>NC_049169.1:37658439-40119689 GCF_009769625.2 Cygnus olor | reverse complement strand
ATATATCAGACAGATCAGACGAGCATAATATCATCACTGAACAGCTTTGCAGATCTGTTAGTTATGAGATTTGTGGAAGGCATGAAAAAGGAAAGTCCCCCAGAAATCACTGCCATGTTATATTATTTTACTAAAAGCAAACTATGAGCTGAACACAAATCTTGTTCTGGAATTCTAAGTGTTTCTATTCAGTCCAGATCTCATGTAAATCTTGAGTTTAATTTTGTTACATTTTCTTTCTTATCCAGTAGTTTGTTAGGCAAGTATTTCAGTTGTCCTTGTTAATCTTTGACACTACTTATTCTAATTTTATGATGTTATCACTCATTCCCCTGAGATGGTCTCTTATGGCCTTAGTCAGAAAGGAATGACTGTGTCACTGGCTATAGCTGAAGAACAAAAGGCTGTATCTCCATCTCAGTGGTCACTGATCAGAAATGGATTTCAGGAAAACGTATATGGGAATAGAGTCATAACAATAAAACATACTAGCTTTGATTATCTATGCTTACCTTACTTTCAATGTGTTTTGAAGCATTAGCTACTTAATCTTCTATAAAACACATCTTATAAAACCACACATTAGCTCTGAAGGTAATAGCAGTGTAATTTTGCAAGAGGATAGGTATAGCTTCAGGAACTGAGATATGACTGGGAGAGTGTTTAGAGAGACATCTAGCACTACTTGTCTTGGGGAGAAAACCCAGTCTGTCTCATATTTCTGGCCACAGCTTACAGCCAGAACAGGCAGCACCTTGCTTTACCCCACCAGAAAGAAGGACTGTCAGTAAAGACAGGCAATGAAAGCCATGACCAGTGGGCAGACCCACTGCATCAGTTGGACATAGTAGAAGTGCTAATTAAGCACAGTGCAGCAATCTGCACTCAGGACCACAGTACGCACACATCCTCCAGAGGATCAGGTCTGCAGCAGTGAGTGTTGAAGATGGCTCCTACTTTCCTATCTTTCCTGGACTCTTCTCTGGAGATGTCAAGTACCTAAACTCACTTGGGAATCTTGGTTCAGGGAAACCCCCAGAGCTTATTTGGGTGCTGTTTTCACTTCTAATCCAACTGTTATTTGTATAACACCCTACAAGAATTAAACTGCTCAACCAAGATGTGGGATGACCAACTTCAACACTCACCTCTGTTAGAAAAAAATTAAATCTAAAAAAATATTAATTTTCCAGGGATGTCTCATACATTGTACGTTATATGTCTTACTGGTAGGGAAACCTCCATCCTTCCTATTGGAGCAGCACAACAGAGCAGAAAAGAGTGCAGTAAGGACAAAAAATGCTTGAAAAGAGCCTGATAAATTGCTTTAATTTTTTATTTTTATTTTTTTTTCCAATGTATGTTTTGAGATCTGAGAAATAACGAGGCATTCCTGTGAGCACTTCTATATTAGGAGTTTTATTATATGCACGTAGATGTTCATGGCCAGAAGGGACAATAATAAGGATCTATTTCACTCCCTCTACAACACAGGCTGTAAAAATACTCCAGTGATTCCTGCATTAAGAATACTGGTTAGGATAAAGCTAGAAACTCCTTTCAGAAGATTGCATGTTTGTCCCCTGATTGTTTGTACCTCTGAGCTGATTTTTTGCACTGATTCTTCAGATAATCTATTCTACTTTACACCACCAGAAAATGCAGACATGAAACTTTGTAATTTTATCAAACAGCTTAGCAAAACACAGTCATGTGTGACAGCATGGGAATGTCTGTATTTTCTGGAAACTGGACAGATTTATTTTTTATTTTGTTTTATTTCAAAAGTCATTCCCAGAAAAGTTTCATTACCCCAGACCTAAGCAAATATGGATATTAATGTCAATATCTTGAGTCATATATATTAATGTACAGAAAAGTTCCAGTCAGGCAGCTGAGAGCATTCGTAGTGATAGAAAACATTTTGGCTTCATTTTGCTAATGCTTCTACTAGGAAACTTATACAAAATATTGTTACTACTTTGCTATTATTATTTTTATTATTATATTGAGAGATGCCAGCTAAGATTGTATCTGTCTCTTATGCCAAGTAATATACTTGAAAATAGTATAAATTATACAGAAAATGGTATACGGACTCTGTCCATATATGTCTCTTAAAGAGTCAAACCCAGCTCACAGAATCATAAAAGATTCATATTTTCCTGCTTTGTAGTGAAAGTGCTTGTCTAAATGTTGTGAAATCCCACCTCAGATCAGGGATGGGATTAAGAACAACAGCTTTCCACACAGAAATGGTTGGGTCGGCTAGCTCTGTGGTTCCTGGGAATAGAAAAAGTTATCTCTGTTGAGATGATCATGCTTCAAGTGCATGTTTGTGCAACTTGAATCATTATGCACAGTTTCCTGTTTGCTTTATTATCTTCCAAGAGTCTTTTATCTGAGAAAAAATCCAAAGTGTGTTCACCACTGAATAAGACATACAGCTATGGAAGCAGGTGGGAATGTAAGGGAAGGAAGAATGGCTTTCAAGTGGAGATGAGTGAAACATCTTTCATATAGAAAGACAGAAAAAGAAATAACATTTGGGACACAATCTGGGACACCAGCAGGATGCCCTGCTACAAGGAAAAGATAATCAAGTTAAAATACATTAACTTAAAAGCTATGCTAATCATAAGTAATTTTCATCCGTAATACTATAGTTGCTATTTTGCCCAGTTAAACAAGAGATATAAACTTTGTTAACAGGGTTTAAAAACAATGAACTACTGATGTTTTGGGGGAATGCTACACTGATGACACTGAGCTATGCCTCACTTGACCAGTCCAATATCTGAAAAAAGTTAAGCTGTACTAGCAAGCACTAATCTATCAGTCTTAGTAAAAACTGTCAGCCTTTATACTTCAAAATATAACTTGGCCAACCTCTGAAGACTAGGAGATATTTCCACTCCTAAGATTCAGTTGGACAATAGGCCAGATAGACCCTGTTTGTCTCAAGACACCAATGGTTGAATGCTGCAGTGCTCCCTGGATGTCTGCAACAGCTTGCAAACAACATGGCTCAGACCAAAGACCACCATGGCTGCCTGGCTCAGCTATTTAAGGGTTGTCTGTGCAAACATGAACAAGGCTGAGGTACATGTGGGTCTTGCCATGGAGTGGTGCTGTCAAGTGCCACCCTTCCCGTTTTCACGTCACCTGTGAAATCCATATGAATCTGTGAAAGCTTTGAGTCGTGAGGGAAGGAGGGTTTAGCTTCGTGTATGACAGCTCCCCAGGAGCTTTCTGTTCAGTTTGTTTCCACTGCACGTAAACCATGCTCCATCTGATATTCTCCTGTTTAATCCCCCCATTGTACATGTGTACATATTGCTGGTGTGTCTCATAATGTTAAGACTAAGTGTTAATGTCCTGCCCTTTATCTTAATTAGAGTTGCTTTCAATTAGAAGTAAGCCATTCACTTTGGAATAAAAGAAGTGACCCACACCTCTTCCCCAAATTTGAATTATCCCCACAATTAAGTGCTAAGTATTTGACTTAACATCTACAGGATCTTTATCATCATCATTTCTGAGTGGCTGGCAGTGAACTTCAACATTCATTCATCCACCCATTCCATACATTTTTCATTTCATTCATCACAGAAGATGTCTTCTGTGATGCATTTCAACGCAGCTTTTTATGTGCTTTACAAGGGACTGACAAATTTCTCTTATAACCTGCCACGTCCTTTGTACTTACTCTTTACCCTTTTAACAAGTTTCAGAAATCAATAATTTTATGATCCTGGGTTCCAAGCAACTCATTTGCATTGCCTTGTACTGCCTTTTAGTAGCACTTTTTGTGAAGATCCTGTTTGGATTTGAGTGGAAGGGTCACAGTTACCTGAAGGGGAAAAAAAATGGAAGAGAGATCTGGAACAAAGATTTTCTATGTTAAGTATGTAAAGTAACATATATCACATGTTTATCCCTCTGTCTGTGCATCTGAAAAATACTGAAATAGCAGCCAGAATATTTTGTTTTGAACATTTTATCCAAAGGACCTTCAATTTAAATGTGAATTTCTCAGTCTGCCCCAGTTCTAATATCAGCTGTTAACTCCCTAATAGGAAGGCTTTTGGTCTTTAAAGGCTCTCCATCCCATCTGTATGTGTGATGTTTTCTTTGGAGAATCATCAATATACAGTGGCTTTTCTTTTAAATACATCTTCTATGCAACTGTAGTTTCTTAAAATGCAACCATTTATACAGCAGCAACAGATTGTAGTGATCTGGGGTAATGGTCCTGTTAGATTGAGCTAAGCAGATTCTGAGGTCCTAAAGTATCTTCCTGGAAAGGAAGATTATGGGAATTGTAGGGTACTGTGAATTCACTGAGTGGATACTAATCAATCCTTTCTAACGGACATGCAACAGGGAAGAATACAGGTCATCTATTCAAGAATCTGATTGACAATCCTATCAGCAACCACTAGGAGATGTTTTAGGGTTTAAGTATTCGGGAATGGACAGAGCAGTGATGAGGGCATCACCAAATGTGGGATCACGAATAACACGTCCCAGTCAGTTTGACTTCATTCTACAGCTTTGTGTTTCTAGATGACCCAATGGGCTAGAAACTTCTGGAAATGTTCTTTGGTAAAGTGTAGAGAACTGCCAGGAAAGGAAAGTGTCACAAATGAACCATGTTTGTACTTGCCCTTGTCATACTCTGAAAGAAGGATACTTTCTAAGATCACAAGACATGCTTTATGGTTATTTACATTTCTGAACAATTGAAGGCAAAAGGGTTGACTATAGAGGTATGGTATTAATGTGGGTTATTTTCACAATTTCAGTCAACCTGCCTTGCCTTCTCTCTGATGTGGCAACCTGACTTCCAGAATTTTGTCATACATTCCATAAATGTATAAAGGGTCTTTACCTACAAAGAGCACATTAGTGTACGTATAAGGAAGGGTGCTTGGGAATTATGAAAATGATTCTGTACAGCAATTCCCCTGTTATGCTATATGATGTGGGAGAAAAAACAAACAAACAAACAAAAACACAATGAGAACTGTAACATTCTTTTATTTGAATGTTACAAAGTAATATATGAAAAAAGCCTGCGTACTTTGTTCTGGGCTCCCCGGTACAAAAAAGACAGGGATCTGCTGGAAAGAGTCCAGCGGAGGGCCACAAAGATGATATGGGGCCTGGAGCATCTTCCCTATGAGGAAAGTCTGAGAGACTTGGGTCTGTTCAGCTTTGAGAAGCGAAGACTCAGAGGGGATTTTATTAATGTTTCCAAATATCTTAAGGGTGGGAGACAGATGGATTTGGCCAACCTCTTTTCAGTGGTTTGTGGGGACAGGACAAGAAGCAATGGCCACAAAATGGAGCACAGGAAGTTCCGCACCAACATGTGAAATAACTTCTTCACAGTGAGGGTGATGGAGCACATAACAGGTTGTCCAGGGAGGTTGTGGGGTCTCCTTCTCTGGAGATGTTCAAGGCCCATCTGGATGCCTACCTGGGCAACCTGCTCTAGGGAACCTGCTTTGGCAGGGGCGTTGGACCCAATGATCTCTTGAGGTCCCTTCCAACCCCTACAATTCTGTGATTCGGTGATACTTACAGCTGCCTTTTTATGCTTCTCCAAATGATCTCTACTTCTCGAGAGAACTGATTTTTTTATTTTTATTTTTTACTGTGTTAATCACTGATTTCTTTGTAAGGCCTGCAACAATTACAAATATTAGTAATTTAATTTTTTCTTTTGCTAATGTGACATCTGTTTACATGAGACCAGATCAAGCTGATGTTGTAAATGGTCTGAAAGCTATAAGCTCTTTACGTCTGCAGACATTTTCTTTTTTGTAGAGCATAACAAAAATTAAATGGACAGAGTTGCAGAACAACATAAAGAGTCCAACTGTTTCAAAACACTTTGTCTTTGGCAAGTATGGACAGACAAAACAACAGAATGTGCCAGAAAAGTGTTCACAACAAGCTGAGTGAGCAAAACTCTTCGTATACTGCAGCTGTTCCACTTACTTCTGGGACAAGAGGGCAAAGCAAGTCCAAACTGATCTAACAGAAAATCTTCAGGTTTAGTAAAAGCCTTGTGAAAGAGAGTCTGTGTGGTCACGAGCTGTTATATTATACTTATTATACTGTACTGTACTGTTCACAGTTGAAAACTGTCCAGTACTGTCCAGATATGGACCTGGCAGTCTCGTCCTGAAACTCATTCTGCCAACAAGATGTCTTTGGAAAGCTGAAACAAATGAGAAACTAAATTCTTCACAGCTTGCCAAGATAAAAGGTTCCTGGGAATTGCTGAGTGTTAGATTGCTGCTCCAAACCCCTTAGTTTCATGCCTTTTTTTTTTTTTTTTTTTTTTAACTGTACATTTGTCCATCTGGCTCCCTACCTTAGTCTGTACTGCATCCTGCTGGGTTAAATCTGATGGACAGTCTGTATGAAAACCAATCAGTTATTTTGACAGGAGACTCAGCAGAGGTCAGGGCCATCTCTCTTCAGAAACTGGTATGGTGAGCCTTCAGCTGTCAAAGCTGAAAGATGTCTCTGAGGCTCTTCTTTTGACTGGTCTGTCCTTTCTTTTTGTCCCAAACACTCAGGAATCCAGTTAGAGAAGCCATTCCAGTGCACTCATAATAATGTTTATTTGATCACTACTGTGCCAACTTAGAAGAGGGAAATTGTAACTCAAGTACACTGACTATACAGTGTGTTGTAATACCTAGCACATGAAGGAAGAAAATTCAATTTGATGTACATGTAAAGTGCTCTTTCTTTCAAAGGTAAAACTGCTGGCACATATGTGTGCTATTGTGAAACACTGTTTATATAATCTACAGTTGATATACAGTTAAATGATTATTATAGGAGTCAGTCTTGCAGGTCGTTTAACTATCTTTTTCATTTAGAATCAGAATACATTGAGGCTTGATGTTTAAAAGTAATTTCATTAAAAACAGGTTTATGTTTAGTATGCAAAGAGATTTACTACCTATAGTTAAGGAATATATATATATATTTCACATTCTCAAAAATGTAAATAAATTAATTTGGTTTAAAATTACAGTCCGTAGCAATATGTCCCAATCTAACAACAGACCAACACTTTTAACACCTTTTTTTTTCAATAATTAATAGTTCTAAAAGGACTATATTTTTGTCAAGCATGGGTGTTCTAATTCAGGTGTTTAATATAACTAAGTTATTTAATTATGTTATTATTTGATTACAACTACTCTTGTTCACCATTGCATTATCTATAAAGAGGTACAATCTACATTCTGCTTGCACAGAAAGAGAAGGAGAGAAGGAGAGGAGAAACCATTCCCAGTTTGATGTTCTATAAATGTTTCTATAAAGGTTTTAACAACATCTATGTTCTGTACCTCTGATGACTTACGAGATTTCACGTTTTTTGAGAAAATATTAATTCAATTCAGTTTTGTAACTTGAAGTTACATTAGGAAATATGAGAAAGATCTAGGGCTTTGCTAATTTTCGAAGTAGGGCTACAAAGATAGTGACGGGTCTGGAAGGGCAAGACATAAGAGGACCGGCTGAGGTCACTTGTTTTTTTCAGCCCAGAGCAGAGGAGGCTGAGGGTAGGCCTCATGGCGGCCTGCAGCTCCCTCACGAGGGGAGCGGAGGGGCAGGCGCTGAGCTCTGCTCTCTGGGGACAGTGACAGGACCCGAGGGAACGGCATGGAGCTGGGACAGCGGAGGGTCAGGCTGGGTGTTAGGGAAAGGTTCTGCACCCAGAGGGTGGTTGGGCACTGGGACAGGCTCCCCAGGGAAATAAATGGTCATGGCACTGAGCCTGCTGGAGTTCAGGAAGAGTTTTGACAACACTCTCAGACAAACTGTCTGATTTGTGGGTAGTCCTCTGTGGAGCCAGGAGTTGGACTCAATGATCTTTGTTGGTCCCTTCCAACTTGGGATATTCTATGATTCAATGATTTTCTAGCAATTCAGGTGATGGAGAGTTTCCAGAAGTGTTCAGATGCTCACAGCTTGTCAAATCATTTTCATTTGTGATATACACACAAAGAGCATGTTGAAAAATTGACCAAAATTACTTCTGATGATTTGGACAAATTGTGCCAGATAAAATTGAACAAAAGCTTGTTAAACCTCAGATTTCAACAGCAGGACAGAACAGACCTACACTCTCAACCTATCAAAATGTTGCATATATTTTACTAGAATTTTGCTGATCTTTTTCTTCTGAAGGATGTGTGCTGTTGGCTATACATGCCCATAGAAAGTAATCAGATTTGGTATGTGAAGAATGATGTATTTATTCAGTGTTTTATTGAAACAGTATGAGAAATGCTCAGTCAGCATGGTTTGTCACCACAGCTAGTAACTGGAAATGAACCTAATTTTGTAGTCCATAAATTCAACATTCTTAATACAATATTAATTGTGGTCATTATATCAGATCAGTGTTGAACCATACATGCACCAATTCTTTATCAAGAAACTCAAACAATGAAACTAGGAAAATGATCTAATCGTAACTCCCTAATTTAATTTTGTCTTATTGAAACATATATCATTCAAAGAACTTCAAGGCTTTTCTAATTTATTGGAACCATCGAGGAATGACACAGGTAATGCAATGGCAGCATATACAGGAAGAATGATAGTAGGCATCAACTCACTAGTTTAATTAGGGAAAACATATCTAACTTACAACTTTGTTGTAGGGCTAATTGAGTTTTCCCTAGCTAATGGCTATATAAAACAGTGGACACAGGGGATGGGGTTGCTTATGATGGTGATTATGATGGTGAACATGAATCAATTTATGACAGCAGCTAAAATGCATTTGTTCACCTCAAAAGAATTTTAGTGCCTTTCAGAAAAGTATGGGTCTAAAGTATTTTGTAGAAAAAACATCAGGTCATAATAGCTGGCCAGAAGATAAATCCATACAAATGGAAAATAAGGAATAACTGTCCTTGATCCAGATCATCCTAGATCAGAGCCAGGGCTAGACTGAGTTACCTATACAGGGGCCTCAGTTGATATCTGAGACACCCCTTAGTATTCTTCCTGGCATTCAGCTGCTTCACCAGAAGGGCCTGGACTGCCCCAGGTGCCTGGTCATATCTGCCAGATTTGTGTGTGTGTCTCAGATGCCCTAGGGCACCTCAGGTGATCCAGGTGCTTATGCATGGAATTGAGCCCCAAAGATCACTTCATCTTTCAGTCTGCTTTTATCAAGGCATTTGGATCAGTTCGAACTTTTTTTTTTTTTTTTTAAGAATCTTTTGTACATTATTCATTAGTATAAGTCAGTTACATTCAATATATTGAATTATCATGATCACAGATGTACAAATAGCACGATATACGTTCAGTCTAGTAAATGACTGGCATAGTTTATTGAAGAATCAGGAGAACAGGTTCTTTTGGATCGTTGGTGATAAATGCGGTCTGTAAAGCATGTGCAAATACCAAAAATATGACAACCACAACCAACTACACATGTGCTAACTTATGAAACAACTCTATAGAGAATGTTAGGTTTCCCAGGGAAGCACTTGGTATAATCAAAAGTTTGAATCTTACCCAATAGGCGTCCCTATGGGGGAGAGAGAGAGGTTCAGCCCATCAACTGATCCCAGAAGTTAATGATGTCCTTCCAACTTGTCTGCAATGGTGTCTTCACTGACATTTTCCTCTCTTGAGACATTTTTATACTATTTTTTACTTTTAGGTGGAGCTTGAGTGACTCTAGTTATACATGTCTTCATTGTGAGTGGTGTACATTTTTATTGCTTTTGTTTTAAAGGTATAGGCTCAGAGAAATTCAGAGCACGTGCACAGTGAGGGTCGGTCGCACCTTAGGGGCAGGTAACCTTTGGGATGGAGGTGTGTTTTGGCATTACAATGAGATTATAATGAGCAAAGTTCACCCAGAAGACATGATTTGGTTATCAGTTAGACTCAGGGCTGGCCATGCAATCTATCAGTTCCACAGAATCATCGGGTTCCCCAGTGACAGCACAGAGCCTGGATACATTTTCTTCACTCCACTCCACATTCCATGCTATATCTCTTAGAGTCAGCACACCAAGCTCCCCTGGTTTTACCAATACCTAAGGTTGCAGGCTATGTTGCTAAGGGAACCATCATAGAACAGAATCCTTGCTTATCTGCAGCATCTCACCCTGGAAGTTTCCTCAAGGTTGAACCTTCTCTTAAGATGTGGACATAGATTTAGCCTCAATAAGTCACCTCCAGCAATTATTCCACACTGTTCAAAATTAGTTTCTATTTTACCCTCCTACTCTTGAGACAAGAAAAATGAGAACTTTGTTTTTGACTTAGTGAAGACAAAATATGAAGGAATGAAAGAAAAGCAGTTTTCAGGACATTTCTGTCCTGTTTATTTGTCAGAAAGAAGAGGAGATTTCCTCTTTCTGTACATACACACACACATCCATAATCTGAGAAAAGATGAAACCTGTTTTGAATTAGCATCTAAACTGAAACAGAAGCTGAGGCTTCCCCATCAGTAATCCTGGTAAAAATATCATGTGATCTTGCTGGCTCTGAGATAACTACACACATAGAACAGTATAACATTTATCATGTTAAATAATGCTTGGGCTGTTTCCACGCAATTAGCAAAATTAATACAAGTATCCATTTGCAATCTGTTTTTTGTTTGTTTGTTTGTTTGTTTATGATGATTCCTAATAGGCAAATTCTTTCCTCACTTAGGCACATACTACTCCTGTTGAAAGTAACAAAAGTGATTTGCATGCCTTTGAACAAAATCGAATCCTAAGTGTTTAATTTATATTTTTATATCTTCTTTACAACAGCATTAATTATACTAATACTGTTGAATGTGACAGGACTTCATGGAGTCACTATGTTGATTACAATCTGAATTTATCCATTCACTGGCTTAAAAAAATCATTTTATTTAAATGAGGCTTCTGATAATTTCTCTTGGCTGAAGAAACTGCTGGCAGTTTTCAGAGATGGTTGAAAAATAGACTTTGTCTCAGAGGGGGAATTCTGACATTTCTGAACTTGTTTTCATTCTCAGCTGGAACAAAATAACAATAAAAATGTATGAAGAAAGAAAACTTTAAAATAATTCACACAGAAATATATATATATATAATTTCATTTCAGTCAGATAAATCCAGTTTCAGTGATGTGGAATATTGCAGTATATATATATATATATATATATATGTGCGTGTATTTCTGTGTGTGCATATGTGTGTACTGTGACATAACGCTTGTATTACAATGTATATTGTTAAAATTGAAATGAAATTAAATTCACCAGGAAATATTTGTGAAACATTATTACTTGATGGGAGCACAATTTTACTGACTTAACTGAAAGAAATTCAGAAAGACAAAATAATTATTCCATCACTTCCTTTCTGAAAATGTCATCACCCTCATGAAATGGAAGTCATGAAAAAACTTCTCAAGAAGTTTATGTCCTGCCCAAACACAGAGATAAGGACCACCCCTTAGATCATACTGTTTGACTTCACAAGAAAGGACTATATGGGGGTCCTTTCCACAGCAGACATTTTCTTAAATGTATCCAGTGTCTGCCTTCTTAGGTTAGTGTTACTATTAGATGTACTTCTTTGTATCTGTCAGAATCTAGCATTTTTGGTTTGATTCATTTCTTTTGACAAGATTCATGGCTGATTTCTGAACTGAGCTGAAAATAATTGACATAGTGGTCATTTTAAGATTTCAAATTATTTTTTTTCTCTGCATTTCAATAAAAGAAAAGCCTTCTTAAAAGCTCTTACAAACAACTATTGTGTTAAAAGGTCACGTCTGTTAGAAAATTCACCCTTTCAGAAAGTTGTGTATCTTGATGGTCTGAGAAGATCTGGGGACCATGATTAGCCACGAGGCAGCAATGTGCCTTTGTGGCCAAGAAAGTCAAAGATATTGTGGGGTGCTTTAGGAAAAGTGTTGCCTGCAGGTCAAAGGAGTTGATCCTCCCCCTCTACTCAGAGCTGGTGAGGCCACATCTGGAGTACTGTGTCCAGTTCTGGGGTCCCCAGTACAAGAGGGACATGGGGCTCCTGGAGCGAGTTCAGAGGAGGGCTACTAAGATGATTAGGGGACTGGAGTGTCTGTCATTCAAGAAGAGGCTGAGAGAGCTGGGCCTGTTTAGCCTGGAGAAGGCTGAGAGGAGATTTTATCAATGTGTATAAATATCTGAAGAGAGGGTGTCAAGAGGATGGGGCCTGAATCTTTTCCGTGATGCCCAGTGACAAGACAAGAGGTAATGGGCACAAACCGAAACACAGGAATTTCCAACTGAATATGAGAAAACACTTCTTTACTGTGAGGGTGACAGAGCTCTGGCACAGTTTGCCTAGAGATACTGTTGGGGTCTCCTTCTCTGGAGATATTCAAAACCCGCCTGGACATGATCCTGTGCAACATGTTCCATGTGACTCTTCTTGGCAGGGAGGTTGGACCAGATGATCTCCAGAGGTCCTATCAAACCTCAGCCACTCCGCGAGTTTGTGATTCTATTATTTGGTGTTACTATCTGAAATACTGTAAAGCAAGGAGAGTTAATTCTTGGAGGCTAGGAAATGTACAGGGAACAAATAATAAATATAATAAATATAAAAATAATAATGTTTCAGAAAAAATGCAGGGGAAGTTGTGGGCCATAGATAAAAGCTTTCTCTTTGTGAGAGAAGTAGGGATTTGGGGTGCTCTTTCAATTGGCAGGGAATTTGCCTTGCCTTAAGATGAGTTTCCTAAGATGTTTCTCTGACATAGCTAAGATGGCAGGAGAACAAACCTAATGACCCAGGAAGTCTGTACCAGTTCTATCCACTCATTTCTTTTCTCAAGAGATTTCCAACCCTCCCATAATTGTTTTTTTTTTCTCTTTTTTTTTTTTCTGTGTGTTGTTCTTGCACCAGTTTTCATGCTAACATGCTCTCTTTGAGTGTAAGCTCTTCAGTTAAGCACTTAAGAGTCCCATGTTCTTTCCTTGTAGGTCACTCCAAACCTTGCATAATTTTCACTGTATGTCTTTGAAGATTTCCTATGGAGAACATCCTGAAGTTCAAATATAAGCCAGTTTATGACTTTTTTTTTTTTTTTTTTTTTTAATATTTTATACATCTGGAAACCTTTGAGTTCAGTTTCTGGGGTCAGCATTTTCACCATGTTTAACTGAGCATATTTCATACTGTACAGCTCCTTGTAAATCCAGATCCCATACAGCTCTTAGATGAATGTTCCAATCTGAAACCACTTTACTGTTACTACTGTGGTACTTCTAATCTTTCTCTGGGGAGGGGGCATTCATTTCACTTAGCATTTTATAGTCAATGAGAGAAACAGACAGTTTTAGGCTATGATTCATCTAATTTTTTTAGGTGTGGATTTTAGTCTGGATGGATGCCATAGGGTTCCTGTCACTGTAAAGTGACTATAGAGGGAGACTCAGGTGACCAGCACAGAGGAAGATGTTTCTCTTTTGATCCAGTCAATTCAATCACAACTATTTACCCATCTTTTTTTGTCCTTATCCCTACAGAGTGTGTTCTGTTTTCCTACAAACTTCAAAAGCCTTGAAAAAGCAGTGATAAGTGGCCTGCTCAGCTGCCTGATGTACTAAAAGGGTAGCTTGATAAGAGCTGTGATATACCTGTCCCTGCTGTCCATGGCTTTCTGTGTGCTCAGGACAAGCAGAGCCACTTTTATTACATGCTTCATCTAGCCTATTTCAGATATCTGACTTAGGGTGGAATAAAAGCTGCCCTAAAAAGAGCCTGATTCTTTCTAAATACAAAGGGAGCCTGTAGTGGTTAAAACAGAAGCAGAGGGCTTAAGATGCATAGATGAACCCCATTCCATTGCATATTAGACTCCACATTTCACTAATATTAGGTGGCAGCAGAAAATGTGTTCTGACGAGTAACATTTTTGGGTACAAATCTATATCTTTTGTGCATCTGATGTACACAGTGGTGGAGGCTGGAGTAACTTTGCCTTTTTTTTTTTTTTTTTTTTTTTGAGGGGGGTGGGTGGAGTGTGTGGATTTTCTTCCTTGAGGGAAATCTGAAGGACCATCTGCCTCCTGTAAGTCTCTTTTCAATGAGGCAGTCTGAGGTGGAGGAGGTGCTTGTGGGTCTTGCACTCAAGTTTGAGTCACCTGACTACAAGCAACAAGACTCTTCTCTTATGGATGCTAGGGGGATAAAAATGTCAGCTTAAGAGTGATGTGAGTGACATTAAGCTCAGAGAAAGGAAAAAAAAAAAAAAAAAACAAAAAACAACCCATTTACTCAGCCCCAGGAAGGAACACATTTTAAACTTACTTTAAATTTAGTTGCTAATAAGACATTGTTTTGATGCAGCATTTCTTCTGTGTTTCTATGCTTTTCAATAGTTTATGGTCTGTTTGGGTATGTAACCACATTTGTGCTATGTATGTAAGGTTATATTCCTAGATACAATCTCTGTCATTCAAAGGGTAGAATGAGATACATAATGCCACACATAAAGTATTAATTTATCATTTTAATGTTGTCTTTAAGAGATGTTTTTGACTAGCGTACAAAGCAGGGAAAAGATATCAAAATAGTTTGAGTGCCAAAGCCCGAGGCCCTGAAATAGCAAGAAGTTTGCAGTTGTTGAAATGTTCCTTTTCTGCATTTGTAAAATAAAATATTCTATAATGGCTTACAGAAAAAAAAAAAATCTTTGTATTGCTTACTGGAGCAACCAAGCAAAAAACTATTAAAAGGTTGAAAAATGCCAAGGTATAACATTTTCATTGATCTTACTCAAATATTTTTTTTCATGGTTTTGAGATGTCAATTTTTATTCCAATGTTTCATCATTTTTCTGAAAACTATCAGGTTGCTTGTTTGTTTGTTTGTTTTCCCCCTCTCTCTCTACATCGGGAAATAATTTCTTTCAGTTTTTACCTTTCAGGATGTCCTTATCTCCTATAACAGAGAAAAAGCTGGCTGGGAACAGTTTTCAAACAGAAAAACAGGCAATAGAGAGCTGTAGCTTTCTTCTCCCTGCATTAACACTATGTATGTGCTAGGTGGCCAGATTAAGTGTCATAGATGCATCTGCACATCCCATTTCCATTCCCATATTCATTTGGCACTTGGATCCAGTACTGAAGCATATTTTATTCTGTGCAGAATGTGGCTGAGTTTTATAAATAAGACTGGAGGATGAGGCTTAACAGCTCAGATTTGAATTCAGTGGTCAAGAAATACACACACACACACAATTCATGAGCTTATATCTGTCACCTCTGTCTTTATCTCCATCTGCTTCCTGACTTACCGGCCTTATGTGAGCATTTGCTCGTTGAGCTATCTACCACTGGTTTTCAAATACTTCTCTTTGAACTCCAGGGCTCTGTGAGTGATAGCTAAGATAAACCAAACCCACTGTCAGCGGATTTAAATTCCCTACACAAAGTTTCCCACATCCCTATGGGATTTAAAAATAAATAAATAAATATAAAAACATTATCACTGACCTAAAAATCACTGATCTAGACTCTAAGTGATATATGCTACAGAGACAATATTTTTATTTAATCCTTAACATTTGCATTGTCAATACTATTCAATCATTCACGCACATATCACAGTGCTAGTTCCTTGAGCATTATCTAGAACAGTAATATTTGCCTGAGCTACTAACTTGGAGCCAGACTACTTGCCTAGTATCTCAGGAAGGAGAAAAGGTGCATGCTCTTCAGTCCTATCCTCCGCATGGCATTGAAGAAGCTGTATTGGGCTTACGTGGCAAGGTTTTGGTAGGGGGGGCTGCAGGGCTAGCCTTTGTGAGAAGAGTCCAGCAGCTGCCCCATGTTAGATAAGGGCCAGTTTCAGCCAGCTCCAAAGGGCCCTGCTGCTGGCCACAGCCAAGCCAATAAGTGATGTTGTTTGTACCTCTGTGAGCGCAGGTTTAAGAAAGGGAAGAAAAAAAAAAAAAGCTGTGAAACAGGAGCTGAGAGAGCGAGGAGTGAAAACCAGCCCTGCAGACCCCAAGGTCAGTGCAGCAGGAGGGCAGGAGGTGCTCCAGGCAGGCAGCAGCAGTTCCCCTGCGGCCTGTGGAGAGGCCCCTGATGGAGCAGGCTGTCCCCCTGCAGCCCAGGGGTCCCACACGGAGCAGATCTCCACGCTGCAGCCCGTGGAGGAGCCCCCGGTGGAGCAGGTGGATGTGGCCTGGAGGAGGCTGCGGCCCATGGAGAGCCCCCCCAGGAGCAGGCCCCGGGCCGGAGCTGCAGCATGTGGAGAGGAGCCCACGCAGGAGCAGGGGTCTGGGGGGAGCTGCCACCCGTGGGGGACCCGTGCTGGAGCAGTTTGCTCCTGGGGGATGGACCCCGTGGTACGGAGCCATGTTGGGGCAGTTCCTGAAGAGCTGCTGCCTGTGGGCAGCCCCTGCAGGCTCAGTTCAGGAAGGACGGCATCCCGTGGGAGGGACCCCACGTGGAGCAGGGGCAGAGAGTGACCGAGAAGGAGCGGTGGAGGAAAAGCGTTAGAGCCTGACTGCAGCCCCTATTCCCCATTCTCCTGTGCTGCCTGGGGGGAGGAGGTAAAAAAAGGATGGATGCGGGGGGGTGAAGGTGTTTTTAATTTGTTTTAGTTTCTCACTGCTTTAGCTTGTTAGTAATAGGTAATAAATTGTATTAATCTCCCTATGCTGAGTCTGTTTTGCCCGTTGTGATAATTGTTGAGTGATCTCCCTGACCTCATCTCAAGCCTTGAGCCCTATCCATCATATTTTCTCACCCTGTTCTTTTGAGAAGGGGAGTGAGAGAGCACTTGTGGTGGAGCTCTGCCCAGCTGAGTAAAACCGCCACAGAAGCCTGCATGGGCTTTGACTGGATGTGCCCTGGAGGGCTGGAGCACCTCTTCTGCGAAGACAGGCTGTGGGAAGACCTTATAGTCTTCCAGTACTTAAAGGGGACCTACAGGAAACATTTGGAGGGACTCTTTGTCAGGCAGTGCAGTGATAGAACAAAGGAGTAATGTTTTTAAGCTAAAATAGGGTAGGTTAGATATAAGGAAGAAATTCTTCACTGTGAGAGTGGTGAGGCACTGGCACAGGTTGCCCTGCAACAGTAAAGAAGTGCTTCCTGATGTTTAGACAGAAAAAAATAATACAATACAAGACAATACATTAAAATAATAAAATAAAATAAAATAAAATAAATCCTGCATAGAATTTCAGATAGTCATTATGAACAAAATGATCCCCTGCAAATTCAAGTTTTCCGTAAAGATCTTCAAGGAGACTCTTCCAGGTTAATTCAAGGCTTGTACTGCTATTGAGAAATGAAAACTGGTGCTGACACAATATTTTACAAATGTTCTTATAACAGAACTTGAATAGTCTTACAGCTTCACTTCTACAGCTAATACATAGAGTCACATGATAGACTTCATAAAAATGTATCTTAATTTTTACCAACAGCAGAATTGGCCAGCTGATCCTATTCAGTGCTATAGCCAGCTGAAGGTTGAAGGCTACATATTGCTGCCAGCCACATATTTTCATCAGCTGAATCTCACCGTCATGGTCAGATGCTTTTTGTGCTTTGACCTCTAAAAAATATTTTCCTTGGAGAAGGTGGAAGACCAAATATCTCTGGAGACAATTACTGAAACAGCTTCAAAATCTTGGCTTATCATTATAAGTTAAAATAATTTAATAATGTGAATTGAAGTTTGAATCATTTCAGTTACTTTTATTCTGTTAGCCGGATAACTACTGACAGGCACTGTTCTAAGTTTGCTCTTGCTGGTACCACTAAGTACAGATTCTATGTTTCTAGAAAACTATTTTATCCCTCAGGGTAGATGATTCCTAAAGGAGAATGTTCATTGCTTTTCTTGCAGTTGTAAATTTAAGCTACCTAACATGCAACCCTTTTTTGCTTTTACCAAGGAGCCTCACAGAAAGGCTGTCATGGCATTATGTTGAATTCACTTAATCTCTGACCACATTAATTTGACCCCTCCTTCATTTTGCCTGGCTTATATCCTCCCCTTATTGGGCTGTAAAGTGTCTTGGTAGAGACTGAATCTTTATTAACACTTCATCCAGAGTTCCTCTGCTGGAGGTTCTGAACTTTACTTTATTCCCCCCAAGAAATATTCTAGGAGTACACTTTGCTTTATTAAAAAGAATGAGAAGCTTATTTAACTAAACAAACAAACGCCACAAAAACAAGCAAACAAACAAACAAAACAAACAAACCAAAAAAAAAAAGCAGGAGTTTTTGGTGGAATATGTTCTTGACAGAGGTAGAAGAACTGAGGGGAGCTGATTTTTACTTTAAAATTTTCTTAAATAAGAACGTTTCCCAATAAAGTAACAGTCATATCAGGTTGTGCTAGTGAATGTATGTTAGTGTATGGGCAGGAAAATATGCTATGGTGTAACAGTTACAGACAAACCCATAAGCATCTTCTTCTTTTGGTGTCTCCTGAAGCCTACCTATTCTCCTTCCTCAATTGTTTCTGTCCTCATATAGAGATAAATTT
The DNA here is from genome assembly GCF_009769625.2 of Cygnus olor. Classification (NCBI taxonomy): domain Eukaryota; kingdom Metazoa; phylum Chordata; class Aves; order Anseriformes; family Anatidae; genus Cygnus; species Cygnus olor. The sequence goes on along the minus strand of NC_049169.1, from coordinate 40,101,132 downwards.
CTTGCCCCACTTTTCCAAGGACCTCATTGCTAATGTAGCTAGCCAGTTCACATCCTTCTAGCTTTTGAAACTTCCATCAGGTATCCACTGAAGTGGGAAGGAAGGGAGAGGAAAAAGCACAGTATTAGTCTATCATTTGGAGTTCTTTCCTTTCCCACAGTGCTGTTTTTGCCAGCTAAGGGGAATGACAACTGCAGCAGCCGCTGTTTGTAATTGTGAGAAGCAATAACAAATATAATTTGACAAGCCAGAAGTCTGAAGGTAACCAGTATCAGAGCTGACTCATCCCTGTTAAATGAGATAATTTAATGAGGTTGCTTTTGAGATGAGTTTTGACCATTACAGCTCCAATGGGTGATAGCTATTTGGGAAAAATCCAATATAATTTTCAAACATCATGAACACTTAAATCATGATGCTCTGCACAAAAACTGAAGCACTTTAGAGTCTAAAGCTGGTAGTTTGGCATCCAAGCAATGATGTTAACGCCTGGAAACAAACTGAAGATCTAGATTTATAATGTCCAAGCTTGGAAACTGGCCTATGGGTTAATATTGTTTGTCAGGATGAGTTAATGAAAATGACTCTCCTGGGCAGCAGTCAGTTCAGATTACCACAGAGACCAGCTGGATACTCACTGCCCATCGAAAGAGGAGATGTGCATCACTTGCTTCCTTCAGGCATGCTTGTTAGCTTTTAATATGTCATTTCAGTGGTTATAACAAAGAAACCATCTTAAATGGTTGCCACTAATAATTTCTGGATTGAACGTTGGTTGTGCTGATAGCAAAACTCAGAAAAGCCTGCAATGTGTTCAGCTGGTTTCAGAGGGCTGGATACTGGGCTGGCTGCTGCCTGATGCTCTCATGCATGACCTGGAAGCAAGGACTGTGAGATAGCTGAAGACACTGCTAATGAGAGCACAGAGGTTGACACCACAGCAAATAACACTGAAGACAGAGCTCTGGATGTACAAAAGAGACATCAAAGTTGCAATGCTCAGCCTGGTGAAATGGGTTAAGACCTCCCCAGACCCTTCTTTATAAAAATTTCAGGGGATTTTAACAGAGCACTTGAACGGGGCAATAAATACAGCCATTTAGCCATTCTCACCTAGGGGTTGCCAACAACCTGGGAATTAGTCCCAGCATGACAGAACAGTGATCTTACCCTGGCAACTGCCTCCCTTCTCCATACAGACCAAGACAGGGAGAGCAGCGGGCTGTCTCATCCCCTACTACAGAGCTGGTGGGCATGGCAGGAAAGAGATGTTGATGGTGCCACACGTCCAAAGTCCCCTATCAGCCTTCTGGGCAAGGTAGATGTTCCCACCAGAGAGCAGCTGGGTGCAGTGCATCTGCACCTTTGGATAGAAGTCCTAAAGATGCTAGTGAAAAAAAAAAAAAAGTGAGAGGTCAAGGTTTTAAGGTTGTGTTCATAAACGTCAGCTTAATTAAGTATTTATAAATTGTAAAAATACTCAAGGAAACCTTTAGTTAGTAAAAATCAGAAGTAAATGGCCTTTAGTACTAGAAATAGTCTGTGTTCCCACCAGCAAGGATGTTTGAAACCTTACAGGGCAACGTAGCAGTCCTGCAGCAGAGCAATAATAATTTTCAGTGCCCTTCTGTGTATGTATGTATACACAGAAAAATTCAAAGGAAAGGGTCCGTTTTAATGTGTTTTTTTTTTTTTTCCACCTTTGCACAGAAATTCCTGTTTAAAAAGGGATTATTTTAATGTTTTATTTTCTGAAAAAGATGTTTGTAATTCAAATGGCTTTTATTTCAAAAGTCTAATAAATTTATACTTAATGAAAAATTGAATCAAAAGATGAAGTGAGATGAAAATGAATAAAATATTTTATTGGGTCAATCTGATGTTTTTCCTGATTATCAATAACTTACAATTTTTTAAATTGTGAAGTTTTGCACCAATATGGCTAAAACTCTAAAAAATAGAACAAGAATAACTATTAAGAACTATTTATACACCTACAGATAGCAAATAGATTTAGTTATGTATCCTTTAGCTAAACAAAAGATTGGTTATAAACTTTTATTTGAGTAGAAGCAAAAAAAAGAAAAAAAATCCATCTCCAAATTAAAAGTCATGCAGGCAAGAAAAAGAGTAATGCAACAAATGGCTCTTGCTGGCATGACCTAAAACAAGGAGGGGGAAAATAAGAGCTCTGCAAAGGAAAGAATAATCTACTCATCTACCTTTATCACATAAATTTTAGACCAGAATTATTTATTAACTGGCTGATGAAAAAATCTGATCAGAATCTTTTTTTTTTCCTCCGTAAATTGTATCAACGACATCTAGAGAATTAAACTGTTTTTCCCTTATGTTTGCTTACATGAAAATAAATTAATAAAATAAATGCATTTGCATAATTAATTATAAAGGAAGTGAATAAAAGAAAGAATTTGTCATTTTTTTCTTGATCCCTGCTGTCTTCTGTACTCTACAGGTTTGCTTTGAAGAGTCCTATTCCATTGCGGATTAAAAATCTGAATGAATAATACAACCAGCAGTGGAGAGAAGATTATTAAACCAGTAAATGAAGAAACAGCACAAAGAATTGTGCTGGTTTTTTTTTTGTTGTTGTTGTTTTGTTTTTTTTCAAACAGAATTCCCTGACTCTGGAAAGGAAATGGCTTAGGGCATATGCACATTGTAGAGCACATGCTCAAGCATAGAAAGCAAGTGGCTTTAGTGATGAAAACTCCCACATAAAGAAACTAAAAGAATCAAATGTCATGTGTAGGTTTTAAGGAGCTTGCAAAGATACCAGTGCTATAACATGTGTAGCTGTCTTCAAACTAGTCATTTCAGGTCTGTATCCTTCAAGACATAACAACTGCAAATAACATTTCTGTTGTGACTGTTTCATTAGGTGCTAATGAAATGGGAGGGGGAGATACCAGGAGGATGGAGGAAAAGGACCAAATGCTGAAGCTGGGTGTAAAGTGAAAGGTTAGCTACCAGACAAACGTGGTTATTGAGGCTGTCACTTAACAGGTAGTGGTGCAACCATTTGCTCTTGCACTCTTTAAGCTGAAATGCTAATAAAACAAAGCTGGGAAGAAACAAAAATAATAATGCAGATGAGATGGTGTCACTTATCAGCAGAGAAATCTGTGAAATGACAAATGAGGCTGTGTAAGGAAAAGAGGGGAATGCTAAACGTTTTAGTCTTTTGAGTTTATAACTGATGTGAATTATTTTTCCCATTTAGAAAGAATTTGCAAAGAATCTGGGGTTTTGGCTAAACCCCTAAACCCCTCTGAGCTTTCTGCAAAACATGATGCTGACAAAGAATCACTGCTGTGAAAATTTTGGAGACTTGCATGTTGGGTCTTCAGTGCCTTCCATCACAAGGCTGTCGTGATGAAGTCCCCAGAAATGGGGAGGGGGTGGGAGGTGAGGGGTAAAGTACTCAGGGTAAGCATCTCGTTCCCAGTTTTTTGAATGATGGCATTGTGTTTAGTCTTTTTACGGCCTCTGTAAAATGCAGAGACAAAATACTTAGAATTTGAATCACATGACAGTGTACTTCGTATTTCTCATAATACAAAGCATGGATTTTCACAAGTGTATTAATAGAAGGCTGTTAAAAGAAAACCAGCCCAAAGCTGTGAATGTGCCAATTATAGTATTATATTAATTTATCCTTAAGGGAATGTGTGGAAGAAAAAGATGTGCTTCCTTGATGGTGGTCTTATGGCTAGCAACATGGAAGAATATTTGTCCAGGAGTTCAAACAACAGTAAGGCATACTTTGATCACCATGGCTTTTGCTAAATGTTTGGGAAGAGAAAGTGATGCCAAAAGCCATCTCAGATTATCAAGGCAAAAGATACTCCATCTTAAGAAAGAGTGGGAGATTCCAACTTAATATAAGAAGCAGTGAGGTGGAATGCATTGGTACACTAAGACATTCAATAGAGGTTTTCAGTGTAAATGCTAATGTTAACTTTTTTTTTTTTTTTTTTTAAGGTTGTTTCAATAACTCAGTGCTAGGATTTTAGGTCAGTTATTTATTTTATAACCCTTAAACGTTGTCTTGCCATAATGCTGAGTAACCTGGCAGAGAAGGGGATATTGCTGGTGTTGAGGGTCCTTCCAGCTGCCCTACTGAGGCAGTCCAAGAGCACAGATACCTGCCTCACTGCTCTCCATCGTTCATGGCATCTTGAGGTGTGAATGGTATGGCTTGCAATGGAGTAGGTCAGCCTCCAAGAGGACACAGTGCAGTCACAGCAAAGAAAAACGAGGAAGATCCTTGATGTCCCTGAGAGCAGGAGCAATTGGTGCCTGCTGAACCACAGGAAAATAAATTGCATCTTTCCTCAGATCTACCTTACAATTTTGCAGTATTTAACATTTCCTCTTCCCTTCTGTCCAAATATTCTCTAATTAGTCTTCCTCTTTCTAATTTACATGTGCCACCCAATGTTTCTCAACTTCTATACTTCTTTTCTTTATTTTGTGCTCTGAATGAGAGCAAAAGGAGGATAAGCACTTTCTAATGCTGAAAATCCAGGATGTTGGGTACTCTGGATTTTTTTACTCTGGAAACTGTTTGGTTATGCCCATCCCATTGTCAGTTTATGGTTAAGAAATAGAACAGAGTGTGGTGCCAATGCACAGCAAAAGGAAAAAGAAATATTAGAGCACTGTGAGGAGACAAATGCAAAGTTCTTTAAAATTGTTTTTGATCTCAAGAAAACCTGCAATGCATTTACCTCTCCTAACTTCTGGAGCAGAAACTGCTAGGTAAGTTGGGTCAGATTTTTCAGCCATTACTAACACTCTGTCTGAGTTTAAATAGCCTTTGGGCATTTAATGAGTGACATTTGCTGGCTAAAAATCAATTCTCATCAAGATCTCCTTGGCTTATGTACTGGAATCTGTACTTTGAGGCTTGGAGGAATTATTGAGACTCTAAATGGGAGAATGGGGAAAAAGAGACCAGAGAAGAGGCTCAGAAGTCCAGAGGGAAGTTGCTTCTTTTCCCTGTCCACTAGGTATTACTGAACTACGAGAGAAATAATGAAACCAAAGGAGACCTGAGAGTAAGTTTATGGTTAAGCAAGGTGTATGACATCTGTCCACTGAGAGCCAATTTAGGTGAGGCTTCAGGCTGAATCTTTGTGACATTTTATTTACTGAATGCTGGTTTCCAACTGTCTGAAAAGAAAGTAAATCAAGCCACATCTACTGGAGATGCTGTAAGAGAGGTGAGTACATCTGGTTCTTTCCAGACAGTATCACAAGAGGAAGGTGGAGAAGCAGCAGGGGGAGGAGGTGGAATGGCACAGCTGACCACACAACCCATACAGTGCAGGTTCAAGGACAGACCCTGTCCTGATTCCCAGAGAGGTTCTCATCATCAGACCAAGTCTTTCTTCTATCATGAGGCCAGATTATAGAGGCTTTTTCAAAGGTAAAGAGATGTATAGAAAACAAAAACAGAGGAGGTGCTGAAGTTTGCAGTCTCCCACGTGATAAGGATTCAAAAGCTTCATGACCAACATCAGATTCCGTTGTTTTGTTTTTTTTTTAAAGTCTTGAATCAACTTAGAGTCTCCTGTGTCGTGGTCACCAGTAGAGCAAAAGGCCTAATTCTTCACTCAGGTACAGAGGATATTAAAATGCAAGCTACAGTGTGAGATATCATATGGAATAATTAGGTTATAACTGTGCTCATATATTTTCCTGCAGATGAAATGACTTTGTCTGTGCTTCCATTGTCTGTGCTTCCACTTTAAGAAATTACAGTGAGCATTGTTCCTATGGTTACTGGGAGGTAGCATTTACAGAGACACCTGATTTATATAAAATGAGCAAAAAAGCACTGCAACTGGAATTGTCTGCTGGTTGTAAAAGTCAGTTTGCACTACATTTTTTATCAGTTATTTTGATGTTGAAGATTTTGCATCTAATCAGGTACAATGTGACTAATTAAACATTATAGATGAGTCATACAGTTAAATTAATTTTGTCAGCTTTTATTATTTCCCCCCCAAAGGTTTGAGATTTAAGATGTGTCAAAAAACATCAAGAAGATTTTAGAACAGCAAAGGACAGGTTGATCTTAAATGGGGTCAGAAGAGAATAGCTAAAAATAAAAGCCATTGCATGTTGGCTGTCTGTAGTACTACCATCTGATACAGATTTGAGGTGAATTTGAAAATAGTGACCTATTATAACCAACGTTCACTTACCTACTACAATCCACATTACTCTTACCTTTTTTTTTTCTTTTTCTTTTTTTCCTTTCCTTTCTTTTTCCTTTTATTTTTCATTTTGTATTTCTTTTGTTCCTTTTCTCTTTCTCTCGTTTGGTTTTTCATATATGGGATAAAAGGATATTGGGAAGAATTAACATTGAGAAAGGAGTTGCTCTTCTTTTGCAAACTTAAAACATATCAGGAATAAACTTTATCAAGTTATAAATTTTCAAAAATTTTAACTCTGGTTTACAGTGTCAAAATGATTCAAAATAAAAAAGAAATGATCTTGTTTATTTGAATGAAATCTGTTGCTCAGTTCTCATGGCAATTCTGTTTCAGAAAATTCTGTTTCAGTGTTAATCCATAGCCTTTGCTATGGATTTAGAGTGGAAATAGCCCAAGAGTCAACTGGATCAAATATTATCGTTTATGTATTTTCTGTGGGGTCACAGATAAAAGCATATTTATGATCATGAAGTCTGGTTCTTGTTACACAATATAAAGCATGAAGAATATTGTCTATTTATTTCTGCATCATATCTCAAACTTCTGCTAGAGCTGCAATTTATATTTTAGAAGCATATTCAGTTCTGATTTTAAAAAGAAAAAGCACATGGTAGATAAAAAAAATGTCTCCCTTTGTGCTCCTGATCAAACTGATCCTTTTTCTCTAGACTTTTACATTCTGTTTTTCACTCTGTTCTCTTTTTCGCCCCCACTGGATTATTTCTTTTTATTCTCTGTTCACTTTCCTAGTCAGGGAAAACAACAATAAAGCAAAAGAAAACAAATCACTCTTCAATGGACTGAAAAGCCAGAGTGTTAGCATTCAAGATGAAATGTCAAAATATGATAGTTGAGATTTCAAAATTAGACAAAAGTTACTTTGGCTGCTCTTCTAGCTGTGAATGGCTGATGATCTCAAAATTCATTTATTGACTAAACCAGCAGACAGGTGAGTAGCAGTACACATTGCTCATCCCTGAGCATCGAAGACTGACTGTTCTCAGGGAGTGCAGTGACTTCATATTGCTTCAGTCTTGGCTACATGGCTGCATTCGGAGCCATTATATTTGGTTCATCTGTGGATTTAGAGAGTCATTCAAAGCAGACTCTTGGGTGACATTTACTGTGGATGTTGACCATGGACAGTCAGTAAAATGTTAAAACATGATGCACCAAATCTTGTCTCTAACTCATACGTTCTCATAAAATGTGAGTGTCAGAGAGCAGCAGCACTCATCGGTACAACAAAGCTCACTCCCCAGGATCTTGCAGCTGACAAGGGAAAAAAACAAAACAAAACAAAACAAACAAACAAACAAAAAAACGCAGTCTACGCAGAATCCACATGACAGCAAACTTATGCAAATGCACTAATTATGTCTTGGGAATTCAAAGATATTCACTTGAACTCTCTTATGAATTTCCTGACTTTTTTCTTTTGGTCTGAAGAACCTGTAATTCTTCATCTGTTTCAGAAAATGTCTTAGGGCATGTCTACCAGCAAAATATTGTCTGTCATAGAACAGACAGGATCATTTTTATTTTGGAGAACACTGAAATAATTAATGGAATGGATTCTTCCATCTTTCTTATATTGGACTATTCAGAAGGAAACTGATACTGCAGAGGACCTGTAGTAATCACAAGATCCTAAACAAAGAGATTCTGCCACAAAGTACTTGCCTTAATTCATTTTTTTTTTCTTATAGCAAATTAATGGGTAACCTCTGTAACTGGTGCAAACTGGAATAGTTTCACTAGTTTCAGTGAAAAAGTATAGGTACGTAACAATTGCAGATATGCCCCAGAGAGGAAACTTAAAAGAGAAAATATTACAGAAGAGAGAAAAGAAGACAAAATCTGTTCTTATGTTAATGACTTTTAATCAGACATTTTCAGATAGAACCATTTGGAGAAAACTGGAAAGGGTCATTAAGACTTAAAATATGCCTTATGTATAGTACTTATTCTGTAGTAGTAATACTACTTTTTTTTTTTTTTTTTTTTTTTTTTAGGATAGAATTATAGAATTTCTACAACTGTGTTTGGTACTTAGCAGAGAAGGAGCAGTGGGAGGATTCCCACACTCTACAAATACGCCCAATAAGGAATGGCAAGAACATGTCATTATTCAAAATTACTGGGCTACAAGAACACATCCTGAACTAAACTGGCTTCAAAAAGGAAACTGAAAGGGCCTATAAATTCTGATTGCTCAAATGAGAGCTCAATCTGAGTGTAATGAGTTTTCTAGATAAAAGCTGGCAACTTTGTTGGATCATATGGAGCCTGAGTGTGAATTCTTTTCAGGATACAAAGATACTGTACATAAAGAGAAAACAAGCTGCTCCCTGCCACTTACTTCCACTAGAATCACTCTTGCTAAACGTGATTTACTATCTTTTCATGCATTCTGAAAAATATGTGAAGAAGGGGAAAAAAATAATTACAAAACCCAGTGCTGAAAACGTTCCAAACCCAAGACTGGTTATTGCTCTTCTTCACCTGCCATCCATTAATATTTAATCTGCACATGGATAAAATGTCAGCTGAGCTGTCCAGAAACATCTGGATGTTATGATACCTAACAAATCTAATAGGCACAACTAATGAACCCAAAGACGGGGAATGCATTATATGGTTGCTGTTACAGCCTTCACCCAATGAATATAAATAGGCTTTCGTTGGTCTTTTGTCCTACTAAAATGTAATCCAGTTTATTGAACTGGTGAATTGCATTAACCATTTTGACATTATTTCCTTATAAATCTAACATGGTGTCCTTGTTCTGTTCTTTGTCTGTATATGACACTAACCAAACGGAAAGGACAAAATCCTGCAGCAGAGAGGGTTTCGAAACCACTGATGGATGTTGCTTTAAATGGGAAATGTTTTTTAAATCCTGGAGCACCACATATATGGAGAAAAGCACTGGGGAGGAGGTTGGAGGAATGCATTATAAAGGACGTATTTCATACTCAGAAGGACATGTATTATGGACTTAGAGCACAACTAAATGAAGGTTTGTAAGAACTCAGGAGAGGCTTACCTGTGTGAAAGATTGTCTACTTTTCACAAGTATAGCAGTTTACTTCATATTTTCAAGCTTCACTTCACAAACTGAAATCAGCATGGCTACAACAACACAGTCATGAAATGAACAACGTTTTTTAATTACAGTGGTTATTTTACTATTCCATTTTATAACATCTTAAAAATGTTTCATAAGCTAGCAGTTATGAACAAAATAATAAAAATTACCATAGTTGGGGCTGCACACTTAACACTGTCTCTGCTGTTTCTATGCAAGTGACACTGCAGTTTTCACACAAATCACTATGTTATTATAAAACATCAGCTATATGCAGGAAAACAAAACAAGAACAAAAATCCATTTTTTTTTCCCTAGGCATAGGAAGGAAAAGTTTTGTTAGATTACAGCTCATCTGACTAATTTTGAATGTTCTGTTCAGGGTTTGACAGATCTTGTCTTTCTAATGTGTATTTATCCAGGAGATGAAAGACCAGATCACACAGAAATCTATGCTGGAAACAGCTAATATTATGTTCACTTAGTTTGCTATTTACTTCTAGACATGCATATATAAATCTATCTAGGTTTATATGTTCACACACACAGACATGGACATACTTGTCCTATATATCTTGTGATTATTGTTTTTCTAAAATCATTTATTTGTATTTTTTATGTTATGTAGGAGAAAGGGCTGAAAGCATACAGTTGTGCACAGGAGACAAAACATAAACTTATTCTTAGTACAGCTAATTTCTTATTCATTCATCTCCCTAAGGACCCCATTTTGTGAAATGCAGAATTAACTGTATTTGTGGTCTCATTATTGTTTGTTGTACATGTTAATAGAGATACAAACTAAATGTTTAAACTACCTAGATTTATAATACCCGTAAACAATATCTAGATTTTTTTTTATTTCACCTCTTATGATTCTGAAAATTTAGAAGTAAAGTCTTTCTAATGTTAAACACTTAGAATGTTTCAAAAGTAGGTACAATTCCTCCTACTGTTTTCAGTCTCATATTGATATGTGACTCCCTTTCATTTTAAAACCATGTTTTTATTTTCGGATGATGGTCACAAAACAGCCAAGGTAGAGGCAAGTTGCAGAATTCTTATCTGGTATGTTGGGAACAGGTATGGTGCACCCTGAGGAGTCAGACTGCAAGGACAGGAAATCTCCTCAAGACTCCTTCGAAAAAAGGAGGCAGCTCATCCCAAATACCTGATTGTGACTAGGTTCTTTTACCTGTGTATTTTCTTTTCAACAATGGTTGATTGTTCCTGCAGCTCTGCAGGACATTCAGCTAAATTAATATCAAATGTAAGATTTCTGTGGTTTCCTAAGCTTACTGTGAGACCATGTTTATGGGGAGCCTGTTAAAGACTATCAGACTGTGGTTAAGAAAGAGCTATGGACAAGAGTTAGCAAGGAAATGGTAGTCCTGAAATGAATCCATAATCTTAACTAAACTCTCCCAAGAGACTGTTTTCCGTGGTGAATGTAAATGTTGTGGAATTGCTACAGCTACAGTAGAAAAAAAAATGACTTTATATATATGTATATATATAAAGATGAATGTAAACCACTGCATCCACTATATGTTTCTTTGCTTTTGGGTTTTCAATTTTTAGGGGGGGAAAAAAAAAAAAAAAAAAAAAAAAAAGTATCATTTGGCTTAAAACCTAAATTCCCTTAAAAAAAAATCCACTGCTTTGATGAAAAAAATTAGTCTGGTTTTAGTATTATTGCAGTTTTCAATACACATGTCAATATGGATGGCAGAAATCTTTTATTATACTTTTACACTTTTTCCTGGCTTTGCAATAAAAACCAGATAGAGTTCTCCAAATGTGCAGACAACATCTCAGGCAGATGCACAGAAATCATTTGTATTTGGTCATTTATTTTGTACTTACTTAATGTTGTTGGATATCTTAAGGACTATGAACGACTGATTGTGCAAGCAACTGTATAGCAGCAGAATGGATAGATCTATGCATCAGAGAGGGGGCACAAAGGACACACGCAGTGAACATACTGCTGTGGTAAGGAAAGCAACATGGTTAGAGGAAAAGTAGAAGACTCTGCCTGTCTTCCAGATAACCTGAGAAGAGGAATCTGTAATTAGAATCCAAACAACTACTCTCATAATCTACTTTTGAAAATTGAAACATTTTCCATTCTCTGCTGGAATGGAAATGTAACATTCTCTGCTATTTTTGTGAGTCATCTATTCTGAAATCAGTTAGACTTTGGGTATTGTGATGAATATTGACATCTCTGACAGCATCCCATCTGTTATACAGGCAAAAATTTAAAGGATGAGGAGGGGTTAAAAAAAATCCCAAATGGAAAATAATGTATGGCTAAACCAGACAATGAAATCAAGCAATATATTTTTGAGAGAACTCAAAATATTGGAATCTTTAAATTATCAACTCTTTCTTTAAGATTAGCAGTGAAAAAAAGAATAAAGAGAAAATTCAGTCTTTTAGATCAAATAAATCCTGTCCTATTAAATGTTTTCACAAAAGTGAAGAACAAGTGATGAAAAAAAATATAAAAAATATATGTATTCAATGTATTTATTCTGGATCTTCACTTTTTAGCTTTGTATGCATAATATAGATAAAGAGAAGATTAAATCTTTTCATTTATTTTTCCCCAAATCTGTGTGAAATATTAACAATTCTAAGGAATTTTATAAAGAAAATGACAATATTTTCAAAGCCTGTCTATGTAACAACATCCTGGGTAGATAAGGGAAATAACCTTGAGCCCAGTGTTTTATACTGAACAATTTGATGGCATTGGAATAGCTTTTACCCTTCAAAAGCGTGGAAATGACAAACATGTCTCTGTTAAAAATGACTTTGGAATAAACAAGAGATGACAGCAAAAGAGATTGTCTTCTGCTAACAATATCCTCACTGGATTCAAAGAGCTCCCGAATAAAGCCTGCTTCTCGATAGTGGCTACCATTGCTCAAAATGAAGAACAAGAAATTATTTGCACATTCCAATATATATTTCAGAAAATGGTGATGGGAGATGTGCAGGTCAACAACTGTGTCCTGTCTTTGTTAGATGAGCATCTCCCCTTTTTGGCATTTTAAGTCTTAACCAGGGGAGTTTTTTTTTTTTCACTAGGCAGGATAATTCAAGTGATAGAAAAGTTGTTCTCTTTCTTCAAAGCACAGAAGAAGCTCAGGCAAGTGGGTTGTGACAGAAGGATCAGGCCTTTAAGCTGCAATTTTTTTTTATTATTTTTTAAGAGCCAACCTCCACAAGTATTATTAAAAAGTAAGAATATTAAACTACTGTAGAGTGATGCTTTTTCAAATGTTTCTAAAATAATAGATCAAATTTGTACTTGTGTGTTTTTTTTTCCTTTCTTTTTCAAAATGATCTGTACGATATTGCAAGTAGTACATATTTATTTCCTCTGCTGCTTTTTACTAGTTTAACATTAACTTTGGGATATCTCAGAGATGCAATGTCATCTTCAGATGTTTAAATTACAGTAATTACAACACCTTCTCATTGCTTGTTACTCCTTAGTCTATTTTTTCTCCCTTTATTTTCTGTGTTGTTTACTTGAGATAGAATTTGCTCATAACACTAAAAAATACACCTTAAACAGGATAATATACATCACTTTTTCAGCCTTTCCCTGATTGCCAATTACCATTTTGGATGCAACACTCTTGTTAATTTCTGCTGTGCAACATATGGATAATTTCTTTCTATTTCCATTGCAGTTACTATTGTAATAACTACTGGTGGTTCTGCCAGATAGTGTTGTCACTTGTCCCCTGAAATGCAACAATTTTCTTTGCATGCCTAATGTAACCTGGTTATTCTCTGTAGCACAGCTGATGAGATCTTTGATAAGATTTTAAGTATATAAATTGTCACATGATTTTAAGGGTTAATTACATCTTAAAACAAGTTCTATAGTTTCTAATTACAGCTAGCTTTCAGTTGTGGATAATTCCTGCTTTTACATATATGATATATGCAGTTACCTCTGTGGTGGTATGCTGCCCAATCAATCAAGTACTGCATGATGCCCTATGATATCCTTGAATCCAAAATATCCCAGGTGTGATATTCCCTCTGAGCACTGTCACTGGAGGCACAGGTCAAAGTTGCTGTTGGAAGGGATTTGGGTGAAAAGGTTTTAACAGGGAGATGCAAATAACAGGGGAAATCTTGGGAGCATGGGTAACCTACAGATGAAACAAAACTGTGCTAACCCATGCCATGATTTTATACAAGGCCAGGTAATAGTGCTTCAACCTAGAAGGATGCACCAAAGAACATGTTGACTGGACAATCAAACACAGTCTACAGACACAAAGCCCAATGCTGGCTGCAGACATCTATCTTCATTGTAATTGTAAGCAGCCTGTGCTTTTTCCAGCTGCTCCTGAGGAAACAAATGTATACACCATAAATGCTGAAGGGAGTAATTCCAGGAGAAAACCCCTGTATAACCTCCAGTGCAGCTGGGTGGTCACAACCATACCGCATGTAAAAAGGTGTCTGCTGTATGTAAGACCAGACATTGCTGTTGTAGACAAATTCTTCCAGTGGTAGGAGAGGAACCCTCTCATCCTGATGGTAATTAATATATCTGCAGACATACTGTTCCAGGATCTGATTCACCCACTTGGTGCAGCCATTAGACTGCAGGTGATACGGGTGGAAAGGTGGTGTGGCACCCCCAGCAGACCCATAAGCTGACTTCAGAACCAGGCAGTGAAGTGGGTCCCCTGGTCCATAGCCACTCTGTTCAGCACCCAACATGTCCACCACCACAAGCACCACTGCATGCCCCTTGGGTGTAGGAAAGTCACAATGAAATCCATTGAAATAATTTTCCATGGATACTCGGGAGTTAGGGTTGTGATAGACCCTGCAGCCCCTGCATTGGTCTCTTGGCCTAGGCACAGACATCACAAGCCCAGGCACAGCTCACAACATCTGCACGGACCATAGGCCAGCAGGAGGTCTGTGCAGAGTCATTAGACAAACACTACGCTGCCCTCATGTCATGACAGCTCTGAAGGACCTGAGCGCATAGCAGGACAACAAGGACATACAGGCACTCATCACCATACAACCACTCTTCTCCTGCAGGTCCTGCGAAGTGTTCCCTCCCTTAAACTGCACAATCAAAGGATCATCATCCATTGCACAATGCACAGAACTTTAAAGGAGTTGGCTGGCAGATCTACATCAAAATGTCATGGAGTGAGAAAATTACAGGTGGACAGGTCCACTTTTAGGACAGACTTAAAATGAGAGACAAAGACATGAGATTCAAAGGCTCTTGCACGCAATATTTGGAAGAGGTTGAGATCTGCTATCTGGTTTTATAACTCTCATGATAACCCCGTAAGGGCATCCACAGACATAAAACTTACAAAATATTTTTTTTTTCTTTGAAAACATACACCTAACAGGAACATCCCCTGCCACCAAAATCCAAACTCTGCTCTCAGTGAATTTCAAAACAAATCTCAATAAGCAAGCAAGATGTTTGGACAAGCATATCCTCCTCAAAAGCACGGATAAGAAGCACAGACAATGTCAAGAAGAAAGAGCAGCATCACGGCTTGGAGGCATTCATGGAAAAAATGGTGGCAGATGTAACCAAGATGAAAATTTCATGGAAGTTGGCCAAAAAGTCTTCCTGTATGTTACAATGGAAACTGCAGTACTTGTTCCCAGGGGAAGGACTTCGTTAAGGCAGCTTTTGAGGAGAGTGCTGTAAACATGACCTTTGCAAAATGGACACCTTTCACAGATGTAGCTTACCCCTGCCAGCTGATTATAATCCTCAGTGAAACATTTGTGTTTTCCTAACAAACAGTATGAAATTAGTCTAAATAACTTATCCAGAAGTAAATAGTGTGTCTTTTTTTTTTTTTTTTTTTTTCCTACTTGCATTACTTTTCAGTTGTCTCCATGCCTATGGACACCACTCAACCTCCTTTGGAGAGAGGTGTTTGTTTGCTTATAGTTTTAGTCGGCTTTTTTCAACATTCATGATTGGTCCTCACTTCTCAGGGTTAAAACTTCCCTATTTTAAGCTTCTTTCCTCCCCCTCCACCCCCCCACTTCAATTTGTCCAGTTTTGCTTGTATGGCAGTAATTTCATGGACCAAAGCCTTCCACTGGGGGTAACAGAATATATGTAGCAATTTATATTGAGTATCCATCATGTTGTACCAGTTGCCACATATGAATGAATTTAGGTTTGCAACACCCTTGTGAGGCAGCGACACATTGATTTTCTTTTCTTACAGATTGGGAAACAAAGACTTTAAGAAACAAAGCCTTGAGTCAATCACAGAGCCAACAACAGATCTCAGCTTTCCTGAAACTGGACTTGTGCTGCTGTTGTGAGGCTATTTTCCTACCTCCAAATTTTTGTCTATATATTTAGTGTTATTTTTTCAGATAAATACTTACCATGGACAATGCAGTTAATATCAGATGGCCCACAGAAACATAAGACTAGATGTTCACATGGACAGCCTTCTAAGGTGCTTTCCATAACCTAATTTATATATCTTTTCGAAACTGCAATATTGATGACAAATTTGACATACAGTCATTTGCAGAAACTTGAGTGGAAATGCTGAAATATTTATCAATGGACTACTACTTAACTGATGGTTTGTGGTACAAAGTATTTCAGCCTGTTCTTTTCTCAAAGTGGCAATTATTTCTGAACTATTCCCCTTCGTTCTTTATTATTTCCCTGGAAAGGTTTGGTAACACTTAGAACAGTATTGAGCTCCCCAGATCTCACAGAACTATGACAAGTTCTTTCTAATAACAGCAGTATTACCCCTTTTTGGCACTAGAAAAGATAATTGTGCCTGCAGTGGAACATATAAATAAAGCCAATTTTAATGCAATTTTAATAATTTTAAAGGAATTTTAATAAAATATTTGAAAGTTAATTTCAGTCATTGAGATACAGAAGGTCAAAAAGCATTATATTTTCTACTTACCAGACCTCTCTGTGAAAACTTTATGACAATTTTCCCTGCAAACATTTTCTAGGAATGTTACAAGATATAAGTGAAAAGTCAAAAGTAATTCTGTTAATTACAAAACTGTTTGGTTTTGGTTCTGTTCTATAGTATTCCTCTTAAGAGTTAATAACATCCTGACTGAAAATCTGCAGCTGAAAAAAAATAATAATTCAGTAGTAGGTTTACACATGCCCTTGGATCAGGAGTTTTCTGAACTGCTGCAGATACTGACTATATTTAAACAGACAATGTTCAAACAAATCCTTAATATTCAAATGTTGTATTCAGAATGCTACAAAAACAAATTGAATTCAACCTAATCTCTGCATACAAGCCTGTGCTGAACTTTTACATGAAAATATGGTTTTATAATAAAATGGGGAAATAGAGACAAAAGTGAGAACAGCATTTACCCACTGAGGAATTCAGGATCCCTGTAGCACTAAGTTCAGTGCTTTGACTACAAGCTGTTTCACCATGGGGACTAGTATGATGAGAAAAACAGGGGAAAACACAAAGCAGAAAAAAGACTGAGAGAAATTAGTCAAATACACACTGATTCCTGTTCTAACTTTCTGAATAAGTAAATTAAAGAACAGATTTTTTTTCTTTTTTTTTCCTTCTTTTGAGTGCAACAGAAAAAAAGTTAAATGAAAATGGTTTGAGATAAATATTAACTACAATTTATTTATTTTTTAATGAAATAAAACAGCACTAGAAACATATGGGCCAATTTGCCATAGTCAAACTGTCACTCAAACAGCACTAGATTACTGGGTCATAATGTGCATATGTTGTCATTGCAATATTGTACTACTAAGTATGCCACCTTACATCACATAGAACACTTTAAGATATTCACATACCTACCTAGCCATAGTCTGAAGCACAGATAGTAGCAATTTCATGTGGCTTTATTCAGAAGATAAAACCATCTGAAATACAGTACCTGTTCTATGGGTTATATGAAGAGTTCCTTCTATGCTGGGAGTTAAACCAATTTAATTACATAAAATAAAATCAGTTATCAAAATCGCCTTGGAAAAAGGTCCTGCATAATAAAACTCGTCTCTACAATAAATCATACTAGTATGAGTATAGTTGCTGAACATTTTGGGAAATTAATAAGAAAATAGGTCACTGAGCTAAGTACTTGTCATAAGCAGATATTCATTAACAAGGTAGTACTTCACACTATCCCACATTTTATTATCATACAACACAGCCATGAATTACTACATTTGAAGAACATAATTAAGCTTGCCAAATCAATCTCTCCAAAGAAGGAAAATGCCCAAATTAAAGCTGTTTTTCAGCCTTAGTATCAACTCATTCTCATTGCTTTTGCTGATACTATTATTCAGCTGCATGATCATGATCATGTTTTGGTTTCCACCAGAACTTTCCCCTATTCCCTGCATAAGATGGTTAAAACTTGGCTCAGCTCACTGTTTTTTTTTTTTTGTTGTTCTGTTAGACCCAGAATTTTTTACTGATTCTAGCTCATTCCTAAGTGAGAATTCTTCATTTGTTTTTGGCTGTGTTATGGTGCTCACCAATATGTTATCTGCAGTCACTGAAACCACATTCGCTCAGCAGCACCTTGTGTTGTTGTCAGTTGCTGATGGAAGTGATCAGAGCTGGGTCAGGCTCCTTCTGACTGTAGACCAAATTATCTGGCTCACATTGCTGTCACATAACCATCACGTTAGGGATCAGTGGAAATTCTTGTGAAGCAATGCCAAGCACTCTAATTTCCTGTCAACATTGGTATCTTCTCCCTTTTTCTGCCTCCCTGTGTATCAGCAATGGTTCATGTCAGCAGATATCTTGCCTCACTCGGTGAAGTGGGAAAAAATAGCCCTACAGTTCCAGGGAGGAGAAACCCATATCACCAGCTCAGAAAACAAATGTGCTATCTGTCCCATTCTGCTTCCCCTTTCCTGGGGGAGATGTTCCCTTATCCCACTCTCCCATATTCTCCAAAGACCATATCCCTCCTCTTCTGTTTGAGGTCAGTCGTTCCCTTCTTCTGTGCCACTAGGTCTTCTCTATTCTCCATTCAGAACAGCAACATTGGATGCAAATATTTAAATGCTTCACAGCAAAAGAAGCAGCTCAGAAAAAATGGGTCCATAGAGTTCAAAATACAAGAGCACAGAAAAGGAAGGGCAAAATGGATAAATGAAGTAGAAGGGATGCTTTACTAATCACCGCTGATTATCAATTCAAATAATTTCTGTATTACACTTGAGGGGGAGTTTAGGGGGTCTAAAACCAAAGACTGAATGCAGTTCTCCAAGGTTGCTTTTACCTCTCAAACAAATATTTTTCATCTGAACGTGACTTGCTTCTTCCACTGCTTATCAACTTCTGCAACAATTGAGGGATCATGCAGAGATCTGTCTCCCCTTTCTGGCTACCTTCTCACAGCAAATCCATTCTGGGCACTAGTTCATTCTGAAGATGATGAAAGAATGACTATACCTCAGTGATACTCCTTCCTTCTGTCAGGATTCTAATGAAAATATCTGTGAATATGAATATGACATTTGATTTTTGAGAATACTCTACTTTTGTTCATATGATTTTCTCACTTGCTAATCTCGCATGCAAGGACATGCACTGAATGTCAACATGAAAGTTGAGATATTTTATGAGACTCAGAGTTATAAGAAATCTGCTTATTCTAGAATGAGACTATGAAAATATTCACAGAATTCTATCTGAAATGTTCATTAAGTTTTATCAAATCTTCAAATGAATGTACAAGGGTAATTTTAGCATCCACAGAATTGGTCCCTGAATTCTGGAGATTTTTTTTTTTTTTAATTTCTACTATATGTACTGGAAAATGGACACTTAAGGACACTTAAATCCATGTAGACTTTGGTTGACTTTAGTAGACCTTGGTTTTCAATCATGAGATAAAGGTCAGTTTATGGGTATTGCTATTTCCACTCCTTTCTTTGGAAACTGTATGGTGTTTCTTCCTTTAATGTATTGAGATGCAGGGTTATTGAGAGATAAATCTTTCTCTCATCTTGGCCCTCCAGAACAAGTTCACATTTGAGAAAACAATAGATTTAACTATCAAGAAACTCCACTGTAATGACAGTGTTAAAAAAAAAAAAAAAAAAAAAAAAAGGAAAAGATTTCTGAATCTCCCTTTATAAAGTATATATGCATTTCAGGTCATAGATTAGAACTGACAGTCTCACTGGGTAAGAGTCTGTAACCTAGATTCTCTTCAGAAATGTGTATGGGTGAGCGATGTGAAATACATTCTAAGAGGAATTGAATACTTCTCCATTTGAGACTAATCTTTCAGTCTGAAAAATAGTTTTCTACAATGAAAATGGATAGGTTTTCAGATTTGGGTTATTTATACAACATTTTTTTACGTTCTGCAGGTTCACAGTGTTCTGAAGAGAGCCAGTAGTGCTGTAAGTTTTGAGTCTTGAGACACTTCACAATACATTGTTGTGCATTTGTATTAAATATCTTAAAACACTGACTGCTGCATAAAAATATCTCGTATATTTTTTTCTTTCTTCATTGTTTTTAACAGAAATTCTTGCCTTTCAGAGCTATCTGTGTGGTGTGCAACATATTAATGCATTACACTGTCTCCTACATAATTATCTCTGTTACATTATCAAAGTACAGGACAAGAGGTGCAAAACATAAAACTAAAACCATCTTTCCAGTCACATGAAGAGCTTGCAGTAGTCCTTAACATTATCTACCGGCAGTAGATAATCTGCTGCCTTATCTTCAACTGGACAAATTGTGGATCACAACTTGTCCTTTAGTTAAAACGTTCATCTGCCAGAGAGATAGCACAACTTATTTGAGAATTAAGTACATTTGTTCTAAATGGGGTTTGAACACACAATGCATCTGACTAATAAAAAAAAAAAAAAAGAAAAAAGAAAGGGAACCTTTATCCATTACTCATTGGGGGATAACTTCTAGATACATGTGCACATGCTGGGTAAATGGCATTCATTTACTGAGAGTATATGGTTTGTGGATTTCTTAAATTTGTAGATTCTCAGTCTGGAAATTACCAATTCATCATCCAGTCAGACAATCGCTCCGTTGTGGGCCCTGGAATCCAGTTATCCCTGTGCTGAGCTCAGTAACTTGAATTTATTTTGCATTACAAAAGCAGTTTCTACAAATGCATCCATTCCCTGACTCTCTCAGAACAGAAGCCATCCTTTACCATGGGTAGTTCTGTCCAGTGATTTGTCATCTCCACTGCTAAAAGCATATGCATTTCTAAATTTAGCTATGTTTCTACAATATATTACTCCCGTTTTTCCACCAATATGAATGTATTAATTTCTGATTTCTTGTCGTACACATACAGAACATTTGATGACTTTGAACAACTTACACAGGCTGCTAAATTCTAATCTTAATGAAGTTAAGAGGACTTATGAACCTAAATTTAGTTCATAGCCTACTCAAGGCATGTATTAGTAAGAATTGTGCTAGAAAACTAACTATCTAACTATTGTCAGATTTTTATGCTCTCTCTCTCTTTTTTTTTTTTTTTTTCTTGTTAGCTGAATGCATTCAGTATTAAACTACTGTGCCTTCTCAGGTCACTGAAAACAGGTCAGATAATCCAAAATCAAAACCATGGCTTCCAAGGGAAAAAAAAAAAAATATTAAAGCCTAAACTATCTATCTTCTTTTCTAAGCATTGAAATTAACAAAATAATAATAATAATATATATATATATGAATGAATCTTGAACTGTAACTGGGGCATTGACTTCAAACTCCCTTTTAAACATTTCTTCTAATCTTTCATTCTGCATAAATCTCAGGTACTGAGGTCTCCAAGATCCATTACTACTTGTTTATCATCTGCCATGGAGGCTGGTGATTCAGCCAAAAGTTGATATTTTAGACAATGAGTACATTTCATTTTTCTTTGGGAAAAGAAAAAAAAATCAAGCAAGAAAAGCAGATATAGAAGCAATTTGTTGAGTTTAATTTATGCCATGCATTTGAGAAAAATGTGTTCTTCTGAGCTAACCCCTGCAGCTATGCAGTCAACAGGGATTTTTTTTTTTAATTTTTTAAAATTTTTTTTATTACAGCACATGTGGTTTAACACTTTTCAGCTACTCCGGATATCCAAATGCAAATCCAGCATTCAGGGATATCATGTGGAGTTTTGACATTCCCAGGGCACATACGGTCTGGAAGCTGGTGAATGGATTATAATGAGACATAAATATAGTATTTTTAACCCTGACAAATATAAGCCAGTGCCAATAATATTTCTTATTTTACATAAGAGAAAACAGTATGCACACTGTTCCACCAAAGACTCTAAACCTTGGCAAATATAAGAAGCAATTCTTAGGAATTATTAAAAACTTTTATCTTCACTTTCAAAAGAAAATAAGAAAATGAAATTTTCAGAACATATTCAACTTGAGGATTTTTTTAACAACTTCAGTTCAAATTGAAATTTCAAACTGTTTTGTTGAGCAAAATAAGAATAGTTTTCGCTGTTTCAAAACTTAAACACTGTATAGGAAAGTACATAGCAGTAATGAAATTGCTTTTATAAAATCTAAGAATGAGTTGCAGCTCACTATGGCATGTGCCATCCCTCTTTGTGAACTGAAAGGCATGTTATACAATAGCTCCTCAAAAACAATATTTCATAGAGGAAGTCACGTACTACAAACAAAGAGCTGTCATATGGAGGACCAATCAACATAAAATGCTACAATTTTTACAAAATGCTATAGTACATTTTGGTCTTGTACATTACACTACAGGACTACTCTTTTATTGTTTGATTTAGTTGTCACAGTAGGATTAAGTTAATGTTTTGGGAAAAAAAAAATATCATCTGTGTTTTTATTCTCTGAAAGCTTTTGAGACTAAGAAGCACCTAGCCAGATGACCTCCTCATAACAATACGCACAATTGCTATGATAATTTTGGGGTAATACCCTATAAAGAGTGAAAAGATGGAGCAGATTATCTTAAGTGTCATCACGCGGCACTTACAGGGCAACCAGGCGATCAGGACCAGTCAGCATGGGTTTATGAAAGGTAGGTCCTGCTTGACGAACCTGATCTCCTTCAATGACAAAGTGACACGCTTAGTGGATGAGGGGAAGGCTGTGGATGTGATCTACCTTGACTTCAGTAAGGCTTTTGACACCGTTTCCCACAATATTCTCCTCAAGAAGCTGCTTGTGGCTTGGACTGGCATACGCTTCGCTTTGGGTTAAAAATTGGCTGGATAGCCGGGCCCAAAGAGTTGTGGTGAATGGAGTCAAATCCAGTTGGAGGCCTGTCACTAGTGGAGTCCCCCAGGGCTCAATACTAGGGCCAGTTCTCTTCAATATCTTTATCAGTGATCTAGATGAGGGGATTGAGTGCACCCCCAGTAAGTTTGCAGATGACACCAAGTTAGGTGCGTGTGTCGATCTGCTCGAGGGTAGGAAGGCTCTGCAGGAGGATCTGGATAGGCTGGACCGATGGGCTGAGGCCAACTGTATGAAGTTCAACAAGGCCAAGTGCCAGGTCCTGCTCCTGGGGCGCAACAACCCCAAGCAGAGCTACAGGCTGGGAGATGAGTGGTTGGAAAGCCGCCTGGCAGAGAAGGACCTGGGAGTACTGGTTGATAGTCAGCTGAATATGAGCCAGCAGTGTGCTCAGGTGGCCAAGAAGGCCAACAGCATCCTGGCTTGCATAAGAAGCAGTGTGGCCAGCAGGGCTAGGGAAGTGATTGTCCCCCTGTACTCAGCTCTGGTGAGGGCACACCTCGAGTACTGTGTTCAGTTTTGGGCCCCTCGCTACAAGAAGGACATGGAGGTGCTCAAGAGAGTCCAGAGAAGGGCAACGAAGCTGGTGTGGGGTCTGGAGAACAAGTCTTATGAGGAGCGGCTGAGGGAGCTGGGATTGTTCAGCCTGCAGAAGAGGAGGCTCAGGGGTGACCTTATCGCTCTCTATAGGTACCTTAAAGGAGGCTGTAGCGAGGTAGGGGTTGGTTTATTCTCCCACGTGCCTGGCGACAGGACGAGGGGGAATGGGCTAAAGTTGCGCTAGGGGAGGTTTAGGTTGGATATTAGGAAGAACTTCTTTACTGAAAGGGCTGTTAGGCATTGGAATGGGCTGCCCAGGGAAGTGGTTGAGTCACCATCCCTGGGGGTCTTTAAAAGACGTTTAGATGTTGAGCTTAGTGATATGGTTCAGTGAAGGACTAGTTAGTGTTAGGTCAGAGGTTGGACTAGGTGATCTTGGAGGTCTCTTCCAACCTAGATGATTCTGTGATTCTGTGATTCTGTGAAGATAGCCAGCTGTGAACTGGAAAGCTGTTAAAATATATGGACAGATATATGATATCCTATGCTACCTAATGATTGAACAAGCATCTTGATTGGCCATACTTATAAGATCTGGAAGGCTATCACCATGAAAATTGGTATCTATTTCAGACAGATAGAGAGTTATGGGCTCCCTGGGTGTCTGAAAAGAATCCTTCAGAAAAGCAGTTTACCCCTTTCACTGCTGTGATGAGGAAATGCTTGTGGGAAGAAGAAAACTGTAGTAGTCATTTCTGTGCAAAAGCTGGAAGCAGCTATCCTGTCAATGACAGCAGCTCCCTAATCAATGCAAGCAGCTATCCTAATCAATGATAATTGTTAGTGAATTCAGTCAAAGTGTAAGAGAGTCCATTAGTCCAGCTGTTATAGAGGAAGAAAGTATTACGGAGTGAGATATATTTTACAGTCTTTCATTCATCTACCTTTTTTTAATCCACAGAAATAATAAGTGACCCAGTCAGAAAACAATAAAAAGTATTAAAACTTAAGTCTAAGTGCTTTTGTAAAACATAAGGGTCCATTAAAAAAAAATCCTAATTAGCACTCAGTACCATCAGTGTGTAAGAAATATATGGGCATTTAAATTAATTGGTACAAACTGAGCTATGTGCTAAATCCAAAGCCCCTTAGATTTTCCAGATTCTGTATAACCATGTCTGACTCATCACTGAATTTGTGTCCAGCTGTATACACAGCTTTCTCTGGCTCAGAAGTTCTCTAATCCTACACCTTGAGTGCATAACACATACAACTTCTAATAAAAATAATAAAAAAATATTAGCACTGATATTATTTCACTAGCTTTGATTCACAGCTGCCTCCATTTTAGTTCTTGACAACATTGTGTTAACTGCTGTCCAAACAGTGAAAAAAAAAGACTTCTTGCAGAGAAGTGCATTCAACTTAATTTGTAACAATATACACTGGAGTGGCAGCTGCAAATACCAGGGGGTGCAGGGGCTGAGAGACTGAAAGAACCAATAATAAACACTTACCTTTATAATGGTCATTCGTCTGCACTGCTTCATGTTTCTGCATAAGCTGAATGTTTTCAAAAATATAAATACACGTCCATTTTCAGTAGCCTTCTACCTACCTTTTATCAGAGGTGATTGATTTACTATAGGAAATAGAGAGTAAGAAAGAGATACTGATCAGAATCTCATGCCTGATACATCCATCTGTTTTGTTTTGATTTCTCCTTTTGTACATAACAGTGTTTTTTATGATACGAAGAGTTATTTATGATTTTCTGTTTGAAATATATATGTGGAATGAAAACAAACTCAGAACAAAAATACTTTAAAGGAATGTCTCCTGACAAAAACCCTGAAATATTCTGTTATTTTTATCTGAAATGCTCATGATACAATTGATCATAAACAAGACAACCAAGGAAATTCAGTTCCAGGGTTGGGTATCTTTAATTTTCATAGTTTTCCAGATGACAAATATATCTGTCTTTCTTTCTCTGTACAAATAACATATTGAGAATTAAAACATGAAGAAATATACTGTCTAAATGAAGAATTTGACTAAGTGCATTTACCAAATGTTAAAATCTATTGAAGTGCCATGCAGAAAAAAAAAAAAGAAAAAAAAAAAAAAAGAAAACACTAATCTATCATATATATTTACTTTAATATTTTTAATGATCATATTATACTAGCATGCATCTGGTGATTGGTGCTTTCTAAGCTTATGAGGACAAATGTCCTGTCAGGAGAAGAGACGGATAAAAAATGGGACAAAATGTGTGATACTCTGGCAGAATACTGAGGAAGGCTAGGAGAGATCATCTAACTTAGAAGCTTCTCTGTTTTCTCTTTTGTTTTCAGCACCGTTTCCTAAAAATAAATAACCCCCTGCTGTAATCAACAGCTACATGTTGATTCCTGCCCAAATGTCATTTACAAACCAAACTTTACCAATTAGAAAAAAACACTGTGGAGGACCCACTGAGTGCAAAATTCAGTGACTTTACAGACATGTGGGATGTGGAAAGGAATATTGTCTGGTGAATGTTTCCCACAGTTCACCAAGTCAGGAAGGTCAGGAAAGCAAGGCTTCTCAGGAATAAATTGGAGAACCGTCTGATACCGTAGGCAATTGCTAACTCACCAGATATCTGTTCGGAAAAAAAGTATTTAAGTATTCACGTTGATGGTACATTGCCAAACAGAAGCAAATGGGGATTTGCCTATTCTGAGGTTGGTACTATTCACTATTTTAACTTAATGACCTTGGATGGTGGAGTAGAGAACACTTTTTGTTTGTTTGTTTGTTTAAAAAACAAATAAACAAACAAAAAAGTTGATAATCACTCCATGGTGGCAAAGGCTGCAAACACATTAAAGAATAGGGTTAGAACTCAAAACAATATTGACAAATTGGAGGAGTAGCCTGGGAAAATAGATGTAATTCAGTAAACATAAATGTGAAGTTTTATGCTAGATAGGAATAATCACCCGCACAAACAGAGATGGGGAACATCTGGCTGGGATGTGGGAGGTGTAGTGGATCACAGAATTAATGTGTCTAAAAGCATCATATCATATTGGTATGTACAAATATCTACATTTTAAGTTTTGGAATCATCCTCTTATTTAGATCTAATCAGAATGCAGTGTGAGAACTCTATAAAACAAGATACAGTTGGAGGAGAACAACAAGAACAAGAATTACCAGCTATCTAAGCATGATTTTTGAAGGAAGTCTAAAGGAGGTGAGTTATCTACTTTAAAGAAGTCATGACGGCAGACTTTGAATACATGGAAGGTTATTTTTAAAGATGATGATGATAAACTGTCTTGTCATATTCACTTTAGCTAGAATAAGGAGCAATAGGCTTAATTTGCAAAATGATTAGGGATTAGGAAATGCATTATAGCATGCAGAATAGTTAAATAGTAAAAGCCTGTCTGGGGAAGTATAAACACACACTCCATTGAAAGATGTATAGAACAAGTTAGGTGACTTTCTAAGGCTTAGCAAGAAGTAGACTGCTGTGGTCTTTCTGCAGATTAGATGATCTCTTGATTTCTTTTCCAGGCCTATTTTCAATTATTCTGTCTTTAGCCAATGTAATCATACATTCAGTATCATGGTTGGTTGTAAAATGTGTTGATAGAGACTGTACTGTTTCTTGGGTTATGAAGGGGAAACATCACCAGGGCTGGCAGAGCAGAACCAGAGCACAACTCTGTCTTCAGCCCCATTGTTAGCTGGAGACTGATGGGAAAGTGCAGAGGGGAAAATGATCAGAAGAGCGTGACAAATGTGCAGACGGACTCCATGCCTCTAGGAAGGAATCCTAGTACAGTTAGGGGTCCTAACTCTCCTTTTAGAAAATATCACTTTTTTACTAAGACTAGATAGTAGGCATACGGCTGTTGTATACCTGTCTTTAGATTAATAGATAGAAAAATGTGTGTGTGGAAGGAAGAGGTGTGTACAGGCATGTTCGTTTGCTTGTATGTAGGAACAAGGAGCAACAGGACGTTCTTCTGCCACTGGAAGATATGATTACCTGTTTGTGTCTTCTTACATGAACAGTTTGCAGAAAATCTAATGAACAAAAAAATTGCCTCTTGCCCTCAGTTGGTTAACCCATTCCAGTCTTTACTCACAAGTTACAGGGAGAAATTTATTCTATCGAGGCTGCAAATGACTAGGAATTTTTCAAAAAGATGTTTTCCCATAAAAAGGAAAATTCACCAGAAATAAAATTCTTTGAAAGTATTTAGTGGAAAATCCAAGTTACCATGAATTTACTTCAGGTCCAGGATTAGTGTTTTGTTTGTTTGTTTAAGTCAGAGAGACAGAAGAAGGACAACATATACAATAATGGTAATTTAGGTGTGGCATCTCTATGAAAGATTGCTTTATTTGTGTTCTTGCTTTTTGTTCTTCCATATTGCACAGTAGTGCCCTAACTGCAGCCCATGGCATGCTCTGATGCAGCCTTTCTTTGTTCTGTCCTGTTCCAGATACAATGGAATGGCCTTCCTCTGACTATAGGGGAGGCCTTGAGCCTCATTTTCTAGGTGACACTCAGTATCTTTTTTTCCCAAAAATTTCAGGATATCACTGTGTCAAAAAAAGAGAGGGGAAAAAAATAAAGAAAAAATTATAAAACCTTGCCCTCTAGCATTCTGGTTAATGTCTCCACTTATATCACCTATTACAGGAAACAGGGATGCCAGAGATTTTTATATTTACTGCTTCATTTCCTTCTGACCACGGATTTTCAAAAGAAAATAATTAGTTGATCAGATATGTAATAAATATGTATCTCTTATACATCTGTATTTTTATTCAAAATCCAAAACAGTAGAAACCAACATGATTTTCCTTTTCTTTTACTTACATTAATTCTGTTCTCACAGTCTGCATTTCTCTGGGCTCTTTTCTTCTACTTTTTTTTTTTTTTTAATATATATTTTGGTTCAGTGATTTATCTTGTGTTTAATTAACCTTATTCTAATGCCTTCCTCTACTGAAGCCCCAAATGACCAGAGGCCCACTTCTGTTATTTAAGTACATGGCAGCATTCATATTGACTTCAGTGGTGCAGGATCAAATCTCCTATGGCTCCCAAGCACCAGAGTTACACTTTGATCCATTTCTTACTGATACACTAATACTCTTTCTTCAGCAAATTTAAAGGTAAACCAGTCCACATGGATAGTGGTAAGATGTCATTTGAAACTAAGTTCTTATATGTCACAGCTGAGTGCAATAATAAACAAGATAAAAAATAGTGCTGTGGTTGTATTGTTATAAGACTGAAAGGATGCAGAAAAGTGGTGATTATTCACATGGCAGAAACACTACATGCAT
The DNA here is from genome assembly GCF_009769625.2 of Cygnus olor. Classification (NCBI taxonomy): domain Eukaryota; kingdom Metazoa; phylum Chordata; class Aves; order Anseriformes; family Anatidae; genus Cygnus; species Cygnus olor. The sequence goes on along the minus strand of NC_049169.1, from coordinate 40,072,571 downwards.
ATTCCTACTTCATTTCATACACAGAGCTGAAAAATATTGCATGTTTTTGCTTTCCGCCTGTACACTGACAAAAAGAATGTGAAAGACTGGAGAAAAAGGCAGGTAATATGTATCTAAACCTGTTCATCATAGTACCAACCTTTTATTATCTTTTTTTTTTTTTTTTTCCCTCCAGCTTTTCAGAGATACAAAGCACTCTAGTGCATTTATAAAACTACAGTGTTGAAAAGCTGCATTTAGCAGTGAAAGTATATGAGGATATTGGAATGAACAAACCAGAGCCTGATTTAAACAGATGTGACTCACCGAGACCTCATATTCAAAGAGAGCTGCTGGGATTGCCACTTATGTTATTTACTAAAAAGTAGCTGGGGTTACAATTCTGTGTGTGGTCAAAATACACCCCAGACATGAAAGTCTGGAAGGTGATTGTCTACACTGAAGCTAGTCACCCTGGGTATGAGATTGTTATTTTTTCTAATAAACATGGAACGCTAAGAAAGACACAAAAGATAGGACAGAGATTCTTCTGGAACTGTTATTCTTCCTTGACTATAAAGTAACTTACAGATGCTTGAGATGAGGTAACACTGAGCTCAGATGCCTGGAAACTATCTCCATCCCTTATCGCTTTCCCTGCTTGCCCCAAGCCAAGGAAAGGAAGCTGTGTCCCAGCTCTGTCTCCATCTGCTCTATTCCTGCCCTTCTTCAGCTCTTCCTCCCTCTGCCTCCCTAGTTACATATCAAACATCTCATGTATTCAGCATAAGATGTATATTAGGGTTCCAGCCTTCTGCTTTTTCATTGTGGAGACTCATCCCGCATGTTTACAGCACAAAAATTTGGTGTCTCTTCTGCTCTGGACAGCAGTGCCAGTAGCAACCACAGGCAGATTACGGGACTGCAGAGCAGTAACAAGGCTGCAGAGTTGTATTTCATCAGGGACTGCACCTTTGACATAGCCTGCCACTGGAAAAACTCCCACTAATAGGCACATTTGCGGGGATTTACACTACAATTGGCAGGTCTGTGGCAGATGCACAGGCATGGCTGGCCTCACATGCAAGTTCACATGGTTTGACTGAGGGTTCAGCTTAGAGGTGGTCAGGTATTCCTGCAACTGCCACCAAACTTTTTTTTTTTTTTTTCCAATAGAAGAACACATTTTTTCTAGTTGCATTAAATATTAAGAGCATAAAGCAATGCCACATTGTAGAGCAAAATTGCTTTTCTAGAACATACTGGAAAAAAAAAAATACAACAGCTGAATTGCTATATAATTAGGAGAAGAGAGAAGCAAGGTACCTGCTGGCTCTAAGAAAATCCCCAACAACAAAACCCCAGGTTTGCTTCAGAAGGTCACTCTTTCAGTGTCACAACTCATCAATGTGCTGAGCAATACCAATAAATCTATTTCAGACTTATGTTTCTGTCACAGCAAATCACATTTGTCCCTTTTCCCCTCGGCTCTTTCTCTCCATTTGTTGAGCTAGAACCGCATGGCAGATAAAATGAATCTGACCTTCCTCTTGTCCCAGTATGTAAAATTTTTTCTTTCTTATCACTCTTCATATACAGCTACAATAAATGTCAGGAACTGACTAGCAGTAAAACAATTTGTTCTCTTCCAGCTCTTGTGCAAGTAAAAAGAGCAAAAATTTGGTCTAGTGGTCTTGTGGGATATGCCTTTCTTCCCAAGAGACTCTTGTGAAGTATAACATGCTCTGATGATACTAGATTCAAATTAAAATAGAATAAAGCTCCATCTCTCGCAGCTGAAGTTATCACTTAATGTGATAGTTCCCTCACCAAAAGTCACTAATAAGTATTTTGACCCCTAATGCCATTCAAATGGTTTAACTGTTTTCTCAGACAGCTGAGAAGAAATTATAAAAAATCAGCCAACAGAAGGAAAGACAGCTCACTATCATTTTAAAGACAGATATTTTTACACGATGTTTTGTGAAACAACAAGTGGCACCACTTGTCACATCATTTCTTTTTGGGTGAAATCCAAACACTAAGTGAGTAGCACTCTTCTGAATTTCAGAAGTTAAGAAGTGCTGCCTTTTGGTGCCTTCAGCAAGTCACTTCCATCCTACCCATTCCAGACAGGCCTTCCAGACTGGTCAACTCCTCAGCTCTCCTTCAGAGCTCACTCTCATTAGAATACAACACCCCTCACATTTCAAAGACTGTTTTTGAAAATGTCCTTTTATTCAAAATAAGAGTATTTTGTAAATGTCATATTATATTTTACTTCAACAAAACAGAAAACAAGCTTTATTTTTTTACTGGTGTTACTTCAACAGAGTCTTTTTAGGGTAAGTACTGTTTTTCTATCACAAGTTTATTTTATCAAACTTTTAACCCAAGAGCACATATAACAATTCATATAGACTTAATAAATTATGAATAGCTCTTTCAATAAATCTTTAGTCAGTTGTTACAAATCCCAGCAGGATGTTAGATTACTTATCACTCTAGTTTATAACCTTGAAGTGGTAGGTTTATAGCTGTCTATAGCAAGTATTGTTTATGCCTATAACTATTAATTAGTTATTAACCCCTCATTATGACTGTGCAGTTGTTAGGAAGTGCTACACAATCTTTTTTTCTTATCACTCTCTACCTGTTGAGCTCTTGCACTCATGGAATGGGTAGAATACCAGATATTGCTTCCTGCCCCCAAGGACCCCATGGTTCACCTGCAACAATTTTGGGATTTTTTTCACAAAGTTTTTCCTCTAAGTGAGAGGTTTTTGTAAAACGACTGGGACAGAGAAGAGGCAGTGAATGAAAGTAGTTCACTGTTTTGGTTCCTAGGGCTTTACTGACATCCCATCAACATTTCTAAAATATTTCTTCAATGTAACTTCCTTTTCCACTTCCCACCTTTGACTTGATTCAGTGAGGCTAAAAATAAAATAGAAAGTTACATAGAGGGTATGATGAGCCCTTCTTGTACATTGTTTGTGAAATATTAAATGGTTGAAGGAATAGTATCCTCCTCAGATGCACAACAATGGTGTAGCCACTGAAAAGGCTTCCTGTAATAAACTCTTGCACCTGTACCTCCCCTTCCACTTTACCAGATCAGTGCTGTGCTGTTGAATAGAGTATTTTAAACAGAATGAACAAACTCTTCAAATGAGGAAAATCAAGATGAGAAACAAATCTGAAAGCAAATCTCGCCAACTAGGGCTGATAGTGTAGGCTCAGGTGTACTTTCTCCTGATGCAGCTGTATATAATAAACTACTTGCACAATTTGACACAATTGTTTCTATCTGCTTGTACTCACTTTTCTTTCTCTACTCATGAATGTGTAAATGCTGATTGCCTGATGGATGTGCTGATTTGGTGCAAATCTACCTAAACTTAAACATATGGTGTTTTTGTTGTTGTTGTTTTATAATTATTATCTTATTCTTAATACCATTCCCCTTTCTTCTCCATCCAATCCTCCAAAACTTCACTTTGCTATATAACCTCTGTTTTGGAAACGCATAGGGTCTATCAGAGCCTTCATTATGGAATAGTTATTTGGTATTGGTGGGCTGAATGACTAGCTGAGAAGCTGGAATTTAAAAGAAAGAGCAAGGCCAAAGAGACAGCAATTTGCATGTCAGAATAATGGGATTAAAGGGAATAATGGGGATGAAGGGCCATAGATCCTGGACAACTCGCAGGCAGGGAACTCACCAGGCAGGTCAAGTATTACACAATAGGGAAAGACCTTGTCTCAAGAGAAAAGTAGAGACTTTCAAAGCAAGGGCCAGTCAATTACCGTAGAGTTAGGGAAGGAAAAAGAAGAAAGTTTTCCAGTTTTCCTCACTGAAAGACTGAAAGATCCTCTAAAACCTGTGCTCATGGAAGTATAAAGAAATGAGAGATTTATTTTTTTTTTTTTGAGGGAGATAGGTGTTGTTTTTCTTTTGTCCCTTAAGACAAAGCTCTTTACCTAACTTTGTAGGAATAAAATGAGAAAGGGAGCTTTTGCTGCCAAGTTACCTTTCTGCAATGTACCCAAGAAATGCACAGCTTTCTGCAGCATACAAAGCACAGATACAGCAGCAGTGGCTAGACTAAGAAGCTCCCAGCTCTGGTATTCTAGCATCACAAGATCTACCACTGCAGTAGCTCTACAAATTGTGATTGTTTGGGTTTGTTTTTTAAGCTAGGAACTGAGACCAATTTCTGCAATCCGAACCAAGATTTTGAAAGCCCATGCAGTCCTCCAGCTGACTCAACTCATTGCGGAACAGCAGCCAGCCAGCAGTGGATGAAACCTGACAGTCCTAACTGAGTTTATTCAATCCATTTCGTACCACTAAAACACAGACCACCTGAAGGTAATGCAGTAAATAAAGCCTGGCTCCAGATCTTTGTCTTTAATTTCTCAACTATCTTTTATTTATATATTTACAACAAACATAGAATATAAATAACAGTACTTGAAAAAAATCATATTGATAGATTCATTCAGTAGGTCACAATGAAATTTTTAATGTTTTGCATTTAATTTGTAAAACATCATGAAATATTGTCATGTTTAAATAGTTTTAATTTGAACACAAAATATTCAGGGATGTAACAAGTGCCCCAAAATTGACATAAACTGAGATACAGATTAGTATATCAATGGAATACATGAATCCTAATATGACTTAAATTTAAATGTAAACAAGCAAAAAGCTATTAATAAGGAACTTAGACATACTAGGGAGGAAAAATGTGCCAAAGAAGTCTTGATCAAGTGGCAGCCTATCCTATTTCTAGTCCAGAATTTCGTAATTAATTACAGAACACTAAAGAAAACAGAATTGCTACTTTCTGGAAATGACAATACAATAGATGAGATAATGTCACATAGAAATGTCACAATGATTCAATTTCCATATATTTTGGGGGTATAGCATTTTGCCTGAGAGCATAGACAAAGGCACAACTCCGTTATCCTTGGTTCACATCTCACATCCATCTTTAATGTCACCTAGCTGACATCTGACACAACTTTGATTTCATAATCTTCATGTCACTTCTGCATGCACGTGTATCAGCAATTATGCCCAAAGGACGACCAGAATTGTCTTAGTGATTCCTCTGACAAAACTCTTGTTCATGGTTCAACTGCACTTGAGCTTCATTGCTGCAGTTCCCAATCTGTCTAATCCCAACTACCCAGAAGATGACATCTCATTACCTCATTCCTACATAGAATTAAGAGCATGATTTTGGACTCATTTCCATGTTACATCTATTACTGTGAGATATCAAGTCTGTGAAGCCCGATCTGCTTCAGCTGAACCAGCTGTTAAAATTTTATCCATCCCTCTTTATCCAGCTCCCTCTGTATTGCAGTTCCATGGTTGTCTCACAGCTTCACTACTTGTGCTTTGCATGGCAGGCAGCTTTCCCTTATCCTTAAGGCTTAAACCATGAAGTGTGTGGTACAACAGTTTCCACTTATCTTTACTCCTTCACCCCACTTCCCTGTCACCAGAAGATGTTAATTTGGTGCCATGACACTGTAGGCATGAAGGCATAGATAGGATGGCCAGAAGTGGTGGCTGAGGAGGGTATTCCTTAAGGCAGATGTGACTGTTGAAAGAGGTGGATCCAAGGGCATGGGGAAGAGGACAGGACTCAGTTTCCAAATACCTCAAACCTAATATAATAATTGTGGTATATTTTTTCCTAATACTTAAAATCAGAATTTTGGCTTCAGAACTTTTGCTGCCAGAATAAAACAGCAACTATGTATGTTGGTACTCACAATCTCTTTATAGCACACAATTTTTTCACGCTTTGGTGTTTTCAGGTCACCTAGTGGTGACCTATACATTTAACAGTAATGCATGTAGGCATATTTTATAGTCACTTGGAGACTACTTGCTAGCTGATAGCAGAAAAGTTTATAATGTTCTTTACAAAACAAAACCAAAAAAATTAGTTGCAATAAATCCTGAAGAGGACTATTTCCTCTGTCTAGACTCCACTTATGCCTGTCATGGGCAAACTGAGGAACTTCCAAACTCTCTATACAGTGTGACACATGAGATCTTCTTCCCCTTTTGTACTTGGAAGTGTCCCAGACTTCTCTTTTTTCTTTCTATGTTCCAGACTCCTCATCATCTACATTAATCTTTCAGATTCTCCACATTTTCTCAGCTTAATTTTCTATGTCTCAACTGTTTACATTCCATACATTTGAGGCTGAAGGTTTGCTAATTTGGACAAGTTTTTGTTTGTTTGTTTGTTTTTCCTGAAGAGCTCTACATGTGACTCTTCTCTGTCTCTGATACAACCAGCTTTGAAATGTTATGGGCAATTCTGAAAAATGTCTTTCCTGATGAGAAGACCACACATCTTACCTATGCATATCTCAGATGATGGGGGCCTGTGAAACAACTGATCCTCTGTCCTGTGAGCAGTTACTGCACAGGCAGTCCTGGAGGGACCCTTTGTACCCTCTTCTGACAGGTGTAGGTTTTGAGGGATGTATAAATGGGACAGTGATGCAGTGATGCAGCTGGTTATGTTAAGACCTGGTAGTGAAAACCAAGGCTCCTACTTACTTGACTTGAACTTAACATTTTATGTTACTCTTGATACGAATGAATGCAGTAAGGATTAGTTTCTGGGCAAAGAAATACTCCAGAACTCAGCACCTTCTTCTAAGAAGGGTGGTCCTCTTATTTGATTCAATTTTATCTGATCTGATTTTATATAATCTAATTCCATGCATTATGAAAAGTGTTTGAGCATCTGGAAACATGTACTTCATTTATCAAATAGAAGTGGGTTTGCTCAGGGTGACAGCATTACATTGAGTGATACAATTTATATGACCACAGTAGAAATGTTCATTTCACATTGCAGGAGGTTGAGACAAAAATAGAAATGGAGAGATATAGTATTTGCAAAACAATGGTCTGGTTGTAAATCCTTAGGACAACAGCATTGGACAACTGAATTGATGACCTGGAAAATAAGTGCAAATTAATAAACATTAGGCTATAAGAATATTAGAGGCATAGCAACAAAATAATATATATATATATGTACATATATATATATATTATGATGCATCATAAAAATGAGGAGACTGAGTCATTTTGAACTCTTTCTAGATGGTACAACAGTATGTTGTAACCATGAGAAACCTAATCAGGTAATGGCTTGCAGTGCTTTTAAAATGTGTGTCTGCTGGAATAAGGCATCATGTTTCTAAACTGCCACATAAATTTTAGTCTAATTTTCAGGGTTCAATACGTTTATTGAGATTGCAGTTTTTTCTCTACCAATGTCAGAAACATGTGAAAGCACTTATGATAATTAAAAGAAGAATGAAAAGTATATGACCCCAGAAGGGCCATTGCTCTATCCTGCCAACCTGGGAGTCTATGATGGCAGACTAATGGATGCTGAATTCTTCCATGTCACATACAAATGTCATTGCATTTCTGGAAAAGGTGTGGTGTGGGAAACTGAATGGAGGACCCAGCTACATACTACTCGGTGGAGTAGTATATAAATTGGCTAAAATTGGCTGAGCTTTGACATTACTCCAATTTTACCTCAACCCCAGCAAAGGGCATTTTGTTCCGGCCTACTGGAATCCCATTCAGTCCAAAAGTTGTGTAAATCTTGCTAGTGCTTTCCTGACTTCATCAACTTTTACTGCATGCTGTTCTACTAAAAAAAAAAAAAAAAAGCCTTTTATTTATTTATTTATTTATTTTCCCTAGAGTTGCCTGGATATAGTAGGGTGGGATCAGAGGTGATGTAGTGGTAGAGATAGGCTAAGCAGCACTCAAACCCATGCCCACTTGTGGTACAAGCCAGTATGAAGCTCAGACTTGTGAAAGAAACAACATAGGTACTGATGCATCAAAACTGCCAGCAAAAGCAAGTAAAAATAATATGACCAAAAAAAGAGGAAGAAACTAACTGGTCACAAACTGAGAACACCTGTATATTACAAAAGCTAGCCTTATGCTACCAACCCTAGGTACAAATGGGCACTTATCAGTAGCCACAGGGTGCTCCAACTGGTTGCCACAACCTAACCATGAAGGGAGGTACATGGGGTCCATAGATCAAAGATAGTGAGCTTACAGTTAGTTTTAGTTTCTCCATGCTACTGTGTTTGTATGGGACTCATTATGCTAAATCAAAGTAGTATAGTGTGAATATAGTCAAACACACTATTTGGAATGCAGAAGGGCTTGGGGATGCAAAATATACTTCTGATTTTGGAGCCTGTTTCTGGCACGATACAACCCCCAAAATATGATTTTTCACCAGGATGTGAAAGACCTACTTTTCTCACAGTTGCAGAGGCTTCCCAAGTAGTAAGGACTGATTACTAATTGAAGGGACTATTTAATTTATACCTCTAAATACACTGAGCCTGCTAAGTTTTGACACATGGCTTAAATATTAAAGGCAAAATATAGTGTTTATGATTTACTTACCTTCACAGTTGAGAAATGCTTTTATTTGGATAAATATTTTGTATAGTTTACTTCTGTGATTTTGCAAGAAGAAAACTCTTAGGGAAATAAAAATTTTCAAGATTTTTAAATTACTATTTTCAAGAAGGCCCTTATTAACTAGGCTTAGGTTTGGGTAACTGTATACCTGTACTGCTATTCAGTAGAAGTTAAACAAATTATTAATCATTTCTTTATGATTAGTAAGATTGATGAAGTTTCATCTTCATCTTTGCAAGCAGATAAAGGCTGACTCAGAAATTTGCAGATCCAGCAAATTTTAGCTGGACATGTCAACAGACTCACAAATTCTATATCCAGGTTATTAAAGATAGGTACTTTTAAAAAGACTCAGAACCCTTCAGTTAATTGAAATAGTTTTCATGACTACTATGGCAATTTAGCTGAAGAAAGTGATAAGCATCTCCTGTTATTCAGAACCCTGGTTCTTTAAGGCTACTAAGCTGTATATTATCAGTAGAGAAAAATAATTGCAATACCTCATCCTAGAAATAAGGTTATTTCTTCCTTGTATGAGATAGAAAGAAGCATTTTGCCGCTGCCAGATACGGATATATATACTGCAGCTGAGCCCTGATACAATGTCAGAATGAAACCCAGGCATGTACCATCCCTTCCCATACTTTCCTTTGGAAAGCATCTCTGGTGCATGGGCTGAGAGAAGACCAGTGTCCCTTAACAAGTCTCCTGGCTGCGCACCTCCACAGTGGGCAGCTTTTGAAGAAAACCATCTTGGCAGCAATCTGGGTGCTGTGTGCAGTCTGACCTGCGATCATATGTCTGTGTAGGGAGGCTGAGGGCAGGATATTGATCTGAGCATATACGGTGGTTTCACCCTGATGGGCAGCTAAAATCCACCACAACCGCTCCCTCACTTCCCCTCCTCAAAGGAAGGGGGGGGAAAAACATAGTGAAAAAGGGTTCAAGGGCTGAGATAAGGACAGGGATATTGCTCACCAATTATCATAATTGTCATAACAGAATCAACATAAGGAGATTAATATTGGCTGTTACTAACAGACCAGAGCAGTGGTCACTAAATGCAAACTAAAAACACCTTCCCCACTACCATCCACCCTATTCTACCTCCTCCCCCTGAGAAGCACAGGGGAATGGGGAATGGGGGCTGTGGTCAGTCCCTAACACTTTGTCCCTGCTGCTCCTTCACTCTCTGCCCCTGCTCCACGTGGGGTCCCTCCCACGGGATGCCATCCTTCCTGAACTGAGCCTGCAGGGGCTGCCCACAGGCAGAAGCTCTTCAAGAACTGCTCCCACGTGGCTCCGTACCACGGGATCCATCCCCAGGAGCAAGCTGCTCCAGCATGGGTCCCCCACGGGCGGCAGCTCCCCCCAGACCCCCTGCTCCTGCGTGGGCTCCTCTCCACGGGCTGCAGCTCCGGCCCGGGGCCTGCTCCTGCGGGGGCCCTCCATGGGCCGCAGCCTCCTCCAGGCCACATCCACCTGCTCCACCGGGGGCTCCTCCAGGGCTGCAGCATGGAGATCTGCTCCGTGTGGGACCCATGGGCTGCAGGGGGACAGCCTGCTCCACCAGGGGCCTCTCCACAGGCCACAGGGGAACTGCTGCTGCGTGCCTGGAGCACCTCCTGCCCTCCTGCTGCACTGACCTTGGGGTCTGCAGGGCTGTTTCTCTCTACATGTTCTCACTTACCTCTTCAACCTGCTGTTGAGCACCAGTTTTTTTCCCTTTCTTAAATTAGATCTCCCAGAGGCCCAACCAATATTGCTCACTGGCTTGGCTCTGGCCAGTGGCAGGTCCCTTTTGGAGCCATCTGGAGCTGGCTCTGATCTGACATGTGGCAGCTGCTGGGATCTGTTTACAGAAGTTGCCCTTGCAGCTCCCCACTCCCCCCCCCCCCCCCCCCCCCCCAAATAAATAAATAAATAAATAAATAATAAATCTTGCAAGTAAACCACCCAGTGCAAGTCCTATTTACTCTTAATCCACTATTTGTTACTTGGTCTTATAATTTATCACGTCTATTCCCATCATGCACTGATCTCAGACCTGTGCTTGGCCTGGACAGACACACAAATGGGAGATTCAAAATGTTATCAGTAGCAGTAAGTGGATTTTGTGGCTCTGGTAATATGAATGGAAAAATCCGTGCATTGTATTTTACTGAGTTTTCCTGCATGAAATGGAATCCCATTACACTACCTTCAACGAACATCATTTTTTAGATTTTTGAACAGGCAGGACTTTTATTGCAGGTTTTTATTCCATAAGTAATGTGATACAACTCATCTGTGTTAAGCAAAATTTTCTTGGCTTAGCCCAAACCTGTGTGTTTATTATCTATTTCTTTAAACACCTTATATCTCTCTCTGCAGCTGTGTCTCTTTATAAATGATTCTTCAAGAAGAAAACAAGCCTAAGCCTATTTCTGTAGGTTCTGTAACTGCATTGACTGATGACCTGATGACTCACAGCACATATCTACATTTGGCATTATTTTGCAACTGAACTTCTCAAAACAGAAGGACCTTGCCATTGAAGCAATACAGTTGCATTTTCTCTTACAGATTCTGCCAGTGGAGGCCTCTATCAGCCCTCATCCCCTTGCTTTCCTTGTCTGCCATTTCTTTTTAGCTGAAACTTGCATCAAACTGAATACTGAAAAGGGGCAGTTCTTGAAAGGACTGGAGGCGATGCCTGAAACTATAGAAACAGAGTTGGAAATAGATGTAAGAACCTGCCACTCTTGCAGCAGCAGAGCATCTTACCTGTCTGTGACAGCAAGGGAATGGATGTACCCATCTCTTATCACAAAGTGTCAGCGTTGCCCCTGGCCTTTCCTGTGCAGCAAGGCAAGACAAAAGAAAGACCATGGGTCATTCATGACATTTACTTTTGCTCTACTAAAATGCTTTTCAACACCTGTGCATATGGCTGCAATATTTCTGAGAATATTTCTGGTTACCAGTTGGTCACTGAGAGACATATGGCATCACTGTTTCCCAACAGCAGAACAAGATGGGGGTGTTGGCAGTTGGGGGTGAGAAGGATGGACTTCTTTCCAAAGCCCAGAATATGATTTTATACCACTGATACTTGAGCTGCCAGAGCATAAAAACATTTTGAGTCTAGTTCAGCTATCTTTTATTTGGTGAATGCTAACCATGTACATGTACATTTTTTTATTCATAGGGGCTGAAAATCATTTATGGCTGCCCAAAAACAAATTCTGACAGTGCTCCGAAATGCATTTGAACTTATATTTTCTATGTTTTATGTTCTCGTCTAAATCCTTCTGACATTGTCACCTTCAGCTCAGTGAAATGAGGGGAAAGATAAAAAAAAAGATCATTCCAAAACCAGTAGAGTGTACAAAGTGCAGGCCAGCCACAATACAGGTACCTTCCAGCTGAGTAGTAGAAAGGCCCAAGATATAAAGGTCTGTGAACTCTGTAACACCTCACTGAAACCTCCCAAGAGTAAATCAGTTCTATTGCTATTTTTTTTCCATACCTTTGATTTCTACATTCTCTGATAGAAATTGTTAACATTATATTTATATCCATTATACTTTGTCAAGTCTACCCCCCATGTCATTATAACATTTAAACTTTTGTTTTATTATTATTTTTATTTTTTAAATTATATTAATAAGGCAAAATGCATACAGGCTTCAGATGGACTCGCTGTTGACATCAGCCTTAAACTAGCAAAATTTTCTATGTTTGACTGGGATTTTTAATGATTAGATGAGATATTAAAGTAAATACTTGTATTCATCTATGCTGAAAAATAGTTATTTCTGCACTGATTTAATTGTTTGAGGAAACAAATGAAGCAGAAGGAGCTTGTTATATAGACATTTTGACTTTGGATAGCTTCTTCTCTTCCAAAGCTTGATCAGATTATTTCTAAAACCTAGGAGAATTTTCAGTGAATTGCATATTAAACATTGGGATTTTCTTATCATGGTTTGCATGTTTCCAATTAAAGCCTTATTCTGTTGTCACTGGAGTAACTGGCAAACTCTCCATCAGCTTCAGTGACTATAAAGTGAAGCCCGAATGTTTCTACTATGTTAGATTAGTGAAGATATTTTGACATTTTTGACATTCTTAGGTAAGTAAGCACCTAAGAAAATGGTCCCAAAACCACTGACCATTATATATATATATATATATATATATGTATATATATAGTTTTAGGAAATAGTAGTAGATTATTGTTTTATTCTCCATCCTTAAAGTAAGTAGCATCTGGTGCTTCAATGACTTCATTAATTATATTTAGCCAACAGCATTATGCAATGCATGGACTGAGGCACAGAACTTTTCCTTCATTCTTTCAATAACAAATTTATGTCTTGAAGCAAAAGATGTGATTATATTTAAGTTTAAATCACACAACAAAAATCATGTTTATCCTTAAAACCATTTAGCACATCTAAACCTAGAGGCTAGAGAATTTGACTCCAGCCTCCCGTACCACTGACTGTCAGAGGCTGACTCTGGGCAGACTGAGGTCTTTCCTTGTTTTATTTCCAGTCCTCTGAAGGGAACTCTGCTCTCTTCATTTACTGATAAGAATTGATACCTAAGTAACTGGGGTGTTAGGAGAGATGTTCATCCCCACGTACCTGGCAGGTGGTTCCCCAAGAAAAGCAAGCATCATGTGAATTACTTTTGTCTGCATACAATTGTGCTCAGCTGGAGGAATTCTGATGAAAGAGCTCCTTGCAGGAGGCAGGTTTCAGAGATACCAGGAGAACAAGAAGAAACTAATTATTTCATACCATCCCTACACAATCTTGGACCTCAAACTCCAACTCCCCTCAAATCTTCCTGGATGCTGGCATAGGGCATATTGACCACACTGTGTTGCTGGTGATTGCAGCTCTTGTAATCATGGTAAGCTCCAAGCAAAATACCTCATGCTTTTTTATTATTAGTGATAAAATTTAATTTTGCTCTCTGTTTTGTGGGACCAGTGCTGTCATTGTGCTGGAAGGGAAGTCACTGGTGGGAGACAGATGGGAAAAGATAGAAAAGAAGGGAAAGAGAGGATTCAATGTCTCTGGTCCAAAGCCTAGGTTTGACATGTTATAACTGTAATTATAACCCACTAGCTCTGTAGGACCCTCTGTAACACCCTCTCCCTCCCCATGGTTTAGTTTAAGTCTCGTATGCCCAAATGCATAACCTTGGCTGAGGCTGCTGAGGAAATTGTGAAGTTGTGCAAAAGAGCTGTGAAATGATCTGTAGAGCAGAGCCATGAGGGATAAGAAAGGTAAAACTGGAGGCAGAGCTACTGAAAAAGGGATAGGTCACAGCTCAAGGATTCAAGAAGAAAAACAAAAAAAAATAGAAAGTAGAATATTACAGGAGAAATACAAGGGGAAGGAATATGGCAAGTCAGCAACACTGAGAATTGACTCCAGAGAGATTCAAGGGCTAGCCATATCTCTCCTGAGAGAGCTCTGTCTGGCCTCCAGAGACTTAGTGATAAGTGTACTAATGCTAAGCCTAAAAGTGTCTCCTTAATACTAGCTCTATTGGATGTAGAGATCATAAATAATAATCTCATAACTAATTGCTTTATACCTTTAAGTAGAAAAAGAAAAAGAGATCCTGCTTATAGGGTCTTTTTGTGCATTGGTCAAGGTGCCCAAACAAAGGCACCCAAGGGGGAAGGGTTACAAGAGAAACCTTTCAACTACAGATGCATGCATGCCATGTACTCCATCTTTTCCCCTGGCATCACCAGCAGTCTCCTCAGCTTTCCAGGGGGCTGCTGTGGGCAAAATTTGTTACAGTATCAAACTTTGCTATCATCAGTAGTCCGCTGCCTTCAACAGCATCTGGCTCTGATTATACCTTGCATGAGCCTTGCCTCTAAGCTAGCTAATCTGCATGTTGGTGGCAATAACTAGACTGGCTATCACAAGCTAGCAGGGTTCCTTTGCATCTGTCACCATAGCTGTCCAGTAGACAATACCGGCGTAATTGCATTACAACAAATGTTGCATATACTGTTCAAGTAACTTGTTGAGTAGAGGTGACATCAGGATAGGTGAGTGGGCTGCGAGCTAAGCATCTCTACCTGGGTACCAAGCCTACTGTCCTATTCTTACTGTGTTATGTTGCCATCCTCTCTCAAATATCTCAGGTAATATTTAGCATAACTATTCTTGGGCAATAGCCTTAAAAGGCTCCTGATATTTATTTGAACAGAGTTGTCATTTTATTGTCATCCTAATCATCACATACAACTCTAAACAGTCTATTTTTTACTTAACATCTGTGTGAAGGGCTGCTTCCCACACTATCTGCATGTTCACTGGTTACAGTTCCACCATACTGGGGATGCTATTCTTCCATAATTACCACCCTCAGCAGATGGTAGTTCAAAGAATGATGTTAGTTCATTAGTTATGACTTATAATGGGCCTTCACAAATTACTGAAAATCAAAGTACACATGCTAAATGACTAATAATTTTAACTTTCCATTTTAGTGGGCTCTTTGTTATTTTCCCATCAAAATGGTGAAATAGATCTATATAAGAGTAAGAATTGTTTACTACTGCTAAAAGAGCACACAAATTGACTGACAGCAGACTAATTTTTGCACATTCTTATTATTTCAACTCTACTGGACTACAACAGCAGAGAACAAGTAGGACAATACTCTTTTCCAGAAATTTTGGTGCCTGCTGTGTTTGGAATTGACTATGTCACTGTGAATTTAATCTTTTTAACTCAGAATGGGTACCCCTAGAAAAGATGAATACAGCAACATAGTTGTGCAAGAAAACATTTCTTTTCCACTTGCAGCCTTGAGCTTTGTAGCAAAAAGCTACCCCTTCCCCCACAAAATAAATAATAAATAAAAATGAAAAAAATGAAAAAACAAAACAAAACCATCAATAAATAAAGCCAAACTAGGGAAAGCAGTGAAAAGTAAAGACTTGAACAAAGCTAGGATGTGGCAGATTCTTTTTTGTAGGTTAATCTGAACAATGTTGATTGCTGCAATGGAAAAATACTTGAGAGGAAAAAAAAAAAAATCAAGTCATGACTTCCTCCCTAGAGTTCCCACACTCTCACTGTTGAGCAGAACTATAATTGCACTTTATTGAACATGTGGTCAGGCTAATCAGGAATAAAAGAGTCCTGAGTGAGACTTTGCCCTTTGCAAACTAGTCTACAAATTGTTTTAGTATAGCTTTCTAATATATTAGGGAAGGGTAAAGGTAAAGGAGAACTATTTGAAGATAATTTGGTTTTAATATGCATTAACTACCAGTACAAATACTTAAGGGAGGAAATGTTCTCTTTTCTGAAACAGCATTTCTACTTAATCAGCAATGAGAAGCCAAAGGAAAAGAAGACACTGAAGAAAGGAAAATGGAAAAGAAAGAAAACTTTTGTTCTGAGACTGTCCCTGACACTCTGAGATTCCTGATGCTCAAAGCTTGAAAACTAATTCTGTTAGTGGTGGTACTACTGAAATACCCAGGATGTCCCATTGCAATACAGCTGCAGTATTCTGGGTGTCCTGCAAACCACTGAGGGATAATTTCAGCATTCAGAAGGGTATACATTAAATAGGAGTATAGTTAAACAAAAAAAAAGAACAAACAAAAATGACACAAAATGGAGGGAAAGTCAAGAGAGGATGCTGGGAAGGAAGAAAAAACAGGCAAGCCTAAAGAATAAATTTTCATAACCCCTTCCATTCAGCTCTTTCCCCAGTAATTTCAAAAACTTAATTTTTAAGCTGTAAAAGATGAAATGTTTTAGCCATCTATAATACACTAAAAATAAAAATAGAAAATAGTTGTCAAAATGGAATGGAAAGATTTGCTGATTTTTTTTTTAATTATATGTATGTCTGTCTGGATCAGAATGAGTTTCAGATTGTTTCTTTTTCTCTCCTTTTTACAATTATTTAGAAATTCTAAATATGAGTGAGATTTTCAATTAAACACAATAACAGCTTTATTTAGAAGAAAAAGGAAAAACAAAAGCACTGCCTCTCTCTACCAAGCAATTTAATGACTTTCTATATTAACTGCTATGGAAAAGTATGGTATCCTGACTATGATACCTGGTTGTAAAGGTAAGAGATTGGCAGCTTCCCCCCCGCCCCCCCCCCCCCCCCCCCAGTAAAGTTGTCAAACCCAGTGCTGAAGAAATCTAGAGTGTTAGAACTTGAGTCACAGATATAGCATAACACCTCTGAATAGAGATGATCTGTATAGTGGCAATCTCTTTCACAGTGATTGCAGCTACAGTTCTGTAGCTCTTGTTCTGGAAAATATTTCTTGCTGCTTGAGAAAGGAAGGATTAAGGAATTTCAATAGGCTGTTGAGACAGCTATAGGTCTCAGAATTTTCAATGTACGAATATATTGTATCCTGCAGCTGCATAACCTGTGTAATTACATTTATTACATATTAATATATAATCTTTCTAACTTCCTTTGTAGCCACAATGCAAAGCTTTACTACTTCATTATATTTTCCAATATCTCCTCTCTCCTTGGGTCCATGGACAAACATCCTTGTCAGAGATAGGTTCATTAGAATTTTGATTATTTTCTAATTGTATGTTTGTTTTTTTCTCTGACTAATTTCATGTTTCCTCTTGACCTGATCTTAAATCAACTATAATTATTTAATCATATATACAGTGGCGCATTGTATTAGAATGTCTGTCAAGGTGCATTAGAAGAGAACCTGTGTGTCTGTGCACATGTGTTTGAGAGACACTCAAAAGAGTAATCTTGGTTGTAATAGTGCATTACAGATAACTATTTCAAGTACTATTCAAAAAGTATATTTTTGTTCTGGGCAACAATTTAAGATTGTAAAATAGGCTGCATGTCTTCACATGTCTACTCACTTGCACTCAGCACATCTACAGGGGAAGATGATTGCTTTGCATGCACAGTCTTCAAGAGTTGCATCTGCCTGAGGGTGTACACATGTATTTGAAAAATCAACGTTGACTCCTAACAGTAATAAAATATGAATTCAAGCTTATGATGCAGTCAAATGCAGTGCCTTTCAAAAATAAGGGCTGGTGTTTGAACATGTTGTTTTTCATTTACTGTACCACTGCAGGGTTTTTTGTATCTGTGAGAAGACCATGCACATTTCAAGTATAATTTACCTGATCTTACAAACAAATATTCCTATACTTTCCTTGCTACTACTTCTGTTTTCTATTATTTTGTCCCCATGAATGCGAAAATATAAGCTTCTCTTTTCCATGAATCATGCTTAGACTGTGTCCTGTGTCATTTTAAACTGAAATTATGCAACCCAAAATTTGTTGTCTGGGCAGGTCCCTGATTTTTGCTGCTGCTGTTTACGAAATGTATTGCTATTGGACTTCAGTAGTTTGCCTGAGACCAGAATTTTCTTGTAGATTAACCTCTTCCCTGGTTAAAAAACAAACAAACAACAACAACAACAAAAAACTTTAAAAAGTTGTCTGGTTTTGCAGAGTCCTTAAGAACTTGAATTAACCATTTTCAAACTCAGCATAATGCCAATCCCAGATGAGTACTGCTCCTGGAGGAAAATAAATAAATAAATAAATAAATAAATCCCATCAATTGTGTGCTACACTGGAAAGCTGTCAACTCCCATTCAACATCAACCAGGATTTGGGTGACCTTTGATTAGCCTGGTGTTACCCTCCAGCTAAATGAGTTGGTAGCTATTACAGCTGAAACACACATACTACCTTGCATTATAAAAGAGTATTTAGTATTTATTCAGCTATGAGAAGCTTTTAAAAGCAGTGTACAAAGATATTCAATCTACAGTGATCTTCCCAATTATGAAAATATCCTTCTTTTGTCTGTTCTCTTCTCGCAGTAGTAAAAATAAAGCATTCATTTGTTTATAATACTTAAAACAAAGATTCAATGGACTCTACTGCATCTCAGAAATTGTTTCTCCTTCAGCGATCAACCTAATGCTTACGACATTATTAATAGGGAGAGGCATGCCCATCAAAGGCAGAAATATCATTTTGGGTGTATATTGTTTCCTCAATTTTCAGTATGCATTACTGCCTTATTGTAGTGGGTTTATGTGGCAAGGTTTGGGTAATGGGAGGCCATAGGGATGGCTTCTGTGAGAAGAATCTAGAAGCTGCCCCATGTTAGATAAGGGGACCACCGCTGACCAGAGCCGAGCGAAAAGTGATGTTGTTTGCACCTCTGTGAGAACAGATTTGAGAAAGGGAAAAACAAACAAACAAAAACAAAAAAACGGCTGCTGAACAGGAGCTGGGAGAGCGAAACCAGCCCTGCAGACCCCAAGGTCAGTGCAGCAGGAGGGCAGGAGGTGCTCCAGGCACGCAGCAGCAGTTCCCCTGCGGCCTGTGGAGAGGCCCCTGGTGGAGCAGGCTGTCCCCCTGCAGCCCATGGGTCCCACACGGAGCAGATCTCCACGCTGCAGCCCGTGGAGGAGCCCCCGGTGGAGCAGGTGGATGTGGCCTGGAGGAGGCTGCGGCCCATGGAGAGCCCCCGCAGAGCAGGCCCCGGGCCGGAGCTGCAGCCTGTGGAGAGGAGCCCACGCAGGAGCAGGGGGTCTGGGGGGAGCTGCCGCCCGTGGGGGACCCGTGCTGGAGCAGCTTGCTCCTGGGGATGGATCCCGTGGTACGGAGCCACGTGGGAGCAGTTCTTGAAGAGCTTCTGCCTGTGGGCAGCCCCTGCAGGCTCAGTTCAGGAAGGACGGCATCCCGTGGGAGGGACCCCATGTGGAGCAGGGGCAGAGAGTGACTGAGAAGGAGTGGCAGAGATGAAGTGCTATAGACTGACTGCAACCCACATCCCCCCGTCCTCCTGCACCATTTGGTGAATGGGGGGAAGGTGTTTCTTGTTTCTTTGCTTTGTTTCTCACTTCTGTCACTCGTTAGTAATAGGCAGTAATTTTTACTGTCTCTCTACTCTGAGTCTGTTTTGCCCATCATGATAATCTTTGAGCAATCTCTAATCTCAACCCTTGAGCCCTTTGCATCATATTTTCTCCCCCTTTCCCTTTGGGGAGGGGGAGTGAGAGCAGCTGTGGTGGAGCTCGGCTGCTCACCTGAGTAAAACCACCACACTTATGTCCTTCTTAACTGCTTCTTCCTTTCAACCTGCAAAGGCCCTGCAAATGAGAAGAAATGCCAAAAGCACCAAATGGAGGTTATGAAAGAAAAGCATAGGCCAAGTAATGAAGAGATTAATATTCTGGTATTCCTCTCTTAGGATAAATCACTGAAATTGCCCTCCTTCTGAGAAGAAAAATGTGTAGCAACAAATATACATAAAAACAGAGGTAATGTTGAAATAAAAATATGGATATTGGAGAATTTGTCCAAAGTCACATGAGAGGTCTGTGTAAGTTCTTCACTCTGCCAGTGGCCAAATGTGGAAGCAGTATGAAGCACTACAAGCATACAGGGAAGGCTATTGCCCCTGAACAGTGTCTAGCTTTCAGCAGTCTGTGGTCCTGGGTTGCCCTTAGAGAGTGGTACCAGAGACATCTCAGAAAAGAAGCTACTCTTGAGGCACACAGTTGCAACTCAGGCACCTTTTCTCATCATTGGTCAGCACATCCTTTCCTTGGTTACGCTGACTACACTGCTTGCCTTCTTTGAGTCAGGGTGTCATCTGTCCTATTGTCCTGCCCTTCTTTCACTAGTCTTCTGGATCTCCTCCCTTGAACAGAGCTGGCAAATTGCACTTACACTATGCTGGGAATCCACTCTGTACTGCAGTCCCTTAGCAGTTTCTCCAGAGAAATCAGGTACCTGAAAGCTGACCACTTACCGCAGCAGTCATTATGTAAAAATATGCAGTTTCACAATACTTGCACTTAACTGCTAAATCTGGAGGTATCTGAAATCAATAAATAATGCCTCCTTAGGAAAATCTCCATATGAATGTTCCCTAAATACTTTGGATATGCTTAGAAAAGACGAAATCTTGAGCAGCTACACACTCTGCTTATTCTGGGTCTCTGTGGAGATCTGCAATGGTGCTAAGTTCTGTTTATTTTTACCTCTAGAACTTGCTCTGTTCAGGAGGACCAAAATGTAATTTTCAGTTCTGACCTCATGCAACACCTGGCCTAAATCCATGAGTCCAGCTGTAAGACTACTGGTTGTGAATGTTGTAAATTCAGGCTCAACTCTGAAAATATTCTTACCTGCATCACTTGCATCCCATGTAAATATTCTGGACATAACTTCTTTGAGTCCTTCCAGCTAAAGTTATTCTGCTTTGTAGGTGTTCATAAAATACTTGTTGTGCTAGACAGAAATCATGACCATAGTGTTTTATGTTTAATATGACCACTGGAGAAAATGAAAGCATAGCTTACTGGTTCCTGCTGCCACAATTGTGTGACAATCAAAAATATTGAATCTCCTCTCAGTTCCTTATTGCTGCTCAACATTTTTGTTTAGTAGTTTGACTGCTTTGCAAAGCATTTTTCCTAATGTTTTACTGACACTAGTTCATTTTCACTTGGTATTTTAATCTGGGCATCTACATGTCACTACCCAGTGCAAAAAACTGTGGTATGTTAAACACTTCCTTCTGATTCAACTGGGTTGCAGCTAATGATGTCTGCATTCTCTGTATTGGTCTTTCCCTCAAATATCAGAAGTAGTTGTAGAAGTACTATCAGAAGTACTCCCACCATGTTAGTGCTTGGTTGATTTTCAGTTCTCTGAGATATGTATTATCTTTAAGGTTAAATGTAAAAATGTTTAACTTTGCTCTGGTGTTGTAAATCTGTTCCTTTGCAGGTGTTATACTGAGTTTGTGATACAGATATATCTCCTGTCCCTACTGTTATTTTATTTTGTAATATAAGACAAAGAAAATGCCCTGATATGTCTTCAGAGGTGGAAAATTGAAAGGTCTGTATTTTAGAATACTGAAGTATTAACCTATGGCCTACCTTTTGCCAGGTTATCTGTATTAACCAGCTCTGCCTCATATTCCACATTAAAATAATTTGTTTTCTGGTTCCCCAACCTTACGGAGAATTTTGTGGAGCCCAGCTCCATTACATATTATACCCCAAATTTCTAAAGATAAAAGCCTATAACTATACATAGAGCTGTTTTTAGAGCTGGTAATAATAGTCTGAAAGAGAAAAGAGATAATGATTATCATTAGAGAAGAAAATTCTTCATGTTGAATCAAAGAAGTGGAGAATACTCCCAAAAGTTCATACTTTGTGATACTTGGTTTACATAGGGAATTTTAGTCCTAAACCAGGTCTGTTCTTCATTTAGCACTGTTGTCTTCTGTCCTTCACAGTCGTGTTTCAAATGAGCTTCACTTCTACAGAAAATGGTGTTAGTGTTGTTTTTTTTTCTAATACTTTTGCGATTTTAATGATTGGAAGCAGTCTTATGTTCTCCAAACTGTATTGGTCAGCTGTGTTGGTTTCATTAGGACAGTGATGTCAGGTGCTTGCTAGCATCTCTGTTGTAAGTTTGTCACCTCTTTGCTTTTTTCAACTTCTGATTTCTGCCTGTATTTCAAAGGCCAAAGTTTATCTAGTGTCTCTGTAGAAATCCATTTCAGCATGTGTTGTCGAAATGGGACCTTGAGAGGACTCTCCTTCTTTCTTTCTTTCTTTCTTTCTTTCTTTCTTTCTTTCTTTCTTTCTTTCTTTCTTTCTTTCTTTCTTTCTTTCTCACTGTCTTTCTCACTGTCTTTCTCTCTGTCTTTCATTCTTTCTGTTTCTTTCTCTCCTTCCTTCCTTCCTCTCTCTCTCCTTCTCTCTCTCTCTCTTTCTCTCTCTCTTTCTCTCTTTCTTCTGAAGTTCCCATGTGGAATTTTAGCCACTTTGGGAAATGATCAAATGTAGTTATCTATAAACTAAATATCTTTATCTGAACTAGTCACTCTAGAATCCTCTTTTAGTTAATTAAGAGAAACAGGAACTTTTAAGCTACCAGTAATTTTATTTATTTTAGAGAAGTCCTTGAAGAAGATGAGGTGAGCTGCACTATAGAAGTGCTTATTTCTCTTTATTGCCTAGACAGGAAAATAGGAAAGATTAGGTCAAATTAATCCCTGTGTTTATGACTTTTGCCTGTTTTTGTTTTGTTTTGCTACCATAAAAGCAGCAACTCCTGCCATGCCTTTGAAAAAAAAAAAAAAAAAAAAAAAACACGATTATCTTTTCTTGCAGTGCTTTTCTGTTATTTCATGCTCCTTTCCTTCTCCTTCCAATATTTCACTGGAATTAGCATTCAGGAAAATTTCCTCCTTGTGGTCTTTTATGTTTCTCCAAGGTACAATATTTTTTTTCAGTTCTGCAGTTTTTGCTCCCTCTCTACTTGAGTCCAGTTGTGATTGCTGTAGCTTCAAGCACACTGCCCCCAAATGCTGCTATTTTTCTTCAGTTCCAATCTCTAGTTCATATTTCTGTGCCTTTATCACTGCCTAATCTGTCCCTCAGTTCAAATGGAATTTCCTAGGGTACAGTTCTGTTTTTAGATTTGTATTGTTCATTTTCTTTTCCAGCATCTCTTTACTCCCCAACTCTACATGCGTTTTGGCATGGAAGGGCTGTGACAGCTGCTGTTGCTTTCTTCACTGTATGATCTTGAGTCTTAGACAGATGATCTGAATTTCATGTTAATTCAAATGTGGTTTACCTGTTTATTTTTATATTTTTTTTTACCGTTCCATCTTAAGACTTCTGTGTTTCCTATGACAAAACAAGAACACCAAGAAAAAAAAAAAAAAAAGCAGCAGTTTGTCAACGATTTCCAAGCCCCAATACACTTTCCATGTTCTTTTCTATATGTTCCTTTGACATGACACTGGTGTGACACATACCTCTGTGACACCTATCTTAAGGAGGAAGTTGTTGCTATTCAGCTAATGGTTGTTTTGAATGAAGAATATATTTGTCCCAGTCTCCTCACTGGGACACTGACAATGCTCCAGTCCCCCAGTGCAGTTTGTCAGCAGACTGACTGACAAACTCTTCTGAAACCAGGAATATGATGCCCTGATTCCTACCTGAATAATACGTTCTCTGTAAAGTATAATCCCACGAGCTCCACCTCCCCAAAGTGCTTATTTTCACTAGTGCACAGGAGCCGATTTTCATCCTTTCCTTTCCTTTCCTTTCCTTTCCTTTCCTTTCCTTTCCTTCCTTTCCTTTCCTTTCCTTCCTTTCCTTTCCTTCCTTCCTTTCCTTTCCTTTCCTTTCCTTTCCTTTCTTTCCTTTCCTTTCCTTCCTTTCCTTTCCTTTCCTTTCCTTTCCTTTCCTTTCCTTTCCTTTCCTTTCCTTTCCTTTCCTTTCCTTTCCTTTCCTTTCCTTTCCTTTCCTTTCCTTTCCTTTTCCTTTTCCTTTTCCTTTCCTTTTCCTTTTTTCCTTTTTTTTTTTTTCCTTTTCTTCTTCTTAGGAAAATAGCAGTTATAAAACTTTGTATTGGATTCAGAAGTTCAAGTTCTGTCAGCAATATTACAAGCAGCTGCTGATAGGTCTAAGACTTAAGCATAGACTTAAGCTACTGAGTCATGTAATACAGTAATACAATGTGTCCAGAACAGGCAGAGCTGGCTCAACTGGGAGTTCCCAGGAGATCCTCTGTAGCAAGGCACATCCCTTCTTCACTTGCCGAGACAGGAGGAGGGACCATCACTCCTGTGACAATCAGGCTTGTAATTGCCACATTTGTTGCATCCCTTTGCTGAGGGTTATGACAGTGCTAACATTTAAGAATCAATCAATCAATCAATCAATCAATCATCAATCTTAATTCTTTTAAAGAAAAAGAAGGTGAAAAATGAGAACATTTGTCATTAAATTTTTCACAAAAGTATGTCCCTTCCATCAATTTCCTTTTTAATTTCAAATTGTATGGACATCTCTGACATCAACGACTAAGTCATTCTTTGTGTAGAACTGTTTCTCTTCTGTCTCATTCCTTTTTCCAATGAAATAAATCTTACTTTGAATCATTTGAAAGGATAGAGTTTAACATATTTTGACAACTTGAGTACTTAAGATATCCTTTCTCTAATTGCTGAAAGTAATGGAGCTTTGTATCTTTTGTGCTGACAGACAAAAAAAAAAAAAAAAAAAAAAAAAAAAAAAAAAGTTATATATTAAGACAATTAAAAATATAAGAAGTAAAATAAATGTCTATTTTTAATAACACTGATATCATTTTCAGAGACTGTTTTCCAAACAATTGCCTCTTGACTAGCTAAGGTTTGGCATGTTACAAACTGGAGATTCACATAAGCTGGGGGCAACAAGATAGATACCTGGAGCTGTCATTTATAAAGAAGAGTTGCTGTATAAAGAAGAATTGCATTGATCTCATCAGACTGAGCTTCAGATGGAAAGCTGAAAAGATTAAAGCATTTAAGGCTCTTTCCAACCTAACACTGAAAGAAAACTTCAGGAGTGGATAACAGCTATTTTCTACCCATGCCTTAACCTTTTGAAGTATGGAGGGCATTCATCCAACATTTGTACTTGCTTTGTTATTCTTTCCTTTTCAATTATGTTGAATTTCCATAATGCTTCACAGTGACATTTCTTTAGCCTCAGCTTTCCTATAGTCATCTCATTCTTTCAGAATAAAAATAAAAAATATATAAAAAAAATCAGATAAAATGGAAAACTACCAGTAAGGCCATATACCACCAACTCAGCATGAAAATGAGTTCAGTGGCAAAACACAGTATTTGGCTGTAGAAGCACAAAACAGGTGGCTGCAGGTCAGTTTATATTCTTGTCATCCCAAATTACTTTAACAAGCAATTCTACAGTGTTTAGTTTTTCAGCACTTTCCATCTATAATATCACCAACTGGACTTTGCGCACCAAGTAGTTCAGCTTCATGTTATTGCCATCAGCCAAATTTGTCTACCACCTGGACAGAATTTAAGCAGCTTGAAATTCCCTTTTAAACACTAAGGATATTCTGAAATGAAGCATAAACTCTTTCTTCTTCCACAAGTTGTCACATGCACTGCTGTCTTCTACTGATCCAAGTGTATCATTGGTATACTATGAACAAGAAGAGCAATCAAATATGTTATGCATGTACATCAAGAGACACACCCCTGAATATTATAATTCTTCTAAAGGAATCAGAAGGCTATAGGTCTAGGGCTTTGGAAGAAATCATTAGTATATTTAGATGCTGCAAATGAAATGTCACTAATAATATATAAAGCATTCTCCTACTGCTCTGACTAATCATCTTCCCATCTCCCCTTTCTTACTGTTAATTGGGACTTATCAGGAGGGTAAAATGATTATAAAGGCGATAAGTACTCCTCTGCCCATCATGAAAATACATGCAGGGTAACCTCTGGCAGCAATCCTGACTATTTTTCAACTTGTTTTACTCTAAGAACAATCATTAAAGGACACTTCCATCCATTTAAGCTTAGAACAAAGAACAGACTTCATAGCTGTTTACCTCAACACCTATCAGACTGTGCTTTTGTTTTCCTAAGCAGAGCACCTAAGCAGTAAAGCAATCCTTTAATGCTATGCAGTAAAAGCCATATTGTAGCATGTAATGTACCTTGGTGTACTAGTATGGCTTATCATAGTGTCTTTAAGAACAAATGGGAACAGTTGACTGTAGATCATTAACCAGATGTCTAGTCATAATTACTGATGTGCACTTAATGGAAACCAGGGACCTATGGCAAAAGTCTTACTCAACATCCTGCCCTTTCTTGCTCAACATCCTGCCATTTCTTGCTCACCCTCCCATATAGCAGTTTGCCCCCTACCCTTTGTCATTAGTTCAGAAGAAAAAGGGGGGTATGGCCTTTCTTTGCCCAGAGCCATATGTGTCTTCTTGGTTTTATGGAGGGCAAGCTGTTCCTCAGCTGATCTCCAAATATACATATCTTCTCATTGATTCTGCCTAAAGATACTGCTTTTTCCTTTGGGTTTGCAGAAAAGTAATCTACTCAGTCTTTCAGGTCTACTTTGCATATTAGTTCCCTGCCTGTCTATAAAGGAAAGATAAGGAAAAACACTGAAAATATACTGCAAACAGCTGGAGAGGAAAACAGCTGGTGAGAGAGACTGGCACTATTAACGTTCTTAATCTAACACAAAACTTCTGAGGGGTTGCTAATGACACCTTAACCTACCATCATTCCTTCCCTGGCACACAATTCTTTGTTCCACAACTATTTTTATTTTTCATTTCTCACTTCTCTTTGTTCCTTTATCTGCTTTAGTTTCTCAGGGTATTTGTTTGTTTGTTTGCTTTTAAGATTATGAGGTCCTGGAGCAGAAGCAAGAGGTTCCGTTGCACAGAAAGCATTCAGTACTGCTGGCAAACCTGAACAGTAACAGTGATGAGAGCTGGAGAGAACACTTTCAAGTGATCGTTTAATGTCAGGAAAACCTTTTTTCTTTTTTTTTTCTTTTTTTTTTTTTTTTATTATCAAAACAAAGAATGTTCTATGCTTTTAATGGTTTTTCCTATATAAATATTTATGAGGTGTGTGATAAAGTTGCCGGTAAAAGACTGAGTCAGAATGGACATTTCAACAGAACTCCATTTTGTGATTTTTAAAAAAAGAAATGCAAGTAGCAATCTTCCCAGAAATTTAAAAAATTTTCAAAGTTTTCATAAAATTTACATTCTCCTGTCAGATCTCAATAATATTTATAAGTAAGCAAATTAGTGTCTTTGATTGATGTGTAATTTTGACTTTTTTTTTTTTCCCTGTGGCTTTTCTACTCTTATCTAATATTCTGCTCATAATCTATATTCTGGACCATGTATTTTTAAGAACCTTGATGAGGCCTCTTTGATTAGTTCTTTTAAATGATTCACATTTTCTCTCACATCAGCTTTGCTCTGCTCTGGAGGAGGTAAGAGACCTTTTGATTTCTTGGTTGAAACCCTGCGTCCTTTGAACTTAATAGAATGTCTGAGCTCAGTTTCAGTACAACCCCTACTTCACCCTTTATCTCTCTATCTCCTCTCCCTAGGAAAATGGTGACCATTCCTACTTATTTACCTGAGGCTATTTGCTACATGATGAAAGCTCCTTCCAGAACCAAAGTAGAGGCCATTCTACAAAATAACACACACCAGATATACTTGATGTACTGTGACAACTTTAAATCATTCTTTGCACTGTTATGTAAAAGGCGCATATTGCCAAGGACTGGGAAGTGCAGGGACAATATGTATTACTTAAAGGTACACCACAGTTCACTCCTAGGAGTGATGAAAGTATGAACAAAGCCTTAATTTTGTGTTAATCCTACCAGTACAGCTTGTTTCCCTGGCTGTGATGGAAGTATAACTTTAGAGCTTGGCTCAGTTGTATTTGTATACATAAACCAGGCAATCACATAACCTTCCCTCCCCATGAAAAAACTAGGTTTGACACAGGTTTGACTGGCTTACTTGTGCCTTTCATGAAAGCAAGTTAGTTGAATGTGCTTCGTGGTGCTCTGTTCTGGGAGAACCACAATGCAGCTTTCCAGTGAGGCAAAAATGGTGTCCACCCACTGCACCTGCTGGGCTGAGACCAAAACCCAGACAGAGGGGCCATGACTCCCCATACCAGACACCTCTACCCAGAGCAAGTTGCCAGGTTGCAAGAGGAACTTGGCAGGCTGCGATGCATCCAGGAATCCGAGTAAGAGACTGATGGATGGTATCATGTGCTGATGCGGTCTGAGCAACAGCCTTGCCTTAAGTCCTGGCAAGGGTGGTAAAATGGCTTCCAACCTGAAACCAGCAGAACTGATGGACTCACAAGACAGAGGAGGTTGGAGCCTCATCTCTGCTTGGAGGAGAGTGAGGACTCTCCCCCTTGCCCCTGAAGTGCCCCTATGCAACAGATATGATGCTCTGGGGCTCAGAAAAGGAGAGGGTGTCAACAAATTAATGGTAATGATCAAGACCCAGGAAAGGGCAACTGCAAAAAGGTAGACCAGCAAACCACTTTTATAAGAACCAGTGCCAAAAAAAAAAAAGCACAGAGGGTGCTGGTAATTGGAGATTCCTCTGTGAGAGGCACTGAGGTACCCATTTGCTGCCCAGACAATCTCTCAAGAGAGGTTTTCTGCCTGCCTGGGACCTGTATTCATGACATCACAAAGAGGATACCAAGTTTGGTCAAGCCGGAGGACTATCACCCATTCCTGCTCCTTCATGTAGGGACAACTGAGGCTGCGACAAGGAGACTTAGAAACATCAAAAGGGATGTTATGTCCCTTGGAAAGATGCTGAAAGGATCAGGAGAACAAGTAGTGTTCTCCTCAATCCTCCCAGTCCGAGACTGGGACCTGAGGAGGAGGCAGCATATGGATCATGTGAATGATTGGCTGTGAAGCTGGTGCCATGATCAAGATTTTGGGATCTGTGATCTCAGGCGTGCTTTTGAGAGACCAGGCATGCTGACACAGGATGGGGCACACCTGACCAAGTGGGGCTAGAGCGTTTTGGGCAGCAAGCTGGCCAGATTCATTAGCAGGGCTTTAAACTAGATTCAGTGGGGAAAGAGGATGTACCTGTGACTCAAAAGAACCACTGAATGCCAATACTTTAAAAACAGCAGGGAAACACCTATGAATCATCACCTAGGAATTAGGAAAGACTCCTCTAAAAAGGTGATGCAGCCTATAGCCCAGCTGAAATGCCTCTGCATCAATGGACACAGCATGGGAAACAAGCAGGAGGACTTGGAAGCCACAGTGCAATTAGAAACTATGATCTAATTGCTATCACTAAAACATGGTGGGATGAATCACACGGTTGGAACATTGGAATAAAGGGCTACAAGCTTTACAGGAGAGACAGGCAGGGAAGGAAGGGTGGGGGTGTTACCCTCTATGTTAAGAAATGGATAGATTGTGAAGAGTTCTCTCTAAGAAACAGCCAAGAGCAGGCTGAGAACCTGTGGGTAAAAATTAAGGACCGGACCAGACCAGCAAAGGACATCTTACAGTTGAGGTCTATTACAGGCCACTGACCAAGGAGAGCCTGTGATGAGGCATTCTTGCTCCACATACAAGAAGAATCATGCTCACAGGCTCTCATCCTCTTGGTGGATTTCAACAACCCAGATGTTTGCTGGGAAAGCCACATGGCAGGCAGTAAGCAATCCAGGAGAATCCTGGAGTCCATTGAGGACAACTTCCCTGTCCAGGTATTAGACAAACCAAGCAGAGAAGAAGCGTTACTGGACCTGGTTCTCACCAATGCAGAAGAGCTCATTAAAGAGGATTAGACTGGAAGAAGTCTAGGTTGCAGTGACCACACCCTGGTTGAGTTTGTGATCTGGAGGGATATGGGCCTGGCTGAGAGCAAAGTCAGGAGCCTGAACTTCAGAAGAGCGAACTTTGAGCTGCTCAAAGTATTAGTGGATGAGATCCCATGGGACATGGTCCTTAGGGACAGAGGATCTGATCAGAGTTGTCAACTATTTAAGAATATTTTCCTTAGAGTACAAGAGCTCTCTACACCATAGGTAATAAATCAAGCAGGGAAGGTAGGGAACCAGCATGGCTGAACAAGGATCTGCTGGTCAAACTTAGGCAAAAGAAGGAAATGCACAGGCAGTGGAATCAAGGCCATGTGCCCTGGGAAGAGTACAGAAACATTGTCCTGATGTGCAGGGATGGGATCAGGAAAGTCAAGGCACTGACAGAACTAAACTTGAAAAGGGATTCAAAGAATAACAAGAAGGGGTTCAACAGGTACACTGTCAGCAAAAGACTAAGGAGAGTGTATTGCCTCTGACAAATTAAGACAGAAAACTGGTAACAACAGATGTAGAGAAGGCAGAGGTACTTAACAACTTCTTTGCCTCAGTCTTCACTAGTGGTCAGGCTTCGCACATCTCTTGAGTCCCTGAACCTCTAGGCAGGGGCTGGGGGAGCAGAGTCCCTCCCACTGTACACAAAGAGCAAGTTTGGGACCTCCCGACACAACTTAACAACTACAAGTCTGTGGGGCCTGATGACATGCATCCCAGGGTCCTGAGGGAATAAGCTGATGTAGTTGCCAAGCCCCTCTCCATCATATTTGAAAAATCATGTCAGTCAGGCAAAGTCCCCGGTAACTGCAAAAAGGGAAACACCACTACCTTTTTTTTTTTAAAAAAAGGGTAGAAAAGAAGACCTGGGGAAATACAGACCGGTGAGCCTCACATCTGTGCCTGGGAAGAACAAGGAACGGATCCTCCTGAAGGCAAAGTCACATGCAGGACAAGGAGGTGATCTGGGACAGCCAGCATGGCTTCATCAAGGACAAATTGTGCCTGACCAATCTGGTGGCTTTCTATGATGGAATGGCTGCATCAGTCATCAAGGGAATACTGACTGATGTCATCTACTTGGACTTCTGTAAGGCTTTTAACACTTTTTAACGCTTTTTTTCACAGGACATCCTAATTTCTAAACTGGAAAGATATGGATTTGAAGGGAAGACCATCCGGTGGATAAGAAATTGGCTGACTGTGTCCTGGGCTGCATCAAAAGAAGCGTGGCCAACAGGGCAAGGGAGGTGATTCTCCCCCTATACTCTGTCCACATGAGGCCCCACTTGGAGTGCTGCATCCTGTGTCTGGGGCCCCCGGCACAAGTAGGATAGATAACAAGGCTGCCCCAGCACAAGAAGATAGGATAGATAACAAGGCTGTTAGAGTGACTCCAGAGGAGGGCCACAAAGATGATCAATGGCCTGGAGCACCTCTCCTATGAAGAAAAGCTGAGAGAGCTAGGAAAAAGCTGAGAAGGTCTCTTCTAATCCAAGCCATTCTAGGATTCTATGATTCAGTGAAAACCATGAAAAGCAGCCCCACACAGTTTGTTAGAGTGGTCACCTTATATCTATTTCTGGCACTTTGCTCCGGTTCTCCTTCCTTTTATCTGCACTAGCACAACCACAGTGGAACCCTGCTAAGAAGTGGCTTAGGAATACATCCCATGTTATGATGAAACTTTGGGGAGGGCATTGGTATTAAAACTGTTTTAAATCCAGATAATTGCACGATTCCAAATTTACAGTGCATCTGCATTAACAGTTGCACAAGCATAGCTGAGGACTCTAACCTGTGCATTGGTAGGATCAAAGTACTTCTCACTGACTCCTCAAACTTCATCACAAAAAGGTCATGGGAATCTAATAAGAATTTTAAAGAAAAGTATCAAATAATGTGACACATGAAAAATTCATGAGAGCTAGCAAAATTGTTTGTTTTCTTTCAGTTTCCCTCAACCATAAATATGGTGATGTTTCTTCTTTCCTACCTTGGAGTGTTGTTACAGATTTTAATTCACAAAATGTTTGCAAAGCACTTTGGGATGCTGAGATATAAACCAGGATCTGAACTGTTATAAAGAAGGAGTGATTATAAAAATGCAAATTAAAGGAATTATGCATGCAGACTTCCATTAAGCTGTCTAATACAACACTTAATATAATTTCATTCTTTATTCCTGCATGTGAGTTATGTCGCTTGTTATGACATCATTAATTTCATCTGCACATGCACTGTTTTATTCTGTTTACAAAGTGTGCACACGCTTAAAATAAACCTGACCTTTCAATGATTTACTGTAAAAAAATGAATGTTTGAAAACATCTTGCTATGTTTTGCTCTATGGAAAAAGAAAAAAGCGGAAAAAAAAAAAAGCAAACAAACAGAAAGAAAAACTTGTGTGGTTTACAGACTTTGATCAGTCTGAAAGAGCTGTTCATTTGCCCTCAGCCTTCCTATGTAGCCCTGCATTGCCCTCTGGCCAGCAATCAGAGCAAACAGATTCTTCTAACTTCTGCTTCACTGCATCTGTTCCAAGTTCTGCCATGCACAGAAAATTAGTACTCTTGAAATAAAAAAAAGAAATAAAAAATAAATTAAAAAAAAACTAAAAGTGGAACAGGTGTTCAGGTCAATAGTTTCATTTCAAATATTGATGCTGAAAATTTCTTCTTCCTCTGCAGATAATAAAAAATAACCAGCGCTTCACCAGACCGTAGGACTTTCTTTGAGTAATGGTTAAAGCATTAAACAGACATAGAGATCTATTTCCCTGCACCCAAGTTTTCAAAAGATATTGGGTGATTTTTTTTTATTATTATTTTAAAGGCTGAAATGATTTGTTTACTTAAATATGTAAGTGAATAAATCATGTTATTTAAAGGTGAACTGCAAAGCTATTTTAATTAGCTATGATTCTAGCAGAAAACATGTGCAGACTTGTATATTAAAAATAGATGTACCATGCGTTCAAGTTACACTTCATACTTTTTAAGGATACAAACTTAGGTTAAGATGAAACGTGACTTATTTAGACACCTAGTTTAAAATCTGTCTTAATAAAACTCGTATTCCTAGATCCAGTGAGGCATATCACCAACCAGTCTCCTCCATAGGCCTGAGGCTTAAATTCCTGGCTTGAGGACCTTCTTTAGCTATTTTGGGAGTTGTATCTCTTTAGAGAGTGATCAAGGGCATTTAAATTGGGAGTCTCTTTCACCAAGAGCTTATAGGACAAGTTGATGATCCAGTCTGCTCAGCTTCTTCTGGAGACCTATTATATGAAGAAAAAAGAGCGATGCTGACTTTTCAGTTCTGGCATCATGGTGTAGAGCACTTGGCCAGAACTGAGATTCCCTCTGTCACAGAGATTGGGGCATCTCTTCAGAGCAATGAAGTGTCATCCATCACTCAGAAGGTAGCTCAAGCCTCCAACCTGAGTGCAAGCTCTTCTCAGCTCATATTCTTCTAAACAAAACTGCATGTAATGTGAAACTCATGAGCCCAGGCAAGCAACAGGCTCAAATTAACCTCACCTCAACGTGGTATCCAGGCCACTTGTTTGGGGCAAAAGGGGAAACTAGGGGTACTAGTAGCTAATTTAAGGACTTTCCCATTTTTTATTTTGCAGTCAGTTTTGTGCTAACATGATTTCATTTGTCAGGGTGCTTTTACTCCCTGCCAAGTTGTCCTAATACCAGTAAAGTTTTGAATTCAGGAAGAGTGAAGGTTTGTGGATAATGTAGGCCAGATTAATAGTAGCAGGAACAAGCAGAGCAAGCTCCTGAGGCTCATCCAAAGACTTTCAAGGTGCATAGTCAAATGCTCAATTAATGTGGGTTGGTGGAGGTCACAGGGCTAGAAAACAGGCATCCTGATCTCCTTCCAGAGTTTTTAGGATCCTAAATGCTACTTTTAGTCCAACTGTAAATCAACCCAGTGGCTAAAATATAATAGAAGCAACTCACCTGAAATAGCACACCATGGGGTAGAGATACCACAGATGATTTTGACATCAAGGCTAGTTTTTTTGCAAAGGAAATACATTTGGTTTTGCTTGGTTCATTATCCCTACTGAAGAATTACTTTGTACAACAATATATATTTTGTTTCTAGACTTGGCTTGAATGGATTTAGGGCAAAACATCTTTATACAATGTCACACTGGGCTGTGTGGGTGCACTAAGATCCTGAGTCAAAGGAAAAGTCGGTTTTGAACTTCACTGTGACTCATTGATTTTAATAATGAGAGCTGCTATGTGCAGTTTACTGGCCTGAAGTTACACAGCAAAACCACTGTAAAATTCAACATTACAGCTCAAATTCTGGCTACAGAAAGGCCCAGGCCTGATGTATAGGTTAGAAAATTTGGCCCTAAATCTTTCTGTAGGGGAGGACTGAATTTTGTCCTTGTGAAACTGTTGTCAAAACTCCTGAAGCAATGCCTGGTAAGACACAGACCTAAACCATCTATTGCTTAGTTGTTCTGCTACCCAGATTTATCATCCAAAACCAGGGCCCACTGGAAAGCCAGTGCAAGAGAGATAATAGAAAACAGGGAGAAGGAAAAAAGGAGTGTTAACTCCTGTGTCTTAAAAATAACTGTCTGCTTGTCTCCAGGTTGCAGGGAAGTGTAGAACACCATGTAAAACTCACTTCTCTCAAATGAAAAAGCTTAAAACTAAGACCAATTTTGTGACTAAATAATCAATTAACAAGACTCAGATTAAAATCCTTGTTTTCCTTACCTTGAAGAAGGACCTGAAACTGCTGTCACCCTGTTTTACATTAGTTAGATTCAGGGATATTCATTTTGTTAAGTGTTTGTTAAAATGTTTAAATGTCGTAACAGTTACATCTTTAAATACAATGAGAGCTACTGAACTCAGAATAATTCAGGGCATAGCTATATCTGCATTTAAGCCCTTGTTTCAAGCCAGCTGTGGTAATAAGTAAATCTATACACTCAGCTGTTCAAATGTACAGCGGGAGGGAGGGTCCACATCATATAACAACCAGAACTTCTGTGTTTTGTGAAAGGCTTATCTGGGTTGTGCTGGTTTGAAAACTGCTCTGAATATCATCCCACCAGTGCCACAATCAAGACTATTCAATTTAAAGACCTAACTAGGTTTACATTACAACTGGATGAGCAATAGCAGAACTGGAGCAGTACATGATGTGCTAAGAGGTAGAAGTCTTGCCATTAAGAAAGGGTCAAAATGTTTGCTTCAGCCACATTCAGGGTTATGTAGAACCTGACAATGTATACAACTATTTTATTAATTGGCTTAAGTATCTTACCTACTTATGATCCTTATGCTAGAAAATCATAGAAGAGAAGCAAATTTCTTAACATAGCACAGTTTGACTCTGCTCTTCTAATAACACTCAACATTATGCCAAAATTTACAGCTGTGGCGGTTCTTTTTTGCCAGTTTCCATTAAAGTTTTATCAACAGCCTTGTCTTTTTCCTTACCATGTTATCCTTTGATGAGAGCCTTTGTCTTCTCAAATCAATTTCTTTTTGGTGTTAATTACACACAGTTCTTCTACAGTCTGCCAAAGTAGTCTGTGGGATTAAAAAGAAGCATCAGGACCACTGGTATTCTGGAAATTTTGTTACAGACAACTGTATCCCTTTTGCAAAATTCCCTCAAAACTACCTTTTCTCCTGCCCCAGACCTTAATGTGTTTACTGTGTATTATAGATCTCCTTCCTCTGACATCCAGGAACATTCTGGTTCTGAGCCTATATTTATTCCTGGGCAGATTATAACTGTCTTTTTCTGTTAAATCTTAAATATGGGTGACTTCACATTTTATCATCCTGATTTATTCACTACTGATGCAAGCTCAACATAGTTAAAAAAAATGAGTTTCTTATTCTCCACATGCATATTCATTAGCAGGTGGAAAGGATCATACACAATCACAGTGCTTACTGAGGCAATTTGCCTGCATCTGCCCACTATTTAATGTTTCATGTCACCTGTCCTTTAGATTTGTTTTTTGTCACTGCTAAACCACTGAACACCTTGCTTCCCCAAATACCATCCGTACATGTGATGAAAGAGAGTGGCTGCTCCAGAGCAATGAAGAGGCCCAAAGGAAGGAAATGACTTACCAAAAAATTGTATTAAAATCTATGCTAAAGATCAGAGGAGAATTCATGGTGAAAGACTGTCAGTGATGCTTCCATGTATGATCAACTCCACATTCGGCATCACCAGAGGGAAATCTGCCACATTTATTTGCAGGTGGGAATATGAAGAAGGAATAAAGGACATTAGAGAGAAAACCTATGTTGTCATGGTGGTTTTACCCTGTTGGGCAGCTAATTGCACCACAACCACACATCACATTCTGTCGTCAAAAGAAGAGGGGGAGAAGAAAAAGTGATGGAAAGAAAAAGGTTCACAAGTTGAGATAAGTATAATTTAACTAAAGGGATAAGAAAGAGGGAAAAACAAGCGAACTCTATATGGAAACAAAGAGGAAAAGAAATTCTCTTCTTCCCATCAATGAGTGATGATCTGCCACATCCTGGGCAGCAGAGCCTCAATATGCATAGTGGTTGTTTGGGAGGACAGACATCTTCATAATAAGAGCTCTCCCCCTTCTCCTTCCCCTTTCACAGCTTTTATTGCTGAGTGTGACATCATATGGTATGTAATATTTCTTTGGTCATTTTATATGAGCTGCCCTGGAGAGCTAAAAGTGTGCTGTGGGTAAAGATGAAAAAATTACTTGGGCGACTGGAATGAGGTCTTTCCAGGGAGGCAAAGAAGAGATGGGAAATGTTATTTTTATTTTATTTTATTTTATTTTATTATTTTATTTATTTTATTTTAGTACAGACCAGTGCCTTTTATGTCAAATTACTTAAGGCAATTGTTTAATGTCTGACTTGTCCAAGGCCAGCCATTTCTAGCTCTTCAAAAGGAAATTTTAAATTATGTTGCATGTGCTTTGTGGTGCCTCTCATTCTTTCTTCCTGTGTGCTCTGTTGTCCTGAAGTCCACTGGTTTCAGTGGAACTACACCAGTACAAAATTAGAGTAACAAAGGACTTGATAATGTCAGAGAAGTTATCCATCATGCACACTGTACCATGTCACTCTGTATGTTCTGTTCTCGTACTTTCACTCTAAACTGTAATTATAGTACATATTATCTTATTATTTTGTGACTTCCACTGAAGTGAGAATCTATCATTCACAATAAGAGTAAGTACTAAAAATAAAGTCACAGACAAAAAAAATAAATAAATAAAAGCAAAACAAAAACAACACACTTTGCTCTTCACTCATACAGAAGTGATTTCTTGCATTCCTTGTAATGGGAAAAAATTTACTTTCTCAGTTGTAATGGGAACAAATGTACTCAACTATTTACAGCACACCTGTTAACTTGCTGTGCCAAGAAATCTTTTGAAACAAAGAATCTTTTTAAAGTGAGATCCATATTTTAATTCCTTAGTGTTTATCCCTGAACTTCTGTGCTCTACTGTACAGATTTTCTTCATAATCACATTTCAAATCATTTTTGATAATGGGCAGGCTGATGTCACCACATTTTTTATTGGACTACCAAAATTTAATTGTTGTTAACCCACCTCATTTCCTGCCTCAGGGAGCCATTAGATTTAATGAAGCAGTAATCCTGACATACTTGAGTTGGATTGGCAATCAGTTTCTTGTAATTTGATTAGCAGAATATTCTGTGCTGGAAGATCCTCTGGCAATTTGCATATTTATATATATACTGCTTGATGATTTCAATTCTGATTATTTGTATTTAGACAGTTGGCTTGAGGTTTCCTAATGAGATGTCACCCCATTTTACTGTTTATTGTTTATACTAGTCCAGTCTTTTGTTATTTGTCCCTGCATAGTTAAAAGACAGATGGAGGAATGCTCATGAGGAGTCACTGGATGTGACAAAGTTTGGATGCACCCCACAGAGCCACATTGCAGGTGTCAAAAAACTATCATAAGCCTTTGCTTGGATGTTTGTTTTTTTTCTTCAGAACCCAAAAGGTACCATCTCTGGCTAAACAATATTCTGTAGTGCTTCTTCTTAGATGTTTTCTGAACTTTCACTTTCTTGGGTTTTGTTTCCTACTGGTTGTGAAGGTTTCTGGTACTATGCTTCTGCAGGTCTGTAGGGAACTGCTTTCCTCTTTCAATAGTTCTTCAGTGCTCCTTCTATTCTGAAGTATTAAAAGCCACTAGACAAATTCTGGAGAGGAATTTCACCATACCTCAGGCATAAAATGGAAAGAATTAGATGAATATGTAGGTCCTTCTAAAACAACAGAAAAAGCACAGACTTTTGGAGATACTTCTTACTGAGTGGTAGGGCCTACTAAAATTCCTCTCCTCTCCTCTCCTCTCCTCTCCTCTCCTCTCCTCTCCTCTCCTCTGCCTCGCCTCTCCTCCTCTCTCCTCCTCTCCTCTCCTTTTTTCTTTTCTTTTTTTTTTTTTTTCTTGCCTCACCTCGCCTCACCTTGCCTTGCCTTTCTTTTCCTTTCTTAGTTTGTACATCTGATTATAGCTGCTTTGGCAGAAAAGCATACTATCAGGACATAATTAGCATAGAAGTCCACCTCTGACATTAAATTGCACCAGTCTATATCACTGTTCATGAGAGCTGAAGTACCTTGACTTTCCTCAAATTTATAGTAGGATAAGAGAGGACATCTGACAGATACTACAGAACAACAGAGCCATAATGGTGTAGACTATAGTGGCTATCTAACTGCCTATGCCATCCTTACAAATGAACTCCTGTAATGTTCTGAACATTGTTATGTCTTCATACAATTTTCGTTTAGCACTGACTTATTTCAAAAGGAAGTTCTCACCTCAGCTTGGGGTAAAAGTACTAATGCAAACCCATAATTTTTTTTTTTTTTCTTGAGATCTGTTAAAGTAAAAATGTTTTTAGCTTGAATAATTTTTGTTTTCCTATGACAGTGGAGCTTTGCAGATGTTTATTATAGGGCTGACTTATTTGCAATGAATTCATTAGCATATTAACCACTTGACCTATTTATACAGCTAATACTCAAGACAGCAACAGGTTGACCTGAAAAAGCCCAGCAGAATTGATAAAATGGAGCCAGGGCAACATATTTGTGGTAAGTGACCTGGGACTATTGTGAAGCACTTTGGAATATGAGCTAATGCATTATGCCGCATTGTTTTACTGAAAACTGGGGTCAGCAGAGGCCAATGACATTTTTTGGTGGCTGGCAGTAGTCGTAAAGGATAAACCATAAAGACAATGTTGCAGCCTTTTCAAATGTGCAGCAGAACTTGATTAGAACCATCCAAACAAATTTCCAGTACATATGAAACTGGACAATAGGTAAAGATTACCCCAGGGGAAAAAACCTGTTAATTTTCAGTTTACTTGCTACACTGATTGTGGCAAGGGAGAAAGACTGTCCTGAGTTTAGACTGAAATACATTTATGTAGGGAACTGTATCATATGCAGAGATGGAGGGTTTTTGCCTCAAGAATCTTACAGCTTGTAGGCTGTTACATTGATCAGAATTTCCCAGCTGAAATATTTTATTCCTAACACAAAATCTGCTTCTCTAGCACAGTTTTATATAAGGCAATCAGAACTGGCAACTCACACAGACTGTTTTTGTTTGAACCCCTGCCCTCCTTTCAGTGTTGAATTTCTATGTATGCCTCTATTTTTTCAATTTAGTTTTTAAAATATATTTGAGACGATTATTTTAGAGATTGAGTTACATTTTGTTTTGTTTCTACAGAGCTTTTAAAAAATACCTGTAATGAGAAACTGTCACTGTTGTTTTAAAATACTGATGCCCAAAGAGATAAGAGTACTGCTGGAGTATACCATCTTCCAAGTTAATTATGACCAGCTGCTATCATTTGTCCTGGAGAAGCATTTCACTGAGTTCTGTACAGAATGTAGGTCTTGCATGCCAAAAGCTCATTGATGGGTTCACCTGCTACCTGCAGGGAGGCTGAGTAAGATGAGGAGAGGGAAGGGGAGAGGGTGGTGAAATGGCCTCTGGAAGGACTGGGTTCCCATGTGCCATCACTCACATGAGGAGCATGGGATTCTCTTAGTTAATTAGTGTTAAGAACCTTCCTCATTTGGATATCAAGCCTATACTAACTCTGTTGTTTGAGTCTCCAGTCAGGGCTTGCTTGCAGTTCAACCTTGGACTACTATTAGAAGCCTAGAGAGAAAATAATGAGAAAACACACACACACACACATATATATATGTATTGAAGTGCATGCAGGTAAGACTAAGTGTTTTACAATCTCTACAGAGAAATTAGAAGGCTATTTGCAAGGCTCAGTAGAGGTTAAGCTCTTATTTAAAAGATTATTGCATAAACTCACTACATTTCCTACATTTCCTACATTTTGAGGAAAAACATGTTTTTAAGGAGTCCCAGAGTGTGTCTTTTGCTGCCCCCAAGAGGGAACATGACATGGGAGAGTGTGTATATGCAGAAAAAAAATAGCATTATATGAAAAGTAGGGAACTGGATGGTACACCTGCTTTATGGCTTCCTAGAGTTTCACTCACTACCAACTCACATGCCTTAGAGTCTGTCCAGGTCACCAGACATTAAAATAAAAATTCTTATGAGAAGGCCAGGTAGTCTGACATTGATATTTATTGTTTTAGACCAAAGACTTCACAGCCAGGAGCATTCAAATCAATTTGCTTGGTAGTCCTGCACTGAGCGACCACAATTACAGCTCACCACTCACTGGTAAAATAAAGGCACAAACGTTTCCACAAGTGTGGAAGGGATGCCATCCAAAGGGATCTGGACAAACCTGAGAAATGAACCTAATGAGGTTCAATAAGTCTAAGTGCAAGGTGCAGCACCTGGCTCTGAGCTATCCCAGACCGGAGTACAGACTGGGAGAAGAAATCATTGAGAGCAGCCCTGTAGGGGACTGGGAGGTTCTGGGGGATTAAAGGCTCAATATGAACCAGCAGTGTGTGCTCACAGCCCAGAAGGCCAACTGGGCTGCATCAACAGAGAAGTGGCCAGCCGGTCAAGGGAGTGGATTGTCTCCCTCTGCTCTGCCCTTGTAATGTCCCACCTGGAGTACTGCATCCAGGTCTGGGGCCCCCAGCACAAGAAGGATGTGGACATGTTAGAGTGGGTCCAGAGGAGGGCCACAAAAATGATCAGAGGGATGGAGCACGTGTTCTATGAATAAAGGTTGAAAAAGTGGGGGCTGTTCAGCCTGGAGAAGAGAAGGCTCCGGGGTGACCTTATTGCAGTTTTTCAATACTAAAGTGGGCTTATGAAAAAGATGGATGGTAACTTTTTGCTCAGTCAGATAACGATAGGACAAGGGAAAATGGTTTTAAACTAAGAGAGAGGATATTTAGTTTAGACATTAGGAGGAAATTCTTCACTGTAAGGGTAGTGAGGCACTGGATCAAGTTGCCAGGAGAAGCTGTGAATGCCCCATCCCTGGAGGTGTTCAAGATTAGCCTGAATGGGGCCCTGGACAACCTGATCTAGTGGGTGGCATCCCTGTCTGTGGCGGGGGGGTGGAACAAGATGATCATCAAGGTCCCATCTAACCCAAGCCGTTCTAGGATTCTATGAACTTTCTCAGCCTCTTTGTCACATAGCTCACTTGCTCCCCATTAGCAGAAGCATCCCAACCTGTTATAGTATTTTTAAATCACAAATTTGCCTCTCTCACAGAAAAAGAAAAACATCTGTTCAGGGATAAATTGAATTGTTAATCTGTTTTAATATGAGTTTTCTACTTTATTTGAAGTCTATTTGTAAAAATATATAAAACGGACAAGTTATATGTGATATTCTGGTCTTCCACTCTGAGACAAAGATCTCTGTCTTTTACTCCTACTCCTTCTTGGCCTTCTCCTGAAAATCAGTTGTTGAAAATGTTATTGCACATATTTTAATGCCCAATGTCATCAAGCAAATGTGTGGAAGTAGTAACTGAGCTCACTCAGTCAAAGCTCTGCATTTGGAATCGTCATCTATATCCCAAGTGCTGTCACAGAGAAAATGCAACATCAGTGACAGTTTTCTCATTTGGTCTGCCCACAACGGATAATTGTAATTCTGTCCTGGTGGGATTACTAAAATTGTCTTTACAAAAACCTCCTCCTCCTATACATTGACAGATAAGAGAATAGGCTGTAATCCCCATTCTTTGTACAGGAAACTGCCTGCCACTTTGACAGGGAGAATGAACTCCAAACTCATGATGCCAGTTTTTGATTGTTTAGATGGTCATTGCTCTGGTTTCATTTTCTGAGCTATCAATATCTTGTCCCTATCACTTTCAGCACTCACCCACTGAAATGTGTTGTTCATAAAGCAAAGAAGTTCTTAGAGAAGTAACAAAATGTTTTTGCTATCTGTTCCTTATGACTTGACAGCAATCCTCTCAGAAGCCTTAAGCAGTGTTAGACTTCCTTTCAGTTCAAGATACTGTGTGTAGAAAAAGCTCAATAGACTACATCTGAAATATGACTATTGGCCTAAACTGGGAGCTAACTCTCTAAATCCCAAACAGTAATCCTGAATATATTAAAATTTAGTGTCCAAAATGCCTTGGGAGAAGCTACATTCTCTATGTCTAGGGAAGCACAATAAAACAGCAAAGAGTTATAAGAGTGTCTTTACTTGATCTGGCACTGCTGAGGAGATTTGGACTCAACATTTCATCAGTCCCTTTCAAAACTGCCCTAACCACCAGCCTGAGGGTTGGTCTCAGGTGTGCAGCTATCTGTGTGCTGCT
Organism: Cygnus olor; assembly: GCF_009769625.2. Taxonomy (NCBI): domain Eukaryota; kingdom Metazoa; phylum Chordata; class Aves; order Anseriformes; family Anatidae; genus Cygnus; species Cygnus olor. The sequence continues at coordinate 40,029,949 of NC_049169.1, read as the reverse complement.
CCATGGTTGTGCTTAGGAATGGAGGAGAAGGAGGACAAGCCCTGGTTGTCACACTTCAAAGAAACACTGGAATAACCTTATTCTATTCTGAGGAGAATATCTCTGAAGGACAGCAGGCTGTGTTCCAGTCCCTGGACACAGGAATGCAATTTATTTATTTATGTATTTATTTATTTAGGTAATAACATGAATAAAATATGCAAATACTGAGATACTCAGTCCTCGTGTGTAAGGGGAGATAATACTTCCTCCACAGGCTGGATCTCAAAAGGAAGGACAGGTTCTTCCTCTGTTTGTTAAAGAAGTTTTGAAAAGGGCTGGAGGACTTTCTTTGTAGGGGATTCAGAACAACAAACACCAGTGAGAGGGAGGTGCCTCTAAATTTCTGGGAAGATCCCTGTTTAGGCCGTATGTCCAGTGCTTCCTATTGAAAAACGTGAAATGTTGCATCATATCTTTTCCTAAGCATGTGCAGTTTCTTTGGAGCTTCCTGCAAGGTGTCTGGATGTATCTAAACATATTAATGAAAAACATGATGTTAAAATCATTCAGTTCTGGAGCTGGGTTCTTTCAAGATGGAGATGCTCAGCATCATAGTCTCTAAACCTGTTATTTTATGTGGTTATATTTTAGTTAGCATGTGGTCTGACTCATAGGTCCATGAGTTGAACTGGTTTCTGTATTGAATTTTCAGATTGACAATGACATTACTAAGATAACATACTCATTCTCAGAATAGTGTATGTGTGGGGGAACTACTTTATGAGAGAAGGCATTTTGTGTATAATAATAAACTTTTTATCTCAGCCTTTTTTGAAACTGAAAAAACCCTTTTAACTAAAAAAGATAAATTTGCATGTTTCATCATAGCAGAGAAATCTGAATTAACTTTTTTGTTGTTGCTACAGAAAAAGAGCATGCTTACAGAAGAAAAAGAAAAAAAAAAAAGTGGTCATATAAGGTGGGTTTTTTTTTGACAACTATTTCTTCTACACCCAGAATTTTGGTTCCAGAAATCTCTCTATATTTTTTTTACAGACTAAATTTTCAGCTGATTGGTATTTGGCTTGTAATTCTGATTAATCTTCAGCTTAGAATCTTCCATGTGTTCATAATCTCAGCAAGTCAGATAAAAGAAGTCTGACTATATCTTAGTTGTCACATCTGCTAGAAGAAAGCAGAACCCAGCCTTCCAGAGTCAGCTGTATGAAGATGCATTAGATTATTAGATTGCCATTGGATTGAAAAAAAAAATAAAAATCAACTAAATAGACTTTGGGAGCAGGGACAGAAGTCGCTGTCAAAACCTCGCTGTCAAATCTCCATAACTGCAATCTCCTGTCTCTGACAGGTAAAGCTAATTTTATTCCGGCTCATGCTTAATTTTTCTTCTTCATTCTTCTAGGGAACAAAGAAAAAGTTCAAGTACCTGCCTACCTAAAAACGATCACAACAGAGCATTGGGATCACACATCTACAGAGGCACTTTTAAACTTTCATGACAAACAGGGCTGTGCATAATAAATGTAAATAGTTATCAATCAAATAGATGATCCCTGAAAGAAGGTGGTCAAAACTGCTGTCTGCATTTAGGTGGTATTTAAGAGGATCAGAACCCAGCTGCACTCCTGAGGCAGACTAGGCATTTGGTCTAGTGTTTTCAAAAAGCTTTAAGGTGTTATTAGAGCCTGAGATTAGAACTGATATGAATTACTCAGCAAAGGAATAAGAATCTGCTGCAAGAAGCAATTTAGAACAAATTGGTAGCAGCTATTCTGTATCACATTTGATGCCCCAAAATAGAAATGAAGTATGATCCAGAAGGTGATAAGTGAACAAACACAATTGATTTGTAGGAAGAGGAGGGAGATGGGTTGGAACATTGCTATTGACTTTGTTGCATTACACCAGGGAATGGAGGCTGAATGAAATATGTTTAGCTTTAGCCATTCCCAACCTTTTGAAAAAAAATAAAAACTGTGGCATCATGACATGCAACATTCTCAATCTACTATTCCCAACGAAGAAGCATTCTGTGTAGCTGCACTGCATTACTTTTCAGATATAGTAGATTATGCCTGGTTTTAGGCTATGTAAATAGGTCTGGCAAATGACTGGCTACATAGGAGCTGGCATTCTGTACTGATATGGAAATTAAAGATAGGCGAAAAATGCTCCTTCAAACATATTGATGATCTGATATCAGATACAAAAGTTGTTAATAAGGAAGGCTAAATAATTTCTGGGATCTGATATTATATGTAATTCATAAGTACTAGAATTTTCCACTATTAACTACAAATGTATATGATTTCTACAGTGAAGTACCACAGTAGCACAGAATGAAGGTTACCTTCTCAATTCAAAGCAATAATGGTAATTAATTGGTATAAAACTATATATTTTTAAGAAAATTAGTTTCTTCACATGGTTCCAGAACCATTGTCAGGAAGATTTATTTCTATCATATAGATAATGCATTCAAATCTGTTAGATTTCTACTGAAGACATTATAAATTAACACCTCAGGGTTATAATGTTTAATTAGGTGAACATCAATATTAATAACCAGCTGTGACTGTCATCTGCATTTTGGCTGGTTGAATATCATATTCCATATTGCACTGGAACATGTATGTATAGAATTGAGAAGGTAGAAGAAAAGCAATGGGACTTTGAAGAAAATGCACTGGAAACATCATCTAACTGCTAATTAGCCTCCCCAAAAATCCAGTATGTTCAATGATTAATGTGCTCTTTCTAGTAGAAATGAATGAGTCATTCTGGCACACAAAGTTTTGCTTAACAGTACAATTAATCTTTCAGCTTAAGGGGGAAATTATTTATTACACATTTTCCCCTCTCTTCCCTGACAGAGACTGAGCATCCTGAAAGTCATTTGAACCACACCTTTTATTCGAACCTGGTATTGCTTAGCCCCACCTAACATTTTGGTAATATTTTAAACTTTCACCTAAGGGTTCAGTCACTGCTGAGAGCTGGACATTTGTTTATCATAATTTTCACTAGTCATTGAGCAAGTAAATCTTATCTGTCCATATCCTAAACTTCTGAGAAGAGAGGCATTTGCTCTTACATTTGTAGTAAAGACATTGAAGAAAAGTAATTTGTGAATTCAGGAGCAGGACTTGGGTGAACCACTGAAAGATTCAAAGTCATTAAGGTGGCCGTAAGCATTTTCTCATAGATGAAACTTTTTAGCACTACAAAAAGTCAGCACTGCCCTGTTGAAGCCCTCGTAGTGACATTGTATAGTTTGCTTAAGCTTCTCGAGAGCACTGTTGAAGAAGTCTCCACACCAACACATAACAAATATGGAAAGCAAGAGGGTCAGAAAAGATTGGCAGAGTTATATTTACAGGGACATGGAGACTCAAAGTCTCTAAACACTTGGAATGGATGGGTAACAGCTGCTGCTCCAGCACAAACTGCCTGCCAGCTCTGATCCTGGGGGCCAGTACTGGGGCCACTTCTCTTCAATATCTTTACCAATGATCTGGACGAGGGGATTGAATGCACCCTCAGTAAGTTTGCATATGACACCAAGTTGGGTGGGTGTGTTGATCTGCTTGAGGGCAGGAGGGCTCTGCAGAGGGATCTGGATAGGCTGGAAAGACAGGCTGAGGCCAGCTGTATGAGGTTCAACAAGAATAAGTGTCAGGTCCTGCACTTGGGGCACAACAACTCCATGCAGCACTATAGGCTTGGGGAAGAGTGGCTAAAAAGCTGCCTGGCAGAAAGGAACCTGGGGTTATTGGTCAACAGCCAGATGAATACGAGCCAGCAGTGTTCTCAGGTGGCCAAAAAGGCTAACAGCATCCTGGCTTGTATCAGAAATAGCGTGGCTAGCAGGACTAGGGAAGTGATTGCCCCTCTGTACTCATTTCTAGTGAGGCCTCATCTTGAATTCTGTGTTCAGTATTGGGCCCCTCACTACAAGAAGGACACTGAGGTGCTGGAGCGTGTCCAAAGAAAGGTAACAAAGATGGTGAAGGGTCTAGAGTCTTATGAAGCTGAGGGAGCTGGGGTTGTTTAGGGTTGTTTAGCCTGGAGAAAAGGAGGCTCAGGGGAGACCTTATCACTGTCTACACTTATCACTGTCTACAACTACCTGTAAGAATGTTGTAGTGGTGTGGGGGTCAGGTCTCTTCTCCCAAGCAACAAGAGATAGGGCAAGAGGAAATGGCCTCAAGTTGCACCAGTGGAGGTTTAGATTGAGTATTAGGAAATATTTTTTCACTGAAAGTGTTGCGAGGCATTGGAACAGGCTGTGCAGGGAAGAAGTTGAATTGTCATCCCTGGAAGTATTCAAAAGATGTGTAAATGTAGTGCTTAGGGACATGATTTAGTGGTAGATTTGGCATTGCTAGGTTAACGGTTGGACTTGATAATCTTAGAGGTCTTTTCCAATCTAAATGATTCTATGCTAACTTCCACAACCTCTTCTGTTCCTGTGATACAAACTTGCTATCATTCCTCAGTAAATCGTGAATTTCCCAACGTGCACTTTACTTTCTCAGATAAAGAGATACAGACAGAATACATTCCTAAAGAGAGGGTGGAATGCAGGAGGGCTTTAATCCAACCACAGAAGAGGCAATTTTTTTCCCATTTTATGTGATAATTCAGGTAATTGGTATTAAAATTACGTAAACCTATTTTTCCTTTTATAAGTGTAAAACTTAGGATAGTGAATATGGCACATTCGAAGCAGGACAGACATTTTAGCTCTTCTGAATCATAAAGAGTCAAAGATCTTAACAGAGTCACGGAATAGTTGAGGTAGGATCTCTGGATATCTTCTAGTCCAATCCCTTGCTCAGAGCAAGGTCCCCAGAGCAGGTTGCTCAGGGCTATGTCCAGTCAGATTTTGAATATCTGCAAGGATAGAGACTCCACAACCTCTCTGGATAACCTGTGCAAGTGTATAACCACCCTCACATTTAAAAAAAAAATAAATATTTTTTTTAATATGTTGAGACGGAACTTTCTATGTTTCAGTTGATGCACATTGCCTTTTATCCCATCAGTGGGCACTGCTGAGCAGAATCCATCTCTGTCCTCCTTAATTCCTTCTGTTAGGTATTTATATGTACTGATAAGATCACCCTGAGCTTTCCTTTCTCCACTCTGGAGAGTCCCAACTCTCTCATCCTTTCCTCATGTAAGACGTTCCATGCCTTAATCCCCCAATGTGTATGTGGCAGGGCTTTATATTTCCCATTGAACTTCTCCATGAGGTTCCCACTGGTCCATCGTTCCAGCCCATCAAGGTCCCCCTGAATAGTAGCACAGCCATCTGGCATACCAGCCATTCCTCCCAGTTTTGTCATCTGCAAACGTACTGCGGTAGTGTTGTGTCCCGTTATCCAGGTCATTAATAAAGATGTTAAAATGTATTGGTCACAGTATTGAACCCTGGAATACACTACCAGTGACTGGCCTCAAGCTGGACTTTGTGCTGCTAATCACAACTTTTAAAGCTCAGCAGTTTTTTCAGTCCACTTCATTGTCCATTTATTTAGCCTGTATTCAGTTTGTCTATGAGGATGCTACCGGAGACAGTGTCCAGTGTTGAAATTCTTGCTAAATTCAAGATAAACAATATCCATTGCTCTCTCTTCATTCACTCAGCTAGCAGTTTCATCACAGACGGCCATCAGGTTGGTCAAGCACAATTTCCCCTTTGCAAATCTGTGCAGTCTATTCTCACTCATCAGACTCTCAACACTTGTTGTTAATATCTTTGGAGATTGTTGCCAGGACGATTTGCTCCTTTACCTTCCCAGGGGCCCAACTGAGGCAGGCAAGTCTCACCTTAAAGGCTAGGCCATAATAGCAACCCAGGAAATTCTCCTGGCATATGGCACGTAGAGCGCTCCTTGAGAGGACACCTGTGTAACAGAGCTGCTTCCTGACCTTTCTGATGCTCCAGCAGGAGAAGAATCACATTGCAGGACTGAGTACTTTTGATGGGGAGTACTGAAGATCACATTTTGCAGGTGCAGGACTGTGACTGCTCTTCCAGACTTCTGACAAATGGGAATCCTGGTGTTGGAAGGCCTGCTGAGATGGAGAGGGTAAATGGTAACAATACACTGAAACAATACAGTAACTGGGAACTAACAGGGCTTGTGAATGTGATAGTTCTTCAGTGTTGAACACTCTGTTTTAACAGCTTCTTCTCTTTGTCAGAGAAAGAGCCTTCCTTTTTGCTTCAAAGAACAAGTGGGTGAAGGCACCAATACTAAAGGTACTGCAGAAGTACGGGTAGATTCGGTGCTTACAGTATTTGCTTTGACATAAGGCCCCCAGAGCTTTTAGCACGACCTTGACAGGGAGTACAAATATCAAATGTGGGTCATGGAGTTCCCTATGGGAACGTCGCCTATAGTCGGTTTAAATTAGGTGTTTCAGCCCTGGAAAGTCCTAATGTTGTTCCCTGTTCTATGACAGAGCCACAGATTAAGTGAGAGTGTGTTTAAGGCTACTGTGGGAAAGGAATATAAATGGTGTAATAAGGGAAGCATCAAGCACCTCAGTGCCTTGAAGAAGCACTATGCAAGAAGAGCAGAAAAATATTAAAGGAGAACAAACATCTCTATCATCTTTGTGGTGAGTGTGTTACATGCTGAGTGTATTTATATGGAATATTCATACCACCAAAAGTAACCACTGCTTTGCAATGCCATGCTGTGAAACATGCCCTCAAGCAAGTGACTCCCTAGAAGATGATGTTAAAGCATCAGTGTATCAATGGCTTTATTGCTCCACAGTGTCATTTTGAGCATTCTGTGCTTCTGGGAGCAAAACAAGGCACCACTTTCTTGCCAAGAGTGTTCTCATAAAATGCATTCATACAGTTAAAAACTTGCAAATAATTCCTGTTCCTAGGTGGATAAGGGACACCTTGCTTCTTCAGATCTTTTCTTCTCTACCCTGCAAGTACTTGTGGTTCTCTCTGCAAGCAAATAGACCTTCTTATTCTCTGTTTAAAAGTATGGGTGACTGGCTAATAATGTTGAAGTGTACATCATGCTTGAATCAACAAGCAAGGGTAGATCTACTGCTTCTTGAGGGAGGAGTAACATATGTTTACTGTCTGGCTATAGTCACAGTTGATTAAATCATTTGCTGATGCAGAATAGATAGCACTATATAAGCACTAAAGATCCTAAGGGTTGTTTTTTCTTAATCATGCAGAGTACAATATCATCTATTGCATTAAGCCATGAGTTGTCTGAAATCCTTAAAGTGTGCTTTCTGCCCCTGATTTTGTGCACTGAATCATTACAAAAGTCATCCATTACCATCATGTAAAGCACAAGAAACAAAGCAAAACAAAACAACCCCCCTGCAACTTTCAGCCTGCTTTTCATAAGGGAAATTTGTCCTTTTAAAACTTAACTTTATATATTTTAAATGTCATATGTATTTAAGAATAAAGATATTTTTACGTAAAATATTTTCATTTTCCCCAACAAACTGCTTAAAAGTAAAGTACGAAAATTCCTTTACAGCACTCGCATTTTTTGCAGTACAAGTTATATTGTTGTCAGTCATTTCAAAGTCATTACAAGGCTTACTGAAGGGGTATAAAGAGCACTAAACCTTGAGAACTTACACAACCCAAACTGTGTGCTTCTAGGCTGTTCTCTCAAAGATTTTCAATTAAACTAACCTGTACTTCATTTAACCAGGTAGGTTACAAAAGCATAGGTCATGTAATTTTGTGCTAATGTGTGTTCTAGGAACCTGAAGAGGAGAGTACAGGGTGGTTTTATCCCAGGGACAGAGTAAGTGAGACATGAAAGACATCTGGGAAAACATTCATAAGGGTCCTGATAGTTGATAAGAGACTCAGAAAGGCAACATGCCACCAAAACAGAGGCCAAATAGAGCTGATGCTAAAACGTATTAGAGGAGTTTTTTTCTCATAATAAAATATGAAAAAGAAATACTTGAAAAAGTCATCTATTTTTGACTGAGCAAGGGAGTAAACTAAGGCAGTAGCTGAGTGCTATACTTATATTTTAACTGTGACCATGCTTCCTGAGCTATGCAGGTTTCTCAGCCTGACCTAATTTGCTTCATCTTCCCTTCAGCTCATCCTGGCACTCCAACACATAAGAAGGGTTTCCAGACCCTGCAGCTCATCACATGGGATGAGCTCTAGCTGGAGGCACAGGAGGAGATCTATGTGTCAGAGCCTGAGACTGGTATGTGGCATGGATCTTCAGGACATTTACTAACACAGTCTGCTACTTGCTGCTGGATGCCAGACCACTCAGGCTTTCAAGTGGACATCTCACCACGTCTTGCACAGCCATTCTTCCAGGTGACTCTGGGCCACTGAGGTAATTGCTTCCCAACAGCACACTGCCCTGCTCCACCCTTGAGGAACAGCACACCCTTGAGCAGCTATTCAATGTTCAGCAGGCATCCAGTTCTCCTGCATGCCCAATCCAATTTCCAGGAGGCTCTTGAAGCAATGGGAAGTTGCTTACAACTCAGAGAGTGTGACATAAGTAGATGGCATAACATGCTCAGCAGAAACAACTCTTCCCTGCTCTCTGAGACCCAAGGGCTCCCTCCAGGGGCAAGGTTCTGCTGCACAGTGGGTGCCTATTCTTAACACAGGATACCAGAGATTTATATTTAACGTCCTCATCTTCAACTGCCCTCAGTCTGGAGGATAATGAGCTATTGGACTTCATCATCCAAACTGGTTGTTTTATGAATTGAATGTCAGACTGAAACAACAGGAACAATCCAGTACACCCTAGGAAAGGTCGCAATGATATGGAGAAGTTGAGGCAATGGGAATTCACAAAAAAAAAATGTGGGGAGTTAAGAAGAGGGTAAAAAGTTACTTAGCACACTGGTTCCCGGTTTGTTGTGCCTCTTTACAATGAGTGTGAATGGCACTAGATTTCTTGCAGTGGATGAAAACATCACAGCTGGGAGTCTGTTCAAGATTAAACACTTATTTTTAAGGTTTTATATGAACTAGTTTTCTAGGATCCTGTTAGAGTCAGTGGAAATCTGGCCAATACAGTCCATGGAGTCTAGGGAGCAGTTTGCTCTTTGGTGGATGTCTGTCTCAGGCTGAGGTGGATAACTGTCTATGTGTGACAGAGGTTTGTTGATGGATTGACTAGACATCCTTTGCCTGTACTGCAAGCTTTAACACTTCACTTGAAGGTTATCTACTGATACACATACGGATATAGATGTCTTCAGTGGGAAAATCTCTTCCCATATCTCAAGTTCAGAGGAAAACTGGAGTGGGGGGGAAGTGTCATGTGGGGCAGCCAAAGGGGTTGTGTGACAGAGAAATGTCAGGAGGCTTCAAAAAGAATGTGATAGTAAATCCCGCCATACTGTGGTTGGTTGGTCAGGATGTACTTCTGCTCTCAGTATGCAAACCAAACATACACATACACATATACACACACAAATAAATAAACTTCATATAGTCACATGTGTACTCCATTAAAATAATGCAACCTGTGCAGACAATCATTCATAAGTATCAACATCACTTTATAAAACTGGTGTACAGAATATGGCAAAATCTGAATCCAGAGTGAATATTTACGACTGGAATTATAACTCAGTGAAAGTAGAGACTTGTAATACAAGCACAGTGAGCTGTTCTAACTATGGCTTTGCCAGGAGATGCCTGGGAGCTTGCTCTGAAGCCCATTTGAATCAGTGGAAAGCTTCCCACAGATTTCAGTGGGTTTTTGGATCAGGCTTCAAATGTGATTTATGATGCCTGTACGTTAAACATCCATTTATCTCTCTGAGTTCTGAATCAGTCAAAAGTCTACTACACCAAAATCCTTTTAACTGCCAGACCCGGGGGAGCAAACTATTTTCATCATGGCATGCAGGGAGTGATACAAACAACTTCCATTAACACTAAGGGGTAAATAGTGTGTAATTCTGCGTATGTTACAAAAACTTTACCTCATAAAATGTATTGCATTACACATAAAATATGTTCTTGCTATTTTCAGTTCCTTGATATTTATTGGACATTTCTACCACCAGCTATTTCTTTCTGCAGAATGGTCTTCTATCTGTTTTGGGGAATAGTATATTGACACATAAATTTTGTCCAAAATATGCAAGAACCATGCTTTAAACACGAGGTCTGTTTAAGTGATAGTCCATAGATTTAAATCTTCGACTTTCTCTGTGAAGTGAAAACAAATTGTACCTTTTCATTCCATAATGCAAGTGTTTAATTGTTTCAGCAAAGCTGATAGACAAGTAAAGGCAGTACATTTTATGTACTTCTTTCCAGAATGAACAAAAGATGTCTAAATAGAATTTCAGATGGAAAATTGTACACATAAATTCACAAGCTTTCCCTTTTGACATCAAATCTTTTACCAGAGTTTTTTATATCATTCCATGACATATTATGTTTTTCTTTTCTCTTCAGTACAATGAAATGCTAAGGGCTTGTAGGAGAAGAATGAATAAGAATTTTACCAAAATACTGATGAACATTTTTTTCTCCTCCAGCATGTGGAGTAGCTAGAGTAGCCCACTTTTTGTTAGAAGTAATTCTAGATTTCTGTTATGCCTTTTGGTATGACAATGTTAAATGACAGTGTGGTCAATGTACTATTCATTACAAAAATAAAAAATAAAAAAATGCAGCATATAAACTGTTAAAATGTAAGTATCTGGAGCATTTGGAGGCTTGTGATGAATGAGTCTGACGTGTTTTGATTCTCTTTTTTTCATGGCACCCAAAAACAATAGCTCAGCAGGCCGATCCAAACTCTTTCAGACCAAGTAGTCTTACCCAGATCATTCATCCATGTTCAGCATCTCTGTTAAGGGTAAAAGTATACTTCATTATCTGAGATCTTTTTAATGGTGACTTCTGACATGCCTGCTGTGCCTGGGAAAGCATTTCTTTTTACTCATCTTCAGTCTCAAGCTGGTATGCACTCATAGAGAGACACTTCTGTGACACTCTTTTTTTTTTCTTTATAGTAGTGACTAAAGGTTTTATTTTGTGCTGGTTTGTTTGGTTTTGTTTCTGTTATATTTATTTATTTATTTATTTAATTTTATTTCTAAACCACAGATTATTGTCTCTTTTTAAAGGAGATAGGACTTTAATTTTGAAAATAACTCTGTATACCTCTGTTTATATTATTGGATATTTTGCATGTTCCCATTGAGCAACTTTTCATAAAATAGATCATCAGAAGCAGAAATTCTGCTGAGCTTCCTGCATTCATTGGAATTTCTTTCTTACAGGTGAAAAAGAAAGACCTATTCCTGATACAGCCTCGTGCAGTGGGAAGAAAGCAGTCTATTTTTGTGAATGACCTTTGAAAATGAATAAACTCTAACAAGCTCATTACTGAAAAATCGTCATCTCAGCACAGTTAGATTCCTGATATATTCCACTTGGTCCAGGAATTAATTATACTAGTAGATCTTGTCAGCTGCAGATGTTTCATCTGTACCTTATGCACCTGTGCTCTGGACTCCATGGTCTGCATTGCCTCACAGGGTTGAACCTCCCCTCTGGATTGATAGATAATAGTGCAGTCTCCTCTCAGGTAGTTACACTGATAAATTCAAGCCATGGTGCAGTAAGTGATCTTTAGCCACTTGGGATGCTCTGGTAGGAAGGAATGGCCACATTGCACAACATTCTTCTCTTCCAAGTGATGGTTGGGCCCACCCTGTGAATTCTTCTTTTTCTGTGATGAAATAGTCTTTTTTTTTAATAATTAACATAAAAGTTTTTTTGGTTTTTTTTTTTTTGGAAATCCACACAAGTACACCTGGCATGAAGTGGAAAAACCAGAAAGACTACTCTGATGGTGTGACTGCAGACTTTACCAGCTCATGCCAAAGAAATAGCATTTTTTACCTTCTACAGTAACTCACAGATAAGATACATGAATATGAATAAAAGCTTACGATGAGTTTTTAAAAATATATATTAGAAATTTATATGAATAAAAATACTCACAGTTACTTTATGAATAAAATAATTATGAAGGACAAAAGCTCTGATAATTGAAGGATTAAGCTGGCCAATACCTACCAGGGGTTAAGATAAAATAAACCTCTCATGCAGCTTATTTCCTAGCTGCATGCATATGAAATTTCTTTCATCTTCTTCTGAAACTCCTGTTACTGATGGAATTCATGATAGTCTGATTTTACTCCTGTACTGTTTTTCTCTCATTTTGTTTGACTCTTCAAAATCTCTTTTTCAGTATACTCATTTAAGAACACTGGCAAAATTCTTCAGGAACCAGTATCACCATCTCCAGTGATCAAATGCATGAATTGCATGCATTTAAGAGGTGTGTTTAGTGTCTGGGGCATTGTTCCTGTCCTGAGGATATTTCTCCAGCATAAGGACTGAAATAAGCTGTGTAAGACATTAAATATAAAGCTCATGACCTGGGACTTTCCCACCAGCACGTTGCAGATACAGTGGAAAAGTAAAAACAAAACAAAGCAACAACAAAAGAAGCTAACAAACAAAACACTTAAAAAAAAAAAAAAAAAAGCAAAACCACAATACTTCTTTAGCAACAGAATAATGAACAAAGCACGGACTGCTGTTCTTCTCAGACAGGACCCACCTTCTGCTCTAACCAGGTGGGAAGTGTGGGAAGCAGTTGTGTTTACCAAGCCATACATAAAGCACAGAGTAACCAGGCCAGCTTGAAGACCCAGCGTCAGAGTGGCCAGCCCTGAGAAGCAATGGTGACTGCAGCTCACTGCTCCTCAGAGCACTAACTTCTGCTGCTGGAGAGTTGCCGTTGCGACACTGCATTTCCACCCAGAGGAAACCACAGCTCTTAAACAGACAGTTTCCATCAGGATTAGGCAAATGTCTATCAGAAGGGTATACCCACAGAAAAGATTGGCAAAGGATCTTCACTTGAGCAGGAAGCCTAAGAGCTCTGTGTTTTGTGTCTGTGATATGTGAATGTGGTTAGAAACTGTCTCCTTCCTTGCCCTAAACTTTTCCCCATGTAAACACTGAAGGAAAAGTTGCCCGTGAATTGCTGTGCTGGTTCTCATTTTCCACTTTCTCAGTCCATACCAGAATCATTCCACCTCCAATGCTCCTGAAGAGCGCTTACCCTTCCTACATGCAAGACTAACAAACAAGAAAATATATTAAATATTTCTGAAGCAGTTTGAATGGTATCTTCTTTGGTGTTGCTTCTATAATATATAATGCTCCCAACTAGAATTTATTTCAGAATTGTATTATTTTAATTTGCTCTCAAACAAGTTTGGATGACCATTTTCTTGCTTGTTATTCACCCCATTGGGTGACGACAAAATACTCCCACTGGTTAAAGTGCTTGTTCTGTTCAGGGTCTCGAACTCTAACAAATTAGCTGAATGTTTGAGAATATGTTCATATCCTGTCGGATTACACTGATATTTAAATAACACCTGTAATTTCACTAGGTCTTTCCTTACTATCCTTAAAAACCACAGAGATTTAAAATACTGGCATGGGGGACAACTTTACTCCTATCATGACTCCTCTCTAATCATTGAAACTACCCTAGGGATGAATTTGGGTCAAGGTCTTTTCTTCACATCATTTTCTTTAATAGCTCTATTACCTCTGTATATGCATGATATTAGAAATATCTCAGAATTAATCGTTTCTGAAATAATCATAATTCTTTCACAGAAGAGGTGCCTTGAAAAGCTACCTTTACCAACACATTATGTATAGCTAACTAGCCATTGCTTCTAGTTTTCTGACAAATTAATCAAGTAAATCACTCATTGCTGTGCTTTTCTGAAACCCATAAAAGATAATGGACAGAAAAATGGACAAGATGTTTGATTTCATTTAGCTTCTAGTTTATTGCCTGCTTCATAAGAGAATGTAAATAAGAACCCAATCTCAGGGCTATCATATTTCTCATAAATCGGTCGGTCACAAGTTGCTGATGCAGGTGCAATTCTTCACAGAGACTCGCATAGACCAAGTGGTCTGAACCAAACAAGCATTACAAAGATCAGTCAAAGTAAATTGCACTGTTAGGAATTTTAAGCTGTTGTAACAACTTGAGCACAAAGAACAGGTTATTTCCTTCATATGAGGGAAAAAAAAAAAGTAGACAGACGTACATTACAGAAATTCTTACCATATGTGCAGTTGTTGATAAGTATAATCCTGAGCAGAGTCATATTGAACAACCAAAGCAACACAGTTTCTCAAGTATAGAGAAATTGAGGCTAGTTTGGAAATTGAATAAATTAACAGACCACGTAAGTAATTTAGCTGGGAGGAGGTGTTGTTAAAACCTAAGACCAATTAATATTCATATAGTATTTTGAGCTTTACCACCAGTTATAATGAAGCAGTTTCTTCCCACATAGGAATACACCTATAAGTATTTTGATTAGGCACTTACAACAGGACTGGTGCTAAGACAGGCAGAACCACGTGGGCTCTCCTGCAAGGTTCAGTAGGGGCTAGCAATCAATTCTGGTCTTCTGTCTCCCTTTCTGCCCTTGTTTCAATGTTCTACTTGACTTACTACCACTCTCTAAGGTCCCTGCCTTTATTAAGTCTGACTAAATCTGCTTTAGTGAATCTACTCCTTGTAGAGCTACTTCTTGTAAATACTTGTTAATTATTCAGGGATTTTGAAACCTTTTGACTACACTATGTAGTAGGAAATTCACCTGCTACAGTAGTCCATATTACTCTTTTATTCTGTAACAAAACTCAGCCAAAAAGTACTATTCTCAACAAGAATTTCTTAACAAAGCATAAAAGCACTTAAGGTTTAAAATTTTATTCTGTTTTATGCATACATTTTTGTAGGCTGAATATCTTTACTGTTATATATTTTTTTCCATTAGCCAAAAAGGTATTTTACTAATACAATCTGCAAATCAAAATGCTTATTTCCCTTTTTTACTGTGATAAGAATACACCAAATATATATATTTTTTAGGAAGGATGTAAGTCCATAAAGCATTTTTTGTTGTTGTTCAAACAAGATGGATTTCTTAGTATTGATAAAAAAGGCAACATCTCCCCTTAAAACAAGTGCTTTGGGTTCTTGGCCACTAAGCACAAAAGATTCTGAGTTCTTGGACTTTTCACAAAACCGCATTAATATTTCCATCTCTCCAAAGTAACATATAATATACCACTTGAATTTACACCAGCTATAGAGATGTCAAATATGACAGGATTTTAAAATGATATCCTTCTATGACTAATTTTGGAGCTTTGTGTTAAAGGCTACTTAGGCCTGTTTCTGAAGTGCACTCAGCTATAGTTTCTGTAAGTTTAAATATAATCACTAACATTCAAAAAACTTAAAGTAGAGATTTGTGGTCACATATATGTTACCTAGTCCTGAGTCTTCATGCTCAAGGAAGTTGTATTCAAATCTATATTCTCCTCTGTCAGGGGAAAAGAATCCCCACACATATCTAATTAAATCAGGGGAAATATTGACGTAAAAAATCCCTAATACAAACAAACAAACAAATGAATAAAATATCTCTCCCCCC
Organism: Cygnus olor; assembly: GCF_009769625.2. Taxonomy (NCBI): domain Eukaryota; kingdom Metazoa; phylum Chordata; class Aves; order Anseriformes; family Anatidae; genus Cygnus; species Cygnus olor. The sequence continues at coordinate 40,014,361 of NC_049169.1, read as the reverse complement.
CCCAAAAAAAAAAAAAAAAAAAAAAAAAGCACCCTATTGTATTTCCATACCATTTTGGAAAGACGGGTGGAGGTAGGGAATAGTTGAACAGATTTTTTGTCTGAAACTACCAGTCAGTAGAAAAATCTGCTTAATCATCAGCTCTACTGTGAACATTAATGCTCTGTTACAGCAGTATCATTTTGTATTGCTTGAAGCTCTGAGTTGGTAAGACAGCAGCTTCAAAGCTTTTAAAATCCAGGAAGAGTTGCATAAAAGGATTAGAAGAAAGGTCATTGACTCCAGAGATAAAATAGTGAAAAAGCATCTGTTTTCAGGAGCTGTGTACATTAAAAGGGAGAACAGATCGTTACTTTACCTTTTCCAATCTATTTAGTCACATTGTTTATTTCAGCATATACTCTAAAGAATCTGCAAACATCAAATTCATTAGTGTTTGGTGCCTTCCTCCCTGCTAGTGGCAGTTCAAAATGAAATAAATCAGAGCTATGAAATACCTGATCTTGGTAAATGAAGTGAAGAAAGACAAAGATTTTGCTGGCCACAAATACAGCAGAAAGAAGCAATCTCACAATGAAAGATGTTGATGTCCAATTGACAGGAAATGTTCCATCCCTATTTTACCTAGAGTACTTCATGGAAATGAGATACATGTGTATAGAAAAAAAGGCCAAAGAGTGATTGAAGAGAGAGCAAAGTATTTCTGATGAGGAGAGCCATAGGCAAGGGTGATGAGAAGAGTTTGTGCCCTTTATTGATTTGGAAAACATCTCAGCAGTTGCTTTTTAATCGAATACTATAAACTGGATTGACTACAGAAATAATTTTCCATTAGTGAATATTTCTGCTTTCTCAGTGTTGCCACTGTGAAAACCCTACATTCCAGAAGAACAAAATCTGAAAAAATTCTAAGAGGAGCAGACTCAATTTTCCTTCCTTTTAAACTGCGGAGCCGTGTAATATATACCATTGCCATTGCTAATAACATGTAATAAACTTCGTACCAAGTTTGCAAGCCCCTAGGACAAAGGTTTATGAGGTCTGCTCTGCCTCCACCTTCTCAACCTGCCTGCAGCTCTTCTTACTTGGTCTAGCTCTAAGAGCAATTCATCTAATTGACCTGGTGTTTTCATTCTGATTATCATTGAGTGGTACCACCACGGTTTTATAACTCTAATGTAATGAAATAGTGTGGAGAAATACAAGCCTGGTATGACAGCAGAAAGTCTGAGGAATGAGGCAGCAGGACATGGCATAGAGGAGTGCAGGCGTGGGTTGGTAAGAGTTGACACTGGAGATCACACACTTGTAAGAAACTCAGCAATGGTCATTTGAAGAAATACATACCTAGGACTGGACAAAATTATTTTCATGGGTAACGTAGGAGAGAAAAAAAAAAAGTACCTAACACATATAAGGTACTACATATAGTAAATTTAGATGCATCGTGCAGCTGCAGACTAATTGTGTAAGAAAAAAAAAAGTGTAAAGACATGTTGGCAAATATGTTAAAATGATCCTAAGCGAATCTTAGAGTGAGGAGAAAGACAAAATTATCAACATCATGTGCCTCCTGATAAAAAACAACAGAGGTTGACACCTCAACATAATGTCTTCCAGCACTTCAGAGCTAGCAACTCTGCAACCCAACAGAGCAGTGGAAGGGTAAGCACAACATCAAGAAAGGGATAAAAACTAAGTGCGTATTTCAATTTTAACTATATTATAACTATTATTGATACTTTTTTTTTTTTCTATAGAAGTATTCTAACTGTATTATTATTATTTCTGTATTTATTTCTGTAACAACTAGATTCAGATTAAAAATTATTCTTGAATATATTGTTAAGATTTCAAGTATACTAACCATAAACTCCTGGCTTATATTACTTATATTTAATGTGTTTCCTTCTGCCTGTAAAGAAGATATTGAGTCTACCGGTTGAAACATAAGAGACTGAAAAGAGTTATATTACCTCTGACACAAAAATCCTCCTAGCCCACCTACCTTTCTCTAACTTTAACCATACAGGTGACTGCTGGGTGCTCTTAAGAATCCTCTGTTCAGAGTTAGAAGCAATTCCTGACCTTACTGGAATCATTCTCAAAGCTTTCTGGATTTTACTTATGAGTCTTGAATGTAAACTCTCAGACTAAAACTCTCCAACCTGTGTGCCTGAAGGTAGTTAATGGCAGCAATAGTGAAGCACTGTGGTCAATATCCCATAGATAAAGCATCCCATTTCTTGACATTTTCTTCAAGCACGTGTAATGACTTCCTTGTGTGCTTCTCTGCTGAAACTTCCCTTTGTTTGTTGTTGTTGTTATCTTAGTTTTCTTTTTTTCCCTTTTGATCTTTTTTTTTCTCTCCATATTCCTCTATTCAGTATAGTTCTTCTTGTGATGCATATATATTCCTGTCCACCAACCCTCTATCAATCCTCTATCAATCATTTAAAACATTTCTAAACACAAAGTCAAGCAATGTTCACTCTCCGTTATTTTTAAAAGCTTCTATCACAATTTCCTTTTCATGTTCTATTCTACTGGCAGGACCCTGACCTACAGGGTTGTCCATGAGTCTTGCCTTACCTTTAGGGTCTGACTGCAGAAGAGTCTTTTTTCTTACTACTCAGTCGTCCCCTTCTCTAAAATGTATAGGGTTTTATGAATTTCTATTCTTTTCCCTATGACCTTATATCATTCATTTCTGTACCTGCACATAGTCTTTCCAGAAAAGGTCAGGACTTCCTCTTGGGTTATCCTAGCTGTTTTCTCTTCAGTTCCTCTTTCTCCTTCTTCAAGTGTTCCTTCTTCAGATAACATCTTTAGAATCACTGATGCTCCCCAGGTGATCCAGGTGATCATAAAACTCTGACAGCATGTCCTATGCTTAAACAAACTCCCTTTGTAAGCAATCCCTTTCTTTCCGTAGCAACACAGAAAAGCTATCTGTATATATAAATGTGTGTTGGGAAAATATTGGTTCATAAGTTTGACTGCCAATTCTGTCTGTTTTCCCCTCAAGCTGGTAAAAACAGGGGGAAGGTTGTATTCAGACAAGGTAGTGAGATCCCTCATTAGAATGTGGCTGCCATTGCTTGTGCTAAGAACCATATGTACACGCAGGGGTGATTATTGTCAATATTTTTGTTAAACTGACATTTATCTTCCTTTCCAATGACACTCTCCTTGCTCTCCCCACCTCAACATCAAATATCAATTGCAGTCAGACCCATATTGTTTACTGGCCTAGATACTAGCTTATGCTATCAAAAGTAGCGTTCACCATAAAGGATTTACACATCTCTGTGATTCCTATTTGCTTTCTGAAATATGCACATGCTTTCTTAATCATTTCTCTCCTCAGGGGGGTCTTTTGCATCCTTTCTGGTGGGATTCTTTACAGAAAACTTCAAATTGTCATTTATCCATATAAAATGACAGGGATTCCTTTCCCTTTAGAAGTATACACATACCTGTGCCTACAGATGCACACATGTAAAGGCTTTTGTGGTTTTGCTTCCACAGTAATAATCAAAAGAGGCATTAGTTGTGGAGTGACCACTCTATTTTTCTGCTTTTTGAAAATGAACTTTTAAGATGCTGTGGTAATGGCTTGCATGGCTCAAAATGAAAAGAGCATCTCCGAACAAGAATGCCAGTACAATCTCCTTGGAATAATAATATAAAAATGAAAGAGTTGCTCAGCTGCACTACCTTTCAAATGACCCTGGCTGAACTTTTTTATCTGAATAAATAACACTAAATAACAATGGACAACATACTCACAACTGGAAGGCTATTTGTTCATGAGATATCTTAAAATTAAAGAAAAATAAACCTTCCATCTCTGTGGAGAGCACAGAGGCTTTGTAACATGACAAAGGAAGACCACAGAAAGGAATGCCAGCAGGGCATGAGAGCAAACAGGATTATCTGCTGGGATGTGCTCTTTAAACTGTGATAATGTTTAACTTCTCACAAGCAGGTGTGATGTTTGACACCTCTTTTCATGCAAAGCCTGGCCCCAGGTCACCCACAGGTGCATGGTACTAATAGATTTCAGCAGGTTCCACAGAATAGCATTGTAAAAGGAAAACAAAATCAAACAAATATCAGTAAAAAAATAAAAATACAAAAGCTAAAGTATGCAGCTGATACAGCCAACATATTTTGGAATGGAAATGGCATTTGCAAATAGCTTTTTTTTTTTTTTCCTCTTTGCTTCCCCTCACTGCTTTGCAAACTAACATCCCATTAACAAGAATTTAAAAGTTTATGCCAAAGAAAAAGTATTGACCTTCAAGGTAATGCTATTAAAATGTAATTTGATTCAAATGAATGGAGTTGAGAAGAATCTCTGCATAAAGTGCAATACTGTCTTAATTAACAGTGCATTAATATGCAGAAGCAGAAGGTTAAAGACATTAATGTATTTGCAGAAAAAGACTGACCAAAAGTCAAAAATACTTAAAATACTAATGAATGTTTTTAAAACTCTGATTTTATCCAAAAGCCAGACTCTTTTCTTTTCTGTACCAATCTACTTCAGCAAATAAAAGCTAAATCCAGACCTTCCAAATCATGTCAGATCACCTAAGCAGAGACCATGATCTGACAATAATCCCTCTTTTACATCTCCTTTGGTCAGGTTTTGGTGATATAGTCACCTCTGCACTGAGTGAAATCTTAAGACTATGACTAGAAAAATTTGGCCAAAGCATATCTGTCTAAAAACGTTGACTTGGCTGAACTGAAGTTTTGGTGAAATGTGTCATCTATTTTTCAATTATTTTTTTAAGGAAACAAGGTAACCTAGAACCTCAGGAGAACAGCAAGAAGAAAAGTACATTCTCTTTAAGGTCTTCCATAAAATAATATCTTCTTAAGAAAAAAAAAATACTCTGATACTTGTAATATTTTTCCCCTGTAAATGAAAATGTTTTTGCCTTGCCTTGCCCTGCCCTGCCCTGCCCTGCCCTGCCTTGCCTCATCCTTTTTTATGTCTTGTTCTTGAGAGAGGGTTATTCCTTTTTATCTCATCTTAATTGAAATTCATAGTTTAAACCAGATTGAACGATTCAGTCTTCTCAACTGTATGCACTCCTTTTCCTTATACATTCTGCTATTGCCATACTAAGTTAGTTTTAAGCTAAACATATATTAGTCAAAATCTGTCTTCCTGAACAACAACGATTTGACTTGAGTTGACTACAAGGGGAAAAGTATGCATTACCTCTCTTTAGTGATCTGTTCCAGTGCTTGATTACTCAGGGTGTAAATTTATGCTTAATTTCCAATTTGAATTAGTTTGGCTTTGGGTTCCAGCTATTTATGCTTATTATTTTTATTTTTTTCCATCATTGTATTTTTAGACTAGGAGAATATTTAGGCACTTAAACACATCACTAAATCTTTATGATAAACCAAAGCAGATTGAGCTCTTTTAGATTGTCACTCAGGGATTTTTGTGTAACCCTCAAATCATGTTGTTCCTAAGATACTAAAATTTTAAGGAAGTCATTCATGTTCACCTAACCTGTGTTGCTGAGCTCCATCTGGAGTTTTCTATCTTTTTAATTATTCTGTGTATTAGAATCATGCAATATTATAGCCATGGGCATCCTCTTCCACACATTTTGGTCATCTTTCTATAATCATAAGGGTGAAAGCAGCTGAGATCGAGAACTCTTGTCATTTCTATGTGTGTCAACTATTTCCTAGCTTTAGTCAGACTTATTTCAGTCAGAATAACAAAAAACATTTGATACCAAGATTTGATACCAAGATTGAGTTGTTTTACAACAACCCGAGGGATGTTGTAAAACAGAAGATTATATAAAATAATTATTTTCTGTTAAATTTCAACCTCAATGACAAGCAAATAGTATAACGGTATCATGAATTTCTGAATAGCTCTTTTCAGAACAGTCCAAAATCTGTCATGCTATAACTTGTGCATGGTCCACTTTCAGATGGGCATACCAGAACTGTACACAGCATTCCAACAAATTAGTATGTATGTAAAGTCATCTACTTGCATGTATTTATTTTTTTTAAGTCATCCAAATATATTAGTTTTTATTTTATTTTATTTTATTTTATTATTTTTTTTTTGTCTCAAAGGTACATGGGACACATGTTGAATTCCTTGTCCATGTACACACATAGAATCTCTACAGAGATGCAGAATGCACTTTTTCTCTTCACAGGCTGCACTAATATTTGGCTGTATTAATATATATATATTTTGGGTAGCTCCCAATTTATTAAGTGAGGGATGTGCTGCCATCTTGGTATCAATGGTAATGGAGAACCTTATGAGTATCAAGTCATATTCTCCTGTTGGGTCACAAAATGGAGGAAAACATCCCTAGAAATCACTCACTTGCTTCCTATGAATCGCCTTTTTCAAGGATTCATCCTGACCCATAGCACTGAATTAAATTTGCACACCTTAGTATTGTTAAATTGCCAATAGTTTTTGTTGTTGTTGTTGTTGTTGTTTTCTGTTTGGAATTTCATATATATTATAGAAATACCACATTCATAGGAGATAAAAGCACTGTTGGTGCATGTTGCTGTAATGATTCTAGTGTAATAAAAAGTGTCTGTGAGTTATGGCTGATAAAGGTGCTAAAAAGCTGAAAAACTAAAACTTACAGACAAAACTGCAGGCACTATGATAGTTATAGTAGTATTTTTATATTCTTTTCCCCTGGGAATGTGAAGCAGAATATTCTTTAGGCCCCACAGACCTCCTATGCACACTTTTGTCCCTATTAATCTCTGCAAAAAAAATATGTATATATTTTACTCTGCAAACAATCTGTGATCGCCAGACTTTTCAGTTAATACCTCTTGTCATCATCCAAAATGACAATCAGTCAACGGGGAGTATCTATAGGGCAGAGGGGAAGTGAGGGCAGCAGACATAATATGCAACTAATTTATTATTGCAAGAATGTCAGACCATTTTACAATATTTAGCAGTAAATATGTTTTTGATAACAGGTTATTTTTAAAGGAAACTTTCTGGGGAAATAAAACATCCCCTTGCTTCCTGCTAAGTGAAGATACTGAATTAGTCAGGCTTCCTTATTTAAATGTAATCTCTCTTTTTCTCCTTCACCTGTTCCATGCGAGATTTATTATAGTTCATGAGTGACTGGTATCACCTGAACAAGTGATGCATTCATTGGAATAGGCTCCTGGTGTTTCATGTCCCAGGTTTAAAGGTAATAGACCTTCATGTAGACCAGATGACCAGCAAATTAAAACCTTGAATTATTAGTGACCAAAACCAAGTTTCCCAACATGATGGTGGAAATGTTAAACACTTATTATTTAGATACCTGTGGTTAATTCCATAAGCCATGCTTTGTTTTGACTATAAATTACACAGCTAATATATCTTATAATCTTACTTGTTATTTTTCTGGCATTACTTGAAATCACCTAAAGTAGCTAATTACGTGTGTAATAATATGCAGGAACATGGCCTAGTTGTTACTTAAGACATACTTTCAAAAGACATTTGTACTGATAACTGGGGCCAAATTTTGAAGAGTTGTGTTCTGATGTAAATGTAGGTAAACGGCTGCAACAAACAATGGCAAAAGGAGGACAGTGGGGAGCAGAGGATAGCAGAGGAAGAGGAAAAAGAGGAAGGAAGCACTTAAGTTTCACACATAAGGTTTTACTAAACAATCACTACAGTATTTCATGAAGACAGCCTGAACATTTCAATTACATTTTACATCGATATAGTTGAAAGTCTTTGTTTAAAGCACAAACTGAATTTCAGTAGGGAAAGTTGAGTTTGTTTTCTTTTTTTCTTTTTGCAACTTATGGATATAAAATATCAGGCTTCAAACATTTGAAAATTAGGAAGGCTAATTACACACACGTATATATGTTGAGATATACAAGAATTTTAATATGTATATTTAGCACTGAAACTTAGCCTTCCCAGGTCTCAAATGTAGTGTGTATATTCCACCCCATGCCCACAAACTCAGTTTATTTATGTGAAGAAAAGTTGTGTGTGAAAAAGCAGTATTTTTGTGATCGAATGTAGCAACTAGATTTGGAGTCCTTGAAATCGTCTCACTGAAGATGGATAAAGAGAGTTAAGTTCTCGGTAGGGGAGGTTTAAAAATGTTAGAAAATATATTTAAAGAACCTTCAGTATAGTGCTGTAACCATTTAAGAACAATTTTTAAGGTCCTAAACTACTCTTGGTCTCAGTTTGAAAGCTCAGCTAAAAGAAAAATAAATATTTATTTAAAGATTATACTAACAGAATGCAATGTTATCTGACAGAGAATCAAATATTTAATTTAGTTATTAGTAACGCCGCATGTGAGGCTTTATGCTAAATTAAAATCTATTTTTAAAGAAGATTATAAAAGAACATTAGCAACATAATTCTTGCACTGATATCCCAGTTAGTGAATAATTGTAGGATTGAGTAGCTGAAATAAAACATTAGGCTAGTCTTTATAGTTTTGCCTACTACATTGGAATTTGTTAGTATGACTTCCTCCTAAACTGGTATTATTAGCATAGAGGAGTTCAGTCTTATTTACAAAAAATATTAGTCATTATTTAAAACAAATCTCAGTCTTTCTGTCAAGTCCTTTAAGATTTATGAGGAAAAGGTTCAACATTACTCCTTTACAGATATAAATATCTTAGAAAATTTTTGGTCTTAAAAAACCTGTGGAGAAATGGAAGTTGGCTATCAAGCAAAGAATGAATATTTGCTAAGTTAGCCCAGGAAATCTGTTAGAATTAATGATTAAGATAAGCTTTGTTGTAACAGTTACCATGGTGAGGATGACTCTTCCAAAACACTATAAGAAAATTATTGCATCACCATGTTATTGAAGGAGAATTTATGTTATCTTACATATCCATTTTAACCCAAATAATGTATCTAAAAGACCTAGTTATTCATGGAGCACCACTTGGTTCATTCAGGCTTATTCTTCTGTTCCTTAATCAAGCATTACTACAGTTTTCAATGTAATGCAGAACTGCAGAAAGGAAACTGTCCTAATTCTGTCCAATACAAAGAGACAGACTGATACTTGTTTGGTTTGTAGAACTAGTGTACAGTGCTGAAGTGGGAAATTGCTGTAATACTGGTAGATTGAGACAAAATGTTCACTAGTGACCAAAGTTAGATTAAAAGCATGGTACTCATGGTGCTGGGGTATCACCAGTTACTCTGAAAAACTGGGTGCATACTCTGAAATTGAGTGGTGAAAGGAAGATGTTTCCTGTAGATGGATGTTAAACTCATGTTTTTGTATGCCTTCTTCTATGTATTGGAACTTTATACATTGAAATGAGACTGAAAACAAATAATCTGGGTGAACTTTCCACTATTATTCACTTCTTTTAGGCATCTTAGGTGGGAATCAATTTGTCTAAGTTTAGATTTCTACAACATAGCCAACTAATCAGGCTAGGCTCAGCAGAGAGAAAAACAAACAAAGAAACAAACAAAAACACATCTAGGGAGCAGCTCGTCTGTTTTAGACTTCAGGGTGACATGAATGATATACAGAAAGTGCTCATTTTTCTCCAGTGATTACAAAAGAGAGTTCAGATGTAGACACCTACACTGCAGATGTTTGCATTTGGTTAGGTGAACTCCACTTTTTCTGTCTTTTACTAGTGAGGGGAAGAAATCAGCAAAACTCTACTGTTCTGTTTCACTGATGAGCATATATGAGCCACTATGTCATTAAGGAAGTAGTCTTTTAGCAAAAGAAAAACTTGACACAAGCTTTCCATGTAAATCAAGCTTCAATAAAAAGGGTGGCTTACTGCACTGATACATTGGAGAGTGATCATACAGATGTACCACAACAAACAGCAAGAACCTTGCTTTAACTGAATTATAGAAAAACAGTTTTACATACAAAAACATTTTTAAAAGCGGTCATCTCTGTCCATGTTCTTCTTCTATGGAGAATTGCAAAAGAAGACATTTGGCCACATATCACTCTGGCATAAGCGGGGAAATTTTTTTTCTTTACTCACATACAATCTCAGGTCATTATCAATATTATTCAGCGACTTGAGTGCTGATCTACTGGGAATAGCAAGGCATCATAATCCTGTCTCCAGTCTTTTGATTTACTGTTTTTTTTGACTAATGACAGCAATACCCACAGTATTGCATAAGGATTATGTCAGATCAAATTTCTGTATATTCTGTGTTCTGGATAGTATCATGCAAAATTTTATTCAGCATGCTCAGTGATCTGCAGTGCAGGTCATAAATTAAGAGTTCTGAGTTACTTACTTGTTCGTGGTCTGTCTATGGCCTCATATTTGTGAGACTTTAGTGGTTATTAGTGCACAGCAGAGAGCAGCTTTTCGAGGAGACATTTGCACCTGCTTTCAATGCTGTATCTCCAGAAAAGAATTGACAGTCATGTTATTTTCTCATACTTACTTATAAGTAAGTAGTCCTTATAAGGGTTCAAAAAAACAACTTGAAAAATTGTGTAAATATAAATCATTCGAGGCTATTAGCTTAAAAAAAAAAAAAAAAAAAAAAAAAAAAAAAAAAAAAGTTATATATTTTTAAAGTTCCTGAACCCTAACTTTTTTTGGAACAGTATTCTGGGGACGTACCAGCCCATGGACACTATTCTTACAGATTTTAGGAATTGGGTAGTGTCTTGTGTCAAAAATAAGGTAGCAATGGATCTTTGTTCTTGTCCGTTACCTTCATATTTGTATTCTTAGATTAGTTGCTTATTAAAACTTGTTTCATCATGTGATGGGGATTTTAATTTAGTTCTAAGAAGTAGGTACCACTTGCCTGAGAGAAAAGTTCACAATCTTTACAGCTTACTCACCATATATACTCCAAAAAATGTGGTAAAGGGAATGTATTCATGTCTTTCTGCCAGCCTCATTCTCAGTTGCTCCGGTACAAAAAGTATGTAGAGTCCTAGATGTTTTGACCCTAAGTATTCAGGGTAGCACAGGGCAGCATGATGACAATCTCATCTCACACATGCTCCCACTGAAGACCACCTCCACTGGGTACGTGCACAAAGGTGGATTAGGGCTCCTTGTTTTGACCCAGTGCTGTGTAAAAGGAGTATCTCAGTGATGTTCACAACAGGAATATCTCAGGGAGTTGTTCTGGGCCCCATCTTTTAATATCAGAGTCACTGTGGCAGAGCAGCAGAATTTAGTTTGTAATCTGTAAAGTGCCTATAAATAAAAGCTAAATATTTTCATTTTCTTTGTAGTAAACTTGTAACTGTGGACCTGAACCACAAAAACACCATCAGTCTTTAAATCATCTTTGTTTCTATCAATTTCAAGTCATACTGCCAAGTTGCAGTATTTGGTGAAGTGTTCTGAGTTAATTAAAAATGATAGCAAAGAAAGATTTTTTTTCCTCTGATAATGCTGTTCTCTCATTCAGCCAAGCAAACTCTAAATGTTTGACCATGTTATTCGACCTCCTACAGCCTGTCACTCAGCCTGAAAGAAATGCCATTTTTTCCAACAATCACTCAAAATTCTTGGACATATGGTGTCTCCTTCTGTAATTTCATTTGATCTTGATAAAAATCAAAGTATGAAAGCTTTATTTTTCAGTAAAAAAAATAGCTCCAAAGAAATGCAATGTCTTGTTGAAATGATACACCAGGAAAAGAAAAGAAAAGGAAGAGAGAAGGAAAAGCGAAGAAAGAGAGAAGGAAGAGAGAAGGAAAAGAAAGAGAAAAGGAAGAGAGAAGGAAGAGAGAAAAGATGGAAGAGACTTTCAGAGATCATCCAGTCCAACTGCCTGATCTGGGTTACTGCAACTGCAACTGCAGGGCTAACCAGAAATTAAAGCACGTTACTGAGGGCACTGTCCAAATGCCCCTCGAACACTGGCAGGCACAGGGAATCAACCACCTTGCTAGGAAGCCTGTTCCAGGGTTTGGCCACTCTCACAGTAAAGAAATTTTTTCTAGCATCGAGTCTAAATCTCTCCTGGTGCAACTCTGTACCATTCTCGTGCATCCTGTCTTTGATGACTAGGGAGCAGAGGCCAGCACCACCCTCCCTGCTCACCCTCCTCGGGAAGCTGCAGAGAGCCATGAGGTCACCTCTCAGCCTCCTTGTCTCCAGCCCAGGCAGCCCAAGTGACCTCAGCTTCCCCTCAAAGGACACACCTGCCAGCCCTTTTCCCTTTGTCACCCTCCCTTAAGTACCTTAAACTTCATATTGTGGAGCTCAGAATGGCACACAATATTCAAGGTGAGGCCACGCCAACATTAAATACATTGGGAGAATCACCTCTGTCGACTGGCTGGCTATTCTGCAAAGACTTCAATATCTAAGATGAAATGGTGTCAGGTAGGGCTGGTTAGATTTTCAGCTTACTCTTTTGTTTTCAAACAAATTTGACTCTTTTTCTTTCTTTAGTGGAGTACAGTAAAACTCATTGCTTTGGCAAATATGCTTGTCAATGTTTTAGGACTGAATGTTTTTTCCCTTCATAAATATGACTAGAACACAGTGTTGCCTTTGCCTTGAGAACAGTGTCTGCAGTTGATATCTTCTTCCCAATATAAGGGATTGTGATTTGACTTGGGTCACACGGACATACCAGATTTCATTTCCAGCTACAAATATTCTTCATGAACTATTTTTGAAAATTTCGCATGTAGATAATTTTTTTTAGTGAGTAACAGAGCAGGCCTTTTAAAACAAAAGCATTGCTGTCATACCTTGGTGATACTATAAACACAAATACTGTGGGTTCACTTGTATTGATTTAGCATACTGATTCTCTTTAATGCCCTTAAATGTTTTGGTTCAAAACCCATTTAAATCATGAGTTATTACTGGTGTGACAGAAGACTTTACAGCCGTTGAAGGATTTGTTAGCTTAAACAACACCCCAAAGTGGGATTCTTCTGGATGATTGATTTCACAACATTTCAACTTGCAGTATGGATAAAAAAATACCCAAAGACAATGTTCTGACTGACCTCAATTAATCACCAAACCCTTCAATGGGGTTGACCTAAATTTGCTTTTTATGTTGTTGTGATATCTCAAAGGTGAAGTTTATGTGCAGAAAACCAGCAACTGCTCTATGATTTTAGAACTTGCTTTCATGATAGATCAGAATGACCTCAAACTTCACCATCATTATTAAATGTTAAATTTATTTTTTATTCTGTATATATAGTAATAATGCCACACACTTTTTTTGAGAAGAGAGAATGGAGGAAAAACTGCAGAGATTTTAATATGCAAAATGTCATATGATATGATATGGTATGATATGATACAGTATGATACAGTGTGATACAATATGACACAGTATAATATGACATGATATTATATGAATTTTGGCCAGAGAAGATTGGATTTTGGAAAACGAACATCAGAGGATGCAATTAAATTAAATGCAGTGAACGTTTTGAATGAAAAACAGGGCAGAGTCTCTGAAGAAATGATGTAGTGTCCCTCAGGAGGAGCTATGCAGGAGACCTTGAGAATCCACACTTTGCTTTAATTATTCTAGCTGGCATCTGTTCTTGGTGCTTACCTGTTCCATAAGTAATATCTGTTCATTTAGATAGAAATCCTCGTAAAAGCAGGTTGCCTCCATGTTGTTGTGAACCATCTCTTCAGGGACTGGAATCTATAACAGCAAAAAAATAATAAAAAAATAAAACAAAGGAATAGCTGGATTAAAAAAATAAAAAGTCATTTATTGTTCTTCTGATAAGATAGAGATGTACATGGCCTTTGCAATGTGCTACCAACAATACAAATTGTTACAGGAAGCTTTGGTTTGTTTTACAAAGATACCATCTCAAAGTAGATGTCTCTGTCTTCAGCAGTTTCCATTTGTCATATTGCACCTGCATTTTCACTGAAAGTGTTATGTACTACCGCTCTGAAATTTTTCCATGTTACCTTTTGTCAGTATGAAAGTTATTTAGCATCACAAAAAATCCTGTGTTGTTGTGCATAAAAACAGTAAGTAGGCTGCTGTCAGTCTTCCTAAACCACAGAAAAGATCATACTAGAGCCTATTCTTTCCTTGAAATGAGTCCAAGAATATAACGAAAATGCATCGTTTTTGATTTGCACAAAAAGCTTGTTTGAGGGTGACTGGTTACAGTAGAGATCTTGGTATGGAATCCTGAAGATTTAGCTCTGGGCAGATAGGTGGGAAGCCTCAGGTGGAAGGCTGAGTGAGGCTGGCAGGCTGGAGCTCAGAGAGCAGGCATGAGAGCCAGTCGTGTCTGCCGTGCTGCCAGGACTGCAACGCATGGAGCTTGCCAAAGATGCAGATGTAACATCTCCGAGAAGGTCTTCCCCAGCTTGGCATCTGTGACCTGCAATCCCTGTTCAGAAGTGAAAAAGGAATATTGTTGTACGATGGGCTGGAGTTTTCTTATGACTCATTCTTTTAGATCCATCAGGGGAATTCCTTGTGCAAGGGTCATGGAGCCAGCTGATGCTCTGTCAGTCAGATGGAGAATAGCTCCTGAGAAGGACTGTCGATGAAACTTGGCAGCATCTCAAAACCTCTGGGAAAAGCAGATTCAGCCAGCAGACAAAGAAAGGACTGAATACTGTAGAAGATTTAAGGGAATAGTGGCTCTATTGTCATGTAATGCTGAATTGCCAGAATAAAACTTGATTTTCATCATATTTTACAATGCACTGATTGTATGGAATCTATCAGTCCAACAATAAGTTATGCCTTCACAATGATTATAGCACATCTTGTATAAATGACTAAATGAGAAGCTAAAATTGCTGTGGCATAGGGATTTATTTTACCATAAGCCTTTTTACATAATGCTATGGTGATGTTTCAGCTTGCTCTGACATACGCATCTTTAGAACATCCTGTCAAAGGATTCTGAATTAATATTGCCACTAGGGGAGGATAGCATTGACAAAATGGGAGTAAAAGAGACACAAAAATAGACAAGCTCTCTGCTACTCAAAAGAAGTAGAGGGAAAATGGAGAAACAGCTTAGTGCCATAAAAATTTATACACATAAAAAATTAGTAGAAAGATGAACAATTAGAATCAAAGTTTGTATTTTGAATGTCAGAGCACTCACAGACACACCTCCTCTTAGGAATGCATTTGCTTTCCTTGTTACTGTTTGTTTCTAAACCAGCAAGGCATTTATGCACTCAAAATTCATGAGTTTAAAGTCAATCCTCCTCCAAAGATTTTCCAGTAGAAAAGATAGATTTCTACTCTGTTTCCTATACATGGAAGGATACACTGGGATACCAAACTTTAAGTATGTTTATCATATTCCCTGAAATATACCTAAACTCCCCACTATCAAGTTATTAGTGCTTTAGTGAACATTTAGACACAGTTTAGGAAATAGGAAATTTTTCAGGATTATTAGTGCAGCATCTTGCAATAGAGGCATGCTTGCAGCTAGTGAGAATGGCTGCCAAGCTAAAAATATAATGATGTTTGAGTGAAAATGAGCTTCATTTCACTATCTGTTCTCACTTCTTCCTTGTAAAAAGAATGTGACAATTCTTGGGTAACACAAATTTTTGTGCCAAGGGAAGGGAAGGGAAGGGAAGGGAAGGGAAGGGAAGGGAAGGGAAGGGAAGGGAAGGGAAGGGAAGGGAAGGGAAGGGAAGGGAAGGGAAGGGAAGGGAAGGGAAGGGAAGGGAAGGGAAGGGAAGGGAAGGGAAGGGAAGGGAAGGGGAGGGGAGGGGAGGGGAGGGGAGGGGAGGGGAGGGGAGGGAAGGGAAGGGAAGGGAAGGGAAGGGAAGGGAAGGGAAGGGAAGGGAAGGGAAGGGAAGGGAAGGGAAGGGAAGGGAAGGGAAGGGAAGGGAAGGGAAGGGAAGGGAAGGGAAGGGAAGGGAAGGGAAGGGAAGGGAAGGGAAGGGAAGGGAAGGGAAGGGAAGGGAAGGGAAGGGACGGGAAGGGAAGGGAAGGGAAGGGAAGGGAGAGTCTGCAGTAGCTTCATGAGGAGTTGTTCTTACAGCATAGAGGTCAGCAATCAAAGGGGACATTTTATCACTATATTCAACTCCATACTCTCCATGAGAAGATTTTAATACATACTTCCTATGATGTTTGGTAGTTACATCCAGTGGAAAATTGCTTTATGCATATAAGGAAATGATTGAGGTTCCCAAATATAGGTGTCTTGTGCCAGTGCAAATGCTTGAGAGATACCTGAGATACCTAGCTGGCAAACGCGAGGTAGCAGCATGGGAGACATGCTACTTTGTAACGTGGAAGCTGGAGGCCAGATAGGAGTCTAAAATGCACCAGACACAAAAGTTTAGGTATCCAAATGGGTCGTGTGGGGAGCGTGTACTAACTTGAATCTTCAGAGTTGTTTTGCAATAGACACCTCTTCATCTGAAGCTTTTGCCGTTTAAAATTAATTATTTATTTATTGATTTAGAAAGGGCAGAACAAAGAAGCTTCCAACCTGGTCATTAGGGAACACACTTGAGAGACAGAATTCCTGGATTTCAGGCACTGACAGGTGCAGACTCTTACCAGAAAGGAGGCATTAAAAAGGCAGGAAGATAAGTAGCAGTGTCTGCTCTGCTTGGGCAGAGGGGGAACATTGGATGCTGGTGTGCTGGAGGATGGTCACGGATGTGGTATGAGGGCTGTTGCCACCTTCACAAACCAGAGACAGCCATCAAATTGATCTCGCAGCTACAGATGGTTAAGAACCTGGCCAAACTGTGACAAAACTGTTTTTTGACAACACTAAAGCACTATCTCCACTAATCAATCCTTACATATTTCTGTCCTGGAGTGTTAAAATTGGAAAGCAAACAAATTAAAGACTGAAGGCAGGTGTCTATATGGAAAAAAAGAAAATACTGTAATAGAAAGAAGCCTACCAGAGAGGTGGCTTTTTTTATTGGTGGTGGGGTTTTGTTTTTGTTGTTGTTGTTGTTTTTTGTTTTTTAAATAAATATGTCCTATTATTTTACTTTTAACTTCTTTTGGCCTAGTTTTGGATCCTAGATGATTATGTATAGCATTGAGGTCAGCCACATCTGTGAAGCAACAGGAAGGCAGACGTTCTTTTCAGCTTTTGTGGATGAAGACAGACATTTCTCACATCTCTTTCTTTGACTTTTTACTGAAATTAGAAGTACATGGATAAAACAAATCCAAGCTACAGCCACAGAGCTAGCAGTGGTCACTAGAGCATAGCTGAACAACTGCTTCAAAGACTCATACCATGTCTTTCCTCCCAAAAGTCAGCTATTTACAATAGTAATAGCTGGCAGGATCTGACTGTTCAGAATCACTGGCACCTCACCAACAACAGAAAGTCTATTTAGAATGGATTTGGACGTATTGTAAACAAAGTAGAATATATCATACTTTAAAGTCAAGGACAACTGTCAGTTCTGCAGAGGGGCTAGATGAGGCAAGAAGGACTTAAACAATCACTTGAAATTGTAAACATTCAAAGCTAATAAGAAAAGAGGCCCAGCAGCAATGAAATGTGAGATTAGCCAGACAGCAATTATCCCAGTAATAGTATGGTATATGTTTCTTCTTTACTGCTCTTGTGTGGATTACAAAATGGATTCTAAAGCAGAGCTGGATAAACCTGGGAATATTGTACTTATATTCAGTTTAAGAGCCAGCAGGAAAATCCACGGAGACTTGCAGTCTCACTGAGGCCCTTGCTTGGCCTTACAGACAGGAAACAATAGCAACAAAACATTACAGGCTTAAGAAGGAAGAAATAAAACCTGAAAAAAAAGTTATATTTTTCCTGTTGAACTCAATTATTAAGTGGACCAGATCCTACACTTTTTAATCTTCACTTAAATGACCAAATAGTCTGCTTCTTGTCTATATTGTCTTTCAGTGTATCAATGTAATTACTCAAAATTCTGAAAGCTGAGGGCTCATCTCCTTGGACAGACTGTTCACCAGAAAGAAAATTTAAATGGAAAAATGTAATTACTTTTTTTGTTTGATCTTCAACTAATATCTTTTATTACTCACAAACTTTGTTTAATGCCATAGCAAAGGGCTATCCCTAACCACGTTTTTGAAGTTACTGTCTTTCCCTCACCTATTCCTTTATTTTATTCTCAAAGTGTTCTAATTCTAATGGTCACAACAATCCAGGCGCCATGTCAATTTATTTTCACCCTGCCAGTCTTTACTTGTGAACAAACTTTTCTCTTTGGATTTAGTTTTTCTGTTGCCAAACAACAATTTATCTCCCTCCCACGGTAAAAAAAAAAAAAAAAAAAAAAAAAAAAAAAGTTTGTTTTGTTGAATTTTAATTCCAGAATCCACCAGTCAAAAGTGCAAAAGTCACCATATTGCACTGCAGAATACACTTTTTTTTTTTTTTTTCTGTAGAAATTCAGAATATTAACCGTATTTCTTTTATTTTTTTTTTCTGTCTGTAAGCTTTAGAGTTTACGGGCTGTGGAATTTGGAGCAGGTTTGCATTTAGCTGCAAATATTTTGACAATTTTCTGGTATCGTAGTTGGTAGAAATTATAGCATCTAAATCTGTAACCAATGAAAAGTGCTAAAAACACACAACAAAACGTGCAAAAGTCAACAGATGCAGAATGCAGATGGAGAGCAATTGGCACACTGCCTAACACCTTGCACCTATAATCGAGAAGCTATTTTGTCTTTATTTCCTTCTTTCCCTCTTAGCAAGATTGTTCTTCCAGCTTTGTAAATCATGTATAACTGAACGGGCACCAAGGTCTCTCTCAGGTGAGAGCTCAGCTGCTCCCTATGCAGCGGTTGCCAGCAACCCTCCTTGCTGCCACAGGATGCCCAGCCTGGGCCACAATGGTGTCACAGCTGCTGTGTTGGCTCTCCTGCCACTGCATTAGCACATCGGCGTAACCTGCCATCATTTCGGTTCTGCATGGATACACCAGCCTACAATGGGTGGTAGGTGAGGTCTCCGTGTCCTAATTCTTCCTGGATATTCGCTCTTTTATTGGATGAAATTATCACTCATGGAGCTAAAACCCAGAGACAACACGTCTCTCCTCTCATGCTTAAGTATATGTGGTTTGCACTTTTCAGCCCCTTATAGAGCTTGTCTCTTGCCACTCTGACACAGACTGAAAAAAGATTAACTGGTCAGCATTTATTAAATTGCGAAGGAAGCACCCAGCTGGAGAACTTCATAGCAGTAAGGGGCTGACTGAGGGTTCCTGATGTGAGTTTCTTCACAGGAGAGAGAAATAACAGTCTCGGTCTCACTTGTGAGGCCTTCCTAAGAGGTGTTATACAACCATGAGGGTCAGATTAGTTCAAATCCTGGATCCTAGCTGTGTGAGACCTAGAGCTACCTCCATGCTCTAATACTGGCTGCCAAAAATATTTCTCTTTTGCTTTCAAAATAATAAAAATAATGATAATCATAATACAAAAACAAGCTTTGGAGTCTTTCAGTACTCTCATTAAAGGCACACTACACATTTTAGAATTTTAAGCTATGGGAGAAGAAACACTTCACAATGGTATATAAGAAAAAAATAATAAATAAAAATGAAAATTATGAAAGCTCCTTAGGATATCCAAAAGGACTCCTCATTCAATACCTGTGTTTCTCAGGCAAGAGCTTGGGACCCAGATTTCTATATTCTGGACACAGATCACACCAGTCATGGCTGTTTGCTTTTCTTTCAAACAGCTGTTTAGTGAATTACTAAATATAGAATGATTTCGGGTGTTCTCTGACTTCCTCTACTTTCTTTTCCACCCTGATAGACAGTCTCATAAGTTCCAACATTCACTTCTTCTGCGACTCAAGCATAGCATTTGCAGAGGAAAAAAAAAGAAATGAGGTTCATAGAGTAATCTTCGAAATTTAATTGGCATTGTCAGTAATCATAAACATAACCCCTTTACTACCCAAAACCAGAGTGAGGAACAGGCTCTTAAACAACTGAATTATACTGACATAACAAGTCACTGAAAGGACCAACTAATTAGCTTAGTGGTATTGCTGTAATGTATTATAGTTCTATCCCATAATTTAGACAGTTTTGAGTCTTTAAAAGATACTTGAACTTTTTCAATTTTGCTTTCTCTAGATTTGAAGTCAATGGGATAGCCACTGACTTACTGAAAACATCATTTTGCCAGTGCTGATGCTTTTGAAAATCTCATCTTTAAAGCAGTGTGGAAATAACTGTGTAAGCATGTTGGCATGGACCAGGGAAAGGAAATCAAATTGCTTTTTAACACCACCTAATGGGCTGTAATGGACTAGATTTAATTAAAATCTCAAAGGAATTGCTGACCAGAACAAAAGGGACCATTTGGATCTTGTAAGAAAACAGGTATTTACAGAAAAAATAAAAAGAAAAATAAAAAAACAATCAAAGCCAAAATAACATATTTAACTCCTCAGCAGAGACCTCTGGGTACTTAAGAAACCCTAACTTTCTACAAGAATATGTTTGTTGAACAATGTCACCTTTCCTCCAAAAAGCAGCACTGAACAGGGATGGAACTTGTTATTTATATGACGTAAGGACACTGTGTGGTATATTTGCAGGCTGTAAAGCTGTTATGATCAGCAGCGGCAACGCCACAATAACTGGAAATATGGTCAGAATGCATACTTTCACTTTGCAATTAGAATTGCAACATCCTTGAAAGATTTCATAAAGTTTGGAGACTCATTTTGGTTTGGGGAAGCAAAATGTCTTCTGCTATTGCAAATTATTCTATGGTTTGGACCAAAGCAAAATGGAAACTTAAACATCACATTATTTTGCCTTGGCAAGTAGTATGATAGTTTTAAAATTTTGTTTATTTATTAGTCATTTTTCTTCATTTGTTTGGATATTTTTATAATAAATGTTTTATATACAATAAATATACAATACATTATTTATTATGCAATAAGTGTTTTATTTAAGCTGTTTTGGCTTGCTCTAAAATCATTGCCAACTTAAAAATATATGTTTTTTTCATGTGTGTTTTGATATTACATAAAAAGATTTAGAATAGAAGAGGTTATTCAAAATCTAAAACTCCTTTCTCAGAAAGTTATGCTATGTTACTTAACCAAATCAAGAAAAGACTTAAATCAAGCACTTCCAATTCTCATCAGCCTTAGGATAAGGCATTAGGGGTTTAATGCAAGATGAATTCTGACATCTATCTTGTTATGGATATACCATTTTCTGTAAAATTGCTTTTCAAACAGTACCAGGAATATGGCTAGCCTACCAGGCTTTGACTTGAAAATCAAAAAAACTCAAATTTGCATTTTAACTTCTCTCATATAAATATCGTATAAATATTATTTCTCTTGCTGAAAAGTAGTCCTGTCTAATGAAATCAGCAAATAACCAGAGAGCAACAAAAAAACAAATCTTTTTTTTTCTTTTTTTTTTTTTCCCCGGCCTTCTCACTGTCCTTCCAGCCATTCACCCTTACTTGTCATTATTCTGTGTTTGCCAAGCTTGAAACCAAATATATAAAAGTAGAGACCTTTCTATCTCATGCTTTGGTCCCACATGTTCTCAGTCTACTTTTCTTTCCACTAACTGGGAATATTCCACATCTTTACACCTTTAGAGGTGAAATAAAGGAAATGAAGATACATTAAGAAGCTAGAACTATAGCTCCCCATAGTAGCTAGCTAGTCTTTATGGCTTAGTCATTTATTTATTTCTCCAAGGTGGTTTATCTTATTTCTCATTTTAAATAAAGTCCCAAGTGAATGAAATAAAGTTTTAATATAGCAGTGGGAAAAGAGAGGGGATGAAGAAAATGGGGTCAAGCCTACGGGAATATGAGATGTAATCTTCAACTTTCTGTGTGTTGTCAGGTTAGAAGGCAGAAAAGTACAGTACATTATTTTTTCTTCTGGTTTCCCATTGAAATACACCAATAAACAATATCTTTAATATATATTTTTAAATTTTTCTTTATATATATATGTAAATATATTATTTTCAGTTTGGCTGTTTCCAGTAAAATTATTTTTAACTGGGATCTACAAAGCCTGACTGTCATAGGCTAATGGTACTACACTAGCCTGAAACAGTCCATCACTGTGCATTTCTTTTTCAGTTACTCCAACAGGGACGCAGATGAATTATTCTAGTGGGAATGCAGAACTCTCTTTGAGCTGGTTCAAACAATATAGCTGGATTTTGCAGCATAGAGTGGCCTTGCAGGCTCTTGCACCAATCATTTCCTGAAAGCAATAATAATAATAAATATTTTCTTCTGAATGAAAAGCTTGCTTATTATCTCTGCTCAAGCACTTCTATTAAAAACTCATATTCTTCCTGTATGCTTTAAGGTGTTACTGGCTATTCTCATCTAACAAATCTGTAAATGTTTTTACAAAGTTGTGCTTATCATGTAGGCTAGATTTTTTTTCCAGTGCTTTAAGATGCCCTATTACTCATGAACCTATGAGGCATAAGTGTTCTTTCTGAATAACACCCACACAACACATTTTAATTACATCATATACATCTCCTCTTTTGTTCATATTTTGACTATTTCTTCCTTTAGTTATTATGGAAATACTGGTGTTACTGATAGATTACTGACACCACCAAAAGGCAGAATTCAATTTATTCGTCTCATGTTTTGAAATGCAAGCAAGCTCACTAATTATCATCTCTTTCTTCTTTCTGTAAATGTAGTCAGTCTCATTGAAGTGCTCTATATGTTTTCACCTACTTTTCATAAAGACGGAATAAAAGCAAACCCAATGAAAATGCTACTCCTCAAAATTATGCTCAAATTTATTTATTACTGTACTTCAAGCCTTGAAGAAAACAGTTAAAAGCTTTTCAATATAAATGTGTAAGCTACAGACTGAATCAGATCCTTTTCTTTGTGCTGTTTGGTCTCTTTTCTGCACTTCTTTTTAAATGGCTAGCAGTTTGCAGTAGTACTGCAACCCGCTATTTGGAGTGATGATAGTAAATGATATGTCATCATTCTGATAAGACATTTAATTATTTCTCCTTATTTATCTTCTTCCACCTTTGAAATGTTTCATTACCACATTTTTCCTTTGATTATACAAACTTTTATCACTGAATAAGGGACAACTCATGTCCATTTCTCCCATGGCCTTGAATGGAGTCAGTCTTTTCATTCCTCATTCTAATGTGAAATGTGTAATGTAACTACTGGTATCAATAAAAATATTCAGGATATTAATCAAAAATCAAGTTGTTACAGAAAAGAGAACTAGTTCCCCAAACCTGCATATTCATATCACCAATGGTATTTTATGAAGTAATACAGTGCATTATATTGAGAGCAAGGCATTTAAAATGGAGTTACATACTGATCGGAAAGGAATGAATCTTTTTCTAAATGGTTCCAGCTTTTATTTTTAACTTCTTGCTCTGTATTCCCACACATATCAAAGAAACAAGTCCAGTAGTGTTTATTCCCTGCTCTCCCCGTTGATATGTTTAATTCAAAAATTTATGGCAATGGTTAAAAATTTTAAAGGATTGTAGCCTAACTTATTATGTATCTATCATTTTATAATCCTACTGAACAGATCTGCAAGACTGGAGAATAAGCAAAGGTCCAGAATATGTTTCTAGAAGACATAAGACAAGGTTTTTTTGCCTTAAATTTTTAGCCAGAATTTAAGGATAGAAAGAAAACTTAGGTGATCTAGCTTAAGCTTTATTGATAACATTAAATTTACCCAAGACTGAAGTTGCAGGACCACGTACTGTTGATAGACTGCAAAATCCTTTTTGAATGTGGCCTCAGCCATATTTTTTCTTTACATTTTTGCTGGACTAGAAATCTAAAGTACTGAGACAGATCCACCTCCTCCGGCAACTCTAAAACCAGTAATTCTAATATATATCACATAAGAACTGTGGTTCACGTACACATGCATGTGTTCATTTATCATACACACAAGCATAACACTTTAGAAGGAACTTAGATGTCTGCAAGAAGTCTGCATAATTGGCAGCTGCGTCACAGGGCAGAAATGATAACAGAGAACAGATGACAATGAATGAATACCTG
Source organism: Cygnus olor (assembly GCF_009769625.2). Lineage (NCBI taxonomy): Eukaryota > Metazoa > Chordata > Aves > Anseriformes > Anatidae > Cygnus > Cygnus olor. Next base: position 39,990,291 of record NC_049169.1, on the reverse strand, counting down.
GCTGCAGAACAAAGTAGAAACAAAAGCATGATTCCTTATAGTCTAACACAGGGAATTTCCTTTTCTGGATCACAATCTGCATCTCCCTCTGAGTATTTGATCCAGATGACATTAAACATTGTAGTCTCTTACTGTACAAGTCTAAAAAGTATGTTTCCCCTAGCTCTGTGACCACTTCCCTGAAGGACAGTGATGGGAAATGAGGTAGAAATTATTTACCTAGCAGTATATTCTCAGGAAAAAGTGCATCTTCCCATGTACAAGTAACTATCTGAAGCTCTGAAAAAGAACTGCAAAAGAGGTATGAGCTTGCCATGGGAATGAAGTTCTTTCCAAGGCCCATAAAAGATTGCGAATGTAGGCGACTTGCCCCATAGACTCCAAGGTTAGAAAGCATAGGTTTGTCTCTCAGCTTGACTCAGATCATAGGACTTCTCTCAGACTTGACTAAAAAATTTAAAGTTTTTAAATAAATTATTCTTGTTTTAGGACTTCAGAATGCATTAAGTTTTGTTGTCTATCCTAAAAAATTATTCTATATTTGCTTAAGAGATATGCATCAAAACTAAGAAACACATATGTCATAATTTTTTAAATTTCAACTGCCACTGAAAGGATCTTGAGCCTAGTTGGTGAAAGTAGATTTACATCTCCCTATTTTTGATGTTCTTCCTTGTATACAACCACATCTCAAATTTACCTTCTCATTTGACAAGGTAAATCACTCACTGTGCTTTCTATGTTGTATGGGGGCTGCTTTACAACTTCTGTTACTCTCTGAAGCTCTTTCTACATTTGCATATACTCCCTGATGTATGAACAATAACCTCATGACCCTGTTATAGTCTTATCTAGTCTTAGTCCTGGTTTGGTCTTACTAAAACCACATAAATACATTGTATACACTTTAGAACTTTTTGTTGAATCATCTGGATATAGCATCCTTGTGTAACAATTTTTCTGGTTCCCTCTTTAGTCCCTGGGAGCTTCCAATAGGCCAGTCTATTAAATTTTTGCATACATTGATCTTGTAGAAGTGCCTGTCTGGTTCCACTCACTATGAACCAAGCTGACTAGCTTAGGCTCGATCCCTAACTTCTTTATGACTTGGGTTTGATCAGATGTCCAGCCATTATCTCCCCTTGAAACTTTACCTCCTTAGACTTTACAGTGTGGAGAACACTTCTGCAATGGCAGAAAGCTGACCTGCACACCCATGTAGGTCCTTTCCAGAACTTATCTACCAGTCTAATGTCTTTGAAAGTATCTACTCTGTAGTTGTAAGATCTGTTTAACATTTATGTTTCACCTTTAGCTTTCCTTAATACCAAGTTGCCAACAATCTGCACTTCATTGAATAATATACTTGATTTTACTCAGTTTTACTCAGTCACTGTAATGTATGTGCCTGATAAAATACTATCTCTTCTTGCTAGTGTTTGACATTTCAGTTTTACTAAGGTTCACCCTATAAGAAGAAAGTAATTCAAAGAATGAATTTCTGAGTGCAGGGAGAGAGATCTCCTAGAGGGGAAACCACTTGTCTGGCAGTGACAAAACTACCCATTAGTACACCACAGAATCGGTAGAGGAAGAAAAAGAGAATTCACATTTTAAATTTCACTTTGCCTGCTATGTTATATAACCTAATGGTTGTTTTGAAGAATTACTTCCACCACTGGCCCATTGCTACGGCAGTATATTCCAATAATGAAGGAATGCTGAAACTTTGAAAGAAGTTCTGATTCAAAATGGGAAGATCTGAAATCAAGAGGAGGACTTTTAAACTTTTTTTCAGATTTAACCAGCTCCCTAAAAGATTGCCAAGGAATGTTCAGAATGATTTACAAATATTTCAGATTTTGTAACTATATAGTATGTATAATTTCTTCATCGTCTTTCATGGATCTTTTACAGTTGGTCTACTGTTGATCTGGTTTAAAACACAAACCACTTTGAAAGATCTTGGTACATAGCAAGTCAGCCTATCATCTAAAGTAGGAACCTTTGTATCCTATGTACCAAGGTACATGCACACACCTTACAGCAGTGAAACAAATTCCCTAAAAGGACAAATTTTTGTCAACCAGGTAGTAGGAAAGGCTAATGATGAATCATAAATATTAAGCAGATTTCACATCTACCTAGTACAGGAACACTATGTTCCCAGAGCAGCATAGTCACATTCACACAGCACTCTGCCAAAGTTAATTAGCCTGGACATTTTTCTGCAGAGCTAATTAGCCTGACTGAATCACACTGATGATACTCTTTGTTTGAAGCCAATGATACCTCCATTTTGCATGGGTCTGACATCTCAGGACTTCACCTTTTCAACAAGTTGTGACACAAATATATCCCTAATTTCTATTAGTCATCACACTAAGCAAGGCATCTGCTCCTCTCACACCACACAGAATGAATAAATGGAGGCAGAGCATGTCAGTGTGCTAAAGTCACACTCCTGAATACTGAAACAAGCTGAATTGTCAACTGTTTATCATGTTCGTTCTTGCTTGTAGGCCAAATTTCACCTTAAGTCTTAATACTGTGGAGCTGTCCTGAATCATAGAAAGTAATCTATTTAACAAATTGAATACGTTTCAAAATACATTGTAGGTGCATATTTCTATTTTCTCTATAAATGGCTAATTATTTTCTGAACTTATTAAATTCCTTGCATACAATGATTTGTAGTGGTCATGAGTCCTGTACATTAAAGATGTCTCTTATGAAAGGAATTTTATTTGTGCATTTTAAATAACTTTTCACGTTTATGATTGCTTCATGCATTACAAGAAAAGTTGTCCGATCTCATTTGACTGCTTTTCCTTTTCTCTGCTTGTAGAGATATCCTCTAGTGTTTCTATCCCTTGTGATTTTAAAATAATACTTGTGCTTCCTTATTTTTAACCTCTGTGTGTTATAGGACCATAAGAAAAACTTAAGGTTTGTACATTCTGGTTGTGGAGGAAATTTTGTAAATAGGACTTAGGAGTACTCTAAATAAAACCAATGCCTCTCCCTCCTGTAATCACCTCAGCAAATTTTATGGTTTTTAATTCAGTCTTAGGGCATTACTTACTGAGAATGGAGGGAGAATTGTGCCTCTGTCTATACTAAACAAACCTGATTTCTTCATGCCTATGGAATTAAAGAAATTATTTGTGTTTCCCACCTTTTTGTTATCCTTCTCTGAATATATTCTATTTCTGCTATAAGCACTGTTTAGCCAATGTTCTGAAAAAATGGCTCGTGAAAATAGCATTGCATGGCCAATTTATCTTTGGAATGTATCATTGCAATACATGTATATCACCATGCCTAGCCGTAACTTAATATTTCACAAAGATAGTGCTTGAAGGTTTTATGAAAATGCATATAGTCTCTATTCTCTTTTATAACAAGGAACAGGATTGTTTAATGTATTCCATCGTGGATGAGAATTAATGAGAAGGGTCAGAGAGCAGTAAATGCATGACAGTGCTGGAAAGAACTGTTAGTACCAACAGCATTCCTTCATCTAATCAGGGACAAATCTTGGTCTGTCAGTGAAATGGGACAACAAGAAACAGAAGGACTGACAAGGCAGTGCATCCTAAATGAAGACCTGGACAAAAGCCTATACAAAGCAACATGAATTTCTGAATATGAAATGTGATTCTGTGACTGTGATGTATGTCAAATGGGGTAACCTGTGTTACTTGTGAGAAGTACTTCAGGACCTTACATTTTTCTGGGCATTCTTCCAAATCAAGTGGAAACCGAGAATACCTTTGATTTAGGGTATATAAAATGGGACAATTAATAGTTCTTCAGGAGAACAATTCTGTCTTCTGACTGCTTTACTCATGCCCCCATGGAAAAGTGTGTGGCCTGCCCTTCAGATGAAGCATGGGTGAATACTTCAAATTTAGCTCTGGCTAACTTTCTAGAAGCTTTTCAAGTGAGTGTCTTCTGTAGTGATTAGACAAGAAGCTTGCTATAAAGTGGAGTTTTAGGAAAATAATTAGCTTGCAAAATCTTACAGATTATTCTACAGGGCAATATATTTGGTATATGCTAATGAACTTCCGAAAAACAGCAAGTTCAACAGTTTCCAAATACAGTTTAGTCATAGTTTAGGCTAACCTATGGATAGGAGCTTGCTATATAGAAAAAAAAAAAAAAAAAAAGAAAAAAGAAAAAAAAAGTTAATATTCCATAAACATATACTCTTTTTTTCCTTCCATCTCTTTTACCAACTAAGTCACTCTATAACTCATTGGATAGATTCACAACTAGTGAAACTTGTGAGCTAGAGCCATTCCAGGTTTATGGACCATTAAATCCAGGATTATTTTCCAATTCTTTAGTATAGAGTTTGTATGTATAGAAAAAAATTATTGCCTTTTTTTTTTTTTTTTTTCTGAAGCTGCCAATATTTCAATCATTTCTATGAAGAATCAAAGAATTACGAGTTTTCAAGTTTCCCAACACTGCGTTGCAATACATACAACTTGCATATATTAGGTAAGATCTGAACCAGAAGATTTCCAGATAGTAGAATATGTGGCCTAAATACACATTTTATAACATTTGCAGCTTAAAATATGTCATCAGCATTACCAGAGAGTCACAGAGTTAGTAACTTTTGATTTGTCAAAGGAAAGAAAAGGAAAAGTGCAATGAAATCTTGTGAACCTAATTTGCCAAGAATTGCTACGCAACAAGTGTGGTTGATAGACCTAATCATACATTTTGGAAGATGGCATTTTGGGTAGCAGTGGGGTGACATGACTCTAGGCAGTTGAGACTTATGGAAGATTATCACTGTAGATTGTTACACAGTCTTTATCACTGTAGACTGTTACACAATCTTTATTTAAAACCCTCCCCTCCCCTCCCCTCCCCTCCCCTCCCCTCCTCTCCTCTCCTCTCCTCTCCTCTCCTCTCCTCTCCTCTCCTCTCCTCTCCTCTCCTCTCCTCTCCTCTCCTCTCCTCTCCTCTCCTCTCCTCTCCTCTCCTCTCCTCTCCTCTCCTCTCGTCTCCTCTCCTCTCCTCTCCTCTCCTCTCCTCTCCTCTCCTCTCCTCTCTCTCTCCTCTCCTCTCCTCTCGTCTCTTTCCGAGAACTGGGTCCAAAAACCACAGAAAAATCATCGTATTGGAAAGAAGCAGTTGACTACATAAGCATACTAGGGTATCACACTTTTTTTTTTTAATGTTTCTCAGCCATTTCTCACACTTGGTTCACTGTATAGCTCCTTTAAAATCATACGCTTAGTGTTAACTTCTGTAGTAAACTAAAAGATAACCTGCAAGACTGGAAAACAACTACAGACTAAATTCTCAAGGCAAAGTGTGATTAGGAACATGATCTTAGGTCTTGATTCAAAACCTGTGGAAATCCCTCGGAAAACTCATTGAATTGCAGTGAGTTTTGGATCAAGCCTTTAAAGAATATTGAAGGACCTTAAGTCATAGACCCTCTGATAGCATTGGAGCATGTGTGCCTTTGAAGTTTTCTCATAGACACTGAAGATGTTAATTTTGTTGTAGGCATGGAAAGTCTTTATTTTTTTTTTTTTTTTTTCTGCTTGCCTGCTCTCGTTCTCAAATAAAACAACTGAATCAATACAAATATTGGCTGCTTTCAGGATTAGTTTTCATGATGAGCTTTGAACAGAAACAATGAGTGCATGAGCATAAAGGAGCTTGTTCAAAGATATTTGAAACTCTGCCAAACAGCTCTTTCTACAGCTGTACTGCCCATTTGAGATGGGTTGAGCTCAGGCTGGGGAACTCTCTGTGGACCCTCCTCAAGCCTGGTAGAGACTTGCAAGGCACGATTTGCTCTGAACTGATGTTTTAACACTGAATACTGATTTGAAACATGGCAAGAACAATAGAAAACAAAACCTAAAGGCATCTTTTTTTACAGTTGACTTTTCTCTCATCTCACAGCTCTGATCTCCTTGCCAAATAGTAGATATATTTATCTGGCAATTTCTCCCATCTCTCTGAGAGAAATGGAATTTCACTGTGTTTTAAGAATATCCAATATTGTGCATTGCATCTGACCTCATTGAGACAGAAGAATCACACCTGTCAGTGTCTATGCTTCCTAACTGATGGAAAAAAAAATGTACGCCATCAGCTCAGATTTAGATACACATACTGAAGAGATTTAAAGTTGGGCAAGATGACTCACTGTGTGAGTTTTTGTCAATAGAGCAATTGACTCATAACATAAATGAACAAAAGGCTGCCTGAGTTAATAAATAAATAAATAAATAAATAAAACCAAATTCACTGAATACAGGCTTACTTGTTTAATCAGTATCATCTACCCATAAAGCAAGGAAGCTCTAAATAATAGAAGTACCTACCTACCACAACAACATCTGCTTATCCAGTTTTCTTTTCTTTTTTAACATTTGAGCAACCAGAAGTAATCAGGTGCTGTTTTAGGGGCTGACACAACATTGTTCTTTGTGGGAAAATACAACTTCCTGGTCCAGGAAAATATAACTTCCTGGTCCAGGAAAAGACAAATTGTTTGCTGAAGGAATAATATAACATCATTCCATTTCTGTGTTGCTGGAAGTGCTACTTACAAAAGTTTCGCATACTGTGAGAAAAAAAAGGGATAGTTTTTTTCAAAAAAGATGGAAGCTGCAGGCCTACATGGAGTTATATGAATGAGGTCTTCAGAGTCCCAGAAGCCACTTAATTGAAAAGACATTGTCTTCTCTGTATCTAAATCATCTTCCTGCAAACTCTATCTTGGCAAAGTCTAACAATACCCTTTGAGGGAGGACAGCATTTCTGATACTCTATTTCATTTATTTTCCCAGTCTGCAGTGATCAACATGTTCATTAATAACATAATTATTACTTGTTTATTTGTGATAAGTTCACTGCTGAAAGGAAATCCCACACAATCTGTGACTGAAATAGATGACAATTAACATAAACCAAAAAAATACTGTAGAAGAGTTGAACAATGAATAGGCACCAGGCTTTATAGTAGTGTGCATGCACTAATGCATTGCTTTCAGCAACACAACAGCTGTTCTTTTATGCATTTGTAACTTCCTCAAGTAATTCTTTATTCGTGATAAATTACAGCACAGTTGGCCTGCCTGCATAGCAGCATGATTAAATGTGACTACCTAGAGTTATATCAGATCTTGCAAATGCTTTCTGGGAAAGTGACCTCTAGGCAAGCCTGCTTAAGTGGGTGGCCATATCTCCCAGTAAACAGGGCAATGCACCAGTGATCAGGACACCCGGCAATCCTAGCAGTGGCTGGATTGCAGTAAGCCTCCATGGCTTAATTCTTTTTTATTATTAAATATGCTATAGAAGAGAGAGAAAATAGTACTGCTGGTATTAGAAGGGCCCATAAAACAAACAAACGAAAAAAAACTTTTAACACTGTGTTCACTGTGTTTTGATTTCTGTTATTGAGAAATAGTGAACGATTACTTCCTATCCAGTTTTAGGACCCTTTTTTTATTTCTGAATTTTCAAGGGATGTCAAGGGAGTCTTCTCCTTTTTTGCTTTTCAATGTTTTCAGGTCACCTACCTGACAGATGGTTGTAGACTTCACCATGAGCCACACATATTGTGGAACTCATGATACTGGTAGCTCCTGTAATCTACAACAATGACCTGCAACTACTCAGTATTTATACTGTTATGCTGAGCTTAAAAAGGATCTTTAAATTTACAAAGAATCATATGGGTATGAAAATACTTGTCACTGATATTAACTGAAATTGGGAGCATTCAGACTTTGTATCTTTAGTTTTTATCATTATCTGAGGTGTTTGGAGTAAAAAATATACCTTAAAGGTACAACTAAGGCATCGATTCCATTTCAAGTGAGTGTATTAAACAGAACTCAAACAATTTGGACTGCAAAGAAGCAAGAGAAGTAGAAATGAGCAACCATGAAATAATCTTGAAGAAGCTGAGTAATTCAGAGTGGGAAAGGATGGAGAATGAGAAAAAGTGTTGAAATGGAAAGGAAAATGAGAGTGAGGTTGAGGGATGAAAGGAGAGTAGGAAAAACATATTTAAAAAAAGAAAGTAGTGTTGAAAAATGGGGTCAGCATAAGCACATGGCACAAGTTTGTGCATCAGCTGCCTAATTCTGTTCTTAATGTCTTTTGAAGTTTTTATGTAATGTTTTAAATACAGTATAACTCCCGTGTTACTGCAACTTGGGTAATATCTACAAAACTATGGTATTTTAAGCATGCAAAATGAGTATCGTTTTCCTACTTTATTTCTTATATTAAGTGAAAGTAAAAGTTTAAGTGGGTTCAAAAATGCCAAGATAAATCAATGGAACAAATAACTATCAGTGGCAATTTATTGCAAAGACATCTCTTGCGGAGAAATTCTCTTGGCTGTGGACTAGTAGAAGCTAAGAAGTCATTCTATATATCTATCATTACCTGTAGTGAGTTGTCCTCAAGCATCAACTCATTTTTTAACGTCAAGACACTGAACCCTTGCCTTTTTTTTCTTTTTCTTTCTTTTTTTTTTTTTTCCTGATGTAAATAATTCTAATTGAATAGCTAATCTTTAAATGTAGGCTGAGATCAAGCAAAGCACTTGGGCATCAACTTATCTTCAGGCACAAAAATATCCTATTTATTTTTCTGGAACCATTCCAATATTTGAATGCATGTTTAAGTTCAATCTTGTACTGTTACACTAATGTAGGAGTTGTCACAACAAAGGCAGTATCATATTTTAGGAAAGTAATTATTTTACCGAGTCATATTGTTGAGGGGTCCAAAATTATAAGGAAAAAAAAATAAATTAATAGTACTATTTCATGAAATCACATTTTTGCATGCTTTACTTAAGTAATTAGTAGATAATATTTATTTAACTATTTAATATTACAGATTGCAGCTGGCATCTTTTAAATATTACATAACTATTAATTTAGTGTAAAATATAGTAAATATAGTAAATAAAGGTAAATATAGTAAAATTATTCTAAATCTAAGCAAATCTGCTTAATGTATATATAATTATCTGTGAAATATCATGTGTTGTATGAATTTCACCATTTTCCCATCAGTCCATTGATGGCATAAAACATTATGATGTCTTCTATAATTAGTAAAACTCTATACATGTTTACAGTCTTTTCATGACAACTCTTGGGCTTATATTTTCTTAATTTGGTTTACCATATGCATGAATACTGAGTTACTAACTAATGCAGTATTACGAGGTATTAAAATATTGTTTATTTCTCTCTCATGCGTAATAAAAGGCCTGATAAATAATCTGCTTGAGTTCTTTAACTCTTCAGGAAAATGGATGTCAGGATTTTAAGACAGCATTGGCTCAATTATTTTTCCATTGAAAATGGCTGTAAAACTCCTATCAGTTCTGGAAGTTACGGGTTTACATGGGTTGAAAGCAAGCTTAGACAAATCAGAGTGATACACATATTTCGTGCTGTTAAACACTACATCTTTGTCTGCAGTAGTAGACCAAATGAAGAGACAGAGATCAGGTTTGAGTATCAGCATGGAACAATTTTGTATGTTCTACAGCATGTATGTTCTGTTGCATTATTCTTCAAGGCTATAATCCACGTGCTAAAGGACAGTACCCCTCCTATCAGAATGGGATTAATTATACCCTCAGTTCTGTGTGGCTTTTCACAGAATTTTTAAGGTTTCTGTAATGATGTATTAATTGTACAAGAACTCTGCTTTTCGTCTGCAATGTTTGAAAAGAAATACTAATCAAATTTATCTAAACATTAACTCAATAGCACTGTGGTTCCAAGTGTCAGATAATGGCCTGGGTTATAAAATCTTTTTAACTAGGGAGGAATAATCTTCCAGAACTCTGGTTTAACCTTGCATAGCATTAAAATCTCAGACCAGATTCAACAAAGCTCCTAAACATTCAAGTAATCTTCCGTTTGTGATTAGGTCTGTTGGAATTATACAAATTAAAGCATACAATCACTTACAATCATTGAGAAAAAAATGAATTTGTACATTTTCTAAAGTTATGACATGAGTTACGCATGAACCAGTTGGGGTGGGGGGTGGGGAGCCTACATCGTAGAGTATATACAACAGCTTTGCTTCCCACGGTGTTTTTTTTCAAACAGTTGTTTCTTGATTACACATTAAAAAGGTTCCTAATACTGTCAAAGTAAATTTTTTGATATATATATTTTTTTGAAGGAACCAATTTTTGTGAATATTCTTCTACAAAATTCATCCATCTTTGCTACAGTCCTTCTACAGCAGCAACATAAATAGTATTAACATCACATTTTGAATGAAGATCAAAGATGCAGAGATGCAGCATTTTTAGCTCTACTGGAAGAAGCTTATTTCATCATAGTAGTACTATTTCAAGGACTGCACAATTAACAATGAACATAAAAAGCCCTGTAATCAGATGTTCATTTTAAATTGTTCATCATGGAACAAATATATTGGTTAGAAAATCACAAATCTGTATTTGTTTTGGTGGACTTGAAATCATTACAGCTATTAAACTGGTAGCTCTTTGTACATTTCTTTAAGTCTGTTGAAGGTATCCAAGCAGAATTCTATGAAATTACACATTCTCCTTAATGAAATATGGAACCTTTCCACATCTAAAGTAAATTGCAGTAAAAGCAAATAATTAATTTTCTATTGGTATTTTGTTCATTTTGTCAGAAGAGGTGAGCTGGCCATGGGCAAGGGAGAAGGAGCATATGGATGTGGAGGAACTTGGGGACATGTGAATAAAATGATTATGAATAAAACTTGAGGTTGTTCAATTACAATGGGCTGTTTGCAAATTACTATGAAAAGTGAATTTGGGTAAAAAACAGTACCAACTAGTGGAAAGAGGAGGAGGATTATAAGGTACTCTGCAATATAAAGTTAAATTTACTGGTTTATCCTTTTTTTTTCTTGTGAAAATGTCTAAGACAGAGTCTGCCTTCTGCTCTCCAGAATCATTTGTACACTATATTAAACAACAGAAAGAGAAGTTCAGGTTTCTATTTTGTCTGATTTAAAGATTTAATTTTGGAATCTCCTACAAGTTAGATGATATACCTACAGGTATTCCTATTATACAAAGTAATTCTTTCAGCCCTTGGTCCAATAAGTAAGCTTTACTTCAAGAAATTAACATAAACATATTTTCAGTCAATTTGTTATTTGTCCAAAAGATAGCATCAATCATTCAAGAGAGTTGTAATATCCTAGAAAGCCAAATGTATTCCTCCCTATTCTTAGCCACGCACCTTTTACCGTATAAGAAGTAAGGACGGAGTTGAGCTCCACTCCTATTGTTAAAGACTTGCATTTTGCTTGTAAATTTTCTTGCTTCTAGCTGGCTGATACAAACTAGTCACAAGGTCATTCAAGCCCTATATTTTTGGGGGTACTGGGAAAGCAGTAGTATTCTTAACTAATCATTTCCATAGTTCAATTCAGCAGATTAAAAAAGAAAGGAAGGAAGAAAAGAAGAAAGGAAAAAAGGAAGAAAAAGAAAAGAAGAAGGAAGGAAGGAAGGAAGGAAGGAAGGAAGGAAGGAAGGAAGGAAGGAAGGAAGGAAGGAAGGAAGGAAGGAAGGAAAAGGAGGGAAGAAAAAGGAAGGAAGAAGAAGAAAGGAAGGAAGGAAGGAAGGAAGGAAGGAAGGAAGGAAGGAAGGAAGAAAAAGAAAGGAAGGAAGGAAGGAGGGAAGGAAGGAAGGAAGGAAGGAAGGAAGGAAGGAAGGAAGGAAGGAAGGAAGGAAGGAAGGAAGGAAGGAAGGAGGGAAGGAAGGAAGGAAGGAAGGAAGGAAGGAAGGAAGGAAGGAAGGAAGGAAGGAAGGAAGGAAGAGAATTATATTGTCTCCTAGGAATCCCATATATCCTTCAAAAGCAAAATCTCTCTCTCTCTCTTTCTGTCTCTCTGTCTTTGGCTTTAACTCAGAGATCTCTTTAAACTGACGTTCAACACAAACACAATTTTCTTTAAACATGCATATATAGTTAAAGTCTTCTAAAGTAGAGGATATTATTTAAATGCAGCCTAGTACTAACATGAGGTTTACAATTCAACTATCTGATAATAAAACACATATCTTTAAGATGGATAGAGCCAGTTAAGAATAGCTGAGATATCTTGGTTTTGGAACTAATGTCAGGTCAGTCATTTTGATTACTCTGCACATTATCCTCTTCAAGATTTCTTGAATGTTGTCATTTCTATAAGCACTCTGCAGCTCTCAATATATACTTCTGAGAAGATATCACAATGCAAAGAGGCTGAAGGTTTAACACTGGTTGCAACTGCTATATTTTACGTAGCTGTTAAAACAGAATCTCTCCTGTGTCTGGAATAGTTGCATTTAAAATAGGAGAGGAGGCTATCAGGTCCCCATCAAAATTTTCTCAACACTCTGGGGAGTAAATTTCAGAGATCAATTTTCAAAACAGATCTATTTCTAGTCTCTGGTCTAAACTCAAAATGCTTGCAAATCCCCAGTGTTCAGCCAGCCCTATCCTAATAACATTTATTGATATTTTAGATAGATACATGTTCCTATCTGATCATCCTATAGGTTTATTGACTAACTAAACAACATAGACTTGACCAACATAATTGCAACCTATACCATTTGGAATAGCTACTGCTCTCTGTAAACAACTGGGGAACAGTGCACAATCAGTCTCACTGAAAAGCTTTGTCAAGGTCCATGACAGACACGGAAAGCTTCTTTCTTTAATGTTGTGGGATCCTAAATGTGTAGTAAACATATTCTCCGAAGATGTAACTTGCTGTTGATATGGAACAGGCCACTGGTAGAGATACTACACAGTTATGTCATCTGAAGACCTGCAAAAATGTCAGGGAGTCACAGTAGATATGAGATAGAACCTGCCATCATTCTCTTTCAGTTTACTTCATGTATATCTTTTGACCTGCAATTTCTTTCCCCATGCTTAGACCTCACTTCAGCAAAACCAGAAAGCTTGACAGAGTGCCTTAAGCATTTTACATATGGGTAAATAAAAAGATTGTGTTAAGACAATGCAAATCATTATACACATAAATGGAGTAGCAGAAAAGATTTTTCTCCTAATTTTTTTTTCAAGGCCTTGCTAAATGAGACATGAAACTCTATAGGAGGTAGTCAGGTAGTCACCTCACAGGTACTCCCATGGAAATATGTCTCCTGTGCAAAATGCTAACAGAAATATATCCTTTTCTGCTTTTCTGGATTAGCACAAGGACTTCTGACTTATTGAAGATATTAAGCTGGAGAGCTAGGAGAGATAATTTTTTATACTTTGGCTTTTTTATATATGAATTCCCTTCACGATTTAGCTGATTACAGTTTTAAAATGAAAATGTTTGATTTATTGCAAACATTGTACTGAAAAATGTAAAAACTGACTTGTGTGAGAGTTAAGATTCATTTCAGAATTTTTCTGAGGGAGCCATTTTCAGCTATCTTTTTAAGTGCAAGATTGAAGTCTTTTGGCATATTCTCACGCCTCAGAGATTCTCATTAGAAGAAGTTATAGCAGCTGAATATAAGGTAGAAAATTTTGGACTTCTGTATATTTCAGCTTGAGCATTTTTCACTTGATCTTTTTCCCAAAAGTTGAGTCTAATGTGGAAACTATCAGGCACCTCACTTGTTTTATGCATGAAAAAAGTGGCTCAATACTTTCTCTCCTTTATAATAGGCACTATTAAAATTCTGAAGCCAACACCCCACTACTTGCAATAACCACAATATCCTCCTGTATTTAGAATGTCAAGTGACACTCTAAATGACAAATGCTGAGCTCTTAATATCTCCAGCTATATTAATGTCTGAAGCGTATTATTCCCTCTGCAGCAAGACACTGTAGGGACTGCACTAATAGAATATTGGTGAAATCAGATAAGTTTTACATCCCTCTACTATGCCATAATTCTGACAACCCTGATAAAGCCTGTGAGAAGATATTCACCATCCTCTTCCATTGATGACTGTGTCCTATCTCTGCAAAAGTGCACATGTTTCTATGGCAGGCAGAGAAAGAGAAATAATTATAGGTTACCACTGTAGTACCTGAGATAAGGGGCACCAATAACAGCATGGTCACAAGTTACCCTTTCATCAGGGGAAAGAAGATCTTTGATGTTTGTCCTGCAGATGTACAGCTGTCTCCCCACGGAATTTGTAGTATGCATGAGAAAGAGAGCTGCTGCCTTTCCTCTCTTCCAATGTTTAAAATGTTTAGAAATTCAAGGATTGATAAGAAAAGACTTTTAGTGAGAATGACCTGGCAAATACACTGGTACAATTCAGGACTCTTACGCAGGCAAAATGAAGGGGACAATGGAAATGTAGCATCCAGGTGATCAACAGAATGAAAAAGGGATTCTGCATTTCCTGGGAATAATGAAATTATAATGTCCTGAATACGAATGCATATCTGAGTGAAGATTTGTTAGTGGAAGGAAAGGAACCTGAAGTGATGAAGAAAACACCAAGACTGACGTTGAGGAAATATATAAAAGGAAGAAGGAATAAAACATAAAATCTCATTCTTTACTAAAATAAGGAAAATGGTGATCTTTTAATTTAAAAGCCACACAGCAAATGAGAGGACTTTAAAATGTTTGTATATGGTATGTGATGATGCATAGTCTGAGATCCTCCTGTAATGATCATGGTGAGTGAATGGAAGGAAATGAGAAAGAAAAAAAATGTATTCAAAACAGTTTGAATCCTTCCGTTTACTGAGATACAGTCCTTATTGAACTGAAAGCAGTAAAGACCAGAGGATTTGACCCACTTTGAGGACATGAAACAGCTACATGCTATTCTGCCAGCATAGTCAAGCATTCATCAGAAATACACAGGTTGATAGAGAGGCATTAGCAGGATTTGTACAATGAGCAGGCACTAATGGAAATTTTATACAGAAATTCCTTAACTTGTGAGTGAGATCTGCCTGCCCTGAATGCTGAAATACTGTGGGACATATGCTCAGTCACAGTAAACTAGCATGTCTCAATAGAGTTATTCTGAACTGCACTAACACTGCACCTGACCCTCAGTGCTCAAAGACGTTTTAGCAGAAAATGATCCATCTAAAAATTAAGGCCCTGAGGCCACGGGTAAACAGCTGAAACCCAACTGAATGTCCTTTTTCATCTTTCATCAGTTATACTCCTTATATTATTTAATAAGAAAACAAATGTCTCCAGTCCATTGTGATGGTATATTTTGCAAGTTGTCAAGCCTTAGAATGAATGTAGCATCTTCAGAACAGAGCAAATTCCTCAATCCAAATTATTGCTGCAAATTTAGACAAATTTAGGAAGTAGTGTTTTGCGATTTTTAAGCTCTGGTGTGCTTTGTTTTCAGTTCTACTCAGAAACCTGCACTATGGCACAGATGGCTTGATATGTTAATCTTTTGCATAACCAGCCCTGTGATCAGCAACCATTTAAATAAGCAAAGAAAGAATTAAACAATTCCAATGAAAAAAAAAAAAAAAAAAAAAAAAGACATTATAGAATAGGATAGATCTTATTCTGTGCTCTTCCTGTAGGTAAAACTTCTATGGTCATTATCAGAGGTACATGTAACATATGTAGGGCTGGATGGGCAATAATTGTTCCAGATCTGGTGATTTTTTTAAGAACTTTCATGCTCTTTGGTGTCTTATAGAAAATTATGTGGTTTTCTACAACATGCATCTGTTTCCATTCACTTTTTCTCAGTGTTCCTTTCTGAAAGAACAAGCTGGAAGCCACACAGTCTCGTGTGTTTTCAAGACCAAAGCTCTAATATGACGAGCATCACACCGTATTGCTATTGGCCCTAATTTCTGACAAGGCATGGGTTTTTTGTCTCTATTATACCCATGGAAGGCACCTTACTGTGTTGTCGGCTAGGTTTAAATTCCCAGCCAATTTACAGATTCTTAGCCCTTCTCCTTCCTTGATGTTTTCTCCACTGATGCACTTATAACAAGTTAATATATCTCCTCTCAGCCTTCAGGCTAAAGAAGAGTAAGTCTTTCAGTTGCCCTGTATGAGACAGATTCTTTATTCTTCTTTTATCTTATCACAGACCTTCTTGACTCTCTTTTCTTCTTAAGAATTTCTTTTCTTGATATGAATGATTAGAAATGCATACAACATTCCAGCTGAAGCCTTACTATGATTTTCTACAGTGGAACTAATTATTTCCTACCTCTTGCCATAGCCTTCTTGGTTCTTCAGTACCCCCGTATTCTTCAGTACTCAGAGATCCTTCCCCTTGGCTGACAGCACAGAAATAAGGCTGGCTGATACAAAATACCTTGGACTTAAATATATGATTTTTATCTCTGAGCTTGGAGTCCCAATACCACAATCCTACCCTGCAATGGCAGCTTCTGGGAGGAAGGCCTCCCTTCATGTCCATGTGGAGGCCAAGGGAGGAGGCAGCAGGCTGCTGATACTGGGTCTTTGTAGTACTTCCCTCAGGGCCCAAAGAGCTCCTACTCTGCAGGGTATTTCTTCTGTACCCACTTGTTTTGGGACAATGAAAAAAAAGAGTTCTTCCTCCTGAAGCTATGCATCCATAAGCCTCTTGCCCCGCTCTAACTGCAGCAGCTCAGGTATGAATAAGTAACGGCACAGCTTTGCTGTTTCCGACTCCTTCAGTCAAAGGGCCTATTCTCTGTATAGTCTCCCTGCTGTATGTTTGATATGATTAACTCAATCTCTGACAAAATGCCAGATATACATGCCATGATCAGTGAGACAGCTTCTCAGCTTGCCTCAGAGGCCTCTGCTCGAGCTGTCCTACTCTGTGCTAGCACTGCTCCATGAGCCACTGCAAGGAACATGGCATCTGAGAAGGCCCCAGATGGAGAACACCACACATTCACACTCAGGCACGCCAGCCCGTGTCTTCCCCTGTGTCTTTGAACACCTGCAGCATTATATTTAATCTACCTGGTGAGAATGTAGTTCTTTGGGGCCAGGTCTTCCACAGATGTAAATCAGCACAGTCCCTCTGACTGTGGAGGAGTTGTGCTAAGTGGCACCAGCAATGGATCTGGTCTCTGAGTTGTACTTGTTGAGATTTTGATTTGGGCAGAAGTCCCAAAGGCAGATCTGCCACCTGCTTGGAGGATTTCTGCTTTACAGTTATGACACTAAGTCAGAAATCTTAATGTGCCAGTTTAACTAAGGGTGCCTGAATACATAATTATCTCTAGGAGACAAGCAACATATCAACTGCCAAGTAATAGTGTCCCCAGTGGACATCTACAATTTTAGTGCTCTATTTCCTTCACAGCATGTTTTTTCCAATCCAGCCCCTAAGAAACAAACAAACCTACAACCAGCAGTCTGCATTTTTTTTGTTTCAATTACCCACCTTCAGGTAGTGCTTTGACAGCACAGATTTAAATACAGATGTCTGTACTTAAAGACACAATTTAGCTACAGCACAGAGCACAAGACATTGACTTTGGCACGTAATTTCCCTTTCACCACTGGAACCATGCGTTCAGTACTCAGTTTTGGATGTAAGTGATTTACTGTCTAATCTGAGTCTCTTCTACATGCTTCTCTGCATCACAGATGCTGTGGTGTCACTTCTGCTTTAAAGGTGCACTGACCAGCTTCTTTCCCACTAGATTATTCTCATGAGTCACTTCCCCAACACATTTGTCATTATGATTACTCAAGTCCGGCAAAAAATCAAATCTTCAAATGATGCAAAATCAGTGCTGTTTCATAAAATTCAATGAACAACCACAGAGAATAAACCTGCAGATGAGGGACCTGCATCAGTTATGGCCTCCAGTCCTGTCAGATGCTCAGATCAAGAATTGGAAATAACAATGAGTTCAAATTCAAACTCAAATCTTTAAGATAGGCTGTCCTTTCCTGTACATTAAGTGTTTGTTTACACATGGTCCATACTGGAATGACTTTGTGGACATCCAATGCATTTTTTTTTCCCCAATTATCTCATATATCACAAGACAGTAGAAATGAGTTTAAACAGATTAGGGGCAAACACATGTGATGAAGAATAAAAACATATTTAGTTGGAGTTCATTTTGGACATATTTTGCTTGAAATTCACACCTTGCTGAATTCCCAAGAAACAGTCCTGCCAAAGAAGTCTGAATGTGTTCATAGCCTATCCCAATGGCTGCAAAGGTACCAAGATAGGAATAGTCCCTTCAAAAGAAGAAAGCAAATTTAAACCTTTACCTCTCTTTCTCCCTGCAGCTGTTGTGTACAAATGTGAAACTTTGCTAGGCTTGACTCAAGACAGCTTTCAGGTTGATTTAAACTTCATGCTAGGACAGAAGCAGAGTGTTTATTTAAGAAGCCAGCACAATGTCATTTTTTCTATGTACCACCTCTAAAAAAGTTACTGAGCACTGGGATAGTGAATTAACTAAGTGAAATATTAATGCTATGCCTACCTGTGTATCATAGCTTGCACGAATAGAGCTTACATAAATTTCTAGATCATCTGGGGAATGAGATACTGAATCACTGCAATAGTTCCTTGCAGGTTAACAGACATGGAGGGATGGAGGCAAGAAACCCTTTCATTCTTGTTGGAGTTTACTCTGATGCCCACTGTAATTCCTGAATTATATAACTTCCACTTTTCACAAAACAAAACAAAAAACAAAACAAAACAAAAGCCAAACCAAACAAACAAACAAAAAGGCATTATCATAATCAAAATAATAAATTATTTTGCCTTCGGAATAATAAATAGAAAATACTGTGAAAGTTATCCTTGTTATGTATATTTGAGTCTATAACAGTATATAAGGTTTGGAGTATTTATCTATCTATTTATCTATTTATTTATTTATTTATTTATTGTCTGTTACAGCTGAATGCTGAGTCTCTTTTACTCATTCATTAAAGAGCAATTCCTCCATCTTCATGATTATTATCCTTTTCTCTGCTCTGAACTCCATCCGCTTTGTCTACATTTTTCATGAAATAAAGTGCCCAAAGCTCTAAGTGCAATATTCCAGGTTCAGTCGCACTATATAGATAGGGTCTTTTATCTTCCCCTTTCAAGAGAGACATAAATATCTCTGCTTTATGCAGCTCAAGATTGAAATGGTCCTTCAGCTGCCATGTTACTTTGCAAATATATCTGAAGAGTAAGATAAAAAAAAAAAATGTTTTAGAAGAAAAAAAAAAAAATAAGAAGACTAGGTGCTGTCACAACGAGCAAGTAATAATAAAAGTTTATCAGCCTTACCTCCTTCCATAACAAACATCCTAGTATTAGCTGATACTAACTTAGTTTTTCTTCTAGTGTTAGTTATCTCTGGTTTAACTGCCCTACAAACTATCTAAAAATATACATAAACCTTATAAGCTCTGTCAATTCTCAAATGATTGCAAGCAAATAATAATTACTGAAAATCACTGATTCCAGTAAAATCATTCATGCAGCATGTGTGAATATCGCTGAGAACACTGAGCCAGATAACCTCAGTGAGGAGAACACTTTAGTGTGTGGACAAAGCTGTCCTAAAGCTGTCCTAAAGTCTTTTGAGTCTTATATCACTAATTTAAGGGATTAAATGAACAAATATTCTGAGACTACTATTAATTGTGATAGTATCCAAAATAATCAGCTGGCATTTAGGACTTGTGTTTTTGCTGCTGCCCTGATAAGTCTATGCTCCAGGAGCAGAGTCCTGCACTGACCCACCAATGGGCTCAGTGGGGTTGCAGAGGACCCTTGGTATGACTTTGTGTTCCTATTGCAGCCAAATAGTTCATAAACACACAGAGTTATGCCAGTTACTGAGCTTAGAAACCAAATTTAGGTGCAAATATGCCTAACCTTGATGTTCCTCACCCTGCAAAGGACAAAACAATCCCTTAAAGTTACACTGTAAGTCACTTACATTGCCCATAAAACCAGCATGAGAATTATATCATTTACCCTCTCTAGAGATAAAGTAACCCCTGTAAAAATAATAAATTGTCCCTCCCTTCTTTGCGTTCCTAGGAAGAAAACATAATTTCAGACATTTCTGTCTACAAGCATGGGTCTGTCTTGTAAGAGAGATGACACTTTGCTAAAACCCATGCTGACTTTCCTTTGACAACAGGTGCCTGGCAATGCAGAGTCCTGTCTGCTCACTCAAGAAGCGGGCAAACTGGCTTCTGAACTCTTACTGCCTGAGACATCTGCATCCTTCAGCATGCAGATATGGGTTCCAGAGTTTGGCCCTAGAAATGTGTGTGAAAATTTTCATCTCATTCACTGGAATTAAAAATCTGTAGAGGTGAATGAGTCTGCTTCATTCTGCTACAGTTAAAAATGGAATAATTTCCTGTGCTCCCTATATCTGCAATGCCTATGTGCAAGAAGTAGCAGTAAGACTGCTGCTGAAGGACCAAAAGGATTTTTTTATGATTCTATGATTCTAATGTTGAGAACAGATATCCAGGGCAGGAGCACACTGATTTGTACATTGTATTTCTGCTTTTAGTCACATGGATTTTATGAGGAATCATAAAATGAAGACAGTAATTAAGAAAGAAGTCATATAAAATCTGAAAAAGACTTGTTGTTTCTGCTGCTTGAAATCACTGCATATTCAACAAAATAATATATTAATTGACTGGTGCTCCCACTTTTTACATGGATAAACCAGCAATTATCCAAAAAGAAACATAATCCAGAAGAAGAAAAAGAAAAAGAAAAAGAAAAAGAAAAAGAAAAAGAAAAAGAAAAAGAAAAAGAAAAAGAAAAAGAAAAAGAAAAAGAAAAAGAAAAAGAAAAAAAAAAGAAAAAGAAAAAAAGAAAAAGAAAAAGAAAAAGAAAAAGAAAAAAAGAAAAAGAAAAAAAGAAAAAGAAAAAGAAAAAGAAAAAGAAAAAGAAAAAGAAAAAGAAAAAGAAAAAGAAAAAGAAAAAGAAAAAGAAAGAAAAAGAAAAAGAAAAAGAAAAAAAAAGAAAGAAAAGAAAAGGAAAGAAAAAGAAAAAGAAAAAGGGAAAGGGAAAGGAAAAGGGAAAGGAAAAGGAAAAGGGAAAAGGAAAAGGAAAAGGAAAAGGAAAAAAGGAAAAAAGGAAAAAGGAAAAGGAAAAGGAAAAGGAAAAGGAAAAGGAAAAGGAAAAGGGAAAGGAAAAGGAAAAGGAAAAGGGAAAGGGAAAAGAAAAAAAAAAAAAGAAAGAGAAAGAGAAAGAGAAGAAAAGAAAAAGAAAAAAAGGAAAGAATGCTAAAGACTGGTGAAGTCCAGTCAGCAAGTACTAAAAGGACAGAAATTTGTTTCCCCACTGTGGCAGTTGACACAGTTAAAGTGCAATAAAGGGAAGAAAAAATCTTCTCCTGATAAATAAATTGGTGGAAGTTATTCCCTACTTGACCTCAAGAAGGAAAACCAGACTTAAGCTTTTCAGAATCACAGGTAATTCCCTGGAATGCTCCGGGGCTAACATGGCTCCTCTCTGCTCCCTATTCAGAGCAAAATTGTATAGTTGCTATCTTGCCTTAAAGACTTTCAGTTCAGCAATACAGACAGTGATGCAAAATACAGGTAAGCCCTGAAGTTCTGTGAATTTTAGAAGATAATTCAGATGAGCTCAAAGGACAGATTATGTGTTCCTGTTAGCACTCACCTACTGCAGGGAAGGGGAAAGGTGAATAAAGGATTATGAAAAGAGGCTGCAGAATAGAAGAGTTTCTGCTTACTGACATTATTTTTTATTTCAGTAAAGTTCCTCTTATCTTGTCCTATCAACAATGTATTATCTGTCTTCCAGGGGATCCACTTAGTGCTTGATTTTGGGAAGCAGTGTAATTTATTGCCACATTTTTGCAGAAGACAGGCATCGATAGGCAATCACTTTCTCAGAAAAAGATTCCAATATTTTAATTGTATAATTGCTTCAAGTGTAGATTCCAATATTTATCTAAAAATTATTACAAATCAAATATTCTCAGAAGAGGTATTAGGACAATTGGCATTGTTCTAATTCTTATATTTAATAATTTATAAGCATTTTACTTTCATTAAGAGCTTCACATATTTTATTAGAAAACAGATGAAGCTATTCCTACAGAAAAGTGTACCTTTTCATTTGGAACTTTGATACTCTCATAACTGTGATTTGGAAAAACAAAAACAAACAAAAAAAAACAAAACAAAAAAAAACCTAGATGGGAAATTTGTCAGAGTTATTGATTTAAAATTTTCTTTCTCTCTCTCTCTCTCTTTTTTTTTTTTTTTTGTCTTTTAACCACTACCCTCTCTGTAGTTATTTAGAGGAAAAAAAAAAAAAAAAGTCCAACTAGCTTTATCATTTTTAATTATTTATCCACTTTAAATGTGCTCTTTGGCAAACACCACTCTTAAAAAATATGGGGAACCATATTAGAATTTGCTTATATAAATGCTTGCATGAAAATATCAAAGCATCTCACTCATCTCACCCCTATTACCATCAAACAGCGCAGTTGTATATGCAATTCAGCAGTCTGGAAAACAGCTGCATATTTTGTCCTTTTAAGCAGAAGGGAGAAAACTTGAAAAACAGCTTAAGATTCACTAAAAGATAAGAAAGTAAGTCTGATAATTAAACAGAAAGTCCTGTCTTTCAAATGAACATGAATAGTCTGAGTTTAGGCTGGGATTTTCTGGCTTTTATTTTCAAATAGTTCTTCAAAGTAGGACCTATGACAGAGATGTGATATGATATAATATTATTCCAGTATACAATTGAGGTGAACATCAGAAAATGTGCTATTTCCAAACTCACTGCTTTGTAAATTTTTTTTTTTTTTTTTGGTTTTTGAAAGAAGGCATTCCTGTCTTACAGCTTTGTTTCTGTATGTAGTCGTGACATGTCTTTTCTCTGCCAATGTGTCAGTGTGATAATTTTAACCGTACACCAGATGCATCCAGCCTCACAAGATCATTCAGTCATTGACCCTCTGAGGTATAACAGGTCTATCCCCACCTCCTGTCCATGCATCTCTTCCATGAGTCATCCGTGAAGCTATGTAATATGCAGGTGACTTATTAAATTACTCTAAATCTGAAAGTAGGAGAGAATGATTTCAAAGAGAAGGGATATTTCATTGAAAAAGTTATCAAAGAAGTTGTAGGGAGCATGAGCAGTCGTACATCTTAACGGATACTTCTGGCCTAGAGATGGAAATTTGAAGGATCATTCTCCTTTTCTCTTTCCACTTCTTATTAACACTGTTCTTTGGCATCACCCTGGCTGGGGTGCAAATCCTCAGCATGCACAGGTGAATGTCTGCTCCTCAGCATCAACTACATGGGTCTCTCTGCCTCATAAACCTTTGATCTTCGGTGTAATCACAGGGAGCCTGTGTGAATTGTCACCTGTCAAAACAGAACATCTGTGGCTTTCAAAAGTAAAAAGGCAACCTGGGGGTTTCATCAGAAGGTGACAGTGAATTTAGCCTGAAATTCTGCAGAAGACTAACAATGTGGGTGAGCACAGAGTATATTTTATGCCAGTTATTTTTATGAGGGAGGGACAGAAAAGGGAGCTGAGGGCAGAAATACTAATATACTATAAAGTTATCATGAAAAGTATACGTGTGTTGCTAACTCAGCTGAATTTGTTCTGTACTGAACACTGAGTATAGAATTCTCTTAATATGAAATATCTGGTGTCTGAACTGGCTCCACTTAAAAATGATTGCATCACTGATACACCAAGACAAAAAGAATGGGGTCCAGTAGACACAGAATAAGAAAGGAAAGGAAAACAAAGTAAATTTAATAGTTACTAATTTCACTGGTTATTATGAAATTCCTTTATTTTACAGTTATCTTCTTTTAACAGATCTTGTTGCTGTTTCAAAACTTAGCCAACTACAGAGGCTGTTAAACTCTGTGATTCACTACTGTAAGGCTCTAAAATAAACTTCCACTCTTAGAAGAATTTTTTTTTTTTCAACTAGCAGAAGAGATTGAATATACAAGTATGAGAACATTTTACAGGTTATTCTATTAACTCTAACTCTCTTGTCTGATTTTGGAATGCATGTACAAACATGCCTAACAAGTAATTTAGATTTTTTGTTTTTCTCCAGGTCTGTTCTGCCACTGGAGTGGCCTGATGTGAGGCAAAGAAATGTTTTACTGAAATGTGAACTATGCTAAAACCAAATACCTACTGTAGGCCAAAGCAGCACTTCAAGAATAAGACATATTTAATATGTGTCATCCCCCCCCCCCCCCCCCCAAAAAAAAAAGGCAGTTTTTTAAAGTGTTCATCCTGATTTTAGAGTCTTTACATTGAGGGTTTGGTGTTTTACAGTACACTTAATGCTTACTTTATTCATTTTCCCTACAAAATGCAATACATTATCGGGATGGTAGAAGAGAGACCAAGACTGAAAACAACAATGCTTCTAGTTAGGCTTTTCAAAGGGGCTACTTTGACAGGTGTACCAGGAATCTGCATACAGATTGCAAACTCTGCTCCAGGAAATTATAACTCATGGTAATCTCATTGTTTTAGAACAGATGGAGAAATTAGAGAATTTTCTGATATGGCATCAATTCTGCTGGTTTCAGCAGAGTGCTATAAAGTTTTTTTGTTTCCCAGTACCATAGATATGTTGTGTCTTTTTCAATAAATAAAAACAAAACCAAAAATCTGATATCATAGAAGTGTCAGGGAAGATAATGCCATGATCAAGTTGGCTGATGTTTCACAGGAAACTGGCAAAATGTCGTGTTTTTGCTGTATCTTCTTGGAGTTAGCATTGTGTTCTTATTGATTTCTCATCCTTCTCAGACAAGAGGACTGATTCTCCTTTACATTTCTTCCTACATAGTCATTTATACGTGAGCATATATTTAACACCACTGATCAGATATGCTAATGTGTTATGCCTCATTTGTACTCTGCAATGATGCAAAGATTAAATGAACACAGAATATACAGGGCAATGGAAAAGGAAAAGAAAGTAGAAACATAAAACATTTGGGCACTGAGGGCAAATTCTGTCCCTGTGCTCATTTATCTCTATCACCTGTAATGGGATAAATGAGTGCATGTAGCTGGGGGCAAAAATTGTTGTAATTGCTAAAAATAATGCAGCTTATATCTTCTAGATAGACTCTAAAAAAGGAACTTGTGTTTCAGAACATATTGCTGATATTTCTATGTCTGACTTAATCACTTAGAAGATGGAATGGAAGAGTGATGAGGATCTGGTAAGAAAATAAAGGATATTGTCAGCTGACATCAGTTTGTCATTTTCTCCTCCTTCAGACTGAATGTATATCACAGAAAAGTAAGAGGAGCAGGTGTTATAATAAGAACACATTGACTTCTGTGCTAGCCTTTAATCTCTCAATATGAAAGAAAACATCTTCAATGTACCTAAGAAAAATCAGCCCATGACTCAGTATCAAAGGGTATCATCTGGCCTGGCTCTAGCCTTAACATATGACAGGAGAATTTTAATTGCAGTGATTTTTTTTCTTAGTGTAATTTTAGATTTTACTTTAAGAAACAAGAAAAAATCTGTTTCTAGCAGGAATATGAAGAGCTCAAACATATGTTTTTGGTATGTATCTAAAACATTTTCTTCTGATCATCTATTCAGAGAATGAATGTTTTTCCTCCTTGATTTCCTGTTGGACAATTACTTTTTCTAGCTTAATTTTTTGTCATCGATGTTCCCTATTTTTATCTTCTAATCAATATATTTTATTTTCTTGTATGCCACAAAGTCAAAAATAAGCAAAACAGACTATCTAATGCAGACCTAGCCAGTTGTGCTTCAAATTATTTCAGTGGCTGAGCAGCAGGATACAGATGGGCTGATTTGCTCACTTGCTAAAGGTATCTTTGGTTTATCTGCAGTTAGTGGGTGTTTGAGTTCTAGACATAGATTTTGATTTTTTCTCTTCTTAAAATACACACACACACACACAACAACAACACCACCTTCAAAGCAGCACTGCTATCAGAAGATTAAATTATTCAAATGCTAGGAAATGTGTGAGACCAATCAAAACTTTCTCTGTAATTTCCAATAGAGGACAATTCTTGCAACCCTATTCTGTAAATAGGCGGTTTGATTTATAACACACAAGACTGAAGTCCAACCCTATTTACATTGACTTCAGCAGAGACAAGATTGTCCTCTGATCTTCCAAGCATTAAGCATGTATAGTATAGTATGCCATGTAAGTATGAACCATTATTACTCCCGTTTTACATCCCAAAATAGAAGAATCTCAGATTGCTAGTTAAAAGGAGAACCATTTGATAGAGACAAGGAACATTTTCTTAGTAGAAAGAGCAGCTGTGCTTATTCTCTTGGCCTGAAGTTTATCAAAATTTTCAGTGTAACTTATAAAAAGGTTAGATTGTTTGTAATCAGAATTCTGTGCATAAGTAAAAGCAATTCATTAAAAAAACTGTTAAAAAAATGTAAAAAAAACCCTGCAGTTTTCAAAAGCAAATAAGCATAGAAATCTATTAGAACATTTTTTAAGTGCAGATTCGTCACCCAAGCACTTTATTTCTGAAGTAATAACTTCAGCAATAACAGCAACGATCAGCAAAAAGCACACTTCTGTGCAACATTTCTAAATGTAAGCTTTTGGTGTTTTTTTTGTTTGTTTGTTTGTTTTTTGGTTGGTTGGTTGTTTTGTGTGTGTGTCTGAGTGTGTGCATGTGTTTTTGTTGTTATTGTTTTCCTGCTGCAAGACTGGCAGAAAAATTGGCTATCTATTGCAATACTATAGATGTAGCCTTTGTCATATGTCTCGAGAATCCATCCAACCAGTGCAATAAATGTCCTACATTTTTGTCCCAGATGTGTGCAAATTTGCACCCAGCTGCGTTTACAACCTTCAGCTTGTCTGCACATAATTATTACACTACTGAAAATGTGTACAAGTGCTTTTATCTTGCCATACAGTGTCACATACATGACCTCGGATAAACCTGTACAGTAAAAAAGTAAAATGTATTTCCTGTAAAGTAATTGCACAAAGCTTTCACACAAGTGGAACATTTACTCCTGCTGGTTAAAATATCAATTTCTTTTGGATAGTGCCAGGATGACTGGCAACCAGCGGACAGTGGTATTCTTTGAAATGATCAGTAAAAATTCCAAGTTAAAGCTTATAATTGTTTCTTAATACAAATAGTAACAATTACTGAAAGGAAGTGACAGCAAAGGTGTCATGGAGAACATGTGTCCTTTTCCAAATTGCTGTCCAAATGACTGAGATATTCCGAGTTGTTCTTAAAGGTATTGCATTTCAGTCTAGAATGGTTACAGAACCAGTTACGCTTCCAGATGGATAATTTCACACAAATTTGAAGATCTCAAGTTCTCTCAAAATTTGATGACAGCCTAATGTGCCAAAACACAGTCACTAGTTGGCTTGTTCTTGATGAATGCAAGTAGCAATAATTTAATTTGAGAAGATGAATTATTTTCATCAAACATTATGCTCTCTTCTGTGTTCTGTGAATTACAGTTTTTACATATCTAGTAACAAAGAACCAGGATGTATCATTTATCCCAGAGATACAGAAATGCATTGCCAAAGTTTTCTTAAGGAGATTACTCCTGGGAATTATGCTGGATTTCAAAACGCATCTCATCCATAGGACAGTGAGTGGAATAAAGAGATGTTGAACTCTGAGGACTTTATAGTCTGCTTCTGTAAATCATAGTTCCACTGAACTCTTCCTGAAACGTGCCA
Source organism: Cygnus olor (assembly GCF_009769625.2). NCBI lineage: Eukaryota > Metazoa > Chordata > Aves > Anseriformes > Anatidae > Cygnus > Cygnus olor. Next base: position 39,962,538 of record NC_049169.1, on the reverse strand, counting down.
GTTTTAGCTAGCCACAGATTCAAACATTTCTCATATTTAAGAAAAAGTAATTATACTCATGACATGAGTTAATGTCTGGAAGGCAAAAATCTTTTTTCCCATTTGATTTCTTTAGTGAAAAGCAATAATGCTATGGAAAAAAACTATCTTGTTTTCAAAGCTGAAAAGAAAACAAAACTCCAATAAATTAGAGTCTTCTTAATTCACTCCTCTTCTCTTCTCTTGCAAGAAATAAAAGTGAGAATGGGACACATCAGTAATACCAGTCTCTCTCTTCCAAACCTGTTCCAATTCAATATATAACAGAGTTTTGTCTGAAATTGCTCATGTGGGGAGAAAAATAGAGTTAGTAACTCCAAGATGATTAAAAGCATAAAAGGTTTCTGGTTTAAGTATTTCAAGAAAAGGAAGAAACAGATTATAATTTACAAAATGGAAACAATTTTGTTCTCTTCACTTGTATTTTTAGCATATTTACCATGTAACGTACATTTTAGTGTAATGGTACTTGTCCAGGTATACAACATTAGACTTGCACTTATATTCTCCATGTTTGTTATTAGTTCATATATAATGATTATTTTTACAGAACAAGTACCACTGTTTATTGTTTTGTATCAGAGAGGTCTTGAAAGACCAGAATTATTGACTGAGACTTCTAGGCATAATGTAACCTTTTTTTTCCCTTTTTTTTTTTTTTTTTTTTCCAAAAACAGGTAAGGCAGAAAGTTTTGGTTCTAACAACCTCCTCCTAACCACCTCACATTACTACATACTGTGCTCTTCAGAGCAAACATACACTGTGGCAAATGAGAAAGTTAAGTATACAACAATGGCTATAAAAGCAAAAAACAAACAAACAAACTTGAAATATCTGTGATGTATGTCCCATATGAAAAAACAGCCAAGCCACAGTGTGCACTATATAAGTAATTACTACTGTTACTATCAATCAGCTATTTAAGGCACTGAAAATTTAAGATACAGTAGTGGTATGAAGAAAGAATGTCTAAGTGCAATAAAAAATGTCCTTATACTTAAAGAATACTGTAGGTAGGCTAGGGAGTAGTCTACTAGGTTGTCAAACTTCCCAAAGTTTTTTTATTCTGATGAAATGAGAGGCAAAGAGAGCTTATTTTCGGAGCAAGAGACCCCTCAGGACTACAGAAATCAATAAGCTTTTGAGAGCTGAGAAGAATAAATATTTATTATTTTATTGTATCTGGGAATGTGAAATAGTGGGAATCTCTCCCTTTAAGAAAAAGTATTTAAATTGTTTTTAAGGTAAAAACATTAAAAAAAAAAAAAAAAAGGCTTTTGGTTATAATAATTTCTTTGTGAATTCTCCTTCAGGGAAATGGTAATAACATTAGGGGAAGTAGGATTTTTTCTTTTCCTGAAGCAATGTTTTCTAACGGTTGCCTCCATAATCCATCATGGGGCCCAATCCTAACATCATTGCTCTGAGACTGCTCTCCCCACTATCTATAACAGTCACAGTTGTTTCATCTTTTTCTGGTCTCTTTATTTGGTTGTTTTTTCTAGCGTGTAGGTGAGGAACATTCAGCCAAGTGGAGTCAGAAAGATCTACAATTAAAGTCAGTGAGAATTGTGCGAAGAGAAAATGCAAAATATTTAGATTAATATATAAATATATATATTTTTTTTTTTTTTTGAAAATATTCCCAGACAAAGCCTCCTTTTCAATCATAACTAGGACCAAATGTTGATCCTTCCATCTCATATAAAAACAAAAGCATGCAACTGTGGCAATTTATGAGAAAACAACAGAAAAGTGTAAGCCCATGGATTTACAGCTTCTTAATCACCCTTCTTGATAATTTTATGAACATATTTAAAATACAACCAGAGCTGCAGATGTCCATCATCTTCCACACACAGTTGACTTCATTGAACTTTGTGTGAGACTCCACAGAGTATTCCCTCACCATACTGAACGGGCTTCTTGGACAGATGGCACATCCTTCAGACCTTTGCAAAACACAATTTGTATAAACCCCAAAAGTCTGAGGTAATGAAGACAGAGATCAACCTGGAAGAATGGAAATGCCAAGGGGACACCATTAACAGCAGGGAACGTTTTACTATACATACAGTCTTCTGTAATGTCATATTGTGAAAAGTGTCCTGGGCATCCAAAATCACAGATAAACATGGTGAGGAACAACTCAAAACTTTATATGCTTTGTGCTTCTGAGTGATACTCCTTTGCCATGCTGCCATACCATAGCAGCAGAAGAATACTGAAATACATCAATAAAATGAGAAAGGGTTTTACATTAGTGCTGTTGGTTTTCTCCTTGTTTTTCCTCTTTTTTTTTTTTTTTTTTTTTAATGCAGAAAGGCAATATTTATTTGAAATGGACCATCTTTAAGATAGTGTGATAATGTATAATATAATTATTTGTAAAACATAAATCATTGTTTTATCCAGAAGGTTTTTTTGTTTGGTTGTTTGTTTGTTTTTTTTTGTTTATTTGTTTGTTTGTTTGTTTTAGTATTTTGAATGCAAAGAAAAGACCGAAATTCAAATCAGCTCATTTAAATCAAGAGTCACCTACTGGTTTTCTGACCAATAGGAGACAAATACTTTTGTACCTTTAAGTCTAAGGCTGTTGCCATAAAATCAGGTTCAAATAAATTGTTGCCATCAACTCTCTTAAAATTTTGAGAAACTCATTGCAGTTGTTTTCATTTTTAATGAGTTGATAGACTGAGTTGTCACTTGGCAGATATGTGACCCTCTGGGCTAAACAGTAATGTTTTCTGTTTATGACATTCAATTTGAACATGTTAGCACCAGTAAAACCATTCACAGATTTATTCTCTGTCTTGCATTAAAATCTAAACCACCAGAAAGAGCATGCACATTTCAAGCTCTAGTATCTCTATTGCCACAAAATGTACACATTTTCCTCCTCAAAATCTAGCTCAGACTCACCTCACTGTTACCTTATTGTTACTTCAGCCAATTGGTGTTCAAAATCAAAAACTGAACATACACACACACAAAAAAAAAAGCAAACAAGCAAACAAAAAAAAACCACCACCACCACCAACAAAAAGAAGTAGTTACAAAGAGAATAGCCAATCTATATTGAATCTGTAGACAATTTTGTGTAAATTATTTATTTATAGATCCTATTTTTAGATAAACAGTTTGGGGTGAATCTTTGAACCAGTACAAGTACTGTGTTGAGTGCTTAATAAATGGATTGCTACATTGCTTTAAATTTTATTATTAGTCATTAAAAATTCCATTCACATTGTTATAGGAGTACGATGTAGTATGATGTGGTATGTTAACATTTAGTAGAAGTAGCATGATTATTATATGCTATTACATTACATTTTAGGTACAGTGTAAGTATACTGTATAAAAATATATATATAACTAGAAAATGTAATTACTATAATAAATTATCTAACATTGTTCCATAAAGTAGCTGGCTTGATACACTGATGGCCTCTCTACTGACATTAACTTTTAACAGAATGATATTTTCTAGGATTTGAGTTGCTGTAACTGAAGATGAGATACAGATGTCTAAGTCAACCACCCTAAGCCTCAAGTCTGGGATCTACCTTGTGATTAGAGTAGAAAGTCAAGAGTGTCTTAAGATAGAATGGCTTTCTGGAAGTGTCTGAGCTATTTGCGCTGAATTGCTCCATGGTGCATGAGATTTCTCAGAAGAAAAAAGAAATCTCATAAGATTTTACATATCTGACTGCACAATTGAGAATATACATATTTGATGGTACTATAGACACCAAATTGAATTGACAAATGGACTGCAATTTACTTGTAAATTTTCACTAACTTACAGTCTGACCCACTCCAGACTCTTGAAAACTCCCTAAAAGAAGAATAAAAGATTACGAGAGATTAATGGAGCTGGATTCCACTACTGCAATTTTAAGGCTCACGAATCTAAAAGCAAGTTGGTATCTTTAAATAAGAATGTAAAATGTCCCAAAATGAAAAGGGAATATTTGAGTCCTTAACCTTCAGAAGGTCCACAGAATGTGACAGAAATCACTGGCCACAAAATACTTTTCAAGATCCAAGTTCACTAACTTCAAGCTCCTGGAAAAAGACCAAAATCTGCAGCTGTTATGTAACATAGGAAAGGATCATTTGGGTTGAAAGGCATGTTAAACCACTACCCAGTGTTCTAGGTCCCTGCAATAGCATAGAATTTGTTAAATAAAGTACCTAGATGATCCTTGAATACAAAGTATGTCCTATACTAGGAAAGAATCCCATTTCTCCCTTCCAAATGTATCTCCTTCCATTTTAACATATATTTTTTTTGTTTGGTCTAGCCATGACCATATGACATGTTAAACATCAGATAGCTGAGAAGATCTCCCATAGTAGAATCGTTTTTCTCTTTCCACTTTCTGCCCTTAGCTGTAGCCTCTTTCCTGTGTTTCCCAGGAAAACAAAGCACAACCAATGAAGCTGAATGGCAAAGTGATGCTCCAGGGGATGGTGGGCCTGGCTGATCCCTCCCCGCAGGTGACTATCAGCAGCCCTGAAACTTGGAACTCTTATAGGCATGAAAAGACAGTAAATTACTCTCCTTTCAGATCCCCTTGAAGATATCAAGACATCAAATACCCCTAGTATTGTGTAAGAAAATGAATTTCCTGAATCCAATAATTGTAGTTAAGTATACCATTTAGGCACACACTCTTTTAGATGAGCTTATGAACTAAACTTAACTGAACTAAACTAATTGTTTTGTTTCCTTGATATTTACCCCAAATATGATCAAATGACTTATTAAACTTATTTTAGACAGACTGGACTGAATTAAAAAAAAAAAAAAAAAAACACTTTTATTTTTTTTTTCCCCTAAACAAAGTTATTTCAGTGTTTTGATCATTTTACTAACATCTCTTAGAATTTGTTAAAAATTACTCATGAACATAGGAGCGTGATGCTCTAGGTGAAGTTCTAACAACATCATGTACAGTGCTCATTCCCACCTCTGATCCTAAAGGTATTTCACCTAGTTCATCCTTGAATTTCATGAGACTTTTTCAAAGTTGTATCATATGGAGAGTTCATAGCAGTTCTATGACCAGTCCAGGCAAGTAGGTCGCTTTTCTTCTTTACTTCTAGCTAGTTAATTCAGAATAGAAGTGCTTGCCCTATGATTTTTTTTTTTTCACTTTATGCCATTAATTTTGTAGCCCTTGAGTTGGAAAGGACTTTTCACCCTTGTATGAAGATCTGTTCCTGCTTGGCACTGTCAAGGACTCCCAGCTCAACAAATTAACAGGCACACATAATTAGTTCATATCCTGAAGTTACTAACTATGTATGAAACAGGGACAGTCCCAGAACAGACTTCTGAGGCATATTTTTCCTTATATGGCCTTTGACACAACCCATGATGCTCTTATACAGTTTCTCATACAGTTCTTAGTACTTTTATGAATCCCTGTAATTTTCACCTTAAATAATAATTTTATAGAGAGAGTGTAAGCAAAAGAATTACTTAAATCTTGACAGATGAAAAGGGTGTACTCAAACAATATGATCTAAGAAATTAGTAATTTTAGCAAAAAAGACATAAGATTAGTCTGACACAATTCACCTTTGATGATCGATATTGCAATTTATCTCAATTTACCACTTCCCAATTACTTCTGTCCTTGATTGTTCTTTGTTTCAAAATGTATTTTAAGACTTTGCAAAGTTGTGAAGTCAACCTAATAGACCTACTGCAGCTTAGATCACTCTTTTTAACCTTGTCACAGCATTTTTTTCTATTTTCCAGTCATTTGGAACTACTCCCCAAATAATACAGAATCGTTTAAAAATTTTGTTAGTAAAAATGCAATTTTATATACTACAGCATTTTGTATATTTAAAAGAGAGAATAAAAACCTGAGAACTAAGTATTTTCTGAGCTTGATTTTCCTTTTTCCTAAAAGGCATATTTATAGGTCAATAAGCAAGGAGCTTTGCCTAATGTCTATCTTGTATTCTGCTGTTTTTAACTTGGCATCTCAAGATAAATTTAGTTACGATTAAGTCAGCATCATCACTGTAATAATCCTGGGCAGAAAAAAGATGAAGGCACCACTAGTGTAAGTGTTGTACTTAGCTTCAAACACTTTCTTTTAAGTCATAGAATCATAAAGACACAGAATCATCTAGGTTGGAAAAGACTTTCAAGTTCAGCCATCAACCTTGCCTACTGAGTCTCATCACTAAACCATGTGTTTTAGTGCCACATTCACCTGTCTCCTAAAAATTTCCAAGAATGATGACTCCACCACTTCCCCAGGCAGCCCATCCCAACGCTTGACTACCCTCTCCATGAAAACATTCTTCCTCGTGTCCAATCTAAACCTTGCCTTGTGCAACTTGAGATGATTCCTTCAGAAGAAGAAAGCGTACATGATGTGGAAGAAGGGACAGACCACTTGGGTAGAATATAGGAACTCTGTCAGAAAATGCAAGGATGCAATGAGGGAGGCCAAGGCCCGGTTAGAATTAATTTAGCAAGAGACATCAAAAATAACAAGATGGGCTTCTTCAAATACATCAGAAGAAAATGGAAGACTAATGAATATGTGAGTGTACTGCTAAATGAGGTGGGTGCTTGGTAATGGCAGATACAGAGAAGGCAGAGTTACTGAATGCCTTCTTTGCTTCAGTCTTCACTGCTAAGGCTAGCCCCCATGCACTACCGACCCCAGAAACAAGAGAGAAAATCTTGAGAGAGGAAGACTTTCCCCTGGTTGAAGAGGATTGGGATAGAGGTTATTTAGGCAAGCTAGACACCCACAAATCTACGGGCCCTGATGGGATGCACCCGAGGGTGCTGAGAGAGTTGGCAGGTGTGATTGCTGGGCCTCCTTCCATGATCTATCAGCAGTCCTGGTCATCCAGAGAGGTCCCAGATGACTGGAGACTTGCTAATGTGATGCCCATCTGTAAGAAGGGTCATAAGGAGGAATCAGGGAACTACAGGCCTGTCAGCCTGACCTTGGTGCCAGGAAAGGTGATGGAGCAGGTTATCTTGAATGCAATCCCACAGCATACGCAGGACAACCTGGGGATTAGGCCCAGTCAGCATGGGTTGATGAAAGGCAAGTCCTGCGTGACTGACCTCATCTCTTTCTATGATCCGGTAATCCGCCTGGTGGATGAGGGAAAGGCTGTTGATATAGTCTACCTAGACTTCAGTAAAGCCTTTGACATGGTCTCCCACAGTATTCTCCTGGAGAAGCTGGCAGCCCATGGCTTGGACAGGTACACACTTTGCTGGGTTAAAAACTGGCTGGGTGGCCGGGCCCAGAGAGAGGTGGTGAACGGAGTGAAATCCAGCTGGCAATCGGTCACCAGTGGCGTTCCCCAGGGGTCAGTGTTGGGGCCCACCCTCTATAATATATTTACTGATGATTTGGATGAAGGAAGTGAGTACATCCTCAGTAAGTCTGCAGACGACACCAAGCTGGGGGAAAGTGCCTGAGGGTAGGAAGGCCCTGCAGAGGGACCTGGACATGTTGGATCAATGGGCAGAGGCCAATGGGCTAAGTGCTGGGTCCTACATTTTGATCACGACAACCCCATGCAACGCTACGGGCTTGGGGCAGAGTGGCTCGAAAGCTGTGCAGAGGAAAAGGATCTGGGGGTGCTGGTTGATGCTCACCTGAACATGAGCCAGTAGTGTACCCAGGTGGCCAAGAAGGTCAGCGGCTGGTGTGGGACCAGCACGTAGCCTTGTTGGATGTCATGTTACTGGACATGGCCCATCGATCCAGCCTATCTAGATCCATCTGCAATCCTTCCTACCCTCAAGCAGATCAGCAGTCCTGCCTAACTTGGTACTGACTGCAGACTTACTGAGGGTGCACTTGATCCCCTCATCCAGATCATTGATAAAAACATCAAACAAAACTGGCCCCAGTACTGAGCCCTGTGGGATGCCACTAGGGACCGGCCACCAAATGGATTGAACTACATTATCTATGACTCTTTGAGCCTGACCATCCAGCCAATTCTTCATCCAGCAAATTCTACACTTGTCCAAGACATGAGCAGACAGTTTTTTTCCAGGAGAACAGCATGGAGATGATATCAAATGCTTTGCTAAAATCTAGGTAAACAAAATCCACAGCCTTTTCCTCATCTACTAAGCATGTTGTCTTGTCATAGAAGCAGATCAAGTTAGTCAGGCAGGATCTGCCCTTCATAAACCCATGCTGGTTGCTTCTGATAATAACTCGCTGTGCGGGAATCAAAATATTTTGCTAAGGAAACTGTTCTTACTGACTAAAAGACCAGAATTAGAAAAGACTTCCATCAAAAACTTAAATTTCCAAAAAGACAGATTGTAAGTTTTTCTCCACCAAGCAAAATTTGTACATAAGAAATATGTTTTTGCTGGTTAGTTTAAAAAAAATAATGGATAGAAAAAAATGATTTTTTTCAGCATATATATATATATTTAATTATAAACTGTTTAACTTGTTGTTAAATAAAATAATCTTAAAGGCTTCAGGAAAAATTCTTCCCCAGAAAAAAAAAAAAAAAAGAGAGAATTTGTAACAAAAACTTTTTTTAATCTTTGGCACAGAAAAACCCTGAGAAGATCAATGAGTAACGCAAGAGGGTTTGGGTTCATTACAGAATTGATCCTTCCAGTGCAAAGAAATGATTTATTTAATTATTGTTGCTGTTCAGATAGATGTTTTAAAATTCATCTTCCACTCCCTGTGTCTGTCGTAACAAAACACAATCTTGCAAGGAGACAAAGATAGCACTTAGTTCCTCATTATTAGTTAACAGTCCCAGCAAATACTGGAAGACAAAATATGATGGCTAATTGTTACTTAGTGGGAATACATAGCTTACTATAGGAACTAAAACATTACCTTTATGTTAAATAAGCATCTATACTGCCTTAAAAATAAAAAGTTTCCATGCCTCAGAACAGGCACTGAGGAAACTGCATATACTGAATTTAAAAGGAGATTGCAGGGTTTTGTTAAATGTAATGCCAACCAATAGCGTGCCATAAGCAAAAAGCTCTGTATGGCTTTCTTTCCATCTGGGAATCATGGCATCACACAAATCCGTAATCTACATGACTAAATTATCTCTGTCCAGGCAGTCTGTTATGTCACAGCTGTCTCCTGATCTGGGCTCCTGTCTCACAGTGAACAGAAGATGTGACTGCTTTAAATGTTTCAAAATAACAGCAAAGCCTTGGATTTACATCTTTCACCCTGGACAATGGAACTGTCATTTATATAAGGAGAACACCAGGCTTTTAATCCATTCTCCCCAACATAGTGTTTTTTTTTTTTGTTTGTTTGTTTGTTTGTTTAATCTGAAATCATTTTCTTGTATACACTAATAACAGTCATGCTGGTCAGTTTTCCTTTTTTTTTTTTTTTCTTTCTTTCTATTTTTTTTTCTATTGAAGAGGTATCTACAGCTCTTTCACTGTCACCAGAAATGAAATGTAATACAGAGTCAAATATTATATTACATATTTTAAATTATGGTCTATCTATGAATATTTATATTGCTTATATAACCATCACTTTAAAAAAAAAAAAAAAAAAAAAGATTTACTGTGTTTGCACCATGAACTCTAGCTGCTTTAAGAAGCTGAATTAGCATTGTTTCAAACAAACAAAAAGCACATTTAATTAATCTTGATTAATAGCCATCCCAACAAAGAGAGTGACATGACTGTGTCCATAAGTCCTCCAATATGAATCTTCCCCCTCTCTTGCTCTTCAGTACAATAGATGATTTCACAGACTGCAGTAACCTCAAGCATGTGGCACAGACAACTTAATTCATGTGATGCACCCATCCACTTCCAGCTGTGTTCATCTCATAAGAAAGCACTAAGGTCTGTTGCCAAAGCCCTGTCATACACCAGGCAATACTAACTGCATCTTATTTTTTCCATGGTGGAATATCAGCTCATAGACCTTTGTTAATTGTAACATTTAATTCATAGTAATGTAGAAACTAATAATAGGTGAAAACACTAAGTGTTGTTCTGCCCTTTTGGAGTAGGTCTCTCACAAGGACACAATATTACCTTAAATATACTCTCATGACAGTAGGTGATCATTCAAAGGGTCAAAACTCTGAGGACATGAAGCAGTTACAACACCCCAGTTATAATACAGAATGTCACACTAATTTCATCTGGATGCTCACTGCAATTCTACCCTAATTTGCTAAATAGCTTGGTAACTTTGACAATTTCTTGCTGTCAGAAATCTTTTACAACAGATATAATATCACCACTGTACTTTATCTTGTTGTTGGAAGACATTCAAAAAATTTGATTTTGTTTTTGTTTTTGTTTTTTCAAGAGACAGAGCTATGATACTTTTCAAAACTGTAATCATATCATTTGATATGGCACAGCAGAAAATCAATAAAGTAATATAAAATAAGATAAATGAGTTATCTTTCTTGGGAATCTTTTGGCTTAAAAATATGACAAGCTCTGTGAAAAAAAAAAAAAAAAACAGCTGATAAAAATCTCTCTTGAGCATGAGCAAATTGGATTATCAATTAGCAGTATGTCTTCAAAATTCTCCTTTTCTTAAGCCTCCTTCAGTTCAACTCTCATTTGTCAAGAACCAGTGAAAAATGTCTGTGATATGCAGCAAAGCCTTGCTAACAGTCAGCCATTTTCATCTTGAAAATAAAAGCTTGGTAAGCTTAACTAAATCTGTCTGTTAAAATCACTCACAGTAAAAACAATGCATGAAGAATTTCTTAAAAATAATTATTTCAGTGATTTAAGCTAATATTAAAGTCAGGCTGAAAAATTATCATTGACTCCAAAGTCGTGGAGACAGTCTTCATGCTTAGACAGTTACAAACTGGGGTGACAGAACGTAATAATTGACCTGAAGACTACAGGTTTTGTTTGTTTGTTTGTTTGTTTTTTCCCTCACCTATCCATTCATCTTCTATTCCTACCCAGAAACAATCTATCCTCTATTCACCTCGTTATGGACCAGGACTGTACCTTCTTGTTTTCCTCAGTCCTTCTGTATGCATATTAGACAAACTAGTATGTCTCAACAGCAAAAAATACGGTAGCCTTGGTCTGGGGAGTATATAATTTTGTATGTCTGAGTTAATAGAAAAGCTTTGACTTAATGATTCTCCTGAATCTGGGTCTGGGAATTTACACTGATTTATTTTTACCTCAGTGATATTTTTGAGGTATAAAAGCGTGGAAAAACATGGTCTCTGCAGTACATAATGCTAACCTGCTTTCTTGAAATTTTTTACTGACAGCAAGTGTTTCATCCAAATAAGACCACATCCATACGCTCCTTGGAAAAGGAGAGAGCAGAATTAGAAAAAGATGAATATTGCTATTAACCAAAACCTTTGGCTCCCACACATGGAATAATTTTAATTTCCCATATTTATTTACATGAATTTTCTGTGTTTTTTTCCAACTTGCTTTTCATAGCGTATTTAATAGCATACGAAGGCTTGTAAAGCAAAGGTAGACTATTGGAGAAATGGCCATAAATGTGTTACAACTTCATCACACTTCAGTGGCATGCTATTTTTAATTTTACCTCCATGGCTTCTTGTGCTTCCTGGATATTTGTGTCTCCAAGACTACAGTTACCTCTTCATCTCATGAGAAACTGAAATAACAGCTGATCTTAGCTCTGCATATGCTGCTTTATTTTAAGCACAGTTTAGTATCTATAAAATACGTCAGGTTAACAACACTAGAAATAGAAGCTTTTTGTTTGTCCCCAAAACAGCTATATCACAGAGAGTGACAAAAAAAGCTTCCTTAGAGTGTTCAGTGAGTGCTTTTCTGCACTTTTCTGACTGGACCATAGGCACAGAAATGGAAAGGTTTGCAAATCCCATTCTTTGTCATGGTGAAAAAATATGGTTTATACTTTTTTTCATAAATCAAAGCAGTTCCATCTAAAAGCTAATTAAATCTTTTACTTGCTCCTCCTACAGGAACATTGTTCCACAAGCTCCCTGCTATAAAGGCTAGAAAATTTCTCACCTGAGTCTGTTTCACTCCAGTGTATGCCCATTTTCTCTTGTACCAGTAAAACATATTCATATAAGCCATTTTTTTTCCTCAGTCTGCCATTTAGCCCAGCAAGCTACTAAAATACAGCAGTCGTGTTCTCTTTCAGCCTTTCTTTTGCTATTCTGAATAAACCAAGCTCTTCAAATCACCACTTAAGACAGTTCACCAGTTCCAGTTTTAAGTCAAAGACTGAGTACTATTACCTTTCTTTTGCTGCTAGAAAGGCACCATTATTTCATGTTCTGAAGTGAGACATACCTGGAAGGAGTTGAACCTCAAGTTTCTGCATCTTCATCCACTCAAAGGAGAAACAGCACCCTTATAATCTGGCATTAGTGTTAAGGGGCACTAAGGGGCACTAAGGGGCACTTCCAGCCCCGTGTCTCTTCAGACTTTGGCATTTGGCACTTCAACTGGTGTTGTCAAAAAGGTCTCAATTTGTGCCAATAGCACCTTGAAAATCTGTTTTCCAGCAGCTGTCTTGAGACCTTTCCTCCTGACAGTCTACAAGACTGTGTACCTCTACCATGCTCTGACCCTCCTAAACAAAGCTTTGCTTTGTTCAGTACTCTGTTGCTCACAACTTCTGGGGATGTACCTTAATACCTTTGTAAAATCCCTGTGTGTATGAATAATCAGCACTTCGGTGAGGCTATGATTATCAGAAGCAGAATAAAATATGAGTTTGGTAGATGTTACTCAGAAAACAAGCATGGGACCTTATAAAGACTCAAGTCGTGGATAATTTTATAAAGGTCAGAGAAACAATCTGAAATACAACTGTATAACTATTTACAGAGATACAGTTATCTATAGATATGCAGATAAACCTCAGTATCACAAAATAGAAAATAAATCTTCCCTAGGTGTTAGTTTGTTGTCACAAACATAGTCTTGTCATGGCTCCATTGCACGGTTTAGACAGAGACAATAGAAAAAAAAAAAAAAAAAAGGAACAGCAGAAACCATGAAGAAAATTTTTTCCACCGACATTTACAGTATAAGCATTGTTTCGTGACCATATTTGGTCACAAGTATATCTGAAAGTGATTTCAACCATTATTATTTTCAGTCACTGTGAGATGACAAGGCCAATGTGTCAGCTGCATGTATGGGAGAGAAGGACTATTTTTTTGTTTCCCAAGAGTTGTACATCAGTGTCTCCAAGAGAAGAGAAAAGAGAGACTGAAATATTTCTCAGACTGTTTTTCTTTGATATATTTCAGACTTTGATATACAGAAGGAATGAGTCACAGTTTGGCTTCATGGAACTATCACAAGAAAAACCTTTCGCTCTTATCTCAGATAATGTTCAAACTGCAGCCAGACAGCAATGAAATGGAAAATCACTACAATAAAAAGAATGGTTGGGAAGTGAAGATAGGAAGGGGAAAACTGTTAAAAATGCAGAGTTTAATTATGCCTAGTCTCTCCCTGCATCAACTTATTGTCCGTTAAAGTCAGACTTGGGAAGAGATCACCACTCAGGTTAGAACAATTTCAGTGAGAGAATTAAACATCTTTAACGCTGGAGACCCTTATTTGAGACATGCTTGCAGATAAATTTCCAGATGATGTGACTGGAATAGATTGACAAGTTTGTATTTTCTCCAGAATTATGTCATGTTTTCTATAGAACATCCAAGTTTATAAGACCGTTATGCATATATTATTGCCAAACAACTGTTAAGTGATGGGTTATGAAACCACAGCTTACAAAATATTGAGAATGAGTCTACATTTCTGTGATTAAAAGGTTATTTGTTTCTGATAAATGTCTGAAATGTACTCCTGTATTCATATCTGGCTACCTTATCTGATTACATTCAGAGTAAGAACAACACCATCGGATAGCTTGTGGGTAAGCTATACAACATGTGTACAGGTGCTCAGTCTAGCAGAATTGGAAAAAGAGAGTCAGCAAGCATGAGGTGACTGTGCCCTGTCAATAATGAGGAAATGCGAACATCCCAATCAGAGTGTATCGATGGACATAATCTGATGTGGATTTATTTAACTGCCATATAAAAGGGTAATTATAAACCATTTGAGTTTTTTATTGACAAGGTGAAAGGGATTAGTACTGTCATGTCTCAGCATTCATGTATTAACACTGTGTTTGAATGATGACAATAGATGCTTTCTATACAATAAATCTGTTCATGTTCTTTTCATCAGACTTTTGGCAGTACATAACAAAACAGGGTTTACACAGGGATCTGCTGAAAATATTCAGGCACTGAGGTCTCTGGGATTACAAAACTGATGATATGAGTGCACTGATTTTCATACACGTATGCACTGGTAGATGAGAAGAATAACGCAGGACATTCTAGCAACCCATGCCATGAATAAAAGAGAAAGGCCACTTTTCCTTCTTGGTTTCCCTTAGGACAATTGGAATATTTTACAAAACCTTCTGGCAGCAAGAAAATCTAGAAGCCATTATGACCCTCTTTTCTGCTTCCCAAATGTTAGCAAATGGTTATGGAGACAGATATCTTCTTGTTGTGAAACACAGCCCAAATGAAAATGTTGGCTGAAGGCAGTGGTCACAGTTAATGCTTTATTATAGTTTGTCAGCAGTCTGAGGCTTTCTCTCAAATAATGTCACAAAGCCTAGCCCAGAATACAACTGTAAATTGTAATTTTTAAATGTTCTAACTACATGGACTTAGCAACATCCGTCACAGCTTAGTTTCCAGTGTTTACCATAATTACCTCAGTATAGATAACAAACAATAAGTAGGCTGAATTTTTCCATCTTAACAAATTAGCATCTAGAAAGTTTCCATTGGACTTTGGTATTTTTTGGAGGTATGTATTATTCAGCGATTGAAAAAGATAAATGATTTCTGGCTTCAAAATTCACCCAGACTTATCCCTGATCCTAAATATATTTTCACAGTCTATCAATGAGAATTGTAAACTTTCTTTATGCATGAGAAACAATCTACCAAGATCATAACTTTCATGGGAATTGTCAAATTTCCATTCAAACATTAACTATTTTCAGCTAAATTTTTAAGGATCTTAGAATAATAGTTATTTAGCGGTTTTCACTTATCCATGGAAAGCTACAACAAGTATGTTTGGATGCTATTATTACACAATATTGATTTAATTTTCAATTACATTCCATAAGAATTTTCCCAAAAGAAACTTTAAGAACTTTTAGAACCAAATAAATAGACTACATTTCTGTCATTCTTTTCACAGGGGATAATAAAAATACGTAGCCTGTGTATGACAAATTCTGCTGTTATCTGAATAAAGTATTTATGATCGTGTATTCCCTAAAGTATTAATTGCATGACTATTTGTTTTATATAAAGCATTTACATATAAATTAGTAACATTAGAATGCTCTTCTGCTATTTTTCTACTTTTAAAATTCATCCTATACTGTGAATACAATTATGATAGTAATCACTGCTACATCTTTTTCAGTGAACAATCTCCCCTCTTTCATATTTCTGAGGACTTATTTTTATGGTGCTGTTTATTTTCATAGATACGTGGTATAGAGTTATCTATTTTACCTTATATGAATTATATTTGTATACGACACTTTGTGTTGTCTGAAAAGACTTAAAAAAAAAAAATTAATATGTTAAAAAATAAAATAGGAAATAGATTTTTTTTTCCAGGAGGTCTTGCAGGTCTACATAAAACCTGAAAATAGTTAAAGAAATGCTGTCTGTCACTAATATTTGATTTCCACAGAGCAGTTTCAAAACCAAAACAAGTAATAGTTCCCCTAGCTATGTGCAGACCATCTTGTATGTAGCTAGCAGGTAGCACATTGTTTGTCTGTGTAAAATTATTCCACTGGGTGACAAGAACAAATGCTTATGAAGTGCTACAGAAAATGCACACAAGGTATGTATGTTAGAGCTCATAAAAGAGCACTGGATTGTTTCCACAAGCTGTAATAAAGTGGTGTCTGTGTGCAACATAAACAAAAAGGACAGCCAAAGTAATCTGTAAAACTGGAAAAAGGAGTTTGACAGTTTCCATATTCTTGGGGAGTTGTAAGCAATCATTATGAACTTGACTTCACTTTCTTAATCTTTCCTTCCTTCTGTCTGAGCAAGACATTGTATCAACAAATGGATTCTTAAGGAAAAACTGTGAAGATAATGGAAATATCAATATAAAATCAAAAAAAAAAAAAAACAACTTAGAAGACCAAAAAAAAAAAGAAAAAAGTGTGCTTACACACTAATCCTAAATCCTCAGGACCAAAGATAGTATCACTTATTAGGCCTTTATCCTCATTACAGGGATCAATCTTCAGCCAGTGGAAGAAGTTACCTACTCTTTAATTTTTGATAAGGGTTTTTCCTTTAAATCCAGGTAGCCTTAAAGGTGTTTGTTTTCGTTTTTGTTTTTTTTTTTTTTTGTGGTTTCCTCATCATCTATTGCATAAAGGTGTCAAATACAATTATTATAAAGTACATGACAGTCAAAATTACACATTTTACAACTTGCAGTTGTAAAATTGATTTTCGTGATAACCCTTTAAGAACTGAAATAAAACTTCTATTCTGACAAATACAGAGCCAACATACTTTCTTTTGCAAATTGGAATTCATGAAATCAATTATAATATGAATAGGCATTACAAAACTGAAATTGGTATGCATTCTGAGCAGGGGAGCCTACAAGAGTACATGAATACAGCAATAGTTCTCTTGAAAAGTGACTCTAAAAAGTTTAAAATGTATAATTGCTCACGTTTAATAGAAGCTAGACTATAAGAATGAATACATATCCTGGTACCCCATTTTAGGTTTAGAACAAGTACTATACACAAACAGAAATCCTTCCCCAAAGTTGCTCTGTCTCAGTAATATTGCTTTCAGTAATAATGATATTAACAAATACATCTCTCTGAATAGAATGCATCTCAAATTTTCTAGGATTTTGCAGAAAATGATGCTGGACAGAGATGCAGTGATATTGTCAAGTGACTTCGTAATCCAGGAAGAAAATCATGCACCTGAGGTCCAGTCATGTTTGTACTGGCAGACCAGACTGGATTTCCTTGGAGGCCATGGGAAGAGGCAGGACAACATGTGAATCATTAGATGCTGTCTTGCATAGGGACAGGAAGTTCTTCAGAACCTACATCAGCTCCCTAGTATCTATAAATCGTCTTGGTGTGTTTCCAGAAGATGAAGAACTGTCCATTAGATAACGCAGTAAGAAAGCCCACTCTGCTCAATGCCAGAGGCTGGCTGTCATAGATTCTGGAGTAATTTCAAGTTGCTCATAGAATTTTTACTTAATTGGAGAACAGAAGGACACAATTAGACACAGGTGAAATATACTCTATACTCAAATAAGACTTTTCTTGCAGCCATGAGGACACAGTTGGTCATGGAGACACAAATGATGTGCAAAGAAATGGGTTGTCAAATAGCATTGCATCAAGAAAGAGAAGACTCATCTCCCTCCATTTACCAGTGATAAATTTCAAAAGCCTTATACAGATCTTATTTTCATTACATGTATATTCCTTGCTACAAGAACAAATAATGCATTTTAATATGATAGAAGGCCAAAGTTTTTGTTGTTGTTGTTGTTGTTGTTATTGCTGTTGCTTGTTACAAGGAAACATTAAGATACATCAAAAAATCAATCCCTGTTGTTAGTAATTGTAACACAATAGTGTCAGAGAACCTGACAGATATTGTAGGTCTAGTACTACACAAGAGGAGGGCATATACTGACATCTCCAGCCTCAGAAGCTCTCAATCTTCAATCAAAACAGAGAAAAATGTAGCATGGAAACTCCGAGAGGTGAAGTGACTCCATTTTGGCTCAGCAGCAGGCTGATAACAACAGCATAATGTATTAATTTTAACATGCCAATGAAATCTAAACTTCTGGAATCAATGGCAATACAAGGAAGTCATGATCACTGGGTTATATGTCTGAAAAGAAGTCATGACTGGTTTTAACTCTCCTCCAGAGATTCACTAATTACCAGAGATTTATTTTTTAATTTTTTTTTATTTGCTAGATATGTTGTCAAGACAGTTTTAAATGAATGTTCTTATTTTACATTTTCTGCAGTTCTCTGGAGTAGGAAATATTTTATTATAGAATTATGAGTCAGTATTCTGTCTCTCTCCAACTGCTAATTGATAAGGACAAAATTCCTAAGGACATGTGTTCACAAGATTAAGCTGGAGAACTTTTAGCCTGACTTAAGTTCAGATCAGGCCTATTTGCCCTCTAACCCTTATTTTGCTTTTTTGCTTTTTGTCTTTTCTTACAGAAATCTCTTCAGAACTTAAATACAAAAGAACTGTAGGTATGAATAATCCTTTCTCCTTGCAATCCCCCTGTGTTAGAGTGGAAACGACCAAAGTTCTTATTATGGTGTGTAATAATGCTCTATACATCTAATGCCTCTGCCAGAAGAGTTCCTTAGCAGCAGACTGGGGTTAAAGAAGCACATTTTATTTAATCAAGAGTGACATTATTAACAGTACCATCACAGAACATACATACTGAGTCAATTTTCCAATGCCTTTCACTTTGAGGCAAGTATTTTGCATGCCTCACATCCAGGTGCATGGTTACCTGGAATGGGAGATTATCTCTTAAAGGATCACTTATGGTTAGCAATTTTCAGTAAGCCCATAAAAGTTCAGAAGGCCAAACTCAAATTTGAATAGTAGGAAGTTACATATTTTTGATGCACTGTGAGGGAAATACATTAAGCTAAAATGACCAAGTAGGATGTCTTTCCTACCCTTTTTCCTCTCTCTCAGGAGGAAAATGCAAAAACCCTAAAAGCAAAACTTTATATTAAAATCATTATGCTCTCAAGTGAAAGTAATAGAAACCACCTTTCAAGCCCAGTATCAGGAATGTAATTCTGAGATACAATCTTCTAACTTCAGATTTGGAAAGCATAAAACATATGCTTCACACATCATACAAAATAAACACTCTTCCTCTTAAAAAAAAAAAAACACATATATATATATATAAATTCTTTTTTGCCACTCAGGCATTTAATTAGAACTTCGAAAATAAATTGTAAATGAAAATGTAATAAACTATAGTTTGGGATTTTTTTTCTAGGGAAGTCTAAATTAACATAGTTAATGAAATTACTTTACTTTTCTGCTTTGTCAGTAAACTAAATCCCTTCCACCATTTCCTATTTGAAAACAACAACAAAAACACAAATAATCTGCTAAAGCAAATTATCTGCTTTTTCACCCAGGGATTACAAAGCTATTAATGCAATTTCCAGTGAACTCTATCAACAATACTTTAAAATGAACTTTAACACCTTACAAATGTTATTTGTTGGAGAAAAAAATACACCAGTTTCTCTAAATACAAGAGATTTTGAATTTAGCAAGCTAGAGTCAGTAGTTTTATGAAGTTTATTATCTTCTGGATACTCTCTCACTAAGCTCACAGGTAATGCCAAGAACAGTTATGAGCTTATTTGAAGCTGAGCTGTAGTGCAATAAGGAAAAAAAATCTATTTTCTCTTAACTGCCAAATGAGCAATAATGAACTAAGCCATTCTGCAAGGATTTGAGGAATGTTTGAAAACAGCAGCTGGTGAAGATCAAACAGGAGTTTACCTTTAATGATAGTGCCACACAAATAGGCTTTGGTATTCAGAAGGTCTGTCCATATCTAAGGGGGTTTTCAGGATTTGGAAAATGCAGGATGGTGTTTGACAGCTTTTCTGTAGAGGCTGTGGTGGGCTGTGCCATGTTCTATCTTGGTAATTCTTACCTCAATTCCACAAATGCTTATCAAAAGCTAACTTTGAAAAACTGGAAATGGTACGTACAGCAAAAACAGCACTGAATGTAACTAAACTAAAGCTAACTAGACTAAAGCTAACTAAACTAAACTTTAACTAAACTAAAGCTAACTAAAACTTACTTTTGGCTTTTTTTTACCTTACCATGATATTGATAATCCTTAAAATAATAGGTTCATCTTTAAACATTACTTTTTAAAGGCAGTGTGAATGCAGAAAGAAAATCAACTTGTGTATACAACACATTTTACACATTTTTGGTATATAGGAGAAGGATCAGGATATTATCAAATCCCCTTTCTTTTGAAAGTTTTGCTGATTTAGTAGTTAAAGTAATCTATTTCCTGTCACCATTTAAAATGAGAGTTCAGAGCCTGATTGGTTAGTGCATTTTCACTTAAATTATTTGATAGTATGTACAACACCTCTGTGTGAAATTTGAGTTTTTAAACTCAAAAGTGTTATCAAGAAAACTTATACTGTCTATAAAATGACAAATGATTGATATGAAAAATGTGTGCTGATATTTGAATTATAATCATTTAATTCTATGATTACTTTATTAAAAACAAAGAAAAAACCTTATTAGGTTAAATATTGCATACGGAAAATCTATTTCAAATCAAACTGCTGGGACTCTGATTTGAATATTTCCAGCAGAGAACATCATTTTCTAAATTAGTAAGAAACAAAGATTTTTAATGTATGCAGAACAAACATAACAAAAACAAAATTCTGACTGGATTTATCATCAGAAACACAGTTCAGTGAGTGAATAGCTGTGGGGTAGATAACAACACATTTCTAAATGAGTTATCAGGAAACATCACTTTATTTGATGGTTAAAATAAATTTTCTTTTTTTTTTTTTAATAGATTCATTTACGTTAAATATTTTAAATTCTATATCACTAACATTTTGACTCTGGTTGTTTTAGAAGTTGAAATTTCTGAAGGCTGTCATTTAAAGGCAGAGTTCTAGTCTTATTTTGTATTTTATATTTCAAATTATCTAAGATAATAATAATATTTTACGTGAAGATTGTGAATAAGTCTAGAAGTGCCAAAGGTAGGAGATATCTAGGGATTAGATGTGTTGTTGGTTATGGAGGAATTGCTAATTTCTTTTAAATGAAATTGTGAAGCCCATTTCTATTTTCAGTGGCATATGGCTTGGTTTTAAAAATAAAGTATGATTTGCAGCGAAATAGACACAAGTCTCTTATTGTCTTTCATTTATATGCTTTTATGTCTTCTAATACTGTAAATTCAACTCACTTCCCAATCATTATGATTTCAATATCACAATAGGACTGGAAGTATAGAAAACATTCATACTTTAAAATTTAATATATGCATACATAGGAGACAGCAGCAAAGAATTTTAGGCTTTCATTTGTAAAGGAACTGCCTACACCATTTTGAAAATCTGCCTATAAATGCTTGGCATTAAACTTACACAGACAGTATGTACCAAAGAAATAAAATGAACCCTTCCTCGGCTTCTGAACTTAAAAGAAGTCAATTCTCTTTACCTTATGTTTTCATATGTTCAGATAATAATGTCTTTTTTAAAGCTGAGAATTTAATAAAACTTGGAGAAAATATGGGAAAAGAAATGAATAAAGACATGGATCTTTTCTTATGAATGGAAATATGTATCCTTTAGCTGATGATAAGAAGTCCATTATTTGTACTCGAGTTACAGCGCTAGCTGCTCTCTTGTGAAAGGTGTAAATAAGTGATCAAGAACATTTTTGAACTGGTTGAGCTGATTTTATAATAAGTCTGAATTTTGATAGCCTCCCTGAACATGCACACCTACAGATTCCAGAAACATTTGATCATCTTTGCCATTTTATGTGTCTTTATTGTGCCCCAGTGATGTATATGGAGAGATGAATAATCTGCTTTTTGATAGGCTCTGCCAGTTTGTATAATGCTAACAGAGTACTTTTGAAAAAGTTACCAGAAGAGTGCTATTAAAATCAAACTTTAATTGAGACACCCACTTCATTCTCATTCGGATCTCATCAGTTTTCATTCACATGTGACACTTTGCCAGCTTATAGTTTTTGTAATAAGACCTTATAATAAAAGGTGGTCCTATGGGAAAATAAAAGCCGAGAAGAAAAGAGCTTATTTCCTGAAATGAATTCAACATGGGACTGATGGCTCTTAGCAAGATAAGTAGCTGAGACTGTTCAGTGACAGCAGTCTCTTATTTATTTACAATAAAATCATATTTATCTGAAGGTCTCAGCACACAGCTTAAATTCACGGTTAACTGGAAGGACTTGTCACACAGATCTGATCATCATGTTTGCTCTGTATATTTCAAGGTGGGACAGTTAAAGGATGTCTTTTTCCTGCAAAGCTGGCGCAAAAGAAGACGCAAACTCTCACAAAGCTCAGCCCGGTAGAGCCCCAACACTGCTCCTGTCCAAGGCTAGAGTCAGTACTCAATATAGTCAGTTTTTGACTAGTAACGTGCTCAGATAAATTCTGACAGACGCATCCCAGTTACAAGCACTATATAATCAACTTAGAAAGACTAAATAAAAATATTCTTCATTCAAACGAAATTGCAAGGAAAACCTTGTACATGGAACATTAATATCCTTGCTTCACTACAGTATATCAAGCTCTATTAAGATAGTGCCATGTAAATCTCTTTGCTGCTTTATTTTCCCTCTGGATAGCCACCTGTGGTAGTCTACCAGCCTAGATTTTCCCTTCTCTTGTGACATTTCTGTCTGTGTCCCATTCATGTCTGTGTGATTCATTCCAACTGTGCTACCACTTGTGCATCTAAATAAAATGCTACAACTAAGATTGCATCTTTAACATTTGCATTAAAGTTTAGTGTTCAAGATTTTCTCTGTTTCTCTAAATATCTATATGCCCCAACTGCTGACAAATAGCAATAATTCAGAAATCAATTCATATAGCCCCTGAAGGTAAAACAAGTGACGCTGCCCTATTAATGTCTAAGGTTGATTTCAAGCTAATAAATTGAAAATAATGGTATTTATAAATCAAAGTCTGAGTGGAAGAGATGTCTTCACAAATATGATTTTGCTACCTGCTACATCAAGATGAAAGACAAATGTGGCTGCAGCAGCCTTTTTGCAAGGTGCTACATATAACTGTTCTGCACCTTTGGTGGAGCGATGCTTACAGAGATACCTGAAGTAGTCAAGCTGAAGCTTTCAGTAATCTAGCTTGTCACAATAGAGGGTCTGAAAATAGCACCCTCCACAGAAATGAAATAAAAGTTGATCTGAGACAAGCCATGACTGCAGCAGTGCTTTGCAATGACCCTAGGTAACTTTGTCTACGGCTTCGGGTTTTCAGTTAGCCTTGTTTTTACCTTATATGAATGTCTTATTCCTTGTTCTTTTAAATCATACAAGAGACCATGACACCTTAAACTCTTTTCTCTCCTGTACTATTTTACTTCTATCTGTTTACTTTCATCAAATCCTCAAGCTACAAGAACACCACAAACTGAGATGTCATTTATTTTGTGAAAAAACAGATTAGCTGGGCATATTGCTCTATGGGGTTTTGAAAGTGTGTTATCCTTAACTATTTGAAAGAATTAAGACTTGCTGCAGAAATGTTAGAAATAATTTTCAATAATTAACAGTGGCCAAGTCAGGTCCTGGCTTTACAAATATCTTGTGCAAATTTTTGGAAAGTGTGAAATGCCATTTGAATCACAACTTTAGCCAGTTAAAGTATAAAGAAATCTGTCTGATAATGGATGGATATCACCTGTAGTAAGAGGAAAAAATAGTGTTAAAATCCTTCTCTAAAACAGAGCTCAAAATCTCCATCCCACTTGCTGTCATAATTCAACATATGAACAGATTTCAGTCTTGATATGTGCTAATCATCCTTCCTGGTTCTTGGGGCTATACAGGTGGAGCCCCAAGCCTCAATGCCAGTCAAGTGGATCTGAGCCTTCAGAGACTGAAGGCTCCAGAACCTTCAGGAAGAAGTCCACTCACACAGAGTGTAAGTTTTGACTCTTACCGCATTTTGACACTGGACAAGTATAAATCAACAAAGACGTTTGTCTAGTCTGAATCCTCAGTACATGATATTTTAGACATATGGAAAATGGAAACTAAGTTAGTTTACTACGCAATAATAAAAAGGGTAGAACAAAAGAGGTGGCAGAAAATTGACACAGAAAAAATTAAAGAGAGAGGAGAATGGCAAGAGACATCATAGACTATGAGAGTTCATTCCACTGTATCAGTAATACAAAGAGCAGAGGTGCTAGTCTGTGGTAACTGTAATTTGGAAAGATGTTGGCATATGATACTGAGACGTTTGGTGGTGTTTAGCAAGCTATTTTGCATCTGCTTTCACTGAACAAAAATCACACGAATATAGATGATATTGATCAAGTAACTAAAAGGCCATTGCAAAATTTAAAGGGATAATCTATTATTCTCTTCATATCATGGAGGGGATGACAAGTAGTAATGGGCTTTAACTGCATCAGGAAGGATTCAGGTTACAGAGTAAAAAAGGCTTTGAAAGAGTAGAAAGGATAATGAGTGACTGAAATATTTTGCCTGGGGAAATAGTGGAGTCTTCATCTTTTGAACAGTTTTTAGGACAGGTCAGGCAATCATTTGTCAAGAATAGTTTGCGATAGGAATAGCATCTGTCACAACCTGACTTTGCCCTGGGGCAGAAGGAAAGTCTAAAGGATGTTCTTGAAGCTCCTTCAGTTATTTTCCTATAACTTTTATAGTTTACTCTTATTCTGAGAGTTAGTAAACAAGATTGTAACTACTGCCTTTTTGTTACATGCATACCCGCAATCTCCAGAATTCCTGATTGCCTTTGGGAAGAATTATGTGGCTATTGTAGCTATGTCAATAATTTTTATATCATCTGTGGGGCAGGTTAGCATTTGTAAACAAACATATTGTCGGACAAATTGAAATCGGTCTTTCCTTTGACTTCAAGATGAGCTCAATTGCATCATGCAGATTCAGGCAACTAAGTCAGCAGCTGGTCTCCCATGGCTCTCTTTGTAGTCTGCACATAGACAGGCACTTTAAAGGAGCAAGCAATAGTATGAGCCTAATTTATGTGCTCTGAAGACAAGCCGAAGAACTGAGCAGGTTAAGTACTGACACAGACTGATTAAACTGTGAGTCAGTAGCTGGATAATGTAAATACTCTCCTCCCTTACCTTCATAGTGCTTAAATTACCAAGCAAGTGGCTATCATAAATAACCAAAGAGAAGATATGAAAATATAATGTGGAAAAAATAGAAAGAAATTAATCACATTCACAGAGTTTATAGATTTTGCTGCAAACTCTTCTTCCATTTCCATGCAATAAATAATATCTGGACAAACTAATTGTTTCCTCTAACAACTCTATGTGAAAAATCTCTGAAATAGGCTGGTTATCTAAATATCTAGTCAAGAGCAAAAGAAAGCAAACCCACTGTATTTTGGCTCCTACTCAGACTGGTAATAAAAATAAGATAGTTTAAAATAAATATATTTTAGGACTTTTAGAAGTCTTTTATAGGAAGAATAAAGTAAACACACAGCATAATTTCTTTTGATTTTTTTTTTGACAGAGATAGATTCCTACTTTTAAATGATAGAGTTAAAAAAAAAAAAAAAAACAAAAAAAAAAAACAGACTAATGTATATCCAGCCTTCAACTTCAATGCATTAAATTAAAATTATCCTAGAATCAGGAGGACTCCTGCTTCCATCCATAATGTTCAATATGTTTTTCTTATCTAAGGTTTAGCTGAGTAACTATTTGACACTAAGGGAATATTGATGATTCACAAAATAACATTTTATTTTTACTATCACTAAAGCGATTATTCATAGAACTATCAGGTAGAATTCTGCACATGAAGGAATTATGTTAAAAAATAAAGATCAGGTTGCAACTGAACAGCAAAAGTATGAACACGGACTGCCTTGTTTGTTTGGTTGGTTGGTTTTGGAAGTACAAGTGTATCATCATTTGATTTAATTTTAAATGCTTAATTGTATTCCATCTCACTAGTTCAACTGGATATCACCTATTATCTATCATTTCATTGAAACATTTATTCAGTACAGCCTCATTGTGCTGAAGTTAGTAGGTAGCCAGACCCCCCACTGAACAGTGGAATAGGTTAAGAGAAAAAGAAGATATTTGTTATGTATAAATAAATGGGAAAGCCCATACAATTCTGAGGGACTATAACTGGAACTGTGATATTTAGAACTACTAAGTATAGTCATGAGACATTTGTGACCTATTTAATTAGGAGGATGCATGCCATATTATTATTGTCGTTATCATTTAAGTTCATCTAAGCATCCATGTTTATTTTTTCCTAAATATTCTTTTATATATACAACTCATATGGATATAAGAAGTTTTTAGCTTGAAGTGTGAAATGCAGTAACAAAATTGCAATATTTGTTTTCTGCCATTTCATTCAGATTGCAAAGTCTTTGGCACAACAACAAAAGTGTTTTCAATGGGACTTCCATTTGGGGTCTCCATAATGCTGAGGAGGGGAGGACAGGGATGAGGCTCACATCCCTTCCACAGTCATCAGAATACAAATTGCTGCATATTGAGGGTTTTATTGCACTCTACTGCTGCTGCTTCAATGGAAGGACTGTTTCCCCCCAAGATCTCTCATAAAAAGGAGATCACTGCTGGACTGCTGACAGGAATGTTTAACACTGCCCATGCTTGTGTCCTGCAGAGTTATGGAGGTTAACAACTTTCAAAGCTTAGATAATGCTGCAGGAATTGGCAGTGAATAAATAATTCATAACTACTTTTTTAAGGATAAAAAATAAAAAAAAGAGAGAGAGAGAGAGAGAGAAAATGTTTGCAGCTTGACTCAGTTTAAAGCTACTGTTAAAGTACTTGATTTTCTCATAAATGTCATTTTTCCCCTTTTACTTCTTTTGGCAGCAGGGTCTCTTCCAAAGGCTTGATGACAGTATAATGGAAAGTTAATAAACGGATCAGCACATTGTTTTCATTCATTCCAGATGTT
The DNA here is from genome assembly GCF_009769625.2 of Cygnus olor. Lineage (NCBI taxonomy): Eukaryota > Metazoa > Chordata > Aves > Anseriformes > Anatidae > Cygnus > Cygnus olor. The sequence continues at coordinate 39,935,555 of NC_049169.1, read as the reverse complement.
TCCTTCATTATGCCAGATGCATTACTTCCTAAGAAGAAAGCTGCAAAGAGCGCAAATTTTAGGAGGCTCTTAGGAGACTCTTAGGAGACAAGATGTGTAGTTCAAAAAAAGCAGTGTGCATCTTTGTATGGCTGGAAGAAAATAGTTTCAGTTAAGTTTATTCTAGATATGTGAATACACAGCAATATGCACACATCAAAAAAAAAAAAAAAAAAAAAAAAAAAAGCTATGATGGACCTCAAAGAAACTAGACATAAAAAATCTTTTTACATGTGTTTTTTAAGGTAGATGGGACAGCTCCTATACTGACTAATTCTTCCTGACATCCACAGGTATCCAGGAAATACATTTGGTTAGGACTACTTACCACTAACTGTTTTAATCACAGCAGGATAGACAGAAGAGATGTTAATAAGCACTCTGTAAAATGTCATAGTGTCTGAACTTAGAGCATGGTTGCTGTTTTGTAGGGTCTAGATGTGAAACTGTAAATGATTGTCACTACTGAATAATGAAAAAAAAAAAAAAAAGATTATACAGGAACATCCAAAATTTTAGTAATGAATTTAAGAGCCTGGGACTCATTTGCTACTAAATAAATAAATAAATAAATAAATAATAGTAAAAACAAAAGCACAAGTAAACTCCATGTCCTTACATAACCCGTTTTCTGTTTATAATTCAGCCCACGACAAATTATTATATTTGGATGTAGTTTAGCTAACGTTTGCATAAGAATATAGAAACACCAGCAGTTTAAACCTATTAGTACATAGATAACCTTATGGTTATCATAATGTTTCTTGTTATAAATATCTGGGGTGTAAAAAAGCATTTTAAGATTTTGAAAGAGTTTTTATTCTCCCAAAGGTTTTTTGTCCTGAAATGTCCAGCATTAAGCCAGGTACCTATTTTCTCACATGAAATCTTTTAACAGTCTATGTTTGTCACCTTCCTATTTTATTGAGGCCTTTTTGTGCAGCCCTGGATTTTTTGGTTTAACCTGTTAGAGTGAAACCTACAACCTTATCATTTCATTTCATTCAAGAATATAGAAGCCATCATTTTACAAAGCTGGCAGCTTTTCTGCTTTTCATATTTTTTTCATATAATTTAGTTGGGTCCTCTAATAGGGTTATATTTCATATAGGCTGAATACACCCTTTGTGCTTGCATTGGTCCTCAAGAACTTACAGATGAAAATAAAGTGGTTTATCGCATAAGGAATAGTGACTGTGTTGACCATTAACCTCAACAACTTGCATACACTATAGTGGGGCATATAAAGCACTCATTGTAGTGAGATCTGATCAGCGCAAGAGATTTATTCAAGCCAAGACACTGATTATAGAATGGAGCCCACAGATACCTGTACTATTCTACACTGCCATCTATTCCAGACCAGGTATTTTCCATTCTCCTACGTACAGTATTTGAATGTCAAGCCTCAGGCAGCTTTTCTTCTTGCAATGTTTTTTTTTGTTTTGTTTTGTTTTGTTTTGTTTTCCCTCATACAAAAACAGTATTGGAAAAATAATAATAATAATAAAAAAGTTATGCAAAATACCTGCTGTGCTATAATTAACTTATAAATGATTTTTTGTTGATTAGTATTGTACTTATAACTTTAAATGTACTTTTAATAAAATAACCACTGGGCTATATGTTGTATTGATTGCATGAAAAACAAATTAAACCAATTTCACATTCATGTTTGCATGTAATATGCATAATTTTTTATCTTTTAACTAATTAATTTAATATTTAATTTAAAAGTTAATCTAATTTAATATAAGATTCTCAGAATAAGAGAAAAATTGGTTGCCTCCCTGATCAATTTCCAGGCCTTTGACTGAATGTAAATATAATTTTATCTTTTTCTAAAATTTGATGTAAGTACATGCAACTCCAAAATGTTTTGAAAAAATGAATTATCTGCTTAGAACCCAGTGATACAAATCCCCTGTGCTATTAGATACTCCTGGAAATGTGGCAGAATTTGGCTGTTTATAAATAATAATTAAAAAATAATGTTACAACCAACCAAACAAAGAAACAAAAAATCAACCCACAAGTGAAAACATGATTGTCTAGATTATAAATACAAGCATTCAGAAGTTAGGAACTATCAGTTTAAGACAGTTAAATTCATTTTCTCATTTTTGTTTACTTATTTTGTTCACTTATATGACAACACAGGCAACTTTCCTGGTAATGCACAAACGCTTTCTGTAGGAAGACTGCCTTCTCTGGTGAGTCTTTTTTATGCTACTCTTTGAGTGTGCTGATATACAGTTTGTTGTTGGTGGTTTTCCTCCATTAATGAAAGCCTAGTCTCACTTGCTGTTTGCTTTGATGTCAAAACATCTTAAACCTTGATTCAAGAAGGGACTTTGGTGAAGAACTCAGAGTTACCCCACCATCATCTGTGAATGCCCCAAATCTCTTCAGTCTTGATAAAACTCACATGTTTAGTTCTTAAAAAGAAAATCATATGTATATCTACAAAGATGTTCTTCCACCCACCTCTCTCCAGGTAGTACCTTCAATAAGTTTTCTTAGAAACCAGTACTGAATGGAGTTCTGCTTAGAGTGTAGTGATGGACAAGGTTTGCCAAGTGGAGATGTCCTTTTCTTCAACAGTGTCTGTGTGGCATGGCTAATGAAAGTCTCTTAATTACTAATGAATTCTTAACTCCTTTTTAAAAAATGAAACAAGTCCAGATAGGAAGGTATTCACCACAGAGGACAGCTAGTGACTGATTTTGTCTCCCACATCAGTAATGACATTTTTGATTGCTGTATGGATAGCTGTATGAAGGGGCTGTCCTTACCGTGTACCGCCTTTCAGTGGAAAAGATAGTCATTACTCAGCCATATGTTGTTATTTAGGAGAAGGTTCAAGTCAGGACTGAACAGAGGTCTTTGGATTAAGGATCAGTCAGATCCTCCATCAGCTACCTGTTCCAGATGGCTCATTTCCAGAAGTCACTGAAATCTGGGCCTCCTTTTGATATACCTAACTTTGCATGCTTCACTCTGTAGTTGAGATTACCTATTTTAAGAGAGATTAAAGGCTCAAAGCAAAATCATTCTGGGTGTTCCTCATTAGAAAGAAAGGTTTGGTAATTGCTGACAGAATATGACTATATGTTGACTCTTTAGACCCAGAGACCAAGAGAAGCAAGGCTTTTGACTGGTGAACAGGGAAATGATTGGTCATTTCACAACTTGCAAAGGGGCAGAAGAGTATGGTTGAGGCTGAGAACAAGGTGCTATAAAGTGTAGGTGTAAAATGTCGCTCATACTTCAGAACCAGCGAAGTAAAGAAGATTTGGGGGGAAGTCGTGTCAAGGGGAAGTCATGTTTAATCAACCTGATAGCCTTCTGCAATGAGATGATTGGCTGGATGGATGAGGGGAGAGCAGTGGATGTTGTCTACCTTGACTTCAGCAAGGCTTTTGACACTGTCTCCCATAACATCCTCCTGGGCAAGCTCTGAAGTGTGGGATCCATGAGTGGACGGTGGGGTGGATTGAGAACTGGCTTGATGGCAGAGTTCAGACAGGTGTGCTCAGTGGTGCTGAGTCTAGTTGGAGGCCTGTGGCTCGTGGTGTCCCCCAGGGGTCAGTACTGGGTCCAGTGCTATTCAATGTATTTATCAATAACCTGGATGAAGGGACAGAGTGCACCCTCAGCAAGTTTGCAGATGATAGAAAGCTTGATGGAGTGGCTGACAAACCAGAGGCTTGTGCAGCCATTCAGAGGGACCTGGACAGGCTGGAAAGTTGGATGGAGAGGAGCCTCATGAGGTTCAACAAGTGCAAGTTCAGGGTCCTGCACCTTGGGAGGAACAACCCCAGGCACCAGTACAGACTGGGGGCTGACCTGCTGGAGAGCAGCTCTGCAGAGAGGGACCTGGGGGTCATGGTGAACAACAAGTTAACCAAGAGCCAGAAGTGTGCCCTTGTGGCCAAGTAGGCCTATGTGGTCCTAGCCTGAATCAGGAGGCTAGGACCTGCTGTCCTGTGTGGACAGCAGGTCGAGAGAGGTGATCCTCCCCCTCTTCTCAGCTCTGGCGAGGCCACACCTGGAGTACTGTGTGCAGTTCTGGGCTCCCCAGCACAAGAGGGATGAAAAACTTCTAGAGAGGGCCCAGTGTAGAGCCATGAAGATGATTAAGGGATTGGAGCATCTGTCTTATGAGGAAAGACTAAGTGAGCTGGGCCTGTTTTGCCTAGAGAAGAGAAGATTGAGAGGGGATCTTATCAACCTCTACAAATACCTGAGAGGGCAATGTAAAGAAGATGAGGCCAAACTCTTCCTAGTGGTGGCCACAGACAGGAAAAGGGGTAATGGGTATAAATTGAACCACAGGATGTTTCATCACCATATGAGGAAGAACTTCTTTATGGTTCGGGTGACAGAGCACTGGAACAGGATGCCCAGATAGGTTGTGGAGTCTCCTTCTTTGAAGATATTCAAAACCTGCCTGGATCCTGTGTAATATGCTCTATGTGACCCTGCTTGAGTGGGGGGGTTGGACTAGATGATCTCTGGAAATCCCTTCCAGCCTCAACCATTCTGTGATTCTCTGATTTGTTACGAGCCCCTTCATGGGAGAGAATGAGTCTAGCCTGTTCCCAGGATGGAAAGATGCAGATATGAAGCCTGTTTCTGAGGTTAACAGGATCCTGTTCCTGGGACACAACTTTGAAAGCCAAAGCCTCATGAACAGGGAGCTCCACCCAGCACTGCAACAGTTCAAGTGCCAGCAGGATTAGAGTGTGTATCTTAAATCCTGAACTGGGCACACCATACAGCAGGGGGTCCTGATAGAAATACAACAACCACCTCCAAGAGTGTGGATATGTCTCAGTGGCATTTCACAGCTTCATACAGAAAACAGCAGGGTTAGTAGTTTTTTATCAGTTTTGTTATCTGTTAGTTTTTCCCTTTTACAGTTATGTGTCAGAGCTCCATAACATCCAACTCCTTCTGGATTTAGATATCAAAATGTGGCAAAATTCAACTGGAATTCTCTGATGGAGCTTGTTTTCACTGAAACAAACAAAACCAACCAACCAACAACAACAAAACAACAAAAGACACCCTAAATTAGAGAAATTTAAAATTTTCAGAGTTTATTCTGACAAAACAGAAGGGAAGACTGCTTTTCAATAGAATCCTACTGATTGCCTACCTGTTGCTGGAGAGGTCAGACTCCACACCTTTGTCTCTGGTGTAACTCCATCCCTCTACAACTCCAGATTGCAACACACACACTTTGCCACAGGGACTGGCAATCAGTTTTGACTCAACGGAAAGGAGTCTGGGAATTGAGAGAACAGAATTCAAACTGTGCTGTCTAAATGGGAGAAGATGTCCAAATATGCAGATGTATCACACACCTTGTGAGAACTTCACAGTCTGATTTTTTGGGTGGTCCTTTGGGGACCCAGGAGTTGGACTCAATGATCCTTGTTGGTCCCTTTCAACTCGGGATACTCTATAATTGAAACCCAATGTGCAGCGTTAAGAAAAAAATACTGAAATACTCTTCACTCCTCTTTAAAAATCTACATTTGGGCTCTTCTGTCCCGTAAGCTCCCAACAGTGGAGCAGAAAGCCTCAGAGCTTCAGGCCCTTATCCTAAGTCTCCCAGTTCCCAGCTTCCAAGTGCTGGCTGTCCAACAGCTTGGATTGCAGGCTGGTGGTCTTGGGATTCTGGGACCCAGTAGATTTCAGAGACTTTCTGTAAAACACAGTGGTTCTTGCTAAAACAAAGCATTTTTTGTTTGTTTTTGAGCTTTTCTTTCTCATAAGAAAAGTCTAGAATGTCACATGCTTAGACTTATACCTTTTTTTCCCTTCCTCAAAATAGCCATTTTTTTCATGAAGTGGATATTTGGTCCTGTTTTGATACTGTGGGTAAGAAGCAGATATTGTCTTTGATTGTTTCTTTCCCCTCATATGTAATACACTTTTCTTTATAACATACCTCTAAGGAAGTAAAAGGTAATACAGATGTGCTCTTTTTATGAATTGCAAACTGTTAAAGACAAAATTGCAGACTATATTTTGAGCAAATTTGAATACAATTGCAGTATTTTAGAGCAAAGTTTTGAATGCATAGGTCTTATAGACTGGATTTGCAAACCTTGACCTAAAACCTTCTGTGGCCCAAATACCAGATTTGGATAGCCAGAAACTGAGGCATAAGTAGTGAAAATTTCAGTTAATGTGACCTTCTCATAGTTTCTTTAAAAGGCAGAAGTATGATCTAATTTTACAAAAAAGCAGTGAATCACCATAGCTGTGAAACCATTTTAGCCTGATTTTCTAAAAAATGTTTGTGCCTGTGCATGTCTTTGTATCTGTCTGTAAAATTTATTGACCAATTTCAGCGAATACTTGAAAGGAAGGTAGAGATTTCAGAAATAACTGAAGTAGTTCTTAATTTACAGTTAATAATTAACAACAAGTTTTCAGAAACAGTTGTAAGGAAAGTGTACTGGACATTATGAAGAAAGAGAAGAAACTAAAACATGAAAGTATTTGTTTTTAAATTTCAGGGTATCTGAATGTAGAATTTTGAACCAGAAGACATGACACAGATTCATTAGAATATGTTATCATTCATAATGCAGTTTCTGTTCGTGTTACACTCTGTCTTAAACCACCTACCTGGAGGGGAACTAAAAAAAAAATAAAAAAAAATTGTACTTATATATTTAAAATATGGTATTGCAATGAAGCTGCACACATGAATGGGTTGTGCTGGTAAATAATCTTTAGCACTGTGTCTTCTCCAATGTGTATGTTTGCATGTGTGTATGTGCATGTGAGTGCATGTGTATGTTTTTTCCAGAGAAAGCACAGTAACAGGCAAGGATGACACTTACATCAGAAATAATGGAACATCTCCCAAAGAGAAGTTTATTACCCTCACTAAAATGTCACATTTTTTCTCATGTCTTAACAGCAAACCAAACATCTGCCAGCACCAAGCCTAACACTGCAGTGCACTGGGGCAGGAAGTACACCCTGCCTGTGCAGTAGCCCTTAGTGGGAATCCTTGTCAGCTGAAGGGCATTATGACTTCCACTACCAATTGAAAAAATATTGATTTCATGATATAAGGCTGTAGCATCCTCCCCCAGGCATCAACAGTCATGTTGGAATATTGATATTGTGCCTACCATCATCAATAAAGTCAGTGGGAGCTGCAGAGATGAGCTGCTAGCCCTGTTGTGCTGTGGTCCCACAGCTATTTGCTAGTCAGAGATCTTGGAAGGTCAGGAAGGATGGTCTTCATTCCCTGTTATACATAGGTCTGGGTCTCATTAGTTGGAGACTGTGATCTCTTAACACTGTAGGTGAAGGCTTCGAATAATGCCCTAGTCTGTCTCTGTAGCTTTTGTTTGGAGCACGTTCATTTGCTCCTGAAGATGTAATGTCTCCTTGTCAGTGCAGGCTACAAAACAAAAGAACATGTTCCCTGGCAAAGAAAGCTGCAGAGAATTGACTAGCAGACTAACAGCTCCCTTCCATAGTTATGAAGAGAAGACTACAAGGACTCATAATTTAACAAAATTTGAAAACGCTGATAAAGTGAAATAAAAAAAAAAAAAAAAAAAAGAAAGAAAGAAAAAAGGAAACTCTTGAAATGCGTGCAAAGTGTCTTCTGAAGTTTGGAAGTCAAGTCTCTATCATCGGGCCTTAAAATCGTGGTTGTTTATCGTTTAAATATTTTCAGTAGCCATGCTTTCAAAAACAGCAGTAAAACTTCTAGGATGAAACTTGCTTTTATACGTGCTTTATAAGATTTCATACTATAGCTTATTACAATAATTTCACAGCATCCAATTTACTGGAACTACATTACTTTACAATTTATGCTCTTTTCAAAATAGTTTTTATAAAATAGTTAGGTCATATAGAGGCCAGAAGACATTTGCTATGTTATGAATATCAAAATCACAATTAATATTAAACAAAAATGTCTCCAATAGCATAATACATAACTATTTTAATCCATTTATCAGGGAATGAGTCTGTGCAGATGAGACTTTCTTTATATAGTCATATACATAGCAGATTGTCTTAGAACTATTTGCTTTGTCTTTAGGAATTCTCAAGTGTATATTTAACAGTTGAGATTCATTGTATGTTGGCATTTGCACAACTGTTTTCTCTGAAAGCAACAAATGTGAATCATCACAACAATGAATCCTTAGAGAATGCTTCATTCTACTATGATGTATTCTATTTTTCTTTGAAATCTTGGAAAAAGTGTTCTTGGTAATTGGGTTCAAGGTCTTCCAAACTGAGAACTTGTTTGCACACATGCATTTGGAATGTACCTGCACCCAGAGCATAGATTCAATAAACAAAATAAGTGTATTTAAAGGCTGAGTAGAAATATGAGGCTATACTTGCATTGAAGAGTTTGAATTTTATGCTATAAACAACACACTAAGAATAGTAGTGGGATAACATCAAAATGCAAATCTTTTTAAGTGACTTCACAAAGATACAGCTCCTAAAAGTAATTGTGTTCATTTTGAATAATTTAATTCCATTAAATCCTAACTTTAACATATTGTTCTCCCAAACAATAAAGGTTTAAATTTTATATTTGAATAAGCATTGCACAAAAATATAGGATGGTCTATAGAATAAGAAAAGAAGCTCCACTGCATTTCATATTTGATGAATGAATAACTGCCTGGTTACTGTAAGGGCTGATCTCTGAGACACTTTATATGTGACACTCTGAAACACTGTGGAATGATGCAACATATTTGGGCCATGGCAAGTTCTAGGATTTATATTTGAATAGACTTGAAAACCAGAAGTGACGGATGGGATCATCATGTCTGACCTTCCATACTGCAAGTGGCAAATACTCTCTGAAAAAGGACCAATGCCAGAACTTCAGACATAATTAATTTATTTGAAAACAGAATTGCCATCTCCCCTGGGAAGTCTGTTCCAATGTTTAATTGCACTTTCTGCTTGGAAATTATGTCTTATTTCAAAGGCAAAGATCAGATTCTTGGATCTTGTTATGCCTTTGATATACTGAAAAAAAAAAACTTTCCTTACACATTTTTTTCCATGTGTAACAAGTAATTTTTTTAACTTCTTTGTGATAAGACGAATAGAGAAGTTGATATCAGGAGAGCAGATCAATTTGTTGCAATCTAAGATCCAAAAAAAGAAAAGGCATCACTACATAAAAGGTTCATTTCTATGATACACAGGAATATTTGTCAGGAATTGAAATAGACACCAGTGACATGACATCAAGAAAAAACACAGACACCTGAAGATTCTGGTGACTTGAGAAGCAACAGAGAAAGTACATGAAGAATGTTCTAAAAAAATCTCTCTCGAAATAATGAGAAAGAAAAGCATATGAAAGTTAATTCTTTGGTTGGGTAAGCAGTATTTCATGGACATTTTAATTTCATAGAATCATAGAAAAGACGGAATTTATGGATCAGGTGCAACAGAGAACTTTTAGATAATCTTTCAAATACATGAGGTGAAAAAAAATTCAAAAGGTAGAGGCATGAATTCTAAATCTTTCTTGACCCGAAAGTGCTTGATTTTTTTGAACAGTTCTCCATCTCACACCTTTAGGTCCTCTTCTTCCCCCTAAAAGTGAGAAGGCACAAACTCAAGCTAAAGTGGAAAATATTTCCTGAAGCATGAAGTGTCAAACTCATACTGGCATCAGAGTTAGACTGAGTCTTTAATCATGGAGACACAATGTTATCTTCATAATCTAATTTTGAATCCTTCTGGATGAAAGTCATTATAATTATTATTGAATTTTATCCAATTAAAGTGTGTCCTCTAGAGTGTTGCACTAATTGACTTTTCTATAACTGCAACTGTATTTCTATGCATTGTCATATTAATAAATAAGCATTATAATTATAATGGTTCCAGCTGGGACTACTTTAGTTAAAGGTCATGTTTTTCTCAAAAGGTGTATAGTTTATATACTGTCAAGTTTAGAATTAAGAGGATAAAATGTAATTAAACTTATTTTTACCTCAACTCTTCTCCCAGTCAAAAGCATAAAAAAACTCACCTTTTAAAGTTAGGTTTCATGTGACCTGTGTTGAAGTCTTGTAAAAGACTATTCCTTAGTGAGTAACATAACATTTTAAATAGAATATATATATATATATATGTATATATTAACAAATTTAAGCCTCTTAAAACTCAGGAATGGTACATCTAAGTCCTGAGCTTCTTGTTCTTCATATTTATTAAGTTTTATTTCTATTAAGTTTTACTTCTAACTTTTAGGCTTCCAGAGAATGCATTCTATTTTCCAGAAATCGTCACTTCAGCAGTGGCCATTATATCTGAAACCTGAGCACTGGAAATATAGAACTGTGACAGATAAGCTACAATGTCAAAAGATTTTTTTTTAAACTGGTATGTTAGCCTAGAATTGGATTACCTTCATATTCATATGGCAATTTAGAAAAGATTAAATCTCTGGATAAATCATCAAACTGGGAAAGGAAATCCAAACAACTTTCATTAGTTAATTGAAATGCACAAATTATTATGATAATTACAGTAAATTGAAATTGTCTTATAATAGGAATTAAAAAACAACGCCAACAACAAACCAACAGCAACAACAGGAAACGCCAAGATGAGTCCATCAGAGTTTTTAAGGTTTTGACAGAGATTTATTCTACTTTTTCCAAAACTTTCTTTATCACCCAGGGTAAAAGCCCTAAGGTGGACGGGTCACAGCAAAATTTCTGAATATATTATAGTCTGTGGTGGTTTTACCCAGCTGAGCAGCTGAGCTCCAACACAACTGCTCTCTCACTCCCCCTCCCCAAAGGGAAAGGGGGAGAAAATATGATGAAAAGGGCTCAAGGGTTGAGATAAGGGCAGGGATATCACTCAACAATTATCATCATGGGCAAAACAGACTCAGCATAGGGAGATTAATAAAATTTATTACCTATTACTAACAAGCTAGAGCAGTGACAAACAAAGAAAACAAAATAAAAACACCTTCTCCCCATACGACCTCTTCTACCTTCTTTCCCCAAGTTGCACAGGGGATCAGGGGAATGGGGGTTGTGGTCAGTCTATAGCACTTTGTCTCCACCGGTCCTTCTCGGTCACTCTCTGCTCCTGCTCCAGGTGCGGTCCCTCCCACAGGATGCCGTCCTTCCCGAACTGATCTTTCAGGGGCTTCGCACAGGCAGCAGCTCTTCAAGAACTACTCCAAATATGTGTCTGTAACACAGGGTCCATCCGTCAGGAGCACACTGCTCCAATATGATTCCCCCACAGGCAGCAGCTCCTGCCAGATTAGTTGCTCCTGTGTGGGCTCCTCTCCAAGGGCTACAGCTCCAGCCTGGAGTCTGCTCAGGCAGGGGTCCTCCACAGGCTGCAACCTCCTCCAGGCCACATCCACCTGCTCCACCATGGGCTCAGCTCCTCCATGGGCTGCAGCATGGAGATCTGCTCTGCCATGGGACCCATGGACTGCAGGGGGACAGCCTGCTCCACCAGGGGCCTCTCCACAGGCCACAAGGGAACTTCAGTTCCAGTGGCTGGAGCACCTCCTCTCCCTCTTTCTGCACTGATTTTGGCATCTTCAGGGCTGTTTCTCACTCCTCGCTCTCCCAGCTGCTGTTCCGCAGCATTATTTTTTTTCCACTCTCTTAAATCTGTTCTCACAGAGGTGCAAACAACATCACTTATTGGCTCAGCTCTGGACAGCAGTGGGTCCCTTTGGAACTGGCTGAAACTGGCCCTTATCTAACATGGGGCAGCTGCTGGGCTCTTGTAACAGAATCCACCCCTGCAACCCCCCAATATCAAAACCTTGCCATGTAAACCCAATACTTCTGGCTATGTATGTTTAGAGAGCTGTCTGAGAAGACACAGCCATAACACGGTGGCAGATCCTCGGTAAGAAATCATCTTTCTGAAAATGGATCCAGTTGAGGGAATGAGTTTTAGAGATTCTGATCAGAAGCCTGTGAAGAATATTCTATTTTTGTTTAAATCATTTGTTTCTGCAAATCCTTCAATTTGAGAGCAAAATATATGAGCTCTGAGAATATGAATGAAAAGTAAAAGCTTCCATCAAAGTCAAGGCCAAACTGGGTGTGTTGTGAGACTACACAATCTGCTGAAGTGCAGGGACAGTAATTTTTCTTTGCTATTTGTAATCAATGTGTTGAATTTAATTGTGCTGTACATTTGGCTAATCATAATGATCTTCATATTGGTTCATCTGATACCAATATGGCAATAACTCCTTCATATTGTTCAATACAGTTGCTGGTTTTCACTCATTCAAGGACCTCTTAGTGTCACTGTATTTTAGATTTACTGTAATTACTACTCCACTGAAAAGACCTGAGTATAAGGTGTATATATATAAGTGTTTAAAATATGAGACAATGAGATCCAATAATTGGCTGCTACCTTGGCTGCTGAGTTAAATCCAGTTGGAGTCTGGTCACTGGTGGAGTCCCCCAGGGCTCAGTACTAGGGCCAGTTCTCTTCAATATCTTTATCAATGATCTGGATGAGGGGATCGAGTGTACCCCCAGTAAGTTTGCAGATGACACCAAGTTAGGTGCGTGTGTTGATCTGCTCGAGGGTAGGAAGGCTCTGCAGGAGGATCTGGATAGGCTAGACCAATGGGCTGAGGCCAACTGTATCAGGTTCAACAAGACCAAGTGCCGGGTCCCGCACCTGGGGCACAACAACCCCAAGCAGTGCTACAGGCTGGGAGATGAGTGGTTAGAAAGCTGCCTGGCAGAGAAGGACCTGGGATTACTGGTTGATATTCGACTGAATATGAGCCAGCAGTGTGCTCAGGTGGCCACAAAGGCCAACAGCATCCTGGCTTGTATAAGAAGCAGTGTGGCCAGCAGGGCTACGGAAGTGATTGTCCCCCTGTACTCGGCTCTGGTGAGGCCACATCTCGAGTACTGTGTTCAGTTTTGGGCCCCTCGCTACAAGAAGGACATGGAGGTGCTCGAGCAAGTCCAGAGAAGGGCAACGAAGCTGGTGCAGGGTCTGGAGAACAAGTCTTACGAGGAGTGGCTGAGAGAGCTGGGATTGTTCAGCCTGGAGATGAGGAGGCTCAGGGGCGACCTCATAGCTCTCTATAGGTACCTTAAAGGAGGCTGTAGCGAGGTGGGGGTTGGTCTATTCTCCCACGGGCCTGGTGACAGGATGAGGGGGAATGGGCTAAAGTTGCACCAGGGGACATTTAGGTTGGACATTAGGAAGAACTTCTTTACTGAAAGGATTGTTAGGCACTGGAATGGGCTGCCCAGGTAAGTGGTTCAGTCACCATCCCTGGAGGTCTTTAAAAGACATTTAGATGTTGAGCTTAGTGATATGGTTTAGTGGAGGACTTGTTAGTGTTAGATCAGAGGTTGGACTCAGTGATCTTGGAGGTCTCTTCCAACCTAGACAATTCTGTGATTCTGTGATTTTGTCTGGACCATAACAAAGACAGACTTGAATTTGTTTGCTGTAGTATCACTGTTGTATGGAAATATTTAAAAAGCCTTGTACACTGAAAAAAAAATAATAAAATGAAATAAAATGTCTTGGTCAGCAAGTTTTACTTCTCAGAAGAAAACCTGCAAGGCATTTTGGGTCATAAGACATAACTGAAAAGTTAAAGTGAGATAGAGCTATACTTGAGCATTGGCAGAGGGTAACAGTAATGTTAAGTCTAATAAGTTTGAAACACCAGGAATACATAATTGTTCTGAAATCCCATTAGGGAGATGTATTATTATTAGGTACTGCTGTTGCTTCAGTAAGGGAAAGCATTTAAAATACAAATCAGTGGGCACAAAGGTTAGGATGAAATCTAAGACATAAGTTTTTTAAATAAAGTCACAAATCATTTCCTTTTCGTGGGAAGACAGATGCACCATTTTGAGGAGCCCCAAGAAAGAAGATGTAGAATAAATGTCTTGCTGTTTTAGACTTTGCAATCTAACTGGAGAAACTTACTTTGTGCCAATAGGCATTAAAAACACTCACACAACTTCTCTGCCAATATGGCAATTTGCATAGCATTACCCATAATGCTTCACATTGTGTCTTTGCTTTGAAAACAGATTTAATTGAGCCTTGCTGAGCTGCATTAATGTGTCTGTTTAAATTGAGCAAATCTAATTAGCTCGCATGAAAGTTATGCCACCTCTGGTGCAGCAAAGCTAATGCAATTAAAGTCAGCCAGATGTATTGAGTATTGTAAACATGCAGTCTGACTGGTGGAGAATAGTTCAGTATTCATCAGAGACTGGACAGTTTTGTAACACATTAACAGCAGCTGCACTCTCTACAGTATACAAATATATATTATGCTGTGTATATGACTATTTTAAAATGCCAAGGATTCTGCATTCTACAACAGTAGATGTTATAAGATCAGAACAATCTAATCTACATCTGTGCAAGTCCAAGTAGTAATTTTTAAAGGGGTCACTACTTTTATATAATAGAAATTGCTACAAAATCAATATTTACTGAACAATTCGTACCTAAAAGCAGTTTATACTGGAAATTATTTCAGAAATCTTGACTAAGCGCCTTTATGAACTGGGTTTCTAAAAAAGCTGGAATAGTACAGTAACTGCAGTAATAGAGGAAACTCCAAGATTCTCTTTGAAAAGAATCAGAAGGTGCTTAACATGGTAAAAAGGTATTTTAGTGGAATGACTAATTAATTATTTTCATTACAGACTTACTGGATTATGTACCATATTCTAGTTAGCTAATGCATATAAACAAGACAGTTCTTGAGATGCTCAAGAATCCTCTTGAGATAATTTCTTATCCTCGTACTGATTTGTTTTTAATAATGATCTTAGTATCAATAATCAATAATCAATAATCTTCTTCTTTATTTATTCAATTAAGCTATAATTGCTGTTAACGGTAATAAATTTTGATGTTTCACACTGCAGAAAAGGTACTCAGTGGAAAATAAGGTAGCTTATGCTCTCTTCATTCTTCTTAGATCTTGAACTTGCCACTTTCTAAATTTTTGACTTTCTTAGCTGTAAAATGAAAATAGCAGTGCCTCAAGAAATAATGTGGGGGTTTTTTTTTTTTTTTTTTTTTTTTTGTTTTTTTTTTTTTCCCAAGAAAGTTGGAGGTATGTAAATACTATAGAATGAAAGAATTGTGCATAATTTAGTTACTCAGAAGCAGTAGGTTAATCATAGATTAGAA
Source organism: Cygnus olor (assembly GCF_009769625.2). Classification (NCBI taxonomy): domain Eukaryota; kingdom Metazoa; phylum Chordata; class Aves; order Anseriformes; family Anatidae; genus Cygnus; species Cygnus olor. Next base: position 39,920,279 of record NC_049169.1, on the reverse strand, counting down.
CAAAAACGTCTGTTTGCAGAACATCTTTGGTACATAGTTTAAAAAAAAAAAAATTAGAATTGTCATAAAAACTTAAAATAGGACACTAATGAGGAATTCAGTTTTTAAAAACCAATAACCTTTACTCTTAAAGAAGAAAATAGCTTTAAACATGTTCAAGAGAAACTTTCCTGTATTTAGCTGTGTGCCTCAAATTCTAGACTTTATGTTGCCTGTTGATTTTTAAAGGCAACATGGAAAAAAATATATATATATATATGCTTACCTACTGGATTTTTAGATTCTTTCTATACAAATATTACTTAGTAAATATTACCTTTAACACCATTCCCTACAATCTTCACTATGGAAGAGGAATGGATTTGATGAAGGGATGGTTTAATACATTCCTGCTTTCCATAGTGTTTTGCATATCAGATATCTGTGGAGTCCCTGAAATAAGTGAAAATGGCTTAGAAGCCGCTTTAAATACTTTGTCCAATGAGGTTTTATTACCCTACAGTGATGTACCTTCCTTCAATACACAACAACCTTAAGAAATGTCTAGGGTATCGGTACAGTCTTTCCACCACTTTGCTAAGAATGTTGTACAGGTACTTTCCTCCCACCTCTCCTCTTCCATGCCGCGTCATGGCAGTGGAATTGAAGTCATATCAGGTTTGCAAGGAGTGGATTCCTTGAATCAGATTGTGTGGGGAGGAATGAGTTGCACAACATTGTTTGTTTGAAAAAAGAATGCTAGGAGGAACATATACATATATATATTTAAGCTGCTGAACAGGATGCAGATGCCTCTGTTGTTCTTCATCCTCTTCATTTTACAAGGATATAATTCTGTTGGGCACTTAAGACACATTCATTAACCAACTTGTCCATCTTTTAAAAATTACCATTTCCATTTTAAGAAATGTTGAAATGCCGGACGTCAGTCCCTGGAGTCAAAAGACTGCCTCCAAAAGGGGCGGAGGGAAGGCAACACATGTGGGGCTTGTTCCACCACCATTCTGGTGGCAATCTGATGTACCTTTAATTTGTGCAGGACTGCATGTCACAAGATACCAGTGTCATTTTTTAACTGTAATTTCCACCAGCAACTAAACTTCTAAGTAACTTCTGGGCAAGCTGATTCATTGTCCTGTCATTGATTTGCCTTCACTGAAAAAAAACCTGTCTTTCTTTACCAGAATCTATGCCTTCATGGTGCTTGTGCCATGGGGAAGACAGCAATTATTCTAAAACATATGGGCTTAAGGCAGATATCTGTTATCTGGAAAAAAAGTACATTGTTTTGGTACTTTAAATCAGAAACAGAAAAGTAAATGCAGAGTGAGAAAGAAGCAAAGTTTTCTGAGTAAAATAAACCAGGCTCCCACCTATCCCAGTGACTTGTTTATCTTAAAGAAACGTCATCTGAAGGAAATTAGCTGGGAGAAGAAAGGGAGAACATCTTACACAGAGAAATACAGTCACTGAACTGGGTATTAGTTAAATAACAAAAACAATTATTTTGAACTAAGCAGGATGCACTTTTCAAAAGTTGAGAGAAAAGAACAGTTGCAGCTTGATACCTTCTGCTACTGGCTGAGACCTGCCACAAGTTCGTTAACACCTTCAGAGATGAATGTACTGGGACAAACTTTTTTATTTTTCTTTCATGAGGGAAAAGGGACACTGTACCAACTAAATAAAGCCCTATGTCACCTAGCAAACAGATAGCACGTAGCAAACAAAAGACAAACAAAAAGATTCAGGATGATTAAAAGAATTATAAAAGACCTGTAAGTGGTTGAAACATAAAGATATCTCAAAGTTTCTTTCTTTTCAAAAGAGGCAATATCTTAGGAACTTGATTATTAGTAATCAACATATTATTTAGCTAGCCATGACTCCAGAGGCTTTATTACCTACACTTTTTTAAAACATGAAAATGATTAAATCAAGTCAAGTCACATAAATTGAGGAGAAAAAAAAATAATCCAGAGCTAGATATTTAAGAACAATTTACAAAGCATTCTGTAAACCTTGCAGATGGCACAGTTGAAATGGGAAAGGGACCACACCATTCAGTCTGTTAGTCTTCATAATCTAATTTACATGGAAGACACATGTGAAGGGTTCCTTGATGTGTTGCAAAAGGGAGCTTCTGGGGGTTGACATGCTGGTATGAAATTAATGTCTAGATGAAAATTGCAAATGGGCTGAAACATTTACACAAGAACCTAGTCCAGAGAACAACAACTGCAGGCTTTTTGCGCTGGCCCTGGGGGAACCTGACCTCAGGAAGTTTGTCTGTGCAGGCAGAGAAGGGAGCTGTCCTCCTCCTTGCCCTTTCTTCTATGACTCCTCTCACTAAAGGCATGTATGCCCAAACACATGAGCAAGTTTATCAGTATAAGCATAGATGAGTGTAAACTCTGTTCCAGATTTAGCTTTAGGAAACCACTTGCTGCAATATTTCATAATGCTTTCACCTGATAAATATATGGTATTCCAATAAAACAGAGATCACGGAAGCACTACATGAAACTTCATTTATTGGGGAAAGCAATTGCAGATAACTAAGAGACCCCTAAGTAATTAACATATAATAATAAATTTCATCTATTTCCTCCAACTCCGCAGGAAACCCTCCTGCTTATCCTACACAAAAGCTGATTAAAACTGGGATTGCTCCACATCTTAAACCTTAACAAAGACCTATCCAATACAAAAAATTATTTAATATCATCATTATTTTCTAATATATCTTCAGAGGTCATACCTATTTTACATAGTATGGCTGTATAAATTGTTTTTGAGTTGTTTTGCCATGCAATTTCAATTAAAAGATTGCCAGGCTGTCACACATTATAAGTAAAGTATAAAATATAAATTGGTTAAGTATCAGTTATAAAAGCAAAGAAGCAAAACACATACAAGATCAGGTAGCAGAAGAGAATACAAGTATAATGACCAGGACCACAGGATTGCAAGTGGAAAGGAAGAGCAATGATTCTGATTAACAGAAACTGAATGAATAATGTGACTGAAACAAAACACAAGCTGAGGGAATAATATGGATAACATAAAACAGACTCAGTTGTCTTTTATTGAGAGCAAGTCCTTAATCTTGGAAAATAAAATGACAATTATTAGTTTATTAAAAACGTTTTACAAGCCAGCTTTGTGGAAACATGCACATGCCATTAAGAAAGATTCGCTTTTGCAAAAACAGATCAGATCCTGGCAACAACATTAGTTGTTAAAATAACACGTAGTTACTTACACAACACTTTCTTTAGAGAAAGTGAGAGTTCATGCCTAATGCAGGTCATAGCAAAAAATAAACAGAGCTTTTCCTAGTAGATGCAAAATTTGTTGAGAACTTCAGTTCAAAACAATAATCCAAGTGAGAACAAGGCTGAGTCTCCTCTCTTACCTCTGTTACAGAGACAGGTAGCAATGTGAACTCAAGATGCATAAGGATATAACTACTTGTAACTGAGTATATCAGTTGGAAAACTTTCTGGGAATGTTTTGACTGAAGGCCCTTTTTATAAGTAAATGAAATAAAATACCCATTTCCAGTTTGTCAGCTTGGACTACAATGTCATGGTAAAAGGTTAGTTACCAGAGTTAACACCCACGCAATTTTTTTTTTTTTTTTTGCTGTCATTCTCAAGAAAACTATGTATTTAAAACCCTACAATTTTTAAATCTGAATAAGGCTAAAAAAAAAATATCATTATGAACAGAGAAACACTGATTTAAGTTTACTTAAAAAAAATTTAAGATATATTTACTTCCAACCATCAAGGAACAGTATCAACATACTGATTTCTTTGGGGGCATGCAGGGAAAGAGATCCAAAAATCTGTCCCAGGGCAGCTTATTTCAGCAGTTCCAGCTTAGATGTAACCTCACATAGGTAAAGGAGCTTGCTGAAATTTCAAATAAATTATATCTACATATCTGATATCACTTCTAGGGCTTATGGAAGATATTCCTTATTGTTTTAACTCTTCTAAGCAAGGCAGTTCTCTCTGTGGCCTTTTCTTCCACTCTAGTACTAGTATGCATGCTTTTGATAAAAAGAAACACTCCCAAAGAAACTGTCAGCACCCCAAGTATAGAGGTGTAATTTCTGAGCATTTCTCTCTTGATAACTCTTGATAATCACAATGAACACAGTACCTAGAATGCTAAGTGCTCAGCAGACTAAACAACTGCTTTTCAAAAATATCATAGGCCTTAAGAATATGAAAGAATCTTTTAAATCAAACAGCTCCACTCTATATACTTTTCCTTACATGCAGCATAACTGTTAGAAGGTCTAACCACTCCTTAGCCAGTATTTACTTAAAGCAGCATTTTCCTCATCTGAGCTTTTAAGTATCCCTACCTTCACATTTAATACACTAAACAAAGTCTCTGCCCTCATTTTCATAGTTCCATTCCAATCAGAGGGACTGCTTGGGGGCTCCCAGGTGCATTCTATAAAAGAAAGAGCATATAGCTGCTTTGAATTTAATGGAAGCTATTTTTGACAAGCAAAGCAAAAATTTGCTAGGGCAAATCTGCTTTAAAGCAAGAGACAAGAAAACATTCTCTTCTTTCCTATGTTACTGGTCATTCTGACTTCTCCAGTTGTGATATGCTATTCTTGAACCTGTATCATTTCTTTAACAACACATTGAAGATAGACTCAGATCTCTGTTGCATCTCTCCTTAGTTTATGGGGAAGGCATAGATGCTTGAAAACTACTTTAACAGGGTAATTATTGCCTGGTGTAATTTACTGGCTAATATAATGATCTGAGAGGCAATAGAAAAAGGAAGAACTCACAGCAGCTGAAGCTAGGCAATATGTGTCTTTAAATGACAATGACACTGAATGAATTAGCTGTGTTAGAATACAAAAAAAAATAAATATACAAGTTTCAAGCAAGATTTTTCAAACATCTATATAAAACTGAGTTCTGTTTTTGCTTTATTCTCCATTTTGTGTGCCATTTCCCTGTTGATGCACTGCATTGTAGAAGTATCCTGGCTGTGACAAGATCAGTTTCTTCCCAATGTAACTTTCAACAGAAAGAGTGTAGGAAAACTTTTAATGAGAGCTGAGAGAGGCTGTTGCTTCTGACTGTGCCTTAACTACCTGTGCCTGCACAAGTGTCATTTCACTGCTTTTACATAAACCAGCTAAAGAGACTGGAGACTTTCAAATGAGACATGGGTTTGTGCAGGTCAGACAGCGCTGGTAAAGGTAGATGTTCTCTGTCGGCTGTGAGAGAAGAGGGATGGGAGGGATGAGAAGAAAACTCATTGTCAGAAAAATCAGCCTTCACCTTATGCTGTTAATAGAGGCAATATCTACTCCAACGTAGAAGTCAAAGCTCTGTGCTTTCAAACACTTGTGGCCATCTAGCACTTTTAAAAGCAGCAATGAGTATAATGCAGAAGCCTTCCTTGTAAGTCTTGCCTCCTGTTAGCCTAGTGAGGTGCCAGGTTGGATCAATTAGGAAGCACAAAAAAGCTGCATTGGGATAAAGGGGTGTACCAGGAACTGTGAGGTCAGTAAGGTGAAGCCTCAGATCCATGGTTTATGAGACTGAGATTTGTATTTCCAGAAAGGAGAAGAGGTGCAGGGAGTGAAACCTTAAATGTGTCTGGGAGACTTAGAAGTGAATATTGATCCTGACATCCATCCAGCTTACAAACATGTAGTCTCTGCAGTTGGCTGTACTCTTTCCGTAGAGATGTGGAAAGGTGGCTGAGTGAGCAGAGGTCTATATTGGTCCTGTATGGTAGGCCCATCTGGCCCAGCACTAGCTTAGCCGAGTTGCAAGTCTGGGTCATGAAGCCTAATTATTGACAGATTAAATTCATGCTGTCAGCAGGGCTTTTTCTCTCACACAGGACATAAACTTAATACTGCCAAAGTATATCTGAACTTACCTGTTTTATGCCTTGTCACCTTGAGTCTCTTTGTGCTTCCCAGTATTTCCAGTCCTGCTGGTGGGGCTCAGATAAGAAAGAAACCATGTCTAGTGGAGTAATATCTGCAGAGAGGAGAGGCTGAAAGGCATTACATCAACAAGGTTCAGGCCTAATATTCATTAGCTCCAGAAAATTGCTTGACACAGCTCAGAACTACATTACATTACCAAACGATGGTGCCAGAGAGCTGTGCCCAGATAAGGGATGATGCACTACTCAGATATGTGCCATGTCACAGGAAGAGCTTAGTTATTTATGTGAGTTAACACACAGAGGTGCAATCAGTTTTAAAATCAGTGCAAAATCTTCCTGCTGAGCTCAGTTGTGGAATCTAGTGCATATCTAGTGCAATCATTAAAAATAAGTGTGAAGCTCTCATATCTAGGCACTGTGCTATAAGTTTTCATCTGAACTGACCTCTAGCTCACAGAAGGCTGCAATTTCACCTCATACAAATTAATCCTGCACAAACACAGCATGATACATGAATCATATAAAATCTTTTAGTGGTATTTTTAAGGCCTAGGGGGATACCTGTTCATAGGATGAAAAATAATAATAATAATAATATTTGCAGTTAGGATTTATTGAGTAACAGTTTTTAAAGAGGTTGCATTTATCAAACACTGTTTAATGGCTACAAGTTGTCTGGAGCTGTCCACAGAATTTCTGTGCCGATAGGCTTGTGGTCTGCATGTTGAGTCCTGTCCAAGCAGCAGGGACAAAGATGGAGAATCGATGCTCTGAAGATTTGTGTTACAAAGAATCTTTAGAGAAAAGTCAAAAAGGTAGCTTCACAGTGATGTCTTTAGGAAGTGCATGTTTAACCAGGGGAAATATTGATGATCTATATAGCTGTATTCCCTGGTGATTCTTTGGGTGTAACAGGTTACCCCAGCTGGGATGTGGCATGCTGCTTAACACCAGCTTTATGCCACTCCCAAACAAAGTGCTACTCAACAGGGGCAGATGTCTGGCTTAGTATTTTAACAGATGATCAATCAACAGTGTAGTACAGCCACACATAACAAAAGATATTTGATACTCTTGGTTATGCTTCAGATATACTCTAATGCTTCAGACATAGTGAAGTCCTGACCACAGGGATCACAACAGTAGCTATACTTAAAGAATTTGATGGTGCAGACTTATATTTTGAGAAAATTAAAAATAAATAAATAAATAAATGGAATTTTGCTGCAGGTTCAGTGCTGTTGTACTTGACCCCATTTACGTTACTTTCCAGGGCATGTTAAAGATGAATGGTAGAATTTTATCCAAAGACTCCAGCTGAGACTTAATATCTGATAGTTATGGCAGGCTAAAGACACGGACTGATGAATGCTGTTCAGTTTATAGACAACCATTTACCTGGATGTGATATTTAATGATGAATAGTAAATAAGCAACACATTTGGGGAAACTGTGATTCTCTTTGAGCCGAGTATGAAAACAAGGCAAGGAAAAGCAGAAGGCAGTGTCTGTTTTTTTCCAGCTCTCAACAAGCCTTCGCAACTATTCAGCTTTAGGAATAAGTTCCAGGTTAGTCATGAGGTTGTCTGGAGGAACCTCCACAATAAATGATTTATTTCGTATTTTTCTCTACTAATAAACTAGACAGGGCAGATGCATCAGTTCTGAGCACTGTCCTGTAATAATTCCAAACATTAGTGTAACCCTGGGCTTGGTTTTGAATTGCGTTGACTAGGAATTGCATAGGTAAGGCATCATTTCGAGGTTACTGTAGACTAAGAACCTTTCCCATTACATAGATTGTAGATGTAGACCTTAGTAGCATGTTTCAGTGGTGAACTTGTCAGTAGTAGGTTAAAGGTTGGACTAGATGATCTTAGAGGTCTTTTCCAACCTGAATGATTCTATGATTCTGTGGTTCTATGATTCAGTATAAGTATTCTGTGACAGGGGACAAGCAACTGTAACTGTAGAGATGTAGTGGGCTTCATTTTCTGGACAGTCTTACTTGAGCTTAAATATAAAAATAAAATATTATAATCAATGTATAGTGGTGGCAATCCGCAGAATTCCTTGAGATGCCGATCTAGCTTTCCTGTGCAGAAATAGAGCTTGCACTAACGCAAAATGGAAAGTCATTTAGACAAACTTAACTTTTATCAAAACTAAAAAAACATTTTTGAAATATATGCAGTAGCAGCTCAGGAACATTTTCAATAATCTCTGTGCTAGAATGGGTGTCCCAGCCCTCCAGCAGTGTAAACTGTTGGGCCTTCTCCCAAAATAGAGATCTGGGGATAAATAAATAAATAAATAAATAAATAAATGTTTTTATATATATATTATATATATATGTACACATAATCCCAAAGGAGACACTTAGAAAGATGTAAAGAGAATCAGATATGTAGGAAAAATAATGTTTCAGCCACACTACTCTGTCTGCAACAGTTAGTTCACTTATTTTTCCCAGGCTACTTGCTCAAGGAGAAATATCATAGACGTACACCTTCACAGGAAAAACTGTGATTCTTCTTTGCCACCTTCATCCTTTCAGTGAGTAAACCATGAGTTTCAAAACCTGATTTTGGCCATGGAAAATATGAATACTTTTAAGAATAAACAAGTTCTCTTTAGCCTGGCTCAGTCATAATCAACTGATGTAAGACTGCTTATTGTTTCCTATATGTCAAATAAGTCTCTCTACATATTTAAAGAAACAGCTTAGTTCACATTTATGATAAACTACGTCACAGCAAGCCACATCAAATTGCTGCAGGATGTCATTTTATTAATTTTAATAAATAAGGTTAGCATATTTGATACTCAGGCCCTGGACTTTTTTGAGGGATGTCAACGAGTACAGAAACACAGTGGTTTCTGCCATGTATTTTGTTAGATTGAGAGAACATGAGCATGGACATTGGGGTAGTCCTCTAGCTTCATGAAATCTCAGATTTCTTTGAGAAATCCTCTAGAATGAGAAGGATGACACTTTTTTTTTTTTTAGTTTTAGTTTTTAGTTTCTCCAAGCTTGAGCATCTTTGCTTATTGAGAGGAAAATAAAAGAGTCTTGATGAACTTCACCACAACTGAGATGCAGTCTTTTTGCAAGCTAAGCTAGCTTCTATAAGTATCTGAAGAAACAATACTGGTGAAGGTGAATGCGTGAGAATGAAAATATATTACTTATGATGATTTAAGCTTTTATTTCTACTAATGTTACTTGTACAGAAAAAATCTTATCAACATTTCTAGTATATTTGGGTTAAAGTATATCTTCCTTTTGCAGGCTTGCAATGCCTCCTTCATTATCAGCAGAATCTAGTACCATTCTAGCAAGCACAGAATTATTTTCTGTGTTGTGACTTTGGCTCTGTTTAAGAAAGGGATTACTATATTTATTAATAATCTAAATTAGTTTTAAATCAGACATTTTTAAACTTTAATCACTGATCAGACATCTGAAAAGGATCCTCAGCAGTCATCTACCTTTTGTCCAAAGAGATTAGGGTCCAATTGTATAAAAAATAACCCACAATGTATTCAAGCAAAACGGCTTTAGACCTTAGTGTCTGAATGAACTATTGTGTAGATAATCCTGTTTGTCAACCTGTTGAATTTATGCCAGGTAGCTCATGCATTCTTCTCATTAGCTGCGACATCTTTTTTCAAGTGTTGTAAATTACAAAATATTTTAAAGTAATGGGAATGGCAGAAAGAATCTGCCAAATGTTCATGTATGGAGACTGAAGTTATCGACTGAATCTGGCCACATTTGGTGATTTGGTGCATAGCAGTAATAAATACCAACAGAAATGCAGTGTCGTTTTTCTTGAATATGATATAGGTGAATCACACAGTATGGCCTCGTGAAAGCATATGTGCATCTGAGTATATACACAGGGGAGCAAGAGAAAAATATGTATTTTTTTTATGGATGATAATCTAAAACCAGAATTTCTTCAATTTTCTCACACAATAAGTCTCTTGAACATCTTAATGATACTAATGATACATCAATTTATAATTACTACAACTTCTTTTCATTAATTACAATTAGCACAACTCTAATTCTGAAAGTTACAGCTTATAGCAATATACTTGATTGCTATTTGTGTGTGTGTGTGTGTGTTTCTATATATGATGGTAAAAAAACTTTCAAAAGAAACTGACGTAGTGGAAGACAGGCGCTGGAGACCACCTAAACATGAAAAGCTCAAATTATATTCATGCAAATTCAGTATACATATATATATATATATGTATATATATGTATATGTATGTATGTATATGGTATATAATGTAGTAGAAATGGTCAAGAAGTTGAATTTCAGTCCTCTGAGTATCATCCGTATTTAAATAATTTCTTCCAACTCAAATCACACCAAGACCTAAATAGATGCATATTCATAGTACTGAAAATCCATTTTGGTTTAGAACCATATGTGGCTTTTGGTTTTGCTGATATTTTTATCTGACTGGTTTGGAAACATGACCCTTTGCTACCCAACTATTTCTGTTGAAAAATTACTAAAACTTGAGGTACAGCAGTGAAATTCACCAGGCATTCATGGACAATATCATTGTAAAGGGAAAATGTGAAAATTTTAGCCAGTGTCAGTGGATTTCCATTTAGTCTCCAATGTACTAAACTCACTGACTTGTTCCAGTCCCCAGAGCTTGAGGTATGGCCATTTTGTGCCAAGTATGTCATCTGCTACCATCTGGAAATTGAATCTGGACAGAAGAATAACTTTACCACTTGTCCAGGATTTCTGGTTACTTCAGAGAAATGACAACGGTGCATGAACAGTCAAAATGTGCTCAACTCACAGCCAAGACACAGACAGATTCAACTGCATGCAGACAGCAAGACTGATAGCTATAGAACAGATTGGAGAACAATGCATGTCCTCCCTGTCTGAGATGTAAGCGCACAGCAGCAGCAGTGTGCTCTGGACACACTGAATACACTGAACACCCCACAACTCTGTGCACCAGATAGATAAAGTATTAGAATCAGACAGGGGATGAATGTGAATTCTCCACCCTCAGCTTACTCTCTTGGAAAACAGTCCACATACATATGTGCAAATCCTTGATATAATTTTTTGTACTCGACATATGACCCTTGCATTTTATCACACAAGGACCGTCTCAGCATAAGTTTCCAGACTCCTGAAAATTCTTCAACTTTGCAAAAGTATTTACTCTAAAATTTTTCAATGTTTCAATTTATGCTACAATGATTTAGCTGTATTTAGTACAAACGTAAGTCTGATAGAAGGCTAAATAAATTACAGCAAATCCATTACATTCTATCAATCAAACCCATAACCTGATCAAAATACATATCAAGTTAATTAAATAGAATCCTCCCTCCATGAGCTCATATTGATTAGTGCTACTTCTATTAACAGATTTAATTTAATATGACGCTTGGTTTTTGATTGCTTTCAAATGGCAATTTTATTCCAAATCTATTCAGACTTTCCAAAGACAACATGTATGCACTATGAGGCTATAGTGAATATATACAGAAATCTGTCTTGAACATGACTATTTTGTGCTTGTTGGAAAAATAATGAGGAAAATCTGTGTTGTTGTTTTTTCTTAGGCAACTCTTAATAAGAGTAACACCATGTACTTAAGTGGAGTCAGAGATCATTTCTAGAATTAACAGACTAAATCAGTGCACCACTTTATGGAGTCTCCATTCTTGGAGATATTCAAAACCCAATAGGACATAGTCCTCAGCAGCCCACTCCAGTTGAACCTGTTTTTAGCAGATGGTTGGACTATACCATTCCCAGAGGCCCCTTCCAATCCCAGCCCTTCTGTGATTCTGTGAACAAAAGTTTTACTTGCATTTTTGAGCCCAGATCATCCATTAAGATGCAGCTGTCTAGTCAGGATCAGGACTACAACAAATACATTCTAGTCATGATATGGTCTTCTGAACAAACGTACAGAACTGGTGCCCAACCAGTCATGAAAATGCCAGATTGATGGTATATTCAAATATAACATGAAAGCAAACTATGAAGTATCCAGTTTGTTTTATTACTTTTTTTTTTAGTATACTTTCTATTAATTCCTCTACTTCCTAAATTTGTCTGTGTTCTAGGAGGACATATAACTACTTGTCCTTCTTTCCCTCTTTCTTATGTGTTTTGTTATTCAGGGAGCAGTAATGAAACAGAATTTGTCCCTAGAGCACTGTGAATTTTCCCAGGAGACACACTCAGCACTATTTGGAGTGAAAGTCAAGTGGTTTAAATGGTGTGTCATGGATTCAGAAGAGCTTTGTGAAGTTCCAAGGACTATTGCAAATTGCCAGTGTTAACACTGTGACATATTTCTCTTAGGTTTTAATTAAATTCTTTTGACAAGTCACACCACCAAGAGTGGGATCTGTGTATACCACCAGGTCTCGTGTATGACTGATTTTGTAAGTACTAGTACTTTAATACAAAATCACATAGGTGAATCAGAAATATCACTTTTGCAACCATTAACCTTGTTTTAGAACGGGCTGCTCACACCTTTCTTTTAAAAGTTTTTCACTGGCACCCTTACCTCCCAAAACATGGTAAGACTTTTGTCCTTTTCCCTTGATGATGAAACTCCACAGGGCATTACTCCTTTACTCCCCTAGTTCAAATCTCAGTTCATCCATCCAAATAACCAAGGGGAATAAAACATTACAATTTAAACATAATTGAAACCCGTCAGAGTCTGGATGTGGTGTAAAACTGACTGTTAATACAGAATTTACAGAATTTACTTTTTTACTTAAGCATCCAAATTTACACTTTGTCTCCTTACAAATCCTGCATTCAGTCAGGAAAATAACAGTATAGAAGGAAGGATTACCCTTGCTTCTCTATATAGTAAAATGGGACAGTGTTGCAGCAGTGGGAGCAGTTATGGAAGTAATCCAACGTGATATGCACTCACAATAGTCTTTCCAGATATACTCATGAACACATTTATAAAAGTTGTTTTAGGAGTAAATTTTCGAATATTTAAGCAGATGGAGCATCTGCTTCTATCAGGTCTATAAAGAGGTTAAGGTGTTAATAAAGACTTCATTATTGACACAGCAAATGTGAGAAAGATTACTGTTGCTTTTAAAAGCAGTAAACATGTGAGAGGTGCAGTCTGTCCATGGATGGGAAAACCTTTCCAAAGGTCTGTCCCTCTTTCATCATTAGGCTCCATTAACAGCCTAGGAAAAAAAAAAAAAAAAAAAAAAAAAAAAAAAAAAAAAAAAAAAAGGAGCTCTGTATTAAAGAGGCAGAAGCAAGGCGGGGTAAAATGCTGGAAGAAAAGCCACATGGCAGTAATCATGGTGAATAACTCTAGCTGTAGAATTTCATTAAATGAAATTAACTTTACAATCTCAGTAAAATTGGAAATAGTAAAGGTTACATTCTTTCTGGGGAGAAAAACTAGTTGTTTCAAGTTTAGAGGGAATCATGCAGGCATTTGAAAGTGTCTGAAAATGTGCTATTAAGCCCTGAAGTTCAGCTACAATGAACCAGGAAAGAGGAGTAAAATACTACACATAAGTGTAATGTAAGGTGTAATCATATTAAAATCATGAGACCTATGAATGTACATATGGGTGTGCATGTGCACAGTTGCAAGTCCCAGGAGGAAAACTTCAAGGACATAAGTCTTTATTGCTATGCAATGTGACAGGTATTAGTTAACTATTCCTCTTATAATGTTAGCTTGCTATTCACTTTGCCACTGTTGCCCTCTCCCATGCTGACTGTAACGATCGCAAGGAGAATACTGACAACGCTTCCCTTGTCTCCTTGCTGCTTCAACAATTGCAATCTCTTCTGTGAACAGCTATATAATTGCAATGCCTTCTCTCCTTACAGAGAGTTGTGTTCAGCATATTTTTAGAATTCCTAATAAAAAATTATCACCCTCAAAGGCTTAGACATCTAAATTGGGACAGCAGCAGCTTCTGGCTTTCACTCCCAGCCCTGTTGAGCTGTTCAGAAAAACAGCACAAGATCATTGTTCTTGAAATACATAAGCCACAGCATGGCCATTCTGGTGTTCCTCTGCATATTCACAAAAACATTGTTATTAATATTAGCATGATTTGCATAGCAATAACAAATAGTTTTGAGACACTTCTCAGAAAAGTTTTCTGTTCACGTCTGAAACATGCCTACAAAAGGAGGGGTTTTTTTTGGTCTTAAGGAAGAAGAGTGGGGAGCATTTACCAGACAGAGTTGTTATTTATAAGCACTCTGATTTCTACAGCTAAAACAATTAATAGATTAATCAAGTTTGTAGCCCTATTTTATTTACCCATATCCCTGGTGGCATTTCCTACAGAGCAGTTCCTCAAAACAAAGGGCTGAGTCTTTCTGGAGACTGTTCATTTTAAAGTGTGTGTGTATACACATATTTATATGCATATATATGAAGTCTTACCAACAATTCAACAATATACTGCAAGTTAATAATAGTATGCTGCCTGTGAGTGACTTCTGTCATTTTATTTAACCTTGTACAGATGCTACTTTAACACCTATCACTGTTTTCTCTTCTCTGCTAGTGTGTAAAAGTCTTTTTTTTCTAGTCTAATACTATAAAAGTGGAAAGAATAAAAACAGAATTTATTTTTATGCATAATTAGCACTTTTTTCTTTATAATGTCTTATCCTCAAAATTAACTTTACCATACCAACCCATAAATTGTTAAAGTGTTGCAGGATGTTTGGAGAACATCTCTTTCTGGATTTTAGCTGTAAATCTGGAGCTTGCCAGAGTTCCAGACAATATTTTTTCCCTTGTTAAGTTTCCTTTTGTGATGAGCAAATTTTATATTTTATTCTATTTTTGGCTTGTAATATCTTGCAGCACATTTTGATTAACATCAAAGGAAGGAAGGAGAACATATCAGTATATTCAGTTAGGATGAGTAAAGCACTGATATGCACAGTGTACTAACTAAAAGTGTCTATTTAAATTAAATTTACATATAGTTTAGTTTTAATATTCAGGATCCCAGAATTTAACAACTTATTTCTGAAATCAAAAGAATATCTGTACCTTGTCTGCAGATGAGCCTTTTTTTTCAGAAACATCCTAGAGTTTAGCATATTCAGGTATTTAACTTGAGTGCATGGTATTATCAGTAAATGCTGCTTACTTCTGGAACAGAAGGTAATACTGTCTTTTCAAATTTGCAGTCCTAGAGACTTAACTGAGGAGGAAAATAACTATGTCTAATAAACCTGCAGAACAAGAAAGTTTCAAGATAACAGATTAATTAATTAATTTAAAATTAAATTACTTAATTTAATTTTATAATTAATTTTAATTTAAATTAATTAATTTAAAATTCACTTGTTTTTTCTCCAGAGAATGGTATTTTATTAACTTTGATGTTTCATATTTTATTTCAATTTTCAAACCTTATATTTTTACCAACATTAGTATGTTTTAATCATGTTTTTAGTTCATGTTTTTCTTGAACTAGTCTCCTACATTGAAAAGCTCATAGTAGAATCCTTCAAAAATTTCTAAGAATTTTTCCAAACAGCTAAAACTAGTCCTGAAATGTAACCATAGAACTTAATTTCAGGGAAGAACAACAATACATATCTACAAAACATATAGTAAATACTTCAGCTGTTTTGTCATCTCATTGACAATACTCCTGCACTAATTTTACTATTCTACCTCCTTCACATGACTCAAGATGAACGGGATTCCAATGAACATACACTGTTGAATGCTTAGCCGTCTTTGGTTATGGCTTCAGGATCAGCATTCTCTTAACAATCAAAAAACGAGACTGGAACTTAGATACTTTGTATCCTGTGTGGGAATAGCCTTTTTTATTATTCATCTGATAACTGCATGTTTCTCCTTGCACGCTATTATCATCAACCCTTCATTTTGCCATAAACAGCATAAAATGAGCATATCAATACATTCTATTGTGCTGGGGCTAATTATTATTAAGCAAGGGACTGTTGACTGTTTTCCCTCTCCTCCTCTTTTCAGAATGAACAACCATAAAACAGGAAATCTTTTACCAGGCAATCAGTTTCATTATTCTCAAACAGACTAACTAAAATAAGGATTCGATGAAGCAAGCTGTGACACTGATTATGGAACAGTAAGGCTTGAAACATTCTTGAGAGCCATGACCAGACATAAATAGGTATATGAAGCAGAAATGAGGATAAATGAAAAATGTCTTAAGGATACAAAAGGGAAACACCAAAGGGACACATTAAAGAGAATGTTCTTGTGTTCACTCAAGCAAGCCGAAATCCGAATGTGAGGAAAGTGAAACCGTAAAGAGAGTGGCAGAAGTATTGGTATGCTCTCAGGTAGATAACACATAGGAATCCATGTATTTTGGAGGAAACTGAAGCAAGTGTGCATAGGGTAGTACATCGTGTATTCTTAAATCAAAAAAGAAAAAGCATTAGGACTGGGAAGCCTTTAGGCAGAGCACAAGAAACAAGAACATCTTTAAGGAGATGGTGTTTCCTTTGGGTTAACAAAGATCTTTATTCACTGTAAAAGAAAATGACTTTTTTTCTTCTGTCTGAAAATGGGTATCTCATACTACTGGAATTTGTGGGTGAGTACCATGGTGCAGGTGATCTTAAGTTACTTGTGGTGCTGTTTTAAAAGTTTATCCACAGACTGTCAACAGCAATGATGCCCCTGAAAGAATAACTGGCTTAAAAAGAATGGGAATCATTAGAAATTCCAAATATTACATAAGTTAGTTAGAATCTTGTTATAATTAAGCTCTTCATTACACTTTTTTATGTGAGTCATAAAAACAGAACGTGAAGATATGTGAAATCTGAGACAATCCCTGGGAGATATAGTCATGCAATGACCCTAGTCATTACTACAGCAAGCCACACACTATAAAATGGTGGTGAAGAAGATAGAAAGGCCTTAGAAGAAGAAGATAGTGTACCTTATATAACAGCCATCTCATGCAGACTTCTTAGAAAACAATAAAAGTGGTGGACTGCCTCAGTTGTCCAAGGCTCTGTCTCCTTAATTGTATCCCATGTAATTGGAAGCATTTGAAACAGAAAATTTAAAGCAAAAGTTACCATCACAAGTCCATTAATCTGGCTTTGATATCTTGTTGCTGAGCAACATGTTCATTCATAACAATATCTAAGCTTGTTTAAACATGGTTTGACTCTTTGGTGAAGGTAATATAAGATTTATCAGTCTGTAATCAAGAGACAGCCAAACGTTGAAAAATACACAGCAGTTTTCATCTGAAATCCATTTTATTTCATGCTCAATGACAATAATTTCTATAACAAAGTGCTAGTGGTTTGGTCAATCTCAGCACCTTACTTCATGCTTTGAAACTCAATTATGCTGCTATATAGGGACATGGTAATTATAGCACTGGAGAAGCACTTTGTATTTCCAAAGCTCTTTTCAAAAGCTAATTATTGAAAAGCTTGACCCCTCTGGCTGTATATCCTGGCAGGACTACACTCAGGGACAATTCTCAGAGGTTAGCAGCTCTCACAGTCTGTCCTGAACTGTGCCACAGTTTTCCTGAATGAGTCTTATGAGATAACTTAGAAACAAATTTTGCTGATCCTAGTCACACTCAGTCTAAACAAATAACTTACAATTACTTCATTAGGATTTCATTAGTCCAGCTGACTAACACTCTATGTTGTGAATAACATTAAAGGGAGATTCTCATGGTGAACAGACTAAAAGAGCAATAACAAATAGACAAACTGAAAGAACAAAACTTTTGTCATTGGACAACTCTTTTTTTTTTTTTTACTTCAACTGTCAACAGCTGACTTTAAATGTCGGCAGTCGACAGAACAAAAATATATTTTTCAATACTTTTCATCCTGAAAGTATTTCCTTGAAATCATGATGTATTCACAGGACTACTTCCATAATCACTGACTGCACAGAAAACCAGCTGCATGGATATTATCTTCTTACAGCAGAAAAGACACATAATAATTAGAGTATAGATAGAAAGGATTTAACATTAGCTGTACGGTCTCACCTCCTGGTTAATGTTTGCAAGCTACATATAGTACAGTAAGAGATATACCTGTTATCTGTATCTGTAAGACAAACTGATGAGTAGTGTAATTGTTTCTTTGTCCTCACTACTGGAAAGCAAATATACTATCTATATTTATTCTCAACAAATACTTTGATGTTTAAGCTCTCAGCAAAACTCTTTTCTCTTTCCATATATTAAGTGTCTTAGAGGACTTATAATGTTGTCTGAGGAACGGCAAAAAATTCTGGGACCATTTGTACTCATATTAAAGAGGGCTTGTTTCTAATAGAAATGATGTATTGTGATTATTCCTATGAAAAGAGTGAAGCTCTCTTGTAGGTGGGATATAAAGGTAAAAATCAGCAGTGGGCAGTCCATCACCCCTGAACATGTTCTTAATAAATTAATTTACATATTTTTAATTTTGAGAAGTTTAAAGGTACACTTGATCAACCTGATGGTTTTTGTTTATCCTAAGAATCTCTCCAATGCAAGACCCATTGTATTTTCAGTTGCCCCTCTGAAAACTGTATAAGAAATGTGGGACTTATCAGTGTGATTGTTATACCTCTATTTATGATTACTCTTATGCTTGTTATGAAAGAATAATAGGTTAACTCTAATCTGGATGATTTTGTATCCCCGGACAACACCAGAAGATGGTTTTAAGTAACTCCCATTATGAAAATATCCAGGGATAATATAACTTTAATAACTTGCACATTTTACCTCCAAGTATACTCTCACACCTGTAGAAAAGTGTGTGAAAAAAAAATATATATATATGTATATAAACTTTTTAAAAACTCAGCTCCTACAACCATTGGGAAGAAACTACCTCTAGAGAAAAAAAGACAGCTTTCGCTTCCTGACTGTTGCAATATCTGGAATAAACCAGACTAATCTGGAAATTAATTTTAAGATGTGTGAATTCTTTTTTGTTGTTTAATCCCTTTTCTGTCCAATTCCTATGTTCTTAGAGGAAATAAATCATTGTGTAAAAGCAATCTGCTCTGTACTACTGCAAGGACCTAGCAAGCAGGGCTTCTGAAGGGAAATTTCAGATGGTCACTGCAGTGGGTAGGGTTTTCTGAAAACAAAACAAAACAAAGCAAAGCAAACAAACAAATAAACAAAAAAACACTACTAGCAAAGGTCACAGTGCTATGAACACCCATACTTTAGATGGTATGAACAAAATTTTGTGTGTTAACCCTAAGTTGAGTGCAGGAAGAAACTATGAAAAACTTATCAAGATAAGTCCAAACTGGTCACAGACATGGAAGAGATTTTTAGAACCTGCTTTCTACAAGCGCAAGAAAATACTTATATAGCAGGACAGTGAAGAATCATGTTTTCTCTCTAGGTGTATTTGGAAGACATTGAACCATGAAACCTAAAATGTAAAGTACTCAGAGGACCAAATGAGCCTAGTAGCAGTTCGCACTACAGCAATGAAGCTAATGTTCCTGGAGTTGATAGGCTTGTAGTCCTCTTTTTGCTGCCATTTGTAGGCATATATTCTAAAATAAATTCCACTTTGCTGATGCTCTATTACAGTTTTATAAATCTTAGCTTTCTCAAATACTGGGTATAGCAGTATATACTGTAAAGCTTAATGGTTGCACTTATAACTAAAGTGAACTTGAAAAACTCTTTTATTTTTGAAGCTGTCACTGTGATTTGGCCTCATTGAGTTTTCCTAACGAGATGGTGGGGTTTTTTTGTGCTTTTGTTTGTTTGTTCTCTGGATATTTTTTTAGAAAGAAGGACGTGTCTTAGTTTTCCATATGCTTTAATGTTCAGTAAAAATTAGTTTGGAACAAAAACTGGCTAGGAAACATAATTTCTAGTGTGTCTGCAGAGTAATATCCCTGCTTGCAAAGAATGGAATCTAATCTTTTCAATGAGTTTATACTCTGTAGCTCAGTGTGACACATATGGTAAACTGATGTAGACTAACGTAAATACCAGTAGTAATAATAAGGGGCTGGGGGGGAGGGGGGGCGCGTAAGGGGGAAATCCATAGGAATACAAAATGAGAAGAGACACATTACAGCATGATTCTGCTTTGCTGTTAATTCCAGATGCTGGTTCAGCATTAGGCACCAGTGTAACTTAAACGTGTGAATAGCCATTCAGAGAAGGAAGGGTTGAGCGTAATGGCAACTGAATACTAAGGAGACGAAATGCAAACCAAGTTCAAATCCAGACCCAAAGTGAATATAGACTAATAACCAAAGTCTCTTAAGCAGCAAAGTTATTAACTAATGCCTTAGAAAATGTTTGCTTGTATAGATCTCTTCAGTTCCCAGGTGGGCAGAGAGATCCAAAGACAGAAGTGAAGCACAATCGCTTTGTCATCTTCAGTTTTCCATACTGCATTACATTTTAGACAAAATGAAACACATACTATGCAGGGGTAGGTACTGTTGCATGATGATATTAACATAATTTGGATTCTAGTCTCATAAGTCTCCTTAAACAGCTTGTCATTTTCTTATTCTTAAATGTTTAATAAACTACATTGTGGACCACATTAGAAATGCAAGGTTATGTTTGATGATAGACTGCTTAAACTACAACATTTTCCCATGAGAAATGACTTTATAAAGATGCTTTGATGGCATCATTCTGAGTCAAACACTTGGGCTGCTGTTTCTAAATTTACACTTGAGAAAAAAAAATAAAAATGTTAGAGTCTTTTTTCATATCATTGGTTAAAGTGAGTATTAAAATAGACATGATTTGGAATATTACCTTTCCAGAAAAGTTTTCCCTACATAAGAAGCTAGATGTATTTAAAAGTTATTTAGTAATGATACAGAAAGCTTGGAAGTAGTTCAAAGCAGTTAATTTAAACATCCATTGTCTGACAAATTAACAATAATAATCTTCAAAAGAAAAACTGTATGGAGGAATTCAGATCTAGAAAATTGTTCTGGTCTTCTGAGTACTAGCACGTGTATCTTTCAGGTTTTATATTTAATTTGTGAATTCCATTGCATGTCCTATGTGTCCAATGAGAATCCTAAACATACATAAAAAACAGAATGATGTTCAAATTCACGGAGACACTCTCCAGCCTGATTGCAAATTCTTAATTCCACTTACCAATCCAATCTCGATATGAAAGCCATAAAGTGAAACTTAGTTACTAACAAATTTTATTTCTTACTCAGACTAACCAGTCAAAATAAAGGAAAATATCCACAAGACAACAAATGAAAAAAAGGTACAGATAGGAAGCTGAGCATATAAAGCCTTTAAACACCTTTAAACAGCTTCTTTTAAATAAACATCTTTTTAGAAAAAAAAAAAAGTGTTTTTTTTTCTCCCCTTTGGACCAAGTAATTTAAACACAAAATCACTTGGACCCAGACTAGGTTCTACAGCAAGAAATAATTATGTGATAATAAATTTGAAAGAATACCAATATGTTTGGACAGTCACACACACTTGTGGGCTACTATTGAACTACATATATAGTACATACATAATACCTCTTATACATAATATAAGTACATAATATATAGTACATGCATAATACCTTACATAATAACTCTTGTATCATAAGGATATTAAGTTCAGAATACATCTCAGTGTAAGCATGTTATTCAAATATACTGATCTTCTTACGTATTTTAATGAATTGCAAAACTGTGTAATAGCAATATATAATCGCATGTCGAAGCTGTCCTGAGAGAAATCTGGGAATTTTGCTAGCTTAACAAAGTTGAAATTTTTAACAAATGTTTCTGTCTCACTTTCTCTCTCTCTCTCTTTTTTTTTTTTTTTTTTAGCAAGCAGGGTCTAGTTAGAAAAGTTGTTTGGCAGTGAAGTAGCTAGTGTAATTTAAACTATTGTTCTGTTTTTGTGGGAATAGACTATTGAGCAAAAATGCAGCTGTTCAAACTGCTGCAGAAGAACTATTTCAAGCTAACTCTAGACCTTGAAAAACAATGTTGATGAAGTTTCTGCTTCTCAATCAACACATTAGAAAGACTGGTCATTTAGAGAGACAAAATAAAAGTTTGTTTTCTGGAGCAAAACTCTAACCTAGAAAAGGAGACATGGTATAACCTGACAGTTAAAGATATTTATATACATTTGATTAAACCTCAGAATGGCACAAGTCCATGACAAGCAGTTAGTTAAGAAATTGGTTAATTTCTCTCTAGACATCTAGAGATGGGAATTTGAAAGTTTTCTGTAATATCATTTACAGTATTACAAAAGAATTTCTAATTAACATTTCAACAGTGAAATGAGAAACAAGTAACTGAAAGATCTAGAAAATTAAGGAACAAGTAACTCAAAGATCTAGAAAATTATCTAATATTCTGCTTTGTGTTTTTGTCACTGTTTTCATGAAAGATATGAAAGGTATGTTCTGAAATTCTCTTGAAAAGGAACTAAATTGGTGATTGGTTTTCAAAAATTCTTTTAATGCCAAGTCAACGTTGTGACTCCCTGTTAGTACGTGGGGAAAAATAATAATAGAAAGAGAAAAAACAGAAAGGGATAAAAAGATATTATGGGTAATATAGCTTAACTGTCAGAGGAAGAAATCTTGTCTGATGTTATCATAACCACAATAAATGTATCATAAAATTTAGACACATACAAGAAAATCAAGAACTATGAAAAATAAAATTGATTCCCTGTATATTTCCATTATGCCATGATAGCTCAACTTCTTTCTTAGTCCAACAGATGGTTTCAGTGTAGTAACCTCTTATTTCACAAAGGTACTATTATGAGGAACTGAAACATCATGGCAGTGCTGGAGAGTATTTTTCCATACAGAAGTAACTGTTATTCTCTATTCAGAAGATTATTTGGTCCATTTCTATTCTGCTTGAAATTTAGGCATAGGAAGAGTAATTATTGTTAACATACGAGTACAGTAGTTCATATCTTTGGTGGCAGAAATGGAAACCGAACTGATTTTGGAAGTTGTGTTTGAGACATGCTTATGTACTTTGATAACTGAACTGAACAGTATAATGGTCAAAAAATAGAAAGATTTGTCTAGATAAACAGGATTACTTCTAATTGAGAATAATTATCATAATTCCATTGTATGAATTTTCATGGATAAACTGCTCCTAAAAAGAGAATGGGGAAATTTCTCTCTCCTGTTTCAGGTACTTATTTTAGAAATAGGATGGATTACCATCCTAAGGAAAATTCATTTACCTTGAATGTTGAGTAAAAAGGGACCAGCCGTAACTAGACAGGTAAGTTTCAGGTGGCTAGCATCAGATGGGATGAATGCAACCCAACAGTTAATCACTTCTCACAGTAGGGTTGGAAACACTAAATATTGTAAACAGTATCCCACAGTCACTTATGGTTTTTTTCCAGGCTTTATGCTCCATTAAATATATGACATTGTATTTATTGCAAACAAACTAGAAGCCAAAATGATTTGCATCTGGGGGAAAAAATCTAAAAATCCCATAATTCCTCTATTCTCACCCATGGTCCATCTGTTTCTGGGTAGCCAGATTCTTTCTAAAACTCCTAAGCCACCATCTGAGAAAAGGTTGCCACATGTCTAAGTTTTCCGTGACACTTCGTCTTTTCCAACTGGAAGTTTCGGTATTTTGAGCACTTCTATTACTTGTCCAGGAATTCTGGCCATGCTAGCTCACTACCAACTAACTACTTCCTCTGAAAAATCCTAGTTTGAAATATGGCAGCAACAATTAGGGGAAAACCGTCTGTCATTGTTGTAGTGCTTTGATTTGAGCACAGCTAGATATATTTATCTGGACAGCTGCAACTTTGCAATTGCTGCACTAATGACTATTTTTTGGCTGCAATTTTTGCAGCAGCAGCAGTTACATTTACTTTTTTTTCCCAGCTGCAGCTGCACCAACAAAAGAATGAAAAGGGAGGAACCACAAGGAAGCAGAGCATCCGGAAGTTCTGATTCACAAGTGACTTTCTTTGGGGCCTCTTTGGGGCCTCTTTTTTAGATTTGAGGCTCAGGGAAAAGAAGGACTGGCCAATGACTACGGACTGCAAGATGACAACAGGAGTTTACTGTACAGCTTTACAAGGCTCTTCTGACTTACTGAGCCTGTTTACTTTGTGAGCATTCATTGTACATTCACTAGAATGTGACTGTTGCCATACTGAATCTCTGAACTTTAGCTTGGAACCAGCAGTCACTGTCCAGTTTGGCAGAGGCAGATTAGCTGTTGAAGTTGTTATGCTGGAAATGAATAAACCTATTAAAAAGGTTCTGTAGCTGCAAACTCTAAAACTCTAAAACACAGAAATTGGTGTTTTGGCACATGGGCATGTAGTTACCTAACCACATTGGCCCACATTTATACCATTTGCCAAAGCTTGGCTTGGGTTTATAACTGTAAGCTGTTTTGCTGGAAGAAAACCCTGGCTAATGTAGACATGCCCAGAATGGTGTACCAGGCAATGATATTTCTTTAGTAACACCAATCTGTTTTCCTTTTTACAGAAAGACTAATTTGCCACAGCAGACACCATAGATATTGGTGATGAAACTTTTTCTGCTCTTACTCAGAAAAAAATTGCTAACCTTCCCCGGTTGATAAGTCTTTTAAAGGACTATAGGATAGAACAACTGCCTGGATATTTGTTAGTTGATAGTAGAATATGCACTTTCATTTGATCTTTTGCCAAGTTTGGGGACTTTCTCTTTAACTGTTTCCTGGTTGTAGGCAAACTGGTCATCTATTTCACAAAAAGGAAGGAGCTAGGGAGGTATGGCAGATCCTATAGAATATAAGAATCATTTCTGTCCCCTCATCTAATGAATTACTAATTATTTGGACTTTCAGGGAACAGAGTAAGGTGTTGTGATGTCCTACTCAATGTCCTTCACTGTTTCCACATTTATGACCTTTTCATCCTTCTTTCCCATTCCACCTCTTCCTTCCCCCCCACCACCCCCCCCCATACCCCCCACCCCCCCACACCTTTCTCCTTCCACTTGAATATTCCTAGTTTTTTCTGTTGCTGCCAGGAATGGTTCTGTCTTTAGGGGGAAAACCAACAGAAACACGCCAGTAAACAGAATCAAAAAGAGTTAAAAGGAGACATATATATGTAATAGTGTCTCCACACCGAGACACACTCCCAGTGTCCAGCTTTTTCTCAGTTAAGAAAAATTTTTGTGCTGAATGTATGTATTTAGTAACTTTTTTACAGGTCAATGCCCAGTCTCCTCCTGAGCTAGTGTGAAATTTTAACACCCCGCAAAACCAATTTTTTCAAGAAATAGCACAGGTTTGATATTTTCTTTTTGCCTGTTCTGAATCTGGCCTGTCAGAAAGGATGATACAGAGACACTGTTTATTCCACTCATGGTTTTGTAGATTCGTATTGCATCTTTTGTTGTCAGCATTTCCCACATGATTTCATGCATTTTGAATTAGGGGAAAAAAAAAAAAAAAAAGAAAAGAAAAAAGAGTAATACAAAATTATTTATGCTACTGAAATGTTATGGAGATGTGCAAGGAGGACAGACAATGCAATTTTGCATTAAGTAACAAGAGACAGATCCTCAAGAAAGCTAAAAAGAAAAAAACAACCAAGAGCAAGTTATACTGCATAAATGGATACATCATACTGTCTAGAGGTCTACACACAGCAATATTCAGTTATCATTTTTTTCTGGTAAGAATGTGTGAGATCAAGTCTCTTACCATCCCCCATACTACAAAAAATATGAACCTGCACAATTACTTCTGTCCCATATAAGAGAAATCTGAACACAATTTGCTTTTGTCTGTTTTTGTTGTTGTTGTTGTTGTTGTTTTTGTTTTTTACATGTCAAAATACTTAATCTTTCTAGAGATTATAGATCATATAATATATCTCTAAGACTTTACAATGTGTTTTGTAGATAGTTAGTCAATAAAAATACCTGAAAATTATCGATCATTAGTTTCTCAAAAGCTCCTTTACCTTTAAATCACTGTAGCAATGCTCTCATAAAATACAGCTTGTTTACTATTACTCTTTTATATGTACTGTAGCTGTCACGCCATTACAATTACCTTCCATCTTTGCCATCTGGAAACAGAGGGAGAAGAACTTATCTTTTTTGTACTCTATGGAAAATAATTACCAGTAACTTTTTGTATCATACCTGAAGGAGATCTTGATTGTTATCTAATTTCATAAGATAAATGTATTTGGCAGTGCATATTGCAAGAACTTATATATGCTACTATTATGATGTTGCTTTAAATTTCAGAAATGAATTCTTCTGTCTGGACAATCACATAATATTTCTAAAACCTTAATAAAGATCCATCAAACAATAAAATATTTTTATCAGCTATGATGCACAGGGTCATAGCAACCTGAGGAAACAAAAAGTTGTTTGGCAAAACCATGCCATCACATCCTTTTTACCAAGATGAGAAATAAATTTTAGAATGATAATTGGTAATAGTGGACAAATCCTGCTAGATTTGAAACTTCGTTTACCTCAGATTAGCAGCTGAAATTGCATATATTTATCTGAATTCAGTCAATTTATTTGAATATAGTAAGTAATGATAATAAAAGCCCCTAATTTTGCAGTTCTGTCAGCTTGGGCAAACTCTTAAACATGAAAAGAATCTCACTGAAAACACTGGGGTTTCTCTCAGGCTCAGAGGACTGACCATGTACATTTACTACAGGAAGTTTTATTTACGAATTATGCAGGGTATTCATTTTAACCAGAAAACCTTGAAAACAAGGTTTGTCAGCCCTTTGCTCCTTGCGCTCCTAATCTCAGAGCAAGGACAAAAGTAGAAGGCAGACATAAGAACAAATAACAAGAGCTAAACCTTGCAAACTTCCAAGAAGAACTGTCTTGAATTGAAAGGGTGAAGGACTCCTTGACTCATGACCAGGACAAAAAAAGAAAGGGGGTGGGGGGATGGGGGGGTGGGGGGCAGCGCTGTTCAAGAGGCTATGTGAAAAAAGCTCAAAAAAGGGTACTTTGTATTTATCATACATATAAGGGGAGGGGGACCTACATATAAAAACACGATAAACTACCTAAACTACCCATAGAAAAATTACAAAAATATCCTTGGCATTCCTCAACCATTTATTGCCATAAAAGGAAGCAAGTTCCATATTTCTGCATGATAAGGACAATGACAAATATAAATACCTATGTTTGTGAAGAAATTCAAAATTAATCAAATTTTGGTGCCTGAGGGAGAAAGAGTTTATAACACAGTGAAAACAATGTCAGACAAACAGGAACAGTCATGGATCAAGTTTCTGATAAAGGAAAAATATGCCCTGGGAAATTCAGATATTTCTTTCACGATGGTTTTACATCTTTACATAAACTAAAGGCCCACTTTTCATTGGGCATGTGATCAGTCACAACAAAATAAATATCTTCCTATCCCTGTTCATTATCTGGTATGGAGATTGAAATAGAAAAGCAAAGCAAACATCTGCAGAAAGACTCTCTCATTTAAAAGATTAACTCTAATATAAAATTACTTTATCTTGTCTTGCAACTATTTGGAAACTCATTAAAGTTACAACAGTCACTTCATATGGAAATTACTTCTCTCCCCTGAAGAGACTGTTAACTGTAGTCACATATTTCATGGTCCATGATTATATGAACTTGTCCTGTTTCAGCAAAGAGCTTGAAATCTGTACAACATTAATGCAATGACAAGGCCTAAGCATGGAGCTCAGAGAGCCTTTCTTGTATTTTCTTCACATCTGCCTACAGAGAGGCTGACAATGCACACTTCGCCTTGCTAATTGAGCATTAGATTAAGTGGACTGGTATATTTGTTGACTGGATTTTAGCAAATAAGTAGAAGAAGTAATTGCCATCATAAGCACAGCAACAAATCCGCTTTACATTTTAATTTAATGTGTTTGTATGGGATCTTAATCCTTAGAACAGTTACACCCTACTGTAGCTAGCTATAAATGTGAGGCATAAAGTATCCTTCTAATAGCGTGTCATCTACATTTGCATTTTCAGCTTGGAAATAATGGTTTTGGAAAGGTTGATGTGTTTGGAAATATTACGGTCAATATTTTGCAAGCTGATCTCAACTACTGTTTTTTCTAGGAGGAAAACTGCAATGCCATTGCTCTTTATATAAGATGTTAAACAAGAAGGCCGGTGAATTTTAAATAATTACTGCTATGAAAGGTAGTCATATATTTAGTAAATAAAACTATCCACTTGTAAGCAGTTTTAGGAACCAATATAATCTAATGTTTCTGTTTAGTTTTTGCCTATCAACCCTATTAGAATAAACACTAACAAATTTTTGAACTTGAAAGTGTTTCTTTAGAGCATTATTACCTTATAGGTGTATCATATAATGTTTTCACTAGTGGAATAAAATTCTTCACATAGAGGTAGCTATTCACTTTTTTTTTGACACAATCTGTTAATTCACGTCAGGATCTGGAGAGCACCAACAGGGCTATGTGTCCCTGAGCAGCCTGACTGGGATCCCCAAATCCTGCTCAGGGCAGGCTTAGGCTGGGACCCCATCCCTGCACCCAGCCCAGGCCCCGCTGAGCCCAATGGGACTGTCCAGATAGGCACCACCCCCGTCTTGTGGGCAACCCTGCTCCTGCTGCTCCCTGGCATCACATTGCAGAGCTTCCCACCATAGCTACTGTTGGATGCAAAAATTACTTACATCTTGCTCTGCAAAAAGCTAAGCTCTGTCTTATGTTCTTCCATAAGATACGTCTCACCTTTAGACACCACGATCCTACATTCATTTTCATGGAAGCCAACTCCTATTATGGTCCCCAGATGGTCTGAAAACTGCTCTAAGAAACACAGATGAAACCAGGAGAAATACAGATTTGCAATATAGAATTTGTAGATAGAGAACTAGGAAAAGAATTAGAAGTGCAAAATTCCACTATACATAATCAATGAAAGGTTTAACAGCAAAGTGTAACAAGGATTATACATTAAGTAAATTTGTGAATCACTGCCAGGCAAACCACAGGTTGCTGAAGCTGGGTAGACAAACTTTAGTTTCCGTTGAATTCCTAAGCACCTTCCCAGTACAGAC
Organism: Cygnus olor; assembly: GCF_009769625.2. NCBI lineage: Eukaryota > Metazoa > Chordata > Aves > Anseriformes > Anatidae > Cygnus > Cygnus olor. The sequence continues at coordinate 39,891,173 of NC_049169.1, read as the reverse complement.
TTGCACTATTCCAGACTGGACAAACAAGTGCCTGGAAATACCTAGTACCCTGTCCTAAGCTCGTAAAGAGCACCCTCAGCTTTTGATAGTGTGGAACTGAAACAGGAATGTAGCAGTTCAACAGAAAAATGCCAAACTGCACACAAACAAGTCATATACTAATATCAGGTAGAATTGCCACTGTAAGACTGCAGACTATGGCTCATGGGTATAAGGGCTCCCGTACTTGATCGTCATGGAGACCACGTTCAAGTCTTCCCCAAAAGTATAATTCATAAGATGCCAAAGATGATTAATACTGACAGTTTTAAGCACCTCTTCCATGAATACCTTCCTTAGACAGATATTATCTTTAATTTGCTTGTTCTGTGGAGATGGCTGCCTTTCCCTGGCATGGTGGTTGCCATTGCCCATTGCCATTTTGTTTTTAGTCCTGTTTTCTTAGTTCCCACATTACTGTATCGAGATTGCGTGCAGAAATGTGACTTTAACTGTCCTAGATAGCTTTTAGTTGCTGAGGAGGGCAAGGGAGGGTTTTATTGCTGTTGTTGCTTTTGAGATCTACTTAAATGTAATTATGAAAGTAGCAGAATTTGCAGACTGTGATTCCCATGTACCATGCAAGAACAAAGAGTAAGTCACACTACATAGGTAATTTGGGTCTTTGATAGTGATTCACTCCTTTTACATAAAATGAGAAGTGCTAACAGAATCATCAAGAAACAAGTCAATGACAATTAATGTTTGTATGCAGTCACTATGCCATACAAAAATATTGGTAAAGCATTTTATGTACAAGGTTCAGAAAAACATGGTATCAAAAATCATCAGACAAGATGTCAATTTTCTTAATGAGATATGCTGCTGATGTTAAATCAGTATAATTGGCCTCAGTTAGAAGTTTAGCTAAGGCCAGAGTGGTTATTTGTTTTCCAAGTAGAATGCACAAAATCATAATGTTACAGCACTGACTGACTTCTAAAATTTATGATTTATACCCTCTAAGCCTGTGTGGTTGAGTATCTGGTTTTAAATTAGTCTACCTATGAACAATGGGTGGATAGACATAGTCATAGAAATCCAATCTTCGCTTATAAATGACCTATCACTAAAATTTGGTACTCTCTTTCAAATTTGAAACACCCATCCTCAGCGATATTTTGAACTATGATGGACATTGGGGCTGTTCCAACGGTTGAGTGGTACCTCACTAGTATGTGCATCATCTCGAGATCTAGGATAACATGCTTCCTTACCTATTTTAACTATTTTTTTTTCTTATAAACCAGGAGAATATTCTATTTCTTTTCTCAAGCAATGTTCCATACAGTGGAAGGTTCATGTAACATCAGTGGATTGAAATATGCGTGTTTCAAAGGTACAGTGCATCTGCCTGGATTATATCTAGCAGAGCTTGATGCTCACATCTTGCATCAGCAATGTAGCTATCTGATAAGCAATTAGGAAAAGATAGAAGCACTGACCACACATGAATACTTAAAGCAGACTGAACCATTGCTCAACATGCAATCAAATCAGACACTTATAGACTTAATTATGAGTGACAGCCCAAGCCAGAATTTCAGTGCTGGCTCACTTCACTCCTTCATCCACATACCCTCAGGGATTATAATTCTAATGCCTCTGTCACTGGGGAAATTACATGATTAAACTAGCTTTCATAGGGTAATCAATTACTTCTCAGATTTTTAAATTTATTTTTTATATCCCAGAGCCATCTCCAGGACTTCATATCAAAATGGCACATCTACCACATTATTTAATTACTTTCATTTTTCATGCTCTTAGAAATTGTGTTTCTATGCTTATACCCTTGCCCTTCCATAAACTCCCCAAAATGGGCACTTGGGCTTTTTTACTTTACAGTTTACTTATAGGGTAGGTGTTATATTATCTATCTGCCCATATGCACAGAACAAGTGCATATTTCCCTTTCATAAATGTCATATCCACACTTGTACCCATTTTACGACTGTCCTGTATGTATGTGCACACATGTATCTGTGTGTGCGTTTAAATACTTACAGGAATATACGAAAACTTCATTTCTTGTCTGATCAGATTTTTTATGCAGTTCCTATTCATCCTGTCTAATGAGACAGATTTTAACAGCAGTCACATTGACAGTAAAAGTAATAGCTTTGGAAAAGCAGTAACCTGTTGCTGTACATTGCTGTATTGAAAAATGGATGCTCTGGTTTGGAGCACATCTTTTTATTGAGCGACTACACTGCATGATGGAAGATACGTGCAAGAGAAGAACATTCCTAATCACCAAATGTTCTGATAAAGAAGACCAATTTATCTCTGTCTATAGGAAATGAGAACAGGAATTTACTCCTATAAACTAGTGTGAACACAAAGCTCAAATTAAACTTAACATATTAAAGTCATTTGCAACGCTCCTTTCATGGTCTGTGCTAATTGCTTTGCATTCATGTCAGTCCCTGACTTAATGCAATTTTTGAGATCTGGTATGTTAGTACTGCTGAGAAAAGCTGAAAACTATAAATTATCCTGGCAGTGATTATTATCTAAACCTGACTGACTAGTTGCATTTGGATTAGCTCATCTTTTCTTGTTGTTATCTTTGGGGAGTTTACCTCAGTACAACTCTGTGGGAAAGCCAGCTGTTGAAAAGGAAGATCAGCTGAAGTTCTGCCTGGCTAGGCCTGGCTACCAGTGCACAAAGAACTCAGGAAAGGTAAGAGCTTGTTAAGAAGCTCTTTTGTTTGGTTGGTTGGTTGTTTTGCTTTGTTTTGTTGTTGTTTGTTTTTTGTTTGTTTGTTTGTTTTTATTTATTTATTTTTAAACATTATGATATTAGTCTTTATTTACTAGAGTGGTACAGAGCACTTTTCTCTGACCTTTTTCATGCCACAAATGTACTCACTCACTTTCATGAACATACAGTATTTCACAAATCATGGGTGACAATTAAGTGCTACATATTTCTCAACTCCAGGTAAAGTCAGGTATTGAGAAGTTTAAAATATCTGGCAACACTGAGCTTGTGGTCATTCATTTTTACTTCCATCTTCAGAGAAAGATAAGAATAGGGTAAGAAATTCTCTCTTCTGCAATATATAAGGTAGGCTTTTGATGGACTCTTTAGGTAACAATATCACCAAGAGATTAAAAAGATAGACCGTCAATCTAAAACATCCATTAAGATTTAGCTGCAGTAAGATCCACAAGTAGAATTAATTTCACTTGCATGAAATCAGTAATCAAGCTGTATGCAAGAGACACCTAGAGGCCTCTAGGTGCTGCATTTTATTCTTCCAACCTCCTGCCTAACTGCAGGATGAAAAGACCCCCAGTCTCCTACCCGCAGACCAGAGAGTAGCACTGCATTACCCAGAGCCCTTGGGCAGACTGATTTGCATAAACCTGCCTCACTTGGCAGTCATCATGCAGTCCTCCCACCTGTACCCTTCTTCAAATGTACTGCTGTGGATGTACAGGCACATAACATGACCTGTAGAGTTTGGTATTCCCTTGCCTGTCAGCAAACATTTTCAGCTAAGAGAACTATTTTAAATTGTGGGCTAATTTAGGCCTTTTCTATAAACTAATGAATTCTTTAGGGTGGATTAATAATGCAGAAAGGTTGACAGGGTGGAAATTTTACATTGTCTGAAAAAAATCTGTCAGCACTGTGGATTTACAAAGAGTACTAAGAATTTTTTTTAAACCCAGGTATCATAAACAGGAATATTAGCATCAATCAATGCCCACAAACCTTTTATGAAAAATATTTTTTTCTCCAATATTTGCTTGAAAATATTTGTCATATTTTAAAAGCATTACCAGTCACCAAATTGATCACCTTCTTTCCTTTCCTTGACAATAGAGAGTATAGTTTTTGATGCAGTAATACAGTTGCGTGTAAGTTTTGCTTACAAATCTCAGCAAAATTCATGTGTCTAAAATGAAAATCCCTGTCATGTGGTAAGCTCTAGTCAGTGGTATGTCATTTACTCTGGCTCTCCATTTAGTTTAAAAAGGCTTAACAACTGTCAATTTGAAGAAACAAGCTTGGAATAACAATGACCATCTCATCCTGTTTATTGATTTTAGCTGTTTTATTATGTTTTATCCAGTGTGCTAAAAATCAGAGCCTCCCCAGTAGCTCTCAGATATACTTACAGAAAAACATTAACACAAGGGGATGGGTTTAGAATAGATGTTTCCTGGCTAACTAATAATAAAAACAAGTTCAACAGCAGTTAGTTCTCTATATTGAAAGAACTGTCAACCATGAAACTATAAAATAAAGATTACATATAATCAGTTGTGGCTTTAGAAACAAGGTTTCTCTTCAGTATGAAACTGGAGGAAGGGGCTGGGCTTCAGGTTGACCTGAGTTTCTGACCTTCAGTTTCTTTCATCTCAATCTGGAAAAATCCATGACTTTCACTTAAATATAATGATGAATTAGTTTTATCACTTTTTCTGTGACTGTGTGTTTGTATTACTTGTTTTAATCTATTTTTTTTCACCATCAAAGAGGTATTATTTTTTCTCCAGAGTTCAATGTATGTCTTCACCCACCCATTGATGTCTTGTCATTTCATCAGCAATTTATACAATGGGAGAGTGTGATTTCCTTACAACATAGACTGAACTATTCTGGGCAGTTTGGTTTAACAGCAGAGAAGAAGGTGTGAAGGGATGTCTACTGGACTGCTAGCTTTGAGAATAAACTGACAAAGCTACAGTGACAGAAGGGAAAGGCCCAGAGAATGAGGAGCCAAACAGAAGGACAAACAAAACCAAAATCAAGTGAACAATAATACAGGTTTCAACTGATTACAAAATTAAGACTAAAGTTGTAAAAATAAATAAGTAAATAAAAATAAAAAATATAAATAATAATAATAATTTTAAAAGTCTGCCAAAAAGGGTTAGCCTTATTCTTTTATAGCATCCACATCCATGTGAAATTGACAGAATAATATAAGCTGAATGCAGCAGTTGTATGTTTACCATTTAGGATTTATGTCAGATTGTGTCCAATCCATCAGTTTAGGCCTGAGAGCAGCTGCTGTAACTTAAATCACTATCAAATGTTTGCATAAAAAGTAGGAGGCACTTTTTTTTCTCCCTTCCCTGCCCTGCCCTGCCCTTCTAATTTTTTAATCAATTCCACCTTCTCTCCCTTACCTGCCTTCCCCCCTGACTCGATGAAGAGGGGACAGGAAGGGAGGGGAGGGGAGAGAAGAGAAGAGAAGAGAAGAGCAGAGAAGAGAAGAGCAGAGAAGACAAGAGAACAGAAGAGAAGAGAAGAGAAGAGAAGAGAAGAGAAGAGAAGAGAAGAGAGAGAAAGAGAAAGTGATAAGGAGAGAAGGGAGAGAAGGGGAAAGAGAGAGAGAGAGAGAGAAAGAAAGAAAGAAAAAGAAAGAAAAGAAAGAAAGAAAATGAAAGAAATCAGGATTTTGTATTTTATCTCTTGTGTCATTCTCAGCTTTCAGAGAACAAGCATTCACAAATTTTTAAGTGTCATTTAGCTGTTTAAATGAAGAAGCAGCAACTGTGCAATCTGTCTCCCAAAACTGCAAACACCCAGGGAAGATCATATGTAATTGTTAATGGATTATCTTTTCTGTAATTAGTGTCTACATCATAAGTGGATAATATTTGCTAAATACTCCAGAATAGCAACTGGGAGACATTTTGTTCCTGCTGTTGTTGTTTGTTCCTGTTGTGTTGTGTTGTTGTGTTGCCATCTATATTACTGACCATACAGCAGTTTTCCTATGTTCACACAAGATCTTATTTTTTCTTCCTTTTGTTGTTACTTTTGTTGTCCTTGGTTTTGTTTCAGTATTAGTCCTTTTGCTGGTGCTGTTTGTTGTGGAGGAATTTGGAACTGATAACTGTCTGTGTCCTAGATATCCATCCTATATATCCCACACACTTCTTATACAATACAAACTTGGTATGCTAGCACTTGGTTTACTGCTATAATTTGTCACTGTGCTGTCAGCTGGAAATATTTTAACAAAAGGTTTGGCCTCAAAGCTGGTAGAAGCTGATCAGAATTTCCATGTGCATTTAACATGTGCTGGATTTAACTCACCCAGTGCTGCCGGAAAGTCAGGCAGTGTAAGCCAATCGTCTGGTCTCCTTAGCTGGTCAACAGACAGATAGAGGCACCTTCTTACTGTTTATCTTTTTTCTCTGACTCTAAAGGAGGATTTAATTCATCGGTGGTTAAGTTACATGAGATAAATCTCATGATTTGTAAGTCCTTTCATGGAGACCACGGATTAGATAATTGGTTGTGCTAGGTACTAGAAGAGCTAGTTGAACAGGGACAAAATACATCACTAATGACATCTTCTGTCTTGTTTTGTACTTAAACCACTGGCTTAGATATATAGCTTTGTATATAAGCTGGTGTATAGCTTGTATTCCTGCATGTATTTATTAACAAAATAAAACTTTGATTTTAAATGTTAAGGAATAAGAGCTACAGTGAAATGACAAAATTGTTAATGAATGATTTTATGAGTTGTATTTTTCTATGTGTACTCTGTAAAAGCAACCTTTTGTACTAATCTTTTCCTATCAATAAAAATCAAACCAAAAATATAAATAAATCTTCATTCAATTTGAAACACAACTTTTGTACTCAGCTGAAAAATTGAACATTTCATTACTAATAAAGAGTTTTGTTCCATAGTTAATTTTTTCTGTGCGGTTTGTCTGTATTTTCACCCTATACTACCTTTTAACAGGCAACAAAGCTGAAGTAGGGACCTATATATAGGGACCAAGTTCTGACCAATATAGTTGACAGTTTTGGGGAATAAGTTATAATTGAAAATCACTTTGTCCAAGAGTGTGGTACCTCAGATGGACATAACATAATGGAAAGTTGCGCATAGGGTTTTAACAGATTTTAATGGGTATGTTTAAGACAGTTTTGAATAATCTGTTCTAGCACTAGATACATTTATTTACATCTAGAGAGCAGAGTCGTTTTCTTGAAACTGGTTATCTTGTGAAGGTGTTTTCCCCCCATGAATCTTTTTTTTTTTTTTTTTTTTTTTTGCCTTTTCTACACTCCTATATTCTTATTCTCTTGCTTAAACAAGATGCTAGAATGTTTGAGGATTTGGTTGGAGGTAGAGGAATTACAACAGAAGCAGAGTTCCCATTTTCCTCTCCTTTCTGATTTAATCCTTTTGTTATTACAGGGCAGCTGTGACAATGGATAGCACCCAGATTTCATAGAGCTCTCCTAGGCATGAACAGATGATTTCAGGGTTGGAGATCATGAGATCTGTAGTTTCTTCTAAAATCTTGGCATGAATGGCCCTTCAGACTAGAACCACTCTGACAGTAAGACTGCATTTATTTGGCAGGAAGATGTTCAGCACTTCAGCCACTTATACAGCTACTGCTGAATATCTTCTCCTAAACTGAGTTGTAATATTTGTCTTCTTGAAGGATGCTATAATAAAGAAGCAAATTGCAATCAATGTTAAAAAAAAAAAAAAAAAAAAGTTCTTCTGCAGCAATGGCAGGGGGCAGAAGAACTCCTTATATCAAATAGGTCCAATTGCATTCAGCAACTGGCTTCATAAAGTATGTATGAAATATGTGATTACAAAAAAAAAAAAAAAAAAAAAACAGACAACAACAACAACAAAATTCAGGAAGACACACAGGATTCCACAAGTCCCACCACAAGAGTCCAGCATTTTTTAGCAGAAACAGGTTATTTAGACGTTGTTTCTACTGTGGGGAGAAGAAAAAAGGAAAGGCCAAGACATAAACTTCATTACACATATTGGGTCTATTAAACATTAAGTAGTTGTTTTTCAGTTGCAGGAGTGGTAGCAAACAGCAAGAATTCTGTATAGATCTGCTTTTCACCCAATAATATATATTTTTTTCAATAATTGAGTTATGTAATATTCTGTATTTATTTTTTTGATTAAAAGAATAAATTACAGTCCATTTGAGAGCCAGTATTAATCTTTCTTATTACACTGTTGCACTGAAACAAAAATTAAAATAGCTAGGAATCTTTTCAGCAACATAAATGACCCTTTTTGAGAATTTTATGCCATAGATAAACTGTGAAATTAGCCATTTTTTTCCTTAATCATTGCTGCAGCTTGCCAATGGTGATTAATATAGAACCTTAATTATCCATATCCCAATAGCTTCGTATCAGTTATAGAAGATCCATGGTTTAAAGCAAAAATCTGATGATAAAATAGACACAATTTGGCTTTATTAATAGAAAATAAAAGGTTTTTTTCTTTGACATTTATGGGTGAGGAGGGGCGAAAAACAGTGTTATGTGGATCTGAAGGCTTAAAGAATGTATTATAAAACCTGAAGGAATAGCCAATTTAGGGGCCAATATTTTTAAACCTATGGTACGTTTTTTCAAATATTCTGCTCTCTCTCATCAAGGGTAACTAGCTGAAAGTTCATACAGACATATAATAAACACAAAGTGTAAAAAAGGATATTTACACAAAATTTAAGATTCTAATGCCAGGAAGAAACTAGCTAAATTTTCTCAAATTCATGAGACATGCTAATGCTTCTTTTCTCCAAGTGTTTTGCTGTTGTCATGACCGGATGAATCCATCCCTCTACTGAGCCAAATACCTCAGCTTTCATCTGGGTCTATCTGAAATGCTGTAGGGTATCTGAGACATTCATACAGGGATGACAGGTATAATAAAGAAATTATTCATTTTGGAGAAGTAGCTGAAAGCCAGGGCAAGATATTGCATAGCAACTGATATCCCATAGCCTCTTCCCCCTTCTCAACCCTCCCCCATCCAAGAGGAGCAGTGCCCAACTGATTTGTAGAATAATGTTGTCATATCTGCAAAGTAATGAGACTGCTTCTTTCATAGACAGAGTTGTGGACCTCATAACAAGATGAAGACAAGAGCTTGTCTTCATCTAGAAAGAATTTGAACGTATAGCTTCAAACCACAACAAAGTTGCCTAGCAATCAAATTACTGGATATACACATTTCCTATAGATGTTAGATCACTGACAAGTCAGGAATACGTGAGTCATGTATTTAGATGGATGCCTCTTCAGAAACTGTTTTAGTGAATCAAAGACTTCCTTGGAAAAAGGTAAAGTGGTGTCCTTTGATCTATGGAGTATTTATATATTTTTGGTGAAGTAATCATGAAATTACTAAAAACCAAACCAGGAAAAATCATCAACACTGACTTTTCTTTAAATATAAACTAAAAGTATATTTGGCCATTTGAAACTTTGAATCCTAGCTTCAAATAGTCATGAAGGAAAGGCTAATAAATATTAGACTATTTAGACTGAAATGTATATTTCTATATATTTTAATATATTAAATAATATATTATATTATAATTAATATATGTTTTAATTAAAAACATATATTATAACATATATTATATGTTATATAATAATTATAGTATATACAATTTATATAATTATATTATTATATAATTATAATATATATAATATATATTAATATATAATATATAATATATAATATATATAAGTATATAATATAATATAATTATAATTATATTATATAATTATATTATTATATTATATAAAATTTATATATAAAAATTATTATATAATAATATGTTTTTAATTAATATATGTTTTAATTAATATATGTTTTATATAAATAATATATTTAATATATTATATGTTTAATATATTTCCTCATGTCTGGGGATCATTTTCTCTTACAGTGAAAGCTATGCAGGGACCACTAAAACAAGCAGTTCTAGTGAGCAGTTTATAGAGAAGAAATTATAACACCTTTACTGACAGGAGTTACTTGTCTTTACCTTAGTATGAAATGTATTGCCATTTAAATGTTCCTGTCTGTGGTGGAGCAAAGAAGAGCAGATGTTCAGGAAGGACAGGGAAAGGAGCAGAGGAGTGGAGAATTAATGGGCTGTTAGATTCTACATGGGTAGAAATACAAAGTTTTCCATATGTACAATATACATGTATATACATGTATACATGTGTATTAGTACAGGAGACGAGTCATACGAAACTGTTTTTGCTGTAGGAAAACATCATCAGGAAAACAAACAAACAAACAACAACAACAACGACAACCTGATTATGTAGAAGTGGTTGGGATCTGGGACTATTTGACAACTCTTGGCCTGAACAGACAGGTGAGCATCAATACACAGACCACACTTTTTAGGCAGTGATACCAAAAGATTTTTGTCAACAACTCTTCATTACAGATTTTGAGTCCTACGTTTCAGTAAAATCTTTTAGAACATCCTTAAAGATGCCTGTCTAATCTGAAAGACTGAGCTATTTCCAGGGTAATTTCTGATGCAGTAGAGCCACTATCGGCAACTATGAGGTGTTGCACTAAAGGGGCCTACCTAGATGCATATTTTGTTTGTTGGGAGACATTGACAACTGATACTGCTGTCAGATATGGAATCTGAAAACAATGCCAAAAGGAACCAGAAGCAAGCAAGTCTCCTGGAAGTAAGAGGTAATTTTTCAGAAGATGAGCATCCAGCATGCTGGAAGAATGTGCAGACATCATGGAAGAATAAATGTAAAGCCTGTAGTCGTCATACAGAAAGGACACATACACATGCACACACATGTACATAAATACCTGTCCATTATGATATGTCTCCTATTTCCTTGCGACCTCAGTATATTACAATCTTTATCTCTGCCTGGCCAGGAGAACGGAAGTGCTGTATTCAGTTACAGTCCGCGTACCATTGACATGACTGCAGTGTTTGGACAGTTGGACCCAGAGCCCTGTCACAAACAGTCATGTTCACATTCTCTATAACTGTTATTACGTGAAAGGAGAATTGTACTCATGGATGCAAGTGACACTTCCTTCAGCAGAAAGCACTGCATTTTCATTGTACTTTCCCTCCACTTTTGGTCACTGATCAGAACAACTAGAAGAATTTTAAGTCCTTTATGTGCATCTTGGAGGTGTTATTTCTAGTACCCCAATGAAGCATTTGATGTCAATACAATGAGCTCAAAGGACCAATCTTGGTGTGTCAAGTCTGTAAGTTGACAGCAACCTGTGCTGCCTCTCAACTCAGTGCATTCCAATATGCATCCCAAGTGCTTTATAAAGATTGGCTTTGCAGGTAAAGAAAAATAATAAAAAATCTTAATGAAAAAAAAAAAAAAAAAGGCTGATTACTTTCAAGACAACCAATGTTTTTGGTGAAATCAGCGGAAGACAATAATAAAAAAGGGCATATATATGAAGAACCTACTACTTAGAATTTGCTTGTAATAGCTTTCTGTACTAAAAGTGACAAAAGTTTGGGAAGAAACAAAAAGGCTGTGCAATAATAACTGATGCAGACAGTAGAAAAAGTTAAAGTGACTGACTGCAGAAAGCCCATGGAGAGTGATCTGTCTCTAATGCATTAAATTTCAACATCTCCTCTTACACTGATATCATAGAACGAGCCATGGACATTTCCCCTCTTTTTACTCAATCTCTTTGGAATTCCCATTTAATTTTTCAACCTTTCTTTTAAAAAATATATCATTACATAAAGAAATGTGATGTACAAAAGTTGATTGTGCTATATATTTACTTTTTATAATGTAGCTTTTTTTTTTTTTTCCTTCCCAGAAGCGAGCATTTAGTAAAAGGTGGTTAGGTTAACTCTGATTTGCAGTTGAAAGTGGAGTATCATTTAAATGAAGAACAAATAGAAATAATTACTGAATTAATAAGTGTTATTGAAGAATATGATATTTGTTATCTTTTGATCTATCTTTACAATTATATATGCTTCAAGACCAGATCTGAAAATAACAAATGACTCAAAATCCTTCATTATATCAAACTTCATTATGCTGACAATTGATTTTTCCAGAACAGAAAGATTTAAGTATTTCAGAATTTTCTAAAACATGTCACAAGTCTACATCAGTAGTAAAATGTTAAACTTTGTAGTATCTGAATCCATTCAGTGTGCCACGAATCAGGTGCTTCAATCTTTCCTTTATTGTGTAGTGGTTCTCCATGTCAAATAAAAATAGAATTAATAGAAATATTGTATTTTGATGCTCTTCAATCTATTTCTCTCATTTCCAAATATTATAAAATTCCACATATTGTGGGATTGTGGCCATGGGGGTCGACAAGCCCCATGGTTGGTGATAACATCAGACTCTTAAGGATGAGGCCATCAGGAATGTAAAGAGTTTAGAGGGAACAAAGAAGGGTGATTCAGGAGACGCCTTGCTGTCTCGGGTTCTTGTTCTCCAGCCGTTAAGGCATGGAAGTTGCTGGGGGTTTGCTGGTTGCCGGGCAAAGTTGTTTGACCAATGAATAGTTAGTGGAAAAGTACTGCTGTGGGGCGAAGTGTATAAGAAGGGAGCCTGTCCTCAATATGGGATGCAACATGGATCATGAAGTTATGCCCTCAATATGAGAGATGAAGTTAGGCCCTCAGTAAGAGAGAATGAAGTTATGTCATCAGAATTAGCAGTTACTGATCCTGAAAGAACTCTGGTGTCTGTGTGGTCATTATGCCACAACATATGATTTTTTACTGATAACAGCTCTGGCACAGCAATTATTGTGAATGAAGTTTTCATAGGAACTCAGTAGTTTATACTTCTCCCAGAGAGGTGTTTCACATTGTCTTGTAAGGTTACATCTATAAATTTAACCACTATGGACTAGATTTCATTACGAGGACAATTACACAACCTGAGCAATGAACAACTTGAAGAGGACCACAGTGGAAATACCTCAAGGAAGAAACTAACCTACAACTTTCTTGATATTTCTTCCTAGAACTCCAAGAGGGAGTCAAAAACTTTCAGGGTAACCAGCATTTACTCTTCTTCCTGTGCCAGAGATGGCAGCAAATATTCAGTGTATGGTCTCTTTCTTCAGCTTAGCTACCCAAAACACTTTTAAACTTTGAGAACTTTTATATAGGATTCTTTGCTTATATATTCCCCATAATCAGATTTCTTGGAGGTCTCCAAAGGATAACTTCCTTTCCTAAATTTACATCTTCACCAGACATACTTCTTCCTCTTGACAACTGAAAAATTTTCTTTCAGTGGCACTGACCTAAGAGGCACCTAAAAGTTTGGTATAAATTATATGTTTAAATTAGGTAGACTGAATTTCACCCACTTAATTCTATAGGTTTATTTCTATTAAAAGAATATTTTAGCCAATTACTAAAATGTTAATTATATAGTATAATAATCTACTATGAGAATACACTGAAGTCTTTGTTATTTGCTCAAGTTTAATCACTAGGAATGTGATACTATCATCCATATGCGAATATATCCCTACAGTTTTAAGATTATTAAACCCATCTATTCCCACTAAAACATGGGAAGACACAATATTCAGGATTTGCAACTCACTTATATGACAACAGTGATCTACATCTATCTTTTTTATTTTCACTGAGCACAGTCTAGTAGCTATACGCTGCTACTTCCAAACACTATTGTTAGCTCCTTTGTAGCTTGTCTGTGTTTTCATGTGAAGCACCACCCTTTACAAAATTTTAGCTGGGACAGAACTCTAAAAAGTGTCTTCTCTGTAAGGTGAGAAACACCAAATATGTTAGATCTATCATTCCACTTGCTCCTCTACCTTCTGTAAAATATATAACCTGAGTCCAAAAATCTCACTCATCTCTTTGTTCAGTAGCCTGGCTCTTGTAACCACAACACATTACCTAATGTGCCAGAGAGAAAACCATAATATATAATTCAATTTCTCAATCACACTGGACCTTTCTCAAATCAGAGAAAGTCCCAAAGCTTAATACAAATGACAGCATCTGCTGCAATGCTAAGGATACTTCTATCTTCTATTATGCCATATAAATATGTAGAAGCAACCAAATACTTTGTTAAAAACAAACAAACAAACAAAACAAATGCTTTCCTATATCATACTTTACAAATGCACATATCTCAGGAGTGAGCGATAAGAAAGAATTACTTGTTTGTAACCTGCTATTTGAAATAATCAATTGTTCTGTGAAGCACAGAGTTCAATGACATTAAAGATTTTTAAGTACCCTACAGAGATCTAAATAATCCTTTGAAGATGTGGACTTCACATTGTCCTTCAGGCAGTTCACATTAGCCAAGTTCCACCTCACATGACACAGGGACATCTACAGTCAGAATAATTACCCAGGGGTTCAGCTACTATCTCTGTAGTTGCCTACATAGAATCATCGAACCATAACATCATAGCATCATAGAATTATAATTCTAACCCCTGCCATTGGCAGCGATGCAAATCTTTCTCCTCTCCTCTCCTCGCCTCTCCTCACCTCATCATCCCCAGTTCTCTCAGTCTTTCTTCATAGGAGAGGTGGTCTGATCATTTTCATGGCCCTCCTCTGGACCCACTCTAAAAAGATCCACATATTTCTTGTGCTGGGGGCCCCAGACCTGGACACAGTACTCCAAGTGGGGCCTCACAAAGGCAGAGTAGAGAGGGACAATCACCTCCTTTGACCTGCTGACCACACCTCTGTTGAAGCAGCCCAGGACATCATCAGCCTTCTGGGATGCAAGTGCACACTGCTGGCTCATGTAGAGCTTTTCATACCCAAGAGCCCCTAAAGTCCCTCTCTGCAGGGTTACTCTCAATGAGTTCTTCTCCCAGTCTGTATTCATGTCTGGGATTACCCTAACCCAGGTGCTGCACCTTGCACTTGGATTTGTTGAACCTTATTGGGTTCACATGGGCCTACTTATCTAGCTTGTCCAGGTCCCTTTGTATGGCATCCCTTCCTTCTGTTGTGTCACCTCTACCACTCAGCTTGGTGCTGTCTGCAAACTTGCTGAGGGTGTACTTGATCCCATTGTCTGTGTTGTTGATAAAGATATTAAACAGCATTATAAACAGTATTATCTTCATTAAAGATAATAAACAGTACTGGTCCCAAGACAGACCCCTGAGGGACAGCACTTGTCACTGGCCTCTACTTGGACATCGAGCCATTGACCGCAACTCTCTGGGTGCAGCCATCCAGCCAATTCCTTACCCACCAAATGGTCCACCCTTCCAATCCCTCTCTCTCCAATTTAGAGAGAAAGATGTTGTGTGGGACCATGTCAAAGGCCCTACAGAAGTCCAGGTATATGACATCGGTCAGTCTTCCCTTGACAACTGATACTATTACTCCATCATAGAAGGCTAACAGATTGGTCAGGCATGATTTGCCCTTGATGATGTCATGCTGGTTGTCTCATATCACCTCCTTGTCCTGCATGTGCCTTAGCACTGTTTTCAGGAGGATCTGTTCAATGATCTTCCCAGGAACAGAGGTGAGACAGTCTGGCTACGAACATCTGGCTCCCTCACTGAAAACTCATTGGCAAGAGATAGTTACCTCCAGAGAAAAAATCCATCTGATTTCTCCTTTTGGACTAACTGCACAGTAAAAAATCAGATTTCCCTTCACAAGAGGGTTTCTTTGTTCTAAATACTAACTTTGAATGGTGTAGCTTACCTGTAGATCCAAAGACAGATTTTCCCTGCAATACTGTACCTCCTGTCATCCTTCTGACTCTGATACAGCCTTGTACATTTTCAAACTTTCTCCTAGGGTGACCAGGCTTTGGAGGAGTGCAACAATACTGTGTTTTGTATTAGTCCATTAGTGGGCATCATCATAGTCAAGATGATGATAAATCTGGTACAGTAGCTATGTATGGCTGTTGATGTAGGAGGTGCTAAGTTACAAAGCATAATTCATTATATATTAATCAAGAAAAAAAGTATATTATGTTGCTTAAAATGCAATATGCAATAGCAAACACCCCAAAAAAAAAAGTTTTATTCAGAGTAGAAAATCCACCATCTGGGTATCAATGCTATGATTCTGCTGATAACATCTATAATAATCCTCTTAGATACACATATCAATAAGAACACATGAATTCCTATAGATTTATGTGTGTGTGTTTTTTTCAGATTATTCACTAGGCTTAAATTAAATCCATTAATTATTTTGTCTCTTCAGGAACTAATAACAAGTCCTCAATTTCTTTTTTGTCATTTGTTTGTGATCAGAGTTTCAATTAGCAGCATTCATATGACAAATGTGTGCTGTTTTACTTGTACTTATCTGCAATGATGTAATCCAAGAAGTTTTCCATTTTGTAATTCTAGTCTATTTTTTAAAAATTCCATATTCAATGCTGTGAAAATACCAGATTAGCAAAATCTACTTCTTTACATATATTTTTTTTAAATTGATGTGTCCTGCTTTGGTATATAAAAAAGCATAATTTGATTAGGTGGTAATGTTATGCACAACTGTGTCAGTTTGAGCCATTTGGAATCATCAACACATGAATTTCCTGCCCTTTGCCTTCCTTTCAAAAGGAAGACCATTCAGTATTTGTAACGGTGCACTGAATTTGAAAAAGTTTTCCATCCAAATGTTTCCAAATAGCTAGCTGTACTGTCTAAAGGTAGTCAAAATAGTCAAAGCAGTCATCCAGTAAAACCACATTTCTTTCGTGCATTTCCATATGTAGTGGAGAATGTTGTGGAATGGTTTTTAATTTGTTTGTATGATGTCAAGATTGTATTTGGAAGATATCAAGAGAAGATGGAAAAGGTCTTCTGAGAAAGTTGAACTGCATGGAAGGCTAGGGGCAAGAACTATCAAATGATAAAATCTTTGGAAACTTCTGAGGTGCACAGGACTGCAATAAATGAAGAAGCTTGGAAATTGATTTATCTTAAATATTTCACTTCACACATTAGACTGATAACAGATGTCTTGAAGTTACAAGTAGAAACCCGTGAAGAATTAACACTTGCAAAAAAGTCACTATGGGCAGGATTTAGCTCACTTGATAGTTAAATTATTAAGGTTCTCCATGTAGCCAATGGAAAGAGAGCTGCTTCCTGAGGGTAATTCATTCTGACAGTCTTAGACACTCAGCTGGAATCAACCTATAGATGCTTAAATGTCTCTCTTAGATGCAGCTGACATAATTATCATATTTAGCCTAAAGACTTACATATTAGATTGCTTCATGAGATGAACCTTTATATGATATCAGCAAAAGACACCGTGAAAGCAAGTCAAAATGTAAATGTGAGACACACACACACAAAAAAATGAGATTCTAAAAAAACTTTTATTGAGATACAAATTTGATGAGACATGAAAACTTTC
Organism: Cygnus olor; assembly: GCF_009769625.2. NCBI lineage: Eukaryota > Metazoa > Chordata > Aves > Anseriformes > Anatidae > Cygnus > Cygnus olor. Next base: position 39,873,932 of record NC_049169.1, on the reverse strand, counting down.
AAGAAATTCTTACTGATTTCTCGCTTTTCATTTCCTGTTAGCCCAGGAGGACATTTGTCTTAAGGGACTGTTTGAAAGGTTAAAGGACAGGATTAAGGACAAAATTTGAAGATAAATGAATCATACCTGGAAATTTGCTTAATAGGAATAGATATTAAGATGGGGGTGGGGGATTATTTACTGGAAAGAGAATGAGAGTGACAAAATGAACTGGTTAAGTTAAGGTAGTTAAATTCTTCCTTATCCCTGCTTCAACAGAAGAAGACTTGGAACTCTTTCCCCTATCTCCCCAAACACATATGTACACATTTCTGAAGAGATTACAGTCTAGTTAGAAAGCTTTATTCCTTAACAGGTTATTAAGTCAACACTGTTTTTAAGCTACTTGGGAAAAGAGAAGCATAGGTGTAACTATAGTCTTTCCTTCTAAAACCTCTTTCTCTGAATGAAGATACTATGACATGGCTAAAGTCTTTGGAATTATCCATATGGTCTAAACATTAACATCTAGTACCTTTTGAATCCTCCTGTGTTATCTGGTATGGCCTTAAACTCCTGCTCTGAAAGGGTGCAGATTCTGTAAATTCTGTATCAAATCTTATGGATTCAGGCAGACAACCTATATATCCCAAGCTATTTCAGATGCCATTGGTTGCATATTTTTACACACACTGAATCACCACTTCAATCTCACAGAGTTTTAGGTGTCTAGCATAAGTTTTCTTTGTATGCAGTGAACAGGTCCCCCAAGAGGGGGAATCCATCTTATTTTTAGAATGATACCTAAGATTAATGGCTCTCTCAAGATATCCATCTCTCTCATTGACTATAAAGTAAGCCTAGACAACTATTTTAAATGAACTATTCAGTGACACACAAATTAATTTGATTGATCCAGAATTAGGTGACTATGCAATATATGTTATGGACTTAAAATCCGCAAAGCTCTTAAGTGATTGAATGACATTTCTGAAGCTGACAAATAATGTTCATGTGTGATCATTCACTCCTGAGCAAAATGCTGAAAGTCTGCTCTCATACTAATAGATGACTGTTTTTTGAAGCCAGAACGTTGTCTTTTTTCTTGAAAATTAGACACTTTTCAATAATGAATTGGAGAGAGATAGAGAGAGATGTCCATTTTCACACAAGTATGCGTTGCTAAAGTCAATCTTGTAACAAGTCCTATAAATTCTGAAGTTGGTCTTACAGAACTATCTAAAAATCGACAAACACCCTTTTGTTTATTATGTTTATTATTTAATATACGTGGAGCAAAGTTGTACTCAGTACATTTCAGGCATACTTGAGACATAATGAATGTTTTTAGTGGGTTCATTGTACGTTTGTATTAAAAAGATCTAACTGATGAAAGAATTTCTATGACTTAGGTTAGCGTCCTACCATATCATAAATACAAAAGAAATCTCTCAATTTAACTATCAGCCTCCAAAACTAACACCCTTCCCATGTTAATAAAATCCACTTTACAATGAAAATCTATAGATAAATAAATGGAAAGGTAGGATTTTTCAATTAAAGTAGTTTTATCAGTAATTCAATGAAAGTAGAGTATGAAAAATTAGCCCATCAATTTTGCTTGTGACAAACATCCTTTTAACTAGAGGTAGATTTTCTGAAATTTCAGGAATTGCAGCTTTAAGAACAGAAGACCCTGCAGAAGGAAATTCTGGAAGATAGAAAGTGGAGGCAAATTTGATCAGTCGGAAGATACCATTATATAGTATCTACATTGACATCAGAAGTGGATAACATACGCTCTCTTTGTTCTCAGTGGAGAGAAATAGACCTTAAAAGGATGTGAATCACCTTACTTTTAGATGTCTACATTAGGATGAGCTGAGTTGCTGTTTACAAGAGTATCGTTCTGCCCACTGACTATAAAAAAGACAAGGGTTTATTTTTTTAGGCGTAGACCTCTAAAGACACCTTTGCACCTAGAAATCAACCAAAATTATCAGTGAAATAGCAGTCCTGAGTTCATTTTTCATGTCTTTACTTTGAGGGAACAAAAAACTTGCACAAAGTTAAAGCTCTTTAAAAAGATTGCTACATAATATCTTTCTGCTTGTATTATTGAGAATACAAAGTGGACAACGTATTTGTTTCACTTGGATTATTAAAGTCAGTGGATTTTTGAAAGTTTAATTTGCTTTTCAGGTGTTCCTGTAAAAATTTTTTCAATATTCAAGTGTATTGTTTTCATCAGGACTTCAAACCATCCTGAATGTGGAACGTAAACAAGAATGAAGACTTAGTTGGCAATGTATTTGTAGTAATGCATCAGTGTTATTAAATATATCCAGGTTAAGGAAACACATTTTTAAAAAATAGAATAATCATTAATTTATTTTTCATCAGAAGGTACATTTCAATCCAGACTGATTTTTTTTTATTTATTGTTCAATAGGTGTTCATAGGAGTAGGTTTGCTTTTTTTGCTGTTTGTTTTAACTCTACATCCATAGCCAAATTTGTTGATGCGGTGTACCTGTGGTAACTGTGTAGCAGCTCAACATGCATAAGAATTGTCCTATTAAATGGCACACTCAGCTACCAGAAGTTGATGCCCTTGTTCTCTCGTGTCAGTGGGTAAATTGTCAAATATTGTGTGCCCTCATAGTGTTTGCTTTACATATTCTATTCACATAGAAACCAATTTACTTTGATTCTAATTCTATAAGGTAGGAAGACTTCTGTTTTGTGAAAAAAAAAAAAAATATATTAAAAAAAATCAAATAATAAAATAAAATAAAATGAAGAATAAAATTAAAATAAAATAAAATAAAATAAAATAAATAAAATATATTTAAAAATCAGAGGAACATAGTAGTCATTCTGATTTTATTAAAAATAAAACACTAAATATATAAAATAAAATTTATTTCTTCCACAAGACATTTCTCACACTTTTACTTCTAGTGTTGCTTGCTGGAGAACTGAGACATAGATGTTTGGGAATACTGCAGTGAGAAAAGAAGAGGAAATCTCCAGTAAAAGTTACTAAGGAAGACAGTGTTCATGATTCCTTCAAAGATGTCTGAAAAACAAAGCTTATGTGAAAAAAAAAAAAAAAAAAGTCAGAGTAAATGGGTTTTTGTTTATTTGTTTGTTTGCTGGAATTTCCTGTTAGGAAGAAAGAAAGAAGGCTGTAGGGAAGGAATTGGTAACTAACAAAGAAGCGGAGCACATGTGGTGAATATATTGAACAGAACTGTGTAGGAGAAATTTTAAAAAGTCAGAAGAAAAAGTTATCTGGTAAGACAAGGGAGCACACTGTTTTGAAATAACTCTTGGAAGAGCATCTTGTTTACACCACTGATAAAAAGCCTCATTTTGTTCCCAAGTGGCAAAGTGGCACATTGTTTTGAAACAAACAAACTAACAAACCTAAGGTATGATGACTTTTAAGATATCACAGATCAAAGGAAGCAGTTAATTACACTTCGGTAAAGAGTCTTAGCATCTCATTCTCCCTGAAGAAAGAGTTATTAGTTCATCCATCCTTATTTTGGCCTTTTTCAAGAGTTGAAAAAGTTTTGGCCTTTTTCAAGAGCCCCTTTGGGGCTCTTGGGACAACAGGATTTTTACTATAATTCCAGCATCTTTTCTTAACAGATGTGTTGGATTTTCTTATTCAATGGAAACTCTTCAGCGGATTACTATAATAGGATGACTCGCTGTCTTATTTCTTAACCTAGTGGCTTGAAGTATTTATTAGTTTTAAGTTAGAAGCAGTGAGGCAATCACAGGATGAAGGGACTGATAGATTCCATAGCAAAACTTTGTGTTTTGGAAGTATATCTTTTATGGGTTCCAGAAATGATCTTTCATTTTTCAGCTTTAGTAAGTATATGTTCAGTGTCTTTCCAATGGTTTCTTTAAGGGGCTTTCAAAAAAGCAAGAAAACTCAAGGAAGTGGATTTTCTTATCTATGATAGTAAGATATGGTAATTATCATTTATGACAATAAAATACCCAGTAAATTGTAATTGATACTTCATTTATACAGTCCTTTCCTTTTCTGTTGGAATTAATAGACTTAATTAATAGAATTAATAGGTTTTGAGCAACCTGATTTAGTGGAAAGTGTCTCTGCCTATAGCAGAGGAGTTGGAACTATGTGATTTTTAAGGTCCTTTCCAACTCAACCCATGCAATGATCCTAATATCTCTAACTTTAAAATAAGCCAATTTAATATTCAGTAAAATACAGAGAAGTATGCTGCATGATGAGCCTGTCATTATCATTCTGCTAAAAAAATGGCACTAAACAAGTCTAAGACTAAAGGGAATTCAAGAAAAATAGTTCAGGTATTAAATAAAATGCATACTAAATATCATTATTTTTGTTAGATGAAACTTTAATCAGGCTTATAATTGTTTTGGATACTAAGCATATGGGTCAGCAAGAGACATAAAATAGACTAGAGGTAATTCATTCTGCTGAACTGAGAATGTGTTGTGTTGTGGTTTTGTGTTAACACTAAGTAAGGGGTAGGAAATGAAATGTCATTAAGATTAATGTTGAATTATGAAATGTGAAAGCTTTGATGTCGAACTGCAAAAGAATCCTGAGCATTTAAATACTACCCAAAAATCTAGTGCCCGTTTTAAAAGAAGTTTATAGCTAAGTTCTTAATGAATTTCAAGAAAACTGTTTTCACTCCATTTGCCAAAAAGATCCAAAGCTATATTAGAGACAAAAGGATCCAAAAACAGATTAGAGACCTGTTCTGACAATGAATTATTCCTCTAAACCTGATTGTTTTCCTCTTCGTCAGATGTGATTAGGAAGAAAAAAGATGCTTAGTTTGAGGACAAAAAAGCAGAGGGCAAAAACATTTATCTTCAGGGAAGAGATTCAAGGTATATATCTTAAGTGAAGTGACACCAAACACAGTAGCACTAAGCCCCATAAAGAAGTGTGTGATGCAAGATGTCCTACTGTTTACACGTTTCTCTGTTAGCTAGTGTATGGGGGTTGTCATTCAGTGTGCTGTGATTCTTTTTTGTGTGTGTATGTGCGTTTGTGTGTGTCTGTTTCTTTTGATTGTTTTCCAGATATATAAAACATTTAGATGTTTAACCATTTTCATATATTAGATGGGGAGTCTGGTTGCCATTTTCAGCCACTGTCGTGGTTTTACTCAGGTGGGCAGCCAAGCTCCACCACAACCTCTCTCTCACTCTCTCTAAGTTTGGCAGTTTTGCACATTTTGCAACTCTCAACTTGTGTTTTGTATAAACTTAAAATATAACAAATGTTTAAAAACTATTTTTCCAAAAGAACTGCAATTTGAATAGCTACAGATTTTTTTATACTCCTACCAACTTTTATATAAAAAGCCTTTTCCAAGTGAAAATATCATTGCTGATAACATAATCATCATAGATATTTTCTAATAAGCAGAAAAAAAATCATAACATGAAAAAGTGGTGAAATTCTGAACTGTGGAGAGAAAACACACACACATGCAAATAAAAACAAAAAAACAATGCAAGCAAACAACACACTAAATGTACCTTACTTTAGCAGTGAAAGTAGAGCTGGAATGAAAGTATGAAGGAAAATACTTCAGAATAATACTCTAAGATGTGATAGAAGGACCTAAAAAGCGTGGTGAATGATACAGTTTTGTAAGGAGTCAGGTAAGGTGGGACATGTATGTAGGACTGAGGTAGTTAAGAACTGTTATATGGTACTAGGATAATAGAAAAATATATCAATTTATTTTTATGTGTCTGTTTGTAGTAAGCAAATACAAGGAGCAAACATAGAAGAATTAAAGAGAATATGTTCCATATCAAGAGATATATTGTTCTTTTAAAGAGATTCATGATGTTTGTAACTTTGGAAAAAAATGTTTCAGTGACTGCCTCAGTGTGAGACGAGAACTGCAATACAATTCAAAGACTCTGGGATCCCGCTAACCAGGAGGAAAGCTTGTTTTTCTCTCTGCAGAAATGCCTGGCAGAATGTCTGTAAGAGAGATTTCCCATCATGTGAAAATGTTTCACTCTAGGAAGGGAAGATTTTCTTCCTAATTTCAAGACTTTCTATCTAATGTTTAACTTGGTGAACTTTTTAATTTTTATTATTGTATTTTTTTATTTTTTGTTCTGCAAACAATACTTCAGATCTCAAGAAATAAAACTTGAGGGATTTTTTTCTGTCTAGATTTTTTGCCCTGGAAGTTTCCACTTCCAGGAAAGTAATAGGGACAACATGATTAAAACCAGGAGTGATTCTGAATAATCTGTTATAATTATGCCTGACCAGGAGAAAGCAAGTCTACTCTATGTGAGAATTTTATTCAACTGCACAGACACAGGTCATAAATAATCTGTGAAATCCACTCAAGTTCCAGTAAACTAGTTCATTTCTTCTTCTGCATCATTAAAAAATAGGGAAGACACCGTCCTCTATTATCATGGGTGAAAGCCATCCATCTGAGTGAAATCCTCCTCCCTGGTAAAGCAGGAAACAAACAATATCTGGAATTACTCCAGTAGTCTCTTGTATCTCTTCACCACTTTGGTACCATTCAGAGAGCTTTAGTTGTCTCAACAATATGTTCAGACGTAATAACGTCTTGCTGCTCAAATTATATTTAGAACCATCCACTCTTTTAAAAGGAAACGAGATGCACACACCAGAAATTCTCAGAAGAGCACAGAAGTTGATCACTAAAACATCCATAATTCAATAAAAACGTTAACACTTGTCTGCCTAAGATTAGGTCAATACCCACAAAATTTGTCATGGACAGGTGATTTCTACTTTTTTACCCTTTGTTTTTGTTGTTTATGGGAAAGAAGGTGGGTGAAGAACAGTGGGAGCTCGCAGAGCATATGTTTCTTGCTATGTAGTGCAGCAGGAGAAGTTAATTAAGAAAACAAAAGAATGTTAGCAATATCTTCTAAAGTATTTTTTTTCGTATTGTATTATCATTCTACACCAGGCAAAAAGTTTCAATATTTTCTCCTCATGGCTAGTAGAAACCCTGTGTCACTTGGCCATAAAAAAGGCACTGTGAGCATCTTACCACCGTGAGGTTGAACCTTCACCAGGACTGTGACTTGTCCTGTGGGATACAAGGAAGTAAAGTAGGTAAACACATTAATCTGTGACACTTTTTGAAATGCTTTTTACAGTATGTTGACCACAAGCTACAATCTATACTGTTGCCTTCAGACCAACAGGAGCCTGGCAAGGAGCAAGCTGTGTTGCTGCTGTAGTCCAGAACTCTGACTCCTCACCTCCCCTTCTACACTGAGTTTGCCTGAGCTGGTTTGGTGTCCTAACTGCAGTAAAACAATTGCTATATATTCCCTCCCCCTGTTTTTCTGCCATCTTAGGTTTTTTAGCTCATGGTTGTAGCCCAAGCAGATGGAGGGCATGGGAATGATAGCTGGTTGTGGGCATGAGTGAGGGTAGCCAGCCCCCAATCCGACAGTTCTAACTGCTTCCAGAGGACTCCCTGGGTAAAGTTCAGACTAGCATGAAGGAATTAGCTCTAGCAGGGTTTGATGATTTAGATTTGCAAATATTTTTTTCAGCATCACTACTGTTTTAGATACCCTCACCCTCCTGGCTTTTTCTGTTTGTTTCCCTTTCTTAAGTTGTCACTTAAGTTCAACGAAGGTATAAAATAGAAAAAAAGGAGCATCAAATGGAGTGATTTCTGCAGGAGGAAGGATCAATCAGGTAACTATGCAGCTGAAGAAGAGCCAGCAGATGGGGGGATACTACAGAAGATTATAAAATCATGGCCAGCACAGAGAAAACATTAGATAACATTGGTCACTTTTACAATATCTATAAATAAATAAATAAATAAATTTTAAAAAAGACAATTTATGTAGAATATTTTTTCACACAGCAATTTAACTTAGGAGATAATTGCCATTCAATATTTTCTGTAATGCAAGTATAAATGTTTTCATAACAATTAGAAAATGTCTCTCATGGAGCAAATGTCTGTCAAGAGCTCTTAAAAATACACAGACAAATGTAACCTCTGTCTCAGATAGGTAAGTTGGTAGATGGAAGCTGAAAGCAAATATTTTGGAAGATGTTCTGCACTGAGCTTGTTCTTACTCACTTTTCAAGAGCACCTGTTACTTACTAACCATTGTCTTAACCATTGTGTTTGGGCTTTTGATTGCTCTCAGTATGGCTCTTCTAATAGTCAGTGGGAATAAAGTTCTTTAAATCACTAAACCAATTTTCAGTGTACCGATGATCACTGGAGCATTGCATATATTTCAGAACATCCCTGGCAAGCATGAATGGTTGAGGTTCCTTCAGAAAACAAAATGTTATCAACTCGTCTGCGTGTACCAGTTACGAAGCAGAAGTGCCAAGTTTATGTGAAGAAAAGGTTCTGCCCTTTTTGTTTGCTCATTCTTAGTTAAAGGATTACTTTCTCTTACACATCAAAGCAAAGATGTCTATGTCACAATCATGAATACGACTTGGGAAAATGTTATTAGATGTGCTGTTATTGGATATCTTGATGAAAATTTTGTCTTTAAGAAGCCACATGAACATGCATCTACCAAAGTGAAAAGAATAAATTTTTTTCAACAGAGACTTTTGTTGATAATTTTAGAAAAATTAGATGTGCTAAGTTCATTGGACAGTTCATTGATACTGCAAATACGTCCTTTTTCCTCAGGTTACAGCTGGTGGAATGTGAAGTTACAAAAAAACTCTCTTGAATCCACCATGCTGTGCCAACTATCATAGTTCTAACACTACATAATTAGTAGTGCTAGCAAAGGCACCATCTATGGAGTAAACTGTGTTGTGGCTTTGATAATTACTGCTGTACTTCTCCAAAAAATGAACTGCCTGTACTTCTGTCCTGCTATTCCTAACATCATCCTTCTGCTGGGGGCATTTCCAAAAAGCTAGAATCAAAAGACCTTCTGACTATTTCCTGTTCCCTATTTGTACAAGTGGCTGAATTTTAAAGCAACTAAAGGGCATTTTATTTAGTAGAAACAATATCGACAGAGAATGAGGAAAATGTTCCCATCATTACAACAGAAGCTTCTTAAAAACTGTGGAAAAGATCTCATGTATCGAGGAACCTTGTTACCAATCCTGTCCATAAAAATTTTAAAAACCTTCTGAAGACCAATGAAGCTGCCTCTTCTAGTTACTTCACTGGGAAGGCTATTCTATAATCTTGCTTGTTTTTAGGTACATGAAAGCCTTTTACTTTCTAGCTTACTTTTATCTAGTTCAATTAATAATCCTTTCTCTTTGAAATAAGGAGCAATTGGACCTCCACAGAGGGCAGAATTGCAGTGTCAGTGATTTCACTGAAGAGGTACACTTTTATGGCAAGGAGTTATTACAAAATCTTGTGACACAGCTTTTCTGTTTGTTTGTTTGTTTGTTTGTGTTTGCTTTTATTTTTGCTTGTTTTGGTCAAAGATCTCTCTCTCTCTCTCTCTTTTTTTTTTTTTCTTTTGCTTTTATCTTTTATTGGAAAGCCAGGAATAAGCTATTACATTATGACCTTTCTGGAGCATTTTCCATTGGGACATTAATGGTAGGTTATTTATCATTTTGCTGGGAAGGAATAGATTTCCCATCTCTTCTCTTGGGGAAACCTTGTTTCCACTTGTTTCATTGACTAAATGTGCTCATTATTTAGTCTCAAGTGTATGCCCAGGGTGTAGCCCCTGTAATGATTAAGTTTTCCTGGCAATTCAACACTATGGTAAATGTTTATAGTACTTAAATATTTCTCACAGTTCATTTATTTTTCTGGCCTCTTTTGATTAACTTCAAACTTACTTTTTCCTTTGTTTGTTCTACATCCACTTGTGACATCTCAGCTGTAGCTTTCATGATTAATTGTCATTGTTGTGTTTTTACTATCATAAGCACCCCGGACAGAGAAGCCCTCTAATGAGTAATTTCCTAAGGGTAACATTCACATGTTACTTGTCATTCTTGCATATGAGCTTTGCAAGCTTTTCAATGACTCTAGCTATTTAAAGTCATGCACACAACAAAAATCTTTCACACTCTTCCCATATTCCTATCACATATACTTTCACACACAGTACACATGGAGTATTAGTCAAACACTGAGACTTATTATTCCCCAGTACACAGCTATTTAACTCCTGTGCAAAATTTCTTTGAAGATCTGGGCCTTATCCTTTCCATTGGGCCAATCTATATTTTTAATCATATAAATTATTGGTTTGATTTAATAATGCATTTTTTAAAAATAATTTACTTAATAATGCAATTATTATCCATCTTCTAGTATAGAAGTATATCTAACTTCTCAGTTATCCTCCTGGGTTTGTTGGTGATTAATTGTGGCCAGTAATGGATTAGCTATAAAATCTCTGCTGGGGCTGACTTTATAAAGACAAATCTTGATTTAACTTCATGGCTCTTTTTCTAGCAATTTCTACCTCAGATTGACATTCAGTATTCATTTTTCTAAATTAGAGCCGAAATGACCAGTATCTCCTGCCTGGAAATAAACTTGCATATGATTATCTGCATTATTTAATTTTTAGCTTACTTCCTAATTGTACTTTGGACCATTCTATATACTTATTCTATATACTCCGGGGTGTATCTGCTACAGACAGGACAAGCCCACAAGGCTTGCCAACACCAGCTGTTGTGTTCAAATTGGTCTTGAGTCTAGAAATCAGGCCCTGAACCTCTTATATTCAACATTATAGATAAAGCATAGATGACACACAGTATTTCCAATGATTCTTAAAGAATAATGTTCACAGAAACAGTTAGAAGGCAACACAGTAAAGAAAATAGTTTTTCAATGTAGAAATTGGTTTTGAAGTTCAAGCTACAGATTCTTAACTGTTGCATAAAATGTTCAGAGGTTTTAAAAGACTGAGACTTTAAGAACTAAGCTACTAATCAATGTTAGAGGAAAACAGAACAGAAATTCTCCCTTTCACATGAAAAGAATTAAAAGAATTTATTCAAGTGAGTCCAGAGAAGGGCCATGAGGATGTTCAGAGGGCTAGAATGCCTCTCCTGTGAAGACAGGCTAAGGGAGTTGGGGTGATTTATCCTGGAGAAGGCTCTAGCGGCCTTTCAGTACCTAAAGGGGGCCTACGGGAAAGCTGGGGAGGGAATCTTTGTCAAGAAGTGTAGCAATAGGACAAGGCATAATGGCTTTAAACTAAAAGAGGGTAGATTTAGATTGGATGTCAGCAAGAAAGTATTTATTCAGAGGGTGGTGAGGCACTGGAATGGGTTGCCCAAAGAAGTTATGGATGCCCCATCCCTGGAGATGTTCAAGACCAGGTTGGATGGGGCTTTGATCAACCTCGTTTAGTGGGAGGTGTCCCTGCTCATGGCAGGGGTGTTGGAATTAAATTGTCTTTAAGGTCCTTTCCACCCCAAGCCATTCTATGATTCTACAAATTTAGAAGGAGAAATTTTTAAACTAATAAATATACAATTAAACAATTGAATTCACTTTTGCAACACGGCACTGTGTGGAAAAAAAAATAATAATTTTTCAGTGAGTAATTCATGACAGTTTTGGATTGGGGCCAACATATTCTTATTTTTTTTACATTTACACACCAAGATCCTTACAGAAGGAGACACTGTGCAAGATGTAATTTGAGATTAAAAAAATTATTGCTGGACCTAAGTACTTCCTAAAAATGTAGAAAGAAAAAGTATCAAACACTTTCAAGTGTTATCTGCTTTTTAACTAGCAAGAGCTAGGACATTTTTTTCTTGAAGGAAGAGAACCATTGTTTCTTTCTTTCTTTTCTTTTTCCCATAATTATTTTTACAGTTTTCTTCTGAAAAAAAAAAAAATAAAATAAAATGGAGTCTGACCAATATTGGACTAAGATACAGAGTTAATCCCAGTCCTGACCTGAAGGTAGAGTACAGAGAATGAAACTGCATAACCGTGATATGGCAGGCACACTGGAAGACTAAGATGTGTCTCTCCACAGCTGTGTAAATTATAACTGACGTGTCAGACAGGAAGAATGATCAGTCTCATCTTAGATGGCAATGGATGTATTTTTACTTACTTTTCATAGTTAAAAAAAACTCAAAGGATTAGATATAAGCACGAATACCATCTGGCTCTCCATCAGTTGAAGCTGATCTGAACTGACACAGACAACATATGAAGACATCCCACCTCTGTGCTGGTCCATTGTCTGTGCTGGGCCTAATAGTTACAGCCACGTAGCAAAGTGAATCAGGGCTGGTCAAATTAACCCAATAGAGGAAAAATGTTTACTTTTTAAACTGTGTTAAATATCTGATCATTTTGCATCCCAAAAGAGAGGCAAAGCAGGATTACCATTTTCACTGGGAGAGACACCAACCTTCACATTCAGTTAATCTGAATGTGAAATAATTCCATTAATCTGAATGTGAAATCACAGTTTAAGTAGCAGAAGGTTATAGTAACCATGAAGCTTCCTGGATCTCTTGTTGAGGGGTCTACTTTTTTTCTTTTCCTCTGGAAAAATAAAAATAAAATTTAATAGCTGTCTTTTTTAAGGATGTAGGTTTTTTGGCATGTCACAAGAAAATTGTGTTTGGGATATTGGATTCCCAAATCCTGCTAGGTAAATAATTCCACTAGACTTCTTGGTTTTGAGGTACATTGTGGCACAGTACCTATCATGAAAACTAATATTCACAGAAGCTTCTGAGCACAGGATGTACGCAGATAAATTTATATAAATTGATGCCACTCCACAGCCAAGAAACCTAATTGATCTAATTGCAGTGACACAGCATAGATTGCTAGATTAATTCAAATAAGGTTTTTTAATTACTCTAGGATATAAAAGTTTTTGTCAAATGGCCTGCAAACATTATTAGTGAAAAAAGAGTAACAATAACTCTGGCACTAGTTTAATACTAGCACCAGTTTTCTTTCTTGTAGAACTCAACACTTAATTCAGTATGATTCCGCATATTCACCAAAGAGCTAGACATATTATAGTCATTAATCAGACACAAAAAAAAAAAAAAAAAAAAAAAAAAGTTACTAATGAATAAATCAGTTTCAGCATTTACAAGAAGTGGAATACACTAATCCGTCCTCATCAATGGATGAAATGTAATATAGGGTATGCTCCATTATTTCTTAATAATCAAGTACTATTCTAAAACAAGAGATATACTTAATACACAAGCAGATTTTTGAACACATTGCCAGGACATATGTTAAAGAAACTCCTTAGTGGTTTATGAAGAGCAGCGTGAAATAGGAAATAAATGGATGTTCAAACAACCGCATAACTATAGTAATAATTAGGAGAAATATTTGTAATATAAAGTAGTTTCAGAAGAAAAGACCTTTTTCTAGAGTTGTTCTGTCTACATCACAAATTTGTTTTGTATAAATTTTAACGATGATGAAAATATTTGAAATCTTTTTTGCCCACTGAAGAAACTCATTTCTGAGATGTCTTCACCTTGCAAGGTTTTACAGTTTGCTGTCTTTTCTACATATTGTTCTCTTCACCAGCCTCAGTACTAATCAATATTTCTAGCAAGAATTTGACACCTTCTTCATAAAACACTACAGGTATTGGCAATATAATGAAAAAGACTTACTGATTAAAGCATATGTCATTTGTTTTTTCATTTAAGTAGTGAACAGAGTACTTAGCAAAAGATTAAATCTAGTAGTCTAGTAATGGATTCAGGAGACTACACAGCAGTGTTTGAATCATATTGCTTTTGAAATATGGAGCAAGAATATAATGTAAAACCCAGACAGTGAGGCTTTCCTTATACTTTACATTAAACAGTCACTTCAAAAAAAAAAAAATCTTGAATCTAGGGTTTCCTACTTTTTTCCTCTTTTTCCAAGCTGAACAACAAATTACACCATGTGCCTTCTTTTGGACTTTCCTAGTCCCACAAGTCTTAACCATATTGGGGTATTAACTACCAAGGATGAAGGACAAGGAGGAGATGAAGACTGTGATCTCTTTGTTATCTGTTATTTAATTTGAGAATCAAATGTTCTTCAAGGCAATGAAGGTTTACATCTTTCAGTCTAGGGAGAGCACTGAAACCTGGTATCCAACTTCCTAAACCTCTTCCTCTTTCTTGTATAGTACCAGGTAATAGGTGGCTAGCATTTAACTACAAGCATATATATAATATATATATGACATATATATAATATATATATATAATCTGCCTAACATCCTGAGTGAGGTCTTTGTCAGCACTCAGTAGTCACACTCTATACATCTCCCAAATGGGACAATTTTCCATTCAGATCAGTAAATCAGTGGAATAGTACCGTAAGTATACTTCTACCGAACAATCACAGACCCAGGGCATTTTCTTGTGAGTGAAGTTTCCTTTATAATCTAATAATAAACACTCACTATTTGGGTTGATAGCTGTAACAGCCTGAGGAAAAAATTCCGTCCTGATGCATACAGGTGTGAAGATTTCAGATGCCAGCAAGAGTTCTGCTTGCTTATGTGATTATTTTTGTTCTTAACATACAGTTAAAGAGATAATGACATTAGACCGTGTTCTTGAATTGGTTCTTTTGCCATTAAGCTTTAAAAATGTAGTGATTACTCACACATCATATACCTATTGTTCTTTTTATTACACAGTTCAAACATCATAAGCTTATTGGTATTTTTAAAAAGTTTTAAAACAAGCAGGAATCTGTAATGTTCGCCTGAGAAAGGCAATAAAAAATCAGCCTGTTTACAGCAGATTTCTTTGTTTCAACTCAGTTGAAAGTCAAATATTTTCACTAAGAATAAGTTATTTTCAAAATGTGAAACCATATACAGTGTCCATGCCTTCACAGATATACAATATATTGTAACTGCCTATTGTTCACAGGAATGAAGAAAGAAAGAAATATTTTGGTATCACCTGTCAAATACATATTTCCCAATTTATTTGTCATATTTTGCAGAGTCCAAATGGGAAATTAAATTCAATGTCATGGGCTGAATAGTAAGTAGCAAAGAATGTGGGAAAATAGTTCTTTTGTTCTTCTGCAGATTATTTTTAAATATCAAGAACAACTTCTTCCACGTTAAATGACTTTAAGTAGAATGCAGAAACTTGATGTGGAAGATATTACCTTAATTCTGAATTTCCTGGTCACAGAACATTAAGAATAGATGCAGATGGAAAAAGGGAGGATGGGAGGATGGGACTGTGTCTTTCTGTTGATCTCTACTCGCCCTCATCTCAAGTAATTTTCAGGTTGCAAGGTAGTAGAGAACTCAGTAACCAAGACAGTAACCAGTAGCCCAAAAGAACCAAAACTTTTGGCAAAAGGCAGAATAGAGGATAGTGGGAACAAATGCCAGAGAGATTACTGCTTTATTTTCCCTGTGAATACAGCCTTTTTAGGACATCATCTGATAAACAAATTTTCAAGCTACTGGTTAGGAAAAAAAAAAAAAAACCTTGTTTGAATGGAATGTTAGTTACTGGAAGCTACTTTCAACAAAGCCTGCTCTCTCCACCTCCACCACCCACCAACATCTCACCTCACCCCCCAGGAAATATGATTTCTATTTATTAACATCCAGCTATGAGGTAGTCTGAGCCAAATATTTCTGTTAACACATTTTAACATTGTGTTTCTGTGTGTAGATTAGATTGTGAGTTAACAAAGAGCATCTGCTCTGGGGACCAGCGTGAGATTATGTTTTGGGTAGTGTAAAATATTACAGACTTTTAAGTCTGGCACAGAAGTGATTCACACCACCAATAACTATCGAGTATAGATTATTTTGTAATACAGTTAGTATGGGTCAGAGTAGAAATAGAAAATGAAGAAAACAACCTGAAATACAACCAAAGAATTGACAAATTGTCAATACACAGAAACAGACACCAAGAAGAACACAAACAGGTCCAGGTGTTTCCCAGTGATGTCTATAAATTTTGTTTTAGTTTTTTTTGTGTGTGCTTTTCACCACCTGAAGGCAAGTTATGTTGATTTACTGAACTATTTAAATACTAAAAAATACTTCTGCTTTGTTTGCATTTTCACATACTATGCAAATAAAATTGCAACTCATGATAGCAAAAGATAGAATCAAAAAAAAAAATCTTTTGAAAGTGGACTATCATTATTTTTGTTTCCTTTTGTATTATATTATTGTATTTTCAGTTGGATGAGCTATGTAGGCACAGGAGCAGAGAATCTGCAAGCCAGGTTGACCTTCACAGAAAAAAGTGTGATGTTCAAATGCAAAATGAATTTTACCCTCTCTGAATAGAGAGTTGGAGTATAATATCCCATGTTGCATGTCTCTTTTCAAAGCCATTTACAGATATCAATATAATAAATTTAAGTGAAATACCTCTTTAATATTAGTCATAACTATGGAAAAGACAATGACAGCTTGCCATCCTGGACTAAATGTGAACAATGGAATATGCAAAGCAATGGTTAGATGCTGAAATAAAGGTTATGAAAAATTTTCTAGCTCTGGAAAAGGATCAAAGAATCATTAAAATTATGTAAGCGCTGCAGTTGATGTCAACAAGAGTCTAAAAAGGATTCAGCTTCTCAGGTACATTATTTACTCCAGCTAGAACTATTTAGTGCAGAAGGTGAAACACTCTCCAGAAAATTGAAATTACTTGTTAGTAAGATGAGCAATTGGTTTTCCAAATCATCAGTACTTCAAATAGCCTACCAAACATTGTACAAAATGATCACTGAAGCTCACAATACAAGATTTATCCAGTGTCGCCAGATGAAATGAGTCCACCAGTTCTGCTGTATGTATGATCACTGGCCACTGGCTGGAACAGAAAACTTATTTTAATTTAGTGCATGAGAATGAGAAATTCCCTGCTGCAGGAATACTTTGTTAAATGCATAGGTATGAAACAAATCTTACACACCTGCTCTTTCTCAAACTAGTATTAGCTGACATTCAACAAGACAGCAAATCCTTAGAGAAGAGCAAAACTCATCCATCCAAATTGCTGATGGACTACTTCTATTTTTTTTCAATATGTGTTGCAAAATATATTTATTCTTGTGTGTGAAGTGAGGGTGAATTTAGAGGACAGGTTGGCCCCATTGCTTTATCATATGTGCCAGCCTAGGAGAAAGGCAAAAAGTGTATTTTTGAGGAAATCAGTCCTTGAATTTTAAACTGTTTTAATTTTTGCATTAATAATGTAAAAATAGTTATTGGAGGAGAGTAGTTTATATCTCTTGTCCTTTTCCAGAAAAGTATGATCTCTAAATTTTTAAGATGGTAGTTTGTCTTCCAAGTTTATGATCATAATTCCATCCACACTCCCATCCTCACAAACCATTAGAAACTTTGGTCTTTCAACTCTGTTGGTGAAGTTGCACTCAAAACTATTTACAATGCATATGGGTTTTTAGAATAACTTTACATTCTACGAGAACTCTTTATAAGAGATGAAGAATATCATCTTAGCATTGACAATGCATCTCCAAATTTTCACAGCAGGCTCTGGTCTTCACAATGCTTCAGCACAGCTACCGTTTAAAACAATTTCCCCATCATCATATGTATCAGAATACTTTGAAAATATAGACAGACATTAGGAAAAAGGTACTTTTGGAAGGTGATGAACATATGATTCACAGATTACACCCTCCAACTTTCCTTTACCGATTGAACTATAGAGTTTGTAAGCCTGACACATTAAAATTATGTCACATTAAGTAAGTTATAGAGCTTTAAAATGCACAGCATATACTCCTAGAAATCGTGGATCAATAGATTTCAATTGCAGTCATTGTTTATTATTAAGGATCAGTAACTGTAAGTTTGTGCTTGGAGCTACCCATCATTCAGTTGGATGTGCAGACAAGCCTGCCTGTTTGATAACAGTGGTCCTGAAGGGTGTGTGCAAATTGCTCTTCCCAGTGAGCTGCCCTCTCTCTGAAAAGTAAGATCACTTAACCTGAAGCACTCCTGACATGTGCATTGCTCTCACTCATGCTGGCAAGGTGTCCAGACACTAGTCGAGTGATGATTTTGGGGGGATGTCACAAGTTTTAAAAAACAATGAATAACGTAACAAAAACTAGCAAATATTTAATGCTAGCCTGGATTTTTAGGAGTGTTTCATCTTAGGATCTTCTTGTGTGACAAAAGGGTCAACTGCTCTGTAACTAAAGACTTAACTATGCTGCCTTGAAGCTATGAACTGATTGTTCCTACGAAAAGCTGTAAATACCTGCCTGAGTACTTTTGTAGGGTGTACTAGGAGCAATCAGCAGATTATGTGACCAAAACACCAAATATGCTGTTTTGAGAAAACTTCAGCTCTGGAAATTGCTCACTGCGGTCTGTTCTAATAGTGGGTCTGTCAACAAACAGGTTAATGGATGATCTGGTCATTTAATGTTTGGATTGGTTTGGTTTGGCTTGATTAACTTTAACAGGTCATGCATATTCATATTTCATTGAATAGCTTGTGGATAGTTCATGGCTTTTTTAACAAATACATAGATAACAATAATAGTTAACAACTTTCTCACCAATTATCTTTCCTTCTAAATATTTTCTCCAAGTTACTTAACTAATTCTCTACTGTCTCGTTGTACAAGAAAGTACAGACTCTTTACATGAGACCTGATGGGATTTATCTAGTTACATCTATATGCCTCTAACACAAATATTTATATGTGAATAAGTTACCCAAGTCTCCTGTCATAGTTAATGGAAATCTCATCACTGAGGTCAAGAGAGTAGTTCTTCTGAGCCTATACTAGGCTTCTAAAACATGTTAGAAGAGTCATTGCCTAAAACTGTCCATAAACACACTGTAGGGTGACTTGCTCAGCTGTTGAGACCTATACTGTAAGCACATAAATTTTTCTGTATTTTTTTGTTTTATATTGTCTCTTCTTTTATGGAATAGATCTTGAATTTGCCTAAAAGGAGTTATTTGTGCCATGACAGTTTTATTGCTGTATCACTGCATTCTGAGTATCAGTATAAATTAAAGTACAAGATGTTAAATAGACGGAGGTTAAAGTTTATGAGGAAGGACAAGCAAGTGCCCAAAGACAAAGTCTTTAGTGTTGTTGGAACGCTGTTAATCCTACAAGGTTTTACATAGAGGTAAGTAAGTTTCTAATACAAGCAGAAAGAGATCAAGAGCAGAAAATCTTAAGAATAAAATTACAAGGGTTCATCTGATCTAGCAAAAAAAGGAAGTCCTGTATAAGATGAGAGCCTACAGACACATAGGCGTAGAAATCATGGAACTATGTTTAAAAGTGTTAGAAGTAACCTAAGTACCATATTGTTAGATGTAGTACACACAAGATTTCCAAAAACAGAATGACAAAGCTGTGCAAGTAGTAATTTCTTTAAAACTTGCTTGAATTTGTATGTGTTTTTATAGTGGCAACAGCAGAAGAAGAGGAGAAAAGAAAACTGGAACATTTGTCTTGAATGAGAAAACTTACTTAATTGGTTTTTTTTTTTTTTTGTATTTCGAGTCAGAGGGAATTAGAGTACCAAATTACAAAAAAAAAAAAAAAAAAAAAAAAAAAAAAAAAAAAAAAGAGTATGGGGAATAACTTACATTTGCTGCTCTCCATTTCAGTTCAGGTATTTTTTGTTGTTGTTTCCTTTCCCTTCCTTTCCTTTCTATTTTTTTTTAATATGAAAATCAAAGTATTATTATTAAAAAGTGTTCATATTTATTTCCTTAGATAAACCATTTCATTAATCACTGTAGCTGACAGTTAGACATAATCAGCTGGGCTGATTAATGAAATGATTTATCTATGGAAATAAGTATGAGAGGCTTTATAATGGCTCTAATCTGAAGCTAAGCAAAAGGCAAACCAAGCTGGGATGAAGTAAAACTAAGTTAAATGTACTGGTGATTTTTCTACCTCATTTCAGTAGTCTTCCCATGCTCATCTTTTTGTTTGGTTGGGCTTTTTTCTAGTATCCTGCAAGAAAACTGAAGACAAATGAAAATATTTGTGACTGACTTTTCAAACTTTTATTACCATTTGCAAAAACAGGATCATGTTTATTTTATTGCTGAATGTATGGGCCTTTTATTCTTGAGTATTTCTAATGTTTCAGGTGAGACAATTTGTCAGAAGAATGGGAAGTAAAATTCTCCCTTTTTTGAGAGAGAGAGTTTTCCTGGATATCCCTTAGAAATGGAACATAGTGAGACAGCAGAATCCTGTGAATGCAGATAAGACTTAAAACAGGAAAACCATGGAAAGAAAATTATATTTTTCATTTATCAGATTTATGTGTACTGTATCGCAATTGTTTGAGGCCTTACAGAAATCTGTTGCCATAAGAGGGTTTTCAGTCTGGATAGGAAATAGTTAGGAAAGATAAATTTTGTGTGGTATGGTGCTTTTTCTATAAATGACTTTGAAGCCTATGGAAGTTAAGAAAAATCATGTGCTATGTACGTATAAAGAATTTCTGAAATTGTTCTGAGGACTGAATAGTTCCTTTTCTTTAATTTATATGATTTCTTTGTTCTACATGCAGCTTTGAATGTAATAGCTATATGCAATCCTTATCTAGGATAGCAATTAAAACACCTCTCCTCATCACATAATTATATCTCTGGAGACAGATATGAATTCCATACTTACATTTTAACCTTAACTGTAATTTCCTGGTTCATGTGTCTAAGTTTTCATAAACTTCAAGCTGAAATTATTTTATCCTTGGGAAGTGAGCAGTAGGAGTAATATTACCTGAATAAAAAGACTGTATCATCTAAGATAAAGTGAGCAAAGGAAAAAGAGTGGTAAGAAATGCAAAACAGCTCTTCTATTTCTTGAGGATTTGTGAACTAAAAACAAAAAGTAATTCTACAGACATAAGCAGTTATGATATTGTACTTCTTTGGTACAAAGTTGATGTATGTGAGAGAAATCACAAAAGGGATTTGATGTATCAGATTACTTCTGTTTTATTGATTCCAGTTCACTGTATATAGTCCACTACAGTTTGAAATAGCATCTTGGACTTCTAAAGTGCAGGGGTCAAAGTATTTAAAAACTGCATTCCAGCACAAAACAACTTCCTCAGTAGACTTCTTACGAACAAAATGTTCTATAGCTAATCTATCTAATTAGCTTACGTCCTATTGATTATAGAAACTGTTTGGTACATGGGCTGAGCATATTCTGCCTTTACCTATTGCAAAATATGGAAAGAAGGCAGATAATCTTCTGAAAGACAAAAACAAACAAACAAATGAACAAAAAACTTAGAGGTAAAACTGAACATAAATTAATCAAAACAGGTCTGACAAAAGTGGTGATAGAATATTTTTCTATGAGACCGGACTATGTTTCATGTCTTGGCAGTTTCCTTTTTAATACCAACTCCCTGGCTCAGCAGAGTACTTAGTACTTTCTCTCCCTGCTCTTTCTGGATTATCCCAAACCACTGCAATAAGCAATGCTATGTGGGTAAATATTCCCATACTGAGCTACTTGTTCTAAGGATCTGGAACAGAAAGCACAATGAACATGGAGAAAAAGGGTAGAGGTTAGGGCTGGCCAGAATCAATGTGAACGTGGTGTTCCAATACTCTTTGCTAAAATGAATGTGTAATTTAAGAGCAAATCACTTTGTTTTACTACCTGTAAAAGAGCTAACAAAATGTTACACAATGGTAAGAAGAAAGTATGTGTAATTTCTTCCAGACTTTTAGAATATTAAAAAAAAAAAAAAAAAAAAAAAAAAAAAACTTTTTAAAAATCCTGTTCAGAGAAATAACGTTAACATATAATATAGTGATATATATTTTAAAACATAATATAGTGGCGTACATTAAAAATAAGTTGTATGGAAGACATTGAAGAGTAGGAATAAATGCCTAATTCTCAGAATTTTTTTATTTTTTTTAATCTGAGATGATTTAAGACTAGTACAATATGTGTACTAGAAATGCTGATAAATTTATTTAGAGCCATTCACACAAAAGACACTGACTTATGTAAAGTATTTATTTAGAGCCCCAAAGGAATCTGAAGTTTTCTTGAGTTCATGTTCTAGCTCTATTCATGAAATAAGCATTGTTGTTCAAATACTCTTGTGTTATGAATGGATCACTGAAGGTATGTGTGAATTTCTGTTAGATTTCAACAAACTCTTTCAGGTTGTTGCTTCCACTGCATTTCAAGGTCAAGTGTGATGTGGTCTATCTCCACCAAACAAGAAGTCATATATCAATTGTCATATTACATATGGCCAGTGTATCCTAAAACTCTAAAGAATGACATCATAATTAAATCACTTTACATTTAAAAAACATAATTTAATTCCACTGGAACTGATTTTTTGGTTCAATCAAGAAATCACAGTGGAGATTTATAATGTTTCCCTTTCTGTTTTGAGACATGACTACAGCAGTGGTAACTTGCATTGTAACAAGCTAGTATTGCATCAGCCAACTCCTAAAAAATAGTTCAGACGGACACCAACAAGCAATAGAGAAGAAAACAAGGACCTAATCCCTTCTCTCTATGAGTGAAAACAAGTATTAAGAAATGCTTTAAAAGCATCTGTTCCATGTTAGCAGCTGTCTCTTAGGATCAATCAATAAGACAGGGCAAAAATCTAAGCATGGAAACAAAGAAGGATTTGGGATAGAAGGTTTAGATTTTAGAGAAAAGACTGATGGAAGCTATCTGAAATATAAAGTCAGTGACCGTCCAAAATTCCTTATATGTGACAAGTCATCGTAAGCAAGCTGCCCTTGTTGGAAGAAAGGGGGTCTGAGAAGACAGTTTGCATGCAGCAGGCATACCCCAAAGGGGGCTTGTACACACAGAAATAAGTTTGCCTTTTTTTTTTTTTTTTGCTTTTTTTTTTTTTTTCAAAATAATAACAAAAAATGTGGAGGGTCTGCACTAATATTTATTATGGTCCTGCACTAATATTTAACTTCACTTTTGCATTAAGGATTCAGACAAATTTAAAAAGTATTGAAAGGAAAAGAATTGGCTTTGCAGTCCTAAATAAAATCATTTATAAGTTAAGGTTTGTGGTTCATGAATAGCTAGGTAAGTGATGACTTGGTTTTGACATTATATTAAGGCATAATAAAATATGCATTAATTCAGTTATTGTCACTAATTAATGATAAAAGGTGTCTATCACTCAAATTGCAATGGTGAAGGAATACTAGAGGATCCTTGTAGACTCTGTGAAAGATGATTGGTATAATTCAGAAATGTGATGGCAAAGGAAATTCTTCACATATAAGACAATTCATACATATTCATTCTATCTTTTACTTGCATTTTCTAAAGTAGCTGTAACATCTAGAAAAAATATAGTAAATTACACCTTAAGATACAGTTACATGGTTAGACCAGTAATAAAATGATGTTCTTAAGGCATATTGAAAAATACAGGAAGCAAAAAGAGAAATGTGATAATACAATTATTTCTAAAGTACTCTTTATATGCTTGTCTTGAAGCTTGCCCTTTGTTTGGTTTATATTTTTTTCTTTTCCAAATGTCTAAACTTATTTCAGACTAGATAATGCATATAGGAGTAGACTCTAATGAGATTATTTACTAATGAAAACTGAAATTAGTACTTGGTAGCAAAGGAATAAATAGCTACACTGAAATCAAGTGATACTCCTGGCAATACTTGAAAAATCTCTGTCAAAGGGCATCTCAAGACTGTGACAACTCTTAACTACTGACAATGGATAGAGAGTGAAAAAAAAACAGGGCATGATACACTGAAAGACTTCAAATTATTAAAAGTCTACAGTGGCTCAACAGAGCTTTCATAATATTCATACAAAGAAGAATGATTTACTTAACTGTATAGTCATGCAATAGCTAGTTTGTTTGTTTGTTTGTTTTTCCCCTAAATTGTACTGTGGGATATTTTTTTCATGTTTTCATTTGTGACTACAGATATACAGGGCTTATAAGGAGCAAATATCTTTCATTAAGGAAGGTTATTATATTTCCCTTATTTAAAGAATAACTCAAAATAATTTCATCTGTCAGTTTCAAAGGATTACTGTGTATCCAATAGCATCTTTCAGGGAATTAGGTTCTGTAGCTGACAGCAATTAACAGTCTTTATTTTGCAGATCCATGTTAACTAGAGGCTGTGATCATAAAAGTTTCTGATGAATGTCTGGATGGGTTGGTTATGGCAACATATATGCTTCAGTGAAACTGTTGGTGACCAGTATCAGGTTATAGAGGACATTGGCTGGATGTGAATAAGTATTTTTGGCAATTCTCAGGGCATGAAGTGTAGTATCTGAGTACGTGCAGGGAGACTACAAATTCACACTAGAGAACAATTTTTCTCTTCTCTCTCTCTCTCTCTTTCTTTTTTTTTTTTTTCTTTTTTTTTTTTTTTAACTAGCATATATCCCAGAGCAATACAATACTTTCCCTCTCCTTCTCTGGCCTCGATTTAAGCTTCTTATAAAATTACAGAATTTGCAGATCTACTTTAATAAAAACTCTATTAAACCTTAAATGAGTGTTAGCAAAGGATTTTCATAGCGATTCGGATATTTCTAAAGTTAGATACAGGTATCCAACTGAGTAGCATACATTATAAGTCTGAAACATAAGTCTGTATAATTTATTTCATAGCTTGTAAGAATTTTTATTATAATATTGTGATATTTAACCAAGGATACATGCAAAGTTTGCCCAAAACTATTAATCTCCCAAGGATATGATGTACTCATCTTTGCACCTTCTCCTTTTTAAATTAACTAAAGTTTCCTAAATATAGTTTTTTTAACACCATCAATTCTGAGAGTAAAATCTACTTCATTTTTGTTACAGAAAAAAAATAATAATAAAGTAATAAAAGGAACTGTCACATATTATTTCTTTAAAAATTCAAGCATATTGGCTCCTAGCTGTCATATTTGCCAAGAGTTCAATTCTGACATTCCATAAAAGAAATGGAAAACAGAGTTTTACTCACACTCTGAACAAAACATCTGGACTATGGAGTCACTGTAGTCTGTGATGTTCCCTGGCACCTGGTTAAGGACCTTGTCTGAGCACACCAGACACACTCTCCCATATTGTCAGATTATCTTCCTATGGAAGATGTCTGATAATCTTCAGATTTCACATAGCATTTTTCTCACATTTTTTATGAAATAAATTGTTTCCAGTACAAGTCTGTGATCAGATTTTGCTTCGAGTGGAGTGTGAACCTCACACACAGCTGTAAACTTAAGGTTTGAGGATTTGGACTGAACTAACATTTAGGTTTTCTGTTAAACATAAATATATTCAAATGTGTGCTTTTTAGTTAAATAAAAAGTCTTAGGATCATAGAATCACACTGAGCCCAGGACCTGAGAAGGTCATCAGGCCCAAATATTTGCGGGAAAAGGGAGCCTAGGTGAAATTATCCAGAACCTTATCCAATCACATCTTTAAACTTCAAGTGATGAGGATTCTAAATCTAGATCTCCACATCTATGAGCTATTTAATGGAAAGTAAAACAGACACATGATGTTTCTTTTAGAATATATCCTATTGGTTACTTTGGGGAAAAAAAAAATAACACTTTACTAACACTTTTAGTTAAAAGATTTGGCACCAACACTTGTGGAATGGTGAAATGTTTAATTTTGTCTTCTGTAATCAATTAAATTTTGAAGAATTATATGAGTTTATGTGTCTGTACATTTAAGTACATATGTTTGTACATATGTTTACATATTTACATGTCTACATATATAAACACTGTTTGAATTAGAGTGCTTGCCATTATGAAATAACTCTTAATTAAGTATCTTTCTTTCTAACGTATATATATTGTTGAATATTTAGCAACATGCATTAAGACCTTTTGTGATTGCACAGCATGGAAACTGCAAATGAGTTGCTAACAGGACATAATAAATATGAAACAGTAGAAAATGAGAGTCTTTGCTTTGGGATTAATAGAACAGCATAATAAATTTAA
This sequence comes from Cygnus olor, assembly GCF_009769625.2. NCBI lineage: Eukaryota > Metazoa > Chordata > Aves > Anseriformes > Anatidae > Cygnus > Cygnus olor. The sequence goes on along the minus strand of NC_049169.1, from coordinate 39,847,912 downwards.
AATAAACATTAAGCAACTTTTTGCTGAACACTTTCTTGGTTTTGTCTAACTGAAAACGTAACAAGTGTTTAACTGGAATTAATAACAGTAACAAAAAAAAAAAAACAAAACAGGAAGTAAGAAGGAAAGGAACAGTTTTGCAGCAAGAGTCAGAACACATAGGTGGTTGTAGGTTTCTTTATCCAACACCTTGTGTTTAAGAATCTCATATTAGACACTATGGCTCTCTGTTCTTCTTCAGGGGATTGCTGAGCTCTGCACTGGAAAGTAACTATCACCTCGCTATGGATTATTCAGAATATAATGACCTCTACTTCTGAAACTATTCCATTTTCTTTTGAATAGTGGATTTATTTAAGTTAGGTTCCCTTATTCGTTATCCTAGGAGAGCAGAGAGGCTGAGCTTTCACAAGGCTGTAGAACACTCTTTACCTCTCTCTAGTGAGGAAAAATGGAGGGGGATCACAAGGCAAAGGAATTGATATCCTGCTGATCTGACTATATCTCATTTACTTATTCTTTTCATTCACTGATGAAAAAAAAAAAATTATCCACTGAACTCCATTTTCAACTGCAGCAAAGGTGTGTGTAAATGTTTAGTAAATAGTAATTTTATTTCATGTTAACTTGTACGTGTTCAATGACAACTTAATTGGCAGGTGCTGGTAGGAATTTTACTTTAACACAAATAGCTTACACCTTCCAAGTCCAAATAGGTAACACTGCTTCTTTTGACAACTGGTTTATTATTCTGGAGGTTTGCCCTTACAAAGAAAGTGAAGACTCTATTTCACAGTTTCTAACTGTGGAACTAGCATCCAAACTTAACGTGACAACTCCTCATGGGCCAATTAATTTTTCCAAGCTATTTACTTGGATGAATATTTACTAAGTTGGCAGAGAAACATTTAATATGTTTTTTTTTTTTCCTCAGTATCTCAGCTTTTCCAGATTGCTTTACTTAAAGAATTGTTAAATTCAAATCTCCCCTCCTTACACTTGTACACAAACTGTTTTGAAACCTAATTAGAGACTGTTAACTGAAAACTGCTCAGTTATTTACAAATCATGGCATTGTATTTAAGCATATAGATGTATCCTAAAGAACCAGGTCAGAAAATGGATTAAAGCTGGACTTTGGCAAATTTAAGCTACTTGGAGAAGAACAAAGGTGCCAAAGTAAAAGGACAATGACATTCTCACTTGACATTTGTCAGACTCAGCTGGGAATGGGAGTATGAGCTATATTCCCTGGGACACTTAGAGGCAAATATCAAACTTAGCCCACTGGGAAGAACATCCCACTGATAAGTCTGTTCTTTTGTTGCAGTTTTACCATTCATTGAGTGCTTCAGGAATCACCAAGCTATTTGCGGAGTGTGAGACTGTACCAAGAGGGGTGAACAAGTACTGAGCCTCCTCTCCCAGTTGTGTGGAGTGTCTTGCCTTAGACATTTTGCTTTGCCATTAATGTAAAACTTTAGAATCCTACTTAATTCAGAAATGAGGACACTTGGTTGGGAGCTGAAAGACCTGCTTTGGCCTCATTGCTCAGAATCATTTCTAAATCAGCATCTAAATATGGAAACTCAGTGTAGAATGCATAAATGGCTTTTGAGCAGCCAGAACCCAGAACTTTTACCTGCCATTAACACACCTCAAACAGTGGATGTGCAGTCAAATTTCTCTTGATTTTTTTTTCTTTTTTAATTTATCAGCTAAAAAAGGCTGGTCCACATTTCTGCACCAGAGCAGCTTCTCTGGAAGTTGTGGGGAATGCCCATCCCTGCCCTCTACCCTGCTGCTTAGGGCACTTGATGACTGCATGGGAAAACACACCAGCTTTGTTTCACTGGCTCTTGCTATCCCATTGCTCAAAAAGCTTTTTCTGGCCACAGTTAAAAGGAGAACAATTCCTTGCTCAGTTCAGGGAGAAACTGGTATCTCCAAGTATCCAAAATTAAATACAGTGCCTCCCCACAATCCTGAAAGCAGGAAAAGCTTTAAATTGCTGACTTTGGTTAATATTTCCAGCTGACTGCCTACTGGGCTGTGTACAAGCTGGATGTAGGTGTTCAGCATGTTGGTTCATTCTGAATTTAATTTCCAGGCATTTGCTTTTACTTATAGATGCTGTCTGCAGACAGGCACAGTGTGTGCATGACTCTTTCAAGATTTGGATTCTATGCTCTGGCAGGAGTAGTGAGAGACACCTAAAATATCTAAAAAAAAAAAACATCTTTATTTACAATTTTGGGTCTGCCTATTGCTGTTAATGCAGTTTTATCCTTTCCTGTCCCATAACTTATTTGCTTTGATTAACATTAATGGAACCTTAGTTACCTTTACAATAGGGATTTTTCTTTCCAGACAAATTCTAATGACAGCATCCCTTCAGACTTTTTGGTAGCACTTGACTTCCCTAGATGAGGTGTAAATACCATAGGCTTACTCTGCTGTTAATGAAACAAAACATTTGACGGTACAATACGTGTACTATTTGCCTTCACTTTTCTATTTCACTCACACTCACAGTTGTGGAGTATTTACTTTACTTACTGCTCGAAAAACCTGAGAATGACTGCCTTGGTGTATAACTTACATGTGTTTGGCGGAATATTTCTGAAAGTAGAAATGGCAAAGATATACCTGGGTAGAAAATGAAACTAAGATGCTAAGAGGTTTGTTTCAAGTTTCACTCACATTAAGCCCCACTAACTGAAAACTGTCATGATCTTTTCTCCAAGCTAATTAGACAGGGATATATCTTGAAGAAATATTCTTTATTCAGCAAGCTGCTACTGTACTCTGATGAAAAGCAGTAACAAACGTAAAGAAATATTCATTATCCCAGCGATGTAATAAGATATTATATGATCCTCTGAATAAGTTAATATTCATAAAAGATGGTGAATTACTCAGAGAACAGCTTTTTACAACTCTGCAGTTGCTTGCAGGTCATAAAGAAGTTAACTTATTCAGCAAATAATGACAATACTGATATAGAAAATGACAAATATAAATGTGACTAATATCGAAATGATGACAAAATAATAACTGAATAAGATATTTAATCATATTTTATTAACAATCTATGTTATTAAATTAATGTTGCCATATTTTCCTATTGTTTTTATATATAAGGTGTTAAAAATTAATATTGCCATGGATCTATGTCCCGTGTTTGTATTAAGTTTTTTACATGCAAATAAGCAATGACAGTTATACTCCAAGCAAACTTCTTTCATTTCTATAGCCTTCATTTCAGGAAATGTTTTTAGGGGCATAAACACATAACATATTCAAATTATAATAAAGAATTCAACACTAAGGAATTGTTCATGGAGTGCAAAATCTTTCCTTTTAGGTTGTGCAGGTTCAGATTTTCTTCATATTTCTTATGGTATGGCACTAAATTTTCCATAGCTGTAGATACTAACACTTTGAAGAATCTCAGCTCAATTCCCGTGGATAGCTGTCCATGATATTAAAGAAGTATTAAAAGAGCTAATCATTGGTCAGATATATCAGGTGAGTCATCTGTGTATGGGCCAGCTGAAACTTTGGCAAAGCCTTAGCTACATTAACAAATCCTCTTGTTTTAGAGGATATTTTTATATATATATATTCCAAAACTTACTGACTTGCCCTGAAATTTGGTGTCTTTGATATGATTGTCTGGAAGGTTTCCAGTTCCAAATCTGAGGTCATATAAATAAGGTTTCCCTGATATAAGACTGGCTGTATAAATGTCTCAGAATGACAGATGCTTCAGCCTTCACAAGAGAATGTGCAAAACTGTGGATCAAATCAATGTCCATACTTCAAGTGTTTGGAAAGATTGAACTTCTGCTGATATCTGAGCCTCACTTTCCATCTTCTGAGCAATATTACCTCCAAAGGTCCTTTCTGGAGGAGATTACATATGTGGTACATATTTTCAGGCACTGGAAGACCAGCTACATCCAGCATGATGAAAGAAGCACAACTGTTGTTTCAAGGCTGGAATCTAGGCTAAACAAGCAGAATGCAGATCTGGCTGAAAATGTGCATGTTTCGGGGGTAATATAGTACAGCATACCAGGGCTGAGTCTGAGCAGGTCGACACAAAGCTGGAGATTCCTGACTGAAACAGGCAGCAAGTGCTGCTTGAATCAGGCAATGAATCAGGGTATACAGCGTATATAGTGCCTGACTCACTACCCAGCCAGTGTCTCCTGTACATAGTGTAGAGTTCCTTCCCATTTGAAGGAGCAGAGGGTGTCAGAAAACAACAACAACAACAACAAAAATGGTTTTGAATGCAAATAACTTATAAAACACTAAGAGGTGGCTAAAAGAGTGCAAAGATGTTAGTAAGAGGGAGACATAAATGTATTTTCTTGTTCCAAGAAGAGGAAAGATGTAATAATATTCTATCTTTCACATATTTCCTATTGCTATATTCCTTATACAGTAAGTCAAGTTTGTTGACACTAAGTCTGTGAATTCCTTCAGTGGCCTGACTACACCAGAAAGTACCTATTATTTTAGCCACAACAATGTCCCTGACAAAAACCTGCATCAAAAGTAGAACATACAAAGTAGATACAAAAGAACATACAAAAGCAGATACATACAAAGTGTCAGTAACTAATGAGAGAGTAGAATTATCTCTTTACTACTTCTTCCTTTCCATTTTGGAAAGTAAAGTGTAAACAAAAACATTGGAACCTAGAAATTAAATGGCAAAAATTTTGTTTACATGTATACCGAATCGCAGAGTGCATCAGAGTTCATCTCTCTAAAAGCTGTGAAATGTTTGTCTTCTTTGATCTGTGCTGTAAAACACCTGTAGCATATATTCACTCCTTTTGTCTTTGAACACATTTAAACAGGAGTACATACACCTTTGTCAGTCAATCTGTGGAGAAGCTTATTCTACAAGATGAACGTTGCATTATATAAATTTCACAACTCCTTCCCTTGCTTTTATAAACACACTATCACATTTAATATTGTGTTTTCAAATTTCATGACCAGTCATCTCACCTCTAACTGCTGACACTCTCCCTGGCAGTCCATCTACTAGTACAGTGTACAGGACACATCATTGAAATACAGAACATCAAAACTCTCAAATCATATGTGTGGGTTTTCTTTGTGTGTGTGTGTGGTTTTTTGTTTGTTTGTTTGTTTGTTTGTTTGTTTTTCCTGTGATTACCTTGCTGGAGGTTTGACAGAAAGGATTAGCTCCTTTTAACCAGGCACAGACCATCCATTTGGCTTTAATTTAAAAGCACATCTTTGCAAATCAGTTCTGTGGCATCCTTCAGTCAGCCATTAACACATTGAATAGGTATTGTGACTGTATTTCTAACCTTACAAAGGAATCTGGAGTTTGAATCTTTTGTACTACAGATATTTTTGTTGCTAGTGTTGTTGTTTGCGTTTGTTTGTTTGAAGAAGTGAATTCCATTATGGAACAAGACCCATAGGAGAATGACTCAAATTAAGCAAAAATTTACTGTTAAGAATTTTTTTTTTGGTGTGCTTACTTTAGCCATTTTCCTTCCATCTTTCATTCAGTCTCCACAAATATTCCACTTCATTTGCAGAAAGGTACATGGAAAACAATTTTCAGAGTAAAAAACCTCTGGGGAACCATTGAAATTAAGGCTTGACTTTGCACTTAGAAATCTCCATGTCACATTGTGCTTACATAAAAAGCACCATCTTGGCTGTCGAGTGGGTATGTCTGGAGCTAGAGGTAGGCACCACAGCAACTTGTGCTGCAGCCATCTGTCCAAATTACAGCACAGTCTTTTTCACTACACATCAGGCCCAGGAGAGGAAATGCAGCCTTATGGAAAGTGAACTTGCTTATTAAGTAAAGGACTGGAATAACTTCATGTGGCCACTTCTGGCCAAGCAGCTCTGCTGGAATTTCCAAAGCCATCAATCTATAGAATATTATGCTTGACATGTTATTTGTTGAATAAATGTGAGGAAAAGAAGAATCTAGCCTATTGACTAGATTATTTGTTGTGATTCATTTATTCACATCTATTACTCAGTGCCTGAAAAGCAGCTGTCTTGAAGTTGATGTATGTTCTTAAGGGTATCAGCACAGGTACCCTTAAGGCCTGACCAGCTGAGCTCTTTCCTAAATTAAAGTAAAACAGAGAAATAAACAAGATTAAAGTAAATATCAATAAAGAAGTGGTTCATAAATAATCTAATATGTCAAATAAAATATAGGAAATGAAGAAGATGACAGAAAATTAATAGATGTGCTAAAAGCAACCTCATAGCCTAATACCCTGTGCTGCAAAATTTACTGTCATACAGATGCTATAAATTTGTGACAAAATACTGGAAGGAAAACAAATGGGAGGCAAAGCAGAAAAGTCAGTGCTCAAACACATGCAATGTTGGAAAATGTTTCTACTAACTAGACTGCTGTGATAGGTAGGAAAAAATCTGTCGAATTCCATAGAATTATATAAGCCTGATATAAAGCTTAGCAGAGAAAAATATGTTGACAGATATTGCTATGTAAATAGATATATCTTTCAACATTTTAACCTTAAGAATTTAACTGCCATGTGTATGATCAATTTTGATTTGATCTAAGACAAAAATAATAATAAACCTCTCCCAGCAGTTTAAATGCTTGGCTAGGAATGATGTTCAGAAATTCTGTCCTTTTGAAAATACTTTAAACCTCCATGAGGCTTAAATCCTGAGGATATGTTTAATTTACATACGTACTGATATATGGTAGATCAAACTTTATATTCTATTTCTAGGAGTGCAGTTAAATTTAAAAAAAAAAAAAAAAGTGTTTCTTTAAATCTTAAGGAGGGCCAGGTTCTTCTTCTATGCGAAATTAGAATTTTTCTGTCTGTCATATGTAGGAGGCACTTTTGTGTGCTGGCATTTCTGGTAATGCACAGGTGTCATCATGCAGTAATTTTCAGAGATAAAATGCAAAATGTTTTCTCTCCTTCACAAAAACATTAGGAGAAGAGGTTTTTTCTAACATTGGATTTTGACCTGTCAATCATCTTCTTCACTGAGGGCTGAAGACAACAGTCCACATCTGCTGACTATGCACAGGGAGGGTTTCCCCCCTTCTAACTATATGGAAAGTGGCAGGTCTGCTCGACTTTGTGGTATTAAATTTGTCTAAAAGTGGTTTGGCAGCCTCAAAAGAAATCTGGGGTGGGATTTAACTCACCTCGCTTTAGATAACTACAATGCAGATGTCTGAATCCAGGTGACTCGTCTTATGCTGCTTTTATAATCAAGGAAAAGAAAAAAGTGGTGATTCATCTGACACTTTTGACATCAACTTTATGCTGAAATCAGTCACACCATGCAAGTGCCCCTGCCTCCTCATTAACTAAAGGGAGTTTTGGTGACTACCTGAGATCAAGACATGTCCAATGAATCTTACCTTGAGTGTCTTGTTTCTGGTTTGAAAATTATTTGTTGTAGGGCACTCAGCAAGTGTGATGCATGGTAAAGCTCAGTGAATATATCAGAACAGGGAAAAAAAAAAAAAAAAGGGGGGTTTCTTAGGCCAAGATCTCTTCTTTTGCTTAATCACTGGGTACTCCATATGGTCCTTCAGGGTACCATATTGTGGGACTATGTCCCTGTGCACCATCAAGTTTACAAGTGCTATGTTCTGGTCCAGCAGTCTCTGACACAGATGGTTTAGATGGATTCCTGTTCCAGCTCAGATCATTACTCCAGCCCTAAAATGCCTATCCATGAGATGGAATGTCTGAATAAAAGTCTATGAAAAAATCAGGCCAGATGATCAGTGTGGCACCTGCAAGCTTAAAATCTAGGAATCTGTGTGGAAAGGAAAGGCACAAGGTCATCACACAGCAAAGGTTGGTCAGCTCTGTGACACTGACCTTTCCCATGACATCACCTGTGCATCCTTCTTTGTGGATGTTTATACGGGCTTTGGAGAATGGTTGTTACACATATAGGTACAGACTTACACACCTACACAAAGGTGTTAATGTAACTTCAGCTAGCAGCTGTGGGAGTGAAAATACAGAGACATTCTCATATATGTCTCAGATTTGCCAGAGAAGAGGTACGCCCTTAACTTGCTGGCTTCCATTGAAATATGAGCTGCCATATCTCTGCGCCTGACTAAAAATATAGAGATTCCCTGTGTCTTCTTTTCTCTATAGAATGGTTAAAATCTATCAGCCTCAGAGCAGTTTTCTCAGAATTTTTTCATGTTTATAAAGTGCTTACAGATATTTGGAAAGAAGAAAAGTATAGAAAAGACAGAAGGATTATTGCTGTAAAAATATTATTTTTTCTCATTTGGAGCTCATACATGGAGTTACTACATACATGAGATTAAAAAAAAATCATTCTTTATACAGAATACTTTGAAATCAGACAAATAGTGTATAATAACAACAATAAAATGAACTATCTCGTGAGGAAGCACTAACCAGTACAGTCCACTTAACCTGAATTCCACATCTCTGTAAACATACTTTAACCATTTTAATAACAATCAGTTGCTGTCTGAATGTGTATATGTCCTCATAAATTTGCCAGTCTCCCTCTCACATATGGAATGTGTGACACATGTTATAAGGTACTCCTTGTAAAAGCAGTACCAGAAGGGGATCAAAATAAGAAACCTCAGCTGATTTAAATGACACAGTCTTGGCATAGGTTAAACACCCATAAAAGTTTACAGTCAAGATTAAGAGATGAGACTTCAGACAGCACCCAAGAAAATGACCTGTTCATGCTTAAGAATGTGAACTAGCTTATAAATAGGATAATACCGGTCTTTGGAGGACTGGATTTTCTGACCTGATAAATGAGGCTTTTCGTTCTGCTTGATTCTTATATTTTTCTTTACTTGTCATTTTTATCTTTATTTGACACTGTTTAGCTGACTGAACTGAAAGAAGAAAAAACACTTTTTTTGAAAAATATTTTGGACTATCACTCTGTAGATAAAAAAGGGGAAGGCAGACGGATCAAATGTATTTCAATTATATTGTGAGTTGTACCAGTATATTCTAGGCAAGTCCAAGGAATCTTTCTTGGACAATGAGAATCTGCAGATTCTTGGGCAATTACAAACCTTGGACTAGAATTTACTGAGCTTCTTCTCAGCAACACTGCACAGCAATTGCACAGTGGTACCTAGAGATGAAAGAGATGGATAAAATATGTTTTTATTTTCTTAAGCCTGTATGTATTAAGAGCATTCTGTACAAAGAAGTGGAAAGCTGACTGCCTTGGCTTTTCAATGACACTGCAAAAAACTTGGATGGATATTTAGTATACTCCTGTATCTGTAAGAATTACATAGATGGAAATATTAACATTAGAAAACCTATTGAGCTTAATGCCCAAAGGTGAGCTTATCTCTGTTTGGAGCAGAGAAATACTTTGTTCAGACTTTTTCTTGTTACCTTCTGTATTCTGAATTTGTTAACAAAAGTTACATCTTTTCTTCACTGTGCTGATGGTCAGGAAAAATAATTATCACAATGTAAAATATATAATTGTAGGATTAAAATACATACTTGTAGGAAACAATACATAATGTAGATAAGACTTGCTTGGATCAGGTTTATTTAGTCATTATATATATTTATATTTCTATTGATGTAATTTGTACAGATGTTTGAAATTAGAACAAAACAAAACAAAACAAAAAAAAAAGGAACTTAAAAATTTTCCCTGATAGAAAAGTTGGAAAACTGATAACTTTCCTATGAAAGTGTTCCAGTTTTTAAATAAATTATTTCAGTTTTGACATTGTATTTTTTTATGACATCTCTTTACTAAATTCTAATTTAAAAAATATTAACAACAGCTATTATAATTCTAATCAGATGAAAACATCACTCCACACACTATTTCTTAACTGTATCTGCATTTATTTTTAGTGTTCTGAGGGGAAAAGGAGATCTGAGGGAAGTTCACAGCTGACTCTGACAGCAATTCTCCACCCCTGCAGGTAGTATGGATGTGGACTGAGTGTACAGATGGTCCTAGGGAAACTTGGTAGCCACCAGTGACTTCTGGAGCTATTTTGCTGGCTCACTTCCTCCTCCAGCCAGAGCCGTAGTTTATGCAGCAGGGTATGTGTGCCAGTACAGAGTGCTGTAGCCACATGATACAGTTCCAGCATATAAGCCCTATTTCATCTAAGTGCCATATACAACTCCATAGCCACAAATTGCGTACTTTTGCCTTAGACACAGAAGTCAACCATAATTACACACACATCATTTCCAAAGGAAATAAATAAATAAATTAGCCCAGTTCAACTATCAAAAAAAAAGTATTTGCATGCCTTCGATCCAAGGCTAGGTGACATTTTGACTTTGTGATCACATAAGTGCACTTTCAAAGACCTTCATCCACAACAGAAGAAAATCAACTTCTAGTCTTATATCTAGTGATCTTTTACATCAGTACTGTGCCTGAAAAACTACTCTTACATATCTATGTAGCCTGGCATTGCATTCATTAAACTGGATATTCTTCTTAACAGTGGCAAGCCAAACCACTATTTCAGATCATATCTCCTTTTGTATGAAGTATAATCAATCTGTTTCTCTCTGAAGAAATATTATCTTGATAGCATTTATTCTGGACAATATGACAGAAATTGTGACTTTTCCAGTAAGAGCATTCTTGCAGCTCATTCAAGAGGCTGGGAATAAAGGCAGCATGCTCTGCATTTTCACCTCCAAAAATACTGATGGTGTTCAGTATATTGAATCTACATTTTAATAACAGCAGTAAACACAATGTTTCAGTGTCCCTGTGGAAATATTTTTTTTGAGAGGCAAGTTGTTATATGTGACAGAATTACACTATTTATTCACTGAATATTCACTGAGGGCCACAAGTAGTAGAGATGAAGGCAGAAGTTTTGAGAATATCAGACTCGTTTCTTCACTTCTATCATGTACTATTGATACCTTATTTTATTATTAAAATTTATAAATTTTATTTATTGGTGAATTATTCAAGTGAGTTGGTCATCACTTTTATAATATAGTGGTAGAGTAAAGGATATTTAGTGTATGTGTAAGAAAACTGTAAAGAAATTCAAATAAGCAGGCATGATGAGTGTGATTCATCTCATTTTAGTGAGTGAAGAGCTATAGGATATTTAAGGAGCAATTAGTTTTATCCTAAGCTAAACATCTAAAATAGTCCATATGAACGCTACTCTAAATGCACCTACTGCTCTCTATTGCCAGCAGATGAAAATTTGATGACTAATTCAGATTTAGTGTCAACTATGCAGGTGTTCAAAGCTACCCTTAACTGGATATTTGTAAAGCAACATGTTACTAACTGGAATGGATGTACCAGAATCAGCTTTTGATTAGAACAGGATACTGACATTCACATCAGAAACAGCTCTAACTCTACAGGAGAAGAACGTTCACTAGACTTTAACACATGTAAAAATCTAAGGAGTTATTTAAGCTACATTTTACTTGCCCTTCTGTTATTGATTATCCCACATTTCAGACGTGTGACTCCATGACATCATACCAAGATTATATTGTTTAAATTGTTCTTTTTTGTTTGTTTGTTTTGACATACACGGTTTTTTTGCTTGTTTGTTTTGTTTTGTTCCTGTAAGAAAATTCACTCAACTAATCCTAACAGGTAGCAATTTAAAGATGCATTTATTTGTTTAAAACCCTTCATGACTTAGCCCTTTCTAGGTTGTTTTTTTTTTTTTCAGCTAAGACAATACAGGCAACAGAACAACTGCTAGTACTCAAACTAAGGCTTACAGAGTTAGATCTAGTTTTCAGGAACTAATTAAAACTATTTTTTTGTCTCGAGCTCAATCTAAAAATGTTTTTCTCTTAACCTATTTCACTTATCTTCAAGAACGAAACTGCTCATTCCTAGCACAAAGCTGCATAGAGATGTTAAATGAATGTAATTAATTCTATTAGTTAAATGAACAATGCTAAGAAGCTGAGTCTCTTCTCTTTCTATTTATGTAAGTCATTCAACTGTACTCTGGGGGATAACAATGATGTACCATTGATACAAGCAGGGATGTTTAGGGGCACAGAATATCCAGAGGAAAAAGACAGACATTTAGTAGGCCCTACTGACACACATAGTTGAACCAAGTCCAAAGGGAAGAGGATATTTTATTTTTTTATTTTTATTTTTTAATATGAAATCACCAACTTACCTTTCTCTTGATATTGGATATTCAGTGCCAGGCTGCAGCCCAGTGCAATGCTGCTGCAGTCTCCCCTGCCTAAGAAAATTCAGAGTCAAGGAAGGATGGGGCTGCAGGGATGTAGTTGCAGCTCACTGGTCCAGTAATAAATTAAGCATCTGGGGACTGAAGGTGGCTCTCATATATGTTAGAAGTCAGAAAAATTACCCTGCATACAGAAAATTCTAGGCCAGACATGGTTAGTATTGAAGAGCAGAAATTCTACTACCACAATCTTATCAAGGGTTCAAAAATGAGAAAAAAAAATAATAATGATATGAGGAAACATTATGATGTACTTATTCCTGAATGTGGAAGTTTTCCCCATTTATACTTAGGTTTGTTTCTTAACTAAGTACAGGACAGGATTACTAATTTGTAATCCTCTTCTACAGCGTAGAGCTAATTCTCCCCTGAGTAGTTATAATTCCACTAAAAATAAGTTACTGTGTCAGGTGAAAAAAACAGCGTAGATCCCCAGGGAGAAAGCATTGCACCAAAATAGACACTTGGGGCTATACTCCGCCTATCACAACTGAGACATTTCCTCTATGAAATATGATAGTAACAAAATCATAGTACGTCAGAGCACAGTTGGCTCCAGGTGGTTTGAACTTCATGCATACTCCTTTAATGGAGACACACTGGGCCTTAATGTACAGAATGTTTGATGCATCACTAGTGCTTGTGGGAGCTCTAAGGCTAACTTCTTCACTTACCCCCTCATCAAGAACACCCACATGCCATACTGTGAAAGTCAAAAGCTGGGTCAGCAAAAACAGTCCTTTGAAGATTAAATGAGCAATTTCCATTTATTTTGAGGGGTACAATGGCACATCTGAATAAGATGAAAAATCCAGGTAAGTCAAATCTGACACTTGGTCAACTTCTGTCTGACAGGAACTATTTTAACAGATTTCAGTAGCCCTCTGAGTGATTATTTATACAGTAAAAATGCTTGGTCTGTCAGCCTTTCATAAAACAATTTATCCTTCTTTGAAAAAACTGCATTTTCCCTAGCAGGACATAATATGTTCAAGACCTAGAGCTCAGTTCCTATGGTAATGAATGAAATTCTGTAGATCAGGGAGTAATTTGGGGGCGTCATCACTATACTGTACATTTAAGATGAAGATTTTCAGATGAACACTGTATGCAATAAGGGAGTAGAGACAATATTTTCTGTCATCCCAAGCTAATTGCATTCACTTCTTCCCTTTTTCCCTTCAAGTACAGTAAATGGTATATATAAAATATGCTGCAATCTATCAACCTTCTAAGAAAAGTTCTACCCAGCTATCAAGAGAGAACTTTTTAATGTCTTCATTAATTAACTTGTCACCAAAACCAGAGTTTGCTCTTGAAATCTACTGATGCTGTAAAGTCAAGAGACATCATCAGGACAAAGGAGATTTCAGCTGTTATGCAAGATGTGACTGCTGTTAGGGACTGTACTAACAGTATTGGCCTGAATTCCAGCAGTGCAAAGTCATGCTCTCGTGGACCATAGAAAGATTACTGCTACAGATTCAGTTCTTCAGCTGAAAAATGGCCAAAAAGGCTGAAGACTTAGAGATCCAATTAGACCCAAGAAAATCATGACCTAAGTTATAATACAGATTTTAAAATAAAGCAACAGGAAATAAAAAGAAGATATAAGGAAATGACCAAGGCATTTTCAGTAAGTCTAAGGAAATATTATAGTCACCATCACAAGTTACTATTATGAACTCATTTGAAACATCATATACAATTCTGATCAGTCACATTACTGAAGGGGAAGGGCAGTTGGAAAGACAGGGGGATTGGGCATGTAGTAGAACCCAAAACTGCTTGTTTAGTTTTTAGCCCATTGAAGTAGGAGCGGCACAATAGTTACTGTTAATGGGATAATGCTAATGCAAATTTTAATGTTTATATGGAAGATACTCCAAATTTTACTTAAAAGTAAAACATGTATGTTTTTTCTGTGTTTTAAAAGCATGTCTGCAGAAGACTGTTGAAACTAACATGTCCTTCTAATTTGATGTTCCCACAGAGCAGGATGTACTTGTACTGACATAGACAAAGATGTTTACCAGGCTACAGTGAGTTTTCTTGAAGTTCTTAGAGTGACATTCTTATTCTTATTTTTTTTATTTATACTGAAACATTTCTATTCAGACACAAATTAGAAAGGGATACTACCCAGAAGATTTAAGACTAAAAAGAGAGCCAATAAATTCACTTTTGCTCCAGTAATGGGGGTAGAAAAAAAAATTACCTTATCAAAGGCATGTCTATAAAATATCACTAGTTAGCGTTTTGGACAGACAAAAATATATTTATAGTAGGAAAAAAAAACTCTTTTTTAACAATTATTTAAAGCTTTTTTTTTTTTCATATAAACTAGGAGTGTAAAAATGTACTGGAGAGACTGATGTTAGAGAAACAATAAGCAACGTTGTATGAAAGACATTGTGCAAGTTTGCCTAAAAAGCCAACACTGGTCCTGTAGTCAGTTTTTGTTTTGTTTTGTTTTGTTTTGTTTTTCAATATGACTAATATTTGCAATCCTACTGTCAATAACATGCACAGATTTATTACTAAACATGTTTGAGAGGTACTAGATACAAAAATACCAATCCAGACTCAGGAAGTTCTACAGCTTAGGAGCACACACTGCACAATTACTGCTATGTGTTTGCCCTGTCTTATTACTCTTCCCTAAGCATTTGTTGTTGGCCATCCTCAGACAATATGTTTGGAGGTTAGGTGGACCTTTTATCTGACCCAGAAGGGAGCCCTCTTTAACAGAGAAGTCTTCACACTCCAGGTTTAGTCAAGCCCGGGGGAGAGCTATGTTGTGAAATTTCCTCTTATCTGCTGCTTGGCAGTATCTGAAAAGATAAGAATATCATGACTGACCATGTATGTTAGTGGTGTTTAAGTAGCTGTAGCCAAAAAAAAAAAAAAAAAAAAAAAAAAAAAAAAAAAAAAAAGTATCATGAGAAAAAGAAGGTATTTGCAAAGAGTTGATCCAGAAATCACTACGAGGGAGTTGCGTGCAATTTCAGCTGCATACCATAGAGTTCCAGGACTGAAATTCTGAGAAACAGATAAATATAGATAAAAACTGTTTTCCTTTAGAAAATACCTTTGATTTTCCTTAAATATCTTATATTATAAATAGCAAATAACAATATATCTACAGACATTTTCCCCAAAACCAGTGAATGTATGTATTTACTCATCAAATTACACATTCGAGAGAATTTTTTATGATACAGCCACCAAAATTTACCATATGCAGTAATGTGTGATCACAGTGAACATTATCAATTGTAAATGTGTCCATTTAATCTATGTTGATGTTCAGGCATATTTGTTATGGGCTCGTATTTAAGCAGATAGTTCACAAGTATCATTGAGATACTCAGGAAAAGAAAATAGTTCAATATGTACTCCTGTGAGAGCTTCTGAGATATAAAGAGAACAATTGCATTCATCATGTGCCATTGGCCATGACTGATAGCAGAGTACTTTCAGCACACTTTTCTGGTAGCTGACAGTCTTTCAAAATTTCTTTTTCTCTTTTTGATTTGATGGGATTTGTAGTTTACTGTAAAATTCTATTAACTTGTTTTCTTTTGCTTGTTTTTATGGTCTGTGTCAAACAGTATTTGGCTTTGTATCTGGCTTGATACACATGTACTGGTACACACCAGATTATTTTTTCAGAATATTACATGTACAGGTATAATGCTTAACACCTTAGCACCTTAACTATTGAAAAATAAATAAATAGAAAATAAAAAAAAAAAAAAAGAAAAAAAAAAAGGGAAAAAAAAAAGAAAAATAAGAAAAAGAAAAAGAAAAAAAGAAAAAGAAAAAAAAGAAAAAAAAAGAAAAAAATAAAAATAAAAATAAAAAGAAAAAGAAAAATAAAAAGAAAAAGAAAAAGAAAAAGAAAAATAAAAATAAAAAGAAAAAGAAAAAGAAAAAAAAAAAAGAAAAAGAAAAAGAAAAAGAAAGGTATATTACCTTCCACTCACTGTTCTACAAACATAACTAATAACAAGACAACTGTCATTTGATATGTAGCTAGAAATAGTGATTATCTTAGGAGTAACAGACAGTATGAAGTCTTTAATATTATAACAAAAAGGCTATTTGATTAACATACAGCACTGGGGGAAAAAAAAAAAAAAAGTAAACTCTCTATATAAAAGGAATGCTAGTTATGACATGTAAAGACACCTGAACTCCTTTGTACATTCCTATAAATGTAAGACTAAAGCTTGAGTGCCAGGAGAGGACATCTTGTGTTTGTTTTCCAAATTCTTCATTGAAAAATTCCTCTTTATTCACTTATTTATAAATAATCCCAGAGACTCCTGTTCTGTCTTCATTTTCAACCTGCAATATATCCTAGTCTGACAAGAACTGCATCTGTGTTGTGCATGTGCAGCTGTGCCTCAGTCATGATAAACATGATGGGCTCAGTATCTTCCTTAGACCTACACCTGATCCAGAAAGAAAAGGTGTGATTCAGTTGGTTAAACACAAGTGATGAGTCCAATGGGGTGTCTCATCTAGCTTTCAGCTGCTCTGGAAGGTGTCTCTCAAAACTCCTGTGACATGCCTGTCAGCATCTTGTTGGGTGTCTAATGACACCTAAACAACTGACTCACAGACTATGGATAATAAACTTAGTTCCAGATGAAGGTACATTTGGAGAGCTACTTCTAAGCTACATTTCCTTTTCCAATTATAAAGAATGATAAATTATATTGAATTATATTCAAGATCAAAGGCACACTATCTCTTGGGAGTCTGCTGAATGGGTTTCTTAACCCAGTTGTCTGAGCAGAAATGGCATATCTGATGCTCTAGAGGAGCTAAAATGCAACAGGTGTTTCAGATGTCAGTAGATGATGCAGGTTGGTGAATATGCACCCAAACTGCAGTTCGGGATTTGATCATGAATCAAGGATTTGAGGTTCTTAATACTAGAGACTTGTTTGAAAATTTGTTCTCTCTTGCCATTCCTCCACATACCAATCCCCTAGACTCCCTTACCTGTCAACTCCAAATAGTGAGACTTAATTTCATTCCAGTCTTTCCTGAAACCTCTCTCCTTATTTCCAGTTTTAACACAGAAATGGATAAGTCATATTAATTGAGAGTGATTTCTAATATCATTCTTCTGGAAGCACCGTCTTCTGTCTCCCGAATCATTTTAGATAGTTGTACTGAATTCATTATATATAGTTCATCCAGTCATAGCATGACTTTGTTTCCTCTCACATGGCAGTGCTACTTTGTTAGACTTTTAATTCTTGTTTTTAAACACGTGTCTGAATAACAGAAGAAGAATGGTGCCAGAAATTTAATTTACACCATACACTGCCTTTCAGAATAGCTAGGATTAAAAAACTAAAAGACCAAAAATCACACTATCTCTTTTTCACATTAAAAATTGTTATAAGTCTTGAAAATGTCATAGCATAGTAATGATTACGGGCAAAATGATAAATGGTAGTAATTTTTCCCATCTTCACTCTATAGATTTTAATTGTGAGGCATCCTCTGTTTTGCAGTGAAAAACGGAGACTATACTTCTATGTGATTATTTATTAGCAACTGGTCCAAATTGATTTCACATAATCATACCAGACTAAGACTGAAAATACACCTTGTACAGTTTGAAATACACACAGACACAAAACATAAACAGCAAACGACAGTTAGAATTTGTCTAATTACTAGCATAAGAGTTCAAGTACCCTGAATTTTTTTTCAAGCGATCTGCCTGTCATGCCATGATATTAATACAATGTATTATCGTGATTTTTTTTTTCTATTATGTTAAATCATGACAAAGCACAGAATCCATTGCAACAAGACAGAGAATGTCAGTTCATCGGATGCTTCTTGACATGATCCAGCTGTGAGTTAAACAAATGCATGCCTATTAGGAGCAAGACTTCCAAATCTAGCAGTAACTGTCAATTAAAGTAGCAATTGTTTTGAGCTGTCTGTATTTTCTGAATATCAGATATTAGCAGAGAGATGGGTAGAGAGGACACCTGTGTAGCCTTCAGAGTAATTTTTTTTTTCCAATGTTTCAATATAGTCTGCTTGTTCATGAAATATTTATTTTGTGTGTATTGCAGTATGGCCCTTACCTAAATCATTATTGTTTGGGGGGGGAAATACATATTGTTCCTTAAGTCACTCCATTTTCTTGCTTTTCTTGTTTCTTGAGCACTAAAAACATAGATGTCACCAGAGGCTACCGTGGAGTGAAAAAATGCAAGAACACAGCTCTTGGTTTCCAGACAGGTATTTGGGACAAATAACTATCTTTGTTGCAACTTTCATCATCCTCACTTATGAATTACCTTGCCCAACAACATGAAGAGAGCCTTGTTTTAGGGCATACAACTTCTCAGTTTTGGTTTTACAGCTATGTGTCAATGATAGGGACTTGCAAAGTGACTTTGACTTTACTCAGCTTTAAGAAACACAAAACATGCAAAGGGTGATGGGCTTCTATCCCTAGCTCAGAACATGGTATTTAAAGAATTATCTGTCCGTAAGTCCCCGTATTGCAGCAGTTCAGACACCTAGACTTTCTTCTAATCTTGGGGAAGTGCCATGCCTCTATATGCTACTCACTAGGACCTCTCAGAGTTTACTTATGCTACTGCATCCTAGCTACACAAAAAGGCAAAACAGAAATGACATGTTCTGGCTTTAGCCCACCATGAACCTATACCTGTATTTTCTATGTCCTCATTGCTCCATTTTCAGGCTTTCATGAGGGTTATAGAACATTCAGGATATGTAACTGAAGCAGAATAAAATGTTCAATATACAGTTTCACTTAGAAATATAAGATGAATCTAAGTTTTGGAGGAAGACTTTTTTTTTTCAACTTAGTAAGTAAAATTATTATTATTATTATTATTATTATTAATAATAATAATAATAATAAATACAGCACTGTTGTTTCAGAAGAGCTAGCTTATTTCCAAAAAATGTCCTGGGGAGGGGAAGGATTGACATGAAAACACTGACAAGTGTGTATATTTAAACGTACAACAAGATGCAAACACAAAGTTCCAGTTAATGCAATGCACAACAGATGCTCTTCCCTACAGTTGTATTTGCAAATCAACCAGAATTTCAAGCTCTGAAAAGAGCCCTGTTTTTAAGCAATGCTTCTGAGGAGCTTTTAACTTTCCTCTTAAAATAAAATAAAATAAAATAAAATAAAATAAAATAAAATAATAAAATCAGTCTTGTATGAAAGTTGGTATGTATGTTTGCAACCTGAGAGCAATTTTTTAAACAAAGCAATATACTTTCATTTTAAAAAATGAAATTGTACAGGCTGTTAACCTATAATCCTAAGTATAGTTATGACATTTTCTCTACCTGTATCAAAGGAGTGTTTAATTACACATTGAAAATGTTGAGCTAGTTAGGATAACGCACATTTCTGAATTTTAAAAGACTGGGAAAGGGATTTTAACCAGTCAAGTATTAGACAAAATTAGATGCTTAGCTGATATCCAAGTTAAAGATTAAGCCTCAGATCCAGAAAGAGATGTGGTGTGGGTGTTTTTTGTTTGTTTGTTTTCTTTTTTTTCTTTTTTTTTCTTTTTTCTTTTTTTTCTTTTTTTTTCTGGATGCTGTTTTAAGCTCATAACCTGATGAGCTCTGTCTTATTTCTGATACAGATGCAGTAGAAGTGATAAGAACATTATAAAAAGTACCAGCTGGTTACCAACAGTTGGTGATGAATGAGGTCCTCCAAATTCTTTGTAGTAGTCTTGGATTTGAATTCCAAAAGCAATGAATGTGGTGGAATGATCATACATAATATTAAATTTTAGTCTATAGTACCTCTAGGACTTGGACTACTTTTCCTTCCTTTCCCCTATTTGCTCCAAGTCTCTAGATGCTCTAATGTTTCACTAATAATGCTACAAAATCCCAACAGCATTAAAGTATTAATTTTACTAGGAACTCTTGCATCCCAGCACCACTGGGATAAAACATACCTTCAGTCTTCCTCAAAGGATCAGGAGTTGTGAGATGAGATGTTTTTGGGAAAAAAAAAAAAAATCCAACTATCCAACTGAAGCACATGCTTTTGAGAATCAATTGATGTATGCTTCATTTCATGCCACTTAGTAGAAATTGTTTGGTATAGTTGAAGAAGAGTAACTCAGAATACCTCACAGAAAAGGCCAAGCATGTATTATATAGCAGGAACTATGATTGTGGCACAATTAGAAGACAGACTAAAGAAAATATTCTTTCCTAATATTATGGCCAGGCTGCAGAAAGCATTGAACTATTCCACTGTGTCCACTGATGGACACGGTGGAAAATCCTAAGAGAGATTTAAAATTACTTTTTCGAATTAGGAAGCCATCAACTTGAAGTTTTTAGAAGTGTGAAAGTCATTACTGAATGATTCATTAAATTACAGAGGATAAAAAGTAGCAGAGACTCTTAACCACCCACTGGCAATGGCTATCAGAAAGAAATGAGTGCTTTGTTCCTCCCTGATTCCTGATAGAGCTCTCACTGGACTTGTCAGAAATAAAGGACATGTGGGAAGAACTCTTAGCTCCCTGTATTTGTTGGATTCCTTCCTTATTCACAGATAAATTTTAAGTCTGGACTTATAGCTCTGAGCTGCGACAGATAAACTCATTGATATCAGATAAAAGAGCCAGTAAAGTAGAAAGATCTGCCTTTGACACTGCCAGACTGCTGAGAAGACTTCATACGCTGAACACTTTACCCATGGATGCTTGAGAAAAATAGTGCATTTCAGTTGCAAGCATTCTGACAGGACAATTGCTTTGAGGATCCATGAGAATAACAAAAGGTCATAACCATAGCTTCTGCTTTTCAAAAATATGGCTTAGTAATCTGCACCATTTCCAAGCCATTCTGGAGGGAGCAAATGTTGTGCTAAATCCCATTCAGTTACAGTAGTGACATCCCAAAGAGTCTGCTGGTTCAGTTTGCTAGAACTCAAGTTCTGTCTGCAACACCATAAGGCTGGATAATATGCTTGCACACATTATCTTGCAAGCTTGTACTTACACAGTAAAACAGAATATCTATCCTTAGGGCTGAATTCCATATTTAGAGATGATTTTTTCTGCTTTTACTCAAAAGATCCTTATTTTAAGTTTAGCTTTACTGCAATCTAAACAGCTGTTTACATGAGAAAGCCTCAGACCTGCCAAGACACCAGTATGTATTCAGCTCTGTACTCTGTGGGTAGTCCAATTCAGAGAAAATACAGTAAGTACATTTTAAGTATGGATATTTATACCATCATAGAATCAGAGAAGATCTACTCAGTGTATCTAACAGTGGTAGAGTCTGACCATGATAAACATGTTTCAAGTGTGTTTTTCTTACCAGACTGAGGTCCTTCTTCCTTTTCATGACCCATGTTACCAGTTTGAGCTGCCCTTTGTTACACTGTTTTTAATTCTGCCTTATTCCAGATGTTATTTAATTCTGTTTTATTTCAAATGCTACTAAACCTCCTTTTGTAGACTGGGAGTCATAGTACTTTAAGGAGATTTTTTCCCCCCTAAAGAATATTCTGAAGTCTACTCTAGAGAATGTTTTGTAGGGATGAGTTAGAAAGCAATTTCAGTACCTTCATCACTTCAGCAGTATTTTGGGTCTACGCTGTGCTAAGACAGTTTACTGTCAATACCAGCTGTCACTACAACAAATGTAAGGGAAACAAATTAGAGGAAGTGGTTTGCTCCAGATAACCACAGCCACCAAGCTACTGATCATCCTGTTTTCAGCTGATTTATCACCCTGTGAGAAATTTTTCAATTAGTTTTGTTTATTTGTGTTTGCTTTTAAAATGGGTTTAGGGATTATAGGCTTTTTTTAACTAATTCACTTACAGAATTAGAAAATATGTACGAATTGATTGGTGTCACTCTATTCATATAAAGGACATGAAGGAAGATAGAAGGGGAAAATCAATTGCCTTTTTGCATATGTCAGACTTTTCTAAATATATACAATTCTGACTTTTTCATTATATAAAATTTAGAAAACAAAACTACAATTCAGGCTATTTCTATTTAAACTTCATCTTTCTTTGAGCAAGCTCAAAAAAAAATGTTGCATCCACACTCTCTGAACTGTAACAATAACCACATATCTGGTACAGTCATTAACAATTAAAAAAGTGAAAAATTCAAGAGAACTGTCTGTCAACAAGGTCAGAAGGCAACAGACCTTTCAAGCACATGACCTATTTGTAATTTCAAGGATCTTTTATATGTGGAAATATGTGTCTTTCTCAAGCTGACTCACTCCACTCTTATTAAAATCTCTCCATGTGTTCTTCTGACATTGTTGTGGAGGTTCTGTCCTTGAAAATAATAAGCACAGCTTTATATGTTTTGGAGCACGTTAAGACTTCAAGACTTCCACTCTGTTAGAACAGATTAGAGTCTTACACTCCTATGTATTTACAGTTTCATGAACTCAAAACCAACGAAAAGGTGAGGTTATTTTAGATACCACTATATCTCTTCAGATGTCCTGTTGACATCATTGGTCTAATTATAGTCTGGAAAACGCTAGCTGATTAAGTCTGAAATGTTTCATTCAATAAGATTTAGGCAGGTCTAAAGCAGATAGCATAGGATGATTCATGGATTTCTAGCAGGTCTGCCCAAAGGCTGTGAACTGGACCCCCAGGATTCCAGCCCCAGGACAGAGGTGAGACTTAACTGTCCCACAGCTGGAAACCTGAAATTCCTATGCAGCTGCTCAGGGAAACAGCTGGCACTAGCTCCAGCAGTGGATCTGTTTCACCAAGCTGCTGCAGAGGGGACTCTCCCTTAGCTGGACATTTCCAGCAAATCATGGAACTGAATTTAGAATACTTTTTCTTCTGGAAACCCTGGAATTAGGGCTAACTTGAGCACTGAGAAACAGTTTCCTGAGCCTATGGCATCACCTGGAAGGAAGCCAATGTTTACTGGAGCTGGAGGAGTTGGAGATGAAATCACTTTGACAGACAGTTTTTCTCCCTTTTAGAGTAATAAGAAATAGCGACATTTGCTGTAATAAAAAGGCAGGAATGTTATCACGGATGTCCTGGGTCTGCGGCTAAAAATCACAGAATCTGTGGCTTGAGATAAGGATAAACACAACTCCTGGAAATTAAAAAATAAAGAAGACAATTCCTACAAATATTAAGCAAAAAATCAACTTCTATTCTCCCCACATACTTCCCCCAGCCTCCCACCCCCAGTCTCTGATAGATTATCTCTATCAATGCTAGGATATGATAACCATGTAATATAAATGTCAGTTTCATCTATCTTTTTCCTTTCTGTTTTATTTAGTTCTGAAGCAGGCTTGCCATGAACTTTAAATGCACATTGTTCATGATGTCCTTTTGCTTTTTTTTATGACATAGTCCTTCTTTTGGACATGAGAATAATGGACATGAGAACAATAATCTGAATGATGTTATGTATTGAAAAGCTGCACTAGTTAGTAGATATCTTGCTACTAAGATGGTTCAGTGTTCTTCAAATATTAAATGCTGCAGTGATGTGCTGATAGCATCACCACAAACATGATGCTGTAGGATAGCAATAAAAATAGTCTGGAAGAAGAGTAGGGAGAAAAAAAAGCCTGAAAATTGCTAACAGAATGAATGAGCAGAATGAATGAGCTGCACTTCTTACTTTCTTAAGGAAGAAACTGATAATGCAGCAGAGCCCCACATAGCCTTCAACTGATCTTTTTGGAACTAAATCAATTGAAAAGACGTGAAAGGAATATCATAACCATTTAGAGGAACATTTGAAGGGAGAATATTAGATTTACTTGGCATAGAGTTCCCTTGTAAATGTACTATAGAGAGAACAAAGGACCTCAAGGGGACTGAAAGCCTGCAGAAATGTTCCACCTCTGGCTTTTAAAGATGGGATTTTCAAACAGAAGCAGAAACACATTTTAAATAAATGAGCCCCGGTTTTGATGTTACTCATTAATGATGAAACAAAGAAATTAGGAGTAAAGGGCACATTTCAATTTTCAGACAAAAGGTCTTAGAACAGAAATTGCTGTAGATTCAATTGAGCCAAATTCTTAGAAAGATTTTCAAAAGAATCAGAAATACAAACTTACCATAAATCATAAAGATGAACATAGTATGACATCAGAATCTGAATGTGCAGAGTCAGACGTTGCAATATCTGCTTAGGAAAAGACTGGTGGAAATGATCCTCATACAATGAAATGAGTAACCATACAATTATCTGTTGTTAGGTATCTTTAAGAACAGATCAGACAAGAATGTCATAATATAATTGATCCTTTCTTGGAGTAGTTAATAGCTACATCATTTGCATCTACTTTTCACCTTGGGCCATAAGAACAGAATTAAAAAAAAAATTTTAGAAGGAAGAATTTTAAACTAAAATTATCATTTGGATGTAAATATAACCACTAGAATTGCATTGTACCTTGAGTATAAGAACTAATTGAACAACACCTTCAGATTATAATTTGTATGCTTTAAATTTAATTTTGAACTGGCAGTAAATAATTATTTTTAATCCAACGGAAAGGCTTAGAACAGCCCAATAATCTATCTATTGTCATCCTTATTTATGTTTTTTCATGATGAAGAGTTCTTGTTGGGAGATTACCTTTCATTTTGGGTAACTTCAAAGGCATTAACCTTTTCTGATTGGGGTTGTCAGTGAGGGACTTCTATCCAATGAACTACAGAACAATCAACAACAAAAACAACATCAACAAGATAAAGAAAGAGAGAGGGAAAAAAAAAAAAAAAAAAGGCAGCCAAGAATAAATCTGGAGGAAGCTTACTGCAGAGTATAGGAGGGCAACAAGATATACAAGAATTCAGCTTACCAGATGTTAGGCATCTGCTGTTTAAGCTGGTTCAGCCACTCCCTCAATGGACAGAATGGTCTATAACAAGTGCTTCTTTATCTCTGCCTCTTTGTTTTGTTTCATTTCTGACAGCAGGAGCTCAGGAAATTAACTTACATTTGATAAATTTAAACAAAATAAGTTTAATCCTGAAAGTATACCTCACTAGCCACTAAGTCATAAATTCTTCTCTACAGTCTTATATATATCATAGCAAAATACGTAAGTCCAAATATCGTTTTTAAAAACAAACTAATTTAGCATTACATTCTAATTTGGGGGATTTCAGCTTTCTGTTGGAGAAATAAGTAATTGAAATTTCATACTTTTAGTATTTCTTTTCAAGAATTGAAATCAGAGAAATTCCCTTGTGTCTGCTTCTCATTTTTTTGCAGCTTGTAATTTAGCATTTAAGGGTTTATTTTGCAATGCACTTCTTTCATTTGTTGTATTACTGTTTTAGGTTTATTTTCATTTTAAACAGGTTTGAATGCACTTCATGTTAAAAGAGCACATTTTCATGTTAATAAACACTATTTCAAGTGGTTTTTTATCTTATGCATTTCTTTACCTTCAGTATAATCCTGAGCGATGTCACCCAGTGAATTTAGGGCAACTGGAAGGATGTCTGAATGCTTGAAAGTACATCCTGAGTACCTTAGAAGTTAGATGTGTTCAGCTTTCACTTCATAATACTAACATTTACAGTATCTCTGTACAGGAGCAGTAAATGTCCTGAATCAACCTTTTGGAAAAAGGGAATTTGACAAACAAATGCATCATCAGTTTTCGTGGGTACCTTGGGTAGATATGGGCCATATCTATTTCTATGGAAATGGGTGAGTTATGATGATTCCTCTTCCTCTCCTCAACAAACACAGCAGCTGGAAATGAAGATTCACTTCAGTATCAATTACTAGAAAAACAGAGAAGAGAAAACACTAGATGCAAATAATATACCAGGTCCAAATTGAACTGATTAAGATGGGAAATTCACTATCAAATTACAATCTATTCTTAATTTCCTCATATTGCTTAAGTTTTATTCTAGAAGACTTGAACATCAAGTACTAGGAATAGAGCCTATTCCACTACAGTACATAAAATAATGTAGCTAATAAAGAAATAAACACAACTCAAGAAAGATACAAATTTCCACTTCCATACAGGACTCTTTTATCTGATCTTTTTACAGTATGGTCATTGAAAATGTGCATATATTTCTAAAAAAAAGTCAACAGTAAGGTCTTGATATTTTGCAGTGCTCAATGAAATAATTGTGCAGTTAGGACAGTGTCCCATCATGGTTATGGAATAACACAGACTTATTTTTTAATTAGTAGAATAATATGATCACATTGTAACTGTCCAATATAGTGTTGCTTACCAACGCTAATTATTAGAGGTCTTACAAGCTTCCTTGGCATTCTGAGGTGTTGATCCATACCTAATAACACAGGTATTCTTTATGGAATAGCTTTCTTTATGGAATTCTGTTCTTGCTTTCCTATTTTTTTTTCTAGACTTGCATGATGAAAAGAATAAATAATCTCTTCTGAGACTTATCTGTTTTTAGAGAAAGTCTACATGAGACTGGATTGAAATAGCCATGTTTCTAGATCATGATGAGAAATCATGCAAAACAAAATTTTTATTAAATCTGATTTCATACTGTTACTCTTTTGAAAGTGAAGTTCCTTAGTACTTGGGCATGGAAACATTTGTCATTTGCCAATTCCATGGCAGAGGAGTTGGAACTAAAGATTTTTAAGGTTTCTTCCAACCCAAACCGTTCTATGATTCTATGATTCCATGATTCTATGAAACTTTTTCACTCTGAGAACAGGTTACCCTGAGAGGCTGTGGCCTCTCCACTCTTGGAGATATGCAAAACCTGGCTGGATACAGACCTAAGCAACCTTTTGTATTTGACCTTGCTTTGAGCAGGGGATTGCACTAGATGACCTCCTCAGGCCCTTTCATGCAACTAGAAGATTGGTCCCGACACACTGCAGAGTTCCAGGATAAATCATTGAAGTTATTCTTTGAGAGGTTTTCAGAAACGATTTCTTCCACAACTTCAACTTCCATACTTATGGTACATATTCTTGGATAGATATTACGGTTGGTTGGAATTTCCTTCTTTTCTCATAAACTGCCAAAAAAAGGTCATCTCAGTACAGAATGCAAAACAGGTGAGGAGGTGGGAACTACAACACCAAATACTATATAGAGCAGGGAAACTTTCCTTGTGGGCATTGCCTTCAGGTTCCACCATCCCTATAGATTCATAGTTAACTGTTGTCAAAGATGTGGCCTGTGGCATTGCTTTTATATTTTGTCAGCCCTGAGTAAATTACCGACTGCTTAAGCTAAACACCTTTGCCTATGTAATTCAGAGCGAGCACGATCTTCTAGTTTTTCAAGCTGCAAGCTCCAAAACCTTTGAAAATAATTACAATAATTCTGTGTCATATGGTTCTTGTTGTCTTAATCTCCACCCTAGAAAAATCTCTGGTGACTGATGAACTTAAAAAGACAGTTATGAACTATTTGTCAGTTATTAAATCCTTCTGTTCTTTTCCACTGCTTAAGAAACCACAGGCTTTTGTTAGGGTATGTAGAAGGAGAGTGTCTGCTCCTTTAAGTGTATCTGGTCAAGGACGTTTTCCAGCACAACAAGGGATAATAAGAACGGGAAGCAGTTATGGGAACCATGTCTGGCCAGTCACACTAACTGATGAGGACATATGAGAATGTGGGAATTTTTATTTATTCCATCAGGCTTATCTGGTTGAGGACTTCTAAATTGGGAGATGACCAGAAAAACTTGGTTAGTTGAACTAATTGATAAGAAAAGAGAGAGCATTTGTGAAAGTTGATTCAAGTAGGATTGTGTGATTGAGGGTTTCTGGATTGGTATGGTAAAAAAGTAAAAAAAAAAAAAAAAAAAAAAGTGGTGGGGAAAATAAGCAAAATGCCGTAACACAGACTTGACAAAGCAAAATGGAGATGATGACAAGAAACACCCCCCACCTGCCACTCTGAGATCAACCTGGACCTTGCAGTTGATAAGACTGTGAATAAAACTGATGTTGTGCAGGGGGAGGGGGAGAGGGAGGAACAAAGTGGTGAGAGGATTGGGGGAAAGGGTATAAAAGAGCCAGTCATGTGTAAAATGGGGCTGGTCAGTACGCTTGTCAGGCCAAGCCCTGTACTTGATCACAGCAGTCTGTCCTATCTTGATATATTTCCTCATTACATCTTTTCTTAACTCTCTCTCCGCATTTTCATAATTTCTTTTGTGAGAAGGACTCACAGGAGAGTGAAGGCCTACATGCCAGCCCCTGGCGAGATGTGTGTGTGTGAGTGAACCTCAATGCCAGCTACTGGTGCTTGCTCCCCTGGCCTGTGGTGCCTGCTACTGGAGCGAGTGGGGACCTAGCATCAGCTACTGGAGCAAGTGGGGTCTTCTACACTCAGCCACTGGGGCAGGAGCAGTATGTGATCCTAAACCAATTACTGGGGGGGGCTGGCGTGAGGAAAGTGAGGGTAGGCACTGCACCAGTTACTGAAGCAGGGCCGTGAGTTGCAGCCTGTGTGCCTGGTGCCAGCTGCTGGGGTGGGCCGAGTGTCTGTATCTTCCCCAACTCAGTGTGTATGCGGTGTGCGTGTGTATTCATTAGCAAACTTTAAGCTGGACTAGGCAGCAAGTAGCACGGGTCTCAGGTCGGGGACAGGGTACCAGAAGGACATGGCATGTACCCAGCCTGGGCATTGACTGCAGGTGTCCAGGCACCAGGCTGGGCCCCAAGTGTTCAGGCAGGAGCAGTCCTGGGCCTGAGCCGCTGGAGGAGGCAGCCCTGCTCTTTACCACAATTAACAGCTTTAACTAGGGAGCCCTGAATGTTAAACAAAGAAGCTCATAACTACTCAGTCTTACAAAACCATGGTGATCAAGTTTATACCTGCAGGCCATAACAGCTAGAAGCCCTGCCATGGGACCTCTATTGGTTAAAAGCTGCTGGTAGAGCTTGTAAAAAGCCTCGAAGCCTGCATCATATGACTTCTGGAGAGAGGTCAAATGATTAATTGGCCAGGACTGATGGGGTAAATCAGCATAGCACCATTGATTTCAACAGACCTTTGTCAATTTACAGCACCCGAGGATCTGACTCAAGTCTAATGCTCCTTTTTTAGAGAAAAATGGACTCCGAGAAGAAAATATAAATCTTGGCAAACTGAGTTTGCAATTCACTGAATTTTCACATTAGCAAAATATATAGCATCTAAAATGTTACTATTAAAAAGTCAGAGGTAATATTCCTGAACCGTCCATGTCCTTTTCTCATATAGTACACAAACATATTCAATTTACAGATCAGACACCTGCAGACACAGCAGCAGTCTACACTTTCTGCTTTTTTCCTGTGACAAACTGTCATTAGTAAATCTTACATGAGAGAAGCTCAAAAAATGCCAATCAGAACAGAATAGAGGTGACAGATTCAAAATTACACTGGCACTACTTCTTGCTCATTGCTAAATGAGTACATTTCACTCATATTGTCCAAATACAGACTGCAAAACCACTTTTCCTTTTATATCAGTTATCATGAAGTGACTTCCCTCCCCCTTCCTTCTTCCTCGGAAATAGACTTGGTGCTATGTTTTGTTTACCATCCTGATGCAGTTGTGACCTGCAATGAAATCTTAAATAAAATAACTTCTTTAACCCCAGTAGTTTTATTGGTATTTATCTAGCATTTCGCCAAAACGAACTGGGAGGAAAGCAGGCTCTTCTCCCAAAGAGGTTACTTGGATTAGGAAAGGAATTGCACAGTTAGGAGAGCAGTTCCTTATGGATCAGTACAGCATGAGGGTTAAAAAAATATATACATATATAATAATAATAATAATATAAACATCCTTATGGAAGTTAAGGATTGATTAATCCTTATGGAAGTTAAGTCTCCAAATTTGGAAACACAATTATAAGAAAGCACACACACAATAAGTATCACGGCAGTCTTTTTTCCTGTTGTGTTTTAGGATTTTTCTAGAAATCTCTTGATTGAAGAAGGTGAGCAACAAACTCAACAGTATTCTCTATTAAAAAATTTAGGTTCTGAGATTACAGTGTCTGTATTCAGACTTGTGTTGCCTGTAACAATAGTTTCTTGGATTACCAATGACGGTAAGTCATAAAGAGTAGTGGTTGGGGAACCTCTACCTTTCTTTTCTCTCTGATAATTAATTTATTGAAATTTATTATTTTGTGTTTTCTATCATTTTGTATCAAATCCATTTATAGGGTTGTATAGGTTTATATCTTTTGAAAGCAACAACTCCTTAACATATTGACTTCCTGCATTGTCTTCATACCATATTTGTGAAGTCAAACAAAATATATTTTCATCTTACTCCTTCTTTTCTCAGACAATGGTTCCTGCACCGTTACCTTTAAAAAAAAAAATTAAATGCTTGACTTCTGTATCATAAAAGTGATGACTTATACTACATCTGTATAGTTACAGTATCCTCAGGTTTTCAGATGTGAAAAAGTAATAATACTGATAAATAATTTAGTATTTCGGGTTCAATCTTGTATCTGTGATTATTTTACTGTTTTTGTTTGTTTGTTTTTTGGTTGTTTTGTTTTGTTTCCCAATCCTCGTCATTCTAAAATGTCGAAGCAGTCACACCTATTCCCTGGAAACTTTCTCCCAGAAACACCTGCCAGGATATACATAGCACAAGGCAGCTTGGATAAAGCTCTACTCTGCAGTCAACAAAGAATCAGAGAAGGAAAACTTCATGGGATATTTCACCTGGAATGTTTGATTTGGGACATTTTTTGGGAAGATAATAAATAAAAGCAAGGATTATTTTTTGATTTGCTTCTTGTCTATTGTCATTGAAGGGCTGAGCTGCCTGTCGTATTACTGTCTTTCCACTGTTCTAATAATATTCATTGTCAAAAAGAGGTATATTGTATTATACATTACAGAAGGAACTAGCATGTTTTATAATATGATTGGCTTTGGCTGGCCGTATTGAGTCTGTATTGAAGTTACACACAGAAAAGTCCTATTGTTAAATCTTCTATTTCTCTTACTCCTCTGCTCCAATGCCCCTTTTTGTGGTAATCCTTTCTGTATATAAAGATCTAGAATAGCCTATCTCAACCATTCTTATAGGTCATTGTTCCCCTCTCTTCTACTTGAACCTCTTTAGATCGTCCTGCTAACTCACTATATCAAGTTATCTCGGGGAATCAAATCAGTTCCTCTGTTCTTTCCTGATATTTAGCTCATCTGGCTTTTCTTCTCAAAATCATTTCTATATGCCAAGTTCTGTCTGCTTAATATGACACTGGAATATAGCACTTAGGCAAATATAATTCCTGCTTTTAGAACACAAATCTTGTATTCTTTGCATGCTCAAAGTAGAGATATAATGTGGATTCTGAGTGTGCAGAGAATACAAAATCCTGTCCCTAGATGGTATTTCCAATATTTCTTTCTGTTTTTGACATGAAGAATTCTTGGCCAAATCCTAGAGGCCTAATTTTGCTCCCAGTTACACCCTTGTGACTTGCAGTGAGAATGAACGACACAGAGCGTGGCCCTATTTACTCCTTCACTTTGCAATAGGATTTCATATCTTCACACACCACCACATCTGCACACACAATTCTTCTTAGACTAGTCTCAGACTGCTTATTTTGAGTATCTAGTTTGCAGTGCATAAACTACAAGCCAAAATTCTGTTTAAGAATTGTAGCTTTTGAATCTGGTTTAAATATCCAGAAGTATATTCATCATAAATTTTTGTATATATGTGTGCAGTCTGTGATGCTAATAGTACTTTAATAAAATCTACACTTAAGAAAAAATATTTTATATCTACTTTATACTTTCTATATATTTTATATATAGAATAAAGCATATAGTAACCTTTAAGTATATGACATTCCTATCTGTATGAAAAGATAAAATACATTTTCAGTATGGAATAAATTTTTACATCTGTGTTGTAAACTCCTGGAAAATGGAGACTATCACAAAAATGCTGACACAACTTAAACGTAGCAGTATTAGTAAGGTATATAAAATAGTTGAGTGTTCCAGAAATTTAATCTGTCTTGTCTCCATAAACCAGAGATAAAAGTGCATTGCATAGAACAATAACTATATCAAACAGGTGTTTGGGTTTTTTGTTTGTTTGTTTGTTTTGGTGTTGTTTTTTTTTTTTTTTAATTTACATTTTCTCTTAATTATTTTCTATAGGCTAATGAAATAATGTTCATGAAACATTTTGATGATTGCATATTGAAAATATTTTCCCCTAGTTGTTTGTTGTTCTTTCCATTAAATCCATTTATTTATTTAGCAGTATCAGGAAAAAAAAATAAGTAATGAAAATTAAAAATAAATGCTCATTTATCATGCTTCCAAGGAAGTTAATGGGATATTTTCTGTAAATATTTCAGGATGGCTCTGTATACATCTTAGTTTTATTATTTCAGAGCAGGCAGCATTATTTATACTCATCTGAGCAGAGTTCCTGTTACAGCTGCATAAACAAAATTATCCTTTGATCTCTAGGAGCAGAGAAAACATCAAAGTTTACATCATCTCTTTTAATTTACAATTTGAAGTTTTACATTAGGATTAGTACTTTTTTTGACTTGCTTTTCCACTAGGAATGGACATCACCTGTCCAATGTAATCATAAGAAATTGTAAGAAATTGCAAGCAGAAATACATTATAGAAGGATTTGGCATGTGTTTTCTGGTGGTACTTTTGAAATGGACTACAAGCAGAGTGAAGAACATCTACTCTTTCCAAGAACTTGTCTCTTGGAGCAGAACCGAAATGAAACAGACTTCCCAGCTGTGCCATGGAGCAGGATAGTGGTCTTCTATGTGCTCTCTGCCCTCCTTTTTCTATCTGGTATAGTTAGTCTTCAAACACCTTTAGGGCAGAGAATGGCACTGCCTGCCCCGAGAGGAAAAGCAGGAGACCTAGCTATGTTTGACAGTATAAATAAGTGCTTAGTCAAACACGGGTAATGACCAACACAGAGCAAAAATAAACACTCACAAAGATGTGAGTATTGCACAGCTGTGACACGTCAAAGCTGATATCTGATTATTATTTTTAGAGCACATGCAGAGCTTATAACAGCCTTAACTTTCATTATTTTCTTGTTCATTTCATTGAATTGTAATGCCACCAAGAAAAGTCAATATCAAAAGCCAAGAATTCAAAGGAGGACAATGTTCAACACCAGTATTTCAATACACAAACATGCTTTTTTTTTTACAGGAAAATCAGGCAACTAACAGCTGTAAATCTACTTTGTACCAAATGTATGCATCTATCTAAAAATAATCCATCTTGGGGCAAACTGAATTTCATACTGTGTCAACTAGAAGGATGTTTCAGTTGCCAAAAAATAGGTCCTTAGTGCTATGTTAGATTACTTCGGATTCCACCAAGATTCTGCGTGCCATTCCAGAAGGACACAGATTTCTTGAGGATATGTGTTCTCCCTGCCAGGCCCTTTGGACATCTCCAAGTCCAAGTCCAAGTCCTTTTCATCAAGAAATTTGACTTTACAGACCCACTTCAGTATCTCACAGAAGTTAGTTATAAGTATGTTCTCCACACTAGCAGTTTCACTTTGTCTGTTAGGACCTGTAGTAGAGCCATTAGCAAGGTTTTGGTGAGAGCATACTGAAGAAAGGAAAAAAACTGCTGCACAACAGCAACTGTAACAGCAACTGTTTTCTTACAGCAAGCTGTAAGAAAATGTAGAGAGAAGCAGCCCTGCAGACACCCAGGTCAGTGAAGAAGGAGGGCAGGAGGTGCTCCAGGTGCCAGAGCAGCAGTTCCCCTGTGTCCTGTGGAGAGGCCCCTGGTGGAGCAGGCTGTCCCCCTGCAGCCCATGGGTCCCACAGCGGAGCAGATTTCCACGCTGCAGCCCATGGAGGAGACCCCCGTGTGGAGCAGCACAAGACTGACCATGAAGGAGCAGCAGAGATGAAGTGCTATAGACTGACTGAAACCCCCATTCCCTGTTCCGCAGGCAGTGGTCAGGGAGAAGGATGTAGAGGAAGGTGGATGAGGGGGAAGGTGTTTTTAGTTTGCTTTTGGTTCTCACTGCTCTAGTCTGTTAGTAATAATAGGTAATAAATTACATTAATCTCCTTATACTGCATCTGTTTTGCCTGTGGTGGTAATTGGTGAATGATATTCCTATCCTTATCTTAACCCATGAGCCTTTTTTTCATTGTATTTTCTCCTCCAGTTCCTTGGAGGAGGGAAAGTGAGGGAGTCTTGTGGTGAAGCTTTGCTGCCTATCAGTGTAAAACCATAGACCATAGAACCTTTGCTACAGTTCATAAAATCCCTGAAGGAAGGGGATTTTTTCTTATTCTACATATCCACCAACCTATCTCTTCTTTTCCGTTGTTGAATTTAAGGGCATGCATGATTTTCAGGGATTAAGTCAAAGGTAATTGATATATGTAATTGAAGTCAGAAGGAAGAAATAGCAAGTTTTTGTGTAAAAACAGTTTCTTTGCACTTTCACGCTTGCACAGTTCTGAATTCTATAACTTCCAGGGAGGTGCACTGTCCTGTTTACCTTAACAGGAATTGTATTCAAAAGATCATTTCAGTAAACTGTAAGTTATTTAATAAGCTAATTTCAGTTCTTAAATAGGCAAAATTCTTTTTAGAAGTTAGTGGAATTTTGCACCTCAGATTAAGCAAGTTCCTTAAAATGATATAGCACATCGTAAAAAAATAAAATAAAATAAAAATAAAAAATCTCATCCAAACATTGAGTGGTAGGCATTTCACATGGTATACAGAATTACTCCACATTGTGCTTATTTTCTTATGAAAGTCTTATCTTACCAAAGTCTTAGTGATGATAGTTTTCCATCTCTCAGACTGAACAACAGAAATGTGCACCGTTACAGCATGAAGTGGAAAAAAAAAAAAAAAAAAAAAAAAAGCTTCTATTCTTTTAAAAAGAATAATTATTTTCCTTCTCAATTTTCATTGAACTAAAGAAAAGAAAAATAAATACACAGAGATTAAATGAATAATTTTACACACAATTACAGCTTGAAATGATGAAAGTCTAGTTTCATTGCTGATGTGCTCCGTAACAGAATTTACTGACTTCTATTAATTAAATACATCATTTTCTGCAATCGATGGTAAAGGTGAATTCTCACATATTTGCATAAGGAAATCTGGAGCTTCTTTGTCTTACAGTGAGAAAATATATGCAGAAGAAATCTCAGTATTTGAAAAAGAATGAGTTTATCTGTACTTCACTATATTGAAGGATTTTGCAAAATGTCTTCACATTAAAATAAGTCCCAAAATCAAAATGCTTATAAGATGATATAAGGTATTGTAGGGTGTTTAAACTAAGCAGTGAAATAAATTTCAAAACATCAAAGCAAGGAGCTTTTGTAATGTGCTGCTGTTTTATTTCCTTTGTTGTCTTTATGTGAATATTTTCATTTAATACTTACGATACATGATCAAAGTTTCAGATAGTCCAAAAAGACATCATATATGTTCATTTTATAACTAGACTTTATAAAAAATATTATTATAACCAGATCTTCTATTTGAACTGGTATTTAAATGCAACTGTATCAGAACGCAGCTCATTCCCTTGCAAATGAATTTTCACTAGACCTGCTGGTAACTGCTTTTTTAAAACTGTTAGGGATGGATGATCCAGGCACAAACTCTAATATAGAAATGTGGAGAAAATATATAGAAACATTTTAAGAGAGAAATGAGTCTTTGTTTCATAGAGAATATTGTATTCAAGATTCATGGACAAAATAGGCTATGAAAGCAGAGGTGCATGCCTTCACTGTATCAAGAATTTTAGTATCATCAATAATTAGTATTTCTGCTGAATAACTTTCCAGGTCCAGAACAGGCTGGTATTTTGTTTTGCCACGTGCACCTGTATTCCTCAAGGCAAATATTTTCTCACTGATTTTCCAACATATAAGATAGTTCAAAAGCAAATCAAGACAGAAAGAAAATATTCATATTCAGCTTCCAGCAATCTACTTGGTAGCTCAGCCCTAAACTGCTAGGAGACTTGCTATCTCTATTTTCAATACTAGGTAATGATTTTGTGTTAACTTTTCAAGTAACAGATTCTGTTTAACCATCTCTTTTGTGAACATCACAGCAAGGGTTAATATTCCAAGATTCAGCAGCCCGTACACCACTGAAAATGAATCATCGTGTTTCCCAATACTGCTTCATTGTCAATGGTATTTTTGTTAATGGTTCCCTCAAATCTGGGACATAGCTGTGTACATACATTTTATGCAAGCTTACCTGAACCAGCTAAAGCAAAGTTCTAACACCGTTATGTAGTACTATGCCTGTTTCCTAATCTGGAGGAAGTACTTCTGGGGCATAAGCACTGGAAGAAAATAAAACAGGAATTAATATGTCTCAACATTAGGCACCTAAATTAGTCAGAAGAGTGAACTTCCCTCCTACTGTTTTTTCTAGAGCAGCAGTAGCGCCATGTTTTCTCTGTTTTTCTAGCATTATAGGAAATGTAGGAAGACCAGACATATAATTTAGCAAATTAAGAGGGATGGTTTAAATTCTGCTAAACTGGAATCACACTATTCCCATCTGACTTTTTTCTGGTCTCTGCACCTTTTGCAAGGCTTCCCCCAAGAATTATACCTCTAGTCAAATGAGCTTTCATCCAAGTGTAGGATTTTGAACTTATATTATGTGTCAGTTTCTCATGCCCCATGAAAGCTATTGAAACATTTTCAGATTTTAAAGACAATATTTTCAGCCATGCAACAACATGGCCATGCAACAACATGGCCATGCATTTCTGGCAGCTTGCAGTAGTGAAAAGAAATAGCCTTATCAGGGAATGTATAGTGATATAACAATTTAAACTGTATGAGGAAGAGTACTGCAAACTTTGATTTGAATCACAAATTGTGATGGTTCCTGTGAAGTCCACAACATATGTATTTTGTAGGTAGGAAGTAAAACCTAATTGCAAATTGTTTTCTTGTTTCTTAGGCATTCATATTTTTCCTGCTCTCTTTGAATGAAAGGGAGATATTTCTCATTTTCATTCTCACTTAAAAACAAACAAACAAACAACAACAACAAAAAAAGGTAGAGACTAAGGCTACAATCAATCTTTCTGCTCTATTGCAGAGATTTCCTAAATGTTAAGCTATAAGCACTGTCTCATTATATCTTTCTCTTGTTAAATATAGTGGCTCATGCAAAAAAAAAAATATAATAACAATAATAATAATAATTACTATTATTATTATTATTATTATTATTATTATTATTATTATTATTATTATATGAGAGAATTAAAGAAATTCAATTAAAATAAAGAAATCCAAGGCATGGACAGGTGAGAAGCCTGTTGTATAGTCCACATCAAACTGAACAAATCTAAGGGAAGTCTCCTATTCACTTGACTCTTCTTGATCAGAAATTGCATCTTGATTTGAGAAACTATCTCAGTGAGAGCTTTGCAAGCCAGCTGTTTTCCCAAAAATAGTTTCAAATTTGGATGGGTAATTCTGGTGATAAAACATCGTAAATATGTTTATAGCATAAAGTGGAAGGCCCCAAGCCAGTTGGTTCCTATATGGATTTGTAGCTAAATATTTCTCTTGTCTGTTTGCTCTTCCAAGTGAAATCCTAGCAAGAAATTCAAATCTTTTTGTAAAGTCATAATGATCTTGACCATTGATTTGCATTACATAGAAAGGAATACACACACAAAAAAAAAAAAAATAACCCTTTACACATGATTCTTAAGTGCTCTGTACTGAACAGAAAAGCTAATAAAAACTTCTGTACAAGTACTTAAAATAAACAAAAAGCAGAGTAACTTCAGGAAAATATTAATGTGATGATTCCCTTCTTTTTTAAAAAGTTAAGTACATCAATTACTATATTTGTAGTCAGCCGAGATTAGGGCATCTACACATTTTTATATACATTACATCTACACATTTTTATATATTTACACATCTACACATTACATCTACACATTTTTATATTTTTTTCATCTGTGGCTCATAGTATTTTATAAAATAAATAAAGAGCCCATTCTCTCTCTTAGGCATGGCATCACATTAGAAGTCAATTTTAAATTAGTTATCTCCCACTACCTTGAGGTCCATTTCAGTACTGCGAAATTTTTTGACTTCTTGTTTCTGAACTGGAAAGCTATTTCACTCTTGGAATTCAGGGATAAATTAGAAGTAAAAATATGCACAGAAATTTCTTGTTCAAAATCTTACTTTTAATATTTATCAGAAAAACATCAGAGTGGAAAAATGTCATTTAA
This sequence comes from Cygnus olor, assembly GCF_009769625.2. NCBI lineage: Eukaryota > Metazoa > Chordata > Aves > Anseriformes > Anatidae > Cygnus > Cygnus olor. The sequence continues at coordinate 39,809,261 of NC_049169.1, read as the reverse complement.
GTTGTATTTCTTTATGCTGATTCTCTCTTATAGAGCTGACCCTTTAAATTTTTTCTTTCCCTGGAGGAGATCAATGACTTTCTTTTAACACTATACTTTTATAAATTCATGTTGTGTTGCAAGAAATCCCACAAAAGACAGAATCTTACATAAACATAGAGCATTGTCATATCACTGCCTGTAGATACAAACTTTTCCATGTAGGTGTCATCTACATGTAAGGCATGCTTTACATGTAAGGTTTCCTCTTCAGGCAAACTGCTGGGCCATGGGGTAGCTGCACCAGCAGTGGGGTGGCACTCAGAGAATGATCAGGAATCCATGTGACCATTCTTTACTGGAAGTAAAAGTAAGGAAAGTATGTTATCAATGATGATGCTGGAGCTGTTGTTATCAAGCAAGATACCTGGCAGCATTGCAAGATCTCCACTCTTATTACTGTGGAGAATGGTGGTACACTAGAAATTCTACATACAGGAAGACAAAGGTACACAAATGTGCTGGATGCTGCTGTTGTAGCGCTATTATCCTGAAGAGTTTGGAATTCTAAAGCCTATGGATATAACTGTTTCTAATAATAGTTTAGTAGATTGCACTGGACAGCAATAAATGAATTATTCCTTACATAATCAGTTCTAGTATTTTGTTTTTATTCCTAAAATTGTGTAGTAGGTTCTCTCTTGGGTGCTGCTCTGCTTCCAGAAAGATATAGACCTTCCACTCCAGCACAGTATCCCAGTGATACAAAAGTAAAGAAATATTTTCTCAGGGGACGTGAGCTATGTGAATGTGGACAATATTCTGCACTCCATTGATTACGATATTGGGCTAAAAACTGCATATGTAGGGACAACATTTCAGGAATAAGTTACTTATTTAAGAGAAACTCATAGCAATTTCTCCTAAAATCAGCAAATAAAAAATAGCATAAAACACATAGAATATTTTTCTTATTTATTTCCATCTATTTTACTGTAAGTGAAATATTTTAGAGGGAGAAAAAGATAATAAAGAAGTATGCAATAAAATAGGCACTTTTCCATACAAAAAAAACTACATGAACAGTTGTGTTTGAATTCCAAAGGGGGTTTCCATTGCTTTCTGGTTAGTAGCTAGCCCTTTCTGGTATTTTTGCTATATAGCTAAAATTTAAAGTCTTGTAGGAATACTGGAAAAGGATTACAAAGTACTTATTAATAGAGCATTTTATCTGAAGGGATAAGTGAATTATCATAAAATACCTATTTATTCTACATCTGCACCTCTTATTCACATATTGTCCATGTTTAAAGACAGTTTTTAAAGAAGACAAAAGGAATTGCTGTTATATATCAGTTCATAAAGTTGCAGCATGGTTATACAACAGCTACATAAGCAAATTTGGCAACAGTCTTGCACTCATGTTCAGTCTTGACCACAAAGGTGAACTCATTCAATATTGTCTGCAGAACGGATGCCTATGATTTTATTCATTAAAGTAATCTGATTTCTCTCTAGCTGAGAAACGAACATCACCTCATGCAGAAATCGGTAAGTTCAGGCATACTGATGTTCTGTGACTTTCTCTGACAAACGATTGCCTGGGCAGAAAATTGTAGATGCAGGTTCGTGAGACATCCTTCAGGCTTTGAGAAGGAAAAACATTGGTTTGGAAATGGTTCTTTCTTCTCATTTTTATATGAATGCTATGAAAATATTTTTTTCCTCCAGAGATCTTTCCAGGAGTTCCTGTGTCCCCTTTGAAACCTATCCCTTCAGTACTTACCAGTTAAGATCTGACCTCAGCTTCTTAAAATGTCCTAATACTTTCATATGGTTGAGTAGTAGGAAACTTTATATCTAAGCTTCTAAAGATGCCTCAGCAAAATGTGAAAATAAGTCTAACCAAAATCAATAATATCTCAATAGCAATGACAAGAAAGAATGGGATAAACGCATCCCTCATGCAGGCTCATTCACACTGCAGAAATCAGAAAAAAACTTTGATATTTCTGACCGGCTTGATATAAACACTTTCAATTCCAGGCACGTGTCTCTCGGTGGAAACTGTTACACAGTTCTTCGGACAAGTTTGTCATTATCTGAATTGAAGCATAAATGAGCACTGAAACATGCTTAATCCTTTGTATGCTTTCCTGCTGAAAGAAGATTTTAGTCCCTGATATTCATTGATGTACAGTATATATATAGTACTTGTTGTGATGCAAGTTTCCCTTACGAAAAGTGAACTCTAGTGGGCATCCATAAGGATTATGTTGGAAATGGTGGCTGGGTGCGATGACCTGATTTAGTGAAGATGTCTGAAACTGAATTAGTGACTTCCTTTATAAACAGAGATCCTCTAGTCAATATAACAGGTGGAGTCTAGATCACTGTTCACCTCTTTCTGTATAGACTGAGCACTCTGGACAAAGAACATGCAACCTGCATGGATTAAGGATTAAGGGAACTACACTTGTTTAGTCCAATGGAGAAGATGCTAAGGATGTAACACCTTCAAAGGAATTGCAAAGACAGCAGAAACAGACGTGGGTTCTGGGGATCATCAAGGCTGCTAAAGGATATGACAAAACTTATGTTAACTCTTCCTAGGACAAGAGTTTATCTGCTTCTTTGTAACAAAGAATTCCATCCTGAGAGTCCCAAATATGAAAAAGATTCTCCAATTTCCTCTTTAAAAGTGTAACAGCCAGAAAACAATGTGACACCCTGACACTAATTTCTGACTTCTTATTCTCTCAAGCTTTTACAAATACTTAAGGTCTATCATCCTTTTGTACATACCACAAACATAATCTTTGGTACTTTCTGTCTTAGGATGGGGTACATGATATTATGGACATCATATATATGGATATTATTATGATCTAGGGTAAAATTCTGACGTCTTCCTAACTGCTTTGTTGTAGTATGAATGCTTTAATCAGAAATACTTCCTGCCTGCATCCATAAATGATTTGCAGAGATCACATTATATCTGTGGATGAATCAGATACATAATACCTTATGAGAAAATATGCCTAACACCACTAATATAGCAGACATATTCACAGTGAGCAGTTAATGAAAATTCATTATATTATCCTTGTACTGTCCATTGGCAAGCTTAGGTTTATTTTTAAAAATGGAATATTCATAAGAAAAACATCATTATATATACACAGATAGCATTTAGTCCACAGATTATAGCTGAAAAGCTTGCTGAAATGATTCATTGTCAAAAAAATCAAGCTGTTTCTAAATTTCATTGAACAAATGACTCAGATTGCGATGCCTAACAAGAATATGGATGGCTCCTGAGTCTGGAGAAAACACAACTACTTGAAGTCACTCTTTACCTCTTTTTCTCTGCTGATTCTAGCACAGCTGAACTGCCATTCAGGGGCTGGTTCCTAATTTAGATTTTCGCACATAGTGGTAATTACACTGATAAAAGGAGTACCAATTGCTGTCTAACACTATCATTTATAGTTCATTTGGACCTATTAGTTCCTGTGGTACACTGGGGATAAAGTGGAGTCACACTACATCAGCCACTGAAGATTGCCTGTGGTTTCATAGGGAGCAGGGAGAGCCTAATTACTTCTGCTCCTCCTTTGGGAGTGTAGCAAGTCCAAAAGGTCTCACCAGCTGCAGCTGCTTTTTGCAACAATGGGATAATAACGCGATGCGGTGGAACACACTGTACAGTGAGAAAGAAAGTGCTTCTGTACTTACTGCCTCCAGAGAAAGTCATCTCTACTTAAACATTTGCCACATTACTATGTAAATATTAGCTACTACCAACAGTATTGTGACATACACTCAAAATATTAGGAATGGCTGCTGCTGTGCATGTAGAAATGGTATTTTAAATTATTCTAATGTGCACATTGTATTGCCTTGTTGGGAGATTTCAGGTAAAATTCAGTAAGTCTGAATAAGAATATGATCCCAAAACTGAAACTGGAGTTGCTACTCTCCCCACAGACAGCTTGAAAAACTGCAGATTGTGAAGAATAGCCAATCTTAAAGTGAACTTTTATTTTGGGTTCTCCCAGAATACATGTATTTGCTTTCTCCCAAAACATTTTAAAAGCTTTTTTTTTTTTTTTTTCCTAAATGTCTCTGCATTCAAATAAATGAAGCCAATTATGGAAAATATTACCCAGAAAAATATTATTTTATTTTATTTTATTTTATTTTATTTTTTTAAGAACTCAGTCAAGACAGGAAACCAGATGTTAAGAGGAAGTCCCTTCTCTGTCTTGTAAAACCACTTCTGTTTCAGTTTATATTGGTTGCTGTGTAAATTGTAACAAGAGTAATCACGTCATTAATGGTCTTAGAACCAAATTCTAATGCTTATAGTAGCAGGTATAATAAGACCACAATACTTACTACCTCTTTATTAGGCAATCTGGGGAAAAGCTTAGACCTTAGGCAACACCCATGAAAATGTGAAGCACACCATTCATATACCAGGTTATTAAGGTGTTCTGTCATTATGAGAGCACCAGGGCATATTTTATCTAATAATAATTCTAAAAATCTGTCCTCACATACACTGTTTCTCAAGGGCTTACTTCTCAACCCATGGAAAGGAACAAGTAGAAAGAAACAGGAACGCCAGAATCACCCTCTGCATCAAATTTCACTTACCCAAACTCCAAAGTTGTTTTGCAGAAGACACTTCAAATAGAAGTTATAGAACCTCTAAGCAGCCAAATTTAAGGTTAATTTGCTGCCATACAACTCTCCTCCTGATCACAAATAATAACGAGGTGGGCTGCAAGCTTCAAGCATAAGGTCTAATAATACTTATGCATAATTTTACTTAGCATTGACTATGATAATGGGATATTCTTTGTATCAATAAACCTGCCAAATTGTGTTGGAATACTACTAATTCATGGCCTCAGTTACTTCCCTTGGTCATAATTTACACAGTGTAAATACATACTATACATACAAAAGACTGACTCATTTAAAAAGGATAGAACCTTCCTTGAATTTTCTCATTTCCAAGATCCAGCATATACTCTCATCACATACATTTGTGTTTTTATTGTTTATTAATCCTTCTAACAGCTCCCCTCATCTCATCTCCTTATTGGATTGGTAATTAGTTAATCACTAATAGTCTTCATTACTTGCTGGAGTAGACCACTTCTTTTGGAGACATTTTGATGATTTGATAATTCTACATTGCACAGAGATTATTTTTAGCTGTCAACAACTACTTCATAAACTATTTAAGATCTCAGTGACCTATTTTGACAGTGCAGCACTGAAACCTGTTTCTTGTCTCATTTTCTCTCACAGCATAACTGTAACTTTCAAAGGAGGTAAGATATTGGATGTGGTATTCATTATCACCTGATAATTATGGGCTAATTACTTTCTTTGAATGATTTGTTTTCTTATAATGACAGACAGGAAAATATTGATTGCAATTTTCCTCAGCATGCAGGGACAACTCTGAAAAAGTTTTGTCTTTCATCACCTAGTCATGGCACATAATAAAAAGAAAAACTCAGTATTGATACCAGCTCTGTATATATGTCTGACTAATCTTTTATAATCCTTTTCTGTTTAATTTTCTAGCTAAGTGGTTCTGAGATATTAAACTGGGAAATAAAAATCATGGGAATTTCTCTGAGAAAAAAAAATATTCATTTTATGCTGATGCTGCATTTTATGGAATACCACAAAATAACAATTTTTTTTTTTTTTGTAAAAAGTAAACAGGCTTCCCAGAAGTAAGCAGACTTCCCAGAGTGGTAGCTCTTCACTTCTCATTGGAGCTTGGCTTTTAAAGCAACATCTCTTCACACTGACTAATCCTGAAAAGCTTGTAACTCTTTCCTCTTCCAGTTTCACTATGAGGTGTGATGTCTGAAGACCCTTCACCAGGCAGTGCCAGTGGACAAGCTACAAATTGTTTGACCCAAACCTCTGTTTTATGTTAACTATGGCAGAACTGAAACATATTATGAAGCTTTCCTACTGGTTAAGGTAAAAATTCCTTTTTGTGCACAGTGAGATGCAGTGCTGTCAGTAGTTATTGTGCAGTAGCCATTTAGTTTGGATCAAGACTTCTCACTGGGGTGGATCAGTCAGTGCTACTTTCCATGCTTGGATTCATATCATAAATGCAGATCACACAAGATAGACCTCTTTTGATCAAAACTAAGCCAGAAGATTCTATTTTACAGTACATGGGATATAATCCGACTGCCAATGGACATTCTGTCCATGGGACTAGACTAAAGCTAGCCTGAAGCTAACCAGTGAATATAGGATTCATAGCCAATAACTGTTTCACCGTACAGATTTGATAACATCACTCTGCCCTACTTGCTGATGATCAGAGATCCTTTGATGGTCTCCTTAGACAGCAAGAGTCCAGCTGTGTAGCTAGTACTTTGGAAGAAGAAAATAGCTTAATAGGGCTTTTTAGTTTTAAATTTAAGTATTTACTTTCATTTTCTCACAGGATGAGAAGTGACACAAGAAAATCAACAATGTTATTTCTTCAGCATTATTTCAAAGTTAAGATCTATCCCAAAGTGACTCTTTTGACGCTTGCATTGTAGTGTTCTAGTCAGAGGTATTCATGTAAGGCTTCTACCTTGCAAAACAGACAAAGTACAGGCCCTCTTCTGACATGATTCTAATGGAAAAGCATACAACCAATTATTGCCTTCAACAGAGAGCCCAGAAGCATCACATGCAAAAAGAATGTGATTACAAATTTACTCAACAATGAAGGAATATACAGTTTTTCATTAGGGAAAAAAAAAAAAAAAAAAAAGTTAATCCTCTATATATTTCTCTTTGTACTTCTCTTTTTTATGTCTGGATAGGGGGAAGGGGATAGAACCAGGCATGCCGGTGACGAGCTAAGGGATGGTGTGCTAGAATCAGAGGGACTGTGTCCTAGTGAGGCCCTTCGGTCAGATACACAAGGTGCTGCGTGTAGGGAGGCGCATTTGAAGTGCTTCTACACAAACGCATGCAGTATGAGGAATAAAATAGATGAGCTGGAAGTCTTGGCCCAGTCCCACAGCTACGACATCATCGGCATAAGCGAAACCTGGTGGGATGAGTCCTGTGGCTGGTGTGTTGCAATAGATGGTTACAGGCTCTTCAGGAGGGACAGGCAGGGTAGGCGAGGTGGTGGGGTGGCGATGTATGTGAAGAATGGGCTGGACTGTGTGGAACTTCAAGTTGGCGATGGCAAAGTTGAGAGCCTCTGGGTAAGGATTAAGGGACAAACAAATAAAGGGGATGTCGTTGTGGGAGTCTATTACAGACCACCTGACCAGGACGACAACGCTGATGAATTATTCTTTGCAGAACTAAGAGATGCCTCGAGATCGACTCCCCTCGTCCTAATGGGGGATTTTAACTTGCCAGACGTCAACTGGGATCACCACACGGCTGACACGAGCAAGTCCAGGAGGTTCATAAAGCACCTAGATGATAACTTCTTGGTGCAGGTGCTAAGTGAGCCAACTAGGAAAGGCACCCTCCTAGATCTGTTGCTGGAGAACAGAGAGGGTCTTGTGGGAGACGTGGTAATTGGCGGCTGTCTCGGTCATAGTGACCATGAAGTGGTTGAGTTTAGAATTTATGGTGACAGAAGGAAAACTGTCACCAAAACTTCAGCCCTGGATGTGGGGAAAGCAGACTTCAGGCTGCTCAGGGAATTAGTCAGCAAGGTCCCCTGGGAAACTGCTTTTGAAGGCATTGGTGTCCATCAGTGCTGGTCCATCTTTAAGCAGTGCCTCCTAAAAGCTCAAGATCAGGCGATTCCAAAATATCGGAAGCCAGGCAAGCGGGGCAGAAGGCCGGCCTGGCTGACCAGGGATCTTCTACTGGAGCTAAGGCGTAAAAAGAAAGTGTATGGCTGCTGGAAGGAGGGTCAGGCGACGATGAAGGAATATAGGGATGCTGTTCATGTTTGTAGGGAGAAAATTCGTGTGGCCAAAGCCCAACTAGAGTTGAAGCTGGCCATGTCTGTGGGAGACAATAAAAAAGGTTATTTTAGATATGTGAACAGAAAAAGGAGAACCAAAGAAAACATAGGTCCGCTACTAGATGGGGAGGGTCTCCTCACAGACAATGACATAGGCAAAGCAGAGATGTTTAATGCCTTCTTCGCCTCTGTCTTCAACATTGATGATGGGCTTCGGGACCCAGGGTACCCTGAGCTGGAGGACCATGACGGTGCAAATGACAAACTCCCAACCGACCCTGAACGTGTGCGGGATTTGCTGCTCCACCTGGATCCATACAAGTCCATGGATCCGGATGGGATTCATCCCAGGGTGCTTAAAGAGCTGGCAGACGTCATCGCGGGACCTCTCTCAATTATTTTTCAACGATCTTGGGAATCTGGTGAGGTCCCATTGGACTGGAAGCTGGCAAATGTTGTGCCAATTTTCAAGAAGGGTAAGAAAGAAGACCCTAGCAATTACAGGCCTGTCAGTCTCACGTCAGTGCCTGGTAAAATTATGGAGAGGATGATCCTTGAAGTTACTGAAGCGCACCTGGGGGACAAGGCAGTCATTGGTCCCAGCCAACATGGGTTCATGAGGGGTAGGTCCTGCCTAACAAATTTGATTTCCTTTTATGATAAGATCACCCATCTAGTCGATCAAGGGAAACCAGCTGATGTGATCTTTTTGGACTTCAGCAAAGCTTTTGACACGGTTTCCCATAGGATCCTACTAGACAAAATGTCCAGCATACAGCTAAACAAAACCATCATACGATGGGTGAACAATTGGCTGAAGGGCAGGGCTCAAAGGGTTGTGGTAAATGGGGCCACATCTGGCTGGCGGATGGTCACTAGTGGGGTCCCTCAAGGCTCCATTTTAGGGCCAGTCCTCTTCAATGTTTTTATGAATGATTTGGATGTAGGACTAGAAGGTGTTCTGAGCAAATTTGCCGACGACACTAAACTTGGAGGAGTTGTGGACGCGGATGAGGGTGGAAAGGCCTTGCAGAGAGATCTGGACAGATTGGAGAGCTGGGCGATCACCAACCACATGAAGTTTAACAAAAGCAAGTGCCGGGTCCTGCACCTGGGACAGGGCAACCCTGGCTATACGTACAGACTGGGCGGTGAAACGCTGGAGAGCAGCCCTGCAGAGAGGGATCTGGGGGTTGTGGTTGACAGCAAGTTGAATATGAGCCAGCAGTGTGCCCTGGCAGCCAGGAGGGCCAACCGTATCCTGGGGTGCATCAAGCATGGCATTGCTAGTCGGTCGAGGGAAGTGATTGTCCCGCTCTACTCTGCGCTGGTGCGGCCTCACCTCGAGTACTGTGTGCAGTTCTGGGCACCACAGTACAAAAAGGACATTAAACTGTTGGAGGGTGTCCAGAGGAGGGCAACGAAGATGGTGAAGGGCCTAGAGGGTAAGACGTATGAGGAGCGGCTGAGGTCACTTGGCCTGTTCAGCCTGGAGAAGAGGAGGCTGAGGGGAGACCTCATCGCAGTCTACAACTTCCTCGCGAGGGGGAGTGGAGAGGCAGATGACCTATTCTCTGTTATCACCAGTGACAGGACCCGTGGGAATGGTGTGAAGCTGAGGCAGGGGAAGTTTAGGCTGGACATCAGGAAGAGGTTCCTCACTGAGAGGGTGGTCGCACACTGGAACAGGCTCCCCAGTGAAGCAGTCACTGCACCAAGCCTGTCTGAATTGAAGAAGAGTTTGGACTGTGCACTTAGTCACATGGTCTAAACTTTTGGGCAGACCTGTACGGTGCCAGGAGTTGGACTTGATGATCCTTATGGGTCCCTTCCAACTCGGGATATTCTATGATTCTATGATTCTATGATTTTACTCCCGCCAGGTCAGTATTGCACACAGATTATTTAAAGAAAGATTTAGTGAGTTAGGGGGTAGAAAGATAAGGAAACTGATGAGACTGCATTCTAAAGAGTCCCACAATATTCTCTGTCCTCCCAATGTGCACACAATAGAAGTAGTGACAACATGACCTTGTATTGGGATTCCTTGAGTTTGCTGAAACTCACACATGAAAAAAGGAAGAAGTCAGGAGAGATTTTCATTTACTCATAGGAGCACAATTTCGAACAGGAAGGTCTGCTAAAGACATAAACCAGTATGCACTGCTGGATGGCTGCCCAATGTTCAAAGGATTTTATTAACAAGGGACTGTTGTAGTCCCAATGTTATAGCTCTGTTTCAAACCACAGAAGGTTTGAAAGGGGTCCTTTTAAGACCCTGTAAGGGTCACTGCAGATTGATTTCTGTAGCTTTTTTGATCAAAAAACTACTCTGAGCATTCTGACAAATGGAGAGATTCTTAGGTTAAAAACCTCAGTTCTCTTCTTTTGTATATGGTATCTTTGATGCCTGTCAGTTTAGAACCTGAGACCCTGAGACAGAGAAGGAAAATAATATATTCAGCAGTAACCCTAAAGGGGTAAAGAAGGTAGCTGTCTCTTCCTTTTTAATTTTCTTTTATTCTAAACTACCCTCTTGAAATGTCTCATCAACAACAATACTCTGGTATTCTGCTGGTTTAATATAGAGTAGATTTAAATTGAGTGTTTTCTGATCTTATCTATAAAATCTATGCATCCGAAGAGCCATAAGTAAAGATAGCGAGGGTGACTTGAATCATTAGTTTTTCTTTTTCTTTTCCCTTTATAACAGAGTTAAAGTTCAAAAGAAAATCTCTGCCTTATTTTTTAGCTAATAGTTGCTTGTCAGAGAAAATGTCACATTTTATATTTTATCCCCAGCTCTTCACTTGTAATTATCTGGGTTCTAATTCTTATGCATCAAATTATGATAATGAAAATATATTCAAGTAGAAAACCCTTAACAAATCATAGGCATTGCTAGCATTAGTATCAACACTGATTAAATGCTACAATCTGTTTCCAAGAATTGATACTTCTACATATCTTGCCATTTCAGCTTGGTATAACTTTGTAATATTTAACTGTATTCAGTGAAGACCCTCAAAGTACATAACTAGCTGAAGCAGTGTGAGAACACTTCTTGAAGGTGTTAGCAGTTCTCTCTAAAAGTATCCATCTCTGTTATTTATGCCAAATGCAGTCTGTTGGATGAGTAAACCGATGGAAGCTGCTGTGTTATTCATAAATTAATTCTCAAAAATATATATATATTTTGTTTTCTCATGCATACAAAATTACTTGAAATGAGAAATAAAAATAATAATAATAATAAAGCTAATATAAGCTAATAAGGTGATGGAAAAAAAATATATATATATAAAATTCTTTTCTAAGCACAGACATCAAAAGTAGCATTCACTGTGTGAAATAAAATGAAACCAGCTACAAAAACAAAGAGCAGGAGAAAAAAACTGTCCTCTCTGCCACACTCCTAGTTCTTTAGTTTATCACTTAACATACAAGTGTGTGGCAATGGCAGTTATCTTGCACTTTCAAAAATATAAAGAACTGCCTGAAATTCAGTATCAAAAGAGGAGGTGCTGGAACAAATTAGAAAATTAAATGCTGAGTAGTCACTAGGACTGGAAAATCTTAAATTAAGAGTTCTGAAGAAATTTAAGAATGAAATAGATGAGCTGCTGGCAAGACTATATAATCTCTCAAAGTCAACCACTCTGCAATGTCTTGAATTCAGCAGTATTTTGCCTAGCTTTAACACAGCTACAAGTGTTATGTTTAGCATTTCCTATTCCCATAATCTAGCTTCAGTTTGAGAGTGGAAACTGTGTGAAATGACAATGAAAGATACACTTAAGAAATGCCTAGAGGAGTAAAAATTATACGGAAAACTGCAGTAGCTTCCATGAGGAAGGAAGGCTTCACTGTTTTTTTTTAGAATTTTTTAGTGTGACAGTAACAGAGAAGATGAAGGGGAATCAATTAATATATTTTTGTAAGGCATTCTAAAAGCTTTTGATAAATTCTCTCAAAATATATTATTAAGGAAATCAAGCTGTACTGTTGAGGATCAAAACTGGCTAAGACAAAACTAAACATTTAGAAACAAATGATCAGCTTTCAAGATGAAAATTTATACTAGTGTTTTTCTGAGACAGCTGAACTGGCTTGCACAATATTTATAAGGGTCTTCAAAAGATTTGGATAATAAAATAACTAAACTTGCAGATGATATTTAAATTAGCCTAAAATTGCATCCATGTAATTTTGAACTATTTCACATAATTTACTTGAATTAGCAGAATAGTTATTCCCTTTCCTCCCTGCTTCCCTTCTTGACTCACCTCCTCACACACATTATTTGGAGATGTTACATGGAATATGTCAGACTCCTGACATGTACTGATATATTTCCATAACTTCACTTTATTGCTTGGTACAATCCAGTGTGAGACTAACCCAACAAAATACTATACAAGAAACCTAGGACCCAATGCAAATCTCCCAGAGAGTCAAGGAGGGAGAAACTTGCTAGTCAAACCCTGCCAGGTGGCAAGGTAACTGCTCAGATGTTGTAAGAGACCTCATGCATACAGTATCTCATTTCTAAGAGCATTGTTCCATATTTAAAATTTTCAGGCCTAAAAACTTTAACTATAGCTAGGTAGGTATCGTCTCTATGACTGTATGTTCCCTTCTCTGACTCCCTTCACTTCTTTCTGTGCTCACTAGTTACATTCAGCATGGTCTTGATTTAAACTTCATTCTGCAGATCCATCTTCAGGAAGGAACTCCATTAATTTTCATGTTTCTATGACTGGGCAGCAGGTCTAGCATCAATGACAAAGTTTGGTTTGTAAGCCCTCTGTGGCACTCTGTCTTTTATCCTAGGCTTATGAAATAGCAAGAACATTAGAAGTTATGTTAGTATAAATATAATGTGAATTGTGGAAAATATATGCCTGATTTGTAATAAGAAGAAAAAAAAGAAAAATGTTTTGTTTTTTTTTTGTTTTTTACTAGTCACCTTCTGTATCCATATTTCAATACATGTTTTTCCCATTGAATATTTGGCTTTAAAGCTGAAAGAACAGCATGTAGCACTTTTGGCAAAATTCAAGGGCTAGCATTGGATTTCCATTTCTTCTCCTGGAACTGAATAGTACTGCAACTGTTACCACAAAGAATTCAGTCTCAGATAGAACTCTGTTGGGAATCCATACAATATGAACTGTTTTACAGTAATACAATAATAAAGTTATAAACTTAGAATATAATAACAAGTTTGTTCTTTCCAAACCTAGGCAGCAATTAGTTTTGCATACTGTACATCTGAACTCCAAACTCAGAATTTATCAAAATCCATATGCAAGGGAAATAAACTTATGCTTTGGTGTTTATTCTGTGAATTTTCTTTGTTTGTTTTGCTTTGTTTATTTGTTTGTTTTTGTTTTTATTCCCTTAGACCAATACAAACACCTTTCTGGCATTCTCTCAATGCAAATAACTGGGCCAAAGACATTAACTCACCTTTGTGATGCACAGTGCAAGATCAGATGAAACTTGACTTATGGTGAGAGTGTCACTATACTTTACCTTTTTTAACATATCTTTTTCTTTTTAAACCTCATGTTTTTCTTACATTTCATAAATAAAGGGTGCAACAGCTCATATTTTGTAGTACAAAGGCTTGTATCCACACACTAGATCCAACAATTAGCCTGGGCGTCAATCTTATATTTAGACATCTAATCCCAATTTATAACCTCAAAATTCTTAATTGACTTTTCCACACCCATAGGAAAGTTGCCAGAACATTGCCATTTGCACCAGATGCTTGCACATATATTGCAGCAGGATTGCTCACAGGGAGAACATTCAGCACCCTTATCACCATGCTCATTATCACCACCTGCTTGTTATCTCTTTTAATACTTATGTAGCTGAATCAAAGAGAAATAAACTCAACTGCGCTCTATCCACCTCTCTGAAATGTTCTGTAAAGGAATCCTTAAGTGTAGCCTCCAACAAGATCAGACATCTGAATTAAAACTCCTACTCAGAATGAGAATGAGAAACTTCTACTTCTTTTCCTCTAATTCCTCGCATCCCACTTTTGTGTGTTTCCTGCCTACCTCCAGTAAATAGCTTACATTTGTGAATGTTAAGCAAAGCTCTGGGAGTTACAATATTTAAGCCTCACAGTGTGCCCTGCAACCCCTCAATATTTATTTCCAAGGTCAATGCTTTTAGCACATCTATGGTGGAAGTCTGAGGTGCCCAGCTCTTGGTATGTGCCCAGCTCTTGGTATGCAGTGTCGGAGACAAGGAGATTCATGACTCCAGACTATGGAGTCTATTAAAATACCCTCACAGGACTCAGTGAGGATTTGGTGAGGGGCTTGTACCAACTCTATCATTCTGCACCTGGTATTTCTTTCCCAGCTGGCCAAATCCAACTGGTGCTGGACCTCCCAGGAGCTGCTTTCCCTCAAAAAAAAAAAAAAGCTTTCCCTTTTTTTCTGCACAAAAGCACACACACAAGCTTTTTCCTGGGATACAGTGAAGAGCTTTCTAGGGTGAAAGCTTGGCCCTGGAGGCTAAGAGATGCCCCCAAGTCCCATAATGCAGATGTTAACATTCTGCAATGTTAAACCTCATCATAAATATACATCAAACTCCCATCAGTCTTTTATTTAAGCTTCCCATTTCTGTAGTATCCTTCACTCCCATCCCCACAATTTAGCAGCAACTTAAAAGATATCCAGGACTTCACCTGGATTCTGTTTAACTCTCAGTGATAGGAAATTGTAGTAGCTGGACTGTCAGGAAATCTGGCAAAACTGCTCTGGAGCTAGGAGAAATCTGTCAGATTTCACCTGCAGAGGAAGCAACTTTTGATGTCTAGTCCCTCCATTACCCATGAGTGTACAGGGTAAAGTAATTATGCATTTTGTGCCTAATGGCTCAGTGCTATTTATATCAGGGATTTCCAGGAAGAAAAAGAATCCATCTTTCATAATTCTGGGAAGCTCTACTTGGTGTTGAACTGGGATAGCCCACTGCATTTTCAGTCTGCCCTAATTTGATGTATTTTACTAATCCTTCTTAATTTAAATTTACTTCAGGCTAACAAAGGATATTATATTAATTTACATTTTTAGCTGCATGGTTTTCTGCCTTTCTTTTTAATATTTCATTTTTCACACATCTTACCTCTTCTGCTAAAGGATACTTCCAATGCTAGAACAAATTCTCAGACAAACTCAGGGTCTCACTTCAAATCTGGGTTACACGGACCTTTTCTGCATAATCTGGCTTAGACAGCAAATTAAATATTACAAATGCAGTAGGATTTCAGAATACAGAGCCTCTGCAGCTGGGCATAGTGAAGACTGTGGACTATTCTCTGAAGATATTGTGGATTAACCCTTTCCTTGGACTGACAGGAATGTTCACACGAAGCCCTTAATAGATACAAAATCTCTCCAGTTAGTCCTGTTAATGCAAACACTCATCAGGAATTGACTGAAGACAAAGGTCAGGGATAGCAGGTAAGTAAGATGAATCGGGTACTTGTTTTTAAAGCAGGGACAAAAGTGTGGCTGCCTGAAACATTTGAGGCAGGTCATGTATACTAAAGACAACATAGAATAAAAATACAGACAGACAAAAGAAATGGTGCATTGAAAAAAAAAATGAGGAGAGGAGGATTGGGGTGTACATCTCAACAGTCAGATTTTGCTGCTGCCCTGTAAATCCTCACTGAGGCAATAGATGAAAACAGTTGGTGTTTTCCATTCCGTAGCAATGAATTCTGCACCCCCTGCTCCTAAAGGATGGCCCCCTGCTGGCATAGGAGATGTAATTTTCACCAACAGAGGTAAATTGGTCCCTGCAGCTTGCCCTTTATATGCCATATATGATTTACTTAGGTTTTATTAACTAGAATAGCAGTTATTACAGCTTGATAACATTCACTGCCAAAAACAGAACATCTCACAGCAGTGGAGCTGTTGAAACACAGATCTACAATGATTTCATCTCTTAAGCTTTTACTCTACTCCTAATATTTTGTCCAGAGAGACTATTTCTTTCAAATCTAGCAAAGGTTTGTAGGACTCAACAATCTAATTACAGTGGTGTATGAAGCAACAGAGTATGTATTTTTTCGTGTGAGTTCCAGGCTGCAGGTGGCATTGTGCATTTCAAAACACAGCCAGGAATTGATATTTTTCATAAAGTTCATTTCTATTCCAATCTGTGCCACCTTAACTCCACAGTTTTAATTGGCTTTCCATCTGCAGACTATAGACTTTGCCTCCCACCCTGCCAAGCCTGGACTTTGAGCAACCTCCTTCATTAATGTCAGTTGCCATTCAGGGCTACAGGTGACATTGATTAATTGTCCAATTAGTTTAATTATAAGGAGGAAAAGATGTGCAAAGCAACAAATGTTTCAGGAATGTTTAATGTGCAGTAGACATGTAGCCAAGTAAGAATTTTAAGAGTTTTGCAAATCAATAAAGACAGAGAAGGTGGTGTCTTAAAAAATAATAATAAAAAATAAATAAAAGAAAAAAAAAAAGGTTGTTATTCATTCAGAAAATACAAAAGAGATTACCGAAGACCTCTGGAGCCAATTTAGAATAGTTTTGGAAAAATATTTTAAGCATTGTTCATTTGTGAAAATTTTCACTGCAACTATACAAAGAGTATCTTTTAAAATTATTTTTGACTTAAAAGGTGTCATGGAAATGCCTAATTCTAGTGTCTTCACAATTTTTTTTTCTCTGAATGTCAGTGATCTTCACATTCTTTTAAAGATTGTGGTGTCTCTTTAGTAACACTGCAGGAAATAGAGAATCTGTGATTTTCTCTATTTTGTTGTTAATTATAAACAGGAGGTAGTCACAGCTCAGAGACTTGTTTGTGTCTTGTGCTAGATTTTTTTTTTAACTTTGATGGAAAAATAGAAGCTATTATCCATGGTAAGAAAATGCCACCGAAGAAAAATCTAAATTCTTGCAATTAACTTGAGTAATTAGAAATTGGAAAATCTCCAGTGAACTTCTCATACTCAGTCTAAACTGAAAAATAAGCACCAAAGCTAGTGGTGTTCACAAAGGTGTAAAGAAGCAGAATCGACAGTGCCCGCTGAAGACAAGACCATACAGATGTGTTCCTGGCACTACATGCTAAGCAGAGAAGAGAGTTCTGCATATCCCCATATGGCAAGCAATAACTCCAGTACCATATGTTTGCGCTGCTAAACCCTCAACACACCATGTTTTTAAAGCAGCACACTGTGCACATCATTGGCATTCAGCCTTGTGTAACTTATGCAGGTCATACTGCTCAGTGGTGAATACGGAATAATAACTATGTGGGCTGTGTCACATACAGGAGCTTGTATGGTGCAAACTGCTGGTAGCTTCAGTGAGCATGGGTGTGAAAAGCTGTTACGGGAACACTCAGCTCAGGACCATATTGGCAGGCGATTTCGCAGTGGTTACAAAAATGCAAAAAGTGCATTTTCACATGAAATTCATCTGGGGGGTACCAGAGGATCTATAGTTCTGATTTACCTCCTGAGTTAAGAAGAAATTCTTAAGCAAGTAACTCATCTTCCCTCAGGGACAGTTTCCACTGTAACAGATTCCCACAGAGGCATGCTACTTGTACTCCCTTTTAACCAGTATCAAGAAGTCTCTTTGGTGATTCCTTGGTCACTCTGAAGCAGAGTTTTGATAGCACCAAGGATTCGGGACTTACCCATTGGCTTCAACAGCATTGGTTCAAATTCTGCAAGTTATATTTTTTCTGTCACTTGTGCTTTGTAGAGCCTACTCCTATGCAATGCATAATATCCCTCCCACTTAAATTTCTGGAACCCAAAATGCACAGAACTTTAGATATAAGAGGATATGTTTTTAAAAGAATTATGTTGCCCAGCTGCATCTCTCTCTAAATATATACACACCTGTAGGCACACCTATAGGAAAACATAAATAAGTAAAACCATAAATATAAATATAAATTTTAAAATTGAAACAAACAAACAAACAAACAAAAAAACCACCAAACCACCTGTATATAGAAACATTGCAGCTACTGTGAGAAATTATTTTATAGAAAGAGTCTGAAATTGTTTGGACATACTAAGTTTGCTTTGAATCAGTAAACTGGGCAGTTAGTTAATTAGAATAGCAATTGTCTCTCTTTAAAATGTATTCCCATTCGACTTAAAGCTATGAATATCATAAGTAAAATGATGTATAACATATAGCGAGTTGACGTAGAATAAAATATAAAAGCCAGTTTAAAGAAACAGAAAATTCACTGCAATTTCTACTACCTTGTGTTACTTCTATGTAGTCTTTGTGTTATCTCATTTAGAAATCAAAAGTATATTCTAACATGTAATTGAATGGGTGTATTTGTTTATTCAATTTCTACATTCTCACCCAGAAAACTTACGTTTATTTGTTTCCGCAAAAGGTTGTTGAAAACAACATCTGATTCTCTTCATAAACACAGAGATAATTGTTAGGTTCAAATTAACCATGACAAGATAATATTTGATTAAAATTAAAACTATTCCCATTAAAATAATTATGTCAAGATAGTAAGTTTTTCTTGCCAAGACCTGTAAGCATTTTAGATTAAATTTCCTAAAGTCTAAACATTTGATAGAAACATTTTTCTTTAAAAAAAAAAAAGTGTGAAATGTTGCACACAATCCTAAGGCATTTGTTGAATATCTAGGTTTTCAGTAAGGAATTGAGTATTCAAGAATAGCATCCATGAAATTTTACCAATTTAGTTGATGATTCAAGGGTGTACACACTAAAGATGGTTCTTTGATCTTAGATTTCTGGTGCCTTTGCTAGGCTGTCATCCAGTATCTTGGTCAATGGTGATGTAAAGCGTGGTGAGGAAACATAGAAAGGTAACACATTTATTCCAGTATGTAGCTGGATTTTAAGTTAAGACACTGCACAAAACAAAAGCAATTATAAGAAGTTCAAGCCACACTTACTAGACTTTCTTATGCTCTACATAGCACTGGCAAGGCCTCAGCTTGAGTACTGTGTTCAGTTCTGGTTCCCCCAGTACAACAGAGACCTGGATATACTGGAAGTAGTCCAGCGGAGGGCTACCAAGATGTTCAAGGGACAGGAGCACCTCTCCTGTGAGGAAAGGATAAGACAGCTGTGCCTGTCTGGAGAAGAGAAGACTTGGGGGATCTTATCAATGTCTATAAATATCTGAAGGGTGCGAGCAAAGAAGACAGAACCAGGCTCATTCTAGTGGTGCCCAGTACCAGGACAAGAGGCAATGTACACAAACTGAAACACAAGAGCTTCTGTCTGAACATCAGTAAGCCAGTCTTTTCTGTGCAGGTATCTGAGCACTGGCACAGGTTGCCCAAAGAAGTAGGAGAATCTTTAGATAAGAAAATCTTTTGGTTAAATATCTCAGCATTCATTGCTGCTCTACTAAGCTGAAATTAGATTTTGTGTGCTCCACATGGAGGGGTACATATCTGGAAAGCAAAGGATATCTGGATCTTGGATGAAACAAAATACTCCCTCTGTCACTTGGTCTGCTCTTCCATTTTGGTGAACCAAAATGCATTTTTGTATTTTTGCATTTTCAAAGTAGTATCTAGCAATAAAGAGGAAATATCCTCCAGTGTATCTGTGCTAAGCTCGTCGTAGTGCTGAAGGGACTGAAAGATCATGTGAATGTCTCCTTTGCAGTGTCTGAATACTGCAGATTCTTGGAAATCTTCAAAAGCCACCTGGACATGGTCTTGGGCAACCTCTAGGTGGCCCTGCTTGAGCAGAGGGGGTGGGCCAGATGACTTCCAGAGGTCCCTCCCAACCTCAACCATGCCGTGATTCTCGGCCATACAAGTGCTGTTAATATCTAGTAGCATTAATGACCAGCAACTTTCCTACGGTTACTTGCATGAACTGAAAAACACTTTAAATATTTAAATGTGAAGTCTGAGAAACCAAAAAAGTTGTTTTTGTATATATACATATGTATACAAATACATATGCACACAGAAAACAGACATACGAAAAAATGATTTTGGAAGTAAATAGAAAACTAGTTACACATACTGATATAAGAAATATAAGTAGTAGCTTTATGTGAGGAAACCTCCCTGCTTTAAAGAAACCTTTATGAAGTAAAATTTTAGGGAAACTTTAGCAGGATTTATCTGTTTTAAGCAGTACTTTTTAGAATGCTACTCTGCACAGTTAAAATATGAGAACAACTCACACACCAAATGAAGTGGCATTGCGTGCTCTTTCTGAACGTCATATACTGTGTTTTGATCCTAAACATAAGGAAAAAAATATGCTGTAATATTTTAGCACCCAGAGGACACATTCTAAGTATTATAAGAACCTAATTTGGCATCCCTACCAAATACACACTGGAAAAAAAATGATCATTTAAAGTGGAAACAGTCCTATACCATGTGTCAATCCTTTCTGTCCATTTCCGTATGCTCTCCAGAGAAGAGGCAGAATTGCCTCAGGGAGGAAAAGGAAGGATGAAATGGTTAGAGTTAATGAGGAAAGAAGCTGACAGAAGCCATAAAGGAAAATGAAATTACTTAAGTGTTAAATACAGATCACCTAGTACTGAGACAATACCAACTACTTAAAAACAGTAGCAGCACAATGCAACTGCAGGTTCAAATGGTCCATCCAGCATGTTCATGCTACACAGTTTCCCAGAACTGAGCAATCAGATCTTCAGAAAGATGCAATGACAGAAAGTTGGTTCATCTTTACCTTTCACATCTGGAGATTAAGATGGAGGCCAAAATCAGGAAAGCAGGAGGCTATAGAAAAAGAAAAGGAAATAACAACAGCAACAACAACGCATAAAATAAATAATATTTTTAAAAAAGAAAAAAAAATGAACAGCAGCAATCATTTTACCATTCTATCATTTTCCTTCCTATATTTTTACCCATCCAGAAGTTTAATCTACTCTCCCTCCCAAACTGGATTTGAGGAGAAAGTAGAAAAAGGATCACATACCTGTATGGATTTTCACATATCTTCTCTGTCTTTCCAGAAACCTGCCTCTGTGCAGCACAGTACAGTGATCCACAAAAGAAATTAACAAGTATAAAGTCCTTACTGAAGCTCCCAAGTAGCAAGGCTGGGGGAGATATATGGTAAATAGTGATCAGGCAAAAATTACTTTGTGTTAGATTGCTTGGAAAGAAGTCCAGTTAGCAGTAAGTACCTATGGCTGTGCTGTCATTTAGAGGGACCTCAGAGGGCTGGACTTAGTCAAGTTCAGCAAACATAAATGCAGGGTCCTGCCTCTGGAGAGGAATAACCGTAGGTACTTGGAAAAGCTGGGAACAGCCCAGCTGGTAAGCAGCTTTGCAGAAAAGGACACAGGTATCTGGTGGACAATACTTTTTTTTTTTTTTTTTTTACTGTAATGGTGATCAGCACTAGAGTAGATTGTGGAATCTCCATTCTTTGAGATACTCAAACCCAAATGGACATGGTCCTGGACTACCTGCTCTAGGTGACCCTTCTTTGAGCAGGAGGGTTGGATTAGACAATCTCCAGAGGCCACTTCTGACCTCAGCTGTTTGCTAATTCTGTGACTCCATGAAATTAATAAAAATTTTATCATCATGGTCTTTAGATGAAGCAAAGAAAGGAATACCCAACTCCTCTAGATGTAAGTTAAAGGTAGTCAAAGTGTTCCTATTTCCATTGTAGTGAGTTGAAAACGGTCTGTGTTACACGTGCAGCTGGAGGGAATGATCACAGTCCTCTCTTCTGGCCTGGCTGTTTCTGATGATCCTCTACTCAGCACAAGGAGCAAACACAGTACTTCAAACAGTAAAAGATAGCCCTCTGCCTCTCCTCTCCCATGTCACAAAACTGCAGAGGAAGTTCACTGGTGTAATTAAAAGATGCAAATTAAAAATATCATTTATGGTTCATTAAAAATCACTTATGTTAACATCTCAGTCTGAATGTGGCCACATATCCTCTGACTTCCAAGCTGATTAAAACTGACTTTGTTCTCAGCTTCCTTATCTGTAATGTTTTAATGACATGGCATATGATCAGAAGAAGAAACACAGGCATCAGCTTTCTGCTGCCTCACTGTCAAATCTTGATGTATCTTGCTGTCATGGCAGGTGTCTGAGTGAACAATGTCCACAACAGCTGTCAGAACTGGCTGCTCCACACACACTACACAGCCAAATAAAGGCATTGTAGCATTTTTCCAGCTCACTCATTGAGCAGCTGAGGTATTTCTACATTATACTGCTGCAGTAAGTAACCCTGAAACTTTCCCTGGTTTTAGAGTTCTTCAGAGAACCATGTGAATTGGAGGCAGTTAGTTACCTTTACACTTGTTGGCTGACATTTTGCTTTTACTTATTCCTTGGGGTAATGTGGCTGATGAGTCAGGTTCTAATATGCTATAAATCAGTACTGTTGAAGTGATTGAGCTCAGGATTTCTGGCCAGAACACTAAGAGTCCTGTAGTCATGTTTTTCTTTGACATATTACACCAATGCAGCCACTGAATTCTGCAAAGTTACCTCTTATTTATAGAAATGTAAAAACAGAATTTTCTCTATTATTTATAAAAATCTTGCATAATTATAAATCCCAGATGTGAGTATGTACTGGGTTTACGTGGCAAGGTTTTGGTAGCAGGGGGCCATAGGGGTGGCTTCTGTGAGAAGAATCTAGAAGCTTCCCCATGTTAGGTAAGGGCCCCACTGCTGACCAGAGCTGAGCCAATAAGCAATGTTGTTTTGCACCTCTGTGAGAGCATATTTAAGACAGGAAAAAAAAAACGCTGTGCCACACAGCAGCTGGGAGAGTGAGAGGAGTGAGGAACAGCGTTGCGGGCACAAAGGTCAGTGAAGAAGGAGGGGGAGAGGTGCTACAGGCGCTGGAGCAGAAGTCCCCTGCGGCCTGTGGTGAGGACCATGGTGAAGCAGGCTGTCCCCCTGCAGCCCATGGAGTACCACGGTGGAGCAGGGTTCCACGCTGCAGCCCGTGGAGACCATGGTGGAGCAGGTGGACCTGCACTGACAGAGACTGCGGCCTGTGGAAGACCCCTGCCGGAGCAGATTCTGGGCTGGACCTGTAGCCCATGGAGAGGAGCCCAGGCAGGAGCAGGTGACCTGGCAGGAGCTGCTGCCCGTAGGGGATCCAGGTTGGAGCAGTTTGCTCCTGACAGATGGACCCCGTGGTATGGACCCATATCTGGAGGAGTTCTTGAAGAGCTGCTGCCTGTGGGCAGCCCACGCCGGATCAGTTCAGCTAGGACTGCATCCCGTGGGAGAGACCCCACAGCACAGGGGACGAGAGTGACCAAGGACTGGCGGAGAATAAGCACTATAGACTGACCAAAACCCCCATTCCCCTGTTACCCTGCGCCGCTCAAGGGGAGGAGGTGGAAGAGGGTGGATGTGGAGGGAAGGTGCTTTTGGTTTCTTTCCTTTGTTTCTCACTTATCTAGCTTGTTAGTAATAGGTAATAAATCTTACTATCTCCCTACTCTGAGTCTGTTTTGCCTGTCACGATAATTACTGTGTGATCTCCTCATCCTTATCTCAACCCTTGAGCCCATTTCATCGTGTTTTCTCCCCGTTCCCTTTCAGGAGGGGGAGTGAGAGAGCGGCTGTGGTGGAGCTCGGCTGCCCACCCGAGTAAAACCACCACAGAGTAAAAATTAGTTTTCCTGCTGGGAAAAAATACCAAAAAAAGACAAATAAATAATATTTGTGCATAACACATGCAGCTGAATGCAATATACTGGCTATTAAAAAATGCTTCTCGATTTATCTATTAATTCTACTGTTAACTAAAAAGTAAAAAAAATAAAGAGGGGAGTAAATATACTGCAAGGATGTATATATTTATATATCCTTTATATATTTATAATTATAATCTCTATCTTATAAAAAATGTGGAATGATAATGTGTTTCACACAGTGTTGGCCTTTTTTTTCCAGTGTGTTAATGACCTTCTTGAATTATCACCTTCAGCTTTACCACCAGCCTTTAAGTACACTAAGTCATTAATGACTCGGAACTGCTGTGTTAATAGAATATTCACACATTTTAAACAACCCAAACAGACACTAAACAAAAGTAAACATTGTCAGGCTTGAAGCCGATATTCCTCTAATGAGAACCCAACAAGTAGTTTGAGTTAGGAGTTGTGCATTTATAGCTTGGCAGCAGTCTAATTTCAATATACAGATAAGCCAGGAATCGTTCCCCCCAGACCCTGACACCCACTCCAGCCTGTGCCAGGCAGGAAGGCTCAGGGGCTCCTCGCTGCCTCACATAGGGGGTTCATGGCATCATCCATGTAAGGCAGCAGCAAGGTTCAGCCTGAGGCAAAGGCATTGAAGCGGTCTGCAGGCAAAGGCAATGTGGCAGACAGATGTCAATAACCTCCTGAGCAAGGCAGCTAAGTATTAGATATGACGATGTACCAAATAGCATCATACCTTGGTAAATGTGGGTTGAAGGGATTAACTATGCTTTCCCATGCAGCTCCTATTAGATATCTGTTGTCTGCCACTAACATCAATGGCAATTAAGTGCATTATAACCTTTGAAAACACTGTATATAGATACTCAACCCTAAAACTGTAGTTATCTGCCTCCATAATCCCCATTCTGTTCATTAGAACCTACCATACATGCTAGTCTACCTCTTCTCTTATGAAAAATACCTCTTCCTTGAAAACACAAGTTAAAAATCTCATTGATAACACAGTCCAAACTTTTAACAGCAGTGATATATGGGAATAAATTGAAGCTACTTAAAAAACAGCCTCCTGACATGCTGTTTTTACTTCATTGATATTCTGACCAATTTATTCTAGATTAGATTTTGTGCTTGGTCTTGAACTGAATATCAGCAAATGATGCTAGAGTTGTAGCCAGGAAAAAGAATAAAAAGGTATTTGAAAAGAACATGAACAGTAATGCAATCCAAAACATCCACTTAAGCTAAACACAGTTTGCAGTGAGAAGTAACCAGTTTGTTATATATTTAAAAAATAATAATAATAATTAAAAATAAAAAATCTGTGGGGAGGTTGTGAGATAAACTTCACTCTAAGTGCTGATATTTGCTTTGATTTCTCTGAACTGAGCATTCAAATATTAAATGGCAACAGTCTCAAAATCTATATTTCTATGAATCCAAAACTGTGTGACTCATTAGTTCTGAGTAAGATAAATGAGATATTTTTTGAGAAATAGCATTTAAAATTAAGAACCAGAAGTGATTATTTTTCTTAATTGAAAAACTGCTGTGAAGCTTGTTACTAACAAATGGTACACCAGGATTAGCCGATCCAAATAATCAAGAGGTAATCACATAGAAGATAAGTGGCATATAAAAGTAATTTTAATTGTGGTTTGCTCTCCTTGAATTAGTTTATAGTAAACAAAGTTTTATACGTTCATTTTGTGCACATATTTTGAAATTTCTCTCATTGGGTGATGGTGCCTGGCACCTATTATCTAAACCTTCTCGTTGCTTCCCAAGAAAACATAACTGATAAACAAAACTTGTTAAGCTATTTAGTCAGAATAGGAAGATAGTATTTTAAAATATACTTTAAAACCCATTTAGCACGAGCTGCCATCAACTACCCCATACATTTTCCTATCTATCATTGAATGAAGGGTTTTTATATCATTTTCCTCATTTCCCAGTTGTGGTGACAGATAATAGAGTGATGAGACAATATCTTTCCTTAACAGCAGGATTTGCAGCCATGCTTTAGCTTCTCTGGGTCGGCAAAAACCAACCTGACAGAAGAAAGCTCTGATGAGAATTGCAACAGGAAAGCCTTCTGCAACGTCCTATACAAAAGAAACGTGGATGCTGGACTCTGGCAAGTGCTCTCCTGTGCTACACAGGTCAGGCTCTGCAATGACACTGTCACCCTGGGACAAAGCAGAAGAACACTTGCAGAAGAGAAATTGAATCTACATTTATTCACCTCCAAAGTCTCTAACGCCTGTTGCAACTGCTGTGGTAGTGCAAGGCATGTCTCTCTCACCAAGAATCTAACATAAGACTGGAAATTTTGGGGTGTCCTCATGAGGTTTCCATGTCCTT
Source organism: Cygnus olor (assembly GCF_009769625.2). NCBI lineage: Eukaryota > Metazoa > Chordata > Aves > Anseriformes > Anatidae > Cygnus > Cygnus olor. Next base: position 39,783,178 of record NC_049169.1, on the reverse strand, counting down.
TGTTCTGAGATGTGCTGATGCTGATCTACCACGAAAGCACCTGCTGTAGCCCTGGAGAAGGGGGCATGTCACCTTGCATCACGGGTTCCCTTTGTGCTGCTGTGAACTGGGTGTGGATTCTGATAGTGATACAAACAAATATTGAGAGAGTATCAGCTTCAACCTAAAGTCTGTGGTGCTGTAAGTGAGCATTGGCAGACAAGAAAATAAAGATACTGGCCCAGGAATATCTAAAGGGAGGAAAAGCAGAAAGAAGTGCCCATCAGAGGAGAAGAAAATACCTTGCACTTCTCTGTTGAAAGGACTTCTGAGCTGCCAAACTCAAATGACTATTGAAAACAGCCACGTAAACATCATGGAGATGGAAGATTTTTATTCCTACTCAATCGATATCTTGCAATTATAAGGTTTAGTCTAACTAGTTTGTCTGCCTAGAAGCTAGTTATGATTTATTTTGCTTACATTTACTTACTTTGATTTTCTCTCTATTTTCCATTACTTGTGTCAAATAAACTCTGTTTTATTTAATCTATTTGTAATTGGTGCCTGTTATGAGGCCACACAACCATTGGCAGGAGGTTCCTGAGGGAGCAGAGCTGCTCAGGACTACAGAAGGGGCTGGCTCCAGCCAGAGGGTGCCAGCAGGGAGCCACCAGGAATGGTCTGGGAGGGAAAGGATACCCCAAAGTCCAAGGAAGAAACCATGCCTGGTGATGTGGAGTTCTTTTCCTGAAGAAATTTGTGGGCTGAAAAATTCAGACCTCAGATGAGTTCAGTTCTTCACGAGGACTGAATTGGGCCCCGATTATAAACAGATCCTGACACAAACCTAAAACAGAAGGAAAGGTACCTTTAACATTTCATAAAGAAGAAATATGATTTACTGACTGGCTTTGAGTACTCTATTACAAGTTAAACATTGCAATGCTATGTCTTAGAGATGCTGCAAACTACAACTAAGATAAGACAGTGTGGCTGTTACAGAGGTGAAAAGGAAGCATATGCCTTGATTATAAGCATTAAGGCTTGCACTTTCACGGAACAAGGGTTTTGAAAGTGTTTTGCCTAAACACTGATTTTGCAGCATAATTCTTCTCTCATTTTCCTTGTCTGTTCTGGAGTGGCTGTGCAATCATCATGGATTTTGCAGTAGAACCTTACAGGAACAGGAGCCCTTGTTCCATATTCAGGCTTCAGTGTGCTTCACTGAGTAAATGAGGGCCTGACCGTATTAATTACATTCACTGGGAAGCTCAACATGCTACCAATGGCTCTGTAATTATTCAGTATGCTGAGTGTTATCATAGCAGCCATGTGGATCCATTATCATTTTGCTCCTCTAAATGCTGCTGATCTAACCATTAGCACTGCTGCAACTCATGTTCCCAAGGAATAAGAGAAATAATAGAGTTTAATTCCTCGTCTCTTTTTCAATTTTTCACGCTCTCTATCCATACCTCTTTCTTTCATAACCACTTACTAGGTTGTACATGAGTCTCCATACCTAAGTTAATTCTTATGGTTTGCTCATGACAGGTATAAAAAGTTAAAAGCCCATATATAGGAAAATGTCTGTCAAATTGCCTTGCTTTTTCTTTTTGTTTTGTTTTGTTTTTGTCTGCGAAAAGATCTCTTCCATTTGGGGATATTTTCAAACTAATACTAATGTTAGGAGATTTGTAAAAGCTGCATGGACAGGTAAAGAAACAAGCCCAAACAAAGGAGAAAAACTAGCAAAACAGGGTTGGACAAAAGTATTTAAACTATGGATAGATTGTTTATCAGTCATTCATTTTGTTTACTCCTTCACAATGCCTGATTAGTCCCTGATTCACATTATATGGGTTCAGTTACTGACAGCCACAATGACTGACATTTCTCAGCCAGGAGAATAATGAATAGCAAAAAATCAATCCTCCTTTGCATGTATGGTCATCCTTGTTAGCACTGCTAGTAGGCAGACCAAAATAAAAGTCACTAACACAAAAACCTATCCATCTAAATGTTCAAAAGAAACCAATAACAATAGAACATGAAAATTGAAGTGACTGATATTTTCACAAACACACCGCTTTGCAGTATTCACTTAATTCTGTTCAGAGCCATTCGCATTAGCTAGCATCATTCTGCAGCTGTATTTTATAATGAGGTGAATTTTATGCTTGATTCATTTGTGTCAGAAATGTTTCAACTAATCTTATTAGATACTCTAAGAACTAATTTGAAATGATTCCCACCCAAACATATTATAATGGAAACACTGAAGACAGAAATACAAAACTTCTGTTTTTTCTAATATTAAATTTTCTGCATTGGTTTGCCAGAAATCCACTTTTGTTGCTCACTGTTCAGGTACAGATACAAAAGTAATCAGAACTAAGAAGTGCTGAGGGTCAGCCTTTCCATTTGATTAAAGATTTTGCAGTGTAAGGGCTGAAATTTCTGCTGGTGTAAACAGGTGTAAATCACTGATTTGGCTTTGGTGATTACTGTCAAACTCATCTGAATTATCCATCTTCAGCAGCGAAAACATAAAATGTACAAAAAAAAAAGAAAAAGGAGTCCTTGTCACATAAAACTGCAAATATAATTGAAAGTGAAATTCTAGTTTTGAACTGAGAGATCCAGTGAGTTTATATTTAGTGAAAATGCATATAGAAAGAGAGATAGTATATATGTACCATAATTTATATCTGCATATACATTTATCATCTTATTCTGTTGGAATTTTCTTGTTTCCTCAAGGTACAGAGATAAAAATTCTTCCCCAAAATATCACTACTAGAAGCAACAGTTAATGTAAAAAGGAAAATTATAGAGAATTAAGATAGTTCATTGCATTAAAAAAAATAATAAATTGATAAGTAAATTAATTTAAAAAGAAATGGCTAAGAACTGTTTCCTATTTGATGTAGTTTACACTTAAAAGAGAGAGATTTTGTGACACTAGCACTCCTTTTAATGCCACAACACAGGCTTTAAATATCACTGAAGGAAGCCTTTTTCTTTTTCTTTTTTTTTTCTTTTTTTGAGAAATGCTGAAAAAGAAACCTCAATAGAACATTGTTTTCATCTCTTCTACCATTTTATCTTCTGTTCTAAGTTATTTTATACATACTTCTATGGTGAACCTCAGCAATATATAATATAGATCTATTTCTGCTAGCAGTAGGTTGACAAAAGTCCCAATTTTAATTAAAGCTCAACCAAACCTCCTGCCTAGAATATATGATACTTAAAGCATTGCTGGTTTTAAGTCTCTTACCTTCCATTTCAAAAGGGAAATGAGGGAAAATGTGGGCTTGCTGCAAAATGGAGCTGGGAACCTGTGATAAAGGACATATACATAGTTTGGGGGGAGTAAAGAAGATGGAGACACTCTTATCAGTGGTGCTTACTAACAGAACAAGAAGCAATGGACACTAACTGGAACACAAGAAGCTTCTCCTGAACATAAGATTTTTATTGAAGAGGTGGATAGAGTGCTCCATTCTCCATGACAAGCAACACATCCTAGGTTCATTAAGTGTCACCTTTACTGACAGTCTTTCACCTCTGGCAGAGCTGGACTCTGGCAGCATGTGTAATAACAGAACTACAGGAAGTAACACCAATCCAAATATTTGTAAAATAAACCATTCATATCATTTTATATGTCAAAGGGAACATAACCTGACTGAACAGAGAGAGGCTGGTTGAAGCTGCTAGGGAGTAATAGTTTTTCCTGTAGTGAGAAATACCCCAAAAGAGCTGAGATAGTGGCTGGTAGGGTGAACTGGAAGAGGCAAGAAATTTGATTTGACCTTTGTGCAACATCCCTAAATCAGAATTTAACCTGTGCTTTAGGAGATAATCTTCCTTTTAGAGAAAGATGAGCTGTATGATCTAACAGGGCTTTTCCATTTCTAGCTCCCTTGATTCTTGGATAGATCACACACAGTTAGTTAGTCAAGGCTACTCAGGCAGCAAAAAAATGTAGAAAAAAAAGACTTTTCTTAAATGTTGTCTTTATATAAATAAAATAAATAAATATCTTAAACTATCTTTTTGAATGAAGCTTATATGATATATTTGCCTCAGTCCGTATGTGGTAGTGGCTAAATTGCCTTCTTTCTCTTTTAAGTGGTACAAAAGTAAGAGCAAGAATGATTATTCAGTACAAAAGTAGAAGAAGAAATGATTTAAATATGCTTCAGCACACCTTATGCCCGATTTCTACAGATGTGCAAGTGGTTTTGAACTGATGAGAAGGAACATGACTGCTACATTAATCATTTGGAGACATACACTAATTTATAAATGCTTCTCTTTCCTTCAGCTTTCTGCCAAGTTTGAGTTTCAAAAATAGAATGGAAAGTGGAACTAAGTGTAACAAGCAGCTACAGGGAGATGGGTTTTTTTAATGAATTTTAAAAGAAATATTTCCACACCTACAGCTTTTCTTTTACATTCCTGCTGTCTGTTTTTCTTATTTTTAAGGGTGTATTTTAAAAGGTATTTATCATCCTGGTAGTTAAGCTTCTTTCCTTTCAACGCCCTCTTGTCTGTCACTAAAATATACAGTCTCAATGATACTTTCTGCAGTTGGATTACTGAGATCATTCTGTTTCTTTTTTTTTTTTTCCTGATGTCAACTCAGAAGTGAGGAAATAAGATCAAAGGCTGCTCCTCCTTTTCACCATTGTATGCTTTTTTCATCCAGGTAGATGTGAAATTAAAAAGTTGTCCAACCCATACATCAGCCCTATGGGTCAAGACAGTGAGGCAGATGCTCTGTATGCATTTATACTTTGTGTTAATGGCAACCATGGTAACTGGCATGAATGCCAGGAAAACTGTTATAAAGTTTTACAGCAGAATTGCCTGAGTGTGTTCTTGACACACCTGTACTGGTCCACCTCCAGAGCAGACTTCTGATTCAGTGGCCTGGTTAGCCTCTTTCTGGGGATTAATCCATATAATGGTGTCTCAATTTTGCCAGATTTTCTTCCTGCAGATATTGCAATCCTTCTGTGGAAATTTACTCTTTCTAACTGGATCTTTCTTAACTCACAAGAGTCACTGTGAGATCATATTTTTAAATTTTATCTTAATCCCAACTAGTCAAAAATAAATAAATAAATAAATAGAGTGTTGTTTGTGAGATGAGCTGCTACCTCAGTTGCCAGGGAAAGAGACTTGAGGTTTAGCTACCAATGTCTTAGAGAACTGAGAAGGAATGAATTCTTCTTCCCAGGCACTGCCCTAGGACCATCACAGCAGTCTATCTATCTCCTGTCTTTTCTGTCTTCCTTCCTCTGGCCACACTGGCTTTCCCCCACAGCTGCAGCAGCATTGGTCCCACCACCCGGCTGCTCTCTGGGTTCAGGCTGGCTCAGCAGCAGCCCACACTTAGAACCATGGAATCATAAGATCATTTGAAAGCTAAGAAAAATCCTGAAAGACAGGAGGGTGGTTTTGTACTTCTTTCTGTGTAAAAAAAAAAAAAAAAAAAAAAAAAAAAACATAAAGCTGTGGAAGAGGTAGGAAGAAGGGGAGCCATAGACTTGGAAAGAGAAGTGTGGGAGCTCTGAGGGAGACAGAGAGAAAAAAAGCTACAGAAAGATGGGAAGGAGAGAGATATAAGTAGGGAGGTGTCAGTTCTCTTAACATGAAGACACTTTTCTTGTCAAAATATTTCCCATCCTGCTACGTAAGTCTGAAGCTTCACTGAGGGCCTTAAAGAAGTGCCCAAACATGGAGAATCTGAGCTCAATCTCCTGGCATTGTTATCAGTCAGTGGTCCTCAATGGCAGCCATGGACTTGCGATGGTGTAAATGAAGTCCCATTAAAATAGGCTACAATATTCTAAAATATGACTACAGCAGCTTTTAGGGTTCCAGAGCCTTAACCTTAAGCAACTTTTACTGACCTCAGAAGAATGTTCTTTATATGGTTGGCCCTGGTATTAATATCTGATCAATTGAATGAATCTGGAGTAGATCTGTAGTCTCTCTCTTTTTTTTTTTTTCCTAGTATTCTTCCAAGGCTGTAATGTTTAGAAAATATAAAATAAAATTCAAAACTCTCTTCTGAGATCACATCCAAATTCATCTCTGTAGGGTCTGTCATGGTAACAAATGTGCATTCAAGGGTCTTCTTCTAATTCATGAATGGTGCTGCTTAAATTGTTTTCTGATTTGTTCCATTGTCCAAAAGAAAAACCCTATGCATATTCATTTTTATTCTCCAAGCCCCTGCCAAGCAATTTTGTCCCTTTTCTTGTTTTCCTAGATCCTCCCAAAAAAAAAAAAAAGCAACCCCATAATTTCCCCAGCTCTACCTTTAAGAAATGCTACCACATTGTGTCTATGCTCCGAACAAAATTATACTCTGATCTAGTTCTGAACATTACCATATGGTTTCAACAGCTACTTTTATTCCCAAGCACGGTGTACCGCAAATTCCCCACTGTACTGCTGGCATGATTTCCCACCTAGGAATGTCATTCAATGATTTCAAAGCCTTGCTATGTACAATATCATTAACTGGAGGAATGGTATGAATCAACACCATTACAATGAACCTTGTGAGCTGAACTCCAGAGGGGCTTGTTTCTCACAAGCCGAATTTCCAGCCATACACTGCATGCTTCATATACATCAAGCAATATAAAGATAAAAATAATAAAGAAATGTTTGGATGTTTAAAGTTTAGTAGAACCACATTAAAATACATTGAATCAAGATATTTATTCTAAAAAGCCAGTGATAGATGGCATCAGGCTTTCTCATTTACATTCATTTCTATGGAAAATGTTAGCAATTTTCCTGTTGCATGGTATTTTCATTATTAAGTCAAGGAGCGATGATTGGCTTATTACTGCAGGAAAAGTTAGCATTTGTCTCTGTGATTGCAGTAACGCTGAGAGATGTTAAAGATGTATGAACATAATACTACCACTTACTAATGTCCAGCTCAAACATTCATTGTATGACTGCAATTTCTTTCATCTTGTAGTTCTGGAAATTACAAGTGTGAAAACCACCAAGTAAATGAAATAGGAAGGAACAATAACTGTGAAAAGCAGTTTGTTGATTTAGCTGTCCTTTTCCTGCACATACTGTAAATGGAAAAATCTACAGTGTAAGTGCTCTACAATTCTCACCTACAGGGAAAAGAGAATTACCAAAACACTTTTTTGGTGAGAGGAGAGTTTTCTTTGGTGATTTTTCTAGCACCTAAGGCTCTGGAGGAGGAGCGTTAGCTATCATTTTTACCAATGCTATTTGCAATATTGGTTATGAAGCTCATTCATTTCTAATGTTTGGTACATTTCACTTTAAGTAAGTGTTTCATAATTTTTCAGTCATTTATGTGATGAGCATGCTACGGTCTCATTTCTATGACTCATTTTTTCCTCTTTTTTTTTTTTTAGCATGGTAGAAGCAGCAACAATGAAACCCAGTAATATTTCTTTTCAAAACCATAATACATAAGGACTAGTTTCCAGCTAAGAACTGGTACAGATTGTTTCACCCTTAAAATAAAACTTTGTTTTATTGTCTCTCTCCCCTCCTTCTTCAAGTCCACATTCACATGCACACTAGGATGATGGGATAAGGATTCCCACGACAAATACAGCTTCGCAGGTGATCACAGCAATGTATTCCTGACTTCAGTCCCAGGATCAGATGTCCACATGTTTGAAATGACAAAATCCCTCCAAAATAGTCGTTGTTTGTCTTGCTTCCTGTTAAGAAATGCTAGCAAATGTCTATAATTTTACTCATTGAAATTTCTTAAAAAAAAAAAAAAAAAAAAAACACCACTGCCTTACAGCACTGCTTGAATTCCCTCTGTAGCCATGCTAATACTTTATGTGGCATGTTTTCTTAGTTTTTCACTCTCATGCCCATTTAAAAATGGCCCCCATTTGTTTTGAATTTGTAGTGAAGTTAAAATTGCTTTTTAACTTACTTTATCATGCTATGATTTTGCAGGTATATTTTTCTCCAATTCACATAGTTGTTGTTTCTTTTGTTTCTTCATATTTAATACTCTAAGTGCAGATATTACCAGTGGTGCAATCTATGCTGGTCAGGCACTACAGTGGCAATACAGATAAGAGTCAGTCATTTATACTGATTTTTTATCTGTATAAAATCACAATTAATGAAGAACATAAATGGAGTACATACCCAAAGAATTGAAGATGGAAATACTAACTTGAGTCAAGACCAACATCTTTGAAATGATTTTGGAAAATGGGAAAGGGAAAGGGAAAGGGAAAGGGAAAGGGAAAGGGAAAGGAAGAGAGAGGACAATATTCCTGTTTTACAAGGAAATGGTTGTTTGTCAATTCTTTTTTTTCTTTTTTTTCTCTTTGCATAAAATGAGAGTAGAATAAAAATATCCTCTAAGTCTGTATGGTTTAGACTTTGCTGCTGAAATTCTGGTAAGCTTAAAACCAGCAATATTAACACAGGTAATGGATTTCATGCTGTGCTCTAGTACATCAGGGAGAACTACCTCTAGCTATTACTGGTTGAAAGGAAGATAAAGATTCCTATTTTCTAAATAGGAATCCTTGCTTTCAGTGAAGTAGGATTCCCAGCTTCACTTGAAAAGAAAGTGCCAAATTCTGCCAGATATGGGAAGAGATTATTTCAATTGGAATTGCTCAAACATGGGGGAAGAAGGATTAGATTTTGACCCCATCCTACTTAAAAGATTTGATTTTGAAGTAACAGCTAAAGACAAACTAATAATTCAGCAACTGCTTTAACACCACATAGCCTGTTTCTAAGCCTATGCTTTCTCGTTTACCAATCTGAGTCTGTGATTTGCTCTGTATTACCTATCAGTCCTTAAGATTTGGTTTGCTTCTTAGGCCAGTACAGTCTCACTTTTCAAATGTCAAAGGTTTAAAACTCCCAAAGGCTAATGATCATTTCTTGAATCCCTTTCTAAATATCAAATGATGTGTCCTGAAGTCAGTTGTGTCAAATATTATTCCCTCCTTTCCTAAGGGAATCACTTGGAAGAAGGAAAGTTCTTTACAGGAATCATTTCAAAAAAAGGATTTTTTTTTTTATTACTTTTTTAACAAACCAGACAGAACAAGGACAAACCTATTAATATAATGGCAGAAAATTTAATCATGCATGAAGCTGAAAGATTAGAAAGTCCATAAACTGACACATGACAAGATTTGGGATATCTCCTACAACCCTAAATATTTGGAGGCATATGCAAAACTGCTGTCAGGAGGTGCAAAAACTATTTCCATGTCAAAGGCTTTGTTCACCAACTGGTAAAGCCTATAGCAGGAATATCTAGAAAAGAAAAGCCTGTCACATTTAATTTTTGGTGTTTCTTTTGTAGTCAATTCCTTGCCCCTGCAGAAAACCACGAGTTTTCCAGAGCAACAAATTGCCTTAAATCTACATTGGTCTGGGAGGATGCACAAAATAAAGCATTTTACTAGCTACAGAGTGTCTCTGATTCCTTTCTTGTGAAAACACTACAAGCAGAATTGGAATGGCTCCAGGTATGGGACAGATCTCAGCCCTTCCACAGTAAGTGTTGTCAGAAGGACTGGAAGCAGAGGGCCACAGGCAGATCTATTGGCAGATTAACCAGTTAAAAACTTAGGTAAACCACTTCCAGGAATGAGGTCGTTCACCATATAATGTTATTTAAAGCAGAGCTGGCTTATCCAAAAGCCTTAATTGTAATGAAAATAAAAATAGCAGTAGATGAATCACTATGAACCCTACTCCATATTACACACAAAAGGATCTTTTATTAGTCTGGGGAGGATGGAACAAAGTAGTCTTCAGCCTGTAAGTAATTATTGTGACAGTTCTTGTTTACTATTTTCATTTCTCAACATTTTATTCAAACTCATTTTATAGCCCTATAAAGTTTGATAAAACTGTATTTGGTGCTTTATCTGGATATTGATCAGCATGTTTATAGGGAAATTACTATGAGTTCTGCCTGAACAGCAAGAAGTTATAAATTAAGCATTAAAAAAAATTACATGCTGAGAGTCCCATTTTATTTTATAATCTATAACCCATTTTTTCTTCAATTAATTTGCCTAAATGTGCCCAATATTTTTGTCATTTCTATACATTTCCACTAGAGCCTATTCAAGTTACATATATTTTTAGTGGATAAGCAAGTAACAGTGGCAATTACTGTACATTAGCCTGATTGGAAACAGAAGTGACGAGAGCTCTGCTTTGTTAAGTGAAATTCAAATCTGATGTAACTCAGAGAAAATGGACTTGAAGTTTTTAGTCTAGTGACTAATGTCAGGATAGACTTCATTTTGTTACAGTCTTATTTCTTTTAGTCTCCATCCCACAGATTTGTTCTTAACTTAAACATAAAGATAAAAAATCTGTTTAGGGAGGCTGGTGCAAACTGTTCTACTAACCTGACTATCAACTGTTAGAATTTAGAATTTGACTGCTCTTCTAGGTCTTTTCTTTCACATATAAAAATTATGTCAATTAGCTCATTTGTACTTGCAAATTTTCCTCTGCTCTACTAATAGACGGTATAGATAATTTAGAGCAACACTGGGTGTGTAGATTTGTTTTGTGTTTTCCCCTTGGAAACTAACAAGCTATTTTTCTTACATTAATCTCTCCGCATTGGAGCTATGTAGGTTATGTTATGCAGCCAAAATTTCACCTGAAATCAGAACGAAAACAAGACCAGCAATTTTAAACAGGTAAGAAAAACTGCAGATAGACACATAATTTGCCTTTTCATTCACACATTGCACAAGCCATTTCATTGGACCTAACATCTCCTAAGTCCTGAAAGCATTGTTACCCACTTTTTGCAGACTCAGAAAGCTAGTAGGAACTAGAGATCTGGACTGACATCCTCCTACACACCAATTGCTGCTGTATTCCAGTGAAGTCCAGCAATTCATGACCTGTGCTGGGTAAGGCAGATAATTCTGAGCAGCATTCCTGTCCTGATACCAAGAGACAGCTGCTCTTCATGTCTTTATCCCTATGTTCCACTGGTTAACTGGCCTCACTGTTAAAAAATATGTAGTTTATTCGTAATATGAGCTTGTCTGTCTTTTAAATACTACCAATTTATTTTTTCTGTCTTTCTCTACTAGATTAGAAAGCCCTTTTGTATATTTCTTGAAGGGACCTTACTTACCACAGTTATGTTTTCTCTCAGTTGTCTCCTCAGTTAACTAAGCACACTGAGTTCTCTAAGGCATCTTCTCTAATTTGTGAACCTTTCTCATATTCTTCTCCAATTTTTCAGCAAACTCACAGAAGTATTTTCTTGTGTGGGTTTAATTCAGTAAATCAAACCAAAATGTGGTTCTCAGTTCCACAGACCTTGTGTACTAAAAAAAGCCAAGAGAGGGATGCAGAGGCAGAGGGGAAGTACAAGGAGCCAGTGGGACACCAGAGCTAGCATGATAAGCAGTTATCTCAGCACACGTGGGGATTGACAAGTATTTTGTAGGCATCATGACAAAGGAGAGCTTTAATGAGGGATTTGAAGGAGGATAATGATGTAGCTTCACAAATGTTTACAGGGAGCTTCACCCAAGCATAAGTAATTAGTGCTGATAATACTTCCTATCTTCCAGGGGCGTGGAGGTTTGAAAAGGTGTCTGAATGAACTAGTTTAGGTACCCTAGGCAGCAGACAGAAAATAGTGTGACAGTATACAGCTGCAAACACACCCAGATTCTCCACACAGTTAATTAGCCAAGTTCACACATTATATTGTTTCCAGTACAGTGTTACTCAGAGGTAGCAGAGCTGTATCTCCATGTGCCAGTGCACTGGTGCTGTGTGGACTTCCTCTAAATGCCTGTAGGTTATGGATAGTGAAATACAGTAGGATTGTTTTATTTATTTTCCTCTGAATCTGAAAGTTTCTTGATAATACATTGCCATTTCTGACTCATATTTAAGACTGGGAAATAACAGATTTTGTCATGCCAGTGAAGAAACGTGAACCTGTCAACATCTATGGTCACTCCATCCAGCAGCCTGATCTCTCTGCCAACTGTAAAGTGCTGAAACAATAGTTCTATTGGAGGGACAAAAATAAAATAAAATAAAATAAAATAAAATAAAATAAAATAAAATTTTGGACAATTAATCAACATTCAGTCTGCCTGCAACAGTTCAGTAGTATGTAATAAAATTGCTTTTTCTTTGTGTCCAGAAATGTTCCCTTCTGTTCTGAAACTAAACAATTCTGGCAGCAAGCTCCACATAGTTACATAGCTACAATCAGTTCAATCCAGTACCAAAATCTTAATCAAATATGATTTTAAACTATCTTATGGGAAATTCATTTCTCATTAAATATTCTTCATTTTTTGGATGTGACTGGTTTGTACCCAGTCTATGTCTTTAGGTCTAAATGTCACGGCTCACCGCTCTCTCCTTCTGCTGATTGTGAACTGTATCAAAATTCAGCCACCAAACAGCACACAAGTTCAGCAAATTTCACATAAAAGACTGGGTCCCTTGTTGCAGCTTTGAATCTTCTTGGGTTTCCTACATAAAATTAGGACATTTCAAAACTGACTCTTGTCCTTGCCAAGTCTGAACAGTTTTTTTGAGTTCTTGAGCTAACTCTGTACGCAAGAAGAAATCTTAGTCTTTATCCCTAGAAGGTTACTCTTTGTGGTGACATTATTTTCAAATTTGAGCTCAAAGCCTCCTGAGAGATTCTTGGTCTTGTTGCCCCAAGGACAAAGGGCTGTGCCTAAGCCCAGAGCAGGAAGAGAAGGGGGGAAGATCCATCCATACAAAGGCTGGTGCACTGCTCTTATGCTGTAGAGGGGCCATGGGAGTAGCAGGAGCAAAATGTATTGCTTCTGGGATATCCATCTGTTCTCTTGCAGCTATTCCAAATAACACTGCCCCTGGAAGTACTATTGGAAGTATTTGCAAGATGCATGATTTCCAGGGGCCTGTCAGGATTGATTAAGAAACAGGCTGTGGCTATACTGCCATCCCCAGAAGGCTGCCTGCCCTGGGCAGCTCCTTCTTTTGCCCATACCTTAAGCCAGGTCTGCCTACATTTGTATGACATGAAAATGTGATCTTTGATTTCTATCAGATCCAAATCTGAATTTGGAGAGAGAGGATGAAACACCTAGGCATTAGGTAGAATGCACATTATTCACGAATTCACTATACCTAGGCAGTCCCCAATGCAAAAGACATTCTTTTTAAAATATTAAAGTGGAGTTCTGATTTATTGAAAATTTAGTACTGAATCGTCAGTAGGGGTTTTCCAAAATAGGTGTGCAGATCTGGCTTCCCCATGTGGTAGGATTTCCCTCTAGCTTTAAAACCAATGTTCTTTAGTCAGAAAGAGCACCTTTATCTTTTGGTCTGATACAGAATATTTTTGTCTGCAGGATCTTGCCAACCTAGATGGCTCTTGTGAGTTGGTGGATTACAACCAACAGAGGAAGCAAAGGGCAGCTACATGCAGCTTTCTGAAGACAAAAGAGTAGAATAGAAGAGTAAACTATTCCAGTCTTAAAACAAAAAGTTTTAAAGCAAGACAGATCTTTGCAGAGAAAAAAAAAAAAAAAAAAAAGTGATTTTACCCAGCTTATATTTTCTAGCTATGAAGATTGGTTGCTTGCTTTTCGGAAATAACCATTGTAACCACACAATTCCATCCTTATCTTCTGAGATACAGAGACTTGATGAGAGATAATGTAAGTAATCTGACCGGCCAATGCATGGACTTAATTTTCTTAAAATAGTTAAAGCAAGATAATAAAATACAAGGAATTCTACTCATTAATAAGTATGGTAGAATAATAGTCTGTCTCTCTGCATGACTGGGATACTAATCCAATCATAGATTGATTTCTAGGAAAAAAAATCAACAGTTAACTCTTTACAATATCTTAGGTCATCAGCTCCTTCTAACTTATCTCTTGTCCTTGTAGAGAATCTTCTTGCCTGGTATTGCTCAATTGTACTTCAAAATTTTGACTTTTAAGAGACTGTATTGTTATCTCTTTATATCAAAATCTACTGTCTATTTAAATCAAGGGTCGCTGTTCCATATTCACTGATAGAAGGAAACAGTAGAGAAAAATCTCAGAACTTCCTTCAGTTAACATAGAGACTTAAAGGGAATGGACTTAACATTATACCTTTGGCCAGACCATGTAAACTTAACCCTACTGTCACAAAACTCCCTTTGTTTTCACTGTAAATATTGCTGATTAAGGAGAGAAGAACTGATTAAGGAGAGAAGAACTTGTCTACTTCCAGATCCCTACCCTCTGTCCCTTAATCCATCATTTTTGAAGTGACCACATTGCTCACCATCTCATCCATTACACGCAGTACCAATGGAAACTTCGCACAAATCAGACTGAACTTGAAGAACATAGGCACTGATGAAAAGAAAATATATATAAAAGTCTGAAATTGGGAGCTGAGCTAGTAAACTGTAGCTTACTTGTTTTAACCAATTCAGAGGTCTAGGTGTTTTTTTATTTTTTTATTTTTTACTTACTTAAAAACATTTCACATTGACTTTACTTTGTTTTCCAGCTGTCAGAGTGAGAAACAAATCTAGTTTATCCCTATTGTTTTTGTATTTTTATTCAAAACCACTTTATATTAGACATTTTTAAGTCTAGTGCACATTACTTTTTTAGCATTCAAACTGAATTTAGAAAGATGAAGGAAGACATTACAATGCATTTTGTCCATGCAAAGTTAACTAACTGCAAACATATAAACTGTAATAAGTTTTTAGAATCTTTTTTTTTTTTTTAAATCATATTCACTTTCCTCAAAAGTGTATTTCAAAATGAAATGCCTTTACTTTGGCATTTTACATTGTGCTGTGGTTTTCAATCAACTGTGACTTTCCCTGAAGGAAAAGTCCCAGTTTATGTTCAATGCAATGCTTCAAGCTTCAGAACCTCTGATATTAGCATGAGATGAAGAGTCAGGTAGGCAGGAATTGTTTCTATTCTGGAGATTAATTTGTAAGAATTTTGTCTCTTTTTGCCACACTGAGAAGAGGGAGCCTTTTTCCTCAAGATAAAAAAGATCCTTGAAATCCTCAATAAGGAGCGTGTAGTCACTGAGAGAGAAATGCAGAATAGAGTGGAAAAAAATGTATATAAAAGAAAGAAACAGCAAGGATTTATTCTTTACTACCTGTAGCAGGAAATTAAATCCTTTCCTATGGTCAGTCCACTAGTTTTCATAGACAGCTTGGCTGGGATGCAAACCAGACAAGATGGATGAAATGCAGGAAACCAGAGATAAAATCCAGCATTAGAGAATTCCTATTTACCCACAGAAGATAACTAGTTAGTTAAACTGATGATGACAGGACTGCAGGGTTTGTGTACTGAACCCTTCCTAATTCCTCTCAAAAGAAAGGAACGAACACTAAAATTGCTATTACTACTCCTCCTAATTGAGTATGCAACATTGCAACACTATTTCTTGGGTGGGTTTTTATTTATTTATTTTTCAGGAGGATATAATTTGGACAAATGTAATCAAGAACTGGAACTTCAGAAACTAATATACACAGTCCTGATGTCTTCTCTCATAGAGGGCTGTATGAGGGATAAAACTGTCCCATTTAATTTGAAGATGGAAAAAATCAATTCATTTGTCTGGTTCTCCTGTATAACATTTAAAATTGTTGCCTGCAGTAAAGTTTCTACTTCCTCAGATAAATTTAATTTTAAAAGCACTATGTGCTCACTGGGGAAAAATTACACAGCCTAATAGAGCTTGCTCTATTCAGTTCTCATATTCTTCTTTCTGTATCACCAAGACAATACATGTATATTTTGTTGTTTCTGTATAAGGCAGAACTGTCTTGTTACTTCAGTGTTCTCTCCATTTATATTTCAACACTTTCAGAAAACATATTCTTGAGGAAAAAAAAAAACATTGCAAAAGTAAAGGAAAAGTTCAACATAAGTTTTCAAAGGCCATTGTTATCCTTCTTGACTTATATAGTTTTCTACTTTTTTGAAAACATCTATGTTATTCGGTAATTTCTATGCTAGCATTTCAGTAACTATATACATCTTTAAGGTAATTGTAGAATAAGTTTACCTAATTGCATATAATACCACTCTAGACTCTGTATAGACATCTGTAACTAAAAAATAAATATAATTGCATACACATAAATGTTTAGTTATATAGCAATTACAGTATAATTGTTGCACAGTTTCTCATGAAACCAATATATGGAAGAATGTTTTGGTACTTTCAGCACCATCAATCTATCTTTATCTGAATTATCTCCATTTGGAAGTTTTAAATTCAAAAAGATGACCACTGTTTAACCAACACTGTTCTTTTTAAAATATATATATATATATATATATTATTATTATTATTCCCTGCATCCAAACTGAGAACATAAAAACAGGCTATTTTTAAGCACATCGTTAAAAAAATCCTATCACCCAAACAGGTAAGACAAAGGCATTGATTTAGACTTACTGTCTTCAACCTAAATTCATTCCAGTGAACAGCAAATATTTGTGCAACCAGCCCAGCTGAAGACAAGGTACCTAATCAATTTAAGCAGCAGCTTCTTACCATATTGGGCTGCAAAAATCCACATCCACATGCTTTTTCCTTTACATTCATATCTTCATCCGCTAATACTACTCGGTATATTGAAAATGTCTTACATCAACAGTGTGTCTTGATATTAGCCAGTAAAGTGTATACGTACATAAAAGGTGAATATGGTATTACAGTCTTTCTATCTAAATACCAGATTGTTCTCTTATCATGATTCTAATGCCAAAATAATGGAGCTGATCTCATCAGCATTCTCTTCAACATCAGAAGAAGAAAAAAATCTGAAAATCCTCAGGCAAGGAGGGAATTGAAAGAAAGTCTCCCTGGAGCTGGGTGGCTTTTCCTGGTAGGCTCAAACAGAGTAGGCTTAAATGGAGGTAGCTGTGCTACTGCTAACAGATATGATATTAAGAGAAAACATTGAGTTCATGTTATCAGCTCCTACCAATTTATGGTAACTGAATTAGACATTTATTGGATTTTGTTAGTAAACATTGTAGATAATTTTAAAAGGTTGTGGGAAAGCTGTAAAAAATTAACCCAAGTTATCAAATCAGGTCTAGATCCTGAAGGAATCTTTCGTAGTTTTGGGACACTTGATATTTGACCCAGATCCATTAGATAGAATTATTATGTTACAAACTTATCACAGTATAATTTCTGAGAAAGAGTTCTCTCCAGTCACTGTCTATAATTACAGCATAGTATCAAGGGTGAAGGTTGAAAAACAAAAGTGATTTATAAAACTGTGGAATAGAAGAGGAGTAATTGGACAATGTGGAACATGAATTTAAAAATCTAAAAAGGCTGAAACTCTCCAGGAGCACATCAGATGACTGAAAAGGTTCAAGAAAGTTAATTCTATCTTTGTGAAGCCAAGGGGAAATCCTGAAAAGAGAAATGGAAAAAGGCAGGTTTTCTCATTTTAATATAGCAGATTATGAAATTAATTTAATAATCAATAGCTAAATTTAAAAGGGAAAAATAGTTAACATACTGTTACTGAAATTTAACAAGGATCACAATCCAAGAAGTAGATTAGCTTAGGACGTATTTGGGAGTGTTGATACAAATACGCTGTTTTGGAAACTGAGAAATCTTTAACTTTAGATCAGACTATGTTAGGTATCAGAAATCTGTCAAAAGCTGTAAGAAATGAACAACTAAGAAAGATTTGCATCTTGGATTAGGTTTAGAAAAAGAATATGAGAGTGCCAAGCTGCATAACAAAGAGATTAGATTGCAATGTTGGAGGGAAAAAAAATATTTTGCAAGTATGTCCCAGGTCATAAAAATGGCCTGAACAAAACAGACCACTGTAAAGATGACAATACAAAACCTAATCAGTACAAGAAAGCAAGAAGTTTAATAAAAGAAAGTGCAGACTTTAAGGGTGCTCTGCTTTTCAGCAAAACCACAATATTAAAGAGAATCTAAACCGTTCTGTAAATTCAGCACAAAAGGACTGAAACTATGTTAGAAGAAAAAGAGTTAAAAAGAAGAATCATTTGTGAGAAGTGTGTGTATTTCAACAACAACTTTTAGTTACTCTGAACTTTGGAGGAGACCTCAATTCATATACACCTATTGATCATGTTATGTGATTAATGTGATATCTAAAAATACTATTTTGAAGGTAAAGCATTTAAAAGGTAAAGTTTTATTTATACATGTAGGTAGAATATGTTCTGATAATTCACAAGATGGATTCTTTCTACTGAAGAAAGTTGATGGTAAAACAAAATCTTGAAAAGACAGAGTTTGAATTGTTGCAGGAGAGGAAGTACGTATTATAGGGCAGAAGGTACGTCAGACCCTAAATCTCTTTGACAGAGGTTATAGTAAAGTCTATACAGAAGTGTGAGAAGCTCGAAAATGAAAATGACAAAGAAAAAGTAGGACTAAGTGAAACTACAGAATAGCAAATGTGTCACAAGTGAACTTAGAGATGGAGTAACCACATGGACAAAGCCACACCACTCAGTGCCATAAAATTTAGAATTCTTTTGCTCACCAGGATGGGTAGCGTGGGTGGGTATTAATTTCTGTTCTACAACACACGTGTGCACAGTGTATAAGTACACTCCCACCAGCCCTGATCTTGGGTCTAGCACTACTACTACTGTGAATGGCACTACAGTCTTCGGTCAGCAGGACTTGGCACAGCTGGCCAACATGCCTGAGCCTGGGCTTTCACATGGCGTTTCCACCCTTGGCTCAACTGCATTGTGCTGGGAAACCTTCAGGGTCTCCAGGGTCTTCTATTGTGCTGGGAGATCTCCCGCCAAAAAGCTGTTGTTCTACCTATTTCTTGCCTTCTAACTTAGATGGTTGGTGTAATTTTCCAAAAGTTTCACTATACTGTCATCCTAGGACAAATACTTTTGTTGTTCTCCATATTTAAAGCCAGCTAGCTGTTGGTTTTCCCTCACTGTCTGATAACCCATCCTAAATATGTTAAAAGGATGTAGTGTTATTAAGAACCTCTCTGTGGTGGTTGTTGTTGTTGTTGTTGATTTTCTATACACAGCTAAGCCATAAAGGTAAGCAAACATAGTTCAGAGGCTACGGGTAAGGCTTCTCCATAACTATTGGGTTTATTTTCCCAATACATACCGTTATCATCTAATGAGTAAGAGCTGGGCAGATGTAGTCAAGGTATCACTTAACAGATTTGTGCAATCCATGACATAAAAGGAAAAAGAAAAGAAGTAATCTTAGCTACCCAAGAAGTTACATAAATAAAATGCTAGCAAAATATTGAGAGTTTTAAAAAATGACATTCACATCAGAGTAAAATTCAAAAATGTCATACATATTGATTATTAGAACAGGGAAAAATTATAAATCATCCACAGTTCATGTGGACATTTTTGTATGTGTAGGAAAATACACGTTGATTTTGGATTATGATTTCACCTAGCACAATAAAGAATAGAAAACACAACCACTATAAATTTGATTTCATGGACATATCAATATTTGCAAGATATGACATGAGTCACAGTAATGGTATATAAGAACAATTTTTAACACTTCAAAAAGGTTAATTTTTGTAGGTATATTTCTTCAGGTCTGAGAGAGACACAGTCAAGTGTAAAGAAAAAAAAATTGTTGAAATTATTTAAAGGATTCTTAAAAGCCTGCTGTGCTAGTTCATATCTGTATGTGGTTCTGGTAAATTATGGGACCATTTTAATCCAAATTCTCACTTCCTTGATGTTATTCAGAAGAAAGAAAAAAAAAAAAAAAAAGAGAGAGAGAAAAAAGATTTAGACCAGACTACCTTGTTATGCAACAAGTGTTATTGAAACTAGAAATATTATGAACTCTTCTGAAGTCTAATGAAAACAACAAACACAAGGGTCATATATGTTAAACATGTAATGACACAGCCATCTGGCAGTGTTTATACACCTGAAATGTGGACTTTTTTCCCATGAAACCCTTTTTTCCCTGCTATCACTCCCCAAGAAACTTATTCTGACCACATCATCTTATGTGATGGTGGCTTTACTAATGTATAGCTTGATGATTAGCCTGATGATGTATAGCCTGATGATGTATAACCTGATGAGTAACCTGGCTTTGGGCAGAACTAGTCTATATCCTCCTTCTTCACTAGACTGGAATCAGGAAGTGAGATTACTACTTCTAAAAAGTAAGCTAAATTGTTTTTCATTTTTACCTAAAATTTCTGTCTCTTAATATAAGCTTATATGTAAATTATGTTAGTAATATTGCAACATCATTAAAATATAACGAGTAGGATTTTTTTTTAATTGTTTGCAACAGGCATTTTTAACAACAAATAGAATTAAAGACATTAAAAATGAACAATGATTATTTTATTGTAACTCCAATAAAAGAATTGAGGAGACTCCAAATATAAGTGAACAAGGCAGATACCTGACATAATTGTCAGGCTGCGTCAAATTGGAACTGAAAGGATGTACCAAGAATGTAAAGCCCTGCCAGCTCCCATGGTATGCAACTGTTGTCCTCAGGAATTCTCTCTTCATAACACAAAACCTTTGGCAGATCAGGGAAGGCAGAGAAAAGGTAACATTCAAACAAGCACCCTTCAGTTCCTTCTTGGCTGCAAGTCAGAGGTTTTGCAGCAATTTTGTTCCAAGTGATTTCCCTTAGCACACAAGAGGAATGGTCAAAGATGTGAATATGAGACAGAAAAATAAATGCATGAAATGGGAAGAAAGGTTGTCATAAGAGCAAATGTGACATTTATTTACTCAGTCACTTTGGCCAGAGTCATGCACTTCTAGCTCTGAACACTTAATTCAATACTGAAAAGGAGACTAAAAAGTCTAATTTTCTCCCTTAGAATTTGTGGACCTTCTACCGGTACTTGCTAACTGAGGTACTTATGGTCCTCGCAGAGAAGCCTGCCTTTCCCAAGCATATACAGAAGGTGCAGAAAAGACTTACATCTCCAAAGCTAAAAGCTAACCACAGAGCAAACTGTGTATCATGTCCTTAGCTACTGAACTATTTCTGAATAGTAGTGAATTCAGAGGTGAAGAGGTCGAGGTTTGGGAAACTCAAAAGAACTTAAATTATCTGCTGACAAGTTCAGTTTTACCAAAAGTGCTAGCAAGGGTGTTGTATATAACTTAGGAGCTGTACAGGGCTTTCAGATTTTATACACTGTAATTTACTGAAAGTAAGGAGCATTCAAATATCCATACATAAGAGGGCGGAGCGTTTTTTGTTTTTTTTTTTTTTAAATCTTTTAAAAAATTCCATTGTTGGACCTAAGATTGTCCAGAAATCTTTTTCCTTTTAGCAACTTCTAATGGCTGTCACTATGATTTAAAGTCTTCTACAGAATCTCTCACATAAGGTATGGCTGCCTAAATTACTTTGGACCTAATTTTAGATAAACTGCTATAGCAAGTGTTGAATAAATGCATGAGTAAGCAAAGAAAAGCAAAACAGATATTTAACATTTGTGAGTGGTGTTATCTTTCCAGAGTATTTGAATAGAAGTAGTTTAGGTTTGTTAATTAGGTTCCACACAAAAAAATCGTGTTCAAAGACATTATATTACATTCATCATCTCTCTAAAAGGCTTGTCGTTGCATTACTACTGGCTAAAAAACAACTTAACGCTGCTCAATGCCAGATGCATTTCTCTAAAATAACTTTCTCATCCCTTGGTACAATAATAGCAAGTATGAGGTGAACTCTCAGGACGAGTATGCATTTAAGCCAAGATTATTTTGCTGGAAAAAAAAAAAAAAAAGCCACAAATAAAAGAGAGTATGTGTTAGAAATAAAGAAATAATGAATTACTCCAGAGTGATACATATTGAAATTGTACTTGTAAGGTGTTTTTCTGTACTGGTCTTTTTTGTTTACAAAACTTTGAGGAGATTATTCAATGACAGCTGGGTTTGGTGGGGTTTTTTTTGTTTGTTTTTGTGGTCTGTCTGTTAACTTTAAAAACAGTATTATGCTGCAATAATAAAACTTTCTGGTTTTTAATCTTTTGATTTGAGGACATAGAGGAAGAACCAAGCAAATGCACAGAAACATCAAACTGAGGTCTTTGCACACTCACAGGTTCCCTGAACTGTCACCCTGAGTTAAGGCATCCAATATTCAGCCTAAGGCTTTTATGGCATAGAAACAACGTGCACATAGACCAAGCACATATGCCATAACAGGTGACTATAAAGGACTCTGTTTTAGTTACAGGGTTGTAGATAGATATTTTTCCCCTATTTTCATTGTCAGTTTAATTTCATCCTTTATTTTATCCAGTCAGAACCATAAGAATCAAATCATTTATACTGGAAATCATGCAACATTCAACTTTACCTAACTCACCAACCACTGAAAATTGGTTTTCATAGCTATCATTCTGCTTGGCCAAATCCCTTTAAAATCAATGGGATTTTGAGAACACATTGACTGACAGACGGGACCCTTAATCAATAGGAGGGCAAATTTCAAGTATAGATTAAAGGTTCAAACTTGAGTCACAAGATGAGCAATATTAAACACTCTACATCAGGCACTTTTTACATGTATCAAATAAGCCTTAAAATCAATTGAAAGAAAAAAACGTCTGTCTTCTATAAATAGGCAACAGCTTCATTTGCTGTCTAAGCCATATCTCTCATTTGGCTGAACTAAACTGCAGCTCAGCTCACATTGTACAAACACAGATGGGTCACAGTAGTAACAAAAACCACAAACCTTGTAACTCCTTGTCATAAGGCAGTTTCTGATAGTTATCAGTTTAAGCCTCCAAAAAGCTGCTGTGATGCTGGATGCCAGTGGCAGCATGGCTTTGGATAGCAACTCTAGATCAGCAGGGCTGGGGGAAGAGGTGTCTGGACTTTCAGCCTGTCT
The DNA here is from genome assembly GCF_009769625.2 of Cygnus olor. NCBI lineage: Eukaryota > Metazoa > Chordata > Aves > Anseriformes > Anatidae > Cygnus > Cygnus olor. Next base: position 39,760,195 of record NC_049169.1, on the reverse strand, counting down.
TGCAATGAGAGCAATGGTGAAGGGGGCTCATCAGGGGAGAAGTAAGCTCTACACTGACAGAAGGCTGGTTTCCTCCACAGTGCCTCTGTGATACCCTAACTCCCAAATGGTGTACAAGCAATTACTGTCTCACCTGGGTGTTCTGACTGTTGTCTAGATGGGATGCAAGAAAAATGTCTTGCTGGGAGGTCAACCCCAGCAACATAGATGACCAGCAACAAACCTACCCCAGCCAGCTGAGGTCAGCCAACAAATACCCTGCATAGCTACAGGAAACACCATGCCCTAGTAACCTTGGGGCTATTAGGGACATGCCCAAACTCATCAGGCCCCAATCAATGGTAACTAGTCTTCTGAGGAGTCCCAGCTGGAAAGCTTACCATTATTCTTGCACATATTGAAAAATACAAAGTAAGCTGTCTTGTAACCATTTCCACCCTGTTGGGAATTCCCATTCTGGTGGTGTGGTAGGAAGCTAAACTTCATCACAACCACTCTCTCACTCCCCATCCTCACAAGAAGAGGGGGAGAAGAAAGTATGCTGGAAAAAGAAAAAAAAAAAAAAAAGAAAAAGAAAAAAGAAAAAAGAAAAAAGGATCATGGGTTGTGATAAAGACAATTTAATTAAAAGGAAAAGGAAGAGGGGAGAAAATAAAAGAAAAAAAAAAAAAGCAAAGGCTACACAGAAACACAGAGAGAGAGAAAAAAAATATTTTTTACTTCCCATTAGTGAGCAATGTTCGGCCATATCCCAGGAAGCAGGGCTTCAATATGTGTATTGATTGTTTCAGAAGACAGACATCTTCATTACAAGACCCTCCCCCCCTCTCCTTCCCCTTCCCCACCTTTTATTGTTGAGCGTGATGTCATATGGTATAGAAAATCACTTCAGTTGGTTTAGGTCAGCTGCCCTGGTGATGTCCCCTCCTCACTTCATGTCCACTCCCAGCCTACTGGCTCTGGGGGGTTTGGAGGGAGTCCTGATGCTGTGCCAAGTATTAGCAATAGACAAAACACTGGTGTGATACCAATGCTGTTCTAGCTAAAAGTGCTACTAAAATGGTAGTTGTATGGCAGTACATATGCAAAGGGATTACACATGGAATAAACAAAGAGGATGAAAGATAAGTGCTGTGGCAAGGTCTGTGGATAAGAAGCATCCTCAAGAGCACTCCTGGAAGTGAGTATGCCTTAAGCTTTCTGCAGGCATACTGGCAGCCTGCAGTGCAAATGCTGATGGGGATTCCCACTGCTGGTGCTGCCAGAAGGGAGGCCTCAGGGAACAGCATAGCACTGCATGGTTCCCACGGACATTCCCACTTCAATAGGAGCTTTGCTCCAACAGATTAAGGCACTTCATGATCACGGTGTGCTGGTGACACAGAACATTTTATTCAACATAGCCAAGGAGAAGTGCTATAGTAAGCATTCATATGAGAAAAGAGTTTCTCTAACAAGCTGAACAGATCTCCCTTGGGTAGTTGAGGGCCTAATTCATCACTCTGTTACTCTACCTTTGTAACAGAGCACCTTTAATTTAAAACAATTTAATTCCACATGGAAAACCAGTGCAAAGCAGTAATAAATCAAGTGCACTGTATTTACGTAAAGACTCATATCCTCAGCCAATGAAAACTGGAGTGGTTCTGCTGAAGTCAATGGAGTTGTACTGATTTACACTAGCTCAAGCTCCACTCTAATATTTTAGAAATAATAGTCTAAAGCCTCAGATAATGTATGCTAGAACAACTCCGTCAAATTCATACAGTGACTGAGCATCTGACCCTTTATTGAAATGAGTATGCTAGAATTCCCCTTCAATTTGTGTAAAACATTGAAAAACAGTAACCAGGTTGTTGATTAGTATGCAGCTTAACCAGAGGCACAGCAGTTCAAATGCTGCATGCTATGTGGATGCAGTTTGTATATGTTTGTACCCAGCAACACTGCAAAAGTATTTCAGAGAGGTGACAGAATGGGTAGTAAGGAGGTAAACTTGCCCTATGGGAATCCTTCATCATGCATCTCTCACTGCCAAATTTCAGAGTGAATGTTGTATATGGATTTTGCCCTCTGCATCATGAGTTCCGTTTTTTTTTTTTACTATTAGTTTTTTTTTCTTTTTTTTTCTGTATCTTCAGTGAGTATTTCTTATAGCCTAGGTGCTTAAAAAGGGGTAGGGAAAAAGAAATGTGCAAACATGAAGGCTCAGTGAATTTCACAGGCTCATGGCATTTTTTGAGATTTCTTATTTTAACTTAGTTTCTGAGGAGAACTTATTTTAAGTAATAAGAAGATGCACATATAATTTTTTCAAACTGTGGGTGAGCTGCATTTGTACACAGATGGGAAAACTAAATATCAACTATCCATCCCATTTTTCTCCATTCTGTACTCCTTAACTCTCAATGTGTTATGATGACTGTTATTACTGGATTAGTGCATCATCCCTAACAATGCATTAGACAATTTAAAGAAATCATAGCCATGTTCAGAAATAGCATACAATCTCATGCATACCATCTGCAAATGTTCATGCATGGGAATCAATTCAGATGATTGAGTCCAGTTCTTTTGAACTCAATGGGATTACTTATGTAAGTTAACTCATAAATTAAAGGTGCTTGCAGTATTAACTTTTGAATTTCATCAGAAAAGTAAAATGTTGACCTCACAGAGCTAAAGAAAGGATTTGAGAACGTTGATTTTGGTGGTAATTTTACCCATAAGGCAATACATGCGCAGGTCAAGGTGGTGGAAATGTTAAACTAAATGAAAAAGACAAGAAGAAGGTAAATTTAGCTGTTCAGCTGATGCACATGATTTTTTGATCCAGTTAAATGTTCTATCTCTGTAGTTCTTCTTGAGGAAATATACAATACTGCAAAGTAGTGGGAGAAAATAAAAAATGTAAGAAGAGTCCATAGTAAGAGCTTTTTCTGTGTGTGCACCATATAATACAGGCATTTCTAAGAAGACTTGCAATCAGTGAGAAGTCCATACCAATCGAACCAGTGCAGGGAATCTTTTCAAAGTATGAGGAGACATGACTAAAATGACTTAAACATGAGTAATTACAGTAATGACCTTGCTTACATATCTCAGGGAAATCTGAGTCACTCTACCAGTTTCAGTCAAACAGTACTGATTAAGTACCAAAGGAGCAACCCCACTGGGTCAAACCCTTTCATTTTTTTCATGTTTTCTTGGGATACCTTTGAATGATTCTTTTCATACTTAAAATCTTCAATGAGTTTGAAACCAGAGTTGACAGAATAGAGTTAGAAGATGATTTTGAAAGGTTTAGTAATGCAGATGTTATTTTGATCCCATAAAATTTCAGAAATCTGTTCCAGTACCTTTCTTTGTTTTCAGGAGAAGTAGAGGAGGCATTAAAATCTCTGAAACTGGTTAATGCCTGTCTGGTCTCTCACAATTAGACTTAACTTGGCATAGCTACAATTCATGCCTGAGTGTAAACTGGTAGCAATTTTATCTATATTATAATTGTATAATGCAAAATTATGACTGTGGCATGTTGCATTCCAACTTACCTTGATTCAGTAAGATACAACATATGAACTACACATTAACTGGTACTGATAATGCTCAAGTCCCTGACAGGGGACTTCAACCATGTGAGAAACAATCTGCAGCCAATAACATAGTCTCAGGTGAGGATCTCAGTGAAGTAGCAATTTTATTCGCGATTGCAATGGTGGGCATCCTGCAAGCAGGGGTGCACAGCAGAAGTGTATCATAACCTTATATTCCCTATTACCTGAAGCTTGATTCCTCCCCTGTTTCTTCATTGGCTGAGTACTACAGGTTCACAGCCCACTAGATGTTTGTTACTGTACCATATATATATAACTTTATTTGACCAACCTTTAATTTCTCCTTTTCCCCCTTTTTTCTTCTCTCATGACTGGAGGGGTCCACGATTTTTTGTTTTTTGCTGATTCCTCAACTGCTTGTCTTGTTTTTCTTAGCCATCCTCCTTATTTTGGGACACTGGGACCTTGCACTGTCCCCTTATCTGCTTAACATCCCCACCACTATTATGCCTGCGCAACCACTTTCAAATATGCAAGGTTAGCGGAATTTTCCACTGCAAAAACACAACTTTAATTCTCACAACCACATGAATGTTTGCTGGAAAAGCAACACAGCAGGCTGTAAGCAGTCCAGGAGATTCCTAGTGTGCATTCCTGGCCCAGGTATTTGTGATGGTTTTACATGGGTGGGCAGCCAAGTTCCACCACAGCCACTCTCTCACTCCCACTGCTCAAAGGGGATGGGGAAGAAAATATGACACAAAGGGCTCATGGTTTGAGATAAGTACAGGGAGATTGGTCAACAATTATCGTGATGGGCAAAACAGACTCAGAGTAGGGAGACAGTAAGATTTATTGCCTATTACTAACAAGCTACAGAAGTGAGAAACAAAAGAAAGAAACCAAAAACGCCTTCCCCCTTCCACCCTCTTCCACCTCCTCTCCCTGAGAGGCACAGGGGAACAGGGGAATGGGGGTTTTGGTCAGTCTATAGCACTTCGTCTCCGCCGCTCCTTCTCAGTCACTCTCTGCCTCTGCTCCACGTGGGGTCCCTCCCACGGGATGCCATCCTCCCTGAACTGATCCTGCATGGGCTTCCCACAGGCAGCAGCTCTTCAAGAACTGCTCCAGATATGGGCCCGTACCATGGGGTCCATCCGTCAGGAGCAAACTGCTCCAGCACAGGTCCCCTACAGGCAGCAGCTCTTGCCAGGTCACCTGCTCCTGCCTGGGCTCCTCTCCACGGGCTGCAGCTCTGGCCTGGAGTCTGCTCTGGCAGGGGTTCTCCACAGGCTGCAGCCTCCGTCAGTGCAGGTCCACCTGCTCCAACATTGTCTCCTCCATGGGCTACCGTGTGGAACCCTGCTCCACTGTGGTACTCCATGGGCTGCAGAGGGACATCCTGCTTCACCATGGTCCTCACCACAGGCCTCAGGGGACTTCTGCTCCAGCGCCTGTAGCACCTCTCCCCCTCCTTCTTTACTGACCTTGGTTCCTGCAAAGCTGTTTCTCACTCCTCTCTCTCTCTCTCCCAGCTGCTGTTCCCCAGCAGTATTTTTTCCTGTCTTAAATATGCTCTCACAGAGTTGCAAGCAATATCACTTATTGGCCCGGCTCTGGCCAGCGGCAGGGCCCTTATCTAACATGGGGCAGCTTCTGGATTCTTCTCGCAGAAGCCACCCCTATGGCCCCCCCGCTACCAAAACCTTGCCACGTAAACCCCCTACAGTATTAGACAAAACAACCAGAGAAGAAGAGTTACTGGACCTGGTGCACACCAATGCAGACAAACTCATTAAAGAGGTTAAGACTGGAGGCAGTCTGGGCTTTGGTGACCACACCCGGGTTTGTGATCTAGAGGAATATGGGCCTGGCAAAGAGTAAAGTCAGGACCCTGAAATTTAGAAGAGCAAACTTCCAGCTGTTTAAAGAATTAGTAGATGAAATCTGCTGGGACTCTGTTCTTAGGGACAGAGGAACTGATCAGAGCTGATGACTCCTAAAGGACACTTTTCTTAGAGCACAAGAATTCTCCATCCCCCTGTGTGAGCAGGGAAGGCAGAAAACCAAGACGGCTGTGCAACGATGTTCTGGTTAAATGAGGCACACAAAGAAAATGCACAAGCAGTGGAAGCAGGGACAGGTGACCTGGGAAAAGTATAGAGATGCTGTCCAGATGTGCAGGGATGGTATCAGGAAAGCCAAGGCAGAGATGGAACTGAGCTTGACAAGGGATGCAAAGAATAACTAGGGATTCTATAGGCACATTGGCCAGAAAAGAAAGGCTAAGGAGAGTGTTCCCCTTGTGATAAATGAGAAGAAAGATCTAGTAATTATAGACATGGAGAAAGCTGAAGTACACAACTTCTTGGCCTCAGCCTTCACTGCCACTCAGACTTCCCATGTCTCTTGTTTCCCTGAACCTGTAGGTGAGGGCTGGGGAGCAAAGTCTCCCACCATAAGTGAAGAGCAGGTTCGAGACCACCTGATGAAACTGAATGGGTATGGGACCTGATGACATGCATCCCAGGGTCCTGAGGGAATTGGCTGATGTAGTTGCCAAGCCACACTCTATCATATTTGAAAAGTCACGGCAGTCAGGCAAAGTCCTCAGTGACTGGAAAAAAAATAAACATTGCTCCCATCCTTAAAAAAAAAAAAAAAAAAAAAAAAAAAGAAAGAAAGGAGGACCCAGGGAACTACAGAGAGGTGAGTCTCAACTCTGTGCCTGGGAAGATCATGGAACAGATCATCTTGGAAGCAATGCCAAGGCACATGTCTTGAACAAAGAGGTGATCTGAGACAGCCAGCATGGCTTCACCAAGGGTAAATTGTGCCTGACCAATCTGGTGGCCTTCTATGATGGAGTAAAGGCATCAGTTGACAAGGAAAGACCAACCGATGTCATCCACCTGGACTTCTGTAAGGCCTTTGACATGGTTCCACATGACATCCTGATATCTAAATTGGGGAGAGATGGATTTGAAGGGTGGAACATTCAGTAGATAAGGAATTGGCTTGAAGGATGCACCCAAAGAGTTGCAGTTAATGGCTATATGTCCAGGTGCAAGCCAGTGATGAGTAGTGTCCCTCAGAAGTCTATCTTGGGACTGGTGCTGTTTAATATCTTTATCAACAACATAGACAATGGGATCAAGTGAACCCTCAGCAAGTTTTCAGACAATACCAAGGTGAGTGATGCAGTTGATACAACAGAAGGGAGGGATGCCATCCAAATGGCATGTCAAGGGAGGGGATTGTGCCCCTCTGCTCTGCCCTTGGGAGACCCCCCTTGGAGTGCTTCATCCAGGTCTGGGGACCCCAGCACAAGAAGGATGTGGACCTGTTAGAATGGGTTCAGAGGAGGGTCACAATGCTGATCAGAGGGCTGTTGAACCTCTCCTATGAAGAAAGGCTGAGGGAGCTGGGGCTGTTCGGTCTGAAGAGGAGAAGGCTCCAGAGAGACCTCACTGAAGCTTTTCAGTACATAAAAGGGGCTTATAAAAAGACAGAGAGCAACTTTTTGCTCAGGCAGATAATGATAGGACAAGGGGGAATGGTTCTGAGCTAAAAGAGAGATTTAGATAAGATGTTAGGATGAAGCTCTTCACTCAGAGGGTGGTAAGGCAGTGGAACAGGTTGCCCAGAGAGGTTGTGGATGCCCCATCCCCGGAGATGTTCAAGGCCAGGTTGGAAAAGGCCCTGGGCAACATGATCTAGTGGGTGGCATTCCTGCCCATGGCAGGGGGGCTGGAACTAAGTGATCTTTAATGGTCTCTTCCAACCGAAGCAATTCTATGATTCTATGATTCATAGAAGGTACATATGAAGGTACATTGCCTCTTCCCTTGCAGAGATCCAGTCCCCCATAACCTATATCAAATGTCTTATGTCTGATACTTTATTATACAGGTGGATTCTGGTAGCAGCTTGGAATCCATCTACTAATCAAGTCATATTAGTTATGAGAGATGTTTACAGTAGGTTCTGCTGAATACTATAAAGTGTCGCAACAGCGCAAATAGAAAGGGAAGGAGCATCTTAAAGAAAAAAAAAAAAAAGATAGAGCTTAGGAACAGCAAACAAAATTGCTGTAATATACACATTTCTGAATGATTCAATTTTCTGTGGTTTTGTTTGTTTTTGTCTTTTAACGGTGCTTGTGTCTGTATTTTTTCTTTCTGCTCACTCTCCATTTAGTGTTGCCATAGCTTTAATCTCAGTTTCTCTCCGTCTTTAAAGCTTTCCCAAATCCATTGTAAATCAAAAGAAGCACATGCTGAACTTTTCTACTCTTTTAGCCCACAAAACACTAAGTGCAGATTTGGAATTGCAAACACATTGGGATAGGTTTCAGTCTTGAGCCCAACCCCACTGTAACTTCCTTGTCAACAAAAATTAGGAATACATTCCTAATAACTTGCTGGAAGCATGCTGATGACACCAATGGGTCACTGATGATCTACAGACCTTACATTTCCCAAACATCAACAGAAGGCTTCACTCTGAAGGAACATACTTTTTCCCTGGTTAAACAGCTAGGAGAGACAGCCTTGTGGCCTTGTGACTCATGCATTAACATGCTGTGACATGTTTTGGGTAGGTAAAAATACTCTTCTCCCTTTCCCTCCCACCCCATTAAAATAAATAAATAAATAAATAAAAAATCAATGAATAGATTGAAATCAAAAAGTAAACTTTTACTTTTGATCTCAATTCTGTAGGTGCAGGTGTCCTGTTAGAAAATAATCCCAGATTGTTCTCTTATTTGACAGGCTGATATGTGTGAGGATTTAGACTGCAGAGAATGAAAATGTCACACATACCTTTAGGATTTTTCTGTATAGCTTAGTTTGATGTGCTTCGATGGCTCACAGGTGGTGATGGTTTAGAATTACCATAGTCATGCTCAATACCTGACCTCCCAAGGACTAGCTGGTGGCCCAGAAGTACGTAGCATTCTGTACACTCTCTCTTTTCTTGTCATCTGTCACCTTGGAACATGTGGAAGGAAAGTACATCTGAAGAATTTAGATAAATGTTTATTTACTTATGAATTCAATGGAATAATTATTAAATATCAGCAAGAAAGAAAAAAAGGAAAGGAAAGGAAAGGAAAGGAAAGGAAAGGAAAGGAAAGGAAAGGAAAGGAAAGGAAAGGAAAGGAAAGGAAAGGAAAGGAAAGGAAAAGGAAAGGAAAGGAAAGGAAAGGAAAGGAAAGGAAAAGGAAAGGAAAGGAAAGGAAAGGAAAGGAAAGGAAAGGAAAGGAAAGGAAAGGAAAGGAAAGGAAAGGAAAGGAAAGGAAAGGAAAGGAAAGGAAAGGAAAGGAAAGGAAAGGAAAGGAAAAAAAAGGAAAGGAAAGGAAAGGAGCGGAAAGGAAAGGAAAGGAAAGGAAAGGAGCAAAAAGGAAACGAAAGGAAAGGAAAGGAAAGGAAAGAAAAGAAAAGAAAAGAAAAGAAAAGAAAAGAAAAGAAAAGAAAAGAAAAGAAAAGAAAAGAAAAGAAAAGAAAGAAAAGAAAAGAGAATTAAAACTTAACAAACAAAAAAAACACAAAATAAAGCAAAAAAGTAGGGTGGAATTTATTGACACAGCTAAGATGGCTGGTTTATACTCATAGGCAAAGACTTATTCAATTTTTGTTCTTACTCAGCATAACCAATTTCCTTAGGAAGTACAAGTTGGGAAAGTATTGTTCTTAAGACAGACAAAATAATGGTTATTGCTTTTCCCATTTCTAACTTACTGCATTGAAGATATGCCTCACATACCTGAGAAGCAGGAAAACGAACAAACAAACAAAAACAATCAAAAAGTTAGGCTAGACAAAAAGTTTAGGCTAGACATCAGGAAGAGGTTCTTCACTGGTCGCACACTGGAACAGGCTCCCCAGGGAAGTAGTCATTGCACCAAGCCTGTTGGAGTTTAAGAAGCGTTTGGACTGTGCACTTAGTCACATGGTCTGAAATTTTGGGTAGACCTGTGTGGTGCCAGGAGTTGTACTCGATGATCCTTAAGGGTCCCTTCCAACTCGGGATATTCTATGATTCTATGATTCTATGAAAAACAAAAGAAAACAAAACAAAAAACACCTTTAACTTAATAAGCCCTAGGTTTGTATTTCTGTGTAATTATAACTGGCCAGATTTTCAATCTCATTCATATCATGTGATGCCTCTAGCACAAACCAGACCTCCAGTCCTGCAAACATATGCCCATGCTTCACTTTACATAACCTTACATATGCCTAAATGCATACAAATAATCTGTATTATCGAGCACAATTTTGGGAGAGTAACATTAAGTGTATTCATCAGTACTTTGAGACCAGGCATTCCTGAGAATCAGTCCAAGATTGATTTAAAAAGTGAGTACAAGATAGCTAAAAAGTGGAATGGTATTTTTAAAAAAACATGCCTGAGCTATTGTGCAAAAGGCAGGCTCACAGAATCTTATCTCACAAAGCATTGCTGACAAAGATAATCCAACAACATTAGGTGGAAGAGGCTGCAGGGATGAAGTGCTGTGATTAGAAAAAGAAAAAGAGGGGGAAAGAGAAAAAGATGGGACAAATCAAATGTGTTGCGTTTGGCAAATTATTTGGAAGCAAGCCATCTTTTTCTTACTGTCACCGCTGGAATAAATGCAAGATGCTTTCATCTGTAACGGTATTTTCAAGTCTGCAAAAAAACATTTCCCCACACAGTTGCCAAAATTATTACTTAGAAAGGAAATTGAGGAAACAGCAATAATGCAATTATAACTGTTCACTCTGCACTGACAAATAACATCTAATTGCCATTACTGAGTTTGAACAGAGCAGAGAATTTTTAAACAAAGATAACCAGCTTCACTACTGGTGAATACTGGTCTTGTAAGCCTACTTGCCATTCCCCACTCCACTCCCTAGGGCCATTGCCAGATGATTTATTTATGCACAGCTTGTTTACACAACTGGAGGTTCTGAGCTGTGAAAAATTACAGATAAACATTTGGTGGTTTAAATTATGGGCATCTCCTTTAAGTTATCTTAGTTAACTTTGCATGAGCTGATTTTCAAAGCTACAGAGAGCTTCTGCTGAAAATCTGGAGGAGTCAGATGTTTTCTTTCTATTTCTGCCTTCAATTTTATTTTTATTTTTTCCATTTGGGACAACAAATTATCTTCTGCTAAGACAGTTTACTTGGAAAGATACGTCTTTCCCAAACTTTATTACCTTCCCTTAGGTAAGCAGTAGTCAAAAGATTTTAGAATCCAAAAGTTTTGGGAGGATTAGTATGAAATGAATCTGTATCTCTGAGCCAAATCCTAAAAGACAGCTATCGACAAAGTAAAATTCATTGTTCCTGAATATTCTTTAGAAACTAATGTGCAGACCTCACTTAAAAAAAAAAATGTGCCTTTTCCAGCAGTCATTATAGTGGAGTGGTCATTGCTTTCCAGCCAAATAGGAGACAAAGAAATGCGTCTCCCATCATTAAAATTAAAACAAGTAACATTAAAATTAATTGTTTTAATTAACATTAAAACAATTTTATGGGCAGGTTCACTGCCCATATTGGCAAGACAAGGCAAGGCAAAGGGGGGAAGGGAAGGGAAGGGAAGGGAAGGGAAGGGAAGGGAAGGGAAGGGAAGGGAAGGGAAGGGAAGGGAAGGGAAGGGAAGGGAAGGGAAGGGAAGGGAAGGGAAGGGAAGGGCAAAGTTCATACTGTCTATGGAGCAACCCAATTATGAATTTAGTTCAGATGAAGGCATTTCTCTTTAAAAGGCTTGGCTACCATTCATTTCAGCATTCCTTACTTCCTCCTCCATATTCTTTTAGATCACACTTAACATTGAAAATTGTACTGCACAGCACATTAAGTTGCTTATTTTCTATTAGGTGGCATTGCTTCTCTTTCAGCTGTGAAATGTTACACTCTATTTCCTCACATGGATGGAATAGATGACACTAGGAAGAAAATATTGACTCTTATCTTTGCAAATATGTTTCAAAATATTGTGCCTTTGACAAACATACAGCTGAACTTAATGTTTCTGACAGAGAAAACTACAAGTCAGTGCTGCCAATATTTACTAAAATGGGAAGTTTTACTCTTACGTTTCTACATAATATTCACTATAAAATGGCTGCAAAACTGGGCCTGAAAGCTTATGCAATTGGAAAGAGTGCAGTAAATATCTACTGTTATTGATGTGCCAACAAAGAGCATAATGATCAGAGTAGACAAACTTATTGGTAGTTTGCTAATCTGCTGAGAAAGCCTGTTGACAATGAAATGAGAAAAAAACTACTGTACTATTGGATGTATAGTGACTGTTGTATGTTTAAGCAGAAAAAAATCCATAGGCAACAGTGTAACAAATTTCCTGGAAATCATATGTGATGGTACTAAATTAATTCAGTACTTAGTTTTAGAATGTGTCAGTTAAAAAGAGTCCCAAAGTTAAGTCATTCATTAGGTTATTGCTTCTTGACTGATTTTATAATTAGAAGTTGATTGGAAACAATTACATTATTGAAAGCAGCAGACTTCAGGAAAGATATCAAAATTTGGTCTTGCAAGAAATTTGAGGTACCCTTGGCACACCTGAGATACCTGGAGATAGCTACATATTTTAAATAAGACGATCCTCATCAATCACCAATTTTAAAATCATGCCACACTAATCACCCCCCTGATTCTGACACTTTTTTTTAACCTACTGATTTATGTTAAAATGATTGCTTATGGAAATTGTTGAGCATTAACTTCTACAAGTTATTTCAAGTATCTTGTGAAGACTGGCACTAAATGTAAAAGATGTTTACTACAAATTCTGACTTAACAATAGACAGTTTTCACAGTAGAAACAAAACAGGGTTTGTATGGGTGGTTTTGTCTTACAATTGTTTATACTGACATATTTTCAATATATTTACATGGAGTAATAAAAATGAAACTTGACTTGCAGCAGTGTTCAATTTTGATTAAAGAGATTGTGATTGTCATGAAATAAGAGTAACCTGAAATTGAAATGACCCTTTCAATAGACTGTGACTCTTCAGATAAAGATGGCTCTTTTTTTTTTTTTTTTTTTTAGCATCACTTTTCTCTCTAAATCTCAACATTTTATTGCTGGCCTACATAAAGAGGCCTCCTTCGACTAAAGCAATGCCCACAATTACTTATTGGTGATATGTAATCAAGGAGCTTTTTCAAATATTCTTTTCCCATTATAGAACTGACCAGATAACAAAAATTCAATTTCACTACAAATTTTGAGCTTTTTAACACTTGTTTTCCTTCCTGACTCTAATAAAAATCAATTCTGCAAATATTTTCAGAAAAAAACGGTGTCATTCGGAACGTCACCCTGACTCAGTGCTTGAAAGTTCTGTACTTCTTTATCTGTAACTCTTTATTTTGAACCCCCCCCCCCCGCCACACACACACACACACACAAAAAAAAAAAGAGTCCAGATAAAACCCCCTTTAAAATAACTATGCAGTGGTAAAACTTCATATTGATGTTCTTTCCCCACTCTATCTCTCAACCCAAGAAAAAATGCAAATGTCCTCCTGAAGAACAGGTAGACAGAATTTTGGTGTGAAGCATTTAATTCCAGAAAAAAAAGAAAAAAAAAAAAAAAAAAGAAAAAAAAAAGAAAAAGAAAGAAAGAAAAAAAAAAAAGATTGAACAAGGAAACTTTGATACTGAGCAGAAAAATAATTCTTTAGTATAGTCTTACAGTATTTTATGACAAATCTCTATCTATAGGCCAGCTTAACCAAGATCCTCCAGTTTTTAAGCTGATTTCCTTTACACAAAATGTCCCACAGAATTTGATACAGGGGTCAATCCTATTTAATGTTTTCATTAACAGCCTGAATAATGGGTCAGAGTACACCCTCAGAAAGTGTTCAGATGACACAAAACTGGGAGCCGTGGCTGATACACCAGACAGTCATGCTGCCATCCACAGGGACATCGGTGGGTTGGAGAAGTGGGCTCACTGGAACCTCATGACACTCAACAAAAGGAACTGCAGAATCTGGAGAGGAACAGCTGCATGCCTCAGCACAGACTTGGAGTAGGAAGGCTTTAAAGCAACTTTGAGGAAAAAGCCCTGAGACTCCCCGTGGACACTAAGTTGACCATGAGCCAACCATGTGCCATACCGGCAAAGAAGGCAGCTTCCTAGACTCCACTAGGAGCAGAATTGCCAGCAGGTCAATACAAATGATCCTTTCCCTCTACTCAGCACAGGTAAGACACATTTGGAATGCTGGGTCCAGGTCTGGGCTTCCTGGTACGAAATAAACATGGATCTACTGGAGAGAGTCCAGTGAAGGGCCACTAACATGATTAAGGGATTGGAGCGTCCTTCCTTCAAGGAAAGGCTGAGAGAGCTGGGACTCTTAAGCCTGAAGAAGAGAAGGCTCCAGGGGATCTTGTCAATATACATAAATACATGATGGAGTTAAATAAACTGGACAGACCAGATTCTTTACAAAGGTGTCCAGAAAAAGGACAAGAGGCAAAGGGCGCAAACTGAAATACAGAAAATTCCATTTAACCATAAGAAAAAAACTTTTTTCACACAAAGTGTGGGTGAACACTGGAACATGTTGCTCAGAGAAGTGGTGGACTCTCCACCCTTGAAGATAGTCAGACACTGACTAGACACAGTCCTGAGCAGCCTGCTCTAGGAGATCGTGCTTTGAGCAGGGGGCTTGTACTAGACAATCTCCAAAAATCTCATCCAGACTAAACCACTGAGTTTTTCTATGAAAACTAACAAGACTGTGTAACAAATGCCATTTCAACTGTATTACTGTGTGAATGTCTCCTAGCAAAACTAAACCCTGCAGAAAACAGGCCCTCTTTCTTCTAATATGTGAATTTCTTCTATTTTCCCTGCTGATCTTCATGATTGTATTCTTTGCTGGAGCTTAAGTTTATGAGTGTGATCTCCTGCGAATCAAGAGGATGTGCTTTTTTCTCGTGCCAGGAAGTTATTTAGACTTTCTCAATTAGATGACCTGTTGCATCTAAGTCTGTAATATCAGCAAACAGAAATATTTAGAAAGGAGACAAGGGGAGGAAAGCTTGTCTCACTTTTAGGCAACCACTTCACCCAGGAGCTGTCATCTGAACTCAATCCATTGGCTTTACAAAGTATATGCAATCCCAGAATTGTTTCCTCAGAGGATGCTGCATCTTGCAAATAAATTTGAATGAAGCTTGGAAGGAAAGAAGAAAGGTAAGGTTAAGATAAGGTTAAGGTAAGGTTAAGGTAAGGTGAAGTGAGGGAAGGGAAGGGAAGGGAAGGGAAGGGAAGGGAAGGGAAGGGAAGGGAAGGGAAGGGAAGGGAAGGGAAGGGAAGGGAAGGGAAGGGAAGGGAAGGGAAGGGAAGGGAAGGGAAGGGAAGGGAAGGGAAGGGAAGGGAAGGGAAGGGAAGGGAAGGGAAGGGAAGGGAAGGGAAGGGAAGGGAAGGGAAGGGAAGGGAAGGGAAGGGAAGGGAAGGGAAGGGAAGGGGGAAATCACCAAGAACTAAGACTTAAAGACAGTGGGGTTTCATAGAAAAAGCTTCTCTTTCTTTCTCTCTAAGAACAGCGCCCATTTTTATTTCTGGTGGATTATTATTTTTTTTCTCCTCAAGAATTTTTTTCTTCTTTGTCCTACTATGCTTGCTAAAATGCTTTGCTTTGTAACAGCAAATGTTGAATAGTATGAACACTCCTTTATCTGCAGGACGCCAAGGTGCATGTAGGTTCCCTTTGGGCTACCTGGAGGGAAAAGGCAGTGGCTTGTGCAATAAGCAGACATCCAATGAAATGCTTTAGGCCTCCATGATCGTCACGGGAGGAAGAAAGCTTCAGGCTTCTGCAGCCTGGAAGAAGGGCAGAGAGGCTGATAGCTTCAAGCCTCAGTAGTTCTGTGCTAAATACAATATAGAAAGAAAGATGCTCTGACTAGTGTCAAGGGAAAGATAAGGAAAAGAATGAAAAGCAGTAGGAGAACTACTATTAATTTATATTTGTCCTGTGTTAAAATCATGTGGCTAGTGATGATGACATATTACTATTTTCTACTGTTGGTTATCTTGTTGGAAATCTTGACTAACATCTAGCAATTCTGTGGTTGGCATACCTTCACAGGTGTGCTCCCAAACCTTCTTCTGCAAATGTTAACCACACTGATTCCTCTGGAAGAAATTTTCAAAGCACTGTTTCTCAGTAATTTGTCATTAACATGATTTATTTATAATGCAATAGAGTCCATGTTGCTTTAGAGGTGAGCCAATTAAGTGCATTCTATCCCACACTAAGTGCAAGAGAAACATCATCTATGCCATGTGATCTGCTATTGCTCACAGATTGGGCACACTTCTGCAAAGGAAGTACCAATTACCCATCTATATCCTGTCACCCATCCAGCAGAGAAGGAATTTTCAATTTTATTTCACATTCCGTGGCTGTCCTCAGACATATATATGGTGTAAAATACAAGGAACATAATCAAATTTTCTTTGTTTTACTGACATTTCTCATCTCGTACTGACATCACAAGTTGAACATAGCTACAAAGGAGCCAGTGAGAGCCTGTTATTGAGCAAACTGGTTCCAACATGAGGAGGAATCGTGGAAAACAAGCTTCCTCATAAAATCATTCCCTCATGGGCTGATGCACGGGAACTTGTAATGAGGAGGGCATGGTTACTGGTATCATATCTCTTTAAGAGTCTCCGGATTGTTTCCATGCACTCTGGACATTACTTTTCAAAAGTCTTGATTTCTTCTATGACTCTTTTCATAGAGGAGGACAGAATGAAATGTCCTGTGATTCATTTCTGTGCTACTTCCATAAAAAGGGATCACTCAGGAGTGATATTTTTCATTTCCATTCCCAGTCTGCTTTCTAATGAGCTAAATATTCTTCATCTGAGATTCTGTAGCATGTTTTAGGATACAAATTTCCAGACTTGAGGGATGAATAATATACTAACTGCTTTGGTCTGGGCTGACCTGTGGTCCCACCTGCACCATCAGCAATTTCTGCCCTCTCTCCATGACTGCTTTCTTCACTGGCTTTACCTGATATCTCACAGTGTTTCCAAAACATTTCTAATACTTCTCATGTTGAATAACAACTCTCTTTATTATAGCTATTGTGCATTTCTCTTTTTCTCTTTATACACTGCATTTGTTAAAATCTAGAGTATAAACTGTTTGGGGAATGTTATGTGAAACGTATATGATTTCCCTTTTTTAAAGATTAAATTGTATTTTTTTGCAGATCATATCCCTGAGCTCTCACTGGATATGCTGTTGATATACTCCTGTGGCAACTAGTTTCTATTATGCCTCTGCACTGCTGGAGACCTGTGTGGAAATGCTAATAACTTCTGAGTGAAACCTTTAAGTTTTAACAGTATGGGAGTCTCCTGTAAATCAAATTAAATATCTACTCAATTATGTTCCTTAAAAACTATATACAGTTTTAAATTAAACAATTTAATTTAGAAGTAAAGTTGTGCCTGATAATAATAATTCACAAAATATACAGCATCTTTTTGACTAATAGATACAAATTATTCATCATACTAAACCTGATATTAATACTAATATTGGTATCACACCACTGAGATGAACTCCCTGCTCATGAAGTGTTATCATTGCAGACATCTGGCAAATTGCTTGTTAACTTCTAACACAATTGATATGCCTTTTATTATTACAATATTCTATTTCAACAAAAAAAGTGCCCATTTCCCAGTGATGAACCATTTTAATGATTTTATGTAGGAATACAGGTAACGAAAAATAATGACAAGGGACCTCTGAATTCAACTGTGCTTTTTTTTTTTTTTTTCCCCCTCATTCCAGCAGTGCACACTGCAATATTACAAAATTATGTCTTATAAAGATGACATACAGGTACACTTCAGTCTCTGTTTCAGTCTTCCTAAGGTAAATAGGAAAAATCATGTCAGTATCAGGAGAATGCCTTACAATGCTTGGATTGTCCAGCAAATAGAAGCATTAAAATAATTTGTTCTTTCAATTACATTTGGCATATGCATTACCTGAAGCATTCATCTTTCCCAGTTACTGTTCTCTCTTGACACAAGCATCCAAATGAGGAAATGAAAGCCCTAACATAGCCTAAATTTTAAAATCAGACTAATATTACTTCTAGGCTTTAGAATATGCATAAAACACCAGAAGTACAACTGAAACCTCTTATTATCACTGTCACTCTATTATATTTCTTTGTTGAGCACCAGCATGTGGCAATTATCAAAAAATACAGGGGAATACAGTAATATAGAAATGTTCGTGCTTGATCAGTTCAGTAGTCTATTTGGCTCAGTATCCTGTCTTTATTAGTAGTTAAAGACAGATAAGTATTAGAACCCTTTTACCCTGTAAGGTGTTTACCAGATGCTTTTTTTCTTAAGTTCTTTCATTTAAAGGTTTTTCTATACGCTGAAAGTGTGAATGTTTATGTCTTTTCATATCCTACCAAAGCTGCGACAATATGGGAAATGATTCAACTGTAATGGGAGGTAGGGTTGTCAACAATCTGGATGTTCTTCAGGCAAGGGAAACAGACAGGTTTTGATCCCTGTTTCCACACCAGCTCCTATCTTTTGTGCTATTATTGTTTTGGTTGTTGTTTGTTTTTTAAGATAAAACAACTGATGGGAAGGGAAAAGATGATGGAACGTGGCACTGTGCATCAGCCTGACATTTCCCAGTTGCAGGTTAGATTACCTAACTTTTTCTTAATATACTTAATTTGTTGATAGATGTTAAATGCAAACTTCGTTTTCTATAACTATGTTGGCAATCTCAAAGACAGAGATTCTCACATTTATCAGTTTCTGCACGGAAATGCTCTGATTCTAGTATACAGAAAGGTCCCTAGCTACTACTACTTGTTTCACCTGTATATATATACATATTTCTTTTCCCAGAAGAAGAGTGTTAATTAAGCTTTTTTTTTTTTTTTTTTTTTTTTTTTTTTAATTTATATCAGCCAATTTAACTAATTCCAAATTATGAATTGGTGATTTGCCCTGTCTTGGACAGTACCCACAAAATTTCAAGATATAGAGACATTCACCACTATCAAGACCCACAGGATGGTAGGTGATTTTAATGATCTTTTAAAACATTTTCCTTTCTAGGTCAGTATTTACTCTGGTATTTATTTATTTTTTCCCCAAATCCTGAAAAGCATTCCATCTTTGGAACTTAATTTGCCAATTTTTTCCAGCATGCCCCACTAGAGAGCTTGCAGAACTCTAAACACAGACAGAAGGGAAAGAACAGTCCTGTACAATGATAAAGACCAACATTTTGTGGAATGGACTTGTAAACACAATAAAACATGAAACAAAGTACTTCTGGAAAGTATGCAATTTGTCTGTGCTCTAGGAAGCATGCAATACAGTCCAAGAGAAGCATAAGCGTCATACTTTGCACTGAAATTATGAAAATCTCACAGCAACTTGGTGGAAGTCAGGGAAAAAATGTGTTAGGAGAGTTTTGAAGGATTTGGAAAACAAAAAGCAGAAAGGCTCATTCAAGCACACAGGATGGCACTGAAACATGACTGAAAATGGGAGCATAAGGAAGACAGAAGGAGCAGTTGTGTGAAAGACTTTGGCTGAATGGAAATGTGAATGCTTTCCAGAGAAATCTCATTCTGGGACTGAACCAGCAAACTGATGTGGTCCCAGCTATGACTATGGTCTGTAACAGGGGAGCAAGTCCTATGCAAACACGTTTGTTCTCCCTGGGGACAAGCTCAAAGAAGAGGTCTATTAAAACAATTCTCACCAAGCTACAAAAGAATGAGGGAGAAAAATGTAAGAACTTAGTGTAATATGTAAAAAAAAAAAAAAAAGAAAAAAAGTGTAATATGAAGGGGAAACTGAACAGAAGAAAAATGCAGTGAAGAGTAGAGGGAAATCACAGTGAACTCTCTTGCAACACACTAACCCCTTCCAAGCCCCCCACACTGATTTAGAGGGCTTGAATGGAATTAGACTTCGGGTGGAAGCCCTCTGATTTCTTAGGACACATTGTGTAAATTCATATGTAATTTTATTCAGTACGTTGCCTTTAAGTAAATATATTTCTTTGTGGAAAAATAAGAATATGTTGCTCATTTTCATGTGGATACTGAACAAATCATCATCTATGTTAAACTCAGTATTAATAATAACTGGTATAATTTACTGTATCATCAGTAACAAGAAAACTGTGTTGAAAAACATTAATAAGCCAATTATTTCTTTACTTTGTCAAAGTAATTGACAGAATTTTGTTTTGAATAATGCAGCAATTAAAGTTTAGTTGATACAGGGCAACATTAGCATAAAGGCAGTTTTCCATGCTTGCTTTAACAGAACATAGAACTAACAAAATGAAAATGTGTACTAAATGCCATCCATTATTCTTTTAATACCATCACCCTATCTTGCTGACTAGCAAGTCCACTAACACCACATCTTAAATCATACATAAGCTGAAGCAAATACCCTGAAGTCTAACCCATAACAGCTATATGCAATAAATTCTATTAAGCCATATCATGTTTCTCTAAGGATAAATATCACCAGACTATGAATCTTTTAATAACTAGACATTTCAAAATTGCTAGGAAGGAGCCAAGATTTTGAATCAGTCAGGATCACATTAGGAATTGTGATACAGTTCATTACTTGTAAGATGTTATACAGCATTAGAGACTTTTATAACTTAACTTGACAAGAAGCTATCAAACTATGTAAAATAAATTATAAGAAAACAAACTTAAAATACATTTACCTTCTGAATAGATCTGAATTTTGCACATACCTGCAAAGGTGGAATATAATGACAGATAGATATTTTAATATAACAAAAAGAAGTATCAACATTGATCCTTATTTTTTTTCTTAGTCATTTAACTCACAATTAAATGTGAGGAAAAGTAACATGGCATATGTATAGTATAACAATTATTGTTACTGAAAGATGCTGGCATTCCTGAATATTTTCTCTGTGCACAAATGATTTGCTACAATTTATTTGAAGAATGTTTTCTTATCTGTTGTCCATAAATTACTTGTAGGAATCCAAAATATTTCAGTCTATATGTCAATGTATTTTACCCTTTGAATTGCTTGTAAGCTTCATTTATGCTTCAGTCTAAACAATGCTGTAACCAACCTAAATAAGTAACACATAATAGTATACAACATCATTTTAAAATATAACCAGTCAGATCAAATGTGAGAGACATGTACTTCAGGTGCTGAAGATTAAAAACCCCCCAAACCGACTTGCCTCATGGCAAGTTTACCAGTTTGCATCATAGGACTGGTTGTGTCTTTTGTTTATAAGGTGCAGAATGGGTGAGGGGAGGGGCAGTTTAGGAGGGTCAGCAGGGCACGTGGCTGCCTGCCACACAGCTCGGGCTCTTTGGTTCTGCTGAAATATATTGCAAATCTCCCTTTGCTTTCAGCAGTACCAGAATGTCACCTCCAAAGTTAATACATTACAGAATGAAAACAACATGTCCTGTCAGAATCCCCCCTCCTATCAGTGCATCTGACTTGCTGAAGTCTGGAAATGAATTAAAAGAGAATATTTTTTCAGACAGAGACACTCAGAGCTACGTGTCATTCACAGGTGGAATAGCTTTCACAGGATTTCTCACTTCTCTTTTTGGTGTTGTTTGAAGAATAACAGATTTCTGATGCTAGTCTTCCTGTATTTTTTAATTTTTCCTTTTCCTCCTCTCCAAGAAGGCATTCATTTGGAATAAAGAAAACATGTTTAGGACAAACTATTTTTTATTGTTACTACTGATTTTCTGTGTCAATGGATGTATGGTCTTGGCAATTTACTTAATGGAAAAGAAACCTTCCCCCTTTTCACCTTCTACTTGCATTAGTCTTGATTAAGCTTCTCTGTGTGTACATGTCTGGCTGGACATGTAAATTCTGGAAGAAGAGTGCACTGTTCGCTGAAGGAATGAGGGGATTACCCTAGGCTTTGCTACAGGACAGAGTGATCCAGACCTGAATATAGCTTTTGTGTGTAGTTTTAGGCAGCAAATACCACCAGTCTGTGTTGGCTGAAGCATTTGTGAGTTTTTTGCAGTCTTGTTTCTTTGGACCCAGGGACAGCAGCACTTGAACTGTTTCATTATGAGTCCTTAATTTCACACCTGCCTTCTGGCAATGATAGAAAACTACCTACTTAAAGAGGCGTTTTGTTAGGAGAATTAGTTAAAGAGCGGCTACAAAAGTGGCTAATAATCAGGCAACGTGCATGCAGACTACACCATCTCTAAACACATCAAATTCCTTCTTTCTTCATCCCCTACTCCATATTCTGAGCATCTTGAAGGTTGCTACAACTTTTATTAATATTACAAAATTTTGCAAGCCAAAATGTCAACATTTCTCATTGACATTTCCTGTGCAGTACCTTACTAACCTACCATACTCTTTCTGATGACTTATCATGCTGATGGACAAGGATTAGCTTTGTAAACCATCTGAAGAAAAGATATGAAAGCCAAGTGTAAAGACAAGTGCAAAGTTTCATGCTTAGGAAGAGCAGTCAACTCTGTGCAGACTTTCAGAAATGGGTGAAATAGCTGTTGTCCAGGAAAAATATCTGGTAACTCTGAAAATTGGAATAAACACTGTACTTTTGTAAATAAGGTAAAAGGTAAAAGTCAATCTGGGACATGCAAAGAGAGAGAGAGAGAGAGAGAGAGAGAGAGAGAGAATAATTTATAGAGATGATACAGAAGGTAAACTTTCAAGCAGCATAGGTAGGATGCAGCTCAAATCATATGTTCAACTTTGGACACCATTCTTCTAGAAAGTCATGCATCAATTTGAGAGGAGGTCCAGAACAGATCAAGAATGAGGTCCAAAAATGAAACTTCTAAGGAAAGTTGAATAAACTTTTCCTATTTATTCTATAACAGAAAAGTAAGCAGATGTAGAATGATATTCACTGAATTTGTGAGAACCTATGGTAGCTAAGGAGTAGTCTGCTTTCCATATCTGTGAGAAAAGGACAAACAGTAATTGGTGACAAGAGAGATTTAGGTTAGTTTCCAGAAAGATTTTCTACTCAAGAGATTGATTCACCAAGGAATCAATCCTGTGAACTTTCCACTGCTGGCAGTTTTTGAGGGCTTGTTTTAGACAGGCATCTGTCCAGCATGACAGGACAGGTATGGGTGACTTGTCTTAGAAAAACCTGTCACGCTCCATGCCGGCATTATTTCCTACAATTCTGTAAACCTTGAACGAATACTATGAATGAAAATAGCACAAATTGAATCTGTAGTTCAGCAAAACAGTTTTAAGAAGAAATTTATACTTCATAAGTAAAATGCTCAGGTGCTAACCATGCCTATGCTTGACAAAAGTAGAGTAGGGTAAAATTAAAACCAAGTAGTGATGATAGTGTAGCTGATGGATCAGAAAACAAACATGAGTAGCAGTTTTATTTATGTCAGATGAGCAATGACTCAATTAGGGTCTTATTACTACACTTGAATAAATTATTAGTGAAGAATAGAGCCAGAGGCAATAATAGAGATTAGTGTAGGGAAGTGCAGTGGAATAGTAATTAGGATTCTATGTTTATTTTTTTGTAGTATGCCTACAGTATGAAATACAAAATAATGTCATTTAGAAAGTGTTTGGATATACAGTGCATCTACAATATAATTTCCCTCATGAACAAAAGGTTTCTAAACTGAAAATAGATGATGTCATCTTCACTTGGCATTGAAAAAAAAATGTATGTATATATATGAGACTTCTTCACTAACCTGCTTTTTAAGCAAAACCTTGAAAGGGATCTTCTTTCATTTTGAAAACCTGTTTTTGCAAGCAAATTAAAATTGTCTAGATTGTAATAATTAAGACCAACATTGATTAATAATGGTTTGCAAATTGGAAGACATTTTGTATTCACGGCTGTGGCATAAATGCTTTATTGCAGAACACCAGACATTTTATATAGCTATACAGATACGATTATCAGAAATTCAAAATCACACAAGCCATTTACTACATTTAATTTTAGCTTGCAAACTGGAAATGAGTCTGAAACACCAGATTTGAAGTCAGTGAGCATTAAGAGAAATAAAAGTATCTTAGTTTGAAACATTGTCTGTTCCCTCACCAAAAACCTGAATTTAACATTGGAAAAAATTAGAAGTAGTTGAAGATATGAACTTCACAGTTGAGTTTCATCATATATTGATGGCCATTATATAAAAGATATAGGTTATTCTGCAGCAGATAGTAAGTATTCCCATTGACCATGTGTTCTGGAATTAATTTGAAAGTAAATCATATGGGTAATAATAATCAAAACAAATAAAATATTATCTCATTTACTTTTCTAAAGGTTCTAACAGACAATTTTTTCTTTACATGTTTTAATGCAAAGAATTCCATAACTCTCAGGATAAACGCACATTATCATCTAATATATTACTAATAAGATGCTAATGTGCTCTTAACTTTCATTTTGATAGCAATCATTGCAAGTTGCATGTAATTTACATAATAATTAGTATAATAATGCACATTATAATAATTGATATCAAAAAGCATAAATACATATATTTTTTGTTTTAGTAATGATAGGTACTTTGAAGCACTAAGCATTAATACATATTCCTTTTTACTTAATACTTGATCAAGTATACTAAGGTATGAGGTCTGAAAAAGTGGTAAGGCCAGTTGTAGAGGTGCACAAATGTTAACTCGGGACTGCTGAGTGGAAACTGTTTTGTATTCAAAATATTCATCTCAGAGAGTGAACATCCCTTCAGGTGATATTTTATATTTTTATCATGGGAAAAAATATTGCAACAGTGCCCACTGTTTCATGGTATTGTATGATATATTTAAGATGTTAGTGGACTACAGTGCAAGAAAATTGTTTTTAAAGAGGGTATGGCTAGCAAGCTGGGAAGCAGGATTACTGCTTACACTATTGCCATACAGCATCTTCTGGACAGAAGCAAGGAGCTTGAGCACAGCAAAGCTGTCTCAGTAAGTGCCTGGGGAACCTTCTTTAATTGAGAGCAAACACTAACCAAGACAAAGGAAAGAAGACTTTTCTGGAACCCAAAAAGAACAATCAGGAGTTACTTCAAGCCAAAAAGCTACTGAAAAGTTTTAGATAGGAAAGCATGAAAAAATGACTAGTACACAGAGAACATAGTGTCTGGGTGATTTTTTTTAAGTGTTTTGTTTAATGTCTCACTGAGCATACCTGATTTTTCTGGCATAGCATAATTTTTTTTTTTTTCGGGGTTAATAATTGTACTCTAACAAAGTAGAATATTAGAGCCTTTTGGTGTCTTTTGGCAAATCATGTCAAGAAAATAGTCATGACTTCAGCCTAGGGTATTGTGCCAACAGCTGTTTCAGCCACAGTTTGGCCTTCCTGGGAACCTTCTTTGCCCCATCAAAACTGTTCACTTCCCTTGTGCTCACGAGCAATAACATTAGTCGAAGTTATGAGGGAGGTCCCCAAATTCATAGAATACTTCAGGAGTCATGCAGTTTAAAAGGAAAAATGCATCTCATTCTCTTCCTCTAGTCCCACAGGGGACATTTCTGATACATCTTTAGGTTTTACTGTGTTAGGTGGTGAGCTTCATTATTAAATTTTTTTAGACAGTCAACATCTTTCTTTTTCCTTTTCTTTTTCCTTTTCTCTTTTTTTTTTTTTTTTTTTTTTGAGCAGCTACAGCTATAAGAAACTTTACAAAGTATACATTAAAATCAAATTGCAAGTATTATCAGCCCTGACTAATTCAGATTTCACCTGCTCAAGACTCAAAACTCCCATTAAAGAAATTCTATTCCATGTGCAAAATAACCACAGGACTTCTCAAAAGCAGTTTTTGCCCAGTGTGCATTTTAAAGAGCAGTTCTATTCAGAACAGTAAAACCAACACGTCTTCTCCCCATGTGCATACAATGTTACTTCTGCTCCCTTCAGTGAATAAAAGAAGGGTCTAACACATTTTATCCCTACTGGTCCTGAAGAATTAACCCTTGTGAAACAGATGACTTGTTACTACCTGGGCAATTATAAGCTATTTGCCCTGTTTTCATTGAGTGACCAAGTGGTCATGTGAGTACAATTTCATTAAGATGAAGGAATAGTTTGAACAAAAGATATAATGTTTTTTACAGTTTTTATTGAAAAAAAAAAAAAAAGTAATGTTATCTGATTTGTCTTTTTCTATAAGATTGAGTTTTCAGGACTCAAATTTGAAAAAAGTCTTGTTTTTTCTCCCTGTTAAAATGAACACTTTCAATTTGAAACCAATTCAAGGACAATAAATGCAGAGCATTATGATGCTATTTCTACAGAACCACTTTTCAAGACTAGAACTACAGTTCAAAGTCAAATTTGTCAAAACGTGTCAAGAAAGCGATGAAGTACCAATGGCGTCTGTATAGCACAAATAGAGGCAAGATGTATCCTTCCATTAACCCACCCTCACAATCTGAATCTATCCACTCAGTGTGTCAGGGGATTACTGACGTTCAGCAGAGACGGTCCTCCTTACCGAGGGCAGCCTCACCTCCTGGGCTCAGTGTATCTTGGCTTGCTGCACAGGAATACAAACAGCAAAGTGAGAAAGTCCTTTTCAATTGCAATCCCAATTACAAATACAGCCTAGTCAGAGAATGGATTGAGAGCAACCCTGAGGAGAAGGACCTGGAGGCTTTGCTTTAAGAGAAGCTGAACATGAGCTGGCAATGTGCACTTGCAGCCCAGAAAGCCAACTGTATCTTGGGCTGCATCAAAAGAAGTGTGGCCAACAGACTGAGAGAGGTGATTCTCCCCCTCTACTCTGCTCTCATGAGACCCTACCTGGAATACTGTGTTCAGCTCTGGGGCCACTAACATAAGAAGGATATGGACCTATTAGAGCAAGTCCAGACGAGGGCCACAAGGATGATCAAAGGGCTGGGCACCCTCCAGGGCTTTAAACTAAAAGGAGGTAGATTTAGATTAGATACAAGGAGGAAATTCTTTACTCGGGGCATGGTGAGGCACTGGAACAGGTTGCCCGGGGAAGCTGTGGATGCCCCGTCCCTGGAAGTGTTCAAGGCCAGGTTGGATGGGGCTTTGAACAACCTGGTCTAGTGGGAGATGTCCCTGCCCATGGCAGGGGGTTGGAACTAGATATTTAAGGTTCCTTCCAACCCAAACCAGTCTATGTTTCTATCTTTTCATGTATGCTATTCTCCTGAATAGGGTGACACTGAAGGAAAGAACAGTATTTATTGTCTCATACAGTTGATATTATTAAGTGTATATGGTGGCCCTTGATTGCATATTTGTTTCTCTTGTTGCTGTGCTATTTTCTAATAAGCTCTGAAGGTCTATTATAAGTAAGTTCTGTTCTTGTTGAAACAGTTGGCTCAGATAAGTTGGGGAAGGGAGAACACACAATGCTGTGGCTATGATTGGACGACATGTTTCCTATTGTGACAGAAAAAAATAAAAATAAAAAGGATGAAAAAAGGATGTATCGAGTTAAATGCAGACAAAACTAGTTGACTGTTCATCATAATTATGGTAACAACTACTTAAACAGCTAAGAGTAGTTTTTTCTTATAGTCATTGAAATACACAAATAATGCATAAGATATCTAGCAAAGGTTAGAAATAATAATTGCTTATCTGAATAAGAAGCAAAATTGTAATGTGTTGTTTGATTTACTGAAATCCAGAGGTGTTTTGTCTTGGTTTTGTGAGAAAACTGAAGTTATCCATGTAATGATGTGCTTAATATTTTTCATGCTTCCCTGGTTCATTTGATAAAAATTAAGTGCAATTTATGCTTCAGTGTTCCTACTTCTGTAACAACTGGGGAAAAAAAAAAAATGAAAAAAAAAACAAAACTTCTTAATGTTAGGAACAACATGATTTCTGGACAGAAGCACACAACAGACCTGTGCCAATCCTCATAGAGAAATATGCAAGAAAATAGTTTTATTTAAGGCAGATTTAAGCATATGCTGCAATTGATTGCGTCTTTTGATTTTTTGTTTGTTTTGTTTTGTTTTAAGTACATTTTGTGCCATATGAGGAATAATAAATGCTGTAACTTGTTAAAGAAGAGATCACTAGCTATGGATCACCTCTTCTTTACCCTTTGTGGAATGAGAAAAGAAGTGGTTTAAATAGAAGGCAGAGCACAACCCATCACAGTCCCTGGAATTAAAAGAGAGTTCTGTGTCTGTCATCATAATCTCTTTAGAAAAGACAGAAATTAAAAACAGATGGTAAGAGAAGGGAAAGAATCCTACTTGCAGACTTCAGGTTTAGGCAGGGATATAGAGGCTTTTGCCTGGAAACTCACAGCTTGGTTGGATGCAGTGAAAGGCCACCATTCCATTCTGCCCATGAAGAACCGTGGAGGTAAGGTACAACCTGGAGCTCCCTGGGCTGCCTTCTGGACACAAGGGACATCCAGAACTGCTCACAGTATCCCCTTGGAGGCCTTTATTCTCTCCCACTGACTGAGAAAAAAGATGGCAATTTACAGTGAGTGGAGAAAACCATCTCTCACATACACCGGGGTTAAAAGTTCAGACCTGTATCCATACTCGTACCATTTATACAGCAGCTATAAGCACAGCACATGCTGTATTTCATTCCCCTTCTGTCATGATGACTGCCTGATGGACAGCCTGGAGTACACCACTGACAAGAGTGGCACCCTCACTTGCCACAGTGTCCTGGGCCTTCAATACCCTACACAAGGGATGCTCTGGAAGTGCCTGTCACCATATTCAGAAGTCTGGAAAATAGAAAGGTCAGAAGCCTAGGCTGAAGGGTTGACATCCGATCACTCCTTTAGAGACATCATAGAGATAATCACTTATTCACGGATCTTACCCCATCACTTTCTTTCCCATCTTTCCTTCCCCCAAAGGAATGAAAGTTATTCCAATTTGCATTTATACAGAATTCCAAACTTTGGACAGTTGTTTCAAGCTCCTCTAGTAATATTTACATGTACACTCAAAGCTGAATGAGAAAACGAAGTATAAAAGACCTTCCAGTGCAATGTGCAGGAGCAGATTTCAGTCAGCAAACGTTCATGACTGCAATTCCTGCACCATATATTTAAAGAGTGATGTGAATACAATGAAATGTTAGTATTGAATATTCTCACAGCTCTATGGGAAAGTGAGCAACAATATTGACCATTTACTTTGTGTATATTTTTTGAGAGATCACCCTATCTGGTTATTTGATCTTATTACCTGCTGAAATCTTGGTTGTTTCACACATTTCAATATAGACAGAAAAGGATTAATATCTCCTAGTAAAAGCATATATTCTAGCTAGAAGCTAAAACTGTTATTGTTAGTTTTAAGAAAGGTTCTTATCTGATTGAATCAGCCTATTCTTTCTGCTAACTGTATTTAGCAGCTGGACTATATTACATGTTTTGAAGACAGCTATTTCCAACTTACTATACTCTGGACCTCTGTTCTTGAAAAAACAATTTACAAATTTTAATATTGTCTCACCTTATTCCACACTTGTCTTTGAAATTACCACGCTGTGAAGCTCATACAATTAGCTGCAAGATACTGTACCGGAATTAAAATACAGAGAACATTTTGCATTGTATAGCATCCAATTTGAAGGGAAGTAGGAAAGAAAGGGAGAAAATGTGAAGTCTCTAATATTAACTGAATTGTATATGAGTATAAAAACATTACACCTCTCTGATATAGTATGTCATTGTATAGAAAGATGTCATATTAGTACCCTTCTGTTGTTTGTAATAATAGAAATCATTGCACCTCTTACATTATTTAAGACTATAACAGAGTTAAAACTTGGAAAAATGCAGTGTGAACAAAATTGCCTGCATATGTTGATAACACATGGATCTGCTGCATTTGTCATATTTTAACTCTTTTCAAAAGAATTCAATCTCGTATCCAAAGTAAAGGTAATGGTTGGTATGACAACATGGATTTTAAATTCAACCCAGAACTGTAATTGACACACAATAAAAGTGTCTTAGATTAAAAAAAAATAAAAAAAAAAAAAATCCAGTGGACTATAGAATTACATTAACAAATGGATCCAAATGAAACTAGAGCATTTCTGGGTTTTGAATGCATATTAAAGATAAAACATGAGAAAAAAAGACAGTAAAAACATGACAGGTTGCTTTGTCTCTATTGTAGTCACAACTGAATAAAAGCTGTGTTTGAGAGTATAACTACATATATGCAGCTGTTCTGTCCACATCTTTCAGTCTGTAGTTACAGAGTAAATCAAGCTCTGATCCTGCTGCAGTCGAGCGAGTAATGCCAAGTATTTCAACAAGGTGATAATTTGCTGATCTTTAGAACAGACCAATTAGGTTGCTTCAAACATTTCAAACAGATATTTCTTGTGGAGGGAGAATGAGAGGCAGAAACCAGGTTCTAGACTTTGCTTTTAGGATTTATCCAGCAGAAACTTCATCTAAGAGGCATACAATTGCAGGGAGATGGATATGAAATATCAATGATTCTTCTTCTAAGTTAAATGCTAAAGTCACAAGGTGAAAGTTAGCCTTGCCAGCCTCTTGCTCTCAGACTGCCTCCCATGGTCATGATTGTCCCATTGCATCCTACAGGGAGGGTTCAGTCAACCTCCTGACAAACTACAGGGCTATAAAAAATACACGCCTTATTTGCATTTGGTGCCATGAAGCTTTTTGAAGCTTCTGGTGATATTTCTTTCCAGAGAAATATCCTACCTACCTAACCATTGTGCAAACATAGGTAGCACCAGGAAAATGTGAATGTTAGGAGATTGCACTGAGAGCTGTCTGCCTTCCTCAACCTGCCTCAGAGCTGGGGTTTTGTGGGAGACTCTGTGACTTTCTGCTAGAGAAAGCATTTTAGAAATGGTTTTATAATATCATCTGCAAGGAAATTGTCAGAGGAAGAAATGAAGTATCTATTGAATACAGGCATCACAGGGTTGGCAAGATGTATGAGGAGCAGCAGAGGTCACTTAGCCTGTTCAGCCTGCAAAAGAGGAGACTGAGGGGAGGCCTCATGGCGGCCTGCAGCTCCCTCACGAGGGGAGCGGAG
The DNA here is from genome assembly GCF_009769625.2 of Cygnus olor. Lineage (NCBI taxonomy): Eukaryota > Metazoa > Chordata > Aves > Anseriformes > Anatidae > Cygnus > Cygnus olor. The sequence continues at coordinate 39,729,461 of NC_049169.1, read as the reverse complement.
GGACAGGCACTGAGCTCTGCTCTCTGGGGACAGCGACAGGACCAGAGGGAACGGCATGGAGCTGGGACAGGGAAAGGTCAGGTTAGATATTAGGAAAAGGTTCTTCACCCAGAGGGTGGTCGGGCATTGGGACAGGCTCCCCAGGGCAGAGGTCACGGCTCTGAGCCTGACGGAGTTCAAGAAGGGTTCAGACAACACTCTCAGACATATGATTAAATTTTTAGGTAGTCTGTGGAGCCAGGAGTAGGACTCAATGATCCTTTTAGAACCCTTCCAACTCCAAATATTCTATGATTCTAGGCATTTATTTATTTTTTTCCAATTTGAAACAATACTCTAAAAACAAAGTATCTGTTATCCTTATAAATATAATCTACCTATAATTTGCATTTCAGAATTGGGATTTTTATCTCCTTAAAACCTTTTAATATATATAACAAGGGCAGTAGCTACCTATGACAGTAACCTCTTTTTATAGTGATGTCTTCACCTGATCACTTCACTAGAAAACGTGTTGCTCAGTTGCTGGAGATGCATTTTTCTTAGAAATAGGAAAAAAAGAATCAGAAAATTAAAAAGCCTTACTAAAAGTGAAATAAGAACGACATTTTAACAGAGGGTATGTACTCTAACAAATTCATGCAACTTTAAGAAAACCATGCCAGTCTGATTAGCTTTTGCATACTAAGTCAAATGTAATGGTTCCTTTCAAACCTTTACACAATATTTGTTGCTGAAGAAATAATAGAAGACGTTTGCATTTTCTTCTCACTCATATGATACTCACACACCAAAGGAAACTTTAAAGTCTAAAGAGAGATATGTGGATACTAATAGTCATGTAACAAAGTAATCCCAGTGTTGTCTTCTTAGTTGCTTGAAACTTGTCGCTATGTAAAGGCAACACTCTTTAAAACGTCTTGACAAGATCCACTGAAAACTGTAGGCTAGATCGTGTACTTGTTCATATTCATGCAATTTCACTGTCAGCAGAGAGGTAAATGTACTGCTTCCATGAGACACAATTGTGCAGGATTTGCTATGTATCTTTCTTTTACTCTAATAGAGGCGGGGGAGGGTGGGGAACCTGGTAAGCCTAAAAAGCAAAAAGCACTTCACAGAAACAAGTGGTTCCATAAGCACTACATTACTAACATCTACTAATTCAGCTAACCCACTCAGGGAGGTCAACAACATGGGCCTCACTCCTCCCTCTTCAGATACTTATTTTTAGAAACTTCTTGGAATTTACTCCATGTTTCGCCATCAAAAGAATTTGGAAATGGTCAAGATTCTGAAAAACAATTTGGGAAGGAAGTTGTCACAAAGGTACCAGTACACTCTCAAATGTTTTATGTCCTTTAGAAGCCAGGCAAAGATTCAGCGATCCGTAGTGTAAACTTCTGATTTCCTCAGCTACCTATATTAAATCTTACTTTTTGATCAATTTAGTAATTTTTATAGCAGTCTACCTTCAAAGTTCTTACTGTAGAAAAGGGCAGCAGAAAATTTTTGGAAAATAAAGATATGCTGAGTTCAGTTTTCTTTTATAGCAGATGAATTATTAGTCCTCTGTAATATAAATCATAACCAGTCTAAGTGTTTAATTAAACAAAAATTGCAAATGGAAAAGCTCTCATATTGCTCTACTCCAAATAACTTCTGATACAGAGCTTAAATGAGAAGAAAAATTCAATAAAGATCATAATCTTTGACCTGGTTTCACTAAAGGTTACATTTTTATTACTGCATTGTTATGCTCACTGATTTTGTTTGGCTTTAGCAGTAACAAACCAAATGCACATTAACCACATGGAAACTTTCATCTTTTTGATGAGCTAAACATATTCTCTTTGTTTCTCTTTCTCGCATCATTGACAACAAGCTTTTGTGTCCAACTGTGATAATGTCCTGTGTTCAGAACATGCACGTCTCTGTATGAATCTAACAACAGGCAATTGACATCTTGATGGCTTTCTTGTCCTCCATAAGGGGATAAACAAACACATGCATATGCAGCCCATGCTTAAATGGGGAGGAAAAACTTGTTCTGACTAGCAGAGCTTCCGTACACCTGTTACGTTTAATACATATGTCAGGCACCATCTGTTGAAAAGGCTTTTTTCCCTCTTTGTGCTTTAAACAAAGTGCTAAGAAGCTCAGATATTGCAGAGGTAAAGAAATGCATGTTAATGGCTATCCATCAAGGCCTGGGGTTTCAGCTTGAAAACCACATTAGAAGAGAATGATATCTAAATCAACGGATTGTTCTGTTTCAGAGCTGCTCACATTATTCACACAATACCACAATGAATTCCCATTACTTTATTTTGGTGACCTAAGAGTACTGTGACAAAGTACTAATTGCTTTAAAATATTGTGATTAAATATTCAGTCGGGAATTGCTGTTGAAATTAACATTTGTTTTAAAGAAGTCTTTGTCTTCATATCTTTTTTGATCTTTTGATTGATATGCAGTCATCCCTTAATTGTGGGTAATTTTGTGAGCTATTTCCTGTATTTAAAATATTCCTTTTGTATTTGTTCAGCTACCTTGGTGATTAGATAACCTGGAAAATAAATAAATAAATAAATAAATAAATAAATAAAGGAAAGGCATTTTCTAAATCTAATTCTCCTGGAATTTCTTTATGGAGTGTAACTTCTGTCTGCAAATAAATCTATACAAATTCTGTACAAGACCTTTTTTATCTATCTCGTTTCTTCCTTGGAATAAATCTAAATTAATTAAATCCTGATGGTCTTTGGAAAGCATTGTATTCTGTCTAGGAATTATTTTGAGATTTCCTTCATTGCTAGCTGATCAGTGGAAGCAGCATAGGAATTTACTCTGCATTTCTGTAGTGCCTTGACTGTATAATATTTCCTTTGAGTCAAGCTAGGAAATTGGAAATGCTTTGGGTGGCAGATCACAACTGACTGTCATTGAGATAGGAAGATTTCCAGTCTCCATATGATATAGGCACAAAAGTTCTTATGACATCTTTATCCTCCCCAAAGACACAGTCCATCTTTCATTTTATTTTAAGTTAAGGAGATTGCCTGAAAAAAAAGCTAAATGGAATAAAATAAAATAAAATAAAATAAAATAAAATAAAATAAAATAGAATAGAATAGAATAAAATAAAATAAAATAAAATAAAATAAAATAAAATAAAATAAAATAAAATAATAAAAATAAAGAAGAGAGAGAGCTGCTTTAAATTAGTGTTTTGCCACATACGTGTCATAATACACCAAAACTGTGATGACTTCTGAACCCAAATATTGTTATCCAATGAAATTTTGACTGACTGCTGATGTAGGAAGTTATGAAAAGTAATGTGATTTCTAGCTGATTTAGTAAAGTAAGTGAAGAATGATTTTGTTCTAAAATATAATCTTTCCTACACTTCAGCCTAGACAAAATATATATATATACATATATTCTGACTAATTTGTTTTCTCTTTATTTCTGATATGTTGACTTGCATGAGAGCACCAGTTAAAATGCAGAAAAACATACACTCAGAGATCTAACTATGGAGAGCAAAGATCTTGCTGACTGCTGGTGTTATGGTAATAACAGTGAGCTGAAACCTACCTAGGGAATATTCCCACTACCACCAGAATAATACTTAAACTATAGAAAATTATTATATCTGCTTCAGTAAAGGTACATTTCTTTGTGGAAGCAGCCCATATCAGATAAAGAACTGACTCAATTAGGATGTTTAAGACTTAGCTGCTCTAACAGTTGGGAGCACACAAACAAAACCTTTGAAAAATCAGGGCTCTCCTAAACCAAAGCTCTCCCTTTTGACACCTAAGTTTGCATATGTGGAGACAAAACTTTAGGTATTTAACACTGAAAGAGTTAAGCCTCCACATAAGTTTCTGTGCTTCACTATCTAAGATAGGTGAACCTAAGATCTACCTTGACTCCTAACAGAGATCTCCTTACTTCTAGCCTCCATGAAAACTTTCTGGGCTATTATGCATGGTATGGAATACCTGTTCTGGCATATGTGCTCTGTTATTACTCTGATTTAAAGCTCTATAGTAATTTTACTGTAGGTGGATTACTACCAAGGCTCTTCATGAGTTCGTAGATCTATCTGAGGTCCTGAGCATAGCCAGTCTCAGTAGTGATGGGCCCTGCCTCTCTCTTGATCTACTTGTAATCAGAGCACATCACAAGGAAGTGTTGTATTTGTATTCTGGGCATAGCCACCATATGAATGTTTCAAACCACATTGCTGGCCCAAAGCCCTGCATCATGGTAATTCAAAATGAGAACATTTTAAATTTTCTGCTAAAGTAAAGCCACTTTACTGCCAAGGAAGTAAGGTTCATGGGACCAAACAGAGCTAGCAATAAACAACCTTACTCCAGTATAATTATTAATGTCCTACTCTTTGGGGCTTTGTTCCCAGGATTGTTTCTGTACCATCATCTCTTCCAAAAATCTCAAAGAAAGTTGTGCTATTACTGTATGAAAATGACCATTCAGGACAAAAAGGCAGAGAAACTCCAGCTTCCTGGGTAAGTATTCAGACTACAGAGTTATGTTGAAAAGGATATATGCAAGGTGCTGCCACAAGATTTTTTTTTTTTTTGCTTAAAATGAAAAGCTATATATAGTGTCTTAAAAGCAAAGATGTGGGAAGCCTGGGTCCTGAAAAGAGGTAGGTTGTCCAGTACTTTCCTTCACAGGTAGAAGAGAGAGCTAGACTCATGTTTTGGATGTAAAATGAGACGTCTGGAAGATTGCTCCAGGGCTTTTCCATTGATATTTATTTTAAGATGTCTGGATTTTTCCAGTCCTAGATACTCAATCTATATAAATTTGAGTCTGAGTCAGGCCCGTTAAAACTAACCCAGGAATAGTTGCACATCTATTTAGGTGAAGATTTGCAGGTGAACTAAAACAAGAAGTAAGAGTTTTTCACAAGGCGTAATAAATACTATCATGATGTGTTTGGTTTTTTTAATTTATATTTTGTTAGAGTAAATGGAATTTGAGTAATGGACTCCACTTCTCAGCAAGTTGCAAATAGAAGTGTGAATGTCACAGAATTTGGATTCCAGAGTTTTTTTATTCTTAGCAAAAATGAGCCTTCAAATCATTTGTGACAAACTGATTTTAACCACTTATTTAGAAACATTTAATATTTTTTCTAGGACTACATCTCTTATTTTTGTTCTGTTAGTCGACGGAAGGAGTAACACCCAACTCTCTGTCACATCTACCACACTCTAAACCCGTACAACTTCTATAAACCAATGAATATGAGACAGAAGCATATGCATATTGACAGTTACCTAGACTTTCAGGCTAGAAAGTGACAATGCCAACAAAGAACAAATTAATTCAAGAAATGCTAATAATCTGCACCAACAAATAAGCCAGTGTGATGCCAATAATAAAGCTCAGTTCTAGCTTTCATAAGTAGATTACCATAGTTTATATTTAACTATTTATATGATATTATTTGCTTCACATAAAATGTTTTCAAAGACACGATCAAATAATGATTATAGCTAAATGTGTGGGTTTGTTTTTTGTGTTTGTTTTTTTTTTTTTTTGTTTTGTCATTTGTATGTTTGTTTTGTTTTCTTTTCTTTTCTTTTGTTTCCAATGTGGTGCTTAATTTAACCAAGTGAAATTCAACTATTTATTACCACAAAGGTCAAGTTTTAGTACTAATGGAAATGAGTTTGTATCAAAATGAGAACCATTCTTAAATAAAATATTCATTTCAAACTCTTTGCTTTGCTGCTTTGCTTGCAAATGCATCATTCCAAGTTTGCCAATTCTTTTAAATTTCTGGCATTCATGCTTTAATCCTGACTTCTTTCTTACCACGTATTTGGGATTTTGGCAAACATTTTAATTCTAAGAATTCTAATAGCCAAAATTAATTCACTTCAGAACCTAGACAGATCCTCTCTCAAATGATTCATTCTGGATCCTGAGGGATTCTGTGGGGAAATCTTAAGCGTAGTCTGTATTTTATAAATGTTGGACATTCAAAACAGTGAACATGTGTTTTCTTATTACTTAAATATATGCAAATTAAACTTAGTTAAGCTTTGTCTTTAAATAGGGAAAAGAACTGTAATTGATAATCATTTGATATTCAGTTTTGCAAAATGATTAAAAATAGTAGTATTTAATTTTACAATGGTTCCTGCCTACACATTCACTCTTACTTGAGCACAGGCACATTGAACATCCGTGACAAACTAAGTATAGCTTTAGGCAAGCTAAAGGCTAAACATGTCAGTAATCTCAGAATGGAAAACATGTTACTCTTGCCTGAGCCATGCAGTGGCGGAGAGTGTCTGCACAGATCTCCCCTATTTTGTCCTTCTACACTTAAAATGGCCCATTTATGCTGTTTCATAGTTTATATATCATGTTGTGTAAGGCTTGCTTCTGAACCACTTTTGAACTAGTTGTTTTTGAGCAAAAGAAGGGACCATTCATGAAAAGATATTCAAGCAATTTTAAAGCAGAGCAAGAGAAGCTTGAACCCAGTGGAAGAATGGTGGAACTCAGTGGAAGAAGAGGCAGAGGAGGAATATTTGACTAACAAATGAAGCCCATCTTTTCTGTTTTTCATAACTCATTCATTATAGAACAATTTTATTTCTGATTAATTTTATATCTGTGAGGGAATATTTTGTACTATCTTTTCATTCAGTGTTGCCTTCTCTGTTACTCCTTCTGCTTCTTTTGCACCGCCACATGAAAACCAAACTTGATTTCAAAAGAGGGAGAAAATCACATTCCCCAGTAAATACGAAGAATTCATTATGACACCCACTGACTGGTGGGTATTTCAGAAGTATCCTGGTTACTAGAATAACTAGAATGTCTTGAAAGGGCTGTCTAGGCAGACAGTGTTTCCTATGATAATATATTATAAAGGTATATCTGCTCTGTCTGTATGCTGCCAGTTCCCACTGTAGCAAACTTATTAAGCGAGGTAGAAGTTTGAACCACCCTCAATAAAGAGGCTGAACTTTTCTTTCAGGTGGGGGTCCTACTGCTTAGCCAGTTTTTTGCAGAACAATCATGCTCATCCCTCTTCTAACTCACTATTCCTCTTTAATCTTTAGTTTGACCCCAGTTAACAGTTAATGAATTAGATCAATGATAAAGAGATACTACAAATTATGGAACAACCCCAGTTTATTTCTAGAAAATATCTTCAGGGATATCAAATTTTCTGATGTCACTATAATCTGGATTAAACTGAAAGTCATAGTCAACTATCTTCCTTTGAGCTTTTTTTTGACCCTCCCACCTACAAACCAGTGAACAGACAGTGAATAATCTATTCATGTTACTAAATGTATGTGTGCATATACATATGCACAGAAGACAAAGAGTGCCTGTCTGTCCATGTGTTTGTGCTTATTGTGTCTTATTGTTGTCATCAGATAAAATCTGGATCACCACCACCTCCTCAGGAGGGGATACTTTTCTCATAGAGAAAAGCAAAGGTGATAAGGATTGCATATCTTCCTTTTTAAGATGCAGACATTAATAATGAGATTTGTTGGAAAAATAACTTCCTACAACTGTTCTTCAGATGATACTCTGAAAGGTGAGGAAGATACATAGAAGGCTGGAGGAAGTGTGGAAGCTTAGAACCTCCAGGAAAAACAACACAAATGAATGATACTCCAGCACCGAAGAACCTTCTCAGCACACTGCACCAGCTTTTAGAACTGTTGGAGGGTTATCAGAAACAGATGCTGAGATAAATGAAGATGAAAAAGGTGATGACATGCTGTAACTTTTTTCTGCCTGGACTAAAAGCTAGCTGTAATTGACAGAAAATGAATAAAGGCAGTTCTAGCTAACACTTGAAATGATAGCTGGTAGTCAGAAATAATAATAATAATTATTATTATTATTTTTTTTTTTTTTAAAAAAAAAAAAAGCACAGAAAGTAAGTCTGCATCTCTCTCAGTACATTATTGTCTGTAACCTCTCCTTCAAAATATCATTTACAACTACTGAGTAGTTTGGGGTGGATGACAAGGCATGCCAATAAGGGAATGCCCACAGATAGGCCATGCAATGCTTCTTTGTGAATCTCGATGCTCAGTTGCAGTTCATGTGGCATTATGCTTCTTGAGATGGCTTTTTATTTTCTTGGCATGTTACTGTAGACTACTGTTCTGAATACTTTGGAATTTATTTGCATTTTCTTAATATTGTGCCTGGATCTCCTGCATTGTTGATTTTTCATAAATCACTTTTCAGCTAAATTCCCTGGTATATGAGTACTTCGGCAATAAATAGAGCTAGTAACTTCAAAGCAGAAATTTTAATTGTAAATGAATACATAAAATTGATTATCTCAAGGGGTTATTGATACAGTGCTTTAATGTTGTGCTCCCATTATCTTACCACCTAAGATCTGAATCACTCCCTGGAAGTTCCTATCTCCATTATAAATAAAGAGTGCCTAGGGCAAGTAGCCTGCAAATGTAAGCTTTCAGTTATATGTCTAATATTAAGTGGGCTGAATTCAGGCCTGAATTCAGAGTTTGTCTTATAGACCAGAATGACTTATCTTCTTCAGATGAGAGTTATTTTGTCTTTGCTTAATCTTTGACCACTTATCCGTGTAATCCATGGGTCAGCTACCATGGAGCTAATCATGTCAGTTCACAAAGTTATGATGGATCGATCTGTCTTGGGTCTTCTCCTTATCTGAAATGAATGAAATTCAGATCAGGAGGTTTGAATGAATATCAAAATTTACTGGCAGGAATAACTGAAAATTAGTTGATTCTTTTTGCAGTTGCTGACAGATATGGATAGACAGAATTAATGCAACAACATCCTATTAAATCTGGAAATGTATGGGAGTAGATGTAATGTTATCAGGTTCAAGAGTAAAGGTTTCATCTTAGTACCTTTTCCGATTTTATAAACTCAAATTAGCTGAACTATCAGCTGTGATTTTCCAGAAAAAAAAATATATATATATATAAATAAATAAAAATAATGTAGATAAATTCTATAATGGATTTATTAAGTATTCATTCCAGTGTAAAGTCCTGATTCTTAACCCCAGTGCAAGAAGTAGACAAGAGCCTTGGTGATATTTATCCCATTAAAACTGATTAAATAAATAAAATGTTAGATATGTTGGGAAATTAACTCACTATATAAGTATTTCTGCAGCTCTTATTGATGTAAAACAATGACATCTAATCATTCCATCTAAATAAAATACATCATATTAATTCATTAACCTATATTTATTAGAATAACTGCAACATTTTAGGATAAGGAACTAAATCTGCATCACATGTACCTAGAAATGTTTGTGAAAAAGAAAGAAGATTTGATTTTTTCAGATAAAAAAAGATAATAATAATCCTCAGTAGCAACTGGAAAAGTATAGCTAAACCTGCCACTTTTTAAAGGAGTACATGGGCACTCTCTAGACTTGAGTTCTAAACCAGCTTGGATTAAATTTATAATGTAATTTATTACAAAAAACAATGTTATTGTCTTTTGAGATTATGTCACTAAAAGTACCAAATGAAATCAGGGAGAATTTCTACTAAATAACAATGGCTTAGACTTGCCCATATTAAACTAAGTAGTGAAAATTCTCCAGATTTATACATATAGTAGTGGTCATTTATGAGAACTTTGAGGTTGACAAATATGAAGACACACACACACATTCAGGAGTTCTGAATTTGCAATAAACAGGAATTAGTCGTCCTCTGATGAAAGTATCTCCAAACCCAAATGCATAAAGTTTTCCTGAGTCACACACAGCACAGCTGTTGTCACAAACAGATCAGTTTTACCATGTTATAATAATAAAGATTCCAAAAGCTTTAAAAGGAAATGTTCACATCAAAAGTTGAAATTTCTTCAATACCGTAATCCTTAAGTAACATAAATGATTATGGAAAAGAATCTTCAGGACTCTTTACAGAGCCTTAATTGTGTATTCTTAATTTTAATAAAACATTTCTTCTGCTGCTGTGTTTCTTCACTAAAAATCCATGTTTACCTTTTTTTTTAAACATCTATTTTCTCCTTGCTTCTGGTGTTGCTCCAGCTATGAGAAATACTTACAGAATCATAGAGTCATTTCAGTTGGAGGAGACCTCTAAGATCACTAATACAACTAATCTAATGGCAAATGCTTTTAGCGAAAGTTTTAATGCCTATCTTCATATAAGTGTCCAGTTATCCTGGGGAGGTAGAGTGCAGTTCAAAACACCCCAAATTAGATACCTGCATGTAGGTGACTAAACATGGAGAAAGTAGTTCTGGATATTGTCAGTGCAAGTCTCAGACACAGCTCATTTGTTTAAATGATACATCTTGTGTCATTTGAGAACCCCAACATACCTCTCATACTGAGAGTGGATGACAACGTGTGACTCTCTGGAGGGACATGGGTGTCTCAGTTTGCTCATCACATTAGCAGCCCCATGCAAGATATCTTAGGGAATCTGAAATAGCATTAATACCCATGTTTATGTGCCCAGTTTCAGTTCAGGGTGAGATGAATCACTTTTTAGTCTCCTCTGTTTCTCAATGAGAGCAGCCACCCATGGAATGTGAAGCTTAGAGCATTTGTTCTAATGCAGGCATCTATATTCAGGTGCCTGAATATAAACTTCTAGTGTCCAACTCAAGCACCCTGCAGTACATGAGAAATCAGTCTTATGTGACAGGGAATCTGTGGAAGACTACCACCTTTCTGGAGAGCCAGCTAAATGTCAGATGGGATATGCCTGGCACTAGAAGTCTGTTCATCTGTCCCAAGCTCTAGGAGTCAATAAAATTCTTGAACTGAACCCAAGTTTGCTGAATCCCTGAATTTTCATTTTCTATTGTTCTGCCTTTGCTGTTCTCTTTATCAATAGGTAAAACATTTGTACAATAAAACCACTCAGTCTGACAATATATTAGGCCAAAAAGTGATTTACCAATGAAGACAAGGGAAGCACTTGACCTCCTCAAGGTGTCTAATGAGACAGTTCCTATGGGTAATATGATAGAGGCAGGAAAGCACCCCTGCACATTCCTTGCAGGGTCCCAGTTTCAGATGGATCTGTGTATCTGCTTTGTCCTGCTCTAATCACTATGCAATGGAACACAACAGGACAGAATCTGATCCCCAGTCTGAGTTCAACTGCTGTCACTCCTGGGAGAATCATTTACTGCAAGCTTTTATCAGAGCTAAGAGGAGAGAGTACTATACTGAAGTATTGGCTGATTCAAGAATATTCAAACCAATGTGATGGTACATGCACAGTTGCAAATATCTAATGTAGACTAAGCAAAACCAGACTTCCTAGAATCTTTGGGGGATATTTCTTTGCTGACCATGCAAAAGAAGGCTCAGGCCCTTGTTTTGTGCAGGGCCTGAGTGGGTTAAAAGAACTAAATGGATTGTCTCTAGCCATGGTTTGCACAGTGCTGTCCAGGCACTAGTAAGATCTACTGGGCTGTTTTGTGGTTTGGTTTGGTAAAATATATATATAACCACCTTGTAATGGTTCTATATGTTAAAAATGCAATCACATGCAACACAAAACTGTGCATATAGTGATAATGCTGGAATTTGTTTGTCTCATCACAAATGACTGTACAGATTTCAAGAAAATATGGTCAAAGAGGATAAGTTAGTCTCCCAAAATCTAAGTCCTGATTGGTTTTATCCTTTAGGTTGTGAGGTAGAAGGTGGGAAAACACATAGCTGCATTTATTATAGCTTCTGACTTACTGAAATATGTCTTTGCAGACTATCCCTTGAAAATAGTTTAATGAAATAAGCAGTGTTTATTAATACAAATAAATGTCCTGTTTGTTTTCTTAAAAGCCATTAGTTCAGTAAAGGATAAACAATTTTTATAGTTGGATTGAAAGTACCTGTTGGATCCTGAAATAATCCTGCCACTGAAATCAAATGGTTCTGATGGCTTGGGGAAAAATTTTAACCTCTCTAGCTCAGCTTTTCATTTGCAAAATTAGGATAGCAATACATAATTGTTTTTTTCTTGTTTGTTAGTTTTTTTAGTGGGGACAATCTAAGAATTCATTAGTTTTATTATGTAGAAATTCATGTAAGTCCCAAATAGTGTTAATATTTTAAAGAAATAGAAAAAAAAAGGTTTTATGTATTTTTTTCCACATCTTCAAGTAAGAAATAAAAAAAAAAAAAAAAAAAAAAAGCATGGCATATAGGAAATGTGTATAACATAATTTCAAACCGAACAAGAAAATGAGTACTATAAATTATGACAAGTAAATGAGTATGCTAAGTGGAATATAATTAGCTTTGACTTATTTTATCCATACATATTATCCTTGACAAGACAAGCTGATTGTACAAGCTCACCAACTCAAATATGTGGTTTGAGACCTGTTTTCTTCTTCAGGAAGGTGTGTTTTGTTTTGGAGAAATCAGCTGAAACTGTTTTTCAGTATTAAGCCAAAAAGCTCTATATTGAAACAGACTCTTTTCTGGAGTAGTTTTTCAAAACCATTCAGCAATATCAAAATTGCATCCATTGTAAACCTCCCACTAACTTCAACAGTGGAAGAATTACTGAATAACATGAAAAACACTTGAAAATGTCTATTATATTGTTGTATGATAGATTTCTTTTTGTATCTTCTTTTATACTCCAGCATCTCCAAAATTAATATAATTAGTTTCTCATAGGACTCTGCATCAATAACGTCCGGTAAAACTCTCTCTAATGTTGAAGACAAATAGAATATACTCAGTGAGTACCATGTGCCAGCATTTAGGACTCTACAGAAAGTCATCTCTGCATTGAATGATGTCTGTAAAGGAACAGGAAACTGTTAAAGTAATTGAAGTACAGAGGGCATCCACTTGTGTCAGTTTAACAAGCAGAACACTGTGTTGTACATCAGCAAAAGACTCTGAACTGTCTTCCTGCACAGGAAAGACTGGTACAGGCCATGTTACAGCAGATTAACCTGAAGTTAGCAGTGGCATGGATAACAGTAACAGGGTGCATCAGGAAGGGAAACCAACTTACCACAGCTACCTGAAGATTAGAGCTGACAGATCTAGTAAAATTCTGAAGTATCAAGATACCCAAAGTAATTGTATCTCTAGACAATCTCCATTTAGTAATTATAATATCAAAGCACCTCCAATGCAATTAACTAATTACTGCTACTACTACTAATAAATATATATATACGCATATTTACAGGGAGGAAGTGACAGCTAGCTGACATTCAACATAATACCTCAGCTGAGAAAGAAAGGGTAATATCTTCCTGCTTCAGAGACAGGAATACATAAAACTGAATTGTAAAAATGCAGGTGATATCACAACCACAGAAATGTCTCAGGCTTTCTTACCAGTGTATTTTATTTATTCATAGATGTACATAAACACACATACAAGTACACACTCCCAAAAAAATTTGGCAAATGGTTTGACCAGATGGAGTCCTATGCATCCCCAGGGAAGGAGCCTGTGGAAACATAGACAACATGCATATTACCATCCATAAAATACTCTATGAAAAAAATAAAACACTGAAAAGAACTCTTACCCACATGTCCAGACAGAGTCATAGCTTCCAAATAAGCCACCAGTACCTTAGGGTCAGATAAAGAACACTGTGGTCATTTAGCATGTGTTCAGCTAGACAACCAAAAATGTTACTGTAGATTCTGGGCAACTTTTACATCATGAGTTATATTCTGGAAACAGAGGATATCAAGATTATTTTTGTAACTGAATTTTGCAAACAGGATACTTAAAACTTTCAAGTAGAGAAGAGATTTTTTAATGTAAAATGAGATATGAACTTACACTCATGTTTTGACTCATCCAGGAGAAAAAAAAAAGAAAAAAAAAAAGAAAAAAAAAACTAATAAATCCAGCACCTTCCAGAAGGATTGATCCTCAGGCAAAACAAATTCACACTAGAAAACATTGAAATTGCTGACTTTTACTTTCCACTTAATTCTCTCTACTCAGTCTTAAAAACTTTATCTCATAGATTATTTTGTTTTGCAGCTATATGTCTGTGAATCCAAAATAAAGTGGTTTTAGAGTTCAAGGAAGCCTCCAATGTGAATTATAATGTCTGCACATAAATATACATTTGCATAAGAAAGTATCTACCTTGCTATAATCCTAGTTTAGAAGGATTATTTTTTTTTCCTTTGGAAGAATGTTCAGAAAGTTATACTGTCAAAATGCAGAGTTGGAATCCTTTTTTTTTTTTTTTGTGTTTAGCAACTGCAGACAGTCAGATTTCAGAAGAATTTCCTAATTGAGCAAAAGGCAGTAGCACCATGGAAAGACAATTCACATTAGCGATATAGATCATAGTTTCTAGAAGAGTAACTAATGGTAAAGTAAATGGCTTCAAGCTGTCAGTAAATGTACCTTAGAGGATTCTAAAAGGTTTTAAAGATTAGGTATCATAAGTTAGGTATCATAATTTGTCCCTTTTGTCATTTAAAAAGTGCTATTTATTGAAGCCTATTTGTCTACTTATATATAAAACCTCTCTTCCAGATTTCTCTGAAAAAAAAAAATATATATATAAAAAAAAAAAAAAGATGCATTGGGTAAGTAAGTTGGGAACAATTCTATTTTGCTGTGTTTTATTCAGGTCACTCTACTCTTCAAATTTGTTTCAAGTAAGCCAATCAAATATTTAAGGCTCTGGTCCATTTTCACTGAATTGTTTTATGATTTTTAGATATTTAGGACTTGATTCAGCTGCTTGCCCAGAGATCTATTATACCACCTCAGACACCTGAGAGAATCCAGGGTTTCTATATAGAAATGGCAAATATAACACAGAAGAAGACCCATTTCCTCTGGAGCTCCAACAGAGGGTTGAGTAGGATGCTACTATACCACATACATGTATGTGTGGGTAACAGATTAAAGTGCAGGGGGTATATCAGATGTGCCCCCCTCCTTTAACATTGTTCTTCTGTGGACCCTGGAGTGGAGGTTTAATGGGTTTAATTTCTCTGCCTGCATACAAAACTTAGTTGCATGACCATGAAATAAGTCAATTCTTATCACACTTCCTTAATTCCTCATGGACTCAGGGAAGGCAAACAGTATTTTTTGTCCTCTGTGGTGTGACCACATTCCCAAGAGCCATTTAGACATGAGCTCTCAATATATATTTCACTGGGAGGTTAAGCTTCTTATGAGAAACTAAGCACCCTAAGTCAGTACTTACTGCAGCTCTGATAATAATGCAGGGAGCTGCATGTGAACACCATGTTGTCACTATACCCTGAACATGAACCACATGGCATGATGTTCATGAAAGCAAAAAATCTTTATTATCTCACTCTTCTACTCTTCCCTGTCCCAGAAATCCATCTTGCTGGATCCATGCCAGCATATTTATGTAGTGCTCGTGATCATGACCATTCTGCACAATGAAAGTAGAAATCAAAATAAAAGACTAAATTGTAGTTCACGAGCTTAAAAAATGAACAGAAGACATGAAAAGGTTATGAGCCTAACAGAAAGCAAGAATGAATGCAGACATGCTCAACAGAGTTCTTTTGGCCTATTAACATAGAGAAGCACAATTTTTATATATAGCGTGCAGTCAGTTAAGAGCCTTTAGGGAACATTGCTGATTATGTGAAGCAGGGACAGGAAATGTGCACACTTTGGCCTGGATGGCCCTCACTTACTTTTATTAAAAGAAATCCAAACTAACTGTCTAGCTAGTTGTCTGAGATAAGTATGCATTACTCCCTGGAGGTACCTAGTCTTCTCTAGAGTTCCACCAGAATGAGCCCACGTGACTGGTACAGGCTGTACATGTAATTAAGTCTCTATATAGAGAGTATGCTTGATTTTTACTTTTTATTTTTTCCATATCATCTCCTTGAACCCTGTGGCTCTCTGTCTGTGTTTACACCATGCAGGTGCTGTGCCTGACTGCAATCTAGATAGCACTTCTGTCTTCCCAGCCTTGCAGTGTTGAGTGGGAATGTATTAAGGAATGCATTTGCAATATATTTAAAACCTGGTTTCAAAAACCAATTTAGTTAGCTATCTCTCTATCAACAATGCCCAAACACTTAAAAGCAAGGAAGTGAATAGATGCCATCACAAACTGTCCACTGCTACCTCTGAAATTAATGCATGTATCTCATCAAGTGTAATGAAATGCATATTTCATTGCAATCCAATGACCTTACCAGTGACCCACGGAAAGGTGGGTATTATTAGACGTGGGGGGGTTGTTATCTTGATTTCAGTAGCAGAATATTTCTTCAAAGGAAATCTGTTACACAGAGAAAACTAGCAGCTAATTATCTATTGAAAAGGAAAATGCCATAGTAAGATACTTGTGGTACATTACAAAACTGTGTATATCCTCAAGCAAGGGCAGAAGAATGGTTTCAGTTCACCCAAGATTTATGGCTGGATTCTGCCTACTGGCTTTAATTGTCTCACATAGATGCTACAATCAATACTTGAAATGCCCTTGCCTGTTCCTAGCAAGATGATTCAGATTACCTAAATTACCTGCCTATTGTGCCTACACTCAGTATATTGTCCATGGAAATAAATTAAAAGAGTAGGAACCCCCGCAGAGTGAATCAGAGGGGGGTCATCTATTTTGCTTTGTAATCAAGCTCTTCCAAGGCAAGCCTGTTGTGCAGCTGTCCCAGCAGGTCTGCCCAAGAGATGAACCTTCACCAACCTTCACATCTTAGGTTGTACAAGGACTCCTGGCTGCAGGCAGGTCTCCCAGACCCTCCTTCTATAGGGCATCTGGGCAATTTGCAACAAGCTCTCTTCTCCTCCACCTTTGGATGAGAAGTTGGAAGCAGTTTCATTGTCTTTAAATTGTGCAAGCAGTAGCTGGAGCACTGACAGGTCTAGCTCACTACCTTTATGTAAAACCAGGTAAAAGTCCAGGCCACCTCCACAGGGTGAGTAATGTTGGGGTTGACAAGAACACAGATGCCTACAGGACTGAAATGTGTATTTTGGTAAACATTCTGTGTAATTACACTTTGTGTTTATATCTCATAAGGGTTATACTATATGTAGTATGCAGTTACTAGTAAACTTATGATATTTTACATATATAATTCACTTTGGCTTACAGTTGAAATGTTGTTTTGTAATAAACTCTTCTCTCTTAGTGAGAGTAATACAGGAACAGGGACGCTGATAGAAATACCTGCAGGTTTATTAAGTTTGTGAACATTGTTCATTTGCACAGAAAAACAGGTCAAACTTGATTGTTTATTCTTTAAGCAGTACCAATTTTAAATCGTTCCTAACTATACTTCTATTTTTTTTTTAATTGCTTGGGATTTCAAAATATATGTCAGCTGCTGGCCTCACTGTTTTGCCTAGTAGCAATGAGGAAGTTTTAAATATTGTGCTTGTTTACATCTCTGGCATTTTGGCAGGTGAGATGTTTCCTTTTCTTTATTACTTTATTTAGATAAAAAAAAAATACTTGACATACATCTTTGTTTCTTTTCATTATTCTTTTATTTAGGCAAATAAAATAAAAGTTGACATACGTTTTTGCTTATCAGTATCATAAATACTACCGATGTTCTAGCAGCATTTGATGTTGCCATACTGATATGAAAGCCCTCCAGCCCTAACTGCTGTAAAAACATACTAAAATATACTCCCCATTGCCAGAAGAACCCTATGATCTAAAGAGAGAAGGGGGATGAGGAAAAGTTAGCCAGAGGTGTTTCATGTTGGTTAGATAGTGTTACTTCATTTCAACTGCCTATCTATATAGGACAGAGTGTAGCTGAAATGTCTTGGTCTTTGCACTGCTATTCGCCTTCTACTTCTCATTTTCTTGCCAAGTCATTTATAGTGGAATATGGGATGAAGGGTGGAAAATATGGGTGTGAGATACTAAGACTTTCACATGCATGCAAGTAAGAAAAAGTAGTAGGTAGGAAAGGGAGGAAGGAGGAAAGAAGAGACAGAGTGTGAGGAGCAGGGACCTGAGAAGGGCAAGGGGGGCACTTGGCTGAAGCAAGCAAGCAACAAGGCAAGCAACAGCACACAGCTTCACAGTAACATGAGAATGTAAGGCAAGGTATCTCCCTGGAGGTACCAAAACCTGTACTGTTGTTCACTTTGTCAACCTCAGTGGTCACCACCAGTGTACGTTTCACTCCCTACAATTTTGATGAGATTCATTCTGTCTCTTTTACTCTTTCCTGGACTTCACTTTTGGCTAACTTTGTGTCTAGACTGTTCACCATTTGTTCATTTTTCATATTCCTCTGTATTTGAAGTCTCTTCATACATTGCTTTTATCCTCTTTGTTCTGTCATCATTTCAACCCTATTTCTTCATGCTTCTCATCTAAGTTGTGACAATATTTGTTTTTATTGCTTCTTCATTTCTACAATTACTTAACTAAACTCTTTCTGATCACATGTCCACAAGTAAAAGTGCAAACCAGACCAGTCAATACCCTTTTTATCGTCCCACTAATCTAATTGCTACCTCTGACAAAAATTAATTAATTAATTAATTTAAAAAAAAAAGGGGAGGGGGGATTTGTTCTCATAAGTTCAGAAGTATACGACAAAATCACTATACTTACATAAAATGAGAGTTCTTTTTCTTTGATCCTCATTCAGCAAAGACCTTACACCATGCCTAACATTTAGCCTCAGCACAAATCTCATTAAAATCAATCACGTGCTAAAGGCCCTAAAATAAGCTCTCATGGCAACAGACATCTGTAACTAGTTAGAAACACTTAACCATCCATAACTATCTTTCTGCACTGTGCTCCTGCTTCTGTTGCTGCATGATCAATCTTCATTCCTGTCTCTTTGTGCCTGGACACAAATTGCTTTGGTTCTTGAAAATCTAACTCACTCAAATTTACTCCTATCCCCTTCCCTTCCTCCTTTCTATGTATGCAGAAATATTTTCCTTCTATCAGCCGGCCTTACTGAAAAGTAAACCAAACATACATCCTCTGTGCATCACAGTGAGTTAAAACCCTCTTTCCTTCCTCTTTTGTAAATTTTTACCCAAGAAATTCCACATGCCCCCTGTGGGAAACATGGATGGTGCATGATTTTCACTTTTTCAGTTTCAGGTTATTCAGCAAAATATTCTGTTGATCCATTAATGTCTTCAACCAGCTTTCAAACCACGGTAATCTTTTAACAATACTTGTCTGCAGTAGTTTTTAAACTTGTTTTTCTTGGAATGCTTCCTATTATAATCAGCAATCTTCTCCGACTTATTATACCCCCTCCAGTAACATTTTTCTTATAAAGCCTCAAGCTATGATTTCTTTTCTGCTCTCCTTTTTTTTTTTTTTTTTTTTTTTACGCTCACTAGGTCTCTCAATAAGTTATATTCTGTACCTACTATCTCATATCTATCTCTAAAGAGGATTACTAACATGCTAACAACAGTAACTCTGGTTTACTTTAGTCTGAATGAATTCTCTAAAATCTGTTTATAATATACCTACTGATGAATTTTCAGCTACCTCATCTATTTTAATCCCTCCTTTTCTATCACTATCCACAACTGCACTTACAGTAATGGCACATTGAAATTTCAGGGCAGACAGTTTTAACTAAGAGATGCATTTTGCTGAATTTTAGAAGGTGACTGACAAGTTAGATTTCATGACAAACAGGATTAGGGTGCAGGAGATGGCCCCAGGGATTAGATCTGAAGCCAGCAATTCATGCCCATTGCTGTGATTGCAACATAGAAGAAAGTTTCTGGTTTTTTTTTGACTTCTGTGAACTTCCATCTTAGCCCTTAATGTGCACATGGTGAGACAGTACAATGGATGTGTAAGATGATTGCGTTAATACAGGTGTGATGAAACTGTTCACACAAATGTCTAAGAAAAAAAGGAAACAGTCCTAACAAAGGGGTTTTTGTTGTTGTTTTGGTTTTGTTTTGTTTTTATTTTTGGAAATCACTTAGATCTTTGAGATTATTGTCACTCTAGTTTTCAATTAAAGTCTGTGAAATCACTTTGAGAAAAGAATGGTTGTTACATGCATAAATAACTTTTATTTTTGGACTTTTAATCTTTTGGAGGCCTTTTTACTGGCCTCCAGAGAGGTCACTGAAACTAATGAAAAAATTAACATCAACCGTTTTGAGTCAGGCCAGAAATGGAGAACCTCAGATTTCCCAGTTGCATGGTATTAGAAACAAGTGAATCCCTTTCATCTAAATATAGCTCTGCCTCCACCATTTTCATATGTAAAATTCAGAAGCTTAACTCCACTACTGGTATCACTCAGATGCTTTTCCCAAGCCACTTACAAAAAAAGCCATCAGAAATTGTTGCTGTGTCATTTTCAGTATCAGTATTGCAGCTTCTGTCCACTGCAGATTAAAAGTCTCTTTCAAGCACTTTGAATTTAAGTAAATCACAGTAGCACTCCAGTTACTCCATAATCTTTACTGGAACACTTTCCTGGCATATTTAGACTACAAACATTCCTGTCAGCACCATGGAAGTCAGGAGACTGTGAAACCTCTTTGCTACAACATGGCTCCTGAGGAGAATGAAAGCTTTTAATTTTTAGCAATCCCTTTACTGAGTACAGTATTACTGTGGCAGAGATATTTTCCTTTTAGAGCTAGGCAAATCCAAGCAGATAATAAATAATTTTTTATTCATTGTATTATATGTTGACTATTACTCAATTTTACTAAAAAATCTCTTCTCTGTGGAATATGTTGTTCAAAATGTTTGAAATAATAATTATTATAATTAATAACATTGCAGTATAACTGTTTATTTATCAATGAAGAGAAAATTAGCGATAATTATCTATATGTCTTAAGTATTAGAACCAAGGAAGCACTGAAGCTGAATTTAACAAATTTCATTGGTTAATATCTATTGGTTGGTGTTTGTTTTTGTTTTTCTTGTTGTTTGTTTTGTTTTGTTTACAGATGTGTAAAACAGTTTACAACGTTTCTTTAGCACCTTCATCCCACAGAGTTTGATGCAAATATTCTGCTTAAAGTACAAAATAGGCACTGCTGTGAGGACATACACATGAACACAAAATATCAAGTGTTATAGCCAGGATTCATGCCCCCAGCTTCAGGCAGTCCCTGTTACAGTTCTGTATTGCAAATGTGGAGAGA
Organism: Cygnus olor; assembly: GCF_009769625.2. NCBI lineage: Eukaryota > Metazoa > Chordata > Aves > Anseriformes > Anatidae > Cygnus > Cygnus olor. The sequence goes on along the minus strand of NC_049169.1, from coordinate 39,708,257 downwards.
GAAGCAACTCATGAAAGATTCATGTCTTTGGCAGCCTAAGTCACCCTTTGCTGGTGACTAACTTGCACGGTGGGGCAGTTTTATACAGATATTTAATCACTTAAGCCTACAACCTAACAGGCTTTTAAGCCCTTACCTTCTATTGCAATAAATTTAACAAGGGCACCTTGGTCAGTCAGGCAGTGTTTAGAGAGACTTTCAAAAACAGCTAGGTACCTAGGGTAGGATTCAAAACATCAAAATTCAGATGTCTCCAATTTGAGTATATAGAGCTAAGCTAAGAACACAGATTCTGATTTCAGCAAATCAAAATCTAATCAACAAACAGTGAAGATTACAGTGTGATTCCTTTGATCAGATGTAGAGGTTTGCTCTAGACTGAGATGTAGGCACCTACAGCAGTGATACTGAAAGTCAGCAGATCTGAATCCCCACCGTTAATTTAAATCAAAGTTCACAAAGAATTTACCTTCATTAGTCAATACTCTACTAGGCACATCTTTAGGCATCCAAATACCATTAATTGACCCTTTGTACTCCCAGTGGAAAATCTCCACAGTTTCAAAGGAAGTTGGATCAGTCTGTGACGGTACTTCACACTAAGTTGTTATAAGTATCAATTACTCTGTATGGCTGCAGCCAAAAGTAAATCTGGTCATACATGCATGCAGCAAAATAATGCCTGAGACAAAATTAAGCTGTGTTTGCTTCTCAGCCTTCTCAAATGTAAGACTTAGTAAAGTCAACTCTGATTTGGTCTTATTCATGCTTCTAGACAGTAGTGACTTTATGGCTACCTAAGGCATTCTCATTAATGCATGGCAGAGTTTCTATGTATCACTTGTCTTCTGCATAAATTTTTCATTTGTAGTTTATTCACAGAACTCTTTACTTATGCCCTTGAAGAGTCATCTTCTTCAAATGACTGAACTGACTGCATTACACTAAATACGTCAGTAAAATGTTTTTGGGAAGTGAAACAATATTTTAGTCTTTTCAAACTATTCCTGTTATTCATAATGCCTGATCCTTCACTGGGTAGGAATGTAACATGACTATGGCATTGGGTATGCCTTGAAAAATGGTACATTATAAAACATAATGAGATCGGCTAATTGCAGACAAAATCAGGATAGAAATAAATCACCTATTTTTTTAACTAAAATTAATTAACTAATGCCTTTATTGGGGATATTATGGATTCTCTATCATTCAATCTTATTATAACAAAATTGTCTGTCTTTCTCAAAGAGGTACAGTGCCTTGATAAGAAGTTACAGTCTTGATATATGAAGTACTTGTTGAAATTATGTCTTGCATTACAAGAAGTCAGGCTGTCTGTCCACTATGGTCCTTCTCGTCCTCAACAACTGAAGTTCTCATTTAGACTTTGAACCAAAGCCCACTGAATTCAGTGGGAAACTTTCCTTCAGTATCAAGAGACACAAAACAGCTATAATATGCAAACTCACTTTTCACTATTTCTGATGCCTGAGACTGGAAGGAAGGAAGGAAGGAAGGAAGGAAGGAAGGAAGGAAGGAAGGAAGGAAAGAAGGAAGGAAAGAAGGAAAGAAGGAAAGAAGGAAAGAGAAAAAAAAAAGTTTCTATTTACGCCTGGAAATGGGATATATGTAGTGGAACAGAGGGCTTCAGTCTGTATGAATTTCACACATACAGCTTTCAGGATTGCTACCTCTTGCACTAATACAGTACTAACTAGGTTGTTCAGTAGAAAATATGAAAAAGTTAATGTCAGAGCAGAAAAATTAATGTCTGGATATTATGTTGGTGTTGTAGACTTAAAGTTAAATGAGTAGGGGTGCATTGTGTACAATCATGTATGAGAACCAATTTCCTCTTGTCTTGAACCTGGAAGTCATCTTACTGAAGGTATGGAAAAGAAAGCACAATTTAGCCTTTAAATTACTTTGTTCTATCTTGGGGAAGAAATATAGAATATAGTGAGCTACAATTGTTTCTCATTATGTCACTCATTAATAAATAATAATTAGTAATGTCCATGCCCAGATGCCCACCTTGCTGAGATATCTAAATTATGCTGTTGAATACTTTCAGTGTTCTGTACATGGTGTTTGTCAAAGTTTAGTTACCACATGACCTCCCTAGGATTCTCAGGTTGGTATATTTAAGATTAATAAGATATTTGCACTCTATTAGGAAGCAATTTAAGAAGATACATTTAACTATTATGAATTATTGCATGAATTAATATAATCTCTCCTCTTTATTAGTACAAGTTATCTAAATGGTGTCTGCTTCACTCTGAGATGAGGACCCTGAACTGGATTTTTTTTAAGGACATTGTTCTGACAGAATCATAGAATCATAGAATATCCTGAGTTGGAAGGGACCCATAAGGATCATCAAGTCCAACTCCTGGCACCACACAGGTCTACCCAAAATTTCAGACCATGTGACTAAGTGCACAGTCCAAACGCTTCTTAAACGCCAACAAGCTTGGTGCAGCGACTACTTCCCTGGGGAGCCTGTTCCAGTGCGCGACAATCCTCTCGGTGAAGAATCTCTTCCTGACATCTAGCCTAAACCTCCCCTGCCTCAGCTTGACACCATTCCCATGGGTCCTATCACTGATGACTAAAGAGAACAGATCGGCGCCTTCCCCTCCACTCCCTCTCCTGAGGAAGCTGTAGGCCGCGATGAGGTCTCCCCTCAGCCTCCTCTTTTCCAGGCTGAACAGGCCAAGTGACCTCAGCTGCTCCTCATACCTCTTCCCATCTAGGCTCTTCACCATCTTTGTAGCCCTGATAATGACAGTAAGTCAGACCATACAGGGAAAGTATCAAAAATTCAAACAATGGTCCTCTATGGGGACAATTGAGAACGGTTGTTTAAACATCTACACATCCAATTGTGCATCTGAATCTGAGTTAAGATGAATTAAGAGTAGTAGACAGACACAAGCACATAGGTTTATTTTGGTATTCATTTTGTAGGTATAGCAGTTACCTACACAAATGGACATGTTCAAATGTAGCTCTGCAAATGCTAAAACATATTTGCCTTCACTGGTGCCATGGTCTTGCCTGGGATAGATTTAATTTTCTTTGTAGGGTCTCATATGGTGCTGCATTTTATATTTTTGATAAAAATAGTAGTGATACCACACCAATGTTTTTTGTTGTTGCAAAGTACCACTTACACAGAGCCAAGCACTTTTCAGCTTCTTGTGCTGCCCTGACTGCGAGGAGGCTGGGCTTTCTCAAGGAGCTGGGAGGGCACGCAGCCAGGACAGCTGACCAAAATTCACCAAAAGGGTATCCCATACCACTTGGTGTCATGCTCAGCGGTAAAAGCTGTGGTAAAGAAGGAGGAAGGGGACAACATTTGGAGTGATGGCATTTGTCTTCCCAAGAAACTGTTCTGTGTGCTGAGCCCTGCTTTCCTGGGAACAGCTGAACACCTGCCTGCTGATGGAAAGTAGTGAATAAATTGTTTGCTTTGCTTGCATGAGAAGGTTTTGCTTTACCTAGGAAACTGTCTTTGTCTCAACCCATGAGTTCTCACATTTTTACTTTTCTGATTCTCTCTCCCATCCCACCTGGTGAGAGTAAGGGAGTAGCTGTGTGGTACTTAGCTGCCTGATGGAGTTTAACCACAACAACCGGTTAACCTTCAGAGGTCCTACAGGCAGTTTCCTGTTTTCTTTGAATACAAATGTCCAGAATCATCTTGCACACAGTCAAACAGGGTGATATTGTGTGAGCACTCTCATTAATTTTAATGAAATTAGTTTCTGAGTAAGGTGCTATTCCATGAGAGTGAAGGTGACTATATCTGATCCAAAGACATCGCTGTAGGCTGCTCCACTGTATCTCTCCATATTACATTTTCTAACTCATATGAGCTGGGTTTGGTATTTTTTAATTATTATTTTCTTTTATTTATTTTATTTTAGAAGGTTTTCATATGCAATAGCATCAAAGGGAATATTATTACTTTCTATAGAGATTCTAAGGATTTGGATTTCTAGCTCTCTCACCAGTTCCTAGAGTGAGTGCTTACATTCTACTTACAGACCTAGGACAGACAAAATTTGGGACGTGCACTTCAAAGCTAAAGCAATTTCTGTCTTCTAACAACATTGTTTTCAGCTGCTAAGATCTAAAGCACAGGTACGTGACTAGAATGAAGGGATCCCAGGAAGTTCCATGTGATACCACACTTAGAGATGATGTCTACCTGGCGACAGGCACCACCTGGACAATTCTATTAATAGACAAAGTTTTGAAAAAACAAAAACAAACAAACAAAAAAACACCAATAGATAAGTCTTATATATGAATTTTGCAGGCAAAGCTACCTGCAAAACTTTGTCCTTAATGACAGGGAGACAATAATGCTTATAATCAAAAAATTTGAAGAAATACAGAAATTTAAGTAAATTCACATTAAATGATGCCCAAGAAGCCACATTCCAAACACTTATCTGATATACTTCCAATCTTATATCTATTGTGTAATTATCACGTTTTTGTTTCTTGGATATCCTTCCCTTACTCTGCACAAAATATTCTCACTTTCCATACACTAAACCCCCTGATTTACTTCTTCTGTTACTAATTTCAAGTACCTCTAGTTTTGGTCTCCAAGTAAGAGTGTATAAATATTATATAAGCCAAATGAATGCGCTTAAGATAGAAATATGTCTTATGTATCGCACATAAGCATAACTTCCATACCACCATCCAAATCAGATTTGTTACTCAACTTCCCTCCACTCAAGCACATCTGTAACACTGGTTAAATGACAACTTCACAAGTGACAAGAGCCTGGAAGTATAAGGGTCCTTATCCACAAAACACCAAGGAATTACAGCAATATTATCATGAACAGATAATAGAGAACTCATTTGCAATGAATTATAAAGGGTCTAAATCATTTGGTTTTTAATAGTCCTCTTACCTCTGCCTCTTTGACTATTTTCAAGGCTGCCAATGCTTTACCTTGGCAGACAGACGTACCCAGAATTACAACAATCCAATCTGAGGAGGTCATGAGAACATGAATCTAATGAATCTAGGCTAATAATTACAGCTCATTTAATTACCTCTGAGATAAAGCAGGAGCTGTAATTTTTTTATAATTGATGTTGCTGACATCTTTGTACCTCTTAAGTTGTATTAGTTGTAAAATCTGCCACGTTAATGTTGAAGTTGATAAAAATGTCACAAAGTAAAGCAAAGATAATGGAACAGGAGAGTCTCTAAATGTCAAATAAGTATAAAGGTATTGATGGATAGCTACTTTACTGCCTTTATGTCACACATGAGCTCTGCAATAATTGTACATGTGTGAGGAAGGAAATCAGGAGCTCCTGACTGAAACACAGCAAAGGTTTTGTTTGGTTAGATTTTCTCGATGTAATTCTAATTTTTTATACTTGCCTTAGGCCATTGTCATAAAAGCGGATGCATTAGACTGGACACTTGGTGGAGGAGTCTGTGTTATTATACAGACATCCATATTAAATTATTGGCTGGCTTCACGCCCTGAAACTGGTAAACTTGTAATTACATGGCAACCATATTCAGGTAAATTACCTTACTGAAGTTTTGTATCTACCACACTGGGAATTTGGAAAATAGCCCCTTTAGCAATTGCGAAAAATATCTGGCTCAATAAAATTCTTTTCTCATTCAGAGAATTGATTATTCTTTCTCCATGGACTGATCCTGTGCCATTGCAGCCAACAAGAGTTTTAGAATCAATGAGAGTTTAACTTAATCGGGAATAAGAGCAGGTCCTCTGTGCCTGATGGACCTTGAAATTAACACAACTTCCTCATATTTTTGCTTTTTCTCCAGCACCCCCTGTGCCATTCAAATTTCAAAGTGGTGTTTCCAGACAACTCACTCTCCCCCTGCTGGACCTTGACCAGCAGAGCACAAAAGGAGGTGAACAGAGGTCCCACAGGGACAGAAGTTTGTTAAGTGTCCTTGGTTGGTTGGTTCTTGAGAGTAATGTTTGCCTTAGCCAATAACTTAGGATCCCTTACTTCCTCACATCTTAGGCAAAATCTTGTTGGCCAGGTGTTTGGCCCATGAGTCCAAATGGCATCATGGGGTAGGTTCACAGAGCTCAGCTGTGGGCCCAGTGGGACTGCTCACAGTGTGTTGGCATTACAAATTACCAAGGAGCAGCAAACAAGAGAGAGACAGCCCTCTCTGTACACCATAGCCCAAGTCTTCTCCCCATAATGCGTCCCTCCAGATGCCAGAGAATAAGGAGCAGTTTATAGGGAAGACAGAAGATCAAGGTCTAATGCAGATACCTTGCTAAGATTGTATTGGCCTGCTCACCTGCAGAACACAGACTTCATGTGTACTTCTTCTGCTTTAATTTAGGTTAAAAATTCTTTGAAATTATTTCTGCCTGTATCAGTTCACCTCCTGGTGCTATCACATTTCTTGTGGTCTACTTTAACAGCATCAGCCATGACCTGTTATAAATACAATGAATGATGAATATTTACTATTTCTAGCATCATATGAAAGATAATAGCTAAAATGAATCTTCCTGCTGCCCTTTTAATGAAAACACAAATGTGTACACATGCATGCACACACACATATACTGTGTAAATTGTATTCTCTATAGCAACATCCAGTCAAAACCAGACAACCATATTTCTCATAAGTGGAATAATAATAATAATAATAATAATAATAATAATAATAATAATAATAATAATAATAATAATATATTCTTTGTGTGACCTTTTCAAAACAACAGTAGTGACTTTGAATTTTGAATTCATTATACTAATTTATTGTTTTCCCGATTTTTTTTTAATTGTACTAAATGTACATTTTATTCATCAATATATACATATAAAAGACAAAGTTTCTCTCTGTTTATGTGGCTGATAGTCATTCAGCTTTTGTTGTTTCACAGAATGTTTAGCTGCAAAAATCCCTTTATTTTCAACAACAAAAACAAAAAAAAAAAAAAAAAAAAAAAAGGAACATTGATCCAGAAATTTAATGTGGGTATGTAACAGTGAAAAATGGGCAAACAGGACTCTAGGATCACTTAAAAAAAAAAAAAAATTGGAAACCACAGCAGCTCAAGAAGGAAGAAGTAATAAACTGTTTACCTTTTGCTTCATTGATCTTGGATTACACCAACGATGACAAACAGTCATAGGAAAAGAAGAACAAGGAGCACAGCACAAAAAGTGAGGTGACTATGTATATTCATTCCTCTGAGAAGATTGTTGTGACACAGCAGTTTTAAAAACTCTCTGATAACAGAGAAAAAGAAACCATACAGATTCCTCACCTACTTGAATAATCTCATAGAATTGATCTAGGCATTTAACATTTTAAATGTTAGATGCTGCCAGCTAGCCAGTTGCAATCTAACACTTCAAAATAAATATATTTTTTATTTTATTGTACAGATGAACTAGAGTTGATGGAAATTCAGTTTCAGTGGTATGATTTTGAAAAAGCTGAGTGTCTTGTAAGACCTTAAACCAATGAGGAGAGGAGAGGAGAGGAGAGGAGAGGAGAGGAGAGGAGAGGAGAGGAGAGGAGAGGAGAGGAGAGGAGAGGAGAGGAGAGGAGAGGAGAGGAGAGGAGAGGAGAGAATTTCATGTCAAGTTAACAGCAAAGACAGCTGTTATATTATATGTATCAGAAAACTCCACTGTATCCATCCAGGGTGTATACCTGAATATAAGGCACAAATTAGCTTCTCACTACCTATGGGGACAGAAAATTCATGGTTCACTGTATTTAACCTACTTTCAGCCTGCCACTCATCTAGGCTTACGTATTTCATGATGCAGAAAGTGTCCAAGGAGCAGCATATGAACATGGCTGAAATTTAACTGTCTAAACGTCTAGCTAAGAGAAATTTAAGCTTCCAATTAATGTAAGCATAAAACTAATGTGCAAAAATGTGCACATTGATTACTACTTCTGCACATAATAGGAGAAGAATGGTTGCCTCATACCTAGCAAATGAGTGATTGGTGTATGTAAGGGACACAAGCAAGGTCAGCATAAAACAAAGGTTTGGAGACAGACACCAAATGAGAGGGTCCCAATCCTGCCAGCTGAAGCAATGCAGAAGGAGCTGTTCCCAAACAGTTATTTTGTAAAAACAGCAATTTACCCTCTGCCTTTCACTTCAGAAGCACTACGAAGTGTGAAGGAGTTTCACAAACATGTTTGTCAGAATGCATTTCTCTCTGTAATTTCCACAGTTGTTACTTTGATTTCATACTCCAAGATGTGGGTTGTCTTCTTTATGGTATTCATTTTGAGCATGTGTATCATGCCTGCTCTTTGCTTTTAACCTAGCAAGACTCATTTTATCCTAAGTTTGATAACTAAAACAGACTGATCACCTCATTCTGTTTCTCTTTAGTTGTACGGTTACTATAGAGTAAATAATTAATTATACATCAGACTTTAGGGTCTGCCTTTTATAAATATAAAAAGGGGTGAAACTGAGACCAAAAAATTTAAATCCTGATTCTTCTCCAGTACTGAAATAAAATCTTTCCTATGCTAGCTTCAACAGTTTTACATGGTTAACTTTTAAATTATTTACAAAGTGAAAATTATCACAATAAGTGATACGTAACCATTCTATCTCTACTTCTGTACTTATCTTGCTGTCAGATGCTTGCGGATAAGTATGTGAATATTTTCCTGAGGTGGAGCACTCTCCTGAATCCTGGCCTTAACAGTTAAGAGACCTGACTATAAGGAACATTTCTTATTTCACTGAAAATAAACCACAGCTGGAATGGAAGAGACAGTTATCCAGCAGTATACAGCACCATTATCCAATAGTTCATGGCTGAAGGTGCATAACTTCTTACTTAGATGAAATTCTCAGAGGCAATTTGAGGTAAATACAGTATAGTTTTCTGATACATAATTTAACAGCTGTCTTTTGCTTTGCATTTTGATTTTCTTTTCTTTCTCTCCTGAAGTGAACAAAATGTGTTGAAAATCTACATATTAGTGCTACTGAAATTTATTTTTCTTGGCATCCCATATCCTGTTTCCTTCTTTCCCAAGTTTGCTGTTCTCAGCTTCCCAAGTACTGCAATACCCCAGCTGCATCTGATAATTCTCAATGACAGGAAAAAAGAGAGAGAGAGAGAGAAAAGAAAAACACTCTGCAAAAATAATATACTCATTTTCATGCCAAGTTTAAAAGAAAAATAAGTAAATGAACAGCTGGACTACAGTAAATGATTTTTAACTAGTTTAAGGGAATTTTATATACAATCTTCTCTAAGTATTTCCTCCACACCTGCAGCAATCCTTTTTTCCTCCATCTCCTATTCCATGCTGAATGAAGATGATGATAACATGGGATCCTGAATCATCAGTTAATCTAGAAGAAAATCCTATGTTGCAAGAAGCATGGTTAATTCTACTTTTCAATTTGGTGCTGTCCTACTGTTCTATGGCAAAAACAAACAAAAACAACAACCAAAAAAATCTCTAGTGAATCTTTATATCAGAATAACAAGAATACTACAGATAAACCTTTATCGTAAATTGGGTTATTTTTATTGATTTTATTGGAACTTGGAAAGTTCTTTCCCATATGAGTTGGGGATGAGGAGATAAGGTATTAGAATTGTATCCATAAAGAAGGATTTCTAAAATGTTTTGGAAAAAAAGTGTGTGCATAACATTGTTTCAGCATTTGAATGACCATGCCCTATTTGGTTATTCTCACTGGGAGCTACCAGATGTGTTTTAGATATGCCTATTGATAGCTACCAAACTCATTCTAGATATTCCTACAGCCCGTTTGTGAGAAAAATCTCAAATAATTTTCTTCAGACAGGATCTTCTGTGAACCTATTTTATTCACGATTGCTATGGCGGGCATCCTGTCAATTAGGAGCGCATTTTAGTAAACAGATCATAACCTTTTATTCCCTATTACCCAACACCTGATCACCTCCCCTGTTTTCTCATTGGCTGAGTACTACAGGTTCACAAGCTACTCGATGCTCCTCTATATCATATATGTACAATTTTTCTTTCTTTTTTTTTTCAACCCTTTAATTTCTCCTTTTCATTTCTTTTTTTTTCTCTTTCTTATGTTTTGAGAACTTGTGATCTTTGTTTTACTGTGCTCACACTGCTCATCCTGTTTTTCTCAAGCTTCCACCTTATTTTGGAACAGTGAGGCCTTCTACTGTCCACTTATCTACTTAGCATTTCTCCTTATTATGACTACACGACTACCTTGGAATACAGAAATTTAGTTCTCTACTGCAAAAACACAATTTAGTTTCTCACATGTTGTATTACAACATGGAACCTTCCATTATTCTTACTTTCAGTAAGCCTCGATATAAACATTAAGCTTGCTTAAGCTCCATTCATTAATATATTTTAAAATATGAGAATGGGATTAGGTGCATTTCAGAATTATGCAAAATGATAAGAGAATTTTGAAGGAAAATTTCTTGTAAGTTCTGTCAATAAGATTCCAATACATTGTGAAAAACAGATTACTTGATTTTATTAAAAATAAATAAATATATATATATATATATATAGTTTCATTGACCTTAAAAGGTTTGATAGAATCAGTCACTACAAACCAGGAGCACTATGTACTTCAGGAGATAATAATTTTTTGTATTCATTTAAAATAAAGCTCATGCAATAAGTATTTTTCTTTTTCTTCCACATAGTCTGTCACAATATTAATTGATGAGTATTGTTATTTTTGTTGCTTGTTAAATGTCTCAGGCAATGAGACTAGCATATCAGCTCCCATAACTTGATATTTGTCAAGATTATTTGCCTTTTAGAAGGAATATTGTAAAGAATATATATATAAATAAATAAATAAATAAACAAACAAGAGACAGTAAAAAGCTGCTTACCTTGTAGGACACAAATAAGAATAGTTTTCAAGGAACAAACCAGAACCAGTAGAGGTGTACTTATCTTCAAATGCCATTTGACTGACTGACATTTCTTCAGGCTTTATTATCCACGTGTCAGGAAGTAAATAAGTGAGTTTTATAGACTTTATGTTAATTTACTATGGCAGTTAATTTACTCTGGCAACATTGCCTTCTGGAGTATCACAGTAAAGTTTGTACTGAAGGGTGATGAAAGTGCCCCTCCCCAACCCCCATTCAATCTCTAACATTGAGACACTTTGTTTTCTTCCATACTTTCTCTATGAGTTCATAACATGACAATTTCCCTACAGTAAATATGAGAGTACACATACATGTCTTTATTATATACATACCATTTCCACCACAATTGCAAAGCTTTGAGAGGACCTTAATAAATTTGCTGGTGATACCATGTGAATTTTTTTTATGAAGGTTTTGCATTACCAGCACCTTCACCTGCAAAACGTCTGAAAATAGGTTACCTATAAAACTGCATCCGCATTTCCACAGGGTGCAAGGCTACTGCTGATATTGGAAGCCTCCTGCCAAAAGTGGAAGTACTGGCCGTTATATTTAACAGACCAGATACCCTTGTGCTTGGTTTATCCACTCGCAGTTATTTGTTGGTGGTTGTGTTTGCAGCTCTCTCTCTACTGCAAAGAGGAAAGGGATTCAGCTGCTTTGCATATAAAAGAGAATGGAGCTGGGGAAAACCACACAAGATTCACCATGTCAAATGTAAGGGCAGAGGGAAGCGGGTGGCAGGAGTCCCACTTGTTCTAATGGGGCCGGAGTGCAGCGTACCCAAAGAGAGCCTGTGCTGCTCCGGCTCGCAAGTGAGATCTGCAGAAACATGGCTTGGATGCTGCTGAAGGGCTGGCGAGACATAAAAGAAACTCCTAACCATGGCACACCACTTGGTTTTGTTTACTTCTTTGTTTTCTCTGGGTGTTTTCTGAGGCAGGTTTTTAGTTTCATTGGTTTGATTATCGTCTTTGTTTATTTGCCTTATCTTTTGAAAGTTTGCCTCTGGAAAAAGAGAAATTGCTTTTTTCAAAATGCAAGAGAGTCTAGAACTGAAAAGAATGTCTGGGAGGCAAATCACCTTTTTGTGAAAATCTTTTTCTTTCCAATTTAGAAGTTTTGTCCTATCCTTTGGCATTCACAGTGCAGAATCCAACACAGTTTCCTCCTACCACTTTTGTAAATTGTTGTCATGGGTAATTTCAGTGGAAGAGAACTGTTTTGGAAAGTTTATAAACTTGAAAATATACCAGGTTTGATCAAATATATGTAAATGTCAATACTATAATTGTTGTTTTGCCATCTGAATGAATTCGAGGCACAGTTGTTTTCTTGTTTCGATGATTTGTTTGGGGTTTTTTTTTTGTTTGTTTGTTTGTTTTTTTAGTTGGTTGGTTTGTTTTGTTTTTCCCAGAATATGAGAAATCTTAAAAGATAAAGCTAATCTTACCTTGACTTCAGTACTTTATTTGAATTATTCTTGTATTACCATCAGGCTCCAGCTTTATTCACTACCCGCTGAATCAATTACATTTCGTGATAAAACAATTTTCCAATGTTTCAGACTTTAAAATATGTGATTTCACCAAGGCAACAGTCCCTGACTTCATAGTGAGAACCTTTTTTAAATTACTACACACCCCATTCGCCTTCTCTATAAAGAAATGCAATTTAGTGAGAATAAGTTTGTTAAATTAGAGCAGTAGGTGCATCAGACACTGGCAGGATTCTTTAAATGCTGTGTTATGAATCAGTGCAAATGTATGCATACTGGAGAATTGTCTTTAAATCAGAGATAATATAAACATGCAACATAGTGATGTTTGCTCTGTAAGGAAAATTGTGAACTGTTCCTCCTAAAAATGCTCTTCATCCAATGGAAAAATGTCTGTCCTGCAATACCTAATCAAACTATTCTAAGCAGAATTAGTAAATCTGTGTTTATTTTTTAAAAGATTATTCACTTAACATCTCTCTCTCCTGTACTCCTTCTCTGAAGTGGAGGTTAAAGATCACTGATAAGAGGAAGATATAACACTAAAAGATTTGAGGCAATGGGCACAGCTAAAGAATAGATCAGGTTGTCCAGAGATTCTGTGCACTACCCGTCCATAGACGTTTCCAAAACCCAACTGATAAATCCCTGAGGAACCTGGTCTGACCTCATAGCTGACTCTGCTTTGAGTAGGTCAGAATATAGACATCCTCAGGTTCCTTCCAGACTGAATTATTCTGTAATCCTATGATTATATTGCCTATGTTTTAATGAGACAAGGTTCATTTTTCTAGGACATTGACGGCTTTCTAAAGAAGATGACAGTCTTCATTAAAAAGGTACTTTCAGGCAGTTTCCTGGTGTTGACTTCATGATCTCACACACATTTAAAACTGAAGATAGCTCCTTGAATTGTGTGTATTGTCCTAGTACATAGAGGTTCAAGTAATGCACAACTGCAGCAGATAACAAAACAAGGATACATGCCCTTAGTGTCCAAATATAGACAGCACAGAGGAGTTTTCTATGCTTGCATTTTTCTTGTGAAACTGCATGAAGTAGGAGTTAATACAGCCAATAAGTCTTACTGAATCTTAAACAGAAAGATCATTTAGATCCCATTTGCTTTTTCCCATTTGGTCACAGCAGATTACCTCCCTTGTCATAGAGGCTTTTAAACATCTCAAAGACCTTCTATTAGTATTTGATGTATCAAGGATAATTAAAATATTCAGAATATAGCTCAGTTCTCCAGGGAGAGGTAGATCGCTCATACCTGACAGCAACAGAAATTCTGAGACTGTCCCTAACAGCTGTGCAAGAGATAGGTCCCCCTAAATGCTGCTTGGGATAGGACACCTCTCCCAAGAGAAATGTCGATAATGCCCATATCCTCTGATACCCTGCCCCTTGCTGAGCAGGTTTCTTCAGCAGGGCAAAGATTGCTATGCTTTGCTAAACACCCAGTGAGTTCCCTTTTACTTCTCCCTGACTGAGATTGCTCTGGAAACATGAGTCATAGTGACACCAGCTGACAGAAAAGTAGTGCCATGCTGTTTTTCAGTTCTGTCTGCTTTCTCAGGGGTTATACAGGCAGCCAAAAATTAGTCAAATAACTGTTCAGGGTAGCCCTCAAACTGGAAATTGGAAGCCATTAAAACAGGGGAAATCTTTGATTTTGTTTGCACATTGGAAAACGTTCCCTGTGTTTGTCTGAGGTAGCATCTCTGTAGTCGGCAATGAACCGATGCCAGTTTACACCATCTGAAGCATTGGCTCTGACTATGCTTTGTCAGCCACTACATCTCTCAGTGTCAAACCTTGCTTCAGAAACAGTGACACTGAGAAAACAGCTGATGCCTCTATTCTTTTTGCCAACCAGAGGACACAATGTCAGATGCAACACCTGTTTAATCTCAAGCCTGGAAAGAGTTTGCCCTCTGTAGTAGGGCATTTTTGAAGTACTAGTTTTACCGTAACTCCCTGTTTATTTCTATGTGCCATAATCTAGATTGTGATTTTAACTAGAAAGGTTAGAGGAGAAACAAAGATGTCCCTCAAAGCCAAGTAATGACAACTTTTGTAAATCTCACGGTGTCTGGATATATGATATGTGTTCACAGAAATAAGGAATATTTTCTTCATTAAAAATAAAATTCTCATGTGCCTATTTTTCTTTACTGCAAGACAGGTTTTACTTAAGTATCTTGAGCACCAACTGTCAAAATTTTAATCTCAAAACCTGCATACTGACGCTGCATATAGGTGTCCAATGGTTTTCAGGAACTTACATTTCTGACATAAAACTTCCCCAGAGACCTAATTTCTGCTTCTGGAGGGCTGATTATAGAGAGAAGACAGCTGTGAGCAGTCTCCTGTTTGACAAGGCTCAATTTTACTGGGCAGCTTCAGATTCTGGAGAGCTATTTCATGCTAGAAACACTTGTTTCAGTATTTCCAGAAATGAATATTCTCAGAACTTCCACTCATGAGGGTAATGAAGAAGATAAAAGGGAATAAGTATTTCCAGCTTGTTTGGGGTTGAATTCTATTTTTCTCTCTTTTTCTGAGCAGCTGTCTC
Source organism: Cygnus olor (assembly GCF_009769625.2). Taxonomy (NCBI): domain Eukaryota; kingdom Metazoa; phylum Chordata; class Aves; order Anseriformes; family Anatidae; genus Cygnus; species Cygnus olor. The sequence goes on along the minus strand of NC_049169.1, from coordinate 39,693,210 downwards.
TATTTTCTCTTTTTCAGTAATATTGACATGCCAGAAAGGAAAGTGCAGAAGGGAGAGACATCACTGAGCTCAGAACCATGAAACCTGTAAAGCCCATTGTCTACTAACCTACAAGAAGGAAAGGTCAGCATTTCAGGGGATTTATTGATACTGGGACAAAATTCCAGCACCAGACAAGCTGCTTGCAACCCCAAGTATTGTTGTTGTTTTTTTTTCCATAACTCCAGCTAACCTGAGCAAAATAATCCATCTGGGCAATCTGTTCACTGCTATGTATACCTCCAGCCAACACCTAACCTATAATTGTACATAACGATTTGCCCACTGGACAGGGACGTGCACTTAACTCACAGAAAATCACCCCTTTTTCCATAGCAAACACATACCCTGGAAACAGAACAGTCATAAGCCACCCAAATCTCTACTATAAAAACAGTATTCCTCCTGAGGTTGCTAGTCCTCAGCTGTCAACAAATGGAAGATATAAGCACTCAGTTCACTACTAGGGGAGTCACCCAACATGGTCATTTCCCATTTCTAATAAGGGCATTTGATTTGCTTTATTTCAGACTGCTACAGTAATATAAGTAAAGTATGACTAGGATTTGCACCCAAAGCCCATGCTTACATAATTTTTCTACATGGTAATGTGTAGCATTTGAAAGATGTTCAGTTTGTATTAATTTCATAACAACAGGGTAATTGGGTGCACCTACCTCAGCACCTTAGTTCTGAATAGGGACGGACTTACAAAGCCAAATTCCTGAGTATCATCTCCACTTACACTGCTGAATAAGTGATGACTGAGCAGCCTCAGAGCATGCAATCTGGAATATACCTTGAAACTGGAAGATACACTCCAGGAGGTACCTACCAGTTAATGGGCATCCATTTAATGGGACCAGACTAGGATTAGTCCAAACTGTTGCCCTCTCCTTCCTTCCTACTTCCCCTAGTGTGGACATAATGTCCTCAGCACCAAATTGTTTTGCTGTAAAGATCTAATCTATGGGCCTATATTACCCACTAAGAGAGATATAGCCTCAGCCAATTTGCCTTTAGCATCTGGCAAACTGGAAGATGAGCAAACAGAATAGCATCAAAGTCACCAAAATGCTGTGAAATGGATTGAAAAAAAGAGAAAATGTCATCTCCAAAGTACCATTTACTTACTACGAGCTGTTTTTTTTCCCCTTTGCACCAGCAGTAGTTTTGCAATTAAGGCATATGCTATTCCCAGATAATTATTCTGGGTATTATAAAATCATTATTATTGTTGCTGTTAATAATAATTATTGTTTGGGTTGTTGTTAAACTCTTTGAACTGTCTGCCAACTGTCTATTGAGGGAAAAAAAATAAAAAATAAAATAAAAAATAAAAGCATCCTGAAGGCGCCGTTTCTTTGAACTGATCTCTGGAGCTTTGATTTGGTAGAAGGTATATCCTTCCATCTGAATATACTGAAAAATGAGCTCCCACTCTGTGCAAAGCATGTTTTTACTGCATGAAGCTGCTTTCTTTATTGTATTAGTGACACAGAACAAGAGGGGACAAGCAAATTAGATGGTCTCACCACGTTTAATGGTTCTAAGCTTTATTGGACATGAAGACTTAAACCTCTGTGGGATTATGAAATTATATGGTACTTTTAACATATGTGCAAAACAAACAAACAAACAAACAAAAAACCCACACATATAGCTTATATATAACACATATATGTTTTAATATTGCCAGAAGTATGTGATATGTATATACAATGTGTTAGTGTAGGGCTTTTCTGAAATGGTCAGCTTTGGTAAATACAGCTATATTTTTTCACCAGTCAGTGAAATTTTCCCTGACACTAAGGCCAACCTGCATAGAATAGGCTGTATTTAAGCCTGTGAGTTCACTTTTTTTTTAGATCAAGGATGTCAATGTGCAACTGCCTACCAGAAATTGCTCCAAGAGCATTCAAATTCCTGAGTCATGTCTGTGAATGAGTTAGCCTGCATGGGCCAAAAACAGGCTGGGAACAGAGCATGCATAGTCACACAGCAGTGCCTGGCAATGGTTCTAAACACTGTTTAATCCCCTACTGTACTCAGAACCTAAGAGGCTGTCTGCCTCTTTGATAAAGCAAAATGATGTCTATCATCTTCCAGATTTTACTATACATAAGACCCTAATATAAAAATGTTTAAAGGCATTAACAGATATAAAGTTGCAGCAGAATTTATGGAAGTGTTCTAATTCCATGTTCCAAAGAGGTAATTAGAGCCTAATTTAAGCTTGGTAGTACCTGGAGATCTAAACATCTTGTAGTTCTAGATATTTTTTCCAGGCATCAACATACTTTTGAAGATACTTCCTGGAGCATCTACTTAAAACAGAGTAGAGAAGTACTGTCTGTATATATGTAAATCCCTATACACATTTAAAAACTTGACCCTAAAGGACATACATACCTGAAATTTGGTGGGAGGGCTCGATGAGAGAGTTTGATGATGCCAAATCCTGAAACATGCTTCATCCCACAAACAGAAACAGTCATGATTTCTGAAATGCCAGCTATGTTTATTGAGTAGGTAGAGGCTGGATTTTAATGAGAAAGCAAATTTCTTGGCAATCACAATGTTGCATTCTGAGAGGTGTTTTGCAATTTAAGTCAGGGTCCTCTAAATATTTATGCAGGCAGAAATGCATTTTTTTAAGTTTGGCTTCAGCTACCACGAGCTGAATTCTTTTTAAACATATGATGAACAGGAAAAAATTTTCAATGAGAAGGTACTTTAACAGATTAATTTGCTAAAGTCTTGATCCTGTGAAAGTGTTTCGTGCTGGTGTGGTACTATAAGGACGACCCAATGCTGGTGTAATTGCTTAGTGATCTCCCTACTCACAGTTGGTCTCACAGGTTAAAATAAACAACGTGGCTTAGAATAAAAGGCAATGATGGACAATTTCTGCTCCCTAGAGTTTCCCAGCTTTCTGAACTTTCAGGTGAGGTCTTAAGGCATGTCAAGCTCAGGTCACAGCATGTTGCTGAGTTCCCTGGTGGTTCGGAAGACACCGGGACATACACAGTGTATGAGCCCATGCTGGTGTAGCAGCATGGGACCCTGAACCAGAGCAGCTATCCTAAGTCTGCCTGCCTTGGGCGTGGTGCCACACGGCCAGACACCATTGCCACTGCCAGCTGGCATCTCCACAGCACACTTAATCACACAGTGAATCTTCCCTTGCACATGTATGAATGAAGGATATAAAAGCAGTGTTGAAGCTGCTGCAGTTGTGGAATTTAGCTGCCCATCAGGGTGAAGATCTGAAGTTTGCAATGTCTGGGACCAGGCCAATTATAAATGATGTAGATGTCATAGACAATCAGCAGTTTGAGAAATTATCTGGAAAAGGATGCAATCTCGTTCCTGAGGAGCTGCAGCTGTTGGACCCTTACAGCAGGAAAAATAAGATTGAAATGAAACCACTCCTTGACAGCTTTGGAGCATGATGAAGTCTGTGGAAAAGTGAGGCCATAAAGACAGGAATATAACCCAGATCCTTCCTCAGTTTAAATTGCAACAGAACACTGCTGATTTATATTAATGTCTTTATGATTCTAGAAATATAACATTTTCAAAACTGGCTGCGAGGTCTTATTATTCACAAAATGGAGAGCTTCATGAGGAATGGACAAGCCATGTGTGTACGTAGTCCAAGCAAACCAGATCAAGCATATGTAGAGAATTTAACAGAGAGCTTCATTCTGCACATCTGTTTTGAAGCTGAGAGTTGTCCTGAACATTTCTGCAAGAAACTATCTCTGAGACTGTGACAGCCTCCACACATGGAAAAAAAAAAAAAAAAAAAAAGGCTCAGCAATAAATAAATGTTGTGGTGCTTGATCAATCTGCTCTTCAGTCACTGACTGGAACAAAAACCATCAGGAAAAGAAAAGACAGCTTTAGCTGATGCAGTCTCTTCTGAAAAGCTGCTTCTGCTGCTGTTTCAGATGATAGGGCTGTGGTTGTGTTTGCTGGTGACAATGAAGGTGACTGAGGAAGGGCTAAAAATATGAATGCCCAGGGGGAACACGGGCATAAGTACTTGCTCTGCCTGTCACTCCTGGGAAGCTAACATCAGTACTAATTGATCCAAAAGCTCGTGCTGAAAGTAAATGAGATCAAGATCCGGATAGGGTGGATAAAGCAACCTGTCAGAGCATAGCAAAAACAGCTCAAGCTTTGTTTCGGGGGTAAAACAGAGATTTGTGTTGGAGGCAAGAATCATGATCTCACCAGCTAAACCACAGGAACGGCTGGCGGGGACAGACTTGCCAACCAGGTTGTACATGCAGGTGACACCCATATAGCCACTTCTCTTTCTTAGGAATATAGGAGTTTCACTTTTTTAGGAGAGCAGAAAAAGGCACAGTGATCCCCCCAGGATCCCTCTATTGACGCAAGTACCCATGCAGGCATATAATATGAAAAAAGAGCAGCTCTGAAGAGGCATTTCCAGATGAGAGTTGCTAGACGTTAGATCCCTTACTGAGGAACCACTACAAAATGCAGTTATTTAATCTACATTTGCCCTCCTACTCCCACAGAAAACAAGCCCCACGCTCCTTTCTCAGGGCAGGACCACTTCCTGACAGATGTTTAACTCTTTTTTATAAACCTCCACAGATCTCATTTAACTGCTTATTCCAATATTTCTCTACACTCAGAGCAGATTAGACCTCTTCTAATGTCCAATCTGAATATCCTGGGAACAATTTAAGGCTAGTCTTTTTGTCTAATTATTCACAAAAAGAAAATAGATTTTTGGACAGTTTTAAATGAGATAGATTCTTTTATTCTTTGCAGGATTCTTTTCCATATTTGGGATAGACATCCCCTTTGACATGGCTTGCCAGGCCAATGATGATAGAAGCACAATCAAAAGGACTCGGCACTACTGGTGGACCAAAAATTGGATATGAGCTGACAATGTGCACTTGGAGCCCAGAACGTCAATCATATTCCGGGCTGCATAAAAGGAAACATGGCCATCATGCTGAGGGAGGCGATTCTTTCCCTCTACTCAGCTCTTGTTAGAGCCTACTTAGAGTACTGCATACAGCTTTATACCTAGCAGCACAAAAAAAAAGACATGGACCTGTTATAGTGGGTCCAAAGTAGGGCCACAAAGATGATCAAAGGGCTGGAGCACCTATGAAGAAAGGCTGAGAGAGTTGGGGTTGTTCAGCCGGGAGAAGTTTCCAGAGATACATTATTTCTTTCAATATATGAAATGTCAATAATTAAAGGGGGCTAATAAGAAAGATGGAGAAAGACATTCTTTTGTAACAAAAGAGTAACAGTTCTAAACTGAAAGAGGTTAGATTTAGATTGGATATAAGGAAAAAAAATGATGGTGAGACAGTGGTACAGGTTGCCCATAGAAGTGGATGCCCCACCAATGGTTCAAAGTCAAGTTGGATGGGGTGCTCAGCAACCTGACCTAGTGAAAGACATCTGTGTCCATGGGATCTTTAAAGATCCCTTCCATCCCATACCATATTACGATTCTATGAAAACAACTTATATGTAGCTATTTTGGAGAAAAGAAGAAAGAAAGAGAAAGGTATACTAAGAATACATCAGGAAGACTGTGTTGTATCTAAACAGAAAATCATCTTCTGTTCTTTATTCACATTGAAGGCTCATCCTCTAGATATTTCAAGAGCAGAGACAATTTACCAAGTCCAACAGAGGGACTGTGTACAAAACTGCAAAGACTTGTTTGTGGTAAGGCAAAAAATGTGGTAAACTTTATGTTAATACAAGCCAATCAGCTGTGACATAAATGTCCAGCTTCATTGGGCAATTGGGGATCAGACTGCTGAGACTATAGAGATGGAAGAAACACAGCCACCGAAATAGCTCCAGAGGAAACAGTGACCTTCAGGAATCGAAAATGCCCAACTTTATGTGTAGCAGTAAGTGCTGCCACATTAGCACCTGCATTTGGGAGTTAGCACTTGGTCAGATAAACCTGGTGAAATGTAAGATCATGCTTTGTGGCAGCAAAGGTGGCAGAAGCTGACTTTCTAATTGACTAGTGAATAAACCATGGATTGCTGATTCAATCAAAATTCAAGCCGGCTGACCCACAGGCTTGGGAAATTCATCACAACCCTACCAATACTTCACAGGAGCTTCAAAGACAAGGAAATGGGTGTTTTGAGTCAATGAACTTCGTCTTGTTTTAGAAGCTGGTTGTTTCCATCACAGAAAACCCTTTCTGGGAAGGGCAGAGGGAGAGAGAGAGAGAGAGAGAGAGAGAGAACCAATGTCCCAAAAATGTGATGCAGAAGTGAGATGCAGCTGCCCAAGCAATGCATAGAAGATGAATTAGCATCTGATAAATTCCATTGATAAATTCTTCAGGCATATCATTAAAGATAAGACAGAGTTCTTTACATATCATTAATGGTGGTCAAAATTTCAAATCAGGGGCTGGCTTCATCAAAGGTATAACAGGTAGATAGATTTCCATATAATGCATGCATTTCTATTCATTAAATTCTGCAAGCAGAGAAATAATGAGTAGTGGAAGTGCTCATTATCAGATACTGATATTTATAGAAAACCACCACATTGTGGGAAAATAACATGGCTCAAATCAATATTTATGAAGGACTATTTTCCTATAGAGAAAAAAACTTTGCTTTTTTATCATGAGTTCTTTGTTTAATTATCCAGTTTTGCATTTTAATCAACAAAAATGCACTATGTTTGTTAACAACCAAGTAACAGAAGTGCGCTACTCATTATTCCCTTGAGGAATGCACTCCCTTGCTGGATAAATGCAGTTCCCAGTACAGCACATATACATTCTGTCTTGTATTTACTCTTTACTTTTGTGCTCATAAAAATGCTTTTTATTTCTTAAAAAAAAAAAAAAAAAAAAAAAAAAAAATGTAGTGACATTAATAAATGGAGTCTAGATAAAAAATAATTTCAGGCAGAAAAAAAAAAAAAAAAAAAAAAGAAAAGGCTTTGACCAGATCAGCCTTGAATATTTTACAATTATTTTCCTGGAAAAAAAAAAAAAAAAAAAAAAAGTGTTTGAAAGTGACCTTTAGGCGGCTAACATCATCCAAAGTGAAAAAAAGATTATTCAATTAATACTGTACATAGTACAAAAATGTTGGGCCATGTCATGGGATTTAAACGCTTATATTCAATACACACAGATTTAACATTCATGCAAGTAAATCCTGTGGGTGCAGAGTAAAACACAAACCATAGTATTTAATGAGATTCCCTATCTGAAAAATGTCGTTATGGCTAAACCCCCTCTCCTTTACAAGAAATCTAATATTTGATTTAGGTTAATGATGTCTCTTCTCAAATTAATCTTGTGTCTTTAATTATTCAAATCTTCAGCATTACTGAAACCATTCTAATTATTCCCATTGCTCAGTGGTATTAGCAAAAATTATGCTTAAATTTAAAATCACTTTAATGGGGGCCATATTATTCTCACGCTCATTTGACTATTTAAGATTTCACCTCTGAGACAAAAAAGTTGACTGCAGCCAACATCTCTTTTATTAAAATCATCATCTTTGCATTTTTACCAGAAACTTAATAAGAAGCAAAGTAGACCACTCTTATTAGATTCTGCCTCCACCTTTCAACTAGAAAATCCCACCCTTCATATTATCTCCTCATTTATGTTTTTTAAAGTTTTATGATACTAATATTCTTTTATGATCTGTTAGGTTTATCACTGGCAAGATTTTATGTACCTTTTCTGATGAATCGCCATTGAGAAATGAAGACTGTTGTTTATTTCAGGTAAATAAAATAGCATGTAAGACTGCAATATTGGATGATATTTGTTTCTACTGTTATTTGAAGTCAGAATATACTGTGCAAATATAGGTTCTAAATGCAGTAGAAGGAGCCTTAGAAAAAGAAGAGAGGAACATATTTTAGAAAAGCTCCTATTGCTTATATTTAATGTATTCATTTTTACCATATGAAGAATGATTGGATTTTAATGCATGGAAACTCCTTTCAGCATGTTTTATTTTATTTAGCATTTTCTTCTCATTTAGATTAGTGTACTGTTTTCAAAAATCAGAAATATCCTTCTTATTTCCTTTTCCTTTATATTTTGGAAGTTACAGCTAAGAACTCCCAGTACTCAGTCATCCAAAACTTGCTTCTAATCACAGTCAGGCTGAAGACCTTCCTATGCAGAAGAAATCAGTCATCTCTGTGGTACTGTTATGGCACTCCAGTATAGACATCTATACTCCTAGGACATATTTGCTCAGATGAGGACAGACTAGCCTGTTTATAGGTGAAATACTAGTATTTAGTAGTATATTTACTAGTATAATACTACTTTGTACATGTATAATGTACAGTATAATGTATATATATAATACATGTATACATATAATATATATTATACATGTATATAATACATGTGCAATGTACTAGCATAATACTACTTTGTACATGTGAATTATTCTTAGGAAATACTAGAAATACTAGTACAATCAAAAACAAAGCAGCTTCTCCATGAGAGGTGAGAGGGGAGGACTCCATACTCTTGACCAGTACAGAGCCTATGGCTTTCAGTCTCTGTGACAGACTCAAAAGCCAAGCAGGTTTACTGTGGCTAGTCTGGGCTTGCCAACACAGGTGATAGAGCTTACGCACTGACGGTCTTTATGAAGACATGATATACTGTTATGGATTGTTTTAAATATGAGTGTGCATGCCTGACACTACAGGAAAACAGATACCATCACGTTGGGTAGATGTGAGTTAATGTCTATTCACAACCTGCAAAGAAAGCAGTGGGAAAAGATTATGTCTCTGGGTTGGCCATTACCCAGACAGAGACTCCTCCTGACTTTCTTTCTTTCCCATTTCCTCAGTGACAGCTCCTTTGACAACATCCACTCTTCAGTCTTAACTCACCTTTTGAGACAGGTCAGTGAACCCATTTCAGTCCCTCTAATCATGTGCCCTGTTAGTGTCAAGCTGAAGGAAGATGAACAGAAGGAACATGGAGTTTTCCTTCCCCTGGGTTGAATCCCCAGAGAGGAGCCCTAGTGGGAGTATCTGTTGGCATCATTATGATTTAATTTTCAGTAATTGCATCGTTATGTGCATTTCCACAGAATCTGGTGTTCTGCAAATGAATTAGAAACACAACAGGGTTCAACAAAAGGAGCAATACTCTCCTATACTTGCCTCATCATAGACTCTTTCTTAAATAGATCAAATCAAGATAATAACTTTCTGGGGGAGCGCTGTCTAGAATAATCAGATTTCTCAGGGGAAGATAGTGATAATTATCAAGGCTGGACCTCTATCTGACCTTCACAAATACCAGTTCTGTAGCTGAAATCTAGTGGAATCAGTAATTCAGGAGGTTTCTCTGCTACATCAATTCATTTAAAAAAAATATTTCATTTGGCCAAAGCTTTGCTGGAAGTCTGCTTTGGTTTGTAGTATTTGCTTGTTTGTTTTGATGATAAAACATACCTTGCTGACAAGAAAAAGATGCCAGGTCTGAATTCATTTATTAACTGCATATTAAACATTGTCTGGTATTTGAGAGCTTAGAAAACATGCAGTACTGCTGCAAATGAAGAGTAGTGTACAGAGCCCACTTGGGGCTGTCAAAAAATATCATCAGTACAGACAAAATAGCAGTACTGCCATAATGTTAGTCATATAATCTGACAGTTGGTCCCAAAGTGTTCGGAAGAACACAGAAGATCAGAACCCATTCCTGGATAGTCACCTAGGTATAGGCTACAACCTATATTGATCCCTGGATCTCTTACAACATGGTCACACCTGCTCTGACACACATTTAAAACTACCTTTCATACACTTCTTAAATGTGGATTATTGATTTCATAGACTATAAAAACAACCCTCCCTGTCTTGTCAATGCATATATATAGGCTCTTTAGAGAATTATTGATCCTTTAAACTCTAATAGATCTTGCATGCTTATGAACTCTTTCAAATGTACACTATTGACCTATATGTCTGTACTTTGTACATGTGAATTATTCTTAGAAAACCTTTAAAACATAAATTATCAACAACTAAGTACATCACAGTAAAACCTCGGGAGATCTCAGCCTCTTCTGTCAGAACAGCTGCCTTTAATGCACACCTACAGACTCTCATTTAGGTGTCATGTTTCAATTTTTCAGTAGAAATCTCAAGTACAGGTCATCTTCTGATATGTTCCTAAAACATTTTTCTCAGTGTTTTAACACGGTGTCACATAAAAGTGTTTGGTGAAGCTCAGCATGCCAGAAGTAACTCGGATGTGATCACAGGGAATCATACACTGCCAGATTTTACTTTCCATGCTAGTAACTGATTTAACTCACAGATCCCCCTCCCCCAAATAGTCTAAACCAGGTCTTATATCAGTAGGAAATTATATGAAAATTATCTACAGTCATGGACTAAGAGTTTATTCAAACCTACAGTCATGTTCCTCTAAGAGGGAATCCCTGCTTAGCAGGGATTATTCCTTTAGAGTCCCAGGTGGACTGGGCTGTATAAACTGCCTAGGTTGTTTATCCCCACAGCTGGGCCAGCATAAGCAAAAACACCAGAAGTATATGTTTTGGTGCAGAAGGTTAAAAAAGAAGAGTTCTCTAAAAAGAAATCAAGAAAATCACTGTTATTTTACAGACTAGAAACATTATGTCTTTTTGCCTCTGGTGCTTTCCAGACTTTTTTGGTCCAAATTTTCTTCAAGTGAATATTACTGGAGTCAACCCATTTCAGCAGCAGCTCACAAAGCAGTTCTTTACAAATTATTTCTTACGTATCCAAATTCAATGGCAGGTTCAAAAAGATTCAGTAGTTCACACAAAGCCGCGAGCATTAGTTTCCATTTGAATTCCCTTGTCAATATGGAATATCAGTGAAGGGAAAAAAAAATTTACTGAAATTGGCACGTTTTGAAAAAATGTCAATTCTGACAACACTTTGTTTAAGGAAAAACCAAAGCAAAACCTTTTAATAATATCTACATTAGTTAAATTAAATGTTTCATTTCATTTTTTCAAAATCACTTTGGGGCAATTAAATGGCTTTTACGTTAAATAAATAAATAAATAAATAAATAAATAAATAGAGATGCTGTAGGAACAACTTCTGAATGAAATTTTCAATTTTTCTGAAATTTGTTGTGTCAAGCTTAAAAAAATGCAATCTTATTTCATGGGAAAATTCAAATTTGTTTTGTTCTGGTTTTGGACATTTTCCCTCTCTACAATGTAACATAAATGTTAGCTCTTGCTCACATCAGTTTTAGAACAGAGCAAATTTTGTTACCAATGTTCAGAATGCCTTTCATCCAATGAAGCAGAAGGGGTATAGCAGAAAGGGTTAGTCTCTATTTTTGCCTCTCAGCACCACATCCACAAATGGGTGTAATGACCAAGAATAAGGCCTTCTCCATCCACCTTCATGAATGGGAAGAATTAGTCACATTAGAACAGGGTCCATGAAGTCAGCAGGCTGAACAGGGAGTGCATTTTGTGAACTACCTATCTGAGAGAACATGTCCTTTACTCAGCCATGCTGGCAGAAAATTCCCTGGACATGTACACACTGTCCTGAACTCCCACTTGAGATTAAGACAACACTCTTTCTTTCAAAACTTTAATATTGTGAAAAGCACGGGGCAGAAGGAAGCAAAGATCTCTTTGCATTAAGCTGTTGTCAGTGCCCACGCTCAGAACATGACAGCCCTGCAGCCGGTTTTTCCCCTCCCTTTTTGCCTGAAGAATTTCAAAATCTCTGAGGAGAATGTCTTAAACACCATGTCAGCACCACACCAGTCCTTCCTAAGGGAAGGTTCTGCTCACTTGCAATTTCCCTAGAAGCTCTTCACCTTTCGTTGCCCTCAGAGATTCAGTGAGTAAGCTGTGGTAAGCTGTCTCCTTTGGGAAGACTTACACCTTTACTCTAATGCTTTTATTTACTGATTATTTGCTGTAAACTGAGTAAAAAATAAAAAATAAAAAATAAAAAATAAAAAATAAAAAATAAAAATTCCCCCTGGATTAGGGACTGAGTTCAGATCTCCCCAGTTCCACATGACATTCCTATCCCTTAGCATGCTTCAGGAGCTTCACGTTCTGGTGCAGTGAGCTTCTAGATAACCCAATTCCCTGCAAGTGGACAGACAGACTAAAGTGGTCATTTGATCAGTCAGTCATCCTAATCTGCTGGAGTGCACATGCTGGAGAAGGGTACATCCCTTTAGAAGGAGGAAGAATTGCCCCATTTCTCCCAGAACCTCTTTGATGTTAGGGAACCCATTCAATATTTTATAAACCACAGTAGATCTGCATGTATGTGTGTGTATATATATACATATATATATACACATACATATATACAACACATATATATGTGTGTACACACACACACACATATGTATATATATAAAGGTCTTGTTTTAAAGGAAAGAAGTAGCTGCATTTCCTGTAGGTTTGAATCTATGAAGTGCATCTAGAAAACAAGAGCAAGCTGAGTCCTCCGTATGGCACACGCAGGAGATCTTGATGTCATGCCACATACAGGTAAAAGTGCCAGACACAAAAAATAAAACATATAAGCATCCTCACAGTAAAGCTACATTCAAGCAGAAAACTTAGGATTTCTGTTTTAGAGGTATCTAAATTGTACCCATATCATACTAAAATTGTTCATATATTTTGGTGTGTCTTTGCTCTCAGAGAAAAAGTTCGCATAAGAGACAAGTGACATAAATGTCTGTATTCACTCCTTTCACTGAGAATTCAAGTCAGAGCTTAATTGTATTCTCTCTTTTGAGACTGGTAGATCCTGCTGCATTTACAAATAATTTAGCAGTTCTTCTTTCCTGTCTAAGGACTTTTAGATATGTTTCATTGAAAACAAATCTTATCCTTTTTATCCCTTATTAAATCTGGGAAAGCTGAGGCATTCTAGATCTTCCCAGCAAATATAACCCATTTTGGTCATATGCCAAAATGGTATTATTTAAGAATTTGTTATGGCATCTTAGATATGCACAACATTTTACAGAGAGTAAAGAAATAGCATCTGCTCCAAACAGTGTGAAATCCAGGAATGTCCCTTCCTCAGAGTGCTCTATCCAGCTGTCCTGTCATGTGTGCTCCCACGTGAATAAACCTTATAGGGATCAAAACTCAAATCATCCTCAAGGATGAACAGAAAAGTAACTGCACAAAATAAAGATACCTTGAGCTGAGAAGCTTTTTTCTTTTTTTTTCTTTTTAAGATTTTCCAGTGTGGGAATGAATTTCCTCCTATGCACTTTAGGCAGGGAAAAGGACAGACACCTGGAATCCTCCCCAATCCAGAGAACCAAATGAAGGAACTTGCACTGAAAACTTTCCCCAGGAATCGTCCAACTTCCTATCTCCCATGCAATTGGCAGCACAGCTGAGATATGCTCCAGAGGTCCTTTCCCACTGCAGTACCCAAAGCTTAGGAACATGTGAATGAATTACTACCTTTTCCTGTTTTCTGTGCCAGGCAGCAAATGGCCAGCAAGGCATCATACACTTCCTGCAGGGCCTGGCCATCTAATGAGGCCATGCACACCCCCAGAGGAGACATACCTCCAGGCATACTGCGACTGCCTGCAGCCTTGGGGCTCAGCACCCTCTCTTCACCAGGTGAGCCAAACCCCATCATGTGAACCAAAACCCTGGCCTTGAGCACTGTTTAGGGAAAAAAAAATCATGGAGTATGTGCGAGAACAATCATAAAGCAGTTCCGTCTAGAGGTGCTCTTACTGCACTAGTCCCCAGTACACCCTTTATGGCTTTCTATGTCAAAAGCTAATTGCCATCCTTTATCACTCCTTCATCCTACTTTGTTCTGTGCAGAAGCTGCCACAGCAGATTTCTGTGCAAGATGGTGTTTCAAAAGTGATAGAGAGATGAATGACAGTCTGTGTTAAAGCTTTTCATTTGTAGCCTAAAATATCAAACCTTTTGTGGAGGGATATTGTTATTCCCACATACAGGAAAAATATATGGGAGAGAGATGTCCCAAGGGAAACAGAACCAAGGGGTAGAGTTCATGCGCAGTCACTGGCCATGCAGCTACACCTTCAGTAGAATGACAGGTCCATGCCAGTATCAGCACTGAGGGTCCTGTGTACAAGTCTAGTCCAGTATACCAGGGCCTTATAGAGTCCTGGGGGGAAAGGAGCTGTGTTTTTTCTAGCCTTCCTCACAGCAAATGGTATCTGGAAAGTGATGGGAAAGAGCATGAAGCAAAGGGGAAAAAAGCTGAAGGTGAAGAGAGCTTGTAGGAGACTCCTGCAGCATGTTCACAAAGCTCTGGGCAGACAGTTACATGCTTTTGTACATGGACTCCCCAGTCACTACTATAGCTGACTTACATTTCTACTCAAATGCCTCTGAACTCTTACCTCTTTCCCTGTTATTTTTCAGCAGACAGCAGCGTACTGTAAATCCCTAATTGTATATGTAAGTATTAACGATCTCTCTGTAGGGCATTTCCCAGGGATTAATGACCAGATGGGAGGAATCTGATGGCCAGAGGTGCAGCCAGAGGCTATTAAACATGCTCAATCCTTTAACCACTTGAATGCTGCTGAGCTTGCGGTGTTCACTGGGTAGGACGCATTATTGGATGCCTCCCTCTGTACCAGACAAATCACTCTGAGTCAACAAAGAGCTGTGGCTGGTACTTTAAAGAAATGTTTCTGCATCTCCCACAGCAGCACTGAAGCTGCGACAGAGCACAATAAAGACCCTCTGAATATGCCCTGTGACACACTCATTGTTGTTGGTATAAAATTAAAATGCTGGGTCAGGGAATAAGTATAGTAGGCAACAGTTACAATGCAGTAAATAGGGAATAACACCATTAAAGACAACACCATCTTGCTGCTCTGAGATCAGAATCACTTGTTGTCAATTTGCTTGTTTAATACTCTATTTTTGCGGTTCATAGTATATGTGTGCCTAGCTGCCACAGTCATGGGTGCTGCTGTTCTGGGATTTTTGCACAGAATAAAAGCACAGTCCTTGACCCAGAGAGTTTACAGTGCAGTTTTAACAATCCTTTGCTAGAACATCTCTAAATAATTAATTCAGTGTAATCTACATTAGCCATTTCAGTTTACCTGAATTATCTTACAGCACTCTACCTAGCTGATAATCATTATCTTTTAGAGTAAAATACAACCAGCAGTAAGTTTGCTTCATGGAGCTTTGAATAGTTTGAATGCTAAAGAGCTTATTAAAGAACAAATTTCCAACAGAAAATTATATTCCCCACTATCGCTCATCTTAGGGAAAAAAAAATGATGAAATGGCAATGTATAAAAAAGGGGAGATTTATTTTCCTAATGTCTGAGCTTAGGGAAAAAAAAAAAAAAAGATATAATTAAATTTTTAATATTTCTACTGTAATATTTAGATCTGAAGCTAGAACCAGAGACAACAAGCTAGATTCTGATCCCAGCTGACATCATTTTAAATCCTCATCTTCTCCACTGAACTCAGTGTAATCACTGTGGATTTGCACAGGTGGTAATTAGGCCGTAATCTGGTCCCTATATACATCGGTTTCCTACATGACATTTCAGAAAAGTTAGAAAAGCCTTTTCACAGATAGATTAAAGACCCCAGAGGTACCTCTATTTCACAAGTCAAAGCCCAAATTGTTACAGAGCTGAGAACTTGTATGACATAAATTCAGCCTTGGAACAAATGTCTGTAGCTATGGTATGAAACGTTGTAAATGACAGGGAGGTTAAGGGTGGATAGTGTTGTTGTCATTGCAGACAAGGAGAAGGGAAACTATGGTCTTTGCTATGGAATGATTTTAATCATTTTTTCAAAAGGACAGTGCTTTAAACCCATTAATTCATTAGCTTTTTCAAATTCCATTGAATTTTAGCATCTTAGTCACAGACATTCTTGCAAACAATGAATATTAGTCAGATGTGGTTTTGTTATATTTGAGGCTCAGTTGAATTATTATCAATTTTAGGGTCAGCTCTGCCACAACAACTTAATTTTATGTTCATACAGCCAGAGGTAAGGTTCCTACTGAGTGCAGTGGTGCACCCACGGATCTTTGTTCCTTTGATTTCAGCTAGGGATCAAACTCATAATTGTGAGGGGTTCCTTGTGTCTGTAGGCTTTTTAGTCATATACAGAGTTTCAGCTCAGGCCTGTGACTGTCGAAATGTATGAAAAGGTCAGAGGGGAAGAAAAGATGTTTTCATTCCACCATGATCTACTTGTGCAGGGACCTGTCAGTTCCTTGCTTCTACATCCACACACTGGACCTAGTCCACTGGCCATGATGTAGATAAGCCCATCTCTCTCCTCATCACCTGCCTCAAGCGAATGCTGCTCTCTCTCCTGAAGATGTTGAAAGTGCTGCCATTCAGCATACTTCTTAGGATGCTCTGGTTACGTCAGGTGCCTCCGCAGTCAGGCAGACACACTATGCTGTGTCCTCAATACAAGCGATTCCTGGTCTGTCACAATAAACGCGTCCATTTTCTCAGCGTGAGGACCATGAATGTCCCTATAACTTATTTTTTTCAGGGCTTTTTATACCTTTGAGGACATGTAATAATGTCAGTGAATTATTCAATTTATTTTATTTCAAGAGGATCACTTTTATATGTTTAAAGCTGAATTATATTTTGGGTAAGCAGCTGCTATGAAGAGGTCAACACTTTAACTTTCTGACCTGGTGTTTAAATACTGAAGAAGCTGTTAGAGATTTGTAGTCCCGGTCTCTCCTAGAGATTTTATGCTATAATATGTCTAACAGTTATTGTTAAAGCTTACAAAATTGCAGTTACTGCAATGGAACTGAATGAGTTAGTAGACTGGAAAATGGAGGGGAAAAATCTAACCCAAAAAAGAATGAAATATATTGTATAGTTTTGTTTCAGTAGTTTGTTTTCTGTTTGGTTGTTGTTGGTTTTTTGTTTTTTGGTTTTTTTTTGTTTTTTTGTTTTCTAATTTTCCTAATGAACCTACGCCAGCTGTCTGAATACTACAGAGGCTCAAAGAAAATTGTAATTTCACAACTATATACTGACCTGATACTGTGTTTTAAGTCTAGTCAGTGTGGGAAACGGTAATTGAAATCACCATAAATTAATTGCTCTGTTTTCAGGCTGTACAGAGAAAAATTAGTATTGGGTATAACAGAATGCAGAACTCATGAAAAAAGGTGCAGGTATGCTTACTAAGTGACCCTTATCTTTCTCTTTTATCAAGAGAATTATTCATTACCCAAGAAAATTTGCATTTATAAATCAGTGCTCATGGCTGTATTGTGCTTCAGCAGCTGTCTTAGATATAAACCCTGATCCCACACATACTTATACATATGCTTAATTTTATTCATGGAAATGGTCCCAAGTAACTTTAATGGGCCCACTGCAGGAATATGCTTTTTTGTAAGAGTACACAATAATGTATCAGAGCTTGCCAGATTGGGCCCATATTTGTACTCGGTGATTTTGATTTACTAAAGCAGAGAAGACAGATTCAACCTATTTCACCTTACCTAGAAAAGACCCTATCTCCTCCCTCTCTTCCCAAAAGGATACCTACATAAGGAAATCTGATGGTGTTTCCATTGTTATCCTCCACATAAAACATAACAAACTTAAACTCTGCTGAAGGCACTCATGAAGAGTATTTTTGTGGATATGCTGACCCACCATGCAAACTTCATAGTCTGTGCTTGCCGTCTGTGACCTCTACCCACCTTGCCCAATGCCCACCTGGAAGAAAGATGTGGCTGTTTCACTCTTGCAACATCTGCCTGGATTCTGCCTGGAATCTGCCCTGCAGTCTTGGAGATCTGCCCTGTGATTTCCTCCAATAAAAGACAGTAGAAATACAAGGTGAATTCACACACAGAAGTAAGCTACTTGCATAAATTAACTTGATTCATCATCATAAGTATGACAGAGAACTGCTAAAATTGGCCTCCTCAAAAGAGCAATTAAAGATTTATTCAGTGCGCAAACACACTTATTAAAGTATTATGTAAAATATCCACATTTTACTGATTATCATGATAGATTACAATACAAAGTTTAGGCTAAAATACCCACCACAGGCAAAAAGACTGGATTAGTCAATCATATTGTCAGACTTGTATAGATTGATCTCCTGCAATGGTTTTATATTGAAATGTAAAGCTAAATTTCCATTTCAAATCTTTAATTTTCCTAAGTACAACAATTAGCTGTGAAATATGGAGTACAATCATACCTGTCACTTTTCCTTTGCCATGTCTTTTTTACAGGAGAAAAAAAAAAAAAAAAAAAAAAAAGTTATCCATTCATCAAGTCGGGAGAAATGTGTAAATTTTAATGAAAAATATTAAGTAGGTTAAAATAAGTTTTAATCAGATGAGAACTGAAGCATGATACTAGAGGTCAAAGGGATATTTTGAATAAATAAATGGTTGAATACATTTTAATAACAGAGAGGAAGATGAAGGAGGAAATGAAATAAGCGAGAAAAAGAAGAAATAATAAAAATACTTTTCTAGCCATGACTTCACCATCATGTAGTACCACTGTCTCCTACCCAGGGTGAATGGGTAGGATGACCCTGGTCATTTTTTTGTTGGCTTCCCTTTCTGGGATGGAAGGTTTTACAGGTAAGGAGAATGTTGGAGGACCCTGGGGTTGTTACTCATTCACTGTTGCTCTCACAAACTATCCCCATAACATGGGGTGTGTCAATACTGCAGGAATATATATCAGCATGTATATATCAGGGCTGGGCATTTGAAGAATATGTTTATATGTTAGGTCATCCTCAGCTGCTTCTGCCGTTTGGGATGCATGGGAGAAAGCACATCCAGGGGAACAGCTCTTACTCCTTGGGGCAGCTGAAGAGTCACAGCACCCTCCTGGGGTTCTCCATGCAGGATGAGGCCTCAAATACTACATATGGAAAGAACAAAGTAAAAACAAAAACAAAAACACAACAAAAAACACAAACAAAAGCCCCTCAGGCTTAATTATGTAATCTCAATGCAAAAGTAGTCAAGATCTCATTAGTCTGTGCAGAAATATGTATATATTTATGTTCATCTGCGTAACATCCAGAGAGTCTTGGATCTTGGAGTAAATGGTGTTTTCTTAGCTTGTAGCAAACTAATGTATTGTGGTATTTCCTTTCAAGTGCTAACAGTTAACACCCAGTATTTTTTTTTCCTTTGGCTAGCACTTCTGAATCTGTGAAATAAATGAAACACGAGCCATGAATACAGTCAATAAGAAAGAAATGTGTGCTATTTGTGGTTGTATTTAGCAGTTTGATCACTTATTAGGATTTAACACAACTTATTAGGACTTAACACAACTGATCTCAGGTTGCTTTCCTTACGAGAGTAACTTCTGCACTACAGCCTGCAAGCAGTTTTCTGATAACACTCCTTCCTTAAGACAAACTCTGTACAAATGGAGCAGAGAAAGCACGTCAAATCTATTATTTTAGACTAAACTGTTTCTCCTTTGGTATATATATATATTCCTTAGTGTTTCTTTTACAATCACTACTTTCAGGAAAAATAGAGTTATCAAATTTGAGTTCTGTTTGCTTATTTGTTTTTTAACCTATCTCTGATAGATCATCATTCTCTTCGTGGACAGAAAAAAAGATGGAGAGGTTAGGGGGTACAATTCTGCAGCTTGCAGGTGTGAGTCATTCTAGTTTTAAAGCAGTGTGAATTATATGAGAGGTAAACACATAAAAAGATAGGACAAGGCTTTTTTTCCTTTTTTCAGAAAAAGTTTCATCCATGTATGTACCAAATAAAGCAGTAGATTTACAGAAAAGAACATGCTGGATGCAAGTTTCTTCTGAGAACTGTGCCAGAGAAAATTGCCACAAAGGTTTCTGGAGTTGATTTTAGACTTTTGTTTGTTAATGCTGCTTTTATTTCATTTCCTGCTAATTAAAAAATGTATCATATATTGGATTTGTGCTAGCAGCACATGAAAACATAATAAAAAGTAACTGAATCTCATCAAGGAAATAAATGAAAACTTCTACTCTGGATCATATCATAACTTCAAAATTTGCTTTGTATAGATCAGGGAAAGTGTTGTAGGCTTGGATTTTGGAATGGTTGGAGTGTGTTGTTTTTTTTTTTTAATCAGAAAGGTTAATTTTGCATTTAAATGGAAACTGCTTTGAACTACAAAACTTTTCACTGTAAGCTGAATCACCTTTTGAACAGCATTTCATACACCTCTTATTCTGAGAAACTATTTGAGAGGTTTGTATTCTGGCATTGCACCTAAAGCCAGCCAGCAACAGATGCAGTGCAAAAACACAATGGAGTCATGAGAAAATGCAAGATCTGAGTCTGTTTGCCTGCTTGATTTGCTGCCAGATGAATTTACTCTATGCACACGCTAACCTGGCTTACTACAAGTCAGATCTACCCCAAAAGCAGAATGCCCGCATTAGGAGCATGCCCTCCTCAAACTAATGTGCTCTGTCATGGATCTATGGCCTCAGCAGAAAATGACAGCCAGGTCTGTGGGCATCTGGTGGTAGATGTAGATGAATGATGCTACTAAAATTCAGTAATCTATTAGAAAAGTGAAATGGAAATAATTCATAGTGCTGTTCAACCTTCATACCTTAATCTGTTTGATATTTTAGCTTTAAAAAATGCCTAATGAAGGAAAAGATTGGGGAAACGGTGAATCATTTCACTGGTACGGTCTTTGAAAAGAGAAGTATCATTGGCTGTGCCTTAATAAAGCAAGAGTGAAATAATTTTCAATCTTTCCAAAGCTATTAAGAATACATGTTGGTACTTATTTTTATTACTTAGATTTAACACTGTAGTAGCACCTTAAAGCGCATTAAAGGTCAGAATCCCAAAGTGCTCTGCATTGTAGCAAACAAGCTGTAGGAGAGAGCACTTTCCTCGAGTGGCAGTCTAGGTAGTCTGGATCAAAAAAAAAAAAAAAAAAAGTATAAGAGGAAAACAGCAATTGAAGTGACCAAGCTTAGAAAAGTTGGGATGCTTATGGCAGAACCAAGCATCTCTCAGGTCTCCAGACCATGAATGTTGTACCTTTTTAAAATTCTTCAAATACTATTTGATATATTCTTTATAGCCTTTTGGCTTTGCCTTGAGCTTTATAGAAAAAGCCCTGAAAGTAACAGGGTTAAAGTTGCCAGAACCCTATACGCATGGCTCCATCAGCTCCTACTGTTTCCATGGACACACTAGCTAACCCCTTGACTTTTTCTTGATGCTGTCCTATTAGAAAATTATTTTGGAGGAAACTGGAACAGGAGTGGGAGTGGAGAGTTGGTGCTAGAGAAGCATGGGTTCTGTGAAATCCAATGAAGACTACTGATTCATATGGGGTATTTATGCCTCCAAGAAATAGATAGGATTTCTTTTATCTGTTCTAAATATTTTCCTCATTTACCTTTCATCTTTATTTTATTCTGCCAAAGTATTTGATATGAGCGTTTGAGCTCTCAATCAGCTATGCAAAATGAGAGACTATCTTGTCATCTCATTTTTCATCTCTTTTGATTCTGTAAATTGCAAAGGCAAAAGAAGTAGTACCTGAAGTAAGCTCCTGGCAGTGTCTGCAGCCTTTTATGGTCCATGTTCACAGCTATACCCAGTCTCTGATTTCTTCACTGTCATCATTTACAGCATCAAAGGGACAGTTAGCTCTCTTCTGTTAAAAAAATTAAAGCAAGTTCATTAAATTATATATACATGTACTTGACAGGTTGTTTTAGATGTCTTGCTTTAATACTCAGTGGAAAGTAGCTTGATTTGGTACAATTAGTGCCTAATATGTTCCAAAAATAAAAAGGATATGTTTTTATAAAGTTATTTTTTGCATCTCAGTCTGAAATGTTATCTTGTTCCCCAAATGGGGAAAATGTGAGTTCTTTGCATTACATTGCAAAATAAATAAACTCTCACTAATACCTATTCCATTTCCATACAGCAAGAGATGCTTTATGAGACTTTCAATCAATAGCCTTCCAGAACTCACAGCTCATTATTCTACTTTGAAGAGCCTTTGGGAGCAAAGGGAAAGTGGAAGTATTTGAAGGGTTTCCATGGTCAAAAATAAATGGATGTGCATCTGCTGAAAACAAAACAATGCTAGAAGCTCTTGCTGAGCTTTTAGTAAAGCACGCTAAAGCAAAAAATCTCACTCAGACAAACCAAACTGCAGCCCTGCTTGCCTAAGGTCTCATGTGAATATGGACTTTGAAATGAAAACACAACTCAGGATGTAAATGTCAAATGTGATTTTTACAAAAGTAGATTGAACCACCACCACAGATCTGGTCATCTGAACTCAGGTACTCCGACTGTATATCATTTTAAAGGGGTTTCTTTTTATTAAATGACATATATATTTTTTTCTGGCTAATATAAGCATCCATATCTGATTTAAACTTTTTCTGAAAAGGAATAATTTTCTATTAAATATTATAACAGGAATATTTTGGGTCCTATTGCCTCACTCCTGTAAAGAAATAATTCATGTCCAGTTCTTGTAGTGGCAACATAAAACTCTAACATTTTGCCTTCTAGTTTCAAATTTAAAATGACACCTCAAAATGATTCATCTCTCAGAGGAAAAGTTCCTTTTCTTCAAGAAGAAAAATACACCCATAGAGGTCAGCCCCTAAAATAATTGTATTTGCACATTAAGATCAAAGACTGAGATTTTAGGTATATTTATAGGGCAAGAATACCACAACAATGACAGCTGGATTATTTTATGCATCCTAATTATTTTTTGTCACAGAATCTTTGTTCCTTCATTCACTTTCAGCTACCTACCTCTTGCTTGCAGTGTTTGCTGCTCATGGCAGCATGAGAAAACCGTCTTAGGGATCCAGCTTGACCAAGGCCAGGTTTGGCAACTTTCAGGAAAAGAGAAAATAAATGGACAAAGGTTAGGAACTGAATACATATCTAAGAATCAGGATAACTCAGAAATCTGAGGTCACTGTGATTTTTATACACCTTATCCAGGAGCAAAAGGAAAAAATGTGGTAGAAAGGCTAAACCCAATGCATGGGAGAAAAGCTCTGGGAATAAATGACAGGGAACTTTTTATGTCATAAATACAGATTGCAGGAGCTGAAGTATTGCAGGTGATAGTAACTATTTTTTTGACAACCAATTTTCTAAGTAATTGAAAATCTACATTCTGATTTACACTATTTTCAGAAATGCTGTACTGAGTCTGAAAGATGGTAAAGATACTAAGCTAAAAGGCTTAATGCTGAAAAGGTCTTAGGCCAGTTTGTTGAGACATTTACTCAAAAGTCTAGAAAAAGTGTGAATCTGATGATGTTGAATGACGAGATAAGGAAGTCCTGAATGGCTTCTATGGGCTGCACTCTTTCCCTAAGACACCTTCTGTCTGCTGACAATTTTACCAAAACAAGGAACGATGAGAACATGAAAACTTCATTTCACCTGTCAAAACAAGCAGTGCTTTATGTGCTGCACAATGTCTATTTAAATAGTGAATAACAGCGCTTAGTACTCCAGCAGCACATCAATGCCTGCCTGTATTTAAACAGAAAAAAAAAAAAAAAAAAAAAAAAAAAAAAAAAAAAAATTACAGAGAAAATCTGCAGCCCTGCACCACAGGTGAACCCATATCCAATATCAGCCATTTCACATTATACCTCTGAATAGTTCGATGCATTGAGTGGTGTACAAAGAACTGGGAGACCATGTCCTCATTAAGCAGTGAAGACCAGCAGATGACACCTGACCTGTATGCTATCATTCAAGCCACTTTATACAGATGTGCTATTAGCAGAAATCATCCCTCTACTCTATGGACTCCTTCAGAATATTGTATATTTTCTCTCTGCCCTGCCTTCTCCTCAGCTGTGTCTCCATAGGTGGAGCAGGCTAGTTGCTGTTCTCCATGAATAATTCAGGATGGAAAACTGTTTTTTATATCACTTTGTGAGCAGCAATGAGTTGTTGCAAGCAATTTTGTCATCAGCCAGGGGAGCAGGGAGACAGGAGAGGTATTGACGAAGGTGTCACCTGACTGTGTATATTGGTACTCAGAGATTTATACTAAATATCTGACATACCGGGATAGCTCTGTAAGTGCTGGAAGGCGCACCTTCTCCTCAGCCTTACCTTCAATTCAACACAAATTTAAAGCAATGAATTCCCCCTCTGTTTAGGGCTACAGACTGAGGATCCACAGCAGTGAGCACCCCAGAGCCATCACCTTGCAAGCACCCACTGGTAAGGAAGCTCACATACTAGCTTTCTTGGGAATCTCACCTATTGAGAAAGGAAAGTCTAGATGCTGAAATGAGAGAGATGGAGTCAACGAAGAGGCACAAAGTCACATTACGTCAGCCATAGCTTTAGCACCCTCCTTCCTCACAAACACAAGATTGCACCTAAATAGCTCTCTGGTTAAAATAACAGTGGTTTAATGGGATAGCATTTACAGGAAACTGAAATATCCCTTAATAGGCTGGTTATATGTGCTCTAGGGACCTTGGATAATTAGAATTTCCTAAGAAAGCAAGGCAGCAGGATAACTGTGTGACTCTTAGTGGAATTCCAAGAAGAATTGACCTTGACTATTTTCTAACACTCTTTCAGTTAGAGCTGGAAACAATTTCTCAGTGAACTTTGGAAGTGAAACCAAGTCTATTTGTTTTGACAATGAATATTTGTCAAAGCATTTTAGCACAGGTTTACAGCTGTATTTCATCTCTTACATATGTTTTTCCCTTCATCTCAAACACAGAGGTTGATGAAAAAACTAAAAATATGAATGGAGATGTGTTAAGAGCTTTTGTCTTTTAGTAAATCAGGCTGTTTATACTCCTTATATTTTACTATTGGAACTCGTTAACAGCAAGACTATTGTCATTTAACAGTGTTGTTTTCAAATAGCAATGAAAACAGATCTTACAAAAAGATATTTTTTTTCTGCTGCTCCAATGCCTACAACTGCAGTCATAGTTTTTGCACATAATCAATATTGACCAGTTAAGCAAAATTTATTGCATGATAAATTAACATCCTTATTACAGTAACTGTATTTTGCCTATTTCCAAAATGCCTGAATTAATTCATGTCCTTTGGGAAACAAAATTTTTTAAATTTACTGTACCTGTTGATTACAAATCAATAAACATTTCAGTAATGTATATGATTGCTGATTCTGACTGATATCATTTTAACCACTATGATAAATATGAAATATAGTCACCATAAGAATAATGAAAATGTAATGAAAGGAAGGCAGACTTGCAATAAAGGAATGATTGTAAATGCCAGAAGAGTTTTCCTATTAGATGTCAAAAATAGTGTCATATAAAAGAGACAAAGTTAAATGCATTAGCATTACTGTAATTTCAATTCAGAAAATGAAATGAGTTTGCTAGCAGCAGCTACTGCTGGAGGGGAGAAGACGGTTAATTAATTTAACCTAGCTAACACTGATCTCATAAGTTCACCTGGGATCCAGTCTTGTTCCCACTGAAGCCAGTGACAGCAAAAGCAAGCTTTGATGAGGTTCCTGATATCAGAGTGATGTTTGCTCAGTTCTAAGAAAGCAAATTATCAAAGTCATAAGAAATTTTGTCTGTCTCCAAACCCTGTGTTTTGCTTATAGCTAGCCATAGTATAGGAATTATTCACATTACTGCTTTGTTAATTACTACTATGTAAAAAACATTTTCAACAAAACTATATTGTTGTTGTAAATTGGATTTTTGACTAATTAAATTTCCTCAAATACCAGTGTTTCCATGGAAATGCATTACTTTTAACAATAACAACAACTAAAAATTCTAAAAGCAGCAAAGCTCTCTCAGACATCCCTGTATGTCCCAATTCTCCACCAGCCACAGTTTTCATAAGGCACAATGCAGTTTACCAGTAAGAGACAGTGCTGCCCATCCTGAGAGGGCAATGAGAGAACCAGGCACTTAAGCCACTGCATCCCATGCTTGCTGGAGACCATGTGGTGGGTCTCACAGACAAAACAAAATCAGTTTTTCAGTACTGTTCCAGTAGTTCTCAGAGAAGAAAAACAATTCTATAATTCTAGCTGCAGTATTCCAGTCCCTTTTAGTAGGGTATTTACCTAATTCCACAGTGCTGGGAAAGATTTTCAGCCACTGATCTGGGATACATGCTATCTCAGGGACTCAGCAAGAAATCCCTCAGAGTTTGATGAAGAACATTATTCAAAATGGTTGCTATTAATCTTCTTTTGGAAGACTGTCCACAAAGTCATTGCTCTGAATGTTAGAATACTTAGACTACTTTCATTTTCAACTTGCCTCTATTTAAGATCATTCAGTCCTGTTTTTAAACAACTCTTTCCCTTCCTTGCTGTTTGCCTCAATCCGGAAGTAGAAAGAGTTCATGGGTTTGGGTGGGTTTTATGTTTTTGTTTTTGCTTATTGGATTAAGCAGACGAAGATCTTTTAGTCTCCTCTGCAAAGGTTTCTACATTCTTTCACCATTCTCATTCCAGTAGTTCTTCTCTGCATTTGTTCCAGTCTGAATGTATGTATTTCTTTGTACACATTTCCCAAGTGGGACAACACCCAAACTGCTATCTGTTATGAACTCAGATTTACCTCGAGATCAGCTATTTCCTTTTGCTTCTTCCTGTCCAAACTTTATTTCCAATTCACAAGCTCTCTGCTTACTGCACAAGTCATCTCCCCCTTAGCAAATAAATAAATAAATAAATAAATTTTAGCACGTCTTGGTATCATTTCATTTCTATCAAACTGTGTCTCAGAGTCATTAAGCTCTTGCTATGTGAGATCTCTCTCCTCTGTATGAAAGACGTTTCTGAACTTCACACCATCAACAAATTTCATCAGCACTCTGACACTTCTGGTGGCAAGGGCATTTCTAAAATATTTAAACTTAATTTGACAAAGAACATTTGAATTTCTCCACTGGTAATTTCTTATGAATCTGACAGGTTTTTTTCTGTCAATGCAACTTGTTCTCATCTTCTTTTAGCCAGTTTATTTAATGCATTACAGTTCTCCTAGTAACCCCCATCTTAACCCTCTTAACTTATAATTTCCTATGTGCCGCTCTGTCAAATGCTTTTCTGAAGTCCAAAAAAAAAGATGCGATCTACTGCGTGTTATGTGTCAAAAACTAGCTTTCATCAAAGAAATTTCTCAAGAAAATCTGGCACATACTTTCTTTGGTAAACATCAATTACTTTTTTTTACCATTTACCACAGTGTATACAATTCATACCATTTCTTCCCTTTTCCTGAACATGACTGCCTACATTTTTTATTCCCTAGTCACATATTCTATCTGCCCTTACTGAAGAGGTTTGCTAAACATATTTGATAGCAAATCTGTGAGTTGATACATTTTTATTTTTAAAAAATATATTGACTATTTTTTTACAAATAGAGCTATTTTTTTTTCTTTTTCTGTTGAGTGCTTGGGTAAGAATAGACTAACTCCATTAATACCCATACAGCCAAAGTTTTTCCTTATCCAATGGCTCAACCTTTCTTTACTATTGTATTACATCCTAGCAAAAGAGTGATTGTTAAAGGACTGTGCTAGACTAATTTAAAAAAAAATCAGATCATACTAACTTTTTTCTGCCTTGGGATCTAGAAAAGAAGTTTAGAATTGTGGCTGAGGCTTGAGACTACTTTAGATAAAATTGAGTGATTTACAAATTCAAGTGGGAAAAAAAGTGAAAAGCCACTGTCATTTTTCAGAAGGCCTGCCACTTTGAGATTGCAGTGCCTGAAAATATTCCCTGCTTAGTGGCATGCCCTTAACCTTGGAGATGACTTCTCTTTACCTCCTTTCACAGAATATCTGGTTTAGAATAAGACAAGCAGATGTTTTGAGTAGTAACTTAATGCTGGTGTTTGGTGATTTCTATCATATAAAATCATTTTGAGTCCTGACAGATCTGAAAGGTCCCAGGTGCCCTGAACAGCTCTCATCTTCTTTGCTCCCTCAGAGACTTATTCTTATTTAGTGCTCCCACCTGTGTTGAGCACATGAACTCAAGTCTGGCCTCTATACTTGTTGGCACAGGACTAACAGCAGTAAAGTTGTTCTATAAATGTTGACGATTTTAGCTGGATAACCGTGTGTACTTCAGCTGGGAAATACTGATTCTTAGCTTTCTGGAAAGCAAAATTGAAAACTGCACTACATGCAGCTCTGCAATTGAAAAGCTGAAAGGCTTTTTTATTGAATATATTTTGCCTGAGATGTGCATGGCTTTTCTTGTCTCAAATACTCTCCTTTTGTAGATCAGTCTGTAGATCCAAACACATGACGGTTTTTTTACTTTGTGGTAACTTTTTTTATCATCCACATGAAAGTTCATCATTCTGAACAGAGAACAGAAGGTGATCTTTGAAGGGAACATCTCTCCAACGAAACAGATTGAATATCTGCTTGGGGAACACTTTCAAAATTCTCCATTCGGAAATTCTATAGTAATCTTCTGAACAATTCTAACAGAAATCACTAATTCCGAATCTTTTCAGAGTCATTTGCTTTGGGGTCCAGTGGATCTTTGTATGGTATTAGTATAGTATATATTAGTATACTAGTTCCTGTTTCTATAGCATTACATGACAGCTGGGAATTGAGTGCACCCTCAGTAAATTTGCAGACAACACCAAGTTCGGGTGAAGTGTTGATCTGCCAGAGGATAGGAAGGCCCTGCAGAGGGATCTGGACAGGTTGGATCAATGGGCAGAGGCAAATGGGATGGTGTTCAACATGGCTAAATGCCGGGTCCTGCACTTTGGCCACAACAATCCCATGCAACGCTACAGGCTGGGGGCAGAGTGGCTTGAAATCTGTGCAGAGGAAAAGGATCTGGGGGTGTTGGTCAACACTTACCTGAACATGAGCCAGCAGTGTGCCTAGGTGGCCAAGAAGGCCAACAGCATCCTGACTTTTATCAGGAATAGTGTAGCCAGCAGGATCAGGGAGGTGATTGTCCTCCTGTACTCAGCTCTGGTAGTCACACCTCAAGTACTGTGTTCAGTTTTGGGTCCCTCACTACAAGAAAGACATCAAGGCCCTGGAGCATGTCCAGAGAAGGGCTACGAAGCTGGTGAAGGGTCTGGAACACAAGTCCTATGAGGAGCAGCTGAGGTAACTGAGTTTGTTTAGTCTGGAGAAGAGGAGGCTCAGGGGAGACCTTATTGCTCTCTACGACTTCCTGAAAGGAAGGTGTGGGGAGCTGAGGGTCAGCCTTTTGTCACAGATAACTAGTTATAAGACTAGAGGGAATGGCCTCAAGTTGCACCAGGGGAGGTTCAGGTTGGAAATTTGGAGAAATTTCTTCTCAGAAAGAGCAGTCAGACATTAGAACTGGTTGCCCAGGAAGTGGTGGAGTCACTGTCCCTGGGGGTGTTGAAGGAAAGGTTGGATGTGGTACTTAGGGAAATGGTTTAGTGCATGATATTGGTGGTAGGAGGATGGTTGGACCAGATGATCTTGGAGTTCTTTTCCAACCTTAATGATTCTATGATTTAATGACACAATACTCCACAAGTAGTTTCTTGCCAACAACTGTTTTCTTGATTTCTCCAGCATAAACTTTTTTCCTCTTACATCATAGGGCATTTTTCTAATGGATATATAATTTTTCTAGGGGCACCTGAAAAATAAAATAGATTCTTTCATACTTTGTAAGTTCTGTTTTCCATATTATGTTTGCAGTCTAGCTCCTTCACTTTATTTCATTTTATTTATTCACAATAAGTGAAAAGGGTTGTAACAAACCCTCAAATAAAGGGGTTTGTTACATTTCTTTAGAATTTGAATAGCGTGTGAATTCAGATAATTTCATTTTTGACTGTTGAAGTAAGAAAATTAATAAAATGTTTATCAAGTGTATGCTAAGAGGGGACAAAGAGAAATTACAAGGGAATGCCCTTGTCATTTCTCCTCTGCTTTTACCTCAGAAATAGTGACTGAGCAATCTGCATGTGCAAAGTTCTGCTCTCAGCCAGATGTATGAAATTCCCTTTGAAATTAATGAGAGTTCCTCATGCATACATTAGACCAGGATTCTGGCCACAGAGTTTGAAAATGAAAATGACATATTTATTTATCTAATCCAGGTTTTCTTCAGACAAATTGAAAGAATTAATATTTTGCCATTGTTACAGACTTGAATTGCTGTCCAGCAGTGTGTTTATACTTTTTAAAGATATATAAAGTCACAACTATTCTACTGTGGATAGCAACTTACATTACAGAAAAAAAAAAAAAAACAAAAACAAAAACAAAAAAACTTCATTTCTATAAAATTTCACTGCATATATTGTATGTGGTTATAATAAGGAAAGTATCTAAGTTTAAGAGGAAAAAGTCATCACCTCAACTAAGTAAATTTGATGATAAAAACTTCTGTTTAAACCAGGGTTACAACAATGAATTTCACACCAATTTCACAGAAGTGTGTAAACTCAATATTGAACCTGTTATATAGCTTATTCAGAATAAGGTCCTAGACATCTGCGTTATCAGATGCTGAGCTGAATAGACATTGTTTATACAAGAAGAGGTAAGAGATTTTGGACCAAATGTTTGTGTGATTGAAGAAATGTATTTTTTTTAATCCTCAAACTTTATTTGTCATAAAATATTTTTAAAGATGAGATCTAAAGTACTGGATAGGTCTAGCGATTAGCAATACTGTTCAAAGGTCATATTCTCTACCGTGTACAGGTGCTGGTGAAATTTCACCAACCCAAAATCCACTGTTGATTCCTGAACACCATTCCTAAGCATTCTTTCAAAGTTCATAATGACTAAACACAGCACTTCAGAGTTAGATCAGCATCTTCTTTATCTCCACATCAGCTATCTAATGCTTACAGTAAAACAATCCATTCCAAGCCAAGTAGAAATGTGGTGATTTGTACATGTTCCTAGCAGAAAGGCGTTCATTCTACATTCCACAGAAATGCATTAATTAGCATTCCTATAGAGTGTCGCAACACAGAAATAAAGGGATGATATGTATAAAAGTGAGGAAAAGATTTATCAATACTTTGAACCTCTTTGCACAAATGACTGCCAAAAAGTAAAGACAATGGTCCTGTAGCGTACCAGAAGGGAAACGCAGTATATTAGTCCTACATTTTTTTCTGATCTTGAGGGGAAGTATTTGGCATTTCTAAAAGTTAATTAATTCATTGCAGAAAGGAAGTTTTGAATCAAAATTTTAAGCAAGTCTACAACCAATCTTAGAAATTTGAATATACTAAAAGAGGAAAGAAGGTTATTCTGAAATCACATCAAAGAAAAATAGGTCAGTACTATTTCAAAAACCCTGAGGTCACATTGATTTTAGATAGCTCCACTTTGGTCATACTTGAAAAGGGCAAATAAATATTTAAGGAAAAATATTGCAGATGTACTCTACAGAGTGCTGCTACTTGATTCAAATGAGGAAAAAAAAAATCAAGAAGGCAGCCACCCTCACTGGCATGTTCAGAGAGAGAGATGAATCACAGTGAACACCCTGAAGATCAATGACTCTTAGCTGTGTCAGAATGATGTTCAGGAAAACTCTTTGGGTTCCTGAGCTTCCATCTTCTTCACTTTGAGATCATAGATTGCCAGTTCAAATGCTTTTATTGATCAAGCTATCAGGTAAGAAGACAAGTCCCCAGTTATTTAGTACTTCACAAGTCAAAAACACTGTAATCAAGAAAATGTATAGCTTTAAACATTGAGATTATCACAAAATAAGCTAAGGCCAAGGATGTTCTATTTTCAGTGTTACTGAAAAATATATATATAAACCAAATATATATATATAAACCAAATGGAAGTGGAAAGAATATGATGTACAGATCCAGTTCAATAAGCCAGTGATGACACTGATTTCACAATTTCTGCATGGCATTCCTCATGAATTACTACTAATTCTCTTCAAACCTTGCCTTACCTTTGCATCATATGGAGTCTAAAAGAACTATTGGAAGATTTTGCCATAAATCTTAAAGAATGACAAAAAACTGCACACTAGCTGGGAAATAAGTGTGTGACCATGGTAGAAACTACCAACTGTCTGCAAGTTGCAGAAGGTATATGCTAGAGTATTTTACTGAACAATATCTCAATACACAGACTCACTTGCAATATAGATTCTGATAAAGAGTGGACATTAAACAAAATATCAAAATTAGGCATATGCAAAACAGCACCCCAAAAAAAATTGTTTTTGTTTGTTTGTTTGTTTTATAAATTCACTTACTTATCCATATTATTGACCACATCCTAGGGAAGGCAGACCAGAAGACCTAGGTAAGACCCAGGCAGACCTAGGGAAGTCATTCCAGAAGCCATATGCAACAACAATACTCAGAGAGAAGAATATATATGCATATATGTATGTATATAAAAGTTTACATTTCATTTGCCAGCTCACTGTGTGTACATTACAAGAGTGCAGCTCTCATGTATGTAAAAGGTCAGGAGGAACTGTACAAAGTTAAATTACAAAGCTCACAAATGAATTCTGCATGAGGCTGTTTCACAAACACAGTGATAACTACATATTCTGTCAGGGTTTCTGTTCTTATCAAGATTTTGAATGGGTTAACTTCGTGTTAAAACCTTGCAGTTGTTCTCACCTTTCCACCGGGGAGCTAATCAGCCTGGTTCTTCAAAACATGCTAAAAATATTCCATAAATTTGTCCTCTTTGTGATCCTTAGCAGTGGACACAACAACACATGTAGAGCGTTCCACCAGAAGCCCTATACGTATTTTTATGAATATCTCACAAATGACTGTGCTAATCCCATGATAAGAAGCGGCACATCCTCAGTCAGTTTTGTATATCATTATTGGACTTTTTAAAAGCAAAATGACCATAACTAAAGACAAGCTACAAGGTCCAGCTACTACACAGTAAAGAAAAACCTGGCAAACACGAAATACTGAAATGCTCTTTTTCACAACAACAACAACAACAACAACAACTAGAAAAAAATGTGCAAAATTATTCTGTAACATTGTATGACATCCACATTTTTGTGTAAGACTCTCAGGTCATCTGGATATCAACTTCCAAAATACACATTTTTCTTCTTTCTCTGGGAAGGAAAGAAGACACATGAAGTGTGCCTCTGACTTATGTACATTTTGCTTGTTTTTTAGTTTTATTAAATGACAAGAGTAGATAAAGAAGGGAAATATTGTCATGTGAAATCTTTAGTTTAGTCAGAAATTAAAATTTTCCAAAAGCAAAGCAATCTCCCAAAATGTTAACTCACAAACAAATTTCTGTATTGGAAACTTGCAGCTGACTTTATTTCAGCAGGGTTTATACATTCCAGAGTCAAACATTTTCTAAACATTCTGGGGAAAAATAATTAATGTTATTATTATTTATTTATTATTGCCAGGGAAAAGTAGCTCATTGTGCTACATGACCATAGGAAGCACGTAGTTTTGTATGTTTTTTTTTATGACCTCAAACATTCAAAAATTATTTTGCATTTTCCTAGTTTGATTGTTGTTTATTTGTTTTCCTTTGGCAGAAAAATTACAGGAAACACTTTCAAAAATCATGTACAGAACAGACTTGATATTTTGAAAAACACTTTTTTTTATTGTTGCTGTTGATGATCAAAAGACTTTCAAATATGAAAAAAGTTATATACAAAAATATATGAGGATGAGGAAATGAGAAAATAGGAAGGGCAAAGTTTGAGAAAAAATAGAAAATAATGCAGTAAAAGTGTTGAAAGAAAATATGATTTAGCAGTTGTTTGTGATTACCTTTGCCTATTTACATTAAATTGTAAATTCACTATTTTCCTACTACTATAAGCCAGACAGGATCTATTGATTAGGAATATCAATTATGCATTTACAAACCTTTAGTCACAGATAGTTTGTATATTTCTATTGTACAGCTCTTTGTGATAGATTTTCTATATTAAATAGTCTATTGGTCATGAACCAAATAAAAACTAAAAAATCAATGTCTTCCCTATGTATTCATTCTGCCTTGTAATTGTTATTCACAAGCTAATGATTATGCTCTTACAGTCCCCAAAAATATAATGGAAAACATTAGATATTTCATAATTTGAATGCACCGCTCCTCTCCACTGTGTTCTTCTCTAGTGCAGAATTTAGCAGTCTGAGTTGATGATTCAGGTTGTTTGCCATTATATTTTTTTCATGGTCTTCAGTCACAAAAACTTTTTAATGTTTTATTTTCCTGTTTAAACAAATACTAGTTTTCCAGCTTGTACCTGAATTTCACCAAACTTTTGCTGCTGCACCT
This sequence comes from Cygnus olor, assembly GCF_009769625.2. Classification (NCBI taxonomy): domain Eukaryota; kingdom Metazoa; phylum Chordata; class Aves; order Anseriformes; family Anatidae; genus Cygnus; species Cygnus olor. Next base: position 39,658,758 of record NC_049169.1, on the reverse strand, counting down.
AATTTTAAGGACGAGCTTCGATTATGTGTTTTCAAGAAAATATTACAACATAGGCTAATGTATTCCAACAGTGAATAATGAATAGCTACTATAACTTTTAAAAAAGAATTATGTCAAAAAATGTTTTCGCTATCATTTAAAGATCACACCATCTTCCCTTCCTCTGTTACATAGCAGACTGTAGCCAACAGTAAAACCTGAAAATACGATCTTTAGACGAAGAGATTCTACTGTCAGTTTCATCTCTTTAAGACAAAATATATATATATATTCTAATGAGTACTAAAGGTTTCTTTCATTTATTTCAGTTTCAAATAATCAAATGTATTTGTGACTGAAAATAATCTATATTTGTATTGAGAAGGGAAAAGATTCTGATTCTTAAATGAACTTTTATTTTATACATATGTATTCCTATATTCCAAGCACCTAAAACTTTTGAAGACTGAGGAAAGCAAGAAATTGTCCGCAGAATCACAGACGTGAGCATCTGTAACTACAGAGAATGCTTCTTTCTTCTTCTTCTTAAGGACACTACCTCTAAAGGAAATTTTAACTGAATCTTTGTATACCTCCTTTTGGGATGCTGCTGCTCACATATCTTTGCCCACATCTCTGAGACCATTTTCTTGGGAATAAATTCAGGTTTCCGTGCCTACAGAGAGCTTCGAGAGCATATTTTGTATCACAGTGAAAAAGCCTGTGTAAGCCAGCATGTAGCAGAACTGATGTCATCATGTTTACTTACAGGCTCAAAAAGCAGTGGTATGCTATAGGGAGTGTTTTCAGCCTGTCAGAAACCACACTGGATTCATCTCACAGTCTAGCACTGAGCATTCATCTCTATTGATATTTCTTAAATGTATCTGTTAATCTACTAACCGTACAACTCCTTTTTATTTAGAAAATGACAGTTAAGGGACTACATTTGGATGTATGCTTTATACCATACCACTGTAGTTAGAGCATCTACTGAAATTCAGAGGGACCTGGGCTAATTTCTTTCCATCATCTGATGGGAGAAAAATCTATTTCTCCAAAAGATTAAATTTTCATTGGAATACCAGCTATTCTGGGGGAGATGCCATTGATCCATTTTGCATGGTGAATATAAAGATTTATTCAGTCAAAGATGCACACAAAAAGCAAGCTCTCACTCACTCTGCTCATGGACCCTGGCAGCAGGTTTGCACCTTCTTCCAGGTGTGCTCATGCACCACCTCTGGACTAAGCTCCCCCAGATTCATTCTGGGTTGGAACCACGCCACCATGGGACCAACTCTGTCTGTAACCAACTCACACACCCTGGTACAATGCCACAGCTCAGGATTTCTGTGCCACTTGTACAGTAAAGGAAACATATTACTACTAGCAATACTAAAACTAGCAACTACTTCTTTCCACTTTCCTTGTATTTTACATCTATGAGTTTACATAAAATCTTATTAATAATTAATATCAGAGACAAAATAACAGAAGTAATATTAATAAATATTTATACTCCATACCTTTGAACAATTTCAGATATACTTATTATTCTAATAAAGCTATGAAGTTCTTTAAAACTCTGCTAAAAGCGACAAACAAGAGTACTGTATAAGAACTTCAGATTAAGGTCATGCTTTTCAGCTCAACCAAAGCATTTTAAAAATGTCACCCATAACTATAATGTATTTCAGTGGTTCCACCATAAGAGACATCTCAGATTGGACAAAGTAGCTTTGAAAATGTACTGTAACTTAGCATTACCACTTAGAATAAGGATCTGAAAGAAAGCATTATCTACATCTATAGCTGCAGGATAGAAAATTGATGAAAATTTTGCAAATTAAAGTTGAATGACAACTACAATCTCTACATGGTGGTTAAGACCCCCTTGAGCAAGTTTTGGAGTAGGATCAAATGTTAGCAGAAATCTAGAGGCACTAGTTTGGTAGGTGGATTGAATTTAAAACCTGTAAAAGACAGTGAAAATACAGAGGCAATGGGACCCTTGGTGAACTCAATGCTGCCAGGGATAGATCTTTAACTAGAGATCTGAGGGTAACTCTGATATATACTTGAGAAGTCAAATCAGATCTCTACTATGATCAGACCAGTTTCTTTCAGACTTTCTTCCCCCAAGGACAGCATCATATAGAGTACACTATCTCCCTTCACATGTGCTGAAGCCATGGGCTTAAACTAGGCTCTAGAAAAAGATTTAGAACCAAGGCCTGTGAACCCTTCTCCATGAAACTTATACATGTAAAAAATGATGTAGGAATTCTATTTTTACATGATTGCAAAGATTATCTAACAGATGATCACAGGCTCTTTCCTCCTCATGTATTTTCATACACCAGGAAAATTATTATACCTCCCATCATTACTATTGCTCCTGAAGCCTCAGCATATTGCAATTTAGAGATGGGTAGCCTGTAATTCCTTGCACTCACCTCTGAAAAATTTGGAGCTTCTGAAGCATCAGGAAAATATTCCCGATCAATTCTGATGCAGTTTTCAAATCTGAGGGAAGCATTTCTCCTACTGAACCTCCAAGTCTGCCGAGGAGCTTCCTCAGGAGCAAAGATCACCACCCTTTCTCACTTGTCAATTCTGGTAAGACCAGAACATAAGGGAAGAAAATAAGGAAGTCTTCTGAAGATTATCATTAACTGTCATATAAAAATAGAAGTTGTTGAGGCTAATAAGTTCCAAAAATCATTTGTTGATCTGGAGGTGTTTGAGCATGCATGAAAACTTTGATGTTTGTAACTTGAAATTTTTCAGAGCAGTATCGCTCAAGAAATACTAAATGGGTGTATGTATAATTTAAGTTAGAATTTCAAAGCTTTTATATCAGCAGAAATCACTTCAGAACAGGAGTATTTATGAGACATTTGAATTATTCCTGCTGTGCAAATCATCACTCTATATGTCTGTGGTAGCTTGGCATGATCCTCATCTTCAAATTGAAACAGGGACTGTGTATACTATATCCATTTACTAGACATCAAAATAGCAGCTCTAGAAACCACATTGGTACAGATAATTCATGGTTGGCTAATTAGAGATATAGTTAATAAGATTCTCTGCAATACAGAGCTGTAAACATCCTTTGTATGGATAGAGAATATTATCTGTTGTTCAATGGTGGCAGACAAAGTAAGAAGAAGAGTTGCAAGTTAACAGCAATTCAAATGAAAAGGTCAAAATAGGCGGATTTTCTGCTCTCTGCCTCAAAAAGGAGAAACTAGAGCTGAGAAAACAGTGTAGAAAACACAGCTCTTTATTTAAACTTGTTTCAAGTTAGTTCACACTGAACATTTTGCAGAAGACAAAATCTCTCCTGTCAAAAATATCCTAAAAAAGAACAAAAATTAGAGTGCTATGAGAGTCATGTAATGAAGGGAAATGGTCAAAGGAAACCCTTTTTCACTCCTATGACCACCAGAACGCAGATGTCCAGTAACCAATAATTACCTGGAAATAACTGATGGGTGGAAAATGTGTTCTGAGTATCCAACACACTGGATAAGTCAAGGAAAAAAAAACTTTTTTTTTTTTTTTTACTATCCAAAGCTGCATAGACTGCTTAGTCCAATGAAATAAATGTCTTTTTGTTTTGCACTTACAGAATATGAGCCTTAATTACAAATAGCGTTGCAAACTGCAGCTTATACAACAGCTAGCAAAAAGCCCTGATTTTTATATAAACACAGAATCTGTTTTTTGGTTGTTGTTTTCTAGCCTTCACTGTATGACAGCAACATTTGAACTGTTACCAATTCATTTGCTTTAGCAAGAATATAAACAATCTTCCTCATCTTCTGCTGCACCATGGGACAGAACCATTCCCAGTCACCACTTCTGTAGGACCACGAGGGAAAGATGCATCTTTACCTAGCAGCTTTATAAAATTATAGGATACGTGGAGAGAGCAACATGTTCCCTTGTTCCTTTCCACACCATTTGTATAGAGAAGACCATCACAGAGGAAATATTAGCAACCAGTAGAGGTGTTTGGAAAGACTCTTTCCACACTGCAGAAATTTTCGTGATTTTAATATTTTTTCTGTTTCACATCACAATTACAATAACCATAGTTAAAAACCTGCTTTCACATATGAGTCTGTTATCATCAGTCCAGGCAAAAGGGAGTTGCCTAACATGGAAGTCTCAGTCACGGAACAAAAATCTTTCCTAGCAAATGTGTCAGTAAAAGCAGTCCATAATCCCAGGAGTTTAAGTTTCTATGGGCAGTATATTTAATTCTCAGCCAGCTCTAGTGGACCAATAGTCATTCTGTGCCAGTACAGTAACTTGCTGGAGATTATTAAAGCACTGAGCCAGTGCTTTATACAGTTGTGTTTGAAAATAAAAAAAAAAAAAAAAAAAAAAGAAAAGAAAAAAAATGTTTTTTGCCAGTATGGTTTATTTTATAGGAAGAAATGATATAAATTATAGCACACTTCCCTTTCCTGGCACAAGCTATCTACATAAAAAGCATTTGCCACAAGAACTAAAGCACCTTAACTACATCAACAAACCTGCTGTAATATATAAAATTCCTGAGACAGGGACAATCACTCTAAGAGCTGCTTCAGGAGCAAAAGTGGACTTCATGTCCTTGACCCTAAATATATTCCTAACTTAATTGCAATCCAGCCTTTATAAAGCATTATAATATGTGGTACCATCACAATAGGCAAAATATGCTGAAAATAAAGGAATCATTGTTACAGAAAAAAAAAAAAAGGGGGGGGGAGGAATATAAAGGCAAGAACAGGTGAATAAAGTGAGCAATCCAGAAGAAATGCTTCAAGAAATGCTTCATTCTTGTTGAAGTTACTGTCAATACCTGTTATTGCATTGCTGGCCTTTGCACAAGATTTGGCCTCTGGGCTCTTTTAGTGGAAAAGTGGATGGAAGAGAATGAAAAAAAAAAATCCTAGAAAAGGCAATTGAGAATGTAACTTAGAAGACAGTATCATGAGATTTTCCCCTTTTCTTTACCCTTTAAGTTTAACCATTTAGTGTGCCTTCAGATTATAAGGAATTAGATTTTTCTCTTATTTTCCTTTGTTTCTTTTCATAAACAAATACTGCAAGGTCTAAAGGAGACGAATAATAGAAATATAGAGACTCAGGTATCTTCATAACCAAATAGCTTGACATGAGTTCATTGGAAAATGTGATATGAGTGTCATGCAGATCATTAAGAAGTCTCTGGTATATGACCAGATATATTTTTCATGTTTCCATGGAAATGTTTTCAAACACTGAATAAAAACAGAGAGGTATTCATTGCTGCCTATTGAATCTTCTGTATTTAAAAAGCTATCAGCCAGTGAGTGGAAAAAAAAAACAACTAGACTGAGTTGACTAATCGTGAACCATGATTAATGAGCAGTTAAAATGAACTGTGGCACTCCTGTGAAAGCAACCTGTGCTACTTTTGAGTGGTTAAGAATTATGGCCCATAAGAAGATGCTGTGTTCTCAAAATCCTGAGGCTGTTGAGGGTCAGGGTGTTTCTGAAGTGTAAGACAAAGCAGTCAGTTTTAGTTCAGAATGTTCCTTGGCTGAATATATGTAAACAATTAGAGCCAGATCTAATCTGCTTCAATCAAGACTTGTTTACTGAAACACATTTTCATAAGGCTCTGCAGAAGGACTAGAACCATTTAAGTCTTCAAAACACCCCTGGTTGACCATTTATGTCCACAAATGCCTATGCTGAAGTTTGTGATTCAAATTCCATTCTAATTTTGTTCAGTCTTGAAATGCTTTTAGAAAAGATCTAAGGCACTATGGCCTCCTGTCAGCTTCTACATTGTAACTTTTACTGGCTACCCATTCTCAGAAGTGTTAGATATCTTGGATATGATAAATATAGGGTCAAAACAGCAGCAGTCCTTTTTTCTCATCCAAACTGATATCCTAGTCACATGCTTCAGAGAAATTCTTTTAAAGTGGAAATAACTTTCTTTTGTGAGATAAACCATCATTTTTTACTGTGTTGTACCATAAAGTGTACGCAAGTGAGACTTTCAAGGTTTTAACTAGAACCAGCAGCTTCTTAAGTAGGAAATTATTTTTGTTTAAAAATTCTCTCTTTTTCTACTTTGAGAGAGAGTCAGAGCTTCCCTACACGGAAGTTAAAAATGCTTCTCTTTACAATACAGAGTATCTACACCCTAATTTGCTGTATTTCAAAGGCTTTACAGAGGAGATGCCCACCAGCTTACACTGATACTTTTGCACACTGAAGAGACAATTAATGTTTTACAGCAGGAAGAGTCTAAGAACTTCCATTATTCAAGGCTAAAACAAACACACACACACAAAAAAAAAAAAAAAAATCCTTAGAGTTTTTGAGGTATATGAGTCTAGAGAGGACAATGTCTCTTCTGTTTTTTTCTTTTTGACATATAAGAAAATAGAAAATGTGATTGCAAAGGAGATTAAATAATTCATCTAATCTGAAAACTAAATTGGTAAATAGTTATAGGCCAAACAGGTCCTTTTATTGAAAAATATTGCCTTCTAGCTTATGAAAGAAAAATTCTGAAACTCTGTTATCTATTATTCTGTAAAAATAAGAGACGACGGGGTCATGTAGCAGCTGGGAGGCATTGGAACATTATGGTCACATAATGAGCTTGCAACATGCTGCTCCACCTTTAAAGCTCAGACATGTCATCTTTTCTTGTCATCTTTTGGAAAAAAGAGCGTGTGAATAATAGTCAAGACCTAGGAAAGAACAACCATATGAAGCTGGATCAACCAACCACCTGTATTAGAATCCGTATCACCAAAAAAAGCACAAAGGGGCAATGAAGCATCCATTTGCCATGCAAACAATTTTTCTACAGAGGTTTTCTGCCTGCCAGGGGCCCACATTTGTGAAATAACAGAGTCTACCAAGCTTGGTAAAGCCAGAGGACTACCACCCATTCTTACTCTTTCATGTTGGCTGAAATGAGTGTGCAACAAGGGGACTCCAAAATATCAAAAGGGACTTTATGCCCCATAGAAAGATTTTGAAGGGTTCAGGAGCACAGTTAGTGTTCTCCTCTGTCCTCCCAGTTGGAGAAGGGGACCCAAGAAGGAGACGAATGGATCAGGTGAATGATCGGTTGTGTGGCTGGTGCCATGCTCAGGGTTTGGGGTTCTATGATCTCGGACACACCTTCGAGAGACATCAGACATGCTGACACTGGATGGGGTGCACCTGACCTGGTGGGGCAAGAGCCTTCTGGGCAGCAAGCTGGCTGGGCTTATTAGTAGAGCTTTAAACTACATTCACCAGGGGAAGGGGTTGTACCACTGAGTGACAGTATAGAACGTGTGAACACTGACACTAGGAAGCAACAGGGAAATACCTGTGAATTGTCCCAAAAGAATTAGGGAGGGCTTCTCCAAAAAGGTGATGGGGCCGATAGTCCAGCTGAAGTGCCTCTGCACCGATGCATGCGGCATGGGAAACAAGCAGGAGGAGTTGGTAACCGCGGTGCAATTAGAAAACTACAACCTGATTGCTATCACAGAAACGTGGTGGGAAGAGTCACACAGCGGGAACACTGCAACTGAGGGCTACAAGCTTTTCAGAAGAGAGAGGCAGGAAGGGGGTGGGGGAGTGGAGGTGTTGCCATCTATGTTAAGGAATGGACAGTTTGGAAAGAGCTGCCACTGAGAAACAGCTACAGACACCTGGAGAACTTGTGGGTAAAAACTGAGGACCAGACCAGTAAAGAACAGCTTGTAGCTAGGGGCTACTACAGGTTGCCTGATCAAGGGGTGTCGGCAGCCAAGATCTTCTTGCTTCAGGTACAAGAAGCATCACACTCACAGGCTCTCATCCTGATGGGGGACTTCAACAACCTGGGTGTCTGCTGGGAATGCAGCAAAGGGGGCTGTAAGCAATCCAGGAGACTCTTGGAGCATGTCAAGGATAAGTTCCTGGTCCAGGTATTAGACAAACCAACCACAGGAGAAGCATTACTGGACCTGACACTCACCAGTGCAGATGACCTCATTAAATAGGTTAAGACTGGGGGCAGTGTGGGCTGCAGTGACCACACCCTGGCTGAGTTTGTGATCTTGAGGAATTTTTGCTAAGAGCAAAGTCAGGACTCTGAATCCAAAAAACAAACTTCTGTTGGTTTTACCCAGCTGGGCAGCTCAACTCCACCACAGCCACTCTCTCACTCCCCCTCCTCAAAGAAAAGGGGGAAGAAAGGGTCTCAAGGGTTGACATAAGGACAGGGAGATCACTCATTAGTTATCACAGGCAAACCAGACTCAGCATAGGGAGATTAATTTAATTTATCACCTATTACTAACAAGCTAGAGCAATAAGAACTAAAAACAAACTAAAAACACCTTCCTCCCCATCCACCTTCTTTTACCTCCTCCCCCTGAGCAGCACAGGGGAACAGGGGAAAGGGGTCTGTAGTCAGTCTATAGTGTTTGTCTCTGCTGCTCCTTCAAGGTCACTCTCTGCCCCTGCTCCACATGGGGTCCCTCCCACAGGATGCCGTCCTTCCTGAACTGAGCCTGCTGGGGCTGCCCACAGGCAGCAGCTCTTCAAGAACTGCTCCCACGTGGCTCCGTACCACGGGGTCCATCCATCCTCCAGGAGCAAACAGCTCCAGCACGGGTCCCCCACAGGTGGCAGCTCCCCCCACACCCCCTGCTCCTGCTGGGCTCCTCTCCACAGGCTGCAGCTCCAGCCTGGGGCCTGCTTCTGCGGGGGCTCTCCATGGGCCGCAGCCTCGTCCAGGCCACATCCACCTGCTCCACCGGGGGCTCCTCCACGGGCTGCAGCGTGGAGATCTGCTCCATGTGGGACCCATGGGCTGCAGGGGGACAGCCTGCTCCACCAGGGGCCTCTCCACAGGCCGCAGGGGAACTGCTGCTGCGTGCCTGGAGCACCTCCTGCCCTCCTGCTGCACTCACCAGGGGGTCTGCGGGGCTGGTTCTCACTCCTCGCTCTCCCAGCTCCTGTTTCACAGCATTTTTTTTTTCCCTCACTGAAATCTGCACTCACAGAGGTACAAGCAACATCACTTATTGGCTTGGCTCTGGCCAGCAGCAGGGCCCTTTGGAGCTGGCTGAAACTGGCCCTTATCTAACATGGGGCAGCTGCTGGACTCTTCTCACAAAGGCTAGCCCTGCAGCCCCTTGCTACCAAAATCTTGTCACATAAACCCAATACAACTTCCAGCTGTTTAAAGAACTAGTAGATGAGATCCCCTGAGGCTCTGTCATTAGGGACAGAGGAACTGATCAGAGCTGGCAACTCTTTAAGGACACTTTTCTTAGAGCACAAGAACTCTCCATCCCACTGTGTAAGAAATCAAGCAGGGAAGGCAGGAAACTGATGTGGCTGAGAAAGAACCTGCTGGTAAAGCTGAGTTGCAAGAAGGATATACACAGGCAGTGGAAGAAGGGACAGGTGGCCTGGGAAGAGTACAGGGATGCTGTCCAGATGTGCAGGGATGGAATCAGGAAAGCCAAGGCAGAGATGGAACTGAGCTTGGCAAGGGATGCAAAGAATAACAAGAAGGGATTCTGTAGGTACACTGGCCAGAAAAGAAAGGCCAAGGAGAGTGATAAACGAGAAGAGAGAACTAGTAATGACAAACATGGAGAAGGATGAGGTACCCAACAACATCTTTGTCTCAGCCTTCACTGCCACTCAGACTTCACATGTCTTTCATTTCCCTGAACCTGAAGATGAGGGCTGGGGGAGCAAAGTCCCTCCCACTGTTAGCAAAGAGCAAGTGTGAGACCAGCTGATGAAACTGAACAGATACAAGTCTATGGGGCTTGATGACATGCATCCCAGGGTCCTGAGGAACTGTCTGATGTAGTTGCCAAGCCACTCTACCATATTTGAAAAATCATGGCAGTCAGGCAAAGTCCTCAGTGACTGGGAAAAAAAAAAAAAAAAAAAAAAAAAAAAAATTGCTCCCATTCTTAAAAAAAAAAAAAAAAAAAAAAAAGACCCAGGGAACTACAGACTGGTGAGCCTCAACTCTGTGCCTGGGAAGATCATGGAACCGATCCTCCTGGAAACAATATGTACATGCAAGACAAGGAGGTTATCTGAGACAGCCAGCACAGCTTCATCAAGGCCAAATCATGCCTGACCAATCTGGTGGCCTTCTATGATGAAGACTGACTGATGCCATCTACCTAGGATTCTGTAAGTCTTATCTCTAAATTGGAGAGAGATGGATTTGAAGAGTGGACTACTTGGTGGATAAGGAATTGCCTGGCTGCATCCAGAGAGTTGTACTCAATGGCTCTATGTCCAGGTAGAGGCTGGTGAGAAGTGGTGTCCCTCAAAGACCTCTCTTGGGATCAGTGTTGTTTAATATCTTATAAACGATATAGACGATGGGACTGAGTACACCCTCAGCAAGTTTGCAGACAACACCAAGCTGAGTGGTGCAGTTGATACCACAGAAGGGAGGGATGCCATACAAAGGGACCTGGACAAGCTCAAGAAATGGGCCCACCATGAGGTTCAACAAGTCCAATTGCAAGGTGCTGCACCTGAGTTGGGGCAATCCCAAACATGAGTACAGGCTGGGAGAGGAACTCATTGAGAGCAGTCCTGCAGAGAGGGACTTTAGGGTTTTGGGGGATGAAAAGATTGACATGAGCAAGCAGTGCGTGCTTGCAGCCCAGAAGGCCAACTGCATCCTGGGCTGCACCAACAGAGTAGTGGCCAGCGGGCTGAGGGAGGGGATTGTCCCCCTCTACTCTGCCCTTGTGAGGCCCCACTTGGAGTAATGCACCAGGTCTGGGGCCCCCAGCATAAGAAGGATGTTGATCTTTTAAAGCAGATCCAGAAGAGGGCCACAAAGATGATGAGAGGGCTGGAGCACCTCTCCTATGAAGAAAGACTGAGAAAGCTGCGGATGTTGAGCCTTGAGAAGAGAAGGCTCCAAGGAGACCTCCTTGTGGCTTCTCAGTACTTAAAGGGAGCTTATAAAAACGATGTGATAGGACAAGGCAGACTCAGACAGACAGTGATAGGACAAGGGGGAATGGCTTTAAACTAAAAGAGAATAGATTTAGATTAGATGTTAGGAAGAAATCTTCACTCAGAGGGTGGTGAGACACTGGAAGAGGTTGCCCAGAGAAGCTGTGGATGCTCCATCCCTGGAAGCATTCCAGGCCAGGTTAGATGGGGCCCTGGCCAACCTGATCTAGTGGGCGGCATCCCTGCCCATGGCAGTGGGGTTGGAACTAGCTGATCTTTAAGGGTCCCTTCCAACCCAAGCCATTCTATGTTTCTATGATTCTATTATTCATTTAATGTAATAAGAGGATTGGGTTGTTATTTTATAAAGAGGGGAGCAGAAAAGTTACTTTATTTTTCTAAATGCAATTTTTTTAATTGTCTGGTAAATTATTACGTTTTGTTCATTTTAAACACTTTACAATGCAGCGCATGAGATGTCAGGTACTTGAAACCTCCAGTGTCTGCTGAAACCAGCAATTGTAACTTAATCATCAGAGCTATGGCTATGCTAGAAGCTTGAAAAAGTCTACTAAAATAGACAGATTTCTTTTTTATTTTTTCAAACATACTTTATCCGTGGTCAAATTTGAACATACACCTACAAAGCAAGCGGTGACTGGTAATAGAACAGTGCATACATGTGTGGTAAGAGTTTTATGTAAAGGATACTAAAATATGTGGAAAACGTTTAGAAAAGAACTATAGAGTTGATCTCAGGTCTGGAATATAAATACCTCACACTGACAGATTTAGTGCATACAATTTGTTGAGTCTGACAAAAGAAACAGGAGCTGGAACTTGATTATAGCATGGAACTGCCTTGACAGGAAGAAAATAAGTACCAACCACCTTTACAATCCGTAGGAACAGCACACCAAGAAACAACTGTGGGGGCTGGAGGTAAACAATTAACATTTTAAAATTCAGCATGTATTTTTCATTTGGCTTCCAAAGAGGGGAACTGTGTTGTGTCTGTTTTGTCCATCTGTCCATCTAGACCTGCTCATTCTTGAGCCTTTTGATAAATCACCACCATGTTTGCCACAGAAGTAGATTTATTATCTCAGAAGGGCTGTCTCAGAAATAACTAAGTCTCCACAAGTTGCCAGAAAATAAGCAACCAGAGGAGAAAGACTGCATAGATTCTCCCCAGCAAGGCAAAGACACATTCAGCTCCCATAAGGCAGCAGAGAATCCATACTGGAAAATCTGTTATCCATGCTTTAACTATAAGAAAAGTTTCCATTCCATCTTACATGCTGCTAGATACTGGAGAATCTGACTGCAAGACATAAAGCCATGGGAATACAAGATGTTACTTCTACTACTCACAAAACTAAGGGCTAAAATGAAGGTGATTAAACTCTGGAATAACATAAGAATGGAAGAAAATCACCACCTTAATATATTGCTATTTCCAATAAGATCAGGTCACATCAGTCTTTGTATGTCGTATGAGAGAGTTTTTCTCCTGGACAGTCTCACATCTACACAGAACAGAGTATCAAAGGGTAGAGAAACAAAACAAAGAAGCATCAGAATTGCAGAATCATTATGTCATTAAAAAGGTATGAGTTTTTTTTCTTGGAAGGTGGCCAGGAGAAATGGGACAATGGGCTATTTCCCATCTTAGTGAGAAAGAACACAGCCTGAAAGCTACAACTGCTGTGTTGGTCATGCACACCTCAAGATTTTGGTTAAGGTAGAGTTCAAGTACTATCCTCACCATTTTTCTTGTATGCGGTGTATACATGCTCAGTGTGATCCACCCAGAAATAGGCAGCCTCTGAACAGCAAATGTGTGGCAAAAAAAAAAAAAAGATTTGTTGTACTCATTTGAATGTGCTCATGGTTTAACTAGAGGTGGAGTCATAAGGGAACAAAAACCTACTTCATGTAACCAATAGGTCAACCAGAAGAGCACTCACCTGGAAGGTGAAGGAAATATTTTCAAAGCTCTGTTGCTCCTGGTTTAGATTAAGGGTCTACACCTGGCTTTTTGTATCCCAACCAACTGTCCTAGCCAGTAGGCTTTAAAGGCAGGTCCATCTTTTTCCTCTCCTTTCTTAGTCCAAAGCATTATTGAACTATTTCATGCAATGACAATAGAGTTATCCAAGAAAATTGCACTTATGCAAGGTCTAATCCAGCTCTAAGGATGCCTGCTAAATAAGGCCTTGCTCATGACGAGTCAGAGAATGTCTGATTTCAGGATTTTACCCTGACTTGCAGATGTGGGTTTGACTGTGTGACCATGAGCAAACCACTATCAGAGATGGTACTTCACATTCCAGGTTAACCAACAGTGAGACAATTATTTTCAGTAATATAGTGGTGTCTAAATTTTGGACATGAGACAGGAGGACCACAGAGGCTGAGAAAGTTATGAGTCATGAGGCTTCTCCTTACTTTACACTTCTCAGGTCACTCTCCATTTGCATCACCTAAAATTTCACATCAAATTTGTTCTCCACTGGAATACTACCATTGTTTCTAAGACATGGCTTTCCAGGAGGGATTCTTCTTATCTGTGCAGATGCTCTGCATTAACAGTTGTGAGATATTTAAAATAGTATTCAACTACACATCACATATGAATGAGCCAAATTTACTATATAACCTAACTTACCCTGGGGACACACTTAATACTCATCATTATCTGCCTATAACATCTCATCTATATATTTTATCAACTCTGATCATAAATACATTTCAAGATCATTGAAGATAATAACGAACAACAACCAGCCTCATCTAAATCCCATCAACACCCCTAGAAAACCCTTCAGTCAATGATTCCTTCTGACAGTTGTTTTTTGGGGATTTGCTAGCTAGTGAATTCTTGATCTATTTAATGTGTGCTTGAGTGACAATGCAGAGTGATGATATTTAATCAAAATATCATGTAATACTAAGTTAAAGGCCTTATGAAATTCTAGTAAACTGAGCTATTATTTACATCTATCAACCAAATTTGCATTTTCTCACAGAGTGAACTCATCATCGTCATATTCCTAGACCTTTCAGGGGTTTGCTTTACACATATATAATGCTTTACACATTATAACAATGATGAATTGTTAAAAAATATTTTCAGCTTGAATATTTTCAAGGTGAATTGATCTGAAATACATTACTTGGCTACTAGTCTTCATTCCAAACCTCAACTGATAGTAAAGCAAAAGAAATTTCATACCTGCTAACCTGTGAAACCAATGTTTTCTTTACAGCCCACTTTGTTTATCAATGTGGTTCACTTACAGTTTAACAGGTCACTCACTGACTAATACCTAGGAAATATAATTATGGGAGAACTATATAATAACAAACAAACAAACAAACAAACAAACAAAAAACACCTCTGCTGCTATGAAAAAACATCTGGGCATTTTAAAGCCTAAAGTGTTTTCTGTTTTGAAGTAGAGACTATTTAACATCAATCTCTGGTCATTTCCTTTTGCCTGCTAATATTTTAACAAGCTTTTCTTACAAATCAGTAAGCTACCAGATACTATGCCTAAGTTTTCAGTCCATACTGAAATGTTTAAAGTGAAGAGAACAAATAGAATATCAATTTGATATATCAGGTGGACTTGAAAGAGAGCATGGTAGAAGAAGCAAAGAAGAAAGAGGAAGGTTATAAATATGAATTCTTGTGTTTTGCTAGTCCGGGGCACTAGTGGTGCCTCAAGCAAAACTTGTTCCATCCAATGGCAGAGATGCCTGAACATGTTATAGGGTGTAGTGTTAAGTAGATCATCTCTAAAGGGTTTTATTTTAACAAAACATGGTGGAGATCACTATTAAAAATTGAAAGCAACACAAAGAAGAAAACATGAAAATGAAAAGTCATGGTTAGCTTTTTTTTTTTTTTTTTAAAGAGTGCAATTTTTTTTCCAGAAATTTGCTGAAATTAACCAGTTTGGTTCACTACAGTAAATTTTTCAAAAGCATCAACTGGCATTAAAATGTCAGCACTGCCTCTTCTCTGTTCTGAAAGGTGTCTAACAAACAGTTTGCCAGTATTTCCACAGCCGCTAACAACAGCCCAAAGATTCTTGATGAAGCTTTAATGTTTTCACTGAAAAGAGATTAGAAACCATTGTGCATCACACAGCAGAGGCTGATTGGAAACTTCCGATGAGTGTTAGTAAAGGTTAGATCTGGTCCAACTTGCCATTGTGGTGTAATCTAACTCCTATCTCAAAGTTCTGTCACAGCCCTTCATATGAATGACAGCAACAATCTATTTCTACACAGATCTGTGGCAAGATTACAACCAAAAGACCGGAGCATGTGGGGCTTTCTTCTTCCTCTGACTGGGAGGCAGCAGTTTGCTTCACAGACTATTGATTTCTCTGCAACAGTAGTTCCATTAATACCTGTCTCTTGTTAAAAGGTTGCACCCTCCCCAGCCAAGAATAAAATCAAACACTAAAGGAAATAACACTGAAGATCTGTCTATGTGAATGTGGGCAGTAAATGGTGAAAAGTACATTCAAAGATTCATTTAATATTTCTCATTTCACTCCTCTCCAATAGTGGGTTCACAAATATTTACAACCGTCCTAAGCTATACACACAAATACAGAAAAAGCTTTAGTTACAAAAATGTTCAAAGACAGGAGAGTGCTGGTAAATGGCAATGTGCATCAGGCCTTCGTGCTTTCTGGTGCATAAACATAGGATGGAGTTACAGAAAACAAAACAGAAAGACAAAGAAAATACTTGTATAGGGAAAATGAGATGTGAGTTTTGTTCTCTGAATGTAAATAAATTCTCTAATCTCACTTTCACGATTCTTTATTGCCCTTGTAAATTATCTTCAGTGATATAAATGAAGTAACACCAGACCTGTGTCAGAAGTAAGGTAGCTTTGACATTGAATTGGAGGCCAGTGGAGAATTTCTCTGTATGTTTACATAGGAACATTTTCTCAGGAGGTGTTCACAAATCGGTCTTGAAAGCTATTTGTGGATTTGGGAATCACTCAGTGAGGAAACAGAAACGTCTCACTGCTATTTTCTATTCTTAGAGCATGGCAATATTGCAAAAGCTCAAACATTATTGACAAAAGCTACTAAATGCCAATACTCCCATGAATGTACATCTCCCTTTTTCACACAGAAATCGTGAGCTATTTCCGTGGCTGCTCCTGTCTCCAGGGTTCCTCAAAAAGCAGAGCCAGAGTACATAGGAAAAGGACAGACCTGGAGTCACACAAAACTGCTACTATCTAGTTCTGATGGAAATTTTCCAGTGATGTGACTTGTGCTGTGTATTCCAGATATGATGAAAAGCAAAAACCTTGGTAACTTTGATCCTGTAAGTGGCCTGAACATGGCTGGAGACCAGACTGGTGCTAAGCAGCAAGCATCTCTACCTTTGCCTCTTATTGATGAACCTGGAAATATGCCACATTTCTTGGCCACAGAAGAATCCCACAAATAGTGACTCCTCTTCCTATGAGTTAGTATGAATAGCAATAAAGAAAACTCAGCACTGACTGTGTCAAAATGCCATAACGTGACAATAAGAGACTTTTGCACTCTTTGCAGGCAATGGCAGAAGGTGTAAGGCAATGAAGACTCGAGGCCATTAAATTTAGTGTGGTCCATTTAGGCAAGACTTCTGCCCACTTGAACCTCCTTATGAGGCTAGATTTGTGGCAGATTTCATTTTTCTACTTCAGTCCAATATTGTCCATTATCACCACTGACATAAGTGTTAACATAATTTTGTAAATTTTTCAAATAACATCTTTGTCAACTTGCTGGTTTAAAAGTTTTCAAAAAAAGAGATGAGTTTTTTCAAACTTATTTTCCCTTTCCTCTTCTCCCTCTACGTGAAAACATTCTCAGACATTTTCCTTTTAGTAAATTTTCAATTAACCTATGAAGTAACATTAGAATGCTTTATGGAAAAGTCTTGCTTGGTTAGTTATATTATGGCTAAATGTCTCTCCTATGTGATTAAAAAATAAATATTCAGCTACCTTATTCCTAAGATATGCAACTATATTATTAATAGTTCTTGTTTGGTACCTGACCTTATTAAAAAAATAGTTGATTTTGTTACTCCAAATGAGTATAAATAATTCAAGATGTGTTCTTCTAAGCAAGTTGTTACCTATAAAGATGTAGCTTTTAAGACAGTCTTTAGTATAAAATATATATAACTACTACATATATTATTAACAGGCACACAACATTGTTAGCACAGTACCTTATTATGAGAAAAACAAATGAGGATTCTGGTACAGACTTCTGTATCAAAAGAGATGTGTGAAAACAGACTGTTCTTTTCTTAAATATATCTACTTTCCCTTCATGGGAATTTAAAAAAAAAAAATCAACATAAGAGCTTCATGATGTTTTGTCTCATTATTGTAAGTTCAGAGATAGCAGAGCTTGTCTCACTGAAAGGGAAAATAAAAGCATGTCTCACTGGGAGGGAAAATAAACATATTTGCCATCGAGAGGACAATCTGCTATTTCATTCCTTTGCTGCAGTTCATATTATGATGGTCACAATGTCAGGATTAATTAGACCAGAGGGTGGTGTAAATGCCAAAAGAAAAAGTTGCCGTACATCTGTTCTAATTTATCTCATGGATGTTCCTTCACTGAGTAAGTGAAGAATGTGGCTTGGGCCATCTGTGACCCAGATAGAGAGAGCAGGACAGCATGTTGCCTTGCGGGTGCCAGGACAGGAGTTGTGACAAGAAGGTCAAAGGATGGACTGAAGAGTGCTGGGGAATTTCCATTTGTTGTGTGCTAACCTCTGATTGGAGAGAGGTAGGAGAGACTCTCAGGTGGCTTCTGTGACCTTGAAAGGGAAATTAAAGGCTGGATCCACTCTAGGATAATCTTGTGTTAGCAAAGGAATAGACATAGCAGATAATTGCCCATTTATAAATGCAGAGGTAGTGACAGGAAGAAAACCAGTCAGAAAACTAGTGGGAAAAGGAAAAAAGTCTCCTCTAAAACCAGTTTCAAATAGGACTTAAGGTAATCTGTAGGAAAGAAATAAAACTGGCAGAAATTTACTCTTTTTTATTTTTTTTTAAGATTCAATATGAGTTTTACATTGACCTTTACTTTCAATATAAGTTTTTAAAAAAATAATATGGAGGTGCCTTGCAACAAGATATAATGAACAACGAGCAAAAGCTGTGTGTGTTCAATCAGTTTAATAAATTCAAAAGAAAAGAGCAGCCAAGATGTGCCAGCAGAAATGCCACGTGCAGTTTTCAAATATTGGGTCATACAGAACATGAGGAATGATAGTTAAGAAAACCGTAAAATCATAGTCAACCTGAATGTATTTTTCACAAGCAGCTGCCTCACAAGTACCAAAATTCAGTTAAACTGGGTCAGCAAGAATCTGTGTTTTTATCTGGTCAACACAACAGATGTTTGGAAATCAATGAGATTTAAAAAAAAAAAGAAAAAAAAAATATTTGAAAGCTGAGAACGTTCTCTGTAAACAGCCAACTGGAGATGAGTTTATAATAAGCAATAATGGTCATTAGAAAGTCAGTGCAATTTTGTTTTGCATAAGCTAAGGGATCACGTCCTGGGGTTTTAGCTTTCCTCCACGTGCTAGGAAAGAATTTAGAGAGGTGTAATTAACAATCATGCTTCTGCAGGGATTAGCTGAAGAGAAAAAAATGGTACAAGGAGTGAAAAGAAATTAGCTAGCAGTGCTGTAACACCAATAGGAGAAAGCACAGTACGCAGCTTTGTTGAAAGAGAGAAAAAGAGAGAGAGAGAGAGAGAGGGAGAGAGGGAGGGAGAGAGAGAAAGGAAAGAAAGGAAGAAAGAAAGGAAGAAAGGAAGAAAGGAAGTCGGCAGTCGGCAGTCCTGGCTATCAGGGGAGGTCCCAGTCGACTGGCGGCTAGCAAACGTGACGCCCATCTACAAGAAGGGCTGGAGGATAGACCTGGGGAACTATAGGCCTGTTAGTTTGACCTCAGTGCCAGGGAAGTTCATGGAGCAGATTATTTTGAGTGTCATCACGCGGCACTTACAGGGCAACCAGGTGATCAGGCCCAGTCAGCATGGGTTTACGAAAGGCAAGTCCTGCTTGACGAACCTGATCTCCTTCTATGACAAAGTGACATGCTTAGTGGATGAGGGGAAGGCTGTGGATGTGGTCTACCTTGACTTCAGTAAGGCTTTTGATACCGTTTCCCACAACATTCTCCTCAAGAAACTGGCTGCTCATGGCTTGGACTGGCGTACGCTTCATTGGGTTAAAAACTGGCTGGATAGCCAGGCCCAAAGAGTTGTGGTGAATGGAGTCAAATCCAGTTGGAGGCCTGTCACTAGTGGAGTCCCCCAGGGCTCAGTACTAGGGCCAGTTCTCTTTAATATCTTTATCGATGACCTGGATGAGGGGATCGAGTGCACCCTCAGTAAGTTTGCAGATGACACCAAGTTAGGTGCGTGTGTCGATCTGCTCGAGGGAAGGAAGGCTCTGCAGGAGGATCTGGATAGGCTGGACCGATGGGCTGAGGTCAACTGTATGAAGTTCAACAAGGCCAAGTGCTGGGTCCTGCTCCTGGGACGCAACAACCCCAAGCAGCGCTGCAGGCTGGGAGATGAGTGGTTGGAAAGCTGCCTGGCAGAGAAGGACCTGGGAGTACTGGTTGATAGTCAGCTGAATATGAGCCAGCAGTGTGCTCAGGTGGCCAAGAAGGCCAACAGCATCCTGGCTTGTATAAGAAGCAGTGTGGCCAGCAGGTCTAGGGAAGTGATTGTCCCCCTGTACTCGGCTCTGGTGAGGGCGCACCTCAAGTACTGTGTTCAGTTTTGGGCCCCTCGCTACAAGAAGGACATGGATGTGCTCGAGAGAGTCCAGAGAAGGGCGACGAAGCTGGTGAAGGGTCTGGAGAAGATTGTTCAGCCTGGAGAAGAGGAGGCTCAGGGGCGACCTTATCGCTCTCTATAGGTACCTTAAAGGAGGCTGTAGCGAGGTAGGGGTTGGTCTATTCTCCCACGTGCCTGGTGACAGGACAAAGGGGAATGGGCTAAAGTTGCGCTAGGGGAGGTTTAGGTTGGATATTAGGAAGAACTTCTTTACTGAAAGGGTTGTTAGGCATTGGAATGGGCTACCCAGGGAAGTGGTTGAGTCACCATCCCTGGAGGTCTTTAAAAGACGTTTAGATGTTGAACTTAGTGATATGGTTTAGTGGAGGACTAACAAGTGTTAGGTCAGAGGTTGGACTCAGTGATCTTGGAGGTCTCTTCCAACCTAGACGATTCTGTGATCCTGTGATTCTGTGGAAGGAAGGAGGGAAGGAAGGAAGGAAGGAAGGAAGGAAGGAAGGAAGGAAGGAAGGAAGGAAGGAAGGGAGGGAGGGAAAGAGAGAAAGAGAGAAAGAGAGAAAGAGAGAAAGAAAGAGAGAAAGAAAGAAAGAAAGAAAGAAAGAAAGAAAGAAAGAAAGAAAGAAAGAAAGAAAGAAAGAAAGAAAGAAAGAAAGAAAGAAAGAAAGAAAGAAAGAAAGAAAAGTTTTAATAAGGCATCTACATGAATAGGTATAACTATGAAGGAAAAAGATTCAAAAACCTCAAGGATATGAATAAGGGTGGGAAAGAGGAGAAATTATATGAAGCAGCAGGAAATTTCAGGATGAGTGTTGTGAGATAGTGTCCCGCAAATGAAGCCTATGAAAGTGAAGAACAGCCTCTTCAGGAGCTGCTGAACCATATGTCTATAAAAAGCTCCCAAGAAAGCATTAAAAAGACAGTCAGATGGAGTTAACAAGCTTTCATTACAGGTAGCTAAGCTAAATAATAAATGCCTAGAGGTCATTTCCACAACTAGTTTTCTACAGAAATTCACTTAAATTAATTAATGAAAAGTTGGAACTTTCAGTCAAAAGTGCATTGAAACAGGTTTAAAATTGTTCCAGGAAGGTTTTGCTTAACTATTAATTTGCTTTACTAGTACTATTCTGAGCAAAAGGATTACCAAAAGATCCTACTCAAAGAAATAATTGGGAATAACCTCTGGGATCTTTCCACAGGCTCAGAGGTACAAAATAATCCTGACTTTATTTTTCATGAAGCTTCCCCATTCACTCAAACGCCAGCAGTTCTGAATTACTGTGTTATTGTTTTCTTCCTAATGTCTGCTATGCATCAGTGGTTATAATGGAGAGAGATTGATAGAAAGCTGAGATTTAGTAGCAACTCAGCAATTAAATTGAGCAACTAGTCTTTGTTCTACTGTTCCCTGGTGGATGCAATCCTGTTCATTAATCTACATGTTGATTATAGCCCTTCCATGATATTGATCTGTGTTTCACAATCCTGTGGTTGCAAGAACATGCAGTTTCCACGGGCAGCTACAGCACTGCACACACTCTGAATTAATGCCGAAATATTTAAAGCCAAAAAAATAAAAAATAAAACCACAACCTCTAGTTGTCTGTAAACTGATTTGAGCTAATCTACTTTTACCATGGCAATGTTTTATTTTTCTCTCCAGTCACTGTTAATACAAAGACAAATTTAGACAAAAGAAAAACACCTTAAAAGTTGTTTGTCTAAGTGAATCTCACAAATTAGATTCTGTAATTGCTGAATCAAGGTTAGGTCTTTACCACAACTTCTTCCCCTGGTTTAGGTACATTTGTGTGAACGGGTACAAGAAAACCTAATATTTGTCATTTATTCTCCAAGACATAAGAAATGTATTTCTTCTCCTTGACTCCTCGGTCCATATCCTGAATCTGCTTTATCATTATTTGGATTTGTACTAATTTAACAAGTGTTTGGTTTATTATTTGTTTATTTAAAGAACGCATGCTCATATGGAATAGTCCATCTGTGGATTCATCCATGCTTGAATTGGGTAATTATCCTGCCGGCTGCCTTCTCTGTGCATTTATACCACCGGATCCAAGATCGGAGGGAGAAGCTCCAGGCTGGAAGAGGCCTTCACCTCCCACCTGGAAGAGTCATGTAGGGCAACAGTCTAAAGGAGGGACATTATATATGTATATATATCACCACACAAAGAGACAGAAGAGGTGTTATAGGAGATATGCAGGTAAGGGGAAGACAAACCTTAACACCAAGGCTGCCTGGAAAAAGTATGTAACATAATAGCAGAAGAAAAGCAGGCCTGGTGCAGTGTGTGCACCTCAGGAGCCCAGCCCTCTGCCTTTGAGGGAAGGGCCACTGTGTCAGTGACTTTCCTCCAGGGAGGCAGAGAAAACACTCCTGAACTATTTTTCTTCCACGTATCTCTTGTGATGAAAAGGGTGTCACTGGAAAGAAGAAAGAAATGTTGCTGAAAGGAGAACAGAAGGAAGAAAAATGACTGGATAGAAGAGAGGGACTAATGGGGAAAAAAAAAAGAGAAATGTGAAATGAATAGAAGCAGCAAAGTACAAAAAGTAAAAGGAGGGAAAGTAATATTAACCAGAAGATGGAAAGATTTTCTGCAATATATATCTTGAAGAATAAAGACAAAAATGGATGCATGAAACTACAAGGTCAGTTTGATTATCAGTAGGAAGGCTGTCTATAATAAGATACTAGCCCAACGACGATGAGACACTGATGCATTCATATGCTGAGGATTTTTCTTTTTAAACATTTTATTCCTCTCCTGCATCTAGAAGAATCTGAGAACTCACATGTTTTTTTTTTACTTTTTTTTTTTTTTTCCAAATCACCAATGATACTGGTACAAAGAATAAACACAAAGTTACAGTCCAGGTGGGTTCTTAGTTTTACTGGTTTGGTGCAGCATGAGATACTCACCTGAGCCTCTTTTAAACTATTTCAGACTACTTATAAAGATTACTCAGTATCTTCTTCTGGTGCTATTCCATTTAATATGGATTTAAATTATTTAAAATATTCACTGGGTCAAGAACTATGTGAAAGCTCTGTCTCGCTTGCAATGAAGCTAATAACCAAGGTGGTTTACGACCATCTTAATCACTGTTTAGCTCGACACTTCACCAGGGATTACAAATCAGGCTTGATTAAAGTAAACCCATATGTTGGCCACTGGAGTTCATAGCCTGACATCTTAATACAAACCCACCTTTACCAGGGGGGTTACATGAATATGCTGGACTGTGAATTGAAGCATAAGTACGTATTTGCTTTGCATTCTCTCTTGCCAGCAGCCTTTGGCAGTGAGACAGAGCAGACAACCAAGGGCAACATCATCTTAAACTGGAGCTGGATCCATCAGAAGTCTTCTGTCAGAGCATTAGTTCTTGATGCAGTGGTAACAGTATCCACCTGAGAAGTGACAAGGCCAATTCACATCAATTCCAGTTAAGCAGAACAGGTATTTACCCCTTGTATTGCTTAGAGAAACTTCTTACGTCTTACAGTATCCAGTACTGTTTTTTTCACCAGCAGTTTCTGTGGATCATTGAAAATGTTCCCAAAAACAGTTTGTCAAAACAGATCAAAATCCATGGTGTGTTTACACTTTACTGAAGCAGTATGGCTTGTTTTCTGCTTTCTGCCCAGTTCCCAAAGCATACAGACACCTTGAGCAGAACAACAGACAGCTCTAAATGAGCCGGACACTTTCTCTGATAATATTTTTGCTATCAAATGTCTGGCTGTACTTATTTTTCACTCCCTGACTGCTTGATTCATTGCCAGTGGTTCTCTGCCTGTGGAAGCATCCACCCAAGTGGGTGGTTAACAGCAGCATAGCTTTAAACATTGGCCAGATTTCACATTGCTCATCCAGCAGGAACTGCCTGGAAAATGCATGTTGCCGGCACATCTCCTGGACAGCTGGGTGAAGAGAGGTCCATGGCTGAGAGCATCATGGCCCCCAGGCCCTGCATGGGCTCCATGGTGCCAGGAGCTGCTGGGGCTCCCACCCTCTACTAATCAGCTTCTTAAACTGTGGTGGTTTCACACTGATAGGCAGCTCAGCTCCACCACGATGCTCGTTCACTCCCCCTCCTCAAAGAAACGGGGAGAAAATATAATGAAAAACGGCTCATGGTTTGAGATAAGGACAGGAAGATCACTCACCAGTTACTGTCACAGGCAAAACAGACTCATCATTGGAAGATTAATATAATTTATTACCCACTGCTAACAGACTAGAGCAGTGAGAACTCAAAGCAAACTAAAAACACTTCCGCTCTGCTATGGTTCCCATGGGCTGTAGGGGAACTTCTGCTCCATGCCTGGAGCACCTCATGCCCTCCTTCTGCATTGACCCGGGTGTCTTCAGGGCTGCTTCTCTCTCATTTTCTCACTCTTCTCTCACAGTTGCTGTTGTGCAGCAGGTGTTTTCCTTTTCTTAACTCTGCTCTCCCAGAGGCCCAACCAGCGTTGCTCACTGGCTCGGCTCTGGCCAGCGGTGGGTCCCTTTGGAGCTGTCTGGAGCTGGCTCTGATCTGACAAGGGGCAGCTGCTGGGCTCTTCTCACAGAGGCCACCCCTGCAGCCCTCCACCACCAAAACCTTGCCATGTAAGCCCCATATACCTAGTTTTACTTCTCTTTCACTAATGTGTTTGCCTCTTTTTCTAGATATGGACATTTCCATGCCTGTTTTATTTCACATCTTCACCACATATTCCTCTGAGGTCATTTCTTCCTGACGTTTTGTTTTCAGGCATTCTGATTTGCTGGCCTAATATTTGTTAGATGATTCTCCACTTCTTTTTTTTGATTTTTTGCTGTTGTCTCTCTCATATGGCCCTGCTGATTTTGTCTGTTACTGCCTTTGCCATTAGCCTGACTCTGGGCTGCTGCTCTCAGCCTCTAGAGCAACACTTTCTCCTGGCTTTGATCCTAAATTACCTCTTTTATGTGAGGCTCATTCAAAAGGCCTTTGGAATTCAGATTTCCTGAGCTTGATATCACCAGGTCCAGGGCAGTTCTTGAGAAAAGGAAAGCCACCTGAATTTCATTAAAGCCACAAGGCTTGGGCAAGCTTGCTGCAAGTTGCCAGTTCCTGCACAGGTCAGCCATGCATTGCCATCCCTGCTTCCCCAGGATGGCACAAGGCACCCTGCAGTATCGGGGCAGTTGGCAGAGTCTGGGCCTCTGTGAGGATGAGCCTGTGATGTTTTACCTTGGCCCTTTCCTTGCTCATAACAGATGTATCATCCACCTTTTTACATTTAGTCTTAGTTGTGCTCTGTGCTTCATATGTGCTCATAAAGTCTCTCTGTGGTGAGGCACTGTATCCTGCCTTTTATTTATTAGTTTAAATCCTTTGCAAAAAGTCTAGCGAGCCTTACACCCAGAAGGTTGATTCACCATCTGTTTAAAGTGGAAAACATCAGGGTAAATAAAATTTGGGTAAGGAGGTTCAGCGTAAACAAGCCAGATCTTTCCAAAATGTTGGAGGTGACAACACATCTTAATCATCCAGTTCTCAGCGTATAGAGTGCAGCCATTTGCTTTGAAGGTTTTGTCAGTCCTTAATTTTGTACCTTTTCTTTAATTTCATCATAGGCTACAGCAAATGGGAGACATGGCTGAGAGACAGGAGGAGTCAGGGTGGAGAGTTAACAAGTTGAGGGCAGGGGCTTTACATAAAAGCTAGCGTTACATATTTTTCCGCATCAAAACACAAAGAATGGGCACTGAAATGACCTAAATATCTTTTTACAAATAGGTGCCTTAGGGCTAGTGGATTTTAATCTCAGATGCACAATGCACATGGTTGTCTATCTCAGAAAATCTGATGCTTATAATGTTTGCAGATCTAAGGGGCTAAATTTTATGCATTTTTTCTGGGGTAAAAAAGTGCCTAGAGTTTTGAAATTAGACTGTAATTTGCAGGCTAAAGAAAACAATTCCTTCTTTACCCAGAATTGCCTTTCACTTGTTTACATTTTACGGGATGTTTCAGCCCCAGAATTTAGAGGATTAAGTTCCTCCCTTAATTATTGCAGGTGACCAGGAATTTATCTTCCAGTCTCTAACATATTGAGAATTATGCAATTTACTTGAGAATTTTAGAAAAGAAATCAATATGTTCCCATGATAAACATACTGTCTATTCTTCCTCACATTAGGGAAGCCAGTCAGGGGAAGTTAATTGCCTAGACCCGCCAGTGCAGAGAATAGCATTAATAAATGGGGTGTACTGACTTGTATAAAGGACAGATGTGAGTTTTCTGCTCCACTGTACGATGAATTAATTCTCTCTCTTTTCCACTTTTTCTCAATTTATATATTGTGGTGACCACTGAAGAGCTGTGTTTACAGCCACTTTGTCAAAGTGTTCCCAGAGCCAAATGCTAACCACATCTTGCACTGCATGGCTGTATCCTTATTCTTCAACCATCGTCCCAAATCAAATCAACCTGGGAAAATGCTTGAGTCTGGGGTGTGAGTGAAGTCTTATTTGAAGATGGCAATGGGTGAGCTTAAGGATCAAAGATATTTGCAAGTTGACACACGCCTCATCTCACCTGTAACTTCTCTCCCTCTCTCTTCCTTCTGTGTGACTTCTTGTCTCTGGGGACTACAGTTAGGTCTACAGCCCTCACTGCAAACACTTATTTCAGTTGGAAAGGTAAAAACCATAAAACAGTCAAAATGGGTTTGGCAAGACTGGTGATACTTCAGGCAAGACCAGCTTCTGGGAAAGAGTCTGCATAACCATCATCTGTGTGCTCGGACAGAGCCCTGCAGCACTCACAGCTTTCTGCTTGGCTGAGGAAGGATGAGATGGTACACGTGGCTCTCTGACTGCCCTGGATCCTGCCCACCAGAGCTTGTGAGCTTGCTGATGTGGTTGAAAGATTAGGGCAACCGAGCTAGTCTGAGGGGAAGGAAGCAGCTGGCATCCCTAGCAGATTTGCAAGGCTGCTGTGGCAAGAAGAACAAACTGACAACAGTATCAGCAAGGATAGCTCCTGCTTCCTAAACCACTCCAGATAGCTCTCATCCTTGTAGACACACTGCAGGCCAAGGATGCATGTTACTGTGAATAGGAAAGGTGTTAACTGGCAGTATGCTTGTTATTCATGTGGTTATTGTACTGTAGCTATGAGCACACTGCACTTTGACCCCCAAGATTACCCCAAAATAGACTCTTTTGTGCCCAAAGCCAGTTATTATCAGTTTTGTTATCATTTTAGTGTTTATATTTCTTTTAGGGCTTTTTTATCATTTTAAGAGGGATGACTATGAAATATTGCCCTTTCCCTGCTTGTATCACTAGTCTGTGCTTCACAGCTTCCATGGGGAAGTAGCCAGACACTACCTAAAAGTATGTAGTTTCATTAAAATATACTTTTGTCAGCAAAAGGCTTTTTCTAAAATTATAAAGACCTCATTTCAGTCTGATGTGCAGAGGATTTGTGCAGGTTTGGGAGTTAAATAGACATAAATCACATATCATCAGAGTGAAATATATATATATATATGAAAATATACTCCATAGTATTTTTAAGTCACCTTTTTAAATATCTCCTTTCAAAGTTTCTGTTTGCTGGGGACAAGGTGCGCAATTCATCTAATAATTCACGATGATTTATTCATTCTGTTGCTCCAGCCTGCAGCTCCTCACACACATGCCATGGTGAGTCTGTGTGATCCTGCGGTACTTCCGCAGGCTAGATAAGCTGTACAGAATATGGATTGAGGCATTGACACTACAGTGCTCTTACAAGTCCATTCAGAATCTAAAGTGAAGTCCAGCAAAATCAGTAAGACTCTTGAGTATGATTTTAATAGGGTAGATCAGGCAATATGTACGAATACACTTCAGAAACCATATTTGCAAAGAAATTGCTGAATACATCCCTAATAGTCTTTTGAGCACAGGGAGTGAAAATATTGAAAAGGTATCAGGTATATGTTTGACCTCACATTGCTTGTTTGTTTGTTTTTCAAAAGAGAGAGAGAAAGAGAGAGAGAGAGATTTGGAGTGCTTTGTCTTGCACACAAATGATAGGCCAGAAATAAAGACAGTGTACAAATTTATTTTTAGAATGAAAGTTTTAGCAAAGAACGTAACCCTATCTATTGATATACTGGGCAACTGAAATAGAATATTATAGCAAGCATAACATTTTCGCTAGGTGTTAAAGTTTGGGTCAAAAACTTATGGAAATCTTTTAAAATTTACATTGGACTTTCCCATCAGGTCTACCTTTTCTAATGCAACATGCATTATTTCATTAAAATTAAACACATAGCCCACCTTTTGCTGCCTCATCTCTTCCTCTTCACTGCCACCACCATATAGATATTGGAATTTCCTGGTGTAAGAGGTCTTAAACTCACACCTCCCAAGAGTATCGAATTAAACTGCTGCAGTCACAATTCCTCATTCTACAAGGAAATCATGATCATATCTCAACAAGCGTTCATCTTATCCTCTCATTAACACATAAATACATAATCACACTAATAAAATTACAAACACTGGCTAATCTGTAGTGCTTCCTTCCCCTTTTGCATGTCCTTTGAGAAAGCTACTATCTTATTCCATATATTTTTAAATCCAGTGTTATTTTCTTTTCCATTTACAATGAGATTGATTTCATCTTTTGCATAAACGTTTTATGTCCAGTATTTTCTCTCTTTGGAAGTTATATTAATTTTGAACTCTAGCTGATTAGCCCTTACACACTGTAGAGTACTTTCTTGACACAAACATGCACACACTTACACACAAGGGTAGGAACAAAAGCTTTGCTACATATTGGTAGAAAAGGAGTAAATATTGACATTAAAGCAAATCCCAAAGCCTTCACTGAGGACTGACAAGCTGTTGTAACTTGCGCTGTACAGAAACGAAAATGTAAATTCATCACACAGAAAAGAAACAATAGTTATCTTCCATCCCTAGACAATATGTGTAGTATAGCTGGGCAAATGCCTTAGTGGGTTCTTTCATGTTCAATGGTGCAATTACATCCCATATTCTCAGAATGCAAACAATTATGGAGCATATAATCCACAGTACTGTGCATAGACCATGCTTATATATATATGTATATATATATATATATATATATATGAGACTAAACAGCATATCTTGACAAAACCCACTGGATATTGTCTGTAGGATGACACTCTTTTCTAAATTAAGCAGATGGAGTCTTTAAAAAGTAATTTTGCATAACACTAATATAATGGAAAACACCCTGCCTTCTTGCCATGCTGTCCTTCTGAAAAACAAAGCAAAAGCTGACCCCATTTATTTTATTCTGATGATATGTAGCCTGTCATTACATTTGTAACACTCTGTTTTATTTCTGAACTATCCATTTTGATTGCTACCATAATTATCAGCCTTTTATGCAATTTTTTTGCCCTGCAAAAAAATCTCAGAGCTGTTCTGCACAGCTTTTGCAGTGGATGAGCCTGTGCTGCCAGACAGTGTAGCTCCCTGGTTCATTCCCAGGCCCTGCTCCCCTGATCTTATACAAACTGCACCTAATTGCCCCGGGTCACTCATCAGCTCTCTTTTGAAGTGAAGCAACGCATGGACAGAAGCCAAGCACGACCAGTCAGCTTCAGATACCCTAGCCCTCAAACACTAGTCCAAAAGGCTTTGCACACCTCAAATTCCTTTGGGTTTCTCCTGTTGTGCCTTAGGGCACACAGCACATACCAACAGCACCATGACAGAATAGAAAAAGGAGAACAGCCTGGTAGGCTATAACACAGGCCTCGTGTTATTCCAGGTGCTTTCTTTGAAATGAAGAACATATGCAAAGAAAGCAAGCAATTATTTCCTAGGGCCATCAGCGTGTTACACAGAGCCGAAAGAAGACACAAACCCAGAGCAAGAACACAGGGTGACTAACCTTGAGCAACGTGAATGAATATAAAAGCATGTTATGATTTGGTCTGGGAACCAGACATCCCTGGAGCAGATGCCTTTTAGCAGTGTAGACATAGACTAGAGGTGGAATATGTCTGTACCAAATCATCCAAGACATGAACGTCACCTGAGTTATCTCCCACACAAGCGTCTTAAAACAACTATAGAGAGGTTGTGTGCTGAAAATAAAAAAAAAAAAAAAAAGAAAGAGAGAGAGAAAGAAAAAAAAAATGGTGGAGATTTTCTGCAAAGCCCTTAGATACCAGCAATTTCAGAAATTGAGCCACTGCCCTAAGAAATGTCACATGTGGAAAACAAAATGGCAGCCATGAAAATGTCACTTCAGACCTTGACATTGTGTATTTATTCCTGAATCCTTCACTGAGGCAACCACAGTTGCTCTGGAGGGACCTCGTCTCCTCTACTCCCTCGTCCAGGTAAGTACCAGTCACTGGAGATTTTTCATGGTGGTGAGCAAGACCATCTTCTGGCCTAGAGACATTGAAGGAGCAAATCTAGAATGAATTCTGCAGTGAAACCTGTTGTAGCTACCATACCTCGTGAAAAGACACCATTTAGATCTGGAGTCACTAGCTGAGTCACTGGTGGGGAGGAAGAAGTGGGATATTATCTCGGGCTCTGTGCTGTGTTGCCAGCAGCATGGGGCTCTCCTGACTGCTAACCATCAAGCACATGCTAGGAGCTATAATAGTGCAGGTAAATGAGCACATAAATACATGAATATGTGCAGAGTAGTACACAGTTCTCCCTATAGTTGCTAACTCGTTTCCATCACATAATCAGGACTGATTACAAAGACTAGAAAGAGACAGCTTTACAAGAGCTGATCACCAATAATGTCTCACAGCAAGACAGTCTTGTGTGTGGTATGAGTTCAGCAGCAGGCCATTTGCGAAGCTGGATCCCCTCCTGGCAGGAGCTGTGTGAGCATCAAAATGAGCTGAAGTCCCTAACCACAGTAAAACAGCTATCTAACAAGGGGAGGCAGAGAAATGGTAGGGGTAAGAAGCAAAGATTTAGACTTAGTTTATTTGAAATAGACAGTATATTAGTGGACAGTATAAAGTGGACAGAAGCTGAGTATCTCACCCTGATTCAGTGTCCTATCCCATGTTTAGATGCAATTTTCAATACATTCATACCTTAAGTGAGTGAATTTATTCCATTAAGATTAGTGGCTCACAGATGTGCCTTGTGTTATTGAAGAAAGTAAGGTTGCCATGGTAAGTGCACACACTTTTTCTGTGCAGTAAACAAATAAAATCCAGGTAATTTTTTGTGTATTACTATTTCTTGAAGATTCAGGACCAGCAACATTCTTATTTCTAAATATGTGAAAACAAAGATGAACGTTATACACGTTAATATTTGAAATGACTGAGGATTAAAATTATTGACATTTTCTATGTCTCATTTCAAGCACTTAACTGAGAGAAAATGGGGAAATTGGGCTTAGGATTTAATTTGAAATCTCTGAGTTTTGAGTAATTAAATTAGCTTCAGGTAAATAAACAGTATTGCACTATTTTATCATAAATGTGATTTTCCTGCCCTCTATACTGTTTTCATATTAATTTAATATCACTGATTTCAAAAGAGTTTGTATATACAAGCTGAGGTATAGATACAGAAAACATGATATCTTATTTTTACATCAAACAATAATTATAGAAGACTTATTATGATGCACCAAAGGTAGGTTCGATAATATCCTGTACTCTTTAGCTATTATGATTGATATCATTCTCCCCTCAAGCACCTGTATGCATCTGTGTCCACCTAGACTTTTTGCATGGATAGTACATGCAATCTGTTGCATGACCACATAACCTATTTTAGATATCCACATTAAAATGGGATGAGCAATACCATGTTTCTTTTCATTAACTATGAAAGACTGGATGGCTTACTCAAATATATTCCTCTTATTGTCCCTATTTGAAAATTGTTAAACTCTAAGCGCTCCAAGCAACTCCATTATGCACAGTCATAATAAATAAATAAATAAATAAATAAATAAAAGAAATTAAGACTACAAAGTTCGATATTAAAGTTCTTTTTCAGATAGCACTAAAATAATATCAGCTTAATGGTTTTCATGTGATTATCAGTTTTAGTTTTTTTGTGTGTGATTACCCTGCATACATTTAGGTGCTAATATTCAAAATATTTAATAAGTTTTAATAAGTATGAATAAGATCAAAGAAACAATGGTTTTGCACTCTAAAATAATATATTTTTTTGGTGCCTTTAAGGTTTTACATTTTTGAAGTAGTGTATGTGCAACAATATATATGTATATGTAACATATGACAATACATGTCTAACCAGCCTATGATGAGAACCTTGAAAGTATACTTGTGCATCACAAGTAAAAAGATCAGGAGTTAAAGGGAATCTCCCACCTCCCCCGGATTTATTTCACTTTGATTCACATCATGGATCAACACTGGAAAGCTTGCATTGGATTTCTCCTGGAGGAAACTTATCCTGAAGACGCACTCTAGCAACTAACCAACATTTAGTCCATTGAAGCAAATTTATCTAGGACAAAACAAAATCCTTGGTGTTGGGTCCTGTTTCTCTTTACAGAGCTACTCCTAATGCACACACTAGTTGCTAATGTCATCTTAGCTGGTTACCCACTGTGTCACACTTGAACATGACACACTTCATGGGATATAATTCTGAACAATATCACACTTCTTCTTTGAATATGTGCATGAATTGAACAAGTCCTTGGTGATTTCTGACAGTATTACAGTTTTGCTTTACTAACAATCCTTTCATGAGCCAAGATGCCAGGGTTCAAGCTGCACTTTCCTTGGGCTCAAGTGCTTTGTGCCACATGTGCGCCAAAGTAACTCATTTCATTATGTAAAAGGAATGAAAAATAATTGCAGTGAATTCATGCTTCTATCTGAATTTCTGAAACACTCAGCTTTCCCTCCCTCCATTATGCTGTAAATAAGGGGATATACTCCCAATTCCATCTCGTTGTCTGCACATGTACTCTCTCCGCTAGGACTCAGCTCACTCAAAATATGGCACACTGCAGCACAACTTCTGTCACTCCTTAAAGTATCTGATACCTAAAATCTAATTCTGTCATTTTACACCCTTCTCTCCCCAGTAGTGTGTATTGTTGATGTAAATTGAAAATTGATTATACTTTGACAATATGTAGATATATTTATCTTCCACATGCCTTCCTTTGACACTCCAGGCTGTAATTTATTTCATTTGCTTTCTTCTGCTCCATGTGATGAAGAATGTGAAATATGATTCCTGAGTTTCAGGATAGTAGCTTTTTCTGTTATAGACAAGCTTGACAAAGGCTGTGTTTTTACTTTTAGCTTAATTAGACTATTAAAATGATTCATGTGCAGTATTTCAATCAGTCGTTATTTAGCCTCGCTGTTTTCTTCAATTGATTAAATCTCTAGTAATCAAAAAAGTTGTATTTTAGGCCTACTGCTTACTTGGCTACACTTCATTGTTGGGACTGATCATTTAATAAATATTGATTGAGCAAGCTGCTCAGAATTCTCTGTCTAATGCATAGAAATGTGTGGAGATGATGGTAGCTTTGTGAAACTGCCTGAAGAAAATAAATAGAAATTTACAATTAACCTTATGGTAAAGGAATTAGGACAATGCCTGCCAAGAACTTTTGAAAATGTTGTTTGTTTTGTCTGTCAAAATTCAAGCTGAGAACAATCCCTTAAAAACTGTTCTCATAAAGTCTGAGTTACATGGTTGAAGAAAGAAAGGAGAATACAGGATCCTGTGGAAAGAATTCTGCAGGATGTACACGTGGAGAGCCTGCAAAGTATAATAAAAATGTGTCCATAGGCTCTGTGAAATCAACTCATTTAATTATACTAATAATAGGAAGTAAGAGTATAATACTGAAGTGCTGCAAGGCTCAAGATTTGTTTTCATAAAAGGCCTTCTCTAGGGAAGAAGAATATAATTAAAACCTCAGTTTTTACCGAAAGTATGGAGATCAGAAGAAAAACAGGGGTTTGAAGGAAAGTCATTAGTCTTGATCAAAGTTATTTGGTAGAAAATGATAGTCTTCCTTTGCTGAATGTTTTCCTACCTATAATATAAGAAAAATGTCTATATTAACTTCTATTTTATCATTTTTCTTTAGAAGACAATTGTTGTGTGTGTTGCTCATGATAACATATTCTGAAATATTATTCTTGCAGGTAGATAACATTATACTGGTGAGTATGTTTCTGTCTGGTAATGCCAGTCACTGGGAACATTTTAATGACTGCAGTCAAAGTACCATCATTATCTGAAGATGCAATAAATCATCTGTTATGACTGCATCTACTGTCCTTTGGAAAGTTTGGACTTGACCCCATGACCTTCCCCAGGTTTTGGCTCAGGCTATAGATATCCAGTGAGTTCAGTTATCTTCTAGAAGGTAAATGTGGACCATGGCTTTTCTTCATTTCACAAAAAAGTATAGATGTCCTTGAAGATTAGACCCAAGGAGAACATAACTTTGAATTTGTCTGAAGCAGAAGTGGCATTCATTGAAATGATGACATTTGCATGTCCTAAGAAGAGTAGCTTCTAAGCACAAGTTTTCTCTGGAGGCTCCAGAACAAGAAGGATTCAATTAGGAACTTGAAAAAGATCGTAGAATGAAGGTAGACTATGATAGACTAGAAACATGAGCAAAAGAGAGTAAACATCACGTGAGAGCTGCCTGTGAGCTGTGTTTAAACATTTTCAATTCAGAAACAGTATGCAGAAAAGTATAATCTTATTTGTCCTGTTATAAAAGGTACATAGTTAGCTTAAAGCTATCTATAATAACACTTGTGTAGCTGCAGTGTAGGCATACACTTTGATAGGAAGCCAGAAAGATTTCTTAAATGAAGGAATTATCATAATTTTGATAGTGCTTTGAAGTGTTTCTGTGATCAAGCACTGCTGCTCTTCCCATGAGATCACTAGCAGCTGAAATTATTGCTGCTTTGTCAAGACCCTCTGGCCTGAAGTAGAGCACCAGAAGTCCAGAAGAGGTGCTCTGCTCTTGGATTTCTTTGTCTCCATTTTTCTCAAGGGAAAACATGTGCAAGGACTTGGTAGGAATCTTCCCAAATTACACTGGTCTCTCTCTCAGGCTGTTGTAGGGGTCAAATAACTCCTAGGAATCAACAGTGCCAGGAACTGCAGATGAACAGTAACAGATAAATGTGTCAAAACCAAATACACAGATAAAAAATAATCAGATAAGTTGAACCAGAAGAAAAAGTTAACTGGTATTTCCACTGTGGAAGTAGACCTCAGCCACCTTTTACATTGAGATATTTGGCAAACTCTATGGCTGTCAAGCTTTGATGTTGGGAAGCCGGGGCACAGCTGGAAGCAGAACCCAGCCCACCTCACCACAGTGTCTTGTGTCAATGACAGACATTCTCTTGGCTGTCTGCATGGCCAGCCAAGGGCTCAGCAGCCGCTGGCCTGGCCTGAAGATGGGAACTGCTGGAAGGAGAGAGGTGGCAGAGGCCTCAGGGTTGGCCACCTCTACTGGCCCCAGCAGCCACTTGGTAGTTGTCCTCTGCCACTCCAAGGGTGCTGGGCACAGGTCTGCATTCTAAAACCTTCTCTGTCAGCCCTCTGGGGGCAAGAATCACAGTGTCAGTGCTTGTTCCCTGCTTTGACTCTTCTGGAGACGCTGCTCAGGGTCCTCTCCATCTTCTTTGTAAAGAAGATGGTGAAAATACCTCACATTAGACGGCATCTGGGAATCTTAATTAAACAGCACCCCAGACAGCACAGGTACACGTAGATCTTGTGTGTTCCTTTTTAGATAGAGTCACGTTATCTAAGGCTAGCGCCTCTACCAATTATCTAGCATGTGAATTCATTTCATTTTCTCTAGTAATTTCCATTACCCATTTTCAACAAATGTATTGCTCTCAGTGCAAACTCTGGTTAGAGTGCTATAGAACACATATTTTTTATGACAATGTTTTGGAACTTTGTTTCTAAATACTGAATTATTATAAAAATAAGAATGGAGAACATAATTGCAAACACAGTGAGGATCTTGATGAATTCAGTCACCACATACCTGGCAGCCCAAACTCCATCAAGAGTAAGAAATCTCCAGGGTAGCAGCTATTCACCTATCCATCAATTTTCACATCTTCTTTTAGCTTTCAAGTTAGAAACAGCAGAATTAGCATCCTCTGATAAAGACATCATGACGGTGATGGATGGAGTTCCAGAAACATATGCTGGGGATATGACTGATGTCAGAGATTTACATAAATTAAGTGAAGAGGTTGTATTCAGTCTGGTGGAGCCAGTGTCTTGATCTCCATCACCAAAGGAATCTTGCTAAGCTATGCAGTCATTTATCAGATGATATGGTAATTAAAATAGTGTCAGCAAGGCATCCTGGTGGTTGCTGCTGAGTATACAGTTCATAAATTTTTGCAGAGGTACTGTTGTTTAAGCTAGGATTGTTTGGATGATGGCTGTACAAAGCTGATAGGCAGAAATATGTCTTCTATTCAACCTACTGATAGAGTTGGAGAAAATCCCTTAGATTTCAGGAACAAAAACCCTTCTTTAATTTTGAAACAGAACAACCTACAGCTAGGTTCAGATTGCTGCATAACTTAGCTGTGTTAGTCAATCAGTGGGACTGGGAGAACAGTAGCTTGGATCTAAGAAGGAGGAATCATCAGAAATCATCAGAAATCCATTTGCATTTGAACACTGCAGCCTTGAAGCTGTCAAGCTGGTTGCAGTGGGGAGGTAGGAATGTGGCTGCTTTGGGCCAGGCAGTGAGCTGGACTATAGAGACCACATTACTGCACTGTGCTGGCAGGTATGCCCAGGGTTCCTTGAAAGTCTGGGGTTCCCATGAGATGCTCCAAAGATGAGCATTGAAACTGCTACATTCCTTTTGGAGAATAATTTGCATTAAAATAGTCTGGGCCATCAGTGTGAGGGTCAACATTAGTGATAGCTGGATAAAAATGTGTAAGAGACAACCTTGCCTGTACACAAGGACATTTATTTACAAATATGATCAGGAAACAAACATTAAAAATGGCAAGTAGCAAGTCACCATCTTCCTGCCTGTTATGGTATACAAAACCAAGCCAACTTCATATTCACAAAACAACTTCCACCAAAGGCTCTCTGAACTTTTCTCACCCTTTCAAAACTTAGACTTCTCGATATCCCTTGGGGGGAAAGTATTATTATGCAAAAGCTAAATGACTTGCATTCTGCTAAGGATAAATGATTTGCCTACAGACACAGAGCAAATCAGTGGCTTTGATTTATAGCTCTGATCTGGTCTGACTGTAGGGGAAGACTTTTCTGGATTTTCATGGAGCCCCACTGGAGAAAGAGCGGGGCCAGAATCCATCAGTCTGAGCCTCAGTACTTGGTCTAGGAGAAAGCATTCACCCTTTTTATTGCCCAAGGTACTGTTTTCAGAGTAAAGTCTGCAATGTCTTTGCATTATGTATTTGACAGAAGAAAATAGAATATAATAAGAATACTATAATGTG
This sequence comes from Cygnus olor, assembly GCF_009769625.2. Taxonomy (NCBI): domain Eukaryota; kingdom Metazoa; phylum Chordata; class Aves; order Anseriformes; family Anatidae; genus Cygnus; species Cygnus olor. The sequence continues at coordinate 39,621,345 of NC_049169.1, read as the reverse complement.
ATAATGTATGTTTATATGCATTGCCACTCTTCTTAAAATTGTGTTTGAGCAATCTAGCTCTAATAATTCTTGTTTCTATAGAACTCTTCACTAGCTAATTTTGTAAGTGTGTCTGATCGGGCTCATTTAATTCATCATTTTCGTTTGACTCATTAATCTCTGCCTCTACTTTGAAAGATAATCTGCATTTAATGGCTATGTTATGTAATATGCAGCAAGCCAGGAATATCTTGCACACTTTCAGAGGGCAATATTGTAATGTGTCACCAGATTTATCTACGCATCAAAATCTCATTTTTAAGATGCCCAAAGTACTTTCAATTACCAATGGGGTGAGCTTCTAAGCACTGCTATAATTTGTTTCTGGGAGAGTCTGAGGATTAGAAATCAGAGTCATGTAAGAGTTTTCAAGGTGCAGCCACAATCACACACACACAAAAGCTAAAGATGTAAATAAATTAAATTGTATGTTTTATATTTTCTTATCAGTAACTACCCACCCCAAAGCCATCCCTTCTGACAACAACTGTACTAAGATTTGTCATGGACTGGTGTGCGATTCCAGGCCCTGGCACAGGGGTGGTGCCAGGGATCTTGCAGGTCCCAGGAAGGTTCACAAGGTCCTCGCAATCCCAGTGTCAGCAGGTAAGTACAATCCATTTCCAGTAGCAGATGTCAATCTGCACATTTTTTAGCTTGTGAGTGAAGGTGCTCAGTGTTCTTCAAACGTCTTTTAAAGACACAAATTGACAGCAGATGGAGAAATTTAAAGATGTGGCAGTGCAGTAAACCTGCCACACTGGTGATTTTGATTCCTTCTTCATAATATGTTTTCCAGTCTGGAGAGTCAGTGAAAATACTGAGGGAGCACTTGCAGACTTTGATGCTCACTTGGCTCTGGTGCTCCTTTTCTTAACTTCATCCCATTATTCTTACTGGGTGTTTCACCCTGTCCATTGTAGGAAATCTGGGATAGCTATGCTGTGGTGCCTCTTCATTCCCCTTCCTATTGTCTCTAAAGACACATTACTGTAGCTGATGTAAGGATAAAAATATGAAGCACAAAATGATCCAGATAACTCAAGATGACATTGCAAATTCTCTTCTAATGGTATTAGGACTCTTATATTCACATATAATCATAGAAACTTCCTATGTTTTACTGAGTTTGTTACTCATAGACTTAGTCTATGAGATCATGTCTTAGTCACTAGTGTTTCATTTATTATTTCAATCATATACCTATTCAGAGTACATGTATATACATGTATATACATGGACACTTTATATTTTCATGATCTTTTTGACCAAGATTTCATTTTATTAGCAAACAGACACCTAAATAAAGCAATCAGCTTGTTTCCGTAAATCCTGTTTTGTTTCTCATCTTGAATTCTTTCTTAAATTCTGGAATTTCTTAAATTCTTTCTGAGAATGAAAAACTGAATATATTACTCCAATTGCAGTGAAACTAAAATTGGTAGACATTTTTTATTACTCATTATTCAGTGACATTGTACATTAGAGTGTGATCCCAAAATGACGCTAGCTCAATTTGCTACTATAACTCATTGGAAGCTTGTACCTGCTTTGCTCTGCTAACTCCTGGACTATTTTGCATTGGTGTTATTCAGGTTTCTCCATTCCACTGAGTAACTGAGTTTGTGAATGTGTTTTTCCATGAGAACAACCCTGCATTTAGATGTGAACCTTATTTTATCTTCTGGCCATTATTCAATTATCTAAGCTCTTATAATTTTTTCTCCATTCTTACTGTTAGCAAGTCTATCACACTGTAAATTTTATTAATAGGTAATTTTTTCTTCCTTTCTGAGAAATCATTAATGAAGATATTAAAACTTCATCAAACCGAGGCATTCACCAGCTATCTCACCCAAGTCTTAGATTGTCACTTCTCATTATCTTTTGTTAACATGGACTGAAGTTTGTTCCCTAGCCAATTTGAATTAATTTTGAAAGCTGCAGTGAAATGCTTTATTAAAATCCAAATAAATGATAGCTACAGCTCTGAATTCATCCAAAAATTTTGCAAGTTATCAAAATCAATCAATCACATTTGTCTTGCAAGATCAGTACGTTGTAAATTCACAGTACTAACTGCTGTTTCTTTCATTATCCTCCAGAAGTTTAAAAAAGCCTTTTTCCCCAACACTTCTTCTTTAGCATTCTAAAGATTAAAGTTAGACTTATCAGATGGCAATACTTTGGCTGCCTAAATGTGCATAATCATTGCGTTTGGCCACCTTCAATTTTCTGAAGCCCAGTACTAGGTAATAATTGTTTTAATCTATTTCTTGATTTCTATTCATCATTTGCATACTATGTACCTAATAGTGGCTTGAAAGGTGTGTGGAGGCTGTGAAGTCTAAAGCTACTTCTTGCCTGATCAAAGGAAATATTTCATTTTTCTACATAATTTCCAGATTATTGATGCTGCAGTGCATTTTTCCACTTCCATATTTCTCTCTCAGTATCTTTCTTCACTAAATGCTGAGTTCTCTGGTGCTCTTTTTCTGTCCCAGTTTCCCAGTTAAAAGTACTGTGCTAACCCAGTTACTTTCCAATGCCTTTATTCAAGGTCATAAGGGTTTATTTTATTTTCTGCAACCTACATTTTTTCTGTTTTTACAATGTATGACATTACAAAACAAAAAGACCTGGACAACATAAAGGTTTTTCTATATCAGACAAGAAGACCTCCCATCAAATTTCCTCATTGGTTAGATAGTTACTGTTTTAAAAGCATGTTGTGATCTGCTCCCTGAGTTTGGCTTCAATGGCTAATTTCATTTGCAATAAACAAAGTAACCTTTTCCCCAAAGTTCATAACTCATTTTGGGTCATGCCTTAGAATTTCCTACATACTTTAGCCTAGTCTTAAATTAATTCATTATATTATTTTTTTTCATCCACCTTACTGAATTAGTTGCATATTTTATGTGTTTACTCCATATTGACTAAGGGAACTTCAATAACAAGGTATAGTCATCTATCTAGAAGACATCTAAAGTTAGCAAATGTGACACACATTGCTAGAAACAGACTCTTTGGAAGTAGCGTATATTTCACTGGTTTGTCTCAACTGTCCAGATCTCTCTAGCTCTGCTAAAATAGGACTGGATAGTATATTAATTGACTCATTACTACCAGAACACTTGGAAGTCCCAGTCCTGCTGTGCCTTCAGATCGGTGAACACAATTCTTCTGTCACTGACTTCAGTACAAATTAGAAGTTGCTAGCACAATGTGGAGAAAGTGGGTACACATACTTGTTAAGAAGACAAACTCTATCTTGCCCAGCTGAAAGTGAGCCCACTCCATTTATTCATGTCTATTCACTTGTCTATACATGCCTGCACTTACCCTGCTGAAGTTCATAGAGTTAGTTATCAATCTCTTTGTTTTAGAAAATCTCATTGTTTACTTTAGTTTTTCGAACGTAGCACAATTAGCATTTTGTACCTTTATGCCCTGTCAAGTTTGTATCTGGTCAGCAGAAGCTGCAGGTATAATGTATGTAGGAAGGAAGTAAAGGACTTCTGTCCTTTTATAGCCTAAACAAATCACTTAGACGCTTAAAATGTGTAGCAGCACTTTATAACCTATTACAAAGTACCATTGCTGAACACAACTGAGAAATACTTTTAAAATTGTAACTGCAATTGCACACCTATGTTTAAAACTATGACCTTCATTTTTCCATTTATTATATGTGTAATTTTGAGTAATTAGCTTCCATAGACATTCCATGCAGCTGTATCAATTAAATATTTGCCCATTTTAATTGTCATATATTGTGCACACAAAAATAGTAAAATGCTTATCCCATATATGCCTTTGAAATTTTAGTATTGGGCAAGGTCACAGAAGAATGAATTATGTGAAGACAGAGGCAGAGACAGTTTTTATGAACCATGATCCTGATATTTTTTCTTTATTTTATTTTATTTTTTTATTGAGCTTGCTGTTCTTCCCAGGCTGAACTCTGAGTTACTGAAAAATACCCTCAGTGATAAGGAGATTTAAACAGAACAAAAAAATTCCTGAGTCAAGCATTTATCTGCTACTGAATTCTGTGAACTAATCTTAGCTCAAGCAAGAGCTCCCTTAAGTACTTCATATATTTTAATATGGTACAAACACTCTGCATACATGGTACAGCTTGTGGCTTATGCTGTTTTAAAACTAAAGGGAAAAGTCTGCAATTGCATAGTGCACCTGAAGAAATCCTCACCAGGCTTCCAGCCTACCAGCCTAGACCAGTCACAATAAGGCACTAATGAAGTCTTCAACTTTTACTGCTTCTCAAACCCACCAAATTTAGTGACAACCATCACCTGATATTTATGTCTTAATTTAGACATAACTTGTCTTACTGTTGTTGATAACTACAGGAATAATTTTAAAATGTATTTGTTTCACTGAGCATTGGCCCATTTTTAGCATAAATACTTGAGCTCTCTCCTGTCACACTGGTTCCACTGGAATTAATTGCAACTGCTTGGCATTAAATGGAAGCTGTTGATGCAAAATTACCCTCTGTACCTATTTTTTTTTCCTTCAGTCCTTTAAATCAACATTTAGCCCAAAGCTCCTTCTCCATAAGCTTTTTGCAGAGCCACAGTCCCAGTTCTTGCTTGTGTCTTGGCTTGCTGTTCATTTCCTCCAGGTTCTTTGGTTGGAGTTTTCCTCTGCTTGTCCTTTACAGCTGCACAAATCTTCAGAAAACAATCAAGAAAGACACATTCCTTCCCTCTCTGCTTTCCAAGCTGACATGTTCTGTTCTCCTTTGGAGTTACATATCTGCCTTTGGGTTACTTACATGCCTGGGTTAACCTACTTCGATAACAGTGACATCAACCATCCAAAACCTAGTAGGCACTTTGAAAGGGACAGAACTGCTCTGATTTCTGCTTGTCCATATGGAAATACAGGCTGATTTTTTGCGAAGACTTCTGTTATGACACAATTACGCTAACCTCCACAGAAATGTATTTCAAATGTGTCAATCTGCTAAGCAACTGAGTGGGATGGAAACAAATGGTTTCCATCCATGATTGTAGAGTGGAAACAATATACAAAAATGCCATTTTTGGTATTAACTATAAATAGCTAATGGATCCAAAAGTACATCCCTGAAAATGATACCATTTATTGAAATCATATTTATGAGCTATTTCATCTTTTTAAGGGACTGTTTCACATTTGTACTTGTGCTTATTGCAACCTTTTGACAGTTGTATTGTTGAAAAGTTCAAGGTACATCTCATAATTGCACCAGGAACATGCATTTATCACTGGCAACAGTTCTGTGCCACATGAAATGAATTACTGTAATAGACATGTCAGGTAATAGCATCTCATTATCCTCACCCTCTTCCTCCTGTTTCTTTTTTTTTAACCTTCTGCAATGAGCAGGTCAAAAATGATGGTAAGTATAACAGACAAAAGTGATTCCAAGTAAGTTTGAGAAGCAAAAAGATGTTTGCTAAAGGTAATGCCATTGCAGTACAGTGAGTAATTAACATCACGTTCAATACACTGAAAAAAGAAAGTACTAATTCTGCTGTGGGTGTCCTTGAAGTTAAGTAGATTGAGACATTTTGGTGGATCAGGGGCAGGGTGGTTAGCACCATGCCAGACCAGAGCCGCTTAGATTTCCCTGCACTGCTTTCTTTCTTGCAGCCCTCTGATTACTGCCTAGAGTCAAGGTGATACAAAGGCCAAAACCACACAGAATACACCCAGACTCTACTTGCTGTTCCTATAGTTGCTGTGGTCTGAGAAGAGGAGCATCAGGACTGTAATGGAAAAAGGAGGTGAAGCATGGGAAGCATGCCTGAGGATTAAGTCTCACTGTGGCCCTGCTGATGCAGTTCTTTCAGCCTTGCCAGATTAGCCCCAGTTCTAACATCTTAACTGGGTTCAAATTACCACAGACACACAGTACAGGACAGGCTAGATTCAGTACAGAGGGGTTTCTGTTATTTGACATCAGCCCAAGATGCAAGCAACAATCACTAGTTGGAATTTCAGTAGCGTGCCTCCTTTTAACCATTCAGCAATTTCTGTTTGCTTTAATTAGATTGTGGCTTCAGTGTATGTAGCTGCTAAATCAAAGACTAAGCTTCAACATAATGAGGCTTTAATTTCCCGAGCACATCCTCATTATTTCACATCATACCAACCTTACCTTCATTACACTTTTTTGACAATTATCTTTGTTCTCAGTTTCCCATCCTATCCATAATACAGCCTCAGCCATCAAAATAGGTCATTCTCAGTACCGTTTCTCTAAAATGTGGTTTATGTGTTTGATTCTCGGAAAAGCCAGGATTATCACCAGCTAACAGAATGGCTTCTCTCCTCTCCCAGAGCCTTGGTCCTGCTCAGTTCCAGCATATAGGAGTCAAAGTATCTCTAATAGCAGTGGGACTCCACATGATGGCTGCTACCCAGACTGTGCAGCTTAAAAGAAGCTAGATAATCTTTGCTAAGTATAGGATGAAATAGGGAATTAGTCAGGAAAAAATGATTTTCCATTATTAGGATAGGTCTGAATAACCAAATACTCCTAAGTCAATTTATAAACCAAAGGCTCTAACTTCTCTCCCTCCAGCTCAGCTGCTGAGCTTTCAAAGCAAATGGGTGCCTTTAAAGTTCTGCTCTTATTGAAGACACTGAGCTGAGAGCAAATAAACAGCTCTTCATCCGGTCTTGTATGAAAATGTTCAACTTGAAAGTAGCTCAGCCACTGACTAAGTGCTGGTGATTGCAGTGCCACACTGGGGAAGAAACAAGCATGTTCTTTTTGATGTTTGATTAGGAGAGGTGCTGCCACTGGGATTTCAGAAGGAAGTGCTATTTTTCCCTCCTCACATCCTGCCTCCTCTCCCAGGGATGCTTCCAAATTGGTTGTGCAGTTTGTTTCAGCTGCTTCAACTCTCCCAGGGAGAGTCGAAGAAAAGGGAAGGACAAGGCGCCTTTTCAGGGCAGTACATTCTAGCCTTTCACTGTTCTTCCTATGCACCAGGATCCCCTCTTAATGTGAAACTTCTGTACTGGCTCCCAAGCCACCTCTTCAGGCCTCCCAGATTTCTGTGTCAGAACTGAACTCAGGAAAAAATGGTATGAGGGATATGTCTCCATATTCCAAAGATAAATGTCACAATTCTAGCCCTAGCGTAAGGCTGTGAAGTGCTCAATGGGTAGGATACTACAAACAAACTCAGTTAGGGCCCAGCTATGCTTACCTGTGCTCAAAGCATCAATGTTGCCTGTTGTGCTTTTCAAAATCAGGACCTTAACAATTCTTTTCTGCTTTTCAGCAGACTAAGATGTGCAGTACAGAAGAAAACATCTTTATTGCTAAAGAAAAAAAAAACTGACTTTGAAAGGTATATTTTGAAAAATACATGGTTGGCTTTTACTCTCAGTGATGTCAATGTCAAAGCTCCAATTGACTTCAGTGGGAACATGATTGTATCCAATGGGTAAATAATTGCACATATTTCACATCTCATTGTTACTGAAAACTGTTCTTCAAAAAAGGAAAATAATAGTCTGAATTCAAGGACTCTATTAAAAAGTCATTTGAACTGCATTCCAGTTGAAATCACTTTTACAAATGAAAAGATCTTTTTGCTTATTCAAAATTTGCATAATTAGAAAAGCACAAAAGACAGGCATTGCTCTCTATTCCAGTCTCAGTCCTGTTAGTCCTGGAGTGCTTAAGAATATTTCCAAGCCCAAATTTTGTATTTTCTCAGGATATCTGTTTTTTACTAGTCTCAGCATTTTAATGTTTTGAAAAATTCCTCTTGTCAAAAAAATACATTTTCTTGCTTGTTTTTCTTTGTAAAACCTCAGTGTATCTATTCAGCATTATTAAACTGTTATCTCAACTGAAATGGGAACATAATCAAAAGGCTGGGTATTATTCATCTTAGCTGTGTCTCCACGTCAGAAAATTAAGACAGTGATGAATTACACATTACTGTACAAAATTTTATTATCAGAGACAAAATTCAAATTTGTTCTGCTTAAAATACAGAAGATAAAGTTTCTCATTAAAAAAAAAAAATAAAAATCCATGTAGTCAGTTCTTAAGAGTGGAATAAAAATTTTATGTTGAACATATACTGGTCCCATATTTATGGAGTCATTTTCAAAGGCATATCATAGAAAAACGCTTTTCTGGTAAACTGTAACAAATTTGTTTATTTTATTTGGTTAATGGCTTAATTTGCTGATTCATGTTGTATATTCATTAATTAACACTGTAAGAATAATTCTGCTCTTATTCCCAAATCCTAGGATTCTTCAAACAATAAATGAAAAACCTTGTTAAATTTGGTATTTTTAGATATACTGAGAATCAATTAATATCTCCCCTTTATATGCAAAATATATGCTTTCCATTAAAAATAAATAAAGAAAGAAAGAAAGAAAGAAAAGAGAGAAGAGCAGTTGGCTCAATATAAACAATGCTGTGATTTGAGATTCATCAAAAACACATCACCATATTCTGCACTTAAAACTGGTGACTAAATCACTTTCCAGAAAGACTGTTAGACTGTTTCAGCCAGATCCATGATTTGATACATAATTTGAAGTACGTGATTAATCCCACAGAAATCAGGGAGACTGCCTACATACCTATATACATGGCTGAGTTGTGATCAACTGCTTTTCTGAGTTGAAACTTTTAAGTAAGAGTTGTAAGCAAAAGACTAAGCAACAAAAACTTTGTCAAAGCAAATGGTCCAGAATTAGAAGCTACATATACATGTATATATGGTACATAGAGAAAAAAGTGTGACATAATGCAATGATCTATGTTTCTTATAAATGAAAATGGCATTCTGATCTTGCAAACGCTTGTGTGAAGCCATCAGTGAATTGTATCTAAAATGAGCCAGCTCCACCTCTAATTTGACAAACTGAATTCCAGAAGAGCACAGATTTGTGAAGTGATGGAAAAATATGTTCTTCTAATTACAGTATTCAGAATTAATCTGTGGTTGAGACAGAATTAATAGAGGGAATTATCCATTACAACCAGCATTAATAACTGCTGGTCTTTCTCTTTCTTCTTAAGGTGTCAAAAGATCTTACATGTAGAGTCTCTTGGGGAAATAATGCAATTTATTATCAAGACTTTATTTTCAGTATTATGATCCATTTATGTCATTGCTGTGTATGTAGTGGAATAGATCATTATTTTTCTGGGAAATGGTTGATGTATATGTTATCTTCAGCAGAAATAGAACAATTGAACACCTTTCAGTTCAACATCAGACAGGAGCTGCAATCTCTGATTTTATAAAGCTGTATATCTCATCCACGCTAAAGCCTATTGTCCCTCAAACATAAAAACAACATAGCAAAATTACATTTACGCATATAATAAAGCTGTCTTTGTACAGGGTAATTATACAGTAATTACAATGATATTTCCATTAGAAACTGCTCAGAATATTTTTCCACAGGGTGTCTAAGTCCAAGGAACTCCAACGCTGCTGAAATCTCGTGTTTGCAGGAAAAAGAGAGGGTAGCAGCCACTCTTTGCAGTACAGTATTTTGCAGTTCTCCAAACTTATTATAAAGCTTTATCACGTTGGAACCGATCACAAAGCATTATTCTAAAAAAAAGCAAAAGGAAAACAAAACAAGAAAAAAATCTATTTGTCATCAAATATGTGCTACTGAAACATACATATGAATATGCATACCAGTCTGTACACTAGCCCAGCAGGCACCTCAGGGGAATGCTTTGAAAGCAATGGGTTAGATCCTCAGCTACAATTCACATCAGTCACTTCAAGGGATCTACCTCACCCTGCACCAACTGAGGATCTGTGGCCACATGCATGCCATCAGTTTGGCTACAGCTTACTTTGAAATTACAGAGAAGAACAAATTAGGTAGATTGAAATGTATTGTACACAACGGAGACTGCGTCTTGGCTCTTGGCCTCGTCCATTGCACCAGTAACGTCCTTATCGGGCAAATCCAAGCGATGCTGTGCAGAAAATGCTGGGGAACTCTTGTTGAAGCCTCCTTGCTCATGACTGTCTTCTGCACCCCAGTCCCCTCTACTGTTACAGTGCTGCTCATCTGTATGTTCTCTACCAGCAATTCTTTGACATCCCTAGGACACAACGTACATAAAATAAGCAAAGCATTCAGAAATACTTTTGTAACTTCACACTTCAGTCATTACAAATCAGCAAAGTATGAATGCTGTTTTCTGAGAAAGGACACTATGTCTGATCCCACAACACTTGCACATGGGGGTGGTTCTCCTTAAACACCTCATCTCACTGAAACTAGCCCACACTGAAGGGTTTTATACATCTGACCTCAACTGTGTTACAATGTAGGGTGTTCTGAGGTCAAGCTGCCCTCCAGTGCCAGACACGAGATGGATTTAAGTTCGACCAATTTCTTTGAAATATACTCGGCTTAAAAACGTCTGCCCTAACTAGGACATGTGGTCTTACTTTGGTCAAAAATTCTTACACACAGAAGTCCCTTCCTTCCCTTCCTTCACATTGAAAACTAAATTCCTCGTGTCAGTGTGGACTGTTTGCTCAAGTCAGAGTGGTTTTACTGGATTTCAGGATCGGTTTGAAGCTTGGCAGGAGGTTTCACATTCATGTCAGAAACAAGGTGGCTATTTTTTTTTTCCAGATTTGTATGCAAAAAGAGAAGTGCACAGACACTACTGCCATGCAGGTTTGCACAGGTATCTAAATTTTTTTGATGGTATTAGTACAGTAACTACTATTACTGCTATTATTACCACACTAATTTGTAGTGACATCCTTCCAAATCCTTTGTTAGAAAAAGGCCTGAGAAACTCATAGCACATTCTCAACATTAACAAAAATATCATAAAGATTGTCAGTGTTCTTATGCATACTCGAAAACTGAATAAATTTTTTGACTGTTTGAAATGACTTCTGAACAACTGATGCTACAATACTCCAGACTTTTACAAAGATTTTGGTCAACATTTTCCTGTTAGGATGACCACAGTGCAGGGATTTAGATTTTTCTGTGCAGTGCAGGCTCACTAGCTGGACCTGTTGCCAAGCTTGCTCAAGGCAATGATGCCAGTCTCTCAAAATCATCCACAACCCATAGCGAGCAAAGGGACCTTCTGTCCCTCATCCCTAACCGAGAGAAACTTGAATGGGGCCTCTGTGCACTTCAGGGGTTCCCAGCTGCCTTCCTGACCCAGGTGGGCTGGTGATAGCAGTGGATGGCACAGCCAGCAGATTTCAGACTACTCCACCTACTTCTGGGGAACAGCCTGTTCTCAGGCTGTATTCAGCCTGTATTCAGCCTGTATTTAGGCTGCACAGCAGCAGGACAGTCTTTTTACTCCTTTGCGCTCATACTGACACCATGGCGATAAACCCAGCTTTAGGACAGGCAGCCTGATATTCTGCATACTCCCAACAGGAGTGGAGGTAAGTTGATTACATACATAAACTGTTTTCAAAGCCACATCGCTTTTCATCAAAGAGAAAGCTCCATGTTTGACTCAAAATCTATTTTCACTGACTGCAGTATTGGCTATGATCATGTGCAAAACCAAAACCTCACAGATACTTAAACAAAGGCACCCTCATCTGCAAATTTTTGTTTCACTGTATTCTATCCACATAATCAGACTTACTGACATTTTATGGGAAAATGATCTCTACAGAGGATTTTTCACATATAAATACACATATATACATACAATATTTTCTTTCTTTTATTCTTTACTATTAAGGTTTTAGTTGTATGGTTCAGGATCCTTGCTGTGAAAGCTCCTTTCTGCATCATTGGAGATAGTTCCTTTGACATACTAAAGCTCAGTGAAATATCTAAAACAGCCCAAAAGCTACACAAAATTCATCTGCAGTGTCCACCATGGTACTGGAATTCTTGCTATATTCACTGAAAAGATCATCAAAGGTCACAAATATGTATGTACTTAATGACATCTGAAGTTTTTTCATCTAAATCAGTCAAAATCAATGTTCAAGTACACCCCATAATAGCAGAAGTGACATTTCATTTCAGAAGCAAGCTTCCATATTGTTCTGCTCTAGTCTCAATTAGTAGCTACTATCATTTTAATAGCTGTCAGCGGTGGATATAAGAATAATTCTACCAAGCACTTCTACAAAGTAATAGGCTGAGAATTTTTGTAGTGGACAATGTTATAAAAATACAATAGGTCGCCATATTGTTATGCCAGCATAAAATTGTGCCTATTCATATGTCTCCCTATATGATTTAGTAAGCCATAAAAATTAATAACTGCAAAGGATCCTGAGTCACACAAAGGCTAATCAGACACAGGGCCCATGAAATCTCTATAAAATGACTCCCAGGCTTGGGTAAGGGCCACATCCACACTGGCTCCACATTTTGCAGCATCTCCTCTCACTAAATAAAAAGAATAAATTTAAATACTGGATTTGAAAATGATGAGAAGTTTGGGGTATTTGGCTTCCTAATCACAATCCAAATTATAAAAATGGGCCAATCTTTCGATAAGAACAAAAGAAGAAAAGGACCAGTAAAGGAGAAAGAAAAATCAATAAGATTAATAGATTTTTCTAAGCAGACAGTATTAGAGTTTTCCATGAGGTATCAACCATTCTTTCACACATAGTTGTGTGGAAGTTCTTATAAAAAAGTTTCTAAAGACATATGATTAAATGCAAGGGGATAGAGTATTTTAGAAAACAGCCGTAGTTTTGTTGGATTTAGTCCATTTAAATTTAATACCAATTCAGTATGAAACAGCAAAATACAAAATATAAAAATAAAAATAATAAGGAATTATAATGGAAAGGCTAACTCAACCTTAATTATAGCAGTAATACCAACATTACTATAATACAATTATAAGCAATACATTAGTAGGTATGTAGATACATGTAGGGCTTGATATTTGTGGTAGACCAGTTGCTCAAGGCCACTAAATTATTAATTTACATCGAACATCAGCTAAATGTGCAAGAAACTTCAATTTTAATGAGCAACAGTGGAAATTTCTGTGCACTGTGCAGAATACACAGGCTGAATTAAATTTCTGACTTTGGAAAACATTGTTAGTCTGCCCTTTGTCAGTGGAAAGACCAGAAACTTCTATGTGCAGCCTGGAGGTATGTGGTTTAATCTGTGGTGATGAAAAACAAAAGTCATCAAAGACAATCTTGAATAGAATATGAAATGGACAGACCATTATGCACACTTCTTTTCTCTGAAATCCCCAAAGCAATTTATGTTTGAGGGCTTGGTTTTCGTCGCACTCTTTGGATATTATAATTTTGGGCTTCATTACAGGGTAGAGGCTATATTAAAGAGGCTCCATTTGTCTTTCTTTTTTAATATAACAAATATGCATATGATTTCATTCAGTAGAAATTAAAAATGTTACACTATATACTGGCATTGAGGTTGAGTTTGGTCAACCACATAAAATAATACTTTGCAGTCTTAAATGCCTTTCATCAGAGGATATTCAAGTGCTTTGCTAACATTAGTCAAGCCTCACAACACCCCTGTGAGGTAGGTAAAACACATAGGAGAAGGAGGATTTCATTCAGCATGGACATGATAACATCTCTCGGCATTAGGTTCACTAGCACTGCAACACATCACAGAGCTTTAGGGCTTACTATAAGGCAAAGAGTTAATTGTGCAAGAGCACAGGATTCCCTCTTCTTTTAGTTAAATATGGTCAAGCTAACGTACCAAACTGCGAAGCAAATGACCACATATGCATTTCAACCACAAACAGCATCCTCTGTGCAGTAAAAGACACAAAATAAGAGGCTCAAGATGGGTGCTTTAGCCCATGATAACGGTAGGGCAGCTTAGTTATGGGATGTTTCTACCAGTTCTTGAGGATCAGAGTGCCAAGGGAATGACAGCCCAGAAAGCAATACTGTCTCCACACGACTCTGATAATGCCTGAAGATGCCAGGTTTGGGTTCATTCTGCACTAACATTACAATTCAAAAACAACTACTGGGCATAAGCAACTGCTACTGTAAAGCATTTTGGTAATTTCCATGCCCTGTGAAGGATACAACCAGATATAATGCCTGTTCTCTAATTAGGCTGGCCACATGTTCCCAGTTTACAAGCAATGATGTGGTCAGATGGTTGTGGTGGGCTGGGCTGGGGTAAAGAAACACTGTTGTACATCTACAATCACACTGAAGCTGCTGCAACCTGCCTCCTGTAAACTCTCTATAGCTTTGTTGCTTTTTTTTTTTTCCTCCCTTCATGGTGCAGACATAGGAGAGTACTTGACCCTAAGATGCATCAGTTTTATCCTTTTCACGTAGCACCAATGGTGCAGATGGTCTTTGTACAACTAACATTTTCACTACGTAACATCTCACAGATTAATGACTGAGAAAAAAAAAGAAACAAGCATATGATTAAGAAAAGCATCACTCATCTAGAGCAGTCTATATGAAATAAAAGCAAAGAGAAAAACAACGTTCACAGTATTAGCCAGTACAAATAAATCCACACACAAATCTTTCTCCATATTTCACTTTCCTAAGTTGGTATAAAATGTATATCCCATATTTGCAAAATATTGCCCACATAGAGAATCTGATTTCTGTATTATAATAAAACACTACTGCGGCCGGTCTACCAGATTCAAGACAGCTCTTGATTAATTTTGTCTTTGAATGCAAGACATTCTCCCCTTTTGCTAATTTCCATTTGAATCCTTTCTTTGTTTATAATATTTGTGCATTATCAGCTGCATAAGTCATTACTGCACAGGTTGGGTGACCGATCATGAATACCACTGCCTTGTAAAATTGCTCAGAAGAGGTGGTTCATGGATTCTATAAAATCAATGCAAAGTTCTCGTCATAAACACTGCATACGTTCACAGCTAAATATACATGGTTTCACTGATCAGCAGTGAATAAATTTATATAATTATAGTGCATCAATGATGTCCTCTCTTATTCTCATTTTCTCTCTCTCCCCCCACAAAATGCTAATTTTAATATAGGAATATGGAGACTGCAGCTACATACATGACAACTGGCAACTCAAAAAATGAGCTGGCACCCTTGTAATCATTAAAAGACAATTTCAGTTGTGGACTAATTGGCAGCTAATGGGAAAGACAACTTTATATCTCATACTGCCCAAAGTTGGAAGCCTTCCGCATTTCCCTTTCCTTCCCTTCCTTTTGTTCGATGCAACACTGATTGTCATAGGTAGTCTTTGTGCTTTGTATAATGCCCATTGTTGATGTAACTGGAATTCACATACAAAATGTGGCTGTTATACATAAGCATGCTAGAATACAGGCAGGGACAATACAAGCATGCACAAAATAGTCTTTGAAGGTTTTTTTGTTTGTTAGTTTTTCTTCACCATTTACATGCACCACTTAATATAATGTTTGGTTGTGTACACTGAGGACTGGATTTCACAAGCATTCATGACCTTCTCTTCTGAAGAGCTTCTTGACAATTTCACAAGAACCCAGTGTAAAAACAAAACAAACCAAAAAACAACAAACAAAACACAATTAAGAAAAAGGAAAAAGAAAACTTCTCCCTGGAATCTGATCTTGTCTTCATGATTTTAATGTTGAACATTTCTAAAATTTCTTTTCCTTTTGCAGAGCTTCAGGTTAAAAGTTCAGTTGGAAAGACAGATTAGTGTGTCAAGGATTTTCTTAGCCACTGGAATAGTTCTTCCTTATAAAGCCTTTGCCACCGCACGTTGGCTTCCACTGTTTCCACAGCACGGGAGAAAGAGGCAGCAGCTCCCTCTTCATAACTCTTTATAAAGTTCTTTAGCTGGAAGTACAATTTAACAGGTTAAATTTGCAAGAACTAAAGAAAGTAAATATTTTCAGTTCATGTAAACGTGTCAGGCATTTAGAACAAACCTCCACAATCACCACTGCAGTAAATGTACTATCATGTAGAAGGATTTAAAAGGAAATGTAATAAGATAGCAGACTGTCAATTATATGTGATGCAATTGCTTCAAATTGCACTGGAAGATATTGACATGTTAGTGCTGGATCACATTAATATCATTTCCTCCACCTCTCTCATAGCCCAGCTGCTGCACTGCACAGACAGATGGGCTGCTCTGAACTTTTTTTCCTACCTAAGAAACTAAACTGGGAGCACTCTAAGTGCTTCTAATTCAGGTTTATGTGCAAATGTCAGTAGAATGCAGCCCTGATGCCCTTTGGTTCAATCAAACTTCATTCTAAATTTATTTACTTTTGATTTGCAGAACCCTTTTTATGATATAATACAAGCTGGTTGTTTAGAAAAGGAAGGGATGGTTACAGTGGAAAGAGGATGGCAACAAAGCAAGCGGGCACTCATATTTGAATCTTTTTTTGATCTTTGAATGCCTGTAACAGATTCTTTCCCTTATGAGAAAACTTTGATCTTTTTTTCAGCAAACTGAAAAGGCCTCTTCTCATGTATACTCAAATTATAGCACTAGCCCCTGGATTATTATAGCTGATGGCACTGGTGTGCTTTGAATTACTGTTCTTTTTAAGTGAGAGCTGCAAGGCTGATCTGCACAGTAGGTTGCTGGTTATATTGACTTGTATAAAATTAGGTAGTTTTAGCTGCAGTTATTCATGATTAGTAAATTTTTGTTTCCTGGTGATACCAGAATCACCTTGTGTGTTTAAATCTAACTTCCAACTGCTTACCTTTGTGTATGGGCTCAAAACTGAAAAAGCTGGTCCTGCAGATATCTCATTCCCGTCCCAGCTAAAAGGATGGGAGGATCCTGGGAACTATCAAAATCAGACCTTGCCTGATCTCTGTAGTTTTTATAACAAATTTTTTTACGTGTCCAGTTTCTTTTCTGGGAAGTATGAACAGACAGCCTGCCAATGCTGTCATGGAGGTAGAAACTGAGAGTACAGAAGGCTCCCTTTTGCAGGTCAGATACTCAAGTGTCAGCCAGTACCATCCTTCCCACCTGGGTAGCCTTGAGGAGACAGCTGTGGCTCTTCCCAAAGTACCAGAGGCCACTTGACTTGAGTGCAGACAAATGGTTGGGCACAAATATCACAGCAGAATCAGAGTTCAATTAACGGTGATTATGCTGCGTATGAATCATTTGATCCATTTGGGGTAACATTGAGCAGAGCATAAACAGAATGTAAGGCAACTGCACAAATACCTTAGTCAGGGCAGGTGTTAAGTTAAAACGAGAGATCATGGCAATCTAAATAAGGAGTAATTAGCATTTAGAACAAATTATTGTGATGCTATTTGGTCAGAATATCAGGGTTTACAGCTTTTCTCACGTTGAAATACAGTAGGCAATAGAAAAACAGAGAAGGCTCTTGTAGCTTCTACTTTCACCACTGAGGTTTTTCTTAGGGCTGCTCTCTGCAGCATCAGCTAACCTGGACAGAAAGATCTCTTGTTCAGCTTCTCAACCAAAAGTAAAGAGAAAAAAAAAAAAAAAACAGTCCTACTTATCCAGCCAAGCCTTTGCTCCAGAGTTATTTCTAGTTTTTCTTTCAACATCAGAACACTTAAAAGTGAGATCCTAATCTCCTAGGTAAAGTATACTATATTTTAGAGATGTAAAACCCTGTTTCAAGTTAAATGTTCAGATAAGGGCCTGCCACATCTTAGTGGAAGAAAAAGAAAGAATTACTGTAGCAAGATCCTGCCAGATGAATGGAAGAAATACAAAATTTTAGAGTACCAAGAGCTACCTATACTACCCACCTCCTGGTACCTCCTCTACACATTGGGGTGCCTTTGCAGTCTGCTCCTCATCCTCATGCTGTCCGACTCCAGCTGAGCAGCCAGGGTTCCTACACAAACACTGCTGTCCCAGTCCTTCAGTGCTGCCCTTGACTGAGTGTAAAGGAACCCAAAGTCACTCCTTGTCCTTCCAGGCCTGCTTTCATTCAGCAGACACATTTTTTCAGCTTCTCTGACCTTAGCAGCTGCTGACACCTAATTGCTCCTGCCCTGCTCCATCCTTACAACAAAAACAGCCTCACATACTGAAAGTAACTTAAAATTACCTCTCTTAGTTCTTCTTCAGTATTAAGGAATTCTGTGACCCCACTGATAAGCTTTGAATTCATAAATAATGCTTCTCCATACCTGTAAGGACAAAAAGAAGACTCAGAGAGTTAGTGCAAGAACCAGGCCAGCTGAAAATGAAAAAGTAGTCTTTTGTAAGCAAGGGAAGATGTGGGACAATTCTGGAGGTCCAAGAGTATAGCATTGGAATCAGACATTGGCATTCCAGTGTTTCATGCCGAAAACCTGGACTGAGACCTTCTAAGCTGAGCTCTTTGTAGTTAACTTTTAGTCAGACACTACTAAGCAGAATGGGCTTAATTGCAGTCACAGATGAGATTTCCAAAGGAGGAGAGGACCAAACTGGAAGAACATCCCATGTTTAACAAAACAGCTTTCCACATCATGACACCAAGAAGCTCAAATACAGGCACCATAGAAGGAGAGAAACAGCAACTAAGGAGAAATATTCGGAGGAGCTGTACCATTACCATGCACTTTTGGAATTGCTGCAGCTTTTCCTGCATTTTCCATTCATCCACCTTATCTACATTACAAATAGCCTCTGGATAAGTGAACTGAGTCAAATCCTCTTGTTCCAGTACCTGATAATTAAAATAATGCTGATATAAAATAACAGTGCTAAAATAATTCCCAGAGCCATGATGTAACATGCTCAAAGAACCAACCTGTCAATGAAAATTCAAAAGCTTGAGCAAAGAATATTTAAAAGCCAATTTGTTGTTGTTGGGTAGGATATTCAATGGCAATCAGCAATAACGTTCTGCAGGTAGTTTGAAACTGGCCATTCAAACACTACTCTTCCACCTTCTTGTCCACAAGCTTTTTTTTGACCCTCCCAGACAAAGCAGCTATATCGCTGATAAGATAAGATAAGAACCAGACTACGCCTGAAGTTTTGCATCACATGTTGGAATAGCTTGTGGTGATGTTTTTTTTAAATGTTTCTAGTATGGAGAATGCAATTCCACTGGAAACCGAAAGCAGGTCTTCAAGTTAGCCATCAGCATAGCAAGAGGCACTTTACAAATAGTTATCCTTATCTGCACATACATCCAAAGCAATACCTAGCTAATCTGAACTGGACTGTTTTAAAGAATTCAGCTCGCTTGTCAGACATTCATAAGTAATGTTAATAGACTTCACTACAATTAAGTTTGTCTGGGGGAACAATTCAGTTCATACCCTGCTTTTACAAACTGATAGAGAGGAGGAATTCAAAATTCAAAGTGAAATGAACTAGTACAGACACAGCTTTCTGTTCTGCTTCTATTAGCCCTAAATTAATTACCCTTAAATACCTAAGTACTGTAAGCCTGACAGTCATCCAAAAGGGAGAGAGAAAGAGAAAGGGAGAGGGACAGGCACAGAGAGAGGAATAGAGAGGTGGAAAGAAATGAGAAATTATGTTTTTTGAGAAGTTTCTGTTTTAAGGAAGGTGTGTGTTGTGTTGCTTGGTACCTTGAGCTTGTATGAAGGGAATTATTGCTATAGGGACCAAAAATCCTACTCCCTGACCACTAATATCCATGAATTATTCATGGATATTTCAGCAAGTACATGTCTTTTTCCAAAAACTTCAGTCACACTGACATATAGAGCCATCCAGAGGCAAACGCCTCCTATGGGAAGTATGGATTTCATGGTCCTTTAAGCACGTTTAGGCTTTCTAACAAAGCCCTTTATTATTACATTCTCAGCTTAGCTTCATAATTGACTGCTTGGAAAATTGGAAGCTGCTCTTGATGGGGTCTTTTGACAAGGTTACCAATCCACTTTACAGAAGTAACCTCATGAAAAACCATTGCAAGGTTTTTATTTTTCTTGCAGTCTGCATTGTAGCCACAGTGTGAACAAGTAGCAAAATTCCTTCCATTGAAAACTATGCCTTCGTGAAGACCTACACTGATTACTGACCATTATGCATATTTGGTAAAAAGTCAGCCACTAATAGCAATTTTGAAACAGCCTCTGCTGGCAAAACGTCTAGTAAAGATACCTCCTAAAATAGTATTTTGCAGGTGAAACATAAAAATGGATATAAATATGTGAGAAAGTGTTTTGTCTTGCAAATATCAGTCTTCCTACACTTCATAGAAAAGACAAAGGCTCTCCAGAAGCAGAACCTTAAACACTTCCTAGAAACATTGTAGAGTCATGGGCTGTCCTGTACTTGTGGGGAAGTGATCCTCCAATGCCTTACACTTGTACAAGCTTTGTACTTATGTGAACTGAACTTGGAAGGCAGCATATTCCATTTACTTTGGACAGATGCAAATGACTTCCCACGTATTGACAAATTCCCCCCCAAATGACAAATGATTCAGCACTTGAGAATGGAGGAATTCATACATGCAGCTGTTAGAGTAAATTTTCACACATAGACACGTGCACACACGATCAAAATAATTTAGAGGCCCAAGTATTGCACACTCAACTAACAGTTCAAGCAGAGAACTTTCAATTTTATTTTTCAGACTTTTTTAAAACCTGGCAGTCTTACTCCCACTAACTTCTTACAAAAGACTTATAAGGCACCTCAGTTTCTATGTAATCTTTGTAAATGGGATATAAGCTTTTTTTTAAGACTTCCATCATTATTGGTATCTTCTGGGCAATGCGTATACAAGTATAATGTAAAAATATAAAGGGATAATAATATTTTGTTGTCATTCTAACTGTTTGATATGCAGTGTTTTAAAGTTAGAGGAAATAGTGTTATAGCATAATTCAATCGCCCTCAGCTATTTCATATTACTATCTGATACGACAACATCTTTTATAATAAATTCAATGGAAAATACCATAGAGATATCATCTTATTAAATTAATGTTTATTACAAAGTATTACAGTTTTAAATAAAGTTAAATGATGAATTATAATGCCAGAAAAATGTCTTGGGACAGAGTATACTTGAACTATAATTCAGCAGCAAAGCTTGCATTTTAATAAAGTACCAGTGTGTCAAGCTTAAATTAGAAGCCTAATTCTGCATTTAATCATGTATTTCACTGAATATTTTAAGGGACAAGGTGTTAGACCAATTCTACCCTCTGCAATTCTCTCTTAAAAGGTTTTAATCTGTAATTACAAAATTAAATTATTTTCAATAGGCATCACACATGCTTGTATGAAGTATTTTGTTCCACTGCATTGAATTCTTTGGCAATTGACAGAAACTCCACTGGATGTCCCTTTCAGAAAAAAGCACAAGGTGTATGTCAACTACTACAATCCTTTTGATGACCCTGACTAGTGTTTGGAGATCAAACTGAATGCATGTAATACAAAGTCCATGTTGGGCAGTAGACTTTGCTATTTTCTCATTTAAGAAAAAAAAAAAAAGAATACGACAGGTTTTTCGATGAGGCCTTGCTGATTGCTGTGAAGTCAGATAACACGGTGATGCATACCAAATGAGATAAATAAAATTCTACTTTTAAGTGCAGTTAAGCTATCTAAAATTAAAACACGTATACGAAAAAAAAAATGCATCTGGCATAATTTTCTAAATATCGTCCATTTGCCTACACTGGTTAACTGTGATCATGCTTAAAATCACAGGTGTTAGCTAGGTTGGCAGATGAACATATTTGCTGAGGCAGGACACTTCTGCATATGCAACTTCTGCACATGTGTTTGCAACAATATGAA
The DNA here is from genome assembly GCF_009769625.2 of Cygnus olor. Taxonomy (NCBI): domain Eukaryota; kingdom Metazoa; phylum Chordata; class Aves; order Anseriformes; family Anatidae; genus Cygnus; species Cygnus olor. The sequence continues at coordinate 39,599,556 of NC_049169.1, read as the reverse complement.
TTTTGACAATTTATGCCTAAATTGTTTAGGCATAAATGCCTGTATAAACTCCTGGAGGAACACAAAAAATTAGCTCCTATCCTGTGCATAACAAACTGCACTGGGCAGCACTTGGCTGCCATCTACTTTCTGTATAAAAGTCCAGAAGAAAAGGGGATGACATGATATTAGCATCAGAAATCCTTTTGAAAGCAGAAATATTTCAAGAAGAGGTTTGTTTGTTTTTGTTTGTTTTTGTTTTTCCACAGTTGAATAAATGTGCTTGAATATATATATATATATATATATATATACACATGTATATATTATGGTTTTTTTTCTACCACACTTAAAATCAGCACAATTCCTTTGGGAACTACTGCTTTTTTATCTACGTAAAGGTAGAACTGCAGCACTTGACATGCGTCTAGAATTCATTATCATAAGCATAGATACAATACAGTAACAGGTATATATATACAGATGATCTCTAAGAGAGAAATGTTTCCATGAATGTATGATAATATATGAATACATGTATTTGTGACTCCTATGTATACATTTCATATTTAGAGACATATTTCTATTTACAAATAAAAAGAGAGTGGGTTAGATTCAGGAACTTACATGAATAAATACATATACAATACTTACATGAATTACATCAAAACAAGAAAACAGACATAAATTTAATTTTTTATCTTTACCTGGCATTTAATATTTTCCATTTTTCTCTGAAAAACTTCCAAGCAAGATCTCTTCCATGTGGATTTCGAGCTACATGGATTATCACATCAATTGCATCCTGATCCAGGACAACTTCTGAGTTGAGAGACAAATTCAAAAGCCTAATAGGAATAACAAGGAAAAAAAAATCCTATTTAGATCTGCCAACGCATATTCTGACAACAGCATGTCTAAAAACTCTCAGAATAAACAAACAAAGAAAAACCAACCAACCAACCAAACAAAAAAACCTGCCAGTTTGTTTAAGTCTCCAGGTTTCTTGGTTTATTTCTATAATTCCAAAGATCAGACATATTTATGAATCAGAATAAACTTTAGTTTTGGTACTGAATGCTGGTACTTTAGAAGATAGCATAGCTGGAGGGATGGAAAAGGATTTCAGCAAAAGCTGAGTGGAACCTTCCATGTAAATTTTTATGAAATCAATAAGATCAGACTGGTCAATACATTTATGTAAAGGGTATGCCAACAAAACATAACAATTATTATAAGATTTCAAACACCTCTTATGAATTTAGAACAATTCGGAAGTGAAATGACATATGTTTTAATTTTCATGTGTAATAATGCAAAAACATGAGACAGTTTACATGGATAGATGCCTGTGCTTTAAAAGCCAAGTTTTTTTCATTTAGACCGAAGCTCAAGTGATGATCCATAAATATTGAAATGATTATCAGTAACGGTCAGATACAGATACATAATATTTTGTACCTATTGAGCAAATTTCTGTCATCACTGCAAGTTAAGGCTTCTAATAATATTTTTTTCTCAGACACTGCTATGGTAGAATGAAATTTCATCCAAATGAACTCCCATACGTCTTCATCCATCAGTGAAACTCCTGTACAGTAGACAATGTCTCTCACATTAAGTGGGATTCTAAAAAAGAAATCAGTAATAGCACTGTGTTAAATAAGCAGCTTCTTGACACTGGAAACTAAGGAAGAACATCACTACTTTTAGGAGACTCCAAAATTAAAGTGCAACAGTAATCACTTTCTGGAAAACTACATTTACATCTCTTTACTTCCACCAAAATCTTCCCAGACGTCCTGATGGATTTTCTAATAGGCAACACATGCTTGACATTCCTTTCATAACCATCATTTTGTCAAAAGAATATAAATCATGGTTGTCCAGTTCATCAACATGTAATGTACCACATAACCTGCAGGACAGGTAACATAAGCTCTACAAATTAGCTCGGGATCTTATCAGCCTGCTGCTGGGCTCTGCGCCAAAACTCCTCTTCCTGTCCTTAGTACTGAGGTTTCAAAGTGGGAGCTGATCAGCCAGAAACTGCTCCTTGCTTGTGTCGTAAAGTGCTTCATACTCATACAGAAACATACAAGGAGAAAACTCTACTTAAAAACGGTGTTTTCAGAAGCAAAGAAAACACAGAAATCTGTTCATTTGTTCTTCTTATCAATAGTAATACAAAAACAGCCATGCTATAGGATAGTTGTGAACCGATGAGCTACTCAAGTATTATAAATGCAGGCTACAGTTAAATGAAACGGCTTCTTGAAGCCAAATTCAGACCTAGTATCGGATGTGCATTTGTACGTTTTCTTCTAAAAAGATCTCAGCTGGGCTTTCAAATTCCTACCTTGCTTATGTTTCCTATACAAGCATAGAAGCTGAAGCATTTGCCAGCTGCAGGATATTCCTACAAGTAAAGCTAGAGCTTTCTCAGAGAAATATGCTTCTGATTTGAAGGAAAATGCCCTCTCTTTTTGCTGGTAAAAACTGTAGCAAAATACCCTTATCTGGTTACCAATAGCTGGCTTGAATCACCTCTGGAACTTCATACGCAAAATCTCTTTAGAGACTCTAGAAGTACAGAAAGCTGCTGTCAGTGTCTGGGCAGTAATACAGTGGGACAGAGAATGAAATTTCTATGGTAAAATTTGATATCAAATCTTATGCAGCACAGAAAGAAAAGATTTCATTACTATTTTAAGACTTTCACCAATGTCTTACACCAGAGGCCAGATCACACCACTCAAGAATCAAAGTTCTTTTACTCCCCATCTATTTCCCCTCTAGAAAAAAATAAAATAAAAAATCTTTCCACTGAAACTTTCTATTGCCAGGCCCTATTTAGTGGTGGTTTGTTTTTTTTAAAGAAGTTTCAGCTGATCATTTTGGCCATATTTGAACCCCTAGAAAATAAAACCAGCATTGTTTTTTAACATTTCAAAATTTTGATTGCTCCTCAGTACTTCAGAAGGAAGGAAGCAAAGCAGGAAACTCTATATTGATGACTGTGAAGGGATAAAAATTGTTGTTGCCTCTAAGGGGTTAACCAGTCCCAACAACCGTGATGTTTCTTGAGGAAAAGAATATAAAGAATATGTAGCTAAATCAAAGCAAACAGGAAAGAAGTGCACCCCTCCTCCTCCTGGCTGAAGACCTTTGGGCAATTAATGCCTGCTGCTTTTTTGCTATTCTTTTTCTAAGTAGTAACATAAGGTTACTACTAAAAAAAAAAAAAAAAAAAAAAAAAAAAAAAACAAAAAAAAAAAACGTAAAGCCTAAGTTTGAGGCTTTATTCATGTTCTTGGCCATCAGTGTGGTCATCAGCTCTGAGGGCACATCTACAGGTCCAGATGCAGGTAGTCACATAAATTCTGCTTATGGTGAGCTGACACAGAACAAGATTGTGTGTCTTCCTGTAAAATTTTTAGCATGGACCCATGCTAATAAAGCCACACGGGGCTGACTCGACTAGTGCTGAATGCTATTTTGCATTTGATGCAGACAAATCCAGACACTTGCTAAGGAGCAAACTCTCCAAAGAAAAACTGAAGGGGTAGGCAAGAGAAATGTAATCCATTATAAAACTACTAGGAATATGAAACTTCTAATTGTGCTTAGCACACATCAGCAATATTGCCGTCTAAAACAAAACTGGAGGTACAATGGCTCACCTCTGCCATGAACTGCAACTAACCACGGTGGATTACTGCTATGGTGCAGATCCTGACATAGTCCAAGATCTTATTGTTTCCTCCCACCACCCAATCACTGTGTGGTAACATCTCCATCCCCAGCTGTCCCACAAAATCAACATTATTATGGTTATGACCACATATTGTAAGCAATTCCTACGTGTCACCAAGACTTAGCTGGGACCTCCAAAAATGCAAGTTCCATAGTTCTTTTAAGAACGCTCCTTTCTATCTTCTTTTTTTATTTATTTATTTTTTTTGTCGGTCAAGTTCTGATGACCTAAAAAGCTTGCACTGGAAAAAGTTAGTAACTCTTCTCAAATTTATCCAGGACCAGTCAGCCTTGGCTTATATTGAATCTAAGCAATCGCTTCTGTGGTTCCTATAGAACTGCTACACCAAGACCAAGGAAACCAGACAATTCTGAAAGTTGGCAAGAACCATTAAAAGAGTATGTTTAGACATACATATCTAGTGAAGAAGACAAGTTATCACTTTCATAAGCCTTTCAATACTGCTGAGTTTTGATTCCCCCAAACTGAGTTATCATTAGTAAAATGTGAGTTTGGTTATCATTTACAGAATTATCCATGTGAGTTAGGTACTGAATTTCTATTTCACACCAATGGAATTCATATTTCTAACTTGAAAGTCAATCAGTAAGCCCATCTTTCAAAAAGCAAATGCAAAAGAAAGTGCATATACTAGAGTCTATTATAGAAAATTGACTACATATTTTAACACAAGAAATCAAGAAATGCTAAAATTAATACAGTAGGTATTTAGGTGCTGCCACTGTGTTGGCTTATATTACTAGAGATGAGACTTAAAGTTTTCTTAAAAACTGCAGCTCCGTCAAAACCTTGGGTCAGCAGCTACAGTAACATAAATACACAGCCATGTACACATACATTGAATAGAACTCGAAAGTGATATTATTTATGATTGTGTTGTGATTTTCAGATTCACTGGGTTATTTGTAAAGCACAACTTCCTTGCCAGCTAATGTCTCTTTTTTTTTTTTTTTCTTTTAATTTGGGATTTAATACACTGACAGGTGTCAAAAGAACAAATGGTAACTGAACCGGAGTAGGGGATGCTTCCTGACCATAGAACCAGACTGGCTGCCCCAAATCTGTCTTAACACATGTTATCTGAATATGAAGAACTGAAGCCAGTCAAGCTTTATTTCAATAACAGAAAGCACTCTATATCTTGACACAAAAACACTAAATCATTTTTTAGAAGCACATGTAGTTCTTGCTGAGCTTTGACAGCAGAAATGTTGTCTTTGATTTACTGCAAGAGATGCAACTTGGCCAACTGACTCTCTAAGGAACTATAAGGCACCTGGAAAAAGCACTTCTTTTTAGGTTGATTTTGCCATTAATTCAGGTAAAAAGGAACTGTATGCTGGAAGGACTGTCACTCTGTGTTTGGGTCCAGTCAGAAGCAGAGGTAACTCACAGTGGATGCTAAGCCCCAGAAAGGTCGGCATTCCTCACTGGTGAGGTTTACATTTTTGAAAGTTACGTCAAAACATATCAACTCCACAGGTTTTCCCAGCTACTCTCTTTTATATCCTAAGTAGTGATTTTAGACCCACAGGATCATTTCAATGCTCTGAGAAGGAAGAAGGACTTAACAATAAGTGATGGCACTGATCCCATGTCCACAGCCTGGATGTCACCATGTTTAAGAAAACTCTACTGCAATCAAATTTGCACGTCATACTCACAGTGCTCCAGTTGCTTCAGGGAAGGTTTGAGGTCTCTGTATAAGTTGTCATTAAGATAGTGTGAAAAAAAATCAACCCCCACAAACAAATACTAATGTTAAAAGCTGTAGCTTTAGAAATGATGAAACTTACAGCTATGAAAAGCTACAAATTACTCCTGTGAGAGGCTCGTAATCAGAACCATAGACAGGGGGTTCCCTTCCGTGGAAATGAAAATTGTTTATGAAAATGTGAATATCCCAAAAGTAATTTCTCTTTAACTATTGCCTCAACAGAGACCCTTTTAATTGAATTTTCTCCATTTGTACAGATTTTTGCTCTCTCTCCTCTCCAATCATTAGGTGCCAGTATTTCATTGTTATCTAAACATGTAAAATCTTACCAGTCTATAGAATTTTTAAATTTTATAGATTAAAGAAAAATGGTTTTCCAAAACTGCAGTTCCATGGCACTGGATCAACACATAGAACATTAGCCCCCTGTATTAACTGAATCAAGTGGATAAAATTAACCATTGTTTCAGTTCTGCTTAAGTAGTAACACTGCAGAACGTATCCCCTTCTTATATTAAACCTCATCTGGGCCTTCAAGGCTGCTCTCATTTTTAAAGAGCTAATATGATTGATGGATACTTCAGAAGACTAAAGATAAAGATTAACTTTTGAAAGCATCACTTTAAATGGCTTTTATTTGAATACTGATCCAATTTATTTAACTTTATTTTTCTTGCTTAAGAGATATGATGGTGAGAATGAAATATGTGGCTAGCAGAGCTCATGTTTAAAAATTAAATACTTTGGGAAAAAAGTTAAAAATTAAACAGAAAAAAAATTAATTAAAATCATGCTGTGTCTTTACAGGGATTTTTTTCAAGAGTGAATAATAAAGCTCTACAATGAGCTAAGAATAATCTTCTAAGTTATAATTAATTGGTACATACTTGCTCCTATTTAAGTATGTTCTAACAATCAGAGATACATTTATAAAATTGAACCATAATTATTTATCTTCTGGGCAAACTCTGTTCTAATTTTTAAAAATGTAATAGCACACAGTTTAGACTTCTTTGATTAAGTGACAAAATTTAATACCATTTAGGGTAATATTTGACAAAGAAAATTAATCAGAAACATTATTCTTTATTTTTGCAACTATTTGACATTTAACTTAGGTCTATTTTTCTTGATGACTATATTTATAGTCTTGTTTAATAGGTTACAATGCTAAGATAAGAAATAATTAAATATTGGTAGTTTGTTTGCAGATATATATTACAGATTCCGTTACAACTAACAGCATGACAAAAACTGTATTTTCTGAGAGGGCAATCCCAAAGATTGTACTTTTACTCACTGTTACAAACTCCAGGAGCCATGCTGCCTACTCCACTGTGGGGAATGTCCTCTACCATAGCACATATCTAGCTTGAAGAGCAAGGGCAGAATTACCCCTTGAAAACTGAAGTACAGATGGACTTGATATTTAGCTGTGTATCACACATTAGCTGTGTGTCACACAGGGGATATTAACTGAGGATTCCAATTTGTTTAGGACAGGTTGCCCAGAGAGTCTGTGGAGTCTTCCTCCTTGGAGACACTCAACAGTTGCCTGGACATGGTCCTGGGCAACCTGCCCTTGGAGGCCCTGCTTAAGCAGATGGCCTCCAGAGGTCCCTACCAACCTGAACCATTCTCAATTCTGCAATTCTGTTACGTGGCAAAGCTACGCATAGACACCAGTTCTCCACATTCCTAGTTCTGTGCTTCTGAGCTTCAGACTCACATGAGTCTGACTGAGGCAGGCAGAGACTGTATCATTCCTAAAGTGATGGTTACTGCTACTGGTCCTTTCTCTTCCTACAGAAGATACCCCACAGCTAACACACTACTTACATATTCAAGGTATGCCTGAGTTATGCACTCTTTTCTAAGTAATCTCTGAGTAGATAGGTCTTTTTTTTTTTTTTTTTTCCTTTTCTGGACATTTATTTGCAAGAAAAAAAAAAAACAGTCCTTTCTGTTCAACTGTTTTGCAGAGTTGTGGAGAGGTCATTCCTGAACAGAAAAATTGGAAAACAATCTATCTGACTTCTAAAGACTGCAAATTAGTTACCGCTAATCCAGAATTGCTATGTATAGCAATTTTTCTGTGATTGAACACAGAAGTCAGAAGATAAAAATGCTACCTGAACCATCTGCCCTAAAAAGCCCGGTTTTGTCTTTCACAAGACAAAATCCTCCCTCTTTTCAGACATACTCCCCAGATGGTCTTTCAAAGCACTAACTCCTTGATTAACTTGTGCATTCAACACTACTTTCTTCCTCCTTAAACAGTTTTATTGACTGGAGTGCAAGATTCTACTCATATGTTGTAACAAGCTATTAATTAGTTAAATCACTTCAGCAACATTGGCTGACATTAGCTGGCAAAGCTCCAAAAATTTTTCAAAATGCATGAACAGCTATGCCTGAATTTTTCAGTAATTAAAACTTCTAGGGGTTGAGAACACAGAAGAAGGGATCCGTTTTATTGTTTTACATTTATTAGACATTCATGTGTGAAAAAAATAAAAATAAATAACTTTTTTTTTTTTCATGTATGCTGCTAAAAATATCCAAAAATAACTCATGGGCATCAAACCTGTGAAAAAGAAGCTAGTCTCTCTTCCAAGCAACTAACAAAAAGTAATTAATTTGTTGGCCACATTCCCACAAATCCTTATGTAAGTGGTGAAACTTAGGTACACTTCCAAGTTGTTCCATGACTGTAGCACTAATGTACACATGTGAAACAAAGCAACGAAATCACGTATCTCAAATCATTAGAGAGAGAAACAAGAGAGGAGGAAAAGGGAAGAGAAAATGCTTTGTTTGGAAAAACAATTGATTTTCTATCACTTAAGCCCAACTTCAAGGAAACTGATCTCAATTAATGTCTTGTAATTTGTGTTATTTACCACTCCCTCAGATCTATGGATAGTTTCATTTATAGAAATGTTACAGCCGCTCCAGCAGTGCAATTTGTTTTTTCCTGGTGGCATTTCCATTGAGTAGTTAAAGGTCCATCCAAGTAAGCAGACTGCCAATTTAGGCAGCTGGATTAACGTGAATCCATTGTCCCTTGCAGAGTAAATAGAAATTCTGCACAGCAATTATGGGGATTTAGCATTCTCAAATTAGGCTTGTTGGTTACTTCTGTCTTTGTTCAAATTATCTGAGGGAAGCCATTTTACTTCATTACTTGCACCTTTCTTAAAACTGATAAAGAATTAACTAGGGTTCCTAACAGCCAAAGCAGTGTTTAATATAAGTCTTTGAACTGGCAGATGGGGAATCACTGGAAAAGCCCATATTCACATAATTACAGTTAAAAAGATTAAATAAAATAATTGAGTCCTAGGATGCAATCATCCAAGACTATGATTTATTTTTTAGTAAAAAAAAATGGTTTATGTGTAGTGCAAAAAGACACACAGATGTGTTCTGACTTGAAATTCACAGAACAGGAAAATTCATGGCATATTCTCCTTCCATATCTCTGACTCCAACTTAGCACTTCAGAAGTCCTCAGAACAAACCAGATGACTAGAGACCAGAACAGACTTGAAATATCTGGATTTGCATTCAGGATATTCTGGCTGTCTCTCCTTCTCCTCATTCATGAAAACAGAAGAATGTAACCTTTAGTTGACCCATGGGATACCAAATAGATGCTGACTTCAGTCTAATTCAACGTAGCAGTTTGCATTCCACTGCAAACATCATCTATTCATCTAAGTATTGCTTTCATTGGGAAAAAAAAGGGGGAGGGGGGAGGGGAAGTACACTCAGAAGTGCAAAAGAAAGGAAAAAAAAGTATTAAAAAAGAAGCTAAGTATTGAACATTAGCTCTGCTTATGGAATAATACAGTAAGCATAGCTCTCTTGATTAAGGATTAGCAGATAGTTATCAACTGTATAGGAGACATCAGAATGCAACCTTTGATTTATGCAAGTTTGGTGGAGTAAGATATTGGAACTTCCCATTGATGATATCTGCAAGGCAGTATTCTAAGTAAACAACTGATCAAAGTGCTTGTGACAGAAGAATAATAGTAAAAATAATTTTTAAAAAAGCATTTAACCTAAAATTGCCCTGAGGTGACATGAAGTCCATATCAATCAAGTGCATTTACTAGAAGTTTTATAGGGGTATTTAGGGATTGAGATGCAATTATTTAATTAAGATAATTTGTTTCTATTTAAAAGACAGCAACCAATAAACAGCAATGGTTACATTTATAAAGAAAAAATATGAGCAAACCAAAGTGGTTCTGAATAACAAGGGGCCTTCCAATGGCTTCAGTACTGTCTTAGAGAAACACCACTATGTAATTCAATCTGAAGCAATACTATCATCTCCCACTGCTCATTGCTCCCCATTAGCAAAAGAATAGCATCACCACAGCACTACGAACAGAACAAGAATACAAGGATGCCTTTATCTGCTGAAGGCAAAATCAGCCATCTCGGTTCAAAGCAGCTTTCTCACATGTTCACGTATTCACGCTAACCTGTCTAACGTTGCCTCAAGCGAGCATACATCCACAGTCCGTTTTGCCAGCAGAAACGTGTTTGTGGCAACCTGTAGCTGATGGATGGTAACAGCAGCTGGAAGAAAATCATGCCTGCAACCCACAGAGAGGTTTGCAAAAACATGCTTGTGTCTGTGGATATGTTATGCTTTGAGCCATCATGCTGAGTATTAGCATGTTAACCATTGTTATGATACCTCCTGCCAGGAGTTTACAGATTGCAGCTCTCCTTCCCGAACCTCAGAAATACGCATTTACTCTGTCTAGCCAAGGCAGAAAGTCTGAAAATGCTAATCCTCTTAGAAATGTGTTTTTCTTTCAGAATAGATATGCAGTGAAGGTTAAAGGGGTTAACAAGGATGAGTCTCAAGCTCAGGCAGGCATTGTATGGTAATTTTGCTAATTTTTTAGGCTGAACCACAATACTGTTATACCTAAAGAGTGTGAATAATTTATTTCTTCACACATGAAAGAGCTTCACAGGGATGAGCCCTGTTAAATGAAGGTAGAAGCAAACATCTCAATTTTCAGCCAACAGTAGCTTCTCTTGTATAGCCTTCTGCTGTTGACTGAATTCCAGTAACCTTACGTTCTCAAACTATGAGTGAAATTTCACTGTGCTTGTATGTTTTCTGCTAGGCTTGTATTCTTCTAAACATGCACATGGAAGCTTCAAGAGTTTTCATTGCTTCAGTACAGGAATGGCGTATGTCCCAAGTTAGCAGAGAAAAAAAAATTGCCTTCATATCAAGTCAGAAAACAATGCAGACTTTCAAGCAAATTGTTTCAGAGCCACCAGCCATTTTAAAAGAGCAAAATGATTTAAATTCAGCGACTAAAAAGAATTAACCAATACTTTGATTATGATCTCAGATTTTCAGCTGAAAGAAATAATCAAATCTTTTTTAACAACAGTAAGGATTAAAATATCATATCAGTTCCTACACTGATGCAAACAGACATCTTGTCCTCTTAGAGCTACTTAGGTGATGTTATGTGTTCAGTTTGCTCCTTGTAGAGCCAAGTTTTTTTAGAGTTACATTCCTTGTTTAATCATAATGTTTATCCTGCGTGTATTTAGCAATACCACCTAAAACCCTTTATGTAACAAGTAATCCTGATATTTCAGGTGCTCAAGCCTCCCTCTCTCAGATGAATGCTCTCATCTTTAGGCTGAAGAGCAGAATTATTTCTCATTAATGAGATAAATCTCAGTGGCAGAACTTCAACTAGAGGAGGGCAGTATGTTGCAGCATCTTAAGCCAGTCCCAGACACCTCAGAGAGGGGTGATGAGAGTGGTCTGCATGTGGCAGGCTTGAGGCTGAAGTATTACACTGAGGCTCTACAGCAGTCTCAGTTACAACCTAATCACAGAATAACTGCTTAAAAGGGGGTCAAAGAGCATCTCCTGTTTGAAAAGCGAGGGAGCAGACCTTTTCCTGCTTTAGTGACATTTTTGAAGGCGTATTTTTTAAGGATCCCTAGCTCTATGATAGCAATCTACATATTAGTGCTGGACCCTAAGAGGGCTCACTCCCTCTCCACAGTGCCATATTAAGAGGCTCTTTACTCCGCATGCCGGCTGCCTCCAAGCTCATTTAGAGGCTCCCATATTTCCTTGTAGGAAGTGTAACTCCAAGCATCTGATTCTGCCCAGTGAGCCAGGCATCTGAAAACGAGGCATTGCAACACCTAACTCTCTAGAAATTCAAGCCTTCATGTCTCTCAGTCAACTTCCACTTCATGGAGGCTAATGTTGCAGATCATTTTTTCCTTACTAATTCCTTAAGAAAATCTGAAGTGCTACAGTTGGAAATCTAATGGCTTTTTTCCAAGTAGTGCTGGAAACACAAAGAGGACCTCTGGCTTTGTGCTATAGATGACCACTATTTTACTTCATGAACAGTGGTAAATTATTTGCACGGTAAAGAACATGTAATTACAAAGTACAAACCATAACTGATTATTATGATTATTTCAATACCCTACAGTGAAGAGTAGATGGTAATTAATTTCTGGACCTACTAGACTAAATATAATTACTAGGAACCACAGCAACTGTAGACATATGCTGGTAAAACAGAGTTAGACATTACTTTATTTGTTTATTACCTAACCCTCTATCCATAATTAAATGCTGCAAGTGAAATAGAGAACAATTTCAAAAGAACTTCTAAAAAGCTACAGATCAAAAATATGTCAAAAGGTATGGATTTTAGCATTTCTACAGCATTATTAACTAGGTATGCTCAAAGTTTGACGGCAGTAACTGCCAGAGAGTCAACGACCTTTACAAGATTTACAGCCTGTGCATTTATGTGGTATTAATTTAACACTACCCTAATTTTGTATTGATTAGGATCTTGGGACACAAGCCTAATTCTCTAGTCTCATTTATTGGGATCTACTGCTTTTTAGAATTTGTGATCCCTCCAACATGCACTGGTTGTGAATTATTTCATTGTATGAAACACCTTACTTCCCAGAATAAGTTTTTTGGGGAGGAAATGGGTGGAAAGGTTGCAAATTAGCCTTTACTTTTGTTTTCATAACCAAACTCAAGTTATGCCTGTATAAAAAAGTATCATGGCATTAAAAATACCTCTAGCTTCCCTTTTACACAAAACCTCTCCAACATTTCTTGCTGGAGACAGTACTACTTAATTCACAGGAGGAACATAAGGACAGCCGTTCACAAACACTGCAAATCTCAGAGATTTCAAGAAGAAACAGAACCACACAGGTAGAGACACTCTTTCCTTGAAGATCTCCACGATCTCTGGAACTCTAACTTCATGCTTGGCGGCTCGTCTGTCAATATCCTTTTTCTGTTTCAGAAGGGCATCTACAAGAACTTTTAGGGTAGTTTTCAGCAGATACAACTTTACTTGATAAAGTTCCCACTCCTTATCAATAGGATAGGCAGGGATACAAGTATTTTCTGTACCTGTCTGTTTTTCTCACCAGGCACTGCCAAAGGGGAAAAATAAGCAGAACAAGTTTACCCTTCTTCGTGAGGAAACAAGCTCTGAGGGATTCCTGCAGATTCTGAGGTGGCTGTTTGCAGTGAATTCCCAAGAAGCTGTTAGGGCCATCAAACTGAGTAAAATATTTTAGTGATCCAAAAGAAGACAAAATGGCACCTTTGGATGTGCTCTCTGCATGTATCTTGTTATCTGGTTGCCCTTTGTACTTCAGCTAGCTATTGTCTCTGAAGTGCTAAAGGAGATAAAGGCATGACTCAAACATCATGTAATTCAATCCTTATTGTGTAATCATCATCATTTGCTTGGTGGAGAAGCAGGAATAACAGACCCCGATTTTTCAGGTCAATTTAAAGTGAGCAAAGGTGATATGTGGTACCTCAGTTGCAGCAGGAATCTGACATGTGAGAGAGCACTAACAGATCCCTACAAATGTTTTCACTGTAAAATATAGGCTGATTTTATGTCTGCTAAGCTGCTGCTACTACTAGCCTTTGCAATGTCTTTTGAATATAACTAGATATGAAATGAGTCTACTCGTTTGTTAGTTATATTCAGTATGTGAAACTGCTGTGAGAATAGCAACTGGTAAATTCTTGGGTGGGGATCAGAACAAATCCTATAATCTAAATAAATAAATAAAAACATGTTTCTGTCTTCTTTGCAAGTAGTACCCCTATTTATCAGCTGACTGTCAATCCATATTCTGTAATTACATTATTTGTTGCAGCTATTTTTCAAAACTGTGCTGTTTCTTTGGAGAAATGTACTGCTTTAAGTTAGTAGCTATTCTCTTCCTCTGCCCTGCTGTGATGCTTTTATCATAATACTCGTCATATGCTGGCAGCCACAATCTTGTGCTCCCAAGAATGGCCCCATAGAAAAGCTAAGATGAATCTTCAGATGGCTCCTTAAATTTATTCCTTTCCTCTCTTGCTATTGTTAGTAAAGCAATAAGCTTTCTTTTTTTTTTTTTTTTTTTTTTTTCCCCTTATGCCTCCTTCTTCAATCCTGTTGGAAGGGATGTAGATACAGGGTAGGAGAAAGCTTTGCAGGGTGACAGCTTTTTAACACTGAATAATCTACTGCTGTGCATGCTAATAGGTGGTGCTAGGCTTGATTAACTAATTTTGCAAATGAATATCTAAGCAAATTACTTTTTCAGATTGTTCCCAATAATTCTTTCTCTGTAATTTCCTCTTTGAATAGTTTTATGCTGATTGTTGCTGCTGACTATTAGAACTCATGTACATGTACACTGGAAAATCCTAACCCCCACACACCCTGTTTAAAGGTACATAGTCATATTTTCAAAATTTTTTCAGAAGTTTCAAAGTCATATACGAATGCAATTTCCAGCCACGTTCAGTTCACGGGTGGTTTTTAAAAAAAATACTCAGGTACTTATGTAACTGGGTATAGCTGTAAAGGATTTTCAAAGATTATGAAGACAGACAGACAGACATATTTTAATTGGAAATAAACATCTGATTGGCCAAGATGTCTTTGATAAATGCTGCGTGTCTATGTCTATAGAGATGTGATTCTTTTGCAGAGCTAATATGAGACTGGGACTGAAAAAGAACAGAATTTTCCTCTTCTCTTTTCCTCTGTTACATGAAAGTCAAATATTTTCCTTAAATCAAAATATCATGTGATGTTTTTACACAAATACTACCACACCCATACTCCACATCATGAAAAAATCCATCATTCTTTCTCAAGAAGTCATGGTCTTAACCTGTAGGCCGTACTTATCTCACTGCCTATTGATTACTATATCAATACCCTTATCTTCAATAATTTAACATTTCCTAGTTGCTTGCATTTAAAAGATAAATTTCATACACTGTCGATGGCCTGTGTTCCCTTTCCACATCTGAGTAACCCCGTATCAGGACAGCCTAACTTTAAAATTTGCTGTCAGACCAGTACATTACTGCTAATGCTTGACACATCTGCATTTTCACCCCCCTCTGTGAAACCTTACATGAGCATTTCCATGTATTCCTGAACCACACTTAACTTCCAAGTCTTCACTTGTAAGACCTACATAATATTTCCCTAAAATATATTGTTCCATCTCCTTTCTTGCTCCTCAGTCATTCTTCCTGTAACCTTTCTCACTTTTTCTATCACTTAGCACCTTCTGCTCTCTGGCCAAGATGCAGGTTAGGTATTTGTCTGCTGATGCTATGTACTTTCATCTTTCTTCCTTTAAACTCCTCCTTAAAACCCATCTTCTTGCCCTCTAGCATATCATCATTCGACAGCAAGTTATCAGGAGTGAGCAGAGGCTACGTTGTTGTCCCCTCCACCCATTCATACATTCAAAGTCAAATCCTTCATTCTGAAGCCCCACAGCCATTTTTAAATAACAAGTGGTGACATCTTTCCCCTATACCACACTGTGGAGTTGGGCACTGTGGGGGGTCACAAAAAGATGAGGATGCCAGCTGTATTGCCTCTGAGTAGGAGGAAGGGGAAATGCACTTTTCTGTTCTACTTACCTGTTTCTATTGCTAGAAATCCAATCAGAGATTAACGTTGCAGCCTGCTGGTGACAATGTTTGTTACCGAAGCTGCAGGCCAACATGATGACTTCCCGACGCAACTCTCTGCCCAAATTAAAAGAAAAAAAAAAAGAAAAAGAAAAAAAAATATATATATAAAAATAAGACCCCATTAATAAATATGTTAGAATATTTACAAAAATGCATTTCTTGTAACAATGGCAGCAGCTGATATTTGGGTAACATATCAAAGATAATCCAGCTATGCAAATCTCAGTGTCCACTACATGCCTACAGCTGCTGCAACAGCTAAAGAAAAGCCATGGACCAAACCCAGCCTTTATTTACACTTATTCAGTCTTCCAGACCTCTGTGGTCAAGAGTCCAATTTCTTAAATATCCAGTGCAGACTGATATTAATTTAAGGCATAGCAAATCATGAACTTTAAACTCAGGAAGACATAATTCATCTCATAGTATCTTGCTGCTCTCCCTCTAACCCAAAAAGGAAAACCAGAAGGAAGAGAGAGCCAGGAAAGTATGACATGCTGAAGATCACACCAGATTTTAGGAGAGTGCATTATTACAACCATATCTTGCATAGGAAGGAAGGAAGGAAAGACAAATATAACAGTACTCATGTTGGTAGGATGCTTGAACAAGTGATTTGTTTAAATTATTCGTTGGCCATCCAAGCTTGAGATACATTGATGCAACTTGTCTTAAAATATACTCCTGAGGGAGAAAAGAATATTCAGTGTTAACATTTATTTTTGATTTTTGGTTCAAACTTAAAATACTATTGCCTATTGAGGTTTTGCCTCTCTTTTTTATCCCTAAATGATGTCTCACTTACAAAGATTCTGATTTGCAATTAGCAAAGTAACATGTCCACATATAATCTCTGTTCATTGCTACATTCAGACGTAATTTGCAGAACAGCTACTTGATCAGATGCCTCATATTAGCTGATTTATTTTTATAAAACCTTGCAATTTAAAAAGAGTTTCTAATATGCTATTTTGAACTTACAGTACATGGTTGGAAAGTTGCAAGACTGTCAACAGCTCAATGGCTAATCTTGGCTACATCGTGCATGTTCATTTTTAAAAGAAAATTGTTTTAATAGCCATAACCAGGGCAAAAATGTTATACAGATACAGTCAATTGACTTCAGAATACTCAACAATGTGGCTGCAAATGAGCTTTGTACATTTAATAACACTATATTTTAAGTTCAGGTTCTTGGTGTGCTTAAATAAAAAAGCCAGCACAAGATGTATTTTAGCTTACTTTTACTTTTTACATGGGAGACATATTTCCATATCCTGACCAGTTGTGAAGAAAACAACTGTCATTGTATTCAGCATAATGTTCTGCCAGTGGAATTCACCAATTTGAAAAAGAGAACTGAAATATAAAGAACTGCATAGAATAGCATCTATTTTATTATTATGGATGCATGGGTATGTATATATGATGTTAGGACAAAAGGAGATTCATACTGCAGCTTTCTCTAGCAGATATGTTATTCTGTGACTAAAAAGACTTTTTATTTCCTCTGCTATCACCCCTGCTTTCAAAGCTCTCATCAGGAGCGATAAAACACAACCCAGCTGTGAATTTTACTGTTTTTATTTATTAAAATTGTCTTTTCCTTACACAGACATGTTTAAAAGTGAAATAGCAATGGCAGTCTGCTAAGAATTTTTCTGTGCACAGTCTGTTAACACAGACTAAAACCACAAATTGTTTCAACATCATTTATACGTATATACATACACCCAGTCACCTCTAGCTTCCTGCTTTCTGAGCGTGTGTCTGGACACACACACACAAACAAACACATGTTCAAGAACAAAAAAAGCACATCTAAACATTTCTGGCTTTAGAGAGTTCCTTCTTTTGAATGTCTTTACCAAATTACACAGAATTACTGTATGCTGGCTATTCAAAATATGTAGAATACATAAGCTACACTGTGAGTTAAAACAAAACAAACAAACAAACAAACAAACAAAAAGAGTTTATAATTGTCACTGACTGCAGTCATATCCTGTGTACTTCATTAAACATGCTTCAGCATAGCCAGATTTTTTTTCCAGGTAAAATGTTAAAATGTTTGTCATGTCTATCTTAATTAACTACTTCTAGTTGCTACTGCTGTCCCTTTGGACCCAATTATGAATGGGCTTCTGATTCAATGGTGATCTAAACTTGTTAATTAAGGTGACTGCATTGAATTCACCATGGCTCTTTGGATGAAATAATGACTACAAATCTTTACTTCAGTTACGTGCATCCTGTTAAGTTGTGCCTGCATTTGGTGTCCTTGCTGAGCTTGGGCATCAATCTAAATATAGCTGCGTGGTTCCTCAAAAGAGATAATCTGTAAATAGATTACTTTGGCTCTTTTAAGTCAAATACTTTATTGAAATACTTTATTTGTTGTAATATTTTACAGAAGGAATAATTACCTTTCCTTCCAGTACTCACATAGGTCTCAAAAAACAGTTATCACTGTTCAAATGCAAATGAACCAAAGCTTGACAATTGCTGTTTAAATAAAGAACAATTAGGAAGAAAGATAGTAACACTAGGTCACTTGCAGTATCTAACTGGGGAATAGTCCAACTGTTGGCAATAAAAGGGGGTAGGCAAAGGGAAGGAGAGAGAGAAAGAAGGGGACATGGAGAGAAAGAGGGAAAGGGAGTGGGAGAGGTAGAGGGAGAGAGACTGTATATCTCTTACATTGAAGATGTTGTAGCTTTCTGTGCGGTCCAGTAATTTATCTAGAGGATAAAGAGCTCGGCTGGCAGCATGCCAAGGCAGAAAATCCTTCTCCTCTGAAAGGTATCTGATAATCTCCAAAGGAATATTCTGAGGCAAATAACCAGCTCTGCACAATAAACGAAGTTAGTATTAAATTGATTTTGCAGGAGATACATGATAAGGCAAAAATGACTTCCTTTTTTTTTTTTTTCAAATGAAATTAAAAGGCAGAAAAACATGATGAACTCATCACACCATAATGACATAAAAGTCAATCTTATAAAAAACAGCAACACAGTCTCTCGTGTGAGCATACCTACTGGATGAAGGAAGGCATGAACACACATGAAAGAAAACTAGACAAAGTATCCCTAATTTATATAGATTCTAGTAGCAATAAAATATATGAATAATGAAGTAACTGACTGTATATTGAAAAAAAAATGAAGGTGTTGTTTTGCTAATATATAAGATAGAAAGCAATCTGCATAAAATCAACGACCTGAGGTATTTTGTTTCAGAGAACATTTCAACTGGCCACAGGCAACTGGGAAGATCTAATAGTGAAAAAGCATCTTTTAGCTTCAGAGTTTTCTTCCCTTCTCCTTTCTCTCTCCTTCATAGCTGCCTTGTCTTCTAGCCATTTTGGAATAATTTACTTTATTAAACTGAAATACTATCCAATGACATTATTTTGGTTAAGAATGTTTCAGCACTTTCCATATAAGCTATGTTTTTCTAAATGTTTATAAATCAATATGCTAGAATTTTGTCCTATTCTTTTACTGGAAGAAAAGACCTCTCCCTGCAAGGAAAAAGAGTTCAGCAGGGTTTCAAGAAGGTTTTTAAAATGAATAGCTTTACAAGTAAAGTGCAATACAGACACAAGCATTTGGAAGCTGCTTGTTAGAACTAAGTACTGGAAACATCAAGTTTTAGGATTTGCACTCATTTTCTTTTTCAAAACAGCATTTTTTCTTAACTATACAGATTGCAGAAACAAAGTGTAACCCTGTGGGTGTGAACTTGCTAGAAACACACAGATCTATTCTTCTCCTGATACATGTGTTTAAATCCCACAGGAGTTTTCTACCTGCCTAGACAGAAGATAATGATTTTGTTTCATTAAACACTTAAAATCAGGAAGTTGGATTCCACCAGCTTCAAATTAACATAGGCTACAATATGAAAGATCTTCACAGACTATTGTTGTCCTTGTTTGTTACCAATGGTCCCCTTAATTTCTATCACTGCCTAGGGAAAAGGGTGCATACTTTGAATGTTTAGTACAGCAAACAAAGAAAATTACAGATTATTATAGAAATGAACCAATACATACATGTTTAGATAAATCCTTACCTCTGCTGTAACAGCATAAAAGAACTACCAAGCTAAAATCTTTGAAATTGACTGCTCTTTTTGGTGTGGTTCAAATCCACAGTTTCCTTACAAATTGCACCACATCCATGCAAGTCATTGTGATTCTTACTCTCTCGGAAGGATTATGTCCTTTTCCCTTTGAATTCTTGGGAAAGATGTGAGTTCATCTATAAGTTTTCAAAATGATCTATCCCCTGTCCTCGTGATGACCCACTCTCTGGTATGCTTCATGTCATCTTTGTCCTCGTTTTGTCAGCAAGGCTGTTCTCAGCTCCAGTTACAGCACAGACTCAAGCAGGAAAAACAAGATCACTTGGGGAGTTCACCGAGTCACTCAGGAACTGAACAGATGTGAAATAAGAATGGAGCTCTCAGAGTGGGTAGTGGACAGAGTTCAATGCATGTGAAGTCAGAGAAAGTGAGAGGAATTATTTCATTTTTATAGGCCTTTGTTATTTCTGAAGCAGCAGAATATCATCAAGGTGAGTCCTAGGTCTTATTACTTTGTATAACTATAGTCAATGGAGCCAGAAGCAAGCTGGATCGACTGCAGATTGAAATACCTTGGAAAGAAAGTTCGCAAATAGGTGAACTAGCTTAAAGTTGCATATACGTAATTATGGGTTTTGTTATTATAGCTATTGATAATTTGATTACCATGACAAAGTGTGGAGCGAGGAACAAGAGGAACGGCTCTAGGAAACATGCTGCTTAAGGAATAAACAGATGAATGTTTATTGTAGCTGTGCTAATGGACATTTAGGATCATGTTTAAATTAAGTGTCTCTATACTAAGCACATAAGAGGAATCATCACTGCAAAACAACCAGATTTATTTTTGTTTTAACTTCTTCATAAAGAAACATAAGAAATGAACTCAAAGAGATCTTTTACTTATTCATGAGCTTTTGGCCTTCCTAATCACTTTTATAATTGTGATTCTTTGTGATGCTACTCATCCTGTTCACAATGGAAACTGCTGCTCTCATCACCTCACTGTTTCTAACTTCCAAATTTATCAGATTATGGCAAAGACTGTGTTATTCCTGTTTCCTCACGAACTTCCTTCTCTTTCTGCATTTGACTCCTAAAGAACACTTATGCGTAATATCATTGAAATCCACTCCTCAGATCAACAGAATCAATCCTGAGGGTTGGGTCAGGGATGAAAGGAGGTCCTTGTAGATTACAATGATAAGAAAAGTAACAGCAGCAACTTTCCCAACAAGGGGAAAAAGATAATTTCACTGTCATATAATTGTCTGCTATTACTTACCCAAAGGTATGCAGAAAATAACCTAAGTTAAGGTTTGTACATACTCTACACATGCAGCTTGGTTTATCAGTCTTTTCCAACAATGACACTGGAAGGTCAGTTACAGAAATCCTTTTTTTCCTTGTGTCTTTTTGGCTATCAATCATATTGCTATCTTTAAAGTCCAGCAAAAAATACCATCAGATATTGTCTGCCAAAGTCCAAATGTGACAGAGCACAGGCTAAGAGATGAGGTTCTTTTCCTGCCTAGCCATCTCAGAGGAAAACTGAAATATTGTCTGTCACTCAGGGAATAACTGATTATAGGCTATACCAAAACCACGTAACAAACATAAATACTACAGAAACATTGTGATGACAAATCTTATGACCGGTCTGAGACAATCATATTGTTTCTCCCAGTGTGTATCAAGCAGCCATCTGAGAATCTTAGCAAGAACGTATCTGCAACCAAAACTCTGCACAGGAATCTGGGATAGCCATGGCAAGTATGCAGCATATAAAATGCTCGGGCCAACCGCTGTTGATATATAAACAGTGTCTGAATGCAAAGCAATGTTCAGGTTAAGCATTTCTCAAGCGCAGGTTAAAGACTTTACAAAACTTCACATACAGCACCCAGAATGAAAAGGTTGAAAGCAACCTTAAGAACTCGCTTAGTCCCTTCCCTAACCAAGGCAGATTCATATCAATGCCATTTCTGACAGAAATTTGTCTGACTTCATTTTTGTAGGCATCTAGGAATGAATATCATAGGAGCACTATAATTTCAGTGCTCCTCTTCCCAGAGGCATGGTAATAATATTCTAATTCTGGTCCTTCTCCCAGTACATATTCATGGAAGAGTACTAGCAGATCCATGTACATATCCTAAAATTAAATGTTATTTATGCAGCTTCATTATAAAATATAAAAAGCCGGGGCCTTTACTCTATTCTAGGTTAGAGGTTTTTTTATTGGCATCACTGGTCACATAGAAATGAGCCAATGCTTAGAAAAGAGTCTCTACAAGCCATCTCTTAGCCAGCCTCCTTCATACTGAGCTATTTAAAAGGACATGCCTACAAAAGAAAAATTTAATCAGAATGATTACATTTGAGAACCATGGCTGTTTTATCACTTTCTATACAATTGTCCTTATCCTTCTGTTTACCATTATGTCAATCTCTCTGTAGCCACTGTTAACACATGAGAACTTTAGCATCAGTCAGAAACATGGCAAAACGTAAGGTTTGTTTTATCATCTGCGTTCCTGGATTTCAGTCACCTGCTGAACTAAACAGGAGAAAAAGAACACGGGCAAGAAAAGAGATTTGTTTTAGTTATTAGACAAATTATCTCTAGACAAACATTCTGGCCCAGCAGGTTTTTCATGTCTAAAGAGGCTGCTGACAAAGTGTGGTGAAAAGGTTATTCCCCATTTTTATGATAAGGGCAGAGGCAGATAAAGACCTCTCAAAAGTAATATATATATATAAAGTGGAGTAGGACATTATATAATATCATAAGCACCAACCCTTTAACAAGCTAGTATTCTGCTTACACCGAAGAAGCTGCTACAGTTGCCATTGCTATAAAGAAAAGAGGCAATGAATAGAAAGTACTGAATGTGGCAATGAAATATCCCTCACAAAGTATTCCCACTAAAAATCCCATACCAAGCAAAAATAATCTTTAAATTACATGAGCTGTTAATGAGTCAGATAAAAGCTAGAGATCTAGATTATATTATGAAACATCAGTGTGTATTCAGCTGCATTCTGACCTTGATTTGTTCTTTACACTGAGCCACTGAACTTATGGACAGATCCCAGCACATTCATTTTCCCCTTAGGGACAAAGTACCAAATGGTAGTGTAATTGTCAAGGGAAAATTATTACTCTGTTCTGAATTATTTCTATCATAAATCCAGCACAAGTCAAACAGACTCTGCCACAAAAACGACAGGGTTGCCGTACAGTGATGAGAGTCCCATATACAAGTGCACCATAAATCCCTTAGTCCCACCACCCAACAAAGTCATTATAAGTCATGTGTTTAAATCAAAATTAGAAAATCCACGCTGGCAGCAAACGGATAGACACTGTTGAAACAACGGAAATGAGATGATTTACTTGCCACTGATTTAAAACTCACCCTGCATCATCTGTTTCCTATGAAATGTGTAAAGCATGACTAGCTTTCTGTTTGGATAATTTCAAAGGGGGAAAAAACAGCTCTTCAGAACATAGATATGCAATTCAGATTAACATGAGTTCTGTTTCTGTGCATGCACAATATATGAATAATTAATGATATAGTCATTAACCCACAAAGTTAATGAGCTTATCCCACAGCTTAAAATAAATTGGATTCTTATTCATTGACTCATTCTTTTACCTTAGTGGTTGTGTCTGAATTAGACTAAGTTACAGAG
Source organism: Cygnus olor (assembly GCF_009769625.2). Classification (NCBI taxonomy): domain Eukaryota; kingdom Metazoa; phylum Chordata; class Aves; order Anseriformes; family Anatidae; genus Cygnus; species Cygnus olor. The sequence continues at coordinate 39,576,219 of NC_049169.1, read as the reverse complement.
AAACTTAACTGTAGTTGGCTTTTTTCTAACCCTACTCATTTCTTCTGGAAGTACTGAGGACTGGGGCCCCTGTTGATGTATTCAGGATATATTTTCCCACATTGCTTTAACAGCAATGCTGTGGCAGAACCGATATGTTGAACCCAGACACAGAAAACAAGCTTTCAGCAAGGCAACTCATGCAACAGGGAAGTAAACTCCCGTAGTCATGTATGTCACCTTCCACTTAGAATCATAGAATCATTAAGGTTGAAAAAGACCTTCAAGATCATCTGGTCCTACCGTCCCCCTACCACCAAGGTCACCCACTAAACCACGTCCCTAAGCACCAGGTCCAACCTTTCCTTGAACACTCCCAGGGATGGTAATTCCACCACTTCCCTGGGCAACCTGTTCCAATGCCTGACTGCTCTTTCTGAGAAGAAACGTCTCACTTCTACAAGTCTAGAAATTGAAAGATTAAAAACTTAAGATGCTAGCCATCCATATTCAGGAAAGAAAGCTGGAAAAATAATGCTTTCTCATAGAAGGCTAATGAGCAATCTGTAACAAAGCCTCAGGGAACTTGAGTGTAAAAGCCTGATCTACCTCATCTTCCACTCTCAAAGTTGGGCTGACTTAGGTCCAGACAAAGACTCTGCTTTTCTAAGACATCCAGTGTGACTTAATTGAGGCACTATTTGTAACAGCTGTAGACTTCCACATAACTAGTACAGGAATGCACATCTGCATTTTGATAAGTATAACAGGACCATTTGGCTAACAAGCCCATTTTAAGTGCTAAATTTAATCAGCATTCAACCTCTCCAACATCAAAGGATTCAGAGAGTATGACAGTTTTAAGTGAAGCATGCTTATTATTATGTTTTCTTACATGCAAAATATCTGAGGACTCTTCAAGTGACATTTAGCTCCACACAAGAGCATTTTAAGCATCCTTCATAGAACAGTTCAAATTCATTGCAATTATCAGAGTAATCACATAGTTTAAATTATCTTGCATAGATTTAGAGTTGCCAAATAAGCAAAGGCTAATGTTAATTTTAATTAATCATCTCTGTTAAAAAAGAGGGAAAAAAAAAACCAACACCCAAACCTTTGAAAACTGGCAGTTGCAAAAATACAACAAAAATTTTCCTTAAACTGGGTTTAGTATCTCTCCTTTCTTCTTTCCCATATGCAAAAAAAAAAAAAAAAAAAAAAAAAAAAGGAATTTAAACAGAGGAAGAGTGCAAGATGAAAAGGAATGATATTACTGTTTAAAATTAAGATTAAGTTGGGTAATGTCATGTTTTTCATCATTGCCAAACTGATTTTGGAGAAGTGAGCCACTCACTTAAATTAACTGGTGTATTTCAGGGGCTAGTAGAGGTCAATTTCACATAACTCAGTTATTAAAAGTATTATTTATTTATTTTCATTCGTGATGATTTTTTGGGAGGGGCAGAATGAAACAGCCCTCCTACTCCTTAAGTTTTCAATGAGCAATGACGTCTATAAGAGTATGTTTGAGCAAAGTCAGAATTGAGTTTATTATTAAGCACTATACTTGTTCATATCTCCCTCCTTTCCTTTCCTTTCCTTTCCTTTCCTTTCCTTTCCTTTCCTTTCCTTTCCTCTCCTTCCCTTTCCTTCCCTAAAAAAGCCCAAAAAACAACAACAAACCCAAACCAACCCCCTCCTTATTCTTTAACTCCCAGGTGTGGAGTATTGACATTCAGGCAAAAACACCTGACCATTCAGCTACTCGTGGCAACATCACTTCTCTAACTACTAGCTGGTCTTATTTCTCGACATCAAAAGCCAAATTCTGGTAGCAAAGATCAATAACCCCATTTGAACCACTGACAGTACTGGTGCCAAAAAACAGCAGGGGGATTACCACCATTTACACTGAAGCAATTGCTGGGCAGTGGGACTCACAACTCTGGTTATCCTGTAACTAAACCTCTAATTTTTATGCTTCCATATAATATCCAAAATTATTACAGATAAATATGAGGATTTTTTTCTTGAAGTTGCTGGTGCAAATATGTGCATATTAAAGTTAAACCATGGAGCTGAAGTTCATTGTAGTTTTCCTTCTCCAGAGGTTAAGATTTCATTTCTTGTAGCATTTGAAGTCTTCCAACATATCTAGGATAATTGGTTCCATGTTACAATTGATTGTGTTACTTGAAGTCCTGTTCTTTGTAATGTCAGGAAAAGTCAAGGTATTCAAGGCCCCATTTAAAATGCTGGGTCTAGATAATAAGTAGCAACAAGAGTGAGAGTTCTCATCTGGCCTAATTGCTGTACTTCAAAATGCTTCCAAATTTCACCAGCCATATCCAGGATTGTTGACCCTGTTTGACTTGGCTTATTCATAAACCCAACATTCATATAGTGTCCATTTAAATGAATAAACTGTGCAGTTTAACCCCAACCCTCATTATTACTCCTCGTAGCATTTGCTGATAATTCAACATATACAAAAAACAGATATGCTAAGCAGCTGCCTTAATTAGTGCCTCTGAGTACTAGTTAATGGAGTGAGTATTAGATCGATAGTTTATATCATGCTTGATTAATAGTGGTATAGATTCACTATTTTAATAAATGAGGCCTCATCAAAATTATTTCAGCAGATGCCACAGAAACTCTTTTTCACTGTCACAAATTGTGATGGTGGTTCGACGCACAAGCAATTGATTTAGATACTGCTTCCTACAAGAGTTGTTGTATTTTCTTTGACATAAATACTCTCTCAATGGGCCATAGCAACTGTGCCTTTTTTAAAGGAAATAGAAGCCACAAATATTTTAAGGTAGCCATCATTCATTCCATATGCTGTATGTCAGTCCATATGTTCTGTGACATATCACAGCCTTGATATCTGCTTTACATGGAGATACACATTTCAGCTTATGTTTGCATATGTTCATAAAAGAAGAATTAAAGTGACCCTTGACAGTAAGCATGCGAAAAATCAATTCTTGCTATTGGAGTTACGTATCATTTGTGCATCTGATTCTGTTGTGTAGTTAAGAGCAGTGAAGCAAATTGTACAACACATTTCAGGGATGCACTGGTGCTGAGAGAACATTCTGGACATTAAAAAATCTACTAAGTGCAGGGGAAGAAATCTGAAGCAAAAGCAGGGAAAGAATCTGAATTTATGTATCAAAAGGTAGGTTGACACTGCCTTTCCCCTTACCCTCAGACTTTGGCTTTCTAGAGTCAGCAGAACTCAGAACTTGGAAAGAAGCAAGTCAAGAACTGATTAGAGGAAGGAAAACAATTACTATAACTCATCACATACCTGCACCAGGCTCCTGATTTTGGCCTGCTGAATGAAATTCTGAGAGAGAGGAACTTTCATGAAAGCCATCTGAAGAAGGAAGCTGCTTAGTTCACAGATAATTCTGAAGGTATGCTTTTGTCATTGCTTATTTCTGACATAGCTCTCTGTATTTGTGAAGTCTACAGGGACAGGTTTTGCTGTCCTTAAAAAATCTTAATCTGTAGAGACGACAGCTTCTTCTCTCCCCTAATCTGTGATAGGAAACAGACAGCACTGCAAAATGGTCAGGCTGTTTCCTTTGCTGCCCGTAAGAACCGTCTTCCCTCAGGTCTACTAATTCTCCCACCCACTTCCTCAAAGACCGAGTCACTGTCAGTCACACCATGTATTGGTGTGACTGTCATAGAGATACTGAGGTATGTTTTCCACTGCATTCCAGACTTTCTCTCCTATTCTCTGGTTTCCAAAGCAGGTTCGCAGAACTGAATGCCATGAAGAAACAACAAAGACTTATGTGGACACAGAAGCATCCCTGGAGCAGAAGAACATATATTTAAGAACATCACTTCACTTCAGCTGCCGGACATGATTGCAGAGCTGCTTTCCACCTTCTATCAACAGTCCTGGTCAATCAGAGATGTCCCAGATGACTGGAAACTTGCTAGTGTGACACCCATCGATAAGAAAGGTCATAAGGAGAATCCAGGGCACCTACAGGCCTGTCAGCCTGACGTTGGTGGCAGGGAAGGTTATAGAACAGATATTAGGAAAATTTTCTTCTCAGAAAGGGTATTTAAGCATTGGAATGGATTGCCCAGGGAAGTGGTGGAGTCACCATCCCCGGGGGTGTCTAAGGAAAGGGTAGAGGTGGTACTTAGGGACATGGTCATGGTAGCCGATATTCCAATATTAGCGGTAGGCGGACAGTTGGACTAGGTGATCTTGAAGATCTTTTCCAACCTTAATGATTCTATGATTTCTCATGAATCCAGTTAAGAAATACGGCAGGGAAATATGCAAAATCTACTGTCAGATTTTATCTTTGGCCTTTGTTAATGTGTATCCAATGAGTTTCGTCTTGGCATGTTCCACACCGTCATTAGGCCCGTGACTCAAAAGGGAACTGTCATGAAAATCTGAGCATCCAAAGAACTCCACCTCTTCAATGGTAGAACAGAAGGCAAGATAATGATCAACAGCAAGGAAGAATGTCAGCATCAAAATCTTGTTTCTGAGAAACTGGCATGCAGACCAAGCAGCTATCACCTGAACACAGTAAGTGCCTATGGCAGAGGCAGAAACAAGGGGTATTAGATATACATTAGTGTTCAAGAGACAAAACAGATGGATTCTTCCAGAACAGGAATGAGCAATAACTGTTTTAGATGAGAGTAAAATAAGTATCCACAATCACATCTAACCATCTGATTCAATACTGATTAACACTGAGTACAAACCAGACGTATTTCTTTGACATAATATTGGATTAATTTAACCTGTTTAATGAGTGGTGATGAATATGAAGATTTAGAGCCCAGCAAGGAAGAACTAGGGGTGACACAAGACTACTAACCTCAAGAGGGTAATTTATCTTATCCCATGTTATGTGGCTTTGAGAGGTTGGGAGTGCATTTGTCTCCGTTATCTGTCAGTGCCATGCAAGGAGACAAGCTCAGATCTACAGGTCTACCTTTGGGACACCTAAAGTAAAGTGTGAAGCATTCCACCTCACATATTCACTAACACCCTGCCCCAAGGAATGAGAAAGACGGGAGAAGCTGACAACATTATTCACACTCTCGAGAAACTGTAGGATCTTTCTTATTTCCTGTGACACTATTTATTGGAGCTCTCTGAACTACCTTTATTAAAGTTTAGAAGAGATACACAGTTCCATTCATCTTCTCTTTATCAGTCTACCATCAATACATCCCATTTACTACAATCAACTTAGTTTCAAATTGTTCTGAAATCCTTTACAAAACATTCTAAATAGATAAAGGATCTTCAAGAAGAAGGGAAGAGAGAGCACCAAGGTTCTGTTCTTGCTCAAGAATTTTGGGAATGTATTTCCATAAGCTATGTTACTGCCAAGGCTACAGCACTCTGGATCCACAGGGTGTATGCACGTACTAGAGCTGAGAACAGAATTATGTTTAAAAATCTGAAAAACAAACAAACTTGCAAGAATTCAAACACAGTGGGCAAACTGCAGCTCTCTTATTGTTATTATTCTGCTCAACCCTGCTTGACTAATTTTATGGAACCAAAATGCACCAAGAAAGAAGAAGGAATATATTTACATATAAAATGGGCGAAAGTTTAGGAAATTATAGAGCTTAATGTATTCCTTGGAGGTAACGATTCATTTATGTTTATTTTTGAGGAATCATTATGCTGGACAATAAAAGGATAGCAAGCATTTTGGAAGAATAAAATCTCCAAAATAAATTATATTCTTTCAGCTTTCTCCAGATTTCAATGTTATTAAATTTTACTAAAAATAAGATCTGTACTTGTTTCAGAAATAAAATCAATTAGCATTAATATATAGGAATATCATATCAAGACTTACCATATTAGGACACTGGAAGAATTGAGTCAAACCTTTCTGCTGTGGAATGAACATTATCTGTATCAAGTTGAACAACACACTAGGGAGTACTTCAGAAATCTCTATGAAGGATGGGGTACTTTGAAGAAATACAGTCTATTTAATACAGTAACAAGAACTGCTTATGTTGGAAATTGTTTTTAAAAGGACAAGTGTGGATTTAAGTCATTTATGCATTATTTTATTACTGAAAATAATATGTAGGGGTTAAAATAAAAGTATGTATTCCACAGTTCTATAAGTTCTTCTAAGTTCCACGTTTATAGTGGTAGACAAGATGATAACCCATCAGTACCACTAGGGACCACATCAGAGGACACAATTACGCTTTAAAACAGCCAGTCTTCTCTGAAGTCAGTCTAAACTACCAATTACTACCTCTGTGACTGGTCAATAAGGTTACTCACCTTTCCTCATGTAGCAGTCAGAGACAATTACCTGTTTTTAATCTCCCCACCATGTAACATTATACTGGGAGGGAGAAACACATTCTGTGCCTTGGACATGAGATAGAATCAGCGCTACATCCACAAGGCTAGTAACATGCAAAGCGTAGTACTGCTCTGACAAAAAGCGAAGCGATTTTCTGAACTGTACTTTGCAGCCAAGAGGGGAAAGCTAGGCTGCCTTTAGGCTAATGGTGGCCTTTTGAACATGGACTTTTTGAGGAAACTGAAAGGGTCTGTGTCATTTTGATAGCCCTCAGATCTTGTTTTTGGGATGCTGCTGTGCATCTGTAACAGCAGAGCTGCTGTGCTGTACTGCAGCATCAGCGTGCGACTCCACTGCTTGTCCCCACAAGAGCTTTCACATGCACTTTCATACACCCAGAAGTTCAGGTGCTCTGCTCCCAAGGTCTGCCCCAAAGCACTCCTCTTCTAACAGACTCTCAATGCTTCTCTAGTCCTGCTCATGGTAAAGGAGCAGAGAAAGAAGTAGGTCTACCCCTGGTCTGTCTTTGCCTGGGAGAGAGGAAATGAAAAGAAAAAAATGCCAAACACTTCTTAGAAAGGTACCATACAGCTAGCCAGCCAATTAGAGTATCTTAAACATAACTATACTTAAGTATAGTTACTTTTTTATTATTATTATTTCTTTAGAAAGATGATAGATGAAGTAAAAAAAAAAAAAGATAACAGTATACCCTATCTACCACTTTTAGTCCACATCTTATTGCTATTCTTTGAATACTAACTATAAATCTATTTGCAAATATGCTTTTCTACTTCTCTAGATCTCTCCTTCAACCAAATCTGTCACACACAGACCTGCTTGTAAGGCATATATATTCAAGACAGTACTACTAACAGGAGTCAGAAGTTTAAAAGAAGCAGGAACCTATCTGTGCATCCCCTTTAGAAGAATATTTCTGCTTATGTAGTATCTACATATACGAACGGGTTTACAGCGTAAATATTTAGCTCAACTACTTTTTTCCATGGTGTATGAGTAACAAATGCAGTAGCCATCCACTGCAGTTCACCATTAACAGAAGAAAGTCAAGTTTTTACAACATGAAATTTTGCAAAAAAAATCAGTGTTCCGGCATAGTTACCTGTGAAAAAGCAGCAGGATCCAATATCCATAAAACTGCTTTGGAAAGTATGTTTGAAAACATGTTTCTTATCTAATGTCTGGGTGTTTTTTAGGTAGAAAAACTTGGCCGGACTATGCAGGTTGGGCCTTTAATCAAGACCTTGCCTTTATGCTTTATGAAGAATACATCCTAGAGCAGTGGCTCAGTACTGACTCAGAAGAAAAACACCTACCTACAGGAATCAGCTTAAGAAACAGCTTTTTTCAATGCCTAGATTTTCTCTAAAGTCAAGCCACATATGACTGCATTCAGTTCATGGAGAAAGAAGAAAGCCACATACTGATTTTGCATAACTGCAAATTATTTCAGTTTTATTAGACATAAAGCAGCTCTGAGGTGCCAAAAAAAAAAAAAAAAAAAAAGGAACAGACTGTTACCTGACTGAATATGTATTAGTTCTTCCAATAGTCTAGGTATTTAAAAATATTCTGCAGTATTCTACTAGCCAAGGAGTACATAGGTCACGGTCCACTGAAATGATAACCTATTTATAACTCTGTAACGTTGCCAATGGGAAGAGGATACAAGGCAAGAACGAAAGGCAGTGCAAAAAGCAAAAGGGGGCTCTTCCTCTCCCTGTCATACCTCCTTCTCTACTACATCTCTGGGCTATTAAGTAAGGGCTAATCACTAGTTTATGTCATATATTCAGGCTAGCACAGGCAGCAGGAACAGAGTGGTAGGGCACAAAACTGTTTTTTACTGCAGTGAAGCTGGAAAATCACTGAGACATAATTTCTGCGTGACATTGTGCCTGAATCTCAAAAAATCTCTGGTGACCATTTCTAGTGAAATGTACCTCAGTACTGCCAATTCTTGCAAGCCCCTGCTCAAATATGCCTATAAATACACTAGCAAACGGAAAAGCCAGTAACATCAGGAATTCTTTTCACACAGCCTTTGACATCATAGTGTTTTACTGATGCAGCGTTCCCAGGGACCTCAACAATCTCAAAACTTGAAAAGTTCCACTACTTTCTTCTCATTCTTCACTTTGACTACCAACATATCGGATGTATTGACTTCAAAACAGGAATGATTTCATTGTCTCAATTCATAAAGAAGGCATTACCTAACCAGCACTATACGTGTTAATTACATAACTCTGGTCATAATAAAACACAAAAAGCTGTATAAATTCCAGAAATGGTCAACAGAACTCTGACTACATTCTGTGTGAAAAACGTCATGTGGAAAAAGAGTGTGTTCTAGCAGACTACAGGAAAAGAAGGATATTGGAAAAATGATATAACAGCATAAGTCAGGGCAAAAAAAATTCCTGAAGCTTGAAGGTGCCTTCCATCACAAATAAAATACAGCACAAGGCATGCTTAGAAAAAAAAAGTGGGGGGGGGGGGGGGGGGTGGGCTGGAGGGGGAGGAGGAGAGAATGGGTGCTTTAGGGAGAAACAGAAGAAAAAAAAAACATTTCTTGTTCATTAAAGAAAGTGGAAAAAGATTATTTACCTCCGAAGTGTTAAATTGAACTTGCTGCAAAATTGATCAGACCTCTCTAGACTCGGAAATACCCTATGGCAATTACTGATCAAGAGTGTGCTACAGACTGTGTTAATGCACCATACAAAAAGGGGGGGGGGAGGAGAACTAAAGTGTGTTTAAAACATATTTAACTTCAAAATGCACTCAGCTGCTGAGCTAATGATTGTATGAGTTGTTGCAAGAATGTATTTGAAGATAAATTATCTTCAGGCAAACATACCTGGCTAGATTGAATGCATCATCGATCAAGCCTGCTCGATTACTGACAGAGATAACCTATGAGGAGCAACCAGAGAAATGGAAACATTTAGGGTGATGAAATAGTGAACGTTCACATATAAAAGTTGATTTTAGGGCTGAGAAGAGGAACTTACCTCATGGTTCCTTGTTAGTTGATTAATTAGCAGCCTCCAATTCCTAATATCATAATTAACTCTAAAGTAGCCGGTCTGGTTGATGTTCCCCAGCAACCAACTTGCCTCTTCCAAAGCAGGAATTCTGTGGTGTTCTGGAAACAAAGAACAACATAGGAATGGGACTTGGTTTTGAATTTAAAAATTCTAAAAACATATTTGTTAAATTCTTTCTGCAGAAAGGTAGTGAAATTGATTCAAAGACTAACAAAAGCAGTGAGGTTAATTAATATTTTTCTGTTAATTATTAATCTGTTTCATGTAGAAACACCAGCTGAGGCTGAGACCTTTTATCCACAAAGAACTCCAAGGGTCTTTTTGCAGCTAATAGCATTTATACAAGAAGTGTCCATTTAAGTCTGGTACCCTGACGCTGGCCCTGCTACAGCAGCTTTATCAAAGTACAATTCTATTATTCAACGGATTGCTACAGAGAGAAGACTGAACCTGTGATTCAAAATAAATAAATAAATAAATAATCTTAAGTGTTTCTGCATGTAGTCAATAAAGCTTCTGTTATTGGATTTTAAATTAAAGTATTTCCAGTTATAGAGTTACAAGCTACTAACCACTGAGAAGCTCTCCTCTAGAACTATACCTATTAACCTTGTATCAACTAACCCATTTTTCCTCTTTCCCCTCTTTTTACGTAAGCACTTAGGGGCTGAAAGTATGAATTTATTCCAGTATTTGTACAAGCTAGAAGTCAGCTAGTCCATCACTATTCACAGAAGTAGGGATTCCAACAACAAAAACACCCGGAACACACACCACATGCTTTTTTCACTATGGGAAGAATCATCATAGAATGAAGCATCAGGCTTATATGTCTCTTGAATAATCCTTCAATTTAGCAAATTATTCTGACATAACTGATTATGAGAGAGAACTCTAAAAATTCAGCAATGTTTTTTCTACTATAATAAAACCAGTGTTTATGCTCTTGACATATTTATGCTCCTCATGTATTTTAAAAATAAAAAAGAAATATGCCATATTTGTTTCAAATGTAATTCCAACAGGAAACTGTTTGGTATGCTTGAATTCTTTGAAAGTAACTAATGGAAAAAACCAAGTTAACAATATGGTCTTAACAATTCACATACACCATCTAGTTCCTAGACTTACTAGAGAAATGGATTTGTTTACAGCCTTTCTTGTAAAAAAGTAATTTCTGAGGAAATAATAGATGACTAGAACTATAGATAAAAGTTATGCTTCTCCCTTGACTAAATATCTCTAGCAAACACAGAAATAACTGCAGTCTTAAGGTGCAAAGAATACGAAAAGCAGTGAGATACAATCCTAAAAACACCTAATTATGTGTTTATCTTTAAAGTTATGGAGCTGCTTTATGCACATGAATTCAGATAAAAAGCTGAAGGATTAAAAAAGAAAGTCGTCTTCTCACCTAGGTAGTTCTGACATCATTAAAATCTCTTAAAAGTTCCCTTCTTAGAAATATTAAGCCTAAAATAACTCAGTTGTTGGCTATTCGATTAAATTTTTACTGTTCTTTTAGGGTTTGTCTAATTGACTTGCACCGACTCAGACTAATTATGTAAATGATTGAGAAAAAAACAGAGACCACTGTATTAGTTATCTTTGATTAAGTACTGACATGTCCTTTATATGCAGAAATAGGACTGAGAAAAGAGAAGAGAAGAGAAGAGAAGAAAAAAGAGAAGTGAAGCGAAGCGAAGCGAAGCGAAGCGAAGAGAAGAGAAGAGAACAGAAGAGAAGAGAAGAGAAGAGAAAAGGGAAGAGAAGAAAAAGAAAAGAAAAGAAAAGAAAAGAAAAGAAAAGAAAAGAAAAGAAAAGAAAAGAAAAGAAAAGAAAAGAAAAGAAAAGAAAAGAAAAGAAAAGAAAAGGAGAACTAAGTCCTACAACTCTGCATGATTCCCAGCCTTGAAAAAGATAAGCAAAGTGTTAGGTGGAGAGACATAGGTAGTTAAAAGTGAAAGGTACAAGGCGATCAAACTGTATGAGGACCTGTATGAGGACCTGGACCAGCTCATTAAGGAGATATGCCAGGCTCTGGCTAATCTCAGCCTTCCAGAAGTACAAGGACACCTACATCCAAACAGATGTCTCTCCAGCTCAGAATTTACAGTCTGTAGCTATGCAGAATCCTGATTTCCAGCATTCCCACAACTTGATTTGGAACATAATTTTAACACCGAACGTCCTTCCTTCCACAGAGGTTTGTTAAACAGTGGGCTGCCTCTCAGTCCTAAGCAACTTCTGTTAGACTGTTCTACTGAGGTTGTTTCTCTGTTTAAATAGTTTTTTCACTGGCCCTGAAAGCAGAATCACCAGTTGCTCATGTCCAGCCTACACAGAGAAGAATCAAATCTGATTCCTGTGTACATTCAATTATCTTATTCAAAGAAAAACGTGTTTTTCAAACATACTGTAAAAAATCGTAACAACTTACACCATAGTGCTAAAAGCACTTTCTTAGAAGGGCTTGAGTTCAAATACCTGCTGTAAAATGGGGAGAGGAGAAAGAATTTGAATCTAGATCTACTCTATCCTATTTAATTTACTCAGCGTGGTGCTGTGAATACAGCCTGTCACTGCTAAATCTCAGCTATACTCTGAATCAATCTCTTGGATTTCTTAAAAGCAACAGAAAAAATACCCACTTCTGTAACTAGGAGAGGCTGTGGAGGGAAACAACAACTTTTAGAATTTCCCTGGGTCTTCAGGAGTTTTGTGGGGTCAGGAAGAGACTGTTTGTACACGGCAGAACCTGCTGTGTTAATGTAGCACTACTTTCTGCTCATGTTATTTCTTCAGCAAACTAGCTCTTAAATGCCACCATAGCTGAACATAGCTACTTATATCGGATTAATCGTTGCACCTCTACGACAACTAAAAACCTATCAAATGGGCTATGAGCACACATTAAAAAATATCTGGGAGAAAAAAATACATTAAATAGAAATTTTCAAGATTGGTTCTAATAAAAGAAACAAGTACACATAACTTTTTTGTCGTTTGACTATTTGTATTTTTTTGATCTCTGCAGTGAGGAAATTACTTATGCTTTAATACAGTACTGGATGATACTTGCCAGTCAAATATGAAAACTTTAAAATAGCCTATCTTATAAATAACAGCTGTGGAACTCCTCCACTACATACTGCTTTAAGAGAGAACAGTATCATTTCAAAGCCTGATGGCACTATGGCTGTTTTGGTCAGTTTAAATCCAACCATAACCCCGTGTTATTATTTTTCGATAAGACCATTCATGTGTTGACCTTCTCCTGAAATAGAGGACAGGAATCATTCATGCCTTTCTGGCTCATATAAGCAGGTGGTTATTTTAAGGGACTGTTAGATGCATGTGCTCCACGTAGTTCTCTATAATTTACTGGAATTTTATGTTTGAGTCTGTCGATCCTCATGCCTTCTTATAAAAGAAATTATTTCTCTTGGTGATTATAGCTCTGAAAATTTCTATACACCTGTGCAATTTCTCTACTTATCACAAACACATTTATTAGTTTTCCATTTAAAGTATTATAGTTAGGGAAAAGGTAGTCATTCAGTGTCAAACCCTATATTAAACCATTCATGACTTTCTAAACAACAATAAAGATTTCATTTGGGAAGAAATCTACCTTTGATGGTTCTGGTTCACCTTTTAAAATTCACTCTAAAATATATACATAGTTGTATTTGAGATTAAAGGGTGGGTTTTTTTAAATCTTCTTCCATCAAAAAGTGTTTTTCCATGGTCATGTTTTGCCTGGATACCTCAGAAATTAACACTGTTCTGAAACTTCCAGTTTTGCCACATAAATATAGAAAACATTTAGGAGGAAATGGTTAATTTTTACAACACTTGTTTTGAACTAAAAAATAAAAAAAAAAAACAGTCAGGGTCTGATTCTCATTTTCTCTGCTCTAGAAGTGTGAGACAATCCTCCAGCTGGTGCTAACTGCAAGTGGCTTGAAGTTTGAGCTCTCACAGCTCTCCTGCAACTTCCACTCCATCAAAACCTGCAGGAATGATGGAAGCTTGCTCCTCCACACAGCAACATGACCACCTTGCAAGGCAGGTCTGGGTGAAGGGCGGCCCTCTGCAAGAAACTATTCCAGTGCTGACAAAAGCGTGGGCTACAGACAGTTCTACTACCACTTCAAGTGTTCAGACTCACAGTTGTTATTTTCATTTAACTTTTCATTTTACACAACCCCTAGCACACTGGGAAATTGGTTTATGCTGGTGGAATCACTGTTGATAGAACTGACTCCATTTTCCTGTAAAAATAACTGCATGAGACTAACACAATTTCATGCCAAGAGCAGCAAGAGAAAATTTCCTGACCAAGAAAATGTTCCATGAGGAATTTCATCACAGTCACATTATTTTGTGAAAAGATACTGGTTTTAGCTAAATACCACGAAACTTTTTCCAATATCTTCTCATACAGGGAGAAGGCAAACCAGAAGGAAAAATTATTTCCATCTCATGTGCCCAGTTGCCTTAGCTCCATGTTGAAAAAATGTTTTGGTATTGTGAACACTACAGTAAATTTATCATATCAGCAAATATGATCATGTTCTGTTACACTTAGTCTTTCCTCAGAGTATCCTTCCATTCCTTAGCATTCCTATATGGTGCAACAGCTAACGTCTAAGGTGATATTACACAAGTGTAAATAGCATTTTCCTGTTAGGATTTTTGCTCAGCTGCTGGGATAAAAGGAGTAATTTTGCCTCACCCTATCAAAATTGTGCCAGGATTGTAGATCTTGTATCCCTGCTCCTCATCATGGCTGGCTGAAGTTATAAAACAGGACCTATAAATTTCTTTTACCTCACGTCACTTCCCTTCCTCCCATTTTTGAAAGAAAACACAAGCGAGTGTGGAAATAATGCAGGTCAAGTTCAGCAGCTGTCCAACTCTCACCATAAAATGAATAAACAAATAAACAAATAAATAAATAAAGTATTATTTTTACACTACTCTATTACCCTATGGACAGTCATCAAACCCCATCTTGGAAGCAGCATGTCTTCTTTGTAGCACCATGGAGGAAAACCAGACTAAGGGGCTTACAGCTAAAACAGAGATTATCTAGTTGGAGGTGGCATGATACAGTAAATTGAGTTTTGCTGATTGGAAGGCAATTGCCCTGCTGAACTTTATTTTCCCCATCTCCTGGCAATCCTGTGCAGATACTAAGAGGAGTCTGAATGATCCACTTTACCAGAGGCAGAGAGTTCCATCAGAGGCGTACTTCTCCGGGACAAAACAAATCAGTCAAGGTAGAGGAGGTGAGGATGTAAATGGCAGTAAGGCAGACTGTAAAGCTGCTTCAGTCAGTTCAGCAGCATCTTCTGGATCATATTTCCTACCTGGAGCCCGAGTGCCAGCACACTCATGACCAGGGAACAGCAAGTATGCTTTTTTCCACAGCTTTGCTCACCTATTTGAAATGGATGGCAGCTAAACCTCTTCACTTGAGGTTAAGGCCACTGTCTATGCTTCTCCTGGATTTGTAGAAACGTGATGGGTAGGACTGGAATACTTAGTACTCTTAGACAACAGCAGTCACCAACTTCTCTGCAGTCACCAACTTCTCTGCAGAAGCCTTGCAAAGCAGCTGTCTTGTAGGGGTGGACTAAGATCAAAGCAGATCCTTGACTATTTACCTGCTATTGGTTTGAGGCTGATCCAAAACACTGGGGACATTGTGTTCATTCATCATTACAGAGACCATAAAAGAGGCCACTTATCTAGAAGAAACAGAAACCAGCCCTGGATCTATGACAGAGCAGAAGTTCATGACACTAATAATTTCCACAATGCCTAAGCTAAGTGACTTGAGCCTTCACTGTTCAGGTATCTTTTCATTTCTCTTACAATTCTGAATCTTGAAGAAAGTCAGATAAATTTGATTTGAGTATCTGCATTCAATTTCTCTCACTTGAAGAGCAATGTGATTGATTCCAATTTTCCAAACATCCTCAGGTATAGTTTGTTTCATCTCCAGCTTACAGAGCTGTTCTCTGACTACTCCCTGAGACAACACTGAAGCATGTGTCCTTGTCACAACAGGAACTCTTCATGATTCTTCCTGCCCACACAAATCAGTCCTGGAAACTGCCCTTTCCAGTCTCAGAGTCCCTTTCAGATCTCCTGGAAACTAACACACAAGCTGCAGAAATCTCTAGAACTATCACAAAAACATCTACAGCAGCCCCAGTACATAACAGCATACACAATGAATCAGATATTAAGCAGATCTAGGGCTTTTCTTACCGATCTTTGTATGCTGAGGAATTACCCAAGTGAGTTAGACAACAATAAACAGAAGCAAGAGAGCATCCTTGGTGTACTCATAAGTTTACAGTCTCATTTTAACGAGACAGAAAGTGAGTGATTGAGAAAGTAATGAGGAAGGACAAAGATAATGACAATAGATCACAGTGGCATTGATTCTCTACACAGGAAACTCATGATTCAGAAAGGTTCCTCTTTAATTTCTACATAACAGTAACCCCAAAATCATTGCTCACACTGGCCATCATTAATTCGCTGATTTTTGAAGGCATTCCGATAGGTGTAGCAGATCTTAAAAGAGTGGGTAGTGGTTTTATGGTCTTGTTCCTTCACAATGCTCTGCAAGTAAAAGCCAATGAGGAAGCAACTGTGCAGATAATAGTGATATACTGAACTTTCAAGGCAGGAGTGAAGGGAAGGAGGCACGCATGTAAACCTAATGAGATGAGATGAGTTGAGATCAACTCTCTCTGAAGTCAATGGGAATCTTTCTGTTAACTTCAATGAGAGTTCAATCAAGCCCTAAAGGACAAGAGTGGAGCAGGTCATTAAGGCAGACTGTGAAAGCTCAAAGAGGTTTTCAAGTATTCCTGAGGTGTTAATATTAAAAAGTATGGCCAATGCAATATCACTTCTGCAAAGTGAGACAGCATCTTAGTGTGCTCTGACTAGGGTATGTTTCCCAGGTATGAAAAGCACCCTGGTGCCAGGCACATTTTTAGACCATCACAACATGGGAGCAGCATAAAACATCCTACATTCTGATGGGCTGCAAATGATCAGGATGAAGGAACAGGTACCTTCAAGCACTAGAAAGTTCATTTACTCAGATTTCCACTGATCTTACACCAATCATTTCTGCTTCTGCTGTTTGCTAAGCTCTATCAAACTATTACCTTTTGGTGACTTACAAAAGAGAAAAAAATGGAAAAACACAGACACAGACAGGTTTGACTCATTCCTCTCTCCAGTTAAATTTCTTTCAGGGGGGAATCTCCACACCCCTTAAATTTTACAAGAAGGGGTCACTTCTCCCGCTACAGCCCATGTGTCAAGGGGATGCATGGCACCTTCTTTTCCCATCCTTATACTCATTCTATTTAAGTCTCCACATTTTTTTCCTCATCTACTTCAATTCCAGTCCAAAACTGTCAGCTGATGTTGCATGAACTGCTAAGGAAATAGAGAAATATTTCATGAAATTTCTATGTTGAGATTCCTTTTAAAAAAAAAACACTGGTATCCAGCCCTAGCTGTTCTCAGGACAATAGCTCTTATGATCATGTAAGAATTGAGAAGGGAGAGAATAAGTGGTAAGCAGAATAAAAAAATTTCAAAGTCCAGTATCTGGTTATCTAATAGAGATAACAAATACTTCGACAGATCAATAAGAAAACTTTTAAATGGCAGTAAACATTTCTTAGCCCTGGTTTAGATTGTGGATTGGAATTACAAAATGCCAGAATTATAAATAATTTGCATTTACTAAGTCATACTCATCAGATGCTTTGCTACAAAAATATTACATTTAACTTTTATAAATCAATAAATTGAATTACATTCATCAATAACTTGATATACGTTGCTAAATACAAAACACTTAGCACTTAGGTACACATTTCTATGTAAAAGCTTTTCATTATACTGTAATGTCTGTGATAATTATAAATCTTCTTGCTTGCTGCTTATCCTTCATTCCTCCTCCCTCCCTTCCCGACTCTTCCTTTTGTAATTCATTTCAAGTAGCTAACACTGGGTGCAGAGCAACTAAACAATTATCTAGGATCAATTCCAAAGAAACAGTTGAGGAAAACACAAGTATGCTTTATAAGATTCCACTGGGAGGAAAGTTTATTTTTACCTGATTTGTTAGACACCCATATAATTGCCTCTGATGAGATGTGGCTCGTATTTCCTACTGCAATTGTTAATGGAATCTGCCACAAGTAGCTGCAAGACAAAGGAGGGGGAATCTAAGAACAAAAATACTGAACTGATTCTTCTCACAGCAATCAGGGATCATGTCAAAGAAATCAAAACACAATTTCAGTAGCAGCATAAAGATGTGGATTCTAACAGGTTATTTTGATTTTGAAATGCATTTGCTATTAGCAGTAAAACAAAGAAAAAGTAATTCATCTAAAAAAAAAAAAAGATATTTTACATTTTTCACACACTATCATCATATGAGGACTTTTTGCAAGGTTTTCCTAATTTAACAAAATACTTCACAGAAGAGGAAATAATGATTTCCCACAGAAAGAGCATTCAGTATGTTTACTTAGAAAGAGAGAACCTCCAGGTAAAACATGCTTTGATTTATAGGGACTCCAAAGTTTAAAAATAACACACACTTTTAGCAACTTCTTAAAAACCTATGACAGGCTTTCATAGCTGCTGGTTTATAAAACCAAAGTGAATGGGATGGATTCTCCACTTTTTTGCAACATTTTTTATCATTGATGTGTTTTGCAAACTGGACAAAATGTGCTACATGTGGATTTGGAGATAAGCTAGTGTAATCAGACCACAACTTTCTTCTAGAGTATCACAAATTGTTTCTCATTTGGAATAAATGTTATAATTTTCCTAAGATTTTTACAACATTTTTATCTCAACAAACAGAAATCGACTGTATGAAGTCAATCTCTTAGAGCAGATGGAAAGGAGGAACTCTTGCATGCCTTCATCATTATCTCCACTCCTCAACTCCTCAGAATACCATTTCACTAGCTGGTGAAAGAATAAACACCTCCCTCACAGGCCTGCCATCTCATTCTGCACACCTAGGGGAAGCACCCCATAATGGTACAGGTGGTCCCTTTGGGGAGCACATGTGCTTTAAGCAAGGCAGCATGGCAAGAGAATGGTCCCAGCTCAAATATCACTGTACACAATCACTTAGATACCAAATAAGTATATCATTTTAGACTGACTTAATCAAAATGGCACAAGGATGAGTGGGGGCAAGTTCTTGACATCTACATCAGCTTCTCCCTTGCCGGTACGCAGCATTGCAGAACTAGCCTATGATACCCAAAAAATTAGGTTTGCTCACTTCTGTTTATTCAGAAGCCTGCTCCAGTGAACTGTGAACACTACCAAATGTGCCATAACCAGAGCCAGCGTCTGTTGGCTTGCAAGGGTTGTGCCTGGGAGCACATCTGTTGTTCAGCACTGGAAATCACATGCATCATACAACACGCACCCCAGAACGCTCTCTGTGTGGATTCAGAAACAGCAGACTAGTACAGCAATTTCTGTTCTCTCACAGATTTCATCAATAAGACAAGGATTATTTGCTTCTATTATTTCAAAGTCCAAATCCAACAAATACTTCCACACATGGGCAATTCTGCACGCTCGATGTACACGCCCTGAGAGCAGCCCTGCTCTGGGAGGTTTGGCTGCCAAGGCTCAGGGTCAGTGTGGTGTCCCAGCCTGGCCTCATCACTGTGGACTTGCCTGGGGATCTGGACTCTGGGCTGAGCCTGGCTGCCACCCCTGGGCCTGTGCTGCTGCCATGCAGGGGTCCTGGCAAAGAGCCCTTCGCAAACAGCCACCCCTTGCTGCACCCTGATACCTGACTCCTCAAGTGCAGGCTTTTGCAGCACATAAAACTGGACTGTACGTGTTGAGAAACAGTTTTCCACGCAGCAGTGATTCAGCAGAGAGGGGGAGATATTTGGAAAACTGCACAGCTGAAAGAGCTATGAGTGACATTGGAAAGAAAACATGGCATTTATTGCCATATGGGAGAAGAAAAAAGTCCCATGTGACTTTGGGTTGTCTGAATACTGACTGGTATCATGACACACTGGGAAAATTAATAGATACACTGGTGCACCAAAGACACACTTCAGATAAGCACATGCTCTGGCAGACACTTTTTGGATAATTAAACTGCAGCATCTGAAGATGCTACTGCCTTCCCATTCCTTGTGCTGGAGGTTACCACCTTCCATAGCACCACCAGCAGAAAAGGATGTCCACTGATGTATTTGCTTCTCCAGTTCTCATTCTGGGATCCTCACATAAAGCTAGCTTCATTGTTACCCCAACTAATATTCTGGACAGTGAGCTAGACTAATGAGGTGAAAACGCGTATTCTGCTCTGCTACTCCTGTTACAGTGGCAATAACTTCAGGGTTCAACAAGTGAGGGCTGTCAGGAGATGCTGCAAATTGATGCACCAGAGAATATTCACTACTCTCTTAAGTAGCTTATACTTTACTAGACACCTACCAGTATAAGAAGAGTCTGTTCAAAAATACTTCTAGGCAATATACCATCTTTAAAAGCACACTCAATTCTAAACAGTCAGCTCTCCAAAATGAAAAAGACAGATGATGATTGAGAAAAATGTGGCAAAATTAAGCACAAAGCTAGTACATATTTGAAAGGAACTTTGGTTTATGAAAAAAATGGAAGAACTGTGTTGGCATGGTATTTTTATGACTCTTGAGATCGACTCCTACTGAAAAATTTATACTACAAAATAAAAGATACTGAGTTGCCTACATTGCTGATTTAAACACATATAAACATATACAGATACATGTGTATGATCATATACATGGACACTCATCATTTTGAGAAGGAACTTCATAAAAAGATGGATTTTATACACTGCAATCTCTGTACGGAAAAGAATATTGTATTACCTCATATTAATATGTCACTTCCAATTAAGGTAACTCCCATGGAAATAAGATCCTTCTCTGAAAAGTGATTTTGCTACAGAACAGGAGTCACACAAACTACACATCCTCAGAAAACATGTATGATTTGGTTAGGAAGATTAGTGTTAGTAGATTTAACTTTCGTAACATTTGAGACCTGCTAATGTTCCTGGCGTTCTCCAGAACCTCCACATTTCATCTTGGTTATTGCTTTACCAGATGAAACACAGGTTTCCTTTCAAAGAACATCTCCAAAAATCAATTTTTCCTACTTTTAGTGTTGTGCTCTGCATGTTTACCTGTTTTCACCTTCCAATCATCTTCATTCTCAGTGAAACTTCTACTGCTGTTACAGAAGAAGCCGTTGCTTTTTTATTTATGTGACAGAGACGTATCTGGCTCACCTGCCAAGCCCTTTTGTTAGGATGACTTCTATACACCATCTCTGAATGATCTTCATGGACTATGTTCTCCAGATATGACTAGGAAGAAGCAAACCTTTTTGCAGATTTCTATTTGCACTCTTCTACTTTAAAGATGAAAGAGAGAAGAGGCCCACTTGCCTTCTCTCCTCCTGTTTTGTCTGGAAGTAGTAAACATCTTTTGATTATTCTTTTACATTCTGGAAGTACCACCAGGGTGCTCTCTGTATATGTCTGACCAGGGGAAAAAAGAACAGTGTTCCACCTGGTTATCTGCTGCCTGATCTGACAAACCAATTCCAGTGAAGAGATTCTTAGTCTTGAGTCAGTGGGACTGGAAGAAACCATGTGGTCCCCCTACACTCAAAAGTATGTCTGCAAGAATTGAATGCCTGTTAAGGCAGCACACTCAGCCCCTGGGTGTAGTGTAAATAAGAAACTGCATCCAATCTGCCTGAGATGCTGCAGAGCCTCGGAGGCATCAGCATATTATGTCCCTCTGGATACAAACTCAACCACCTTAACAGGGAACCCATGGCAGACCACCTAAATTCTGAGAAGTTCAGGACTATTTCAGGAAATTAAGGATCCACCTCTGAGGATGAGGTGGGGGACATTTAAAATTGGAATAGATATGGTAAATACAAACTGTGTTGTACATAATACTGTTCAGTCATAGACGAAGAGTTGTAGGAGAGGAGGATGCTGTTGAAAGGTAGTATAAAGGTTGATGTAGGATAACATCCACCATTAAACAGAATGTATTACTGCCTTTTGTATGTTTGGTAGCACCACATCAATGTATAATACCAAAATGTGCTAGTATTTCCATTCAGCGAACAGAATAATTCAGAGTGACTTGTTTGATATAGTAATCCAATCTTGCAGCTGCCAAGGTGCATGTAATATCAGAAGCTAGCTAATTACGCTCTGCTCAGATTATATAGATTTTTTTTTTGTCTTGAGCCTTACGTTATGACTACATAGGCAGTATTGAGGTACTTTATCTCACTCGGAAAATGATCATATTTGTGACCGTCTGTGATGAACAGTTATGTCATAGAAACTTTGGATTTTCAGTCGAACAATTCATTTCCTTCTTTGTAAAGAGCTATGAAAAGTCAAAAAAGGAGTTTTTTTCTGCTGACGAAACAAAGATCTCAGGTCATTAAAGAAGAAAAGGCAAGGTTCCTGGAGTTCCATATTTTGTACACCTCTTCAACTACTTATTCACATTAATGAACATTTTTGCTGGGATGTAATCCCATACATTTTCAAGATTAATCTTCCTAGTAACTTGCTTCCACCCACTGCCTGTAGTGAACAATGCATTTTTGCAGTGACATTTCCCCCGACTTCCCTGGACTCAAAGCTAAACAAAGAAGTTCAGCTGTTCCTAGTCATTACTCATAGAACAATGAAGAAATCTGCTCAATATTCAGAATATACAAGTAATATGATTGTTTCATGTAAAGTGACAGAACTTTGTATGTGGCTAAAATACTGCAGTAGAATTTAACTAATCTGCTTTTTGAATGGGAGAGGAAGTGAACAACCACATCCCTCTCTCCTCAGGCTTTTACAGACTTCTATTGTATTTCCCTAAAGCCATCTCTTTTTCTGGGTTAAAGACTCAGTCTATCCTGCTGTTCTATACATAGCACCTATACTTAGTCCTTTTTGTTGACCACCTCTTTATTTTTTCTATTATACCCTTTTCCAGTTTAGAAAGCCAGACCTGCCCTCAGTGTTTTGAAGGCATGTCTACAACGGATTGTATCAGTGTGGTGTAATTCTTGTCTCTTTTATGCTACTTATACACTTATTTCCTAGTAATTACTACTGTTCTATTTACTTGCTTGACAGTGCCTACCACAACTTCCAGATTTCCTTCCTGAGGGAGAATAGGTTCTTCAGAACCCATCATTAAGCATCTAAGTTAGGACTGTTTTCCCCATGTGGATCATCTGTACATTTACCAACATTAAGCTTGATCTGTCATTTTATCATCGTCAGCCAGCATTGAGGGATATTTCTTTAATCTTGGTAATTAGCTTTACTTTTTACTAGCCTTGCATACCTCATATTACCGGAAAATTGTCGTCTTACTCTTCCGTGCCCTTTATCAGATCAGTGAATAGTACCAACTTCAACACAGGGTTCTCAATAATTTAGTATTATTGCTCTCCACTGATAAATGCAACCATTTAATTTCTCACTTTTTGCTTATATTTCTTAACTGAGATCTTCCCTCTTATCCCAGTACAGATTATTTTCTCCAAGAATTCTTAATGAGGGAGCTGGACCTCGAAAAATACATAAAGAACAGTTAAAATGACAAGAAGCTAGGAATGTCTAGAAATAGAAGACACCTATTAATAGTTTTTGATTATATACTTAGCAAGAAAATCAAAGGAAGAGAACCACGACAAGGTAGAATAGAACAACGTACAGACTGTAGAAAAAAAAATACTATTTTTTAGTTCATCTAACAACAAAAGAATCGAGGACAAAATTAAAATGTTATAGATGAAAGCAAATTACGTGATCTTACTCCTGGCAGGATATAACAAGCATAATTATTTTAAAGAGTAGGGGCAGTCATGAAATTAAATCATGGAGTGATTTAGGTGGGAAGGGACCTTATGAAATCCTGCCTTCTGCTCAAATGTGCTAACAGCACAGGAAAGTAGAGTTTCATTGCAGCTAGAACATGAGATTACAAGAGAATACGGAGGCTGTACTTTCAACTACACTGAATGAAGTCAGTAAGGTCCAGATTTTTAGATGTGGCAAATGAGTTGCCATCTGCTTTTTTTTCTAATCCTTCCCAGTGCAAAGCATCTATGGAATAACTTTCAAAAAAATCATAGAATCATAGAATCATAGAACATCCCGAGTTGGAAGGGACCCATAAGGATCATCAAGTCCAACTCCTGGCACCGCACAGGTGTACCCAAAATTTTAGACCATGTGACTAAGTGCACAGTCCAAACTCTTCTTCAATTCAGACAGGCTTGGTGCAGTGACTGCTTCACTGGGGAGCCTGTTCCAGTGTGCGACCACCCTCTCGGTGAAGAACCTCTTCCTGATGTCCAGCCTAAACTTCCCCTACCTCAGCTTAACACTGTTCCCACGGGTCCTATCACTGGTGATTCCAGAAAATAGGTCACCTGCCTCTCCACTCCCCCTCACGAGGAAGTTGTAGGCTGCAACACCAAAAGCTGAACACCAAAAGCTCCATGTACCTTCCAATGCTTTACTAGGCTGAGAAACAGAATTTTGAGTTGTCCAAATTATCTTAGGTTGGTAAAGCAGAAATAATGTACCTCCCATCAGCTGGCACTTACGAAATCTCAGCCATCACTTTGCTGTGACTTAGTTTCTCTGGACTAAATTCAGTTGTGGCATCAGATGAACTTCTGAGGGGTACTTGAGACATTTTCCAGGGGCTGTGAGATATGGCACAGCATGTATGGATGGCCCTGCCCATGTAGTGGCAGCAGAACATCAAACAAAATATCTCAGGGCACCTCCAACAGCATCAGTTACCTGCACACACAACTGAACTGGCCTCTCCGTCTGCTCAATGTCGATAACTACACCTTTCATAAGTAAATGGGAGTTTTCCCAAAGAAATTTTTACATTTTTACTGAAAACGGCAAAATTTTTGAAACTAAGCATTTCAAGAGAAATAGAAGGCTTCAGCATAGTTTTAGACACTGCTGAAACATGTTATAATTACTATTTTAAATGAAAACTTTCAGTTTGCTGATTCGAAATGAAACCTGGCTTGAAATACAAGTTAATTAAAGGGGCAAGTTAAATTGAAACTGAAATGTAAGATACTGAAATGACAGAATTGAAATGAATTCTCTAAACCATTTTTTCCCCAATTTTTGCTTCATTTTTTGTCCTGATCAGCACAGGGAAATGTTTTGATATGCTGAAAATTTCTGTGGAATGGGAATCCATTTCTTGCTCATCTGCACCACTTACTAATCTTTGTAAAGTATTTTGAGAACATAAAAATCTAAGGCTGAAGGATATGATTAAAGCTATTTGACACAGAGATAAAGCAAGGCATAAAAATAATTTAGGAGTAAAAAGGTTAAAAAGAAAATCCAAGAGTAAAACTGCCCTGTTAAGACTCCTCTCTCCTTGTTTTAACCACCAGATCTTAATATCCAAAATGCTTACTCTGTCACTTCAGTTAAAGAAAGAAGTGGTACATCCAGAGTGGCTGAAGCTGAGGAAAAGAGGAGCAAGGTCACCTTGGCATTAGTTTCCTGTTCTCAGCCCTCCAGAATGGAGAATGCTCAGGTTTCATGTACACAAAGACAAGATGCTTGGGTGAGCAGTGCTGAGTTGGTAACTTGTGATCTAACTAAAGGATAGTGTGAAGTTCGGACACTAAATGAGGACAGTAAAAAGAGAGTAGAAATCTCTCATTTCTTCTACTTGCCAAGACTATTGCTCTTCCTGCTAGCAATGCAAAAGAAGGCCTCAGTTTTCAGTGGACTTTGAATACTAAGAAAATGGATGGTTCAAAGATAAATTGTTTACAGAAAACCTGAAAGTGCATTCAACTAATCTATGAAATTACAAGCCTTGTTGCTGTGATACCTGGAGGCATTTATTCCTAGGGTGAGAGCACAAGTGGTGGTAAGGTGGTAAGTGGGAAACAAGTGAAAGTTGTGCAACAGCATAACAGCTTTTGAGCTTCTGTATGTAGAAAGAGATTATACGTAAAGCAGAATTCAGCGGTGCCAGGGTAAAATTTTGTGAAACATACTTTCTAGACAGACAGTGTTGGGAAAGACAATTTAAAAGCATCATAGAGATTTTCCCAGGTTGTTACATAGCATAGTATCTCATTCAGTAAAGAGTATTTCAAGTTCCAGGGGAAGCTTGTGTGAATATCACCGGAAATCACATACTTTTATTGTGATTCTACAGAGTGTTAGTTCTGTTTAATGGATAAGGAGCCGACGACACAATCATGTTGTGAATATCATTCTCACAAGACTGAAAAAAAAACACAGAGATTTCATTAGATTTAATATGTGCCAGCAAAGTAATTGCAGGCTGCGCCCAGAGGCACAACACAACAGAAAAAAATTTATTCCTACTCACACAAGCATTACACCTCCTACACTGCAGCGGAGTGTCAAGGGATTCCAAGAACTCTGTCAGCACAGATGAAGGCAGATAGGAAGGGAAGATATCACTAACTTTGTAGGAAAGACAAATACAAGATGAAAAACACATAAAGGAGAACAACTTGAAGTAACCGAGAAAACTGAATACAGCTTGGAACATATCCACTGGTCATCTGGATATAGCCAATGTTAATTCTTACGTTCAGAGCAAAAATGAGAAACTGGTGAAAAACACTGGTAAAAGTAGCTGATTAAGACGGATTCCCCTACAAGTGGAATGAAAAAGCAGACAGCAGCAGACTTTTTAATCAAATAAGATATCACAGTAAGCCAACTTGAATTCAGAAAGGATAGCACGTAGGTTTTATTAACTGGAGAGGTCCTGTCAGTGTCTGAGATGGACGGGACTTCCAGAATTCCAACAGATGGAAAAATTCCACCTGTCAGTGTGGAAATGAGAAGAGCGGGACATGGTAAGCGTGCCACATCACACTAACTATGGGATGCTCATCAACGGTTTCTTGGACTTGAGCAAAATGAGGAAAACATGGTGCTAAGCTTGGGATGCTTTTCCAATTAGAAAAAGATTGCACGAAAATTACTGTGGAAGTGTTTACTCCAAGATTATCTTGTGCTACGCTAGGCAGAGGCATTTCCAGTCCCTTTACAAAAGCAAGGGATACTGGCTGCAAAGCAGAGGACTGCCTGACCTCTTGATGGATCTGAGTGGGCTCCTCCACCCTCTGATCTCAGAAGAGTTATAGATCTCACTTTTTGGAACGTACCGCAAGTTTTGAATTTTATTAGACGTGGAAATCATAGCTGCCTGAAAGATGACTAGAAATCAGTTTGTCAAATGGTTTTGTCTGTTAAAAAGAGAAATTCGCAAAGGACTGACTTATCTACTTTGCAAGAGATTTTCAAAGGTTCTGATTAGTTGTGTGGCTGGATCGGATCCTCCTAGTACCTATTTCAGGGGGAAGGAAGACTTGGGCGTTTGGAAGGTATCCAAAATTGTGGGCCTATTATCATTTTAAATAAATTATACTTAACTACATACATGGAGGCAACTATGGATAATCTTTGTAAGTTGGAGAAATATTTAGAACTGCACGACAGGGTAAATGGGAAGTTTATATTCTAGTCTTGAAAGATGCTAGCACTTCTGAGAAGACTTACTTCTGATGGTAAACCTCTTTATTTGCAATTCTGCCACAATCCAGCTGCTAATTTTATATATTCTATTATGTATGATTTCATTTAGAAATGCATGTTTAAAAAGGCAATCATACTAGTACGTTGTAAAATAAGGCTTGATTGTTGTTTCTAAGAGAAACTATTTCTAGGATAGATCATGGATTGTGTGTTTTTTTTCTGCATAAGTATCTAAATGCAAAAATATGGAAGGCAAAGGATTTTCAGTGCCAATACAGTATTGCTGGAAGCACAGGAGAGTATGTATTTTAATATAATCATTGACAATATAATTAATCTGTAGCCAGATTAGTGATTAAAACGTTTAACAGCAACGTATTAGAGATGCAGATTTTGTGGTTTTCTTTTACTCTGCCATAGACCTGACTCTTCCTGGATGTTATAAGAATCCTTGGAATGATTTTCAGCTGTAAATAAGTACCAGAGCTGGAACAGGGAAAATAATTTACATTCTCGTGTTTTAAGCCAAATATAATTCCCTCACCAGTGCAATGAAACCACTAATTCCCAGACATAAGGAAAGGTTTCAATGCCCTTAACAGCAGCACTCATGAAAGAGCCCATGTGTTTCCCTGCACTGTGGTATTGCCTTATGATGACAGCAGACATATTCTGTTAGAAAACAGCTGTGTATCTTCAGCCAGCCCATATAAACCCCACAGTCCTTTGGTCTGATAGCTTTTTTAAGGGTAGAGTCAAGGTAATTTAAATGAGTTAATTTAAATTAAAGTATCCAATTTGAAAAGAAAAAAAATGCATTGCCTGAAAATAATATAGTATTATCTGGTTATAATTATCTGATTAGTGAATGAAGTTCTCTAATTTTATCTTAAAATTTCATGCAAAAATAAATTACAATTGCGGTGGTTATAAATATTATGGGGCTCTTTAAAACTGACTCATTTCAGCGTTGGTGCTAGCAGAGTACCTTACTGAATTTAGAAAAATGTTGTGGGCAAAGAACAAGTACTACAAATTCTCTCTCAGTAAATGCTTTCTCCTCCCCACCTAACATTACCTTTTTACACTAGAACAAAAAAGACTTTGTTTTTGGAAGCAACAAGTACTTTTGGGTGCTCAGTCAGAGATGGATAGAAAGAAGTTGGTTTTAAGCAGTGTTAAGTGTCTACTCCAACAGCTGCCTCTTTACCCTCCAATAAAGGCCCTTAATCTCTCTCTCCAGCATCCTGTGTTCTGTCTTGCACCAATTACAGAATTGCACATGTGATGCTGATCGTGCAAACCCCTCTCTCTGAGCTGTACCTTACTCAAGTGCATATACAGTGCAGATCTGAGATTAGTATGAGCATAATTACAAGTGGAAGGATGTTTAATGGGCTGAGGACTAGTACTCCCTGTGATGCCTCTACTCAGCCACAGGAATATAAGTAGCGTTTAAGCTATGTCTATGGTCCTTCAATATGCTCTTAGAAACTTACAGCCAACATTTTTTAGTGTATTTGAATGTTCAGTTTTGATTTTTCCTCAGAATACTTTGAATTTAACCAAGATTAAAATATAATTCGTAAGATAGTTTCTGCTTCCTCCGTAAGTTTCCCTAAGAGCCTCCCACCAAAATATCTTCTCTATAAAACCTGAGATTCTGTTATTGACCCTGAAGGCTCAAATACAGAGATACATTGGTAGTAATGGATTATTATTTTTTTCTATAAGAATGCAAAAGGAAGAAGAAGTAAAAAAGGAAGCGTATAAGTAATTTCATCCTCTGGTCTACAAAGGGGAATCTACATCACTGATTTTACAAAGCCAACAAAATATGACATTTATACACCTTCATCCCTCCTATTACCTTTCCATCTGCCAAATGCTGCTTTCACCAATCTGCTCTCTACTTCACTAAAGCCCCATCTTCACCACCTTCATTTCCCTGGTTCTCTCCATTTCCTTCATCTCAATTTCCCTGATTCTCTTCATTTGTCTATGTAGCTCCACCATTTCAATGCTCCAGGCTCCTGCTCCTGCCTGCATGCACCTTGCCACACTGCATTCCCTTTTCCTCCTCTTGCATCATGGGCAGCTCCCCACTGGCACTGCCACACTGATTCTGCACTTCACCTCCCCACCTTGCTCTGAATTAAAACACAGTGCTGCTGCACACACACACGCTTCTTCTCTCACCATGAAACTGATCTAATTAATTAATGTGGGTTAATTAACTAGTTTGGGTACCTAGGAATTCCTGAGAGTTAGTAGAAGCAAGTAAGATGAGGAAAGTGACATAGTCTGCAGTGATAATAAAATAAGCAGTGAAAAGCAGCAGCTTTTCACTGTCAGCCTAACTTCTGTCAGGATATGAGTGCTGCCACCGCACAGGAAGCAATGACACAATGCACAAATTTTGTCTTCTTTAGCATCCTGGAAATTATAACACTGAAAGTTGCCCATATCCTGCACACCAGAGCAGCCTGGAAGTTTGCCTACTGAGAAGCGTTTCTCACAAACAGAAGCTGTGAAATGGTTTTGGAAATAAAGTGTTAAATTAAATTGGCATTTCTGAGATCTTTGCCAGCAGCAAAATGTTGCTGAAGAGACATCAGCACAGAAATATGCAGGAACAAATTTTAAGAGCACTCTCTAGTCTGATTTAATAATAATGCTACAATCGGAAGAGCCTCCAAAAAGTAAAAGGGTGAGACAAAAGACTGAGTACTCTTCAGTGACTTCCACAGAAAAGAAAAACAAACAAAAAAAAAACATTTTGCAGTAGGCAGAGCATGAGGCACAAGTACTGGGCTAGCAATCACCACCTTCCGACAACCCCAGCTATAGCAGGCACCCAAGGCAGGCAGGGCTCCTCCAGGTCCCTCAGAGAAGCAGTGCTTCTGTCTGCTAGTTTGGAGTCTTCCCTCTGTCAGGCTGCTGGGGTTAAAGGCTGTCCCTAAACATATTGAAGGACAAGATTTACTGGTGTCATAGAGATGTCCCCTCAGGATGTATATCCCCAGTGTACACATAAAGAAAAGGAGCTCATCATACTTTCTCACTCTTCTGCAAGAACAAGTATTTTCATGTCTCTGCTTGGCCAGCAAAAAAACTGGTTAAATTAATGTCTGTCTGTGTTCATAGGCAGTTCTGTGCTTCACAAGGACTGTTGATTTTTTAATCTTATTCTTGAGAATTCCATTTCCTCTGGGTCTACTACATAAGTACCTTCCTCTCCTAGAGCCCCATTTCCTTCATCGTTATGATACCTGATATAGAGACACTCAGGTCAGTCACGATGAACCAGGGTACCACTTCAAATCCCTGGGTAGACACATAAGTGGTATCTAGTAGAAATGCTGATACAAGCCTAATCTTTCAGGTATAGTAAAAATGAAAGGCACAACAAGAAAACACTTGAAGGACATGAGAAAATGGAAGATTAGAGAATATTTCCCAGAGATGGGGAGGTCTGTCTACCATATGCAAAATATTTGGTAAATGAATTAGCCCTTTCTCCTCAACTTACGGAACAACTTTATCCATTTTACTGCTCTTTTTTATTACATAATTAATACTACATTTACCACATTATTCCATGACTGCTGTAAGATCTCAAAGACACTTATCAGCACTGCCCTCGTGCTCCTAACATTTTGGCTTAGGTTTAAGCAGCCCCCCAGCAGATAAGTGGACAGAGTAATTTCTCCATTGCTGCTCAAGCAATAATGTCATGCCTATAGGTAAGAATACTCATGACAACATCCAAATGCAGGAATGCGTTTACCATTCAAATAATTATCAGTAAAGGGACAAGCATAGCCCTTTTTCTGCAAAGCCTGCATAAATGAGCTTTGTGTAGGAAATTCAGAAGAGACTTGAAGGGAAATAAATTCTGCAGTTAATCATTCATCTTGGAGTGGAGTGACTGCTAAGCAGCTCTGCTGTCAGTTGTAAAGCCTTTCAGCTGTTGTTGTTACTACATGCTACTACTACACTCATGAGTCCATGCAGCTCTAGTTTTGTTGGTCATGTCCCTGTCTTGCACCATTCCACCAAACTTTCCCTTGTCCAACCACATGGAAAAAGGCACCAAGGATTACCATGCTCCAGCATGTATGAATACCCTAGCCATATCCAGGTTTGTACCTTTCCCTTTTTTCTCTTTCCTCACAGCTAGCTCTGTTCAGTGCCTAGCAAGACATTTCCCTTTAGGATCTTATCACGAACAAGCAAAGACTGGCTACGGAAGCTGTGTGCATGATAAGAACACTATACAAGTTAATATTACCTCAGCAACATGAACTTAATTATTCTGATAATATTGGAAAAGTTATTTCTCCACTTTTGAAGAGACAGGCTCTGCATATTTTTAAAAGGCAAAACTTATATCCATAACCAGAAAGCTTTGGTCTGCTCTTCAATACAGCATATAAATGGTTTATGGATTTCATCAAAACTGATTAGTTCATTGTCTAGACCACAGATTATTTTTCATAAGATTTCTTGTCATATCTGTGAGCCATTCCTGTAATGATGGATGAGACTGGTGCCTTAAAATCATCATTTTCTCTGTCAGGAGGGAAACCCACTGAACCCTGTCAGATGGAATTTCACCTCATCCCCTCTAGCCTTATATGATGTAAGAGCATAATGCATTCTCAGAGAGGTGTACATGAGTGCAGGATTGAACCTACACATAACTAAAGGATTGCTACTCAGAAGTAGAATATGAACTACAGAGTTGTTATAGCAGTTTAAACTCCTGCTTGGATAAACTGAAATTGCTACTGAATCATTATATCAACCACAGGCTTTGACATTTAAATCAAAGCCCAGTGATTTTGGCCCTTCTGAGGAATGGCATTCCAAAAACAGTGTCTGTCACTGTTAGCTTTATTCTCTCATAAATGAGAAGTATGGATCATGTAAAGGCATGAGCATCAAGAAAAATCCATGTGCAGTTTGCAAAGAAGTGAAACAGTATGCCTTCTGTAATTCCAGGCCAAACCTTAGAGCTTGGAATGCCATACAGGCAATTCTATGCACACAAATAAATCACATATGTTATGTTCACATGGCCCTTGTAACATATTTTTCTGCAGTTATGGGGTGACAATGAGTCCAATAGTACATGAAGTGGGAAAATGTATATGTAATAATTCTCTTTTGCAGTAAAATTAAAGTCATTTATAGTAATAGACTAGGAATACACCACTGTCAAACTTATCAACAGTTTTTACTTTAACCATTTGTCACTCAGAAAAATCTGCTTGCTGCTGATTTTCAAGAAAAAAATGAAATGTGCTACTTCACATTTCATTTTTAGCAGTTAATTGCTTCATAATTATATAGCATACAGAAAAGCAAAGAGATTTTATAAAAGTAGAATGGTTCTGAAATGTTCGTTTCCCTCTTTATTTCCATTTCTTATGCAGATCCATCTGAAGTATCTACTGTAAACTGACTTTCTAAAGGAAAGCAAAGTTAAATATCCCTAGAAAGGATCTGAACAGCAGCTTTAACTTCTCATCACTTTGAAGGTAACAGTACTGACATATATTGCTGTGCAATGCTAAACTACAGCCCCACCTCTGGATAACAGATGATTGTGTGGCAGATGCACACAGAGCCCTTCCCTGTTTCCCTGAGCTTTCCAGTGCATATTGTGGTGTCTGTTTAGATGATAAACTCCTGGAAAGGCCTGGACACGTACATTTGTTGTGTCAGCTCTACTATTTACAGTGTTTAAAACTATAACCATGATTAATCCAGAGAGAAACTATCCTAAGGAAGCCAATGTCACTTGCCCTGCAAAAGCAGGGCCCCATATGTGGCATAAATGCAGTTTGCTCCCCGCTACTTGCAGTGCCTGCTACAGCTCCCCAAGGATCCATGCATCTTAAGGCCAAATTCATGGGTCACTCAGGGGAGATGAACACCGACTCTACTGGACTGTGAATTACACCATTGATACTTAACCCCTCCAAGCCTGCAGCCTGACTTTATATACACCTCTGTGCCTCCCACAACACTTACCTGTGCTATTCGGCCCCACTGAACCCCCATTTTCCTGACCAGAATGACCTGCTCCCTTGGCCAGAACGCTGCACTGAGCATCCATCAAAGTCTTGTTTTAATACCAGTTAGTGCCCCACTTTGTGTACTTGTAGAAAAATTGGCCCCTTTTATCATGTCACATAAATTCCGTCTCTTGCAATGTTAAAAACTAAATGGAGTAATTTATCATGAATTATCAAATGGCATCTCATTAATTTGACTTTCCCTGTCTACTGTTTTCACAAGAATTGAAGCAACGGTGACTTTTCAATGAGGAAAAAGCAATAAGAAAACAAACAAACAAAAAGAAAATATTGAAAAGAAAAAATAGAAAAGAGAAAAAAGAAAAAAAAAAAGAAAAAAAAATAAAAGAGAAAAAAGAAAAAAGAAAAAGTAAAAAAGAAAAAAAGAAAGAAAAAAGGAAAAGGAAAAAAAAGAAAAAAAACGATGACAAAAAGATGACATTCATTTTCAGCATGTCAATCTTGCTTTTCTACTTCATTTGATGGTAGGAAAGGACATTTAATGACACAAAGCCATTGTGCATATCAAGCTACATGTGCCTGTGGGCAGCGCACCAACAAATGGCACGCTCATTGTTGTAACACCCTAGACTGTAATTTATAACTAAGCCATAGGACTTTAATATAAATTGGTGGGTTACTTGTGAAAGGTGAATAGCATAGGCAAGTTTCACCTTTTCCTAAGAGTGTACAGCGCCTCTCTTTGGTATTTATGCTTACTTAACATGACTTTCAAATAGTAGCAAACTAGCTCCATCATCTAACTGGCTATAGTAAACTTCCCACCTGCAAAGCCTTCCTTAAGCAAGCAGCTTCCCCTCATCTGTGGTGAAAATGCCATGGAAGCACAGAGAAAAACAAAAGGGGGAAGAGAACAGGAAATACACTTCCCAGAGGAGAAACACTTATGTATTGTATTGTCTGCTTGGACAGTAAACTCTCGGCAGAGCCAATTCTGATATCTTTTTCTGTCCACTATATAGCACTAAATCTCACTTCCAATGTTTAGAACTTATCACTGTAATACAATTTGTAGGCAAAATTTCCTAAGAAAGCCAGCATACCTTGACCTATTGGTGCAGAACACTATCCTTCCACATATCCACAGATGGAGGGCAAATTTTTGCTTAGGCAGATAATGACAGGACAAGGAGGAATGGTTTTAAACTATAAGAGGGGAAATTTAGATTAGAGTTTAGGAGGAAATTCTTCACTTAGATGGTGGTAAGGCAGTGGAACAGGTTGCCCAGAGAAGCTGTGGATGCCCCATCCCTGGAGGTGTTCAGGACCAAGCTGGATGAGAGCCTGAGGAACCTGATCCAGTGGGTGGCATCCCTGCCTGTGGCAGGGGGTGGAACCAGGTGATCTTTAAGGTCCCTTCCAACCTGAGCCATTCTGTGATTCTATGATCGCCAAGAACATTTGTAATTCTGTAATTCACATATGAAAATAAACTATTAAGAGTCTACTCACCCCTAATATTCCACTTTACAAAACACTTTCACACCCAGAAGTCTTTACTTATGAATTACAGTAGTTGTTATTGCAATAAATACTGAATACCTGACAAATCTATTTGAGAAAGTCTCCACAGTACTTATAAGTCTTAACATCTCTGTTTTAAGCAATCAAAAACCAGTAATCCCACTTTTACAGAGTAGTAAAATCCACTTGTATTTTATATGGGTATATACAGGTGCACAAAAGAAATTTTTAAGTGAATAAGGAAGAATCATTCTTACGCTGCACTAAACTGTGAGTCATGAACATTTCCAGCAGTCCACAGTCACTTGTTTTATACTCCATTCACAAAGGAACTTACTTCAGCCCAGGATTTAAACATATGCTTAATACTATACTAGGTTGTTCCAATACAGCCAGGAAAACAACAATTTACTGCGTCATGTTTGAGTTCTGTAATATTCATCTTCTAAAAAACAATAACTAATTTATAAACATTTCCCAATAAACTTAACTATATTTTTAGGCATTCCTCGGTAGGAATATTCTATAAACTCCAGATGTGTCAATCCAAATCCAGTATTAAATTTCACCTTTTAATGATTTAAATCTATGCTACAAACATGAAGAAGTCAAGGTTAAGAGCATGCCTTCTTTCCCACTAAGCAAGAGGTGTGAACACTGAAGCTTCTAAGGTTGAACTGTAATTCTCTAGAATCAGCTCTATATGTTTGCCCTTATAATATGACATCAAAACTGCTTTAAACAACAGGACGAGGATTCCCCAGCATCAGTGAAGAATGTCAGCTTGTCTCTGGGACAAAGGAATTGTGCGGAGTCAGGTGTGAGTGGCAAGGAATCAATATAGTAAGTGGAAAAAGAACAGGGCCAGAGGTGTGTAAGTGTCTACTGATTTCAGTCAGTGGAACGGTCCCTATAGGACCATTTCAGCTAGCTTCAAAATGGAACTACTAGAACCCCCTGCCTCGTACAGGGGTCCAGTTCAGGTCTTGACTGCTTCCCAAGTCAAGTGATTTATCTATCTGATACATGGTTACATCTGCCAACTTAAGGTATGAGCACGGAGAGGTCCACTCCAAATTATCACTTAAACTATCAGACCTTTCAGCCACATTGCAAGTTACTTCATGGAGTGTGCCAAAATCAAAAGAAATGAAGAGGAAACAGATGCATGACATAAGATTGCATAACAGTCAGAGAGAGAGTTGTCACAATGCAAATTGGCCCACTAAAGCTTTATCTAGTTCTATTACTCTAATGATTTTGTTCCTTTAACTAGCTTAATCTTTACTAAAATTCAAATGGAAGGTTCACCACAAGCTACTGGTTCTGCAAGAGCAGAAGCCGTAAAAATAACACATGAAGCACTTAACTTAAACAGCTACAGCCTCTTGAAAGATGTTCATTGAGAAATGTAAGTACCTGTTGTCTCCAAAGTCAGGATCCTTGGTTTTAGCATCACTATCATAAACAAAACGCTCTTGGGAGATTACTATGACATTGTCCGTAGTTTCATTTCCCAAGATAGTGATAACAGGATAACCCATCTGCAGTGTCCACTGATCCATTACTTCTTGGATGTTTACAGATTTTCCAACCCTTTTTAAAGCCTTCAAGAAAAAAAGAAAGGTTTTAGTATGTTGAAGCAATGCCACAATCCAACATGTAAAACTCTTTTTTTTTCTTCTATCCCAGAAGAGTGTAACTTGTTTTAGAGTTTTCAATAACTATCAAGCATGTACATACAACCATGTTTACACTCAGTATAGACATACATACTACATAATTACACCAACAGTCTCTGGGTATCTTAAAAACAAACATCAAACAATCTTGCCAGAGACACAAGCCACAATCATAGCCAGGTTTTCCAAATCATTCAAGCATTTTTGCTGTAAAGGAAGAAACAACCTGTTTTGCAGGGTCTTTACAAGTGTCACAGAAAAATTGTGTGGCTGTTTCCAAAAGGTGTTCTTGACCAGCAAATGTTTAAAAAAAAAAATAAATTGTCAACAGTGTTAGTTGATTTAGGGTACCTGCAGTAAGGCATGTTATGTTCAAAGGGCCTGATTTCTGAAAGTACAGAGCTTCTTTGCTCTGAAAATCAAATGTCTGGTAATTTGAAAATATTGTCCCTTGTGTCTAAAGTGAGACCATGTATATAATGATATCCCCAGCTCCTTCAAAAACTGCACATCACAACACTATAGGATTAATGTGTCCGTATTTGACATAGTATGTCAATAAAAGGCTGGTTTACAGGTGGAATTTCATCTGAAACAAAAAAGAATCTATGGCTTCATGGGAGATGAGACTGGATATGAGAATGACAGACATCATTTGCTATTCAGCAACAGAAATGTGTCTAGCTGCTGAACAGCCCTAGATCACAGATGAATGAACCTCTGATGAATACAAGCAGAACCCAGCAAGAAGTCTTCAGAACTGAAGCTGCAATTGCAGTGCATTAGGAGCAAAGCAACAGGCAACACATGTGCTTATAGGTGAGGGAAACAGAATTATTAGCCTTAACAATATATTTGAGTATACAGTATAGCCCTAGTGTTTATGGCCCAGAATGAAGTCTCATTTTCATTCTATTAGCTGTGGGTTCTGCTGTTCTTTCAAGAGTGTGTTCATCCCTCTCTCTTCCCATTGCCAAGCCCTTCTGCAAAGGCTTTAACAGAGAAAGCTACCACGTGAGAAGCAAGAAGCAAGAAAAACTTTTGCAGTGCCATTCAAATTCAAATTAAGACAGAGATTTAAGAGCCTAAAAGAATATTGCACATCTCAACTCTCATGTCAGTGCAGACATAAGGTTCAGTTCAGTTGCCCACTCATAAACAGCTAATGCTCTTTGATCTTGACCTACTACTCCAGAAGGGCACAGATTTTCCCACAAAACTTGGATCAAATCTACTGCCCCTAACTAGATATATAAAACACCCTACAGCACCTAAATTGACACTAGCTGACATATTTGAACAAAACTGACATATTTGAACTACTATCGACAGTCAGTTCGGGCTCATCTTAAGGCAGCTGATGGTTGAGGCTCATCATCTAGTGGCTAGTCAATTGGATCACTCTCTATACTCTGCTGACTATATTGACTAAATTTTGGGACTCCAGTTGTTCCTATCCAGTCAGTTGAAACGTCCTGCAATATTCAACACATCCTCACAGAGCTGGTAGAGCTACAGCAGACACGAATATCTCATGTTGTAGCTGGAAGCCTGGTACAACACCTTAAGGCAGATGTTATTATATGTCTATGAACACGTAACTGAATCTAGTCCAACTGAACCGGAGCTTATAGATAGATACCTACTTATCTAGATAAACGCAGATGTCTTGACTTCCAGCTGAATCCCGGCTTTGGTGTCAATGATTACAATTAGATTGCCATGTTTACGTATGGCTTGAGTTCGTACTTGTGCCAAAATTCCCTTACTGTCCTCTATATTGGCTTATACTTTGTCTCTATTCTGGAGTGCCCAGACTAGCTCTGTAGGTAATGAATTCAGGCATCATTAGCTCACTCTTCTGAAAATTAAACTCTGCCCTTGCAGATTCCTGGACCTGGGTCTACAAACTCAAACTTTGTTGTAGCAACAAAAGGGAGCATGGGCACAGAAACTATTATTCTCTGCAAACGGTACAGTAATAGCTACCTGTTCAGACCAAACTTTAAAGATTTAATAGTTTTGTCCTTCACATGAATCATAACTCCACACAAAATCACAAACACACCTGATGTAGATGCTAAAGAAGAGCACTTCTGTGTGCCTTCTAGCTTATGGGCCTCAGCCTGCTGCCACTACAGTCAATCATAGCAAATTCCACAAAGTAGTTTTTACTGCACATCAGTGACATAGCACAAACAAGGAAATATATTCTAACATAACAAAGACCCGAAATAGTTGGGGGGGGGGGGGGGGGGGGGGGAACATTTCAGTGTTGCTACTGTTAACTCAAATGGAATTTCTTTGTATTAATGTTTAAATTTGCTCTGGGGTCTGACAATCTCATTATGCTCTATTCAGTCCTAACCTTGCCAAGAAAATACTACAGTAAATTCTTGCTTCTCCCTCAGTGCAATAGATTAAAGCATTTTACCTTTGACAATGTGTTCCAGAGATCATTTCTGGCTGCATTGCCATACTTGTGAATGGTTAAATAGTCCTACAGAAATAAAAATACAAATACAAATCAGTATTACTATACACAAGCCAAACAACTAGAGCTGTGAATCATTGCTAGTATAAGTTAAATCACATTAATGTTTGCATTTGTCAGAAATCTAGAAATATACAATATGTTCATCCTAAGGAAGTAAATAAACAGTTTCTTAAGCTAGTTTACAACGCAAAAATTATTGCTAAGAATTTTCACTTACAACATTCAACGTTCTTCTTTTTCTGTGTAAGTTAATCTATAAGCTAAATATTTTGAATATACTTTTAAAGTAATTGTCTAATCTCAGTACGGATTCCTAGGCAAAGAGGAGAAGCTTCTGAAACATAGTTCCACTTGCTATTTGAATGAGGACATTCTGTGTCTAGTGTGAATAATTTCATAGAAACACAGGATCACAGAATATCCTGAGTTGGAAGGGACCCAACAAGGATCATCGAGCCAGTGTGTGTGCAGCTGGCCTAGGGTGATTACAGAAAAGTATTACATCTTATAAAAAGATCCCAAAGTTTGGAGATCTCTAGATCTTCATAACTGTAAATGCTTCATTACATTTTCATACAAATGCACTCAAACTCCTCATCTACTCTATATTGCAAGTAAAGAGACTCCTATCACTCTTAGGTGGTGGTGGTGGTTATTCGTTTTAATTAATTATTTGCAGATCATGGAATTATAGAATATCTTGAGTTGGAAGGGACACACAAAGATCAACAAATCCAACGCCTGGCTTCCACGCAGGATCACCTGAAAATCAGACCATGTGTCTGAGAGCATTGTTCAAACGCCTCCTGAACTCTGGCAGGCTCGGTGCTGTGACCACTTCCTTGGGGAGCCTGTCCCAGTGCCTGACCACCATTTCAGTAAAGAACCTTTCCCTAACACCCAGCCTGACCCTCCCCTGTCCCAGCTCCATGCCATTCCCTGGGTCCTGTCGCTGTCCCCAGAGAGCAGAGCTCAGCGCCTGCCTCTCCGCTCCCCTCGTGAGGGAGCTGCAGGCCGCCATGAGGCCTCCTCTCAGACTGCTCTGTTCTGGACTGAACAAACCAAGGGACCTCAGCTGCTCCTCATATGTCTTTCCTTCTAGATCCACCCTGATGATTGCTAGATTTATTATAACAGATTTAACTGAGCAATAGCCTATCATCAAAACTACAAACTCTTATCTAGGGAAATCCTGATGCGTCAATGTCAAAATACCTACTACAGACAACTCAGGCTTTAACAGATTACCACAAAGGTTCTCCACCTTCACAGTGGAATGCTACAGCGGAAAAGAGGTGACTGGAACCAAACTCTGTTTTTGCACAGGTATACATGTGTATTTTCACAACATACATGACTGAAGGTCTGA
Source organism: Cygnus olor (assembly GCF_009769625.2). Lineage (NCBI taxonomy): Eukaryota > Metazoa > Chordata > Aves > Anseriformes > Anatidae > Cygnus > Cygnus olor. The sequence goes on along the minus strand of NC_049169.1, from coordinate 39,535,969 downwards.
GGGAGTTATAAACTGAATGCTTTCACTTCTTCAGACATAGTTTCAATGACTGAGAGTCCATTCTTCTCCCATGGTAACCAGAAATATAATGCCTGATAAGCTACCATCATATTAAATTAATTTCTGAAATTATTAGGTTAAGTATATCACCAGGTTGGGTCTGCTCTGTTCAGGCCCAAAATGCTTCTCTTTTTCACAGTCATCTGGAGAAACAACACTTAGTTTCCCACCTTCCTGTGTCCCTAGACAACAGCTCATTCAAGTACAGAAGTGAAATTCAGCAATGAGTGTTTGAATCACATATATTTCCAGCATTTTGATTGGAAGAATTAAGTGAAAAACCACACATCAGAGAGTGTAAATCAATGGGTTACGCTGCATTTGAATTTCCACCATCTTCACTTTACACAATGGCAGGAGACAGACCCTAATTTACAGCACAATGATAAAACTGGGACGAATTTGCTGACTTTGTTATCTGTGCTTTGTGTGAAGTACGATACTTTGGGAATAATTAGTGTTTGGAAAGCAAATTTTCTGATATACAAATTGTAGCACCTGTGACAGATTTAGCTTTTGTCAGACAACTCAAAGTACAACAGGCAGCAACTCCCATTTAATCACAGGCTAGGAAGGCTAAATGAGAACACTGACTCTCTAAACACAGTACGAGTCTTAACAATGCCATGGGAATAACTTGGAAAAAAAAGACAACATAATACAGGCTGCACCTATAGCACACTGTGCTTCCATTTTGTCTAAAAATACAAAGTCATCTGAGGCAGAGTGAAATATTAAATAACTTTCAAAGCTAAAGAAGTTGAATTGCAAATTAAAAAGCTAAAATAGGAATAAACAAAAGTAGGACGAGGTAAATAAATAACAACAAATATACATGTGCACTCTAAGTGGTGCTAGAAAACACTGCATGTTTTGGTTCTTCTGAGAGTTGTTTTCAGAATCATTACACAGCAAAATAAAATGGGTGGAACACTTGAGGATTTATGCTTTGCTCACAATAATCCTGTTAACCAATGTACTATTAGACATAAAATTTTATGTTTACTTTTCGCATTCACAGAGACTACAAAGGGATGAAATGCTTCTGTCCTATTATTTTGCTTTTTAGCTACCAATACACAGGTAGCTCAACACCAATGGTTAAAAATTCATTATCTTCCAATCTAATACGTTTTTTATATTAAGGAAAACAAAGATAATCATAACATTTACCATGAAATAAGAAAATACAAAGATAAACACAACATAAGAGTACAGTCCTTGTACCACAAAATTCGACTATACATTTTTTCATTGCTTCATTAAAGCTGTATTTAGACCATACACATTAACTCAAAACAGGAATTTTACCTAATGCATACTACAGAAAAAGCAGTCCTAAGGGACAGTATGCATCAAAACATGTTTCTGACAGTAAATCTACATTGCAATTCAAAATCTGAAAGCAGTTTTTACAGGCACAAAAGCATAAAGCTACTGAACCAAGTCCCATCAAAAATCCTCATTTATCAGCATATTGTTTTCAACAATAACCAGTAGCAGATACCTAGAAAGGGTACAAAATAGGGCAAGCACACAGCGATACTTCCCCAGTATACTCTTCCAACATCCAGGACTTCATGGCCCAAGGAATCCTGAGCAAATTAATATCTTTGAATTTAGTAATCTTCCATGAATTTGGCCAGTCACTTTCTGAACCCATAAAAATGTTGAGCATTTGCAATACTTCATAAAAAAGCATTTCACTCTTCAGTGATCTATTGTGTGAAGATGCCTTTGTTCCAACCATCTGCCAGTCAGTTTCATCTGCTGCTCCCTAGTTTTGGCTCTAGAAGAGACAGGGAACTACTGCTTCCTACTCTACTCTCTCCAAGCCATTCTTGCTTTACAGATCTCTATTATAAGTGCTGTCATACCAGACTTTGCTTTTAAACTGAGGACACCACCAGACCCAGACACTCCCCACTATGCTGCCAACTTACGTTTGTTACCACCATCCAAGCTAATGTCTTCAAAGCTAGCTAGGGTTGAACCTAGTTAGGGTTACCATGACCCACAGCCTTAAGTTTCATTTCCAAATTAGCAGCTCCTCTTGCAGTACCTTTCATGGATAGTCCTTCACCTTCAAAAAAGAAAGGGCTTACACATATCAGCATCAAGTACATTCCACAAAATATTAAAATAGGAGTCAAAAGATCTATCCATACCCTGGTTGTCTGTTATAAGGATGGAACAAGCAGGAATAGAATAATTTTTTCCTGCTGGAGACCCATATCTAAATCTTAAGTAGCTTGCAAAGGGAGAGAAGCTATATTCTCATTCACTGTAATTCTCCAGGACAGGAATATTTACTACCTCTTTGCCTTTATATTGAATAGAAAAGAACTAAAGCAAAAAGAAGAGAGATGCAATCCACAGAACATGAAAGGAAGATGACACTGAAAACACAGCTGCCTGAATCTAAGCTGTGCTCTGCACAGCTCCAAAGGAAGTAAAGTGACTTAAAGCAGCTTTCTCATAAACACATATGCCCAGAACCATCTGGCTGCGAGGCTTCTTCCCATCACAAAATTGCATGTCTATCACCTAGAAAAGCTGTTCCATCAACTGGAGTATTCTGGAGCATGGAGAGAAGCCTCAGCCACTTTCCCAACTTTCAGCTAGCATATGTGTCAGGAGAGAAACATCATGAAAACCTCTTTAACTACCCAAGATTCTAGAGGGCTCTTCTACAGCTCCCCCTTTCTTTCTCACTGTAATGCTATCTTTAAATGTTTTCTTTGTCATGGGGGTAGTAGAAAGTTCACTGGTCCTGGCACAGTGTCTCAACATGAAAATTAAACAACCACACACACACACACAAAAATATCACAGGATACCTTCACCTCTATCAATAAAAAAAATGTAATTGGACAATGTGGTTTTGTGACATGTGTTCTAGTAGTTTTTAATATCAAATTCCAAAAAGAAATTCAAAATCTGTCATTCCATGAAAACAGATTCCAATTATTGCACAACCAAAGATCTAGCAAAAATAAAATCCCAACAGATTTAGACTGTAATATAATGTTTTGTCAAATAGTAATCTTAATCCTCCCCAAAAAATAATTTCAAATTATTTTATTACTTGAATTTATTACTTGAATATTGAAGCAGATGGTTTGAACAGTAGTAGATATGTAAAAAAAAATGCTAAAGGATTTTGAAAGATGTTTTCAGTAATATTGTATTGATTAAGCTTGCAGTCCCCTTATTGTGTTAGACTTCTTTTAAGTAAAAAGATTACTCTAAGGGAAGAAGTCTTTTATCCTTTTGAAATCATAGTTCGCTCAGTACTGCGAGGAACTGAGCCTCTTGGCTTCAAGAAAATGAACTACCCTACCATCCAAACATGATAATGCTCACAAATAATAAAAGGTAGTTACTGATAAATTCAAAGAAGTTACAAAAGTGTACAGGGGGAATAAGTCTTCAAACATATATCTTACTTTCAGGGGAGACTTCGGATCTGTAACTGGGAACTGAAACATCATTTCTAGGACCAAATTCCTTTCTCAGTTTATCAGTGTAAAGCTGATTGGTTCACTGAACCAATCAACTGTCCCCGACTTATATGAGTGGTGCTGAGATCTAAATCAGATTAACATTGAATAACTTACTCTTTCTCCTAAAGATAAATGGGAAATTCTGCTACATGAGATGAGTGAGGAAAAAGTAGCAACATATTTCATAGCAACATTCTTCTGAATGCCCTTATTTCTCAAGGCTCACGAAACAGCAGTGTTGCCTCTACCTTCCCCTTTTGTCTTCTATTCCTACTCCTGGATCCATATTCTCTTCCCTTCCGCCTACAGTATGTTCTTGTTGAACATTTTTATACCTGATTTCTGTATCTGACCTAAGATTTAGAGCAAATAAAAACATTTCTTTCAGGTGGAAAACAGGCTCTAAGGTTCTGGCTATCGAATCCAGTGTGGGTCTTTTTTTGTTTGTTTGTTTTGTTTTGCTTTGTTTGAATTTCTGTACTTAGTGAAGTACTTAGAGCATAGTGAAACTATGCACTGAGTATTATGAAAAAGATCAGACAGAAAGAAGTATGCTGGTGATTTTAGAAGACTGTTAAGAGAAAGATGATCAATCAAATAGAGGTCTCCATCAACAGACCTCAAATATTCGAGAGAAAAGTTTATTTTGAAATGCCTTTTAAAATGGAGATGTTCAGATGCTCTTTTCATACTAATGGTTGATTTTAACATTCCTAATCAATAAGCTATTTTTTACAGTGAATTAGTTAACCTACATTAAACCTTATAATAGAGAGGTTCAGAACTGAAGTTGACTAAACTCAGTGGCTTCGAGTCACACTAAAAACATCACGATGAAGTAACAGCTTCAGTTTTGAAAGTGTCTGCATGGGGCTATAAGGTTTAACTAATCCAATTACAATTCACACCTTCAACAACTTTGAATGAACTTTCACTTGTCCTTGTATAAATGCAGATTAAACCTTACCTTATTTACGTGAAATTAAAAACAAAACTCTGAATTAGCATTTTACAAAACTTTGAACAATCAAAACATATTGCTGCTATTTTTTTCTTATTATTTCTAATAATTCTGCACGTACTAGTGGAGCTACCTGTTGAATCTCTTCCAAACAGAGATTTCTTGACTAACATATTTTAAAATTATTAGTAATTCTAGCTGTCTCTTCGCTTTCTGAAAGTGGTGTTCCTGTAAGATGGCCTGGCCTGGCAGACAGGATTGCTTTTTACTTTTTTTAACCATCTCCAACTCATTTTTGTCTTTTGTCTTTAAATAATGACACAAAATAATTATCTGCTCCTTATACAATCATACTTTCTCAATTGCTCTTTTATCCAGTCTGTATTTTTGCTACTGGGTGCATTATGCAAGCAGAAATTCTTAACAGCAAGTAACAATTTACATATTACCAATAATTTTATTGATCTACCTCAGGAGAACCATGTTTAAAATATCCAATGTATCAGCAACTTCTTAGCTAACTTCTAGATTCAAATGCATAAGTAGGTTAAAAAAAAAAAAAAAAAAAAGTTAAACACAGCCTGAGAGGTATTCATTGTACTTTAGATGCATCGTGCAAATACTCATTTCAGCTGTGTTTTGCTTTCTTTTTGGGATAGCAACTCTGTCATTGCAAAAAATCACAGAGATGGAAGTCTGTGGAATCACATCAACGTACAGCAGCTGAAATTTCAGCCCTTTATTTTCAAAAGGTACATTTTCAAAAGGTACATTTAGATTTTTTTCACACACGAGAGTAAAACAATGCTTACAACCATCAGCAACCGGAAAACATCCACTGTCAACATGTCATATCTGCAATTAAATCATTATATGTGAACAGCAAGCTATAACTACTAATCAGGAAGAGTGATACTGGAACCATATACAGAAATAAATCTTAATTTTCTCTAGAGCCAATGATGTTGAATATGCCAGCATAATTATAGTATTTTACTTTTTCCTTCTTTTTTCTTTGTAATTCATAATACTCCTATCTGTTATAACAATAATCAGATCAGTAGAACTGACATTTCTGGTGTTTTATGGGTCAATGAGATTTTTAGCATTGATTTCAGTGGGAGAAGTATTAAGGCAATGTTGAGAGTATCTCACCCATAGTGTTGAAAGTGTAACATTCAGAGGATACAGACAGGACCCAATCCATGTCCTAAACAGCTCTCTGTCCAGGCTGAGACATGAGAGAAATTGTTGAGAGAAAGAAGGAGGAAAGAGCCATCATTAAATCAGTGGGACTGCTTGCTTTGTTCTATCTGCTTCTTGTTGTTAAGGAAAGAGACCAGTACTGTAAATCAGAAGTAATCCAAACAAAATCAATATGGCCCTGTCATTTTCATTTCAATGTGAGAAAAGAAACTCCAACCAGTGTAAGACACACAATTTTGTAATTAATACTTCTTCTGCATTGCAGCTCAGTGAATCCAAGGTGAATGGGGTATCTAAATAAAAGAGATCAAAAATTTATACTCAAGCAAATTTCCAGAGTCATACACGTTACTTTAAAATATATCCTGCTTTGCTGAGAATCCTTTTTAAAAGATCAGAATTATTATATTGGGAGGTTCATTTGCCTTATTAAATTCAGCTTCACTCATTAGCTATTAACATAGAAAGGAAGGAGGTTCCATTTTTAAATACAGCAACAGCAATTTCAGTGTGGTGGCAAAACAATTTGCATTAGAAGACTAAAGGAAACTGTTGAAAGGATCAAAGAGGATCAAAGAGTTATTGCCTACCAGAGTCTGATGGTGTCTGCTACGCAGTGAGACACCTACTAGTATATTAAGCTTGGCTTTAAGGAAAAAATGTATTTGATGTATTATTTGGTAGGGGTACTAAACTACTGAACTAAGAAAAAAACTTACAGAAATAAAGTACTCTTTGAAACTGAACTTCATATATTTGATTGAATTTGTACATTCATTTTAGTTCTGCCTTGTTTGATTGCATAATACATTTAAACCAAACCAGATATTGCTCAATAAATATATTTGCAATGAATACAAAAAATGATGGAATGTTTTCCAGAGATATTTGGACGGCACCTGCTAATTGTGACAGATTGGCTGCTCATTCCTCTGCATTAACTTGAACTATGCCCGGGGACTGCTAACAATGCAAAAAAATCTGTGCTATATATTCTACAATATTCTTTTCTATAGAAACCCCAGAATAAGAGAGAAATCAATACTGCTTACTGTGAAGAGGTCACCATAAATCACTTGAGAAAACTTATTATAAACATGATTTGCATGTCACTGTGTCTAGATCATAACAACCTGCAACATCTGTACAGTAACACTGAGTAACAGATGGCAAAGCAGTAATAGTGAAGTTTTGACTTTGCCTGTAAGTTATATGTTGTTTAAATCAATCTAGCAAACATGGTGCAAACGACCATCATACAGTACAGTGACTAAAGCTGCATTTAACTTTGCAAAATGTAGACCCCATAAAAAATCATCATCATTTACATCTGCATACATGCTACTATATCTACCTAATTCTATTTGCTTTTTTAATTTTGAAAAACAGAGTATTATCCAATCCACTTGATATTCCTCATTGTTTAAGTAGAGTGCACTATAACAAGTAAACTAAACTGATATATCTTATAATAATTTGGTCAAAACATATCTGTGTGTAGGTGGAAATCTGTCCCAGGTCAAGCCTGAGTGGTCCTCAGCCAGAAAGACAGACAACACGAAGACACGTGATGCTGTAGCCTTCTGCTCAGGATGCTGTTGAGGACACTGCTTAATATGCTTTGCTGGGAAGGAAAACAGCAAGATCCTCCTCCATTGAGCTAAAGAGAAGTAGATTTATTTGATTTCTTATGTGTAGTAAGTATTAACTCGGGGTTCAATCCTGCAATCTTAGTGCTGGAAATATTCCCATTGATTTCTAAAGAGCTAATGGGAATTTTGATTGCACAAGCAATCACATATAAACGTGTACTTCCAGCACTGTGTAAATTCCATTGTGCTGGTTTATAGCAACAGAGATGAGGTTGCTAGCAAGCTTGCACCAGGAAAACAGTACAATTTTATTCCAAAAGAGAGCATTTTCTTAAATAGCCACTCAGCCTGCTGATACTATCTGAGAATTCATACCTGTAATTCTTTCTTTTAATAATTCCTATCATAAAAGTGGAGAAAATAACCATAACTGAATTTTACATGCAACAGAATAAGAGAATAAAGCTCACTGAAAGCATGCCAAATGAATGTGTATGTATTACATGTAATATGGTTGACAGTAACATTGCTGTAAAGGGTGATCGTGTTCCGAGAAAACAAACTTAACAACTTAAGCTGTGTTTATATTAATTGTTTTTCTTTTTGGAAGAAGTTTTAGCAATGGAGAAATAAAGCAACATTTTATTCTAGCTGCAAAATAGCACGACATCCTCTTAATGACCATGACGCTGACTGTAACCTTGCTCTGACAGTCGGCACTGGGAACATCACCTACTACTGAGGTTTAGCAGCACTTGCCATTACAACTCTTTATAGCTTTCCTTCTTGTGACTTCCAGTTTGGCCAAAATGTAACTGCTTGAGCTGAAATCCTATCTTGAAAATGTTTGTCCCATTCTCCAAGATTTCTGTGAACACCAAAACAAAAGTATCAAAAAATCATTTCTTTTACTTTTTCTTGGCACTTCTCTATGAAAAGCTCTGCTGTCACCATGCATTGGAGCAGAGGTCTAAAGCCAAGAAGGAAAGTGATCTTGTTTCAGGAACGTGTTTTTTCTTAACTGATTAACTTTAGGTGATCTAGCAGCTAGATAGTCTCACTCTCATTCTATGTTGACAGCTCACAGTTGATTAAGCTTAGGATGAGGTTAGAGTCCTTAAACAAAAAGTGAAGAGCCTGTCTTTCCCATCTTTCAGCAGTCTTGTGGGCAGAAGGCACTCCAACAGCCTGGGAAGAAATACGTCTGACCCAAATGCACAGGGGACAAAAAGCGGAGCAGAGAGCAGGGCAATAAGTTAATATAATTAAATTAGAATATTGTAATTATGCAACATTTTAGGAAGACATTTTTCTCTGCATAGCACCTAGATTATACTGGACAAAAAAAAAAAAGCAATCGTGAACAGTTGCTGTTACAATGTTACAATTGTCAGTGCATTAGATAAAGCCCTATGCCCTTAGGTGTATCAAGGCTGGAGACTGTGCAGTGACCGAAACCGATAAACCAATATGAAGTCTGTTTTGAACATCTCAACTTGTTTATAAAGCTACTTTGAAAGAACATCTTCTCAAGATTCAAAATACATGACCAAATTTCATGGAAACTTTGGTCTTGATTACACTGGTCCAATTTCACCCCAAATGTGCTGCCACTCTCACTGATTTATTTATTGCAGCATTAACTGTATGATCGGCATTTTCTGAGGCCCACCTGGCTGTCCCTAGAGGCTGAGCTGTAGCCATGCTGAGTGCTCACAGCTGAAGATGAAGCCAGTGGAAACTGCTTTGAATGCTTAAATTGCTCTGATCCGTAAGTACTAAGACACATGGTAGGGAAAAGTGCTGTGTACTGGGCATCTGATTTGACATGCTCCACACTTGTGTAACTTCTAACTTAAATTTCTGTGGGCCTAGATCTCCTTTTTTAAAATGAGGCTAGCACCACCCCCTCCCTTCCTACGAAGCTGATGTGTTCGGTTCATTGGCTGTTGGTGATGCACTCTGGAACCATGCTGGCTGGCATTTAAGAAAATCATGTGTAGCAGTTATGAACTGGGACTACTAAGTGAATGAAAAGTATAGAAAAAGAAATGCATGGAAACACAATTCAGTTAGCATGGTCTACTTTTGAGTTGAATCAGATCATGTCCTATGTAGAAAATACTGGGCAGTTGCATAAATAACGGCCCTAGTTAAGGTGTATACAATAAGAGGAATAACTAAGTTTAAACTCAGCATTTCTCAGTAGCCATACATTTAACCATGTATCTTCAATCACATTTTTTTCTCTAAACAGAAGCATTTTGCTGTACACATGGTAAACTCCAAATCGTCTTGGAGCTAGAGGAAAGACTTCCATTTTCTGTAGTGATATATGGGTCTGGCCCTTACTATGGTGCACACCTTAACGCTTTCAAAGGAAAAACAAAACAACAAAAAAAAAACGTTGTGACACTGCATCTCACAGAAGATTCTTAAGTAAACTTTTACTGACCATTTAAGTCATGGTGACAAAAGCTACAGAAAATGTCCCTAGCACTGAATTCATTTAAAAAATTTAAACCTAAAATCCGGAGTGATATAGAGTAGAAAGAAGCACAAGAAATGCTGAGGGGCCAGAAAAGGCAAAAGATGTTATCAATCTCATATGACATGCAGTGTAGAAAACAGTGATGTCAGCTCCTTTGAGATTTTCTGTGACTTCCTATGTCCCGTTTTTAACATGCTCCAGCTGTCCTGTTGACAACTGTCAGTAAAAGTGAGAGAGTTTGAAAAATAAAGGGCAATTAACTTAAGGACAGGTCATAGCTAGTACACTCATGATGTTCATCAAAGTCATATACTCTGTGCTTTTCTAAACCAGAGCAAATGGGTGCTGAATTAGCTGAAAAGTACCTCACTCAACATCCACTAAATGCACCAGCCAGCAGAACTGCAACATCAGAATTTCACGATCGGTAAAGATGCTCCTGCCTTGTAGCAAAAGTTATATCCTCCCATTGAGCTGAGGAAAACCCCAGACGGTTCCATATAAGCTATTGTTCTAGAGAGAGCATCACAGCTGATTGCTTCACTAAACCTAATCCTAAAGTGCCTTTTTTTTTTAACAGAAAACTCCACTAATAAGACTTAATTATGTCTAATTTTAAACACCATACAGCTCACTGTAGTAAACTGGGAATAAAGAAACTATAAAAAGGTAAGATAAAATGGGTGCACTGAAACCTGTTTAATATACTACATAAAAATAGTAGGCCCTTGGATAGAAGCAGCAATCAGTATGGAAAACAGCCCATATGAGCTCTATTTTACGTCTAGAAGGTTTTTGATAGGGTTCCACATTGATGGCTGCAACAATTCAAACAGAACACAAGCATGCATAGAGGTGTCTAAAAAGCAGGAAATACTAAGCAGTACGGATGAAAGAAACTCAGTCTAACTAGCTGGCTTTATGATAGTAAAAAGTGTCTGAAATTTGAGCCTTGATGTATTTAACAGCCTTCATGTCAGATTTCCCCAGATAGCTCTTCTGAAAGGTTGACCAATTTGTTTCAATACAGTGGCCACTCAACAGCACCAAAAAAAAAAAAGACAGTATATATCCAAAAAACTGTATGGAAATTTTTCTTCCAAAGGTACAATGTGAAGCCTAAAGTACAAAAGCAGTTAATTTATCACAGAAGCAGGGATTCCTGCAGTAACTAATTCAAAGTGCTGATGATGCACTAAATCAGGGTGAGTGATGAACACACACATAGCAGCAAGTGAAGTTCAAAAGGATACAGATCTATGTGATCAATGAGCTGCCACATGGCAAATGAAATACAGTGTTGACAAACGTACAGTAATAGAGATGAGGCTCCAAAATAATCAAATCAAATATAAGAAAAATGTAAATTAACAAGTGCAGAAAGGTCTCATTACAGACTTGGGGGTGCCTCTTTATACACATCTAAGTATCAGACCTTCAAATCACTGGGCTCTTTCTCTATATTTAAATGGGGGAAGAGGGGGGGAGAGAACACTGATAATTTGAAGAGGTGCATTACATTAAGGCTGTAAAACTTTCCTAGAAATGTGTCCAGTGACACCAGTCATGAAAGCAACAATTCATTTCAGGCACATAGATTATGAACAAGAGCCTACAGATGAAAATTTCATACAAATCTAAAATTAGATTGCATATAGCTGCCCTGAGTGATGACTGAACAATAAGGTCAACTTTGGTGTCTTCTGCTGACCAAGCCTCTTCATATTCCAAGTGATATCCTAGCTGATTAATGGCCTTTTGACTGAAAAGCAACAAAACTGTAAGAAGAGTCCTGAGAATAGTATTCAGTTACATGCACCCCTTCAGTTTCCATGGAGCACAGCGAACTTGGTATATCAAGAAAGATGTCAGGACTTTTAAAAAGAAAGAAATCTCCCAGTATAAGAAGGAAAGGGTCATTTGTTTTTTTCTACAAACACGACAGTTGTGACTTTTTTGTGTCCAACTGTTACCAGCTATGGCTATTATTGACATTATTCAATTACTCATTGCAGTCAATACAAATGTTTTCTCTTTTGTTTTTTTCTATGGCCTGCTACGTGAAAACCGAGAAAGTTCTCTCTTTGTTTCTAAACCTTGTGTTTGAAAATGTCACAGGATTCAAGACACCCTCTGTCTTTGGAAGGCTTCCAGAAAATCATACCTTCACTAAGTATGGCTGCACTTTTACAAGGGAAATTCCACACTATATATTCACCGTATATTTACAAGGACAGGAGCAGGCCAGTTTTTCTCAATAGATATGAATCTCTCTAAACCCATGTATTCTATAAAACTGAGTGTTACTGCTACATTTTTACTTCCTCGCAGACTCCTCAATAAAACCATCTGCTGAATTGCGGGCATCGTGGGCTCCTTTATACATTTGCTTCAGCTCATAATCATTGTCAAAAATATCCATCAAAGAGCCCTGCTTCCCTTCATCAACTTTTTCCTTCTCCTTTTTAACACAATTGATTGTTTTCTTTGACATGTAAGGGATTTTTCTCCCCCAGGCTATCTTGACTTGTTCTTCAGAAAGTCCACCTGCCAGGTGATAGCATGTAATTAGACCAAGACAATATAGGTGGCAAGGAACAAAAAAGGTAGATACCCATTAGCTTCTTGCTATAAATTTTATCCTTTCCTCTCCTTAGTTCAAAGGCTTGTTAGCACATTTTTTGTAGCTTCTCTTATATAAAACTCTAACTCTGCAGCTCTTAATTAGATGATGAATCATACTTTGACTTCAATGAAACCACAAACACTCAACACAAATGCAAATAAAGGGTTACTCATTTTGGTTTATGGTGGTGTATTAAGACTACAGGAATACTCTTTCTTATCATCTGTGAAACACTAAGGATGCAACTAACACACTAAAAAGAACTGAAATAATGATAATTATTATTAACACTGATATGTTCTAATGTACTGGAGGCTAATGACAAATAAAGCAAACAAGATAAACCAGAGGTCCTTCAGAACTCAGTTACTCAGTAAGCCATTAGAATGACCCAAGAGAAATGAACCATCAAGTCCACTTTTAGAGTGTTTGTTACTTGAAAAGATTTAAAAATAGTAGTAATAAAGCCTTGCTTTTGCAGCTTGAGATCTGCCATTTAGTTGAACACCAGAATTCCATAATAAAACTGGATTCAAGAGAACATAATGCTAAATCCCAAGTAATAGTACTGGGGCTAAAGAGCTAAAAAGCCTAAACAAATGCACAGTAGAAAGGGTAAATAAGTCATCCAGTTCCCCTTATCTTTACCAAAGCTAGCATTCCAACTCTACAGTACAGGGACACTATTTTGTTATCTATAAACTACAAAGAATTAATGAATTAGTGGCATTTCCAATTGTGCAACTTGTAGTTTATGAACAAGCTTATGAACATTATCTTTCATTTTGTCCAACTCAGAGATATACACATGGAAAATCTCCATCTAAACTTCAATTTTATTTTATTTTTTATAAAAAGAGGTAGAATAGCATCTTCCAACTAATGCCAAGTTTTTAACTACTTAGATTTTCACAGATAGATTTTTCACTGAAGTTGATAACAGAAGAATTTCTATTAGAGCAGAACCAGTGAAAAGCAGTAACAATAGGAAATCACTCAAGCCAACAAACAAAGCCCCATTACAACTTTAAGGTAATTATGATTATTTAGTCTGATCTAAACTTTTTTTATTTTTCCAAAATTTATTTCAGGACAACTTTCACATTGTTATTTCTCAGGCAAATGTAGAAGAAAATAGGAAAAGCAGGTTTGAGATGTATGTATTAACACCTTCCCTTTCTGAAATTCTGAGTGAAATGCCTTTGTGAGAAAGCTGAATTTCTGTATGAATGTATCTGTGCAAGCAACAGTTTTTGGTTGGAATATGGAATGTGCTGGATAGAAGTCTTATTGGCTTAAATGGGATGAGGATTTCACCCTTAACATACACAAGATTTTATGAAGGAAACTTTTGAGTTCAAGATTTCTTATCTGGGTGAGATTAAGTAACTTATCTGAACTGATGTTATAACTAAGGAAATGAGCCAAATGGGCCCAATAAATAAGCTATCCACAAAGCGTGAATGCCCTATAAAACCTCCAAAAAGCCAGCATGTTTCCTTTCATTGCCTACCACATAGAACACACCTCTCTATGACATAACCAATGCATTCATGTAACTTTTGTTTTATATTTTGTCTTCTAATTCATTTTGGTTAGAGGTAGAATTATTGTGTTAAAAAAAATGACCTGATCCCAGACGTAGTTTATTTAAATTTCAAAATGAAAAGCTTACTAAGAACAGATAAGATTGATTGCTCTTTCCATCTTAGCATAATTGTATTTCAGGTGAACATCAATTTACTTTAAAGGACACTTCTAAGTAGCAGGCTGCATCATACATAATTCATCAATCACAGCTGCCTGTAACATGATTTACTCAAGCAGAATTCAATGGAATAGAGGGAGTCGCATTGTTTTTTATGCTGTGGCCTGTTTGTTTTTAAATAGTTTACGAAACACTCATTTGCACTGTACTATTGCTGAAAAGAGTTCATCCTTGGTTCATCAGCAGGTTGAATTTCTTCATATAGAAATGTTACCCCTTCGGATTTCTTTTAAAAGGTAAAATGAGTCTTGAAAACATCATTAAGGCAAAGAGCACTAAATGTTTATGAAAGTTAAAAATAGAGCTCAAAGATTTTTATATGGGGTAGGAGACGGCAAAAGTATTTACCTGAAAAGCATTACTAGTTTTTAGTGCTGTATATTTTCTATCTGCTTTGACGTCATTTGTTATTGCTTTCTTATCAGCATGCACATGTAATTGAAGAGAAGTAGCTGCTTCCTCAGATAGCCCTTCACACAGTTGTCTCATGGATAAAATGGCCTATACTTGACGATATGCACAAACAGGACACAAAACTGTGCATCAGCTAAAGTGCAATCGCTAGATACAGCAAGAAATAGATGTGACACTTTCATTTATGGGGGCACCGCCTTGTCTGCTATACTGCTCACTGTTTTCTACCAAATTCGGCTTCAGGGACATGTTGGTGCCTCAGACAGTCCTGAAGTAAAGAACCATTTCCACAAACAGATGCAAATAGAGCTTTAAAAGAAAAAAAGAGAGCAAGAGAAGTTGCTAGAAATACACACTTGCACAAAGACAGAAATTTCTTTACTTACTTGTAAACCCATTTGAAACACAGAGTGACCCATAAAATTAGCCAACATTCGAATTAAAGCTGCACCCTGTGGGAAATGATACAGGAAAAAAGAAGTTACTGGTTTTGCATATCAATATTATACAATCACAACAATTTGAAGTATGCAATTCCATTCAACAATATCATCTTAGAAACTTGTGATTGCGATAATTTCTAATTTTGCTGGATTGAAAAAAAGAGAAAGAAGATGCAAACATTTACAAGGAAAAGTGAGTTGGTTGCCCCAACCCTTCTGTGCACTCAGCAGTACTGCAGTTTTTAGTGTGGGCAAAAAACAATGTCCATGACAAATTCTACCATAGTGATTATTCATCATATTTTTATTTTAATTATACTACTGGAAATAAGGATTTACTGATAATAATTCCTCTATAAAAGCCTTCAAGACCTGGTGATCTAGAAGTGGATCGTTTTCATAAGAATTTTTTTAAATGTCAATATCCATACTTGACTTTATTAATAGTCAGCTTATTTCTCACAAGATCATGCAAAGAGGTTAAGTATTTGTATAATATATTTCTTGTACATATACCAGTTCTTATTCCTTGCCCCTTCAGGCAAAGCAGTAAGATCTAAAAAAATTTGTTTGTCTCACAGGTGATTCCAATTGTCAGTACTTATACTGAGAACCAGACATACACTTGCCAGACTAGCTTTCTTTAAGGCATCCCTTGCGTTTTCCCACTCCTTCTCAGTACAACCACAACTGCTGTGCATTTTCCCCTTGCACAAGTGCTCTATTTCAAGCAGAAATACCTTCACAAATCTGATGATTTGGCTATAATATTCCACTGTGCAGTCCAATTTCAGGAAAATCAGCATCCCAATCCCGTAACGACTAAACATGTTATACTTAATACTGATCACTGTATGAGAAGGAGGACAGTTTGGATTTCAAAATGGTGAATCAAAGGCCATAAGAAAAAATGATGTTGGAGCATGATGTTAGATGTAGGTTCAGGAATTAGGTTAATGCTCAGTTAGAAAAAATAAATTAAAAAAAAAAAAAATCACAGATTCAGAAATTCCCAGGTACTAAAGACAAAAGGATTGTTATAATAAAGTAATATTACTTCCTGCATTAACAGAAGTAAAACAGTAATTTAGGTAAAAACCCTATTGCTTCTCTTCACACAACATCTATTTTAGAAAGATTCAAGAAAAGGAAAATGTTTCACAGTGTAACTTAGCTTGTCAAAACTAGTATTTACTCTAGCTCTAGCATTTAAAATGTGAACCTTTTTTTCTAATTTGAGTTTCTCTAGTTTCAGCTTTCAAAACCAGAGTTTATGTCTTTTCCTGTTAGATTAAAGTTCAAATTAGTTTTGGAATTCAACAGTTGTCCAATTTTTAGACTGTTTAACACATGTTCTACTGATTTTTTGTGCAGTGCCTATTTTTGAAGTAATGAAGGAAGCATCTGTAGTAATCAACATTTTAAACAACAATATAAATCAAGAAGATTAATAACTTGTTAGTAAATCATAAGAAAGCAAGTTTTTCACATAGGCAACAACAAATAATACATAGTTAATAAAGTAACTGAAGAAAAAAAAATGACTTCAGAAGATGTTTGTAATTGCTTATAAGAAATGAACAGCAAATAAACAAAAAAAAAAATGGTGTTTGCATTATTAGTACTATGCTGTGTTTTTATGGTGGTACTTAATCTTACCAGGAGACCAATCATATCAGGAACACACGGCACTATAAAAACTAATCCCTATCCACACAGATTATTATCAGAACAGACAAGACTATAGGCCAGGAAGCATTATTACCCTCATTTTACCAGAGGAACAGAGTGAGTAAAGTTCTCAGAGATGTTTAAGCAGATAAATAGCAGATAAATCTGTTTAAGCAGGTAAACAGCAGACAAAAAAATATCCAATAAAAATATAAACCCTATTTATTTGGTAACTAACTTGGAAAGCGCAACCCAAAACATCTGTAACAGAACCAAAACAACATAAAAATATAAAAGAGATCAGTCCAAATCCTTAACAACAGATATTCTTCCACTAATCGCACATCCTTTTTCCTGCTCACTTCTCAGTATTCCGGGGTCCCCTTCTTCATTTCTCAGAGTTTAAATTTCACATAGTAACAACAGACACATATTCTTATAGGTACCTTAGCTCTACTGATTTCCATGAGAAGTAAGGAAACAAATGCCTTCATATGATCTTGCCCACAGAGTCTTTTTCTATCTAGAGACCAAGAACTGTCAGACAGACATAAAGTAATTATAAAATTGCTCTCACAGCTCTCATTTAGCCACATCGTGGATGGAACTATGGCTGGCCTTTACACAGCAAACAAAATAAAAAAGCAAATAAAGACTGAACAGGAGATCCAAGGCACAAAGGCAGAACTACTCTCTCTGGATCCATTTGTTTTCACAGATACTTTAGAATTACTTTCTAATTACCTTCAGGAAATCCAGAAGTCCATTTACAACATCCAGAACAACAATGTGCCTGACCCATTTCTGCTATCTTCCCCACACAGTTTGCCTATCTGGATGACTTATTTGCTGAAGAATAGTACAGGAAATGAGAGAGAGGGAAAAGAGAAAACCACACAATGTCAAGGGGTAAAAAAAATGTCTTGAGGAGAAGGGAGGAGAAACAGAGGAGCATTTGGTGTGGAGGGAAATGAGATTGGAGGAAGGAATGGGAGAAAGACACTTATTTCACCATTTTTGCACTTCAAAGGCAGGCAAAACAGAATAGTGACACATTCCTAAGAAGAAGTGAAGCAATCAATACATTCCCAGGTCTAGGAAGGAAAGGAAAAGACAACTACTCTGATACTCTGGAGATGAAGAGAAACAGGTTTGCAGAGGGTGGGATTGAAAAGTCTGAGTAACTGGCATAAGGAAGGGGGACTTACTAAAAGATGGGCTTGGAGGACGATCCTAACTAGAGGGATGTGGCAAGGGAACAGTATGTTCAGCTACAAAAGCAATGGAATAAATAGCTTTGGGATTATCTGAATGGCCCCAAATGCTACCATTTTCATTGTATATCCACATAGCAAGCAGTGAACTATAGGTCCCAGAGAACCTGTGTTTCCAACCCTCTGAAAGCTTCTCTGACCTAGACCTAAACCTACATATAAATCCTAAATCACAACAAATCTGTCCTGCTGCAGAGGATGCTCTTTCGAGCCTATCAGCATCATTCCTTGAACACCCTGACATGCAACTGATCTGCTCCCCACTTCATTCTCAGGGCCACTTCTACTCCGCCAACATTTGTCCAACCAAGGAATGATGTATGGAGTCTTGAGAAGTGAACCTGGCTCTCTTACAGGGCACAACGGCCATTTATTGACGATTTAAGTGCTTTCCTCCAGGCAGTGGATGACTCAGTACCCTGTCAAGAGGTAAAAAGCATTGGTTTAACAGATCTAGTGGAAAGCAATTCCTTCCTATTCACAGAAAATATCTGCATTCCTGACCATACCAAATCTGGCTCATCTTAAAACAGGGAAAAGCTATGTACCCCATTTAAATAAAAGTTTACGCAGGCAAATATACTAGATATTCAATCAATGACTAATGGCACTACCAAGTTCTGGTGAAGCACTTTTCAATAGCAAATCTCAAAGTGCTTTGTGAGACATTGGTATCAATACCCTTCCCATTACAGAAAGGGAAACTGAGGCACACCATAGTGAAATCATTTACTGAAGATCACCTAGCACATTCATCATGCAAACTGTGACACAGGTGGAGGTTCCTCAGCCTCTGCAATGTGACACTACTGCTGGAAAGGAAGGTAGAACATCAGCTACTCCATGGAAATAATTGCATATGCAGACCTTGTCTACAAAGTGCTCCTGGGAAAAAGTATGCTCATTGACAATTAGCCAATAATGGCTGAAATGCTGTAAATTTATTCTCTTTCCTTCCCTGAAGAGACATGTTTGCACACCCACACCATGGTAAAGACCATCCATAATAAAATGAGGAGCAAAATTTCTTTATATGTGAGATGAACTTGTCTTTGAAATCTAGAAAATGCAGACTCACACTTAAGTCATCCCGTCTAATTCTCTCGTGTCAACGTAAAATAATATGATTTCAACCTTGATCTCATATTAAATTAAGCTAATTTTTAAAGACTCACTCCTGCGTTTTGTGATCCTGTGGCATCACCACAGGTCACAATTACTCTAAGTTAATTTAATTCTCTTTTTAAATGATCCAATTTTACTATATCTGAATTCTTAAACTAATTGTTTCACTTGCAATTTGCATTCCGTAATCATTTCTTATACAAAAGAAAGTGCCAAATGGAATTTTCTCCAGTAGGAAAAAAAAATGCCATAAGTTTTAACCCACAAAAATATCACTATTACCTTACTACAGGGTACAGCCACACAGCATGGGATGCATCTGACTAAATGCAGATATCTGCAACACCTCTGTTTACAATTAGTTCAGTGGTCTAGACTTTCTTTACATTCAATGGACAGAATCTGTCAATTCTGGATGCACTTCATCTCCAAACAGATCAGATGACTTGTATCTTAAAAGCACCATCCAAAATGAGCATTGGTTCACTAGCTCATATGCATCTATCTGCACTACAGACATCTAAAGTGAGGTGAGATGAATTCAACCGCCTTGTCCAAAAAGGCCATATAGAGATTGATTCCCCACTCTGCTACAAGAGTTCTATACATTCTATATATAGAGAATTTCTGAAATATTAAAATATATAACTGTTGTGGCACCACCCTTTCTTATATGTATTTATGGCATATAAGGCATATAGGTAAATATAGGCATATAATAAATCATATCTCATTTTTAACTTTCATATAAGAAAACCTGCAAAGGCAGGTATTCAAGAGAGGACCCTGAAGATAGGGCAGTGTGCTTGCTAGCTGAAGGTGGATATTCTGTACCAAACAGACAGCAGAGAAAACACTTAAAATTATGCACTAGTGAAGCCATTGCAGAGAATCAGATAATGTGAAAATCAGAAAACCAGAATACACGATTAAGCAGAAGGTAGAAGGCAAGGACAAGGGGCCATGTGTGAAGAGATACAGTTGAGTTGCAAACTCATTCAGCATTATTCTTTTAAGAAGCAAAAATTATGTCAGTATTCTAAAGACTGCTCGTGAGTGAAAAATGTCACCAACAGAACAGAAATTGTGAACTACAGCTGACTCTCATAAGGGTGAAATAATCTATCATTTTGTAAATGAGCTGGAGTGGAGGAAGATAAAGAGACCATAAAAGGCTGACTTAGAGAAAGCAGAGCTCTTCCATCCTCCTACCCTCCTTCCCACCAAATCTTGTCTTTTTTTTTTTTTTCCCTAGAACATCATCTTTTTTCTTTCTGCTTTTGTATGTTTTGTTGTTTTTGTTCTAAGGGTAGGATTGAGATTCATGTGACAGAATGCAGATGCCTACATGGTAACTTTCTGATGCTTACTCAAGTTTTATACAGCTGAGCCAGCTGCTTAGACTCCCTTTAAAGGCAATGGAGAGAGAAGTGAGCACTTCAGCTCATCCTGATTCATCTCATCTGAAAACATGCATCTAAAATAGCACAGGTAAATTTCACCCTAAAAGTTCCTGTTTACCTTCACTGATGATACAGGGAGGTTAGATGACTAGTTAACTGCAGGAGTCTATGCAGCAAACATCCCAAGTTCGATAACATAAATCTCTTTAAAGATATTTTATTCTGCAAGTCATGGAGCAACCTTGGAAAATGTAAAAGTATAAAGAATGCAGAAACACTTTCCTGAGTTTACAACATCTGAGACAGTATCTTGAAGGCTTGCTTATCAATTTATTTCAAGTAACACCAAGTATCAGTAATAACAATTACATAGATCTCAATATATGCCTTCTTCACTGAATGTCCTCCTTGCCATCCTTGTTTAGGAATAAAAGTTGATTGCTTTGATTTAGTTCAGAACAATATCTTTTGTGACATAAAATCTAAAATCAGGAAGTATCCTGTTATGGGAACCACCACCATGGTACACAAGGTGTTAAGTGTGGAGTGAGGTACTGAGGAGTGGAGCACTGGACTACCAACCAAAATTACATAACTGAATTTCTGGGGGAAAAAAATCAATTTCCTACAAAGCCTCCACTCCCCTCTTTTGCTGTCACTTCTCTCATTTCTGAAAGAACATTGAGACACAGGAAACTTAGTCTTCTATTGTGCAGTAGTGAGTTCAAAATCAGTCTTGATTAATATGTAATAGTACCACTTGTCTTTCATATAAAATACAATTTTCATGAAATTGTAGGAGGCCTAAAGCTAGTTTCCCTTATGCTTGTATCCCTGCAATTCAAGATTAGGGTCACTTTCCCTCTAGCTAAGGGAAACATGAGCTACTCCATCGTCTACTTCAATTAAACTTGATTTTACTCATATCATTGGTAGAGCTATTATTAACAATAGGAATTTATTATAATCACTTTCATCTTAATTGATTTTAACAAATCAGACCACATACAGGTACTCAGAAATGTACGATTCTTTCCTAAAGAGCTCTTAAGATTAGAATCAATATATGAAGTTTGATGAATACTAATATATACCTGACATATACCAGTATTCTTTTTTTCCATATATAACTCAATATATAAACATTCCCTTCCTTAAACTATTTACTCTGTGCTATGGTACAACTGAACATAACTGAAAAAATTTTGAGAACAAGCATTTGAAGGAATGGAGTGGACAGCCCTTTTGAAGCATTTAGAAGAAAATGTTCTGTGGGCAAGCAGACAGGTGGGATACAAGAAGGCCACAACCTGTACTTGTTTGGGATTGTTTGCTCATTTCCAATCTATAAAAAGACCTTTCCCACACTCTGTGGCAACACTAGTTGCTTTGCAACTTTCCACAGGAGAGTCAAAAGCTTTTGGCAAAGTGTCTTGTTAAAGACTTTTTGAAAATCCGGTGTCTCCTGACTTCCTGCACAAACTCCAGCTGGACAGTGAGACAGAATTTCCCTTTGTAGAAGCTATGTTCAGCAAGACTGACACAATTATCCATGTGCTCAGGTACTTACCCTTTACATACAATACAGTCCCCACCTTGCTGGAGTAGGAAGCTGGACTCATCGGTCTGTAGTTCCTAGGACATCTTCTAGAGACCATTCTCTCTCTACATTGCCACCAGCAATTCTCTGGCACAGGGGCTGTCTGCAAGGACAGCCTACACGCTATTGCCCGGAGTTCTGCACTCCACACCTGCTCACTTACAGAACATGCTGGTGGGTGCCACCCAGATCTGCAGACTTCCTAACAACCTACTCAGCTATTTTGGTTAATGTCTCCCATATTCCTACCTCAAATTGATCATTCCTGCAACCTGTTACAAAGAATAAACTGAGCATGGGAATCAGCCCGTTCTTCAGCAAGAAAGTCCAATACAAATAATTAATTATGCTTCTCTGCTATACCCCTAAAAATCTGATAAAATCATACAAGTTGGCCATCATGTGGCCCCTCACCCAGTAACCCTGAGCCATGCCTGCTATGCATTGAAGTCAGGCATGGAACACCTTAAAAATCGGTTAAGATCACACAAACTGTGTGATCAAGACAACATTTCCGAATTCTGACTAATACATTTTGAATAATGATTGAAATGTATCTCTTCATGAAACACGCTGAAGAAAGAGATTTTTTAGAACTCTAAAATTAATAAAAGCAGCATTTTTTTCTTAAAAAAAAAAAAAAAAAAAAAAAAAAAAGTTGAACATATTTTTATGGTGCTCTGTCAAATAGAAGCCTAAGAGTGTCTACAGTCAAAAGGATTCTTAAGTAAATGAGTATAATTTCATTTCAGCTTTTCGGTTCAAAGTTCCTGAACTCATACACTAGTCTTAATTTCTCAAAATATTAGATAATTCTGTGATTCAAAGTTCATTTCAAATATTAGAAGAGCATGTTACAAAGCACTCATATAAAGAATGCACATTTGCACATTATTTTCGTAATCTGAACAGTAGCAAACATGCAATATCCAAGTCACGTTTTCCAAAACAATCATTCTTTGTTGGTACTAAGCAACCACAGCTGGATGCCCTATGAAATTTAGCTCATTGGGAAAAACACAGCATGAATTACAGTGAAAGAACAACATACATCAGACATGTAGCAAAAATGTGATATTTAAAAAAGAACATAAAATTAGGAAACAAAATCTCTCAAATCTTGCAGAAAATCTGACACAAAAAATATGTTTTGATTAAGTCACATCTACAGAATTTGTTCCATACAGAACAGCGTGCATGTGTGTAAATGACTTTTTAAAAACATTTTCAACTGAGTTGTTGCATTACACTACAAGCAGTGCACTGAATTAACTGAATCGCCATTCCCAGCACCTTAAAGTAGAGGACTGAGAGATAGGGGAAGCCTGGTGTAATGTCTGTTGAGCAACTGTTACTACCTTAAGCAAATAACTAACATCCCTTCAGTTTTCCTGTGAGAAGAACTGACAACTAGGTAACTACTTTCAAATCCAGGTGTTACATTTAAATTGGGCTTTCTTAAGCAAACATATTCACCATACACACTTATTTTTTCCCCAAGAGAAGTCCAGCCATGCCTCATCTCCCACTCAGATCATAATGAAATGTATTTACCGTCCTATTTTAGTAATCTGAACCATATTTCATGGTCTACAGCCTCACTCTGATAGTCTTGGTATGAGTGCCCTGCTCATGCTTGCAGCTATAGTATTGTATTGTGGAAGGTGGAAGGCTCCCGAAATACCCCTGCTAAAGATCTTCCATCTTCAGATGTTTCTACCCAAAGTACCTAAACTCTCAAAACTACAGAAGTACTCACTGAGAAATTATTCTCAGGGAATTAATTAGACGGTATCATCAGTCACCAGCACCAAGCCCCTCTTTCATTTCACAAAATTGAGCACTGTAATGCACCAGTGTGGCTATTTTTCTGTATTCTGCAACAGCACCTCAAAATACTACAAGAAAAATGAAGCTTAATACACATGAATTTCATGAATGCAAATACTTCTGTATTCAATTAGGATAACAGAATGTATTTGCTTAAATGAGTAAACACATGCCTACAACTTCTTCCCTGGGGCAAAAATGTAAAACGTTCAAATGAATTCCTAGAGGCTTTTCCTTTGGAAAACACATGTAAAAGCTAAGAGAAGTAAGGAAAAAGATCGATATGTGCAGACTATGCATACTAGTACACAGTGTTGTGATATAAGCCTCATCCTGAAGTTCTTAGTCCAGGCCATCATTTAGTAACACACTTAAGTACCTTAACGTATAAGCAATCTGACTTAAATGCCACAGCTTACACACAGAATTAAACAAGTAAGTATGTAATTGGCTGAATTTGGCTCTGACTGATTCCCCTGAATTCAGTAACAAATTCTTAGAAAAGGACTTCATTCATTAAAAGGAGCTAAAAACTATCCCTACATTATTTTTATGGTACAGACAAGGAAGAAAGAAAAAAAAAAAAAAAAGTCCTTATATTTGTTTTCTTTGCTTTTTAAAATAATGTTTAATTTCCAATTGATATTTGTTTATCAAGCAATGCACACCCACAAGTTAACATGTTGATGTTCAGCAATAAAAGCAGGACATATTTTAATAAACAAATTAATCTTACTCTATTTTTAAAGTTTTACTTACAGTCTGGTTGAACTAATATTTTAAAAATCAGCAAATATACCTATAAACTTGTAGCTTACTGTGCTAAATCATCAAAGATGCAGAAGAGCATCTTATGTTGTTTTTATAGATTGTAAGGCCATTTATCTGATGCCAAAACATCACTGAAAAAGCAACATTATACTCAAGGAGAGGTTTTCACTGGGAAATCATAATCATTTTCTATTCCGACAAACACAGCTGTTCTAGGGCTGGATAATACCAAAATGGTCAGATGGCAAGATGAGCTTTGGTGAAATATTAGTCTTAGACATAAATTCTCTTGCAAATTTAAGGAACGTAACACAATGAACAAAATTCAGGAGTAAATGACCATAACTAATCACGTTCTTCAGGTGGATGTCATCCTATCCTTTTCCTTCAATAATAAAATGTATCAGTCACCTAGACAAAATGTTACTGAGACTCCGTTTACAACCATAGTTTCATTTAGCCTGGCCACCAAAATCTCTGTTGTATGTTCTGGCACCACTGACACGGACAAAAGCACCACATACTTTTTCATTAACTGCCTGTATGAGGAAGCCTTCAAGGGTGTACAAAAGGTTGATGACATTATTTACATGGATGGGCCATCATCAGAAGCCAAGTAAGTAGTGAGTAAACCAGTGTATCTTAAGAATCTCGTCTAATAATAAACTGGCTCCACAACTCCTTGTTTCCCATTAGAAGTAACAGGTGAAAATTTGCTCTTCTATGACGAAACACTTACTGAAGTGTTTCCACAGTCACAGTTGATTCATTTTAAAGAAAAAATGCATTACCACTTTGCCAACCAGCTCCACCGAGAATCCAAAAGCAAATTAAGTAAAATAAAACTCAAAATTTGTGATGATTCTCCTTTGATTACTACCTAGGGGATCAGTATAATCTGACAGATATCTATTAATCCAGTCAATGTGTTCTCTAGTGATACTGTATAGCACTATTTTTTTAACTAGAATATTATGCTGTAATAGAATAGATTTTAAAAGTCTGTGACTCTACGCAATTTATCTTTACCAACCACACATTTAATCTCATCAGTTTGAAATCATCTGACCAGTTTTTTTTTCTATGAAACCTGACGATTAATATTCCTTTTTTTTTTAGTTTACTAAATACCACCTAAGAATCTCAACCCATTTGTCTAAAACTGATTTGCAACTAACTACAATTAGATATGCCACTCTACCTGCCCTCTTTTAATAACTTTTTTTAAGCTTCAGAAGTTGCCCAGTACTTAAATATTTCTTAAAAACATCAAGAACGAAACAGTGGGACTGGCATTGTTCCAGATAGTTCCCTTCTGAATAGGGGTCCTGCAGGCCTGCAAAATCTACAGCAGACTAGTGAGAATTTATCAATCATATTTTCTATGTCAACTATTTTCCTTTTACACTATTTCAGTTATCTACAGTTTGTTTTCTATTTCCAATTCTTACAGTTTTCAACAAGTTACTTGAACATTTGTAACTGCTGCTCTTGCTTTCACCAATCTGAACTAGGATGAGTGTCAGCAAAAGTTATCCTTCATCTTTTCCATGGAATCACTGTTTTTTGGATGCCTTCAAGGAAAAAAAAAAAAAAAAAAGGAGAAACTACATCTGCAGTCTTAAGAAGGCAAAGCAGTCAGCTTTCTGTTTTAGCCTTTGCTGAAAATTACCATTACAAAGTAGAGCTGGAGAGACAGAAAATGTAAGAGCACTTCAGGATCTCCAGTGCATAGGTGGGTGTCTTGCTGCAAGCCCAACTTTATCACTTTAAGGCATGGAAACATCTGAGACACAGACGCACCGACCTGCTCCCTGTTGGGGACAGAAGTATAATAAAAGATGGCAGGGCACGGTGTCTGGAGTCACCACTGCCATTTCTGCTTTGATCGCTTGCTCCAGGCCTTGGGAGCTCCCATTTGCGATTGCCTTTGAGGGGGAACAGGCAGATGAAGGTCTTGTACTGCAACAGGCTGTGGCTTCCCGATTGCTTTGCCTTGTGTCAGCCTGACTGAGCAGTCTAATGAGCTTCTTCTTTAAAATGTAGTGTTTTTATTAACATTTGTTTTCCATTTTTTTTATATCTTCTCCAACTCATGTATAGTTTTCTCTAGCATGGGGAAACGAACACTCCTAAAGCATTGTAGGTATCTTGCTGTTTATACACCTCACACAGTGGTTTCTGTTTCCTCTTCAGAAAACACTAAGCCAGTATACACTAAGCAATACAATAGGCTAATGACTGTTTTGAGTCAGGAAGGTGCTCAAATGCCTTATTTAAGACAAGTATTTCAAGTATCTTGAAGCACCTGGCTGGTTTTACACACTAGCACCCCATGGGCTGGAGTGGGATGGCCTGCATATTTGAGTGTACTTGAGGCACTCCAGGGACTGCTCTGAACTTGAACCCGAAGGTTTCACCAACTTCCAGTTTCAATGGTTCTCATATTGGAGGCTGTGGAGACCTACAACCTTTTTATCTAAACAGAAAGAAATTATTTTCATTATAAGATATTTCCTCTGATACAATGCATTATGTTCAAATGGCTTTTGAAAGCACCTTCTGCAATCTGGGCACTGACCTTCTGCACTAGCAAGTCATGGAATAGAAACTACCATCAAATGCATGCAAAGAGCTTCATGGCATTCACAGGTGACATCACAGCTAAATTAGTCAGGAAGAACAAGAAGCTCTCCCTTTACACTGTGTTAAGGGAACAGGTTGCAAAGCCACCTGGTTTCATAAGAATTTAAACTATCTGGATATCATCTCTTGTTCCCAATTTAGTTATGTGAATAATTAAAAATAAAACCTGGTTTACTATATTTTGCTATTAGTATTTTTTTCAGTGTTAATGAGCTGCTATCACTTGCATGAGGTCACTTCACAAATGCACCTCAATTCCATTTTGTAAGGCAAAGAAAGATTGCCACAATTATGTTACACTCATGAACTGAGTGGATTTCACTCCAACACTAATCTTGGTTTTACTGGCCAGAATAGATGGGGTTTGATTTGTTATTTCAGTGCTAGTATCTTTCTCAGTTCCTGAGGAACAGAAGTAAAAAAGAACAAAGATTTTAGAGAGCCTTTACACTGACTGCAGTTGGCCTTCCTATTCTTCCAAATTCTTGCAGAACATGTTACTCTGAATTTTCAAAAAGGACTATACTCAAAGGGTGAGCAAGCCACTGGTTTCAGTTTTGTAAATTTTCCTTTGCCAGAACTGTTTCTTGCAACACACAGGGAAGGTAACCACTTTTCTTTGTGCAAATTTTTAGTTGTACAGATTTCATAACACCAAACATTGCCTTTGAGGGAAGGTCAAGGGGTGCCCCCCTCTCCTCCTTTATTATTGTTAGAAATATAGTAATCCTTCCATCATTCAGATGCAGAAAGCAGCAAAAAACTTTTTTAAAGTTATGGCACCAAGTTAAGATGGAAAAGGAAATTATACAGACAAAGGTTTAAGAAATAATGAATTGTTTGTGTTACAAAGCCTGGGCCAGTAACTATCTCACTACAGAGTCTCATATTGCTTACAGGGAGGAAAAAAAAAAGAATATTCTTCTCTATTCCAGCCACACTCTTCCTTGCTTTGATTATTGTTTAGCACTTGCCAAGACATATTCTGCTGGGGGTACTTTGATAGTTACACTCTATCATACTGGTCTTGCCTGCTCCAATTGCTACCAGATCTGCAACCAGCACATTTCAAAGCATTCAGTAGCCTGATGGAAACAACTTCAGATATTATCTGACTCTCTATGCTGTCCTTGGTGCCCTTTCATCCCTTCTCTTATCTGGCTGTGACTGCTCATCCAGGGTATGACTTCTTTAGTTCTGTGTGGGATATCTCTCACACTGTTCTGGGTCTGGCTGCTCCCTCTGTGATGCAGCTGTCTTGTTTCTGTTTCATTACAGCTGGCTGTTCCTTGCTGATCGTTGCTCCTCATGTTATACTTGTTGCACTTTCTCCTCATCTGTTGATGCAGCACTCCAGGGCTATGATTCCTGCTGTCAATTATTTCTGGTAAGGAAAGGCTGTCACACTTTTTGCTTTGATTTAACAATTCTCAGATCCACTCTTGTGTTCAACAGGCTGTATTTCCTGCTGCACTTGGGATATAACGACTTTTCCCATCATGGGAGGACACTATCTTATTTCCAGCTGCACTATGAAGATGTATCCACTCTCTGATGTGAGTTGAGAGCCTTGTATCATCTACCAATACTGTTTGCTTATTAATGAACTATCATGATTTCTTGTTTTTCTTTACATATTTGTGGTCCTAGTGGAGGATGATGACATGTTCCTCTCTGAGGAATGACTAGTATGATGCTTTTGAAAGAGCCAAACACTACCATCAACAGCTTCAGTGGAAACGCTGTGAGCTGCAGTGCTCTAGTGCCTGTTTCACTCTGCTTATGGGATTACCTGAATACCATTCTTCAGGGGTTTATGTCGTGAGACTTCTTACATGCAATCACTGAGGACAAGAAAGTGGAAATGAAAAATGTATTCAGCTACAAGGCATTTAAATAGCACAGTCTCAATGGTTATCTCCAAAATGTATAGAAAAAGTAAGAGGCATATCTTTAAGGTGACAGCTGAGTGTCTAGCAGACATGGGCATATTAATGGTGTCTAGCTGATTTATGCCATACTGATGACAGTAAAGACAATGAAATGACAATGACATTCCATGACTGTCATTTCAATGAAGAAAAATTAGATGGGAGAAAGTTTCATCATTTCAATTTCACACAGAAAACAGTAAAGAGGGAAAAGAGATCGCATCGACAGTCTAAGGTCCCAGGGAGCACAAGGTGGACATTAAAAATAAAATAAAATAAAAGAGAATTAAAAAAAAAATCCATACCAAAATGCATGTTTTGCTGGAATGTATAAAATGGTTATTTTAATAAAGACAGTAGAAAAGGCCTCACTGATGGTCCTGACCCAAGGTTTGCTAGAGTCAAGAGAAAAAAAATATATATATATATATTTTTCAGCAATTTAAAAAATAAGTTAGTGAACAACCAAAAAGCCATCCCTGAAACACATGCAATAATAGAAATCAGGGTTCATTGTGTAAGGAGGGCTTTGAGGCACCTGAATATATTTGAGCAAACAGCTAAACAGGTACAACTTGGGTTTTATTGACATACCATTCATCACAGTATTTATATTGGCAGACATTAGAGAGCTAGAAGGATAGGCAAAGGTTCTAGCTATCTCATAAAAGAGTTAATTTCATCAACAAGCAAGCTGATTTTAAGTGCAAGCTATGCATGCTTGCATATAAGATTACGTAGGAAACAAGAATGCAAGATCTACAAAATGCTAAATTTGTTCCAATTTATCCTCTGAAGGAACAGTGTCAGGTGCTGGGAAGAAAGTACAGAAACAGTGAAAAGAGCAGCTATGAAGCCAGTGGTAATGTTTATTCCTGTTAGATACTGTTTATATCTAAAACACAAGAATGAATGGTTAGTTAGAAAAGCAGACAGCAAAACAAAGACTTTATGGGTGAAAGGGTCTGTGTTTTAATTTCCTCACCTAAGGAAGTGCCTAAGTAAATTCTTCCATTGCCATTGCTCAAGTTGTTTTGCTAGATCAAATAACTGGGTTCAAAATTTACGTGGTCAGGCCCTGATATGAACACATTCAGCGTCACTTAAGGTTCTGGGAGAGCTGGCCATCAGAGAAGCTGAGTGGGGAAGCTGCCGTATCCACTGGCCATGGCTATTGTTACAGTAAAAATGAACCTTTAAAAAGACAGACAGATACAATACACAGATTGCACTCCAATCCACAGAGAAAACTGAGTGATGCTATCAGCCTGGATAAGTTAGCTAACAGTATATAGACGTGTCCTAGTGTCCTATTTGTCATTTTAATGTAAATGAAAATTCCTTGATGTTTGTAAAATGTTCATATGATGAAACGATAAGTGCTAAGTATTACAGTTTACTGTGTGATATTACTACTATCATATTAACTAGAAAAAAATAATTAGCTTGAAATATTAACATACTGATGTGAGATAAGCCTCTGAACCTACCGAGGTTCAGCTATCACCGTCAAACATGACTGAAATATTTAAACAATGAGAATACTTCAGTATGCTAAAAGTTGCTGGTTACTATAGATTAATTGACCAAGATTCATATTTTCAAAGCCAGCTGAGGCATTTTTGCAAACGTTACTTGGGATCTTGAGCAACTCTAGCATTTTAGAATATTTTCCTAGCTATTTCATGTTTGAATATTATGTCCTACACCTATTACATGCACATACACACATCTGTCATTTGCGCACTCTTAAAGGAATAAGAACCTTTAATGGAAGATGGAAGATGATAACTTGTTGAGTGGGAATAGCTGGTGACTGTAAGAAAGGATATACCTCTCTTTTAGCCCAGAATGAGTGCTGGATAAACTGGAGGCTCAGCAGGCAAGTCAGTGCTATGCTGCTGCTGTCTTGTTACAGCCTGATATTAGGCAGCTAATGATGCAGAAGAAAATACTATCTGGTCCAAGGGTGATAGTCAAAAGACTCTTACTGTGTGGAGCAGACAGTACCAGTATAGCCTTCCTAGTGGAAAGCTGCAGGCAACATCTCTGCATCACACATCAAGAACACCTGCTCATGAAATTACAGCACAATATTGGACACCATACTATGCAGAGAATCGTTATGTGGTATGATGGAAACCACCAGCTTTTGGGTCAGAAGCTAGCAGCAAGCCCAATCATATGATGGAGAAGGTGGAACTGTGCAGCTCTCCCACTCCTTCATAGAAGTTTTTCAGTCCCAAAGTTGGCTGAATCATTCCTACCACTGAAATACATGTTGAAACACTGAAATACTTTGCCAGAATTAATACATATTCCTTCATCATGCCACAAGTCAGTTCTGCTCTCACTCTTCTGCAATGAGCAGAGTTTTCACTACCTTTTAGAAGAAATTCTCATGCATAGAAAAAAAAAAAATAAAAAGGAAAAAAAATTACATGTAACTTCAGGATTTAAGAATTTTTCAAGAGTTTCAAGAGGACAAAGACTACATACCCTTTTTGCTTTTTAAAGCATCTAAAACAATTCAGACACTTCAACAAAATGAATAGTAATTAAAAGAACACACACATCCTCTTGCTGCATTCTGACAGCCTCCCAACTTTATTTATAACATTTAATAACACCGGATTTGTTGAAGGTGATTGGATAAAATTACTGTAGTATATTCCAAACATATTCCACACAAATTAAAGTTTCCCACCTCTTAACAACTGTCTATGTATCTTTACAAGAGTATGTGTTTTACAAATGGAACACAATCTTCTAATAGCTACTGACATATCTATTTATAGAGATAGATAGGTTTAATTAGTCCCACCTTTTTATATGCAATCCAGTCAAACACCCTGTCAATGTCTGTGGCTTGCTGCACCTCCTGGGATACTGGATGTGAACTGGTCAAACCATCCAGCAACATCACTTCATGTAGGACATCTGTCAGAAATCTCTGCTTTTCCTGAAATACAGCATAAGCAGTAATATCACAGACACACATACATTTAAAACAATATAGATGCACAGTTATCAGAGGCAGCTTCTATATGACAGACGATTGAAATTAGACCTTCTGGTTTGAATGTAAGCCACCATCACATCCTAAAATCTTGAACAGGTATATGGAACAGACAGGAACTATGTCTAGCATCTAGGGATCCTACTGACTTGAGACCATTTGCTGAAAGCAAACTGACTGAAATTAAATTAAAGACTATTCAATGAATCAAAATGTATCTGTAGGTGCAGACTGCAGTCCTCATTACCATGACAATTCACTCCCAGTTACCAGGGGTTAGGGAGAGAGGAGAAAGTGGCATAGTCTTCAATCACTAAAATATATGTAGGCTACAGATCAGCACTCATAGAGCTCGTTGCATACATAGGCACAGTCACTTTTGACAGAGATGAGTAAATACAATTATTACTGCTTTATTGTGTAGACCCTAAGGCATATTAAGGTTTAAGTCACTTGGCTATTAGTGCCAAGTTCACATAGCAGGTCAGCATGGGACAGTACAATGAATAGAGCCCACAGCACTGTCATAGCAAATATCTGCACCATCTTTCGTAATTCCTGTAAAGAAATTGCTCCTCCTCAAGAGCTTGTGTGCTCTACAAACTTTATCTCCTTAATTTCATTACCTCCATCTGAAGAAAACCATTCCTGTGTCGCTTTACAAGTGAGACCACAGCTGCATGTAGAAGTCAAATGACATAGTCAAAGTCACAGCTCCATCAAAGGCAGGTGCAAACCCAAACAACATCCAACATACTAATTCATTTCTATACCCTCTATAAATATGGATTGCAGAGGTATGTCAAAACCGCTGCATATTTACTCTGGCAGCAGCATTAATTAAATGTGCATGTATACTCTATGAACTGTGCTGCATTCACTTTTAGAGTACAAGTAGATGTGACTTTTTCAGTTGAGAAATGACATGCTTGAAAAAGTCCTCATATTGCATTCATATATATGTCTCCACTCCAAAACACTGTGTCGGGAAAGAAGAGCTTCACTTCCTTGTTTTTTCAAGTCACAAATAAATGTAAAGACTGAATTAAAAATTATGGAAGGTTTAAATAAGCATTTTTCCCCTGAAATGGCATATCTCGAACTTTATCTAAAGTACAGCATTTCCTGAATTACTGTTAACCTAGTGCCATAGTATAAAGAAATTCTAGGGAATGCTGCATGTTTGTCAAAAAGTACTTTGATGTCCACAGATAAAATAGCCACAAAATTACATAATAAATTATATGTTTAATTTCTTGGGTGGCAAGGTTTTGGTATCAATGTGTTAATTTACATTTTATTTATAAGACAGCTGAAGAGCTGTTCCAATGCTGATCCATCTGGAAATAAACCTTTATGTTAGAATTCGTTAGAGCACAAGAAATGTACCTTGAGCTGATTGCATATTCAGGCAATTAAAAGCACGGGATGCAGGGAAGCCAATTACCCAACACACACTTAGTGTTCTCAGCTGGCTGCATGAGGTAAGGTTTGTGAAGGGAAAAAGTAATGTCTTGTTCATATTGTTCATTTCCAAACTTTCTCAGGCGAATGCAGTTAGTAACTGCCCTTTTTTACACGAAAACAACAAGTGTAGGGAAACAAGTATTATGACAGTCCCAGTGAGAGGAAAACTACTGAGGTAGAAAGGATTGTAGATGATTTGGTTACATCTCACTCACGTTCTCTATTAGTCAGGAGCAGAACACCAGTTTCTACAGAAGTATGGTAAGTAACGCATACAGGTATGAACACACACAAGTATAGACCTATCTCCACACTCACATCTGGATATCACAATTAATAAACAATTGTGGGAGTGGATTTATTTTTCAGAATTAACTCATCAAAAGGACATTTAACAATCACACAAGAATACTTCAAATACAGAACACAGAATCAAGAAAATAAGCATGTAGTGAACATAAAGTAAAGCTATTAAAAATACAAAAGATATAAAAAGAACGTGATACCTTTTGTTTTTCTGGTGTTTTGTTTTTGTTTTGTTTTGTTTGGTTTTGTTTTCCTTAGGTTATCCCTTGAAGGGCAGAAAAGGAGCATTTTAGATTCATGACAGCTCACTCAAGTTACCATAGCTGGAAAGTCTTCCTTAAAATTTATGGCAGACCATAGCACTGGGATACAACAGAAATAGCTAGTATGCCGTCAGATATGTTCACCTGCATTTTAGTGAGAATTAAGAAGGCTTTTGACCTATAAAGCTAAGTTTTTTGAGCTAAAAGGATTTCCAAAGCATTCTCACCTTTTCCCTTCAGTACACAGCCTCTGAGATAGATTTGAAAAGGAGACTCAAATATACGCAGAGCTCCAGGGAGACACAGAGAGAGAAAGAGAAAGGAGTTTCCTGGTTGACAGCGGACATGCAGCTTGAAGAGACAACATAAAACTGAACAGCAGAAAGAAACTAAAACTACCTTAATTATTTTGTTGAAGAAACACCACTACACCTATCAAAGTCATACCGGCACATTAAGAGGAAAAGGCCAACATCTGTGAACAAACTGCTTATACTGATAGAAGAGGGGCTTTCCCTAGTTATGTTACCCTATGCAGTATGCTGGAATTGATCTATTTTAACATGATATCTACAGGACTACAGAAACACATAGCATAGAAATTGTAGATAAAATCAATCTTGGAATGCATTTAATGAGGTCAGCAAGCTGGCAACCTGGTAGGTGACAAGTTTGCAGCTAAACATGAAACAATTACAAAATGTTGTTTAAGATCACTCTCCTCCGAGGAGTTCAGCTGCAAGAGAGAAGCCAAAGACTGTGATTTGCCTGTAAAGAAACAAGGGCTTCAGATGAGTCTTTGGGGATTTGGCTCGAAAGTGTCAGTAGCTGTGTATAAGTGCAAGACAGTGCTCAGAGCAAGAATTGGTATGGCAACAGCAGAAGCCTACTCTGAAATAAAACTGAAATAAGGACAGAGGTGCTTCTCAAGCCTGAGCCTTTCTTTAAAAGCAAGCAGGAAGTTACTCTGTTCCTTATTTTCCTACTGTCCACTTGGCATCTTTTCTCTTCATCTCTTCTCCTTAGAGCCTTCCTGGAACTGTAAATAGTCAAAGTCTAGAAGACCAGGTCCTCTTGTGTTGAGAAAAAAAGAAAGAAAAAAAAAAAAAAGAAAAAAAAATGTCAATTACTTCTTGTTGCTTTCCCTCTTACTCTTGAGCATGCTCCCAGGTGCAGAGACTGAAGTGTTGTTATATCAGATGAGCATGCCTTTTGAAGATTTACGTGTTCAGATTATTGCCGTAACATCAGTGGTCACCAGACTCAAGTACTTGTCTCTTCGTAGGAATGACTTGTACTTGTGACTGATAGGGCCTTTTCTGTTTGGTACACTTAGAGTGGCTTATCTCTCTCATCCTCAGTAAATCTTTAAACATTATGAACATTCAAATTTCACTGCTGTGGGTAAAAGCAGCACAAATGCTATTGATAATGGGGTCAGAAACTTTCCGCCTATAGCAATTCTTCTACATAATGGAAATATGTGAAGATTTCTAAATGTGGATCTGTAGTTTAAATCACTCCATAGCAATAAGAATCGGGAATGGGAAACTGGCAATCCATAAAAGAGCTTTCTTGTTCTAATTTCTTTTTATCTTGCTCTACAGAGGAAGGTTTATGGAAAGGATGTGGTCATTTTTTGTGTATTATTCTCCAACAGGATGACCACCATTCAAGTAACCTACCTCTAAACTGAAAGAAAAAAATTGTGAAATAACATTTTTTGGCAGAAAAGACTACCTTCAAGAGTCATTAAAATTTATTGTGCATAACAGGATAACGATGATGTAATGGAAAGAGGTTGCTGCTGGTGATTTTACAATATCATATTGAGACATAATGTAAGAGTACAAGTTAGCATGACAATAATGTAATACTCGTTAATCACATTAAAATAATTTCTAAAAATTAATATGAAATAGCAGAGAATATAATTAAAATGAAAAAAAAATGGAAAACATCCAACTGTGGAACAAAAGGAAAAGCACAATGAAAGCCAAAACTGATAATTAGTACGCAGAAGAGATCAAAGGCCTCGGTATTAAAGGCACCGCCTTTGTTCTGGGACTGCCATTCAAACGGTTTATGGACTGAGAAATCTACATGAATAAAGCTTAATATTGGTGAACAAATCTGCAAATGATTTTCCTGACAAACTTGCTGGAAATATCTTCTCCAAACTATTCAGCTTTACTAGCCATCATGAATACAAAGGAGATGAGTGATCTCTCATGCCTGACAAAATCAGCATTTGGGTTCAGTACTTGGGTTTATAGGTAAAATGCATATATAGGGAAAAAGAAATAGGGGCAGATTTTGAAAGCAAAGAATTCTAGCATACACAATGCCAGGAGGCTGCAGTTCTAATGCAGTACATTTCAGGGTGAAATTTAAGAAACTGCAAAGGAATATAGTCTATTAGGAAACCAAAGGTTCAGTAAAATACCTTAAGGCCAGAAAAGTTCCACTAGGGGCCAAAAGCAAGTTCTTTCTGTCTATATGTGTATAAACACTGTATAAGTATGTGTATATTGCAGGATTTCTCCTGATTACTGGTAAATGAACACAGCCTTTCTCTCTCTCTCTTCACAACTGTAATTGTTTGTGAATAGCTTGAGCAGCTTACAGACTGAGCTTTTTAATTTATATCTCTGCAGGTGTGCTTCAGTTATGTACGTAGTCTGTTGAAGGAGGCCTGCAACACATTCTACACTTATCAACTATGAATATGTCACCATTACTTATCTATCTTCATAACCCTTTTCTACATTTTCAGTCAAAGTTCCTGTAAAATTTCTGTCCCTGTGTTTGAGAAATTTTCACACTGGCTAACAATTTTTTGTTGTTGTTGTTATAAAGCAATACAGATGTTCTAGAAGCTCACAGTTAAGGAAGAACGACAGTTTTGAATATCAGGAAAGAGAATTTGAAATGTATTTTTTTTATGAAATGTCAAACCAGATATTCATGACCTTCAGGTAATGTATGCATAGTATTTGCATTGCCAAGCAGATGTGTAGTTATTTGGAGCTTTTGTGCAGTTTTGCCAACTACTTCAACTGCTGTTTTCTCTCACCACTCTGTTTTTCAGGTATAACTTTAATTTGCTTGTATACCAGATTCATTGTGCCAA
Organism: Cygnus olor; assembly: GCF_009769625.2. Lineage (NCBI taxonomy): Eukaryota > Metazoa > Chordata > Aves > Anseriformes > Anatidae > Cygnus > Cygnus olor. Next base: position 39,498,463 of record NC_049169.1, on the reverse strand, counting down.
ATGTAGGTCTACAGAAATGGAGAACACAGTACACAACAGGAAGCATTACAGAAGGAAAGATGCCCTATCCCCCAAAAATGCTTCAGAGAAGGCTGGTTTTACTCCTTTACTCCAAGATCCTGTTTTGTTATCTTGTTGCCTTCACAGAAATGAGTCATTAAGCAAATGGATGCACACAGATCCACTGTCCCTTCACACATCTATTCCCAGAGCATTTTAAAACATTAGGCAACAAGGTACAAAGTTCCTCCTGGACAAACTGAAGGAATCTGTAGAGGAAAATCTTCTCACTTTAAGAAATAGTAAATAATATCTAAATAAAAAGTTGCTTTCATATGTGACTGGAATACTGAGGCAACTTCCAGACACAACTGGCAAAGGTCACCATCAATGAGAATAGTTTTCAGGTACTCTAACATTTGCATGCCTAAACCATACCATCCTGAAAGTGATGAGGGTCAGTGATCTAAGCACTGAAGGGACCAAACATGTTTTGCAGGTACACCAAAACTTACTTATCAGTTTGTGCTCCAAGTAACTGCATATTGCAAACAACTTTAAAAGAAAGGCAGTAAATTCGAGACAACAGAACATTTAAAAAGTGATCTCTCAATAAGGACACCCCCAAATATATGGCTACTTGCTTTGCCACTGAACTGCCCACATTAACTATATTTCCTGATGAAGTGCGCATCCCTATTTCAGTAGGGTTGCCCTTCAGTGAGTCCTGGACTTGATCTTCCTCTTGTATGGGAGGCAAAAGTTGTCAAAAAGATTCTTTCTCATTTTTACTGATGACAAAGTGGTGACTAATTCAAAATTATATGAAATTCAGCAAGTTCACTGAAGTTTCTTTCAGGAACTAAAGCTTCATCTAAACCCTGAACTCAGGAGATTTGAACTCACATGACCCAAAAGCTCTCATAATAATGTAATTTTGGCTGCTTTCTCAAGATGAGCAGATAATGACATGAAGAAAGAAGAGACACTGACATTCTCCAAACCTGTACTCAATCTCTTGAATAAATGTTTCATCTAAATGTTGATATTCATTTATGTCTGATCTCTAAATGTTAAGAGTTTAACTATTTAAAGCTAAGAATTCCATACAGTAATGCGTCTTGCCAGGGCATAAAAAGAGAAACTGTATTAAGAAAGACAATTTGGAGATGGAAATATATTTTATTATTTATAAGCAAAATTTAGCATAAGGATTTCAAAACTGATGTACTTAAAAAGGACTAGTAATGAGCAACCAGGTCTTCCAGCTTACCTTTACATACCTCTTCTTTCTTGCCAAAGTTAATTATACATGAGATTCTAGTTAATTTTACATTGAAAGCTTCCCCCATAGTTGAGTTAAAACAGAAAATCATACAAGAATTGACTTCAGTGAGCATTTACTGAGGGAAAAAAAAACACTCCATGTGGTATTAATTAAAGGTTTACTTCTTACAGGCACCACGAGCCTTTAACAAAAAAAAAAAAAAAAAAAGAGAGAGAGAGAGGAGAGAGAGATGAAAGTAGTTTTAAAAAAGGAGTCTGAATCTCTCTCAATGCTGAGCCAGCATGATATTTATGTTGGGCTAGAAGGATCGAGCAGGCTACAGTTCAGGTCTGAAATGCCAAAATAATAATGAAATAAATCAAAAATGCCCATGTCTTAAGTCTACTTCAAAACCTATAAAGATTTTCTGGGTTTTCTGTAAGTCAAATGATGCCTAAAAAATTTTTTGGAAGGAGACAAACACTTTAGGAGGCAATGTTAATCAAACTAAATTAAAGATAAGCATGTGTCTAATGGCAGTATTCACTTTGATTATTTCAATCCTGTCAATGAGAAAGATAGGCAATTAAGATCATTTATAAAGGATTTGGGCAGAGTGTTGCATGATGTTCAAAGTACTTACTGTAATGAAGTTTAGTTAAATTGTTTTCTATTAACTTTCTAGGCACAGGTAATTTCTTGAAGCACATATTTTTAAAACAGAAATGTTGATAAGCAACAGCACTATTTTCAGCTGCCCACAGTAATGGCAGCATCATCTAGAGTGTGGAACATGTTAGTGTGAAGGAAATGTGATTCACTCTAAGATAGGCGAAGGATGTCCTTCCAGGTAGACAAAAAGTTTTACTCCAAATAAATAATCACAGTTGTTTAATACTAAGAAAATCTCTGGCAAATATGACAATCCTTGTATGTAAAAGTAGTAAGCACACATCAAAGTGGGAGATTTTATTCCAGAACTTTAATTCATAGAGAAGGCAGTGGAGTCAAAGTAACCACAAGTGTACTACACCTTGACTCATCCAATAAAGTTGTCACCAAAGCCAACATTTATATAATAAAGAAAATGGAGAAGACAGCTAGGTTCTGTGAAATGCTTTCTCAGCATCAAGCATGGTACTGACTGCTAAAGTATTTGACACTCGTTTGATGGATGAAAGGGAAAATTACATGTCAGTAATTCCTGCTGTCATACTCCTCAATACCTACCCCAATACCAGAGACGTTCAAGGGCAAACATGATGGTTCCTTCTACCAGAAAATAAGGAGGCAAAAGAACAATCAATAAATTCATGGAATCAATAAATTCAAGGAAGGAATTCCTTCCTTTAGAGAGCCACATACGAAGGAGTTCAGGATAATGTCAGAAACAGCCAGAGAGGATGATAGAATATTTAGGCGCAATCGGGTCTCTGAAAGGAGAAAGGTAGGTGAGAAGACAGGGTGGATGAGAAAAGACAGGGCTATGAAGAGAAAATAAGCAGTACGTAGTTTTCCACTTTAGTTTTCTCTTTTCTCTGATCCTAAAACAAGCAGCAGGACCTTCTGTGGAGGTGACATTACCTTGTTCTATCATTCATAAGATCTAACACCTCAAGAACTCACATCCAGCTGCTGTTCATTTTTGATGGCATGGAGAGACAACCAAAAAGTTGCATGGTATGCCTCTAACAAAGAAATCTCATCTCTTTCTAAGTCATGAAACAGCAACAGCCAAGGTATTCACAAACAAACAACCATTTTGAGTACACAAGATTAAGCAATATTCTCTGATCTCTGGGGAGAACGGTTTGCAGTGCCAGATTTCTTTTTAAAATAGTCTTGACAACAACAAAAACAAAAACAAAAAAAAAAAAAACAATGGTTTAAACTTCAAAGACCTTGAAGAATGAGATTTTGGAATAAGATTTTGAAACAGTTCAGAGTAAGAATTTCAAAACATTTACTTTGGGGTATAGGCAATGCAAAAGGCTGAAATGGGAAGCATGGTGAATTCATTACTACTGCAAATGTCTCATGACCTTGCAGTAGGGGACATAATTCTTAAAAATCAAAGTCAGCTTCACCTTCAAGAAGTAAAAGGTAATATGCAGGGACTTACTTTTTAGCTGAGGGAAGGGAGACTTTCTAACTTTGATCTGAATTAACTTAATTTAAAAAAGGACACTAAGACCAGTGGTGGGACCATGAAGGGTCTCAGCACAGAAAGCTCACCTTCCTGTTTTGAAATCAGCAAAACTTTTCCTGCTTCCTCAGGGGAATTCTCATGTACCTTATAGTTACTGCAACAGAAGCCTCTGTCAGAATGATTCTGTTCATTCTTCATACCGTTCACGCAACATTTCAACAGGGGGATCCAGGGCATAAGGATGGAGAGAGTTTATTGAGGACTGGACTTCCTTTCTCATTAAGATTATGTAGCCTGATGAAGTATGTAAATGCCTTGTGGACAACACAAGAAATTCTAAACCTCCTGGGAAGTTCAGTGAAGTGTAACAGCTCATGCTCCATGGCAGTTTGGGCAATCTTGATACCTATCCATCTTTCCTGGGGTGTGGAGCTTATAAAACATTTGAGGAAAAACTGATAATCAAGAACTTTAGAAAAGGATAAAGTGTTTACGCAAGCTAAAGAACCTAGAGAAAAGATACCAAGACTGTGAATGCCAAATAAGATGCACACTGAAAAAAAAAAAAAAAAGGAGTTTTAATGGTAAAAGGTTATGTGCCTGTGGCCTATAAGCACTGAGCAAGTTAGGTAGGAAGTTGAAGAGAGATCAATTTCATTCAGATATATCCATATTGCCCAAGTTGCATTTCTAAACAAAAGTTCTTTTTTCAGGAATTGACTTTCAGTCTTCAGCGTCTACACTTGTCCAAAAGAAAATGCGACAAATATTCTTTAAGAAACTGAAAGAAGGTGAATTTGACATTTTAATCCATGGGCTTCTTGAGGAAAATTTCAGGGGCAAAATTTCAAAACTACAAGATAAAGAACTTAACAGTCTAACTTTCCTCATTCTTCAGAAAGAAAGAGGATTTGGCGTATTACTCTTGTTTTTCCTGATGCAAAAAGCTCTGTGATCATACATCACAGCATCTTTTATTTTTATTTCACAGGTATGAATAACTGCCAACAAAACACATGCAGAATGCTGGAATATTGTTCTATTAAAACATCATTATAAAAAATAAGTTTTGTAGTTTTAGTTTTTGTAACTGATTCATGAAGCTTGTACTGTATCCTTTTTTTTAAATAACTAAGTTGTTTGCAACAGCTTTTCTTCTTATAAAGGCTCACTTTTTATTTGTTCAACTTTACAAATGTCAGTATGATCTAAACAGCAAATGCACTTTATACCAATAACAAAAATATCCAGCAAGCCAAATTCCAGTAATAGTAGGTTTTGCTTCCTCTTCTTACAATCTCTGTAATAAGGTTAAAACATTGACTTCTACTGTAGTCTGCAAAAAAATACATCATGTTTAAATGCTTAACTCATCAAGTGTTCCATCTTGTCACTATTTTTCTTATTATTTAAATATGTCAGTATGGTTATTTTGATTGCAAAGGCCAAAGTTTATGTCTACCTTCTTTTTGATTTAGGGGAAAAAATATTGACAGGTGAGTATTTCTCCAGGCACAGCAATATTACCATAGCTAATTCTAATTTATGCAGCACGTGTCTAATTTCTGAGTTCAAACTATTCGTTTTGCCTGTATTCTGCTAAGACATAAGGATTTCACATGATGGGTGTGTCATTTGCATAACAGTGAATGTTATATTCATTCCACAGAAATCTCAAGTAAATATTCTACATTCCAAATGACTTCTAAAACAAAGTTATTCTGCATTTGTTAAACTGATTATGTGAAGAACAAATGACGGATGATTTGAAGATAAAATTCAGTGTATAAACGTTGTCATCTATGACATTTCACTATGCTAAAATCATACAGGCCTGCCAGATTTCATTGCATTTATAATTAGAATGATTACATTTTAATTCAGGATGTGTTTTTCATAAAGATGAAGAGAATGAGTTTTAATACAGCCAAAGCCAGGTGAAGCCAATATGTGTACCTATACAAGACAAATGTCAGTTCAAATAAAGATTTATTTTTCTATTTCATAATGCAATTATAAACCTAAATTGACATCTAGAAGAAGGGAAATACTACAAAGGATTCAACCTTCACAGAAGCATAGTAAGCAAATAACCTGTATACAACAATAAGAGTAAACTTAGGAAGAGAACAGAATACTGTAAATATATATATATATATATATATATGTTCGATTTCATAGTATGTTTTAGCCTAACATCTCTTTCTCATTTTTGTTGTGTTCATGGACTAAATTTCAATATTCTGTCCATTTTCAAAAATGGTCCATGTTAAATCATAACTGCTTTAATCCAAAATGTTTTTCAGCAGAGAGACAGTAGTTATTTTAACACTGGCTTATGATAGACATGACCTTATTTCTTTGGTAATAAATTGCAGATTACACTTTTGGAATGCTGTCAGATTATTTCACATCTGTGATTTTGCTTTATTGGACATCTGATACTTCAGCATCATTTGGTATTTTTCAGCAGTCCCCGTCTATAACAGAAGCCGGAGTATAACAGGAGAGAACCTTTCTGTGGAGTTTCAAAATTAATTAAATAAAAAAACATACCATGTTCCATCCCGGGTAGAGGTAGTCTGTCCCGACCAAATTCAAAATAGTGAGCAAACCCTCTTTCAACCACCACACTCCTCCCACCAAACTGGAGTCACACAGGTCACCCAAACCACTGCAAAGAAAGTTCAGTTTAAAAAAACTTTAGAAATCATGTTTGCACACATTTTATTTATACAGAGCAGATTCTTCATGAGTTTTAATTTATACCACCCACTGAAACTCACCAATCTTTTTTCATATAATAATGAACTAAGCCTTTTTACAGGATGCACATAAGTTACTTAAGTAAAATATTAGAAAAGAACTAGCAGGGGAAAAGAAGCATTGCAGAGAGTATTCACAGCATTAATTTAGTTTTCTAAAGTATTCTCATCTCAGTTAAGGAACATAGACAATGGAGAGAAAAATGCTTCTACCTCAGGTAAGCCAATTCATCGCCTGGAAACTTCACTATGTATACTGCAAACCTTTAAAACCTGGGAACACAACCTCCCTATCCCAGACCTAAATTTTAGCATTTCTTCCTCTACAAGGCCTGCCCACCTGCTAAGATTTACAATATTACTGATGTTCAATGGCCAGTTTCCTAAGAAAGGCTGTTTTATGCAATCATGCCATCTCTCTCAGCTGCTCAAAGCAGGCACTTGATGCCACCTAAAAGTGCTCCAGGGTATGTGAGGTACCCACAACAGACCTAGGAAATTTCATACAGGGTTTACTGCCCTGCAGCCTGCATGTGCAGGCTTTCTTAATAGCAACCAGAGATGCAGGGTACCTAAAATAGTAACCAAAAGAATCATACCCAAGCTGACTGCCAGTCACATTCCCCCTCATAACTCTTGAACTTCCTGACTGACTTCAACTCAATTAGAGAAAAGGACAGAGATCTCCAAGATAACTAACTCCTACAAAACTATATGAAGATCAGCAGCTGAAAAGAGAAGGACCTAAATGAGGGCAAGGCAGGAATCTAGCCATTAGACACTCTGCTCAGTAGCAGTTAACAGGGCAAACAGCTGGGGTTGTAGCCATAAACCCGTCACGGCAGAGGACATGAGGTAAAATCCCTTATAGGGATTTTAGACAGAGACAGGATCATCACTGGAATGAGGACAAAAGTTCACGGGTAATCAGGCTTCACCAATTCCACTGCTCACGGACCACCCTGTCCAAATGACTGGAATGGCCCTGGGCAACCTGGACTATCTTAACACTAGTGGTAAGAGTAGAAACACTCATGTTATTATGAAAACTATTTCATAGTCTCTGTAGAATCTTTTTTTTTTATTTCCCAGAAACCAAACCTTGTTTCAGAAAAAAAATTCTCTACTTTTTTTTTAATGTAAATAAAAAGAGATTAATTCACAATCAAGAGATAATTTTGAGCTTCATGGAGTTGTAAACTCTGAAAAATAAACTGAAAGGGATCAGCAATAAGTATTCCAGGGGGAAAGAGACATGTCAGAGCACAGGGCGCTGCTGTTGACACTAATGAGAGTGGAGAATGAAGAACCATGGAGCTGGCCAAGTAAGCGGTTCCTTTATGATGATTGGCATATTTGAAGGCTTTGTCTGGGATCTCTATGAAAGGTCTTGCTTCTGTGCACATCTTTGTTGAGGGAGAATAGCGCCCAGGGAGGATCAATGCCACAACTAAGATCCTTTGTGAAAACAGGAGCTCCAGAGAACGACTACAGAAACTGAGATTATCAGATTGCCACACAATGTTCAGTAAATAGGATTTGAAGGAAAAATGAAGCGAAACATGAAAATGAATGTCTGTGACAAGCAATTGAAGAATTAGGGAGAGAAGATGGACTTGACAAAAGTCATATTCACATGGCAAGTGAAACTAAACTTAATGGACACTCGAACATAATCTAGATGAAGGCTATCAAATTAACCCTCTACAGGACCAAAAGAGATAGAGCCTGATTTTAAGACCATTTACTTGAAAAGATAAAGAACTACTGGAAATGCATTCATATACATAAATGCACTTCCCACAAATTGAAAAGTTAGAGTAACCTACTACCAGAGTAATATGAAAGTGCTATTTATACTAGAATAGGTTGGCTAAATAATTTCTAATGATAAACAGGCTAAACACAATATCACAGTGTTTATTTCTTGAATACAAGAGGACTGCTGAACACATATGAAACCAGTAACAGTCAGGGTATGCTACAAGTATTCAGAGAGAGATTTAAAAAATAAAAGTTACAAGTTCACAATACACATTCTTGTAACTCAAAATAATTAATATAATTATTTTTTAAAATAAAACAGTGAATTATGTTAGATTAAAATACATCTGATTAAGCAGGAACATCGCTGTTCCCGCTTCTTAGCTGAGAAGTGGAAAATATTAATTTTGTTGTATTCACAATTTATGAGCCACAACTGAGGATTTCTTATATTCCTCTATGAGTGACTATATTTATTTAGTAATGACACAATTAAAAGTTTTCATTTAATCAGCCATCTAAAAGAAAAAAATATTTTACAGGTATTAAAACAGCATATGATTACCAATGTGAAAATGTAGGGAATTTTTCTAACTAGTCTTGAATACTATTATATTTCAGAGTCGGAGCAGAACCGGAGACTGCAATTAACGAAGCCCAATTTCAAGCAGAAATGCTCTATTATCTTCCTAGGTGTTACACGTCTGAAGGAAAACACTAAATTAAGTCTTTCATTTAAGTAATTGCTTATTTATTTATTGTGTATTTGAAGAGGGACGCTACTTGCCCTGAATGAAGAATTTTTTTTTTCATTTTGGAAAGAAAAATGAATTTAAATGTATTGATTAAAAAAAATTGCTCGTTTCCCTCAGATATTGTGTTCATCCTGACACACAGAAGGCTCTTATCCTCATTACAGACACACAGAAAAGGTATTCCTTCCTATATTCTTTCTTTACAGATTATTAAAAACAAATGTGGTTTAGGAATTTTTACCTTTCCCTCTGCATTCATGTGTGTTTAACGTAGATTTTGTGCTCAGGTGGGAGAACTAACAAAAACATCATTCAAATGACTCTTTCTTCAAAGGCTGTAGGTGGAGCTGATCTGTGATATGCAAATAAAATGGATTGCTACTTTAACAGATTATTTTAATAAATTATGGTAATTATTTGGAGCTATTAACTTATGATGCTATAAATACGTGTGTATCGACTAATATCTCATTTGTGTTCTGGGGCTTGGAGGGAAAACTTTTATGCTGAAACACTCCTTTTGCCAATTATTAATTTTTAATTAAATATATGAAATTGTCTAAAAGAACACTCAAGCTGTAATATCAAGCATTAATAACCTAAAAATACTAAACTAAAACTGTCTGTGTAACTTTAATAGATCCTTCCTAGAACATGTTCCTAAAATAACAATCTAGTCAAGCATTACAAAGTCACCTGTGAAGAAATCAGGCATAAAATTCTGTCTTATATGCTTTGTACCTGTATTTTGACAACCACAGAATTTCTTTGTTCTTCTGTGATGCTGTCTTCTCTGTTTGAACACTGCAGTCCACCACTAAAGCACTCAAGCACTGATGCCCAACAGGCTTGAGAATACCGATTTTACAGTCATATCTAAAGCTAACAATCCCAATTCTTAACATTCATCCAATTCTTCTAATCTTGGGTACACCACTGGTAAAACATTTGCTGTGTTACCCTAAGCAACAAGTGTCTCATATAGGAGAGTTAGGTACTACACTCAGATATGCGCTGTACGTCTCCAAGTTATGGGTTTAAAATCAGGGGGCACTCTGTGATGAAACAGGGCAATGATACAGTTTTTTTTAAAAGGGAAAAAATGTATTTTAGTGGAGTTCCCGTTGCTCTTGAATTTAAAAATAAATAAATAAAAAGTAAAGCTGGGATTGTAGAATGTACTTTTCGCTATGCCAGTAGTGATTTTGCTTAATCTCTGTCATGCAACATGTAAAAATGAATGAAGGGAAGGCATATTCCTGTGCCACCCCAAATTAGCAGACTGTGCTATGCACAGCAAACAAGGATAAAAATACAGTGAATGATTAAGCAGCAGAGGCAAGACATCCTGAACCTAACCTGGCCTCAGATCAATACACTTTCAGCTAAGCTAATATCATTTATAGCTCCTTCTCTGTGTCAGCCAGACTTAAAGTTTCCTGAGAGGCTTATGAGTATGGTAAGATAAAAGCAGAAACTGGCTAAATAAAGACAATACTGAGTTGGGCAGTGCTGATGTTTTATGGCATGTGTTTTGGGAGGGTTTCTCCCCTTAAACTTTATTTGCATATGAATAATCCATATTCTCCGTGACTCAATTCTGCATCTAAAGAGTAGAAACAATATTTCTTCCACTTGAGTATTTTCTATCATGTCTGTTTGTCCAGTATGGTACTAAAACAGAAACAGCAGCAACATGAAAATACTAATTACACGAACAGCACTGGAATTAATATGAACAGGGACACCAAGTAAAACTTCTCATTTGCACTTCTAAGATCACTTAAGAGCACACAGCTACCCTAAATAAACTCAAAAATGGTTTTCACCCCACTCAATATCCTCTGATATTTCCAGAACAATGTAAAAAAGGCTCAGTGAGAATCTGTTTCAATGAGAATCAGATAAACTTGGCAAGTTACTGATGTGATAACTGTCCACATCTGAAGTATAAATCGCTTTGGAAAGAGAAGAAATTATTAAAGCTGTGCAAAGAATAATGGAAGTAATTGAATGACTTCAGAAAAACTACAACTTAAGCTGAACGCAAGGAAAAAGTTATTGACCACCAAATGTAATCAGCCATAGAAAAGGTTCTGAGAGAAGTGTCCGAAACCCTGTAATCAGGAACGCTGAACCCAGCACTAGAAAACACACTACATGGAAGAAGGTAATTCTACCAGGAGCTGGGACTTGATGACTAATATGTGTTTTCCACACCTGATTCCCAAGGCACTGTGATTTTTCTGGCTGAATGGTGCACTACTCTATTGTACTGCACAATAAAGAGCATATAACAAAATAAGATGTTCGCATTGTGAACAAACCAGCAATAACTATCAATAAAAATGTCATGTTTTAGTTGAGGACTTAATATTCATCTACAGATTTAATGTGAAACATGAATATGAACCAAACATATTATTTCCAGGTTCATCTACCGGAACTCCATTACAAAGGCTCCCTTTTATATTGGTACTTTTCATTTGCAGAAAGTGTTACGAATTTGCATTGCCTTTTAAAGAATACTGTGTAAAGTCACAGATGTAAGCCATGCTGATTACACAGTAGGATTTCATTCGTTTTAACCTGAAGGCTATGATTATGCCTGTTATGAGTGCAAGAAAGGGTTTCCTGGCCCTCTAGCACATTTCTTCAATAAAATTTGCCTTCAACTCAATATTACTAGACACTCATAATGTGTTTAGTTGGAGATAAGAAGATGGAAGAATTGTAAATTATAATAATATGAGTTTATTACAAAGTTTTCTTATTCATACAAAGATTTCTGTACATATAAAGACTCAATTATCCATGAGTGAACAGAGGGTAATACCAAATGTTAAAAAAATAAAAATAAAGAAGAAGAAAGTATGTGTGTATGTGATGGAAGACGGGTAAGATGAGTAAGACTAACAAATTGATTTCAGCCGAAACATTTTTGACATGAACATGAAACTCAGCGTGAATCTGCTGTAGTTCTGCAATAAATTCATTTCTACAGTTATCAATGTGTATAGTCTACACAGCACACTCTGAAGCACAGAATATAGTGGTACAGAAGATAGGCAAGTTGTTCATTGCTACTAATTTTCTTTTTCATCCCCATTCTGACTCCTCCTAGTTTCTGCATTCTAGTGAGGTATCTTACAGGTCCCAGGTATTATTTAGACTACAATCACAACAAAAGTTGCAGCTGCCTGTGCAAATGAATTTTCAGCTTGGAAAAGTAAAGCATGGTTTCTGACATTAATACCAAATATCTGAACACCTCTAATACCTGATGACATAGCTCATGTACAATGACCATGGTGACATCCAGCAGGTATGATATAGAAGAAATGCTTGGATCTAGCAGTATCCTTTGTTCCACAAAAACACTCAGTCCCCAGTTCTCCATAGCAGCATATGGATGTTAGGCACAGCTAACAGATCTGGAAATAGAGAAATATATGTTAACTGCTTGTGGGAGCTACTGTGCTGAAGAGCTATTGTAGGTAAGGCCATAACTATAATTAGAAAATATTTTAAATAACATATATGTAAAACCAGAACTGTTAATTTCAGCGTCTAACAGTATTAGTTATGAAACATTAATAAAATTGTTATTTTTGTTCTTATATCACTATCTGTTCAAACATATGTAATGATTACTACATACTGCTGTAACACAGTATTTAGTATTTCTAATTGAAGTTCTCCATACAGAATCTGGCTTATTTTAAAATACTGGTTGTCGATTTACTTTTGAGTTTGATACTACTTCTTTTGTTTACTCTACATAATCAATGCAGTAACACAGACTTTTACCAAAAGTATTGTTTATCTTTTCATTAGAGTGACTCCTTTATGAACATCATACAAGTCAACCGTATGTAAGGATAACATCAACGGGGAACACTGAAGAATGCTGTTTCATAACAGTCAGAAAGATGGCAAACTGTTCAGAACCACCAGTTCTTGCAAACAAGGAATTCTTTCAGTATGCAATATTGCTAGCAGACATCCTCTGAGGATGGGACTGCTGACGACCACCTCTCAGCTCTACAGACTGGAACCATGGTGATACAATGCAAACTTGGAAGTATTACTTCAGCCTAGTATTCAAAAAGTGATAAAATATTACTTTTTAGAAGTTGGGAAGAAGATGGGAGGTCCTTCAGCTTATTAAAAAATAAAAATAAAAGAGTGGTGGGGAATTTCTCTCAGTGGCAAGAGGTTCAACAAGACAATATTCCAATGCCTAGCCACATGCTAGAAAAATCTTACTGAAAAAGGCTAAGAAGGAACTCAAATTGACCATCAGCCCGGAGATAAATCTGAACTTACAGTAAATACACACATAAGGAATAAACAAATATGCAGTGCTACTCCATGGCAAAATACCTGAAAGAGCCTAGAAACAGCTTGTATGTCTGTAAGAAGCCCAGTGCAACCCGTGTACAAATCAGCCAGAATTCTGGAAGCTATAATGTCATATCAGCATGGTGCTCCTTTCAGTTGAACTAATTAGCCTGGCCTCTTAATTAATTAGCCTGGCTGTTGCACTCCTTTCATTTGGCTACACTGCTTCAAAGCTAGTTCATTCATAATTAACACAAGTAGATCTAGTTGGTGCTTCACTGTGCGGGATGAATGGTCGCTGGGTTGACTTCTCCACCTGAAGAAGAAAAATTCTGACCTGCTTATAAGCAGCAATGCTATTACAGCAGACACATCTCCTAACTGTCTGTTTGGGCTTGCTGATACATGTGGTAGAATTGGCTTGGAGAACAACCTGACAGCAGGAGCTCTCCTTCAGGATTCACAGGAAGTTGCCACTGAAATATCAGGAATAGATGCAGAACATGGTTATATTCCAGCACTCCCAAAAACGGCCTGTTGCAAGAAGAAAAAAAAAAAAAAAATCACAGGCCTCAAGTGGAGGCACAGAGAGATTCTAGCAGCTACTTCTAAATACAAGCAAACTGAAAATATCCCAACTGCAAACAGATAGATACTACAAAGGGTAAAGAATAAATATGTTATATAAAGGCAGACATTAGAACAAGAGCCTAATTAAAGAAAGCAAAGCAAAAATCCAAAGCATGGTGCTCAAGATTAGACATGCCAGCAAATTCAAAATTACATGCTTTCCTTTTCTTCTTCAGTTCAAGCTTGAAACATACTAATTTTTTAGAATAACTGCAGTTTGTTGTAACTAACATGAAAAAATTCTGTCTGCTATACAAGGAAGGGATAAGGATAAAAAGAAGAGGACACAAAAGATACTGGATGAAATCACTGAAGTTAATGGCAAATTCATCATTAATGTTAAACAGTGATCTCTCCTATTCTTACCTCTGGAAAAAAAAAAAAAAAAAGCCATAAGTTTTCCTAGAGTGATTAAACTTTCATTTAAAAAGCATCTTCAGAAGAATACAGAGAGTGACTAATCTACACCAACTAAGTTTTCAGCAATTCCCTCAAATCAGCAAAGTGACACTGAATAAAACTACGATGAAAGAAAAACTATTTCCTACTTTCACTGGTCCTTTCATTTCCTTTTTTCTATTTTGCCTTCATTTTTAGTTTTTTGGTCTTTCTTGCCAGTCGTAACAGACACATTTTGTTAGTGTCAGCCAGTAATAAACTGGAATAACTTTAACACCGGGAAACTAGGGTGAGGTCTCATACTACTCAGGAATGGAGTTTGCCTCCACCTAAAACCTTTATAGGCTAATTACAGACTGTCTTTCAGTATTTGTTTCATTGGTATTGGTCTGCTGGTTTAGATGGATGCTTTATAGCACTGACATATCTATAAAACCTTCCAATCTGATGGATGGCTAGCTGCCTTCCAGGTAGACAACAGCAGAGAAATATTCTAAATCACTTTCTTCCAGCACAGACCCGTTGATTTGCAAGCCTTGAAATTCCTCTCATGCATCAGCTAATGCACTATAATGCCAAAGAGGAGACTTTCTTAATCTCCAGAAACTGACAGATTGGACTCTGAACATTCTTGTTATTACAAAATGAGAAATCCTTTCCTTCTCATTGTTCATGTCTAAACTCAGAATCTCCAGTCTTAGTGTTAATTTAGAAACAAAATTCTTCAGTGGTTGATCTTGATTGCTCCCCAGATTTCTACCACTTTTAAACAAAATCCCAAACACCTGGCTTTGTGATAAAAGACACAAGAATCTATAGTGTTATCTGGGGAGTCAAAATGTTTGATTTCAGAGGAATGATGTTTGATGTTCAAGCCTCAGCAAAAGAATTTTTATTTCTCTTTGTTTATTATACCATTAGAGAGCTGAAGAAGGTATCTGATGCTCCTGCAGGTTACAGCCATTAAGGTTTTAGAGTAATTTTTGAGGACCAAGGTGCAAAAGGAGGGGGTGATAATGCATGTTTTGATAGAAATATCATTCACGACATTGTACTGCTCAAAAGCGTTCTGCATTAGCTGCAAAAATGTGAACTACTGAGTGTATAACAGCTTGTGTGCTTGCTGCATCCAATTACTCTGCACACTATTTAATTAAATTCTTTGTAAAGCACTTGTGAATGTTTGATTATGTAGATATTGCTGGGGAAATAGAAGTGCTTGTTATTGCTTGCAGAGAATAATATCCTCATATCATAAAACCGTTACTTGAGATTTCCTGATACAGCAGTGCAGAGAGTTCCTATGTACCACTGGAATAATAGAGGGTTTCCACCTCTTGGCCTTCACAAAGACTAAATTCACGACTATGAAGTAAAAACTATACAGTTAAAATAAAATCACCAGAAAAGCCATCAAAACAAAAAGGTGTTGGAACTTTAAACTAATATACAATACTGATACAATTATTCAAATATTTGGATGTTTCTGAAATGTTCCTCTGCGAATCTCATTTTTCAACATTTCAGGTTTAAAAAAAACTGTACATAGCTCAACAGCTTCTTTTACTTCCAAACATTTAATTAAGGAATCATAACTATGTGAGCTTACATCAAAATATAATTGCCTGACATTATTAGCGAGTATCATCATAGTGCAAAACAGAAATTAGCAATTCAACACCTAACTTGGTAACAAAGAGAATTCACATTCACTTTCATCTCTGTTTAATTTAGAATCTATGTAATTTGAAAAAAATTACATGTTTTTTCTCTTTTCCCACTTGGTTATAGTATTTTCCAGAAACCCTCAAAAAATTCCCAAACTATGCAACTGGGAACATCATCTTGCTTTAAATGAGAGCGGGATTAGAACTGAATGGGATAATGCAAAAGATCAAATTATTTCATTTAGAGTACATTGATTTGGGGTTCCTTCCCCCACTTCTTTACCATCTTACTCATTTACAAACATGAAAGCTCCTTTTCCACCACTATCGTTCCGCTACGTTTAACTACCTCCATTTTAACAGTTTGAAGTCTGATGGGGATACTGGCATAACAGACACACTTCCTTACTATACATACAAATATGAGGATGTGTATAAACACAGACAGACAGACATCCACATACATGAACACATTTACTAATAGATGTACTGTAATTTGTTTTAGCTGCTGGTTGAAATATAACTAAGGGATAGATTCTGCAGGACATACAACAGCATTAAATTTCTCATACTCAAGGCAGAAGGTAAAAAGCACCTACTGGGAAAAAAAAAAAAAAAGTAACTACATGTTTGAAAAAAGTTGGCAAATTTTCTCTGTTATCATATATGATCGGTATCCCAAATAAATCTAAGAGCTCTGAAACACTGCAACTTTAAATGAGAATATACAGCAAGAAACAATTTTCTGACAAGCATCTTTACACATATATTTTCCTTAATAAAATCAGGAGGCACACAAAGATAAACTGTTCACTCTGAAATCCACTTTTTCCCTTCTAATCCCTATATTTATTACCAAAAAATGACACTAAAAATAATTTGAATTTACCTATGTGCATCTCAAACATTACTTTCATGCCTTTCTTCAGAGAGGCCTTCTTCAAGATTTCAGATGTAGATTTCTTGATACTAGGTATTTCAATTTTTTGGCTCAATTTTCAATTTTTTCTCAATTAAGAGAAAGTATATCTAATATCAGTTTATTTTTATCTTGACAAATGGAAACCTGAAGTACGGTTTGGCCCTTTCTTAATACTGTGTAATCCAATCAATAGATCTATTAAATCTCCCTAAAGGTCTTGTGCAACGTCCTAAATGAATGCTGTTGTACAAAAATAAGAACTATTTACTAAAAGGGTTTATATTTCTGCCATTTAGATTCTTTAATCAAAGCCATTTCTTTTATTAATAGTAAGTAGAATATGCTTTTATGAAACAGAATACTACTCAATGATTTATGTAGACAAAAATGTTTTGTGACATTTATGGCACAACAAGTGGCAGCCTGGCTTAAAAACCATTACACCAAACAGTAGATATTAAAAGGAAATTTTCACATTCGTTACTCAGAAAGAACTCATGATAATAGCCCTTATAAGAAATATTGAAATTAGCTACTGAAAAGCGTTATTTTCTGCACTGTTTTCTTGGCATATGACTGAGAGGGTCATGCTGGAAAAATCAAGTTTTCCTTATATATACTTTCACCCCTTCTTTAAAAGGACTTTGAGGGAAAAAAAAAAAAAAAGTCATCCCAGGGCTAGATGAAATCTCTCTGAAGCCAACGGGAAGGTCTCCAGCTGACTTCAACTGCAGAACAAAACACAACTAATGGATTTGAATGTGTAGTTTGAGACACTTTTAGGAGGCTGATTTCATACTAAGTACGTTTCCTGCAAACTAAACCACTTTCACTGTCTCTATATGGGCACTTAGGAACTAGGCACCCTAAATTAGCTGTCTTTTTAACTATTATTTTATTTAAACTACCACTCAGTAGTATTCTTATACCTTCTCTTACTATATGTGAAATATTCAAACACACCGAATTCACAAACCACCTGATGACACTCACATGGGAACACTTCGACTAACATTTCCGTTTACCTAAATGCTTTTTCTGGCACCCATCAGTTTTTATCTCTGGGGCTACACCACTGATGGCCTTCTACAAATCTGACACTTACCAGCCCACATGGATGTCAGCCTGCAGAGTTAATTCAAAGGTCTAAAACTGTTTGCCATTATTTCAGTCAAATCAAATGGCTTGTTGCAGACCCTGAGGAGAAATCACTGACACACAGCAGTTTATTGCTGGTTTTTTTATTGCTTCTTATTGCTGTACAAAGTATTACTTAACATTAACTGACATAAACAATGGATGGATTTTCCAGAGTGGTTGATATGAATAGCAGATGTTTAATGCAATGTGAATACTGAAGGTTCCAAGAGGGAAAAAATATGTGGGAGAGAAGGAAAGAATAGGCAGCAATATAAAAAGAAAAACTGTGTTATTTTTTCAAGCAATGGAGCCTTGACACTGGGTAATGGCTAGTTTACAGTTTAAGAAAATAAAATAGAAACACGTTGATTTTATTTGACATGCATATTATTAAATTCTTTCAATTTTCATAACCCCAATTTATAGATCATTGCTTTGTTATTTCAAGGTGTATCAAATGGTTCGATGTTGAAATGAAAAATGAACGCAATGGCCCATTGAGACTGAATTATGTATCATCTTGGTTGTATCGATCTCTACATGAATAGTGCCTTTCTTTTAAATAATACCTGGACAGATCATTATGAATTGCTGCACAAAAACAAACAAGGACAAAAAATCTTTCACAAAGTTTCTAGTAAGGAAAAACACAATGGTGTCTTATATAACCTTTTTTTTTTCCCCGGCTGTCGGTCAGATATGGGTATTCTAAACTCTTCTCAGACATACACTGGAGAAGAGTTACGCAGAACAAACTGAGACATGGGCTGAAATAAACTATTTTCTAAGTCACAATGCTAGTACAATATATATACCACATATGAACAGACGAAATACATTCCTATTCTTAACACCAAAATATTTGGAGAGAGGAAAAAAAAAGAAATATTTCTGTTGCCTTCATATATACCATTTCTAACGTAAATACTAAAAGCATTGACATGATGGAAAATTGCCAACAGCCATTTTCCTAACACCACAGTTAATAGAGCATGAGGACTCTATAGCTGAAAACAACACACTGCTGATTACTGAACACTTCCAAAATGAATACTGCTGCAAAGAAAATGATCAAGTGCCATAGCTGTATTCCTGTCACTGCAAAACCAAGGTGCAAGCACACAGGAAACTCCAGAAATCCATACTACTTAAGAATTATAACAATGAGGTAAAATAAATCTTTTCATCTGCCTTAAACGACATAAAACTGATTTGCATCACAGTAGTAAAGACATGAATGTTTTCACTAGTAACACACTGTGTATCCAGTCTATTTCTCATGTTTGCTTTAAAGTGAGATGATATTCATAGGCAATAGGCACATTTTAATAGAAAAAGTAGAAATAGGAATTTGGGGAAGACATGCAGGTGTATTGCATTACCATTTTCTCAAAAATATGTATCACAATATTCCACTTGGAGAGAAAATTACAGTATAGCTGGCCATACGCACTGTATCTGAAGGCAATGTTTTTGTGGATAATGTGTATCATTTCTCTTCTTCTCTCCTCCAGAGGAAGATGAAGAAATAAGAATGGACTGTCCTGGAACAAAAACTCACTACTTATCAAGGATAGCTCCTGAGATACTGATTTTGGTCTTGCTGCGTATCCTAAGCTCTAAAATAAAATTTCTTACATTCTTACACAAATTCTTTAGATAATATTTCATCAGGATAAATTCTCACTATCTTAATAAAAATATTTGCTGTCCTCTTGCTGATTTGTTAGTATAAGAGTTAAAGACATGGCTAGAACACATTTCTTATAAAATCCAGCATGGATGAGCATGCATCTGCTTACCCTAAGTCTTGTGGCAGAATCTACATTCACTGTATAAATGGCTCAAAGGAACAACGTGATGAACTCGTGGGACCCAAATGTGAAAGTCAAAGCTGAATTCTTGGTACATTTAGATATCCTGGATGTATTTAACTAAGCAAATTTACTCATTCATTTTGTTCCAAATCAGCATGGACGCAGGCTGCCAGCAACGTGCTGTGTGCACTGTTACCCATGGCACGTGCAAACTCACATAAGAAGTAGGAGTGCAACATCGTGACAGAAAAAGAACAACCTTCTCTACATAGTTTGCCTGGTTTTCCCACAGCCCTTGCAGTGCTAGGACCCGAACCTCAAGGAAACATCCCTGATGGAGGAAGGCAAAGAAATTAGCAGGGTGGAAAAGTAGAGTAGCTGAAACCTCCATCAAGGCTGAAAATCTAAGTGCTGAAAACAATGGGAAGAGATTTAAATAGCACTTCAGTCTGCACCTGGAAGCGATAGGTACTAGTGAAGAGACGACAATAGTAAAAGTAGCCTTATTTCTGACAGTTGTGGTTTCAGATACACTTGATGTGTTTAACAGTTTCAATTAACTCAAAGAATAGAACCAAAACACAAAAATTTATTACAAAAAAATGGAAGGATACTGCGATTGATACAAAAATAAAACTCTAGAAGTTTTAATCTGAAGTTACAAAAGAAAGCACACTGTAGAGAAGCTGGTGACTGATACAAACTGAACTGTGCTAATGAAGTGTGGCAAGGAGCTAATAACAGCTGAGAACAGAAGAGGTTGTGACAGACTGTGACAAGGACTTCAAAGAACACTACCGGGAGACTCAGAAATAAGGAAAAGCAGAGCCTGCCATCACAGGAGCCATCCAGCCAGAATAAAGTATATAGAGATTAGACACATCTCTGACACAGTGAATAAGATTGATAATCCAATATCCCACCAGAAGAGAAACCAGAGACAGAAAATCATACAGAGCTCAGAGAGAACATCAGAGCTGCACACAGTGACAGACAGTCCAGACAAGTGAGACTAGTGATCGGTGCAGGGGAAGAAATATTGGAAAGGTGATGGATTAAATCACTTCATCAATGGAGTGAGTGTGTGCTGTTGACAAAGGGGATGATGATGGCAACACCAACTCCTAATAGCATTTCCTGGGTACCTTTATGATACACAAATTCCCTACGGTATGGAATTGCTATACTTCTGCATGAAATATGCCTTGTAAATTTCCTAAAATCACACTTAAGTCAAATTTAGGTCAAAAGCAGGTAACATTTTTTGATAATTTTCAAAACAGACAACACTGTAATGAATGCTTATGAAAGTTGCCACCAAATAAAAGATGAAATCTATGCTTAATACATTTATGGTAATCTATACTCAGTTGGCACCAACAAGCAGACAATTGTGGTTCCGATCCTTGTGCATACCTTATGTTTCATGTTTTCCCTAACACTGAAAAATTATTCAGAAGCCCTGGTCTGAGAATTCAGCTGCAGGAGATGAACTTCTCACAGAGCACTTCCAGGTGCTCTCCTCTTGTCACTCTGAGATCTTCACATTCCTGCATCTTCCTTGGTTAAACCACAACAGGCTTTCAGCCAATCTCACCTTTGAAAAGTTTCTGGGATCTAAACAGACTTAATCTTTCATTCTAACTCCTTCTATTTCCCCCATTTCCAAGACACAGTCTGTCCATTCTCCTTAAATGTACTTGTTCCTCAGATATGCAAATATCTGTTTGATAGACTAGAAATACCTTCCATTCTAAACTGGCTGGTAAGCAGCTTCTTACTTCAACAACTTCAATGAGGGGATAAAAACATTTCCCCCTCCCTTTGGGAATTCATTTGCATTTTCAGTGTATAATGCAACTTCCACTGGAGCTTACATTCCATATCAATCTCTATCTACATTATTCAAAGATCTAAATAGAATAAAATGTATGCAGCTCATTACTGACTACTAAGAGTCCCATATACAAACAGTTATGAAGCACTTTGGGACAGCAGTGGGTTTGTAGCGACTGATCCCCACTGCAACCTCATTGCCCTTGAAATCAGACAGCACAGGAAGAAAACTGCAGGATCTAACAAGTAAGACAACATAAAATATGGTTTTCCCTTACTTCTATATAAGCAAGAACCCGTGTAAAAAATGGAACTTTTCTTACTGCCTATAAGGAGAGATACTTTGAAAGACCATTGATATCAAATATTTCTATTAGATGAATATGCAAAATTCTGGCAGATGCCATTTGAAAAGGTTATTCATTATCTTGTAATGGCTTAGACAGGGTATCAAGTTTTACAGATTAACACTTCAAATGGCTTCACGTGGAAATGGGAATTAAATTTAAAATGCAGGAGAGCAGCATTCTTACCAAGGGTTTAATAAAACAATGCTAAGCATGATATAGGCATGAAAAACAAAATAATCCTGTGTTCACTTAAAATGCACCAATTTATTAGCTAAAGTACTATCAGAAACATTAGTGACATCTCAAACTTCCACCATAATGATTGCTAAAAAAGGATCACAGCACTATTAAATCTGTTACGGAAGCAAAAAGCATGTTTGAACGAGGCTGCAAGCGGAGCGGGGTCTCCCTTCTTCACTCATCTATAGACTCTTTCTTCCCAGCAACTTCATTTTCCCAGGGCTGAGCCCTCACCAACAGGAACTCCACTCCAAGCTAAAGACTTCAGCACAAGTTGGTAGCACAGTTTGTGGCCATGGTCCTCTTCTTTTGACCTCTCTCTTCTAGCACAATCCTTCAGCCTAACATTCCCTTTTGGGGAACTGATTCCAGATGCACGAACACAATATTGCTCAGCTCTTGACAGGGAAACAGACTTGGAGGGAGGTCAAGCCAGGCACAACTATAAAGAGCCAGATATAAGACCACTATAAAAAATAAAGCAATATTTAGCTTTGACATCTAATAATCTGTAATGCAGAACTACCTATATTTGGAGTTATAATACAGCCATTCAGTTGATGTATCACCCATTGCTGCTATTTACAGGGTACAAATTAAACACATTTCTGCAGTCAGTATGTCCTTCTTGATTTCTGAACTAATAAATTTCACCCTCTCATATTTAGTTCTTCAATATAAATTGAAACAGGAGAGTCAGCTTTCCATTTTTTCGGCTCCAAGTTAAACAAGTCATTGAACTAAACTAAACACAAATAAAACTTTATTTTTTTCCAGCACCACAAGAAGATATAACTACTTACCCAAAACTGATAGAGCATTTCTACAATCTCTAATTTATGGGTTTTAGAAAATTGCCTTTCCAAGTTTAGTCGTCTGATATTCTTTAAAAGTTCAACTACAACAGTAAGCTGTTAATATAGTATAATAATTAATATTACTTCTAATTTAAGTTAGCATGAAAGAACGCAGGTCAGTCAGGCCTCCAAAAATCCACTACAACTTACAATCAGAATTCAAATTTCAAGAAAGAGTACTTTATGTTTGAAATCTGATTTTAACTCTGAAAACTTTACATTACAGCATTTTGTTCACTTTTATTGTATTTTTGCTATAAAACATCTTTCTGTTACTGTGCATGTTTTAGTCAGAATGCTACTTTGGACAGTCAACAAGGACCTTCCGTAAGGTCCAAAAGAAATTATTTTTTTCTATACTCAACAATTATAAGAACTGCAGACAAAGAAGTTATTGCTACTCAGTATTTTGCGTTTCCCAAATTTCAAAGTGATAAACAAAGAGCTTGAGAAGGTAGCTTGGAACACCAGAAAAGCACTAGCATGAGCTACAAAAGACTGAATTGCTTTTGAAGAAACAAAGATTCAGTGGTGATGGAAATGAAAGATACCATGCCAGAGCACAAAGAAATGCAGCAGGAAAATGTGCAGAAGGCTTGAGAGACCTGGGTGAAACAGATGAGAAACAGATGGGCAAAATGAGAAACCAGACAATGAAATGATAAAATCTGGCTGGGACATCTGATCAGTAAGGACTTGGAAGGTGAGGAAATTTTGCCAAAGGGACTACAAATACAAGCAGGAGATGAAGAGGGGGCAAGTGAATGCATAAAGAGAATAGAGGCTTAAGTTTGAATACATGATTTAATTGCACCTAAAACACCTTGTTAGGACACATTTGCATTTCCTCACACTCATTCCAATAAGGTTTTCCGTATCTTCAATGCAAAACAGAGGAAACCTAAAACCTGTGAAAAATCACATCTTTTCCACTGCTCAAGCACAAAGAGTTGAAGGAGCTGAAGGTTTATGAGGTATTGAAATAACTTGCTTCAACAACTGCTTGATTATTAATAAGAGATGCCAACACTTTAGACATTCCTGCATTC
This sequence comes from Cygnus olor, assembly GCF_009769625.2. Classification (NCBI taxonomy): domain Eukaryota; kingdom Metazoa; phylum Chordata; class Aves; order Anseriformes; family Anatidae; genus Cygnus; species Cygnus olor. The sequence continues at coordinate 39,474,512 of NC_049169.1, read as the reverse complement.
TGCCTTTCTTAAGAGCTTTATGTAGCCACAACAGCTGCAGGGCAGTTTTCGGGAACTCTGGGAATCAGTAACACCTTGGAATGACAGTATTACTGAAGGAACAGCTTTACATGGTGAAGTTGTATTTGAGAGCAAATTACCTGTATAGAAAAGGTAGTGACAAAGAAAATGCAATGACCACATATGCATCAAAGATGTTGAAGGAAAAGCTGACAAATAAGACTGACTAGCAAAAGAAGCCATAAAAAAATAAATGTGAGTAAAATGAAGGTAAAGCAGACAGAAACTCAGTGAGACCATCAACAACTACCAAACAACAAAAGCTGAGAACCCTCCTGATCAGTCCTTTTATTAGCAACAAGAAAGACACTAAAATAGGTGTGGCATGTTATTCTCCTAAGGGAGCATTACTTGTCAAAATACAATCTTGTCTGCATCTGATGTCATACCACTGAGTTACAAAGTCTTGGAGAAAAATGTCCGCTCTCAACAGTAGTAGCCCACTGAATACATAAACTTTTCCAATTATACAGAAATCACAATGGTTTCTCTGAGTAGAATTTCATTCCCTGCATCATAGATTTAAACATTAAAGTTATATTAAAGTTATATTAAAGAAGCATAAAAAAATTAGGTTCACAAACCTCATCTAAACTTGATAACCTATGAATAATTTACATTAAAATAATATAACTTCATTTTAAAGTGTTTCCTTTATGAAGATGTTTTTCTTTCAGAATCATAATTTTTCCATACCATCTTGCTTCATTATTATTTACAGAAAAAACAGTTTCTGATCATTCCAAAAGACAAAGAATTCAATTAAAGATTTTGCTGCATCAGTAATGTTTGACTATCAGTAATGAAGAGTATGAAAGAGCACAGAGGCCCTTCTTTTCAGAAAATATAAGAATGACTTGCACAACAAAAGTATTGCAAAATCTATTAGGGAAGAGAAAAAACTTGCTACATCTTCAACAAAATGACAGTAAGCAGGTCATTGCCCTTTTACAGTGTGACCCCAAGTCTTCCCATGAGAGCCACAAAGGCAAGTGTTCAAACAGGCGTAATCTCTGGGAGGCCACATACATTCTCATGCAGACATTATATTATATTATATTATGGAGACAATTTATCACAAAAATATTCTGACCACGGTATCGCTATTAGTGCTAATGCTCTTCTGAAACTACAAATTCCATCTGTCAGCACAACTGCAGCCCATTTTGACATCAGATATACAGAAGAAGAATTAAAATAGAATTAAAAACATAATAACAGAAAGCCACCATAGATATATAAAAATAAAGTTTAAGAACTTAAATAGAAGAGTCTTTCTCCCTGTCTTGCTTGAATTTACTAGTGTATTGGCACTAGTACCAAAGGAAGGAAGTACATAGGTAGGAAGAACATGGTAAACTATAGGGGAGAAGCCAATGTTATCTCACAGTTATTCAAAAACTGGGAATCTCAAAGATGTAAAGAAAACAAGAGGAAGGAGAACTGGGAGGACGGATACAGGAGAAAGACTCACTCACATGCTATCATATGATTCCCTCATCATATCTTCCAATTTTAGTCCTACTGTTTCACAAGTGCCTCAACATATGGGACTTGTGCCAAACATTCCCCAGAAAAGCGCAGAGACTAAGACAAGAAGTAGCTGAGATAACTCAATACCTAAAAGCCACAATGAGTCTTGCATAAAACACAAATTCACTCCATAATACTAAGGAAAAGAGTGAACGTAACATAGGCAAGAAACTGTTGGTTTGAGATTTGGTGGGTTTTGAGATTTATTTATTTTTTTTACTGGAGGAAATATTAACTACAGTAATTTATCTTGAATTAAAATGAAGACCAGGCACAAAAGAACAACTGGTCTGGGATGAGGATTTTATAACCCTTGAATCATGTGCTTCCTAGTCCCTTTTCAATGCTGGAACAGTGTATAACAGCGTTGGTTCAAATGTAATTCAGATTTAATAGAACTAAGGACTTGCTTAAAGCAAATGATTAAGTATGTGGAAGATCAAAGCCTAGCACTTCACTATGAACACAAATGAGAGAAACAAAGGAGGATGAAGAAAAACAAAGGGCAATTGGGGGATTCTGTCTTGGTGCAAGCATTACAAATACCCTGTTTTAAATGGAACAATGATATTGGTGGAGGAGCTATCTCCTTATCTCAGTTTTACTTGATGAAAGGCATCTTATAGTGTCTCTATAGGAAGACAATTTAGTTTGGTTTGTTTTTTATGGTATTATTTATACACTTCCAAAGGAGATATTTTACTGTTAAAGCCAATTTTGTTCTCTCTCATTTAGCAAACATTGATTTTTTTTGCCTCCGTCTGCATTTCAGATAGAGCTAAAAACAAGCAGGGTTGGTTTTGTTTAATACTTTCAAAGGTGCTGAACCTCCTCTGGCTATCTGGCATAAAAATCCACAACTGAGACTAGTTCTTTATGGATATTCCTTTTTTTTTTTTCTTTAGTTCTTCAATGCTTCAATACCTGTTTAAAAGAAGTGCAATACATTCTTCTTCAAAGATGACAGATAAGGCACTGCACTTTGCATTACTGTACACGATCTCTGTACAATCCTTGCTGTCTGCTCTGCCAGGGACTTTGGCTTGATTTCAGCTCACGGATATTATTACAGTGATGACCAAAGATAGTCATCCACAGAGACAAGTACTAGGGGCTTCAAGAAAACCAGCTATCCTGCCAGTACAAAAAAAAAAAAAAAAAAAAAAAAAGAGAGAGAAACATTTATCAAAAGGCACTTTTGTCTCTTTTCATAGCCATATACTATACAACGAATTGTTATTTCTTTTACAAGTGAATATTCAGTGTTGCGGTGACAACACGAATTTCAGTGAATGGAATAATATGTTTGACAGCGTTGAACAAAAAGTTGTAACTTGCCCTTTCAAACTTCTGCACTTGAAGTAGCCAGTGAAAAATTTTGGAAGCATCAGAAAAAAGGTTAGCAGTCCCTACCATCACTTTAACATCTTAAAGAGCACATTCATTCCTTCGGTATTTAATGTCCAGATACTCACCTTTTTCCATATATTCTCTCATAAATTCAAATGAATTATTTTGCATAGAAAATGTATAGATTAGCTTCATTTGAAAACCAATGTTAACACAATTAATTAGTTGCATGCATTGAGTTGCATTGGTGACAGAGCACTGGACCGAGAGGGGTAGCTGCCCGTGGAGCCCCGTCTGGACGCCTCTGGGACGCCTACTAGGGCAACTGGAACCTGCTTTGGCAGGGGGGTTGGTCCTGATGATCTCTTGAGGTCCCTTCCAACCCCTACAATTCTGTGATTCTGTGATTGCATAATCTACAGAAATACATGGATTTATAGAAATACATTCTAGCAATTAGTGAAGAAAACAAGGAACTCATGGTAACAAAAGTTCTCACATTTAGCTACTTAGGCCATACAACAGAAGTCCCTCTGACAGTGGCAAAGGCTGTTATTCCTAGAGATTCCATCTATTGAAGGGTTTTTTTGCAGAGTCAAAGAAATGTCTTGACTTGTATCCAGAGGCAATCTGATCAGAATAGCACTGCTGAAATCGGTTAATGGAACATGTCTCCAGGTACCTAGATCTCTGCAATGATTTCTTCACTTTGCCTGCAAAAAATCCAACCTTTTCCAGATGTTTTAGCCTCACTATAATTCTCATTGTGAATTCAGCATATCTCCTCCAGCTGACTTGTTAACTCCTCCCATTTTCTAGCATTTTAATGATGCTTCCCTCTTGATCAAAACCTTTTATTCCCTTTTTGCCCATATCAGACTGCTGGCTTTCACATCCTCAGGTATATTTCCACTATTTCAATTTACTGTTTGGGTGCTGACAGAGACTGAAGAGAAAAATAAAGAAAAAAATGAACCTTCTATCCTTCCACAAGATAGAAAAGTAATGGCATCATCAGTCCTCAGTAGGCTTTCTCCCACCAGGTTGGACTCAGATCCCTTTCCTTTGCTGCCCTGAATCTTCGCCACCTCTGATGACAGCTTCTGTTGTTGAGGACAAGATCTACTTATTAAGTCTTAGCACACGTAAAGGATTATTTTGTAACAAAAATGTACGTCACTGTCCCTGTGAACATAACACCACTTATGATATAGGATGCATGCGCTCACGATTGATGAATGAACATTTCTTCCTGAAGAGTTTCTTGGAGCAAGTTTCAACTGAGGCTCAGAGTAAGGAGCAGAATGGTCACTTATCCTTAAATTCAGCCACACACATGTAAATGGCCTAGAAACAAGTCTAAGGAGGAGCAGCTGAGGGAACTGGGGTTATTTAGCCTAGAGGAAAGAAGGCTCAGGGGAGACCTTATCGTGCTGTACAATTACCTTAAAGGAGGCTATAGCAAGGCGTGGATCGGGCTCTTCTCCCAAGCACCAAGTGATAAGACGAGGGGAAATGGCCTCAAGTTGTGCCAGGGGAGGTTTAGGTTGGATATTAGGAGAAATTTCTTTACTGAAAGGGTTGTTCGGTATTGGAGTAAGCTGCCCAGGGAAGTGGTGGAGTCACCATCCCTGGAGGTCTTCAAGAAAGGTGTAGAACTTAGTAGCATGGTTTAGCAGTGGACTTTAGTACTAGGTTAAAGGTTGGACTAGATGATGTTAGAGGTCTTTTCCAACCCAAATGATTCTATGATGCTATGTAATCATACACCTGAAATAATCTCCCATGTAAAAGCTTTATCAGCCTTTCTTCCACAGCAACAGCAATTGCATCTTTTGCTGCCCTGCTAACACAGCATGGTTGCTGCTCTGTTGGTGTCTGATACTGTCATGCCAGGAACTTTTGCCTAGGCCACAGTGGCACAGATCAATAGTATTTTTTCTTATTCAGTCTATAGGATGAACCACAACCAACTTACCAGGCTCATATGGAAAACTTTAACACATCTCCAGATACAGTGAAGATTTAGATTTCTTGGTCTTCTTGGTCTTCCCTGCTTTCTTTGAAACTTTTCAGACTTTTGCAATTTGCACTGAAGGTTTAAAGTACATTGCAAGCAGTTTAGAGGAATTTTGTGGTTTCTTCTGGATTAACAACTATTAAGTGTTTATCTGTAATTGAAGGTGACTAGATTCATTCATTCACTTGGTCTCTTTCAAGTAGGTCTGTAATTTTCTAACCCTCACTCTTCTTCCAGCACAGGATATCAGAAAGCTACAGATACATATATATGATCAGATTTGAGACTGAAGGCTACACACTGATATCAACATAAAACTTTAATTACCTGCCACTTCCTGGATTTCATACTCTGTTAAGGTCTACTTGTTTTTTCAGTGGGCTACTGGAATTGCAGGCATCTGTTGGTTATTTTGGTTGAAGCAGGATCACTAATCTTTCTTCTTCCTTACACCATAACCAGTCTAAAAGAATAATCCAGTCGCAATGCACTTTTCCTGACTCTTTACATCAAAGTTCTGCATAGATACATGAACAAAGCTCATTGCTGGTGAAGTAGAAGGGACTAAGCCAGGGTGCTCAGGAAAGGCACCAAATTAGCACGTACTTGACAAAGCAGTATTTGCCTGCACAGTTCCAGGCTACATCTATCTTCTCTTGGCAGTGAAGCCACTTGATGCAGAGCTGTTTCTGCCAGCCCACATAGGAAATGTGTTGGAGGTGATTGAATGGCTCACCCAAATAAGCTGAACTGGCAGGCATTGCCTTCTCATTGTAATTTTGCATCAATAAATCAACAGTTAAAAGGCATATAATATGAGGTGACTTGAAGTAGTTGTCATTAATTATGTTCTATCTTTTGCTTAGTAACCACCACAACAGTCTTCAATAAAACTAATCCTAATTATGGTTTGACAAGTTTCTCAAATTATGCTTGTGATTTATTTTAGCATGACAGTTTTGGAAACTACAAGAGCTGTTCATTTCTTTTTTTATTTCACAAGTATGTCAAGCAGAGGTACATTCAGAGATAAACAAATACATAAGAAGTGCCATTTGAACTTCCAGCAACCAGCAAAGACAGTGTTAGAAGAGAAGACACTACCAATACCATAAAAATTAAATCTGGAGTAACTACAATCTCAGTTTCAGAAACTAAGTAGAAACATGGCAACTTCCTTCTGATCTTATATTGGAGCAAATTAATCAAAATTCTACTCTGTACTTCACTAGTGACTATTAAAAAAAAGTATTTTATCTATTTTAAACCAATCTTCTACCACTTTCAATGACCATCACTAGCAGTAATGTACCTGACTTGATGATCTTCTACATGCGACTTCATTTACAATTTTCCCTTTAATAAATTATGTGAAGAGCCCCCATAATAATATAGTTCATACTCTCAAAGTTAAAACAGTTTTGGATAAAAATAAGGGATACTAGGAAGAAGGGAAAAAAAGAGTTAGTTTTTAATTCCATCCCTCAGAATAATTTCAAATCATTTCAACGTTGCAAAATATACTTTCCCTTGTTGATAGCCTCCTTTTCTCCTGAAAACAGGGGAAATCAAAAGGATGTTACTGTTTTCATCCATTTTACAGAAACACTCAGGAGGAAATGTTAGAACAGAAAAAAAAAAAAAGAAAAGAAAAAAGTTCCATCTTCATTGCTGAAAGGTCCAGTCAAACTTGGAGCTGTGTTTATGCAACATAGCTTCATAAAAGCTTAATAGTCAGCATATCAACTAGCTTTCTAAACTCCTGTAAACAGGAAAGGAAACTTCATTCCCAAAGTCATTCTCCTGCAAAAAGGTAATAAGAATTAAATAAAACCTTTAGATTCATGTGTTACAAGAATTTTGTAGTCACACTTCAAATTTATGAGTATGTAGCTGATGAAGGAAGTGTCACATCTCTCATATTCTCTGGTCACCCATACCACTCACGGGAAAGGCAGAATCCTTGAATTGGCACAAACCTGGCTGCTGTTCTACTCTCGGCTTTGGTAGAAAAACGCTTAATAATTAAAAACAAACAAACAAATAAAAGATAAAATAGTCTCTCTTCAGTTTGAAGTATACACATGCTTTTCTATACATTTTTGCTGTTAGCCTGATGTTAGTTCTAGTGTGGCATATATCGGAAAAAAAATATATAGGATTTTAACCCATAACTTTAACCCTAAGTCTGATTCCTGAGAGGTACTAGCCTCAGAGAAAACTGATGCTCTTAATGCCTTAAAAGGATATTGCAAGAAACTTGCAGGATCAGGCTTCTTTTCTCAGCAACCTGCTCACACCAGTGCAAGAGGCCTTGCTCTGTTTGCATTGATCCGCTGCTGCTGCCTGACTTGGGGAATCATAGATAATGCCAATTATACAGGTCTCGGGCTCCTGCAGCATTTGTGGAGAAACCTTTGCTTGATCGCACTCCCAGCACAGGCAGGCTGGCACACCTCGTGATCCAGAGAAGCAACAGATGGGAAGGAGGGGAGAAGAAACAGAATCAAAGCCGCTCCATGCTGCTTGCTCAGGGGCTGCCAAAACAGGCACTACAACAAGTAGCCATAGGGAACTGAGCATAGTTTAAGTCCTACTTTCTCAGCAGGTGCAAAGCATGGTGATAGCATTTTAAAACACCCCTATAGGAAACCCTCAGTTTTTCCCTCCCTCCCTTTTTTTTTTTTCCTTTCTTTCTTTTTAAACAGTTTAATTCCCTAACATACAAAATTGCCAGTGGCTTTCAACTTACAGCAACAACCTGGAGGTAACACGAGTACTTTGTCAACAAAGCTAGTCAGTAAGCCAAAGAAAAGATTCCCACTAACACTTGTGTTTGGTGTCGGTTGTTTGTTTTTGTGTGTTTGTTTTTTTTTCTGCATTGTTGGTGGTAGTTTTGGTTTTTGTTTTTTGGTTGGTTGTTTTGTTGTTGTTGTTGTTTTAAGTAGTTGTTTTCCCTGTAAAGCATGCCTAGAAAATGTAAAGTGATGCAATTAGGTCTCTAAGGTCTAAAAGAAATTAGAGTTCTACATCTGCTCCAGCACTGCAGATCTCTCTTGTCTTGCTCTGTCCCCACCCTCCTAGGTGTACACATTCTGCTTGGCATGTATCTCAAAAAAAATGAGAGACTCACTCTGTGCTCCGGTGTGCAGACATTCCCTTACCATGTGCACATCGCCAGCCACATGGCAAAAACCTTCCTTCATTGTCACAGATCAGTGGTAGACACTTCTCCCAAATCAATGAATCAAAAAGTATCCAATGAAATTTAAAGGGAGAAGCAGCTTTTTCAATGTCCTTCAATATGGAAGGTGAATACTTTACTGATAGGGTACTCCGGTATCCCATTTTTAGGAAGTTACAAGCAATAGGGAGCATCCCAATGTTAGCTAGTTATCTTTAACTAAGCCTCAAAAGAAGTTAAAGCAAAATGAAAATATTCATTTTCTAAAACCAAGCACTAGTTTGCACAGTTAAAAGAAAAAAAGTATGACAACTTAAAGAGAAGAATCAGGCTCACATCTGCTTTATGTTTATATGCTAGATGGCTAGTAAGCCAACACCTTTTCTGTCTGAGGACTGTCGTTTCCGTAAGCATCCTGTGTCCTAGGGTAGCCTTCATCCTTCACCAGAAAAGAGCCCAGTAACAAAATCTATTCAGTTCCCCGTAACCCAAATCTAACATGGGAATCATTCGCATTCTATCCTTTTGCCAGAAACTGTCTTACTTGCATACTTCAGGCCAGGCGGGAAGAAACCTAGGATTTTCTCATCTCTCTTTGCCATGCCCTGCTTTGGAAGTGCTAACATGTGAGCTGACACTCAAAGTGTGTTAGCTGCCTGGACTGACCATGAGTGAACCCTCAACAAGTTATTTTCTACTAGGCATAAGACTACTTCCACTTGAACATGAACTATTCCATACTCATATCCTGACACTGATGGAAACATGTTAATCTTTTTTTTTTTTTTTTTTAAGGGGATATACAGAACACATTTGTGGCAATACTGTCTTTTTACTGAGACCATCTATGGTGGTAACAAGTCTCTTCTGGATGAGAATGAATCCTAGAATGGTTTGGGTTGGAAGGGACCTTAAAGATCAGCTAGTTCCAGTGTCCCTGCTGGGGAACGGGATGCCACCCCCTAGATCAGGTTGGCCAGGGCCCCATCTAAAGGATGGGGCATCCACAGCTTCTCTGGGCAACCTGTTCCACTGCCTCACCACCCTCTGAGTGAAGAATTTCCTCCTAACATCTAATCTAAATCTCCTATTTTAGTTTAAAGTCATTCCCCCTGGTTGTGACATTGTTTGCCCAAGCAAAAAGTTGCTCTCCATCTTTTTTGTGAGCCCCCTTTAAGTATTGAAAATCTGCAATGAGGTCACCCCAGAGCCTTCTCTTCTCCAGGCTGAACATCCCCAGCTCTCTCAGCCTTTCTTCGTAGCAGAGGTGCTCCAGCCCTCTGATCAGCTTCGTGGCCCTCCTGGACCCTTTCTAACAGCCTCACATCCTTCTTGTCCTGGGGACACCAGAATTGGATGCAGTACTCCAAGCGGGGCCTCACAAGGGCAGGGCAGAGGGGGACAATCCCCTCCATCGCCCTGCTGGCCACTCCTCTGTTGATGCAGCCCAGGACGCAGTGAGCCTTCTGGGCTGCAGGCACGCACTGCCAGCTCATGACGAGCTTTTCATCCCCCAGAACCCTCAAGTCCTTCCCTGCAGGGCTGCTCTCAATGATTTCTTCTCCCAGCCTTTACTCATGTCTGGGAGTGCCCTGACCCAGCTGCAGCACCCTGCACTTGGACTTGTTGAACCTCATTAGGTTCACATGGGCCCACTTCTCAAGCTTGTCCAGGTCACTTTGAGTTTTGGACAAACTGATTCTACTCCTGTCTGGAAGGACACAGTAATACCCTAAAAGATACCTTAAGCTGACTTTGCACCTAGAACTGGAAATTGCAATTCATCATCAGCTTGAATATTGCTTTACCCAAATGCTTCAGTGAGTAGCACCACTGGCAATGAACAGTTGTTAAAAAAGGAAAAAAAAAAAATCAAAAGCTTTTCCCGTTTTTTCATTTGCCAGCCTCTCTCTCCCTTCTGCCCTTCCATCCCTGTCAATCAGTAGCTGTATTATGTGCTGAAGCGAGAGGGTTTACATCTCTTACAAGTCCCAGATAATCGACTGTAAATGAATGCTTTTATTCATCCGACTCTTCCTTTTCACAATGCCTGCAAGGTTCTGGCCTTGACAAGAACGGGAAGCATAAGGTTTTACAAAAGAATCTTCCTCCCCAGCCACAGCACGATTTTTCTAAGACCCAGCTCTAGGAAAGAACTGCCTGTAACACTGTAGTAACGCTGGCCATGGCCCCTATCAATACACAAAGGAGAAAGAAACTGAGTGGATTTGGAAGAGATGTGGAACTAACGGTTTGAAAAGGAGAAAGTATTTGGTACCTAGAGAATATACACTTACATCATTATTCTAGTATCCCACAAAATACTATTACTTCTGGACCTGAGTTGTGACATCTAATTTAAAGTGCCCAAAGTAGGAAATCTGGATTTTGTCTTTAATGTTTCGTAGCCAGTGGTCCTAGGAGGAAATAGGTTACAATGTCATATCTATATTGTCAGACTTTCCCTTGATTAACAGGAGCCTTTTTTCGCTGACTTTTTTCTCCTTTCTGCTCCAGGCTTAAGGTATGACACTAAGTCAAAAGGACTCATCAATTTATTCAAACCAATAAATTACCACATAAGGTCTAGGTTCAGTCTTTCCTATTTACACACTTTCCTTCCTGCTTACAAACCAGTGATGGTTATTGAGTCCAAATACTAAACAGAAATTTGTTTGCAGGTAGTTCACCCATTCCTTTACTAAGTCAGGATATACTTTTTGTGATTGGAAAAAAAAACTGTATATACATTATTCTATATAGCATGCCTTAAAATAAGTGTTTTAACTTTCTTACAAAAAGTAATGTAAAATGAAACATTCCAGACCATAATGAACTTGGAGAAACTAGACATAAAGAATCCTATCAGTCACTGCAACTAGAATTCAGACCACATGAGATTCACTTCTGTCAAACAATTCTAAATCCATAATATTTCTCTATTGGGATTATCAGAAGCAGAAGACTTTAGAAGAGATATTTAAAGTGGAGCTTGACAAGTTGCTGAAATGCATCAAACACAAAAATAGGTCTAGGCTTAATGACCCAGAAGGTCCTTTTCCAGACTGTATCCCTACCTGTTATAGACAGTCTATCAGCCTGGCCTTAACAACCCCTACATTGTCTCTCCTATTCAAGGTGGTCTCACAGCAACTCAGTTTCTACTGCTTTGAAAATAAGCCTAGTTATTTAAACCAGGTGTACAAGTTGTCTCTCTGGGGCTGTTGCCCAGAAGCATTTTAGAAGAAATCTCAATATTGAGAAAAAAGTAATAATTGGTACTCACATACAAAGCTATTTGTGTTTGTTTCTGCTTTTGTCCTCGGTCACTTATACGACAGATACCAATATCACATGTATGCCAAGAAGAGTCAGTTGAAATCATCTGTAGCCCGTTGGGAAATCTGGTACTAAAAGGCCTATTTACTTTTTTTGTTGTTGTTGTGTTTAATACACAGTGCAAAAAATAACAGCTTTAATTCTCAAGATTTTGATCCATAAATCAACCAGCGTATATAAACCACTTTTCCACATGGAAAGCAGACAAATACGACTAAAAAGATGTTTCCACCACTTGACATTTCCCACAATTAATGTGGGGAACAAACACTGTCCCCTATCCTTGGCAGACATAGTCTGGGATGCTTACACAAGCACTGCAGAAGAGAGATATTAAAAGGAGAAATAACCTCTACTTTTGTCTTTTTCAATTCCTTTATTTCATGTCTTCTGACAGTATACTGCACTGAAAGGAGCATGAACACATCCTTTGGTGTTCAGAGGGAAGTGACAGATGGGAGGAAGCACAGGCTCAGCATTTCCCCTGATAACATATCCTTTGACCAAAGATTCTACTTCCAGAAATGCCGATTAACTGAATGGGATGATAATTCAGCAACAAAAGCAGCAATATAGGTATGGCATTGGCTTTGCCTCCTGTAGTTCAAGAAGGCTCCTGCTTGTTTGGCTGACAATAGCTCCACAGCAGCACCCTATCAGTAAACAGTCCATCCTGCAAAAAGATCTCTAAGTGTGTACTCTTCATTCTGTAGTCCATAAAGAAGTCCCTAAGCTGCTTCCCCAGTCCAGAAGGGAATTCACATTTGCTGCTATCATCTGCAAAATTAAAGCTGAAGCCAGATTTGCAGTAAACTGGGATGTGGTAAAATCTGGAGAGGCTTTTTGCCATTATGCCACATGGTCTCCCCACATCCCACAATTCAGCCTCTATCAATACCAACAGAAGCATAGTATTAGCGTCTCTCTCAGCAGCTTCTCCTCAGGCACCTCATTTTTGCAACGCCCAGCAGCCCACCTAGAACACAAAGGCACAGCAGACCTACTTCACATGGGCAACACAACCAGGTTAGGAGGCCTGTCTACCAGAAGCCCAGTAGGTAGATCTACTCACAAAGCAGGATGTATTTTCAGCTATTGCACGGGGACTTTGTGATCTTTAGAATACTTTTCCTGTGTCTAAACAGGAAGAAACAATCGATAATTACACATAAAGAGGCAGCCTCTTTCTAGGGATTTTTCTACTGTTCCCCTGCCATAAAGAGTGTTTCTAGCCATAGAAGAAAGGAGTAAAGGTAACGCAACATTCTTTGGTCCAGAGCCCAGCATTAAGAGAAGGATTAGGGCTGGTGAAGAAATTCTGAATTTGAAAAATTGCTTAATGGAAGCAGAGTGTAGCTTTTTTCCACACTGAACTGTTGCAATAAATTGGCTTGTTTCTTCTGACAGCTTAAAGCTTTGAATCGATGTCTGTGGACACCATTTCAGGTTTTTCCCATTGACTCCATTGGGCATGCAATCACATTTCAAACAGCCTGTATAGCAAAAGCTCTAATTATCTGGCTGTACCTGAAGATTATCCCTTGGGTTTTTCTCTGTGATTGTTTCCTTCAGATGCTTTTATTCTACCCTAGAAATCATTTAACAGAATAACAAATTCTCCACAACACTATAGAAAAGACAATTTGCTTTCTCAGCCAGTAAAAAGTCAATGGCAAATGATCCTCTCTTTTTACATAGATTACTTGGCATGTAGTAACTTTTGATGTACAGGGGAATATAGCAGTTCTCCAAGGGACTACAGCCATATCTTTCTCAACAACCTTTCTCACTGCTATCTTGTCAACACCAGCTTGAAGAAAGATCTTGCAAACAGAGAGAAAATTCATGGGGAAGAACATTTCTCAGTTGGTAACAACTTTGTAACAACAATAACAATCTGCCCTTTTCCTTCCCCAGCTACTTTAATATCATCCCAGACACACTTGAAAGTGGCAACTCATTTCAGGCTTATTTGCAAAGGAAAACAGAATTTTCAACTACTTAAATTTTTTTCCGGAGAAATAGCAAGAGTGCATAGAAAAAAAAAAATCAAAGCTAATAAAATATCATTTTTTTTTGGCAGAAAGCAAAACAAAAATTCACTGGAAAAAGCTGACTCATAGAAAAGGGGCTGTCAAAGAACCACAAAATGTTTATAAATGTGGTTTAGAGAAAAGCTGACTTCAGTCCATTTCTTTTGCATTTTGAATAACAGATTCCAGATGCTTCTTCACAAGATACTGCCCCACGTTAATATGCAAATCATGAGGGAGGTTAATTATTTGCTGTAAGGTAATTTTTCTTCATGTATCTTTTAAAAAGTGAATGTCTAACTGTAAACTTTAGAAAATTCAAGTGTCCAACGAATATTTCCAAGCAGCTTATTTTAGCTTGTGTCATTTCAACATGCTGATTTACAGCAATATCCAATGAACAGTTTTAATGGCCCATGTAGGGGCAAAGAAGGATCAAGCAGTAATGGGCTGAACAGCTTCTTAAGCCAGATTCAGTCCTGAAGACAATACACATTGCAATCACACCCTGAAATAAACTCTGAAAGGACACAACAGGGAAGATTTCCTTGTCTCAGAAGGAGACCGTGGATTCAAAAGCTCAACTGAGGAGTCTTCAGTCTGGAAAGTAAAACGAATTTTAACTAACCTTCATCCACATAACAGGAACTTAAGATTTGGTCCTTTAACCAGCAATTTCAAGGAAATGCAAGTGATGGTGGAAAGGTTTACTGGTCTGTTACTATTACAGCTAATATATGTTTTTTTAGCATTGGAAAATCCTGATGGCTAGAGTGCTGAACAGAGCCATAATACATAGAATAGGTCTCAACACAGTCAAAGCCCCCCCCAAAACTAAACATATCCATTTCTTCAAAAATTAAATCTCTTGCATGTAAATAAATGTTACATATATCTCAACTTTCTCTTATTTATATATATTACATGAATTTTATGCATTTCTTCTGTAAGCACTTTGATATTGATATCTGTTAGCTACCAAACTTCCTGTACATTTAATATCACTGCAGATACAAATTATCTGTTGGCATCTACCAGCTACATGTAGCAGCACACTGAAGCTCTTAAACTTGTCAGGGTTAAGTTAGTAATACTAATCATGTACTTGAATTCAGTCAAATACGTGACTTGTTGAAATAGCTCCTAAATTGAAATCTCCATTTGCAAATCATTCATGTAAATGTATAGGGTGGCGCAACTTTTTCTTCTATTATGTTCTTACTGACAAAAGTAGCTATTTTCTATGTCCATTGAGGGTATGCCAGTTAACTAGCCTAAAAAGAAAACACTGGATACATTTTAGAACTGCCTTTCTTCCAAGAAGAAAAAAAAAAAAAAAAAAGAAAAAAAAAGGTTTACTGCAACTGAAAAGCTAGAATTAACAGTGTTATTTTTAACTATAAAATACAATAATATTTTTTTCAATTGCTATTCAACAGCAATGCTTTTAACACATTTAGATATCATTCTACACTGTAACCCATTCCAGAAAATCACTTTAACATTGTTAATCTTGTTATAAATCAAATTTGCAAGCTGTACGAACTTATAAACTTACAACTTCATAGTCATTGCACTTCATAATGCTAAATATTTCTGGTCACAAACATATTCTCTCAGCCTTACCCATAACCATATGAAAATATATGGGATGTAATTTATCCTGGCATTTTTAGTACTACATAAGACTTTCATTTCATAATCTGCACTATATATATTCAATAGACAATGTAGGAAAAAAATATCTGTGCACCCAACAATACAATTTCACTGATGAAAAAAACAAAAGCACAAATTAAATTATATGAAAACTATAAAATTCGGGTTGGGAAACAGTGAGTGATGACAGATTTTATGGCAATTCAGTGTCAATTTAATCACTTTACTTACTATTTTGAAACCACTTTGGATTAGTGGGGTTTTAGAAATTGAAGATATATATATGCACAAATGCAATTTACAGTATGGTGGAAATTGACCAAATGTAAGCATCCATATTCATTCCTCTCAAAATGTACAACTATTTTAAGGCACAATGTGTTTAAGGATTTCTTTCATTTTTATTTCATCCAATAGCAACAGAAGAATAGAGCCAATCAGGAACAGAATAACACCCACTGAAATAAAAGACCATTTTGCCAAAAGGACAGCCTCCATGCAAATTCTGATCTACCTGCTCCTGTTCGATTTATAATAGCTGATTGGATTGCAATCTAGTTGAGGCAACCCACAACGCATAAATGTGCCGTCAGTAGCCATGACATATTAATCAATGGCGATGAGTGCACAAAAAGTCTAAAATACTCTGATATGGCTCTGCTCAGTTTTAATGCACAGTAATGGACCATTTAAGCACAAACCTATGTTCAGTGATCATGCCCTACATCCTACCTGTACATTTAGCAATGCAGTTGCTCAGAACTTCACTTCACTAAGCCCTGTGTCTACATACATATTGAATGTCAATGCTCCACAACCTCATCTTCTAAAATTGTACAGCATTTTGGCTTTGGATAGCAAATAAAATAGAAAGAAATTAACTTTTGTTAATTACATCAAGATTCAAAAGAAGCATAAAAGAAGTGAATAAATTCTGACCAAACTGAATAGAGACTCTTAACTGAAAACATTCTAAATCAGATTTATGATAATCCCAAAGCTTAAATAGAACATCACCTTTTTAAGGTCAAGCAGACAGAACATTATCTTCATGTCAGAAATCATCTTTTCCAAGTTTTGGTGCAATCCTATTTAAAACATAAATCAGATATGCATACTGAGGACCAAGGACAACCAGCTGGTAGTCCACAAGCAAAGTCAGGTGTTTCATATTGATTCTCAGATCTGCAGCTCATCCCAGTTCCTGGCAGTTCTCCAGCTGTGTGCTGAATTTCTAATCTAACAGCACCTGGGATTCCCAATCTCACTGCTGATCACCATGCATAAAACATGAAGGGAAGATGTCAAGTAAAATTGCTGTCATGGAAAAGAGCTGCGCATTCAGGTTTAAAGACAAACAGTTGGGTTCAACCTTAGAACAGCTCCAGTGGACACAAAAAATAACATTGAGAGCAAAAAGGTAAACAAAAGGTTATTTATATGCTGTTTAGTTTTTCAACTATACTGCCTTCATGGTCTTGTTGGCAGGGATGCAGAACTTAACACAGTAACATACAGAAGCTAGTATTATCCACTAAGTCATCTGCTCAGTCTGCCTCGCAAACTAAACACTCAAGGTCAGATCCAAGTAAATCCATAATCCCCAATGTCAAAAGGTGGGACTTGAGGTGAAATAAATAAAGGAAGATTAAAAAAAAAAATCCTTTTTCCTCTCTATTTCAACTACAAAAGAAAACTTCTTTATAAAGAATAAAATATGCTGCTAAAAATCAATCAAGAATTTTATCACATTTTGAGTATATAAAATTGTAAATCTCAAGTAAATCTCAGATAATAGTTTTAAAACAATCAGGTACGGGATCCAGCTTCAGCTGCCTATTAAGAGTTTGAAAACCATAGCACACCATAGAAAAGTATCACATATAAATGAGAAAAACACTTGTCCTCAGAGCTGGTCACCATCCTGAAATGGCACTCCCAAAAAGATCAGAGAAGGAAGAAAGAGGCAATTAGCTCTATAATTGTCATTCAGCAACCAATCTATACAGTCAGCCCTCCCAGGAAAACAGGGGAAAAAATCAAAATATTGTATTTTTAATTAAAATTCTGTGATCAGTATAAAGAAAAATGTAAGATGAGGTCTAATATTTGTTCATCATAAAACCCAATTTGTGTACCTGTCATTTAATTTTCACTGCCCCTGCTGGAGTTGGGGGGGGAGGGGGCGGGGGCAGAAGAGAAAGAAGGAAGGGAAAATAAAAATAATAAAATAATAATAAAAAAGAATGAAAGAATATTTACTGGTATAACTTTGTAAAATAGATTATACCAAAAATACAACCAAATCAAACTGAAAGAAACATGGCATATTCTTCATCTGAGAATGCATCCATTATAATTGATTTGTGAGAGGATGTAGGGGTTGCCCTTCCTTTCTTGGGGAACTCGCATGTTTAGGAACAGTCAGAAGACAAGAAGGAAATGCATCTTAAACGAATGCACAATGCAACATCTCCATTACTGCAGGAGATACAAAAGCTACTGGCCAATTAGAAACTTGAAGAAACACCACCAACAAATCAAACTCACTACCCTTCTGTGGCACAGCATGCTTAATTTAAGGAAGAATACAAGAGTACTAGGACAGACAACAGACTTTCCTGAAGAGACCACATTTTCAATATATCGTGGGTGTTTATCTAAATCCTGTTCTATAAAAGTCTGTATCAGAGATGAGGTTTTAGCAACCTGAAGACAAAAAAAAGTCACTATTCCATATAAGTGATGATAGATGGATAAAGACACCCAAAAAGCTTTTAAATATATGTACACGAGTAGTTCTGTATTTTAATCTCATGAACCAATACAGACTTTGTCAGGAATTTTCCATCTTCACACAAAGAAAGAGCAACACCGCACTGCCTGGACTTGTTCATAATCCTCAGGTCAAAATGCCTTG
This sequence comes from Cygnus olor, assembly GCF_009769625.2. Taxonomy (NCBI): domain Eukaryota; kingdom Metazoa; phylum Chordata; class Aves; order Anseriformes; family Anatidae; genus Cygnus; species Cygnus olor. The sequence goes on along the minus strand of NC_049169.1, from coordinate 39,456,414 downwards.
ACCCTGGATGTGCAGCAAAGGCAAATTCCTAGCTAGAAGTGTTAAAATGAGTTTCAGTGAAAGTCTTACAGATCAAAAAATATGCTGTCACAAGACCGCCTCTACATGGAATTACCTTCCAAAATATAAAATAGCTTGGTTGTCAAGTCAAAAGTTTTGATATGGAGAGAGACATTTATATTATCTCCAGTGCTATTATCTCCCTGTGGGAGCCCTCTTCCTAAACATGATTATTGAAGTGAAACAATTTTACAGCTTCTGCATCTGTCAACTTTTACTTATAGACTACTTGAACAATGGAAACAGGCTGCTGGTGGTACAGTATCAGACAGTTCTGTCTCTCTAGGTGAGTTGATTCTGCTACCTTCACTCTGTTAACAGGTAGCAACCAGGGAGTTTCTGATGAGGTCCAATGATTTTTGTAACACTGATAAACACACATTCTTTACATATGAATCTTACGAGTTACTTTGAAATTACACTTAACATATTCTTAGTGCCACACCATCTGTGACTGTAATCTGGGTTATAGTTTCACGAACAGTGTCAGCAAAGCCATCTTAAGAAGTTCTGATTTCACCCAGAGCCCAGCCACCAGTCCCCACATTCACATTAAAGTTTGCTGCTGTTCAGCAGTACAGTTAAAACTGTGGGACCAGCCTGAAAAACAGATCTCTGCAAAAACTGGAAAGAGTTAGTCAAAAATAACCTCCCAAAATACAAGGGAACAAGATAACTTTATACCAGTGAGGTTGATGTTTTATGAAATGGAATGTAAGATACAGAATGATTGCTTCATCTTTCTTGAGTCTGATGAGAAAGTACTGAAATGAGAATCTGTCAGTGGAGGGGGCAGCTAGAAAAAAAGTCATGAGACTTGCAAAGTAAGAGAAGACTGCAGCCCACAGCCAGCAAACAGGACCCATCTTCCTGCCAGGATCCTCAGATAAGGGCCTGAAAGAGAGCACACTCAATATTGCCCCAGTTCTTTAATTAGGCACCAAACCAATCTCATCTCATGATTGGAAGTCAGAGTCCCTGCTCCCAGGCTCCCTGTTATGTGGTGCACCCACATTTCAGGTGTGTGACCAGACTTTGCCCCCTCACTTTTTGATTATGTGATAGCAAAGCATTGGGAACTACGAGCTGGGAGAGCCTCCAGAAATGTCTGTGGCACCTGCTGATTAGACTTTTATCTAGAAATCAGTATTTATATAACCTTAACTAACAGGATTAGTCACATGTACGTACAAATACAAGATAATGAGTATATATGTTTTGCATATGTCCATCTACATGTACCTAAGCATGGTTGGAAAGACAGTTTAATGTTAAAGTAGACCTCAAAAAAATGAATGTACAGTTTTGAGATGCTAGAACTACTTGTAGGAAGACTTGCTCTTATATTTTAAAATTGCATTATATTCACTTGCGCTGTTTTATTTCTCCACTTAATGAATGCAACTTAAATAACCCTTCAGTTAGGTACTTGGATTTGGCCATTTTATATTCCATAGTCACAAATAGTGAATTCACAAAAGTTGCCATATAGGTGAGGTATTTTAATTACAAAGAGATTTCTTTTTCTTTTCCTTTATCTTTTTTTTTCCTTCTTTTTTCCTTTTTAAGAAATAGACTGGTGAAGATAAAATACAGTGAATTCTTCTGGGATTGGACTTTTCATCCAGCTGTCCCCAAATGCAACATAAGCATTAGAGAAAGCTGTCTGTTCGTTGTTACTCTGAATTTTATAGCAATTCCTGCATATCCTTTGGTGTCATCTGACAACATTCTCATCTTTGGAAGGTTTTATTAAGAGCTATATTATATCATTCTGTTATCAATAGTAGCTGGTACAATTTGGAACCTTTTAATCACCTGGAAACTGTTCTAGTTTCTACAGCAATACCTGGAGAGATACCATGCAGCATAAAACTGCATTTCTAGTGTATCTGGTTGTTACTGAGTAACAGCCATGCTTCTTCACAAAATTCAATTATCTGCAATTACCTTAAGACAGAACCAAAACTTAAACCCTTTCAAGAATATGGAGAAGAAATGCCTAGGAAAACATCCTAAATTAACAGTGAAAAGCCATATAATGTATTTTTCTATGTGTCTAAGTTACAGTTCTGGCAATCTCATGAAGCTTTATGTATTTCCACACCTGAGAATTAGCACCCTATGAAGAAAAACACTCAGACTAATTTTAAAGTAGGAACTACTGGAGTCACATTTATTTCCCTCACATGAAACTGAATAATCAATACTTAATTATGAAAGGATGCAAATTCCAACTGCCTTCTGTTTCTTTTCTTTCAATACATACTCAAATCTTACCCAACAAGTGAGCACTTTATACAGGTCTGATCAAGACATCTGACTGCCTTCACCTCTCAGCACTCTGGCTTTCTGTTGCGTCTCTAAACAGGAACAACTGAGCCACTGTACTCCTCCATTTCTGAGATGCATTATGTGTAAACAGACAGCAGTGATTATAACATGCTTAGGTACTATGACAACTATGGAAATATCTCACATAATTTCATATGAGAAACTCAACCACTGACTTCTGTTACTGTTTTTGGAGTCACATCATAAATCTGGCCACATGCAATTAATGTTCTGTCAATGTACCTGTGCTTTTACATCACGACTCTCCAAGGAAACCTGTCTGTAGCTAATATCATAATGTTGGTGGTGACAGACCAAACCACCTGCTGAATAAAATACACATAGGAGCTCTCCTGCCATGATCAGCTCCAGCTAACAAGTTGCCTATCACTCCTGAGCTGAGGGAACAGTGACAAAGACACAGACTCAGGCGCTATTCTGAGATGGTTTCTGAAGCTTTATCTATACCACCAAAGAGACAGCAGTAGTAGCTGCAGACATTTATGATAGAGGTTTCTAGAATACATTTTTAAGTTTTTCTCCTTCATGTGTCTTTGTGTAACTTTCCCCTTACCTCTGCCTCCCACCTGCTCTGGGATCCAACCATCCATTACTGTAGAAGAGGACAACTACGCGCAGCCATGCCAAAGTTGAACAAGTCATGAGAGAAAGTGACTAGGTCTCTCCAGTCTAAAACATTTTCTGAGTTTAATTTCAGTGAGGAGTAGCATATGACAAGGAACATATTTTTGAGTTGAACAGTGGGAGTTGGTTTAGCTTAATACACTTTCTGAAGTGTGCTACCACTATGACAAATATATATCTTCATGAGGACAGCTTTGCTAGAAAGTGTTGCTGATAAGAATCGGAGAGAGAGGGAAGGAAAACGCAGCCTTCACAGAACTGATCCTGAATCTGGAAATGTTATGTTTTAAATACACAAGCAGATGGCATTTAAATAAATTAGATGCAAAGAAAGGAAAAATTTATATACAGCAGGGAAGAACAGGGAAAGCAAGTTTAACGTATCTGCCAGAGATTTCTGCAGCATTTTTAAGTGATTCTTTTAATGTACATATACCATTTTAACATGTTTGCCAGTATGCATAAAATAAAAGTATCTACAGTGACAATTCACTTGTCTTAATGGAAGTTGTTCAGCCGTCTTAATATTTTCATCTTTACGCTGAAAATCATTGGCTTCTTAATGCAAAAATGAAGTTGCTTCAGGCAAGGTACTGCAAACGTAGCATAATTGATTGTGTTAGGATATCTTTTCAGTTACAATATCCTTAGCAAAAGCAATAAAAGGTGAGCACATACATCCCTTTGAATTTCAGTAGCTTACAGAAACTACCTAGTGGAGGTGGAAGGTTTACAACTAAGCCAACAGAAACTAGGCAGCAGCAATAGGTTTATTTAGCTCTGTAGTTATACAATTCTTCACATCTTTTGTACAGACAGCAATCTCTGGCCTATTTAAGTCCCACTTTAATGTGTTAAATCTTTTCCAAGACACTCATAACCTCCTGAAGAGAACTTCTCATACTCTTTGATGATATATGAAAATATCTGCTTTATGTCTGTATCTATGAGGGTTTTTTATGGCACAGACGAAAGATGTGAAAGCTCATTTTATACATCTGCATACAGACTTTTAACTATTTCTAATATTCAGGACATTATCAGTAAGTGGTTACATTTTGTAACTCACTGTACCAGAATGCATAACTCTTGTTTCAGATTTATTAGGAAATGAAAATATTAATTGTATAGAATTTTTTTGGCATACTTTCCTCATCTATTCTCTTTTTAGCACAAAGGATCCTCAGTGAAGAAGAATGATTGTTCTTGGTAGAACAGTTAAGGAATTTTCCTGACCTTGCTGTTACACTAAGCACGAATGAGGTTAAAATTGTTAAATATAAATGCAAATTTCAAGCTAAAAAAAGAAAATAAACAAAAGCAAACACAAGTCAGTTTAAGTGAGTCGGTGGACAAAGTGTTTTCCTCATTAGTTCTACCTAGTGAAACTTCTGTTTCTCAAAGTAATATATTTGGTGCGTTCAAACCAGCATCTAAAGGAAAACAAATTTTGTCACAGTAGCACATCTGGACAGCATAGTGAACTATCCCAAAGAAGCACAATCCTTCTAACACTGAAAACCTAGAGAGCTACCGAAATGCTTCTCCAGTGTGGCACACATACACAAACAAACAAACAGACAGAAAAAAGAAACCCCACACCCCACAAAACCACTTGTTTACTATTTCATTTATTGATTATGTTGATTAAATATAATAATAATTAAAATTACACATTCTTACAAGCCCTAATCAGCATGAATATGACAGCAGTGTTTCAAAATTGCTGCAAAACCGTTGTTATCTCTGAAAAAGGAATACAGTACAATTATTGCTGAAATCTCTTTTTGGTCTTATCTTTCAGTCTTTCTCCATGGAAGTTGTCATTCCAGCCACTCCGACACTCTGAATATGCAGTAGAACTTACAGAGCTCCTCTAAATTACAGCAAAGCACTCTAAACACACAGCTAACTACTCTGCAAACGTCAGATGAACCTAGGAGAAGGAAGGCAGGGAGCTAGGCAAACCATAACAAGTTCTAAGTGCAGGGAGTGAGAGGAAAAGCCAAGAGTAAAGTCATTTAAGACTCTTTAGCCTGCTTTCACCAAGAAAATAGGCTAAATGGGTGTTGCTCTCTGAGTTTCAAGCTAAATAAAATTGTGCTTCTAAACTAGGGTTCTGTAGAGGCTTTGGCATGACATTAACTCTTCCAGGCTTGGGGAGCCAGTGCAGCAATCTACAGGGTTCAGAAAGCTAACACTAGGCAGAGCTAAAGCAAATACAGAACACGTGTTTAGACAAGACTGGAAGAAAAAGTCCATTGCAACCATTTATAACTCATTTTAGACTCATTTGAACTTGTTTCTGAGTCCGGCTTGAAACTTGGTGTTCTTTACGTTTCAAATGAAATGCAAGAGGCCCAATAACCTTTGCCACAATGTTGAATGGAAAGACAATACCACTGAAATGCATTGCTGCTTCAGTAGGCACAACTACCCATTTCAGTCAATTCACAATAAAAAGCCTTGGGAAAAAAAAGTCTTGCGCTCAGACTGCAGATATTAAAAATGTCTGACTGAGCTATGTTGGTGTTGGATGTGGACCAGGATGAAGCAGCACCCTAAGCTGCCATTTTTTTTTTTCCCCCCTCAGCACAATGCCTTGGTATTATTGAGCTTCATTCCTGATGCAGGAAAAGCCTCTGCTTCACATACAGTGCAGGAAAACCCCAGCCTGTCAGAATTCAGTCTAGTACCCTTGCTTTTTCCCTGTATTTGTAACTGCTCATTTATATGTAAACTGGAAGTTTCCTGAAACGAACTTGAAATTATCTTTATTTAAAAGTTGTCACATGATTATAATTATGAACCAGATACATTCAAAAATACAAAAAGTGAAGTAAGACCTAATGAAACTTTCATATTTACTCAAATAGTGTCACTAGAAACACGTTGTTGTTACTCTGTTAGTTGTGTTATACTATTATTGTGTTATGGGTACACAGCTATCTTGAAGGTGCTGTTTAAATACCGTTCACTGTGGAAGATTGCAGAGGTGAACTATATGATTAGGGCAACAACAGTCATTTCCCTTTCCATCAACAGACAATATACTTGAACAGATTGTATAACACTTCTGTACCATGTTCACATGTAGAGACTGTCAGGTTTCTACCTCCCAAACCTGCCTATTTCTGAGAAAAAAACCCACTATTTTCCTACATTCTCCTCAGCGTTCTAGTTAACTGATTTAGACCAACCACACTACCTACTTCTATCCAAACTAAATATTCTAGCTATGTTTTTTAAAAGGAAAATCCTAGTTTAGCACTTCCTACTGCAAGCCAATCTTCATACATACTGACCAAGGATTCACATATGTAAACCTTCACAAATGCCATCTAAATCTACCACATTCTCCTGTGATGTCATTTTCTATTTCTTCCAAACCCTTCTATAGATGTTTTTTCTCCACACAGCTCTGATCTCACAGTGCCATGCCCTGCCCAGAAAGTAGCCCTCCCAATATCCTAATGACATACAGCCCTTATCCCATTGTAAAAACTAAGGTTCCCAGTGCCTCACTGTGGGCAGAGGCCTAAGCTGCTTTCCTACATATGCTAATCTAAGACAAAGTTGCTGGTGAAAAAAGTTGCTGGTGAAAGTCTAATAAACTCTCTCAACTCTCAGATCTAACAGATTGTTAACAATCTTCAGAAGAAAAAGAGGAAGAGGAAAAAAGAAAAAAAAGAAAAAAGAAAAAAAAACAACCAATACCAAAAAAAAACCTGTGTTCAAAAGTTGGACATGGCCAAGAGGGTTCCTGTTCCAATAATACTATTTACAGCAGAAATCACTACTACCCTTCAAATGTGATATTCATAAGTAAACCTTATTTCTGGTCAAGAACAGTATGGTTAAGCTAACAAACAGACAATCACTAGCAGCCCTGGAGAAGACAATCACAGATGACATCTCTGCTGCAGCAGAGTGAAAATAGCTATAATGAAAACTGCTTTAGCCATGGCTATCTAAAGCGCATTTCGGATTCATGGGTTTTTTAGACATTTAACACTCTCTTACCAAGCGGAAGTTCACACATTTTCCTAGTGATTCCCATCATTTCCATAGAGCTTCTGTGTCTGTCAAAGACCTTATTACACTCTATAACTTCTACACAGAGATTCATCCATCTTTCAGCCACCTAAAAGTCAGACATCAAATTTAAACTAGCCAGATTAGTTTCCTCTCTCCATGGTTAGCAGAGATACTTTAACGTGCATACGTCTGCAGGGATGATTAATTTCTCCTAACTATTGACAAAATGCATCTTTTCTGAAGGCATCTACATTTCTCACATGGTAAAGAAATTGGAGTAGATGCTGTTTTTTGATGGCTACAGTTCAATGCTCCCACTTCTACATTGGTGCCAACTGCTTAGATGACTCATTTATTAGAAACTTAGGAAAAATACTCTTTAAATGCACATGAAAGATGGAGCACGAGGCATTCTCATGGCTTGAAAAAAGCCCTGGCATTTCCATGAAACCTCCGACAATGCAACATTCTGTTGCAATCTCATAACAGCATCACCCTCTCTTATTATTTTAATTAATCATTTAAAAGCCAACTGATGTCACAAGCTGATTTAGTTGAGTAGTTTAGTTGAGTAACAGTGGTTACTGTCAGATTTGGTCACCTTCTTTTTACTATGGGTTAACTGAACAGCATTACTTGCAGTAATGCTGCTAATCTGAGAATTTCCTTGTTTGAGAGGTTTGGCTTCTATTCATGTTCTAATTAAGAGGGGAAGGCAATACCTATATAACAAAAAGAACACATTTCACTCCGAAGAGGATTATTTCCACCAGGGTCTATTCATCTTATTCTATATAAAGCTGCTTTATTTCCATACATAACTTGTCTTGACTCTTGCAAACAATATCAGACTCAAGTTTGCATCATGCCAAGTCACCAGAGAGAGCTCAGCTTCTCCTTAATAAATTCCAACCAGTTACTATGCCCATTATGGTCCTTATTGTACTAATTACTAGAATGCATTGGCTTACCATTTAACATATTTTAGTGCAATACATTAAGACAAAGTCATAGGTGAAGATTTTTTTCCTTTTCTTTCTTATCATTACACTATGGACTGATCTCCCACACATCGTTAGCTTCAACTCGGTAACTCGCAGCATCTTTTCATATTTCAAAGCACTGTTTCAGTACCTTTTGCTAAGGTTGGAGAACGATTTTTTTCCTCTAGAGCCCTGACCAGTTGCTGTTTTGAAGTGCTCAGAGCTTAGAAATGTTTAAAAAAAAAAAAAGAAAGAAAACCACAGCCTCAAAACAGAAGCTGCAAAGGTCAGGGTAAAAGTGACAGTTTATTCTGCGTACAAATGCACTGTACCAACCAAAATGTGTGCAGAGCCACCAGATGTGTTTCATACAGCTGATCAACGAACATAGTAGGTTTCAGTTCTGCTTGCTAAACATGGACTTCCCGTGGAGAGGAGCCCACGCGGGAGCAGGGAGTCTGGGGGGAGCTGCCACCCGTGGGGGACCCGTGCTGGAGCAGTTTGCTCCTGGGGGATGGACCCCGTGGTACAGAGCCATGTGGGAGGAGTTCTTGAAGAGCTGCTGCCTGTGGGAAGCCCCCACAGGCTCAGTTCAGGAAGGATGGCATCCCGTGGGAGGGACCCCATGCGGAGCAGGGGCAGAGAGTGACCAAGAAGGAGCGGCGGAGACGAAGTGTTAGGGACTGACCGCAGCCCCCATTCCCTGTTCCCCTGCTCTGCTCAGGGGGAGGAGGTAAAAGAAGGTGGATAGGGAGAAGGTGTTTTTAGTTTTTTTGTTTTTTTTTTTTAGTTTCTCACTGCTCAAGCTTGCTAGTAATAGGTAATGAATTATATTAATCTCCCTATGTTGATTCTGTTTTGCCTGCAATGATTGTTGCATGATCTCCCTGTCCTTATCTCAACCCTTGAGCCATTTTCCTCATATTTTCTCCCCCTTCTCCTTTGGGGAGGGGGAGTGAGAGAGTGGTTGTGGTGGAGCTCAGCTGCCCAGCTGAGTAAAACCACCAAACGTTCCTTTCCCTCTCTCCTACAGAGGTGTGATGGATTCTCTCTCAGTGGAAGAGCCAGGACATCTTTCAAAAAGATTGTGTATCACTCAGATCAAAACTATAACCATGATGTCATAAGAATGCTATGAAACTCTACAAGCCCTTAGGATGCTGGAGGTCAGATCAGATCAGCATTTCTTAAATTCTTTGATTGGCAACCTCTTAATCAAGAGGCAACCAAACAAACAGCTGACAATCATTTTCAAACACTCTTAAGACAAGACCAGAAAAGTACTACATAGTGCTTTCATGTTATAGATGGAGAAACAAAAACGAGTTATCTTGGTTGGTTAGGGAATCAGGGAACAGAGCACATGTACATGAGTTTCCTTTAAAAATCAGAACAGTTCCCCTTTGAACCTTTTCTTTATATGGTTAAGCATTTTTTTATATTGCAGGAAGTGGTTTAAACTCTTGTATGACACTTTAAAAACTGAACCCTGTTCTTCAAAAATATTCAAAGAGCAAGTGTTAACGGTCCAATCTTGTCTTCCATTGTGCAGCACATTCACTGAATCCCTTGGAAAAATCACTTTCTGAGATTGCATTGAGAACTTTAAAGTGTTTCATGCTGCATAATGAAAACAAGAACTTATCATTTTTGCATAAAGTAATTAATACCTTGAACACACCTGAAAAAAATAAAATGTGTCAGATGCAACCCCAAAGTTGCTATGCAGCAATTCTATAGAGAGACTTTCTAAGGTCCAGAAAAAAATATACTATTTTTTAAGATATATTTTAACACTATAATGTTCACACACATTATAGTATTCATATAGTAAATATTGGTTCATCTCTACAGGCCTGAAGACAAAACAGCAAGGGGATTCACTTTCACCCAGCCTTTCTGTAACATATACATAAAAGTGGATTCATCAGTTGTTCATCTTTCCCCACTTCACAACACTTTCAAAGGGGAAAATAAAAAGCTTTCTGCAAAGCCTAAGGTTGTCCCCAACCCTACAAACCTTATTCACAGCTCTGCATCACTAAATTGCCTTAGATACTTCTCTTTCCCAGGCCTGGACATTGTGAAAATTTAATGTTACTACCCACACTTAAGTTGAGCTCAGGGGTAATAAAACTTTCTTCCTGTTACTTAGGCAGCTTCAGTGGGAGAGTCTGCCCACATAAGATTTGATCCATCCTCGGGAAGATCTCCCCTCTGCTGATGATGTAAGGAACACATCTAGGGCAACAAGCTAGCTAATTTAGACATCCTAGCTGAACGTTGGATGACTACAGTTGAATGATTCCTAGCACGTCTTTGAGTTAGGCACCATGCCTCTAACCCTTGAAAGGCCTATGTTTCTTTACACGTCTAACGCATAATTGCTATGCTAATTACATGGGTGTCTAAATACAGTACTCAGAATAAAAGAAAGTGAGTTTTAAAATGAGTTTTCAGAGAAGCGGCAAATGCATCCCACTAACATTGCAATCCTACAGTCCCATTACAGGGAAAAAAAAAATCTCAGAAATCCAAAACTCTTCACCTGGGTAACTTGTTTATGCAGTACATGCAACATTTTGTCAGTCCTTTATAACTGGACCTGTATAAAGTTTCTTAGTTCCAGTATATGAAATATTCTGTAAAAGAAATTCTGTAGCCTTTTAGTAGAAACGCTTTACTCTTTCTGGAAGACTATGAACACAGGGATAGCTCTGCCTATTCAGTCAAAAGGATTAGTCAGATCAGTATTCTCCTTTCCAGCAGCAGCCATAAGCAGGTGCTAAAGAAAGAGAAAGACCAGGGAAGTATGTATAGCACTCTCTTGAGTATTTCCCAGCTTCTGTTTTCAGAACCAGGGGATGTTCTCCAATGGAACTCCTTTCCAAATACTTGTCTATGCCTCCATTTGGACCTCTGGATTGCATCTACAATCTATTCTGATGAGTTTCACAAATCTACCACCTGCCACAGTAACTGCAATCTTTTAGCGTTCTCTGCACTTGTCTCCTGCCAGCCTCATTGTATGGCCCTTTATTCTTGGCTGGAAGAGACAGTCAGCCCCTCCACCCCATATCATTCACAGCTTAAAGAGTCACAACTGTCCAAGTGTGAAAAGCTCTTGCTTACCTAATCATTCCCCACAGGGAAACTATTCCAATCTCAAAGATCCTTGTAAGAAAAAGCTCTACACATTAAGAAAATGCTTTGTGTATTGCAAACCGGATTAAAATTAAATATGTGACACAAATACAGAAATGTATTTTATATTCATCAGCCATAGAAACACAATTAAAAACCCTACCGCATATCTTTTCAGAATTAAGCAAAGCCCAATGCCTTATCCACCTCTCATTTTAAGTAGTGTTTATAATGATATTATAGTCTTGGAGAAATCTGTTTTTTAAAGAACTGACTTATTTTTCAGAAATGAAATTCATATGAGAATTATTAGTTTAAAACCCTACACAAGCACCTTCCAGTTCAGAGTATGATGTGGAAAAAAAGAGCACGTCTACAAGCTAAGTAGAACTTTTAACTGTGGAAATTGGTAATTCAAATGAGAAAAATCCTCAATTCACATTCATTACCATAATTCACATCAATTGGCAAATATATCTACTGTTCCAGTATATTCAGAAGTCAGCACAGGCCATTTAAGTCCAAAAAATGCTAGTCACTAGGTGGAAAAATGGTTCCCCCACATTCTCCACAGTTCCCAATCATAACACAGGCTGCCAAGAAGTCAGAGAAGCCCACAACAGGCAACAGCAACTACAAACATCTGACTGCAAATAAGTAAAGCAAAAAAGCCTGGCCAAAAGACAGTCAAGTAGACAAAACTGTCAGGACCAAGTGGTTCCTGTACAGCACCCTAGCTGACTTACTACAGTGTCAGATGATGAACAATAAATACCAAGTGCCTGTGGAAAGGGATCTCAGTGATACGTGAACAAATGAACACAGGTCCTTTTGATATAGCAACACCTCTGAAGCCTAACTGTCCTCGACTATGCCCACTATACACAGAGTTCAAACGGACAACCCTGTACACAAAAGCCTTAATGAAGTACACAATGCTTTGCAATGATGATAGAAGTGTACCAGGTGACAGTCCCAAGGTTTTTTGCTTCAGAAAGCACAGGCATGTTTTCTGTATCAACACATTTTCACCATGCGCACTCCCTCACCTCCCAGACTATTGGCCCTAACTTTCCATTTCCCAGTAAAAAAATAAAATAAATCAGCACTCCTTCAGGTTAAAGGCACTAGCACATGCTTAAACTTGGTGATCTTAGTGTTCTGTTGAACCGGATACAAAGGTACCTATGTTCATATTCAAAGAAATTTTTCAAAAATACATCACAGAGAGTGTAGAAATTTTACTTATTATATTTACATTTAATAAATTTAACTTTATTATCATGTAACAAACTTTCCAAACTATTTCCTGTAGTATCACTACAGGATAACTCAAGTTTTCAACCAGTGCTTCATATTAACACAATTTTGCTATAAACACTTGATGAAAAAATACATTTTTACCTGTGACTATTCCTCCTAATCTGGTGCAAGGACATCCAAACTGGAACATACTCACTTCCAATGAGATATTTTAAAAAGATATGCCACAGCATAATGATAACCCATAAAGTATGTTGAGTTGAAAGGCCATATGTTGTAATTGTGAAAGATATTCTGAAACAGATACAGCCACTAGTGCCTGCTGTTACCTGGCATCCACAGTAAACTACCTGAAGTAACGATCAGAGTCCCACTGTTCTTTTTATTCAGAGGAAAGTTTTTGATTATTTTTCCCTTTTAAATTTTTGGCACAAGTAAATCTGTAACTTCCAGTGTGACTAACTTCCATACCTGAAGCCAGGTATGAAAGATACACAGGAAATCTGATGCACGTGCCATGTTTAATAAACCCATCTGCATACACCTCCAAGCGAACACTGCCTGTAACCCATCATTTAAAGAGAACAAGAAATAAATACCACAACATTCTAATAAAAAATTCATGCGACACCCTCATCTAGCAACATCAATTACTTTATCTATCTTCTACACCGTTAGTTGTAAGACTAATAATGCTACTCAGCAGGCAAGGGTTTTAATGAAATAGACCCTGAGTTCCTGGGAGGATCACCTGTGGTTCCAACTGTAACACTTCTGATCAAATACAAGCTTTCTTCCCGCTGCTGAGCAATAGACTTTTCTGGATCTTGATCAAACATGCCCCTAAGGAGGGAGGTGTAATAATATGGTGTAAAATATTCAAGCATATAGGAGAACAAATGATTGTGGTGAAAGGGAGGAGGAGAGGAAACTATTTCAAAAATAAATGAAATTGACAGCTTCAACATTTAAGTCACTTGGGCAGCAAAACAAGTTCACAGCAGTTCTTTCAGTAAGCAACAATACAATTAAGCATATGTTAGCCATCATTAATAAACAACATGAACTAGCATAACAAATACTGCCTTATGCTGTTAGAGGCTCCCATTTCTACAAATATTTTCAATTCTGCTCCCCACCTAAGGCTAAGGCCTCAAGTAATAAATATTACAGAACAAATGTCTCCCAGTGACTTTCTAATGAAAGGGAGGCCAAACTATACATATATATAAAAAAAAATTAAAAAAAGAATGAAGAAGAAACTAAACAGTAGTTACAGTTGCCGCATTCTCTTCCTAGTGTTCCACTGCCTAACATACCCAAGTGCTGTCTGCTTTCTGCTCCTTTTAGTGCGAGACAGGAGAGGGGACAAATTGGCTTCCCTTCCTCTCCAGGGAAAAGAGAAAAACTCCTTACTTATTGATCCTTCCAAATTAACCCAGACATTCCTTACCTTGAAACCTAGTAAATTCCAGTCTTAAATTTCCTTTAAAAAAGCTGACAGTGTCCCAAGCTCCAATTGAACTTCATGTTCTAGGGGAAATCTTACCTAATTTTGGCAGGGAATAGGGCACTTTAAAATAATCTTCATAAAATTCAATTAGTCTTCTTGTAATATTTAGAGCATAGTCCCCTGATCCTCTTCGGATTGCATCAGGCCTTGCATACAATCGTACCTGTTAAAAAACAAAGCGATAGAGTGATCATTTCAGTGTCTACATATTAAAGTTCTGCAACCTGCAGAGGTGAACTACTCTAAGGTCATTGTGAGGTGGCAGGGTTATTCCCCTATAGCAAGATGTAGCTGTCATCGGCTTGTCAAAACATGCTGTGGCTGAAAAATGGAACTTAGACAATTAAGGTTAAAAAGTTGAGAAGTCACAATCTCCTACTTGTTTGTGTTGCCAAATAAAAGAATTAACACTGTTTGCATCAAAATAAATATTCAAAGAAAACGCTTACATGTGTTTGCTAGAGATATGATGGTAGGGTGGATTAGTATAATGGTTCTCTGCCTACACTGAATGTAGGCAAGATGCAGTGGTTCAGTAGGAGGAAGTTCACGGTTTGTTAAGGCACATTACATCAAACCCTGAAAGTATTAGTAGACTGTGAAGAAAAAAATGATCATTCTCCTTTCTTTTCTCTGGCAGTGACACAGTTACCCTCGACAAGCTACAAAACACTGCAGAACAACCATTTATAAGCTCATCCTTATACACAAACAATTAACATTCCCCAAACCTCCATGACTGCTTCAGGCCTCTGTTTTCAGCAAGCAGAAAGTTAAAGCTGTTTATACAAGTCACAGGCTGCTGTGTTCGATATAGAATTGCGCACACATCTGCCTGCACGGAGCACCAAGCTGACCAGCTCCTTTTCAGATGAAAAAGGTAGCGCAAGGCACCACAAGGTTATTCGTTATTCCCTGTCCTATATAAAGATGACATACAGCTTATGACAACTGTTAACCAAGAAAGGCATAGAAAGGGGGGCCACTTTCCATACTCCCTCTTCACATGCAGCCTGATGGCCGCAGCCAGTGATGGAAGAAGCGTGTGCTTTGTCACTGGTGGCTGTGGCAGAAGGTCTCTCCCTGCCGTTCGTAATGACCTAATGCTTCCTGTGGTAGGATTTAATCCCACTCAGGGTTCCACAGAAAGCACCACGGCAGAAAACAGAAAATATCAATGCAAACATGAAGTGGAAATTTCAGTTTGGAAAGGTTCCTACATGCCCTGTTCTGAACCAAAAAAAAAAAAAAATTATGGGATTTTCAGCTTCAGTAAGAGCATTACCAAATATTGCTTTACTGCTCATTTCCTGAACCAGTTCAGTTACCTAAGTGGAAATCAGATATCGAACCTCAATGCACTGCACCTGTCAATTCTGTTTTAAACCACTATCTGTTTTTATGGTCATTCAGACACATTGCTCTGCTTTGCTACTAACTGTGTCCATCTTTATATTTATACCTTTGTGTCATATTACAGATCCAGTACACAATCAGCCATACACAGTTATGATTGTAAGGCAAAATGGATAACAGTGTAACCTAATGAGACATGTAATAAAGCAGACTTCTCATAATCACCACCTGAAAGCATATAAAACATTATCTAAACACCTCAAAGTCACTATATCCATTTATTGCTTCCATCCAAAGTTAACAGTGGCATGTATATTAAACATTCCCTATCAGCTAAACTACACATAATTTTTTATTAAAATAGAGATTAACCACAAAGTTCCTAATTCAAACTTCTTGAAACCTTTAGTTTATGAAATGATGCTAAGAATCACAATTAAATTTGTGATGAACACTGTCGTGTATCATTAAACCTTTATACACAATTTTGCATAATTGCTTTACTGGCACAGTTGACTGTATCAGCATATTAGAAAAAGAAGAGTCAGCCAACCAGGTATGCAAAAAATCATTCAATTTGACAGTGGCCAAATGTGTCCATTATAAGGATTAGGACAACAGAAGGGAAGAAAATAAAAAAGTATGTAAAAGAAAAATCAAGGCTCAACGTGTGCCTTTTGGCAAATGCAGAAAAGGCATTTAAAGGTGTTGATGATGGCGCCCGGGAATCAAAGCTCAAAAACTGCAATGCTACAAATTTTCATTTGATACCTGCCTAATATTGAATATAGTTCTATTTTTTCCCCGTGAAGTGTATCTCTGCCTGCTTAGAACAGCTCCAGACCAACAAGGCTGTATTGCTTAACACTCCTAAGCTGGAACACAGCTCAGAAATTATCTGTGCTGTTGCCCAGGTCTTTTAAGCTTTGAGGCAAGAGGCATTCCCAAAGCATGCCAGCCACTTTCAGATGACAGGATGGCTCTACACAAAATGCAGCTGATGCTGACACACTCTTCTACAACAAATCTTCTTTGGCTACTTCACATGATAGTTATTAATTTGCCCCAAGCTATGAAAGACCGAAGTTTAGCTTCTCCCACTTTCTTAAGGAATTCAAAATTACATGTCCCAAGAAAATACTCTAAATACTTCTTTATAGGCTTTTCTGAACAAAAGTGGCTGTATGCAAGTTTAGTCTTCACCTGTCATATCTAATGATTCCCACTGTTAAGAAAAGAAATCAACATTCTGTCCAGAAAGGGTGTGAAGGGAAATAAAGGAGTAAAAGGTAACTGGGTGGTGGTGGCACTCACACCAGAAGACAGCCTCCTGGGAGCTGGGTCTGTTTCTGCCTTCCACCCAACATCCACTGAACATAAAACGTATGAAGAAACCTTAGACTCACTCTTGCCTCAGAAAATTCCCTCTGGGTGAGCAGAGGGCTGCTGCATGGGGCTACCTGTGGCACTGATCACCTGGCTGGCTGTTTCAGGTGATGCTTTCGAAGGTGTCTCCCTCATTGGTCCAGATCTCAATCTGAGGGCAGGTACACATAAGCTTGACATCAAAGCCCCTAATTTCTATAAGCCAATGTCCTTTAATAGGTATAGGCTCATCTTGGCCATCACTGTTTTACCTCCAAGTCCATAAAATAGGGAATGTGTTATTTCCTTAGCTTATACAAACATGCTCAGCGTTAAGCAATAAAGACTGTAAAGTGTTCAGATACTGCTCTAACAAGGAGCTTCAGCAGATAAACCAGAATGAAGATTAAGACACAAGATTTGTGTTTAGCATACTTTTTTTTTTCCACTTGTTTACTGCTTTCATTTCAGAAGGCAGATAAGCTGCATTACTTTGTAACTAAATATGTTGGACTGAACAACAGTGCATAATTATTACGTACTTTCCCACAGGCTGTTTGATCATTACACTAGAGATTTTTTGATTTTACATTAATTTAAATAAGAAAACAAACAGATAATTTTCTGCAGGGTCAGACCTAAATATAAATAAAAGTAGTACATGTTCTGCTATGCAAGATAAAGAGGATTCTAGCTTATCTGCATAATTCATCACCTACTGCAATGGCACAAGTGTATATGGACCACTCACAAAGAAAGGGCTCACAGTATTGATATTCACTTTGAAATAACATTATTTTCTGATTTCTTCAGCTCTCTTGTATTTTTGCTCCCTTAACCAGATCTCACACACATTCTTATACATGTAAATCAGAATGCCATATCAGACTTGATATGAAGGGAAAGTCTGGGGTATTTTACAACTTGAGCTTCACTCTGCGAATAGAGAGAGAAAGGTGCCCTGGAAGGCTTGCAGACAAAGACACTTTCACAGTAAGGGTGGTCACCAAAACTAAACTAGCAAAGCTTTGTCTTGAAAGCTTCAAAGGCACCTGTTTATCTCCCTAACCTATAGTAGAAACTTAGACCCTCCCTTTAGAAGACTACTTCCAGCTATGACTTAGATAAAAGTTAGATGTCTACACTAAATGTACTCAGTTTTGGTTCGTGATCTTGTCTTCCACCAAAATCAGTACAATTAGCTGTTTATTTGTAGCCATGTACCCACAATGAATGTCTACACAGCATTTCAAGATCAGTTCTCATGGATCTCTGGGGTTTGGAGCTATGCAGGCGATGTTAGGAATAATTCTTTATGCCATTGATAACTACAAAATACATATTTAGAATGCTGCAGCTGCAAAGTTAAGGACTTGGAAGTTTAAAAGTGTTCATCATCAAGACAACCCACACAAACCATTTCCTCTTGCATACCTGCATTTGGGTGCAGTCCTTGATTACATAATCAAATGCTGTCTTTTACTGCATGACTTTTGCTTCTTTCAAAAATGGACAGTTATTTCCCTTTATTACCCTTTTTATACAGCAACCTGAGAGTATGCTACTGCCTTGCAAATATAAGTGAAGCTCTTTTCCACAGGCTTTGCAAGATTAGGTGATATTAATATTTTCATCTAAGAAAATGGAGAACAAAGGAAGACAAATTCTGGGTGCTTATTTTGACACTTCTCAGTGTCAAGTATAATTAATATCTCTATAGCACACATTGAAAGCACTGTTCCCATTACATCTTACTGCAGCGGTGAACACTTTACACAGCTTTGAGTCTGGTCACAGGTGTCTTAGTTTGGGTATTAAGAAAATTAGTAACACACGATTAGTAACTAAATGAGACTGTGTCAGTTTATGTAATTCACTCAGCATCTCATAGCAGCTCCAGTGGCAGAGGAAGGGAGGGAGCTCGAAGATGGCACAGCCTCACAGCCACCTGACAGCCTGCACCAACCTCCTCGCAAGTATCGCGATAGATGAGGCAGGGGCTGTTGAGACAACAGACATATTCATTATCCAGTGGTGCTGTCCTGATGTCACATTGTTCCTCATGTGTCTAAATGAGGCAAATATAGGAAAAATTTTGTGTGTGATCATTGTAGTAATGATATTTTCGTAATACCTATAAATATGTGGACAAAACAAAGTTCACATGGTGAAACAACTCTGTAAATTTTGAGGTGTTTATTTTTTTTTTCCTTCTTTCCATCTCTATTTGCAATCATTAACAACCTTTCAACAGAATTTCTGACTATTAAGAAAAAAAAAAATCACCCCCTTGTAAATCTCTTGAATGGAACATACTTCCTACGACCAGTCTGAAGAGCTAGATCTGCATCTTCAGCCCTACAGCCCAGACCTTCCTTTCAGCATTTATAATGTGCTGTTGTTCTTATACAGTGCAGCCATGGATGCAGGAGACACGACACACTTTGCCAGAAATCATTTTCACTTTTGTAAACAGCAGAGCAAGAAGTTAGAGTTCCTAAATGAAATTGCTGCACTGCGTATTTTCTCATTCCTTTCTAACATGAGCAAAACAGCATTATTTCCCCTTGTTTCCCTTCAAGAAACCCTGAGCTATTTTCAGTAGAACTTTAAATGGTGGCAATACAACAACTACAATCAGATACCATTGTGGAAAAATCATCCTTGAAGACTAATTAAGGAACATTAGTAACCTAATCCAGGTTCTTAGAATGACTTTGGCAGCATTATCAGCTAAATCATAAAATGTTCCTGAAACTTGTATGGTAAATTCCACATACCTGTCATAAGTGATCAGTGGTCTCCTCTGTTTTCAGTCAAAAGTATTTGCTGTAAAAAACTGCACTTTCAAAATGATTTTGTATATATAGCAACAGCTTCTGTAGTATCTTTTAATATTTCAGCATTTGATACATAACATATGTCAAAGTAATTTAAAAATATCTGTAATGCCAGGTCACCAAAACAGATAAATGTGATTGCAAAATGAGAGCTGTTTCCCATAGCGAGGGACAGTTGTGATATATGCTAAGAAATATGTAAGAGATTTAGAACAAATCACATCGAACCAAAGCTAGGTTATTAACTACTGTGTATGAGAAAAATCCTCCTCTCTGATGCAGGTAAAAATTATTCATCAAAAAGAAAGCTAACGTTTAAAAAAAGACTTGTTCTTGTCTTATTATTTCATAAAATTTCAAAAAAAATGTGAATTAATAACCATATACAAGGTACAATGGGTGAATTCTGACAAGTACAAACTGTAAATAGCGGTGAATATCCTTACTTCTGGTGAATATGTTCACAAAAAATGTTTCCAATGTACCAAGGACTAGTGATATCAGTTCATAATAAACTCAGGATGGAGTTTAGAAGTAGAACTGTTCTATTTTGACATTTTAAAAATGCAACTGGTTTTTCGGTTTGTTTTGCATTAAAATTCAAGTATGTGAAGAAATAAAAGGATGAAAGGGATGAAGAATGGTAAGAAAAAAACTACAGTCATTGTTTTCCATTCTGTGAAATATTTTGGGTCAAACTGAAGGCTTTCTTCAGTTCTGCTTTGCAGGTAGGAGGAATATGGAATACATTCAACATTCTGGCTACAGAAATAAAAAGTCAAAATCTATTATTCTTTATAGACATTTAATTGCAAAGGGACTGTTGTCCAACCTCCTCCCTCTGTAGGAATTCACCAAAGATAAAGGAAGACTGGAAAGAACCTAGGTGTTTTCCCTCTGACACTAGGGAAAGACACAAACAACCTGGCTAGAAGTTCCCCAAGCCTGCCCATTTGCTTCCCCGGGGAATTAAGAAAACTCATGACTCGGCAGAAACCAGGATGTTACAAGCAAAAGGCTTGCAGGCCTGAAGTGTGCCACACACTACAACCCACCTATTACTTTAGAATTAAATATCCACTTGTACATTTAAAGCCTACTCTTGAAGGCATTCATCTATATGTCACCTTCTTTTTCAGCTTGTGCATTCCCTTTGAAAAACCTTCAGTCTTGCAGTGGAATTACCTTCTTAGGAGAGTGACACCTTGTTTGATATCTAGACATATTTTTATTCTTTTATTTATTGCAACAGTGAGGAAATTGTGCCTTGAGGAAAATAGCTCTCTGCTGCTCGTAAGCAACCTGACAAAAAATTTAGACAGTGATGACCACTGCTTTATCTCTGCCACAACATCAGCTATAAATTTGCTGATCACGATAATGCCATATATTAGTTTCGTCCAACAGATACCAGATTCAGTTTTCAAGATCTACACACCCTGAATTAATTCTACACGTCATATTTTCTTTAAAATTTTATCCATCTTTTCCATGACTTAAAACCACTCCAGCTGCCACCACTGCCTTCACTGATGCCCTGAGGGAGTTACAGCTCACTGGAAGAGAAATACTGCTCCGAGGGAATAAAAGCACCTCTGTTAGCAAGGGAAGGCTTGTGAGAACAGATGGCTCACTGGGCTGTAATGACCTAACACGACACCTGTTGAACTCAAGGGAATGACTTTTAACTACAGGGGTTTTAAATCAGGTTTCCAGAGGAGACAAGGCATGACCAGCTCCAGCCCTGGGCTAGGGACACTTTCTCCAAGGCAACCTTCACCACCAGCAGCTGCCCTTTCTACAGTCTGTGTTTTCAGATCACTTGAGAAGTCCCTGTTATGCAATGCACGTGAAGGGGGCATACTTTAAATGCCAATTCTCTGGTCACAGCTACTGATCATTCAGATCATGAGAAGCAGGAGCACTGGCTGGATCTTATATCACACATGCCAATATCTCTTTGCTGCTTGTAAGCATCCTAACATAGCATTTACTCAGAAATGGCCACTGCTTTTTATCTCTGGCACAGCATCAGGTACAATAAGGCCAGCTTGGATGCTGACAAGGGCAGAAGAAGCATCTTTAAGTCCATCCCCCAGTTTAAACCATCCGCTACCATGGATATTTCCACAGACACGACTACAAAAAAAACTTTCTAAGGTAACCCCATGCAGAGCCTTTGCCTACAGCACTTTACATAGGACTATGGGACTGCCAAAGACCTGAATCTACCTCTCTTTCTTTTAAGTTGGCACCATTGCAGCATTTTTCCAAGTGAATGTGGCTGATGTTCCAAGGATAGCATCTACTTACTTTGCTACTGTGTATGCCTTCTCTGATTTTTCTATCTTTTGTACATTTTCCTAGATGTATTGAAGTTTGAACAGTCTGAGAACAAATGAGGGTATGGAAATTGAGCAAAGGTCAGATGACAACCTTAAATCATTGTTTTCTCAGACAAATATGGATTAGGTAAAATGGTATCAACACAGGAACCCACTTCACAATTAAGGACAGTTTCCCTTCCCACCAACTTGAAGCAGAATTAAAAGTAACTCTGTCAGGTGTTTCAAGCAGCTCAAAGTGCTTTCCTGTTACAAACAGATGTTTCTGCACATCAGCTGGTGTCAGCAATACCACCCTGGGAATAACGTTCGTTCTTTAATCCCTTCCTCAAAGCCAGCAGACTACACATGAAGCGCAGCTTCTTGGGAGGCCCCTACAAACTCGCTCCAGTCCTTTGTGTGGCTATACCCAGAGGCTCAGCCCAGCACTGCTACATCTGGGGTCTGACTCACAGTGATTTAATAATCTCAGTTCAGGAAGGAACTTATGCATACGTTAAATTTTAAGGATGTCTTTAACCTTAAACATGCACTTGGATGTTTCAGCAGGCCCTAACATTTCAATAGAGCAGCAGCTTACAAATTGTATAAAGGGGGGGAAATAGTCTTATGCTCTTTATTTGAAGATCTGCTACTTCTGCAGCAAGTGAAAGCTGCAAAGCACACGCAGTTCCTCTGTACTTCAAAGACTTAATTACCTTATAAATTGAGATCACTTTTGTGTTTAATTTGCTCACTGACTGTACTTCAGGTATTGTTTTTATTATTGTTACAGAGATAAATGTTCACATTTACACATTTAATAGAGAAGACAGATGGATGCAGCAGTTTTGCCTGCCAACTCACTGGGTCACTTCTGCAATTCTGACATTGCATCTCAAGTGAGTTTTCAAATCTGATAAATTCAAAAGACTTACCATTTTGACATCATCTTCTCTACACAAGCAAACAAGCTCCAAGTCAAGTTCCACTAAGAAACAGTATGAATTGTTTCACCTGAGTGCATAGCTCCACATATTTTGTGTGTTCAAATACAATAAACATTACAACTGAGAAAGGATATACTGATGAGTGAAGGAAAGAATGAGAGATAGCTGGAGTGAAATATCAAATCTGCTGTAGTGAACATAGTTAAACTCTATAATGGGAAAAAATGACAAAAAAAATGCTTTGTTTCAATTTCCTATTCATTATTCATCATGGACAATACCCAGAAGAGACTATATAGCAATGAAATGTGCTTACTGAATACCAAAGGGACAGCTCATCTTTGTAAGGAGAAGACTTTCCTCCAAACTCAGAGCAGTCATACACAGCACTGCTCTGAGCCTTTTTGGATATAGTTATAACCACAAATATTTTATTAGCTTTGTGGTTTTTTGTTTTGTTTTCTTTTTGCCATGAGAGTTCAGTGACCTGATACTTTATAAGGAAACATTCTTTTGCTGGAGGTTGGAAACAACTTTTTTTTTTTTTTTAAAAAAATGTAAACAAACATCACCTTCACATCCTCATTAAAGACAGCTTTAACTGGTTTAATAAGCCAGTTAAAATAATAGAAAGCCGTCATTAAAAGTAAAATTTATATGAAAGAAATAGTCACGGATGGACTTCTACCGGGAAAGAGCTTTCTCTGGAAATTAAATGCAAACACAGAGATACCTGAATATTTTTGCAGGACAAGGGGAAAGAGGCTTTGAGCACAAATGAACCCGAAGGAGAAAGAAATCAAAGAAGCTTCTGGAGTCCACCTGACAGAGAGAAAATGAGGAAGATTAAGCAAAGAAATTGTCAAATATTTTCAGAGTAAAAAGAGTTCTGTGTGTCTTCTTTCCAACTAAGCATGACTGTATGGGAGAAGTATCTAGTTGCCTCATCAATTTCTCATCTGAACAGAACAAATCCAAGTGTTTGCTGACTGCTTAAGCCAAAAGTGCAACAATATATTCCCCCAGGAGACAAAACTGTCCTGCAGACATGCTACAATTTCTAACTTGAGAAGAGATCATAAAATACTTCGGAAAGTTAATGAGCTGCACTAGCATATAAATCCAACCAATGCTCAGCTGGCATGAAATAAAATACTATGTCACTGACCACAGTGCCATTAGACTAATTTAGAGCACTCAAAGATCTGTGTTGTATCGTTGAAATGGCTCGGGGACAGACAGTGAATGTGTTAACAACTAATGTGTAACAAGTGTAATTACAGGTGCCATTGCAGAGCCAGTTAAGCCAACTAAGACTGCCACGATCCCACCACTACACAGTCATTCAATCTCAGTTCTTCCCATACATCAGCACTAGGGCTCATTTCCTCACACAGTCAGCTTTCAACCAGGTGAGTAGACTAACTACACCAACCAAACAGGCAGTATCCAGGCAGCCCAGCTTCTCCACCTGGCCACCCTTGTCCAGTCAGTGCCAGAGTCAGCAAGAGAAAGCATTTGCAGAGGGAAGAGGGGTCCACGCCAGACTGGATGGAGATAAATTCGAGTCACTACAGAACTTCAAGCCAGGAGGAAAAAAATCACAGTAGCAGGGAATTCAGTGTCTAAACTGTTGAGATTCACAGTAGTTAAAGCTCCTTCCAGTTCTTTGTAGAAGGTGAAAAATCAGCATAGCTTTAAGAAACAAAGCACAAAGACTTACATTATTTACCCATCACACATAAAAATTCTGTATCACAACACTGTGGCAAGATGATGGGAGAACAGCTTCATCTTCCAAGAAAAACCTTCTGCAATAGACATATCTCGAAGTTTTACACCAGTTTCCATGTCCTTTTGGTTTGACTGGGACGGTATTGGCATTTAAAAAAATTTCATTCATTGGCTATCGTATACTTGAAGCATTTGCTTCACACATCATTCATAAATAATATTTTATCTAACCTTGGATATATATATAAAAATAAAAAAAGAGTTATAGAAGACCACAAGTTTAAAGAAAGTGCTAACAAGTGACCTACAACATTTGACAAGCTATGCGGCAAGACCAGATTCACCTGGTTACTGACTGCTCTGTTACAAGCACATAGATGTTACCTTAGAGCAATTCCATTTGAAATTACAATCTGCAACTGTTATAACTGCTGACTTATATTTTAGCACTGTCTAGAGGCCATCAACATGATAACAAGGCTCCACAGTGCTAAGCCAGTTACATAAATAGGAACAAGGGTTGACTGTTACCCTCAGAGCTTTCTGTCTAAAAAGAGACAGGCAAAACACATGGAAAATGCACTACTGTTATCTCCATTTTAAAAATGAAGGATGGAGAATGATAGATTTTATATCAATAAGTAAATCTGAAAAAAGAAATGGACACAAAATTTGAATGTCTTCACTGCCCTCAACTGATGAATCATTTTTTCATCATAAAACATAAAATTACTATTCTTAAAACACTTTTTCTAGAAAATAGCACCTTTTCCATTAAAATAAATAAATAATCCTATTTTAACACACAGCTTAAAAAAATAAAAAAATAAAATAAATAAAATAAAATAAAATAAAAAACAGACCTGAACTATATCCCAAGCTATAGACTGGGATCCCTGAAACTCCTCAACTTTAGAAGACATTTTGAAAACTGAAGTTCCCTAGGTTCAGTCATGTTCAGGAGTAACCATCCCACACCCATAATAACATCTTTTAAGTGGCAACCATTCCGAAACTATTTAGCTTTAAGGGGAAAGGATATTTTCTTATTCATTTAAAATAAAATACTTTAAGAGTTTTCATTTAAATGGTCCCCTACAAAATAGCCGCTAAGTATCACAATCCACTTGTCCAGAGCACACACACCAAAAAAAAAAAAAAGAAATAGAAAAAAACAGTGGAGAATAGAGACAGGCTGTCCATGACAACACAAAGAAGATTATGGCAAAGGCATGTCAGTACTTTCATGTTTTCTATTAATTCAGCAAAACCACAATGTGAAGTCTGGCGGAGATAAATTCTGCCACACTCATGATACTTTTGCACTAAATCCTTATCAGTATTAAGGAAAATAATGATAATTTGTGATAAAGGGAACATGGCAAAGCATAGCACTAGGAAAACACATTTACTCAATGCATGCCTTGTAATGACAAAGAAGCAAAAGAAACACGGGGAAGTATCTCCTGAGTTTAAAACTTAATGGAAAAACTGTTTGCAAGGTAAACAGATTGCAAGCTAAACAGCATTGTAAGGTGCTGCACCCTTTAACCCTTTGAAACTTGTTGGCACTGAAGAAACTCAGTGCATCATCGACAAATCTTTGCACTATGCTGACATAAGCACATAATACTTTTTCAAAACCAGTACCTAACCCGTAAGAGTGAGAAAAAAGACGCACATGGGAGATTTTGTGCTCTGACTAGTATAAAAGACATAGCAAAACAAAAAACAGGTTACATCAATAACAGCTGCAACCATTTTAACAATGAGAGTTCCTTCAGGCTAGAAACTTGTCAGAGCAGAGACACACCATTTGGCCAGTAAAAGCAAAATCCATAAACCATGAAATAAGGAAACAAGAAATCAGAATTTTTCATATGGATATACACTAAAATCCACTAAAAAAATTATTAAAGGCTCTGTTGAATGTCAGAAACAACTATTTCAAATGTGTTTAAAAACCCTCTAAATACACAAAAAAAAAAAAAAAAGCTAAACTTGCTAGAAGTATCCAAACACTTTTACACAACTAGCCTCTGACAAAACCATGGGCAGAACAAGAACTACTTCTTCCAGAGAATATAAATTGTTGGAGTTAGATACCTGTCAATAATGTCTCCATCTCACAGCTAGAAGGATTCCAGCCCCCTTCTGGGCATACCAATCTCAGTGTAAAACACAGGAATTAGAAAAAAAAATTACAAAGCCAAATTACAATTATAAATAGAGTAAAGCAAAATAGAAGGGCTGAGTGAATTAGAACATTATTCCTATCTGATGACTCCCATCTGAGAAAGATCAAGGCCACAACCAGGGACCAAAGTGATTAACCACCTAGCCAGCAGCCAGTAGAGATGTAGATGAGAAGTGGCAGATCATACACACACAAACAATCTGAACTGGCAAACAGAGGATTTTTGCTGCTTAAGAGAGGAGAAGCTGCAAAATCCAAATACTCTGACATATGCAAACTTAGACAAAGATGATAAAGAAGGCTCAGGGGCATGTTGGTTATTATCTACAGAACACATAACAAAATATGAATTGTTTATATTAAAATGAAAATATTATAAAATACTTAACTGCAGAGTTATTAATTAATCCCTTCCAATTCCAATTAGGCCCTTCCAATATATGAAAAGATCAGGTGTTTATGATTTCAAAAAATCCTTTTTGCACATTTTGTCATTCAAATTACATGCCCCATCTTAAAATGTCCACTATTTAGGACATATTTTTTATTAGAAAGATGCTAGTTAACCAGTGTTGTCCTCTGCACACCTATGGAAAAAAGTTGATTACCAATTTGCTAAAACTTTCTGATCAAAAGTGGCATAGCTCAAATGCCACATCTGATTTACATCTGGACAGCCAGCAAGTCAGCTAACCAGATAAGACATGGTTAGATCTGGATCACCGTCACACAGGTTACCCAAAATAAAGCAATTTATTGAGCGCTGACCTATTTATTCCTACTGACTTGCTGGTTAGCGTTAGATTAATAAAGTTCATTTATAACAGGATAATGTCTAAGAAAAAACGGGATTAGAAACCTTCTTTATAAAAAAAAAAAAAAAAACACACCAAACATTGGAATGATTCCTTCCCCGCGAAGCTAACTAGCTCAAAATGCAACAACGGGGTTCAACAGATTATGGTAAAATTGAAAGAAGAGAAATATTTCTGAACTAGACTTTCCAAACTTATTTGCTGCAAGCAAGGCAGTCACACTGCTGGCAAAACTGAACTTGTACTAAAGCTTTAAGTCTTAAAGAGCCAATCAATCAGGCAAACATGAAGCCAGAATTCTGCAGCATTTTTGCCACAATCATTCCTTCAGCTCCTAGCACAATAAACAGACTGCAGAGGTATATTCCTTTGCTGACAGTGGAGCAGATCGCTGCTGTTTGAACAGGTCTTCCTTCTCTTTTCTCAGCTGATGCAGAAAGCTATTCCCCTGCTTAGCTTCCAGCTGACATTCATGTCAGTGTAACAGCTTCATTAGCCTTTCTTTTTAACACTTTCTTTGAGCCTAAGATAACATTCCCTCTCATGAGAAATACCTTAACTGCACAGCGCCAGGCAAACCTTGAAAATCGCAGGCTTTATTTGCTCTCATTTTATCCGTACCCACAGAATAAACTATTTACAGCCGGAGGATTTGCACCTGCAGGTATCCATATTAACAAACATTAACACAAGTTATTACAAGCAATATCAACAGTGTATGGGCAGAATGCAAGTGCATTTCCACACTTCAGCGGGTATTGACATGGACAAATGCAAAATCATTTGGAAGCTTTCATGGGATGTAAGCACTGTAAAGGATAAAGTGGGGACTTTATCAGGAAGCTTTCTCTAGGTTCAGTGTATTTCACAACAGCCCTCCAGCAGCTTTTTTCTAAGTTTTTGGCGCTTGACTGCTGTTGGCAGGGCAGTGGGTGAGAAGGACAAATGATCTGATCCCACACCACAGCCTCTGTACTTAAATTATCTGCAAAAAGTATCAGCGAGGAGTAGGAGTCTGCTCTTGAAAATCTGACTTCTGTAAGACACAATCTGCAACTAATGCCATGGGGATGGGAGAAGGTTATTAAAATGGGAACGAGGACTGAAGGTGCTAGGCAGAGAAAGTATAAACTAATATTCAGTTGAGACCCTTCAGACCTGCCTACGAAGTGAAGGAAACTGCTACCAGAAGCTTATAAGAAAAACATCTGTATAAATATCACTGGCTAATAACTGCTGCCAGTTTTGCCTAAAGCTCTCAAGTATTTTAGAGGCACTAGCAACAAGCTATCTACTATGCTTTTCCCATGAGGGTCTTTCAAAGCCACTGTCTCCTATTAGACAGAACATAGGAGGAAGAAAAAAAAATGATGAGGGAACATGAAACAAATCCCAGAGAGCAGCATTGCTGCTGGTTTCTGTGCTCACAGCGCTGATTGATTCCTTCTGAAAAGAAAGGCCGAAGTTGAAAGCCTTGCCTGGTTCAAGGACGAGTCAAGCCCATCATTAGCACCCCAAAGGATTAAACTTTGGGGAGCAATACCACAGCCGGCTCCCAGCTGATGCACTTCAGGGCCTCCTGAACGCCGCGCAGCCAGCAGCTGCTCCCAAGTGCCTCCGTGCATTACACTTACAAATGCAAACAGGCCTTCGGACTTCTACAGCTGCATTTGATCTTTGCTCAGCTTGCTCATGAAAAAATAAGAAGGTTAGTAGGTCATAGATTGTGTTAAACAACTACTTGGGTACTTTGCTTCTGGTTTTCTTCCTAACAGAAAGAAAGCACCTCATTACTGGCAAGTAATAATAACAACCCACAAATCGCTATGGTGAGCTTGGTTGCAGAAACCTGTAAGCTTTTGGAGGAGAGGGAACACGGAGACAAGAGTGACCACCGCAGCAGCCCAGGTTGTCCTACAGAGCAGAGCAGGGCAGGGAGGAGCTGGTAGGTGGTCTGGCATCGCTGCACCATGCAGTCCTGCTTCGCACAGAGACACGTGTGCCACAGAGGCCGAGCCGTGCCTGAGCTAATAGGCCTCGACTCACAGCACAGTAAACAACCTGGGCCATGACGCTGTACTGACATTGCTGTCCCACTCTCGTTCCAGAGGCAGCTATATCAGCACCAACTAAGGGATCACCGTGCTGTACTTGAGCTGTACTCTGCTCAGGATTACTCATCTCCCCCTACAAGAACAGATGCGTTTCGTTTTACACCAACGCAGGAATGGGGTCACATATGAGCTGTACGATAGCTTTAGTCAGCTCAAAAGCCATCGTTCTCCACATTTTTTTCCGTCATTTTCTGCATCTGAACACCATACCACAGACCCTGAAGCATCAGGGTCCATTGGTCTTCTCCAACCCAAGTTTCACTGATGCATTCATATGCTCTGCCAAGCACACTCACGCAAGACCCTAAGAAGTGGCTCTGAATGATGATTTTACTTCAGCATTACTGCTGAGATTGCTCAGGGCTTTTCAGATTCTCGAGCAATAGGCATTCTGAAATTTCTAGTATAGCATCAAATGAAAAAATACCAGTTTAATAGCTGGCCTTTGAGTTTATAAAAAGTGAAGTAACATCACATGCTAGAAAGAGCAGGTATTTTGGAACCAACTCCAACACCTAGGTCACTGAGGGATCCATAATTATGGAAACAGATAAAGTTACTCTAAGTCACTCACATTAGAAAGCACAGAAATGATCTGATATCCTTCATTCTCTTTTGGCCCTGCAGCTTAAAAAGATGAGCCAAGAAAGCAAGTACAAGATGAAGGGACTGTCTACACTGAACACTGCAATGTTTAAATACCTGATCTGTGATGTGTTTACTCACATGATTGCAGCATGATCATAACTGTACAGTCTAAATTTACGAGTGGTGTTTCTGCACCTTACCTTAGTGGGCACTTTACCTGCCCCTGCAGGTTTCTATACCAGTAGATCTCCTAGTTGTACATTGCACTGCATTCATATAGATGTATTCAAGGACTTAAAATCTAGAACAATATCAATATCAACTCAAGCACTTAAGTACAGGAAGGGATAGAAGAATATGACCCTGTGAACAATTCTGTCTCATTTATAACTCTCCCATGATACAGTTAGTGGTATCCTGAGTTCAATCTGTGGTCACAGAAACAATGCCTCTGACAGGTTTGTACATTTTAATATAAACCGTAAAAAAAGAGCTCTGGTTTAGAGGTTTCTTGTACACTTGGGATTCTGGGATTTGTTTACTAAAATGAAGAAAGTAGAAGGGAGCAACTCAGAAAATAAGCATATTTTCAGCTGTATGTGGGGATTGGAGGCCATTTGCAGTCATCTGTGGGCCATGATAAACAATATAGCACATTATACTGCTATAAAATGCTATCCAGAACACTGAATTTTAACTGGGAGGGAAGGGATTTTATTATTGCTATTATTATGATTATTATATTACTATATTGCAAATAGGTATTGTGGAGACACAGCATCAGTGATTATAGAGTCTGTGATTCCACAGTCAGCTATTCGAAAAGAAAATTCCAGCTTGCAAACAGTTTGCAGATGTTCAAGACTACATTCATTAAAAATATATTGTCAGATCCAATCTGGAACAAAATGCAAGTTTGCAAAACTCTTTCAAAGTTGTTGTGGATTCCTTTTTGTTTTGATTCCAGTGTAAGCACGTTCTAAAATGAATTATGCTTCCATTGTATATTTCCCACAAACAGTGTAGCACTGTGCCAATGCATAATAATTTGAACTATGAAAATTATTTGCAAATAACACAGGAAAGGTATTATTATTATTAATCTGATTTTATCAAAAGAAATAAGTCTTAAAATTATTTTTATGCTATTTTCAATTACAAATGTATCTTGGTCATCTGAATACTACCACTATAAGCTATAACCCTCTCTGGTAACTGGTTTCACCACCCTGGGGTTTACCTGTCTGCATTCCAAGGTCCATCTCTGATATTACCTAGCTGTGTAACTAATGAAGAGGTATGAGAAAGTCTGCAGGCAGATAAAAATATGAAACTTACAGACAGAGGTCAGCTTACCCAGGGATTCAAGAAGAAAACACCAACACACGATGGCATAAAACCATAGTAGGATGGAAAATAAAAAGATAGTTTAGCTGGCCCCACTGGGAATCACCACCTCCTGTCATCAGTGTGATCAGAGCTGGTGGAAGATGGCAGCTCAGCACCATTGAGGGTCTGTCAAAAGGAGCAATGCAGGATAATTCTTTCCCTCCTGGCTGCTGCCTGCCTGGCCAGCAGAGACTCTTTAGGTGTCCTGTCAGCAGCCATGAGCATACTAACATTGAGCCTACTAGCTCATTAACTCCTAGGCATCTTTTGTGTGCATTATCAAACAATTCTTTTACACTTTTCAGGTGTGTATATCCCACTTGCAAAATACCCAGCTAACGATACCTGAACAAACCAAAGAGGGGCTGTAACAGGCCTTACCTTTACAACAAAATTCCATTACCCACAAAGCCAGAAACTGAACAGACATTAAACACTGTCATACATTTTCTTACGACTTTACAGAATCAGGACCTCTATTTTCACTGCTATCAATGAATAACCAAGTCATTTATCTTTATATGAACTTAAGAATAAAATACAAAATACGTATATTTTACTTAAAACCCTGTCTGGGGTTAGCCATACTGGGCAACTGTGCATTGCCAAGCACTGATTTGATTTTCATTATACTGTACTGACGGCAAAGTCATTTATCTTTTTTCAGCTCCCAGTCTCCTTTTATCTCTCTTTCTTATGTTTCTGTATTTTTCCTCTATCCTGCAGTGTTGCTGAATGCTGATGAGCAGAAAATGGTACAAAACCACAGACAGTCCCTTTCAGATGAAAAGTTCAGGTATGGAAGGTCCAACTTTTTTTCCATTTTGGAGTTCCCACAGAAGCTGCATATTTAGCATTGTCCAAATATATAGGGATTGATTACATATTTCACTAGCTGTCCTCCTCTAGACTAGAAAGACTTCCAGACAATGACATGATGTGTCTTTCATGGTTCTAATATTCTCTTTGCTAGGAAGAGGAGAAGGAAAAAAAAAAAAAAAAAACTTCATGTCTCTGCAGTGTTGGATGTCGTTAACAAAAAAAAAAATTAAAGTGACCAATACAAAAAGTTTTCCACCTATCAAAACCACAATTTTCCTTTCTTTTTGGCATTCAACTTGTTATATTTGTAGGTCACTAGCATCTTCTAAAATCATGAAAATAGAAAATATAAAGAAAAAAATCTTACCAGTCTTCTAGTACTTAGGCTTTAAGCATCTCACTAGGAATGTGCAAACAACTGACTTTTTCAATTCATGAGCCAAACTTGCCATTCTTAATTTGTCAGTACTGACTTTAATTTGTCATAACGCTGTTTCCTACCAAAACAAGAGCAAAGTATTTCATGTCATGTCAGACAACACCTTCCTCTTGAAATAAAGCAGGATGTTTCATTTCCTAGGATTTGTTCAAAAAATAAATGTAGCAGAATTATAGCCACAACACTACAGCTTGTGGTTATAGTGATGGTTCACAAAGCAGAAACCTTAGATGTCTTTCAGGTCTTAAAGGTCTCTGTGATGTATATGTCTGCATACAAGATGGTGTCTGTGCCTCCACTATATGTCAACAGAGATCTGTTCAACAAAGGCAATAGAAGCCTAAAAGTGATTCAGAATATTCCAAGACAGATACACCTATGCCCAGGCAGCTGAATCGGACTAAAATACACTCAAAAAGTACTATAGATGGCGGTCATGACAACTGTCTTGCAATTTTTAATGTTACTACACTTGTCACAAAGCAGTGACCTGAACCCTAATTACCTATGTCTTCTAGTAACAAACTTTATATTCTCTTTTCACCTGTCCAGACCTATGTAGTATTACACGGTCAAAATCTTTTTCAGCAAGACTTTCTGGTAAAGTTGTTTGAAAGTTTCCTGCCACAAAACAGAATATGCAACTGGCATTTTCTTGCTAGTCATGAACTCTTCTGCCGCATCATCAGAGATAAGCAATAAGGAATGCATCCAGAACTGACACGGACACATAATCAGAAAAGTGTGCAGTCTGTACAGAATTATTCAGAATAGTCATAGGTACAAAATGCTGCAGGTGGATCTCATGGTACTGAGTGGCTGGCTGATAAAATGGCAGATGAAATTCAACACTGGTAAGCGCAGAGAAATGCAAATGGGCAAAAATAACCATAACTATACATATACAGTAATGGGAGTCTAAATTAGCTATAACTCAGGGAAGAATTCTTGGAGTCACTCCCTGAAAATGTCAGCTCAGTGCTCAGCAGATATTCAGTAGGCAAACAGACTGTTACAATTGATTAAGAAAAGAATAAAAAACAAAACATCATCATGCCATAGT
This sequence comes from Cygnus olor, assembly GCF_009769625.2. Classification (NCBI taxonomy): domain Eukaryota; kingdom Metazoa; phylum Chordata; class Aves; order Anseriformes; family Anatidae; genus Cygnus; species Cygnus olor. The sequence continues at coordinate 39,422,438 of NC_049169.1, read as the reverse complement.
ACAAACTCACATATATAAACCTTGAGCACTGCAGGCAGTTGTGGCACCACCCCTCTCTCTTGCTCAGAATATCAAAACAGACACTGTAGAACTTAAAAGGCAGAGAGAAGGGTGATAAGAATAAGAAGAGATGGGAAATGAATCCCATACAAGGACAGATTAAGTACTTTTGAGTTCTGAAAAAGGACAGCTAAACCATCTGTAAAATCAGGGCTGGTGCACAAGAAGTAAATGAACAACCAGTCACTGATCCTCATGACAAAAGAGGCAGCCAATGAATATGTGGAATAAATGCACTTAAGACATTAGACATGTATGTAAAATACAGGTCATGTTGCCACCAACTGCTGTGGAGAGCAATGAGCAAGTTCCCAAAATGGATGATGTACATTCATAGAAGGCAGGTCCTTTGGCAGCTAGCAAACTAGTCGCCCTTGTATAATTCCAGGCCAAGGTCCTCAATAGCTGGAGTTGAGGAGAAATGCTCCATTGGTTGTCATCTCAAAACTGATCTCCACACAGGACAGGACAAAATATCATCCTCTATGGCTGTTCTTACAATAGGAACGTTTTTGAAAAGACTGAAAACAATATTTCAGTGTAATCTAACACATGACTTATAGGCCAGCTCTGGCTCTGGGACCCTTGCACAATACCTGTTCCTACTGAAGAATACAGGTTTTATTTTTCCAACTAATGTGACCAAGGCAACTAGGCTCCAGGAAATAATTGTAGTGGATTCTTAATAAACAGGAAAGTGAGGTACAAATAAAGAAAATGGTAGAAACACCTGACTCCAATGGAAGGCTTCACTTGTAGTCAATACAGACCAAACACTTGGCATTAACTTCTCCACTTCAATAATAATCAGAACAGCTTAAATTTGAAAGTGTGACACCTCAAGTCAGAGATTCCCCAAATAATTGCATAGGCAGTTTTATGTTGCAACTACCCCACGGTTATGATAGCATATCGCTAAAAAGGGCGGTTGTGCATTTCCACCTCTTCCCAAATTGGGTCCGTGGACTACCCAGATATTGGGTAAGATGGTTCAGTCAAAAGGTTATTAAATTTTCTTGGTAGTTTCCCTTTGGATTAGTGCACTGAACAGGCTCACTGTTTAGCCACTGATCATTAGATCCAATACAAATGATATAGCAAAAAGTGTGCAGGGGAGGTGAGGAGAAAACTCCATTCTGCAGCAGCTTTCAGCTACAATGCGTTATATACAACATGACGGTGCAATCTAAAGTTCAGCAACATTACTTGAACTTGTTCTGCTTTATTGAAAACACAGGAGTCCTTGGACTTGAAAGACAATGAATTTGAACTGACTAGATGCTACAAGGCAGCCACGGAAGAAGAAAGACAAAGACATGAAAATCTATGGTTAAGAGTTAGGTGGTAGAGAGAAGCATGTGCAAGTTTAGCTGAAGTAGTTCAATAACTACAGAAAAGCACTTCAACTTGTAGATGTTTACCATAACCGTTATAATAATTCAACTTTATGAAAACACCCCAGCAGCAATAAATCCCTGTATTTGAGAGGAAGCATTTTTCAGAGCAGATAGGTTCTGTACAGAAATCAGTTTTGTTCTTTTCTGGACTTTCTCAGGTAGGTATTGCAAGGTGTTATTGTACTGATGACTTCAATTAGGGAGTAGACTGAATAACTAAATACATGTAAATACTTCAAATGCTGCTAAAGCACACACATATATATAAAAGAGTACTCAGGATATTTCTTCTTACCCATCAACCCCTGAATAACAGAACTATGAAAACAGGCAACTCTACCAGCTGCACTATGATTCACCAATCCTTTTTATCCTCGCAGTACTTCATGGTAGTATAATCATTCCCAGTCATGTGTGACTCATCAAAGTATTTTGTTGTAAAGACAAGTGTTAATAATGTGCCCTATTGTAACCACACAAATTACAAATCTTAATTTCCATACCTAAATTATGCTTTCTCTGAACTTTTTCTGCTGCTCAAGCAGCTCTCCCATACAAGCTAGTTAGGTGTTTTGAAGTTGTTTCATAGTGATGAGTCCCAGGCTTTCTCAGAGTCAGCCTTCTTCATCCCCTTTCACTTTTTCAAGTCTCATTATGCTTTCCACATCACAGTTTTGAAAAGGTTCATACTAGGTTCTTAACTCCAAGCTACCAACATATCTTCTCTGTATGCCTTAAAAGGTTTATCATGGCCAGAAGCTGATACAACTTTTCTTGGCAGACAAATTACATAAAAATTCCTATGTCAACCCAGAATGACCAATCCTCTGTGGATCACCACAAACTACATGATAGAGAGACACAAGTTTCAAACTCTCTTTACTAAACCAAGTTATCACACACTCCCAGGGAAGTCATCTTTCTTTTATGTTGGGGCCTTTAGTATATTCGTTGCTATCCCTGACAACAACAGGCATAATACTTTTGCGTAGAAAACTTAGAGACTACTGTATTTCATAATCCTATGCATATTAAAACTCTAAAAAATGGTCATATAGGTCAAAGTGCAGATTTAATGTAATTTAATCTGAGCTGCTCCTATTAACTGCCTACATTTCCAATTCAGCCCAACTGGGCTTGGGTCGAGAATAAATGTTAAACAGCTACAGCTCCAAGAAAAATAAATGGGAGGGTGGGGAAGGAAGGCTTTTTATTGTAGTTGGCTGATGTTTTTTTTGTTGTTGTTGTTTTGTTTGTTCAGTATTTTTAAAGTACATATTAAAAGCAAATACCACCCCATATTTCACAGGTGGGTAAAACAGCAAGTCACAATAAAGCATACCAAAGACCACAGCCCAATGGAGAAACCTAACTAAACCTCAGAGAACTTGAGAAAAGTCTCAGGTTCCAGAAGAAGCCCCAGCTACATGATTCTTCTGAAGAAACAAAGGGAATGGAGAAGAAATAATACAAGTTCCTTTTGTAGTAGGAACTAGTATAACAAGAGTTTTTAAATTCATGCACAAAGGCAAGCATACACTTTATATGCATCACATTCTCTCTGTGAAAGTAGATAGACAAATGTTTGGATGAACACAGTTTTCATACAATCTGAGCATGGGATCACAGGAAGACTCCCAATACGGGCAGAATGCTGCCAGTAGCTTTGCTGGTGCTTATCTCAGAAAGGTATCCAGTAGAAGTCCTGTGGACTGAAATATATCATATATATATATAGAAATATATCAGAAATACATATACCTGTGATCCCTCCATTCTCTGACTCTAGAACTGCAGAGTTAACACATTTTAAATATATAGAGATGCTAGGGAATAAAAGGCAAAGGTTAGTGAAGAGAGGAAAACCAAGTCTGGGCATCACTCACTTTCCATAACCCAAATCCAGTTATCAGAGGGAAATTATTCCTTTTGTCTTGGCAAAAGCCTTATTTACATCTTCTCCGTCAACAGTGGTAGCCAAAAATTTAAGTGTTTGTTTTATGAATGCATACACACTTATACATATCATTTTATATGAAGCAGTACATTATCACTCATTGACATTCCCACATACAAACGAGGCTTCTATGTGAATTACAGAGGTCAGACAAAAAACTATATTATATCAAATTTTCTCATCAGGTATAGATCAGTCTCCTTTTTCTTCTCCTGGTACTTAAAGGAAAACAATGAGCTTACTCCAAAACAACATTATCAAATTTTTAACATACACGAACACTTCAGCAAAGTAAAACCCACAGCGTGATCTACTGTTCAACCATGGACTGTGATCTAATTAGCCAGAGCACTGGAGAACTACAAGAAGCGCATATGCAGTGCGTGAATGATTCAGTAAGTATACTTCTTTCTTTGAAATTATTCCATAGGAATTTGCTTCCTTTCTTCCTCCTCCACCCTTTATTCCCTTCTTTTATCTTTGCAAACCAAGGTACTGCTTGCTGTCCTGAGGATACAAACTCTAATTGGGGTTCCAAGCTGCCATGACTACCAAACTGCTTGCTGCTCTTGAGAAATGGGGGGTGGGAGGGGAGAAAGTGTGGGTACTCCCAGAGGTGCCCCCAATGAATGCTAATAACTACCTCCTGCTTCTTAGGCCCTCCCTAGCTGTAGTCACTTCAAATAACATTATTAGCCTTCATGTTCTGTCCCAAACCGCCACACAGCTCCACTGCATGCTGTTAAACAAAACATGTCGCTAAATATTTTTCGGGATAATCCACTGTGGGATAACTTTTTTAATACACATTAGGTCATTTACCCTTCAAAGAGAAACATAATCTGCTTTCAAATTATGCTGTTCCAAATAAGAAGATAACAGGCTCAGTCCTCATCTCTGGCTGCTCTTGCTATGTCTCAACAGCACAGAACAGACAGAAAGCTGCCAGGAAGGCGCAATTGAGGGTTTCCTAAGGGTACCACTCCGTGGAGCCAAGCCAAAGCAGCTGGTTCTCTGCCACCTGTCCCCATCCCGCTGTACAAGACAGGTGTCAGGGGATGGGGCTGTGTGCTGTGCTCAAGCACTTCAGCAGCCACCATGAGAGATAATAGACTCAAGAATGAAACCACCACCTGCAAAGCACGTAAGAGTCCCCACAGCGATGCCCACTGTGGCAGAGTTCAGCCAGTGCAAAGGACCCCCTTTGTGAGCAGCAGGGAAGAACACGTAAACCACTGCAGCCAGCCTTCTCCAGCCCTGGAAAAGCATGTTCACGCTATGACGCTGTGCTATGCCGGCATCTGATAAAAATCTTCTGAGCATGTACGTGAAGTGTGAAAGCACCCAACTGGAAAAATCGAAAGTGTCGTTAACACTACGGACACCTTCATGTAAAACCAAATAAACTGGATCCTCTACAAGTACAAACAGGCGTAACACCACAAACCAGAGAGCCTTTCCCACACTCCAGGGAGCAAAAAAAAATACAGAGATAAAGCAAAAATAGGATGACCTTTGTGGAGGTTTTCCAACACTAAAAAATCAGGTAAAAGGCAAGCCTAGAAGGTGAATGTTACAGATACATGACTGTCAAAAACTGAGGGGTTAGACAGGCAAGAGTTATGAATCTCTAAAATGAGATGGCTATAAAAACTGGAAACAAATAGGCTAAATTTCTAGTTTCTCTACGAAAAATATGATTAAAACTTACCTAAACCTTGGAAGAGAGTCTTGTCTATAAATAAATAAAAGTACACATCACTCTCCTCCCTCACAAATACTGTATCTGTCACTCAGCTAGATGTCAACTAAGACACCTGCCTCAGTAATCCATTTTCACTCCACAGAGCAGTGACTATGGTGGGTATGCAGGATAAGGCTGGTTTGACTGACAGATGTTCAGGCTGGTGCAGGAATGCATGTGCCTTTATGTTGTCCTGCAGTGAGATGCCTCCTACAGATTGTTCGGTACTTCATTTTTGCTTTTCTAGGAAGAGCATGACTCTTACAGTAACATGTTAATAGCGTTTCAGTACTTCGGTGGGTGTCAGAAAGCAGAATTCATGTTGATGCCAAGGACAGGGACCTCAATGAATAAGTTAATGAAGTCAAATATGACAGCAGAACATAAGAGGCATAAGAAAATATAAAAGAATGTAGCACAGAAAGCAGAGCACAGATAGAGTGTTCAGGCTTCACTATGAGTTGCGTTGTCACAGGACATACTACTAAGCATATGCTCATTAGGACATGAAAAGAAAATGAAATAGTCTTTCCTCCTCTACCTCCTCGCTTCTCCTGCTTATAATGTTGGAAATGTAAGGAATTCCAGGGACTTTTAAGTCCTGTAAGCAAATGGCAGAGACGTACTTAGAGTCCAGTACTTAGAGTCCTGGACCTCTCTTTCTTGTCATTAGCCAGAAGAGACCTCAGATGCAGCAATGCTGTCGAAGGTACTGAATTACAGTCAAGCTCCTGGGCTGATGCTTGTCACAACAATCACATGTGCTGCTTCTCTCTCCACACCCTGTTATTGCAAGCCTATGAATTAGCCATGAATTAAGAGACCAAATTGTGCTTATTTTTTCCCCCAACAGTCTTCTTGCTATTATCTATGAAGTACGTCACTACCACCAGATACTTAAGGTTGATCTTCCCAGCCAAAAACAAAACAGAACGGGATACTCAAGCCTTTCAACTCAATAATATTCTTTTCAGAGTGCAGCTGAGAATTTGTTAATAAAATAAATATCACATTTAAATACTGCATGTACTACAAGTGCTGACCAAGAGCATTTTTTAAAAGGAGTAAGCACAATACATGTGCAGTGTTTTCCTAGGGCATTTGACTTGCAAATTCAACCAGAAATCAATAACAATGGATTGCAAGTTTGCAATTTATGTTTTTAACAGATTCCCTGGCATATTCAGTTTAGCATGGATGCTGATCACATAGGTTTTTGTTTGTTTGTGGCATATTTTGTAGCTACAGTATTTAAAAATTAATAGACAAAAAGTCATTTTCAATATACAAGAAACAGAATGGGTAAACAAATATTGATGTGGTGAATCTAGAAAGGCTACAATTTCTTTGGATTACTAATGTACTAGGGCTTCCCACTTAACTAAACAATTCACAATAGTAAGCACTGAAGTGGGTAAAGAAGTATTTGTAGAACCGGCCTTTACTGCTGTTACTACAGAGGAAATTTCATACAAGCAAAAAAAAAGCACAAACAACTAATTTGTTCATATGTGTGTGTGCTTTTCTAGCTCCGTATAACTGCATACCTCCCATCACATTCTTTGTGACATGCTTCTTTTTTCTTTTTTAATAGATTGATGAAAGCTCTTTGGGGAACACAAGAGCGGGACAACTGTGTTGATGACCAGAAATTAATGAGTATCATCATATCATTATCATAGCAGCCTTTGAGGACAATGTTAAAAGTCGGCATCGTACCAGGCTTCAGAAATAAGCCTGGTGCTTCCTGCATTAGCTGCTGCTATCTGTTTATCAGATACATGTGTGGCCTCCCAGTGGTGAGTGATGGGCTAACAAAAGTTACTTTTTACATATTAGGTAGGTTTAGAAAGCAGAGCTCAACTTTGAAGCTGGGTAAAATTTAGGTTGCAGAGGAAGAAAACTTAATTTTAATTGAGGACTAATTCTACTTTTGATAGCTAAATCATTCTGCTGTAGCCAATTTGCTCACCCACAAAAAACTATCTGGTATGTAATTGCTTCGGTGCTGATTAATAAATAATAACTGATTATGTTATGATGGAGAGACTATTTGCTGGCAGCTAATAACCAGCACCTGAAGAGAGGGCCTAAGGCAGAGCCTCAGGCCTTTAACCCAGGTAGTCATTAACTGACAGAAAATGATTGGTCTTGAGGTCATTATTGCTATTACCTACAAATATTAATATATTTTTCAAATATAGAATAATTTTCTAAAAGCTACAGGCTGGACTGCACAATAAGCATGGATTATTTTACAGAGAACTGATGTTTGCTGGGTGTGTTTTTTTTTTTTTAGCAACTAACAAATGATGGAACCCACTAGAGAAAGTTATTCTGAACAGTTTTTCAACCTCTGTTTTTGTTTGTTTGTTTGTTTTTTAACTATTAATGAAAGTCAGGTCTTCAGTCTCCTCAGGCTGATCGCCCAGACTTCAGGCAAACTGCACTGCACATGAAGGAATACCCAGCCAAGCTCTTCAGCATCTCATGAATGGTTAGAATCATGACACTTCTTCCTGTCTTAAGGACAAGTACAAAACCATGCTCACATGGCACTGAACCTAAAGTAACAAGAGAAGTGTGATGTTCACTGATCCTGACCTACCTCTGCTTATGCGACTTCATTCACAGGCCCTTTCCAGGCAAGAAGAATTTTTCACATGTGCAGAAGCAAGTGACTACTCCTGCATTGGTGCCCTTTTTGAGAGCTATCTATTTCAGCGATGCCAAGGCAAACTGAGGGAGTCTCCCAGACACAAGCTTAACAGAATTCACTGCAGACACTGATGCAGGCTCTCTGCAAACCAGTTAGCACTATGGAAGCAGTAATTATCTTATTTTCCTTTAGCCAGATTATTACAGCTCCACCTCACTGGACAGGATAAGACCTAGCTGTACCAAAGTACTGAATTAAGATCTTTACTAACCAGGAGCTTGCGATCTCTAATTATGTCTGAGATAAAACAATAACACAATAACAGCAGTGCAATAAAGCTTGGCCTTATTCCAGTTACCTCCTCTCATAGATCTTTCTTAGCCTCAAGGTCTTTCTCTGTATCATGACAAATTACTCAGCACTGATGACTGTACAGTAATGTTTAATAAAACTAAAATCAAGACCCACCCAGCCGTAGAGCTCTCCTTAAAATGTCATGTGCATGGATTCAGACACCCAGTGAAGGACTTACCCTAAGCAGCAGAACAAGCTCTGGTCAGGCCCACATACTGCCAGTCCTGCAACATATGCTACGACCAGTTTGGATAAGAGTGGGAGCAGCCAGAGTGAAACCGTGCAAAATTCTTCTTCCAGCCCTCCCCTCCAACAGCATCATCACCCAGTCTGCCAGCCAATTCTTAACTGCTAATCATTATCACCAGCTCCAGCACCACCTGCACGTGCTCTTCTAACCCTTTCACCCAGAACTCTTCCTGAATCCACTCCTTTCCACACATTTTTTCTTTCTAGCAGATATTTGCCCTGACAAGAGCCATACGCTTTAAAACTGCAAGTTGTCACTTCATTTCCATAGTTATCTCCGCACCCCATTCACAGCAGAAGAATGATAGAAGATGAATCTCCCTGAAACATCTCTTTCCAGCAATGCATTCATCTCCGCTGATACACTCTGTCCCTGAGCGCTCACTCCTTCTACTAACTGAAAGAGAAAGAATTAGCAGGGAAAAAAAAGCAAAGAAGAAAAATAACCTATGAGACAGGTGCAGGAGACAGCAAGTTTTTATGTTCACCTGGCTACAGAACAATAAGAAACAGGGGGTTTGGAGAATAGAAGCACAGCTTAACATGAAGTAAAAATCAATCCAGATAGGGGAAAAATGAAGCTACAACAGTAGAAAAAAGCCTGGTGGATGGAAAAGACAAATAAAGACAACAGTGAGGAGAAGAGACGCAGAAGTGATATGCCAGACACTACAATGCAGTCAGCGATATCTTGCTTTTAAGAATTACTGACAAAGAACATACGTATGAAGTGCGATTAGGAAACACAACACACAAGTAAAAACAAACAAGTATGTGAAGGTAAGCACAGCCTTCTAGATTATTTTGCTGTGCAAAGATGACAATACACAGATCCCATGATTTTCACCGACTACAGCTGGCACAGCTGCAGTGCGGTATAAAGCTATACAAAGATCAGCTAAGCCTCTTCGTAACGATATCCCTGCTCCATCAATATACCGTTACCTCAGGAAGCACCCTGGTAGAACTACACTGCTCCCTAACCCACAACAGAAGAGGTATCTGCACCTCAGTCCCTTCTGCAGGAATCAAGCTGTACCCAGATAAAGGCAGTACCAACAATGATCTGAATCATTCCTTGTAATCCCAGATGAATCTGAGCAACAAAGTATATAACTTTAATGCACATAAGAAGGCAACTCTGCTTTTAAATTACCTGCTCTGGAAGGGATTCTGATCAGACCCATATGGACTAAAGAGTTATGGTAATGATTCCCATACACTGAGCTGTGCTTGCACAAGGCACAACTTGTCTTAATTCCCCTTTCCAAGTTAATTTTAGTGTGTGAAATACATAACTTCTCCATGTCTGCAAGAATTATATGATATATCAGTATTATTACTTTGATTGACTACCTATGTTTTCTAAAATTCAGATTCTATTTATAATATGGTATGTATTTGAATCTTGTGCTTGGGTTAAGGTTAATTTTGAGGTCAATGTCATTCTTTGAGAAAAACTGAACAGTTAACATGTAATCATTTTTGAAGAACAAATCTGCTTTTAATATCACTGTTTCTTTTACTCCTTGGAGAGTTTATCTACCCTTGACCACAGCAGTTTAGTAAGACTGGTCAGCTGAAAGAGAGATGAGATTTTAATCATTAGCATGCTTTCAAAATCTGAAAAGACATTTTCCCCAATGCTCCCCAAACATTTTGTGAACCAAAACCAAGCTCATGAAAGCAGAAGTGTATGCAAGCTGAAATCTTTTAGGGGTCTACAGAGTAAGTATAATGTACATTGCGTTAATTGAAGAAAGGTTCCTCCATGCAAGAAACTGCCCATCAAAATGCTTCATCATGGGGGTTAGGTTCTTTTTCTTGAACATTCCTTTATTATTAGGAGATAACTTAATTTTTTCTTACATTTATGTTGACTTGCCGTGGATACTGGAGCAAGAAAGCAACTTCGGGGGAAACTCAGAAGTTTAGATTGCATGTCCCAGGAGTTCAGATAATTTCAAAAATTCACCTAGGTAATGTACACAAACTCCTGAGATTGCAATATAAAAGTGATGAAAAGATGGCTTACCTCAGCAGTTCATCTGAACAAACCCAGCTCTAAACTGTTTACCGTAAGTTCATACTGTGAAAGATACTATTTCAACAAATCTGAACAAGATGAACAGACCACTGACAAACCGAAAAATGGCAAAAAATATTTAACCAGCAATTCATTGTAAACTATTTTGGTATTCCTGTGACATTAATATATCTCTGTGGTAGGGACACTATGAAAGAACAAGAGATGCAACTCTAGACTTAGAGAATTTTATGGGATAAGAGACCATCTCAAACTGTATAGGCTTTTGGCCTACAGGTCTTTGCCAAGATGATTTACTAATTTGTGCAACTGCTGGCAAAGTTCTGTACAGTTTAGTCTGGCTGGAGGAGTGAGTATACATATGTATGTCCTGCACGTGCTGAAGAAACAGACTCAGACATAACTGAGGCCCCAGTAGTCACAAATTCCTACCAAATTAATCCTTTATGTTCTCTTTGGATTCCTCTTAAATCTAAAGACTTGAGAACAGTTTTGCCAAATATCAGAACAGCAGAAAGTAACAGTTATTGTCTATATGACATGAGCGTACTTCTGTCTTCAGGATATCAAATATCCAAAAGCAGCAGAAGTCTACAGCATATGAGCTGCAAATAATGTTACAAGGACATGAGATTCTCCTTAAGGCAAAAAGGAAATAGGCTGTATCTTTCAAATTAATAGTTCATCCCTCATCTTGCATGTATTTGCTTACACTGATGTTGGAAGATGAACTGTTTGCAACCGTTTTTTAGATTGCCATAGGACATGTCAAGAGTGAAATAACACAGGAGTATCATGCATGATGAGCTTGCAAGTGTTACATTGTATTACAGAGCGAGGAACATAAGACCCAGCTACTACAGCGTTCAGCAAAAACTTCCATCTTACAGGAGTTAAAGGAGAAACTCAAGCAACCACTGTTTGCTAAAGCAGAAGAATAACAGATCATTCTTAGCTTAAGACCAAATCCTTCAGCAGGAAGAGCACATTACCACGAAGATCATCAACTCCTACCTGGACACAAGTCTGCTTAGGTACTGACTGATAAGGAGTAAGAAATGGCCTTAAATCCTAGCCTGTTCTACTTAGCTCAGTCTTCCAACTACTACAACAGCCAGAGGCAACCAGTTCCTCATCCCAAGAGCAATGCTTCTTGTTCAGATAATCAATCTGCAGGTAGCTGCACTAGGAATTAGGCATCAGCTCCACCATGCTCCATTCTTACTTCTTTGCACTGGCATTTGTGCAATCTTTTTTCTAAATTAACTCAATTCACTGAATATAATAATAATAATAATAATAATAATAATAAGGCTTTCATTTTTCAGAATAATGATTGAAATCAGCAAATCAGCTCAACTAATGGTTCAGCTTGCCCCAGAGCTGCTACATGGAAAGGAACAGCAGGTCCCAGCCAGAAGAAGCAGGTCTAGGAGCCTTTCCCCTTTGGTAATGGTGAGGTACAAGACCAGCTCACTCATCATAGGTGACCACTGGGACTGCAAGCATGGCTTCAGCAGTTCCAACATTCTTACACTTCTAGGGTAAATCATCCCAGAGGATCACTTCCTAAACATGCTTCTCCCTCGCCTTCAATGGGACCAAAGGACAGTGTCAGTGTGTTGGCCATTATATGAAAGGGTCCCCTGGTGTCATACCCTGCTGTTCCAGTGGCAAAAAAAAAAAACAAAAAACAAAAAACAGCAACAACAAAAAAAAACTCATGACTTTATTATTCCTTTATTCCTCCATACCAATAAAAAGGTCTGGATCTACCCTCCCACATCTTCAGCACAGCCCTGAATCCGTACTAGGTCTCAGGGAGTCACACAAAAAGCAGGGGCAAAGAACTGATTTGGCTGAAAACATATTCACACACTTCCATTTTTTTTTTTTCAAATCAGTTTTCAGACATATTGTATGGCTGTGCAGAGGTGAGTGCTGGCGCAAGAAGACGAAGGTGTTTGGCTCAAAGAGGGTGGGATCAACTTCTTCTACAGCAGCTGAATGCTTAGGATAGCTAAAAGTGATTATGGAGACATTTCATGTCTTGATCAACCACGGAAAGGAGGCCTGCAGCCCTTCCTTATGCCCCCAGGCTACAGCACAAATTTATAGAGCATTTGCAGAAGCACAAATTTAAAAAATCACTTTGCTCAGACACACAGCTAAAACTCCAGCCTAGCCCTCTGCTTCCAAAAGTAGCTCAAATCTGTTATTCACAGAAACTATGAAGGAAGGGTTTCTCTGTACATACACCTGTAAAATCAAGATGACAGCACTGTGGAATATTCTATTAAGCTGACAGCATTTCTCATGTATATTTTGGCTTGTTATACAGTTCTGTGCTTGATATTTGTAAACAAAAACAAAACTGACATAAATAAAGGATTTTTCCTCTTTTTTTTTCATGGCATAATTCTTGGAACCATGCCATACTTGGAAACAACAGCTCCAGAAAGTCAGTGCTTCCACCAACCTGGAGCTCCACAGGAGGCAGATAGGATGTAAAGTCCTGCTCTAAAGCAATCTCTATGATATGAAGTGCTTTATCGGCCTCTCGAGCTAGCACACAGCACACCAAGGGTCATGTCAGTACTAAAGGAAGAAGACTAGAAACCTTTCCAGTATTACTGTTTTCTTTGAATAAAGTCCGACAAATACTAGTATTGAAAAGGCTATAGGAAAAACAAGAGAAAACTTCCTAAGAAAATCAAAGTGAAGTGAAAAGGCATACCTGAAAGCTTCATCAGGCAGACACACCTACTAAGCTAATAAGTTACAAAAAGTATTGAACAAACCAAAAATTTTAGATTTCAGGTTTTAGTCTAGAGAAGAGGAGGCTCAGGGGAGACCTTATTGATCTCTTCAACTACCTGGAAGGACATTGTGGGGAACTGGGGGTCGACCTCTTCTCGCAGATAACTAGCGATAGGACAAGAGGGAATGGCCTCAAGTTGTACCAGAGGAGGTTCAGGTTGGAAATTAGGAGAAATTTCTTCTCAGAAAGAGCAGTCAGGCATTAGAACGGGTTGCCCAGGGAGGTGGTGGCATCACCGTCCCTGGGGGTGTTTAAGGAAAGGTTGGACCTGGTGCTTAGGGACGTGGTTTAGTGGGTGACATTGGTGGTAGCGGGATGGTTGGACCAGATGATCCTGGAGGTCTTTTCCAACCTTAATGATTCCACGAAAAGCCTTCAGAAAAGGCCACAAGCAGTGCACACCATCATTAAATAAACTGGCAAATTTTAGGAATGCTAATCAAAAAAGTTTTTTAAGTATTTGATGTCATGATCCCTTACAAAAAGCAATGGTTTTCACAGTAAGAAAATGTGTGTACAACATCAGAAATACTTACAACTACTCCACTCTTGGTGACAGTTTCCCGGTACGTAAAATTGCACACTGCCCAGGCTAGGTAATACGTGGACATGAGAGGGGTCTGTGAAAAGTGATCTGTAACCCATCCATCTTCTTCAAAAACAGAAGTTTCAACTGGCATGTTGGACAAAGATATATAAGTTGCTTGATGCCTGATGCTGATTTTGAAAGTGGCCTTGTAGATGGGCTCATCGAAGCAAGGAAAGGCTTTTCTGGCATGAGTAGGAGAAAACTGCGTAACACCAAGAAACCTGGAAAAGAGGCAAACAAAAAACAACAACGCTGTTATCGACTGTGACCAGCACTCTATTCACAGACATACTAAATACGACATTGCTTGACTATTGTGGTTTAACAACAAATGCAACAGTACAACCTATAGAGTGTTTGAACACCGCTTTATCATTGTAGCCTTTCTTAGCATGAATTCTTACTACCTGTACTGTAACACAATCAATATAAAGTAACAGCCTACAAAATTTGTAGGAAATTTGCAGGCAGCACCCTGATGAATAATGAATAATCCTTTGCCTCATATGAAACTTTGGGTTCTCACAGCAATTCTGTTCTATATGTGAAAAAAAAGTTGGCCAATATTGGTCACACAATGCAGAACAAGTAAGCACAGTCCTCAGTTAAAGCCAGGATTTAGGAGCCTTCGGGGGGCTTGCTCTGCCCCGAGACACTGACAGCACACTTTGCCTTTCTTTGGACATTACAACTTACGACCACATCGCGTACTCAAGAGGGTCATTGTTTTCCACTGCTGATTGCTTCTTTACTGGTTGCATGCAGGTCTGAGACACGCTATGATACAGCACTAATGTTACTGTGCAAGTCCAGGAAAAACACTCTGGGACCTTTGCAAAATTACAAATATAAACAAATGATTTAAAAAGCACAAAGTAGTTTACCTTTTTTTCCACAAGTGCTTTTCTTTTGTAGTGTATTTTATAGAGAACAAATACACGTTGTCAGTTAACGGGTTAAATCATGAAAAGATCTCTGAAGAAGTCAAAGGCATTTATTATGCCATTGTATCGAATGGGAAAGCTTTAGTTTGACCAAAAGAAAAAATAAAATTATCTGCAACTATTTGCTTTGGAATTAAGCATATATTAATCCAGGTATGGAAGAGGAACATTTGTGGGTAGAGATTTTCTCCAAATTTACACCATTCAGAGAAAATCCATGTGGGATGATCTCTTTGCAGAAACAAGGGGCTACACTTAAAAGGTAGAACAATGGGGTTCAATGGGAATATTTTCTGGAGGCACACAGGACAAGAAAATGACTATGATCTAACTGCGTAAGCGCAAGTATGTAGGCTTTTTGAGAGGTATTGAATCATGTCTCTGTTTTAAAGGTTCCATCAGTGAAAACAACCACGCAATTTTAGATACCTGGTAAACATTTGTCAGAATTTTAGAGGTTGATTAATCATCTGTTATTCCTCTGGAGGAAGAGGACAGGTGGATATGTTTGATGAAATGAAAATGGTGGGACCTATTATTAATTAGTCCATAAGCATTATTCTCCATTACGATACTCCCAAACACTGAGGGAGAAAAAAAAATAGGCAACTTTTAAGGAAAACAAAATATCTATTTTTTTTTCTAAAACTTCTTGGGTTTAATAAATATTTAGTAGCATTCTTTCACAAAAACAATGAAGAAATAAATTTCTTGAAATGTTACTCTTACCTCGCTATAGCGCGTCTGTGCCTGATAGAACCAGATCATTTCTTGGTGAAATGATCACCTCTTTCAGAGGGCTTTTTTTTTTTTTTTAACATGAATTTTTTTTACCACTGAAGGTTTTACCATTGGTCTTTTGTCTAAAACAGAAAGCCTTACTTGGTTAGTAATTACTGGAGGAATTCAGCATGTCGTATTCTTTTAACTAGCCCACATTTTATAATGAGACAAATCAAAATTCTGCATAAGGTTGCTAAATATATGGTAAAAAGTTGATGCCAGGTATTCCAGTGTTAATCCAAAAAAATCCATTATTATCAGTGGATTTACACTAGTGCAACAAAGCCAAATTGGCCAATTAAATGAAGCAAAGCAACTTAATTTATATGCAAAGTATTTCAAGTGGACCTGATTCTGCATTCTAGGCACACTGAGCAACTAGGAGTCAACAGTAGCTTCAAGTGAGCATGGAAAACTGTACCTGCCTGTTATTAATAAAGCAAGAATGATGAACTTTCCTCTGCAATTAACAATTTTAATGAGCTCAGACAAACATGTAAATGCATACTTTGGGACTACTGTATAAATACAGATACTCTCTAAAAAAGGAGTATTTTTCTTCCACTTTTTGGAGACTGTATCAGTAGTCTTGTTATGAGTTAGGCCATTGATATAATCTCTACACCAGAGTAATAAAACCTGGTAAACTCTGCAACTTCTGTCTTCACATGGATAGATGCATATATCCAGATAGACGTAACTGGGCAAACATCGGGCAGTCAATATTTCATACTAAAAATACACCAGCTACCAATAACTGTGATATTTATAACGTGCATTACTATCAAATATTGATTTGCTTGTTGTGCCATAAAGTAAAACAAGCAGAAAGTTAAAAACTGTTTCTCAAAGACTAAACTGTTGTGCATGTCTAAAATAAAATAGTCTGTGTTTTTCTATTTCTCTCTGCATTAGGAGGAAAACCAAGCAAAACTTCTATACCACACTGCAAGTGAAGAGCAGGTTGAGTAATTCATCCACATTTCTACATACTTCTCTGGGCACTGACATTTTTATCTCCAATTCCCCAAAATATTACCATAAAAAGTTGTACCTCTGGGAATGACAGCCTTGCAGCCTCTCTTCTCAGCATACCCACGGCAGTAATTTGCAGGTATTTTAATTCCACCTCATCTATTAAAGGAAGACGTGTTTCCTCAACAACCTATCTATTTTGACATCTTAGTTGTTATAAGATGGAAGAATATGTCTGTTTGTTTTGTCTGAATGATATAAGATTTTTTTTCTTTTTCATTTATGTCAAAGTTTGATGTTCATTTAAATTATGTGTGCGTATTATTATGGTACTGTACAGTATCTCTGCATTAAATGTTTGTTGATTCAGTAGTAGTAAATTCTGGCACATAATGCAAAATAGCTCATCACTTGCGTTTCACTATTCAATTAAAGTATTAAAGATTTCAGTAAGAAAATAGATACTTTCATACTACTATGAACATCTTAGGCTAAATTATGAGTTTCACCTGTGAAGAGCACAGTAAATGAACTAACTTTACAAAAAAAAAAAAAAAAAGAAAAAAGGAATTATAAAGTGATAAAGTGAAGGCATTACTATGATTGTGAAGCCTCACAGTTAACCAGTTATTTAGTCCTCATATACACGAAAAGTGGAAAATAATGTATAAGATCCTTTCACAGCAACCACTACCCCAACAATGTTGCTGTATTTTAGTCGAATATAAAGATGTCAAAAAGCTAAAGTTCTGCTGGAATATCAGGGTCCCTGAGGGCATGAGAGGAGTCTTTCTGTCTATCACAGCAGAAACTCTCCACGTTTAAGGGCTACAAATGGTTATATGCATTACATTAAAAATGGGTTATTAATCAAAATGCAAATTGCTACACTGCAAGAGCACACTCCGAACAAAGAAGTTTCGTGGTTTAGAATGTGTATTATTTATTTTATATCACGGTGAGTCATTAAGCCTGTGACAGTTCAAAAGGAAAAATAGTATTTCTATTAAACACCTGAAACTGTAACCATGAACTGATTACAGTTTTATAAACAACATTTTACTGAAAGAAGCGTGAGCTGCTGTAAAGAAAAAGTGCCAGGGATCTCAAGATAACAATGCTACCTTACACAAGATAAGGATCATGCCCAATATGACTTTATTCGAGTGTATTAAAGCTGAAAATATTTATATTGAAAAGTTACACAAAAAGTTACTGAGAAGCACATTTTACCATTGCCTTCCACCCCTGTGCCTTAAACTCTCTTGATGACTCTAAAAGTTAAAAAAAACTTTTTTTTTTTTTTAATCATAACTGGAGCATCGGCATGGAAGCACAGTGCGGTAGCTTTGGAGGAATGTCAATGCAGCAGAGACTTGGCAGTTCGACTACTTGCACGTAAAGTTAAGATGCGCAGGAATGCTAACAGTTAGATAACTTCTTGGGTTTGGAAAGTGAATTATACCCCCTGCTGTTACCAGTCTTGTTTTCCAATTTGCCTGTTTCCATACAGGTCCATTAAAACTTCTGATTACCCACTCACTAACTCCTCAGTGACAAAAGGCATTTTGTCTGTATCTTCTACAGCCGTACTTTTCCAATTTTTCATTTCATTTCACTGCAGTGACACATCACACAAATAACTCCAATGCCGTTCTCAATTCCAATATCAGAGTGTTTAAAACTGTCAACAATCACATTGACAAAGGTATGTTTTAATCCAGGGGATGTAGATTTGAGCTGGGGAGCTTGCTTTTTCTGCCCGACTTACTTTTTTTTCTGCCCTATTCTTCCAAGTATAAACTCTTAACTTTGCAGGAAGTACAGAACTGGGAGAGAACCCATCACTGCATGGATGTTTCAAGAAAGGGCAGATTATAAAAAGAAACTAAATCTAAAAGAACAAACGCTGACACGACGAACAAGAACCCATCCCATCCTTTGTTTGACAAAGTTTGACAGCAGTTAGAAAACTTTTTTTTTTTCTTTTAAATAAAGCCTCTCTGCCTGCCTGCCTGAACGGGGGCTCCCCTGTGACCTGCCCGCCGTGACAAGGGCCCAGGCGGTGACCCCGCTGCCTCAGCACCCTAGGGCACGGCTCAGGACCGAGCCCGGTGCCACCTGCACCAGGTGGCACCGCCCAGCTTTGCTCCGCCACTGCCTGCAAACCTACAGCGGCTCAGCTGCACCAAGCAGAGCAAATCGGTCCGTGGCATGCGAAATCCCACCCCACCGCCTTTTTCCTGTAAGTATTGAAGTAAAGAGCACTGAGAGGGGCGCTCAGCCCCCCACCATCCCCAGCAGCCGCCGGGTCCTAGCGCCGGCCCAAGTTCCTCACGCCCCCCCGGTCCCCCCTCACCTCCTCTCGCCGTGCAGGACGTAGGAGCTGCGGAAGAAGCCGAGCAGCTCGTTCTCGATGAGGGCGTTGTAGATGATCTTGAGGTTGTAACTCCGCTGCACCTCCAGGCTGCGGTTGAGGACGACGACGAGGACCTGGGTCTGGGGGTAGAGGAAGGAGCGGGCCACCCGCACGGCGCCGGCCAGCTTGTCCTCGGCCACGCGGACCGCCTCGATGTGCATGCGGTGGGCGTGCAGCACGATGTAGCGGCTGGCGTTGCGCACCTCCAGCTGCACGTTCACCTCCCCGCAGAAGGTGAAGTTCTCCATGAAGGCGCTCAGCATCAGGTTGTAGTGCAGCGGCCGCAGGTGCCGCGGCAGCCGCGGCCGGGCCCAGGGAGGCAGCAACCTCCGCCGCTGCCACTCCTCCTCCTCCTCTTCCTCCTCCTCCTCCTCCTCCTCCGCCGCCGCCGCCGTCGCCTCCCCGCCCCGCGCCTGCTCCTCGGGCTCGGGCCGGCCGGGGGGCTGCGCGGCTCGGGGCGGCGGGCGGGCCCCTCCGGGCAGGCTCCCGTTGCCGCCGACCCGCGGCGGGCCGTCGGCGGCGGCGCCGCACTCCTCGAAGCGGACGCTGAGCAGCACGGCCACCATGGTCACGGCCAGCAGCGCCAGGATGGAGACGGCGAAGCCCAGCACCAGGCGCTTGTGCACGGCGATGTGCCGCTCCGTCGTGCGGGGTCTCGGCCCCGCCGCCTCGGCCCAGGGGCCCGGCGGCAGCCCCCGGCTGCCGTTCCGCAGGGCGGCCTCCTCCTCGATCATCATGGGGGTGACGGGCGGCCGCTTCTCCCGCTTCTCCTCCAGGGCCATCACGCCAGCGCCGCCCCCGCCTCCCGCGGGGCCGCCGCCCCCCGAGGGGGCCCCGAAGGCATGGGAGGCTCCGAGGTGGGGGGGCTCCTCGGCCCGGGGCGGGGGGGGATCCTCGGCCCGGAGAGGGGGGCGCACCGCCTCTCGCTCACTCCCTCACCCCCTCCCCGAGGAGCCGCATCACCCTCGCCGCCGGCAACCCCGCCGGGGAACGACCCCCGGACGGGAGTGGTGGGGGGGACGGGACGGGGTCGGCAGCGAGGATACGGGGCGGCCGCGGGCTCTCGCCGCCGTCCGGCCGCCGGAGCCGCTCCTGCAACTTGTGCGGCTTCTGCGGGGCACTTCAGCACATGCCGGGGAGCGCACCCCGGCGCCCAGGGGGAGGGCTGAGCCGCCCCGGCCCCCCCGCTAGCGCCGCCGCCGCCGCCCGCAGGGAGCTCTCCTCCCCCCGCGCCCCCCCGAGCCGCCGGGGCCGGGGTCGGGCTCCGCGCCGGGCCCCGGCAGCGCCCGAGCCATGCGAGCCCCGCGCCGCCGCGCAGGGCCCCCGGGAGGCGGGCAGGGGGCGAGGGGGCGAGGGTCGCCCCCGCGGCGCTCGCCCGGCACTGGACAGCGGCGCCGGGCCCGTCCCGGTCCACGTCCTCCTCCTCCTCCTCCTCCTGGCGGGGCTGGCTCCGGAGAGTCACTCCTCGGCGCTCCGCTCTTATTTTGGCTTTTCTGTCTCCTGCAGGTACAGAGCGCTCTCCCGGCTGGCTCGGGCAGAGGCAGCTATATATAGGCACCGGGGATAGGCGAGGGAAGGGAAGGGATGGGAAGGGGGGAGAGGCGGGCAAGCCCCGCCGCCCCTCGCCTTCAGCGGCTGCCGGCGGTGACGGCGGCTCCCCGGGGGAGCGGGCGGGGGCGGGAGGCGGGGGCGACACCGGGACGGGGGCGACACCGGGACGGGGGCGACACGGGGACCGGGGAGACACGGAAACCGGGGAGGCTTTTCTCCGCTTTGCCACCCGGGGAGGTCGCCGAGGATGCGGAGGGAGCCTCGGAGGTGGGCGAGGGACGGTGGTCGGGGGACGGGACGGCCGGCTGCAGCCCCTCCGAGCCGTGGGGTTTCCCGGGGCTGTGCTCCCCGTGTGGATACAGAAGGCTGGCACTGTGTCAGATTCGTACGGACTTAGTAAAGAGCCGCCGACTACACGTTTGGACGACAATAGTGCTGTCATGCTAACGCGGGGATGGAGCCGGAAAAAAAAAAAAAAAAAAAAAAAAAAAAAAAAAAAAAAAGGATAAATACTCCGCTCAAATCGATAGGATTAATATGCCGAGAAAAATCACTCCCTAAGTGCTGGCTGGGACTTGCAGCCATCCCCACGCCGTTACTCCGCGGCCCCAGGACGGGCTTCTCACCCCTGCTCGCCCTCCAGCCCGTGCTGAACCCCGCTTCTCGGCTGGAAGTATTTAAGGATGCGTTAAATGCTGCCTGGGGGAATGCACCGACACGTGGCTTAAGGAGTCCTAGGAGTGAACCCCAGTCTGGCGAAGTGACTTACTGAAAAGTGATTTACTGAATCTGAGCCCACTTCTTCCACCTGCTCCCCCACCCCCTAACTTGTGCATCTAGGGATTGCAAAAACTCAGAATTAATCTACACAGCGGGGATCTAGATCAATGTCTGAAAACATCCCCGTTCTCCTTATTTTGCTTGCATACTTCAAAAACTCTTTTTTTTTTTTTTTTGGAAGCTCTTTAGCGCCAATCTTGTAAACAGTTACATATGTGTTTATCCGCGGCACTCAGTCCTATGGAATATATGCCGTACATCAAGTTAAATGTGTACATAATGATTTGCAGAAGAAGGGCCTTAATTTCCATAGTGAAGAAAATAATAAAAAGTCCTACTTTTCTTTCATAAGCAAAGCAAATCTGCACAGTTTCCTGAAATGGGCTGTATTAGCCATTTTACTTCCCGAAGGAATGCCTGATCTCTGTTTTCCCCAAATATACTATGTCTTTTGGAAACGTTATCTGACTTCGCATGCTGTTGCGGAATATGAATGATCATTTACTGACACATAAACCACTTTAAGTCAGGAATATATATAGGGCTGCTTTCCCTGGAAGGATCTGAGCCTTTGTTTTTATCGTGCAGCACGCTCTAACAAAGGCTTATAATTTCAAGTAGTCTTGATCGTAAATGTTGTGATACACTTGCTAAGTAGTTTTGTACATCCTAGGAGGACCAAAATTGCTCCATAACTAGCATTCCCACATATTTACTGTGGCGTTATTTAGCTGCCCACCTGTTATAACAGGACAAAGAGTAGAAATGTTTTATTATCTGCAAATAGCCTTCATTATTTGTTGACTGAAGTTTGAAGCAGAAAGGTAGGAAACTATTGCTATGTGATTTGGAGAAAAAAAAAAAAAAAAAAGAAAAAGAAAAAAGAAACAAACTGACACTGCAAAATAAGATCCAAAGCTACAGGTTTTAAAATGTCAGTTTCTATATGTTTCATTAAACCCTCTAAAAGCGGGCACAAAAGAAGTGCCCGAGTGCTTTTAAGATTTTGTATGCAGGCTGTCAGTATCAGGCGTGAGTAAAAAAGGCAGCGTTTCCCTCTATCGCTTTCTGCAATGGGTTTTAAGTTGTGTTTGTTCCCATCAGGGAGACATTCAGGCAAAGATGTGCTTCAAGAATAGAAGCAGACTGGAATGAAATGAAATAGTTTGAGTGTCATTTATAACTATTTTGTAATCATATTTTTAATTAAATACAATTGAAGGCTCACAAGGCTCACAGATTAAGGTTTTGTGAAGCCTTCTCAGCAAAGCAGTGAGCTCTGGTGCCAGACAATTGGGCTGTGCTTGTTAGCTAGCCAGCTCCGCCACTTCTAAAGAGGAAAGCACGGCTGCCTGTGACAGCACAGGTACATAATTCTGGCCTTCTTGATACACAAATAACAAATACATAACTCTCTGGACTGAGATCTTCCACGATCAGCTAAGGGAGTCAGTCACACAACTCAGCTTTGACAATATTAGTCTATAAATTGAAGGGCTGGTGTCAGAGAGGGTATGTAAAAGATTTAAGGTACATGCTAATAAGAAGCCATGTCGCTAATTCCTTTTAAGCCGGGTTAAAGCTCTTTATATTCACCTCCAGCTTTGGTCCCATTACTCAAAGTATCGAGAGGTCTGCAGCCACCCCATGGGATCCTTGTCGGTCTGGAGACTTATGATAAGAAGGTGCTGCTAGGAGGTACTGTGCTAAATAGCCCTTGTGCCTCAACTCATCTATCACTCTAAAACTGCACATTACTAGATTAACCTCTTATTCATATTAGTAATGATGGGTTTCTAAAATTTAGCTAGACAAGATACAGGTCAAGTGAGGTATTAATTTATTAATTTGTTCTCAAACGTTACTCTCTGCAAGCAGTTCCATGTGCAGGTCACTATATATAGCCAGTTTGATGAGAAATTACAATCACAAAGGCATGGGGTGCCCAAGAAAAAATTTGTGTACATTTGGGAAAGATTCTTGTTTTTTTCTTTTGTCCACAGTTCTAAGCATACACGTGGATTTCATGGGTAGTGCCTCTGAAGCTTGCAATCCCTTTGGCCTTTCTGTAGAGTGCTGGAAAACACATCAGATCATGGATCATTTTTGCAGCAAAATCCTGATAATGACTCCCAGTTGTTCAAAACTTCCCCTAGGCCATCAACATCTTGTATGCAATCACATTTTATGAGCTTATAGGATTGGGTTTCAGTTACTCATACAAAATAAAAGAGCATATCTCACCTTAACCGAATTGCTGTGGAGATGGCCCTCTCTAGACAAGTATCAGAAGAAACACAGATAAACTTCAGACAATACAGCTTCCAATTCTATACCACTTTATACTATGGCCAGCAAAGAGGTGATGAGGGACCCCAATAAAGCTGTGGCTTATGTTATGTTAAGATTGCACACAAACACCACTCGGTATTCACAATGGTACTTTACAGTCTTGGCAGAAAAGCTCTATAAACGAGCAACTGTATTGTGTAGCATGCAACAGGGTACAGTTCATCCAAACAGAGGATCAGCACATGACAGCTTTCAGAGGCTGCCTAACTTCTGCTTTTTGACTTGGTTGATCTATCCTTCATTCATCCAGGTATATCAAAGTTTTACAGACAGTTTTATTTTACTGACCCACACACAAACACACACACAAAAAAATGATATAAAAAAATATTAAAAAAAAAAAAACAGTAAAGGGCTCAGAAAATGTCTTTCTGTGCAAAGTCCAGGAAAAAAAATGCACTGAAATATATACAGAGAGGAATTACAGGGGAAAAGAGACCGAGTCAGCCCCCATCAGTCAGTGCTACGCTGACCCTTTCAGCCTCAGTCAGGCATTTCTGTGGTCATAGCTGGATTTTCCTCACATACTTCAAAGTCAAGGCTACCCACAGTTCTTCATCCCTTCTGTTTAAGTACTAAAACAGACCACACTCCACAGCCTACAAACATGTTGGTCAAAAACACATAAATAAGGTGACCTCCCAAAGTATTATGAAATACTCACTTCTCACAGACCCAGATTCCAGGTGGCTGTGACTTCCTACAGTTCTCGAGACCAAGTGGCAGCTAGGGAACGACAGTTTTCAAGGCACAACATGTTACCTATAATCTGTTGGTTTTGCAACTTACTCATAATTACCCAAAGAAGAACCGCTGCAAACAGGGGACTGTTGTGTCCTCTTGAGGCTCGCAAGTGGGCCGAAAGGGACAAACTGGGACAATGGCCCTACATTCATGTGTTTTCTTTGTTATTTTCCAGAGAATGTTTTCAGTAACATGTCCAGTTTAATGTATTGCCTTGGTGAATACACCTTCTGTTACTTTAAATATTGCTGCTAAGAAAAATGCTAAGAGAAAGACTTTCTAATTAAAAGTCTAAACAGCCAAAGCACCAGATAGTAAAACAAGCTGAAACTTGGTGATTTGTGCTGGCTTGAGCATACCAAGAATGGAGTT
The DNA here is from genome assembly GCF_009769625.2 of Cygnus olor. Taxonomy (NCBI): domain Eukaryota; kingdom Metazoa; phylum Chordata; class Aves; order Anseriformes; family Anatidae; genus Cygnus; species Cygnus olor. The sequence continues at coordinate 39,397,641 of NC_049169.1, read as the reverse complement.
TTCCTTCCATTGTTCTCCTCTGCTTCAGCTGTAACCTAACTGTCCTCATGCTGCTTGCATAAATAACCGCTCTTACTTCAGTCTAGCAGCATTATGCTGTATTAATGTTTAGTTTGTAATTAGAGATGACCAGGTGACTAGATGCATCTTCAGCTTGGACAAATTCTATTTTCCCCTTTGTAAAGGAATAGTCGGAAGAGGAAAAGGCATGGTGCTGCATTATGCTGTGGATAAAACCCTACAGAAAGAGAAGCTGGAAGTTTACCAGAAGGTAGGCAGGCTCCTTAGTACCCTGGATCCTTCTCCTCTTCCCTTCCTTTTCTATCATCACCTCTTGCTCCTCAGTTGCCTCTCAGGTTGGAAGGAACATCTGAGGAGGAGGCATTGATGAAGTGTTGCCCATGTACCAGTAGGCCTCAGAGACCACCCACTGCTTCCCATTCTCTCTGTTCTTTGAAATAGTACTATTGCTATTCTCTTCCATGGAATTTTAGTCTGTATTACTATTCTACCAAGTCCTAAAATACTTTTTTTTTTTTACTTAAAAGCCAATGTTTTTAAACCTAAAATCTTAGGATAAAAATATCTACTTTCATATGAGAATTGAAAAGTATTTTAAATTTCCAAATTAAGTGACTGAGATGCGTTATTTTTCCCAGATGTTCAGTTTTCATATTTGCCCATGTCTATTCAGCAACTGATTCTTTTTCTTCCATTCATTTCTTTTTCCTCATTTAAGCAGCAATTTAAGGCAGAAAACAAATGTCCTCATTCTCCACTAGCAAGTTTTAGTTAAAGTACATTTCAATTCCTTTACAATTTTTTTCTCAGTCTTTTAAACACAGCTTCTTGAAGATTTTTTTTTCCAACTACGAGCCATTTCAGTTCTACCAATTCAATAAAGAGATGTTGCTAGTAGTGGGGTGCAGAGCGTAGAAATAAGTTTGTTTCTTTCACTGATTACACTTAAAACTGGCTAATTGGAATCAATTAGTGGTAAGAAGTTAGTCTCGGGGGAAAACAAGAATTTGTAGAAACTCCAGATTATGTTAGAAACCAACATTTCCCCACCTAGATCATGTCATACCTGCTAGTTCAGCACCTTTTCACTGAAAAAAAAAATACAAGGAACACAGTAGATGGCAACCTAAGGGTTTATTTCAATTGGAAATTGTTTTAAAACATTTTGAAAAAATATCTGTGGGTAAGTTCTTTGTCCATTTAACTCTGTAACACAAGTTCATAATTCTGGTGTTAGGTATGCATTCAGAGTTTAGCATGTTTTGTAAAGCATTATAAACATGATGTGAACTGTTTTATTTCTTTCAGTATCCCATTTTCCAGATGAGCAAAGAATATGTAGGTCACCTCCTGGTGCTGAAAAGCGGGAGAGTCCCTCCTCACACAAGAGCACTTGTACTTCACCCTGCCCTGCCTCACTCCCTAAGTGAGTATGTGAACATATTCATTCAGCCCCACCATGCCCAGTCATAACCTGTTACAGACCTCCCAAGTTATTGTAAGGGTACACACACTCATCTTCACCTTCTCAGTCAAAACACTTAGGGGTCTGTGACTTGCCAAATGTCCTGGATAAGTGTAAAAACAGACAATTTTGGAAGAAATGAAGAAATCTAACACCTGAGGGAAATACAGCTTGCAACAGTCCTTCAGAAGGGATGACCTGTAAAACAAACACACTTCTGCAGACAGGATCGTTGGGAACTTCCTCAGTCAAAATTCTTATTGACCCTAAACATTCTCTGGACAAGGGGTGTTGTAGAAAGAGGGGGCTGAACTACAGCAGGGTGGAGGGCTTTGGCCAATTGGACAGGAGTGCTTGCTTCTGCTCCTCTTGTCCAGAATTTGCCTGGGTTTGCTTTTATTGGGATTCTGAGTAATAGAAGCTTTTATTTCCTCATACAGTGAATAATGTGAACGAATCGAACAAGGTCTTTGAATGTAGAATACCAATTATTGACTTTAAAAAAAAACAATCTTAACTGTTTCCAGTGACAGGACTATTCTTAATGCATCAGCAGCGCTTAAACTTTAACCAATGTGTAAAATCTCTTCTAATTCTATATTTCACTCTTTCAAGCTAAACATTAGTCGCTTTGATTTCCAGGGTGATTTCAAAGTCTCTTAAATTTCATGAAGCATCAAAATACATTGACAACACATCCAATTATTTGGTGGCTCCCAGAGCACACTGTCAGGTATTCAGTAATACTGCCAACTTCACAGAAAAATACCTTAGAATCCCTTTAAGGATTTTTTTCTTAACATATTGGTACCACTTTAAGTATTTCTCCGAAAGTAAACTCCTGCCCCCTATTGCCCTTAATAGCACTAATCCTACTGGCACACACCTCAGAAGGAATAAAAATATTATAGCGAGTCCAGTTTGGAAAGGCTCAGAATTAGCCTGATATCATCTATTTAATTATGTCGCAAGTTTCATGTCACCTACCTACAGAACAGTCCTATCTGGAGATGACTGTTGATTTCATGTTAGAAAAGTGTTAATCTGACCACTCACTTGCAACTCTGAGCTCAAAAGGATTTTCACGATTAAGTTTTAGTGAAAATTCTTACTTGTTATCAAACCAGCAAGGTTTAACCCCTGTTGGTAGAAAATTCTCGATCACAGAAACATGTTATTTCAGATAATTTGTTTATAAAGTAAGCCCAGAGCACTCCATAACAGAGGCATAAAACTTCAACAATCAAAATATTCCAGTAGAAAATTCGTTCACACAGCAGACGATAAATAACTCCTGGAGTCATATCTCTTCCCAACGTGACTAATAACTGAAGAGAAGATTTCAGCTTTTAGTTCATTTGAATTTTTTCCTTCCTTAGAGAAGAAAATTAATTAACTACATTTTGATCACAATTATCCTCCTTCAGATTCTGGAACTGTGATAAGTAGATGACCTACGTCTCATTCATTCTCTTTAAAACTTAACTTTTGATGTGGGATGGGGGCAATGAACCATTTTTGCCGCTTTATAGCTTTAAGGCTTTTCACAAAATAAAATTTAACTGACAATAAAGAAGTGTGCTCCTAATTAGAATAATATTGATTCAGCATATGGTATTTTGCCTTTGGTTTTCACTTTTTATTAGCCAAGTTGTCACTTTTCTCTTTAGTGCCACCTTGTGGGTCAGTCAGCTATAAAAGCACACGGATCCCTCCGGCAGCACTAAAACCAGTCGGGATCTCGCATTCAGAGCATCACAGGGAAGGGGGGAGGCTGTGGGTGTGGGGTCTTTTTAAACAAAAAAAAAAAAAAAAAAGGAAAGGAAAAGAAAAGAAAAAAAACAACAATAATGTACGGAGAAAATATTTGCAATACATTTATAACAGGTATGCAAGAAGACAGAACAATCTCTCTGGGGTTGAAAGTAATGGGATCTGCAGAAAAAAAATCAATGCTCATTTACAGGATAATCATCAAACTTATCTTGGAAAATGTAAGTGGCAAGCTCTCGCTTGTGTGTTTTTTGCCACAGGAAAAATGCTACTGTATTCTACTGCCATTAGTTTTGCTACAGCTTTCCATGAGAAGCAAAGCTAGATAATTGTAAACTCCCACTAATCCCACTCTCAGAAAAGACAAATGATCAGATTCAACATCACAGGACACTTGCCTGTGAAATTCAGGGAGGATTTCCACACAGAAGCTTCAGATTCTGCTGACGATGAAGCACAGACACTCAAGAATTTATAAAAAATTCAAAGTGTCAGGGGACATATATACTGCACAGGACATGCCAATTGAGATGCGGTTGGATTGTGGTCACGAGACTTGCTCAGTTATCCAGCACTAACAGCTCAGCTGTCCCCTAGCCTTACAGCACTGAGCAAACACATCCTCATACATTACTGAGAGGAGCTGTGGACAGTGGAATTATGTTCAGGTAGGCTTCTTGAAAGCAGCACAGAGAGTTTCTGATGTTTCTAATTCTTAAAGAGACATTTTCTTTTTTTCCTTTTATTAACCCTTTTTGTTGCTTTTCTCAATGCCTTCTTAGGAAGCTGCAAGAAAGCAACTTTTGTAGGTTATTATCCCCAAACAAAACATTCTTTGTTTTGTTCTAGATAGGCATTAAAAGCAGCAAACCACTTTAAGGTTACAAATGCTGTATTTTCAGCTAGCCAGTTCCTCTGTGTTCTCTCTTACTAAATACAGACTCATACAGGAAAATAAGTCATCCTTGAAAGTCTCTTGAACTAAATCAACTGGTCTTACATCAGGTATTCTTGCCAGTAAGGAGAGGGGTCATTTTTAATGGTAGCTCTTGGCTTTCACCGAAACTAGATTTAATCCTTAAGACATATGATCTGGATGAGTGAAAGAATATGACAGTAGAAATGCAGTTTCCAATGATCAGATATAGCTGTTATTTAGATGGAAAGAGAGTGGGGAGCTGCACAGGAGTGCATGCCACAACAGACACCGAGGTTCAGTGAAATTTCCCAAGGATCAACAGCCCAGTGCTCAGCCTCTGTACCTGCACCCTAACAACAAGTCCATGCCTGCATTTTCTTTGAGTCTTAGTTAAGTTCAAAGACAATGAATTTAGTTCAAGCAAACAGGATACAATATAAAGGAGGGTCCAATGGGCAGCTCACTGGCCTGAACTGCAAACAACTCAGCAACTGGTTTCCCAGTACAGCCGCAGCCTTCTTCCATAGTCTCTGTGTGCCTGTTCCTCATTTGCTACCTTTATCCCAAACAGTGACACCTTTGACAAACAGAGCTGTTCATGATTGCAAGGTGTCTGGATGATATACTCCGTGGAAATACTGAGACAGCGACGCCTGGCATAGCTGGTCATAATCCAAGTTTTGCTGTAAGCTGACCAGTCACCCTCTGCAAAACACTGATGGGCAAATGGAGAAACTGGCTCCTCATGGTTTGGGCAGGCATATGCTTCAATGGGTAAAAAACTGGCTGGCTGACCAGGACCAAAGAATCACGGTCCAGTTGGAGGCTGGTCACAAGTGGTGTCCCCCGGGGCTCAGCACTGGGGCCAGTTCTCTTCAATATGTTTACCAATGATCTGGACAAGGGTATCAAGTGCACCTTCAGTAAGTTTACAGATGATACCAAGTTAGGTGGGACTGTTGATCTGCTTGAAGATAGGCTGAATCAATGAGCTGAGGCCAACTGTATGATGTTCAATAAGGTCAAGTGCTGGGTCCCACACTTGGGGCACAACAACCCCATGCAACGCTACAGGCTGGGGGAAGAGTGGCTGGAAAGCTGCCTGGCGGAAAGGAACCTGAGGATATTGGTTGATAGTCAGATGAATATGAGCCAGAATTATAACCAGGTGGCCAAGAAGGCCAACAGCATCCTGGCTTGTATCAGAAATATTGTGGCCAGCAGGACTAGGGAAGTGATTGTCCCTCTGTACTCGGCTCTGATGAGGCCACTCCAGAAACTGTGTTCAGTTTTGGGCCCCTCAGGATGCAAGAAGGACATCGAGGTGCTGGAGCACATCTAGAGAAGGGCAGCAAAGCTGGTGAAGAGTCTAGAGAACAAGTCTTATGAGGAGCGACTGAGAGAACTGGAGTTATTTTGCCTAGAGAAAAGGAGGCTCGGGGGAGACCTTATCGCTGTCTACAGCTATCTCAAAGGAGGTTTGTAGGGCATGGGGATCAGTCTCTTGTCCCAAAAAACAAGTGACAGGACAAGAGGAAAAGGCCTTAAGTTGTACCGGGGAGGTTTACATTGGATATTAGGAAAAAAATCTTCACTGAAGGGGTTGTGAGGCACTGGAACAAGCTGCATAGAGAAATGGTTGAGTCACCATCTCTGGACATATTCAAAAGATGTGTAGATATGGATAGGACCATGGTTTAGTGATAGACTTGGCAGTGCTAGGTTTATAGTTAGACTTGATGATGTTAGAGGTCTTTTCCAAATGGTTCCATGATTCTATGATTCTATGAAATGCTTCTTTACTGAGCAGAGAGGAGGGGGAAAAAGCAGTTACAAAAAGTTCGGGTGAAGAATGACACACAAGTGGGAGAGCTTGAACCCTGTGCTCACATCACAGCAGTTGCTCAGGACACAGTGATGGAGACTGCTGTCACTGCATGGCTCCACCATCCATCAGTTACTCTTATCATGTCTTCCCCACCCACACCTTCACATATGCCATATTAGCTTCAGTTACCAGGTAATTCTACATATTTACTGGCACCAGAAGGCATGCACTAGCTGTCTGCATCTCTGAAAGTTGCACTGAGGAATGGCCATGTGCTTAAAAATGGACTTTGAGGTTTTGTGGGTTTGGTGTTTTTTCACACTCTTGAAATCCTGAAATGCTGCAAAAACATCAGATGAAGTTTAAGTGGGGAGAGTGGGTATAATGGCATAATACAAATACTCTAAAGAAAAAAGTAATGGGATATCCAGGGCTATAATCACAGTTCGTACAGAAAGTCCTTGAGCTGTTTTATTGTGAAATACTTATCACAACAGTGCCTGTTTTCTATGAGGGGTTTTTAGACTCTGTTGCATTAGAAACAGCATACGTGCTGCATCTAACCTGCAGCTACAGTCACAACTAGCCAGATCCCACCATCAGCCAGTGACAGAGCCCATACCCACTGGCTCTCTTGGTTTCCCAGTTTTGTAGGAGTCTGACAATCTTGCCTGTCCCAGTGGTCAGACAGATTTTTTTATTCAAGTACCTCCCTCGCTGAAGAAACGGTACAATTTGTTTTTTAGAAAAGTTACACACATAAATAATCTTACTGATCCAGGATTTTGTTCCTATTCAAAATGCAAGTTCTCCAAAGCCCAGGAAATTCCAATTTTAATACTGTATGCATATGCAAGTGGCAAACAGGTTTGCTAGACTGCAGGATAGGGAAGACTTTGCAATGTCCCCTACTTCAGTAAAAACAGCCTTTCCTTTGCAGTGTTTTTAGATACACTGAGTAGTAAATATCTATATATCCATATAGTGTATCATCACCTGGAAGAGCTGTGATTCAGGTGGGTAGAGGAAGTTTAGCTGCTTTAAACATCATGCTTTTCAGGCTCCTCCAACATGTTTTTCAGCAAGATTATCTGTGTGAGACAAAGTGCCACACAGAGCCTTCAGAGGTAAACTCAAGGTCTCTGTGCAGCACTGAGATGAATTCCACCAAGGCAGCAGAAGCCTGTGCTAAGCAGCAGAAGCTTGCTGCACATGCTTGCAATGAAGTCAAGCATTGCCATCCCATGCAGCCATCTCCAACCACATGCCTTCAGGGAGGCAGTCCCTACAAATAACAGCTCAAAGTCACATGCTGCAGATGTAAGGGCTTGCAATCTCAGCCACAAGCCCCTACCCTAACCTCAGACACTCCAGTCTAGCCCAGTCATCTGAGGGCAGGGATGACCAGAGATGCTCTTTCCTGACAGCTGTAGAAGAAGCAGTAGCTTAGCATCCCTCCCTATCCTCCTCTTCCTTTGTAGCTTCCTAGCTCCCTACTTGGCAGTTTTCCTTCCTACTTGGCTTTTTTTCACCACTCCTGTCAGCTTGTATCTCTGAAGCATCTCCAGGGCAGCCTGCAGCCTCACCACCTGCTGCCCCACGATGCCCAGGCAGCCCCCCCCTTACAGCAGCTGGTTCAGAGCTGCAGCTTGATCTCAGCTAGGGGAGGTAATTAAGTCATTCATTAACCATCCTTGAGCTGTGGGCAGGCACAGTGTATTCACTCCATCTCCGGAACTGAGGGATGCAGTAGCATTTGTAGGTTATCACAGAATCATAGAATCATAGAATATCCCCAGTTGGAAGGGACCCACAAGGATCACCAAGTCCTGGATCCTGGATCCTGGCTCCTGGCTCCACACAGGACCACCAACCAGGGCTAAGAAGCCCCAGTGCGAATGGGCTTTACATGCACATCTTTATCAAGAGCAGATGGAGGGTTAAACCTGGTTGAGGTTTTGGAAGGAATGTGCTTTTTTATGAATACCATTTTGTCCCCCACTCCTTCCTAGAACTGACAGCTTTTGGTCCAACCACTTCATCCTGCTTTAACTCCCTTGTCAATCCGCAGACATCTCACCTCAGTCGTAGTCTCCACTCCTCGGATTCCTCATTGCAGCATCAATCTCCTGAAATGCCTTGGTGCTGAAAATCATGGCGTGACGTTTACAAATAAGATTTTTATATGAGATTTCCAATAAGGTCTCGGATCTCACCATGAGGGCCTAAGAGTCTTTGTACAGCTAAAATATACCAAAGCATTTTTTTTCTGTAGTTTTGATTCTGAAATGCACCACAGCAGAGGACAGTTTAAATACAGGAAGAAAACACTGCTCAGTTGTAAAGCTTCTCAGAATTAACTTTCTCAAAAAACATTTTTAAGGCTGACAAATCATGTGCAAGGTCTTTTCCCAAAGGAGAATTTTTCTTGGATTCATTTAGTAGTTGAAGGTTGTGTCATATGTCACTGGAAAGGTAATTTTTCCTAGTTTATGAAAAATGCCTTGAATTTGACTTTGCTGTCACAAGGGAATAATGATATCTATACAGGTAATAAACTGGCACACAAAGATTGTTGTTCATAGCTTTGCAAGAAGTTTACAATTTCATAGAGGATGATAGGAAGTAACAGGGTGACTTAATATCAAATATGCAATTTATTTATTCAGTGTCTACCTGACTCAGGTTTCCAGCATTTTTAATATTCTTTTAAATATTAATAGTTAAAGCATAACAAACACAAGATCATTTTAGAGGAGCTAATGTACAGTTCTGTAAACTCAGTAAGCGATGGCTATTAATGTTCTCTTTTGTCTTCCAGGCAGAAAATCAAAGCTATTTAAATTAAAGGATGCGTATAAAATCAATGTATGTTGATAAGGTGTGCACATTAACAATAATGTTTGCAAACATTCTATGTAACTTGTGTATATAATCTTCTCTTTCTGGATAGATGGCCACATTAGCTGGGAACATGGGAGAAGCACCTTAAATTATTTTTTTCCTTTGTTTTATTTAAATTATTAATTTTTATGCCCGTGTAGTAGAAGGCTCAGGCAGGCTGTAGCAGCACAGGTGTTACAGCGGTGTGACTGTGTGCGCGTTCAGACCAGCAGGCTATAACTGCACAGCATGTAGGGTCCAGGCTGAGTCCAGCAGCCGAGGAAGCCTCCTGGTCTGTGGTGCTGGGCCCTAACTCAAACACAGGCAGGCACCACACCTGGGACTGCAGTACCCATCCTAGGGCCATGGAGTAGATCTCCACATGGTTGCAGCATGGGGTGGCAGCAGCGTAAAGTGGGCTCCCACTGCTCGAGGCAGCTGGTTGCCTTCCATGTGGCACATACATCACACGATGCACTGGAGAGCCCGTTTCTGGAGCTGGTTTGGGTCCAGGGTAAGGGGAGCCAAAAGCAGGTTGCTGGCAGGGTGGAAAACAAGCAAGTGAGAACACAAACATAGGCTGAGACTCCAACCAAGCATGCAGTGTAGGCTCAGCTTAGTTTAGGAAGTGATTATCAAAATCCTGTATGATGTACTGAATGTGCATATCTGGTTCACGACAGCTGCATTAGAGATTTAACAATCTGGAAAGAAAGAAAAATAAACTGGTGATATATTTTTTTTTAAATATTTATCCATTCAGCAAGTCCACACTTGCACCCACCTTGTCTATTTAAAACCAGTTGGAGCATTAACCATGCAACCACTATTCATTTCACAAGCAGATGTCCAGCTAAGCTTGTAGCTGGCTCTGCAAGCCTCGGTCTTAGTACTTATCAGATATATCTGTGGTCTGTCCAGGTGAAAAAATCCCCACACCCCAGCCTGTACCTCATGTACCTCATCAGTACAGAGATTACTTTCAATGCAGAGCATTTGTCCCTAGCTCTCTTCCTATAAAAATACCCTGAAAGGGATGAAGAGAGAGTGAGATGGCCTCCTGCTGACTGGTAAGCCACTGAAGCAGAAGGAATATTAAATACCCTGAGAAACCACTTTGAGGGAATCTGAACAGAGGATGGGCAAGGCTTGGTCCTTCAAGAACATGAGCTTTGCTGGCAGTGGGGCATGGTAGTATATAGTGGTAGTATGTAGTCAATGTGGTAGTATGTAGTCAACTCTTGCTGGAAATACCTGAAATACAACATGTATTTTTGTATTTTTGGTGAGGTGTACAGGAAGAAAGAACTGTGTTTTAGTGTCATCATAAAAGCTTATGAATTTTATTTCTGGGATAACCAGGATTGCTCTGTCGTGTCCCAAACTTGAGCCCAGATGCACCAGCAAAATACCAGATACCACTTTAAAAAGTGCCAATTTAAAAGATACAGTTTGACAGGAGAGGTGAATCAGCCTTTTTGTCCTTGGCGAGGTGCCTAATGAGGTGCAGAAAAAAGGGATACACCTGTTTGGAGGCCAGCTGAGCCAAAAGGCTTTTTGCAGAAATAGACGGGATGCTCAGTAAGAACGAGAACCTGAATTAGTGTTGTCAGGAACTTGACTGGGTGCCAGGAAAAGGGGCACAATGGGAAAGTCACAGCCACATCTGATGTGTACCATGGATGGTAGTTTATTTTATTGTTGTCTTCTTGTAGTGCCTCCCAAAACTGGAGATAAACATAATAACCATAATCTAAAAAGTACTTTATGAAGTGCCAAGTATTGAAAATAATTTCTTGTGAATGGTTTTCTGCTCAATAAAATTTAATTAAGAAAATGATGTAAAAAACATCTTCTCATGCAGAATATGACCAATACCATGTAAACCAAGCATCCTCCTGGAGAGATATACTGTTGACAAAAACCCTGAACACTTCAGCTTGCAGCTGATGTAAGACTTTTCACTTACACAGTAGCCGCTATATTACATTGCAGCAGTTCCCCTGTGGCCTGTGGAGAGGCCCCTGGTGGAGCAGGCTGTCCCCCTGCAGCTCATGGGTCCCACACGGAGCAGATCTCCACGCTGCAGCCCGTGGAGGAGCCCCGGTGGAGCAGGTGGATGTGGCCTGGAGGAGGCTGCGGCCCATGGAGAGCCCCTGCAGGATCAGGCCCCAGGCCGGAGCTGCAGCCCGTGGAGAGGAGCCCACGCAGGAGCAGGGGTCTGGGGGGAGCTGCCGCCCATGGGGACCCGTGCTGGAGCAGTTTGCTCCTGGGGATGGACCCCGTGGTACAGAGCTGTGTGGGAGCAGTTCTTGAAGAGCTGCAGTTCAGGAAGGACGGCATCCCATGGGAGGGACCCCACGTGGAGCAGGGGCAGAGAGTGACCATGAAGGAGCAGCAGATGATGAAGTGCTGTGGACAGACCACAATCCCTACTCTCCATTTCCCTGCACTGTTCAGAGGGAGGAGGTAAAAGAGGGTGAACAGGGGAAGGTGTTTGTTGTTTGCTTTTAGTTTCTCACTTCTCTAGTCTGTTAGTAATATGCAATAAATTATAATAATCTCCCTTATGCTGAGTCTGTTTTGCCCATGATGGCAATTGGTGAGTGTTCTCCCTGTTCTTATCTCAACCCTGAAGGCCTTTTTCATCATATGTCCTCCCCCTTTTCCTTTGAGGAAGGGAGTGAGAGCAATGTGGTGAACTTTACTTGGCCAATAGGGTGAAAGCACCACACTATCATGTGTCAGTATGTATTCCTATGGCAGACTAAAAGTTCAAAAACAATTTGAGCCTTACCAGTGGCTTCAAAGTGAACAGGCATGCACAGAACTTCATATAATGGCATTTGAAATGTGCACAGATGCACCCATCTCACATACACTTCATATCTTTTATTTAAAAGGAATTAAGCAAAACTAGAAACTATTTCACATATTTTTCCAAGACTGCTTCAGGAAATAGAGAACAATTTATACTGAAAACAAAATTATTATATGCCTTTCTTCACAAACTAGGAAACAATTCACATTACATGACACTATGAAGCTCTCTCTGAGCAAAGCAAAACTGGTGTAATTGTTGCAATGATAATTGTATTTAGCATTCAGTTACAATCTGTGTGCTTCTTACTCTGAGTAGAAACTATAAATGTATTTTGTGGGCAAGGAGAGGGAAGAAGAGAACCAGGGTGTGTCAGTTTTAGCATATATAAGGATGTATTAAAAAATTCCAGTCTTGATTAGGACTTCTTGGAGCTACTGTATGCATATATAGAAGTTATAATACTAAGGAAAAAGAAAGCAAACCAGTAGTAACATTCACTTTTCTCTTCATGAATTGAAGTATTTCCTCTCCTGTGCCTTTGTATTTGCTCCTTCATACATTTTTTTTCTGAATATCCGAGTGAATTATCCATTTCCATTAATTTTCTAATTTTATCTGTCAAATACACTCTCCAATTTTCTTAACTTTTTAATAACACTGTGCAAGAAAATACATCTCTCTGGAAATTGCTTCTGCAGGATGCTATAATAGATGCTTGTCAGGTATATTATATGAAAAAGGTTTTACTTCTTGGTGTAAACTGACACAGTTAGGATACTACAAATTAGAATATAATTCATGTCCTGTGCTTCTTGAGGTCCTCTGAAGGAGCAGAACTCTGTACAACTTATTACTTCCTCTTAAATATGGCATCTGCCATTTTTTTCTGAAGCAAGCTATTATATGTTGACTACTGAAAAATATAAGACAACTATTTTCACCTCAACAGGATTAAACCTTATTAGTCTTTGGTAAAGGTCTTTTCTAAAGGATAATTAATGTGTGATCAGCAACTGCTCCAAGGAAACTGGACTTCATTTTTAATGTCTAACCAAATTACATAAATTTCCCTTTATCTTTGTGAGCAGACTTCTCATCAGTGTGTTTCATTAGCTGTCAGCACCCCGGACATGTCAGTTGGCCATTGATCACATTCTGGAAAGGGCCATTTGAAGCATTTAAGACAGGCAACTTCAACTGAGCTAATTTTGGAATCCAAAACAGTGATTATGCAATTCTTACATATTTCAGTAGTGACGAGCCACAAAGTGCCAGAAACCAGGCTGAACTACCCTTGAGTAGTAGAAGGGATGACCGACACTAATTGAGAAGTCTTTCTACATTAGGCACCTGGTCCAAAACTTTGTGGGCTGGAGACTTATTGTGAACTGATCATTGTAACATTCCCCTGGGAAATGTCTAATTATAGGAAGGCAAGCATGAATCATGCAGTTGAATCCACCAAACTGCACAGGGAGTTCACCTGGCTCAATATTCAGACTGGTCAATAAGGAGCGAGGAACAAAATTCAGCATGACTGACTCCCAGCCAGGGTGTTTTGAAAAGCAATGACGTCCTATGGAAAGCAACCCTGTTCGTTTATCTGGGCCACGAAAGCTCCACATGTGACACATGGGCAAGTCCACTGGATGTGGACTTATTCTTTGCTTTGTTTTTGTACTCCAATCCACTGAGTTAGCAAAAAAAAAAATAGTAATTTTTTTACTCTCTTGGAGAATTTTCAGAAGAAAAATCCACGTAATTATGTTGGCATCCGTCAAAAATAACACTTCAGTGTTATAAACCATTTCAGAAATCTGAGGATCTGAGCCAATTCCAATATTGGACTTTTACAACACCCACACCCACCTACTCCTTCCTCTGCTTGATACAGTGGCTGCAAGGCAGTGTAGGAAGATAGAAACAAACGCTATTTACTTTGGTTACTTTTAATTGATTTTTTCTTCTTTCTTTCTCTCTTTCAAATGAGTCTTTTATGATTGTGGTATATGATAAGCCACTTTTACAACTTTAAACCATCTCATTAGTTCATTCCTTTTTTTTCCCCTTGGTAATATATATTATACAAGTAATGTGCATAACAGTATTAGGCAGCTCTTATTTCTTTGCTAGGTTCAAGAATGATACACATTTTCAATATATTTTTTTTCAATGGATGTTAGAAAATGACAGCTATATTTGTTTTTCACTATGTAAAGTGAATGATAATCATTCACAAGCTGATTTATTTCTTTCTGTTCTTTCCATCCGGTGCTATTTTAGTTGAAAAATATGGTCTGTTTTAGCTTGGGTGAACTATACTTGACTATAGCAAGTCTTTTGCCTTTGAAATTTTAAATATAAATAATGGTAATGCATAGGAAGAAGAAACTTTTACAGGAGGCTTAAATTTACACAGGGTTATCCTAACTATTCAGATCTCTAAGAGTAAGGATGTAGAAAATGGGATGCTCTACAGGGTTTCCAGGACTAAAGAGATGCTCATCTTTCTTCAGATAAGTAGACATGGTTAAAAGTAGTTAAATATGTTTCTTTTTCATTTAATAAATGTTTTAGAATAGTTCTCTGTTACTGCTTTAATTTCAATCAAAACAATATAAAAGGCTTTATTTATTAAAGAAAAAAATATATATAAAATATATAAAACAATTCTAATAATAACTTATGAGGTGAGAGAAGAGCGTGTGATGAGACCAAGGAGGGGCATTACAACTGCTTGTTAAAAACTCTTCCTCCATAAGCAGTTTTATTTCTGCTTCTCATATGACAAGACCAAAAGCTACTTCTCTCCAGCAGCTTTTTCAGAAGACCTGTTGATATCAAAGGAGGTAATACTAAGGTCAAAACCGTACTGATACAGATACTGTCATAATGTCATTTCTGTGCCAGTGGAACTCTGGTCTGGGTACCCAGAAGGGAATTTAGGTGTAACCTACATGCTTAAACTCAAAACTGTGACGATAAAAGCCTCAGTGTCACAGTTATCTTCCTGAAGAAAATTCAGATCTGTATCTCTCAAAATAAATTATAACATAGCACTCTCTCCTGGCTTATGGAGATGTGGCTCTGACTCCCTCAGGAAGAAAGGAGGGCTGACCCTGTGTTTCCCATTTCTTGGCTGAGGCTTTACCCGCTGGACTGTAAAATGCAGAGCTGTCCTTCTGGTTTGAAGGAAAATAATGATTGGAAGAGCGGTGTGATGTAAGACTCCTCTGTTTGGGCTCCCAGTCTCTACATTTCCTTAATTTCCTAAATTTCCTAAATTTTCCACTTTCTTGGGGTTGTTCATTCTGGAGAAGAGAGGGCTCTGGGGAGACCTCATTGCAGCCTTCCAGTGCCTAAGGGGGACCTACAGGAAAGCTGGGGAGGGACTCTTTGTCAGGGAGTGGAGTCATAGGACAAGTTACATCTTTAAACTGAAAGAGGGTGGGTTTAGATTAGATGTTAGGAAGAATTATTTACACTGAGAGTGGTGAGGCACTGGCTGCCCAGAGCAGCTGTGGATGCCCCATCCCTGGAGGTGCTCAAGGCCAGGCTGGATGGGGCTTTGGGCAACCTGGTCTGGTGGGAGGTGTCCCTGCCCATGGCAGGGGGTTGGACCTGGGTGATCTTTAAGGTCTCTTCCAACCCAAAGCATTCCGTGATTCTATGATTTTATGATTAATAGCTAACCCCATATTCTGACCTGTTTCTCAGGAGGTTTTCTGTACATTCTGAGGTTTTACCCTTTTTACAGTAGAGTAGCCTAAGTATCCATTCTGAGCATTTTTGTAGATTGATACTTAGAAATAGGGAGGTATTAACTGTTATGTATTAGATTCATGCCAATTTCCAGTCATATGATAGTACTTTTTTTTCTTTACCTGTTTATGACTTATCACCAAGTGGTTACATTTAAATTTATCTCAGTTCCTTAGCACTTCCATGAATTAAACCTGGTGAACAGTGCTGATCCCTGCTTACCAGCAAAGTTTTCATTATTCTTCCCCTCAGTCAGCTGACAGTGGTCCAGCATAAAAATGTGAAAAGGGCTCTGTGCTCAGCCCTGAATGTAAAGAATAGTCTGAACAACAAACTCATGCTTGGATTTCTCAAATATTTATTTTCAGGCTTAAATGGAAATCTTAGCTAAATACTCACAATCGTTCCCAAATGTGTAAATAAAGCACAGGGATTACTCTGTAAGTATGAGGTCATGTCAATACGCCCTGAGTAATGATGTAAACATCATTTGTGTAATATGATAACATACAAAAAGTAGATCAGTAGAATTTAAAAAACATACCTGACACTGAAGCAGCCTGCGTTACTACTTCAAGTACAGTTTCTAGCCTAAAAAAGTAACTTTTCAGAACTTCTGTCTTAAAGGTTCCACATGCACATCCCGCGTGTTGACAACTGTCAGATCAGATCTGCTTAAGCCACAAAGAAAACTTATCTTCTGCTAATGGGAAATCCTGCAAAGTTGGTCTGGGAGCAGAAAGCTGGCTTCTCGTATCCAGCTTCATGCAACACCAGGGATAAGAGCTCTGCAGCCTGAACTCGGGCAGTTTCTCTGCTGACGAAGAACAAATTGGAGATCGTCGCGCTCACACTTCCACAGTAATGGTGGTTCTTCAGCGGTAACAGAATGAAAACATAGCAAATGTATTTTAGTCAGGAGTCATCATTTATGACCGAATACACAGGAGAAGTTCAGTTCATTACATCACCCCCTTTGTTCAAAGTGACCTTTCACAGCTGAGAAAAAGCATTTCAAGACTGCCTAGAGCCTTCAGGCACCCCTAAGCCTGCTTATTCAGGGAAGGGCTTCTGCTGGAAACCCACAGCTACTCCACGGGAAGAAGGACTGCCAATATCAGGGCAGGAGGAAAGGAGCAGGCTACACAACTGCGGCTGGCAGCTATGGTTGGATGCATCCAGGTCCTTCCTCCCCAGTGCTGTCACAGAGGCTTTCCTCGCAGCAGGTGGATATCCTCTCCTGGAGCCTCAGCAAGTCGCTGAGGGCAGCTGAGGCTTTGGATCCAGACCTGCCACAGGATCTGCGATGTGCTGGGACTGGCAGGACTGAATGGCACAGCTGCTACCCAGAAGGACACATACTGGCAGTTGCTGAAATTTTTTTAGGATGCCATCGTCTCTTTTGTTGCAGTGTCAAAAGCAAGACCTGGCTGTGGGAGGAGAGCAAGCTCCACAGGTTTCAGTTTCTTCACCAAAGAACTGATTTAAACCAACAGTGGATCTGAGCTAAACAAGAGCTGCAACAGCCTGATTCTCATAAATGTTTCTCATTAAAAGGCCTTGTAGACTTGGTAAACTATTTTTGCATTCACTGTAAATGCTTCTGGTATTACTTATATGGAGTAAAACAGCATTCATATAAATAAGAGTCAAGACCTAAATCACAGTCTTTCAAAATTTCTACAGAGTGAAAACAGAATTATTAACAATGATCCCATCCTACAAGATAATTTCACAGCTTTGCAATTACCTTACCACCTACTGTAAAAACTGATACCGCAGTTGTAACTGTAATTAGTAAGTCAAAGTATAAGTAAAGTATGTTAGAGCGAAGAGTCATTAGTATGTGTGTCTGGTGCAAAGGCTGGCTTGAGTTTTACTTTATCTTTAGTCAATTTAAATGTTATGGGATTTTTGCCTACATTAATTTTTAAGTAAGAAACAGTAAACAATGTTGAAAGCTGTGAAGTTACCTGATCTTGTTGCATAAAAGTACTTCATACACTGGGAGAAGCTCATCCTTAATTACAACCCTGTTTTGTGCTTCCAGCTTTAGAGGATGTGTCCTCTGCACTGGGGACACAGAGATTTTTTTTGCTGGGCAGCAGCAGTAAAAACTCAATCAGCCACCATCAACGGTAAGTCAATGGTGTGGTTTGACAGGTGGGATTCTCACCAAAATATTAGGTGTCAGTCAAGAAATATGTGCTAGAAACTGTACTAGCAAAAACCCTTTTTCACCACCATAGGCCTGATTCATGTTTCTTTGGGAACACATGTAAAATAGGTATGAGATGGGATGCACAAGGAAGGGGATAAAAAAGGAAGGCAAATTTGGTACATATCATTTCCAGGTCTCTTTTACACTCCCAAAACTGAATAGCAAGGGCTTCGGGGCATATTTACAAGAGCTGCCAATGCTATTCTCCCTCCCTGGCCTCTGCAGACCTTACAGAGAGGGAGGCAGCCCCCTGTTCCCAAGGACTGGCACCTGCTCTGACCTGCCCTCCGGAGCAGCCCATTTTGTCAGCAGACCTTAAGCAGGAGCTGGGGGTGATTAGCCTTGTCAGGCTGACATTGACTTCCACAAATCCCCCATCACATGAACGAACCTCAGCAGAGAACCAGACTGGAGATCTGATTCCAGTCATGCTCCCAGCCCAAATTAAGCACAGCGGCCACTGCACAATTGTAGTAATTGAAGAATGGGCTGCAAAAATATAAAGGTGTGTGATTTTTATATATGCCATTTTAAAAGCCAGTGATAGTCACACACCGAGGAAAATGCTGCATTTTATGAGTCATCAGCCCTCTTTATGAGATACATTTTGGACTGTGTATCACTGTATTGCAAGGGGAAGTATTTCAATAAGATTAATTAGTGGGTGTTTGTAAAACATTTTGAATCTGGGAAGCACCATATAAATGTGAGCTATTATTATTGTTATTTATTATAAGGGAGATGCAAATCCTCTCTAAATGTTGACTAAAGCCTTGCAATTTTTATGGTCACAACTTTGTCAAAAAGATTTTTATCTTCCTAGCAGCAATGTGCTACCAAAGATGTTGAGCCTTAAATCAACAGCTGTTATACCTCAAGCAAGTTATGAATTTTCCTTGATTTACAGCAGTTGTGGTTTTTTATTTTTCTTCTTAGGGGATGGGGGGGGAAGAAGCGTGTGTTCTTGCAAGCACGTAACATAAGGCCAAGAATTCCTCAGAGAAAAACCACATCAGCCCTCTGTCAGGCTCCAAAGTCCACATTTAGATGCTCAGCAAATGACCTGGTTTTCATCACACAAAGGAGCAATTCCCACCGAACACGCCAGGGTCTGCTCGGGGAGCATGCGCCCCTCACAACATCACTTATTTGCTTGTCTAGTTTTGGCTGGAGGATCCTGACTTCAGATACCAACAAGGTTGTTTTTGTTTGGTTTTGTCCATTTTAAGCTACCTGCTTGTTTGCTTTAAATCCTGGTCCATCATCCAGTGAGACTGTGTGAATGCTGAGGGAGCTTGAGTTATTCAGCTGAGTCCCTGTAGAGGAAAGGGAGCTGCCTTCTGCTTTCCCCAGAGCCCTGCCAATTAACCCCCATCATCAAGGGAATTCCTAAGGGGAGATGCCAGCAGCATTTTTATAACCTCTTAACCTAACGCAAACAGGGATACACGTGAAGGCCAAGGATGGGCAGATTGCCTTGGACTTGAGTACAAACATGATCAGGACCCTATTTCTTTCAGTCTCCTCTTCTGAGGTTCAGTGTGAGAAACACATTGACTGGAAACTGAGGCTGCCCATGTGAAGGAAAACTATTCTTCACAGCAGTGCTACTGAAAAAGCAACTGGAAGAAATGCATGGTATTATCCATTAAGATCAGTTCAAGAGGAGTTCTGGGAAGTCCTGAGTCTCCTGGAGCTGCTGGGAATGTTGCACATTTTCCATATGCATGCATACAGCCTAACCTTGAAATTATGCACTTTAACTGGGAAAGATTAAAACATGGGCTTTTCATGCACCTGTAGTGTGACATTGTTTTCAAGGGAGAAGTGTGTGTATCACACCTGTTATTCTCTGTTTTTCTTATAACAAACATTTCTGGCCAGCAGTTCACTTTAAGGACATCAGCAGAAAACTCATCCAAATTATTAATTTAAAAGGTTAGCTCATGGAGAGGGCCAGATCTGTTCCTAAAGGCAGTTGATTCCACCATCTTAACAGTGAAATATGCATTTTCTCCATTTAGGACATCCAGTGTTGGGAGCATGTGTACAGCTCTCTGACTGCCTTCATAACACAGGGGTCCATTAGGACCTACAGGGAACTTCGTCCAGCTCCCACAAAGGGAATACCCTGTGGGCCCATGCTCACCTCAGTGCTGACCCACAGCTCCGTGAACCACCATAAGGCCTCTGTCAACAGCTAAGTGCAAGTTACAGTTACCTAGCCACACACTGACAGCTCAGTGCAACGAATGTTTTGGGCCATACCCCAAAAAATAAGACTCTAAATAAATTTGTAAACAAGACTCTACAACTATATGGAACAGCCAGACAAGCCATTCCCCATGGGGGGAAAGAAGGTGACAACAAGACATACATGGATCTTGTAGGAATCCTGCTTGGTTCTTCTACCCAAATGTATAAACTCCTCGCCCACAGAGATCACCTCTACAGCTTCTTGAATTTGTCCCATAAATAGGACTTCAGAGCCATACATACAGAAAATGCACTTCAAAATTGTGTTCCCATATTTCTTTTGCCTGTGTGCTATAGCAGTGGTATTTCAGGACAGATGCATTATTTTTGTCTAAAATAGGCAATTTTTAATTAAACCCTGCAGTAAATAGTGATATTTGTGCTTCAGGACTGTCAAATATTTCATTAAAAATCAACCAAAAATAAACACGTTAAAAATGTTGTATTTTTTCTTAGCTCCTGTTTGAATCTACAGCCACCCAGAAAGATGTGAATATTTCTCTCTGACACGCATTTGGCTGAGAGGGTAATATTTTGCTCTAAGTGTTTCCAACTAAACATTGTGACAAAGTTATGTTGATGTTGCACAGCAATTTGATGTTTAAACTGAAATTTTAAAACTGCTTGTACATGCATATCTTTATGATTCACTAGATTGTGCCATGAAAGCCCCTGTATCTCAGTTAGTATTCTGTGGAATCCACAACTACCTTGAATTTGTAGACATTGCTATGCTTGCACAAGAATAACCCATTAAATTGGGATGATTGAAGAACTATTTCTGGCCTTTACAGAGATTAACAAGACTTCACTCCGTACTATTGAAAATGCTTCTGCACCATGCTGTGTGCATTGGGGACTAAATAACAGATTGACAGGCGCAAGGAATTGCCATGTCCCCTCAGATGTTCATGGGATTTTTACAAGCAAGCAGTGTCCCAGAAGGCTGATGGGTGATGCTGTATTGGAGCAGTTACTGTGGGTATTGGGAAAGGGTGTTAAACAAGCAACCTGCATGTGCTGAGAGCAAGGTTCTGGGAGCTCCACGGGAGTGCAGCCACTCCAGCATGTCTTAAGGGACAGTCATGAAAACCTGGCTGCATGGTGCAGTGGAAGAGGCAGTTAAAAACAGAGGTACTTCTGTTCTTCTCGATCCCCTTTACCCCATTCAGGCTTATGGTTTTTTAAAGAATGGAAATGAGTTTGGCAGAATCAAAACCTCATCTCTGAAGCTAAACTCTTGTTTTATACCATCAGTTGTTCTATATTTAACAGCACAGTCATGCAGTCACTGGAAGAAAGGTTTGCTGCACTGGATAGGCATGCATGGTGAATTGATCTGTGAAGACAGCCTGCCTCACGTAACCCAGTCTTGTCAGAGGTGCACTCAGTGAGCCCTTGTACTATCAGCATATATCTCCTCTCTTTTCTTGGTACATGCTTTATATGTCACAGTATGGACTTGCAGGTGGAAGAATACCAGCAAGAGTTACAATAAAATCTTTTAAAACCTTCCTTAAATTATTCTAAAAATATCCGTGGTGAGCATAAACAGCATCTGCACATGACGAGTTCTTTGTGGCAAAGAAGCGTTACATGGGAGGCATCATCTCTTTTCTCAAAGAGCTTGTGTGACTCTGAGTTGAGGCTCTGGCCGAAACCTGGATGACCTTTGCATGTGTCTTCTCTAACTAGTCACTTTGTATTAAGGCTGGGCTTGCAAGTTAGTTTATTGCATTCATATACATGGGTCCCAGCAGCCTGCCAACGTTCACAGCTGCCTTAGTAGTTTTTCCCTTCCTCATTACTCTTGACCTCCAGCATCAGCACCAAAACCTTATTTGAGCACTGGAAAAAGAGGGAAGGAAGAGCAGGGAAGAGTCATTGTGCCTCATCTCGCTCTTCCTGGACCTCAGTGACCTCAGGAGCACATGGCCTACAAGGTGTGACTGTGAGCTGGGTTTACACAATCTTAAAAAGACACTGCGAAGGAAGAGTCTTCTTGCTGTCTTCAGCTACCTAATAAAATTGTACAGAGAAGGCAGAGACAGACGCTTCCTGAAGATAGGATGAGAGGCAAGACACACAAGTTGCAAAGCCAGAAATTCCAATTAGAAATTAGGAGAAACAAATATTCACTGGGAGGGCACTCAAACATTGGGCCAGAGTGACCATACAGAATATAGAATATATCATCTTCATCATCTGAGATACTCAAAATTTGTCTGGATAAGATATTGAACAACCTGATTTCAGTGGATCTGCTACAAGCCAGGACTTGGACCAGACTACCTCCAGAAGTCCCTTCCTCACTCTGCCATTCTGCAGTTCCAGAATTAGCAGTGATCTAGGTGCCACAACCAGCAATTTCCTAATGGTTTTCTCTCATTTCAAGCCCAAAGTGAACCTAACCACACTGTTGCACTCTGACCTTCCAGGGTCAGAGTTAAAGATTACATATAGAGGGGATCTTTAATGATCCACACAGTTTTCAAGCCTCAGAGCCCAGTGCTCACCTGGGTTTAATATCTGATGAGGATGCACCTCAGCAAGCACCCTGAGTGCATGCTGTTTAAGGTGTGCATGAATTTGTTCTATAGCTGTCTATCTATCAAAAGAGTTATGTGGCAATTTGATGCTTTATGGTAAATGGCTGATGAAGCAATCAAAACCCAGTGAATATTCTGCTAAGCAGTAGCAGGGAAGAGTTACCAGAGTCTTGTATATCATTATCCCCTTCACTGATTCTTTGGGGGTTCTTTGAACCATTTCTGTCTTCATAGCATGAACATTGTCCTCTTCCTACTGTTCACTACTTCAGATTCCATTGCACTGTCACAGCTTGTCTGTAACAAAATTAGAAAAGCAACCTTGTTCCCATGAATGACACGGTGTTAGCACAGCCTCCTTCTGCGGAGAAAACTGACCTTACTTCCTATTTTGTGATCATAAAGTCATCAAAGCATGCAGAGACAAGTCACTGTTTCTCTTCAGTGACATACAACAGGAACGAGAGACCAAGGATTTGTTATTGTTGTTGGAAACGTACCTGTCTGTGATGAAACAAACAGTAATTTACACAATAGATTACACAGATTAATGGGAAACCTCAGAACAAATGTAACTGGTCCCAACTGGGAAACAAAGTCTGGAAATCACGTTACCTTTGGCTACTGCAAATCAGTCAGTGCCAATTGTAAAACATATGCAAATACCACTAAAGTAAATCCATCCTTCTCCTCTAAAATCTGTCCATCACAACAACAATGAATATCACTGGACAACTAAATTTTGAATGCTCAGTACATTTTGTACTAATTATAGTATTTTATTATGTCATCAAGTAAAGGAAAACTGTCAGTGTTCTCAATAACTGTGTACACAATAAACGCTGGAGAGATTGTTGCCATGAGTATTATCTGTCAAGCAAATATCAGTGCTTCAATTATTGTTTTCTTTCAGCAAATATAGAATCAACCCACAAAGAGTGACAGTGGAACAGCGCTGGCACCCTTATAACTATGTTACTCTGCCAGGGAGTGATTTAGCCAAATACCCAGATGGTGGGAATCAACACAATTCCATTGACTTCTGCAGAATTAACCCGCGTCAGACCATCTGAAGATGGGCCCATGGAAATGACCAGCAGGTCTCCCACTCATACACCAGTGCAGGGATGTGAGCTGCAGTTTTGGCATTGCAGCCTCCCCGAGGCTCAGCCCAGGTCCCCCTCCACCTGTTTCCCATGCGGTGCCAGCACTGAAAGGGAGTGTCATCTGGAAAAGCATACTCAGTTTCTAGCCTAAATGCTTGAAGAGAAAAGCATAGTACTAGAAATCTCAAAAAGAAAAAAATATATATATCGTGAAAGAACCTGAAAGCTGAAGGTGAATATTGCTTTTTTTTTTTTTTTAATTAAAATATTATCTCCGAATTTCTAAACTCTATCTCCTGATTTTCTGGTGTTTCCAGCCACAACACAATCTTGCTACTCTGTTTTGATTGGTTAAGACTTAAAGACAAAAAATGAGCTCAGCTTTCCCATTTTCTGCAAGAAGCCAACATGTATTTTAAACCACTTCAGTCCTTAGGATGTTTTTCCTGATACTTTGTCCCACTTTTCTTCTTCAAATTTTCTCTTGTCTAAGCAGCTGGGAGTGGAATTTCAGATTTCAGGGACTTAGTATTATCTGTTGTTTGGGATACTTGTTCAGAAGTTGATTGCTGTGCATTTATGGGGAAAAAATGGACCACAAAAGGAACTGCATTCAGGAAAACAACATCATGCCCTTAGTTCTGCAGATCTAAAATACATCATCCATACAGACATTTAAATTAATGCTCATTTTATGAAGACTGTTGTAGCTGGTTGCACTGATGTAGCTTTAAATTGTATCCATTTTTCAGAAAAGGATGGAGTTGAAACTAGATGATCTTTAAGGTCCCTTCCAACCTCAACCATTCTATGATTCTATGAATATTTTTGGCTTTGTTACAAGCACAATACTTTCTTTCACAGTCTTCAATTTTGATCAAGTTGTATTTGTGAAAGAGAGATGGCTTCTAAAATCATTTTTTTTGCAGTAAACTCCTCTGCCTTTTATGTATGTAGGCTATTGTAGAATAAACCAGCCTTAGTAGGGTGACTCCTGTTGAAACATGTTTGTAAAAGGAAAGTGCAGGCCCCTTTACTGCTCTAAACACTGAGGGGATGTCATGAACCCCTGGTGAATCTGTTGCCCACACATTGGACAAATTTGCAAGATGGCTTTGAAATGGTCTGCCTGAACAATTATGTGTCTGTTAAAGAACCACTGTTGTCTGTTTCAGTGGCTTTCTGCCATGTTTAATTAATGAATTTTTGTGCTGATTAATTTTTTCTGTATTCATTAAAATGATACAATCAAGTCATTTGGGCCAAATACTTAATAAAGGTTTTTGATAGGGAATATAGTCTTTTAATTTTCTTGCTTCTGAATAATTACAGAGAAAAATGAAATAAGAGCTTGTTTATATGGAAAAATAGAATAGCTATTTTACTTTAAATTCATGTCCTTCCTTAATCCTAAATAACACTCAAAAAGGCCTAATTTAGTGAGTGGGTGGAACAGTGGCATTTTGCCTAGGTAAATTTGTTTATACTTAGGACCTTCTAAGTGCCTCCATTTGTTTTGCTTTATTTTAATGGCTTGATATTGAAGTAGGGGATTTTCTAGGCATATGCTTCCAGCCATCTGCAGGCCTGTCTCACTAGCATTTTCCAGCACCGTTAACAATCACTGTCAGTCCTTTTTTGACATGCTGTGTGTATGTACGTATAGATGTGTGAGGGCATGCACAACACCTCCTATAGCATCAGATACCTACAGGTCACTTTATGTAGCTGACCACTGCTAGATATGGGGCTCCTTGCTATGACAACCAATGAAGATTTTTCTCTGGGCGAGGTGGTTTGCGGCTCTATTTCCACAATGCAAGGTCTTTCACTATACTCAACACCACACACAGTTTGACAAAAGACTCTGTTATAACTTTTCAAGGTATTTCAAGGATTCATTGGAATACCTTTGCACAGTCTGCCTTCCTTTAATGTATTTAAATTCCTGTCCTGAATGATTCAAGAATAACCCCTCAATCCAATTTCATCCTTTCAATCGTTTCCCACTTGATTTCCAGCCCTGTCTGAGGTCACGTTTCAGTAATGGGCCAACAGGAGCCTCATGAAACTCAATAAGGACAAATGCAAAGCTGTGCCCGTGGGGAGGAAGAAGCCCTTGCAGCTGGGGAGGCCGCTCTGGGGAGCAGCCCTGGGAGCACTGGTGGGCTGTGAGCTGAGCATGGGCTGGCAGTGAGCCCTGGCAGCAACAAAGGGGAGCAGAGCCCTGAGCTGTGTCAGAAGGACAAAGTGGTTATTCCCTGTACTCAGCAGCTTTTATACCACGTCTAGAGCCCTGCATCCAGTTTGGGGCTGCCCTGTGCAGGAAAGGCACCGATAAACTGGAGCAAGTCCAGTGGTCACTGCAGAGCACATGCCCTGTGAGGACAGGCTGAGGGACCAGGGCTGGTTCACCCGCAGAGGGGGTGGCTGTGGGAGCACTCAGCAACAGCCCCTCAGC
The DNA here is from genome assembly GCF_009769625.2 of Cygnus olor. NCBI lineage: Eukaryota > Metazoa > Chordata > Aves > Anseriformes > Anatidae > Cygnus > Cygnus olor. The sequence continues at coordinate 39,371,573 of NC_049169.1, read as the reverse complement.
ACCTACAGGAAACTCACCAAGGAGATGGAGCCAGGCTGTTCACAGCAGCGCGTGTCCAGAGGCTGAGAGGCAGTGGGCATAAGCTGAAGCAAGATAGGTTCAGACCTGACAGAAGAAATGTTTTCCCCATAAGAACAAAGCAGCAATGGAGCAGGCTGTGCAGTCTCCATCCCTGGAGGTTTTCAAGCCCATGTTGCAGATACAGCCCTGAGCCACCTGGTCTGGCCTTATAGCTGACCCTGCTGTGAGCATGGGTTTGGGCTAGGGGCCTCCTGAGGCCCGGCCCTGCCCAAACTACTCCATAGTCTTGCATGTGTCAGAGAGGAATTAAGTTATACAATAGAATCCCATTGTTATCAGGGCAGTACGAAACGTCACTGATGTCCTTCCACCCCTTAAGACTTGTTTTTACAAATCTTGCAGGCATGTCACAAAGCCTACCTAAGCAAATGTTGAAAACAAGAGGAAAAAATTCTTCATTTTTCTAATTCTTAAAGTTATGAAACATGAGCCCAAGAGGACATAATGCTTTGCTAAAACCAGAATAATTTATAGCAGTATTTAATCAGATAGTTTAGGACGAAATAAAGCCCTGGTATTAAGTTTTGCTAAGTATAGGGAGCCAAACCAAATCTGGGTGTACTTCTTCATGGTTTTGATTAAATCATTTGAGAAATGAATGGAATACAAAAATACTTTTGAGCTATCCTACCACATATCTGATGCACTGCTGGCCTGGAAAAGGAATTAGAAATTGAAGGACTTATGAAGAATTTTGCCACAGCAAGTTTGGCTGTGGAGCAACCAAATAAAATTTAATGGATGCTTTCACTTAGTGATACGTTTACAGCTAAATGTCTCTTCCAAACACACAGAACACAGCCGACATTGAGTTAAGCATAAATATCTTACCTGGTTGCCTTGGGTATTTTGACTGCAAATTTCTGGTACAGAACTTAGCACAGTGGGATCCATGCTTGTGATTAGATTTCTGAAGAATTGTTACCAGATAAAGTTATTTTTTTTTTTTATTTTTATTAGCATTCTCCAATATTACTACGAATTATCATCAGCTGATCTTTAGCTTTATCTTACCAGAATCTAGCAAGAACCCTGAATCTCAGCATCACCAGCTATTGAGAAGGGGTGAAATCAGAGCTATGTAATTATAGTGCAAGTTCATCTCATTATTCTCCTAACAAAATAATCATTCGGTATAAGCTATTGGAAGCAGAGATCCTTTTGCGTTAGCTAATATTAACATTCTCATTACTTAGCAACAAATATTAAAACAAATATAAAGTAGCCTAGCCTGAAGTGAGAAAACACAATATGCAACAAAACCCAATCTTCTGGACATGTCAAAAATAGTTAAGTGCTCAGCTATCCCAGCCCTTATTGCTAATGGGATAAATCTAAAACCTCGTTGTCAATTAATTAACTTATCCCTTCTTCTCAAAATTAAGAAATCAAATAAAGATAAACATGCAATTTTCTTTCCTTCCACACTTCAATTTGCAAAAGTGCTGCATATAGGTTTTCTATGAACAGCCTCAAATGATGCAAAAGGTATAGTAGATACAGCCAAAAAGTAATCTTTTAAATACTGTTTTCTATTTGTTTAAGAGAATAAAAAGTGTTGTAATGCAGAGGTAAAGAAGGGAAGGTAACTCTGTCCCTGTCACCTGTGACCACAGAATCCCCACTGAAATTATTTGTGCACAGAGGAGTGAAGTACAGAGGGCACCCTCCAGTGCCTGCTTAATAAAAGCCAAACAGTGCTTCCCCTGCCATTCATTTCCAGCATAAACATAAAAAGCTGCTTGTCATCCAAATCCTGCGGGCACTTGAGCCCACATCTGCTGCCAGAGTCCAAAACAAGGGTTTTGTAGGAAGGTTGGCAAAGGAATGGGCCACCCTCACCTGAAGAGGAGAAGGATAACTGCTGCCACCAGCAGACGTTCTGCTGCTCTTCCCACACATGTGTATCTCAGGGATGCTGGGAAGAACATCAGTGGCAGTTGCAGAGGTCTTCAAGCCAGTGCAGCTCCACCAGGTCTGTAGCCCTATGCTCAGGACCTTCAGCACAGAGACAAAGCCATTAGTTTGACTCCTCGTCCCAGGAAGGTGTTTTATATATATATCTCCCACCAATTCCACCTTTCAAGGAAAGAGAAAACTGTCAGTCCCATTCTCTGATCAAATGGGTGTCAGGGACTATCAAAGAGAGACAAATTCAGTCTGAGAATGGTGGTGCCTTTCTATTACCTTGAGTTCAGCCCCTGAGCTCCAGGCTGGTGTTGAAAATGCATCCTTGAATGTTCCTGATGAGTAACTGCTTGAACTGCTTCCTGTGAGTAACTCTGCTTGGTTTTCCCCTTCAGTGTGGGTACACTTTTATCAGCACTTTGGGGCATATTACATGGAAGAGTTAAGCATTTCACTTCAGAATTGGGGAACGAGATATTCAAACAGAAACATGGCACCTCACCCTTAACTACTCATGTCCATTACTCACAAGTAATTTACACTGAATCTGTACCGAAAACACAGGGATACTAATTTGGCCCAGGGGGGTACAAATGCTGTGAGTTACTTATTTATTTGTTTGTTTTATTTATTTATTTTATTCATTTATTTTCCCCTAAGGAGCCAGAAAGGAAGATTATGTAAAGCAAAAAGGACTTATGGTGAAAACATACCTGCTTATGCATGAATAGATAATCAAACAGAAAGGGGTTTAAATGTGAAAATCCAGCTGAGGGAAAGGAACTCTTAATCTACCTAATTTTGACAAGGTGTTGACAAGCGTTGTAGCATTTTTCTTCAGGGACCCCATTTGCCATTTCTTTTACTCACTAGAAGCCTCCATCAAACAGCGGTTTTCCTTAAGATATCTCCCTATCTTAGGGAGATCCCCTGTTGCTATTTAAGTTATCTTCCTGTCTACCATGCAGAGGACAAATCTAAGGCATGATTTGGTTTGCCTGAAGCTGAGTATTCTTTATTTTTCAGTTTAAGGTGAAGATATTACTAATTCACATCAGCAGTCACTATATAGAATATAAATTATTTCAGATTTCTTTAGGAATTCCTTAAATCTAAGCCTATCAGTCCAGCAAGATATTTGGACAACATAGCATAAAACAGATGAGCTACCCTTGGATTTCATGTGATTTAGGTAACTTGAGTTCACTTATTTAATCTGGCTGGCACAAAACACTAAGCCTTCTCTTGCTTCCTTCTGACTTGTATTACTGTGGACGATAGGTATGCTCTTTCAGAACTGGGCACAGAATTGCAACAGTAGTTGTGATTTTCAAAGAAATAGCATTAAAAATGATGCTCAGGAATAGTTTTACCCGTTGCTATGCTCTAAACAATGTTACATAAAATTATATGATTAATACCTAGTATGAAATTCTATGTACATTTCATGTCTGCAGAAGAGATCAGATCTTTAGCTATTTTATTATGAGACCTATCAAAATACCTGCTTCTGAGTGTGATTGACTCCCTCAAGTTATCCATGTAGACAGCTTCAATTTATAGCTGAAGTGACTCTTAATGCCCCACTGCCTTGGTAGATTCCTTAGACTACTGCTTTGCTACCATTTTTTCTTTTATTTATTTATTTATTATTCATTTATTTCTTGTGGTGATTATGCACCAAGACCTCACTGTGCTAATACCCACAGAAAAAGAGCAGAAATAATGGGCACAGGCACAGCATACCAACAGCTTGGCTGTGGTTTCTGCAGGTACCGCATGCCTGGGGCTGACACCTGAAAGGCAAATAGCCTGTCAAACAGGCTTTGCTGGATGCTCAGTCTGGGACAAAATGTGATGAGCAAAGCTGCAATTAAGAAGAGATATTTTTATTTTTTTTCCAGGAGTGATAAGCCCTTGCTTATCACTAGATTTGGGTACCTGTTTCTACACAAAATTTTTTTTCTTTTTTTGGCTGTAGCCTGTGCCTGCCTAAGAGTGTGTGATCTGTAGCATATTCTTGATGTCATTAATGATTAGATTTTCTTGTGTCCTCTTGTACCCACTTATCAAGCACTGCTATCTTGTTGTACTACTACCTTGTTGCAAATCTGGAAGACATGCAAACTAATATTCCCTACATATGATGTTTTCATACTATGTTTATCACAATATCAGCACAGTAGCTGAAACAATGTTAAGAAAAATAAGGAAGAATCTTAGTACACCTCCTCAATCTCTCTTTGTGCATTGAAGTATAAGAATGATATCCCTGAAAAGGCAAACAGTCACTGACAGGTACATCTCTGTGCAAAGCCACCTCCAGTCCATATGAATGGTCTGTTCTACCACAACAGCTGAGTCTGGCCCGAGACCTACTCCTGTTCCCTCTCCTGGGACTTGGAATTGTTTGTCCAGCCCTCTTTCCCTGAAGCCTCACAATAAGTCTGATGATTCTTCAGAAATCTAATCAAGCTTAAAATCCTTGATCTGCTATATGGGACTCTCGGCCTGTTGGCTAAGATCAAGTGTAGTATCTGTTCTTATCAGTTTAATATCTGATACATCCTTAATGAGAGGACTTTATATTAAACAGATTTTTGGTCTTGGGAGTTGGAGGTGGAGCTTGCTCCCTCCACTCCACGCATTGTCCTGGTATTGTAGTACTTCCAGGAATGGTGCACCTCCTTCGGGAGGCTCTTTTTCTCTCTATAACTACCTGAAAGGAAGGTGTGGGGAGCTGGGGGTCAGCCTCTTCTCACAGATAACTAACAATAGGACTAGAGGGAAAGGCCTCAAGTTGTGCCAGGGGAGGTTCAGATTGGAAATGAGGAGACATTTCTTCTCAGAAGGAGCAGTCAGGCATTGGGATGGGTTGCCCAGGGAGGTGGTGGCATCATCGTTCCTGGGGGTGTTCAAGGAAACGTTGGATGTGGTGCTTAGGGACGTGGTTTAGTGGGTGACATTGGTGGTAGGGGGATGGTTGGACCAGATGATCTTGGAGGTCTTTTCCAACCCTAATGACTCTGTGATTCTATGACTCAGTCACATGTTCAGGTCCTTGGCTGAATGAGATCAAGTTATTCAGAGAATGGCATGAACAAGCCCTACAGAAAGAGATGTCCACATCAGCCTTACCAGCCTTCCTTGTCCACCTGCTTCTCCACAGAAAGACAGTTGCATATTTGCACCGTAAGTGAAGGTGATCTCTTCTCTTTTCATCAATGAACATAGTAAATGAGTAGACTTCCAAATAGATCACATCCTTCATGACATTTCCTTAATAAGTTCAGACCACTTAAAGAAAGACTTTAAAGGATCAAGTAACTAAAGTGAATTTATTAAAGCAAAGGCACAGAAATTCCAATTAAAGATGCTAGGCATCCTACAAATTGTTCCTTTTCTGAAATACATGTTAAGAAGTGTCTTCAAAGGAATTATTTGACAGTTTCATTTGTACATTTCTATAATTATAGCCCCCAGACTTTTCTCTCAACCTTCTTTATTCCCATTCACAAATAAAGGTTGCAGAGCTTTTATTTTCTGCACAGGAATAAAGTTTATATCTCAGAGTTTATTTTGACAAAATAAAAATGAAAGAGAGTCTAGTAGGTAGTACAAAAGAGCCTGGGTTCTTTTGTACAGAAGAGGAGGAGGTTCTACTCGCTAAAAAGTGGCATTATACACCACATGAATTATGTCATGTACATCCTCCTTGTGAGATACAACGATGTGCCTGCTTCTTCATGCATGTGAAAGTCTTAAAATGTTCCTTCTTGCAAAAGACAATAACCTTGCTTTCAAAGCTGGTGGGCCGTGGTAGCCTAAAGCAATCTGCACAGCAGAAAATGCATCAGTATTGTCTCCTGTTATTCCATGCATGTGCATAGTATGTATATATGTACAAAGTGCATAAATGTTTATTACAGTTTTATAATTGTGATTTTACTATGTGGTTCTCTGACACAGTGCTTGGAAGCTTTCTCTGTCTCTCAGTTTTACATTTAATAAAATGAACACCAAAGTACAATCCTCAGATTGAATAATGCTGAATGAACTGAGATGTACAGACACTTATGTCTGGCTCTCCATGCACTACATAAAATTACCAAAGTGTGTTTACAAGACAGAAAGAGAGCATCTCAGAGGAGCTATTCTGTCACGTTTCCTAACCACACTGCAGATTTGTTTCAAGTTGAGGCCTTCCACTCTTGATACTTGCTGAAGAACTATAAATACATGCAAACAGGTTCAGTAATGACAAATGCTGCCTTCCAACTTCCAATCATTTGATCTTAATTACAAAATTTCTACCAATAAATAAATAAATAAATACTTTTTGAAGCTATTTAGACACTTATCATTTTAAGACTTAGAAATATAGACCTGGAGTAAAGCCAGTCACTTGAATTGTGGAGATGTCCGTTCCAGGTATGTCTTTTATAGTGAGCATTACTGACTTGTTGTCAAGATCTATGGGCCTTCTCCAGTTTCTTTACTGCTGAAAAATAATTTTATTTTTCAGTATTTATCCTGAGCCTTTTATAAGCTTTCTGCTTTTGTTTGCAATATTATTTAACTTGTTCTCCTAAATAAATCTGGAGGAATCTTAGCCTCAAAATCACAATGACGATTTTATCTCCTTTATCATCCTTTCAGATGGAATATATGCTTTCAGACCCAGTGAACCAAATTCCCAATTTTTTTTTGCGACACACTGAACCATGAGTTCTTAATGAATCTCTTTGCCAGCAAGTGAAGAAAAGACTTTAATGTAATCCGTGCTGATATGTATTCAGAGGATAGCAACCATGTGTGCCACCTCAGAACTGGTCTGGAAACAGAACCTGAAACACATTCAGCAGTTTCCAATCTTTGTATCTGAGTCCAACAGTTCATGATTAATGACTGGTTGCAGACAGGCCTCTGCTTTGCACTTGCAAAATGACAGTGAGCAGGGAGGTGTCCAAGCACACAACTGCTGCTGCAGTAGCAGGATAGCCTGCCTTCACATGTGAATTCTAAATGGCTAAACAGTTAAGTTCCCAAAACACTCGATCAGCAAGAAAATGCATGAGGAAATGCAAGTGGATGCTGTGGCAGAGGATTAATGTAGACTGGGACTCCTGGAATGTGGATTTCTTGTGGATGTTTAAAAATGAGAGGCTCACATTTGCTGTAAGGCAAACCTGTGCTTGGAAATTGCTGTTTGCCAAATATAGAGAATATCCATATATCTTCAACCTCCGCCTTGTTTTTCTATTAAATTAATGGAATATATTAAGTAAAAAAGAAAAAGAAGTAAAGTCTTAGGGGCAAAATACATATACTACAAACAGAATGCTCTTAAAATTTAAAGATATATGAAAAAGAAAATCATAGCAAAGCACAGCAGCAAAAACTCTCAACTCATTTTAGAAAAAAAAATCAGCCATGGCACCTCCTTCCATGCATATGCATCTACTCCTTCTGAGAGCTTGGTTATGGGTCATAGGACTGGACCAGCTTGTAGAGCAGTACCAGAGAAGGAGCCATCCTCTTTGACAAACCAGCTATATTCTTCATAATAGTTTATCAATGAACATAATTTCTTCAACCTACTTTAAACATTTTTATACCTAATTTTATATTTAGGCATTGCATAGACACTGCAAATGAAAGCTTCCTCTGCAGGGAGGTGCTGTGTGACTCAAGTACACCATCTTGCAGGACTGGAAAAGCATGTTGCAGGCAGTGTCACAAATCTTGGTTGGATGGGGCCAGGCTGGATGGGGCCTTGGCCAACCTCATCTAGTGGGTTGCTTTCCTGGCTTATGGCAGGGGGGTTGGATTTAGATAACCTTTAAGGTCCCTTCCAACCCGAGCCATTCTATGATTCTATGATCTGACAGACCATCTTCTGTCAAGGCCCGTTACACATGGCTGGAGGTCTCCTTAACCTAGTGCCATGTTAGCTCACCCCAGGTCAGGCATCCTTAGTGGGAAAAATGCATTGGCTGACGCCGCATGCCTTTCATCCTTGCCATCACCCTATGAGATGTCCAACCAGCTCCAAGACCAAATACCAGGTCTCCAACACTAGTGATAACACCGCTCCAGGTGCAGTGAAGTCTCTCTGTAGGGTACACAGGATTCCATATGCCCATATATGCCCAGACAGGGAGGATCAAGTCGTCCACAGGGTGTCTGTGGGGATCACAGTGCATTCACTCGTGCCCTCCACAGGCTGTAAAAGCACAACAAACTAGGCTCATCTTCACATCCATACACACATCTTCCTGACTCAGCTTGCCACTGACTCCTGATCAACCTGTGCTTTCAGGATTATGGATCCTTCTCCTCATCAGATCTTGTGCTGAAGGTTTCAAAAACTGGGAGGAAGCAGGGGCTGATATCTCTGAAGGGCTTGAAGTGTGGGCAGTTATACTACTAGAAGCAGTACTGCCTTTTGCTCCACAGCCCCAAATACACTGATTTCACTGGAGGGACCTGGACATAAAGCAGCTGCCTATGCAAAGCGTGTAACTGCCATGTATTCATTAAACAAAATCTATATGGGATGTTATCTAAAACCCAGAAAAATCTCCAAGTATCTCTAAAGAGCAGAGACACTCTGGGTTCTGTAAGGACCACTGAGCCAGAAAGATGGTGCAAGATGGAGTGTGACAATGAAGCTGTGCAATGAAGCCATTGTAGGAGGAAACTCTTGGGTTCTGTGGGCTCCCACACTTCTTAATTTACCCATTCCCTGGGCAATCATTACCCTTAGCTCTGCTTGAAGAGCAACACAGCAGCTGGTGTCCTTTTCTCTGGCTACAGCTGACAATGTTTGTAAGAGTTTGCTATACTAATTTTCTGCCATTCTACCTGGGTTTTCTCAGCCTTTACATTTTCTTTCAAAGCATTTCCAACCCTTCCCTCTTTCCTTAGTGTTCTTTAACAGTCATGCTCAAGACTAGCACCCGCTTTACTTCAGTGCTACTTACAACATTGGGAAGCAAATGAGAGTTCCACTCAGCAGTAGAAAATTGATGTGAAACACCATCTGACATGTTTATAGCAGCATTTAATTATTTAATCAATTTAATAACAGAATATTTAAACCAGCATCAAAAAAAATCACAGGGCATAACCAATTCAGTCTATAAATCAGACATTTTGCTCTTCTATTTTCATTCTTCAATTACATTCTGTGAACTAATCGGCAACACTTGATGGGAACATAGGATGTAGACGGACTATAACAGGCGGAGCAATCAGATCTTCACAAGAAAATTAATTCATACAGCCACTAGTACTCTCTTAAATACACACATTCAGATTTGCACACACAGCCAAGCAAACAGCCCTGAGTACTGCTAATTGTGATTATAGCCAAATGTCATAAAACAAATTTCATAATATTCAAGGCAATGATATCAGTGCTCATACTTTCACTTTTTTTTTTTTTTGATGTTAACTTTGTAATATTCAGACAGGCTTTTCCATGTTTCTCTTCTTGACTGGAGAACAAGATAATTGTTTTGTATCCCTGTATTCATACTGGGTTTATCTTAAATTTATTAAAACCACTGTGTTAATTTCTGAATTGAACAGACAGTATATCAAAGTGTCTAACGATGGTTCTCATGAGATAGAATAATATTCTTCAATGCAAAAGCAATAATAAAATGTTTAAAGAATATTCCATCAAGACTAATTTTTTCCCATCACATATCCTCATTTCAACCAGCTAAAATTCTAACTTTTAGAAAAGCAAGCAGTTCTGGCATTGGGAAAGTCTGTTGGGCGTTACAATTACCTCTCTGTGAGGGTGTTATCTTCCGAGGCCCCCAGGTGCTTCCCCACGCTCATCGCATGCGCTCTGGCAGGAGCTGGAGTTGGTGGCTCTTGCGTGGAGACTGAACCTCCTTGAGCAGAAACCAAACCCTGGCCTGTAAGCAGGGGGTTGGGAGGGCTCAGGAAGCTGGAGAGAAAGCCTCTCCCAAGCAGGCAAACTATAATTGAAACTCTTTTTCAGAGAGCTGTTAAAATCAGCATATGAAAGTACTACATACAAGGTATCCCGCATTGTGTTTGGTGCTCTTGGGGACACATACTTCTTAATGAGCTGTGCTGGGAGTTGAGAAATTGTTTGGATTACTTAAATTTCAGTGATGACTGCAGGAGCAGAGGGTTTAGTTAATGCACCCTGAGCTCCTGCTGTGGACTGCCTTCTCCAAAGTTCAGCACGAGGAGCTGCCAAGCAGCTCTTCAGTGTGCAGTTACGCAGGAGCATGTAAATCCTGAACAGAGCCTGAATAAAAATTAGATTTCTCTTTTTGCATAGCATTGCTACACTGGAGCAGGTAGAGGTGGCCTCAGCAGAAGGACTGTCCTCACACACGTCAGAAGCTGCAGGGCTGAGCCATGCACTGCCCACCCGCATCCGAAGGGCCTGGCTGGCTGAGGTTTGTGCATGGGCTGCACATACACTGCTCCAGGTAGAAAGAGAAATGAGTTATACTGGGAAATGCCTTGTGACCACCATTCAGCAGCATGGTAAAGGGCAGGGTCCAGGCTCAGCTCTGCCCAAAACCCCCACCATTATAGCAGGGTGATGCGAAGCCTCCAGCTGGGTTTGAATGATCACTGCCCATACAAAGAGTGAATTTCAGAGATCCTCGTAGGAAAGAGCAGATACACATTGTGGGAAAGGATTGAAAGCTGTTCATAGTATCTAACACCCACTGTCTGTTGTGCCTCTGGCATTCTTTCTCAGCTCAATCACACCACACATCTCCCACCAGCGTGGGGATGCTCTGGTAGGAGGGCTCGGTGGGACCTTCCGATGCTCAGAGGGACAAGATCTTCTTCCACACCCTGGGCTTGAGTACTGCCTAGTCCTCTGGATCTCCCAAACACATCTTGTCTTCAATTTGCCATCACTGTACAAGAAAAAGGGAAGCATTTACCTTGTAAGTGGCTGACTGAAAAACAAAAAGCCACATCATTCATCAGTTTTGTCTTTTGTATTTTTTACCCCAGCATGGTTTGAATCGCAAGAAATCCAATTCCCCCGACACCTCTGTGGCTGTCTTTATTGGAGTAAATTCTTCACTCTTCCTATCTCACATTAAGAAAAATAATATGGATGAATAATCTAATATTACGTGAGCAGAAGAAAAGATTAAAAAAAAAAAAAAAAAGAAGGAGAAGAAGAAACAGAAAAGGACAAGCACTCCTCTGACACAACAGGAGAAGCAGGAAAGCATTCCCAGCAGAGCTGAGAAAAAACATCTTGCCATAAATACATGCCTATCCAGGTTTCCAGTTTCCCACAGAGTGGGAATGAAGATGAACAAATAGACGTGTCATCAGGAAAGTTGTGTAAAAAGATGTATTTTCCACTCAGCTCTGAAAGCTGTGCAGGTAGGCAGTGGTAACTCACATTCGGCAGCAAATTCATTATTGCCATAGCTCAGCAAGATGCTCTGTATTCCTTGCTCATGAGCCTCCCATTCTGGTTGACATTATTGACATTTCCAAAGCAGTCAGAGCTATAGACATAGCCTGGCTGGCAGACAGCTCCAGTTCCAAGAAACAACCTGCTTTGCTGAGCACTGCCTCCCAGGGGGCATGTCCAGCCAGCCCTCAGCATCTAGTGTCACTCGCCCATCCTTTGGTTGTCAATAGTTCGTTGTCCTCCAAAACACAACTCTAGGCTCTTATGGTCACTGTCAGAGGAAACAATGACAGAACTCGCTTGTAATCCCATCTAGACCATATCTATCCTCGTGGATGTGTCACAATACGTGTAGATTATTTGTTAAGAGATAATCAGTTTTTATAACCATATTTATACCAAGCATTGGAGCATCTACAGCATAGAATCAAGTCTGCTTTCTTTTTCTTTTTTTTTCTTTTTTTTTTTTTTTTTTTTTTTTTTTTTTTTTTGCTTTTGCTTTTGCTTTTGTTTTCTTTTGCTTTTTTTTCTTTTTTTTTCTTTTTTTCTTTTTTCTTTTTTCTTCTTTTTCTTTTTCTTTTTCTTTTTTCTTTTTCTTTTTCTTTTTCTTTTTCTTTTTCTTTTTCTTTTTCTTTTTCTTTTTCTTTTTTTCTTTTTTTTTTTTCTTTTTTTTTTTTTTCTTTTCCTTTTTCTTTTTTCCCCATTTTATGAGCGTGCAAATGCAAAGGGATGCATTTGGAACTTGAATTTACAGTGGCTGCAACACAGGCCTTTTGTTTTCACTTTCAACTAAGCTCAGAACGGGACGCAGCACTGCCAACCTAACTTACTAAAATAACTTTTCTACTTAATTAATGGCAAACAGAATGGCTGCATGTGATAAATCATCCAAAGCCAGGAATGCAGAGTGAAGTCTGACATGGCGTCTCTGCTTCACACCATTAAGTTTTTGTCACAGCTTTGGGGATTAGAGACAGCATCAGTCTTAGCGTTAAAGTAGGAAATATGTCTCATCCTTCACATTGTTTCAGTTTAGCCTTTATATTTAATTGTAGATTGCCCTTCTTATGCAGAGAGCTTATTACAGTTTTCATTTTCTCTTGTTTACATTTTCATATCAATTTTTTCCCACCAATCTGCAATTTAGAGGCTGCTCAATGACGCTAATGTTAATGGCATATATTATGCTTCTGTTCCACAACAGTGCATGTTTTTTAAAAACATAAAGTGCCCATTTTGCAGATGCTCTGTCAGTCTCACACTTTTATCCCTGCCTCCACTCTGTAGTTGTACAGAACCTTGACTTATCCAACAGGGATGTCAGGAGACCAAAAATATCTCAATAAATTCCATACAAGGTCTTCTCTCACCGTCTCGTAGCTCAGAGGGAGGGTGGTTATCCACACTCCTGTTGACGCAAGCAAACGGCGTCCAAAGGGCTAAACAAATGTGAAGGAGCAGATGTCGACAAGAGGAATTATTCCCCAATTTATCAATAGGGAACCATCCAGTGTCATGATGTCTTTGGAGATCACAGAGGGGCTGTGAAGGGGATAAGCTGCAGGCAGCAGGTCTGTCTTCGTAGTTTAATATTCAAGAGATGTCAGGCAGGGAGGGCTGCAGCGTTTTCAAGGATAAGGAGATTCGGATCTTCCCTGCTCAACCTGAGCTGAGTGCTTTTCCTAAACCAGCCTGTGAACACACACAGCTGGCAATCCCACTGTGCTTTATGCAGTCGAGGGAGGGCTTTGTCAGGCGCTCACAAAGCTTTTCCGAGAATTTGTAGAAGTCATTTCAGAAAACACCCTCATTTTGTGTGTTGTTGTTTTTTTAATCTCTGTATGAGGCCAATACAAAGGGTCTACCTCTTGCTTGCTACAGACGATGATGAGGACAAACGTTGATCCGTCGTGCTAGCAAGAATGGGAGACCTTTTGCTGTTCTTACTGCAAAGCTGCAGGACTGGGTCTGGTCACAATGGGAAAGCGTTCAGAAACTGTTCCAGGGAAAGTGGATGTTCACCTTTATTGCTCTTTTCCTGGAAAAGTAACTTCTTGCTTTCTCCAGCAGGAACGGTCATAACTTTCGGTCAAGCTTTTTTGTTCCTTCACAGAAGCTTGAGTTTCCACATAATTTTGTGTAAGAGGGTGTAGGAGGGAGATGTTAGGGCCGTTGTGGTGTGACATATGCCAATGTTTCTGTGAAACTGTTTTTTCATTACAAAATTAAACCCTTAAACATTGTAATAGTTTGTATCTTAACCACTAAAATAAAAAGTCCATTCTTCTGCCTGCCTTTCCACATCTTTCTTTTTCTGTCTCATTTTTTCAATATAGACTACATAGATCCCTCCCCTTCTTCCCTCCTGATGCTCTTCAAAATAAATAGGTCCACAAGAGACAGATTTACCCCATGGCAAAGGGGTGGGACCCAGTTTTCCACCTGCTGAATCTGGAAAACAGTAATTTTTGCATGTCACTGCCAGTATGGGGTAATTTGGGTAACAGTAGATATTGACTTTCCTAGAAATACGATATTTTTTTTTCCATCTGTGAAGAAATCAGTGGTATGCATCAGCGGTTCAGACTGCGATGTAAATTAACATTGTGAAGAAAGGAAAGCAGGGTGCGTGGACGGACCAAATGTTCTCCAAAGGCTTGGTCTCACCTCTCATGAATGAAAATGCAAAATCCCACCTGTGCTAGCACTGACCAGGTCAAGCAGGAGAAATGCTATTTACTGCCTTACTGGTTCAGTTGCATTTTTTTCAAAATGTTGCTCAAAGAATGAACAGCTGCCTAGGTACATTCACAAAGGGCTTGACTGTTTCTTAGTTTTCACAGCTACCTGCAGCTGAGGAGCACAAAATTACTGTTTTAACAGTAACTTTGCACTAAACTGCCCTCTGTGCTAAACAGGCCAATTCTTCCTCTTATTTTTTTAATTAGTTTTGAGCTTTGATGTCATCTATTAGAGGTGATAATTAAGAGAGTCTTAGTTTTAAGGTTCCTCCAGGTAACTGGCAGGTTTTTATTTCTTTCAAAATGCAATTCAATTCCTCTTCCTGCTATAGTTGAAAAAAAAAAAATACTGCCCCATGTTTTTTTGATCCTCTTTCTTCTTCTTTTTCTTTTTTTTAAAAAAAAAAAAACTACCAGAGACAAAGACAGGAAAGTGATATAAACTGGTCCACCCACTACAGCAAGATATAAACACTTGATGGTGTCCTACAGACAGGGCTATTTTAGGCTTTAATTATAAGAGTTGTCCTTGCTCATTAACGATACACTACTGAAGTGCAACAAAAGTAAGTGATTCATTGCTGACACATGGTGTTTCATGAGCAGTCATTAATTAGCGATGTAACACTTGGATATAAATTGGCGAAGAGCATCAGTAAATGGAACTTTAATCAGGGTCTCCCTTAACCCTCCTCTTTTCGTGCACCTCAAAGGCTTTCAGTGGTTAAGCTCCCATGGAAACCCAGCGCATCCGTGCAGCAGCAGAGCTGTCCCCACCAGTGCTGTCAGAGCTGCTGAAACTGGGGCTATGTGATTTACACCAGCCAGGGTAAAAAACCTGTTGGGGAGGTAAAAAAACACCCAAGCAGGAATCAGAGTGTTTTCGTCCTGAAATGGAGAAGAGAAGAGGAAACTTGTTCCTAGTCTGACACCCTGCTAAAGGCTTGTGTGTCAGCGAAGCTTGCAGGCTGGGGTGGTAGAGCTGCAGTGTATTCACCTGCTGCATGTGGTCCTTTGCCTCTCCCAAAGCTGTCTGAGGACTGGCAAATATTTTCATTCCATGACATTTGGTATATTTGTGGTTTGACAGAAAGTGCATTAAGTTCACTGGGAGGGAGCAAGTAGAAGACTTCATAATCTATGACTCTAGGTTATTTTTAAGCACTGTTGTGTACCTTGTAAAAGGAAAAAAAAAAATATATATATATATATACTATTGCATATGAACTTCTTTGCTAATACAAATGGATTTCAGTTTGGTACATTTCTCTGCCATGAGAATCAACGGAATTAATGATTTGTCAATTCTGCCAAAATGCTAGGACCAATCTGTAATTTATTTTACAATCCCAAGAACTGGAAAATCAAACTTTTGCAACAACAAAAATTTGTGGACGCCTCCCAGTTGGTAAATCACACATTTATCCATGTAACAGATCACAATACTGGAGAATGTCATTTACCTGAAAGCACGACCTACTATAGGTATGCTTTCAGAGCACTCTGTAAGCTGATGCAATGATTTCTGTGTTGCTGTAGTGCAAATGCCCTTTTTAGGAGTTACGTTTATAAGAGACATGTAAAACCTGCGCTACTTTCAGCACAGGCTGATTATGCATTCAGGACGTATTTGCAGATACCTAAGGCTGCTGGCTATTAAACCAAAAGAATATAAAAATCAAATTCTCTTTCAAAAGTTACTGTTATTTTTCTCAGCTGGAACATCAATTTAACATTTTAGGGGAACTGCTTTCTTTTTAAAGTGATGCTGTGAAGAGAAATTTCCACAGGTAGGTGACTGAGAACAATTTATTCATCCTGTAGTACCTGTGCTAAGTTCTAGCATAGATAAGGAGTTGTTAGGCAGCAGATCCAGGGGACATGCTTCCTGCAATGGTCCTGCCATCTCTGCAGGAATATACCTGAAATGCTGTACTAACGATACTCATGAAGATATTTTAGAGACAATTTATCATACAGAAAATTTCAGGGAGATTTTTGAGAGGAGTTGTGAGGAGAGGGCAGTAGGGACTTCTGGTGATTCCTGCACTGAGTCTCCCTGTATGCACCACAGTATTATCTGGAATCGCAAGGGAGAGCTGGAAATATTTACAGATGCCACAGGGTACTAAAGGCAAAGATAACTTCTGTTTGTTATTTAAAATTCACTCTTGTACTGTCAGGGGACTGTGATGACGAGGCTGTGTTGCAGGAGTGCTTGAAGAGAGAGATGCAATAAGCATTGGCTCATGGGTTGCAGCAATGGGAACCCTGGGTGCAGGTTGGAGGGAAACACCAAATCCAGCTTGACAAGGAGGACCAGGGTCAGAGGTGGTCGTTTGGCTCCCTTAGCTAGATCAATTCAGATCCAAAGCAAAGTTTAGTATTTACTATGAGACATGGATGTTGTTTTTTTTAAATCAAGTGGCCCAGCCTGAATTTCCCCACAGGACCAATAAGCAGATTCAAACTCCTTTACCCTCAGACCACCAGGGAAGTTCTTGTTCCAAAGACCACCATCAGCTGACCCAAGGCCTTTGTTTCCCTCCTGAGCCAAGGAGAGGGTGGCTTGAAGTCAACTTCACAGGCAGCTGCAATGTCAGATCAGCAGACCCAGAGACCAAGGATTTGACAAATGCAAAGACACTTCACTTTTAATAGCGGATAATGGAGAATAAAATTGAAGTTTAAACAGCCAGGAATGGACTCAAACTGAGCTGCCTTGCACTTACCCTTCTTTGCTGTACTGCTGCAGTACAATTCCTCCTCATGGATCGAGAGCAAACAGCTCACCATTGCTAACTCTCCAGTAACCCCTACACTGGTTGCTACTTAGTCCTACACAAGAAAAGAAATCTTCATTTTCTTGTGTATTATCGACCTTTAAAAGCTAAATAACATGCATGAAAAATAAACTTTTTTTCTCCAACACAATGATCAGACCTGTGAAAACCCAGAGCGGGTTATCATGGAAGTGTCACATTAAATGAAAGGTGCACTGCCCTGTGATACAGTCTGAGAGACATTTGAAACATCAATAATGGAAGACATCATTAGTCACACTGCTAAAAAGGACTGGGAGTACTATCAGGTCACTAATTATTTAGACAAAGCAATAAACAATCTAGAATTTAGCAGACATCAGAATAGATCAATTCCAAAGTTTGTACTGAAATTTTAACAGCTACGTTTAAACCACTGTGATTTCAGCCTTGTAAGAAAGGCACCATATACTGAGTAAATTTTTGTGCATGTACGTTGCAAAGTCTGTTAGTATATGAATCCGTCATTTAAAATCACCCTTGGAATAGCTCTAAGAATATTTATACTATTAAGATAAACAAATCAATTCCAGAGCTTTTAGAGGTGACAGCTGACTTCCTTCTAGTGTGTGTGGACTTCTAATCTATGCTGGTAAATTATATTTGTGTTTTGTTCTGCTTTATCTATTTCTGTGTGCCAAGAACCAGAATACATTTTATAAAATAAAGGACAGCGAATTCAGTACTGCTCAGTGCTGACTTTTTTTTTCCACAGGAAGTGTAATCAGCCTGTGATTGAGGCTGAGCATATATCACAGCTCAAAAGGTGTTTTTCTATATTAGGATGTTTTGCTGAACATACTTATGGAAGAGATGCCAAATATCTTGCTTTAAGGTTATGCTGATCTCTTTTTGGGACTCAGATGAGGCACCATGTGGAGCCAAGTCCCACCCCTGTTTGCTGCAGAACCTCTACACCATCTTTTGAAGCATAGGAAGCAGGACACAGGACTGTAAGTCTGCTCTGATGCTCGTACAAATCTATGAAAATCATTAACAGTTTCCAAAAGCAGATTGGATTATCATGTCATGAACTAGTCGTCAAACACATGCGCACGCTAAACCACAAACATCCCTGTGTTTGGCTCTGGTTGCTTGCTAGGATGTTCAGTGAAAGACATGGGTAGGATAGTCTTGCATTTAATGATCTATCAGGGAAGATCAGTGCAGCTCCTGTTCCTATTGCAAGCATCACATGCAACCTCAGGGAACTCATTTATTCTGTCTGTGCTTCGGTTCTGTATTTCTGAGAGTGAACACAGCATCCTGCACTGACACCTGGAGACAACACTCACTTAACTGCCATGTATATTATGAATACGAACAAGAAACAAGGAACAAGTAGATTTCAATAAGAGTTTGTAAGGGGGTTCAGTTAACAGTGAATTGCCCATTGCTTTAAAAAACATGTTTAAATATACTAATACTTGAAGAACATATTTTAGGCATAGGAGGATATGAGAAAACAATCAGTTTGCTTCCTTTTTCTTGTATGGTAAACTTTGTGATTTTAAGACTGAAAGCATCTGTGTTTAATCAAGTACTAAAAGCTTTAAACCCGTGTGTTATAACATGCTTTTTCTTTCTTGACCATGCACAGTGCTGGTATTGCTGTGCTGGAGGTGAATGTGCTCAGGGGTCACTAGTGGGATGGTACACATGAGCTGCAGCAGCAGCCAGCTGATGCTTGGACATGCCTCCAGCGAGAAGCTCACTGGATGCTGCCTCCTTTTCTTTTCTTTTTTCACTCTACAGGATTTGTAATTCTGCCAAGAAATGTACTTGGGCAGCCTTAGTTCTCAGGTAAATCCACATGCTCTGAGTGTGTCTGCCTGTAGCACAGCTGAGGAGGTCACGGGTGGCCCAGCTCTCCGTCCAGAGTCATGCTGAAGGCATTAGTGTGCAGGGGGTTTGCTTCTGAGAAGACAAATGAAACAAAGAGTAAAGCTGCCCATATCTAAGCATGGCACTTATCTAAATGCATAAGCCATTACAGCCACATTCCTGAAGATAGCTGAGAATAAATACAAACAGGCAGGTAGATAAATGTGTGTGATAGCCACACCAATTTCCAGACAAACAGCTTGAAAAGGCAATTTCTTCATAGAGCACAATTCTTTGAAAGGCATCAGATGTGTCTCACCAGAGAAGAAGACTGGGAATGTAAAACTGGATGAAATTACAGCATTGGCAAAAACTGTGCCAAGAGTTCTGTGTCTGAAACTTGCCTCTTAGGTAGAGCTGAGCTAAGGACGGGGAATTTCAAAGGGAAAAGCACTGCGCCTATGAAATCAAATCAGAGAAAAAAGAAGAGATATAAGGAAATATGATTTCCAGAAGAAAGGAAATGTGAGACTGGCCCTGATATACAGTATATATATCTATTTTATTTCTCCAGTGGAAAGCTGTATTCCCTCAATGCATAAAGTATTTTTAACTCTCCTACAGACAACTGATTTGGATTATACAGAGATCTCATGGGTATATGCATTGTTTTTCTTCTTCATTTTTGATGTTTATATCCTTATTTTCATTTGTGATATAGGAACTAATGTTCTGAGAAGCCAGATTTGCCACTAAGGGTCTATATATTTACTGCCCATATCCTAAGAAACTAGCATCTATTCCCCCAGTCTCGTATTTAAGAGTGATTGAGTATGTGTTGTAATTTATTTGTCCATTTTGTTTTTTTCTTGTTTGCCTATTTTTATGACATTGTTTTGTTAAAAGAAAAAAAGGAAACCACACTCTTCCAGCACTAAATTATCTGCTTTCCATTTACATATACATAGGATAGCTGCAAATATGTCTTCCTCTTCCTTCTGGGTTTCAGTTTTTATCTCCATGTAACATCTGTACGTTCTGAATTCAAGATACAACACGACCTTTATTTTCTAAGTCCAGTGTGACCTCTGGGATAGAACCAATAACCTTCTTTTCATGAAAGCAAATTCGGACATTAATTGAGCTGGATGCAGCAATTGGCCAATTCTCGTAAGGTAAGTAAGCAAAAAGACTTTGCTCTCAATCGGACTTATTTTATGAGTTTCCAAAAAAAAAAAGAAAAAAGAAAAAAAAGAAAAGAAAAAGCTACACATCATCTATTACTAAAACCAGAACTGTACCCAAGCAACAGAGCACAATTAACAGAGCAGATCCCAGGTTTTGGAAATGTCCAGACCCAGAGACACCAGACATGATGGTCTTTCTGGAAGCTCTCACCACTGCCCCATGAAAAAAAAAAGTAAAATAAAATAACTGACAGCTGCTCATCAGAATCATTACAAAATTTTCTGGCTAATCCCTGCAATTTCAAAACAGATGCTAAAGTCCCTATTTTAATTCACTCTGGATTCAACAACCGAGGAGATAATAAAACTGAATCAGGTGGATATTTTAAAACATGAATCATAAGATTCTATGTCAGTGCCTTTTTTTTTTTTTTCCTGGTGATAAGAGAATAGGAAAATAGAGAAATGGGTTGTGTGGAAAGAAGATACAACACATCGCAGCCAGCTGCCCATAGATGTTAAAAAAGAAGGACATCAAATTTAAAGGAGAGGCAACAGAAAATAAGAAAATACACCCTAAAGTATTTGAAACGCATAGGTTAGAGACTATTGCATTAGTGGTTTTGAATTTTCCAGTTTCTTCTGCCAAAGACTAAAAGAAAAAAAAAAAATCCAAGCCAGTAAAAACCATTATTAAAATATTTCAGCTACTGAAAACTGCTTTTTCCTGAGTATCTTTTTTTTTTTTCTTGGACCATAAATATGTCAAAACAATTTCAGTAGAGGCATAATGAAGACATTACCAGCAGCAGTGGGAAATGGGTTCATTTGAAAAGCTGCAAAGTGAGAACTGTCAGTATTCCTCCAGCCTTTCCTGATGCCATGTCCAGCTTTGGACTGGTTTCTCAAGGGAAGAAGCAAGATAGAATGGATAAATGGCTTCCCCCCAAGTGTGGTCAGTGTGGGACAGCAGCCCCACAAGGCAGAGGTCTTCCTGGTCAGGAGAGGAGCTTCCCATCGCCGAAGCAGAGCTACCAGTGCTGGGCAATGGCGAGGATCCCTCAGGGCTTGCCCAGATTCTTGTGCTCTCTCCCCAGGGGCCCGCACAGGCAGCTTGTTTGGCACTTGGTAAGGCTGACGTTACTTCTTCTGCCTCTGACTCCAGAAGCCAAAGGGTGCAGCAAAAGCAGCACAGAACTGCAACTCTAGCCAACAGATTTGAAATCATCACTGTCAAGTTTCTTTCAAGGATCTTGTTTTGATTAAAATGCTCTTTAATTCTTGACAGACAGTCTCCTTTTCTAAATACACTCCTTCTCCCTACTTCTGCTAGGTCCCAAGGAGGAACCATTCTAGGATGTTAAACCATACAGACTAAAGCTAAAATATGGATACACTTTTTACCATTAACAGAAGAAGATAGAGGAACACATATCAATTCACAATTCCCTTAGGGGAAATAACTCCAGCCCTGGCCTCTCCCATATATATTATTACCTCGCGGATTGTCTTCATTAAAGAACATTCCCAGTGTAAACAAAGAAGCCTTTATTTCTTCAACACTGAAAAATATATTTTGGCTTTGCTCTATGGAAGAGTTTAGTTGAATTCTTTGTCAGAAGCCCACTTCTAACCTAAGGAAAATCAAGCAAGAAAACAGCAAACAAATAAAACATCTGTCTGCAGTGCACCTTTTCATATTCTAATCATCAGCATTTTTTAACCTGCCACTTCACTAAACACCGCAAAAAATCATGCAGAACAAAAATACTGTATTGTTAGAGATACATAGCTCAAGAAAAGAAGCTCATGAAGGAAGATATTTTTACAGCGTTTCCTGAAAAAAATCCTCATAATTGGATAGCCTCTACAGCGTGGCTGCCTCTTTCCCTGCTGGGAGAGCACAAACCTCTTCCAGCAAGGCATTACTTAGTGCCTGGCAGTGGGATGAGCAATAGATGAGATTGGCCACAGCGCTCATGTTGACACATCTTAGGTTTGAACCCCTGCAGACTGCAGGCAGGCTGTTGCTGTGTTTGAATTCATTCATGGAAAGAGCAGTTTGGGATGGTTTAGGGTTTTCTTTATGAAGGTATTTTATTACCACTTACTATGAAATATATAGGAATTGCCTCAGTGCTCAGTGGTCAGATTGTTAAAGAATTGCCCATTCTTTCTCCATGACCTTAAAAGTGGACCTATTTTCAAAAGCTTTTCTGGTCACATGCAGGCTGGATATTAAATGCCATCAGAGAGCCTTTCTGATGTGCAAGAAAAGAGGGAACGTGAGCACTTAGCTCGTGGGAATTCTTGAGAGAGGCTGCACAATTGCTCAAAAGTGCTGTCGAAATAAATGTTAGTCAACAAATACCAAACTGTGCAGCCTGCAAAGGGCCACTGAAAGCAGTTCCAGCTTTTGTGTAATCCAAGATAGTCCTCTGAGATCGGCCATCCCGACTGCTGGCACACTTGCCCCGGGCTGGAGATGCTGGAAACTGTGGGCCCGTCTGCTGGTGGGTCCCCTCCAGAGACAACATTTGGTGGCGGGCGCCAGCAGCTGCTCGGGGAAGTTGGCATTGCTGTCCGTTTGTGCTGGAGGTGGCAGTAAAACTGACAAGAGCATCAGTCTCACTGAGCTGAAGCGCCCCGTCCTGGGAGTTTGTCATTTGGCAGAAATTTCAAAACCAGAAAAACACTTCCACCCCAAATAACAGTGAGATCTAACCTGGAGAGGGAGGGAAGAAGTAGGAGCTATTTCATATCATGGAAGCTTTTCTTTTAGGCCAGCTCTTCCTGAGGGTGACAAATGACTCCAGAGTGCCTGTGGTCCCACAGCGTGCCCTCTGCCTGCCCCCAGAACTGCTTCATCATCTTCTGGTTCCACCTCGCCTCCCTCCTCCAAGGACTCAAGAGTTGTACAGCCTGTCACAAAAACAGTCTTGGCTCTTCTGAATTACTTTGGATACAATGCATTTCAATTAAACAAGGCTGCAAATAATTATTTCAAACACTTCTCACTGAAGACTGCAAGGAGCAAGAAAGTCTGGCAGGAGTGACAAAGATCTACTCGGGGAATTTCTCCTGCAAAGGAAATAAATAGGAGGCTGTTAGATACTTTTGCACTGCATAATCAGCTCACGCTGTTAATGTCCCCAGACAGTGCCATGTGTTGAGCAGGTGCTGCAGTTGGGATCTTTCCTCTTCACCTGCAGCAGCTGCAGCAGCATCTTGCTGACACCAGGCTCCTGTAAGAGACCCAAAGGACAGAACAGCAGGAGATTACAGAATCACCAGGAGTACGAAGTTCCCTTTCCTCTTCCTACAACCTGACCTCCACGAGTACAAGCTCCCTCCCCAGGACCTGACAGTGCAGTTGGTAATCTCAAAGTCTCTGTCCCACTGCTAGGAGTGCTCTCCTGGAAATGGGGACCTGGATCCTAGCCCAGCTCTAGCAACTGTCCACATGCAACAACCATTAGGCAGTCCTTTCTTCCTCACACATCTTCCTCCTCCACCACAGACAAACAGGGCATCACCAGGCTGCCTCCTCCTCGTTTCAATACCAGCTTCAAACCTCCTCCTCTCCAGGGCTCTATCCTATCCCTTTGTGCTGGACTCCTCAGGGAGCAGAAGGAGGTTCTCACAGTGAACATGTGCATCCTGAGTCTGTAGGGAAAGTATCCATATGCTGCAGCACAGACTGAGATGTCAGAGCCGAAGCTTGTTCTGCACCAAGGCAAAAAGCTCAGCAGGCTTTTTGTGGTGCAAGGTCCCCCACTAACTGCAAAGTGCAGAATGGGTAGGAGACAAGCCCAAGTCTTTCACCAACATGAGGCAAAATGAAACCTCCACAAAAATATTCCAGATCTATGATGTCACTTACCCATATTTGAAAACTACTCCCACTTCATGGCATTTGAATCATGTCTGTCTTGATAACAGAGACTTTCTCTCTTCCACATCAATAAATTTAATTCTTCGGTGTTCCAGTGCCAGTAAGGACATTGTTTAAAACTGTTATGAAACACATCACTAAAACATATGTCCCTTACATAAGCATATGTGAATACAGTGGAACTAAAAGCTGTCCCATTATATCAATGCTATTGAAAACACATATATTGAAAACACATACGTATCTGTGCACATGTTGGAGACAGTGTGTGTGTGTGTGTGTGTGTGTGTGTAGCTATATCCATACAGTGAGCATGCATGTGAAACCCAGCCCACTGCTGTCAGTAGCAAAAATGCTTGGGGATCCAAAATTACATAGAACTTCATCTTGCATATTATATACAGATTTATAGATTTTCTAGCTGAGAATTTGAAAACCGCCAGGAGGATTTGACATCTAAATTCCATATGCAACTTCAAAAACATTTGTTTTGCTTTAAAAATGCCTGTGTGTGCAGTCACCTGCATTAATCAGTCATTTACAATTGCAGCTTTCTGTCAAATTATCATTTATTAGCTGAAAATAATTGCATGTGCACATTTGTATGAGCCTTATTTACAAACATATTTTTCCCAAGAAGCACACCTCTGGGTGCAGATGTACACATTACATCCTGACAATTCAGTTCTTATCTTGTACCTTTTATTTACTCTAAATAAATAAATAAATAAATAAATGAAATTAAAAAAAATCAAAAAGCTTTTTCCCAGACTTCCCTGGAGCAATATCCAAAATATACTGTTGGTTTCATCCCTGATGAAATCTTGAAATAAAACAAGCAAACCCCTCAGATGAACTCTCCAAGCCTGAGCGGATTTAGTTTAATTTGTCACAGTCCTCTGTGGAGCTGCTGTTCCAGGGAAAGCAGCAGGTCTTGATCTTGGGCTCTAACAGATGGCCCCAACAATATGACAGTAATAGCATCTGACATGTGTTGTTTCAATGATCTCTCTAACTCTGGGAGAAGTATGCAAGCGTTACATACCATGTGCTGCTTCAGATTGTTATTTTTGGCATGCTTCTGTTGGCATATGTTATGATGAACCAATCTCAACATCTTACATTTCCACCATAAAATAAAGGGGAAAAAAGGAGAGTAAGTCCATAAACCTATCATTTAACCTTGTTCCCAAGGTAACATTTCCTTTGCATATGGGTCAGCTCCACAGAAATCAAAACCCAAACTGTATTTTGAGGGATTAGCTGCATTGCATGAAGTGGAGTCCTGGGGACAGTAGAGAGACTAGTTGATGGAAATATTTATGGCCTGGCTCTCAGAGTGTTTCACAGTGACATGTAATCAGTGTTTTCTACCAAACGCATTAAACGGTGGCAATCTCCAACCTGACTGGCACCTGGCGATTAGGGAGCTGTGAGGAGGGGAGCAGAAGGGACTGGGTGCCCCTTCGAGGTGGAGCTTTCCTGCTAATTGCAGAGGTAATGAACACGTCCTCTCGCAACCCCAGAGGGTTCTCTTCAGGAACTTGTGATTTTACTCATTGCCAGGTTTAGCAAAATAGGATTTCAGGCTGTGAAATGCTTTCAACTGAAAGTAGCAAAATGTAGCTAAAGAAGGAACATCAATGATTTTCACCAAGTGCAAGTCATTGAAATGTCTTAGCATCATAAACTACTCTTGATTGCTTTTTTCGCAAACGAGCTGCTGCCAAATAGAGGACAGACGGCAACAGGGAAACCCATCTCGGCTGCCTTCCTCTTCAATTTGCAGTTACACCCCCTAACATTTTTCCCCTTAAAAGCTTATCTAGCTCCTCACAAAATTATTTATTGTTATTGCTATGTGGGTTGTTTATTCGGTCAATGAAGGACAGGCTCCGGCAGCCTCTTCTCCCCTCTCCCTCCAGGCCCTACCTCTCCTTGACTCCAGCCGATGCTGCCTTTTCCTTTGGCTTGGCTCAGCCTTGCTCGGAGAAGCAGGAGCTTCCCCCCCAGCCCATCTCCTCTTCACAGTCCTGTGTCTTTTTAACCACCTCTTCTCCAAAGAAGTGGGACCCCTCTTAGTAAATCTAAAGGGGCCCTGAAGTGGAGAGGTGTGAAAAACCTACAGCACAGAGAGAGATGTGAAAAAATCATGGGGTTTGACGTTTAAAAGAAGAAAGCCATTCTGCAGCACAGCCTTGAATTTTCCTCTCCATGAGAAGGAACACTGTGGGCATTCATTACAAAGGTGCCAAAGCCCAAACACAAGAAGCTACGGTATCTGCTCCAGAGGCCTTAGAGAAAAGTTTCAGAGGTCACGGCCCCCTTGAATGGCCACATCTCTTTCACTCTGGCAACAGACCATGAGTGGGGCTTAGGGAAAAATGGAAACTAAAATGGAAGGTCCCATCCCTGCGGTGTGGAGAAGAGTGGCTGACTGCAGTGTCTGGAAAACCCTCTGGGGAAAGGCAAGGAGAAGAGCATGGAGAGAAAGTCGGGTAGGTCTTCTGCAGGAGCACCCATGCAGCAAAGTGCCACTGCAATGGAGATGAAGCCAAAGGCAGACTGCTTCATTTTGGGTACAGGGCAGACAGAAGAAGACAGTGCCAATGCCAACATCTCCAGTTGGCAGCTCTTGGGATACTTGCACAGACCTGCTCACACTGATCTCCTCAACGGCTCATTTCTGCAGCAGGAAGAGTGGGACAAGGCAGGACAAGAGGCAGCCAGCCTGCTTTGCAAGACAGACAGTTTCAGCTGGCTATGGGAGAGATTTCCAGCTTCAGCAGCAGTGTAACATATGAAGGGGCTGTTCTCAGAGGACTTTGCTATGGAGGAGCCAGCCAGATCTCTAGCTCTCATTTGCTCTGCAGTCACTCAGAGGGGCCCAATCCACCACCCAGGTGCAGAGGACGGCTGGTGCACTGCAATAGTCCCAGTGCCCACTCATGGTGCGTCAAGGACAGCAGCAGTCAGACCTCAGGCACAGGCACTGCAGGGGGACAGAGGGCAAATTATAGAGAGGGAAGCCATACGAACATCTTAAGAAAGGCATTTGCAGCCAGTGTACCTCCTCTGGCCAATGTGCAGCTGGGCTACCTCCCTCTGTCCCAGCCTTGACTGTCAGAGGCCCAGTCTAAGGCAATGTATCTAATGTGTATTCACAGCCAAGCACTAAAAAGTGTATTCGTTCCTCGTGGATTGCAGCATCATTAAACTTTCTACAGCCTTCATTGCACTTACCATTTGGTAGCCATCATTTGTATGTTTCCAGGAATTAGCTCTTCTCATCAGAACACACACAATGCCTCAACCATAAATTTCAAATAATTTGAGGGTGTTTTACAAAACCTACACCTTATCAGAAGCCACACATGGCATAGTATTGTCTAGTGCAGGAATCCAAAGGAGAGAATATAACTCAAAAGAAAAGGCCAAAAGCTATACGTAATTCCAACCCACTGAGCAGCAAGAGAATTGAGGACCTGGTCTTCCAGTCTGCGCAGCCACCGTCTTACCAATGGAGAATGTGCACTCATCAGGGCTCAGGGTTGTCCTTTATGTAGCAACTCAACTTTTAGGTTTCATTTGTTGAGCACTTTATCATCACAAGCATTCCTGAGAGAAAACTTCTCCCATCTTCAGTTGTAGTTTATTTTCCATTGTCTTCTTTCTCTTTCTTTCTTTTTCTTTCTTTCCTTCTTTCTTTCTTTCTTTTTCTTTCTTTCTTTCTTTCTTTCTTTCTTTCTTTCTTTCTTCTTCTTCTTTCTTTCTTTCTTTCTCTCTCTCTGTCTTTCTCTCTTTCTCTTTCTCTCTTTCCTTTCTCTCTTTCTCTCTTTCTCTCTTTCTCTCTCTCTCTCTCTTTCTTTTCTTTCTTTATCATTGCTCTTCTTTTCTGTGCTTTTCCTTCCCTGCATGTCCCAGCACACCTGCCCCTTCCAAACCTTCTGATAAAAGACTCAGCAATAAAACAAGGAGCACTGACATTGAGTGAAGTCAAGGAGTGTGAAGCTGGCACTTCCCTGAGATGAATGGGGTGGAAAGGTTCACACTTTTCTGTTAAGGCTGTCTGCAGACTCAGACAGACAGCATTACAGTAATTAGGCTGTGGGAAGATTTTCTTGGCAAACAAAAAGGTTAGAAATTCACTTGTTTTAACAGAAGCTTAGATTTGGTGCTCTATGACACCATCACACCAGTCTTGCTAACTCATCAAACAGCCTGAGTCTTGGGCACAAAGAAGTTATTTTACAATTACAGAGGAGAACTACAATTTCTCTCTAAGCAAAGGAACCTTTCCAGATAGCTCTGATCCATGCTCTTCTTTATAGTTTAGTAATATAGTACTCATTTAAGAGCAGTTCTAATCTGATTATTATCTTATGAGGGTAAGACAGTAGTGACATTAATTCAGGTTTCACCTGTACCTCTGGCGAGAATACTCCCTCAAAGCAGCAGTAGCTAAGCTAAGGGAGAAGAAGCAAAACCCAAATAACCATGTTCGAACAGTCCAGCTTCATTTTGCCCACTCCAGTTCTTGGTGCACAGAGCCACATCCCTTGGGAGAGATGGAGAGTGCCCTTTCCTAACCATGCAGTGGTGCCTGGGATGTCCCACCCAGGTGAGAGGTGCTGGGCTCTCTTCTTTCAGGTAGAAAACCAAAATTCTCTTACAGCTTTGGTCAGTTCTGCTCCCAGCTGGTATTTTGGGGGAAAAAGGAGGTGACTTTCCGTGCCTGAGGTTTAAAAGGGAAAGATCACGTGCTCCTAATTTTGTGAAGTTAGTCCTCCTGGTTCCAATGGAGCCCACCAACTTGATCATGACTTTCAGGAGACTTGCTCAGGGAAATAGCTGAATGGAAACCACAGACAGACTTAGGCAGGCACCTAGTCCTGACAATGGCACTACTAGGTCTTTCCAGAGATGTAGGCACCAGGAAATACCAGAGTAAAACCTGGTTGTCCTTAAGGAATTCAAATACCTCTAGAGTGTAAGCAGGAAAGGAGCCGGCAATTTCCATGCTTTTGAACTTAGATATGTACACTTAGCCTAAACTACACGTTCAGATCCTGCATCTTGGTACTGACATCTAAATACAAGGAAACACCTGTTGAAGACATGGATATTATCCTATCAGTTGGCTACCACTTTAATTAACTCTTGCAAAGACAGAAAACTGACAGCCTGACATCATGTCTAATGTTGATGCAAGTGACGATACAAGTGATGATAAGGTTGACAGTACTTCTCCATCCCATAGTGAGACCAATACTTTATTCAGTGCCTAGCGAAGGCTAGAGAAAAAGCAAGATTAGGAGGGTGGAAAATGAAAATGTTATTGGGAGAAGCAATCAAGAAACATTATAAAGAACCTTTGGATAGAAGGAGCATCACTTAAGTTTGCAGCCAGAAGGTCTGGTTATATGCCCAGCCCGCACCTGGCAATCATGTAGCTGCATTAGCTGACATGGGGTCTCTCAACTCCAGCTGGTCAGGAGCTTGCAAAACTGCTGTCCATTACATTTATTACTTCCTTCCTGATTATTCTGTTTATAACACGCTCTCCGCAGGGAGTCCCCAGGAGCTCCCCCCAGAGAGCTAGTTCAGAATCACTAAATGCAGCAGTTGTACCACGGAGGCTCCCACTGAAAGCATGTGCCCTGGGCACTCAAGGATCTGCACCAGCAAGCTGTTATTTTTCACCTATAATTACCAAAATGGCTTGGGATCTGCCTGTCTGAGAGACGCTTCTCTCCCCAGGTGATCAGACTGTCACGGTGGCACTCAGTGGATACTCTCAAGCTGTCACCTTGCCAATTTAAGAAAGAGAAGAAACTGCTTGCAATGATTTTGCTAAAGAGGTCTCCGAGCTTCAGGATATTTTCCCTTATCTTTAATAGGAAGGTAACATTTCCTTGAACTTTTTGATTTTTGCAAGTATCCCATAAAATCTAAAAAAGCTTTTGTAGTGATGATGGCAGTGGTAAAGAGGGGGTGTGCAATCAGTATTTGTGTGTCAGATCATTGATTGTCTATGTTTTACCTCCCAGCACTTACGCTACAAATAAAAAGTACACCAAAGGATTATGCATCCAAAACAGGAAAAATGAGAGAATGTATCTTTCTGGAGAACTTTAAGGAGAGTGGAAGATGAAGGGAATATCAGTCCTTGATAGAAATTAATCAAATGAATGGCAAGTAAGACTTGCACTGGCAAGGAAATTTTACATTTCAGAGTGGGACATCAGAGCACTGCATGTTTCACTAATAAAAGAACTCCTGACGTATTATTTCCGAACAATTTTCTACAGTGTTCATATCAAACACCCAAACTATAAACACTGTGACAACAACAACAACAACAAGATAGCTTGAACTTAGTTTGGTCATTTTTTCTTTGGAAAGTATGACACACCATCTTAACTTGAGATTCCTTTTGTCTACAGCTCTCCACCTAATTTACATTCACATGACAATATACCTGCTACCAAATTTGCTCACACCGTCTCCTTGTAGACCCCAAGAGCTGAGCATAGCAAATTAATGTTGGTAGCTTAATGTCTTGAGAGGGAGAATTAAAAGCTGTTCTCTTGGCATCAAATTAACCCCTAGCTTGTTTGGATATAAATTATATAGCAAGGGATGCTTCCCTTGATCCTTATCAGCTGGGTGAAGTATGCTCATGTGTAAAGAGATTCGGATAAACATGAATTTACATAAAAATTTGTGAAAATATAGACCTGTGTGGAAGAACGGGCTGTATAAGGGAATACAAGCATACACACCATCCATGAGCAATTACTTGCTCAGTAGAAATCATCATGTTTTTTCTGTGTGATGGATGAACAACAGATTACTGACTATGTTTCAACAATAATTTTGGAACAGATCCTTGAAATTAAGTAAAGTCTATGGTAATGGGGTCAAAGAAAGTGAAGATACCATAGAATCATAGAAAGTTTTGGGCTGGAAGGGACCTTAAAGACCACCTAGTTCCAATGCCCCTGCCATGGGCAGGGATGCTACCCAATAGATCAGGTTGGCCTAGGCTCCATCCAGCCTGGCCTTGAACACTTCCAGGGATGGGGCATCCACAGCTTCTCTGGGCAACCTGTTTCAGTGCCTCACCACCCTCAAAGAATTTCCTCCTTATATCTAATCTAAACCTACCCCTTTTAGTTTAAAACCATTCCCCCTTGTCCTATCACTACACTTCCTGACAAAGAGTCCCTCCCCAGCTTTCCTGCAGGCCCCCTTTAGGTACTGGAAGGCTGCAACAAGGTCTCCCTGGAGCCTTCTCTTCTCCAGGCTGAACAACACCAGCTCTCTCAGCCTGTCTTCTTAGGAGAAATGCTCCAGCCCTCTGATCATCCTCACGGTTCTCCTCTGGACTCATTCTAAGAGGTCCATGTTCTTGTGCTGGGGGCTCCAGAGCTGAACGCAGGGCTCCAGGTGGGGTCTCATGAGAGCAGAGCAGAGGGGGAGAACCTCCTTCACCCTGCTGGCCACGCTTCTTTTGATACATATGAGTTACTAAGTCCAGATGATAATAATTTTCTCGGTTTTTACCACATCAGTAAAGCCTTACCTTTGGCGCATGTCCTACTTTACCTCCTCCAGAAGTTCAAAAGAAAGAGGTCCCATCTGCAACTCTCTGCAAACCCCTCCAACCCAAGAGATTTCCAACACCCTCAGACCAGGGCAAAGTGACCTGGTCTTCAGACTTTGGGCTCTGACACCCATAGCACTAAGAAAATTCTTCTGATCTTTGACCACCTGGGGAGGATCTTCACAGGACTTCTTTCTTGAGCTGTAGAGGCTGTTAGACTCTGACCTCCAGGCTGCACAGACGGAGTGTGCCGCTCACTCTGAACTGTTACAGGAATAAGTCAGCAGCAGGCTGACAAACTAAACTAGACACAAGTTGCTGCCTTCTTTTGCAAAACTGCACTCCTCCATGCATAAGGTTGTTTCATTTTATGTGATTAAGCTTGCTTTAGCCCCTTCATGGGAGATCAGAAGAGATCTTACTCTGTCAGGAACAGAGCTTACTGATTAATGATCAGTAATTAATGTCTCAGGCAAAAGCATGGAAGATGGTTCACAGAAGAAAACAGTAGGCAGAAAGTAGTGCTGTAGATCCTACTACAGGAATTAGATGCAATCTACAACACTGCCCACGTTTGGCTTAGAAAGAGATGGCAAAGCTTTGGGTGGCAGCTTTATTAGAATGTGTCAGCAGCATTTGTGAAATGTCCTGGTCTCAGTGTCACAGAACGGCTGAGGCTGGAGGGGATGCCTGGTGGTTGTCCAATCCAACCTCCTGCCCAGAGCAGGATCAGTTGGGCTTTGAGTGCCTTTAAGGACACAGCCTCTCAGAATGGCCTGTATAGGAATTTGAGCATCATCAGTGTAAAAAAAAAAAAAAAAAATCTTCTGTTCAATTTCCAGTATTTGAGCTTGTGCCTATTGCTGTCACTGGGCACCCCTGAGAGCCTGTCTCCTTTTTGTTCCCCCCACCCCCTACACACACACACTCCTCCCATGAGAGATGCATACACATTGATAAATCCCTTCCCTCCTCCTCCCTCCGGGACTGCATGGCTGCCAGCCACCAAATCAGAGCTGTCACATCGATGGGGTCAGTGAGCACTGGGAGATACAGGGCTGTGCTGGAGCACGAGGGTGTCTGCACGAGGCAGGAGAGGAGAAGGAAGCCCTGGTGCCACCCTGCGTTACAGCATCTACTGTGGGTGTAAGGCCCTGCCTCTCCTTCCCCTCCTGCCTCACCAGAGCAGGTGGGGTTGCCACCAGCGGTTTCCCTGGGTCAACAACCCCCCTTTTACATAATAGCTATATTTTTTTTCAGGATTATATAAACAATATATATGTCTGTCTCCTTATCTATTGAAGTCTCGGTCTAGCCCCGCATCACCATACTTTCTGTTCTGTAATTATAAACATTATTAATGGTTATCCATCCTCTGTGAAGTAAAATGATCTTGATTACACCAGTTAATCAATACTTGGATAAATGAACTGAGCTTTTCCCTGGGCTAGGACGAGTAATTGTAATTATGAGATGCGATCAGCTGGTGAAGTACGGTTACTAACATATCCATCTGGCAGAGAAGTGAAGTTTCAAATATCCGTCAAAAGACTGTTGTTTCACAGAGACAGTATTTCTTTAAATCTAGTTAAGCACTTGTCTGAAGCCATTAGCTTTAGCTAATCAGTTGTCACCAATCTGAGGAATGACAAGCGAGAGTCTAATGGGCTGAACACTGCGGTCCCTTGCTGGCACCGCTGTCCATCTGTCCACACGCGCACCAAGCAGAAGGCATCACATTCGCAACAAGGTCACACCGCATCAGAGGGAAAACATCAGAAGGCAGAGTGGATGCAGACCTAAGAAAACAGTAATTTACTACAAGTCTTGGACACTTTGAGGCATCTGGTAGTCAGTATGGTCTACTTATGTAATGTTTGCTCGGCTTGCTGCATGAGAACCACATGTGCAGCTTTGCAGAGCCCTGTGCAGCCGTTCTGATGTAAGAGACCATGGAGAAATCTGCCCAGAAACTAATATGGCCTCTTTATAATTTACACGTACATACACACAAACACTGAAAAATAAAAGTTCAGCTGTATTGCCTAACTGAGGAGCCAGCCAGACACAAGATTAATTAGGGGAAATTATAATTTAAACACAGAAGGGAAAGCGATCAATAAAATATCAGTTTGCTTTTTAGCTTTCATCTCTTAAAAATAAAAATTAAAAATAAATAATAATAATAATATTTAAAAAAATGATGTTAGGGCTTGTTTTGGGCATTACAGATCCCTGTGCTGGGAAATGTCCAACAGTGAAGGCTGTGTGCAAGCTGCTTGCACTTACGCAAATGTGTGAAAGTAGGTGTACGGTCTGTCATCTCATCACAAAACATTCCTCAGAAATCAGCAAGAAATAAAGGTCCTTTCTGCAACAGCAAAGATGAAGTCATCTTCTAAAAGGGAAACACAAGTCACCTTTCACCACGTGGTAGTGCCCCAGGCAACTGAAAACAAAGGTACAAGAAGGAATCACAAGGAATAAATGCTGTCTGAGACAACTTCTGGAGGTAAGAGTGCCAGGGAGGCTGGATGAGGAGCAGTCATTCTCTTGAATTCAGTGGTGCTTGAAAGGGGGGGGTTCTGTTTGCCCCACGTTACCAACAGAGGCAAAACACTTTATTTTTGAGTTTTTGGATTCTTTTCCTTATGCCATGTCCAGTAGAAAACAGAAACTCAGGAATTTAAGGGAAAGCAGAGAAATCTGTTGTAGCTACCTCATCATAAGAATGGCTATGTGCAAATTCTGCCCAGACGTAGACATACTTTAAGACAGCCCTGGGACCAATGTGATCTCTACTTCTTAGCTCAAAGAGTTAGCTAACTGCAAAGGGCCATCACAGCATGGTATCTGTTTGGGCAGATTCCTCCTTCTCCTCCAGATACATGATTTATTCCAGAGCTAAACAAAAGGGCAGGATCCACTTAGTTTCAGACCACTGGCAAGGTTTGCATGGGATTTGCTGCAGTCAGAAAGATATGGGGTGAGATTCACCTAATAATTCAGGCAGCTACATTCGTGCTAATTACCCAAAGCTACCTTTACTGAGAAAAGCTCTCACAGGTTTTACCTTCTGGGGTCACCAGGAACAATGTGCAAGACAGCTGCTATGAAATTCATGGTCGTGTGTGGTTGTGAAGCCACCAATGGGTGCCATCCCAGCAAGGCAGGCCACCTCTGCTGCCCACACCTCCTCAGCAGGATCCTGTATTTCAGCACCCACACTGACTGCTGCTGTTGCCGTCAATTTAAATGGCTTTCAGACTAAAAGCATTTTTAGCATGAGCCTTATACTCATCTTTTATAGTGAGCATTAGGGATGGACTTAGATGCTCCCATGAACTGTCAGTCTCATCACTACCTATGAGAAGGGTCTACTACAGGTAATTGCTGCTCCTGACTTCTAGCTTTTTGTATTTTATCTATGCAATTTGAAATAAAACTCCTAAATCCTCAACTATGCAGGCTGTTGCCCTTATTAATAGGCTTCACAGCTGTCTTTATAGCTATCTCCTTCTTCCATCCAACCCACTGACTCTCACTGGATTTTAAAAGTCTACTGAGTTTATACAGTATATGCTTTGGGACAGCCCTTTCACAATATATTTTTCCAGAATCGCTTGTGAAATAGCCCTAATAAGCTCAAATGCATCATAAATAGTCAATATTAACAACAGACACACAGACACAGACACAGATTTCTAGGTTGGAAGAGACCTCAAGATCATCGAGTCCAACCTCCGACCTAACACTAAGTACTCCACTAAACCATATCGCTAAGCTCTACATCTAAATGTCTTTTAAAGACCTCCAGGGATGGTGACTCCACCACCTCCCTGGGTAGCCTGTTCCAATGCTTAATAACCCTTTCGGTAAAGAAGTACTTCCTAACATCCAACCTAAAACTCCCCTGTCGCAACTTTCGCCCATTCCCCCTCGTCCTGTCACCAGGCACGTGGGAGAACAGACCAACCCCCACCTCTCTACAGCCTCCTTTAAGGTAACTGTAGAGAGCGATAAGGTCGCCCCTGAGCCTCCTCTTCTCCAGGCTGAACAAGCCCAACTCCCTCAGCCGCTCCTCGTAAGACTTGTTCTCCAGACCCCTTACCAGCTTGGTCGCCCTTCTCTGGACTCGCTCGAGCACCTCCATGTCCTTCCTGTAGCGAGGGGCCCAAAACTGAACACAGTACTCGAGGTGCGGCCTCACCAGAGCTGAGTACAGGGGGACAATCACTTCCCTAGACCTGCTGGCCACACTGCTTCTTATACAGGCCAGGATGCTGTTGGCCTTCTTGGCCACCTGAGCACACTGCTGGCTCATATTCAGCCGACTATCAACCAATACTCCCAGGTCCTTCTCGGCCAGGCAGCTTTCCAGCCACTCATCTCCCAGCCTGTAACTCTGCTTGGGGTTGTTGCGCCCCAGGTGCAGGACCCGGCACTTGGCCTTGTTGAACTTCATACAGTTGACCTCAGCCCATCGCTCCAGCCTATCCAGATCAAGCGACTAATTATACTATTCTGGAAGGACGTTTTTAGATTTTGCCTTATTCAAGCACTCTGATTGTACCAGCAAGAAATATGCAGCCAGGGCAGGCTCACAAACGTTTCCAGATTAAAAGCTGAAACTCTTATAGTGCAAGTGATTCCTGTCTGAAATAAAACTGGGGTTAAAGGCAGAAAAATGTCATCCTATCTTGTAAAGCAGTTTAGCACATTTACCAAATGCCTCTGGGAGAAACATCCCGTTTTCACCAGAGCTTTATGTGGCCAATTCAGCTATAACAGTTCTGGCTATTTTACTATTGACAATTTGACAGGGGAACTCAAACAGGAAATGTTTTGTGATTTCCTTTCACAAACCTGAGTGGGGAAAACATTAAATAGAAATTGAAAACTGAGGTCTGTTGGCATTTTTTTCTTTGCACCTATTTTCTCAGGAAATTTAACTTCATTTTTAGACAAGTGTTCCAATAAGCTACTGGCAAGATAACACTTGCTCTATTTCCCCTCCCTCCAGCCTTAAACAGCCAGGATTTATACAGTTATTTTTATTCTCTTCAGATACTGCAGCCTTGCCTGTTTATAAAATGTAAGAGGTAGACAGATAATTGTACTATTTCACTAGTAAACAGGGAGCTGAATATGAAACTGAGCTCAGAATTGGAAACCCTGTCAGAGTGTTGGTGAATCATTGTATGAAACAAATTGTTCACTTTCTGTTCAGTCCATTAGCTACAAGGATGGAAAGAATTGCTCTCACAACGCATAATGCTGCAATTTCCTACATTCACTTAGCACTTCCCCTTTCCCTTCTGCAAATCAGAGGCATTACGTTTGAGATTTAATTCACTCCCTCTAACCAGGTTTTCATTCCCAACTCAGGCAAACCAAGCTATTGCTCTGTGAAAAAGCAACAGCTCTTATATAGCATTCATGAATACAGTGCTCTTCCTCTCCTTGGAAATAAGGTAATGGCAGGAAAACACAGAGAATTACAGAGAACCCTGTGCCTATTCAGCTGCAAACAGCTCCCGTTTTGATTCTCCTGAGCTTTTTGAGAGACTGCATATCAAAACTGAATTCACAGGAACCCCACGTCCTTAGTATGCCTGATTGTGTGCTCAGATTGCGATGAGAAAATCAATACTCGCCAGCAGTTACCACACAGTTGCTCTTTCCTCGTGTTTTTAAGTCTGTGGGATCTGTTGACGCTTTTAATAGTCCCCAAGTATTAGGCTTGCTGAGCAAGCTGTTTAAAGTGATTCTGGTTCTGAACCAGGGCAAGAAGGACAGCATTGCTGCAGCTGAGAGCCCTATCTATCCTGCAGGGCTTTGCTCCAGCAGTGAGGCAGGTCTCACCATCCCAGGGAGAATTGTGTTCTACCACACTGTACTCATCCTGAGACCTTCTCCAGGCTACCCAACTCTGCATGTCGGTGTCCTGCAGTGAAATAGCCCCAGGCATGTAGACAAGCGAGCATTCATACATCAGTTCAGCTGCTCTGTGGGCTGCCACTGGTCTCAGAGAAGAGGGGGCTACCCCGGATGGCTGAGAATGGCCAAGGGCACTGTTTCTGCAGGGTGACTGCAGTGGGAGGGAGGTCTAGAAAGGATGACTTTGTCACCTCTGCCTGGTGCTTACAGGGATGGTGCTGGTGGGCCTCTTGTGTGCTATTTTTTTTCAAGCTGAAGCTGTGTATCAAAAGGAAAAATATGGAAGGAGAGAGATGAAATTAAATTTTTGGTGCTTTTCAACCAGTTTTTGCTACCTTTCCTGCACATATGTCAACATACGTTAACTCATCCCTCTACAAAAACACCTCCAGACAAATCCTGAGGAGGTGCTCTCTAAAAACAAGTTGCAGAAGACAGAAAAACAATGTGGGTTTTGAGGCCACAGAGCAGCTAGGAGTGAACCCCTTCTCTGGGGCTCAGGTGGCTTCTTAACTCCTGCCCTCATCAATTAGCACGGGCCCAAATACTCTTCCCTTGGCTGCATTCACCATGCTGCTCAGCACTGTAAGGAAGCAATGAGACCTCAGAAAAAAATCAGACCTTGTTTCCTCCACATCTTCTGCACACTGCATTTCTATTCTGGAAATAACACTGCAAAAGAGGCTTTTAAAAAATGCCTGCAAATGAAATAAGAAACAGGCCTGACGTGCCTGTCTTGCAGCTCCAGCTCCTGCTCTTGCAGATGCAGATCCCTCTCTGAAAACAGAGCCTGGGCTGAGACCTGGAAGTAAAAAGTAGGGTTTCAGTCCACTAACTATAAAACCTATTTTGAGCTAGGCCTAATTAAACTGGTGGGTGCTGGCAGTATGACGCCTCTTGTGTTGCTTTTGGAGCAGTGATTTTTGACTGCCTGGTCCCCATCTGATGTGAGACGCCTGCTTTTTCATACCTTTACCTGTGATGATCTATCAAGAGTAATCAGCAAAAGGGAATTCAGCCAAACTGAGCCTCCCAACAAATTCTGCTAGAGTAGCAAATCCACTGTTAACTGGTCTTATTAACCTCTCTGAAGTTAGCAATTCACTGTAAGGAGGGATGGTGAGGGAGGGCAGTATTTTAGGTGTACCCATAAGTTGTCAGCCCCTGGGAAATGACAGCATCACACCTTCAGCATTACTCTACTTCCTTGTATACTAACAAGAGTCAGTAGAGAGTTTGGGGGCAACAAGAAAAGCTTGATGCTGGGAACATCAACCATTCCCTAATTAATATATCTCTTTATAATCCTTACAGATTATAAAGATACAGATACAGAAGTAGTAACACAATTCCAGAGCTGTTTTGCAAAAGAAATAGAAAACAGAATTGATTTAATAGGAAATAAAAGTGCTTTGATTTGTGCCACGGTGGTCTCAAATCACCCACTTTGTCTCCTGTGGGAAGCAGGGCTGTTTGGCTCTGAAGTGCTTTATTGTTGCTCTGTTATCAGAATTGTATTCACGCTGGATCTCATGCAGAAGCCAGTGATGTGGGTGTTATTTGGTTTGTATTTCAGGCCATGTGCCAGTTTAACAAGGACTGAAATCTACCCCCTGTTCCTTTGCGAACTCTTTTCCTCTGAAGGTGGAGAGTGACAACAGCAACTTCTTCTCCATTATTTTTTCTGGACATTTGAAATTTACGACTACATTAAAAAAATGTCCATCTGAATATCCATCACCCACTTGCATTTTAAAGCATGTGACTATGTAACCCATTTGACATTTATTTCACCTGAACAGTCCACTCTGGGCCAAATCCCAAGAAGATGTCAGCACTTATTTTTTTGTTTCATCTTAACATCTCAGCTGTTGGCATAAAAATATGAATTCCTATTCTTAGGTGTTAGAGTGCCTTTTTAAACTAAACTTAGTTGTTGCAAAATGTTCCAAATAGACATCACTGAATTCCGATTATGTTGTATTTACTTACCCTTTCTCTACAACCAGATACGAAATGAAACAATAGACATTTCGTGGAATATTTCAACCTAGCAGAATATTATTTAATCTCCAAGCTCAATTCATTTACAGGAAAATGCCAACAGGGATGCCGAGGACATCTCTGCAGCCTTCACTATGCCAACTAGAGGAACTTGTCACTAACAAATATTTGCTAGTACAACCACCTCCTAGCTCCATGTCTTAAATGTACTTCAAAGTCCGGCAGAGAAATCTGTCACTATTGACCTATTTTTCACAGAGAATGTGGGAATTTGCCTGGTGATACATCTCCAGAGATTAAGCAACTGATCCCACAAAGCGTAGGCATTACATAGCGATACCAGAATTACTCCCTTTGCAAACGATTTGGAAATATGATAATAGCTTCTAGTGAGATAAAAGGGAACCTGCCATATTTCTAAAAAGGCACAGACTGTCCTGCTGAAACAATAAAAGAAGTTACCAGCTTGGGTCAGAAAGCTGATTTCCTAGATTAAAGAGTGCTGCATTGATCCTTACCCGACCCTTAACACGACACTGGGCCGAGCAGCAAATGTGGGCCCCAAGTTCCCCGGCCAGCTACATCAGGGGACCGAACCAAAGCTCCCTTCTGGAGCACCCCAGTGGGTTTCTTTTCCTTGGAAACCAGGGGGTTAGGGAGAACAGATGGCTCCAGGCCCAAATTTAACCACCATACCAGGTTGGTGCGTGGCTGGAGCACTCAGGCTCAGGAGCTTGAAAGAGCTCCAGGCTCTCCAGATTGTTCAAAGGGAGCACAGTGTAACTGACAACCCAAACACAGGCACGGATAGGATGAAATATGCATTTCTGCTTTGTTTACAAAGTTGAGCAGCTTTAAACCTCGTTCAGAAAAAAGGACAAGTGCTGGTTGCTCACTATCAGCCTTCTGCCTCTGGGTAGCTGCAAGAAGCAGGAAACTCACACACAGAGCTCTCTCAGACGGCCTATGAGCTTAAAATAGAGCCACGAGTCACCACTGGAGACTGCACTCAGATTGTTGATCCTATTCATCCCCTAAGAGGAGACGGAAAGATGAAGAACCACTCTTCAGGGCTGGTCTGAGACCACAGGAGCACGCAGGGATGCCTGTGATGTGCAGCTGCTCCACAGCAGTGGCCGAGGACCATTACTGCTTTTGTAGGCCGCCCGGAGCCTTTTTATGAGCAGCCTGAACCCTTCTCCGGGCAGCTGTTGTAAGGGACTTCAGGATACCATACAGCTCATCCCCTGGGCTCAAGGCAGGACCGACTGTGCGAATACCATTCCTGAGAGAGATTTGTCTAAACTGGTCTCTTAAAAACTGACAGAGGCCTTCCTGTCTCCCTAGGCAATCTGTCCCCCAAGTTTCCCTGTCCTCACTGTTACAGAACTTGGTGCTCCCGTCTCGCAATTTAAGTCCATTAGTTCTCAAGGCCGGAGAACAGTTTGTCCCTTCCATTTCGCAGCTATTTCTCTGTGTTTGAAAAAGGTTATCATGTCTCCCCTCAGTCTCCTCTACTAGAAAATAAGCAATCCCAGCTTCCCAGCTGATCACACGGAGATCAGGCTGCTGCTGGCCGGTGAGAGCTTTCAGCAGCTGCTGACTGGGCTGGATTTGTACCAGCAGCCTTTAGGTGAACGCCTTCACCAGCTTCAGCTCCTGGAGCCAGGCTGCCCTTCCAAAGACACGAAACTTTCCTCTCTAATCCATTACAGAACATCAGTAAATATACATTACAGTACAGTAAGTTTCTGGAGTTTTCTCCATCACATTGGGATATCATAACAAGAAGAAAAAGACACCCTATGTCATGAAAGCATATCGAAGGCCTAAACTTAAAACAGCCTTCTAAACAGGTCCCAAGGAGTAGAGAGAGAAAACACAATATATTGTGTTAACACCTTCCCCACTCCATCCCCT
Organism: Cygnus olor; assembly: GCF_009769625.2. Taxonomy (NCBI): domain Eukaryota; kingdom Metazoa; phylum Chordata; class Aves; order Anseriformes; family Anatidae; genus Cygnus; species Cygnus olor. The sequence goes on along the minus strand of NC_049169.1, from coordinate 39,330,197 downwards.
CCACCGAATAAATGAAATGAAACACATGAACCATGTCTTGGCTTGCAAATGAAACTTGGTATTTGTATTTGCTGCAATGTCTCAGAGTGCTGTTTTTCATTTTAGACTTTGCATGGTAGTAAACACTGCAATGCTTTACATTCATTAAGCTCGGGCCCATTTACTCTGTGCAGGCAAAGCAAGAACATATATCTCAGACCCATAAAGCATCAGTTCAGAATTACACAGGAAATAAATGAGCCTAAGCAAGAAGTCCAATTTCCAGAGTCCAGCTCACTAAAGCTAAACAAGCACCTTAGATAAATATGGCCTATTTTAAATGAAACGTTAGTGTAATTTGATAACTGTCAATAATTCCCTCATTATGCCTAAATGAGCTTGTCATCCAAGGAGATTGCTGCATGGCTGATCTTAATTTGCTAATAAAAACTGCAGAGAAGAATTTCAGCTAAGCTGGAACTATTTGATTCATAAAAGTGCAATAGTGCACTTTTTAAAGCCTTCTTTCCAAGTCCCCGTTCCTGACTGGCTGAAGCCCAAAGCAAGTTTGCCCTGTAGCCTGTAAGAACACAGCTTTACTATGTAAGAACAATGAGCAATTGTCTCTCTAAATCACTATTATTCCTTAGCTCATTATATTTAATTTATTTTTAATCATCTTGTATAATAGAAATAAAATCATTGGATTAAGCATATATCTAGCAGCAGGAGCCCATTATCCTTTGACAATGTTCTGTTTCATTGACATTATATCTTCATTGTAGACAGTTTCCTTGCCATCGTTAGTCCTAAAATGACTATTGGATTTCAAGGGTTTCTCCCTAATCCATAATAAGATTTATTCGTTAACAGTACAAAACAAAACAAAGATATGCTTCTATTGTTTTATGTCTGTGGAATCCTTATTCTAAGCTATTCAGGCAAGTAAAGAAAAAATCCAGATATTATAAGTATTTTAAGCTTTCCTGTGTAATTCTGATTCAAAGGAAAATCTCAATAACTTTGCAAGCTTTGTATCTTTGTTACTCCTTGTGGTTTTATTTTACTTAAGCAAGCAACAATACTTTGCCAGATCTTGAATTAATTAAGTTCTACTATTCCTTGTACAATGATTTTTCAGACCAGCTAAAGCAAGTATCAGTTCAGTCCATCTCCTCCAGAAAGGGCTACAAGGGGTTCAGGGGATTCCATGGAAAGAAAGAGGGAGAAACTTCCAGGCCAAGGTTGCCAACGACTCCTCTGTGATAAGTACTAGATAATGGAGTCAGCACTAATGTCAGGAAGTTAAAAAACTCCTCCAGCATGCTGATCCCCATGGGATAATTCAACAGCTCTTCATTTGTAACAGTGGCAGTCACAGTTAAATCTAAAACTAGATTTTTCCACACCCTATTAACAGCAGAATTAGAATGCAGCAGGGACCATCCAGAGAAAAAAGCATTTTCTGTTATCTCATAGTTATCTTTGAGGAGGTAGCAGATTTCCCTATGAAAATTATCCTTATAGATTGCCTCTTATTTAAGGATGTGTTGATACTATCAAGTGGTGCTCTCTTTATGCTGAAATTGCTAGCAACTCTTAAGAGTATCTGCCTGACTCTTTCAGCTGGGAGAGCAGCTTCAATAGATATCTATTTTCCATATATGTAGACAAGCCATGACATTTTCACCCACGCTGACATGATCTGCATAAGCCATGTGGTTTCCATTAGGAAGGGTCCATACAGCATAGTCAACTCTCCATTATCTTGGCTAATAGGAGAATAGAATAACTCAGATAAAGGAAAGACATGCATAATTATTGCTTCCAGATAAGAGCTAGCTCAAATATTTCTATGCTGTGCTCCCCAGACAGAGCTTGTACTTCTGTCAGAGCTTGCTAACTTAGGGTTTATTAACTCAGGCATTACCTGCATCCATCTGGTACAAGCTAGGCAGCTTGGGTGTCTCTGTGATTTAATCACCCCACAAGTAATCTACTACCTGATAATCATCTTGACTATAATTAAATAACAACTTCCATATTCACCTTTTTATATGTACTGATATGATGTAGACTCAGTCATGCATGCCCATGCCAAGGTTGAATGTGGGATAATGAGGAAAGGCAAATTATGCATGAAATGCAATAGAGGACTATGCTCAAAGGGAATGCAGAAGGCACACAATGATGTAGAAGGGCTTTATATTCACATCTAACAACCTGGAATTAACACAGGCACTTCCACTCTTGTTTCCAGATAACCCCTGCAGTGGAAGTATGCTCAGGATTGTCACAGGTAATACATGTATGAACTACCACTACCTTTCTGCATGAATCGTCAGAGATCGGTTTGTTTGTTTGTTTTTATTGTTTTGCAATTACTCAGCCACATTGAACATTTGTCAGTTGTAAATTCTCATAATCTGTAACCTCTACAGACCTTTTAGTACTATTACATAGCCTTCCTGATCTCTGCATTGGTATATAAATTGTACTGTTCAGTCACAAGAGACACTCAGTTCTGTTACAAATATATGGGCAAAACACCATCTTCACCACTATAGAAAGAAATACAGATTCTCTTACAAAGAAAATGGAAAATGTTGCAAATACTTTTTTTCTGGATTCTTAGGGGAGGAAAGAGATTGCAAAGAAATAAACTCAGGCTTAATGAAATCAGCAACACCATTTCTTATACATCAAAGGGAATCATCTTAAGGAAACAAAACCATTGCCAGGCAAGCTTTTACTGTTGTACTTGTACACAACATTGTGTTGAGGAATTGCTGGTTATATTCTGCCACACTCCATGTTGAGTTTACAAACTAGCATTGCCTTGGTTAGTCTGCACTTTACAATTAGACAGAGCTACACAATGTTGCAAGCCACAGGCCAAGCTGAAAAGGGAAAATTAATGGGTTTGAAAAGTTAGCCATATCATATGATGTTACTAGACCGGCTACAGAAAAAGCAGCTGACAGCAAATCACAGTGCCACACATATCAAATCCCTAAGTATCTGTTCATTTTGCTTAATGCATCACATACAGTGTTTAGATCGCTGCGGAGGTCCTGGACAACATTTTCTATACTCCTGGTATCCTTCAGAATCTCAATGCTTTGCGTGTATGGATTGAAATACACAGAGAAGGGACGGTTGATTGATTTAGCGAAGTCCCTGAAAGAAAAAAAGAAAATTAACACCTTTTTTTTTCTACCACTAAAGAAGAGAAAATTAGATTTTAGAGTCAAGGGAAATAATTTACCTCATCTTTTCTTTGGCTTCTTCAAAACTTTCCGAAACAAAGTAAGCTTCCTGAAAAGTGGTGATAAGGCATTCTTGCAAACAGGTTGTCTTTGGATCGAATGTTTTCACCTTGGCCTTGTCAGAGAGAGCATGCTGCAAAATAAAACACAGGATCTGTTAAACCATATCTTGATACTGTTTTGTATCTGTACAACAGTTCATACATACAGCTTCACTGTGCTGTATGTTTTCCGTTAGTTGGTAGCCTCTCTTGTGTTACGTACGGTGGTCTTTCAGTGTGAATAGAACAAAACATTTGTTACTCAGAAAAACTGTTTTTAACAGTCATGTTCCCCCAAAAATAATTGATAAAATAATAAAGAACAGATTAGAAATCTACCTGCCATATAGGCATACACACCTTCAGATGTAAATGAGAAAGTCATAAAATAACCATTCCTGACAAATTATCTACAACTACAAATATGTATGTCCCCAAATGTTACTTAACTGGTAGAACTGATCATCTTGGTAGGTGAGTTGAGCCTGACCAAACCATTCACATAATCCGCATTACATTTTCAGGCCAAATTCACGTACTATTTTCCTGACAGTGAGTTTGAGTGAAACTATATATCTGAAAACCCATTATTTAATGCCCATGTATTGTGTGCTGATGAAATGCATTGCCCTCCCACTACATACACCTGAGTAATGATCATTGGTTTTAATACTGCAAGAAAAAAGGAACTAAAAAAAAAAAAAACATAGAGAGGTACAAAGCAGACACTAGGCAGATGAGGCATGAAATATTGCTGCCCAGAGAAGAGATTTCAGATTAGCCTTCATCTTTACATGACTGGCAAAAACCACTAGAAATGACATAGAGGTTTCAAAAACTGAAAATCTGGTACTGAGACATTTTAACAACAAAATTTATTTCTACCTCCTCCTTCCCCTTGGATACTCGTGTTAGCTTTTGGATCTACTTTAACTCTTAGAACACATACATTTTCATTCTCAGTGCTCTCTGTACTAAAGTACAAGGTGAGGAAGGAAAGCATATATAGGCCAACTTTTGCTAGGCCACTAATATCTATCCACAGGGAAGATGTGCATGAAAAGCACTGAGAAATGACATGGAGAGAGAAAATCCCTGAGATATGAAGGTGTCTCTTATTTCTTTATTTTTATTTCTGCACGGACATACTTTACAGCAGAGTAAAGTATTAGCCTTGAGGTATTCACCACTGTTTACGTGAATTCTTCTTGCTTATGCTCATTTCTAAATCCATGTGAAAGGCTCTGAAAATATCGCACTAGTCAGTTCTCAACCTGCTGTTGCCAAATAACAGGACATAAAACTGAAACAAGAACCTCTTCCTCCCACCCTCTCTCTCTCCAAAAATAAATACATGAAAAATTAATGCATGGTATCTTAAAATGTCAGGGAACTAACTTTCTTTAGTACATGTACCATCTCCTTCTCACAAAGTTTGCTGTTTCTAGCCAGCCATCAGTTAAACAGGTTTGAAAACAAAAATCAAAAATGGTCTACGTCAACCAGCACCCTCTTCTAAATCGATTGCAGGAACAGCCTCACCCTGACACTATTTCCTTGTAGAGCCACGTTGTGATCTAGTACCTGTAAATGTAGGCATTTACCTCCTTCCACTGAATTGAATTTGTTTGTCTTGACTGGAATTATAATAAGCTCCCTGGGTTAACCACGGATAATAGTATCTCCTCTTAAGTGTCTCTGTACTTTCAGATGGGACCTGATGCTTCAAATGTCTAAAGGACAAAGTTTGAAAACTCTGAATGGAGTGAGTGAAGCCGTGTGTAGGAAATCAAGAGAGTGCTACTGGCTATGCTTTCTTAGGAACTGAATTAGTAGGTGACCACTTCTGGCACATGGATTCTTTCCTGTACTGTGACAGCTTGAACAGAGAGAGTGTCCCAGTTCTTTCTCCTCTTCCCCTCACAAATGGCCTCTGCTGGTACAGGTCCACTCCTTGGACAGAAATATGGTGAGAAGGTGAGAAGGGATTCTGCAAAATCACAAACAACTGCTCGAATCACTGAGCCCTCGTTACATGAAAGGATAGAGTTTAAAGAGAAGCAAAAGCTAATTCTTTATCACAGTAGATATCCTCTGAGAGGGCATTTCTGGTTCTTCTTCTCAGATTATCTACATGAAATGTCTCCTACTTTGTGGATCCTAGTGTAGTTTGTGCATGAACAGAGCTGCTGCTTCCAAAGCAACTCAGATGCGCAGACACCAGGAAACACGCAGTCTGGAAACAGACAGTAAAAAATTCTGACATGCCTTCCAAGTTAGCTGAGACCTGACCAATTATTATTGTTAGGATTGCAGTTTTGGAATTAAGTACCTAAATTCTGCTGAATTCCCACCTGAGATACATATTTCCCTTCTAGGATATGGCCTTTTGGCTCCTGGATCAATCAGGCATTGTCATGATGATCAGAGAAATGGGAAATATCCTGCAGTTCTTGATAGTGTTTTGAAACTCTGCAGCCCGGTGTCTGTAAAGTCTACTACTGACTTGGTGTGCTGACACCATCAATGCCATTCAGCAACAGAACACAGGCTGCAGAAAAGCCTTCATACAGACCATAAACTGCTTAGCGTGAACAAGGATGGCTGGGACACTGACTCAAAGCTGAACTAGAGGCTTTTTTTCAGAAACATTACAGTGCTTTAAAATGTTGCTCCTTGGCACTCTCAACATTGTGAAGTCCAGAATCTAAACAACAAAGAATTTTCACCTGGTGAGTCCAAAAGCTTTTAAGACCTGAGACCTGTATTTTTCTAATGAATGCCATTCCTTTATGTTTTGGTTGGACATACAGTTCTTCAGTGAAATCAAATGCCTAAGTATCTAATACAGATTTCTCCATTAGAAATCTCTTAATTTATCCACCTTCATGAGAAGTCAAGGATATTGATAATATGGAAAACAGCCTTCAGTCAAAAAGAACATCTCACCGCCTTGTGGGTTTATGATAACAACTGTCTCTTAACGGCCCACTCACACAAGTTATAATGCTTATGTTAATAAAGTTGTTGGTGATTCTCCTTCAGTTTAAGCAACAAGAGTTTGGAGTGAAACTTCCAAGTGGATTGTCACTGATTCCCAGGAAAAGCAGCAATGTTAGAGTATGGGATATCTCAAGAATTAGGCAACTATTTCTTCCTATTGGGAATAAGCATAACACTACAGAAATGCCTCCAGTCCCACTAGATCAAAGACTAAGAAAGCAAATCAGGTAGCTAACCACAGGTCTCTAGGACCTAGGATGTCTCAGGTATCTGTACAGGGATGGAAGCTATAGCACAGGACCTAAAGACCTATAAGTTTCTGAAATGCCAGCTGGAGAGCTGGTCAGATGTACTAGGGCATCTCAGACAGCACCAGGCATTTACATGGAGCAACCATCAATCATTTCCTAAATGACAAATATCACTGACACATGAAAGATCAGTTTTGTCTGTCATTTCTCCTTTGCATATAAAAAAAATGAATGTAATAATATAAATTCAAGATTTTTGGTTTCACCAGAACAGAAGGAAAAAAATAACTTCAGCTAGCAAGGGGTAAAGTTGAGACGAGTTATAAATACTGCACTGTCTGAGGATGACAGCAGGGCAGAATAAGAACACTGGTGAGAAGTTGCCTGTGTGCCAGCACTGGTTTTATCACCTTGCTGTTCTGTGAGAGAATACAGTCTCAGAAAACCTGGTCTTAAATGTTATTCTGCTTATGCTTTTCAACATAGGACACTCCCAGATTTGTGACCTGACTTTAACAGGATTTTTTTTTTATATTGTCAGGGTAAGTTTTATATATTTTTTAGACAAACAGGAAGAGAGTCTCAATTTAAAAAGAGCCCTATAATGAGCATCTGGGATCCAGGAATTTTCTCCATCTTCATATTCTTCAGAAAACAGATCCGAACCTTGTATTTGAGACCTTTTGGTTATAATGGCTGATATTGCCTCCTCTTAACATAAAACTATCATTAAAACAAAACATGACTGGATATTGTATTTGACTCCAAAAAAATCTATACAGAAAGACTTGAAGTCCACTTCTCTGTTAAATATAGAAGCATATAACAGGGATATATGATGATCTACAGCCAACTGAAGTTAATAGGAAGACTTCTTTAATCAAAGAGTTCAAGAGAGCATCATACAAACTAAATGGATTAAAATTTCCAAAGACATTTGGACTGCCTTTTAGAAACAGTTTTAATAATTGAAATGTACATTATTTCTGCCTTATCTCTAAGCCCTAAATATATACTGTATAATAGCGTTAGCTAGAGTTAACCTGACTGTATTAGGCAGAACATTTATAACTACTTACTGTATTATTCTTCCCCCCCCCAGGCTTCATTTTTAATCTTCTCTTTCTCCTTATTTTGTTGTGCTTTTCAAATTTTCTGCTTGATGTTTCCACAGCATGCACATGAGGAGTTGTATTTTTCAGTATCTGAAAGTTGAAGTCTAAATACTGAGTGGGGAAAAAAAATGAAGGAAATCCTATATTGATAGGATGGTGCCCACATTTCTCTAGCTTTTAGTTCTTCTTTGCTAAAGCTGTTGACCAGATTTGCAGAGTGGAACAGTGTAATATAGAAGCAGGGATGACTGAACAAGCCCTTCACTCATCTGAAACGCCCAAATCCTGCTGGCCCCTTCTACCCTGCAAATACTGTGACTCAGTTATTTCTATAAATTTCTAGATATTATTTCTAAAATATCAATATTAATATCAAATTAATATTTATATCAAATATCCGTAAAATCTAGATAGCAAAATTCAACAGTGAAATAAGATCTACCTTCCCAGTGACAAGGATAAATAAATATTTTACCTTCATGGAGGGGACTGTGGGGACAACAGTTGCTGTTGTCTTAAGAATGGCAGCAGTTATTTCTAAAAAGACTTCTTCCCTCTGACTTCTGTGGGAAGCATGGGGGCTGTACACATAGTCAGGCTTCACGGCCATGCAATCTGGTGCAGATTCATCCCCATCCACCACAGGAATAGCTAGCATTGTTCACATAATTTTCAGAGCAATTGCTGCCATCCATTAGCATTTCAGTTACAATCAGGATATTGGTATCATCAGAACCTCAACTACAGTCTACTACATTAGCATTATCTTTCAGGTACCTTCAGATCAAGAAAGAAACTTTCCCTCCTAGTGGATGCTTGGAGATAAAGCCAGAGGTAAGGGAGGTTGCTTTCCCACGAAAGGTCAGAGACCAGCAATGGCTTGATGCAAGGCTGTGCAACAGTGCCCTGGGGTACCCAGGGATTCTCTTTCCTGAGCACCTGGCTGACATATCTTGTTGACAAGAAGCACTCTCAATGCCAGGTTTCTGGTCTAGAAAGAGCTTCTCCCTTGGTCAGATTAGAAGAAAATATAGTGGTTTTTTTTCATTTTGTTTTCCCCCTTACATTCTTTTCTACCCTAGAGCACAGTCCCACAAAGACTGTCTGGACATTTTTTACCTTATCAGTTTCTTTATGGATACTATGGGTACTCTTGGTATGGTGCACTGTACCTGCAGTGCACAAGTGCTTAGTCTCTCAATAACTGAAATGTTTTAGTCTAACCTAACTCCCTGTGATCAGTGTATTCAAGATACGGGTGAAATTTAATAGCTTATGATACACGAGAGGTCAAATCAGATGATTCGATATAGTCACTTCTGGCTTAAGATCTATGAAATATATACACAGTGTAATAGAAAAGTGTATAGTATCATTGATTTATGGCAAAATTATTATGATATACGGCCTTACCTTTGAAGCCAATCAGTACAGTCCATTAAGGTACACATGATTTAATTTTTACTGTTACTTTTCAAAAGAATTATTCTTTGCATTTATACTCTGAGATTATTGCTGAGTGATGAACACAGAATTGGGATCACAGTTAAGATTGCTGTATGGTAACAGAATGTGCACACTTGACAAGAATAATGTGTTTGTTTATAACACTGATGGTGTAAGATTTATTACGTTCTTGACTATCCATTTCCTTGTTTTTATGCTTTAGATTTTGTAAGTGATGTGATAGGTATTTTCAGGGTCATCACTTAATGGCTGTAACTGTTAGTTTAAATAAAGGGCCTGATTCTCTGCAGAATCCTGCACTGAGTTTGGGGCTCAGCTCTGGATGTTGTTGGGCCAGGGGAAAACAAGTGGGACGTATTCATCTGCTTAACCGTCTTTGCACTGTGGAGATACAACATTTCCATGCTGATGCTGAATGCTTCTGTGGCTGAAGTATGCACTGAACTGAGAAAAACTGTAATGAAATCAAATTTAAAAAAAAAAAAACACTGGAGAAAGTTATTTTCTTTGACCTTTTTTCTATACATTTCTTTTAATCCCTTTCTGCAAGCTTGCTAATAAAAGAATAGTAATTTGACTACTGAGCTTCACAATTAATATTCTCAGTTACAGGTAAAACAGCAAAAAGAGACTGAGGCACTTCTATTACATTGCCAGGTACTTCACTGAAAGCTGGCCAGCGGAGGTGGGAAGATGCTTAAATGCAAATAAACAACAGATATATTGCAAAACAGTTTGTAAGCACTATTCTATATATGGTTTCTGAAACCAACCTTTTAGAGGAAAAGCCAAGAGTTCATCTGGGTCCCAGAGCAAACATGGCATTCCTCCCCCTCCTTCCCCTCTCCTTCCCCTTCCCTCTCATCTTGCTGAGAGACATGTATTACATCTCAAAACATTACAATTGTGACAAAATACCTGTTGCTTGTTCACTATGTTTACTATGCATGAAAAGAGGCAATAAATGATCCACTACAACTACTCACACCATGCAAAGTTAAACACTTTTGCCTTTGTAAGAATAGTTCTCTATGTATTGCGACATAGGCACGTACCTCAAGTCTAGCATGATCTTTTATGCATTCCTTAATTCTAAATACAACTAATCTACTGAATCAGTACCTTAATAAATGCTGTTGCTTTAATATCAATAACAAATCCATTGAAGTATTTTGGATTACTTACAACAGAATTGTGTCTGATTGCAAAATAATTTTTTTTCACCTACTAAAAATGTACACGTCTCTTCTAAGCAAAGCTTTCAGAGCAGAGAACACCCTTAACTCTGAGCCTCCATTTACAGGAAATGCAAGTGTCTTGTGGGCTTTTTTTTTTTTTTAATTTCAAACAGAAATAAATGTTGTAGTTTGTTGTTACTTTGGTAATTCAGTCCTTACAAATCCATTTCATGCTTCAAATGCCAGCTGGTACTTGAAAAAAGGATTCTGGTCAATAACACATTTTAAAAGAAAGCTTTTTATCTTGAGAACTTTAACTGTTATTTGCAAGTCAAAATATTTACATCCAACTATTATTTTATTATTATTAAAAGAAACTTGATTGTCCTTAAAGGACATACCAACCAACATACCTTTAGTTCTCCGATAGAAGATAGAAGTCCCGCCCCATAAGCACGTAGCTGTCCTTCTTGTTTGCAAAGGCCAAATTCAATCGTAAAAAAATAGCACTGTAAAATACACAGAAATACAGATATATGCAGTGTAGATGCAAAAAAAGCATTTCAGCCAAGACAATTGGCACTACAGTCACTTGATTGCCCCACTTCTTCAGAATTTCATGCCTTAACATAGATTCTGGTAAAGTATGTTATTACCACCAAGTATTTTAAACATCCTGTTCTGCAGTAAGGGAGCTTTGCCCAAAAAATGTGAGATTCTGTTTTCTTCTGAGCAACAAGGCACTTGACAGGGAGAGCCAGTTAGGAACAGACAAGCAAGAGCATTTAGGTATCAAAGACGCAAACAGAAATCTACAGAGATTTGTGAAATAGATAAGGTGCTTTAGAAGAAAATCCTACAAGGCACTTGGTCTCCCTGCCTACAAACTTCTGAAGATTTCTGAGATCTAGTTCAGAGCACTCAAGTTTAGCACATATTTAAGTGCTGTCTTGAGTTAGAATAAACATACAAAAGTGCATAAGAGCTTTACTGAGCCAATGTCTTAGTCCTCACTAGATTTTACTCTGTCATAAAATGAAGAACCAATATGCCATTTGGCATCTTGAATGACAAAGAAAATTATATTCAGGCTAGTGAGTTCACTTGGCTCATCCATTACAATTATTTTCTAGGTCTATATTCAACCAACATAACTAGAAGGCAGGTAACATATCTGAGCTGATGAGAAATTGTGAAGGAGGTTGGCTAGATCAGCATAACAGTAATGCATCTAACTTTGCTGTGTTCACCTAACAAAGTGAAATGTTAGAGAGACAGTAAAGAGTACAGATAGTCCAGTATCTGCTAAATACAAAGGACAATCACATCTGCTCCTTTGGTACTGAGTTTTAGTTGGTTTTATTATGACACATCAAGATGGCTTTTTGATGTTAGATCAAAAAAATGAGATTGAGTTAGTAACTATTTCTACATATGAAGGTTGGGGAAGTTAGAAATCAACTTCTACAAAAATATAGCATACACATATACACACACATTTATTTTTGTGTTTGTGTGTGCATTTATTCGATAATTTCAGTATTTGTGTACAGAAATACAACTCTGCTGAAACTAAGAGCCTTACATGCTTTTGTATGAAATTACAATTTAGACTACAGTTTCATTTAACTATGTAGCAGGTACTGTGGGTGAAGCTTATATATATTTGCAGGTTTTTTTTAGGATAAACTTCAACACAGCATTTGGTACTAAACCTTGAACTTTTCTGAATATCTTAAAAATAGACCCTAAGCAGATGATTTTATTTATTTATTTGCCATTTCCCACTTTTCTTATAAACCCCACTCTTTTAGGCTGAATCTCCATCCCTAATGCAAAAGAGCAGTAATTAACAGCTCTTTTAAGTTCAACAACAAATGTTTAGAAATTGAGAAATGATTCATTTCTCTGCCTCTCATAAAAGTTCCTGTAGTGCCACTGATTCACCCAGTACTACATAGAAATGCATGATAAAAAAAGAATAAACACCACGAACCCTGTTTCTGATCTAAACCTGCTAGACCGGGAAGAAGGAAAGGTTATAGTGACTTAAGATGTCTTTAGTGAGGTTCCACCACAGCAGTCAAATCACAGATATCCACGAGAAGAGGTGAAAGCACAACATTGTCAAACAAGAAATCAAAGTTCCACCTCTGACTTTGCTATTGACTTGGGTAAGCCAAGATGGAACATAATTGTTCATTAGCAATTAGATGATGTCATCACTTAGAGGAAGGCCAAGGCAACTGCTTTCCAAAAAAGACATCTCAGGAACAAACAACCAGATGCACAGAATGACACAGGCATCACTGTAGGACTTGAGTGAAGCTAAGACACCTGCCACCACGGAGAGAGCAAATTTAGCTTCTTTGCCTAAATATTTCACTAGAAAAACCTTTGGGTGGGCTACAGCTCTGGTTCCGTACATGACGACATTGTCAGCAATGAAATGCTCAGCTATATGCTTAAACCCCACTAGCATCTTTGAATTATCCCCTTCAACTCTCTTAAAAGAACCAAGGTGTTAGTAATTTTTACACTATGAACAAGAACATCCTGATAGACATGCAGCTGTACTGGGCTCCTCATAAAACACCATGATCACAGTCATTTTCATTCTGAAAACAGACAACAGCTAGAAGGGGGGAGTCTGCTGTTTTTCTATTATAGATCCACCATGGTGGCCATAACTTTGTCCCCGTAAGTGGTCCTGAAGAGGACCAAATGAATATCCTGCTGAGAACGCCCTCTCAGCAATCTGCAACGCCAGTGAAGGGAGGTAGAGAAACGCTCTCCACTTTTCTGAAGATGGGCATTAATGGGGAAGGAAGAGGCAGAAAGTGAGGAGATATAAAACGAGCACAGGAGAAAGCAATCTCTGCTGCCCAGGGGTAGGGTGTTCACATGACAGAGGCAGACATCAATTTCATTTCTCCCTTGATGGCTAAACAGAGCATAATGAGATAACTTTTTTTTAACTTACGTTGCAAAACTATTAATATTATTATAAAAGGGAGCCATATTTATGAGTCAATACTTGCTTCAATGTTGATAAGACATGCACTCTCAACATATCTAACCTAAATAGCATGCATACAAAATGACCTGATGATAAAACCCGACTGCCTACTACTAACCTGTGGTATTAAGCTACAATATTAAGAAGAGCCCTTCAAATGAAAAGCTGATTTTTTTGATAAATTTGCCATATGCAACAACTACAATTTCTACATTTTAAGAGAGCTCTATTTAGCTAAGGAAATGAGAATAGCACACCCAATGCTGCCATCTTCAGCTCATTACTCAGAAATACATGACTCCCCCCCACCCTCCCACTCACACACAGCCACCCAGAGGAGGCTCGGTGCCTTGTGAGACTCAGCAGGCTTTGGAAAGCCATGCGGTCAAGTCTACAAACACTGGAACATGTTGATGAGGAGGTTAAATATTAACTATGTAAAGACCTTTTTTCTTTTTCTTCTTTTAATAGACTGGATGCATACCCACTATATACAAATACCCACTCTAGGCCTCTCTTTGTATGGAGCAACGACAGTAACTGTAGTTACTGCTATACACGTATATTATACAGAGGATAACTGCTACTGCAGTTGGAGTGACTGAATGAAGTAACGGCTGTTTAGATGAACAGAATTGTAAAAGCCTTCCCTGAAGGCAAACAGCTGATAGTTACATCATCATTATGTGTAGACTGGTGAACGTAAGCACAAATGGGGATATTCAGGCCTTCGTGTTCTGATTTAAATCTTTGACCTCTCTCTGGCGTACTCAAAACACTGAAATTACAGCTTTCTCCCCATCCTGCAGCCCCAAACACATGGCTCCTCTACAAGCTACATCAGCATCCTGTCTTCTCCCATGACTTCCAGTTCTACTTCATTTTTGGAGTGAAATACAGCTTGCTGCATCCTACAGGTGGGCTCCTGGAGTTCTGTAGGGTTCAGTACCAGATGCTCTCCCTTCTCCTCGACTGTCCTCTTGATCCCTTCATTCACTCCCTTCTCTACACATCATCTTCTCCACCCCCACCCCCAAACTACAAGACCCCCAAAAGTCCCATGCCTACAGTTCACTGCCCAGAGTTTTCCTTCTCCTCGTACACCAACACTACCTTAAGCCCTCTGCTCCAGTTTACCACCCCATAACAGACAACGTAAAGAAACAAACATATTTAGTGGCCACTAAGAAGCTCCAGAATTACGCTAAATACAACAGATTATGTTGGCTTTTTCCACACTAGTCTCTTTCAAGTACTCTTCTCTCTTCCTCCTTCTATTCACCTCCCTTCTCATACTTAGAAAAAGATTATTATTTTATAGGAGTACAGATAAACTTTTGGTGCTTCCATTCACAAGTCTTTCTGCATACATTTACAGCAGCAATGAGAATGGCATTGCTTAACACTCCATGGAAGTTCTCGGCTAGCACAGGAACCGGTCTTCTTAAGCAGTGATATGATCCAGTTCATGCTGAGATCAACACGAACAATAACATTCACATCCATGGACAGCAAATCAAACTGGAAAATGCAGGTCAAGGAAGAAGAAAGTCTAATATTTAAAGCAGGAAGATAGCAGCTTCCTGCCAAAATAACCATCGCAAACAGTGAGCCACAACAACAGCAGGATGATGCAAAGGAGTAGAAAAGATGTCTTCCTATCTTGTATAAATTCTGTAATTCTTGAAAAGCCCTCCACTAAAATGCCTTTCTGTTACCCAAATGACCAAAGATGAAAAATTAAAGTGTCAAGTGAAGGATTAAAAATATTTTTTTTAAGTTAAGAGACACCGATGTCACGATGAAGACTGTACCAGGAGGTGATGCAGTACGAGATGTTATTTTAATTTATTTCTCTAATCTAACTGAAGTATATGAATGATAATTTACAGTCGTGCTCATGAAATGCTTCCTACACGTGGGTTCAAAAAGGCATAAATAGATCCATGGAAGAAAAACCTATTAAGTGCTATTACATACTAATACAGCAAGTCTCTTCCTTCAGAATCCATGAACCAATTGGCCACTGCCAACTACAGCGCTGTACCAGGAAAATATCACCACTGTAGTCTTTAGACCTACCCTGTTCTCCAGACATCTACAATTGACAAGAAAGAGAGAGAACAAATCATGTCCTGGCAAACTCCAAGTTTCCTCTCCATGGAAAACACAATGTCTATTCTTCACGCTCACACACAGTCTTGCACTATAATCCAGGCTACCAAAACAAGAAAAGGTTCAGTTACAGACATGACAGCTAATAAAAATATATATATATATTCAAGTTTATATAGAAATTTGCAAAGGTAGAAAAGAGGTCTGGTAATTGCAACTCTCCACATCTGACTGGTTTTGAAGATTTTTTTCAAATCACTCCTCAACATCATTTTGCATTTGGGAATCTCCCTCCTGGGACCTGTGCAAAGAGCTTGTGCAGGCTGTTGGGTGCTAATGTCACAGACTCAGTACTTCAAAATCTGCCTTGTCCGTAAAAAGACCCTTCAAGCCATTCCTTTTCACATAGGTTTCTTATGGTATAGCTGAGAGAGTGATATTTGTGTTCACTTGGTAAGTTTCAGTATGATGAATAATGAGATTTCATCTGTTCCCTAAAAAGATGTTCTCAGGATGAGCACTGGGAACACCAGCCGTGGTCAAGAGCTGATTCACTTGCACTCCTTGTCACAAAGGGCAAGAAGGAAGGACTGAGTAATTGCATGACTGCAAGCACGTCATATGGACAAGAATATTCACCACTTCAAGAACCGTTAATGGGATGAGGATAGAGCCCCAAGCTGACATGCAGCACCTGAAATAATCACTTGTATGTAAGTACAGATTTAATTAGTTGCAATGAAGATAGTACAAATACTAGTGTATGTAAATACTTACAAGACCAGTGCCAAATAAATATCCTTAAGGAAAAATCTTTACGTTCTTTCTACTAGATTTATGATTTCAAAGGATATTTGAATGGACTACTCTTAATTTAAACATGTGTAATATATTCAATAATTTGCAAAGATTAATTCATTTTTCTTTAGAAGAGAAGACCTTTAGCTTTAGCTTTAAAATTACTCACCTAGAGATTAAATCTCTCACATAGGTGTAATTATCTTGTAAGAGGATAGTTATATACAACTGAAAGACTATCAAAAATCCCTGTTAGAAATTAATCCTAAGAATTAATGAAATACAGGTGTTTTCTTCCCCTTGTAAAAGTTGCTCGGATTGAATGCAAATGTTGATTCAAAGCCATCTGTGACTTGTTTCTGCTTGCTTTCTTTATTCAGAGCTAGCACAAACAAATTTGTGAATTCTTATTTTTGCAATCTCCAAGGTATCAATAGCCACCAATAATAATAATTTTAAAAAGCTAGCATTCCACATTTGACCGAATTATTCAAAATTTGCAGCCTGTTGAGTAGTGTCAGTAATGCTCCACTACAAGAAACAGACAGATAAAACACAGGTAACCCAGGCAACTAGCCAGTACAGCCCAACATTGGCATCCAAACATCAAGCAATACCAGCTATTTGACAGCTATTCATGTGGGAACAGCATTGCATAAAAATGCAGGGAGATTTTTGAACAACAAATAAATCTCATGATGAGCTTGTGAATAGATCAAAAGAAGAAAAGAAGAAAAATTCAATGGATAAGTCTTTCATTATAGATGATTCGTCTACCTCCAGGAAAGGGAGTGACCCTATTCACAACCAACAGCATTTCTAAATAAGAAAACAAAGTTTAATTTTTCAGAGTTACCTTCTCGAAGTATTTTGTTTAGTCTGCCACTTTGAAATGTACTTAGGCTCACTGAAATGAGGTTTCCTTCGGGGATTTCAAAGTGTGTATATTTAACAACATTCTCCTTTTTCCCCTCATCTGACTGCTTTGCATTCAGACCTTTCACTAAGGGTGGGTGTTTGGAACAATCTTTTTATAAACAGAAGTTTGAGTAGATGTGGTGATGCTCATTAGAGCACTCTGGATTAGAAGCACACCAGCCTTCACATTTCTGTTGACAGCCATAGCACACAGCATCACTACATGCAAATTCCTCTAATGCAGTGGCTTGACACCTTTTGAGAAAGCATGCACTAAAGTTAGCATTGCGGGTCTTAACCCCTTGCGAATACTTTGAAATATGTTTCTTTTTTCAGGAGTTTCTGGAGAAAATCTCATAATGGTGACCAAAATAAAATCATAATCCTGAGCTTGCAAAGCAGAAACTGCAGCACAACCAACACAGCACTCTGGTGGCATCAGTGAGGAGGTAACTCTATACCACCCAACACGAGAGAGCTCACCCAAGGTAAGAAAATGGGTATGGTGGATGCCGACCTGCAGATGCAAATCTGTAGACCTGGAGGGCCTACTAGCACCTTTGTGTCTCTTGAGAGAATGTGTCCTACTGTCCATTCTCAGATATAGGAGACCTTCCTGCTACTCTGAAGAGAGGGCCAAGAGAATGGAGGGTGAAGCGCTTCTGGGATCTTTCCACTGCTGCTGCTCCAAAAGAAGCTAGTTCCCACAGAACTGGAGCCATTGGATATCCCACTCCATGTGTGAACTACTCCTAAATAATCCGAACTGAGGCTTGCTCTGTGCTGAGGTATTTGTCCACCTCTCTCATTTTATCTCAGTCGAAAACCTTGGAGACTCAGAGCTGCAGAACCAAGCACCTCAACGCTTGAGCAAAAAGAGTTTCTATATTCACGGTCTGACATTTCCTGTCAAGGCAGCCAAAAGCACACTCACCTCAACTTGCTTAACACTGTCAGAAGAATAATTCCTAATTTCTCCAATGTAATTAACTAATAGTGCTAAAGCTTAGTATTTAGCTAAGGAGATGAAACCATTGAAACTATGAACTGCTGCTTAGATCATTTGTTAAACATAAGGCATTGAAGCCCTAATGCTTTACCCTTCCTATTTCTCCTTCCCTTTCATTTGACTCTTATTCTGAAGAACTTCTAAAACCCGGAGTTTCAAAGCTTTATTAATTTCATATGGAGTTATTAAGAACAAATGATGTGCAATAATGAACCATTCCCTTTCCAATTTATTTTACAATATGCAATGTGAATTCATGTTCAGCGCTCCCTACAGTAGCTGACGTGAATATTTTCCCCTTTCTTTTTCAAGCTGTTGCTTCAAATTTCAGCTGTCGAGACCTTTCATGCAGTTAGCTCAAGAGGCACAATCAGGTCTTTCAACATGTTTGCTGGTCTCCAAGAAATACGGTTCTCTGAATTTCCAAAAAATTAAAAAAAAGGCTGGGTCAACATATGTCACTGCTGCCCACCCATAGTCTTCAGCCTGCACTGCTTCATGAGACACACCTGATCCACCAGGATCTTCACAGATTCACGGGCTGCAAGCAGAGACTGTCTTTAGGGCTCTGACATCCCTGTTTTCCAGATCTTGCGGTGCTGTTCTTTCAAATGAGGACTTTGCATTAACAAAAGCAAAGTAAGAACACTGTTAGTTTTATGCCTTGTTACAGGCAAGGACTGGCACCCTGGAAGCGCCCCCTCAGCATCTTGGCTCATACTGCAGCCTGGCCTGTATGACTCCTCTAGCAAAGGTGCCAGGGACTGAGTGACACGTTGGCATGACCCAAGCAAGTGCAGAATTTGGAACAAATACATGTACAAGAGGTCACTGAGACGTCCTTCACCTGCCAACATCCCCATCTTATGGGAAGTCATCAACCTAAGGACTGGTGCCCCAGTTCTGAAGTGCATTGCTTAGAACCTCCAGAGATGAGGCACGAACAATCTCAGATACTCTTCTTCATCTGACATTCAGGGCAAACATCTCTGCAAAAGCCTAGCCCAGGCCTCAAGAACAGTTTCCTGCATTTACCTGTGGACCTCAGCACTGGTCCAGCATCATTTCCTCCTCTCTAAAAGAACCATCTTCCACCCCCAGCAAGCAATCTCAGAAGGAGACTCAGAACAGAAGGTGTAAAGTTGTAATGCTCCCTGAAACATCAAGAAAGCCTCTTTGGACTGGGGAGGCATAATCTGTCCTTTTTTGCATACTAGAGTGCTATAAGCAAACTGTATAAGGAGAAGACTGGCACCAGAGCCTCTTCCACTCTTCCTATGAAAAGCTTTCGATAGACTGGCAAGATAAATCCATGGATTCATGAGAAGCAAAGCTGGAGCAACAAATCACAGTCCGGGCAGTCCTCATTTTATAAACAGAGAGCTTATTGAATCACTGCCCTATGTCAGTCCCCTGTCAGAATGAGTTACTGCAGGCTGCAAGGCCTCTTTAACAGCAATCCTTGGCCAGCCCAGAGACAGGCCCTCGGCATTCCCCTGGGGAAGGCACCAGGCACATGTGTTTCTCAGGATGCCATTCCCTGGAGCAGGCTGAATCCCACCTAATTGCCAGACCAATTACTGTGTATGGCAATTGCACTGCAGGGAGTGATGCAGACTCTCCGAACCTGCTGAGTGCCTCCCATGACATTTTAGCTCAGGAGGGATATGAGGTTCTTAAGTACATGATCAACAGCAGAAGTCCTAATGTATCTGCTAACGAGGAGAAATAATATCTCCAGAAAGAGAGCGGTCTCCCAGAGCTGGAAAGATCTCAGAAATTGGGCAAACTCTAGAATTGGGGGTGCAGAAACACACTGAAGAGATGGTGACAACTGGCCAATGCATTTTTCAAATGTTTATTTCAAGGAAAAAAATTTACTATTTCTTGGCAGTCATATCCACTTAAACATTTATTTGTAAGGAGAGGGGAAAAAAAAGAGGACTTCATTCCAAAAATAACAGCACACACGCTAATTTTCTAAACTTAAAAATAAATAAACACTTGTGTCTGTTTACTGAAAACTGATTTAATAACCAGATAGCTAAAATCTGTTTTCAAACATCACAGTTTCCAACAGCAACACTGCATTTAAACCCAATATTCTTTTAAACACATAAATGCAAGGGGACTCCCAAAAGCTTTTCTGGCTCTTAATGTATTTGCTTAACCTGCCTTGCACAAAAAAAAAATAAAAATAAAAAAAATAGTAGGCATCAGCACAAGTGCAAGTTCTATTCATGTCAAGCTGACAGATGGATCAAAGAAGAAAAGTAGCTCAGGGAATTTTAAATATCTATTAATTTTGCCACTAAAAATATATCCAAACTGGAGACGGCTTTCACAGCCTCAAACAAAATCTTTTTCAAGTACAGTTGAGTATCTCCTTGTCTCTCACTGATTTTAGGCTGTGAGGGCATGTAAAACGAATCTGTCATAACTACAGATTAGTCAAGTGAGTCACCACTGGGTTACCTGCCAGAAATCTGTAAATACACAGCAAATTATATGAATATGCATTCAGCAAGGTGGAAAAAAGGTATGCTAAGCAAGTATTTGTGAGCACAAATTGCAGATCTTCCCTGTACAGACAAAAGCACAGGCAGTTTACAGCAGCTCTGGCCTAGAAGTGACTTACCAAACGTAAAGGTCACTGAAACAATCATTAATGACCAGGCTTCCACTCATGTGCAAGGTTTCTGCTCTCATATAGGTACTGAATTCATTGCAGACGAATGACATAAGCTAATATGTTTCTTGAGAGTTGAAAAATTAATCCTATAAAGGTGTTTACATGCTTGAAACGTAGAATGTGGTGTAAGCTATAATGTTAACTATTTATATGGTCAAATTATACATTTGTAACAATTGTGGCCTACTGATTCAAGAAAGGGAAGAAAAACCTTTAGAAAAAGAGCAACATGTTTTATGGGAAAAAAGGATAACCTGGGAGCACCCACTCTTTCCAGCATTTCTTTTAAAAGAAATCCAAACTGTTTTATCTAGGGCTATTAGTGGGTACCATATTTTATCAATGCCACGATGACGATCTGCAGAAAGTTCTCCACAAAATACAGAAAATATAAAGCTTACAGATACAAACTGAAGTAAAATTATCTTGTCAAAACTAATGCTTTGTCTGAGGAAAAAAAAAATGACACCAGGATTGAACCAAAGAAATGGCCCGATTGGGGCAGGGAACTGCCTGAAGCAGCACTGTCATGGTGCTGCTCTGGTCACGTTGCCTATGACACCGTCAGGCACAGCTAGAATCAAACCAAAACAACCAAAATTATCAGATACAAGACCCTTCTCTGCAGACTTCTCTTTGGCTTCAACAGCACCCTGAGGTTTAGAGTATTTGCTTTAACTTCCCAAAATCATCAACAAAAACCCTTTATACAATAACACTCAAAGGCCTACCAGCCCTAAGAAGCACCTAAGTGAGTCTGAGGCATGCTCTACCACTTGCACTTGCCTTTGACAGAGACGTGCATGACTGTAAAACCACGTGCTCCCTGGAGTTGGCTTTTTTCCTGCAGAAGCCCATATTCTGAATAACGTTAATCTTTTGCTTGCCAAAAACTGTTAATTTTACCACGGCAAATCCTACCTCCATTTCCATGTGTACAACCATATTGACTTTCAGGGAGACCTACATGGAAATGTAGGTCTGTGGGCTAAACCCTGCCTTAACTCTTTGAAAGCAATGGCAAGCCTATCCTTGGCTTTCTGAGGTGTCAGGACTGGCCCTGTAATTAAGATATACTTACAAAAATATTGTCAGATCACCCAAAAATATCTGAATTTAAAACGTATGAGATCATATTCTATGCAGCACTCTGATGCCATTTGATAGAAAGATGACAACGGGCACAAGAACCACTTCAAAAGCTGTAGCACCAAGTAATTGAGCCCTCAGCATAGTTAGCTCTTTATGGGTAACAGACATATTTTGTCTTACTTCCCTACTTTTCTCTGAGCACACAAAGAAACTACTCAGGAAAATGCTTGTTGAGAGAACTAGACTGAATACATGTGATATGCTTAGTCCTCGAGCCTGTATCTAAAACAATTCAGATTAGCACAGTTGTGAATATTAAATTGGGATCTTTTCAGCTCTGCACAAACATGAATTTTTAGACTGTTTCCATAAAATGATAGTATTTGGGTTATAGATAGTAGCTACAAGTATCAGTGTCTTTCCGGAAGCAAAATCGTTTACTGAAGTACTCCAGACAAGCTAAAAGACAAGTGTATGGTTTGAGGACTTTGCTCATTACACATAATTAGTTTGATTTCTGCCTGAAAGCAGAATCTCCTGGCTTTCTTCTCCAGATGGTCCCACCAATCCTCGAGAGGAGGGCTGGGTGTGCAGGGCTGCAGCCACAGTTGCACTCCGCAGTGCAGCAGGGTGCTGAGATGCTTGAGCAAGGGGAAGCTGGAGCTGGCCCACCCCAACAGCATTCAGATCCTAGACAGGTAACCAGGCAGCTGCATTCATGGGGCTGATCCTAACAGGACTCAGTAGGGCCGGCCCCACATGCAGTCACCCAAACTTTTTTCCACAGCACTCCTCAGCTGCTCTGGCTCCACAGAAAGCATGGGTAACACTAACTCACCCATCTGGACACTCACAGCACAGACAATCCCTCGGTCCTAAGTGACACCTAAACACATCTGAAATTAGTTACCACGTGGTGGACTCCTTCACTTCCCCGCAATCCTCTTTCCTCTAATGCTTTTTTTTTCCCCCATTTTCTTTAAATATTCATTCCATAAGTTATGTGCTTTGCTAGTGGTTATTACCCAAAACACTTGTGCAATTGCTGCTCATTGGAAGCAACAATTTGTCCTCGTTTCATATTGTGTATAAAACACTCTTTATGCCCTTTTGTTAATATATTTCCTACTCTAGGTCAAAAGAGAAAAAAATATGAAAAAAAAAACCACCATCAATATTCGTAGATTGCTTCCATCTATTCCACAACCCATCTCACTTGGATGCAGCACTGAAGACCTTTGCTATTTGTGTGCATTCCTAAACTCTACAAATTCTTCCCAAGCTGTTTTTTGAGGATCACTTTCATCACTGTAGTAGCAGAGCACACATTCAGTATGAGCTATTGAAGTACCAGCAGAGATTACTATTGCAGAACCTGCAATTTCTTAATGAAAATGAAGTTGCTTCTGAAAATAAACAAATGTAATTAGCAAGCCAGTGCTGTGTGAAATGTGCACCATTCTCTTGTTAACCTATGTGTCAAAATGTATTACTTGTGTGCATGTAAATTTGCATTTGCAGTTCAGTAACCTCACAGATCATGGTCTAACCACTTTTGGAAATATAATCCTACAAGAAATAAAAACAAATCCAGTGTCTGGCTATAGTTTGTTATTTTATTAGAGGCTTTCTCTTCAGCATTTCTAACTGCTTAGTGCTTGATCTTCATAAACCGCATTCTGTCTAAAAGGAGTTATATTATTTCCACAACAATTTCTAATTCTTTCCCTGCTCCCAGTTAAGTCAAATTAGTCCTCTCTTGCATCTAGCTTCCTCTTTACAGGATAGGACCCAAGTACACAAACATGTTATTAAACAACATTATGCCAAGTTACTTGCGGGTACAAAATTTTGCTTGGTAGGGCAACTTGAGATCCTCTCAAAAGGCAGGTCAATCACCCAAACAACTGCTAGAATGCAGGACAGATTCATCCTGTGTACCCTCATAACAACAGATGAACTATCCTTCTTGTTCTTAATTTTGAGTAATACCATACAAAGCATGAAACGTTCCATTTCCAGATGTAGCCCATCCTGTGACCTAGCCTAGAAACTACACAAAACAGGAAGTTTGTTTATAAAATATTTTGCAAACCAATATTTTGTGCCACCCTCTACAAATCAAAAGCAAAAAATAAAAATAAATTCCAACAGCAGTGGTCCAACTCCCCACCTCTGTTGCTGTGGCTGACAACATGATTTCTCCATCATCTAAATTATTTCTCCCATCCCCTCACAGAACTTGCAGTAGCAGAAGCACCCCTTTGTGCCTTCTGCTGATCAGAAACTGTAGGAACTCACATGCTTGAATAGTGATGCTGGTTGACAGAGATGGATCCACTGATTCCTACTCCCCTCCTGCACCTGGATGCAGCCCATTTCTCTCATCCCCAAGCAGCAAACTATGTCAGCTACCAGGTCCATTTTCCTGCCATACAAAAGGTCTTTAAAATATATGGGCTCTCATTTCTATAGCAAGAACATTCAAAACTGGCTTAACTCTGTAGTGCTGCTCTTAACCAAAACTGGCATTAGGTCTGGAACTGTTCATTTACCCTGTTGCCCAGCATGATGATTGAGATACCCTCTCTCTTCCTTTTCTTTTCCGGTTCTAGCCAGAAGAGTTGAAGAGGTTCAGGGAAGAAATAGCATGCACATAGTTACAGAGCATCTTCCACATGACAAATAACTAAAACTATTGCTTTTCAATGCACATAAGGAGACAACTAAGGGAAAGTATGATGCAGTTCTGTGGAGTCATGATGGCACTGAGAAAGTGTATAGGGATGACTTGATGACTTTCTCTTCAAATATAAAACTATATGGCATCAAAAGAGCTAGTAAGAAGCAGGTTAGAAACAACTGATGGAGATAGTTTACCAGACAGTGAAGAGCTGAGTCACAGAGCTCTCTGCAGAAGGTATTGTGGGAACTGAAAATCTACATGTCTTCAAATACAGACAGCTGTCACTGAACAGATATCCATTCAAGAAAATTAAATGCACAGAAGCCACATTTGGCTTAAGAGTCTCTGACTGTCAGAAAGCTGGAAAACATTCAAAAAGAATCAGGCATGCTTGTCCCCTCCTTACCCTTTCTAAGCAGCTGCTCAGGACTGCCCTTGGGAACAAGGCACTGGCCACATGGGCTGACCAGTACAGCAGTCCTTACAGACCCAAACCTGGCAATGCTGTCCAAACCCAGGACAAAGACTTCAACAGACTGCCACAATTCCTGCAGAAAACACACAGGGGTTGCTCCTGTTTCATCAACTCTTCAAATTCTCCCTGTAGCAACTTCTCTGGAGTGCCAGCTTATTTTTATGTAGTACAGAGCCATTTGTTTTGGAGATACAAAGCTAGTTAGATATTGCTGCTGAGATTTTGTTCTTGTGCCATGAATTTCTGATGTGATGACAATGAAAATGCACTGCAAGGGAACATTGCAGTATTCTAAAATATTAAATATTGATCTCTGGAATCTACAGTTTTCCCCCTTTAATTTGGTTCTGTGATAAATGTCCTATACTATCTTTTCTGATCACCTATTTGATTACAAATGCAGACTTGACATCGTTGCTTCAATTAGTTTATCAAATAGCCCTTAAAATAAGCCCTGAAAATCTGGGGTCAAACTATTACCTGTTATTAATTCCTTCAAAATATTATGGAGAGCAAAACCTGAGATTAGGGCATGCTTTTAGAGCTGCAGTCTGTGGGCTCAGCAACACCTCACCAATCAAAGGAGAGTAATCCACCAGTACGTCAGCCTTCTCTCCTGATTCAGACAGACTTGTATGACTTTGCAACGATTAAGACCACAAGGTCTCGTCAGCATTGTCTTCTGTTTTTGTATCAGCTTCAGATTTTACATTTGAGCAATTTCCAAACATATCCACATGTAGGTGTTTTCACCTGGTCAAAGTCAGGAACAGACATAGCCCACGCCATATTCTCATACTTCTCAACTGATGAACAATATGGATGACAACATTTTCAGTCTCATGCTGTGTGGCAGGACAACGTCTAGGTGTAGTTTTCCTTCACATATATTTCAGCTTTACAATCCCAGGTTTTACATTGGGAATTGGTTCATCTTCTCTAAGTGACATGCATCCCCAATCAGAGTTGTTTCATGTCTCCCATAAGTCTGTCAAAATTTACTCAAGCAGTTTTTAAATCATATTCATCACACCCAGCTATTCATGCTGCAGCTCTTTAATTAACTACAGGTGCAGCTGGAAGCAACTCCTTCGCAAGAAATTCCATTATGCCTCCAGTGGACTTAGGGTACTCACTCTGCTCACTCCTGGCATTCGTCACACAATTATGGCATACATTTGGGATACGGAAAAAAGACCGAGTAGAGATTTGAATGTTAAACTTCAATATGCTCAGTGAATGCCATAGCTCTTGGGCTATAATAGCAGGTTTCAGTTGGCCAATACATAATTATTTTTATATGGTAGAACGGCTTCAGCAGGGGATCTGATCACAGACTAGCACAGTGGTTAGTTTGCTGCCTATCATTTTGCAAGTATAAATGAGAAACATTCAAGAAACCTTGATTTTCCAGATGCACAGTGGGAATGTTCAAAATCTCAAGTATTTTCATAGTTTTCTTCTCTGCTCCATTTGTTCATTCATGGAGGAAGGCAGTTACCCAGTTCACAAGTTGTACTTACAGCCTAACACTATCGATAGCCCCTCTGGGAAACCTAATCTGTTGTTTTGAAGATGAGAGATCACAACAGTTTGTGCTGTCTAGTATGACCACAAATGCTGCATCTACCCAAAGTTAGCGAATGCAACTCAGCCTTTATCTGCAATGCTCCCATTTCTTCCATTCTGGTCATCTCCCCCTCAGGTGAAGGGTCCAGGAAAGAAGTCTTATGAGGAGCAGCTGAGAGAACCGGGGTTGTTCAGCCTAGAGAAAAGAAGGCTCAGGGGAGACCTTATCTACAGCAAGGTGGGGATTAGACTTTTGTCCCAAGCACCAAGTGATAAGACGAGGGGAAATGCCCTCAGTTTGTGCCAGTGGAGGTTTAGGTTGGATATTAAGAGAAATTTCTTTACTGAAAGGGTTGTGCAGCATTCGAACAAGCTGCCCAGGGAAGTGGTGGAGTGACCATCCCTGAAGATCTTCAAGGTGTGTGTAAATGTACAACTTAGTAGCATGGTTTAGTGGTAGACTTTAGTACTAGGTTAGAGGTTGGACTAGATGATCTTAGAGGTCTTTTCCAACCTGAATGATTCTAAACATAATGTATAATTGTCCTGAATCATGTGCCAGTTGTTCAGTGTAGGAGAAGAACTTGAATGAAGCCAACAAAACCAGACAGCAGAGATCCTCAGGGAAGACAGGCAAGTAAGCTCACATGAATTGCCATTGACTTCTGCCAGATAGGAGGTTCTGAACTTTTTTTTTTTATCCCAGCATATGTATCTAAAATATTTTGTATGTGATTCACACACAGATAAATTAAGGTCATCAGCAGAAATACACCATTGGCCTCAGTCATTATCCAGGCAAGGTAAAACATTCAGATTCATAACAACCTTGAAATGTATTCGCAAGACCTCACCACACACAATTCCTTCAAATTAGGAAGCAATTCACTATTGTGATTTTCTGCATAAAGACTAGCACAACCAAGAGAAATTGCTTGATTTTTGCTGCCCCATGCTACAAAAATACTGGGTAAAAATATTGCTAAGAAAAATGAAAAGGCAACAATTTTTCAGTTTTGGAGAGCCGAAGGTTTAAACGTACCTTACAGTAAGAAACTATTGGGAAAAAAAAAAAAAAACTTAACTAGGGCTAATTAGTCCATAATGGACAAATACTTGGATGGAAAGATTTCACAATAAACCGCATACAAACCACAGATACTGCCCTAACCTCCTCTTCTCTGAATCACCACCAATTTGCCCCAATTTCTGAATCCCCACTCAATTTTACATACATGTCCACTACTTACTGCCTTGCAAAGGGCAACCTGAGCTATGCTGAAAGAGCTCAGCAGGAGTTGGGAGTCATTCCTGCCATCAGCAAGAGAGAGAATCCTGCTTATTGGCTTGCAGCTTTACAAAGACAGCTGCTCTCAGGCTCCCAAGTCCACAAATTACAAGATAATATTGAAATATAAACCGAGGTGTATTTTTTGCACAATTTTCCTGACAGAACCTTATATTATGTGCTGTTAAATGTGTTGTAAATGATATATTACATAAATTAGTTGAAACACCTCATGCCAAGTCCTCCCTCCAGCATATAGTTTGATAGGTAAGCAGAAAAGACAGTCTTTGTTTATTAGTACTATGTGAAAATAGAAAGACCAAGCATGCTTGAAAAATCAACTCAAAACCATTTTTTACAAAGTCACACACAGTAGCTCAAGACATTAGTTATGATGATCATAATTAGTACCCAGACATACATGGCCGATATTATATTTCCTCAACTACTAACTGTTTTGTACCACAGGAGAAGCAAAAAAAGGCATTGTGGAAATATTTTGCCTTGTTGCAGTAATCTGTCTCTCATTCACTTGTGTGTCGTTTTTTTTCTTACTCCCCTGAAACATTGTAAAGGGAACACTATCTCTCTAAAAACACTGCTAAGATGGTCTTTTTGCTCTTTCAATATGCCATTTCTCAGGGTAAGAGTGCTTAACTTTGAAAAGGAGAAGCAGCCATCTCTTCCCCCTTGCCCCAGCCTGACTACCAGACCCAAGCAGGAGGCAGAGGTACACTCACATCCCTCCCTTTTCAGCCCTCTTCCCCTGCAGCTGGCCTTCCCCTGCAGCTGGCCAGCACCTCCACAAACTCTCCCATCTAATCTGTGCCCTCAGCGGGGTTGCACAGGGGTGACTAATTGCCATTTGGCAAACCATTCTGGTCTGCCCGGGGACCAGACCCCTGCTTGCTCCCCATCCACCGTGTCAGCTCTGCAGGGACAAAACTATCGGCACGTTCCTTCGCAGCTCAGAACTGATGGCACACAAAGAGCAGATCTATCAAGGCAGATACAGGGTGGCTTTTGAGAGCAGACTGGAGCGGAAGATTAGCAAATCACCTGTAATAATTCTTCCCTTTCTGGTCTGAATTCCTAAGAGGCATTTTCCTCTCTTCCTAAGCCATTGTCCTCCCGGTAAGGGCTCAGCTGTTAATGTCACTATCTTTTGAAACAGGTCATGATAATGGCAAGCTTGCCTTGAGCATATTGCTTCGAGCTCATTAATATGCATGTTCTCCCTCCATTCATTTGTTTCTCTATTTACTTTGAAGTTGCCTAGCTGGAACCTGCGCTGGTTTTTTGTGTTAAGACTTTTGGCTGGCATTTTTCAGCTTGCTGGTTTTTGTTGGCTTTTTTTTTATATAAATCTAGGATGGAAATGGGATGGAATATTGCAAAAGTCAGTTAATAGCACATCAGGTGACATTTGGTGCACAACTAAATGCGTTTCTTGGCCTCCTCACCCTCTCTGCTGAGAGATATTCTTTCTACTTGCTCTCAAACTGACTCTGTTTACATTGCAAATTTTAGGACAAGTAATGTCTCTGTATTTGTCAAGCACCTGCCCCCAGGGAGTATAGCCCTTCATTGTGCTTCTACAAAAAATAACAACACCTGAGTTACCATAAGGCTCTTTCTAAATGCCTCTTCCACCTGAAAGAGCTATTTCCAGCATGGGAGGAGAAATCAACTTTGACTCAGATATCAAATTCTCAGTGTGATAAGGGAAAGTGACTCAGCTGTCTTCTTTTATTTTTGGCTTTGTGATTCAGGAGCAGTTCATTGTTCAGATGACACAGTCAGTCATAACTGGGAATTTCTGGGAGGGGGGAGAGTAAAAGCATTTATATAATATTCAGAGGTCATTTTGAATTAATATCTCTCCCAAACAGATTAGTCTCAACCTTGTCCTCTGCAACAGGCCCGTGCCATCTAAAGTTATTAAGGGGAGAAAGACTTGGATACACCACTTTTCTCAAAATACCTGCAGAAATAGCCAGTTAGCTAGTTTCTCTTGAGGCTGCAAGTCATGACAAGGTAAGTCTGCTTCCTACCAAGTCCCTTCCTAGCAAATTTGCATATAGACACAACTTTCATGAGTCCTCCATATGAACAACCGTTTCTTCTCAGTAGACAGCCATTAGAAAAGCAAAGAACGCATCCTGAAGCATGTGAGAGGAAACAGACAGGAGTAGGGTATCAAACCTGTATAATTAGGGAGTGAGGCTTTTCCATTAAATAAATTTGGTGGCCTCATCTGGAGGGCTACAGAAGAAAGAAAAAAAAAAAGGGGGTACAAACAAACTCCCTTTTCAGTAGATGGGACTCTAAGACAGTGCTAAGCCAGTGCATCAAAACTATGACAGTTTAACAGAGCCTTTTTTGAATCTGCTTTCAATAATGGATCCAAGTTACTTCCGACCATTAAAATCCTCACTGTGCTTCTCATGTAGGAAAGCAGTAGTACACTGGGTAAGTTTTAAGGTAACCAATTTTTCTGCTGGATCTCACAGAATTTTTCATCAGATGAAATATTTAAATATTGAGTTGTTTTCTAATGCAATAATGTTTATGAAATTATTTGCAGCATTGGTTTTAACACAATACACAAAAGCAAGCTGCACACAGCAAGTTAAAACAGGACAGCTGAACTGAGCAAGCAGTATAGCCCAGGGGTCACCAATCTATGTAATGATGCAAAGGACAGCACGTGAGCTATTTGGAAAATGGCACTGCAGTAGGGCTGACAGGCGGGCAGGAGCAGAGAGTCCTGGCAGCTTGACATAGCCCTTCAGTGCAAACCCTCACACAAGAGGCAGGAAGGTTCCAGTTGGGTGGTCATCTAACATCTTTAACATGCAGCTTCTTCTGTCCTCACTTTCTTTTGGAACATGCCTCATTTGATGAAACATAAAATCCAGCTCACAGCTACTGGCTGAGGCATTTGACCTCAGTCTAAATCTACTGCTGCACAGCCTTGGCTTCGGAACTACATGTTCTCCAATAGGAGCAGTAAAAAGGATCCAAAATCATCTCAAAATCTATCACACTACAATACAGTGAACATCTGCAAGACTGATCAGTGAGTACAGAAATAGCAGTGCTAAGAGCCAAAGTGGCCACCTGTGGAGGAACTAACTGTGTAGAGCTGAGAGCACACACCAAAATGTTTTCTCCCCCTCCCCTCTTGCAAATTACCTTGCTTACTTGTTTTCAGCACCTTAAAGCAGACAAAATCCATCTCAGCTAGCCCTTGAAATTGGATGGTTATTGCATATAAATAATAAAACTGACTACTTAAAGATGAGTGTTCAGCTTTGTTCTTATTAAAAATAATGGAAAAACACCTAAAGCTCTGTGATTGTCACATCATAGTCATCTGAAAACACAGTCAGCTCTCATAAGACAATACATGTCACTTCATCAGCCAAAAAGGAGGACAGATAAGAGGGAGCATGCCACATAATGAACTGACTCACGGTAGCTAATTTCTGAACATCTTCATCAGATGCTCCCAGTGAAGCGAGTCCTATCTCTTGCGAAAACTGGGCAAATTTGGGATCAGCAAGTAGAGGCACATGTCCCAAGAGTTCATGGCACGTATCCCTAGGGGAATAGAAATGAGAAGAGAGTCATTACAGAAATAAATTCCATAATCAATTTGACATAAACCATTTTACATGGGTCTGACCTCTACTTGAAAAGTCTTACCACAAAGCATGTTTTTACAGGCTACCTCTTCCCTCTGTATGGTTCTGTAGAAACACACAGGTTTACTTCTATTAACTGGGTTAACACCACCTGTTCCATGATTTCCCCATCATTTCCGGACTGACTGGTAGGGCATGATCACTGTTGTCTTCCAGTCTCAATTCCATGAAGAGCGAATTGCCCAGAGGAAAGCCACTTGTCTCATATGTACATTTTTCGGCAATTCTCTCCACATGAATCAAGTTCAAAATCCTACACTCTTCTTCTTCTCCATTACCCCTTCCACACCTGGGTACAGCTCCATAACCAAACATTTTGCTACTTGCCACAGGAAATTTAGGGCATTATTTACAGAAATATCTTTGTGGTTTTCATTTTGCCGTGACTTCCTCCTGAAATTAAGAAGTTGCTTTCATTATGAAGTCCAGTTCTCACCAAGCAGATTCCAGAAAAAGCAGAGAACTTGTCTTGTTTCAGAAAAAACTACTGTCCACACCTGTAAGTGCATTATTAGTCACAACAAAGTACAAATATAAGTCTAAAAAAAAACCTAACCAAACAAACAAAAGTGCACATGCATCATCTACAAAAGCTCTCAAACAATTCTGAAAGTTTTGGTGCATTTGTTCACAGAAAATAATGGAGTTGGTAATAAAGTTCACTTTAAAAATCGGATCTGACATTTCCTTTGCTTTTGTCTCTTCAAAGACACTTCTCTTTTTTTTTTTAAGCTGTAAACAAATGTTTTAAAGGCAGGGAGAAAACATCAAGCTTTCTGCCTTCTATCCAAAATCATCCAATTTGTCTTTTATAAACTATTTTTGTTCTAAAAGACATAGAACCTGACACTTCAGATAAATCATAAACAGAAAAACAACCCTCTATATAATTTAAAGCCTCCTATTCTTACTCACTACTCTTTACCATGAAGCCTGTGCCAACTGTGCCTAGGTAGGTAATGGTTTCTGAATGCATGCAAATGAACATTAGCATTTTGGCACTCCTAGTTTGCCTCACCAAAAGCTGATCAAATATGGTTCCAGTATCATAAGGTTACTTGAAAGTCCCTCTTCTCAGCCCAGCTGGCCTCACTGAGAGATGCTTGCCAACATTTCCTTATGCTACCTTCCTACTTTTTGGTGAGACAGGCACAGCTCAGAAGTTGCGCATGACAAGTTGGAGCCAAGCTTGCATTCAGGTAATTCACTCAACCATCTAGAAGAATTTCCAAATCTCACTTATCTTCTTTCCTAGACATACATATTTCCCAAAGAAGGGTGGAGGTAAGAGGATGCTCATGACACACAATGCAACAAACACGTTCCACAGATGTTACCTGGAGATTCAGTTGCAGCAATATAGACTGAGTGCTCAAATTTATTGTGTGCCAATATAGTTATGCTGTGTTCTATGAAGTTCTGATACGTACAGGCGGCCAGGAACAGCATCAAACTTGCATAAGGAAAATTGCCTCCCCCACCCCATCCACTGCCTGGGAAAGCTTGCCCTTCCTTTAAGATCTTCCTTCCTTGTTCCTACATCACTGCATGTCCTTCAAGAGCCTGGGAAATTCACAACTTCTCCTTATTTGTATTTATTCAAAACCAGCTGGCAAGAAGGCTTTTTTTTGTTGTTGTTTTAATCATCTCCTCACCCCTTCGATTGGCGATGCTCTGAGACTTACAAGATCAACATTTCCTACCATAGGAGCTGTAGCTTAGATAACCCAGCTTTCCTCACTGGAGCTCAGATATGAAAAATTGGCTTGCTCTGCATGGTATCATCTCTCTGTTCAGGAGATGGTTTGCATCACTTGAGTGGATAATCATCAAAGGTTAATGACCCTTCTTTATTAATTCAGTTCTAGTCACAACAATTTCTTGTCATCTCCTGCAAGATTTAGCTCACTACAACACAAAGGACTGCAGGGAAATAGAGTTTGCAGTCTGATGGATGCACCCAGAGAACTCCCAGCACCAAGCAATTCTCTGGAGGAACCCGATTCCTCTAACCATCACCTTCAATACTGAAAAGGGCCACAAAGCCCATTCTCCGCAAGTCCAGAGCCCTACCTCCACCTCCCATCTTCAATGAAATCTACACTGATTGCTAAATACTTCACCGGTCCAGACATATTTAAGGCGACTTCATATCAGTAGATCAAATAAAAGCAAAGAAGATAGAGTGGGACTGGCTTCAAGCTTCTGGCTTCAGGTAAGTGCCCTTGGCTCCAGGCAGCCTTCCACAGCTGCATCACTACTACTGGCTCCTGAGTGAGTGCCTACATCCCTGTTTTCCTGTGCTGAAGTTGCAGCTCCCAGAAACAAGTAAGCAAAGATGTGTTATTCCCCGATCAGCACTGGGGCACAGGCTCTTTGTGTCACTTCCATCCTTGCACACAAAATGAGAACAAAGGCCAGCCCTACTAACTCGGCTCTCCTGGAAAGGAAAAGAGGATGAGAAGGCAGAAAATATTTCTCTTATGCCTTTAGCTTGTAGATTTTTCCTTTAAAACTGTGCAAAGTATTTTGAATAGGTAATTATAAAGAAGTGACCTTGAAACATAAAGTGTATGAACAGCAACCACAAAAATAAAATAAAATAAAATAAAATACACCACAGCTTCCAGGCAGAACCATGAACCGGCATTTGGGATTGGCATTGGAGTCCCTTCGATTTCTGTGCCGGTCTGGTCCTTTATAGATAGTCTAAACAATATAACTCTTTGCTTAACTACCAAGTCTTGATTCTTTTGTTTTGTTTTATTCAGAAAATAATTAAGTTCCTTTAATTTATTCACACACATTGCTCAGAGAAAATAAGATTTTCGTAATGCACTTTTCACAGCAAAAGATTTTTCTTGGACTAAATTAGTTAGCTGAGCAGAGGAAATCTATATAGCTCTGTGAATGTAGTAGGAACATAATGAAACTCAGAAAGAAATGTTTTAAAATGCATATAGTAGTGATACAGATCAAACCAAATGAACTTTCTAATTTGTATCTAGCTCTATAGCCTGGGTGTTAAATCTGATGGAAAGCCCACTGAAGTCAAAAGTAGTCTTTTTACCAGGTTTATATCACTGAAATGCAACATTCACCAAGCCATGGACCTGCAGCAAACCTCATTATGGCCCCATATATCAGCTAGCAGATCTCAGGGCATTGCAGCTGCTGTGGAAGATGAAGAGCTGTCCCTGCTCAAGTCCATTTAGTTTTGCCATTGATTTCAACAAAGCCAGGATTCAACTCCTACATTTCTGGTAACACCTACTCTATGCTCTATTTTATGAAAAAATCACATACAATTTTAAAGGGATTTTCAAAATTTTACAGTAGAGTTCCTCATAGTCAGTGCACATTATTTCATTTATGTGGTTTCTGAACAAGCAGACCTGCAGGAAGAAAGCAGCATAATTAGGGCATGACAACTGCATTCCTCTGTTAGTCATAGTTAGAGTTGTTAAGATCAAAAACTGAATTTTTAAGCTTAGTCCGAATAGAAAACAAAAATATTAATTCTAATTGAACTAGTATTACCAGACAGTGACTTCCCAGACACCATGATCAGAAAGGTTACAGAAAGTAGCTGCAGTTACTACTAAGGATCAGCCATGATATACTGCATAATTCTGAACATAAGCAGCATCCTGGAGACTACAGAGGACACAAATATACAAATCAATGAACCAGAGAACATCAGTAAAAATACAGGCACACTTAATTGCTTTCTGAAAGATGTTCCTTCCTTGGTTCCTGTTGGAGTTATGTATTTAAATCCCCTACCAACAGACAAAAATATACTCCTAGTTTTAAGTTAATAATGTCGTCGTTCACCTGCTATGTATCAGCAGGTGTTGCAAACTGAGACATTGGCTTCCCACAGGAGAGAAAATAATTGGTGCAAAGCCTGGTATTTCCTAAGTATATATTTTTATTTTTTAAAATATCTACAGATATTCTCAGACCAGAAGAGATCCAGCACCATACATCCAAGCCTTTCTTTCAGGACTTAACATTGTAGTAACTTCCCTAAAACTTGCAGAGATTAAAGTTCTAATTGCAGAGATTACGGTAGCAAGTGCATTCCTTCAGTGACTACCACCTCTTTCTCAATGGAAAACAGACACAAAACTAGCCTCACAGCATTTTAGCAAATGCTTTGCCCTGTTCACATGCTGAGGAAAAGAGTAGGTAGATGCGCGTATAACAGCACCACCTGCTGACTCCGGTCAGAATAATGTTAGAGCACTTACAAATCCAGGTTAATGTGCAGTTCCATTAATCCTTTTATATCCAAAAATATTATTCCATGGTTTCAGCAGTCTATTCATGAAATCAAAGTTAGGCATGGGTCCAAATGTTTACAGAACTGGAGCTGAATACATATACATGAACCTTTTGTGTAAATTTTGGCAAAAATAAAATACACCAAAATAGTACAAGCTGAGTAAACAATGATGTAGTTTCGTGGTAGCTGTCTGATAACTGATTCACTGCATAAATGCCATTCCTGTGGTTTACAAGATCAGCAGCTGCCTTTGTTGAAACTACCTCCATATTACCTGACATGAATTGTTCTGTTATTACTGCACAGAGCACAACATATATAATACAAGACAAGAACTATAATCCCTTTGATCTGTTTTCCCCCCTCCATTTTTCACCAAGAGATCAAATGCCAAAATATTTCCTCCAAACTCACAGTACTCTGTTTTCAAAAAGCCACTATGCTGTCCCATGAAAGTCATAATTAAAGGCTCTCTTATTTCTATTATGTTCTCTGTAAAAGGCTTCATATCTAATATCCTTACTGGGTGAGAGAACTGTGCCTCGTGACTTGCTGGTGTTGTATCATAGGCAAGAGATGAAGTTTGGCTGTGGAGTCTGGCCCAAAAGAGACCAATGGGGATACAAGAAGATCAAATTATAATTCTGAAAGTGATTGTTTCCAAGGGATTTGGTGCTTTTCTTTCAAACTTCCTTCCTTAATTGTCCACCAGAAAATTGAAGACCTTTTTTTTCAAAATATTTAGTTGAAAACTTATATTTTCCACTGCAAAATAATTCAGGCAGATATTTTTGACCCAGCAGCTAAATAACACAGCTATTTAAGACCCTTGTAAAAAGTCCAAGAAAAAATTCCTAATTAAATTCTGATTCCCCTAAGTGAAGTGTTTTGTCATTGACAGTGTAATTACATTTCTACATTTGCAGCAAGATTCCACTTTTCAACCTTGGCAACTTCAATTGGGTCTTTTAAAAATTTTGTGAGCATTTTTTTTCCAATCGCTAAAGCAAATGTAGCAACTTACGGTTCTGGTGTGTAGAGAGGATCTGAGCCATGTCGTATATACTGAGTACAGTGAAAGACTCTGTATGCTAAGCCAGCTAAAAAATCTCGGGGAGAGAGGTATCCAGCAACTGGTCTCACTGTGAAGCCAGACCTTTCT
Organism: Cygnus olor; assembly: GCF_009769625.2. NCBI lineage: Eukaryota > Metazoa > Chordata > Aves > Anseriformes > Anatidae > Cygnus > Cygnus olor. The sequence continues at coordinate 39,293,070 of NC_049169.1, read as the reverse complement.
GAAATGAAGGAGATAATAAAAGACCATATTATATATCACTACATCAATTTCTGAAGACAAGTAATGGCCTGCAGTTAATTACCAGAAGCATGACATGGAGAATATTGGCTGAAGATCACCGTATATAATTTTCACCTATTAAGTACAAGAACTATTTTGCATTACTAGCATATGTTTTACGAAAACAGCACGAGGTACTTCAAAGTTTGTTTAAATAACTTTGTATAGAAAAGAAGGTAAGGTACCATAAGGGACGTTCTCAAATCACAAAGCATCTGATTTTTACATCTGGTAGCAAAACAGGAGAGAAGTATCCAGAACAGAGGATGACTTCCGTAAATGTATTAAAAACTAACAATGCAAAACAGGATTAAACCAAACCTGTCCTTATTTTTACAGATAAAATACTGCCTTTCAAAGTTGAGGTCCTCATTTGAATATTTAAGAAAGTGTTCCTTCATCAGGTAAGTCCCAGTAGGGAATTACTTCAGACTCTGTAACTTTGCAAAGGACATTTCTCTCCCAGATTCATTCTTTATTCTTTCCAAGCATTTACAGGAGAAAAACTGTTTCAAGTTTTTCTTCAGCAGACATTACTGTTGTTCTATTTAGTCTGAAAACATTTCTGAAAGAAGTGTGAGTTTTTGAGTTTCCAGTTATGGAAAAAGAACCTCTAGACTTTAGCATCGTTCCTTAGAAATCATAGAGCAGTACATGACAGATCCAGAAGGACACAACAAAATCCAAAGACCAGTAAGTACATTATTAGTAAATGCAGGTGTTCACAAACAAGAGTTAAGGATGAAACAGGGACGAGGGAAAGTAAGCCTTCTATTATAAATGTTACATTTCTCTTAGTTAAAAGTTTGCTATGCACATTTGGGACAAAATAGGTGGTGTTTTTTTTTTTCTTCCTTCCCCCTCCATAGCCCTTAACAGCACATAATATTTTTTCTGAACATATATCTTTGTGATATTTTAATTCCTGAGCAAGAGGATTAAGGAATAAGTATATGTGTCTGGAGGAATCCCTGGGGAGAAGAGAAAATCTTAACTGGATTCTTTGGCGGCTTTTCCTCTAGAGTTAAAAGTAACAGTCTACCACTTCTCATTCCACACAGGATACATTTCCTTACAGATAAGATAGCAGAGTATTTTCAAACTCTACTGTGTAATGCTCTGATCCCTTAAAAATAACATGAAAGAAGTAGCATATCACTCATGGAGTCCCACTGAGTTTTTTCAACATCCAAATGTAGTGACCAGCTTCATGAGGTTTTGGGCTTTCAGAAAAGCCTCATATTCCTCAGGCTGTACATCAACATGCCAAACCTGCTCTCCGCTTTGAATTCAGTTATCTTGACAATTATTTTATTTATGTATTTATTTAAAACTGCCTGTATGTTTGGGGGATGCATGCTGTGGTCATCAGGACACCTACCCTGTGGTAATCAGAACAGCAGAACTAACTCAGCTTTCTTTTCATCATACTGAAGGGCTTTTCTCCCTGTGCAAGATAGCATCAACGTGATACATGATTAGTTGTTTAATTCATCTCAGCTTCATACCTGCAAATACATACAACTGTCTTCACTCAGCAAATTCTCTCCCATGGAGAACATCAAACACAGAATGATACTCCAGCCTAAACCAAAGTTGGCTGACAGTACTGGGAGCCTTTTCATTCAATGTGCTTTGTATTACACACTAACAGAAAAAAAGCGTTTTTATGAAACACTATCTATTGATAAATCAAATATGAATCTTACCTTTAAGGAAAATAGAAACATCTTCTAGCTGAGGCACATTATCCTCTCTATATCCACAGTACTTAGTCAGCAGAGGAAAGTTTTTTAAATATTCACGACAAGCATGGGTGGGATACAGTTTACTGAGTTCCCTAAATACCACCCCCCATGTCTTAATTTCTTCAGCTGTGTACTCCACTCTGGGAATGGGTTGACCACTGGAAAATAAAATTAAAAAAAAAAGGAATGGAAACAGATTCTAAATAGATTCTGGATAACAAAATTTCTGTTAGAAGTATTAATTAAACAAAACTACGTAGAGCTTATTTAAAAAAATATTTTGAAATAACAACTAGATGCTTCTTTCTTGGAGTTTCTTCCCTATGTTACATTGTACATATCCCATTTATTACATAAGAACTGCATTTCTTATTAAGCAATGAGATTATTTCTTAATCTTTGTATATATCATATTAGAAAGATGGATTTCTTACATAATGTGTTTGTATACCAAACTAATAGCTCTGTTTTCTGCTGCTGATGCCTTTGCAATCATTAGCTGAAGATCCTAATTCAGTCTAATGTGTATACTCAGTAAGACCATCAGTAGACTTCACGCTCTATCCATTCTGTAACATGCATTATATTCACAGAGCATCATTGCCTAAAATTTTACAAAGTGAAGATTAGGCAATTATGTAGATGTTTAGAAATACTAGGATCCAATCAAAATACATAAATTTATTGTTTTTATTGATGTTTAAATGTGTAGGTGTGTTTGGAACCCCGAATTCAGGACTGCATGACGAGGAAGCTCAACTCAGAGCCAACAGCCTAGCCTGAGGGAAACTAAGCCTCTAAATACATCTCAATATTTTTCTTCTGCACAATTCCTCTGCCTTCTCTCCCTTACTCAGATGCATAGAAATTGCAAAGCAGGAGCCTCCCAGGGTGCCTGCTAATCTGTTTCTGACATCCAAGATTTGCCTTAGTTGTTACAGCTAATTCAAAGCTGACTGACAGCATTGAGTGTGAAGGGCTCCCTCCAATTTGCACTGCCTTGTATTTAGCTTTAAGGAACTTCCCACAGCACGGTCTTCAACTCACATTAAGAATTCCCTCTGGAAACTTTACAATCTTTCTCTGGATTTAATGTTCACAATCTATTGTATGTAATCATGAAATCTGCTACGTTCCAAGCTATCCTTCTCTTTTCCCAGGCCATTACCAAGCACAGATGAGCAAAGGGATTCACAGAATCCCCTTCCAGTCCCCTTAGTCCCTATCTCCCACTCCCGTGCCACAGAAGGCACCCCCAGCTCAGTGCTGCAGTGTCATTCAGAGTCCCAGACAGCAGACCTGAGTGGCTGGCCCACCAAAGGGGTGCACCAGGCATGTGGAAGTCTCACTGCAGCAGGAGAGCTGCAGCACTGTGCATTTGCCAGCAGGCTGTCTCCTTCCTGGCTCTCACCTGGTTCATAATCCCATCTCCACCATGCCAGGTAACAAAGAACGAGCCCTCGTGTCACATGCAATTGCTGCTATGCAGTCCCTATACGCACTAGAGAAGAGCATCTGCCCTACATTTGTTTGTGGCTGTCCTTTATTGAAAACTTACTATTTAATCCCTGTGCCTTTCACTACATCAAGGTATTTTGATCCATAGCAGTACCTGTCAGTTAAAGGCTACTTTGTGTGAGGCACTCACGCTTGTCAAAGACTCTCTGAACATACAATGTGTTAAATCTGCTAGCTCCCTTTCAGCCACGCTTTTGCAGACCTGACAAGAATTGCAATGCGTTTAGCGGAGCATTTCTCACCAGCAGAAGCTGCGTTAGCTCCATGTCCATTATACAGCGGGAGTCAGCCCTCCACATCTACCATCTGTCCTCACCAGTACACTCCACCAACCTTACACTGCTTGCCAGCTGATGGAAAGCATAATTCCAAATTGTACTATGCACACCAGGTATTTTCCCTTTTCCTTAGAGCCAACATCTACAACAACATCATCAACATTCTGCCCGTACAGGTCAGCAAAGCTGAAGAAATCTGGGCACCAATGAAAAAAAAAATCAAGTTTCTATTTAGCCTGTCATTAGAGAGGTATAAAGAAGATCAAGGACCTGAACCTTGTTCATTGTTCACTACGGCGTTTGTAACTTTGTTACTGTTTCAATTAATTCATTAGTACTGAAATAAGGTTCACTGAACATTAATTCCTTATTAGAATTTATGCCTAGGAGGGCTGGTCTTACTTCCAGATGATGGTGATGCTGCTTTACAGAGATCACAGTAGCCAGACTTGAGGGAGGACTACGCCATTTTCACTCAGCCCTGCAAAGCTCAGTTTTCTCACCCTCTTACTTCAGCAAGCAAGCCCCACCTTGCAACTCATCACCCAATAAATCATATGAGCGGCAAGCCTGCAAAAACAGTTTTCTTGTGGCTGAGGAAGACAACTCTACAGGCTAACCTTACCTGATTTTTTATCTCCTCTTATTAAAACAGGGTCTTTCCATTTTGCCATGGTCATGAGCTATCAACTCCCATTATGAATTCCCTCTATAAACCTCATATTTTTCCTCCAGATTTAATTTTCTCAACACTTTTTCAATCCCTAATTGCAAGCCCAGTCTCAAAGGGCTAATTAGCAAGATTAACACATTTTCACTATCTCTAGGATAGAAGCTAACTGAAGGAGGGAGGAATATTTATTTTTTAGTCCATTTATTTCATACAGCTGATCTTCATTGATGTGCTCTATCAACATGTCTTTGGCTTTAACACCTAGCAACAGCAAGTAGCTGTTCCTCCAGGTTTGATTCTTAGTGTTTTTTTTCTCCCTTTCCACTACTGAGGGCTCTTTATATTCCACCAAAGCGGAGTATCTCCTGCTACAGAACAATAGCAACTCATAAAAGAAATGCCAATCAGGGATTTTCAACTCAACAGTTTTTGACAGAGCCAGTTACTTACAGCCAATTCTTTGTAGCCAAATCTTTTTTTTTCTTTTTTTTCTTTCTTAAATCTGAGAGGTTCAAGACAATGCTCTAAATTTGTCTCAAAGGGAAGTACTCCTTATACCAGAACTGTCATCTACATTACCAAGAAGTTCTCCCAACATTTCCTGCCAAAGCTGTTCTTTTTGTATAAGTAAGTATATAGTCATCAGACTGCCGGAGAGGGTGTTACGAGATTGCAATGCAGTGTCAAGACACCTAAATTAGTTTTGAATGCACCAGCATGGGTAACAGAAATAGCTTGGCTGTAGCAGCACAGGGTCCTCACAGAGCTGATTTACCCCATCTCAGGCTGCCTCTGCAGGGCAGACATCTGGGAAGAGAGACTGACCGCACAGCCCAGTGGAAATGGCACTTCAGTGGGGTGAAGATAGTTGCTTCAGCAGACCTGAGAAGTATGCATGGGTTTTTAACCACGTCTTAGGTAACTGCTCTAATTACTGGCATCTCAGACATTTTTATTTTGGTGTTGTTCCTGGATAAAAACACTTAAAGCATCTTGTTTTCCTGCTGCTGATAATACCAGAAAGAGTTTGAAAACTTTTTAGATGTTTGAAAATACTATCGGGATGAGGGAGTATTTCTGAGCAGCTTTGCTGAAGTGCAACATCTGGCCTTCAAATAACTTCTCTTTGGGGTTGTTTGTTTATTGTAATTTGCCTGCAGAAATGCTCATTGAGCCTTCAAAATCTAAGGAAGGAAAAGAATTCTCATTTCCTTTATCTGTTTGTTTTTTGTTTTCTGGGAACATGAAAGATTTTTCTAAGAAGACGTTTCTCACTAGTTTCAGAGGGAAAAAAAATCCTTGTAGCAGAAGACCAACCACTGCTCAGTGAACCAGCAGAACCTTTTCAGCACTTAGGCAGCTAAGAGGGGAAGAAGGGAGGAAGATATTTCCAGCAGCTTAACAACTGTGAAATGCAGGGCACTACTGCTACCACCATGGATAAATGGAGAACTGTCCAAGTTTACTGAGAGAGCTCTACAAGTGCACACAGTCTGCCCTCATCCACAGGTACCTGCTTGACACTTCACACAAATGCTAGGCAAGAATAACTAACTCTACAGCAAGAATTAGACTGGGGAAAAAAATTGATCAGTTGCAAACAAACAAAAACCCTGTCTCAACTTATATTTGAAAACTGGCTAACTTAGGACTTACCCAGTCAAAGGGAGCAAGGAAGCTTCTCCACCAAGCAGCACCCTGCCCCAGCAGGCAGAAGTCCAGTGTGCTGGATGAGTGCCACGAGCACCCAGCTAAACAAATGCCACCGTGGGCTGAAGAAAGGGGAACCAAACACTGGCACTTGGACATTTGTTAGATTGGTTATGGCATAACAACAGGAATGGGACAAAAGCAAACAAGAAACATAATCGGGATTATATGGTCACAAAGCAGAGTTAACCTTCCTGTCTCCACCCCTAGCCTTCTGCAGCCTGTGGATTAGCCTTACATCAAAAACAAAAAGTAGAACCAAAATCCCTTCAAAAATCCTTTTCTGAATTGCTTCCTGACAGGATGTGCCTTCTGTGAAGGCAGCAAAAACTGTTGCACTTTGTATCCTTTAAACAAGATACATAGAAATCTCAGTCGAGAAAAATTAAAAATCTGAAAAAGTAAAATGGAAAAATGGAAAAGAACATGAAATTAGTATGTTCTCTCCCTTGATAATGAGGACAAACAAAACAGTATGATTAGAATTAGTTGAATGCTTATGTGACAAGAAAATTGCAACGCAGTAGGTATTTGTAGGTAGCACAGAAAGTTTCCTAACTTCCAGGGATGTCAGCAAATTGAAAATACGGACTTGACATGGAAAAAAGATCAAAAGGAGGAACCACATGGAGTGTACTTGTGTGCGGGCACCAGGTCCATTAACTACAGGGAAACCCACTGAATGAATTCTGAGTTTACAGCTGTGGTGGCAAAATTCATAAAAAGCATTTTGCAGCATCCAGCATATTAAGTGCATGAAAAGAATCGTAACTCCTTTTTCAGTGAAAAATCAAATAAAAATTTCAGGCTTCAGCAAGTTGAGGCCCTGATATCTTCCTGGCTCTATGGAAACTACTGATGTATGGGGGGGGAATCAAGGGGGACACCTAATTCTGCTGGGCTCTTCAAAATAAAACTCTTTAAACCACAACTGTACTGTGATATTATGTCAAGGATTTTTCACAAAACAACACAGATAAACAGCATCCAGGGTTCATAGACTCTTTCAGAGTGCACATCACATCCAAATACTGAAGAAATTGCTTTAGCCCCTGTCCGCATCAAGGTCAGGACTGTATTGGGCACCAACTCTCTTTAGTAATCAAAAATCATTCTAGCAGTAGGAGTAAGGAGCAGTAATTCTTTGTCAGGGATTCAAACATTGCTTCCTATATTGGATAGCCTGTACAGACTCAAGTTTTCCTTCCAGCTCCCTTCTCTTTTTCTTTTCTTTCTCCTCTCTGTGTCATGTTTGTCACATATGGAGTATCCCATGCAACAACATATTCCTGCTCCTACCTCAAGAAGCTCACCCTTAAGTCAATATGTAGTTTTGGGGGGTTCTGAACACCCTCGGGACCCGACTCTTATGTCCTGGCAGCGCTTCTGCAGGTAGTGATACGAGTTATTTAATAATTGTTACTGACTAGTTTTGAGAGTTCATCCTATACCAATGGTAGGAATCAAACTGTTGTGACAAACACAACACTTGTATGAAGCAGGGGAAGTGTACAGCACTCCTACTATGTACAACGTTTTCCTCTGGGTGCCACTCCAGGTATGTGTAGCAATTCTCTTCACAACAAGCACCGTTTTCTTTGGTCAAAATAGTGAGTAATGATTTGGCATCCAGTGACCATGCAGGGACACTGGCTATGTGTGATTCAGTAGTACATCACTTTTTCATTAATAAAAGAGTTCCCTAAGTTTAACCAGCTATGAATAAAATGCGGAAAAGATAGAGCTCACATTTCGAGTGCTTTACTTGCCTGTATCTGTATTGAAAATGTAACAGGATTCCAAGCATCAGGTTTGTGATTTATAGGCTACACTAGCAAAAGTTTAAAGGATGACGTTGTCTGCTGCAAAACTTCATCCTACAGAATTAAGTAGAGCATGAATTCTAACTAGTCAGCAGCACAGGGAAGAATTATACCAGTACTTACTATTTATAGCTCATGGCAACATCCACGAAGTACTTTCTTCTCTGTCGATAGACATTGTCTTTAAATCCCTTTAGTGAGGAAGAAGAGAGTAATTTATAATAAAGATAGAAAATTAGCTGTAAGAATTATAAAATAAATCATTGAAGTGTTTATTTAATAAAAAATTATACTGTATTTTGATTAACACCATCTACTGGACTGTAAGAGAAGACAAGGATTTTCTTTTTCCCCCACCAAAGTCCCACAGGAGTATTTTCAAGACAGGTTTGTGCATAGTTGTCATTCAGCCAAGACAGCGAAAAAGGGAAACTTTTTCCTTGTCATTTCATCTCATGCAGGTTTTCCTTAATCTGAATGGAGATCTACGGCAGGCATCAAGCAGAATAACTGACCTTTTCTTAATGCATCTGTCATCACTAGAAGACTGAAGTGCTCAGGGTTCATAAGTAACTCATTTTGAAGACGCTGCTTCAGCAGTTGCCATCTTAACCAACACATCAGGGACTGAACCATCAGCCTCCAACAACAAATACATACATTGCTTCAATTTGAGTTACAGAGGAAACACTTCACATTGTAGACTACAGCAGGCTCTTACCTTTCGCATATTTAGCACTAAAGAGCTGTATAAAACATGCACACCAGTCAGTTACAGCCCTTCAAGCTATTCAAAACTAAACCATCATTTCTTCTGTACCTATAAAAGATTTGGACACTTCAGGTTTTAGACTACAAAAGTTATCTACTTTCAAAGCAGGAATTGTAACCTCTTGAAGATGAAAGAGAGTAAACAGCTATCTAAGCTCCACAGTTAGTAGCCCAGAAAATGCATTTAAATTTCCTCAAGTGTCATGACCTAAACGGGCTGCTCCCATCACCTAGGCACAGCTGAAAAAGAAAATGCCACTTTTTTTCCTTACAGCTCACGTACACAAACACAACTCAACAAAAGGAATTAAAAGACAATGTCTTGATTTGAAATGTTTGTATGAGTTTATACGATAAAACTTGGAAGGTATTTTACTGCCCTATAACCAAAGCTGTACTGCTAGGGCAGAGTATGGGAGAATGTCAGAGGACTGCAGAAAACCTCCAAGCCTCCGCTCTCACACAAGGTAGCAAAGGCATTATACAATCTGTTTTCTTCCTTGGCATTCATTTGGTTATTGACTTGCTGTACATACCTATTGTGAGATCAGTTACTTCATAAACTCAAGCACATATCTGTCCTCTCTGAACCTGTGTTTGTGTGGCCTGCTTTCAACAGAGCATAGCGCTTCCCCTGCAAAATGCAACTGAAGGGTACAGAATGACACATTATAATGACACTGCCTACACAGAAAAGCTTTTTGATAGACAAAAATTTGCTGAAATTTTGGGGAATATCCTTGTCTGCTTAATACCTTTTGACATTAGCATTATGTTACTCGGCTATAGACCATTCAACAGACAAGGCTGTTTAGGCTGGACATCAGGAAGAGGTTCTTCACCGAGAGGGTGGTCGCACACTGGAACAGGCTCCCCAGTGAAGCAGTCACTGCACCAAGCCTGTATGAATTTAAGAAGTGATTGGACTGTGCACTTAGTCACATGGTCTAAAATTTTGGGTAGACCTATGCAGTGCCAGGAGTTGGACTTGATGATCCTTATGGGTCCCTTCCAACTCGGGACATTCTATGATTCTATGACAAAATGGGATGGACAACAGCACAGGTAACTTAAAGGTCCATCATGTGCAGTGAAATCAAGACTGAAACTATTAGCCAGTTCGGAGGTGGTTAGTATCTAAAGTGTGCTATTCTGGTTCCATAATGGGGTAATTCTCTTTGGTCCTCTGGCATCTACATACCAGCACGAAGGAACAGAGCAGGCACCAGAACCAGCATCTGAAAGGCCAGTCACAGATTTTAAGAACTCTTCCCCCACCTCTAATACCTAGTGTGCTGCATAGGCTAACAAATGGTGTGTAAATTATGTTTATAAGAGTTCCCCCAAGTGTAAAATATATATTCATATAATGCAAATGTCTTTTTTCATTGTCTGTAAAAGTGAATGCAGATTTTCAGCAAAGCACTCAAGAATTTAATGAAGGCACCCGCTCAGAACATAAAACACTATCAAATGGCCCGTCACAATCATCAACTCAAGCCTAGAATGAGTTGCCATTAAGGCCTCTGTTTGAACCAAATTACTGTTAATGGCTGAAGGTAATCAACAGATTTTTCTATTCTGAAAAAAGAGTAGGTAAATCCTAGCTTGTCATCAAGAAGTACGTGGCAGAAATCAGGACCCAGGAACGTCTCTAACTGTGGGCCCACAGAGCAGGAAGGGCTCATGCTCTGCAGAGGTGGCTGGAAACCAAGCAAGGTGCTGATGCTTATCATGGCTGATAGGCAAGTGACACCAGGGACAGGGAAATGAGAGTGCCAGGGGACATGGTGATGATGCCAGTTTGCTCATGTATATCTGCACCCAAGACCCTGCCACAGTACTGTGGCTGTAGGAGCTATGGAGCAGCCAGGGCAGGAGGCAGCGGTCTGACTGCCACTTGTGCGCTGCACAGAGCCCTAAGCACTTGGCCACCAGGAGTGCCTTCCTCTCCTTAGCCAAGGCAGCCACTAGGGAAGAGCCCAGACAGGCACTGTAACACCATGGTATGGCACAAATGCACCTTTGGAGTCCCCTACACTGAACTGATCTATGTGAATGCATTTAAAAACTATCCTGCACACCGCCAATGAAAAGATGTGTGACAAAAAGCAAAGGAGACTATAGCCTACAACTAGTTTTTAATCTGAATCTGGAACAAGACAGTCTTATGGCCAGGTATTTTAGTTCATTACTTCCCTTCATCTGGAAGTTGAAGTTTCCTACGATATCAGTTGAACCCCTCTTTTTTTCTCAAATGGTTAAAAAAACACTTTGGAGTAGGAACAAATACAATTAGTTGACACCAGTAATGCTCAGCCAAGGTGTCCAAAGGCAGAAACCGATTTGAAACAAGTGAAAAAACTTCCAACACAAATGCTTGAAATCATCTGGCATTTAAAAACTCAGAGGTTAAGCATTTATGGATATAAGCAGAAAAAAATCTTTTTATTTGCCTCTTGCATTGAACATTTGGTACTACTGCAGATATTGCTTATATGAAATGCAAGCTTTTGTCTCCTGTCACTAAAGACAGGAAACAATGTGAAGCGCCTTTCCACCTGCTGCATCCATGCAGAGAAAGGAACATGTGGCTCTGTTCTATTTTGTAATTATCTTCTGAGTGCCCAGGATGTCTTTCTCCATAATTCTTTCTTCTGTGACACCTAGGTTAACCTCAGTTCTTATCTAAGAGCCACTTGTGACAGAACCTAAGGTCGCATTGATCTAAACTCCTCAGTTTGTCTGAAAGCTTCTATCAACCAGCTAATTAAAAAATAAATAAGTGAAGGCAGGACAAAAGGGAACAAAGTTGTTCAAGAGTGAATAAGTTTTCTGGGTGACTTCCTTCTTGCATGTCCAACTACAGAAAAGGAGAATTGATTCACTGAGAACACTGAAGAGAACTAAATCCCCACCTTCTGAGAATTCAGAAAAGTACTCAAAATCAGCAGTCAGCAGGCTTTTTATTTGACTGGCAAACAACTTGAAGAAATTATCTACAACACAATTTTTGTTACACTTACAGGGTGATCTGCATCGAGCTCAGATCCATACATCAAAACTCTCTGTGAGCATTTGTCTAATTCAGATATCTTCCTGGGGAACCAAGGGACACAGTCAAGATCTGCAGAAGACAGAATGCAAGTTGAATGTATTGAGTATGAGACTGAGATACATGTCCAAAAAGTTTGTCAGTGTCTAAAGCGAGTGACATGAAAGGAGCCTTGCCTTCCTCATCAGTCCAGATGTTTTCTGGTGGATTGAGAGACACGATATTAGTTTGAAACTTGAGCAACTGGATTAGTTCATTAAATTCTTTTTTACTGCAGTCACAGTCCACAAAAATTTCCACCTCTGAGTTCCTTCTCTTTGATTTTCGTGATTCAATATGAACCATGCTGACATGTTTCTCCTGTGGAAAGATGAAATAATGGATTAAGTATAGCCATATCAGTTAGAATGGTAATATTGATGGCATGTTCTTTAGGAAAACTTTTTCAAGTTTTAGATGAAGGTCCCCCTCTGGTACAGCCAACTAGTAGTTTCTGTTTTTCCACCTCTGGACTTACATAGTAGATAATCCTTTCACTGGCACACTCTGTAAGGAATGTATACAATGCATCTCCTTAGCTAACTCGTTTATCTAACATTCACAGAAGGAAAAGCCTCCATCTGCTGAGGGGTTTGAACCTGCTATTTGTAGACTAGTTATAAAGCCAAGTGGGATCATTTTGATGATCTGTTCCTGAGTAACACAGGCCATAGGACTCCCCTGCATGTTTCCAGCTGGCACAGTGCTAACAGTTTTAGACATTCTCTTCAGAAGTAAGAAGAGTGGTTTTGATATACCCTGGGTTGAGAAGAGAAGACTTACAGCCTAAGACTTGCATCACACTGCTCTGCTTTAATTATCCTCAGACATGCCTCAAAGTCTTCTCCAGTTTATTAATGAGGTAAGCAGACTACATCGAGTACCAGCAGCCTGACTGAAAACCACCAATTGCATGGGGATCTATACAGGAACCAATACTTCACAATTTACGTTCAAGTTAGACTCAAAGCCCTGACCCTGCAAGCACTTAAAGGTGCATTTAAATTTATGACCAAACATTGTCCTGCAGCAAGGCTGCCATCACCATCTGACTCCAGGCATATAACTTAGGTGCTGAACTGCTCTCTGAAAGTGCTTTCTTTCATCATAGTCTGTACAGAGAACTTCAAACCTAATTTACGGTATTGAGAATCACACTTTGGCAATCTAAAGTGAATGGTGTGAACATCAACATCACTGTTAAACTTTGTTCCAGAAAACTCTTTGTGAGTCCAAAATGCTTTGTTGAATGATCCATAAAATTTGAAGTTACACTCTGCAGAATTCAATAAAAGTAACTGCACTCCCCGGTGCATTAATTTACACCAACAAACAACCTGACCTTCCTCAGTCTGGTCCACAGAATGACTTTACCTGGAAGAGCCGGAGAGCTTTCACCAATCCACCAACTTCATTCTTCAAGGAAAACACCACAGCTGTCTTTCCACCTTCAGAAGCCGATTCACCTTTCCCATTTCCCTTATTCCCTTTCTTTTCCTCGTTTTTCCCAGAAGTCGACCTGTTTAGCTACAAATGGATAAAGAACATCATTTCAGATGCAAAAGGGCATTTCCCAAAATTAAGTCTGTGTACATGAAGAGAAATACTTGTTAGAAAAATAACTGAATGGAACCCATCCAGACTTAAATTAAAGGTTAATTCATTCACTTGAAACTAGAATCATAATTCAAAAGCATCTGTTAGAGATGATTGTGTAAAAGTTCAGTTCTTTAAAAAAAATGAAAGGAAAAGCATATGAAGGCATAAGATACAAGTATAACGATACTATTAGGGCAATGCTATTGTTAGTAATAAACAAAGTGAACAGAGATTTTCAGAATTAGTGCAAAACCACTAATTGCGGTGATGCTACTGTAATTTGTAGGAGTCAATTTATGCTGATTTACACTGGTCTGTATTTTTGTACTATCCGTTGTCAGAGTCCAATACGCTCTGTCCAGCTGCTTTCAGATATTCCACACGTGGCAAGTGTAATGTTTAATATCAAATTTACTTCTTTGAAGATATCTGATGTTACCCCAGAGTGATACGCAACGTACTGAAGACGCAATACAAAGGTAAGCTACACTTAGCAAAACACAGCAGAGACAACCCACAGTTCAGTCACAGGACCAATGCGATTTGCATTACTGGTCCCTATGCTACGCTCACTGTCACACTACCACACAACCAGAATCCCCAGGAAGGGATATGAGGGCTGCAGCCAGCTCAAGCCCACCGATCTCTGAAATCCTCCTGTTCGTTGCTTAGTTTCTATACCCCAAGTTGGGCTGAGCCGTGCATTCACTCCCCTCCTACAGCTCTGGGACTCAGGGAGACATTCACACCCCTCTAATGAACTCAGGGAGAAACATTTACACCACCAGCTGATCCATTTCACTGCTGACAGCTGTTCACCTAAACTCCCCTCTGTGTTGAGAGGAAGTCAACTTCTTTGCAGCTGCTGTGGCCAGTCACACCCCGCACGATTCCCTGAGCTTCACTGGCACGTCCTCCTGCCCACCTCCACTGAGCCTTCCTCCCTCGTAGGTAGGGGTTTAGTGGTCAGTCACAGTCATTACATTCACAGCATAACGCTTACGTTATCTGTCATAGCACAGTTAATGTTGCTATGTAAGGTCATTCTTCCCCAAGGAAATAAAACCCCTGGTGGTTATACATATGAGGACAGAAACACAAGCTGAGACTGCACCTCCCACAAGAAGTGAGCTGGCTGAGGAACTCCTGAAAAAATAAAGGAAATCACACCATCCTTGGCCACTCTTACAACCTTCTCTTAATTTACAGGGTAAAAATTCTGCTTTAAGCCATATTTCATCCAGTAGCTTCCAAAAAAAATTATCAACATATATTTTGTCGAGATGCCAACGGTACAGTGAGTCAGGCTTTATAGACAATTTTGATAACGCTGACCATAGTTTTCAAAAAAACAGTCTGCATTTTCCAATGCCCAGGTTGTGGCTCCTGGAAAAATGACATGCCCAGCGAGAAGGTAACTGGTTTTTGAATAACAGCATCACCTGTAATACGAACGCTAAAAGAAAAAATGTGCCATAGAAATTAAGATTCATATACAGGTATTCCATAACTGTTTGGTAAATTGTAAAACAGCAATAAAAGGAAAATAGCACCCAAATAAATGGAGTTTTTAAACAGGTCTCAACAGCTGATTAAAGCCAAGATAAATCTATTCTTGTTTTTTTGCCTTTCATGTAGGGCTGTCAAGGCAGGTTATCCCACCTGTATAATGTCTGAGGACCTGTGACGATGGGCTTCAGACAAGTCTCCCTGTGCTTCTAAAAGATTTTAGAAGATTTCATCAAACGCTCCATGACGCAGGAAAAAAGTCAGTAACCTTTAGTCTAATTCCTCTTCAAATTGGATTATTTAAGATAGTTTTCTTAGAAATAGATATTGCTGACAGAGGAGGTATTTGCATCACATCCACCTCAATGCATCCACACGGTTCACATCAAACTGGAATATCTCCTCCCACTGCTGAATGAGACCACAGCTCTCAAGTCAGCTCTCACTCGATATTCTGAGGCTTTTTTTTTTTTAAAAAAAAAGGAAAAAAAAGCACAAGAATGCGCTGAATTAAGAGGAGGGATAGTTGAAATGCATCTTCTTACCAAAAGCTACTCTTTAAAACAGTACAAGTTAAACAACCCACACTCCTTTCAGGGCATGCTGAAGAGTTTGTGGTCTCTTCTCATCCTTTATTAGATCACACAAACTGGAAAAGTAATTCTGCTTGTAAAATGGCATACGTAGGGTTTTAAACATTTACTTTGCAGTAATTGAGCTTATACGATTCTGCTTGGTAGGAGGGTTGCTTAGGAGAAGGTCACTTTGGCTTTAACTTCAATATAGTCGGGATTAACTTAACTAGTACTTGGGATTTGGCTGAGGAATTTTCACACATACCAAGAACACAACCTCCACACAAAGTGGCAAAGATACTATTTATATAGCATCCGTGCTTTTCCACTGTGTGCTGCTTTCTGGAAGCTACGTACAGAGGATCATGCGGTCAGCTGAGTGCCTGAGAATCTCGGTACCATTGATCCCTCCAGAAAACAAGAGCACTTGGCACCTTCCAAGACTGTCCCAGGTTCACCAACACTTCCAAGTGAGCTTTACCTGAAGTGATGACTGAAAGCCTCTCTCAAGTATACGAAAACTAATTGAGATGACTCTAGTAGGGGGCTGTGATACTGCAAGAACTCAAATCTTATCAGCCACGCATATTAATACACTTGATAATTAAATAATGACTAGCAGATCAACTTTCCTAATGAAAACAAATTCTCTAGAGCAAGCACAAATACTCAAGAATGAAAGAGCAACCTACAGCAGGACACAGTGAAGTAACTCAAATATGAAAACTGTGAAATGAGTTTATCGCAGTTCATTCAATATTGCCAACAGAAATAAAGCACGTACAGGAAAGAGAAAGGGCATTTCATGTTTTACTATAAAGACTGGTTCACAACTGGTACAAACTGGTGTATTCTGTTGGATCTATTCAAATTATCAGAGCCTCCACACACTGTGGATTTGGCATAAAGTTTTATGGGAGTTAGGTACTGATAACCTTAAATATTTAACATATTCATAGCAGATTACATTATAGCATCCGTTAACATTCTTTATTATTAATAAAGCAAACCTGCTCAAATCCCTTTACCTGTAAGCACACAGAAGCGTGTCCCGTGCTCGGGATCACCCAGGCACCTGTCGCACCCGTACGGTCACCTCACAGAGGGCTGCTCCTGCCTCCTGACACCACCTCAGCGGGGAAATGCCCACACCTGCCCCACACAAGGCTGCAGGACGTCCCACTACCCCTGCGGGCCGGGGATGGATGCCTGGAAGCTCCCAGTTCCATCAAAGCTGCTCAGCAATGGAGGTGTCAGCACCAGGCGTACGCTCGTACGACTTGCTACTATAAAAGTGTTTTAAAAACCACGCTAGGAGGCTTACACGTGCTTTGACAAGGTGGATGCTACTGGTACAGCACACAGACACCGGGAGCACCGCCGGGCTTTCAAACCCCAGCGCTCACAGACAGCCGAGCCGGACCCCAGCGCTTTGCTGTCACTGCAGCGGAGCGGCGAGGCTTGCGGCTCCGGCAAAACTTTTGCTGTGGCTCGAAGCCACTTCCAAAGCAGCAGCTGGTTAAACCGCAAAGCGGCTGCCTGCCCGCACAGCGCCGACCCCCGGGAGCACCCGGGTGCCCGGGCAGCACGGCTCCCCTCCCTCCTTCCCTCCCCAGCCGGGACCGAGCCGAACCGGGCTTCCCTTCGGCGCCCCCGCTCCCAGCCCCGGCACTTACGGTGAGGCCGGCGGGGCGCTCCTCCGGCAGGGCCGAGTCGAGCGAGAAGCCCCTCCGCGCCCAGTACTTGCTGGAGAACATCATCATGGCGGGCTGCATGGGGCCGGCCGGGCGGGGGCAGCGCCGCGCTCTGAGCCTCGCCCGCGGCGCCTCCTTTTATCCGCCCCCGCCGACACCGGCGGAAACCCGACATGGGGCGACCCGGCGCCGGTGGCAGGGGGGCGCTCACGGCCTCCGCTGACCGCAGCCCCCGGGGCAGAGCCCAGCCCGAGCCCCCTCGGGACCCCCTCAGGAGCCGCAGGCGGCCGAAACCCCGTGGGGCGCCGCTGTGAGGAGGCTCCCCAGGGCCGGCCCCAGGCAGTGGGTTCGGTTCTTCACTCGTCAACGCGAGGGGCTGGGGCACCGAAAGAGGCAGCAGGAGGTCACCTGGCCCAGCGGGGCATGCTGGATCATTAATTGTTTAATTAAAACACCTTCATGTGGATTCCGACTCCGTGTGCTTAATGGCGGGGTGCACCGGGCACGAACCTATGGCTAACAGTTTGGGCAAGGGAATGCTGCTCCGAACACAACTGGAGAACCTAAAAATGTGTGTCTGGAGCCCAAACTGCAGCTGTGGGTGCCAATAGGTGTTGGCTACAAGCCAGAGCCACCAGGGTCCCTGTGGGTGGCCCTGGGGGGACCCAGGGACAGCAGGCCTCGCCCAGTGCGTGCCAAGAAAAAGTAGCGGCTGAGTTTCTGCAACAAAAAGTTGTATGGAAATATTTTCACATTGACTTTGATGTGAGGAATTCTTTGATGTAGGAACTCATCTCTCCCCGTTTTATAAAAAAGTAGGCTGGCTCAGAGAGGAAGCATTAAGGGATAGGAGATATAATGAAAGACTTAACAAACCTTCTACATTAAAGGATGATTGATGACTTGCAAAGAGTATTTCCACTGAAAGAGAATGCTTAATTGGAGAAAGCTTTTTAATCAAGGCAGCAATGGCTGTGGTTTCTACCTGAGCTACATAAGGGCCAGACTCTTCATACGACTCTCTTCTAACCACAACATCAATAAGGCAATTAATCATCTATGAAGGTAAAAACAATCCTGTATGGCTCCTGGAGGTCTGCTTATATATTAGACAACTTCACTTGTCTCTAAATTACTCATGTCTCAAGGGTAAAGATTTTTTCTAAAGAATTTGTTTCCCACTTAATTTCAGACTCGTTTAAGCTCAGAAATTGTAAATGAGCAGAAAGTAATTGCTCAAACAATAATTTCACTGCATTGTTAAGGTAATGTCTTCGTCTCTCAAGTCTACATGGGAAATAGTGTTAGGATTCTTTATTTCTCTTATACTAACATACTGAAGTCAAATACTCGTCACTTACTCTTGTCACTTTCTCTTCCTAGTATTTTCTTCCTCACTTCTCCTGTTTTCCAGAACTTTTCTATTAGCCATCTTACACAATGTAGAACTGAACACCACAACTGGATCAGGAGCACTATTTCGTTAAGGTTTGTTCAGATACATACAGTTTTCTCTGTTCTAAAGCACCGGTCAGGGGAAATGGCTGCTGTGTCCCTCCACAAGTCTCCAGCGGTGCTTTTCCCTGCAGCATCCCCAAGCAGGGGCAGCCTAGCTGAATGCGACAGCTAGCACCATGCGGCCTTAACTGCTATATGTAAAGATCACATAGATCGAGAGGAAAAAGTTAAAATCAGAGCCACTGAAGCTGAAATGCTGAACAGGAAGTTACACAAGTAAAGAAGCAGAAAGCTTTAGTACTCATGGTGCTAAGTTTCATGTCACATCTAATACTCAGCTGTGGCTTGCCTCACTTTACAAAGTCTACATCTCTGGCTTTAGCCTCAGCATCTTATACCTAATGTTTACGTATCTGCCTTATTGAGGAATTCATTTTGCTTGTAAAAAAAGATACCAGCATGGAAGCACAACAAAAGATTTGAGACTGTGGAGTACCATGGAATCTTATCATTTACTACAATTAACAGAAACCAGCAAAAGCTTCAAGTCCAAACTGGCCCTTGTCAGAAAGGTGACCCCTTTCTTAAAAGGGAAGGTCATGCCTGGTGTTCGGGACTGGGATGGGTCCGCAGCTGCCTCAGTATTCACGTAAGGTCTGAAGCAAGCACATTTAGCCTCACTTTTCCAGAGTTTCCCATGTGTAAAATGTAATAATGGTCCTTTCTTCTGCTTGACGATAAGCTTGTAATTATATTTGGTTCCCCTACTTGCTTCTGGAATGCAAACCAATCATTTTCATTATGCTAACCCACGAAGTTTTACTTTGCTTTCCCAGCTGGGGAAAGCATGTCTACATGTGTTAGTTCAGCCTTATATCCAAAGTTACCAAGAGATATTCTCTGTCATGTTTATTCAGTATTTTTAATAAAGGGAAAGCAAGTCACAGTCTTTAGACTTTGATATTCCTGTCCGCTATGCATGAGATACTTGGACACAGTTCCCGCAGTTGAACAGTTTACGTGAGCAGGATTGCTTAGCACTCCCCAAATGCTCCAGTGACAAAAACAAGCTCTACTCTAGGCTTTTCTCCTATCATCATGACAGAGCATGATTTTACCTGCTGCTAGATGCTAGTTGTGCAGCTGGGACACCACACAAATCAGGGATGACCCCACTACCCAGTAGCCTTGCTATCTATCACAGCTCTGTTTGGTGACTAGAGGCTGGCAAAGATTTTCTGTCTCTCGTAACCTCTTCAGGATGACTCATGAATGCAAACCAAACAAAGCTACTTTATGTCAGCATGAACTATATAACAGGCAGGGACTACTGAATGATTCAACTCTTTTAACAATGCTGCCTGCCCGTGAGTCCCACAAACAGATTGCCTATCCCCGGAGAGGAAATTATTCTTTTGTAACTTCTGTTTTGTAGGTGGACTTTTCCATATCAATGCCAGAATGAAGGACACATATTTATGGACAGAAAATGTTTATTTCTTTTTTTTCCTAGCCACAGTACAACAAACAGTATATGGCTCTGGGAATACTACTAAACTACAAATTTAGTTTAGAGCTTCTAATAGCACTAAGGAGATTTTAATCAAACACAGCTTTTGGGAAAAGATCTACCAAGTGATAGACTGACTAGGAAGGTCTGGAAGTACAGGTGGTAAATTTTGATGCAGGTTTTAGAAGAAAACAATGAAATAGAAGGCTCTCATAGATTTGATTTGAGCTAACAGAGAGAAACTGGTTGAAAATATTATGCAGAATGTGGACTGTGTGACAGTGAACATAAAATGAATTCATGATCTTCAGCAGAAGAAGGGTCAGAGAAGAAAGCAGAAATTGACAATTTCAGATTATTTTTTTTAAAGAACTTCCATAAATTCAGAGTTATTACAACTTCCAAAGGGATGAAACCCAGTGCAGAAAGACAACCTTCTCCTTCCAGTACTGGCTTTATCTCAGATAGAGTTAATTTTCTTCATAGTCACTCATATGGTGCTGTGTTTTGGAGTTGTAACCAAAACAGTGCTGATAACACGCCAATGTTTTAGCTGTTGCTGAAGGATGCTTACACAGCATCAAGGTCCTTTCTGCTCATGCTACCCCAACAGGGAGTAGGCTGGAGTGCACAAGAAGCTGGGAGGAGACACAGCCAGGACAGCTGACCCCAATTGACCAAAGGAATGTCCTGTACAATACAAAGTCATGCTCAGAAATAAAAACAAGGGAAAAGAGGAGAAAGGTGAGACATACAGAGTTATGGCATTTGTCTTCCTAAGTACTTATGCACAACGAAGCCCTACGTTCCTGGAAATAGCCTGCCAATGCAAAGTAGTGAATGAATTCCTTATTTGCTTTGTGCACACAGCTGTTGCTTTGCCTAATAAACTGCCTTTACCTTGACCTAAGAGTTTTCTTTTACCCTTCAGATTCAGCCCCATCCCACTGGAGGGGAGTGAGCAAGCAGCTGTGTGGGGCTTAGCTCCCTACTGAGGTTAACCTGCAATGCTCACTTAAGGAAAAAGTTAAAGTGTCACTGGGACACTATTTCACTGTAGATGAAGTGGGGTCTTCTACTATACTTTTACTGCGACTATCATAAGTCATTAGTTTCATTTCCCTCAATTCAAAAAAGTGATTTACACAAGATGAAAACTAGGGCTGAGCTTCTACATACAAACAGCATAACACATTAACATGTAGACAAAAGCTGTGGTACAAAATTCACAGCAGCTAGTGTAGGACATCAAAAGATTACTTTTTCTCTACAAATACAGCAGCAGTCAGAAAATAATGAAACTATTAGCCCACTACAAGGAAAAGACAAGACAGAAAAGAAACTTTAAAAAAAAAAAGCATTTAATGTTTTGGGTTTTTTATTTTAAATTATGCTTTGCTAAAAGAATCTACTGTGACCAGGGGGCTATCATAATTAATAGCAGGGACAGATAGATAAGCTCTCAGCTTTTCACAGGATAAAATTTATTGGAGAATACTTGGGTTAAATCTGATCATAGGAAATAACATGGTGCAGAAACTATGCTCACAGAGTAGGCACATTAAATCTCAGCCATCAATAATTATTTTGATAACTCAGAGGATGGACACATGAAAAAATACTTAAATGATGCCTATCTTTGAAAAGATATGGGGGTAGGAAGGGCTGAAGAGTTCTGGACCAGCCTAATTTAATTCTGGGGGGAAAACAGTAGTAGCAAAATTATTTGTAAGAACCTAAAAGATAACAGATGATTAAACAGTCAAGATGGATTTGCTGAGAACAAATTGAATCGAGTAAATCTCATTTCCTCCTATGCCAGTCCTGTGGACCACGGCAAAACAACTCACATCATCAATCTTGATGGTAGTGAAGCATTTGCCATGGTCTCTCATAACAATCCCATGAGACAGATAAGGAAAAATGCAGATGAAACCAAGAGATGGGACAAAGGAGCGGATTCAGAGTTAAATGGAAGGGTGTAAAGAACAGGGGAGCTGCAAGTACCTACCCTCACTCCTATGCTATTTAATAACAGGCCAAAGGACCACAAAATGACCACCCTTGAATTTCCAGATTGTATCTAACTCAGAGATGCTCAACAGTTACAAAAATCTAAATAGATCTTGTGTAGGTGATGGTGGCAAGCTACTTACAGACCAGCTGCACAATTACAAGGGAAAGCAGAGCTCATATCCAGGGAGTCAGAGGCTACAGAAAACCACCAGCTGAACGTGATCATTCAATCTACCATGGAAGCATACAAACACCTGAAAAGTGTTTGGGTAATAGCCTGCAAGAATTACAGTTATTCTCCAGTCCTCTTCAATATGGTGATCTCACCCAGGCTACTCCAGCCAGTTTACATCCCAAGATCGAAAAAAAAATTATATAGATCATCTCTTGTCCAGAGAACGTCTATAGGAGTGCAAAGAAGGGTGATCCGTACATAAAAATCTATTGCAATTATGGCAGGGTTTGTTTGGGTTGGGTTTTTTTGTTTGTGGGGTTTTGGACTAAGCAGGAGAAAAGGACAAAACTAGCTACACAGAAGATTGCTGGAAGAAGCAATGTTTTCCATATTGGTAAGCTCTTCCAGTTCAGTGTGAGCAAAGGCCTTCTCACAGCAAGAACCACCAGGCCATGGAAGAGTTGTCTGCAGCAGTTGTGGACCCAACGTTATTGGAAGCCTTTAAGAAGAGCTAAGGCAAGAAAGCATCTGGCAGAAGCAAGATATGCCTTCCAACAGGAGATGCTCTTGCTAGTCTATAGTCACAAGCTTTTAAAAGTGCCTTCCAATGTTGCAAATCCGTGATTTTAACAAACTTGCTGTATGTGTATACTCAGGTATACACACTCGTGAAAAAATGTGCAGGATGGTTGACCTGGCTAAGAGAACTGGTTAGCTCTGAAACTTATCAGATACTTTATGTGATTTAACACACACCTGCACAAATTGATCATACCCACACAAACAGGATAGTAGCACAAGGAAGAGAACAAACAATCTGGACAACCACTTTTTTTAGCAGTAGCTATATTGCTTGAGGAATTATCAAGTCCGTGAAATCACATACCTATACTTTAAAGGTCTTCTTGGTCTCCTGCATCAGTTACTTTAACTGAAGAGTGTGGAATCTTTTAAGAAGAGTCTTTTAAACATGAAGAGCATTGAAGCTCTCCAACACCAATGCCCAAAGCTGGCATGCACCCAAGTAACTTAAGGGACAAGTGGACTAGTTAAAATACCAAGAGTATTGTGGCAAAGTTTCTGGTGTTTCACCTTGCAGAGTTAATGACAGGCAACAGAATGACTGAATAAAAGTTGCTTGTATGTAATACAACCATTTCAGTATCAAGTCTAAATGGGTGTTTAAAAAGTATGATCTTCAATAGGAAGGATTAATTTAGGGTAGCATTAGGTCGCACACCATCAAGTGTGGCTATTGTCATATCGTGCTGGGTCTGGCTGGGATGAAGGTAACTTTCCTCACGGTAGCCCACATGGTGCTGTGCTTTTCATTCATGGCTAAAGCAGTGCTGGTAACACCAGCTTTTGGCTACTGCTGGGCAGTACGTGCACAGCACTGAGGTTTTGTCTCTTCTTAGCCCAGGGGTGCACAGGAGGTTGGGAGCGGACAGCTGACCCAAACTGACCAAAGTAGTTAATGAAATCTGTGCACTTTGCTTGCAGGAGCAGCTTTTGCTTTCCCTGTCATCGTCTCCATCCATGGCTCTTCTCACCTTCTCCAACTATCTCTACATTTCATGAGAGGGGAGTGAGAGGCTGAGCAGGTGCCTGGCTCCTTGCTGGGGCCAACCACACCGCACACAGGGGAAACAAGTGACAGCAGTCTCCTGAAGTGCTCACCTGGGCAGAAAGTTAAGTTCTACCCAACAGGCAGGCAGTTGGTTAATAACAAGGTACGTATGGAAAAGGACTAATGTTACCGTGTGGCACATGTATCCTGTATAATCAAGATGTGCATTATAATCCAATTCCTTCAAAATGTAACTGTTTTAGAAGATTTAATTTATTTGAATTACAAGGACAGTTTGAAATATACATTTATGACTAATTTCTAAAATTTATTTGGGATGGGGCAAAAAGTGACATCCTACAATCTATTTTGTTTGGAATGCATCAGAAAATTAATTTGTGACGAAGATAGTGATTTAACATGAAAACATAGCACACGTGCTCTAGAAAATGTTTATGGTTAAAATCCCCACTTAAATGAAAAATGATTTTCAAGCTTAATTTATATGAGATCTGCACTGCAATAACATCACTTAATTGAATAGCAGATGTTATCAGGTCCCACTAAACATGAAGCACAATTCATTTGGGTTTTTAATACCATGAAAAAGCATTTGAAAGTATCTTTAAATGAAACCTAATTGCAGGCATATATGAAATCTGAATGCTCTGCTATGTAGCTGTGTCATGTCAATGTTCATTTACAGTCAATATAGGTACATGAGCACACGCGCAGAACCCAGGGTTGGGATTTCCCACCACAGAACAGCTCAAAGAATTTCTGCCATATGAACAAGCACCAGCCTCTGTCACAATTCTTTCACACAGACAGAGGTGGCACCAACCACTGTCTGGAAGTATTCAGAAAATAGTCAGCAGGTTGGAAAATATATATATTTTAAGATATTTAGTTAGCTACAGACAAAATCTTGTTACCGGCCAGTTTTCTACAGCACATGGAAGAAACAACTTCAGTCTTAAATTGCATCTATACCAGAATATCAGTTAAACGAGAGACTGAAAAATGCTCAACACTTTTCCTAAGCAAGCGATTATTCCTCCTCATAGCTCACTTAAATCACCCATTTCCACATTTTTAATGTCAATCAATACTTTTATCAATACTAATGTCAATAATGTCAATCAATACTTTTAAAATTCCGGTAACCTCATCAGCACTTTCCTTTGTTGTCCAACATGGAACAAGTTGAGAACGTACACGTTGCCTATGGAAATGCAGTCCCTATAACTCAGCA
Source organism: Cygnus olor (assembly GCF_009769625.2). Lineage (NCBI taxonomy): Eukaryota > Metazoa > Chordata > Aves > Anseriformes > Anatidae > Cygnus > Cygnus olor. The sequence continues at coordinate 39,268,034 of NC_049169.1, read as the reverse complement.
AGGCTCCATTTGCAGCACACCAGGACATGCACGAGTTGTGTCAGTGGTACCAAAACTTCTGTCTATGGTTTACATTCTAAATGCCAATCACTTACAATAAAATCTCTTTTTCAAGTTTAGGGGAGTCCCGTAGCAGAAAATTAGTTTTAAAATGTGAAGAAAGTGTCTCAAACTTATTTTGAACTGTTATCTTTAGAAGTAAAAGTTGCGAGAATACTTTTGACTGCTTTCTAGTAAGTTCCCACAGTGGAACTTCGATTCAGCACTCAATAACGCATCTGAAAGTATCCTCACTGCGTAGGTTGACTGAGAGCCAAAGAATTTTTCGGGGAGCAATATGTGAGAAAAACCTAGAGAGAGTAACTGAGGAGGCAACATCAGCATTACAAGTTTGTCTGCCAGAAAAAAAAAAAAAGCAAATGTGTTATTAAAAAAAAAAAAAAAAAGTTAGCAAGAAAGCTGGCCTTATTGAACATTAACACCTTCATTTTAATTAAACTACAGATCAATGGGAACAACTTGCTAATACAGTCAACATCACAGGATTTCCATATCTGGTTCATAAAGCAGTTAGGACCCGTTACTATATGTAGCCTTGATATTTTGAGAAATTACCCACAACTATTACTAACACTAAACTTCCACTCCTGACATGGGTTTGAAGGCCACTTGCTATGATGCTTGCCGGGTACAAATACAGTGATTATAGATGAACAGGACAGGCACACCTCTGCTAAATCTATTCAATATAACTGGAGTATTAATGATGAGCAATTAAGTACAGCATCACCCTTTTATAAGATTTTTAGACCTGCCACTACCAAATCCATTCTATAAACGTTGACATTAGTCCAAACTCCCAAGAACCTTTAGAAAATTCTCTTTTGTACAGTAACCTCAAAGCCTCAAGAAATTACGTTCTAGGCAAATAAAATTGCCCAAACAGGTTCAAAAGGGAAAAACATCTCTTAAGGAGAAGAGTACATAAGTGTAAATCTTACCTTGGAACAGGTACTATTAGAATACTAAGACTGAAAATCATAAAGTTTTAAATACGCACCCCCAAAAGATAACTTTCTTCAAGTTCAAGCATTAAAAAACAGGTTTGCAGGAACCTGCTTACAATTATTGCCTTATATCCTAACAACTGTAGCCAAAACTATATTCGGAATTAATTCATATTTGTTAATTCTAAGCAATCTAAATAATGCAAGAATTAAAAAAAAAAATACATAATCACACATCCAGAACCTCCAACCCATGAGCATTTTTGCTAACAATCACAATCCTGATTAAGGCCTTTCACAATGCCTGCAGTCTCAGCTTAGACTATATCCATCCCTAATGATCAGGAACAGGTTGGTGGAGGATGAGGTTGCTCTTGATTGTAACTCTTGCAAGCTGCCTGTCAGCAGAAGGAAGCTACAGATAATGAACACTGCAATGGGCATTTCACTGCTGGGAAGCACAGTAAGCCTACCTACTCCAAGCCTTCTACAGCAGCTGCTCTCTGTAGTTCAGGAGCAGCCTTCTCATCCTTGACTTCCAAGTGCTTCATACAAAGGGAAAAGGTCAATAATTATACCCAAAAAGCAAACTTTTTTTTTCCCCTCACAGGGCTGGTAGTATTTGTTAGTCACAACTGAAATTTTTAAAGAAATTACAGAATCCCCCTTAAATACGCTTTTCCTAAGCACTTAAATATTCACCCAATTATTACTTCAAGATCCTAATGTTGCGTATAATTTTGTGACTGCATATCCCGAATAACTAAGACCCACGCATAGTTAATTGACAGACTCGTGCATTACATTTCCCAGTTTTAGATGTTTCCCTTCCCTACTTTCATCTTAATTTTTGACAAAAATATTTAACAAGTACACTTCAAAGTGAACTAGGTGCTCCAAAAATACTGAAACTAACCTGCTTAGTATATTTGAACCACGGTGTTGATTATACAAATTTTAATGCCTTTTTGTATTCTACACCATGTTAAATGAGCTGCCAGGAAGCACAATGCTCCACAGTGAACAAAGGCATGATGCTTCACAGTAATTTCCTGAGCAGGAAATGAAAGGCTATAGATATGCTGAGCTGTGGTGAATCCTTGACTTTCAACGCGTAAGATTTTCTTATTAGCTGATGAGAGATAGCGCATTGACGATATTAAAAACAAAGCCTATACTGATTCAGCTCTTCAGCGTCTGTTCACAACTGGTGTGAGAAGTTTGATCAGGTCTCAAATTGTTGTAGAAACTTGATTTATCTATTAAAGCCTTTTTGTATTGCTTGTGTTTGGCTTTATGTGTTACAAATACCATTTGTAATAGCAAACTGCTCCAAAAGAAAAGAAAGCTCCTCCATATCCAGCATCAACAGTCCAGAGACGACAGGCATGCTTCAGTCTACAAGAAAGATATTCCCCCTGCTCTTCATTACACATACGATATATATCAATGGACTAACGGTTGCTAGCTGTCCCCTCTATCTCATGATTAGATCAACAACGAGACAACTAGATTTTTTCTCTAAATATGATTTAATTAAAAACACTAAATCAGCTTTGATTTTTATTTTATATATGTACAGTAGTTACCAAATAATGAATACACTGAATCAGTTATGTTAAATTTCACATAACGTCAAAGGACATCATCGTGGCATAGAATAAACTCACACTGCCTTTTGCATATACAAAAAATGCATTAACGTTAATTGTGATTACTTTTTTTAATAACCTGCTTATTAATTCTCCAAATAATCTTGGCATAAAAAGTGTAAGTAGTTAATTGATCCGTTAATATATTAGCAAAGATAAACATTAGTAAATTTGCAAGAAATTATTTGCAAAATGACCTCAAGTGTAAGACTGAATGTATTCACATGAAAGTTTCCTTCAGTTAGAAAATAGTTTTGAAAAAGAGCCCAAGTTTGAGCTGCGCATTAATTTGGTCAAACTGATTCATATGAATGAACAGTCAAGCTTATTCAGATATTGAAAATATGACTATCCTTCTAGTATTCACAAACATCTGTGTATATAGTGTATGCGTGTAAATATATATATATATGCATATATAAAGTGAAGATATGTTAATGTAAAAATATACTGTTCATCCACTCCCAGATACACAAAATTCAGTATTTGGACATTAAACTATATGTAAAAATGTCCATTTCAAATCTACATTCAACCAGCAACAAATACTTACAAATATTTTTGTAAACATTTGAGATAAGGAAAACCCATTCATTTACAAAATGATCTTTAACATATCAGCATCTCTTCAGCTTGAAATTTTTTTACAGCAGCTTCAGCTGGCCTATTGTGAATCTGCTCAAATCAAAGAACTCACACCATCTTAGATCAATGTGTGAAAGCTCAGCAAATATGTACTTTCCAAATTCTTTCTTAATCACCATTCATTTCCAGTTCACCAGCAAAAAGAAAATGCACTTGGCTACAAAAATATTAAGGAATGTTATTGAAAACAAAAGGCTATTTTGGTAGAAGAAACTACAAAAATAGTTGAGTCATGTCATAAAGCTTTAATGCAAGAGCATTACAGTACAGATTTTCTTTCCAACCTTAAAGCTTAATCAACACCAAATTTAAATATCCATCTCTCAAGTGCTTGGAAAAAACGTGCTCAGTAAAGTCTTTCTTCAATTTAATCAACTGTAATTATGCAGGTGTCAAGCTCTGCATCTCAGACATCTGTTGAGTGCTTTCTCTTGTTCCATTGGCAGCAGTTACAGGTGTTGAGATACTCTGATACAACGACGTAGGACAGCTCAGCACTGTTGCACTTTCATCTTCTCCAGTATCTGAATCTGGTGTTACGGAACTGCTTTCTATGCCCAGGATCTCACTAACTGCTTGAGGCAATTCCTGTAAAAGAGAAGGAAAAAACAGCCCAACACTGTAATTAAATTTAAAAATAAAATTTACAAATTCCCCCCTCCCCAAAATAAGTAATCATTCATCTGAATTTGGCTGTACTGCAAACATCTCTCCCAGCACTATTTCCATTAAAGAGACTGTTTTCTGCATCTGCTTTTCAAAAAGACAGTAAAAGGCTCAGTAATCAGTTACTGATTATCACCTTCATCACAAAAATAAAACTCCACGTAACTATTATAATTACACTTCATATTATTGAAATTACATTTTTTAAATCAAGTGAACCATTAGTTGCTGTCAAATACATTTGGTATGCATTCAGTGCAATGGATCTTTCACCTCATCTTTTCTGAGCACACCAAATATCAAACTACTTGTACTAAGGTTACCTAGTAAGAGTAAAGAAATTACAATCAAAAGGCACAATTCAGCTTCTCCCCCCCGCCGTGAACAGTATTTCCCTGAAACATTAATCTTGCTTATAGACTTTTGGAACATAGGTGCCATATAGATACAGCACACCCTTTATCATACCCAAACATTTAGTTGTTTCACAAGTCATACATATACAATTAGAGCCAACTACTGCTTTCACTGTCTAGAAATGCTCACAGATAGATTCAAAATATCGTTACCTTGCAATTCATCATCTGCATAGAAATAGCTTCTGCTTTGCAGAGTATATATTCCACGTCAATCTTCATGGACAGCTCATTGATATGCTGAAAATACATTCACAAATAACAGTAAGTGTAACAAGCTGTGTGAAATATGCTGTATTGTAAAATATAGTAATACTGTGCTGCACTGCTAATAAGTATCACAGGCTTGCCCCTTAAGCTGTGAAGTGCTAAACATACTCTATTTGCATTAACAAAATAGGTACTGAAAGATGCGTTTAACAGCTAGGTTTCGTCACTATCTGAGACCTTTCAGGAGAATCCATGGTATTTTCAAATGTGACAAACTACTCAGCCTTTCCAGTTAACCCCAGCTCACTTTTTCAAACATTTATCAAATAAGACTATAGAAGACAAAGCAAATATTAAGAATAAACATACTAAGCAGCAGTCTAAGCAAGAAAACCATCTGTTAATGATCTTACTACAAACCACAGGCATCCAATAAGCCTTTTTGAAATTATGAAAAACATATATTCAAATTTAACACTTCTGAAGACAGTATGTACCTTCCCTACACCTATTCCCCCTAAACATGAATACAAACATACTGTATTCACTCCAGAAAGTTAATTAATATTTAAAATAATGCATAAGAACTTAATACCTTTAATATTTCATTAAAGCCATAGTGCTTGTCCATTATTTGCTGTTTTTCAGATTCTAAGATAGCACAACAGAGAAGAAGATGAAAATTCTGGCAAGGCAATTCCGTCCACATGACCTGTTAAAATATGAGAAAAACTTTTGAAATGCTTATGTTCTTCCTCTGAGAAGAAGGGTAAATGTTAGAAAATAATGTTTTAATGAAGCTTCAATAAGCCCTAAAGCCTAGCTGTTTAAGAACAAGCTATTTTTGATGGCATCTAAGTATTTCTAGAAATATTTAAAACTTTTCTTTTAGCCAATTAGTGACAACTGCAAGTTTGAATCACTAAATGCCTAATTCTTCCTTTTTTACCCAGTCTTCCTGTGCCATCTTGAGAATGAGGCAGTTCACTTGTGGAAGGGAAAAAGATCAAAGGGCTGGCTGGAATTACCAGGTAATATTGTATGTCGCGGGTATCCAGTGTGAAGGAAGGACTGAGCTGCTCTCAATTTTAGGACATCTCAGCAGCTGGTCAGTATGCTATCTGGGTTGAATTTGGGAGAGACTACTAAAACACTGTACATAATCCCACCCAGACAGAGCAGCGGAACGACTTAACTTGCATTCATCTTTCTGTAAAAAATGCTGAGTATATAATGTTGCACATAGCACTGCACATGACTCTGCAGTCATGCTGTGCAGCCCAACTTAACCACACAAGGTAGAATGTTGCCCCTCTAGTGCATGCACTGCACAGCACACCCTGCTGCCCCATGCAGTCATGATATAACCACCTACATTTTCTACCCCAATCTGATGATTACAACTCTTGCTTAGAGAGCGTAAGGTTCTAGCTGCTGGTCAGCGTGACAGAAACTGATATGCCCCATCTCTAGGGTGAACATCTCATCACCAGCCTTGTGAAGAATCTTCTCCATTCCTTGTTTTGATATAAGGCACTGAACTGCTAAATGATTTCCTTTAGGCAGTTTTATATACTGGTCCTCCTCTTCAAGTGGAAAAAATGAATGAAGCACCAACATTATATTTCATTATACCATAAACAACATTAGTTTTCTTTACAGGAGAAATCTTACGCATCTCGGTCCTGTTTTTTTCATAACCCTTCTGTTCCCCAGCACAACTCTATGTGATGTTACGTCCTAGAAAATACTCATTTCCAGGCTGCTCCCATTCATCTGAATGTTTACATGAAAAACTCCCAAGTGAGTGTATACTGTGCTCTTGTTAAATGCATCTTGGACAATAGAGCTGTACTGTTGTTAGACTTTCTTCTTGGAACAAAGAATTAAACACTGCTCAAAGAAGTTTGTTCATCTTAATTATGCTATCTGAACCCAAGATCGCTTCAGTAAAAAAAAAAAATCTCATTAACCTGAAATTATCAGAACTTCCACATTTTGATATCCTTTATAGTATGTTACTTGGCATCATGAAGCCTCATCATCAAGGTTAAAGAGGATAATGTCAGAAGATTTGGTTATGGCTTTGGCAAGCACAAAAACTACCTGCCACAGCTTCATTCCTCATAATCTATAAAGCAACACCAATACCAAGCCGAATATCAGAAAGATGAATAACTAATAATCAGAGACACAAGTGCTATTTCTTCTATTTTTCACAAAAAAAGTAAGCTGACATTCTCCAGTAACTACTCTCACTTATGAGCCTCATCTGAGGGATCCTATCCAAACCTTATGAAAAAGCTGACTTGTCCCCATCAGATCTTAGAAGGATTTTTTCATTAAACTCCTAAGTTGTTGTTTTGGCTAAAAAGACATAACATATGCTAATGTCCTCTCTTTATTACACTGATGCAGATTTTTTTTTCTTCTAGGAGCCTATTAATTACTTTGTAGAATGACCCATGCTTTTGTACTGAAGAGGGGTACTTTACAGAAATCCAAAAACTGATGGAGTTTGTGTGATGAAATACCTGCTTACCTCCCAGAGTCGAAGAATATCTTGAAAGCTAAATTCCCTTTTAAATCTGATGAGAAGCCATCGGAAGCAAAAATAAAGGTAGCCTGAGTCTTGAGATTCTAGGAATAAGAGTGTTACATGTCAAAAATACCAGATTTGGTTAAGACAAAGGGGGGAAAAAAAAAATAAATATATATATATATATATATATATATATATACACATACATATATACACACACACACATTTACAGGTGCACAATCATACAGCTGATCTTTAGTATGGTAGTCCCTCTTCAAAATCAGTGATGCTTGGTGGAGGGTGGCTTATTTTTTAATTCAGTAAGAAGATAACATTTTTTCAACACTCACGGAACAATTATGAAAATCTCATAGGCGTCTCTAATTTAGAAGTCCAGTAAATGAGTCCTGTGTACATTTAATGTTATTATTGGAAATATGTTTAAAGACTGCTCAGGATATCAGTGCACACAGAATGCAGTAAGTTCTTTTAGTTATTGTGCATGAATAACACACCTACCTAAATAACTGCAAAATCCATTGTCTAGTAAACGAAGCAAAGTGCTCAGCTGAATTAGTTGTGTCTTCATACCCTGCATCTGTTCTTCAAAATTCTGATGCTGGATTAAATAAAATATTAGCAGTGTCATTTATATCAATCAAATAATGATGATTAAAATTTGCAGACATGTTTAATTATAACAAAAAAAAATTATCATAGCAAGTGGATCTCACCCTTTACGTATTTCATGTGTGGAGCACTTAAAAGATTGCACTTGTATTTAATGAAATGTCTGCCTTTTACTGAAAGGTTTGAGTAAAGCAGTGAACTGTGTTTCTCTAACAACATTGTTTACTTTGGTATATAATAAATGATATTTTAAATAAGCCCACACTCTGTACTGCAGCATCACTGCACTCAAACAAAAAAACCTTTTCTTTTATTGCTGTACCAGTTTTTATGTGCTGTACCACATACTGTTTCACCACAGGCACAATTCAGAAAAGCTTCTGTTTGTGGGAAGTCTAAATTCCATTTAACAAGTACCAAAAGGCAGTTCTGACAGAGAACCATTACCCTGTACAAAATCCTTCTGGAGGACTCCTGACTGATATGAATTTGGGCACTCTGGCTCTGAGTTACCTCAGAATTTTTTTTGAGTACTAGCTAAATTCATCTGTATTGTGTAGTAAGAGTATCATCAACCCACTGTAATTTCTGTCAACAATCAAAACAGTTGGCTTAAAACTTATGATGATCTTTGTTTTAAAAGTATTTTGTTTTATAAACTTCATTTTTTTTAAAAAAATAAGCCCAAATGCTACCTGAAGCTTTAGGTTTCCTTTTTTGTTTTATGCAAGCCAAAAAAAAAAAAAACTTATTTTTACCATTTGATCCATGTATGACACAAAGCACCAAAAGGCATCTACTTCATTCTCCATAACATACAAGACAGGTGAAAGCAAGTCGCTCATTCCCTGGACATAACCTCGATGGAGACAAAAAAGGCAGATAGGAATTTAGTTAAATTCAACAGTTAAACAGTTAATTTTTTTCAAGTGTGTTGAATAACCAAGCAAAACAAGTTTTGCATTTCAGGTTTGTACAGACACTATAATTGTACTTAACAGCACGCTTAAGAAGAGTAGAAGAAAAGGATTTTTAGGGCTCGTTGTTTCCCCTTCCTTCTCACCCTCTCAGCTACCTTACAACTGCTGCTATAGTCAACTTATCTACTGCCCCACTGCTGCTGGGGACTTTTCTAAGCAAGGGAGAAAATAATTGATGTGCATGTCTATCATCAGTGGTTGGTTTAACACAACATTACATTTCTCACTTAGACTCAAGCTTGGCTGTTTGCACTTCTTCACATTGCAATTATAACTGAGTAACCAAAGAGAACTGAAGTCAATGAATGTGAAAATAGGAGCAGGTGTGAGAAGGAAAAACAGAGAAAGGAACAGAAAACAGGTAAATAATTCAAAAAGGTCAAAAGAAAAGTTCTGCTCCCTGAATTTAATACTACAGCCAATTAAAATAAATCCAGAGAAAATGCTGTTCAAGACAGCTTAAGTCCCTTAAAGATCAAAAACAGTTTCATTAATATTTGACTTGAGGAATTCATTCGGAAAAATGTTGTATCAATAGGTTGTATCAACAGCATTATATCAACAATTGAGTAGCTTATAAACCCTGGACAGTGAGTGGTGTCAACGGTACCGCATTTCCATTATTCTTGTTTGTTTATAAAACATAAGACTTCTCCCCTGCATAATTTTAAGCCATCTAAATAATTTTTCCACCACTGTGTAGGTGGTGAACAAGCCTTTATTTCACTAAGATATATGTCACTGCATGCTAATGCAGATAGAAATGTGGGAAGACAGGGAAGAGCTGTACTTTTAGACAGAGTCTTTTCTAATTTTCCCTTTTTCAAGCCAAAAGATCAAGTGTCTTTACAGACTTGACAGAAGGGACAAAATCTGACAAGTACTACTGCTCTGCAGCAAGTTTATTAGCAATTAAAGATTAGTTCCTACTTTGTGCATTCAAAATCTGTCAAAGCAGACTTTTAGAATCCCACCACTTTTCTGAAACAGAATACCAGCCCACCTGCAAGTACAGAAGAGCCCGATGTCATGCCAGGGGTGAAGGAGGGGGAACCAGCTAGAAATCTCTTTTCCCTCCCAAGACAAGTAAAAAAAGTCAAGACAGACATCTCAGCTATACTGTAATTAAAGGAAGACGTTATGAACTTTTCCTTCCGCAACAGATGCGGACTCTATATCACAGTTTTTGACAGACTGCTAAGTGTACTCCTCGAGAATCAGCTTTTGGAGTATTCATAACAACACTCATGCTTACAAATAGCTGGTTAAGCATGCTGAGCTTTAAATACAGCAGTGGCAGCTGGTTTATAATCGTAATTAGTGTATCAGTCTTAAAAATGTATATAATGCTCAAGCTCCAAATATCCAACCCCAGATAAAACTTTGAAAAGCAAACTTGCTTCAACTCTACAAAACAACAGTAAAGCTACTGTGAAGGCAAACTGCCACTTAAGTCCTAACCCCAACTCAGCTGAATTCAGATGCCTGCGATATTAAATAGAAGAGAGGAAGAAGCAGCAGACAGGAAACAAAGTTATTTACATTATTAAAATATAAACATTGACATTTGAAGAAAGTATTGTAATTAAAACAAGTTGAATTGTATTAACTGTCCTTAACACAATTAAAGCTGTAAATCAGAATCTAAAAAGACTAAGTTCAGAGGAATGCAACTTACCTAAGTCAAAGTCATACATGCAATAGGTCATCAAAATATCATGAAGTAAAATCAATCCTGGATTATCTTCACCTTCATAGAATTTGTTTGTTCTATCTGTCCTGTTTACATCTTTCTCTAAAAATAGTTCAGAGTTAAAAACATTTTCAAAACATGTTCTACAAAGCCAACATCTAATGAATTCAGGACAGTTTAAGTGATTTTTTTGTCAAACACTGTTGCAAAGGTTTGAATACTGTAAGACAACAACTACATCGCTGAATGTCATTTTGAAATAAAGTAAAAAAATCCTTCCTGTCTTGAATGAAAAGATTCACTCATAAATGGACTTGAAACCATTTTTAAAAAAAAAAAAAAAAAGGTTAAACTTTTTAATGGAATAATTAGTGATTATGATTCAGAGGACATGTTCTTTACTTACAGGGATTAAGAACAATTTTATGTAAGTTACAGATGCAATGTTATTTATGAATACTTACGATATTCAGCATAAGGCACAGCAGGGAAGTTACGACAACATCAGCAAAAAGACACTGTTATAGTTCACTACAGCACATTATATTTTTTAACAAGTTCCTATAACCCATACTGAGCTGAAACCACCTGTTTCATCAGACAGTTCTCATGCCTCAAACATACCAAACACACAGTATATTCTTTAATAATTTGAAATTCAAAACTAATGTGTTGAAACAAGCAAAATTGAGCACACTTGAAAGAAAGGGACTATTCTGTAGGGTTGGATTTAGTTTATGAAAGCCTATTCTCTTTTACGTTTCAAATTCTTGGAACAGAACTGCTTCAACTGCAAAAAAACTTCAGCCTTTTTTGAACTCCAAAAGTTATCTCCTGTTAACACATACAAGCACAGAGACTCTAATAAGGCAGTTTACTAATCTAAGACCCTTCTCAACCTCTAGATTGCCTGTTGAATAATTTGCCGAGTAAGTTTATTTGATAATTCAGAGTATCACAAAAATCTTACCCTATCTCCAGAAACAGTTATTTATAAGTTTAGTAGTCTTAAGTATCGGTACCACCAAATCACTCATCTCACTACCACCAAAAAGGACTAAGGATACAAATTGCTAATACAGTCAGCAGAACTTTGTGAAATTTAAAAAAATAGCTGAAAGAAAGTCAGAATGCTTATGTACAAATCCCTGTCAGAAATTTTAAAATATAAAGAGGCATAGAAAATCCTTATTACATCACCATTAATTTAATGAAAATTTCAAGTAGAATTAAATTATGTAACAACATGAAGTAAAAAGCATTTTGCTATTAAGGAAGTAAAAAAGTCCAACCTTTCTGTAATACTAAGGTGTAAAGCTCTGAATTACATCGGTTAAAGAAGTTTTAATGTTGAGCGTATAACAGAATTTAAGACACCTTTGAGAATAGCAGCATGTTATTTTTTAGCGTTTCTTCATGCACGTTACTCAAAATTATATTTCTTCAATTTCATGTTGAATTGTACGTGTTTGAGAATTCATAGTTAGATGTTTCTGAAACTAAATTTACCTATAAGACTCCGGTAGTCTCTTAATCTTGAATTTCGTTTTTCCTGTTCCTCACTGACAGATTTCCACTGCAGTTTCATCCTGAAATATTCATCCCTGAAGAAGAAAGATCATTTTGAAACCAAAACATGCTCAATCATTACTTTTTTTTTTTTTTTTTTTAAATGTAAGCATTCATTCTACTTGTTATTTGGACCAAACAGGCTAAGAGCAATCTGTTTATGTAACATTTTTACTTTCCTTTAACAGAACAATCTTTTTAAGGTCTATCAAACACTTCACTGCATTGAACGAACTTTAACAGCTGTCTCTAAAGATGTGTTTTAAAAGAAAATTTTCATGTATTTTGTAACTTAATAAAACCGTACTCACGTTTTCCTCTTTTGCAAATTTGCTCTCTCTTCTTTAGTGCTATTCCAAGGAAAATACCCCAGAAGAAATTTCCATGCCTCTTTTCTTAAAGTATGGCAGAGTCCCTAGGAAAAAATAGATATGAAACATAAACAAAAAGACCATTTCAATTTTGGAAGGAAACACTTCTATACGAATACAATGCTTCTCGAAGTAGCAACATTAAAAAAAATCTGTTTTCTCTTTCTACATTGTAGTCAAATCTTATCTGCTAACTACATAACACAGTTGCAGGAAAAAGTGGGAGAGAATATGATTAAGAAGCAATACAACTTAGACTAGTAAAAAAAACTGGAATGAAAACCAGTTTAACATGTCCCACAAACCACAGAAGCACTCGATTCATCCTTAGAACATAAAGCAAACTTTACAAAAGGTATTTCTTTATATATTTTTGCTTCACTGCTTGGAATAAAAACCTTAAGGGCATCACAGATACTAAGAAGTTAAAAAAAAAAAAGTACCTTTAAAATTTATATATTTAAACATGATGCTGTGTAACTGCCAAACTTTTGCTCTCTCCACAAACTGATCTTGAGTACTAGCCTTTTATTTAATTTTACTTTTTTTTAAACAAATAGTTACATCTAACAAGATATGGCCAACATGCAGATGAACCTTCCATGCAATCAAAAATACCACTGTCTATTCAAGGACACTATTTTCCAGAAATCTAAGTAAAATTCATTTCTATATGATAAAAATGCAGTAGCTGAATCCTATACCACTTATCAAAAGAGATTCTTCCAACTCCTGCAGTACAATCACAAGAATAAAGCATTTCTGCTAGAACACTCCAGAATTTACCAGTCCAAGGCTAGTCTGCGTGCTGGGGACACAATGCTTGATGCCTCACTGTATTTTTTTCACTTACCATTAAGTTGAGGCAAGGAAGATAGTGCTGCAAATAGCATCAGCCACTGAAATTTGGTGCTCTAGCCAAGCAGTAACTGGAACTTTTCCAGTAACATGCAAACAATTTAAGAGAATCATGCTCTTAGAAGAGAATCTGCATTTAACGTATTGGAAGTTACACTGGTTCCAGAGTCATGAATAACACTGGGCACTCACTCCTCTGGCAATGGACAACAGAGAGGACAGGGAAACTTCAGCTGCTGGGAAAAAAAAGTTTATAGGAATCGTCATGAAGGGTCCTTAACTAGATGCCTCAGGGCAAAAGTATATAAAAGAACAGTCAAACAAGCTGTAAAGGGCCTCAGTTTTGCTTTGCCCTCTTCACAGTACATTCCTTAATATGTATTTTTAAGAAAAAGACTGTAATTTCAATGTTATTATTCTCTATCCCTGCTTAAACTCCCAGAACAGGAGACAGCATGCTTATACACATGCTCCGACAGGTGCACAAAGAATGCATGATTAAGGCAGCTGGATTCCCTTTAAAAAAACACTTCAGTTTAAAAAAAAAAAAACACTTAAGTATATAGGGTAGAATAGCTACAGTATAGTTAAAATTTTAAAAAATTGTGCTGCTGAGACTGAATTCACATTCATGTTGCAGTTCAATAATAAATATCAGCAAATGATGAGTACTGAGGGAAAAATCCAGGTAAACTGCTCAGCAAAGAAAGAAGCTTTTGTTGGAAAAAGAAAACACCCTTAAGAAGAAAAGAATAAAACAGATAGCCTAACATTGCAGTGTTTTTCTGAAAGGCACTTTGATTTCTCCCCTCAATCACTCAGGCCTCTGTCTTTCCAGCTCACACCCTTTAGCCATCCACCGTAAGATCTCTCTACTTCTACAGCACAATGTCTGGTTGCAAGACTCAGGAGGTATTCAATTAACATTAAATCATTTTTTATAAAGTCTGTCCAACAATACCGCCTGGTTTGTGCCTGAAGTCCTGCATATAAAACATTACATATATAAAGAAAACAGTATAACCATGGTTTGGGATGGAGGAAAAAGGGGCCAGAAGCCAGCCACAGGTCTTGCCGACTTTAGAAAAACAAGTTACCCCTTTGAATATTGATTGCTTTATGTAGTCAACATTTAAAATTCTTCCTTCGGAATCCATATTCTTAGCCCATTCTTCGGTTGACACAGGCTCTCTTCTACTAACTTCAGGTTGTTTTCCTAGATCAATCTGAAACAAACACAAAGGTGTTATATGAATCCCAATGAAATGCTTTGGTATTTTTGAACAATCACACAAATACTACAAGCTTGCCAGTTCCTTATGTACAGTTCAACTATGTTTTCCCATGTGCATATTCAAATTAGCCATAGATCCTTACAGTTAGTAAATCTACATTAGCAAATAGCGTGGACCAATACAGGCAGTAAGAACAAGACACTTTGTGCTAAGAACCTGGTTATCTATGCTACTATTGCAGATTTTGGAGGAGGTTGTATGTTTTAAATAGCCTTCCACCATCCCTAGACACCTCTGAACTGACTTCAGCCTAGTCCCATGGACTGAATGCCTCTAAGCAACCAAAATTGCATTAGGTATGTGCAGCACAGCAAACAGGGACAATAGGGAGCTTCACTTCAAAAGCACGTTATCTTAAGAGAGAACAAAGGCAGGTTTGCAGATGTTATGCCCACACAGTCCAAACGGTGTGGCTCTAAGATCAAATAAAGTACACTATCCCTTAAAAACAAACAAAATTGTTTCAGAACTCCTAATGCCTAAAGTTCCATAGTTCAGCTGTTAGTCTCACTCCAAGTTGCATGTTTAAGCGCCAAAGAACTCAGCAGACAGCTGAACCTTATTTCCTAGAATCATTTCAATGATAGTAACCACCAAACCAATTTGTTTTTCATGTTTTCAAAGTTTTTGACTTTGAGAAGTCAAAGGCATTAGCCAGATTAACACATACAGGTCAGTATTGCTTTTAATATGTAGTTCATACGTAGTTCATACTGTTACTGGCAAGCTATTAACACTATTTTGAGCTCAAGGAAAAACTGACAAAACAGTGAAACACTAGGAACATGAGCTGCTTGAATAGTAATCACAAGCATTTAAAAATACAGCTTTTCCACTGATCTGTAGAAGACAACAACAGGAGCCCACAAAAGTGATTCATGACACAATTACAAGTTCATTCTAGTTTTGGTTCAAGTGATACATCAATCTGTACATTTATACACCACAGTCATTAATCATCCAATTAAATATTTCGTTTTAATGTTTTTAAACCATCTTAGATCTCTTAAAACAAATTGAAAAGTTAAAGCGATGAGCCATGAAAGTTAGGTATTAGCTTGCATACCCCAATTTTACTTAATACTGCTCTCTATCTGACCACAGAGGGAACACTAAGCATGAAGTGAGACAGTTCGGTTTGTAGGGCAGTTATTCTATAAGATAAGGATAATCAGGATTTTCCCTGTTTCAGCTGTGACAATTTTCTTTTTAAACAAAACTTGTACTTGCAGGGATAAAACTGATATTCAAGAAGTGGCTGCTGATCCTAATCTCATCAGCAAATGGCAGGGCAGAACATGCCACAGCTGCCAAACAAACACTACAACTCATCAAGCTTCAAGTCCTACAGTTCCTTTAAACGTACACATAAAAAGAACCAACGTATCTGTATCATATTCATTTACACACTCACTCGTGTAATGACTTCAAATCCTGGTTCTTCCTGCTGATTTATCTTTAGCCCTGGAATAGCATCATTGAGAAAGTCTGCCATTTCTGAGGGTGGTCGCCGTTGAGTTGAAGGGTCACTTAATCGGAAACTGTCAAAAATATAGTTTGTGACTTTGGAAAATCTTCCCATTGTTACTGTGTATGGATCCTTCTTCCACTTCTGTGTTATAATAAGGAAAACAAGCAAAATATGAAAAACCTCAGATTATTTGGAATTGTTGTACTCAACGTAGAAAGAAAGTATTAACATCTACAGTAGGTCTCAAAGCTATTGAAGTCTCATGTATAAGTACTTTCACACAGTACATTCATTATACAATAAAAAGAAGTATGAGATCTTAAGTATTAAGACAATACTACTGATTGATTTGAAAGGTTGGATAGCAGTATGCTGATGTACGTGTAAGATCAGATGTAGTGTTTACTTTCCTGTGATTAATGCCACAAAACTTCTTCTTTCTGCCTACCTTCTCTACCTGCACAGAGGAAAAGCATCTTGAAACGCCACATACTCTGCTAGCAGTATCACACAAAACTTTTTTCTGACAAGTAAGTCAAGAAACTAATGCAATTCACTTATGAAGATTTTATTTAATTAAATGAACCAATGGGGCAGAACTCTGGCCTCATTCAATCACTAGAAATTTTGCTGCTAACTTTCATAAGGCCACAAACTCCACCTAATGATAACCAGTTTTAAGATTAAAAACCTCTTAAGCAATACTGTGCTTTTTGCTGGTGTATTTCCAGTATCCCTTCAAAACTGTTAGAAAACAGAAAAAGAATATTTGGTCAAGGAAAGCTTAGGAAATCCTAGTTGATACATTTTGATAACACCTACATTTTTTCCTTCTTTCGATTTCTAAAACCATTTGTACCTAAATGTACACAGGCAAAATTAACTTGAATAGGTTTGAAATAGTCCACAGAGAGGTAAAGAAATGAGTAGCGTACTAAACTTACAATTAAATGTACTTTCTATAGCAAGCATTTGTTTTAGGATACCATCAACGGTTCCAGAATGGCAATGATTCAGGGGATATTTATGATACAGAAAGGTTGGCTTTTTTCTTTCAATAAATGGTTCAGAATAAAAAAAAGTCAAACAACGCATACTTGCAGTAAGCCATATGATGGTTCATCAAGGAGATTTTCAAAAGACTGAGACAGAGACTTGTTCTGAGAATTCACAAGAAGAATTCGTTTATCCTGTGGAGATCTGCGAGAAAATGAAAGCATGGTGTTTCTGTTAAGTACCACCAGTTTTTCCTGAAAATGTTTTAGAACTTTTAAAGGTTTTGGAAGTCACATTTCAGGTTTTGTGTGAGGAAAACAGGCTTGATACAAGATCATTCTTGGCGAAAGTCCACATGCTAACATATACAACAGGACTTTCACGTTCCATAAGATTAGTCATACTCATTCTCAATTACATTCTTTAGGTTTTCAAAATATTACAATGCTGTACTGAGAAATTACATGTGGGTTGTAAAAGTTATTTTTCAGAGCAAGTATTTTCTACGCTTGATAGTGGACAAAGAGAGGTGACACAGGAAAGGAAATTGAGTGAGAGACAGTCAACCCCAATACACACACTGAAACACCTCTAATGTAACTGGGCAAATGAAAAGAACCCATGTCACCATAAGCAGTTAAGGGATTCTTTCTACCGATCAGTAAATCTTGCATTAAGATATACTGTAAAACATTACATAAAGGAATCCAAACTGCCTTTCAATGTACGAAAGCACATCAACAAATTTCTAACCAACAGTACTACAACAGCTACTGTCAACGTATTTTTAAAATTCATACCAGTAAGAGTTTATCAACACCACAGCCATTGTATTGTGAAACAGGAACACCTCATTACAGCCACACAAATATATTTTCGTGCAGACTCCAAATGCTACATGAACACAACTGATTTGACTTAATTCACTGTTCTGGGGGTTGTTTTTTTCTTTTTTATAGTCTTGTACTTCAGACTTGCACAGTCAGATGAAAACTATAGCAAAGGTAGCTGGGACTATGCTGCTCCTTTTTCTTTAATCCATTTTTTTGTTGTTGTTCTCATTCCCTCTACATCCTCTTCACTCCTCTGGTATGGACACCTGATCAATTCATTATTCGGCTTCTGAATCACCACAGTTTACAGCTTAATATATTACAGCAGAGAGAACAGTTCAGAAGTCACTCTGACGTACAAGCCTTGGAGTTAGTAGCCAGACTGGAGAAAGCTAAGCATTTTGCCATCCGATCCTAATCTACTGAACAGACTTACATTTACAAAATACGTTTTTCTGTTGTTCTCTCCCAAAGTTTAAATCCACTATTTCTAGTTTTAGAAAGAAAAAAATACTTTTATTTTTATGAGTACCTGCATCATCTGCCATGCTATTAAAGTTAATGATAAGAATTTTTTAATAAGCCTTATCTGTCTTCAATTCCAACATGACAGGACACTGTTAACACTGACGGATATGAAATCCGACAAGAGATCTCATTTTGGAACAGCCACACACCATAGTCACAGATATGAAGCAGCAACAGTTAATGAAGCCCAACTGGCTTGTGCTAAAAAAGCAGCACAGGGGCACAGGCTGAGTCATGTACTATGCCTTTTCCTAACTAAAAGAACAAAAACTTTGTACAATATTTCCATTTTAATTAAACATTTGCTCTGGACAGCTTGTTCAATATGGGCAGCTACTTGGATAATGTTCAAAACATATTTGTGAGCTAGACACTTCAATAAACATTTATTCATAATACTACTGCTTAGAAAGGGTCATCAGTGTGGCATTTTCCTCAATATTACCCTGGTGCAGCCGAACTAGGAAAAAAAAATCTCTAAAGCAAGCGATTACAAGTATCTTGTTCAGGTTCAGTTACTTCACACATACCAATTTCAGCAATGACATGACATTTTATAATGGTGTTAAAGAAATGCAAAAAGCTTTGAGGTAATAGAAAGGTATTTTAGGAGAATGCTCTGTCATAACATCAGTACCTGCTATCTAGATAGATGTAGAGGCTGGATAAACAAGTAATTACACTGACATGTACTTCCCTATGCAATTCAGAAAACTGAGTAAGCATCTTTCCCTAAAAGAGACTGTTAGCTTACATACACCAAATATTAAAGCATAAGTAACTATTAGGAAAGGACAGGAACGTATAAAAAATAAAGTTTGCCACTTGCACAAGTTGTGGCATAAACTTTTTTTTTTTAAAAAAAAAAAAAAAGAAAAGAATCATAAAAGAATCATATGTGACTAGACCACAGAAAAGACTTTGGTGCCAAAAATAGATCTTAACTGGAAAAGAGGAATCTAAGTAAGAAAACTAAAACTGGAAGTTCCTGTTCAACTCAATGCTTGACTTCATGCAAATTTAATTTCCATAGCTGCATCAGCTTTTTGCTTTAAAGTTTCCAAACTATCTGCTGTTCCATTCTGCAACACTCAGTACTTTTTCAGGCAGCAATACTACATGCCAAATGCCTGAACATGCCCTCAAGTTTCCCCGTCTTCCCTGGCTAGGGAACTCTATCTGGTAAGCACTCCTGAACCCTCCAGTGGGCACACCTGCTGGATCAGACTGCATAAGCTCTACGCACTGCCTTCTTTTAAGAACAAACATGAGAGCCTCTCTTTCTACACTTTTCTCCTCAGCCTGAGGAGAAATGTTGCTTTGCACTGTCCCAGCAGGAACATCCACATTACCTGGCAAGAGGCTATGAAGGGCAAGAATCAAACATCTACTGGATCAAATAAAAGAACGTTAAAGTGCCCAATCACTCACCACAGACCATGCGAAAGAGTCTTTTGAACAGGAACAAAAATCATTATCTGCTCCATTTCCATTCAGGGACTCACCAATAAGCACCAATTTTACATAGCAATATGAATTACAATTATTTGTACCACATGACTCTGTAGAACTGGAAGTAAATAAATTTGCCATCCAGGATTTCCTCGTCTCTAATTATATAGAGAATATTCTTAATTACCTCTACCTTGGCTCCTTAATGCCCTCCTGCTTTGGTGTTAATGAATTTTCCCACCAATGAAAAGCCCACCAACAATGCTACCAACAGTACCATTTCACCAGCTCATCTCACTGACTGTGCCACCTTCTCCAAGCAGTTGACAACTTCAGAGTATCCCAAATTCAATCACCACCATACTGCCAAAGCCTTTTGCAAATCAACTCAGTGACTACACTACACTCATATCCCATTGGCTTGCACTCCGACCTAACAATATTACCAAGGCCTCAGCTTTAACTACTTGTAGAAGAAAATTCTGACCTTCTCAATGTTCCCAACATGAGAACTGTTCTCCATAAGCATTCTCAAAGCCACTTCACTATCTGCCTTCAAATCTTTCATCAGAATATGTTGTTGCAAGTGATGCTAAAAAAAACACATCTGAAAACACAACACCTGTTATACTGATGAAATACATCATGGTTTCTTCATGTTCTACCTACCCTTAGATACCCTGTTGCCTTTTTAAATTATACTTCTGACTATAAGATGAAAGCAGCACATTTTATTTTATTCTGTGTTTACCCTATGCCTGTCAAAAAAGCTTTTATCCAGGTAAAAAGCCTGGAGGTAACACAATATAAATACATAACAAAACTCAAGTATTTAACACCATGATAGGATCTAATTATGCTTACCTTCAAAAAACTGATTTGAAGAATAAAGATCAAATGTAGTACCTATTCCCCACAGCAAGAAATTACAAGGGAACTGAGTTCTGAGGCAAAATATTTATATATAAAGTGATTCCATTGAAAATACTTTAAGTTAACTCACAGAGCAATGTCAATACTCAGATATTTTACTTATAGTAGGAGATCCAAAATTTTAAACAAGTTATCCCATTTAACAGTAGTGCTTCATGAAGAAGGATTTAACTTTACATGAAGAAGGATTTAAGTTTACATCATCTGAGTGTTCATGAGAAGCTTCTGTATCCACTAGAGGGAGCTACACTTCAGCAGATTCTGAACTAGTTTATAAATTGTTCCAAGTTTCAAAGCTTCAGCCCACATTCTGAGTGTATATGTGAAGTTTCAGCTTTAGTCACCTTGACAATTGATTCTACTAATAGAAAAGGGACATAAAAGTACATCAGGATGCATTAATCTGAACCTCACTGCAGAATTTAAAAAAAGTAAACAAACAATCCATATTTTAAATCAGAACTAAGAGTTGTCTGATACTTACTCACTCAGCACTACATGATTTTCAAGGCATTTGATGAGGAGTTTGCTATCTCCATGATGAAAGTGAAGAGCTGGAAGCTTCACGTCATCCTTCAGACAGAACACCAAATAAGACCATCCCATGCCTTCTTTGTTTTGTTTGATTGATTTCAAATCTGCCAAACTGAACAGGAACGACCACTTGCTTTCTCCGTTTGCATGAGCTGTAGCATCTTAAAAACAAAATTACCACATGATTTTAGTTTGACTTCCATTATTAGCAACTACAAAGATTTATCTGTCACTGTTTCTAAAAACAAACTAAAAAAAAAAACACACAAAACTCAAAATCCAGCATTAGTTCTAATAATAAAATGTACTGTAACTACTACAATGATTTCTCATTGTGCCTTCTTGTCTTCTATGGACTTAAAATAATAAGCAGTTCCATCAGACTGCTTCCCTAAAGCTCTGTCGACAGTTTAAGAAAGCAATCCAGCAGATAAGTACGTAACTGCTGTATCAAATAGCAGCAGCAGATGAATCCCATCAGCACCTCTGCCTGGTAGTAGTACTCACTCGAGCTAAACGTAATATACATTACAGTACTGTATGCTGTGCACTGCACACCACGTACATGTCTTGTCAGGCTGCAGTTAAGACACAGAAGAAGGAATTGAAAAGCTTCCCCCACACCTCTTACTGTGCAAGTATATATACACTCTATGCAAGAATACTGTGCAAGACTGTATACATTAAAAATGAAAGGATTGGTTAGGCTACCATGGGTCACAAAATTGCCAGAGTGCCTACAAGGACTCTGGCACATATCCCACCCTACCCTGATCAAATTACAGTAACTGGAAATAAGCAGAAAGTGACAAAGAGCATCATCCCTGTCACTAACGCTCACTGTACTCTGCCTCTTAAAACTGCAAGAAAGTATTCTATAAACAAAGACTGTGCTTCACCCCCAAACTTTCACAATCTCAAGTCCAAACCCTGAACTCATAAATGACATATGACAACATATATGACAGCCAGCACCATTTAAAACCATCACAGATGGGGGGGAAACAAGTGTCTCCAGTTACACACCAAGAGAATCAGAGGGAAAAGCTGACTGGAGATTTTTTATATTTTTTTAAGCACATCTACTGCAACAGTGTAACCTGAATAACTTAGCCGTGAAATTATTCTGCCAAAGTACCTTCACTAGACAAAAATAGGTTTTCTAAGCTTTCACATAAAGAGACCCAAGTACCAATATAGCTGTACATTCCATCTCCCCCTGCTGCTCCAATATTGAAATGCATTTGAGTAAACAACTTTTTTTTTCTTCATTTTCCTTTCTAGTAAGGCATCACGTTCAAACTCCATTTGTTTGAAAGAATTTAAGAAGAGCACAATGCACATAAAACTGCTGCATCATTTAAAGATCCTGACAGCATGATGTTAGATTTAACATTTACTTTCTGTACACTTCTCTACTAATTTAAAGAAGAAATGAGATTGGAAGCAGAAGACAGGTATTCCATTGTGGGCTTTTGTTTTTTTACACACTCATATACTGTATATAGCAGACAATTCTTCAGTTACAGGTTAATACAAAGAAAAATTAAAATCCGCTTATTTTTGAAGTACCTCCATTTGAATGAGGTTTCTTTTTAAAAGAGACTGTGGTGACCATGTCCCATTCTGCTTCATAGCTATTTGGACGGTCTGCTCCTCGGGCAAGTTTTTCTTTGGGAGCTGGAGTCCACTCTACAACAGAGCTGGAATCCTAAGCAAAAAAGGTAACCGTTAAAAAAGCACAAGACATGAAAATTGAGCTAAGAAACAACACAATTCAACACAGGAAATTTTACTTACGACAAAGACTGAGAGGTTTTACTCAAATTTGGTGCTAAAATATCCTAGCATCTCTCACAGACTCTACCAACATAAAACTCTATTTAAATGTAAAACTTTAATCTTTCTGCTTTAGTCACGTTCTCTTAATACTGCTTAAATATTACTGGCTCTTGGAACCTCTGTAGACTTTTTTCTTTACTTTGCATTGGAACAGTGTCTCTCTGTTTTGAAGAATGAATCACCAGAACCCAGCATAATAGATGCAGAGGGACCAGTGACTGTGATTTGCTTTACACTCATTTGGTCTTTACTATTCAAGCAAACAGTTCCCTTCTATTTCATGTATGAACCAAGCACAATCGCCTAAATATATATCCCAGTAACCCGAACCGCGCTGTAGTCCACAAATGCGATCCCTACACATAGCTATTAATACCGACAGTCACGGAAATAGATTTTCCTTCCAGTTTTGAGATCATCTACCCCGAAGTTACCACA
The DNA here is from genome assembly GCF_009769625.2 of Cygnus olor. Lineage (NCBI taxonomy): Eukaryota > Metazoa > Chordata > Aves > Anseriformes > Anatidae > Cygnus > Cygnus olor. Next base: position 39,244,473 of record NC_049169.1, on the reverse strand, counting down.
AAATGGAAACAGAATGAAAAACACTCACAACTAACGAACATACCTTTCCAGCACAGAGGATATTAGAAGTATCCAAAGTATCATCCAGTGGCCTCCAGTCTACTATTACTTCATTTTCCTACAATAAAAACAATCAATCTACGTAAAGTACACATCTCCCTATACACCCACAGTATGATTCAGGTATAACTTACATTATATATATATATATATATATAAATGATGCAGACGGTGTCAAACATTATGCAATGTTCATTCATTAATGAGTTCCAGTACTTGAGAACATTTGAGATTTACCAAATACATTTTGTGCTTGGCCAACAAATATAAGAAGTTTCCATAATTGTATCACACAAATACCTTTTCTATGACACGTAGTACTCCTGATATTAAGTTGTCCTGATCATCGTTTTTTCCGCAGGATGAATGAATGCAAACTCCTTCTTGCTCATATACAACCTATAACAAAGAAGAAATAGAAGATTTTAAAATTTTATTTCCTGTTAATATTGGCATTTTGATTCACTTACTTAAGTTGAAGCAATCAACTAGCAGTTGTTACAGTTTTCTACCTCTCCTTTTATTTCCCCTTCTAAGAGTCTTTCACATAAGTCAAGAAAAAACAGAAACTGGAACTGATTAAACCTATTCTCTAAGCAGTAAGTTTGAGCACTACACAGCATTTAAAACATTTGAAGGCTCTCTTACATAGTTTGTCTTTTCCCCACTTGTTACCTAAGCACGTTGAAATGATAACCTAAATTTACACTAAACTGTCCATTTTTTAGTTTACAAAAGATGAACTCCAAAGACATTTAAAATTGCAGCCTTAAACTAAATAGCAGCTGCATACACTCAGGTTGAATAGCAAAGGTTCCATTGCAAATGTAGAATGTGTCAGTCACATAAGAGTGGCCTGCAGGACTGTGCACTGCCCACTAAACTTCAGCATTTAAGTGTTAACAGAAATACAACCAAGGGCAACGCTCCCCACAGAATTCTGATAATGCTCTTAATATAATAAAACTAACATTTTTTCTGTCAAAATTCAGCAGGTTCTTCAAAGCTACGTTCTATGTAAGAGTTCCTAAGAACCGTATAAACAACATAAAGAAGTTCTTTTTTAAACAGCTCTTCAAGAGAAGATAGAAAAGTCCCTAATACACCAAGCTAAGATTTTGGGGAAGTGAAATACGTAAGAAGTAACAGTAATTTTCTATAATAATGTTACGTTTTCAAACCAAGCAGCAACCACTGCTTCAAGAAATACATATTTTTAAAAATAAAATAATTTCTTATTTTATCAAAAAGAGAGATTACATTTCTTTAGTACTAAAACATCTGTATCTCTTTTTCTCAACTTACTCATTCGTCAAATTTTTTAAATCATCACAATTGCAGTCAGGCCAGTAAGCTACAAGTTTAGGTATGTAAGCTTAACAGTGCTGAAAAATACCAATAAAACTCTGATTTACTTGTCCTTTCTGTTGTATATATATTTCTTAAATTTCTCTTCAACAGAAGCAAGAAATTTCTAAAGTGTCAGGTTTAATCACAAAAATACTGCTTGGAAGAGACCATTAGAGGTCACTTACTCTAATCTCCCTCGTGAAGGATTATTGCCAACACTTTATTAAATTCCCTTCCAAATACTCAAAGTCTTCTTTTCTGTTCTCTATTGCAGGTTTTCTTTTTTCTACCAAAAATGATCCCCCCTTTGTATCTACCAAAAACATGCTTTGAAATTCAGTCCCTGTATAAACTCTGCAACTTTGTACATTCATTTCAGTTTTACCTTCTAGTATTTGGACCTGATCTATTAAGTCTGAACCAAGAAGCGATCAATCACTGGAACAGACAAACCACCCGTACCAGAGCTGCTCTGGTAGACCCGCATTTCTGCCAATAATTTTACTAATTATCAAAGTACATCTCCTCAGTCTAAAAACACTTGGTCTAATGTATTATACCAGTTATTCCATGCCATCAAAGCAGCCCTACTACTAACAGTATAACAATTAATGCTTTTATTATTTTCCATCCATTGATCTCTCAGAAGGACAAACTTTTCCCTTCACAGGAGAAGACAAAGTGACCCCCGTGCCCCGGTTCTTTGACTCCATGCCACAGCAGTCACCTAACTGGAAAGTCCTGCATTGCTCCACACATCTATTCCTGCCATGTAATCCCACATTGCTCTGTGTAACAGATCCACCTCTGTTATAACATGATGAAATCAAAGAACCAGGAACATGCTCAGAAGAGGACATCTGTAAAAACAGAGCACTTTCCACAATGCAGTTTATTTCCTTCATACCATTACTCAAGAAAAAGTTTCTCCAAGTTTCAAACACCAGGAAGTCAAGCTGTCAGGTTTTATCCTTATTCAACAACAGGTATAATCTTGTATTTTTTTCCAATTGTTATCAAGTATTTAACACAACTGAGCTTAGAGTGTTTTTTTTTTTTTAAAAAAAAAAAAAAACTTGTTTCAATCAGTGAAGAAGGCTGAGTCTCCCCAATGTTTTCATAAATGACTTGGATGTAGAACTAGAAGGTGTTTTGACTAAGTTTGCAGACAACAACTGGGAGAAGTTGTTGACTCAACTGAGGGTGGAAACGCCTCGCAGAGACATCTTGACAAATCAGAGGACTGGGCAATCACCAGCTATATGAAGTTTAATGAGAACAAGTGCCGGATTCTGCACCTGGGAAGGGACAGCCCTGGCTTTACGTACAGACTGGGGGTTGAGAGGCTGGAGGGCAGCCCCACAGAAAGGGGTCTGGGGGTTCTGGCTGACAGCAAGCTGAACAGGAGCCAGCAGTGTGCCCTGGCAGCCAGGAGGGCCACCCGCACCCTGGGGTGCATCAGGCCCAGCACTGCCAGCCGGGCGAGGGAAGGGATTGTCCCGCTCTGCTCTGCGCTGGGCGGCCTCACCTCCAGCACTGTGTGCGGTTTGGGTGCCACAACATGAGAAGGGCATGAAACTGTCCAAAGGAGGGCTACAAAGATGATGTGGGGTCTAGAGAGGAAGAGGTATGAGGAGCGGCTGAGGCCCCTTGGTTTGTTCAGAGCAGAGCAGGCTGAGGGGAGGCCTCATGGCGGCCTGCAGCTCCCTCACGAGGGGAGCGGAGGGGCAGGCGCTGAGCTCTGCTCTCTGGGGACAGCGACAGGACCCGAGGGAACGGCATGGAGCTGGGACAGGGGAGGGTTAGGCTGGGTGTTAGGGAAAGGTTCTGCACCCAGAGGGCAGTCGGGCACTGGGACAGGCTCCCCAGGGCAGTGGTCACAGCACTGAGCCTGCTGGAGTCCAAGCAGCATTTGGACAACGCTCTCAGACACAGGGTCTGATTTTTGTGTGGTCCTGTGTGGGGCCAGGAGTTGGACTTGATGTTCCTTGTGGGTCCCTTCCAGCTCAGGATATTCTAGGACTCTAAGTCACACATAGGTGGTAGTCTAGAAGATGCAATAACATAACGAGTTTGAAGAAAAATATGGCATCAATCTTACAAAAGAATACCTAAAAAGTGCATTAACAATTTATTCCATTACAAAACATTTTGTAAGTCATCATATTTGAATTATCTGAAATATTGAGTTGCTCTCTTTCGCTGCACTTTATGAAGTAATTACATAACTGAATTTGAATAAGTTGATTTTGAGAGTGTGATTTTATAGTGGTAGCACTTGAAGACTGGCTACACTTGGCTGTGTTTCACACAACGTTCTTAGCGAGCTGAGAACTCAAAAATTCCATGAGTATTCTTACAGCACCTTACAGCAAGATGTAATTTGTGACGTATTTTTGTTTTCTTGTATGACGGCAATGGCAAGCTATTAGTCAATTAAAAGATGGAAAGCAACGCTAAATTACACATACAAGTACTAAGCAAACTACTAAATTAAAAGCCAGTATATCAATAGTTAGATTTGAATAAAAGCCATCCCTCAGTAGACAACTACTGAAACACTGCATAGCTTGACCCGGCGCACCATGCAGCCCACAAAGGTGTTTGTTCAGTGCCTCGCAGCCCAGCGGTCAGGCGAACGTCTCATCACCACACACGGACTTCTTGAACGGCCAAGGAAATTGATGTTTCAAAACCAGGCAATTGCAGCAAGTACTGTCTCTTGCCTGAACAGCACGTTACTGCAGAACACCTACGAAGGGAACCTTTAAAGAAGATGAGGGAGAACAGACAGCAAATGCTGGAGAACAATCAGAAGCATCATTAAAATAGTTAGGACTTGTGTAAGATGTGCAACCAAAATCTACGTAGTGAGCTCCTGGTATGTATAGACAGTGAAGGAAGTAGTTATGAACAGGGCAGCATAATGAGCTCCAGTTGCCCCACTGTTAGCAATTAAAGTAACTGTGACCCCCCAAAAAATAATTTATAATCCTATCAACATTACCTGTCAACACCATCTGTGCAGTAAAGCATCCTGTAATCCTTTAAATCTTGGTAACTTTTTGGCTTCAGTGACAGGTCTGATCTAGAAAGGTCTCGTTATCCGCTACGTGGAAGAACTCAGCAGTTTCAGGAGCCCCACCTGTTCAGTTTGTTGACTATGCTTCTTGTATTACAAGGCAGGAAGGTATGCTACTAGCTCACCTTGGTTTTGTACTATTCCTTATTTTACATATTTCATCACCGTCTCTTTTTCAAAGAGAAGAAGGTGGAATCTAGCTTAATCTTTCATTTTCTTTTCGTATGATTAAAGCCATCACTTTTACTTCCTCTGAATCTATACATTAACAACCCCATCATGAAAAAAGTTGAAGTTAATAAGCGCACAACAAAGGTGACTAGGTAAGTTGACGTGCCCCTAGGATTTTAAACCCAAAGGTAATCCTCATCCGAATATTACAGCCCTTCCACTCGTCCACCCCCACGGCCACCAGTAAGAAACCTGCGCTCTGCAGAGTCAAAGGATGGGTCATGGAAACAAAACCCCAGAGAAGCAAAGCAGCACATGTTACTTACCTGCTTGAGGCCAGAAAAGTTGTCCAGCCAAAGCTGTCCAACCTAACTACACTGATTTAAACAACTGTACTTGCTTTTTTCTACACCTGTTTGAAAGCATATGTTGGACTGTCCAGAGTTCCTCAGGCTTAGATGTAACTACGCACATAAGAAGTCAGACCCTGCTGGTCCCACAACTAAAATAAAATGAAGAATGATCGGAAGAACATTCAACACAAATGCAACTAAAACAAATGAAGATGTAACGTGACAAGCTAAACAACTTTACAAATAACTTGATTTTAAATACATTTGAATTGTCTTGCAACTGCACATATAATTCAAAGGTTTTCAGACATCTTATAACTTACAGACAGTTCTATGAAAAAGCTTCCTTAATACCACAGTAAAATAAGTGTAACCAAATCCAGGTTTATCCATCTATGATATCCTTAAGTTCCTCAAATGTTTAAATAAGTATTACCCTCTAAGGAGAGCTATCTCTGTAAAAGCGTTCAGTTGGCAACTGTTTCCTAAAAAAATGGTGGAGAAAAAAAAAATCTAAGTATTTTTTAATAATCTTAAAATTTCACGCTTGCTGGCTGTAAGCATGAAATTGTACTATGTCTATTTTCCTAATTCTGTAGGATGAAAATGAGACACACTGCCTATTCCATGCAGAATCTTACCAAAAGATAAAAAATTGATGCAAGAATTCCCAAACACTGTTAAGCCACCTGTTTTGTTTGTTTCATTGTTTTTTTTCCTGTAAGTACAGCGAAAAAAGCCACTGCTTGACCTGCTTGTTTTTTTCCCTGCAAGTACTACAAAAGTCAAAGGCAAATTCACAATTCATCCCAGTCAGTCATGAACAACTCTGTGCCACGTGGGGACAGCAGCTATTCTACCAAGTAAACTGACAGAGGGTCCACAGAAACAGGGAACCACAGCACAAAATTCAGGAAAGCCGCAGAAGAGCTGTTTACCACCTCCTACGAAAAGCAGAAGGAAGAAGCAGGATGTCGGCTCAGTTTACCCAAGACAGCCCCCTGAGAAGCACCCTCCGCTGTGCTCCTCTGGGAGGCATCACGGCCTATGCTCGTTCAGGTTATGGAAAACTGTTCAAGTATTTATAATCCCTGTCCAGCAAAGTAACTTTCTGAAGTCCCACTATTATCCCAGTAACATTTTCTGAGAAACAGGAGGTATCATTCTTAATACTGTAAGGACAGAGCATGGAATTTTTTATTTATTTATTTTTATCTCCAGCTCATCATGCTGCTTACAATAAGGACTCAATGGGCAACGTTTACAGCATTTATCGCCAGGGACATCCATCAGAAGGCCTTCACCAAAACCACACCGACAGTTACAACATATGCCAGAACATAAGCAAGGTTTTTGGATTAAATGCTTGTCATTCAAAGGCAATTTATGGCCTTCCGCAACCATCTAGTGAGAGACTGACAACACCGCATCCAAAGACAATGAGGTGTAGGCAACAAAAAAGGAGAGCAACCCCACAGCAGGGCACTCCTGCCCTCCTTACTTGCCATTTCCCATCCTGTCTGTGCTAGGCACAAAGTACTAGCTGACGTGAGCTGGCAACGTGAGCCTGCAGCCCAGAAAGCCACCCGTGTCCTGGGCTGCATCAAAAGCAGCGTGAGCAGCAGGGTGAGGGAGGGGATTGTCCCCGTCTGCTCTGCTCTCCTGAGACCCCACCTGGAGCCCTGCCTCCAGCTCTGGGGCCCCCAGCACAAGAAGGACATGGAGGTATTAGAGCATGTCCAGAGGAGGGCCACAAGGATGCTCAGAGGGCTGGAGCACCTCTCCTACGGGAACAGGCTGAGGGAGCTGAGGTTGTTCAGTCTGAAGAAGAGAGGGCTCTGGGGAGACCTTACAGCAGCCTTCCAGTACCTAAAGGGGGCCTACAGGAAAGCTGGGGAGGGACTCTTTGTCAGGGGGTGTAGTGACAGGACAAGGGAGAATGGCTTTAAGCTAAAAGAGGGAAGGTTTAGATTAGATGTAAGGAAGAAATCCTTCCCTCAGGAGGCGGTGAGGCACTGGCACAGGCTGCCCAGAGAAGCTGTGGATGCCCCATCCCTGGAGGTGTTCAAGGCCAGGTTAGATGGGGCGGGAGGTGCCCCTGCCCATGGCAGAGGGGTTGGAACTGGGTCATCTTTAAGGTCTCTTCCAACCCAAACCATTCTGTGTTTCTGTGATACCACATGCACTCAATGTTAGTACCTCAAATTCCTCCTCTTACCTCTGTCGCACACCAACAACCCATCAAATGCAGGACATTTCAGAGAATGGAGAAGCACTGCAACTCTACAAACTAGTCCCATCTTTCAGATACTTCATATTCTCTCCCCATATTCTTGATCACATTCTCCTTTTCTGCCAGAGTACGAACTGGGACCACTGTCACTCCACCAGATGCCATCCAGCTTATGACAGACACAGCCTGTAGCACTCACGCAGTGAAACCGCCACCACGCTGGGGTCAGTGAGCAATTGTGGCACTGTGCGAGTCTGGTCTCTAACAACTTTTCAAGAGCGGTTCTTTCATTTTTGCCTTATATTATAGCATCAGGTAAAGGACCTCATCGTGGATTCAACAGCTGAAGTAGCAAGCAGGCATGCTCATAAGAAAGTAACTCCATTAGAAAGTCTGAATGCTCCCCAGACTACAAATTAAGGAAAAAATTGGTCTGCCTGCAAACATTAACAAGATGCTAATCAGCTGCTCTATCTGTTATTTCCAGATCCTGACAGAAGGTAAACAGAACAAAAGATGCAACACCGAGGAAACAACTACAGGCCAATAGAATAAATTCAATTTAGTCAATGGCTGTTCTGAGATACCTTACATCAACAAAACATAGTAAAGCCAAGCTCTAAAATAAGCTGTCAGAAGAAATGGATCTCAATTTAAAGATCTGCATCGTGCTGCTTTCATTTCCACCTCCCTCTCTGGAATAGCTGAGGTTTCCCCAGAGCGCAGTCACACAACCACTGCTGAACTGTCAGTGGCCATGTCCAAACTGCACCAACAGCCCGCTTCCAGTGCCCGGAGACCATTACATTCGAGCGCTCTGCAAAGCATCAAGCTAGCATTATTGACCAACATCATCTTTTGCTCCAAAGATACCCAAGAACTTCTGGCATTTGAATTCAAGGTTTAGTAAGAGTACAAAACCATACCCTCGTACGTCATGTTTGCTGCGCCTGTGCTCAACCTGTTTCCTAGGACAGTAAAATCTCTCACCCCGCTGGTCTTAGAAGCGTGAAACTCTCACACCAAGTTTCTAAGTGGGCGGAAAAAAGCACAAATATTCATATTGTGATAAGTATGACAAAGCTCCCAACAGTGGGAACCACATGTCATAAGAAAAGGCTTCCTGCTTTACAACAGTAAGTTTTTCAAGTTCTGCCTCTGCAAGTTTCTGGAATCAGGTATTTCTGCTACTTATGCAACAGCTGTGGGGAATCAGCGAAAATACAAGTGTAGAGTAAGTGCTTGAGACAGAACACAGCATTTCTACCACAAATACTTCTGCAAGAGAAGTCCTTAATGAATAACTAAAAAACGGAAAGAATATATAAGAATTTCAGAATGATCAGTGAACTGCTTTAGTCAAACATAATGAAACCTTAACTAAATTAAAAAGAGGCAAAGGCAGGCAGAGGCTTTGTTCACAGAGAAAACGTATGAAGTACAAAATATTTAGCAAAGATTACGATTCTATCCATAGTAAATGATAAAGGGTGAAAAAGATATAACGAAGACTTTAAATCAAGTGCTTCATAAAACAGTACAACCCACAGAATGGGAGTTTTGAAGCCCCAAAATTCAACTAGTTGACGGTGCAACAAAGCGCTGCTTACACCAGAGTATATCTACATCTAAAAGTTGGCTGCATACGTGCCAACAAACTACCTAGAGGACATAAAGCTCATTTTAACAGACGGTATTGTAAATCTTTGTTGATCCTAACATAAAAAAAACTCAACCACACAGCCCCCAAACACTACAGCTTTTACATCACAGTTTAGGAGCACGTACAGTGCTACTTGAACACTTGTAGTTACTCTACGCTGGCCAAATAGCTGCGCTTAGACCAAGATTTAGCTTCAAGAGGAAGGGCACGAGCAAATGAAAAACGACTTCTGACAGCTCGTGTGCCAACTAGTAATTTGAGGAAGATCTAACAGCCCATATGCTGAAGATAGACTCAACTCCGAGAACATGAAACAAAAATCATTACTGTCTTTAGACCAGCTGTAATAATAGCCTATACACTGACAGGCTAAATTTATACTTGTCCCCACACACAACTTTTTGCCTCGTTTTCTAACATAGTTTTCTGTTATAAGGGTGAGAGACGGTCCAGAGACTTCTCTGAAATCAGGGAAACAAAATACCACTTGCTAAGCAACAAAAAGAAGTAACATACCTGCTTTCATGTCAGAAGCACTGAAACCAAAAGACCTTACTGCCAAGTTACACACAGAAAAACCTAGAAGCTCTAAGAAAGGGAAAAAAAAATGAAGTTCACACTGTTCTAGGGCAAGTGGTCATTAATAAAGGATGAGTCAGGACTCCAGAACTCTGGCGATAACCTCAGTCTTCTGGAATTGAGTTAACTGTATATAGAAAAGCACTGAAAAGAACCTTCACAGTAAAAAAAAATAGGACAAAATTCTAAGGTAAGCAGTACATACGGTTACATGAGGTGACTAAATTTACAGTTCATACCACATTCATATATGAAGCTGAAACTAGAGCTCTGCAAAAAGAGATGAGAATATGAAATAGTTGAGTTGTGAATCCGTTTCTTTTAACGATGCCTGGGAAATAAACACGACGGAAGAGGAAAGTGAACGTGGTGCAACTAAAACCCTCAACCTTATATGGTTTGCTGAAATAACATTTCATGAAGTCTGAGACAATGCAGGCTATCCCAGCTATTTAATCTATCACCCCATGCACTCTGTGGAATTACCTTGTGCCATATTTTTCAAAAAAGAATTTATACATCAGAATACATCACTTTCATGTTACCATACCAAATGCTACTAAATAAAGCACCCCACAAGCTAGTACCTACCACTTTTCCAGACACCTACCACCTGCAATACCTCATTACAACACCGCACAGCCAGAAGGAAAAGTGGAATCAATTTAGGACACTCGTAGTTTGGAAATATACCAAAATGCAGAATGCCTTATATGAGAATATTGAGTCTGTACCAAGTTACACTGTTCATTCCACCTGGAGTGAAGGTTTACTACTCTGTGAGCCCGTCTAGAATTCTGCTGACGTCCAAAGAAAAAAATTGTGGTCCAGCGCATTCCCCAAACTAAAAAAAATGAACCCAGCCAAAAATAAATTCACAGTTTTATGTATTTTTTTTCAGCTCCCTAAATCGAATCACTTAAGAGATCAAACGAGTATAGTATCCAAACAAGCAGAAGCGCAACACGCAGGTGGGGAAAGCCACAGAGTGAAATTGCTTCTAATGACAGCAGCGAAACTTCAAATCAGCGACTTTGTGAGGTTTTAGAAAACACAACAGATTTGTTCTCTGTATCAAGAGCTTTTACTTCGTTGAGATACCGCAATTAAAGTACTTGAACACAAAGGCCACAATTAGAAGTCACGTTAACAAGCTGCATGAGCACTGTAGATGCAGAATAATTGGAACAGAATCTTGCAGCAACTTAAGACACTTAACAAAAGTCCCAAGTAGACAGACTAATAAAAATGTGAAAAAAATATGAAAATAATTACTAAAACCCAATAAGCTACTGAGCTTTTTAAATGGTCAAAAATCACAAATTTCATTTAGGTTGGATTTTTAAAGAGCAGCACGATTTCAAAGTTTATTTTCCAGACTTTTTGGAAAGACATCAAGAGAGGTATGGCCAGCAGGTCAAGGAAGGTGATTGTCCCCCTCTACTCTACCCTCAGGAAGCCCCACTTGGAGTGCTGCGTTCAAGCCTGGGGCCCCCAGCACAAAAAAGATGTGGGGCTGTTGGAATGGGTCCAGAGGAAGGCCATGAGGACGATCAGAGGGCTGGAGCACCTCTCCCATGAAGAAACGCTGAGAGAGCTGGGGACGTTCAGCCTGGAGAAGAGAAGGCTCTGTCGAGACCTCACTGCGGCCTTTCAATACTTAAAGGGCTCTTATAAAAAAGATGAAGAGGAGCTCTTTACTCCTGTAGATAATGAGAGGACAAGGTGTCACAGCCTTAAGCCAAAAAGGATAGATTTAGATTAGACATTAGGAAGAAATTCTTCACTCAGAGGGTGGTGAGGCCCTGGCACAGGCTGCCCAGAGCAGCTGTGGATGCCCCATCCCTGGAGGTGTTCAAGGCCAGACTGGATGGGGCTTTGGGCAACCTGGTCTGGTGGGAGGTGTCCCTGCCCATGGCAGGGGGCTGGAACTGGGTGGGCTTTAAGGTCCCTTCCAACCCAAACCACTCTGTGATTCCATGACATTTCTCAGTGAGATGAGCATCCCTGCATCAAGACGCCAAGAGCCTTGAACAAAAACAGTCTGTTTCAATTTCAGGATTGATCAGAGAACGAACATAACAGCAGCCTTCCCTCACATAAGCGAGGGCTGCATTTACCTGTCTGGCAGCAGCGGGCAGGTCAGCGTGCCTACCTTAACCCCTACCAGACCAGTCACGAGCTCCCCCGAGCAGCCCCCGAGCACACACACCTCCCCCGCCCGCCCCTGCGGACACAAGGCCGCCCCACCGCACCGAGGCGGCTCCTGGCCGAGCCGTGAGGCCCAGCACCGGCGGAGCGGGCCGCAGAGGGGCCGGGCCGCGGGGCCGGGCCCCGTCGGGAGCGGCCTCCCCCCGCCGCCCCGGTCCCGTCCCGTCCCGGCCGTTACCTTGCCGCTCGGAGGCGCCGCCATGTTGCCTACGAGTGTTTACGGTGACGTTGCGCTCCTCACGTGCTGCCCCCCCCGCCCCACAACAAGCCCCGTCAGCCCCTCGGCCGCCGGCGCATGCGCGCTCGGGTGCGGACCGCCTGCCGGCGGCCGCCCTCGAAGCCCCGCCCCTCGAGGCCCCGCCCCTCAGCCCCGTCTCCTAGCAGCCCCGCCCGGCCGAGGCCTACTGAGCCCTTTTCCTGAGCCCCCTGATGGTCGTTACAGAAGCACAGAGCCGCTTTGAGATTTAATCATAATCGCTTTGAGATTGTGCTTCATTTGTGCTTTATTGCAAATCTGACATAAAATCACTCTCCAGTTGGTTCCTTTCCATTCTTCCACAACATCAGTACTAAGGAAATACCAGCCCATACGCACCATCAAGCTGCCCTAATATCAGATTTCTTCTGTCAGTAAAAAATACAGCATTTTGTAGATGAGATTTCCCTTGGCTTTCAACACCTAACACATTCATAGTCATAATGGGATAAAGCCAAATTTTAATGGCAACAGCGTTAGCAAATGTTCAGCGTTTGGATGCATGCAGATTTACAAACTGAAACAATTCTGCTGACATCAGCAAAGTTTGATTCATCTTCTTTACCTGAAAAAGCACACAATGTGTGTTACTATTTAAATACAAAAAATTAACTTAAAGTCTGATTAAATAAAAGAATTACCTTTAACTCAGTAAGTCTGAAATATTTGGTTTTGCTAACAGCCATAAATCAAGTTGGTTTTTAAGACATTTGTTTTATTCCGACACCTTATAAAATATTTTGAGTAAATAGTGTATCCCCCAAATTGTGTAACCCCAATTTTGTTTACCCCAAAACATGTGGTTGAGATGCTCACAGGGAAGTGATTCGCTACTCCAAAGGAGCAAAAGTAATCGGGCTTTTTTTGCCTCTCATAAAATGGCAGTATAACTTCACAGAATCACAGAATCGTCTAGGTTGGAAGAGACCTCCAAGATCACCAAGTCCAACCTCTGACCTAACACTAACAAGTCCTCCACTAAACCATATCACTAAGCTCTACATCTAAACGTCTTTTAAAGACCTTCAGGGATGGTGACTCTACCACTTCCCTGGGCAGCCCATTCCAATGCCTAATAACCCTTTCCGTAAAGAAGTTCTTCCTAATATCCAACCTAAACCTCCCCCGGCCCAACTTTAGCCCATTCCCCCTTGTCCTGTCACCAGGCACGTGGGAGAATAGACCATCCCCCACCTCTCTACAGCCTCCTTTAAGGTACCTATAGAGAGCGATGAGGTCGCCCCTGAGCCTCCTCTTCTCCAGGCTAAACAACCCCAGCTCCCTCAGCCGCTCCTCGTAAGACTTGTTCTCCAGACCCCTCACCAGCTTTGTTGCCCTTCTCTGGACTCTCTCGGGCACCTCCATGTCCTTCTTGTAGCGAGGGGCCCAAAACTGAACACAGTACTCGAGGTGCGGCCTCACCAGAGCCGAGTACAGGTGGACAATCACCTCCCTAGACCTGCTGGCCACGCTGCTTCTTATACAGGCCAGGATGCTGTTGGCCTTCTTGGCCACCTGAGCACACTGCTGGCTCATATTCAGCTGCCTATCAACCAATACTCCCAGGTCCTTCTCGGCCAGGCAGCTTTCCAACCACTCATCTCTCAGCCTGTAGCGCTGCTCGGGGTTGTTGCGCCCCAGGTGCAGGACCCGGCACTTGGCCTTGTTGAACTTCATACAGTTGATCTCAGCCCATCGGTCCAGCCTATCCAGATCCTCCTGCAGAGCCTTCCTTCCCTCGAGCAGATCGACACACACACCTAACTTGGTCTCATCTGCAAACTTACTGAGGGTGCACTCGATCCCCTCGTCCAGGTCATCGATAAAGATATTAAAGAGGACCAGCCCCAGCACTGAGCCCTGGGGGACTCCACTAGTAACCGGCCTCCAACTGGATTTGACTCCATTCACCACAACTCTTTGGGCCCGGCCATCCAGCCAGTTTTTAACCCAACAAAACGTACGCTAGTCCAAACCACGAGCAGCCAGTTTCTTGAGGAGAATGTTGTGGGAAACGGTGTCAAAAGCCTTACTGAAGTCAAGGTAGATCACATCCACAGCCTTCCCCTCATCCACCAGGCACGTCACTTGGTCATAGAAGGAGATCAGGTTCGTCAAGCAGGACCTACCTTTCATAAACCCATGCTGACTGGGCCTGATCGCCTGGTTGCCCTTCAAGTGCCTCGTGACGACAGTCAAGATAATCTGCTCCATGATCTTCCCTGGCACTGAGGTCAAACTAACAGGCCTATAGTTCCCCACTTCTGGCTTCTCAAATTTAAAACTTTTTTGCTAGATTAATATCTATACTGTACTTTTAACCATTGAAAAACAGACTTTTGTAGGTTGTCGGGTACATCTCGCTACTCAAAGCAGGACAGATTTTGTAGTTGGGTCAGATTGCTGAGGATCACTTTTGCTCAGGATGGTGTCTTGGCAGACACAGGAAAACAGCTACAAAAGCATTGGATTCAGCTGAGAAGCATGATTCTCAGCTGAAAGAGGGACCAAAACCAGTGTGTGGGAGTTAGACATACCCAGTGTTAACGTGTTTACAGAAGATCCTGCTCTGAGCAAGACAGATTTTGCTTTTTCTCATCTGAGGGTGCGCGAAAGCCTTGCTTACTCCTGACCCAAATTAGGGTTGATAGCTGCTTTTGAAGGAATTTGGTCATTTAAAGGAAAGCCGGTTCAAGATACTGCCTTTCAAGAGAGTGGCTTATGTACCAGGGTTACAGACCAGGCTACAAAAATCTAGCACAGCAGGATCTTGACCCTTGATGAAATTTTGAAGGTAATGTCATAATCTAATACTACTGAAAGCTGCTTCTTATAGTGTTTCCACGGCTAAAAGCATGCTAATTGACTGTTAATTACAGTGCATCTGTAGGCTCCCTAAATTCTAACCTGTGCTCTCCTATGCATTTTCCCTTAAGCTTCCAGCATTCCCACATCAATTTGTACAGTCACTCAAGGAGAATAGAAACACTGTGTGGAAATTAAAAATTACTAAGATGCTGAGATGTGGTACTGTTAGAGACTCTATATAAGAGGTGAGTGGTGAGGAACAGCTACTGTGTGAACGGAGTGATCCTTGTGTGAACACTTTGACCTAACTTAGGAGTGGGCTGTGTCAAAAACGATCAGGAAGGCAAAGCAGTCACTCCAGGCACTCTTTGTGAGGGAAGAAGGGGTCTACTACAATAGGTTTGTGTATCTATGCACATAGCCAGAGTTGCTTTGCCAAACATGGAACCACGACTCAAAATAATGGCAAAAGTGTTCTATATAAAAAGGACAGGAGAAGAGGATTACTTAGCAGAGGCCAGGCTAGCACAGAGAAACTCAGCAGAAATGTTTGAAGGAGATGGAGCTGTAAAAATATCCAGGAAGTGGTAAATTATTTCTAGACTGATTTTCTTAAATGTTTTAATGTAGATAAAGACAATTTAATTAGGACTGGTTATTGTTGCCAGACTTGCGCTGAGGTAATCAGTATTTGTCTAGGGAACTGTAGCTCACTCAAAACCTGAGCGAAAAGACATATTTTCCATTATTTAATAAGAAAAGCAGCAGCTGGGACTTCCAACACTGGACTTGGAGAAGATGAGGTATAAGAAAGGTACCCTCTTCAAAAATCATTTACCAGCAAATTTTTGATCATCCCTGAAGCTCATTGGAACCTGAATGCCTATACCTAACATCACAGTGTTCTGGATACAATGTCTTGAGAAGAAAATAAACAAATAAATAAAAACATGAGAAGAGAATGACCAGGCTTAGCTTTGAGACTTTATGTTCCGTTGATGGAAACGTGTTCATTGCAGCTTCCTTCTCCTTCCACCAGACATAGGAAATGAGTTTCTGCCAGAAGATTCCTTGGTGAGTGTTCAACAGTTCCCACAGGACTCTTCCTGGGACTCCTTTCCCACTGCAGTCCTTTCACAGAGTCCCATTCATGAGAACAGAGAGTTTTCTTGGTCGCACAGAGCAATTTAATCCCTGAGATGCTTTACCACTTTCTAGCTAGTTTCCCAATCTCCCAGACATTCCTCTTGGGCCGTTCTCCTTCGTTCTTTTGCAAACTGTCATTGCATAACAACGAGCATGTCGTTATTCAAGATGGAGAGCAAAATAACTCTTCGCTTTCAGGTTGCAATATCACAGGATCACAGAAAGGTTGAGGTTGGCAGGAACCTACAGATATCCCCTAGTCCAGCCCTCCTGCTTAGAGCAGGATCAACTAGAACAGATTGCTCAGGACCTTGTCCAGTTGGATTTTGAGTATCTCCGAGGATAAAACCACCACACCCTCCCCCTCCCTGATCAAGCTGTTCCAGTGTTTGACCTCTCTTGGAGTGAAAAATATATTTCTTATGCTTAAATGGATTTTCACGTATTTCAATGGGTGCCCGTTTCCTCTTGTCCTGCTACTGGACACCGCTGAGAAAAGTCTGGCTCCATCTTCCTTAAGGACAGTAAGAGCACAAAGTGACATTACATAGATTTATGCCAGCATCCAGCCCCTTGCACACTGCACAGATGGGAGTCTAACAAGGAGGGTACCATCAGCTGGGTGGCTCACTCTTCTTTGGATTTTAAGTAGCCATCTGCTCTAATAAGGAATCTTCTGCAACATAAAGGTAGTCACTGACTGTGCAGCCAGAAAGAGTTCCTGACTTTCCTGTGGTTTCTGTTGCTGTCACAGCTGCAATTGTAGCTATTATTGCTATGCCAAGAGCTGCAGCAGCTGCTATTGTTGTTCACCCAGCTATTTCAGCAGAGCTCCAGGCTCCATTCCCGTATTCAGAAGTGTCATCTGCCCACATGCCCAACCACAGGAAAACCTGGCCTGCACAAGACAAGTACAGATTCTGTCATGTCCTTCCATCACACGCTTAATTTGTACGAACAAAAACCTCACAGCAGAGAAACTAAGATATACAGTGCCCAAAAAAAAAAAACTTCCCATGACCTCTTTTTCGCTTACAGCAAAAGGTTATGTTTCAAGCTTTGCTTTGACATACGCAACCCACAGTTTTTCCAGGCCACCCCAGTTGTCACAAGTGACAAGCAGACAGTAAATGTGGTGCTGTCTTGGACTCCAGTTGCAGCAGAACACCCAGGAGGAAGTTGCAGTCCAAGCTTCAGTTCCTCATATTCTAAGAGGTGCCAGTCCTCAGCACGAATTATATCACAGACAAAGGATATCCCAGGATTTAGCTGTCATATGCTCTCCTTTTCCACATATAAGAGGAACAGAAAACAAAATAATCCTCCCATCCTACTTCACAATTAAAAGAATAGGAGGGAGACCAGGCTGCAGGTACATCAAATAAACCAAGCAAGCCTGGGGTACTGACCTCCCGTCATCCTTGCCGTTTCATCATTAGCATGCTTCTGTGTATAACTATGGTCCGTAGCATTCAGGTTCCCTACAGGCTAATATCTAGATACAGTGTGGTGAACTCACAGCCATCCCAAGCAGGCAGTATGTAGAAGTTTTTTTAAAGGGGAGCAGATGGTTAGGCACACGGATGAAAAGCTATACTGTGCCATTTGCTCTCAAGGCCAGAACTCCTTATGCCTAATTTACATAGTAAAAATAAAATGTAGCCTTTGGGACTAATGAGGGTCTTCTAAACTCAGTTATCGTCTTTCCCTCAATGTAGAAACCAAGAGACTCTTTCCTACCTGTTCCTTTAAAAAAACATGCAACACCTAACCTGTGGAAGTAGAGCACACCAGTATATTTATGTTCCATGCTTGGCTTCCTTCTGCTGCAAGGTTAGACAAGGACAGAGACAAAGGAACTAAGCAGACAGACTGAAATTAAAAGGAAGGAAATCCCTTTCCCCACTAGCATTTATTTGCATTTGGAGTGTGAAGGCATGGAGATGTATAAGATATGAAGGCAGTACACAAGATAAGGAGCTTTCTTCAAGCATGTCACATTTTATATATACATAACCATACCTGTTTGTTTGTGAACCAGATTTTTTTTTTCTAATCTGTGCATATCAAGTATTAACAGAATTCCAGAATGTGAAACAACCTAAAACATACAAGAATCAACATAAGAAAAAATTATGGTTGTTACGAATTATGTCAAGTTTACAATGACTCTGTTCTCTTGGTGGGACAAGACATTTTATTTTTATTTTTTAAGTATAAAACAAGCAGAACAGACACCGACACAAAATGCTCTGTATTTGCCATGCAAGGAAAGATTCATGATTGCATCAGCCTCCAGAGAGGAGCTGGAAACTATCCGAGAGTGATGACTAAACAGAAACTGATCTGTTGTTTGCTGAGCTGATTGGCATAAACCAGCATTGCCAAAGCTAGGAATTCAGAGAGCAAAGACAAGCAGTAGTACCCCCAATTGCTTCTACATATGCATTACAACACCATCAACCAGAAACGTTTCCCAGAAAGAGCAGGAAACTAACGGAACAATTGTTTTAGGGCGGGGGTAGCCAAGGCTGTTATTTCATCTTAACTGCTCAAAGGTCTTGTCATTAACAAATAATCATTTCCTTCTCTAATTTGCCACCATAATCCACTTCAGATATCACTGTTTGCCATACAAGCTGAAATCCTTAAGTCCTGAAAACCCATGAAGGTCCCACAGTGCCAAGCACTGCAGTGTTCACATACCAAAAGGATTGTCAGGATTCCCAGAACGCTCCAATCAAAGCATAATCTAGTATTTTAAACTTTAAACCAACTTTTCTACCAAGTACAGGCACATCTTATGGTCAAGGATTGTTTTATTGTTTTGTTACTCTAACTAAAGTCACAAAACAATGGCATGGGCATCTCCATGAGGGCAGGCTGGCCACCAGAGGTGCACTGGACACTGCCACCTCTACCTGAAACATTCCCCACAGGACGCTGAGCACAGGCCAGTACTAGAAGCAGCACTCCTGCTCCTCACCATTTAATACAGCGCCCTTAGCGAGATGCTGAGAGTGTGCAGGAAGAATAAATCAGTGAAAGCACTACATTTACTCAAAAAAACTCTTAAGACCTTACTTTTTTGATCAATAAACTACTCAAACAGAAAATACACCCCTTGATGCAAAGATAATCGGATCTAAGTACTGACTTTTGAAAAGTGCAAACGAAGGGGTTAAGAACAACCAATGCAGCATCTGTGCAACACTTCTGTTCCTGTGCTTGCTACTTTCATTCACAATGTCCATCCAGTTCAAACCCTCAGCAGCTGCCGACCAGTGACTTTCACTAGGGAAGCGTGCACAAACATTCGTTACAGAGGTGGGACATCAGTATACTGTCAACACGACTGTTGGTAAATTCTCAGTCTTGGTTCCATGTCTGTTGAACCAACAGATCTGGTTCAATAGCATCTGCTTCTCCCTTATCAACTGCTCTGGGTTTTGAGTATCAAAGCTTCATTTTGATGAGTCCTTGCTCACCCTACAGTCTCTGGGGCATGTTAGCATAGCTTGAGCAACCTTTCGGAGCCAGATTTCACCTCTTAAAGCCATCTTTCAGCAGATTATACTCAGATGTGTTCAGAAATTGTAACATGAAAATTTTTTTTTTTTTTTTTTTTTTTAACCAAACCTATTCATAAGCCAGATCACTCTTCCCCAACCCCCAGTAATTTTCAGGGCCACTATTTCAGAGCGTTCAAGTTTCAAATTTTATCATTTATTATACGTAAGAGAGAATTCAGATACAACGGTAACAAGTTTTTAGCTTTTCTCCCCTATTAGACTGCCCAGCTCTGTTTTTTCTTTTTTTTTTTTTTTTTCCTCAATACACAGAGGTACCAGATATAGCAAGGACTCCATATCAACCTTCCAGTATCTCCCCTTCACTGGGTTTGGGGGCAGGATAGGACCAACTGCTACAGCAGGCTGAGGGGAAGATCATTGCATAATGTACTCACCCTCCTTTGTTTCTGTAGTTTCAAATTACATTGCTTCCAAGTAACCTACAAATGAAGTATTAACCCTCACTCCACCACCCCTCACCCCCACATCCCCCAAGAAATACACGTTCCCTTTCTTGTACAGGGGGTATTCTGTGGTAGTGATTCATTAACCATGAGGAACAGGGCAGCCAGCAAGCAGGAAAAGAGGGACACGAGCTCCTTATTGACTCTATGGCCACGTCAGGTCGTGCTGTTTGCCTGAGTGCACAAAACAATGGGAAATAGAAACTATTAAACTATTCTTTCAGGCTACCTTTCAACATCCTGGTATCGGATATAATCAAAGCTCTACACCGTCCAATGGAATGAACGCTCAGCTACCCCCTGTGACGAGACATTTTAGGGCTGTAGAACCTGCCAACCAATTGACCTTTTTGGCCCAGTTTAGTAAGCCTGGCGGTCTCAAAGAGCAATCAAAATATATCACCTTGAAATAAATTTTCATTTTGGAAGTAATTTGAACAATTTAGATTTTTAAACAGTTTTTTTTTTTTTTTAAGCCAAAACATTTTTATTTATCTTGAGCACAATAACACCTCTCTCATAATGGAGACAGTTTCGTAGATTCTCACTTTCCAAGCCAACTCAAGATGAGAAACATTGCAGATTTCCCAGTTCTCAAAGCTGTTTCTCTGTCTCAGTCTGCTCTACACACAGTGGCTAATGACAGCTCTGAGAACACAGGAAGGGAAAGAATATACACTATTACTTCATTGAGAAAGCCTAAGTTCAGTAAATGGCTACAACACTGAAATGGCACAGGTTGGCCTTCAATAAAGTAAAAATCTCGGTGTTGATCAGAATCCACCCCAAGAAAGTAGCGTGAGAAATATGCCCAGTTAAAAGGAAGCTGGTTTGTATTTGCACTTGTGCAACAACTAGTGCCAAAGATCTTAGCCTTCATCTGCTACTCCTTGACACAACAGCAGTTGTCAGAACTTCTCTTTCAGTGAAGACAAGTCAGGAAAAAATCCCAGTATTTGATGTGAAGATGAACAAAATCAAGTAACCAAATATCTCATAAAAGGAACATATTTTAATCAATCTTTAGGTAGGGTAGTATTGTGCCTGAAAGCCCATTCAAAGTTAGTTGTATTCTCTTCTTTAAGGCAAAAAAAGAAGAAAAAACAGTATTTCACAGAAGGAAAACTAACCTAGGATATCACCTTAGAAAGGTCTTGAATTAGGCAGTTACTGAAAAGACATGCTAGCACCTCTATTAAAAGCTGGTTAACTTAGCCCAGACAGTCCATTACCAACACCTTCAGTTTTCCTCTCTCTCTTATTCCCTTGCTCTACCCATTCATCCCACTTATCTGCTTTCAGCTTCTGAAGATTTCTGATCTCCATGTACCCTCAAGCAGGCCTTCTATCCCTCTTACTTTCTTTAAACTGTTTACTCTGACAGCACCCTGCATTTTCTCTGAACCTCATTTGAGTTCCCACCACATTCTGTGACCTCCTAACTTTTTGCAAACTATTAAAAAGGCTTGGAATCTACAGCAGAAATTGAAGAGCTGTAGGCAGATGCAAGTTAAACACCTAGAACAATTAAAAGTGGCAGGATAAAAGGGCTAAGGGATACCTTTTGATGTGGTAATAAGCAAGAATGCTTGTCCATAATGTGTCAATATTGTCAGAGAAAAACACAGAAATCAAGGCAACACTCCATTACTTAACTGTCTCAAGAGACCAGTCAATGCACTTCACCTGGACATTAGATTTCCCCAGTTTGGAACTCTATGCACATCCACTGCAAACCACATTAAGTAACCACCCCAAATCGTAAGAGCTAGTTACACTCATCTCCAAGTAGTACAGATCTGAAATAATTTAGTAGGGCGTCCTTGTCTCAGTTGGTCTACCTGGTCATGTAGAACTTGTGAACTAGCGCCTAAATACATTAAGGCTGCATCCATAAACAACTACTAATAGAGATACATAACCGCTGCATTCATGGTTTTGGACTTTGGTTTGTTAGACATTATTTCAGCAAGTCATAAAACTTTGCATGTATCTCAGGTATTCATAGCAACGGCAAAACTGTGAGCAGCTAAAGTTGTTTTAGAAAGGTATTTTTACTCACAGGCTACAATAAAAAAGGTCTCATACCAATCTTTGTCAAGATTTACCCAGAGGAAGTGCATTCCATATTACAAGCACTTTTAAAGTTGACTTACATGCTGTAGGAAATGCCTGGCTGGTAATACCTATCCAACAACAGAGGCGTTTGGTAAAGACATAGTTGTTCTCTTGCACTCTTCTCAAGAGAATGAGAAATAGTTTTCTTGTTGGCAGCAAAACACTTTTCCTTAAACAGATACTTAAGACATACAAACCAGGTAATCTAGATTTCAAAGGCAAGATTCCTGAAAACCCAAGCCACACAGTAGTAATGCTAGGTTACTCAAGGAAGATCCTTGAGATCAAGTATAGAAAACCAAGCTATCTGTACTTCCTTGCACACTTTCTCCGCATAATCTAGATATCCTCTGTAAATAATAAAAATGCCTTTTCCAGGAACAGTTGTACTTTGGCAAGAATGAATAGCTTATGTTAATCAGTTGCAAGAACTAATAATATTCTCTTGCGTCTTGGAAACAAACTTTCATGAATTCATATTCATCTTGAGACATTTACTTTTTCAATTTCTTCCACCTCAAGCCTTTTAGATACACAAGCCAATTCAGTCTTCTCAAACTTTTCAAGAAACCATAAATATTTTAGTCAATGCCACAGATCAGTAGGTAGTATTGAGGAAACAGGCTTCTAGGTGACTTTCACTACTCATGCAATTAAACACAGTTGTTACTTCTAGCTAAGAAAACTCAGTGACAGGGCACAATTCCCCCCCCCCTTCACAAGGATCAATCTTGCTACAAGTGTTTATAAATAACTCTGATATTAATCCTTACTGTAGTCTATGGCATTTGCCTGAGACATTAGGTTGTCACATGTATATTGTAATACCTATGTCAGAAGTAGGATTTTTATTTTAAAAACTACGCTCATTAGATACTATAATAAACATCTGTGCTTAGCAAGGTATCAAGTTCTACAGATAGAGTCCAGGCCAACTGCAGCTTAGACAGAAGCTCCCATTCAGGATTTGTCATGCTGTAGTTTCACTGAATCTAAGGACAGTAACTTCTCACAATTTCTTTTAAAAGGTATTTTGCAAATAATAGTAGTAATAGTAGTAGCCAGAACTTTTTTTTTTTTTAAGATACAAAGGTGTCAGCTTCTTTATCCCCACCCAAGTTTTCAGTAGTTAATAGTTTTAGTCTTGCAAGTGACTTAACAGTTGGTATAACATGGCTTTGTTGGTGAGACTAAAGTCTCACACCGCCCCTACTACAGAATACACACTACAGTAAGACAGACTACTGAAGTTTGACACTTCAGTGGTCAAACATAACATTCCCTTTGATAAACATCTTGTATGAATTACCAGGCCAGGACCACAGCTGTCTAGTTCAACAAAGCAGGGAAAGCTCTGCTCTGGAGAAAACATAAGCTGTAACGAGTTATCTATGCCAGAGCATATCTGCTTCCTTATCAAGCCTAGTCGAGATTTTTTTGCATCTTTGTAAAAACTGAAATTGGAATCCAAAAAATCTGCAACTCTTCTTATAATGAAATTTCAATCTTGAACAGTCTCACCAATTTCACTCCTCAGTGAATATCAGTATTTTGTTACTTACAAGACTGACTAGTCTAGTGTATGGATTTGAAGGTACTATTTGTTGTATCAAACTGACCCCAATTTAGCTTTGGCGAGGCTCACTTAAGTGAGATATAATATCAGGATGTTGGCTTAACACAATGTTGGTATATACACATAAAATCGTGAATTTTAGATCCACAGCAAGGCTCTGTACAGTCAAGTAACTTTGTCTTCACTAACAAAAACAGAGCACCTTTGCCCATCATGCATACAACATCAGAAGAGCACACCAATGTCATCTTTAGAGAAAGTACACCGCAGTTTTGGCAGAAAGAAAGGAAATAAAGAGCATTGGGACCAGTCTGTAGCAAAGCCATCTATTATTTCAGAGAAAATAAGTCAGATGAAGACAGCACACTTCTTACATGTCAGACTGATTAGTTACTACTACTCCTGTTGTGCATTGTAATACACCCACACCATTAAATGCATTTATATGCAATATTAGTTCTACCCTTCAGAAAAAGGAAGGCCAAGGAATATTCTATTTTGTCATAGACATCACCTTTACTGTTTTTCCAAGCATGACAACTTAAGTAAAAAAAAGTCAGACCACAAAACATTTTGAAGTTTCAACTACCACCATTTGTTTTCCTTCTGTGATAGTAATTTATACACTTTATTTCTGAACACCCTCCTCCCAAACCTTAAGTGGGCTTCAAAAAGCTTTACAAGAGAAAGAGCAAGTCAAGATTAAGTTCAGTTTTGTCTATTATTCCCAAAGTTACAATTGCATCTGGTAGTTCCATATCTTCCACATAATCACTCAAAAATCAGAAGCAGTTCTCATTAATGCCAATTCATTTGTTCACTCAAGCCCTGCAATACAGGAAAAAAATTACGCTCATAAGTAGTTTATAATGCTGCCTTGGGACACAAATGTCTTAGAACAGCTTAAGAGCTTCCCATGCATCTGGTTTAGCAGCCACCAGACAGACAAGGGCTAAATTTGCTTCAACTTTCTGGGGGATATCTGAGAGGCTGAAGTAAATGCAGAGGCAAGATAAATGCATGCTACAACTGTTTTAGCTGGGAGTCAAACGCCTCAGTGTTAAACAGCAGTCTAAAGAAGCATTCCCTTCCTACTTAGGGGGTACTCTAAATACTGCTGCTTGACAGAAAAAGCTTTAAAAAATGCTGTAGCTGTGAGTTTACCAAAAAAAAGCTGTTTTCAATTTTCAGGAAAGGGGAATAGAATGAGCAATTCAACAGTACACATGAAAAGCTTGCATCTTTTCACTGACTTACTCACTTCACAATCACTGACAAGACTGATGTACATATTTCTGCACCTGCACTTGTAAAAGCAGATAAAATATTTAATATGTAATTTACAATGTATTTTACCAGCTTGGCATACAAGATGAACAGAATATATCAAAGTAGTTGACGGTTATAGGCTTGTGGAGACCCTGCAAAAATATTACTTCAGATATCTGCTAATTTAAAAAAAATCAATTTGCATTTTAGAAGTGATATAATTCAATCTACCACAAAATACAAAGAGCTGCAAAAATGTATACCATTCCAACAACAACGTATATAAGTTATTAAATAATGATCTGATTTAAAAGAATATAAATGAAGCCTTTAAGTAGGTCTTTTCTACATGCATATTATTCCTCATTAAAGAAAAGTATGTAAAAAGGCCATTGGTAATTGCTTTGTTAACCACTGTAGAAAATGCCAATTCTCTGGTCACAGACGCCACTAGTTTAGCACTTAAGGTCTCTGCAGTGTTATGTGTGATTATTTTTAAATACTGTTAATTCTATTACTCCACTGGTAAAGAATGTGTGACTTTGAATATGGCAGTCTTCATATTGAGAGGGCAGTGATGCACAGTTTTGTTACTATCCGGAAGAACAGCACCCGCCGCTGCTCTGTACTTGGGGTTCATCGTCAATGATCTGTACACCTCGCCTTGCTGTTCCTGACTGACTGGAACCATTGCCTCTTGCTCTTTCATCCACTTGAGCAGTTTCTATCATTCCTGTAAATGAAGTGTATTAGATGACATGTATTAGTACTCCACTGCATTTTTACACAAGGCTTTAAGATCTTAATCTATGAATTATGCGCACAAAGTTCAGCAAGACCAGTTCTCTTACTAATTATGCAGAAGTAAGCACTCTGGTATCTCATGACATAGTCTTAAGAAAATACTTAAGTGTTCTTCCTAAAGCACCAAATACTCAGAAGCTCCTGTTGACTACAGAAGACCTTAGATGCTCAGATGTTCTGGAGTTGGTGACTTCAAAAGCTAGATTTACGCATCCATTATAAGAACATTTATTAAACAAAAATACCACACACACCACTCCTCTAAAAAAAAAAAAAATGTTTTGCTTAATTTCTTGTTTCATAAGAACAACACAAATGGGATAACTTCCTTGTGCTATGGTTATACTGCATCCCACATTCTTTATCATTTGCTTCAGCTGCTGTGTAAGATTTGCGTAATTACAGCTTCAAATTCATGAACTGTAATTCAGAAATCTTGTCAAGTGATGTCAGAGATGTTGCAACAGGGTATAAAGTAGACAATAGTGAGAGCAATCACATGGAGTGACTGCAGATCAAGCTTCATGTATGTAGAGTAAAACAGAACTCCAACCCAGGACTCCAACAGTGGCAGAAAGACGTTCTTAAAGTACAGCATGAATTTGCATCTACACATCAAGCTTCCATAGCTGTTATAATACACAAGTGG
This sequence comes from Cygnus olor, assembly GCF_009769625.2. Lineage (NCBI taxonomy): Eukaryota > Metazoa > Chordata > Aves > Anseriformes > Anatidae > Cygnus > Cygnus olor. The sequence goes on along the minus strand of NC_049169.1, from coordinate 39,218,109 downwards.
CTTGAAGTAGACTCAAAAGAAGCCAGTTCTTCTCAATGGTTTAAATTAAGGATTTTCTATAGGGTTTGAAGCATTCCTGACACCTTTTTGTGTAAGAGCTCTTTATGAGCAAACGAGACAATACCTACTTTTACAAAGGTCAAGAAACAGTTCTTCAATTCCTTTGTTCTGTTTAGCTGAAGTATGATAATGTTTTGCTCCAACGGATTCAGCGTACCTGTAGGAAGGCAGATAAAGAAGAGCTTCATTGCACCGAAGAATGTAGTCTTCCTAAGCCACCTTACACGAAGTGGAAAGAACTCTTAATTCAAAATAAAAACTCTTAATCCACACATGCTGACTTAAGGGGAATTGTGGTTAGAATTGAGTAATTCATTAAAAAAAATTGAAAATTTCCTGTTTAGAAATGTATTTAAACTACAAAAGTTGATTTTCAGTGATGTACAACTCACAAGTTACACTTCAGCCAGTAAAGACATCCCAAGACTCAAATAGGAACAGAACACTTAGCAGCCAGTGAGGCATGGCTGGTTTACGCCTGCCAGCTGTTAAGAGCATAATTCTGCAATGACTGTTTCTATTAATAATTGGTGTGACTTACGTTTCTGCTTCTTGCACTGACACATGCCTCTCTTTTTCCAAGTCTATTTTGTTACCTGTTGGAAACAAGTTATGCGATCATTTTATCCCATCAGTTTCTTACAAGCTGCCCCAATGAAAATTGGCTCTTAAACAGGTCTCTATCTAGACAATGACAAATGATTTGAAAGTTCCTTTCACTCAAACATATACAGGCAATGAGCTTCTATCAAAAGACCAGGGATAGCTGAATACCTTAATAAATTAAAACAGAAGTGGTTTTTATTAGGCCAAGTATCTGTACCACAAAAGTACTTTTTGTAGAATATCCATATATCTAACCCCCTGAAGGTCTTAATCACTAGATCTGATTTTAAATCTAAAACAATATTTACATGCACTTGTAAAAAATGCATTGAAATATCCAAGTTTTAAGAATTATTCCCCCTTGCAAGCACGTGATTCTAAAAACACTAAAATTCTAAAAAGTATCCTTCTACGCCACTAGAAACAGTGCATAAACAGAAAAAGAGTCTGAGAACTTGCAAGAAGTATATGTAGCACATTAGATGTTTGTTTGTTCAACTATGCAGTCTGCATCTGTCTGTACCCATTCACTTTTGCCATTACGTATCATTAAACATTTTTTTTCCAAATTAATTCTCCTTTTCTTCAGTTGTGATCTATTGAAACTTCTAGCTCAAATTGCATTTTTAATTATCAAATTCACATAAGCTTTACCCCTTCACATGCACAAACTATCACAGCAGCATTTGGAAGATGTTATTAACCAAAGAAAACTTTTCTGATTCAGTCACTAGAATTAGATGTTAAAAGAACTTACCTACTATACATAAACAGATTTCATTTCCCAACATTTTTCTTAATTCCTTAACCCAGTTTTTTACCTGCATAAAGAATAGAGATAAGTTTATTTTTTCTTGATATACTACTACTGGTTTGGGCACTGCAGAACTGACCTATTTCCTTCATTAACTGTTCACCCTAACCTTGAAACAGACATGTTTAGAGCAATGTAGATTGACCAAATATTCTTTGTATTGCTGAAAAAGAGCCACATGCAGATGATTTTAGTTCACAGTTGAAACTTAGAGCAAAGTGACTTGTATAAAATGGTTCAGTTACTCCAGAAATTGAACTTGCATTCATATTAGTCCCATTCCAAAGAACAAGTTCATTACATTGACCACTTTAGGGCAGGCATGAGATCTTCAGCCACAGGAACATACTAACACATCAGAAGTGGGTCCTTAAAGGTAGAAGTACCTGAACCAAACCTGAACCAAGTTTTTCAGATTAGATTATAACAGATGTTTGTTTCCTAAAGGAACAGATGAATGTTGAGTCAGCTGGCACTAAGGTGTGTTATTAAGTTTGCTGTCATGCTTTGAAGTTGGATGGTCACTGCATTAACTTGGAGATGCTATTTTAAGGGAGTTTAAGCTGTGAAGAGAGGCGACCACTTCAAGGACCTAGAAATAATTAGGATACATGATACATAGGTAGTTATGCAGTAACTTCTGCAAATTAACCTTTCATCTTACTTCTGAGAAGTAACTTAAGTGTCTTGAGATGACAGCGTTTTCGCTAAGCATGGCTCAGCATGAAAAGGCCCGAGTTGAACTCATACTCACAAGTCACAGCTCTACAGATAGGGCCCAATGCTGTCAGCACAAAGTGCTTCACTTGCCCAAATCAGACTGTTTAAGTTGCTTATTCTGCTGGGGAACCATATCCTTATACTACTTGCAACACTGCTAGCCCAAGCCTAGCCAATACAACCATGATTTCTTACTCCTCTACACAGAAGTCCTACAATTTTTACCACAATCTAATCAGGTCCAGACTCACCTAAGAAAGTATCAGTAGCTTTCAGCTGGAACAACAATACAGTAGTACCAGTCTGACATAGGACTGGACAAAAAGTCATCTGCCCTGACCTGATCAATTGATTCTGCAGTAAAATAGTTAACCATCGAATTTCAGATTAAATGAAGCCTTGCAAGTCTAAATACCTATTATTACTGAGAAAGTAACACTTCCAATGTCATGTATTGTGGTTTCAGAGTTCGGATCTGTCAAAGGTCACACCACTTAGTATCTTTTAGCAATTTGATTTATACAGTAGAAATCAGTACTGTATATTATCGCAAGAGTGCCACTTTACATTTATAGCCTGCCACAGTTAACTCATACTTTATTTCTCTAGTGTTCTTTGAATAACCCTACTAGACCTTTATTAAGAGTAGACTTCAGAAAATATTAAGGTGTACACTTTCATTACATGGTCTGAATTTGCAGGTATAACAGAAGATTTGCACGTGGCAAAGTCAGATACCAATCCTGTAATTCAGGCAAATTAAGCATAGACGCTATTGCTGAAACAGAAGATTCCCGTGTATGCACTCATATCACAGACCCCCTCGCAGTTTACATCTTACGTAGAGGTAAAAGTCTCTCCAGTACCTTCTGAAAAGAATCTTCATCTGTTATATCATATACTAGAATAGCGCCATTAGAATCTCTGTAGTAGATCGGCCCCAATGCATGAAATCGTTCTTGACCAGCTGTATCCTGCATTTAAAATACTCTTGTTAGCATGGAAGACTAAACAAACACGTCAAGAGATTCCAAGTACTTCAAAATTTTACTTTGTAATAAAGTCCCTAACATTTGAGTTCTATCAAGCAAGTACTTTTTCAGGAAAACATTTTGTTTAACCAAGAGGGGAGAGGTGATGCACAGTGGGGAGGACAGTGTAGGAAAGCAAACATACCCATATTGCAAGGTTTACTCTTTTCCCGCCAATATTTAGCTTCTTTGTAAGAAAAGATGCCTGGAAAACAAAACAGAGTTCAATTTTTTACACACAAGTGTCTCATTTGACTTCAGATTTATTTACTAATAAAAACATCCGAATCAACAGAAGACAGATTCCTCAATCCAAATACTCCTCAAGCCAGAAGGCTGGGTCAATACTAAGCCAGTTAGTCATTCCACTACAGTTTGCCAGAAGTCTATTCTAAATAAATTTGCCTTAAGCTAGTTATTTCCTGCATCTTTTAGCTGTTTAGTGAATGATTTAGGAAGGATACGAGGGTTGGGTGTGAGGAGTTTCAATTCAGAACAATGCTAAATCTAAGCTGAGCTTAACATTTCATGACAGTACACAAAGGAACCAGCCTAAATGCCTAGATTTATAGATTGCAAGAATTCACAAAATAGTTCACTACTAGTGAATTACCAGAACGAAATAAAAGGGTTTGAATTTACAGCCAAGGTTAACTTCTGTCTTTTTCCTGAGTTATACTCAGTTTTCCTTTCACCTCAGCGTGCAGTCAGCTATCAAGCGCTCAGCGGTACCTTAAGATACATTCATCACAGATTATTTTAGGCTGGCCTGCAGCATCTCAACACAAGGTCTCTGCATGAGAGCACTGAGCAGGCATCGAGCTGACTAAAAATCACGTGGATGTGGGAAGGGAAAGTGTCATCGGTCAGGTCAACTGCTTGAACCAGGCTGCTGCTTAACTGCATAAGCAACCAGTACCTGCACAGAAGACCACAGGAGTTCAATTTACACCAGCCTCAACTGCTGTGAAAATACCTTTCTGGTGTGCTGCCTGTGTTAAATTAACCCAAGTCAGCTCCTAGAGCAGCTCCTGTTCTGCTGCTTCTCTGGCATCGGTAGGACTGAAGAGGAGATGATTCAGTAATATTTTCCGGAAAATATTTTCTCCTTTTCTGAGAGAAGTTCGCTGCAAAGCTTTCCACAAAGTGTGACGAACAGAGCAGATCCAGAGAGAAGACAGCCCGCAGGGAAGAGAAACACCCAGAAACTTCCCACCAGCAGGTAGAAAAGAACGATCCCTGTGACCGCTGGCTGCAACATACCTAGCGATTCCTGCTGCCCTTCTGGTCTACAGTAAGGTGGCGTACGTCAACTTCAGGAAAAACTCCAGGCAGCGTGTTTGAAGTACTTAACGCCAGCCAACTTGTAACAAACAGCTTAACAGCAGCGTAGCAAGTCTTACACATCCGGCAAGCTTCAGTGGATTTTCAGGCAAATCCAAAGTACTGCACAAGTTATTTTACAGCTTTCACCCAGCTGTCCCTAAAGATTGTACGATCAGCGTCAAGTCTTCCTACAAGTTGGTTCTACAGCATCACAGCTTAAAAGCTGTACACTTAGAAGAGAGTTTAGAAGTTTCAACGCACCAACACTTGGACCACATTAAGAGAAGCTATGGGTGAGGCACGCTGAATCAAGCTTACTTGCCGATATGTTATTTATCTGCTGTACTCAGCACTTGACACAGTACTGTAAATCTCAGAGGAAAAGCTCTTCAGGGCACTGTTGGCTTTTGTCACTATAATGAAAAGTCAATCCTGCTTAGTTGATGCAAGTTTCACAGAAACGCTTGAGAACCACATTTCTGGGCTTCTGGACCAAAATGAAGAAAACTCTCACTGAAACAGGAGTTATATTTAACACAGAACACAGCATTCATAAGGTTATGTCATCGGGGCCTCAGACATTGGCCTAGTCAGGGTAATTGTGCTATTAATTGTCTGACATATCTAATATTAAAGTGGGTTTCTTACCATAGATAAAAATGTGTTTTGTTTGTTTTGTAACAACCTGTCCTTCAGGTCACTCCAGCTTTTGATACAAATACTGCCTTTTAACACTAAGAGTGAGATATGTCCTCTCCTGTACACCCAAGTATTAGAAGGCCAGTACATTCAGGTCAGCAGTCTTTTCGTGTCTCCTACAAGAAGTGACAGGAGGCAGAAGCAAGGACATTTAGGATTGGCTATTGCACTTGCTCTCTGTATTAAAACTTGATGAATTTGTACTTTTTAAGATTTAGTTCAATAAGATCTTACCTCTTTGGCTAGGGATCTATCCTAGATCAGATATCCTGATTACAAGCAAGTTTGTATAAAAAGCTTGCTTGATAACAACGCTGGAACCTGGTATTGGAAGCGGTTGGAGTTAATAACGAGCAGAAAGCTTTGAGCATACTGTGAGAAACTGTCAATACTATATTACACTTGAAATGCTTAATTCCTCAGTGTTCATATACTTGAGGAATACTGTTAGCAGGTCCTGTTCTTGAATTAATTGGTATGGGTAAGTCTGGCATAATTAGCACCAGTTAAGTGCATTTTAAAGCCACAGTGGCGCACACTCTAAGACCAAACAGCAGATATCCAACTGTTTAAATAAAACTCCCCCCACTCAAGTTCCAGTTGTCTCATGAAGAGTGAGGTTATTTCTCTTCATTAATTCTGAAGTTAGAGAGCAAAAAGCTCATCAAGTGACTGGCAGGACACAGCAGTGTTTAGAAATCTGGGGGGGGGGTCCCACATGTAAAGAAGAGCCTTAACTATAAGTTTAAGGCAGTGAGCTCCGAATCCAACCTAGTTTAGAAAGAAAAAGTGTTGCTGCCAAGAGCATCATAGCCTTTTAAAGCAATGCAGTCCAGACAGCATTAGATAATCACACAAAGAAGAGGACTTGACATTTGTTCTAGTCTCTTGAGACTTCACTAAATTGAGTACAAGAGAGTTAAGTGTCAGTCACAACTCGGTTTACAATCAGTAATTCCTTTCCATATTCTTTTCATTACTATGGCAATTCGTTTTTGCTAGGACTTTCAAAAAACACAAGTGTACGGGTTCTCAGTTAACTCAAAGATAAGTAATCTCAAACAGCTCTTTGAAGTATGCTACTAATTTGGGTATTTTGACTCCAGTGTCTTATGACTGGTCTGAAGAATACTTATGCACTCAGAAGAAAAGGATAATGCAATTACAAGAGCTAAAATACCATTTTCTTTACGTGTCTGCAGAAAATCTTCCCTTTCCTTTCATTCTTTTTTAAGAGCTCAGTTCCACATGTGCATCAGGCCCTGTTGAGAGGGGATAAAAGGGCCTGAAGAGAACGCAAAGAAGATCCAGCTAGAAAAGATTCTCTTGAAAAAAATAGGAGGTGTACATCACCCACCCCTTGACTGCTTTATCACCAGGCACATAAACATCACATACAGCACTGAGCCGCCGTCTATTGCTTTTTTCCAAGCTATCAACATCCCAGACAACTCTGCCAGGTCAGGCAGGTCCCCCAAAGCAACGCGGATCACTCTGTATGATTAGCATCACCACTCGAGCGGCTCTCTTGGGTTGGATACTTGGCAGCCCTCCAAATGTTTGAGAGATTAGTACACAAAAGTTATATTTATCCTGAGCAATTAACAGACAGCATCCACCCACATTTTAAAAGGGCAGTTTGACAATAGGTTTTGTTGTTATTATTAGAATATTTCCAGTGTATTTTACCTGGCATCAGTTTACAGCTTAGGTACATCCCAAGACGAGAGCACCGACCTCAGTATTTTGATCCATGGGAACCAACTCTAGCTGTCCCACCAGGTCTGACAGCAGGCTACACATTATCATTATTTCTTGTAAAAAAAAAAAAAAAAAAAAAAAAAAAAAAAGACCCTAACCTTTCCTCCTGCGGCTTTTTTCACATTCTTCTGGGTACATTTTTCTTCAGCAAACCAGTAGCAACTTTAATTTCAGTTTGCAGGTCACTGATATCTTAAGTGCATGACTTCAAGCTAACAAAACTTCAGCAACATGTCCCAGCAGCCTCCTAATCTCGATATAAGGAAGTCCCAGGTCACCGTTTCCCTCTCGACAGCGTTTAGGGAAGGGGGGGAGGGGGGCGGAACCACTCCCTTTCACTAAAAACGTCCTTACCAGAAAAGAAGAAAGTCACCTTTGGGTGTGTACACACAAACCTCACAATAGAGTAACACCGGTGTTAGAATTCAGATAGGAAAACAGATGTACATTTAGGTGAAAGATCTGCGCTGCCCAACGTGGCTTCCTGTGCTCTCCCATCACTGGGGTGACGCAGCAGGAAGCGCCGGGCAACCTCTCCAAAGCACTTTTCAAAAGTCTCACCACTTTTCTGGTGCAAAAAGGTTGGCGTGAGGTTCAACAGCACTTGCAAACCCCTTACAACTCCCACACCACCCCCAGCTAAATCAGATTACTGTGGATCGAGGCCCTCATCCCACTGACCAGCAAGATTTACAGGCAGCTCATCCCCGTGGCTCCTTTGCTGCATCAGGAGCCAAGTATTTTTTTTTAATTTTGGCTTCATTGGAACAAAAGTCATTTGCTGCAATACTTTGAATTGATGCCATGAAACGAAGCCACTTTATCAGATTAAGCCCTTAATCGAAAAAATAAGGAGCTCTTAGAAAAAAAAGTCACTTGGTTGTTTAATCAGTTTCTCCATAGTTTGTTTTTCAAGGGATGTTTTAATTTGGCAGCGAAAGGAGGTACTAAACCTTCCTTCTACAACTCTGAGATGCAGGAAAACAAAAACAAGGCAGATTATACTTGACAAGCCCACGTTACATACAGTGCGATTAAATGGCAGCTGACACTGCATTTTCCAATCGATAACCCGCATGTGGCTAAGGAGGTTCGGAACAGAGAAGCAGAGAACAGAAGGGTGAGTTGAGATGTATAATGCGGTTAAAATAGACTGTTAGCAACCAGAAACCTAGCCGCAGCAAAGGGACAAAATTTCAGTATCGCATGTGAGCATGTGTTCCTATTCCTTTACAAACATTCTCCTGCCACATAAACAGGGAAAGACTACAGCTCTCAGGCTGTAGCATCTGGAGAAGACATTTTAGGGTCGACATTTTGGGCCCATCTGGAGTTCCGTATCATGACATCTCTGACCCAATTCACTTTCTGCTTCTAATTTCAGGCTTTCTGCTACAGCAGAGCTACATCCCATGACAAACTACTCTTTCTACCCAAAATTCATCTACACACAATCGCTTGCAGTGCACTTTAAACACGATTGTTTGCTCGACACTAGGCTTTGGGCAGTGTAACAGCACAGAGGACAACTGCACCCCTGCCACCTACGAGCCACTAACCATTCCTGTAGCACAGCAAATGTTAGGCACCTCCGTGGCAATCAGATCTACAATTAACCTGACATAAACACCTCGTCATGCCTAGTAACCCTAACAATAGATGCATCCAACAGCTGAGTAGGAACTTGAAAATGTTTTTAGCTATTTATAACAAAAATGGAGTGACAGTATCCGTTGGAGAAACATTCACTATGCTGTTTCCAGTGCATCTCTCATGCTTCCTTTGTTTTAAGGGAAAGTTTCACCCTTAAATACTTCTGAGACACCCAGACCACAAGAATTTTCCCCTAGATGTGCATGAATAGCACACAACTACGCAGAGGCTCTATTCTGGCACCACCTACTATTTATTCTGTCTTCCACAGGAGAAATTCAAAACCCACCACTGGCCCACGTGGTGGCAGGGTTTGTTTGTTTCTTTATTTGCAAGAAAAGTGTATTAAGTGTAGCATATGATAGATGGAGTGCTACACGTCCGTAACTGGCAAAAAAAGATGCTGTGTAGCTGGCGTAACTGCAAGTGAAGAGGAATCATAGAATATCCCGAGTTGGAAGGGACCCATAAGGATCATCGAGCCCAGCTCCTGGCACCACACAGGCCCACCCAAAATTTTAGACCATGTGACTAAGAGCACAGTCCAAACGCTTCTTAAATTCAGACAGGCTTGGTGCAGTGACTAGGATAAGTGAGTAGAGAGCCCAAAAGATACGTGTGGATTGTACAATCCATGATGTGAAGTTTAAAAACACATTTTCCATGTCCATATATAAAACAAAATAAAATGTATGGATATTGCAATGTGGCACACACACCACTCAGTACTAGGGGATGATGAAAAACATCGCTTTGGAGCAGACACCATCGCACGTCTGTATGTGGAGCATCATTTCTCAGTTGTTTATAAGTTAGCTGACAGAGAGCCAGGCCAAAACTCAGGGAGACACGGTGACATGCAGGTAAGCCTTATGGACCTCCTCAGCCAGGGATCCATAAGCCTTCACCTCCGAGGGCCTTTTGCGAGGGCTGCCCCTTCCAGATGCGGCTATTTCGGCAACTCCAGCGCCGGGATGTCGGGATCCGAGGGCACGACGACGGCTGCAGTTACCAGGCACGCAGCACGCATGAACCACTTAGTCATCAGCCCACCGCCACCGCAACAGCCACCTCACCTCGAGCCCTGCCCGCACCCCCCCCCGACCCAACCACCCCAATTCCCCACGAATTCACCCCAAAAATCCCGCCCCCCCCCGCCCCGCCCCGCACCTGCAGGGTGGTGATGTGCTTGTCGTTGAACTTGTTCTCGCAGTAGCGCAGCACCAGCGACGTCTTCCCCACGCAGCCCTCGCCCAGCAGCACCACCTTGAAGGAGAAGCTGCGACCCCCGGCCGCCGCCGCCCCCGGGCCGGCCCCCGCCGCCGCCATGGGCGCCCCAACGCCGCCGCCTCACATCCACGGGCCGGGGGGCGGAACGCGGGGCGGGGCGGAACGCAGCAGGCGCCGCCGAGGACCCCGGGGGGAAACCGGGCCGAGGGGACACCGACGGGCTCGGGCCGACACCGTCCCCCTCCCCGCGGCAGGCGGCCCCGCTGCCCCCTAATGGCGGCTCCTTCCTCCTACGTCACACGCCGCCCGGTCACGCGCGGCGCCGCCGCCAATGGGAGGGGCGGGAGGGGCGGCGGGGGGAGGCCGCGCCCACCGGGGAGCGGAGGGGAGGGGGTGGGGCGGGGGCGGGTACGCGGGGCCGCCGGCGGGAGCGCGCGCACGGGAGCGCGCAGCGGTGGCAGGGCTCCGGCGGGTGGCCGCGGACGGGCCGTCACCGTCATAGTCACAGAATCGTTAGGGTTGGAAAAGGCCTCCAGGATCATGTGGTCCAACCACCCCCTACCACCGTTGTCACCCACTGAACCGTGTCCCTAAGCACCACGTCCAACCTCTCCTTGAGCACCCCCAGGGACGGTGACTCCACCACCTCCCTGGGCAACCCGTCCCAGTGCCTGACCGCTCTTTCTGAGGAGAAATGTCTCCTCATTTCCAACCTGAACCTCCCCTGGCGCACCTTGAGGCCATTCCCTCTAGTCCTATCGCTAGTTATCCGCAAGAAGAGGCCAACACCCAGCTCCCCACAACCTCCTTTCAGGTAGCTGTAGAGAGCAATAAGGTCTCCCCTGAGCTTCTTCTGCTCCAGACTAAACAGCCCCAGCTCCCTCAGCCGCTCCTCAGTGTTACAAACATAGGGTTCGCTTCATCCCACCAAACTCCTGTGCCCCCATCCACATGGGCTGTTAGAATTTGTTTGCCAAAGCATCCCATGATAAACTGCCTCAGAACTGAGATGTGGGAGTAGGGTGTGAAAGGGGCAAGAAAAGCGCTCTGTGGAGCCCCGTGGCCATAGGGGTGGTTTTCACACATCTAACGGTCAAGAGCTGGGTGACTGCCTTCTGAAATTCAATATTGTCCCTTAATTAAAAGCAATCCACACACACCAATCCAAACTACTGCAGCATGGCTTCTCAAGAAGTTCTCTTGTGATCTACACATCAGTTATTTCAGCAAGTTACAATAAACACTCTGTCTTCAGAGAATGACAGAATGGTTTGGGTTGGTGGTCTCTAAGGTCCTTTCCTAGATCCAGCCTCCTGCCATGGGCAGGGACACCTCCCACCAGACCAGGTTGCCCAAAGCCCCATCCAGCCTGGCCTTGAGCACCTCCAGGGATGGGGCATCCACAGCTGCCCCTGGCAGCCTGTGCCAGTGCCTCACCATGCTCGGAGGCAAGAAAATCTTGCTGGAAGTGATACTGGCTTCTGCCAGTCATGCCTTCTGTGTACAGGCCGTAAATCTGACTGGCACACTAGCTATTCTTCTTTCAGGCTGAGCATATGAAGCAAGTAATATGGGGTTGGGGTCAGGGTTGCCAGAGACACTGGAAGCCGATGCTCGAGGCACAAGCTGCTCACAAGGCCCCACAGCTTGAGGCTTTCCTGGGTAACTGATGGCAAATGCATCTGCTGAGGTGCAGGGCTGCGTGTAAGGCTGTCCTGAAAACTGCTAGCAAAACCTTTCCTGTTCTTGCAGCTTTTGAGTGTTTTCAACAAAGCCAGGTTCTGTGTGCGTTCTTTGTAAAGACACGGGGTTAAACTGTTTTTTACTTTTCAGTTCTTCTTCAAATAGAAATAATTCATATATCAGTTACAACTTCTTGGTCAAAAGGGTGCTTTTGCATGGGTAATTCTTCATCAGTCTTCAGCCAAGTGTATGAATACCGAATGCTGTGATGGAACTACAGGCACTCTTTAGAGTGAGAGAGAATTCATCGATATTTAAATTGCCCCTTGCATCAGAGCCAAAGCTTTTAAAAGGGCTACAGGAGAGCCACCCTGCATGAAGTCCACATGCTGACTGTGCCTGACCATAACTGTGAGCATCGTTTTTCTAACACAGACCTAACAAAGCATCAGACACCAGCTGAAGCTTAATTCTGGCAGACTGAATTTCTCCAGCAATCCTCCGTGGTAGTGCACAGTCAGAAGTGCATCTTCCCGCTGACAAAAAGCTGTTGCGAGTGACTACTATGTTATATCATTCCTGTTTTCCTCTCTCTTGTCTGGAACCTATGATCATGGATGGGAAGCCCTGTAATATCCAAAACTTAAGCCACCACTACTAAATGAAATTAAAAGGCTAATCTGGCTGAGCACAGAAAATTGTCTGAGCTACAAGAAGTGTCACATTTGACTGTAATCTGATGTGTATGACATTAAAATCTGCAGGTTTAAATATCTGTGAGAGTTAACAAATTATTTTACTTTAGTAGTGTTAATTAAATTTGGGAAGCATTTACTTTATTTCACCATATTCAAGAAGAAAATGTCTCTTCCATTTAATTTGGTGTGCTTCCTCTTTTTACATAGCTTCCTCAAATTACTTTCACAGACCTTCTGCTTTATTTTTTTTAAATATTGATCTTTTGGTAACGTTTTTCACAGCTTTTAAATGAACTGGCTTTACAAGATAATCTATTTTGTAGATATCTTATAGCCCCATATGTTTAGTCACTGCTCCTGAGATTCATCATGTTGGCTGCTGCAGAGGCCTGGCAGTCAATAGATCCGTTTGAGAACTGAGCTTGTTGCTAACTGGCATTGAGGTGACAACACTGTCATGCCAGTTTTGGAGCAACACAGAATCAGACACAAGGCAGGGCTTTTGCAGCGTGAGCTCCAGGAAAATGAGTCCCGTGCACACTGAGGATGTAGCCACTAGCCCCTTAGCTTGGGGTTTCATTCACCCAACTCCTGGACACCTGCACTGAGTTGGATAAATCCCTGCTCCATCTGTTTGAGGAGGAATGCCTGGGTGGCCTGGTGGCACATGCTTTTCCCCACAGCTTCAGTGAAACAGCCGTTTCACCCAGGCAGTGACAGGTTCTGACAGAAATGAAAATGAAAGTCAACTGTGTTGCTGGCTACATCTGCAAGAAAAATGTCATTCGAGATGTATTTTGCACAAAGAAACTACAGTACCCTATAACTTATGATACCAAAACTAATTGCACCATTGTATCCATTGCCACTACCATTTATTGTGCTTGTTGAGGCTTTACACAAGCCTTTGCCTCTGAAAAAATAATCTCTGAATATGAAAATCATGTACTTCTTTTGGCTTGCATTATTAGATCTCCTTATAAAATAGTAGATGTCTTAACTCCAGTGTAAAATAAAGTGCATTTAGTAGCTGTGCAAAGGACATTATACACTTACTGGTTGACCATACAAAACTGATTTCTGGGTTAATTATCAGTTTCATGTAAATACAAGGATGGCAGTTATTTTAAAGGTAATATCAATCTTGTATTGGCATTTTTTCCCTTGGGTAATATTTCTAAGCACAATGCGCCATAGTTGCAGTAAAGCGCTCCGATTTTATCAGGTTTACTTGGAGAAGAAAGACATTGTGAAATCTCAGCCAATTAATGTACAGTTTTATAAGATCAAATGGCTCTGTGAAACTCTGTAGATATCCATAAAAGCAAGGAATAAGAACAGGAAAAAAAAACAAAAAACTCTTATCATGAAGTTGGTAATATGGTCTCAATACTAGCAGAAAAGAAAGATGCTCAGAATGAAGTGCACGTATTTGTTTTTCTGACATGACTGATATGAACATCCAGCATGGAAGGAGAGATAGTAAATGCTGCTCTACCAAACGGCTATCACAAGTAGCATCAAACTATCCATCAGAAATATTTGTAGGTATATTTATCTAGGGTAAAGTCCATACTTTGAGTTGCTTAAATCATGATAAGCACATTTTAAGAAATATCAATGTGTTAAAAAGGTGCATTCTGCTCCAAAAAGAAAGATGACTATTCAGGTACCTAAGATGAAGAGTAAAGATGAAGGAGAAGAGTAAAGGTGAAGGAGAAGAGTAAAGCGTATGAACCTGAGCAGAAAAGAACAATTCAGAAATAACGTTGACCCAGGAGGACTTTTTGGAACATATTTTACCCACTCAATGCTTATAGCCTCGGTGTACCCATAGTGAAGTACTTGACAGGTTCTGTAATGTGCTTGGAGACTTGGCTCAGCATGAGACTTGTTTCTAATTTGTAAAGTAAAACATGGAATCTGATTTCTAGCTAAAAAATAAGACCTGCATAGGACAATGCTTTGTTTTGTTCTGTTTTCTTGTAGAGAAAAAGATTACTATTTCTTAAAAGATTAGCTCTCCTTGTTGAAGAGGAATTGTCTGTAAATGTCATTCCTCCCAGGACAAGCAGTTCTGATTCCTTTGCCACTATCCATTATCTTTTCAATACATACACTGAGACACGTATGGCCATGCCAAATCCCACCCCCACATGGTTCTGATATCTTTTCAGGCTCTAACTACTCTGTCCAGTGTTTCTCCTTTTCCTGCTGTCTCTGGAGTGGGTGAGGGAGTGTAGGACTGAAAAGAAAGCAATCAGGTAAATGTTTTATTCATTCATTGCAATTCTGCTATTCCCCAGGAAAAGAAGAAAAGGAGAGTGAGTAACAGTCTGGGCTAAGAATGAAGAGGAAGTAAAACTTTTTCCTCTGTTTCTCCCTCCTCTTTTTTAAGTTCTTCCTCTTATATTCATACCTAAAATTTTTCTCCACGTGCCTTGGTTTTGGAAAAATTGGCCATTATCTTAAACGTGCTTGGCTGACCAGAGTGGTATAAAGCCACCCATCCAAGTTGCTGCAGTTCTTGCTGTATTATTAATAATTGAGCTACCATAATACTAATTCTTGTGTTCTCTGACAACATTACTCAAAGCAATGTGTGGATGTGCCATGTTTATTATAGAAAATAAAACATACAAGATGTAACATGTACGTGAGAGAAATGTCATCCACAGGAATGCGTTTTGTCAGAACACCGTTAACTTCAGCCCAGATATTCCCAAAGTTGACTGAGTGTAACTATTCTCACACACCATTTAATTTCCCATAGGCCTTTAATATGAATTTCAATTATTCAGAACTTGCAGAAAAGGACATGGAGACAGAATCTAATGTGCTAGATTTTGGGCGGCTGAAGAGCAGCATATAACAGCAAGATTCCCTGGGACTCTAGGATATGGAAATTTCTCTTCATGACACATTGGAACAAATTGACTGGCATCCCACGGAAATTACACAGAATCTGAAAGAAATGAGGAAGAGACCAGTGGTGGTGTTTTAGTAATGCCTTTCAGTGCTAACCCACGTTCAGTGGGTTCTTCAGTGGGGTTGTTCAGCCTGAGAGTGGCCCCGCTCCAGGAGGTTTGGCTGCGAGGTCAGGGCTCACATAGGGCCGGTGGCAGCCCCTTGCATCTGGGGAGATGTCCCCAGGCAGCCCGGCCAGCCCCCAGCCCGGGGGCACCCTGAGATAGCAGAAAATACTCCATACAAATGGTTGGGGACTCAGCTGCTGCCGATACAAGTTCAAAGGTTTCATTTGTGAGGGTTAGTCCTCCTGGTTGGCAACCAAGATGAAATCAGAAGAGGTAGTGAGAGGATAAATACATTACAAATCCATCTACATTGCATTATATTTATATTAGCAGCCTGGGAAGTGAGCAAGAGGAATAAAAAACAAAATACCAATGAAAAGAAATGTGCTATGAATAGTGTTTCTGAAGCTTGTGTGGATATCTTGAATAGCTGGAATATAAAAATAATATGCTATAACCTATTTAACGAGTGTAAAGATAGTGGAAAAGTACTCATGGGACACTATTACTTGTTTTGAAGACGCTATAACTTGTGTCAGTATTATTAACAACTCGGAGAACCTTGAATGCACCATCTCAGCCAGCAAAAAGCAAGAAAAGGAAACTGCTGAGGATCTATAAAAGACCAGCAACCAAACAGAAAATGAGATTGGATTTCTTCATAAAACTCGTCTGCATTCTGCCTGTATGAGGGAGGAGAAGGAGAGGAGATGGTGTAAAAGTCATATATTTAAAAAGTCTGTATTGGAGGACCAGGTGACTGGCTATGAACTATCAGATGGATTTCAGGAATGCCTCATCTTTCATTTCTTAAAACAAACAGTAGAGCATGCGGCATGTGGTTATCTTGTTTTGGACTTGATGCTTAAGAAGGATGATGGCATTGAAGATGTTTCCCTGGACATCAGGGACAGAAAAAGGAAAGGAAAAAAATATATATTCAGTTAGTACTAGGTAAAGAGCTAATTTCACAAAGCAAGAAAACTTTTTGCTTACAAAGGAAAGTGGAAGTCATAATTGGGACTGCTAAGAAGAGCTTGTAAGGCTAGAAAAATTCTAATGCCATAATTTAAAAAGAAAGATGAAAGTCAGCTTTCACTAAATATCCCACATGGATGAGCTGGAGCAGAAATAAAATTTAAAAGAGAGAGAGAGAGGGAGAGGGAGAAGGAGAGGGAGAGGGACTGAAGGCAGGAGAAGTAGAAAGCAGGTAATAGTCATTTAAGACAGTGACAGGCAGAATATGAGCAGGACAGCTAAACACTAGAGGGGAAACCTGCTGCTTTTAAAGTCAATAGATTTTGAAACTTCGTAGGAACAAAAACAAATAGCTCCCTCACCCAGAAGTACATTTACAAGATATGCATTATAAAAGTGTTAAGAAGGAAAAGAAAAAAAACATAAGGCAAAAATAAGCAGAAGTGCATATTCTAAATGTGTGCTGGTAGACCAGGGAAATTCCAGAGGAAGGCAGAACTGGTAAGCTCAAGTCAATATTAAAAAAAAAAAAAAAAAGGGACCCATGTAATTATCAGCTACCTAGAATAATATCAGTCCTTGCCTTGTTTTTAAGGACTGCCTTGTTTAAACAACCTTGCCAATGTTTTCAAATGCAGAAGGCCAGCACAGCTGCTGGCAGGTCTGCATAAACTTCACGAGGAGTATAAGAGATGAAACTTTCCACCAGCATAACTGGCTGCTGCAGGGTACAGTGGAAGATGGGGAAGTCAGGGGCACCATAGGTTCCCTCATACTCTGTGGTCAGCAAGGGTGATGCTGGGGCTGGGCTGGGGTGAGACCCTGCAGCGTGCTGACTGCACATCAGTCAGAGCGGTGATAGGAGAAGAAAGGCTTTGTACTTTCTGGATGATCAGCCAGTAAATTCTCCTAAAGGTCCTATCCAGGGAACGGAAACCTGGAAAGGAAGGGTGGATGCTGACAGAGTTCCTCAGGGACATCCTAAGGCTCACTTGTCTCAGTGCTACTGAGCTGCAGTCAAGCAGTGATAATTGCACAGGTGAGGAAGGGAATGAGCTTCTCTGACAAAACCAGTCTGTTTTGGATCACGGGAAGCTTAATTAATCAACAACACATCTTCATCCAAATCATCATCACTGTAACAATAACCAGCCAGTTCAGAGACCAACTCTTTGGCAACAATAATTGCCTATTGCACAGAGGCTTGTCCTGCCTTTTGTACACACGCAGACCCTGACTCATCCCTCCTCATCATGGCATTCATATCTTCGGCTGCGGGGAGGAGCAGGTGACGACAAGGAAAAAAGTAATGAATGGCGAACAATTACATGAAGCACTGGAATATTATGTGTGCCAGTCAACAAATTCTGATGGAAAAATAGGGCTGGTCAGACAAACCTGCAATGAGATTACAGACTCGGCTGTTAGAAGATAATTACATAGCTTTATTAACTTTAAAACTGCTTGACTTGGCACCGTGCGTTAATGATCAGAAAGAAAATTACTTCATAAAGCAATAAAGCACAAATTCAGTGCATCAGTAGCTGATTGGGAACTTCAAAGTAGCTGTCACTGGGACAATTGTCTTTGAAAGCTGATGTTTCCTTTGGGGTTCTTTGGGGTTCCTAAATTTTCTGGGAAGCAAATATAAAATTGCTGCAAATCAAGCGTGATGTGGTGCTGTCAGTGTGATAAGAATCAGGCTGTCAGCTGCATGACAAGCTATCTTCTGGAAAGTAGGAACATTGTAAAGGATGTAAGAGTGACAACTCGTAGGCAACATAAAGAGTACCAATGTCAAAACCTAACAAGCATCTCAATGTACGACTGCAGCAAAAGGATGATGGTAATTCCTGGATATGAAACAAAGGAATATTGGAGATAATATTATCTCTATATATAGCACTGCTAAAACTGATACTGGATTTTGGCATGTAGCATAAAAATAAGGCAGAGAACAGGAATGAGCTCACTTCAGCCTATGCATTCATACCGTATCAAGGACAGGCACAAGGGAAGAACTTGGATTCCCACTATCAAGTGGGAAACAAGCCAGACAAATACAGATTCAGAATGAATCAAAAGTTTTTAAACCAGGGAGAACTACCAAGTGGAGCAAGAAATTCCTTACTTCCTGACAGCTTTGCATGAACTTGTGGGGAGCTTACTGGCATGACTTTGGCCAGATAAAGGTTGCGTTTCAGGCAGTCACCACAATTCGCAGGAGACTGATAGTCTCTGGCAGCTGTGAAACTTATAAAATTATTTTTTAACACCATATTCAGCATATTTATTGCTGAAATAAAGATAGTCAAAATTATTAATGGCCCAAGTAAGTATCCTACCTTACTAAAATGTTGTGCATTCATCTAAGACTTCTACAGTTTGGAGGGAAAAAAATGCATTCTAAACATATTCTTTATGGAAATAAGTGGAGCAATCCTAGGAATACATTATATGATTTAAATTGAAGCAGTTTATCCTAAAGCAGCCTTCAAAACAAGGAATAAAACAACTAAGGCATTTTAATAATATAATTAAATCACTACCACTGATTTAAAAATAATTGTTGGATTCTGAAATACTTTTCATTTTATATATCCTTTCCTTTGCAAAGTGTTCCTTACAGTGCTTTCAGTACAGATACTGGCTATGAACAAGTGAACGAGTAAGCAACAATAATTACATGCTCTCCTATCACTCCTGCTCAGTCCTGCATTTTAAAATATTGTATAACAGGAAAGTGACCGGACACCAGGATTATTATCATGTAAACTCTTAAGGAAAGTGCTTTTATTTCTGATAACTGATCAAATAAAGCAGAATCAGTCAGCCTTTTCCTTCCCCTCATCATTTCTTTCCTTAAAAATTTCTATTTTAAAGCCACTTCTTGTTGAAATTACACTCAGTAACCCAATTTGAAGACAGTCACATGGGCACAACGGAAAAAAAAAAAAAAAGGTGTAGTTCATCAAGGGCAATTACATATTACTGTCAGAAGAAAACATCCCGCAAGAATAAACCTATCATCTTGCTTTGACCGATTAAATATTTTCTTTTAAAATGCAAAACCCATCATTGTTAGAAATGGAGAGCTGTAGTGACAGAAATAATTGGTCTTGCTTTCTGTCTAGAAAAATGCCTAAATCTGGCTCTTCTCCCCGGGCCTGAAGCAGCTGATGCTGCAGGGCCCTAAGAGGGGTTTACGTGCATCACCTCAGCTCTGAAGGAAACCAGAAACCAGGATGACATGTTTCTGACATCCACATGGTAACAAGCGCTGCTCAGAGCCAGCGGCAGTGCTGTGTTTCTGGCCCAAATCCTCCACCTGTCCGTGAGGGAAAGCACTACAGCGAGCTGCTGGTACATTGCATGCCTGTCAGCACTGGGTTAAACAGCCCCTGGAGAGCAAGCACGGCAGTGTATGCAACTGTGTGCGTGTATATACGTCTATATATATGTGTATATAATGTTCTATAGTATGCATATATGTTACATACATAAAAGGTGAGATTAAAGTAAGGATTAACCCCATTACAGTCATTCAGATAACAACATACAGTTCTTCAAGTGGGAAGCCCTTTGGAGAGAGATTGCCTGTATCAAGCAGTTTCTTGTTAATTGGTAAAAAACATAGCTGGTGGCCTTGGCCCAGTGGCCGGGGCAGAGCAGGGGCAGCAGGGGGGCTGTGGTGGGCACACATGAGGCTGTACCTGCCCCCTGCTCTGTGGGAGCGGGCCTGGGACCATATCCCCACCAGGACGGGGCTTCCATGGCCTGCTCAGGCCTGAACTAAAGTCGCAGAGAGCAGGCCTGGAGCCACAGGTCACAGCTCCTTGTGCTGGAGATGTAAAATATTTCACTACCCCAACAAAGATGAAGTTGCAGATGTGAGACTGTCACAGTTTCCAGTGCTGATTTTCTGTGTTCTCATTTGGGAGTCATATTTTATTTTAAGCCTATAGTAATTGCCCTAATACCATTATTACAAAACAACTCTCAAGCCAAGTTGAGGTCTTAGGCCTCACCCAGTTGGTTCATATACAGCTTTCCAAGGACAAATGATACAAATCTTCAATGTTTCTTTTTCTGGACAGCTGCTCACTTGGCAGCTTTGGAGCAAGATTTGAGACTTTGTAGGCTCATGGGAATTTCATATGAAAAGTGTGGGTTGATGAACCCCCAAACAGCCCCAGTGGTTCTCGTTGAATGATCACTTCCGGAAGAGTTGCCCTCCTTAACCTGACAGTAATGCTAATGATATTGTACCATTAAGACATGTAGTTTGTAGGTGAATTTATACACAAGTCTGAGGTGGCAGTTGCTTCTGGACTTACACGTAAAAGAACACTTTTCATCATACAAAATTCATCATTCCCTTAAAAAAGTAGTCCTCTGAATCACAACAATAAATAAAAGTTTTACAGAAGAAGCAACTAGGAAAGCAAGCAAGTTTTGTTAAAAATATATTTTATGTTTTCTAGATTGCACTACTTCCAGAAAATGACAGCAAGCAAGGAACTCACTTTTTATCTGGGATCCTCTGATTTCCATCATCTGAACCTCTATATGAATCTATATGGAGGAGTAAAGCAGTTTATGCAAGATATTAGTTATATGTACTTCAGAAAAAGTGACTAGTAAGACCATTGGTCTTACTAAGAACAGTGGTTCTTCTGCGAACTATATATATGTATATTAATGACTGAATCCGTGGTTAGGGATTCTCTGCAGTGTTTTCGTGAGTTTTTTCTCCCCTTTTGGAGACACTGATGGCTACAAGACATATTGCTGTGTTCATTTAAAACAACAACAACAAACACACACAGATTTATTAACAGATTTCTTACAAACAATGGCATTTGCCAACTAGAACAGCCAAGATCCATCATTAAAACTTTAACAAAGAACAGCCCTCTGTGGGAAAGCAATGGATGTTCCAAGTCATCTTTACAAGCACTGATTCAAAATATCATTGCATCCTTGGTTAATACCTTTTTTTCCATGAGTACAGGGGTGGGAGCTGGTTAAGTGTTACTGAACTGAACATGCTACAAATAAACCCTGAAGAAGGGACAGAAGGGGGGTGTGTGTTTCTAACACCCATTAACTTGTTAGCAATGAGGGCGTCAGTCCTATTGTGAATTGGCCAAAAGGACTTTTTCTTTGCTGCCACTGCCTGCTTCAAGTGAGGGAGCAGGCCCCACTGTTTCACAGCCCACCAGGCGTGGTGGGACCCCAGTCTGCTCCGCTCGGTAGGTGTTGCAGGCAGGTAACAAAAGGCTGTTTGCTGCAAGCTAGAGGAAAATCAAACAGATGTTGTTCACTTTGAATTATATGCTGCTTCTACAGAGTGAAAAATGGGTATCAGCATCACATTAAAATCCCAAACCTTTTCACAGAATAACCTTTGCTGGCTGGACGGACCCAGCCACTTAACAGCTTCACCTGGAAGGCACAGGGATCATGGCTACTATGATTAATACAAATAAAACTGTTTTCTTGATGGTTCGTAATCAAGCTGTTTGCAGCTTGTTCAGTCATTCAGAATAGTCATACCAGTTCAAACTGGGGCTGAAGAAACCCTAAACAACTAATGGATACTTACCCATGCAAATAACATGTTCTGTTTCAAGACTTCACGTTCTTACTTCTCCACAGGGGTTATTGCAGCCTCCTTCTCCCTTCCAGCCTCCTTCAAAGAACCCAGCAGCTGCAGAGTGTTGTTTTGAGTAGTGTTGCTTCCAGGTCTCCAGCACACACTTAGTTACTTCCTATTCCACCTCTCTCTGATATCTGGGTTCCCCTTGTGGACGTTTTCAGCTCAATAATGTTTGCTACATACTGCATGCTTTGCTTTTCCAACTGGGAGAAAAACTGTAGACTATTAGGGGGAGTGTCAGCTAGCCTGAGCGTGCACACCATATGGCCTCATATGGCTACCTCTGCGTGGTAGCAGTTTTTAGCAGAAGCCTATCTTTTTTTTTCCCAGTGGAAATATTTTAGGAGTGAGCTTCTTGCTGAAAAACATCATAAAAAATGTATGTGAAAAATGTTTTTTCCTCTTCTCATCAAATATTTTTATCCTAGAGAGTAAAAAAATGAAAGCATTTTCTGACAAATTCAAATTCTCACATATAGTAAGTGCTATTTGCTTGTTCAATAGGTTGCAGTGATCCAGAGCACCAGAACCAAGTGTTGGTGTTTTCTCGTTTGTTTGTTTTGTTTGTTTAAATCCTTGAGTGGCTCAAGAAAAGTGCTTCACCATACCTGCATTTATGGGTGATGTTTGATGTATAATTACCAGCAGATCAGACTTGCAGAAAGGTATAGAATTGCTGGGAGTGCCCCAGAAAGAATTTCACTCTATTTTATTCACTAAGCTTATCTGGAATGTCCCTACGCTCTCTACTGGATATCTCTGTACCTGTTTCTATCCCAGCATTTATGCTAGGAGATATATTAGCACAATTGTGCAAATACTATTACACTACTCTGGCTTTACAGTGTTACAGCCATGAGGACAGTGTAACCTGATTAAGAAGCGTTTCCTGATTTAGATACATCAAATGATGCTCACTGAATTTGAAAAAAGAAGGCTCTCTATTCTGAAACTGGGCATTTTATTATAAATATAGCATTATAATTATTTTTAGGCCACTACACCTACCCCTGTAGTTTAGATATGTTTCTTAGCATCTCTAATGTACTCATCAGAGTGAATGGAAATGACTTCTTTACACACTGACTGTTGTCCCTTCCCTTTCTTTAATCGTTGCCTGACTGCTCTTTAATGATGGATGGTCTCCTCCATCCTCACCTCTTCAGGCTTAGCCCAATTGTCTTAAGCAATAATTCTTCTCCCACTACTTTTGCTTTCTTTTTTGGACAGCCATGGCAGAGAGAGGTCTAAAAGCAGTGGAGCAGTGATTGGAAGGAGAAATGAGGGTGAGAGGTGGCAGTACTCAAGTTTCTGTCATCAGATACGATGACTCAATGCGCTGGCATTTCCGAAGCAAGAGGGGCCAAGCATTGCCTACATATTTTTGTTGTTAGAATGGGCTTGTTGTAAAGGTAATTCAGTTCTTCAAATGGCTGTCATTTTTTGGTGGGCCTTTAACCCACCTGATTCAGCTGTGCTTTGTACAACTGCCCAAGAGGAATTCAGTGGGTGACTGTGGAAGGAAAGGCGGACAGCCCACACTGCTCACTTTGAGCTCGTGTGTGTAGACAGTGCAGTAGCTTGGTTTTGTGTTGCCTGTTTTGTGCCTTCTTATCTTATGCAGTGGCAACAGAGAGTTTAAATGGTGAGACTTTCTTGTCTACCTTGTCTATGTAAGGACAGCTGCAAGGGAAATGCTGTGAGCCTCCAAGGGAGATGTGGATAAGTCTAGGTTCAGTCATCATCTTTGCCTTTCAGGTGGTGAGAGCATGACAGGAGTTTTAAAATGCTGTATAGCAGGCACCTCTGAGCTGGCAGCTCTATGAGGTCTCGCCTCTTAGCTCCTGGACTCCTCAGATGTGTACCATTGATTAAAGTAATGACAGGAACTCTAAAATTTCAGGAAATTCAGCCTGTAACTCATGTGAGTTAAGACATTTCCACTGTGTGCAAGTCAACTCCTAATTGCCCAGGCCAGTTCTCATGTTGATTCTTCCTTTGAGGCGTCTAGCGCTGGCCAGTGTACAGAGGCGATGCTGAGGCTCCTGCTCTGATCTGAAGGTACATCGTGTTCCTAGAAAGGTATCTCTGCTTGCACTTGACAAAGGAATGATACAAGATCCCGGAATGCAAGGAAGGGACATGCAGTACTTTCACATGGCTATGTCACGGGAACTACAGGCTACAAGCAGGTGCCTAGAAGCCTCAGGGTCCGTTTGGTAGATCCCTACTTCATTTTCATACAGGGCAGGTGTTGCTAGTGTTGAAGGAAGAGAAGGGAGGGGTTAGAGAATTATCCTCCTTCAGCAGGCGCATTCTCAAGAAAGGTCTGAAGCTATAGGTGATGACTGGTTTTCTACTCCTCTTTGCGCTGAGTGGTAATTTTGAATTCTCCAGAGAAAGATGAGCAATTTCTTGGACTCTGTTTTTCCCACGGTCTATTAGCATCATAAGGGAAGACGTGAAGGAAATAATCTATCGGTATAAACAGCTTGTTAAAAGATGAAGGCTGAAATTACCTGCCCATCTAAACTGAGCGTCTCCCTGGGGAAACATAAAACAATCACTTACGTACCTCAACAAAATGACAAGGTCTCTCTGATGCCAAAAGTACGCTATGATATTGATCACTCTCCACACATTTTTATGCTCTGTTCTGTGAGAAGAGTTTTCTCTGACCAAAGGTCGACCAGACCTTCTTGTCTTGGTGGCAGCAATGTTTGTACCTACAAAACGAAAGCCTTGGGAGCAGCACTACAAAGGATTGCTGTTAGTGCAGATTGTGGGTCTGAACAGAGCAGGAACCTGAGCTGTAAAAAAAAAAAAAAAGGGTTCTGGAAAACTGAAAGGTTTGTGATTTTGGTATAGCAATGAAGGGAAAAAAAATGTTTCATGGACACTTTCAGGCTTTTGTTTTTATAAACCAAGGTAGCTGGTGTCTAAAGGTTAACACAGAAAAGAGGATGACTGGTTGTTAGGTAATTTCTTAATTTCATTAAAGTTTCTCTCGCTGGTTGTCAACTTTGATCTAAGTTTCTGTGCAAAATATGGGAACTTTACGAGCGGATAAAACCATCAAACATCACTGAAGTGTGGCAGAATGAAGCTACAGCATAACCTCCAGTGCAGAACAGGTGAGGAGAAAGAAATCCTCACATCAATGCAGCCAAATTGTCCCAGGTTACATCAGTCTGCCAGGTTACACCTTCTGCCTACTGCCTCTGTACAATTTATACAAGAGGATCCTTGGTTGGAGGAGGCTGCCCTGTGCAAGGGAACACGGTGCTTGTCTGTGCAAGGGGATTTCTCCACTGCCTCTTTGCAGCCTAAATATGTCACTGATGGATGTATTCAGGTAGCCACCTGTGAGCTTCTGCTTTCAGGTGCCTGAAAACCTGAGCCTTTAGGACCTGAGGCCTGTAGACTTCACTGGTAGTTCATAACGGATGGAGACAATTCACAGCACCTAAGTTATCCTTCTGATCTGAATTGCCCTCTGAAAAAGAGGAATCATCAGGTGTGAACAGACCTTTTTTATGGCCCTGAACAGTCTTGTCCAGGCCCTCCACAGTCCGCCAGTGGCCCAGGAGCACAGCTCCAGCCTGGGCACCCAAACCTCATCGGAGTTGCCACAGGGGTGCCTGTGCTCTGTTCCCTGCTGTCCTGCCCACCAACCGGTCTGGCTGGGTGGACTTGAGACCCGTGGGTAGGTAGCCCTGCCCATCTCCAGCCCTGTCAGATGGTCTGTGCCTGAAGTTTGACTGATGTTGTAGCCTAATTGCTAGCCCTGTCTCTGTTCGTTCCTCACTGGACTCCCTGGGCACTGACCAGGCAACCTGGCCCACAAAGCTCTGAACTCCCAGTTCAGGCAGGAATAAAACCCATTTGCAACAGAGTTCAAAGAATTCACGGAGTGAATAACTCCGTTGAGTGATAACTCTCTTGTAATGGAAAAACATTGTGATGAAAAAAATCATGCACAATGGAGGACAGGATGAGCTACAGTAGTGGGGCAGAGTGCCTTTGCATGGTTATCTGAAAATGATGGGCTTACTGGTAAACCACAGACTTGTGAGATGCTAAGGATAAGCCCAAACTTGCTGCTTATCATGAAATTCACTTTGCTGTAACCTGGATAGCCCATGGAGTAAGGGGAAGTGGTGGAGCTCAGCCAGCTGTTCCCACAGGCCTCTCCCACCACCAGCCAAACCCAGGTGCCTCAGGAGGTGATGCTGCAGGGGTGGCGGGTGTCTTGCTGGAGGAGCAGAGCAGGACGGACACTGCCGAGTGTCTGGCAGTGCCAGGGTTTTCGGTGGGATATAGAGCAGAAATTTTGGCTGCCTTTGTTGTTTAATTAGGTGACGAGACATTTCACAGGACTGCATAAATGCATGTTCATGTCAGTTGTCTGCCACATGACTCCTATGTGGGTAAATGACCATGCTTATGCACAACCAACCTCCACCAATTTCAGTGAGAACTTTTTCTTTTAGAAACAAGGCCACCATGCTGGGAATTGCTGCT
Source organism: Cygnus olor (assembly GCF_009769625.2). Lineage (NCBI taxonomy): Eukaryota > Metazoa > Chordata > Aves > Anseriformes > Anatidae > Cygnus > Cygnus olor. Next base: position 39,191,629 of record NC_049169.1, on the reverse strand, counting down.
CATTCAGATGCATTTCTAGTCCCATCAAAGTGGTCAGTACAGAAAGTTCACAGACCAGCAAGCTAAAAGTTCACAGACCAGCTATTGCCATCAAGTAGTCCAACCTCCAGTCTGCTCTACTTGTGGCATCCTCTCTGACTCATTCTCATATGAATTGGGGCTTATCTTTTAGACAGGTATTCAAGTCATGGTTTCAGCCTTCTATCTGGGTAGTTGTAATCACTCTCTAACAGCCCATTTCACCTGGAGAACTTTCTGTCCTCTTCAACACGGATTGCTTTAGTACTGTATAATTCAAAGGAATTTTACTACGCCCAGTTTCTGGGTGCAGCAGTTTAAAATATCCTACCACATTCGTGTCTTTAAAACTTCCTTTGAAGACTATCAAAATGCATTTTCTGACACAGAAAATAAACTCCAGGGCAAGGAGGATGTGTAGTGATGGCAGTAATAATGCCATCATTTTGAATTATTTATTTTATATTTGAGGATTAAACACAATTCAGCAAAGTTAAAACCAATTGACTCAGTCCTGCAACTGTGCCAGGACTTCATGAACTTGACTGACAGGAGCAGGGCACATCTCTGGGCGGTGAGGCAGAGTACCACGCAGTCCAACAAGGCTCTTCAGAGCCCATTTAACAAGAGCACACCCCTTGGTTGCTATCTCTTCAGCAGGGCTGCTCTCATGCTTAAAATTAACCACGTGCTCGGGCATTTTGCTAGCTCACATCTCACTGCTCTTCTCTCTGCAGGGTCAAATCCTGATGAGCCAGAGCTGTGCTGGGGTGCCCGTCGCTGCTGACCTTGGCAGAGCCAAACCAAGAGTTTGACCTTGGCAAAAAGTTGTTCAAACTCTGTGGTGAAAACAAGGCAAAGGAAAATCAGCCTGCTGAAAACTTTGACCAGCCCGTGACACTACCAGTTAAGACTGCTTTATCGTGGTATAGATAAAAGCGCTCTCACTGCTGTGGGAAGGCTTTACAAGAAGTACTAAGCATGCCGTTCCTTATTCAGGACAGGATAATGTGAGTGCAGGTGGCTTGGCAAAGCTAATTTTCTTTTCTGCTTTTCAGCTTTCACATCAAAAATACGGAAGGCAACTAACTCTAGGTGCTTTTGGGTAGAGAAGCAAAATAATCCTGGTGTGGACGTGTGTCTGTTGATACAGTCTCAGGCAGGACCAATGCCTGGGCTGTATAGCAAGATGCTGAGCTGATGCTTTGGGATTGCCTTCAGATATAAAGGTGTCTCTCTGCATTAAACTCCTTCCCAAGAGAGGTTATCTCAACACTCCTCTGTAACCTCAGGGCAGAAGAGAAGCTCAGCTTTCTGCAACCTTCATCCCCAGCAGTCAGCTTTATGTTTCACTTTTCCCTCAATCTGGATGCCAAGGGAGACATTATAAGCCCCAGGGGACATTGGATCACATTTTTATATAGCTATTTACACTAGCAAGGAAAAAATAATTGCACAAACCAGACCAGTTCTGTGCCACGCACAAAAATGTAAATACTAATGTTGTACCAGCTGCTCTGAAGAGAGCCACTGTTCTGTGGTTCCTCTCATTCACATTCATGAGGATTAAAGAATAGCTGCACACTGAAGTCCAGGAGGAGCTAGAGCCGAAAACAGAGAAAGAGATAAAGGAAACAGGAATGAAGGAAACTGAATTCTTCAGATAATGGCAGAAAATAAACAGGAAAGGATATGTTTCTTATGCTGCAGACATTTAACAGTCTAAAAAAAAAAAAACAAAAAAACAAAAAACAACAACAACAAAAAAGGAAAACTGTAATGATGACAATGCAAAGAGCTACTGAAAACACACCCCAAAAGACAAACATACAGGTGCTGGTTTTGGACTTGTAAATTCCACGAAGACACAGGTGTAGGCTGATACATATTCATTGCCGTCACTATCATCTTTCTCTCACTTTCTTGCTCAAATATCAAAGCAGAGCTGCCAGTGCATAGAGGCATCATTAAAATGAATTTAAGAGACATCACAGATTTAACAGTAATTTTCAGTAACTTTAATTCCATTTAATCTCTAAAAATAGTTTTGGCTTACATTTCTAATATTCCCTTCTTGGACAAGAAAATGAGTAACCTTTAAACAAAATGTTATCCTCGTAATGGTGAGTAGAAAAATACTCATCTGCAATGCACTTTCTCTTTCATGTGAAACGGATTATAACAAAGCTTTTAAAACAGCAGGATTTTAACTTCAGTAAATGGCTGGTCCTCAAAGAGAACCTTCTCAGCGGTTTTAATTCTTGAAAATTAGAGGTGTCAAAAAGCAGTCTTGTATGTGCCTATTAACTCTAGTGGTATTTTACTGTTATGCTACGTATAAATATCAGCAACAGCCAATGGCTAACACTCTTCAGGACATTGTTTAAATGCTGAATATCAACATAAACAGGCACCTACTGGAATCCAGGCTGCCGTTAAATGATATGTTCATTTGTGTTCCTTCACAGGACATAAGCTGTTGCATTCAGCCATTGCATTCAGCCGTTCCTTCTTTTCAGTTTGGCCACTTGCAACGTTCGTAAAGCACTTGCTGTTCTAAAATGGCAGATACTGGCTTGGGAGCATCAGTAACTTATTTTTTAGCATAAGTATCGAGAGTAAAGCATGGTAGTTTTAATCTTTTAAATAGAAGCAGTATTTGCAAAAATCTCAACAAAATGGTAGGGTAACAACACTGCCCTCTTACTGTGAAAATAATCATGAATTAAGTGAAAAAATCTGAGATACAGTATCTCTTTCACTCTACATGTGCCAAATATCAGGAGTGAAATATAACCTATTGGCCGTGAAAATACCGAAATTCTCTAATTAATAAGAAATTTGTGGTAAAAGTCACTAGGCTGAGTTGGGGAACATTCGAGTTAAGCCCTTCCGTATTTTCTGAATGAGGACTTTGTTCTCATCCTGAAGATGCAATTGCAGGCTCAGTCAAGCCATGCACTGTTCAAGTCTGAGTTTCTGAGGTTGCATTTAGGGCTGGAGGCAGGAGAACAGTTTGCCTAAATGCGATTTAAGAGCACAAGTCCATGAACTGGAGCACACTGTCACCAAGCCAGAGCTTGCAGTCTAACGCAAAAACATCTGCAAGGAAGTACTGGGCAAAGCACGGCACCCTGCATCTTCAAAAATACACACAGGTTTCTCCTTGCCTCTCTCCTCCTGATTTTGTTGTACATGAAGAATGAAGACAGTTCCTTATGTAGATCATCAGTAAGTGAAGATAGATAGATGAAAGCAGTTCTCCGTTGCAGGAAAGAATCAACATTCATGGTAAAAGACTGGATTCACAAGAGATAAGAAAAGGCATCTGAGCTTAAAGTCTGTATTACATTCTTATTTCAGGTGAATTCTGAAACCAAGTGAAAAGGTGTTAACTCCAAACCTATCTGAATCTGGTGTCTTACTGACAAATCTATAGGCAAGACAGCGTGAGAATATTTTTGTTAGTTTAACTTTAAACTCAACAGTAAAATAGATTAAAGTATGTTTCCTCTTTGTCTGGTGATAATGGTTTGGGGCATTTTTTTATCCCCTGGCATAACCAGATTAATGCAGAACTGCACAGACCTTGACTGCAATGCTTACATGTTTTCTTACAGTGCCTACCAAAAGCCACAGGACTTCCCAAATCCCAGCGCTGCATTACACTCATGCCTCTTAGGAGGCCCTTAATGTGACAAGAGGATGCAGGTACGTGTTGGGAGCAGCACACCCCGAGGCACTTGGCAGTTTAGGGCAGGCTCGGAGCAGACTGACATGACCACTGCTTTGGAAGAACATTGGATCGCAGCAGCTTTCAACGGTGGGATGATTTCAGGACGTAGGACATCAACAAACGGAATAACGGAGTATCAGGACATGGAGCAGCGGTCACAAAGAAATCAGGGTGACAGGGCTCATCACTTTTCTAGCACTGGGGCCATCTCTGCGGGACCGTTGTAGCAAGGGCCCATCAGCAGGGAGCGACAGAGCACAGCCACTGCTGTTGCCCCACTGACTGCTCCCGGCCCAGTGTTAGTAAGAAGCGTTACGTATACAATGTCAGTCCTTAGGGCTGACGTGAGTTTTTATGAAGCCCTTCTGCCTTCGGAGCTTTGCAGCTAGGGCTGCAGTTGCAAAGCCTTTAGGAAACCAGTCACTGATTATGAGAGGGTATTAACCAGTGAGCACCAGAAGACTTCAGCTCTTACTCTTGCTTGCTTTCTACTGACATTTTCTCTAATTGCAGAATGCATTAATACTTTCTTAAACTGCTGCCATCCTTGCTAGTGGCGTGGGTTTGAACCTCCAAGTCTAATTTTGATGGTGATCACATAGCGGTGTTTAGTTCTGCTTTATGTTTGTTTGAACAAAGCCACAAAAAAAGCAGCCACCAGGAAAGAAAAACAACAAAAAAGGTGGCAAACGAGTTACACAGGGCTTCACAGGTTGTTCTGCAAGTCCAACCAGGTAGCTCCCAGGGACTAGCAGTTGTTTTCAGACTGGCAGTGTTCCCCTTTCTAAAATCCCTTCCCTCAACCCAGGTCTGACTGGTTCTCCCACATTTCAGCTAAATCCAGAATTTCGTCCTCAGTCAGCCACTTGGCTAGGATCCATCACTTGCCCCTGCTCCAGGATGATGGATCCCAGGGCAACACAGAGCAAACAACCCTGCCAGAAAGTCTGTTAAAGGAGGGTATGCTTGTTCTAAAGATATTTTCAAAGTGATAATGTGTATGACATTACTACTTCGTATTATCAGTCACATGGCAAGTTTCCTGATCTCACAGGAAAGCAGAGCACCATGGTTATCCAGCTCGCTGTGTTTCAAAGAAAACTGAGGCTTAGTTCTTGGTCGTAGTGGCAAGGTATTCATACTGACCCAATTCCTCCTGGGGGGCGGAAGTTCAAGAAAAGCTACTGAATAAATGCTGTCCTGCTGGAATTTGCTTTGCTTTGACGTGGAGTTTGACAGACCTGGAAGTACCCAAGCATAAGATGCCATCTGCCTGACAGCTTTATTTCCACAATGCTGTTATTTCATTTGGGACTTGCAATAGTTACTGAAGGTGGCTCCGTCCTTGGGAGCACTGTAGGGCCCCACACAGTCTGGGTGAATTCATGTACCTGCTCTTATTTACACACCACAACAGGCCAGTAATTCTGAAAACTGCACAGCCCCTCCACCCCTCACCCACCAAAACAAAACAAGTATTTAAATGGAGAGAGATTATCCAGTTATGGTAACTTTTGGTACCCTATGGTAACCAAGCCTCAGTGAGACCTGGCTAAAGATTTCTCATACACAAAGTGATTGCAAGATGTTATTTATTAAAAGTAAATTAAGCCATAAACATACTTTTACTTGAACTTCTAACATATCTAAAAATCAAGCAAAGAATGACGACCAATGTTTCGTAATTCAGTTAAAAAAATCAAGTGTATCCTCCTCTTGAGGCTGTGGAAAATCTTGGTGCCACTTCAATATGAAAGGAAATTTAGTGACAGTTATCTCATATACTAAAGGTACCAATAGCTCTGAAGCAAAACAAGCACTCAGGTGTTTTTAATTTCTTTGGTTTTATCCCAGCTCCTCCTCATTTTCCCTTTTACTTCCTACATGTTCTTTCTCTCCTGGTATCACATGGACAGGCAGTACTCCTGTGCTCCCTTCTCATCTCTGCAACTGCTCTTAGTGACACACATCAGTTCGGAAGCAGATAGTCAAATACTGTAACTTCCTTCCTGTAATATCTATTAAAAAAAAAAGTAATGAAATTTCCATAAGGTGTACCCCAGTCAATACAGTATACTCAGAGTTAACGCTGTCCCTTTTAGAGTTAAAGAGTGTTCAGATATTTCTAAATATTGCAAATTTAGGATTGGAAATTTCATAAACAAGTCAGTGCCATCACTATGAAGATATGACAAATGTTAAATTCTCAATAATGGCCTTTGAAGGTCCTACCTGCAGGAGTTCATTTGGATCACAGTAATTCATATGATAACAGATCAAAGCATTTCATGCTGCTATGTGTTTTAAATTACAGATACCTTCCAATTGTGACTAGGCAGTTTTAAAATGAGACTCAAATAGTAGTGAAAAGCAGACTAAGTCTACTTCAGTGTTTGATTTGAAAGCATACTTTGTTTCAGGAAACAAAATAATAAAAAATAAGACATTTAATTGAAAGCAAAAGTATCTTACAAAAGAAAATTATATTTCTTAATTCTAGAAATCACAAAAATATTAATAAAATCTTAAAAGACTGCTAATACAGCGTTTACATAGAAGCAGCATAAATCTAATCAGTGCATAAAAGTTTCCTGTCTTTACTGTTACAGATTAAGTGCATATATTCCTTTTATAACCATGTACCTTCCCATAGGAACACTGGCATACATCAACCATACAATTTGTTCTTTTCAGAAAGCTTTCATAAGGTTGAAATCTCATCTATATCATTGGGTAATACAATTAACAAGGTCCAATGATAAATTCTAGATTTCAAATGAATAAATTCAACATGGGAGGTGTTAAAATATTTGAATATTCTTACAAAAGGTGACAGAATACATGATCCAAGTCAATTTGGACAGGCAACGTACACATTTGTTAAAAAAAATAAATAAATCAGCTGTTTAACACAAATACTCATCTATCTCTGAAGATAAAAAGAAATATCTTTTATACATTAATTGTACAGGCTCTACTTTCTGAATGTCTCCAGTTATTATGAGGGTATTCATAACATTTAAATATAGTCTGTGCTGGCTAAATTACTTCTACATCTTATAATTAATGCTGAAAGATGGAATCATTTAATATAGCAGCCTGAGCACCAGAAGGTAAATTCCCCCTTTGAAATGCTTTGTCAGTAAGACTCTCCCCATACACTATGAGGATAACATCTGTAGCTTCTTTGATTGAGGCTATCACCTGTGAATAGCAACCCTGAACAAAACAGAAAAAACTTACACTGCTGAAAAAGAACTAAACAATATTGTTTGCTCAGAATGCTAAATATTATAAAGTAATTCTATGCTTACAGAAACAATGTTCATATTTATAAAAAGATGAATGTGAATGCAAAACTGTAATATTTAATGTTACATAATTTAATAAGTACCACATTACAACAGTGTTAGCAATCTTCTTATATAGCATTAATTAAGAAATAAGAATTTCAAATAAACATGGACAAAGTTATTATTCTTACCGGAAAAGCTAGTCATTTTTATTCTGAACTCAGTCTTTTGCTTCAAACATTATTATAGCATTATCATAGCATCACTTTTACCAACCCTATTTTCAGGGAAGTGGAGATTGTATCAGGATACAAAATAGGCAACAAGGCTTAATGCTCTTCCTCCCCAAGTATTTCCTCAAAACCTTACATCCTGCAGATTATGGGAATTACTAAACCAAAATTCATCCATTTCACCCGTGTTACCACTGCATAAAGTTGCAGAGTATTTTGTGCCTGGCTTGAACAGTTGCAGTGCTCTATCACACTGGTAAATGTAGATTAGACAACTTCTATTTCCAGCTTCTTGCTCTTCCATAGAGAACACAGAAGCCAACCCTTCAGCTCCATGACGATAAAAAAAAGTGTTTCGCCTCATTTGGCAATGATCTACACCCACTTAAAGAGCAGCAACAGCATATTGACAAGACCCCTCCTTCGCCTTGACAGATGGCTACTGCCATATGAAGCTTGGCTAAATAAGTTGAGATGGAAAGTCCTTTGGCTCTCTCAAAGGTTCAGATCCCTCTCTGCAAGAGAGCTCAAAGAGCACTCTCAGGAGTCTTTAAGTAAGACTGAATATAACTGAACCAGAACGCGCAGAAAGCCTTAAACCATTTCAACCTCTTGGCCAGAAACACCATGCCACACCGGGAAGCACCAGAGCAATGAGTACAGAAGAAAAAAGATTTACTGCGTTGTTGTCTAGTATAGGTTTTCCAGATATGTGCTTGGAGTCTTTTGTTTGGTGGTTGACAACCATGCCAGTGTTCTTGTCAAAACCTGGGAAAAGAAAAAGACTTCATTTTAAAAAGCCCACCCAGATGAAAAGAAACTTAGCAAGCAAATGTGTGCAACCTCCTAGGGTCAGTTTACCATTGTGGTGCCAAACATCTGCGAGAAAATACACTAACAGACTGACCTGAATTAGTTAAATCTAATCAGTTAGCTAAATCTGGTAGATTCAAAGAACGGGATATACATGCAATGCTTTATGTTAGAAGTTATTTCATTTGAGAAGCTGCACTTCTACCAGGTCTACTATCTCTTTACATAGCTCCACAACAAAGCAAGTTGGTTTTGGCTATTTCAAAAGAGCTACAGAAAAAAAAATCTTCAAAGCTTTATATTTTAATCCTAACACTTGCTATGTTTTAGAAAGTCCCAAGTTTCCTTGAGAGAAAAACTGGGACTACTTTCCATAAATATGTATCACAAATTTACATATATTGTAGATTCAGAGCATAAACTCGTAGAACAGTAACAGCAAGCCTTTACACTAGCTTGCTATTTACAAAATAGGTATAATCTCAGTTTGGCAACATAGGAAAATCTGGATCTAATTCTGCCTAGCTGCTGAAGCAAAGTTCTCGTGTGTGTGGCAGAGACGAACTTTCTCTTAGGAACAGTAGGAACTACAGACTATTACATAAACTGAATCTGTGAAGATCACAAATACACAAAACTTTGACAGAAGAGATAGGCAGCACTGGCATATTTAAAAAAAATAATAATAATTTATTTTAAACTTGCTCTTCTCCAGCTTTCAGAGTTCAGAGCTTCACTTCCATCCACACACATTTAAAGTATTTTAAATGTTTTTTAAAAGATTTTTAAAAAACCATAACAATTCCACAGTTCTTTGTTAGCACTGCCATATTTATATATTTTTTCAAGATGCTGCAGAGAGACTGGAGTACCTTTTATGAAAGGACATTAAATTTGGTTGGGAAAAGTGGGTTAAAATAAAGAGGGACACATAAGCTAACAGAGTGCACAACCATGAACAGCACTTTTTCGTCTATATTACAGTATGTACAGCATAGCATGTATGTGTGTACGGTATATATTCTCCAGCTTATGAATTTGGAAAATTTGTGGAACTTGCACGCTGTCCCTGCTGCAGCTCAAAAAATAAGTTGCTGAGCATGCAAAAATATCTGAAGAAGAAATAGATGCTGACAAATGCAGCCATGCATTAGCTAGATTTACCACATTCTCATAATGCATCTGCCTCATTAGAAGAATGAGACATTGCCTGAGTGCTTAAATGTTCCCTCCTCAGTACAGAAGTATATAAAATTCCTCAAATGGTTGAGCATTCCATTTTGTTTTGGACTTTCCTGGATCTACAAAGAATAGAGCATAAAAACTGCTGGAAAGCCAAATCCACAGTCAGTAGTTTGCAGTTCTCACTGTGATGGTAGCTTCAACGGGCTTCTATCTCTCCGACAGTTCATCTCCAAACTCACACCCTGACTTCTAACAAGAAGTATACTGACAGTAAAATCTGAAAACTTAAATTCTCTCTGTAAAACAGTTGATGTAAAAGAAGTGTCGGATATAGTCTTCAAACAATTTTTAAACGTAGGGCTTAGCCTGAAGGTTGCCTGTATTTACTGTTCATTCACAATGATCCTAAAGATCAGTGAGTGAATAAATACTGGAAATATTTATAATCAACCCGACAACAATCTTTTTAAATGGACAATATTTATTTTTTTATTTTTTAAATTAAAATCAGCTTGTCTGTGAAACACTTAACTTACAGGAAACAGAACTAAGCAGTGAAAAAAATAGAATGTAAAATACTGTGCACATCTTCTCGGAGCTCCTCTTACTTAATTCTTGAAGTTGACACTACCACTAAGTCTCCAGAGTAAGAAATGGACACTCAGCGGTTACCAATTACTCTGAGTGAATGGATAAAATTAAGCTGTTTTCTCTTACAGAAGGTTGCCATAATTAAATACATTGAAAAGGAGGAGGCAGCGACTGGTTTTTCCAAGGTAACATGTTGGAGATCTCCAGTCTCTTTCAGCTGTCAGCAATACAGTGATGTAAGATACACAAACCAAAACGCGCAAAAGGAAGAGGATGAAAGACACAAGGACCAACTGTCCTTGCTCTTGTTTTGATTACAATGCCCATTACTTTGGCTCTCACTGTCCTTTGTGATGCTAACTCTGTATTTTTCCCCACTTAAAAATTACCTCCTCAGCCATTCCCAACACTTAAGTCCATTTTTAGATTACATTAGGAGAGGGAAAAAAAAAAAAGAATAAGATTCTTACCACTGTATTGCATTGTAGCTCCCAAATATGAATCAACAATTGATCCCAGCAAGCCAGCTGCTGCACCGAACACAACAATTGGCCATTGTGGCGCGGACACATCCAGATCACTCACGAAAATGAGCTGTGTTATGAAGTAGGCTGTTCCTACTGCCATGCCACCAAGCAAACTTGAGAGGAGACCCACTAATGTAATTCCTCCATTAGTACCTAAAATCAAACAAAACCAAGCTGATTTACCAACTTTTTCTTGCAGACTTACATTTATTCAGATGTCTTATATGAAAACAAAACTACACTCAGTCATATTTTCCTCTTTTATCCATAAGACTCTGCTACCACAGCTTTTATTTACAATTCCCACGAGATGCTGAGAAGCTTACCCTGTACCACTACAGCCTGTGTATTAATATTACTTTCCAAGACTCTAAGCATAGTTATCAAGAAATATTCACTAGCAATAAATTAAGTAAAACCAGATAGCAAACTTCACAGAGTCACCTGGTATTTGACTGCTGTTCATTTGGAGGGAAAAAAATTGCTCAAACGCAGAGCTTGAGATGTGCATGCTATTAAAACAACAAACGCCTCTTTCAGAAGTATACAAAATGTATTTCACCAACACATTTAAAGGAAAGAGCAAAATCCCTAGAAAAGAAGATGAAAGCTTACTGAAAAAAAAGAACACTTATTATGGGAAAAAAAATGTCCACGCATTTACATCATGGCCCACAAGATCTAAAGCTGAGAACAACATGCCAGCAAGACTCAAAAAACACAAAGTGCTTTAAGGCTGCAATGTCATCTACTCTGCAGGCCAGGTTTCACAGACAGAAGGTTCATTTTACGTACCCTTTGTAGTACATTAAGGGAAATGAGCAATTTAGTTAAGAAGGGAATTTTCTGTAGTGTCTGAATTATATATATATATATATTTTTCTTCTATTGATTGAAATTTTAATGACTGAAAAATTCAGATAACTTGTAGTCTTTGCATTATCAGCAGTATAAAGGCTTCTAATAGTACCAGAGACAAGAAGTGACAGCATTCACTAAGGATGGTTTTAGCTCACAGGATGCTGTGTTGATGAATCTCACAGATGATATGCAGCAGAAACACAACCAAGTAAATCACATTTCACAGAATGCATTCCTGCTAGCATTTTCTAATCTCAGATTCCTAATGTTTGCTTTTCTGAGGCTTTTTTTGAACTTTTCAAGTTGGATGCGTAATTCAAAACAATCAAGAAAGTATTAAGACAAGAACATGTAAAACAGATAACTCCTCACCTACTGGAACTTTTTCCCAGGTTGTTATTAACCTTGGCTTGCTTTTACTCATAACACTACCAATCTCTGACGCCCACGTATCACCAGCAGAGCATGCCAAAGCTCCCAAAAGCGATAAGCACATCCACGATGCTGTGTATTGCTTTGAAAAGTCTATTGGAATTTCACCAGGTCCACTTTCTATCATATATAAGATAGCCAGCTCAGTAGGAACACCGCCATTACAAAATACTTGTAACCAATTCCTCTGCCCACCTAAAGTGACAAAAACCTAAATGTTAGTATTTTCAGACAACCCTGAAATGCAACAGCAGGAAGACATATAAAATTAAATTTAAAAAGACATTTTCAAAACAGAAAATATAAAACAATTTACATAATAGGGCGGAAGAAAAAGGTAAGTTGCTCGCTACATTCAGGGGGATAAGGGGATGAAATGACAGGAGCGTTCTCTTCTTTGGGTGTTACATCTCTGACCCTTTGAAATAAAGGGGAATATGCAGTATTTACTCTTCACAAGGGATCTGACAAAATCAAAGTGTTAGGGCTTACCTTCTTTGTATTCGGAATCTATTCGCTTCTTTATATCTTTTTTCCATTTAGTAAGCTTTGAAGAAGTAACAAAAAATACAAGCAAAGAAGTGAAGAAACTGTAATTTGCAACTGTAAGGATAAATCCAACCACCAATCCTACAAAGAAAAAAAAAACATCTATGTAATGTTCTTCCATGTAACAACTTAATCTCTTTAGTATGATCTTCATGATAAGTGATTGTCATGATAAATCTGAGATAAATATGCAGTAAGGGAATTACTGAAGCATCTAACACCTGTAGTGAGAACTCCAGAGACATCTTCACTGACATAAAACAGTTACTTTTATCATTTTCTCCTAACTTTCAAAGCTAAATTGCTAATTTTATTGCTATTGCTAAAGCATATGACTCTTTCTGAAGATCTTCTGTTGCCACAAATCAGCAATACTGTGCAAAAGACAGAGAAATTGAGAAAAGCCGAAGGATATGTAATTGAAATTTACATACCCTGCCCAAAGAATTTGATTGCTCGTATGAGCAGCGTATAGACAGCTGTGGCAGCGTCTCTATCCCCAAGTTTATCTTCAGTTTGGGGATCAAACCTCTCCCCCTACACAAGGTCTTTGAGATAAACCATATAACCCTCCTCCATATCTTAACAGCTGCTACTTCTCCCTTCTGTTTTTTCTGTTATTTTCTTAAGTATTTGAGCTCCTAGATGTTTCTTTTTCTACCTCCTCCATAAGAGAGGTCTAACTCACTGCCCACTGCATGATTTGAATTCTCCCTGACTGAAAGAAAATTAGCTGTGTGCAAAATGAATGCCAGTATAAGCTGGCTAGCAGAGCTGTTACATTAAGAGATAAAAGCATAGCAGAGAACTTTTTTAAATCTAGAAGATGCTTCCATGTAACTCACAAACAAAACAAGATTCGCAAGATGGGTGACACAGGTGGAAGGGATGCGAGGACTTGCTTCTTTCCACTGACCATCAATTCAGACACCACAAGACAAAGGTCAGTCACCTCACCCACAAGTCTTGCATCATATTTCAATGAACACTGACTGTTTTTTTTCTCTCGTGTGGTCAAGAAAAAACATTGCTGAAATGCTCATTGGCTTGAAGTGAAAAACACATTCAACTGTCTTCGTATTTGCAGGAGGCCAAAAATGCCTAGAACTGCTGATATTACAGAAAGGAGAACCGCGTTATATCTGCTGGTTTCCTACCAGGCAGGTAAGGCTGCTGACATGGCTCAGTTTTAGGCCATTTCTCTACCACTGCCTCTTTCATTTTATTATCTCTAGATATGTGAAACAAACAAAACCATGCAGATTTAACTGTGCACTGTACCTAAGTTCAAAACAATCTTGCAGATTTATATAAATCTAATGACAGTATTAATCAAATGTATTACAAACAGCAGCAAAAGTTAACTTGACTAAAGCATAATTAAAATCACTATAAATTCAAGGTACGTATGCTTATGTTTATTTTCTTATTATAATAGAACTAGGTAGGAATTTCTTAAAATAATATTATGTACAGTAAAAAGGACCCTAATTCAGTTTATTAAGCATTTAATTTAATAACCTCAGAAGAAACATACCTCCCAATGCACCACTGTGATCAAGACTCTTCTTCTTAACACCCTGTGTAGCAATCAGTAGTGGAACTGTGACTGAAAAAAGCCAGCGCCACGGAGAAATTGGTCGTAAATTACCTGGTAATTTAAATAAAATGGTTACAGATCATCCTTATAAGCCTTTTTAATGCCTTTATATCTGAAAATTATTTCTCACCTTGTATAGAGATTGAACCTCCTTACCTTTCAAAAGAAAAGTATGTTTATGAATGGAAGACCAAAATACCTGTAATTATCTACTCCTTTTTTCATTCAGCCTTCACAGAAAAAAAGAAAATATAATAACTAAAATTAACAAATGGCAAATGTGTTAGAAATAGACATAGTGAGATTTTTCATTCTGAAAAGGACTAATAAGCTCAAAAAAATAACATTCAAACTGTTAAGACCAGCTGAAATCTGATTTGAATAAAACAGGTATGTTCAGATATTAGAAAAAAATATAGCATGTAGAACTGAGTTTCAAATATGAATAAAATTCAAACTAAAATCACAGTTAACAAAACATTAGCATTTCTTTCACGTAAAGAAACTACAAAGCAACTTCAAGTAAACAAAATAGGTCAAGAGCTGCCCTCAAAGATCATGTTCACAGAATCACAGAACGGTTTAGGTTAGGAAGAACCTTAAAGACCATCAAATTCCAACCGCCCTGACATGGGACACCTCCCACCAGACCAGGTTGCCCAAAGCCCCATCCTGCCTGGCCCTGAACACCTCCAGGGATGGGGCATCCACAGCTTCTCTGGGCAGCCTGTGCCAGGGCCTCACTGCCCTCTGAGGGAAGAATTTCTTCCTAATGTCTAATCTAAATCTACCCTTTTCATTTTAAAGCTGTTACTCCCCGTCCTATCACTGCACTCCCTGACAAGGAGTCCCTCCCCAGCTTTCCCTGTACGAAAAGGCCCCCTTTAGGTACAGGACTTGTTCTAATACATCCATCAGTCATGTTATAACTTACTCACTTGTAACTCCATGAAGAAATCGTATCTGTTAATGATGACGATGTTTTGTGTGTTTTCTTCTTTTAATCGAAGTTCAGCATATACGAGAACAATACAGAGAATGAACACCACTGTCCGCAGTCACTAATGCTTTTTTAGCACTTTTCTGCTATGAGAGGAAACTACCTTGCCTTTCCAGCAAAGCCAAATAGTAGGGATTTTAGGAAAAGTCATCATTGTTTATCAAAAGCTTTAGTCTGGTAGCTCTCAACAATGAAAAGCAAGCAACCTTCTACATCCCTTTTCTCATCATGTATGTATTCTGAAGTATTCCTAGGACGTACCTACTGTTATCATTTTGTTGTTTACATCATCAATATGAAATTTACTCTATGTTAATAGAAGGATTTCTACTTGGCTGACAGAAGACTCCAGATGTAGATTCACATCTATGTGTGGAGGGGACATCAGTGTTTACGTAAGCTATCTAGCAGCTTGTGTTTCTGTAGCTTTGTATTACTATCCTTTCTATTTGTATGGAAATTTTACATATTCTGTAACATCTAAGTGCTTAGTTGAGCCACAGCGATGCTTTATGTCTTCTAATAAAACTAGCAGGAAATCCTGCCATTTATATACACATTTCCATTCTACACTAATTCTGTCCTGTTGGTCTATAAGCAAATCACCAGTTTATCACATCACCACTGATGATTTGTACTGACATTAGAACGGAAGCTTAGATGTTTTGGCTTCTTTTACAGTAATAAAAAAGAAAATACCTTTTTCATTGCTACCCAAACCATTTTGTTCCACACTAAACCTGGCTGAAATCATACGAACTAGCACACTGGATCCAGCCAAACGTCTGACTCAGAATCCCATTCTGTGATTTCCTATTCACATTCTTTCTGCCATTCATGACATATAGAGATGCCCTCTTTCTGTGATGAATTATAATTATGCAGTCTTCTTCAGATGGATGCTGTTACCTGCCCTGGTCATCTTTGTTCCTTGCTGATCCTGCTGTGGATGTTGTGAGATGGGATGAACACAGGTGTAGGCAGTACTCTTGTACGTGGAGACCCCATGAATTGACTATTATAAAATATTTACATTTTCTTCCTTACTAGCAATTTATTGATTTTTTTTGGCAATGAAGTGTGTGTCATTTCCAAAAAAAAAAAGATGATAATATATTAAGTAACCTGGATGGTGTAATTGCCCTCCTCATCATTACCTGCTTGTACTGACTGAACCAGGCTACTGACCTCCTTCAGTCATGCAGCATATTAATTACAGACAGCTGTGGTGTAAAATACATGTATTTGTTCTGCTGTTCTCTCCTTTTACTACTATCTGATCTCCTTTATCCACAGTAACCAAGCTCTTGGGTCCTCCTCTCCCCCACAGCAGCGTATCTCAACAGGGAGAATTTACCTCTCTCAGAGCCTGCAAACATATCCATTACCTTTACAATGGGTGTTCTTATGACTTCATTAACCAAAGCTTTTTCTTCAAAAGTGTTAGCTTTAGAAACTTTCAAAGAAAACTAGGAACACTAAAAAAGAGCAAAAGAACTGAAAAACTAAGCTTATTTCAGCAAGCCTCAGGTTCCCCTGTTAAATCATGACTTTTATGGAAAAACAACAGATGCTATAAACTTTTCGGATCATCTGGCTACCTTTTCCTTAAATACACAAGTCTGGTGTTGCATAGTCTGATTTCTATCTAAACATTTATCCTCAAGTGAGCTTGAAGTTATCTACTGCAGTTCTCCCAATTCTGTCTCTGTTTCTCTAATCCATGGAATTTGGTTTAGCTGAGAATCATGAATGATTCAGACTTGTTATTCTGTGCTTTGAGCAGTCCCTCTTTACTGCACATGCATGCGCACACAGCCTCTTCCCAACCTGGCAGCAGTATAGGCAACTTGGTCTGGAGCCCTGCAGAGACTTGTTGAAAAACAAGCTGCATCCAACAGATTCATGTCTTGTACTACGTGTTCACTCTCAGAAGCCTCTGGTATTTTTTCTCTGAAGTCTCTAGACTAAACATTTTCCACTTCTATGTTCCACTGTTTATTTTTCTCAATTTTATCTAGAAAAAAATCTCAGCAACACTGCAATCAAACGGTTATCACCAGTTTTGATCGTTGATTCATTAATGATAACACTTTCAATATCCCTACTCTTAGGCATTCCTTAATGTACAGGAGTTGTTCTTTCATCTTTTAGCCCTTATTTTTGCAAGTGATTCATATTATTTATTTTATTAATTAATAATAATTAATTCATATTTAGTGACAAGAGAATTTCCCTTGCCTTGCACAGTACGTTCACATGAGGAATTGTCTTCTTTATGGTGTGGTATATACAGCAGACTGAAAACATGTATTTATGCTAGGAGTTATCCTTCTTTTTCCAAGAGCTACTGTACCTCACTTAGTGGGGGAATCCTTTCTACTGGTTTGTGTTCTCTGACAACAGCTGCAACAGAACTGTCACGTTACGGAAGTCTTGAGTTTTCACGTGAGTGGGGATTTTAGATTTACACGTTTTGCTAAACGAACGGCGCACGTGAGTTTAGGGGTGGCAAAACTGCCAACACATCTCTTGTGCTTCTGTTTACTTTGTTTACCAGCCAACATAATTTAAACAGAATGAACTTCCTGTGCTATGGCTATATTCAAGTATTTGACTGTAGCTTATTGTTTTTCCTCACAGAACAATTCATAATGCATTGCATTAAAATCTATCAATTCATTGCTTTCACAGAATCATATGAAAACAATTCTACATAATCACAGTTTCTGTATTTGAAAATAATACTGCGTTTTTGAAACTGAAGAGAAAAATTACTTCAGGCCTAGTACTAACATCTAAGCAAAAATGGCTCACCTGTTATCTTTGTTACACAGAAAATAAAGCCAGTTTAGAATGTTTTGAAGTATTTAACTGGAAAGTAATCAAAACATTTTACAAGAAAGGATTGCTTTTAATGATATTCTCCACTGACAATTTTTAAATTTGAATACTTACACCACCAAGAGAGACTATTTGAACAACTCCCAAACAAAATAAAAATGGTTTTCAAAACTACAAATGGTTTAATTTTACAAACAAAATTAATTGAATAAAAAATACTTCAACATATTTTATTTTAAAGATACTTACTCATCAAATTATCTATATTTTTTCTTGAGTTTCCAGTTTGTCCCCTTTCTTAGTCATTCAAGTCATTATGATGTGAATTTAAAAGAGCTTGTAGAACAGGAAGACAATATCCCACTCAGCTGTCATATTCAATGTGATTCCATAAAGCACCAGTGTCCATAGCAACTTATCTTCTAAGGAGATGATTTATCATCAACATCCTAAACATATCTGTTTTCTTCTAAAATTCCAGCACACTCACTAAAATAAAAGCTATTAATAAAGTTAATAAAGGAGTTATTACTGTCCATTTAGAGGGTATATTATTTAAATCATAGGGTGACTCAATAAATCTACCGCCTTAGCAGTAAGAATATATTAATATCACCTCATTTTTACTTTAAATTTAAGGACATACATTTCATTGGAAAAGATCTTAAAAGTACATATTTTAGGACATAAAAATTTGAAAGTATGAGAAGAAATGCTTGTTATAACAGTTAAAAGAAGTCTTCAATTTCTGCAGCCAGAGAGCCAAGAAAGCTATTGATTATGTCCTGAACAACACAACTTGCTCTGATAGAATTTCACTTCCACAAAAATGACAAAGTCAGTAGGTGTAAGTGACAAGACTGCTGTCTAAAACACCGTCCCTTTCCATTCTGTTAATCTTGGTGCAAGGCTCTCAAAAATGTATCTTAAGCTGATGACCATCTCAGCAAGATTTCAAGTGAGTTTTGTTTAAAAAGCCCAGAAACTTATGAAAAGTAAATTGTTGATGCAGCTTTTGAGCTAAAACAACAAAAAACATGAGACATGGTTTGTCGTATCTGCTGTACAAATACATGACATCACAAATCTAGCATTAAACTGGGTCTCAATCTAATAGAATAAACATTTTGCACAGGCACAGCAGCTTGTCTTGCTGGAAAGCTGAACACGATGGTTTTCAACAAGAATGCTTCCATCAGCAGTACCTACAGCTTTGCTGCTATGCAGGCTCCTTGGTTCAAAGTAGGGCAAATGCATTTCACAGTGAAACGCTAGTCATTGCGAGCGCAAAGGTTCTCAAGATGAACAAACTTCTCTTCTGCGTCCTGGAAAATCTCTACAAAGAGGGGGATTTGTCTCTAGTCCCCTCCTTCCTATCAGTCCTTAGTCCTGATACATGTGATATCAGGGTTCTCCACTCTATCAATTCTCAGTCATGTTAGACAGCAAGGACCGGAATACCCTGATTAGTGGAAAAACTGAGAGTGCTATACCTGTAGACAGCAGATGCATAAATGACATTATTAAAAGCATGCTTCAGACCAACTTGGTTACCTCAAAATTAAATTAACAAAACCTGTTTTTCAAGCCTGCTTCTTGCATACCTTCTGTGTATCTAGCATCTCTCCGCAAGCCAAAGCAGAACTGTCCAGATAATGCAGATTTAATGCTGTACCAGACCTAATAGCTACCCTAAAACCTGAAACACTAAAAAACACTTGCGCAGGGACATCCAACTGCTACTACAAGAGTTAGTTTACGCTGGTGGTGTATTTATTCTAGCTCCTTTTGAATCCAAGGTGTCACCAAGCACCTGGGCGTGCTCATGCTGCATCCCTGGGCAATCAGCAAAAATGCCATGACAGTGAAGCTTCTCCTGCATGAAATTAGCTGAGGTCTTAAGGACGTGTGTTTACCTGTCCTGGAAAAGCTGTTAAACTCTTCTAGGCTTGAACTGATGTTGCAGGCAGTAGTGCCGTGTTTACACACTGCTGTAAGAATGGTCCTAACAGAACAACAGACCACATAAAGTACCAGCGTCCCTGTAACCCTACATAACAAATTCACGCACAGCCCGCTCGACTTGCTTAAATGGAACAGAGCTGACTGTGTGCGCCCATGTAAAAGACTCCATGCATACATCCCTCTCTTCTTGCACTATTTCCCCTGTTTCTCTCTTCCTTGGCCCTGCAACTCTTCCTGCATGCCCTGTTCAAAGCCTGCAGATACATTTTAAAAACTTTTCAGTAGGCCAGTGCTATCCTCGTACACTATCGCTGCTCTCCCTGACAGAGCAGGGTACCAGCTCCCGGCAGGACTCGAGCTATCAGCTGTACCCAGGAGGGGGAGGGCTCTGCAGATGCCTCTTCCAGGTCCCTGTGGGGACAGAAGGAGGAGAGCTCCGGGCCCCAGCCCGGGACGCAGCCTTTGGACTCACCGTAGTAGGTACTCGCAGTCATGGACACGATCCAGAAGGCCAAGGAGATACAGATGAGCAAGCTCAGGATGATGATGTTCGCCATCATCTTGAGGTACTCCTTGAAGAAATCCTCCTGGTAGCACGACATGGGGAGCCAGGAGGAGGCCGCCTGCAGGGGAAGCACAAGGCGCAGCGCATCAGCCACACCGCCGCCCCAACCGCCCCGCGGCCGCCGCTCGCCCCCGGCACCTACGGGCATGGCGGGGGGCTGCGCGGCACCACCGGCACGCCGGCGGCGGCGACCGGGCGGCGGCGATGGCCGCCCCCCGCCCGCCACACCGAGCGCGGCCAGCGCCGGAGCGACCCGACACGGCGCAGGCTCGGCGGCGGCGGAGAGGGCAGGAACGAGCTGCGGGCGGCCTCCGCCCCGCCTTCCCCCTGCACCGCCCGGCCACGCCACCGACCTGCAGCCTGGGGCCGCACGGGGGCTGTTGTGGGTCGGGCGCGGTGCGGCCTCGCTGCCAAAAAATCCTCGTGAGGAGGCGAGGGTCACTGCTGCGCTGTGCCGACGGCACCCGCCGCGGCCATCGCGGCCGCTGGGGCGGCCATTTCCTCGCTCCCCGGCGGTCCCGGCGCAGGGCCGGCCTGCGCGGCCGTGTGTTCAGTCTGAACGCAGTATGCCCCAACCCTGGCGTTCATCTACGTGTTAAATGAAAGAAACCTTTGTGAAATAAAAATCCACTTTGCCTCTTTGTGGAATAAAAACGGAGGGATGGCGGTTGATAAGGATGCGAGCATTTTGATGAGGTTTGAAACCTGGTGGAGCTCATTGCAAAGTTAATTAACGCAAGAAAGAGAGACTCGAAACACTACCCAAATTCAGCTTGGAATGAAAACAAGCCAAACCTGCCCATTAGCTTTTCTGAGGGCATGCTAGAATCGCTTGCAAAACACTTGAATATAAATAAAGAAGCTAACACGAGTTATTAGAAGGACTCCACAGCTCCCTCTTCCACACCTAAGAGGCTTTGTGAACAAAGCACAGAAGATGTGAAGCTCCAGAACTTTTCAAAACCCCTCCCTTTCTTTCCTTTAATGCTGCTACCTATGAAATAAGATTTTAAGCATCTCAGAAGAGAATTTTGATGTAACACATTCAACATTTGTTCTGTGGAAAGCAGACTAAAAAACCTTAAAGCTTACAAACACCCGCACAGATGAGTCATTTCATGAACATCAATAACTTCAGGTGCTTATTTTCACAGAATTGAAACAGCAGCAGAATATTTAATTATTCAGTGAGCGGCTGAGTAATAGGAAAAAGTTAATTAAAATATATTTTACATAGAACAGGTAGCACATTTAGTTACGGGCTTTGGTTGTCTTTGAGGAACAACAGAAGTTCTTAGGGTTGAAAAATCTAGTGAATAATCTTCATTTAAGACGTGATAGTTTACCTACTGGATTTAGGAATATTTCTGGCTCATTAACACCTGATTCATCTTTGAGGCATGTTCTGTTGCTTTTCGTTCAGCATCTGCAGTAAGTTTCTAACAGGATGAGCACACAGTCCACCTTGTGGAGTCTTTTTCAACAAAAGCTTACAGTTTTGTGTTGTTATGAATGAAACATTCAGTTATCACTTGGGGCTTCTTCCTCAGATGTTGTCTAAACTAGTGACCATATTCTGTAAAGGCCTACAGATAGTTGATTTTATCTGAAGAGAAGTAGGCCCGTTCCAGAGGCTAAACACTTGGGTATTTACAGTGTATTGGCTGTAGGCAATTAGAGCCAAAACTTGGACCAGGTGCCTTGGACAAAGTTGAACAGACTTCATCTTTTTTTCTACTATATTTATTGATAATAATGACTGGGCACACCTGATTTTTCTCTGAATTAAAGATCCTGAAAAGATTAATACTAATGTAGTAGAATTGACTTTGGTATATCTAGTCTGCCATTTCACCTTTAAATTTTTCATTAAACCTCTATCAGAGATCTGGATTTGAAATCCTGGGATGAGTAGGCAAACTGCTTTGTAAGAACAGGACACCTTTTGAAGGATAACACCAATACAACATTGCTTAGATGCTCCTGCCATCTAAGTTAATGACTTTTGATCAGAGCAAGATCAACTCTATGTAGACTGGTGGCTGAACAAGTAGCTGCTTGTTCAGCTGTAACCAGCTCCCATAAATGTGTTCATTCAAACACACTGTTAACTGCAGTAATGCTTTATTCAATTTATTGCTTACGTTTTGTTTTCTAACCTGTTGTATTGCGCTTATGTGGCAAGGTTTTGGTAGCAGGGGGGCCGCAGGGTGGCATCTGTGAGAAGAGTCCAGCAGTGGCCCCATGTTAGATAAGGGCCAGTTTCAGCTGGCTCCAAAAGGGACCTGACACTGGTCAGAGCTGAGCCATTAAGCAAAATTGATTGTGCCTCTGGGAAAGCTTATTTAAGTAAGGGAAAAAGTGCTGTGCAACAGCAGCTAGGAGGGAGGAGTGAGAACCAGCCCTGACAGACCCCAAGGTCAGTGCAGCAGGAAGGCAGGAGGTGCTCCAGGCACAGAGCAGAAGTCCCCTGCGGCCTGTGGAGAGGCCCCTGGTGGAGCAGGCTGTCCCCCTGCAACCCATGGGTCCCACATGGAGCAGATCTCCACGCTGCAGCCTGTGGAGGAGCCCCGGTGGAGCAGGTGGATGTGGCCTGCAGGAGGCTGCGGCCCATGGAGAGCCCCCGCAGGATCAGGCCCCAGGCCGGAGCTGCAGCCCGTGGAGAGGAGCCCACGCAGGAGCAGGGGGTCTGGGGGGAGCTGCCGCCCGTGGGGGACCCGTGCTGGAGCAGTTTACTCCTGGGGGATGGACTCCGTGGTACGGAGCCATGTGGGAGCAGTTCTTGAAGAGCTGCTGCCTGTGGGCAGCACCCGCAGGCTCAGTTCGGGAAGGACGGCATCCCGTGGGAGGGACCCCTCGTGGAGCAGGGGCAGAGAGTGACTGTGAAGTAGCGGTGGAGATGAAGCATCATGGACTGACTGCAGCCCCCCGTTCCCCTGCACTGTTCAGGGGAGGAAGAGGGTGGATGGGGGGGGAAAGTGCTTTTAGTTTGCTTTTAGTTTCTCACTGTTCTCATCTGCTAACTATAGGCAATAAATTATATTAATCTCCCTATGTTGAGTCTGTTTTGCCCGTGATGGTAATTGTTGAGTGATATCCCTGTCCTTATCGCAATCCTTGAGCCCCTTCCATCATATATTTTCTCCCCCTCTCCCTTTTAGGTGGGGGAGTGAGAGAGTGGTTGTGTTGGAGCTCAGCTGCCCAGCTGAGTAAAACCACCACATCTGTAAGAGACCGATGCTTGAATTTCTGATGGAGAAAAAAAGGTTCTTGCAGGAATCATACAGCCCTCGCTGATATCAGTGGGACTGTACAACTATGTGACCACGATGAATCACAACCCACCAGCTAATGCAAAGAGGAGACATGTTTGCGGAGCTCTAAAGAACCCTTCATCTTCCTTTGTAGCTCCCATACCTGAGCTAAGAAGCACTCTTTAGACACATACCAGATAATTGCCCTTGCTTATTCACAGGCCTTGAATCTTGGCGTAAAGCCACAGCTGCTGCTGCTCTTGGAGTTTACAATAGCAAGAAAAGCAAAACAGAATACAGCTCTCAATGCCTGGCATGGTAGAGGTGATTTCAGTTAGAAATTCAGTAACAACCATGGCATGAATAATGTTGACTTTTACTCCTATTTCAGCTCAGAGACATCTGTGTCATGTGGCCTTGTGCATCCCTCTTCCAGGGTTTTCGATCATATGAAACCTAGATAAGTTCCTGCAGTTGCTTAATATACATTAAGTGTTACGGCTAGAATCGAAAATGAAAGAAACCTGAAATTAGACTTCTATATTTGGAAACTGAAAGAAGTAGACACGTTTCTGAAAGTAACGAGTCTACAGCATTTACTGCTGTTGACCCAAATGCTATGTTTAAAGTCCTGTTTTCTAGATATTGCTCTTTGTTTTTACTAGGTCCTGCAATAAAGATAAATAAATAAATAAATAATAATAATAAAGCAGTTTTAATGGGCAAAAATTAATTTTTTTAAAAAATGTACATCTAGATGGTGACAATAATGTGAATTTAGAATTCACATACTTAAAATACCATCTTGAATCAGTTTCAAGTGTTAAGTCACATGTAATACATGCAATATGTACATTTCATAAACAATATTTACTTATATTTAAAGAAACATTCCCCATTCTTGCTTATATAGCTAAAAAGCTTGATAATTAAAAAAATGTCAAATAACTGTTGCTTGAAAGCTTTTCACTACACTTTCCTATACAAATACATACTTGAAGTAAAAAAATCTGACAAGTTTTTTTTTGAAAAAATCATTAGACTTATAAGCAACCCAGGTATTTAGATGAAGAGTTCCTTCTGACATTGTACCTAGGACTATAGGATGCAAAATACAACCAGCGCAGAGTCTAGAATTAAAAATAAGTATGGTAATTTAAAAGGACACAGGAATGTGAGGTGAGCAAAGGCAGCATGACAAACTGAAGATAATAGCATGCTAATGTACATAGCATGCTAATTAAAATTAACTCTTTCGCATTCATTCTTTTCCTAGGAATAAATTGGAATTCAGGTAATTTGCTGTAATATAGCATAAAATTTCCAAAGTTTCATGAAGATACTTTGAAGCAGCTTTACGTTCTGCTTTGCTTTTCTTCTACTTTTGTCTCTCTGGTATGGTACTCTCCATTTCTCTTCCCTGCTTAAACGTTATTCATGTTTGTGAGGACTCTGTTTTTGTAATGTTGTTCTTTTTTCTTAGTGGTATAAAATTAATAGAAAATGCTGATCTGACCATAGAATAATTCATTACACCTCCCTCAGTAGTCTTTTTTACAAGATAAATATTTTTTATAGTAGAGGAAGGATGAAAGAGAAAGGGAGCTAGCCACTGTTTTTTAGAAGCTGAACAGATTACATTATTAAAAATTTGTTTGGAGACAAATATTGTTTGTCTTATAGTTAATATGACAATGAATGCAAAGGAACCCCTTGGAAGATCTTGATTTTTACTACTTTATTTTTTAACAGCACAAAACCCCACCATATTTAGACATGAACTTTTCTGCTTTAATTTCCTTGTTAACTGTCCACAATATTTTCAATATATATTTTTACTTTCTGTTGTTGTTTTTTTACTATATTTTAAGGGAACCATTTTCCTCCCCCTTTCCCTTTCAGGAGGGGGAGTGAGAGAGTGGTTGTGCTGGGGCTTAGCTGCCCATCAGGGTAAATCCACCACAACTATACAAAAGAGATGTGGATGAATGAGGAAGGATCAGCAGAGTTTCGAGAAAGTGTTGAGAGCTGGCAGCTGAGGCAAATGCTCCCATGGCATCTGGCTCTCTGAAGCACTGAATGAATCCAGGGTGTTTGAGAGCTCTGCCCCATTCGAGAGGATCCTATTGGCATGCGTTAGGTAAAAGCTGCAGGACTTTGAGGTGGTGCAGAGCACATCTGGGGTTAGATGTGTCAAGCCTTTGAGTACATTTGGAGCAAAACTGGGAGGCAAGGCTCCTCCAGGAAGAACCGATCTCATGGCAATGAAAACTGCTTTGAGAAATGAATGCCAGCATATGGTGGATGAGAACAGCCATGGGGGAATGGCTTAGTAGCTCCCCTGTTCTCTATCACCTCGCTAGGTAGAGCATAGTCTCTGTTGACAGAATATTAACTATGCAAGGGAACAGGAGTGGCTGGCTTTTAGATTTAGATAACTTTTAAATGGTATAGAATCATTAAGATAAATACATTTTTAGCCTGTAAAAACACATGTCCTTCCACTTCTGCCTCAACACAAGTGGGTGTAACCTGTCATACATGATGATTTTAATTAGCAGTTTGATCTGTTTAGGCAGACTGGGCAGAAGTGATGGAACTATGCATGGAACATATATTTTCCTGCATAGATCACACTGTTGGATTTAAGATTTTCAGAAGAACTATATCACATTTACCTCTACAATATTGAGTAGGATTGGAGAATTCTGGAAAATACTGCTCAAAGTTCAGATTATTAGTAACGAGGCCTGAATTCTTACAGGCTTGCCAAGCTCCCATTGATTTCAGTTGGAAGTGAGTGCCTGAGTATCTGTGAGGAGCTGTAGTCTTTTAAAGGGAAAATACTTGGAAATGCAGTCCAGAGGAAGGGCAGATGAGGGCTATTAAACTGTTGAGCTGGGTCTTCATATAAAGAAGGCTTCGGGTAAAAAATAAAAAAGTAAATCTGTAGCATAGAAAAGAGGATTGCAAATAAATACTGTGTTTTTCACAGTGGCAGGCAGAATGCTTGAGGAACACTGTTGGAGAAAGGGTGGAGCATGGGAAGAGCCCTCAGGCAGAACAAGAGGTAGGAAAACCTTTGCTGAATGATGACAGCACAAAGAAAAACATCGGTAGGAATGCAGAAGTGATAATATAATGAATGGATGAACAAGTGCAAAGTAGATGCTCCAACACACTTCAACACCGAGAGATTTTTGACTGCAGACATTATAGTTCCATCAAAAAATTCAAATCAAGTGCGTTCACCTCCAAACAGCTTGTTAATGACAGGAATATAGTAGACCAATGTTTACTGGCCTTTACTAGTCATTACAGAGCTAGGCAGAACAAAGATTGAAATTGGGTTTACTGTTCTTGAATGACTACTCCAACACCAGACTACTGGCTCTTCTACAGCCACTATATTATATGAGTTTTGTCCACACTATGTCCTGGCTTCAGGAGTCAGCAAAAATAGCTGGAAATAATGTTCTGATTTTAGTACGTCTACATTTCCCTAAATAATAATATTAAAAAAAAAAAAGTACATAAAATTCCTAAATATTTTTTCCCCATAGAGAAACCACACCAACTGTCAAGTCCAACTGTTTGTTGAATTTATGTTTCACTCTAGAAGATAAAAAGTACACCAGTCTACAATGATGAGCAACAGGGAAATATCCAACTCACATTTCAAATATAATCTCCTTAATAGGATGGCAAACTATACTTTCTTTAAGCAGTTGCTCAAGAACCAAAACACACACGGTGTCCATGTGAAGAGTTTTAAACTAAGACATTTCAAGCAGTTGCTCGTCATGCCTTTATCTGCATCTGAAATAGAACAGCACTGAACAATGCAATGAGCTTTAGCAGGAGTAACTCTGCCAGCATAATCAATGGGTGGTAGTGCTTCAGTTACCAGGTCTCTGGTCAGGGCATGACTTGTACCTCCTCCTACTCGTCTCTTTTCCAACATTATTTCAATTGCTCTAAGCGAGAGATTCCACTTCTCTGCCTTTTCCGTGTGAAGGGGGGCAGGATGCTTTCATAACAAAACAGAGACTTATATAAACTCTGGGATGAACGCTTTGTGGCTGTGCAATGAATGGTGCAATGCCCTTCGAGGCAGTGAAGATGTGTTACACAATGTGCAGACCTGACACAAAACCTCAAGGCAGATGCTGCTAACACCATCAGGCTGATGTAGTTTCTCACTAATTACTATTTTAAAAGCAATCTTGCAGTGAGAATTGCTGCTTTATTAAAGGAGAGATTGGCTCTCAAACCCCAGTTAAATGGATTTATTTTCTTGTCTCTATGTTTTTATTGCTTGTTCCATATTAAATTTCCACTTTTTTTTTTTTTTGTAAGTGCTCCTGAGAAATAAATATAGGAAATGTTATTTTTTATTAGTGACAATTTTTTTCAGAGTGGTAAATCACAAAATGCCTTGGGTTTGGGTTACCCCTACCTTGTAGACACATCTCCTTTAAACCAGGGGATGAATTACACTAGTACTAGTATATCATAATCACTGGACAGACCTGCTATAGGCTACAAAGCCAGCTTTCACTGAGCTGGTAAAGACACATAGCAGAGAAGCACAGATGACTAAGGCACTGTCCCTGATAGTACATTTTGCTTAACCTGCCTAAGCCATGACAGTTTGCACCGCTTTAGATGCATGGATGAAAGTGATACAATTCATATTTCCAGTGATAAGGAAGATCATTTCAGTTGAATTATCTAATGAATACTGATGTGCTACCGGTAGTTGTGATAAAAACAAAAGGTAGTCACCGCTTCTCACATTATTGAATGTAGTCTTCATTTTTATTTGTTTCAGTTTATTAACATTAGAGGTACAACAGAGGTTACTGTTTATGTACAAAATTCAGGTCTGACTAGGGAAATACACAAAAATAGCTTTCAAAACTCTTTTTTGCAGTTATATATCCTTCATTTAAATTTATAATCCATTATATAAAATCTAGTGAAGCATGCAAAATGCCTCTTAAATCAATTTCAAAGCAACTTTATTTCACTGTTTCAGGTTACTAAAAGCATAAGTTAGCAGAAAATTTACTATCAAAAGCAAACTGAGTTTTAAACGGAATGATTTATGGTATGAAGGCAGTTGTAGTATAACATTATGGCTGAATGTTATACCACAACAGAGAAGCTGGAACATCAATTATGAAGATACACATGCTTTGCATTTCTGTAGCAGTTAAATCAGAAGTTTAAAAAGCTTCACAAACATTACATTCTGCCAAAGTTTAAGGGAGGGGAATAACATTGCTAAATATGTTGTTCCAGGTCACATGGGAAACTGAATCAAGAAAAACATGAAACCAGATGATCTGCCAGTTCTTTCATACGCAATGAAACATTATATTTATTGTTTTATTAAACATTTGTAAAAGATGCTGTGAACCCTAACCAGAGTCTCTGGATTCTTCAATAAAATCCATGATAATTGTGCTTCAACTTTTACCTCTGTAACTACCAAAGGAACTAGAAAGTTCTTGAGGGGATTATCTACCTTCAGGGTGTACCTGGATTCAAACACACAGCATTATGACCCTTCCACGCATCTCAGTTATTTTAAAAGCCTTGTATTAATGTGGTCTCGGGACACAGAAGACCCTACACATCAGTAAATATGTACTTGTTACAGTACATCTGAAAAATTATATGTTGCATTGTACCTGGACAGTTCAGAGTTTTCTGTTAAACCAGATACATGTTATTTATTTAGAGAGACATGTTGGAGGATAACACATTTGTTAAGTGCAATACAGATTTAGCCACATTTTGCAGATAGACAAAAGCAGCAGGTTCTCTGTGGCAACAAGCTGCATTTCAGAAGATACACTCTTTAATAATGAACAAGTTTTCTGTCACTAAATACTCATGCAAGGACAATCCTTTTGATTTTGTCAGTGCAGAATTTTAGTGCTGGTTCACCCGGGACAAACACCTGCACGTCCAACTTTAACCTCTGCTAGATCTGAAGACTTTTTCACTTTAGGAATTGTACATTTATGTAAGAAATGCAAAGAATTCCTGAAAACAAAACAAAAACTATAGAGTAAGGAGCAAAAGTTTTGCCTAAACAATGTGGCTATAATAATGCGTTAAAAAGTTAAGCAGAAATATCCCTTACCTTTCAATACTTCTGCTCAGTCCAGATTCAGCAGAAGTTGCATAGAACAAATGTTTCAAAAGCAAGATGAGTTCAAGTCCTACGACAAAAAAATAGCGGATTCTCGATATTTTCAACAACTAAAGTCTTATCAGAAGCAATATTCAACTGCCCATTCTGCTTCTTTGCTGTGATAATTTGTCCACGTTCTTTCAGTCACAAACAGCAAAGTGATACGACAGCAACTCACCCAGCCACGAAGCAGATCAGAAGTGGAGAAATCAAGAAGCTAACAGAAAGGGTGGAGCCCAACCCACTGCTCTCACACCAAGGCAGCAACAATTAAGGGATTTCTTTTCTTGTTCTTCTGACTTCAGAGATCCACCCAGTGTCATAAATTGGTATTGAAGTTGCAGGGTGCCCTATCAGTGCACAAAACACTCCAAGGTATCGTTTCCATTGTTTTTATCTCAGAAAAGGTTGTATTTTTGACTACCACCCCCCATACCTCCACAGTGCATTCTTAATTTGCTAAAGGAGCCTGCATATACTCCCTAGCATTGTCATAACAAAGATAAACAAAAGATGATGCTCTGCTTTTCCACATACCTCTGAGATATTTCAGTTTTTGGAAGTCTAGGACATCACCATAACAACTAGAGGTTATCTCATGGCTGCCAAGTCTTCCTACATTTGGTATTTTTTCTTGATGACAAGTGTCTACATCTATCCAGTGTCTACTGGATAACATGAATGCAGAAAGGAAAACTGCTTGAATTGAAACAAAATCTCAGAAGAAATCTGAAGACAACATAAAATGAATACTTTTAACATCTTGATTATTTTAGTAGAATGGGTCATGATTTTTAAAATATATTTTGTATTCTTCTATCTCGAGACATCCATCCTGCTTTTATGAGCCTCCCACGTGTGAGTCTGTTTAGCTACCTACAATTTATTTTATATGTTTGATTTCTTTTACATCAGGTACTGATTAGTTGTAAGCTGGAGCTATCCCAGTCTTTCCGAACAAAGTATTTGTGTAAAAAACATTATTTGCCAAAAATTTCAAACTCAAATGATATTTTGTCAAAGGCTTTTGACAAAAAGTGCTTCCTCTTGCAATTGAGGAATTGAAAGTCAGCACTACCACACAGAAGAGCTTTTGATTTTTTCTTTTTTTCCTGAAAACTGACTTTACAGTTTCACTGGACAATGCTCAGATCTTAGCTCCTAGATGTAACTAGTAATGAAAAGTGCTCTATACAAACAGGCCAATAGTACCCGCTGACTGAGTTAAGGTACTAAAACTTTTGCAGAAATGGTTAATGTTATGATGTTCACTGATTCATTGTCTTAGGATCTTAGGACACTCATGTTGTATATATAAAAGTTATGTTTACCCTATAGAAGCCACTCTCTTCCTATTAATTAATGCAAGGAAGTGTTCTGTGTGCCCTCTGTGTAGTCAGTCAACATTAGGCGAACTGAACCAATTGGTAGAAAAATTTTTCTTTGTCCATTAACTACGACAGAAGGCCTTGATGATAAATGTATACTGCTAAATAAATAAACAGGACTTGGGAGCAGCTCAAGCACTTGACCTCTCCGTAACCCACACTGCTTAATTGCAAATTTATTCTCCAGGAGTAGTTGGACTGTTCTGACCAGCTTTTTCCAGGAGGTCCCCTAGAGACCGGGCTAGTCTTGAGCACCAGTTGCCTTTGAGGCCAGGAACTGGACCCAAGCCCACTTATTTAGCAGTATGGAGCCTTCTGTACTTTAAGTTAGTTAGGGCCTTTGTGAATGTCATCACTGTCTTCTTCTGTTTTCTTGCATTGTTAAAGATGTATCCTGCCAAGTGAAAGTTCCTGAGCTTTCCTGAAGATAGAGTAAACAAAATGTTTTCAGAGCTGGACAAAGCAATTCAAATTGTTTTATTTTCCTGCATATTCATAGTTCATATTAGGCTGAAGAATAACAGTAAACTGCTGCAACTAAAGCTGAAAACATTGTCCTGGCACTGAGGTTCATGTCATACCTATTTGCATACAGATTCAATTTTCCAGGAGTGTAGTTCCTACACTTTTCACAGCTACCACCTGGAAAGTAACATGCACACTCCTTTTTGTATTATAACTTATTGCGAATATACTTTTGAAAATTTAGCTCCTTTCTTGGCACATTTAACAGTATGGCACTCAGGCAGCTTGGTGGAGCAGGTCCAATGGGATGCCTTTTTCAGCTGGTATGAAAAGAAAAAAAAAAGAAAAAAGAGAAAAGAAAAGAAAAAATGTATGAATGGTATGAAAAGAAAAGAAAAAGAAAAAGAAAAAGAAAATAGTTGCTTCTGCTGCTTTTTTTGATTGAAAAAATCTGATGCTTTTTTTTGATTGAAAAAAAAACAAAACAACAAAACAAACTGATATTCTGGTCCTGCATCATCTCTTAATTCTTGCTGTTCCTCACCCTGTTACATCCCTCCTTTTAGAAGGGAAAGCCCAGCATATTTCCAACTCACAATTAATTGAGAACAAAACCTACTCCTGTTAGCAGCCAGCATTTCTCTTCTTTGCTGTCCTGCCCCTTCCAGTGGAGACCCACATGACTGTTTCGCTATGACAGAACAACTCTGAACACCCTGATCTCAGAGGTGTTCCCCTACAGAACCCACACGTTATCCTTTTTCTAGATGGGTCCTGTCCCCCTGGCTCCTCCAGGCATCTAGCTGCATGGCGTGCTGTCTGCACTTCCACCAGTGGTCTAGAAGCTTATTTATTATTGCCAACCCTCTCTTTGGCACAATTTGCTGATCTTGTTTCTCTGACTCGCGCCTTGTGCACGAGGGCAATCAGCTACTCTTTACACTGGTTCCTGATATGCCTCTGGGGTTGTGCGTGACTGTGGGCAGCTTTGAGAACAGTGCAACTGCTTAACGTTATCTTGTGCTCCTGTTCAAAATGGCTGCTATGCTGAAGGTCTGCTGCAAGCCCTCTTCCTTTCAGTAATAGTACAATGCTAAACTCGTGTTTCTCCTTATGATGATATCACATAAGAAAATGCCTTAACTGATCAATCAGCAAGGAGAGCAGGCCTTTCTGGCCTGCAGGCTCCTGAACCTGTTCTCACCAGCCTTATCACCACCTGCTTTTCTTTTAAAACTATCTATTTTACAGGACCTGCCCTCGGGAGATGAAAATGCAGGCTGGCTGGGCCTGCCCATTACACCTCAGTTCCTTGTGGCATTCCCAGGACAGCTGCCTGGCAGCACCTCAGGTTTCCTTCCCTTCCGTTGCTGGTGTGACCCACACACTGGGTTTGATTAGAGTAGTACAACAAGATTGGTTTGCTCCACATTTCTCAGGTAGCACATAACTGTACTGCAGTCCTAGTCCTGTTCTCCTGTTCGTTTGGTCTACGGTGTTAGGCAAAGGGTTCAAACCAAAGGTGTAGCACACCCAAAACCACAGAGTCCCGTTGTGGATTTGTAAATGGATTTTATACAGATGCCCAACTGCTGTAACTACAAACACAGTCTTGTACTCATAAACAAGTTCTCATGATGAGTAGAGGCCTACCTCTGCAGACATGCAGATGCTACTGTCACCAAGAAACTCTTGAGAGAACTCCTCAGTTCAAAGTGCCCCTCAGACTACGCGGTAACTGAGGGACTAATTTCCCAGGAGAAGTTGCCCAGATGGTCTGTAAAGCCTTATGGTTCCAACAGCATTTACATTGTGGAGCTGTTGAAAGGAAGAATTTTCATTTAACTAGACTGTCCAAAATTTGCAAAGAAGCTGACCTTAAACAGTCAGATGCTTTACCATGGCCTCAAGAGCCCTGTGAATAAAAAATGTGCACTATCAACTTGTAATATTTCAGTGGGTAAACCCATAAGGTTCCTGCACACCCCACATAGGCCACTTCATCAATCCAAGCTACAGATGACTAATGTTATGTGGAATTATTAGAAAGCTCTCATGAAATGTATGAGGACTATTCACTTGCAGGTAAAAGAAGCCCTTCTAGAAGCCCCTGAACTGTGGCACTCTTGGGAGCCCAGAGACTTGGGTCTACACTGAGGTGACACACAGATGACTGAAGATCAACAGAATGGAACCCATAAAGGCACCCTGTCCTCTAAGAGTCAAGTCTCTATATCACCACATGAACTATAAAAATACCGTTCTGTTGGTTTACCATGATGGTAAAAACTTAGATGTTGTGAAATGTTGGGTGTGTTACAGTGTCCCTCATCACTCTAATGAAGGTGTCCCCATGCATCCTACAGCATGTAATTCATCGGTATAAAGACAAGTTTGGAATCCCCCAGGGCAGAAATTACTTGTTCAAGATTATCCCTGAAGACAATAAATGGGAACTGATCTGAGTTGAGTCAATACATGTAAGCATGAAGCTCCAGCTCTGCCATCCACCTGGGACTGGATGCACCTGAGAACAGTTGCTATGTGAAAGCAAATGCAACATACTACATGGGGCACAGTAATTGTACCCAAACTACTAATTCTTAGAATGATACTAGACAGTTATTTGATAACTCACTAAACTGTGAGTTCAGCTCATCTTCTATACCTACTTCCTTGGGAGCCTGTTTCATTCACGGTATGTTTGCATTCCCTTGGCTCTCACAGGACCATGTTATATAGGGTATGTAACCCCAGCTATTTGACATTTGTCATCTCTTCCCTCTGAATATTATCAGAAAAGGCAAGCTAACTCACAGCATGAAAATTTGGGGGCTATTATGCTTCCCATGCATGAGGTGGCAAAAGCCATTTGCTAGCAAATTGGTAATATTGGCAAATTTAAAGCAAATTGGTAATAACACTGCAGACCCTTTTTACCAAGTAACAACTGAGATGACTGGTATCTGTACAATCAAAACAGATTAAAATTTGGCTTTATGCTGGCTCATAAGGGTGAAATACACATTGTAATTGGAAAAGACTATTTTAGCTACATGACAGACAACTCCAAAAACATTTGTGATTTGAGTGAACACATTAAAAAAGAGGCAGCCAAAGCAAAACAACCCAATAATTGGAATGTGTGGAACTGGTTTGAAAACATAAAAAAAAAAGTAGGGTTTCTAGGTTAAAAAAAAATAAAATTGTATAGTATTTTATTCTTATTACTACTACTGGTTGTATTGTATGTGTTTATTCAAGTAATCCTCTGTATGGTAACACTGTGTATTAAGAAATACAGAGGTACTGCTGTAACCACACTAATTCCTGCCTTGCAAATGGGATTTGTGTACCTTGACATGAAATGAACAGAGGTGGAAAGAGGAGAAATCCAGAAGCTGATGCTGGCATATGCCTAAGTCCAGAGGCAAGGACAGACAAGACAGCAAGGTCGTCAGTAGAAAAGCCATGAGTAAGACACCTGCATCTTGTCTGCAGCACCCCGGGGGTCTCTAAGGATTGTGAGAGGATGAAGTCTCAGATGGGGGAAGGTGGCAGCCGGCCTCCCTAGGCTTAAAAGTTTGTCAAGGACACAGCAGTGTGACAAGAGAGATAAGCTGAACAGATGTAGGTTGAGGCCCCAGGGTTGCAGACAGAGTCATGAGGAACACATTAGTCAAGCTGCTGTGACAGTCTCCTCCTGTGCAGATGCTGCTCTGTCACATCAGGCCCCTAGCTACGCAGAATGTATCTGCTGTAAATGTATGTATTTTTGTTTTAAGTCAGTTTGTATCAACAGAGGGCTGAACCTCTGGTGCTCTGTGCTCTCTGCCTGAGCTATAGGAATAACATACTTCTGCCTGACCTGAACCTGCGAAATAGACTGCATATTTATTCAGTGACACCACAGAAAGAGTGATTTACTTGAAAAGCATTTTGTCAAAATACACAAGAAGTGGGGTGATACGTTCTGCAGTATTTGCACTTGAGAAATTACTACTTATGTAACATGTGGAATTCATGTAAAGTGAGATGACAAGTCATTTATTTCCCAGCTAAAGAAACGCAGTCTCAGTCAGACAGACTCACAGTTATGAAGGACAGGTTAAGAAGAAAACCCCTTGTCAAAAGGAGTTACTTATTTTTATCCTTTTATCTTTATTTTTATGCTACGCCTCCAACAGCTTAAATCTTCACTCATGACCAGTACAAATAAATAATTATCCTCTTATGACCCTGCTGCTGATTGCTTCATTGCCTCCATCCAAAAAGTTCTTTAGTAAAGGCTCCTTTTACTGTTGCAACAGCTAACTTCTTGTGTCCAAGACCAGTTTTGTCATCCTTCGCTCTGAGTATATGCTGTAGGAAATACTACTTTAAAAACGTTCATATTGAGGACTATTAAGAACTGAGAAAGACTACAGAACGTGATAACATATTGCCTCTAATTGTTTCCACAGTGCTTTTAACAGATACTGCAAGTTCATATAGATGAAAATGCTATAGCACGCTTTCACTTGCCTCATAAGAAAAAAAGTCTCCTGTGAAGTTGATGTGAGGTTTATATTTTTCACTTCTTTCTCATTCCAACATTTGACATGCAACCCATGGCAGTATTTACATTTGATAGAAAAGGTACACTTGATTATATTATTTTAAAGCATGCTAATTTGCACTCTTAGTTTCAGATTTTCTCTTTTAAATATTCGGGTAAGCAGTTAGGAAAAACGTGAAAATATCAAAATATTGGAAATGGTTGTGTTTAATCATCTCTACATGTATTTGTATACCTATCAAATTGTAGAAAAAGACCACAGACATTTGTTCTGGGAAATAGTGCGAACATGACATTGGCTGTAGCAACCATGTGCCATAAAAAACAACTCTCTTATCTGGAGAGGAATCCAACTATAAGATATTTTTGTTTAACAAAATTACATGCATATGTTAAAACAGAAAATGAAATAAAAACACTACAGAATATTTCTATTTCTGTATATAGATCAACCATGATTACATGTGTACACAATTTGAAGAATTAAAGAAAAATAATTATCCCACTACAGGATAAAATACACTTTATTCACTCACTGTGGTCTTTGGTGTTGACCTAGATATATTACTTTCAAACTCAGCAGAAAAAAACTCAGCAGAAAAAGCCTACAGTCATCTTTGCCTTAAAGAGGGCATGAGTTATGTGTTTAAGTTTCTGACCTTGCTTGCTTACTTCTTCTCAACATGACATTAATTTCTATGAGTCCTTGCAGAGAGGCTTGTGTAGAGTTTCAAGTGCCAATGAAGGAGTTCCTCAGTTTTAAGTATCAGGGGATAAAGGAATGGGCATTGATGTAGAAGAAATTGCAATTCTTTCTAGGAACAAACAACAAGAAGTTAACTTCCACTTGAGTATGTGTATTCCATCTAAAATTATCAGCAGCAATTATTTTATGTTCCTAAAAATAAAGCCACTTCCAAAAGAAAAAAAAAAGCCTCTTGTATGTACTTAACGAGACTGAACTCACAGAACCACGTCTTCTACCAGACACTATTATAACCTCATGGAAAAACTTGAAATCACGTTTTAACATCTCCCAGATTTTAAAGTCTTTATTAGTAACTGATAGGCATTGAACAATTGAACGGTTGCAAAATGTCATTTTTTTCTCCTCACTGAGTGATGGTTGTGAGTGAATGGTTGAGAGCTTATCAATATGGCTGATACATTTTTTAGTATTAACTCAGCATAGGTATCAAAAATAAAGATTAGAGTCTACTTTCTGGTTTGAAAAGCTTTTATAGTTTTCTGTAAAATATCTGATTTTTATCTCATACCTCATACAAGCATCTCCTATTTTTATCTTGTATTTCTAACTCATCCAAGGAAAGATTTCTTAAGGTATTTGAGATAATTTGCTCAGATATATCTCATGGTGAAGTATTACTTGATTTAAAGCTTCTCATGAGACAAATAATTTCTATCTATCAGTGTGCAGCTATGCCTTCTATTTGAATATAATTCTTCACTCTTTTTCTCAATCTCACTGTCTCCTCTCATTTGTCCTTCTTTTTACATTCGCATGTGTTTTGAAGGTATTAACTGAGTTCAGTAAGAACTTATTTACACTTAATGATTATTTTGAAATTGGATGTTCCTTCTTAGATATAAGCCTCTAAGCTTCTTTCTTAGGAAGATTTATTCACACAGGTTTCTATAAAAAAATAATAAAAACATGCACACAGAACAGAAATATGCTAGGAAACAACTACAAAGCAATGTGAAATTGCAATTTGCACAGTGTCAAATTATGGATCCACCTAACAATCCTCAGAAATTCAAATATAATGTAAAATGTTTAACTATTTCTGTAAAATCCCTTCATCATAAAATTTAAGCCCCCCAAACCCGTGAAGATATGTTTAACAGTCACATACTTTGCCCTCACTCGTTTCCCACAGTTTCTAGCCAGTTCATGTTTTCTTAAATTAGAAAAAAGTAAAATCTTCATTGTTTACATAGAGCCTATCATATTTAAAATTATGATAGTTGAGTACCAAGAAGAGAACAAACAATCAAACAAAGGGCATTGAACTCCCTTAGTTCCTGAAAAAAAAATATTGTCGAATCTTCTTTTTCAGATGGTTAAGTAACTCAGGTAGAAAGTTATAATACAGATCGCATAGTGGTGGTGAATAAATTCAGCACAATTGTTAGATGAACTCTGAACATATGGCAACAGTCAATGAAGTGGGACCACCACGTGAAGTTAATTTCCCATAAAGCTGCTACTTCTGCGCCACTACCTTAGTTTTGTAAGCATTTTCCTTCCCCTCCTAAAAGATGCTGATACTAATAGCCTTCTGGTGTGTGAAAACACTTAGGAATAAAGTTAACTGCAGAGTAAACTGGAACCAGATATATGCAAAATCCTAGGATGCCCAACCAAACAATGTTTGCTGTGAGGGAAATTTCTGCAGCTTATCATCACTAGATGTGGTGAAATCGAAACATTTATAACTACAGCAGATCAGATTTCAGACACAGAAATCTGACACTGCTCCAGATACCTTGCTTGACCTACAGCTGCTGTTTCAGAACGCTTTCAGTATGTCTTACTCTGTTCTAAACAAGGCTTCTCCTCCTGCCCAGGAACGTCATCACTGCTCGCCTGACAACACCCAGCTATGAGATGAAGCCCTTGAAATGCACACGTAGTAGCACCAGAATACTCAACCTTAGAGAAGTCTGATAAAAACACGTGGTACCATTTTATTAATTTTTATGTAACTGTTTTTCACTCTGAGATGCTCGCTTTTTACTTCTGCCGTGGAAACTGGTAGGGCCGACCTGAAGAGGCGAGCCTCCCAGAAACCTCTGAAGAGCACAGCAGCTCAGCCCTGGGAGGGCAGGCGGGCAAATGGCGCCCAGGCGGATGCTGGACACCGCCAGGACACCGGCTACCGCTCCTGCAGAAGCCTGCACAACCCAGAGGCAGGCAGGGCACAGGCCCCACCAAGGGAGAAAGGACACCCGCGGGGCTGCCGAGGGAAGCCACCACGCAGCTCGGCACCCGCCCTCCCCCTCCAGCCAGCGCCCTTCCCTTCCACAAGATGGCGGCCGGTCCCCCCCCCCTTCTCCTTCACCAACATGGCGGACCGAACCCCATTGGCTCCAGCCCCCCGCCCCCGAGGGGGGGGGTAGGCTTTCCCTACCCCCCCCTCGGGGCCGAGAACTACATCACCCAGAGACCCCCGCGCGGGTGTTTCCCCCCCCCTCCGCACCCTCCCCGCTCTCTCAGCCGTTGCGCAATCCGGGCGCTGTCTCGCGAGAGGGCCGCGCCGGGCGGGCGGCGGCAGTCGGCGGCGGGGCGGGGCGGGGGCGAGGTGCGGGGCTGCGCTGCGCAGGAGCCGCCGTCGCTCGCGCTCCGCCTGCCCGGCACCGTTGGCCTGGGGGCCCCATGGCGGCCGCGGAGGCGGCGGCCGCGCCCGCAGAGGCGGCGGCGGCGCTGGATCCTAGCGGGCTGTCCCCGAAGGAGGAGGGCGAGCTGGAAGACGGCGAAATCAGCGACGACGACAACAACAGCGGCGGCGGCGGCGGCGCCGGGCCCTACGGCGGCTCCGAGCCCGGCGGCCCGGCCGGCGGCGGCAGCAGCAGCAGCAGCAGGCCCTACTCGAGGCGCCGGCCGCCCCCCGGCCTCCGCGGGGGCCTCTCGGTGTCGTCGTCCGCCCGGCGCTTCCCCCGCTCCCGGCACCAGCCGCCGCCGGAGATGGGCCACCTGCACGGGCACGGCGGCTACCGGCCCAAGGACTCGTTCCGCTCCCACCCGCCGCCGCTGCCGGCGCCGCGGATGCCGCCGGGCCCGCACCCGGAGAGCGGCCCGCGGCTCTCCTTCTGGGAGCGCAGCCACAACGCCCTGGACCGGTTCCGCTTCCGAGGCCGGCCCTACAGGGGCGGCTGGCGCTGGGGCAGGAGCCGAGGCGGCGAGCGGGGAGGCAACCCGCCGGGGAGGCCGCCCGGAGGGGGAGGCGGCGCCGGCTTCGGCGGCGGCCAGGGCTGGAGGGAGCCCTCGCCTCGCAAATGTATCCTTCGGAGCGGGGGGCGGCGCTGCCAGACGTGGCCCAAGGCTCTGGGGAAGGAGGAAGGGAGGGAGGGACCCGTGGTGGGGACGGAGGGAGGCTCCCCGCCTGCTGGCAGGGGCTGCTGGCAGGCAGGGCTGCTGCTGGGAGCTGCCTTAGCGAAAGGGGGAAAGCGTGGCCTGAAACAAAGCCTTAGCCTGTTGGGTCCCGGGGCCTGCTTTTCTAACCCCAAATTTCTAGCCCTTCTGTTAGGAAGCGGGCTCAGGCTTTGGCGAGGCACTTTGAGCGGATATAATTACAGCGGAGTTGCTGTAAAACGCTAAGCTTGTTAATTTCCCTTATTGGGCAACGAAGGATCCGCTGTTTTTTTTTTTTCATTTTCGCTTACAGGCCTGTAGAAGTTGCTACGCATAGCTAAAGACAGCTTTACAGCCAAACCTCACTTGACACAGGATTCTGTGCGCAGAGTGCGTTTCCTGTGGGAGTTTGGGTAACGTGGGAAAGCCACGTTTCTCTGCAAAGCCATACTCTGTGTTTCTTGGAGGGTGTTCTCCTCTGATCGCTCCTAGAGAGCTGATTAGGTAGTTTTGAACCCTTTTAACACTTTCTTCTGTTAAGAGTGGGAACTGCAAAAGTGCTGGAAAAAGCTCCTCTCATTTTCCAAGACAGAGAAAAAACAACTCACATGAAACATAACTTAGGGGCAGCGTGGCACAGAAACACAGCCGTTTGCCTAATGGAAAACAGGCAAATATAAAAATGGAAACCAAAAATGTTAAGCAAGAGAAATAGTGGTTAAAACTAATACACTGCTTTGTTGTCCACTGTACCAGTAGTTAAAGGATGTGCCTTGTTTTCTTGGCTGTGCTGGCAGTCCCAAAGAACAGGGATTTTTTCCAACTTGTGACGGGATTTAAGGCTTTGAAAGCTGATCATTGGAGCCTTGTGTTACTTTAGATCCTAGATTATTTATCAGTGTCAACTGTTTTTCTTTTGGAGTGGGGACGGAATATGTAAACCAGCGATAAAGAGCTATTTAATCTCACCTCATGATGTTAGAGCATTATCACTGAAGTCTTCATAACTCTTAATTTGAGGATCATTTCTTGAGAGGCAATGTGTGAAGATGTGATTTGCCCAAGGTCACGTAGTAAGATGGTTCTAGTGCTGAAAGTGGATGTTATAGATCTCTTAATTTGCAGGGTTGCTCTAAGCACCAGAAAATGGTTACTTTCTGTGGAATGAGTAATTTGCAGGGCCAATCTATTGATCATCTTAAGCAGACCTTGCAATGCTTGTTAATACTGATACAGTCTCCTTGTATGCTCTAATTAAAAGAACATTCAGAAACTGATAATTCCACTTTCAAACCAAAAGCAGCAAAGGGGAGAATCTTTTATCCCTAATACTTGAGATGTACTCTTCTGCTTAAACATTACAGGCAGTTTAATAATGCTATTTCTCCTTAATGAGTCACATTTGGTTATTTGTGGGTCATATAATTAAGGAAGGCCCACGATTTACTCTCTAAAATACAATTCTTTCTGTATTTTTCATATCCTTGCCATCTAAAAGATTTGAATTAGAGTATTCCTAAATACTAAGGAACCTCCACGTTGCTAATATTAATGGGGTAGGGGTGTAGTACATTGGCACGTGACTTCAGAAGAGACCTTCGTGTGAAGTGGTGCAGGGAAGCTTGTGATCTGGAGTGGTATTTGGAAGTCCCCAGGGAAAGTGAGAAGTTTAAAGGTGTGTTAACAGAGAAGTAATGTTTTTTTTTTTCTTTATCAGTGGAACTGGTACTTTGTGTGTGCTATGTAGAAGTATAAATAAATCAGCAACATGGTGGGGCACTTAGAGAATTCTTTTTACTCTTCTTTGGATATTATCTTTTAATAGGTTTATCTTTATTTCCTAGCAACTTAAATGTGAAGCTATTGGATGGGCGTTCTGCAGAAATTCATATGTAGAGATTTTTGAGTATGAAACATGAGACCAAAATATGACTTTTTTGCTGATGAATTCTGAACCCTTCAGAGGTTTCTTTTTTTACATTTTTTCTTCTAACCCCAGTGTCATCAGTTGGTCTCTTGCTTTTGGTTGTAGGATGAAGGCTCTCGAGTGTCGACTGAAGAATAAGTGTTGTTTTAATGCATTCCTGACTGCCTCTCATAGCATTCCACCTACTCTTGCATTCTATGTGTACAGCTATGTATTAAAAAAACAATCAACCAACCAAAAAACTCTTATCTATGAAACACTATCATGGTTTAACCTGGTAGGCAGCTAAGTACCACACAGCAGCTCAGTTGTTCCTATTCAGTGGGGTGGAGGAGAGAATTGAAGAGGGTAAAAAATGTGAAAATTTGTGGGTTGAGATAAAAGAGTTGAATAAACTAAGAAAGAAATGGGGGAGGGAGGAGGGGAATTGATGCAAACTACAACTCCTCACCATCAGCCAACTGATGCCTGCCCCGTCCTTGTGCAGCAGCAACTCCCCCATGCCAGGAAATTCCCCCCAGTTTGATCATTCAGCACAATGGCACATGGTATGGGACATCCCTTTGGCCAGCCTGAGCCAGCTGCCCTGGCTGTGTCCCCTCCCAGCTCCTGGTGCACCCCCAGCCTCCCCACTGGCAGGGCAGCGCGAGAAGCTGGAAAGTCCTTGGCTCTGTGAGGGCACTGCCCTGCAACAGCTAGAATCAGTGTGTTATCACTGCATTTTCACCCTGACTCCTAAACGCAGCACCATACCAGCTGCTATGAAGTAAATCAACTCTATGGCAGCCAAAACCATGACAAACACCAAATTTCTGATTAATACCTTTTTGGAAGCTTCGTCAATTTCATTATTCCAAGCTCAAAAAATATCTCAAAATTTGGTATTTTTACCCAATTCAAGATGACTACAGAAACTATTTATAGATAATTTTTAGACTTACTAAGCTATTTAACATCTATTGTAAAAATTAGCGTAAGGTTTTCTTGGGACTCTCAATCACTAATGTTTTTTTAGAAGTAGATTGGCAAATATGCTTATGACGTGATTTGTGGTTATACTGCACCCAGTTCTTTACACTGTGGATGTATTTTCAATATAGTTACAGAACTTCAAATTATAATAGCATTTGCTTTCTGGATTTTATGTAGTTTAGATGGGTTAATTTCTGCTTTTTTGTGCTGAAGCTGAAGAGAGCATTGTAATAACAGGAAATGTTTTGCAATACGGGAGTTGTTTTTGTAGGATAGATACCAAGATTCTTTAGACTTGCAGTGAAACATCTAAGTTAGTGATGAATGTTGTGAGTGAGAAACAAAGTTATCCTCCTCTGTGCTCAGTATTTTTGCATTTGGGGGATACCAATTTTAGCTTCTAGTTTTACTCCGTTTATTGGTTTGAGACGTGATGTTGATGAAAAAGCATTTTCCATAACTTAGTGTGAGTCAGTTGTTATCACGGAGGGTTGATACTGAAAGTTGAATGAGTCAAACCTGACTCAGTATGCTAAGTATTTTTTCCTGGGGCTAATTATTTTACTGGCTTGTTTTTAATTTTAAGAGAACTTTTTAAGGTAAAAGAAAGTGAACCTCTGATGGTGGGAATTTTACCATAGTTGTCTAAGAAATGTGTCCTTTGTCTGCTTTAGACAACATGGCAAGAAAATCTGTATCCCTTGGGCACATGTAGAGAATTTTTTTCTGAGTAAATAGTAATTCCAAACCCTCTTTTACCATTTTGGATGTTTTGATTGCAAGTCTTGGCCACTGTTTTTTTCTTCCTCACAGCTGTTGATTATTCGGTGCCTTAATGTGTTTGTTGAGCTACAATTACTGCAGCCTTTAATTGGGCTGTGGCTAGGTCTTAGCATTTTATGAAAGGATAAAATGAGTGAGAGCGAATTTAACCCGTCTTTGTCAGCGTCGGCTGTGGGGTCAGCAATAGCGTTAGGACCTCTGGAAGCTTGACTTGTTCCTTGGAATGCCGGAAATGTTCCATATCACAGCAATTGTTCCCAGGAGGGTACCGTGACCTAGAGAGAGAGACTTCTCAGCACTTCTATGGAATTCTTCGAATAAATAGAAAACTTGAAATGGTTGGTTTCAGAAAGTATTTAAGTCGTCCATATTTAACAATGGACGCATCTCTTACGTACTGCTCTTATTTTATGGGTGATATTTTTCAAGCTGGCATTAAGGTAAAATAAAAATTTATCAGAATTGATTATGATGAAAAGAATTTGTAGTCTAGTCCTTATTGGTCATGTCTTTGCTATTTAAGGTCATACATGTTCTTGTCTTAGTTCTCTTAACCAGTAATTCAGCCAAAACTTTCGGAAGGTCCCCATCTAGAAAACAGAACTACTCTTCTAAAAATGAAAGTTCTGTGGAAGAAAGCTTTGAGGATCTGCTCTTGAAGTACAAGCAGATACAGTTAGAGCTCGAGTACATTAATAAAGATGAAAGACTGGCTCTAAGCAACAGGGAAGAAAATGAACATGATGATGATAAAGCGGTGGACACTGAGGACCAAATAACTGTAGAAACTGACAGTATTACAACAGATGCTATAAAAGAAGTTTCTCCTGAGGAGAAAAATCCGGTTATAGCCTTTCAGGCATTTGAACTGA
The DNA here is from genome assembly GCF_009769625.2 of Cygnus olor. Classification (NCBI taxonomy): domain Eukaryota; kingdom Metazoa; phylum Chordata; class Aves; order Anseriformes; family Anatidae; genus Cygnus; species Cygnus olor. The sequence continues at coordinate 39,146,894 of NC_049169.1, read as the reverse complement.
AACCTCTCAGGCAAAAACTGTCTACTCCAGCTGAGAGGAGCAGGTTAAAAAAAGTCAAAGAAGGAACAAAACAGTTATCACAAAAATCTGAAGGCACAGAATCTGCCCAAGGTAAGTAATTGTAAAGTTGTTTTAGCTTGTAAAGTTTTTTGCTTCCCATTGATTCTCATATATATTAAGTGTTTGGGAATATTGTATCAAAATATTAGTTTTAATTAAAATGTTATTTGTAAGTTAAAGACTGACTGTATTTCCTTCCAGTTTTATGTAATTCCTTGAAATTGCTTGGAAGCATTTTTTTTTAAACAGGTCCTGCTGATCTCCGTCCTTTAGCTTGCTTTTAAGTCTAGCAATATAAGGCAATTATTTAACTTAAATGTCCTATTCTGAGGCTTCATCTAGTTCTAATAAATGGTTGCTGTGTAGAGGATGCACTAATGCATATCACTTGTTATCTGATGTTAGCTAATTTGTCAATGTGTGTAAACTATCAATTTGAGTGGGAAGAGATTAATTAAGTGGATGGAGTAAGAAGAGACAAATTGGTAAATGGATGGAGTAAGGATGCAAATGGGTAATAGGAATACGAAGAAAGGTAGGACTAGAACACAAAGAGTCATTCATATGTATCTTCAGTATGAAAGTTTAGAAGAGAGCCTGTTTAAAAAAAAAAAGCACAACTGATAATTACTAGACAAACCACCTCATTCTAGATATCTTTCCCCTTGTCTTTCCCATTAATAAAATAAAAACTCTGGTGTTCTTTGAGAGAATGTAGTCTTTGGGAGACGTGGGGAAAAACAAGATTCTGCCCATGGAAGGGGGGGGGAAAAAAAAAAGTAGCTTGCAGGAGGATAACAGCAAGGCAGGAATAAAAAGGAAAACAGTCTCAGAAAAATCCAACTTCAAAGCTTAGAAGCACTGAAGATGAAAATGCAGACCATATGATAGGGAAAATAGATTCTGTAATGTGTATTAAGAGCATCTGGATTTTTGCACACCAGTTAGTTAAGTGTATGACAAAGGTGGTCTGAAAGCAGACAGATACGTAAGACAGAGGCCCTTCTGGCAATGTAAGGGAGGTTTCCAAAGCATCTGGTAGATTTTAGTTATTGTAGATTCATGGCTATCAAGTGATTGTATACTACTTAATTATAAATTTCTTAAGATATTAGCAACATTCATTTTTTCTTATGGTATTTAAATTAACTGGTGTCCTGGACGTCTTTCCAGACCTGTTCAAGTTGAAGAATTTATATTAAAACTGAGGGAAGTTTGTGTCTTTTTCTGGAATTAATTTTCTGTGGTTTAACTCCGCTGGTAGTGGCTTTACATTATTCCCTGCTCTCCTTCCCTTGCTGCCCATTGGTCTGTTCTGCCTGTCATCCTTTTCTGATCTGAAAGGGTGTTTTAGTTTGCATACCATGTCCTTATCTGCATCTTGTCCCTTCTGTCCTGTGGACTGAATGGTGAAGATCTTTGCCTAACTTTTTTGAATTGTTTTAGAATGCAGATGGGCATTAGATACTATTTTTCCTCTTCCTGTATGTGTGCTTTAAAACATCCCTGCATGTGCATGCAGAAAGATGTTCATTTGTTAAATACCATTGTTGTTTAGGTTCAAGGATTTGGTATATTTTAAACAATGTCTCTCTGAATATGACCTTTCATAAAACATGGGGAAGAGTAAAAGCGTCACTGAGTACAATTTACTTTCTCCTGATCTGACTTGGAAGGAATCTCTTTGAAGAAAGGCTAATATAGGAAAAGATCGCCAAGCTTCCCTCTAAAAGTTTTTCTTCCTGTGATGCAGATAAACATAATTATATATATCTTATAATTATACATTACAATACTAATATTAATTATGCTATCAGTTCTATTAATCATACACATGCTATATTGTAATTTAATTATTCATAATATACATATATTAAAAATATATTAATAGAGGGATGCATGGTTTTTGAACAGTCTAATTTGTCAACATACTAATGTTCAGCAGGAAAGCATTACTATCTGCTGTTTATTTCCATGGCACAGCTTTCTCTTTCTTTGGTGTGAAATGGAGCAAATGTATTCTTATTGAGGCTTTGAGCCTTTATATTTCATTTTGCAAAAGACTGACCTGTTACTCAAAATAGCTGCCAGGGGAATCTGGGGTGCTCAGGACACCAATTGATATGAGATGGTAGCATAAAATGGATGGCAAGAAGCCTTTTTTTCTCCTCGTTTCCTGATCTGTTTTGCTCTGCTTCTTGGTGAAGTATATGTCAGCCGTAAGACAGAGGATTGTTAAAAAATGGCAAGTCTTGCCCTAGGCTTATGAAATCTGATGTAGATTTCAACAGACCTGTCAAGTTTATATTAATGTGTTTTAATGTGCTCTTATACATACAACTGCTGTTGTGTTTTATGCAGGGTACCAATGATATTGATGAAATATCTTTGCATGGGTTCAAATCTACACATCGTTTTAATATAGTTTTGTTTCATGAGAAACAGCTTGCTTAAAACCACAGTATTTTTCTTTTGGAAGGTTCAGAAGACAAAGAACAAACATCAGCGCGAAAAGTTAGTGGTTCAGATGTGGCATCTGAAAAGGTAAGAAAGTATTTATTTGTAAATGAGGAATAATTGCATTATGATGGTCTGATACGTTTTTCCAAACTAGTCAAACATTTCAATTGTAGAAGTGGTTCATTCTTCAAGAACAGCACTTTACCAACAGAGCAGTATTTTTAAGCTTTTTCATGGTAAAAATTTTGGGACAGACTTCAAAAGACTTTCAAAACAATGTCATTAAATGACTCTTCTTCACTTTGTCTCATCCTTTTTTTTTTTCTTCTCAAGAAGCTGCTTGATGAAGAGGAAGAGATGTCTGAATTACAGCTTAGGCTTCTTGCACTTCAGTCTGCTAGTAAAAAATGGCAGCAAAAAGAACAACAGGTGATGAAGGAAAGCAAGGAAAAATTAACAAAAACGAAAACTGTAACACAAAAAGTCAAAGCCAGTACAAAAGCACATTCAACAAAAAAAACGAGTGCTACAGGTAATAAGTTTAATGTTACTGAAATGACTATCAGGGACAGCTACTCTGAAATAGAAATACATAATTACATTGTGTGAAAAAAACATTTGTTGGTAGTTGAGAAGCTCCACATGAGCCAGCAATGTGTGCTTGCAGCCCAGAAAGCCAACCATAGCCTGGGCTGCACCAAAAGCAGCGTGAGCAGCAGGGCGAGGGAGGTGATTCTCCCCCTCTGCTCTGCTCTCCTGAGACCCCACCTGGAGTCCTGCGTTCAGCTCTGGGGCCCCCAGCACAGGAATGAAATGGAAGTATTATAGTGAGACCAGAGGAAGGCCACGAGGATGATCAGAGGACTGTAGCACCTTTTCTATGAGTTGGGGTGGTTCAGCCTGGAGAAGAGAAGGCTCCAGGGAGACCTTGTTGTGGCCTTCCAGTGCCTAAAGGGGTCCTCCAGGAAAGCTGAGGAGGGACTCTTTGTCAGGGAGTGTAGTGATAGGGCAAGGGGGAATGGCTTTAAACTAAAAGAGGGTGGGTTTAGAGGGTAGTCCCTTCCGACCCAAAGCATTCTATGATCCTATGAAATAGTGGGTGATGAGCTGTTAATCATTCTAGAACCCTCGTCACCTACTCAAAGCTCCTCAAGAATCTGGGGTTTGGGGAACTACTTAGGTAAGGTGGAGTTAATTGCATATCTTTCTATTTAAAGCCAAGCAAACTTTGAGGAAACAACAGACAAAGACATCAAAGAAGATACAGCAACAAAAGGAACTAGACAGGCGTCAGAAAGAAGAAGACCAGAGGAAACAGGAAGAGGAAGAGGAGAGACGAAAGAGAGAAGAAGAAATCAGAAAAATTAGGGACCTCTCAAATCAAGAAGAGCAGTACAATCGGTTTATGAAGCTAGTTGGAGGAAAGAGGAGATCAAGAAGCAGGGTAATGAACTTGTAGTATGGTATTCAGGTGTTATGTTTGGGATTCGTAAGTTTTCTTGTCTTTGTGCCCCCTCCTGATTTCACCCTCACCTAAGTTTCCTTAACCCCTTAAAAAAAACCTTCAAGGTATTTTAGTGCTTTAATTCCTTTCTAGGCAGGTGTTCCCTTTCATTTGAGTAAGATTGGTTTTGTATGAGTTGTACACGTGCAAATTATTTCCTCCTGCTCCCCTCACCAAAGAGCTGAAGAGCTGCAGTTTCAAAACTGGCTGTTTAAAGTCACTGCCTGAAATGGATTTGATTAAAAGTTGATTTTCAGTTTGCTTGTTTTGAATAAGCTGAGTAAATTGTATTTATGAAGTAATTAGAAGACATAGGTGCCTGTCTCTAAAGTTTAATTGTTCTGCTCTAGAAGAATAACGTGAGATCAGCTAAATAAAATACCCTGTTTGCTGTGTTTAGTCTTCAGATACAGACTTGAGATGGTCTTTGGATAAACCGTCTTTGGATAGTGCAGGAGGCATATATCAGTATGATAATTACGATGAAGTTGCTATGGATACAGATAGCGAAACTAACTCTCCAGGTAAGACTAATGTACAGTTTTCTTGTATAGTGAGTAGATAAAGTTAAGAAGTAGGAAATGAGCTATTATTTTAGAAGTAAAATCATTCTCTTGAGGTACGATGTGCGCTAACTTTTTAATGTAAGCTAGTTTTGTCTTGTTTTAATACTGACTTTTTTTCCTTTCCATCTCTGCTGTAGGGATATCTTGAAAGTCTTCAAGGTTGTACTGTACTCATTGCAGCACTAAAATTAATATTTTTGCATTCAAAAGCAGTTGTGTAGAAAGCAAGGGCCCTTGGGTGTTGACTGGATAGGCAGCAGCTTTGTAGAAAAGGGCCTGCGGGTCCCTGTGGATGTTAAATGGAGCATGAGTCAGCTGTGTGCCTTTGGGTGGTAAAGGTGAGCTGCAGCCTGGGTTGTAGCACTGTAACGAGACTATAGTGGAAGGGAGCAAGACTGAGCAAAGTGCTTATTGCCCTATGTTAACAATTTAGGAGACTGCATCAGGTTTTGGTTTTCCAGTATAAGATAATACTGGAATGAATCTAGCAGAGAACCTCAAAGTTCACTGGCAACTGGAACACATGATTTATGAAAAGAGACCAGGAGAGCTGTATTTATGTAGAGGAGGCTGAGGATGGTCTTTGCTGCTGTCTTCAGCAACCTAGCGGGTAGTTATAGGGAAGATGGAGCCAAACTGTTTCGTGCAGTGTGCAACAGAGGGACAAGGGGCAACACTGAAGTAGTAACAAAAGAAATTTTGCTTAGATATGAAGGTGTTTTTGCAAGAGGATGGTTGCACACTAGAAAAGGTTGCCTGGAAATCTTGAGAGATCTGTCCTTAAAGATGCTTGTCCAGTTAAGTTCCTTAGCAAGGCCAGCCCCAGAGTTTGGCAGGGATGGTGGAATTAAATGATCTTTAAGGTCTCTTCCAACCCAAAGCATTCTATGATTCTAGTTTTGTTTCAGAATTAAGTGTCAGCTGTGGGTTTAGTCTGCCACTGTCTTAATTTGTATTTTATTTTTGGTGTGCGGTAGTCAGGAGTCACGCTACTGTGATACATGCTTTTAAGAAGATATTCTTGCAAATTAGATGAAATACATGGGCTAAATCATCCTGAATCATTACCTTAGTAGTACTCTTTGGGAGTACTTGCATTTCACCTGTAAAATAGAAACTACACAGTTAACTACTTTTTGTGTGTGAAATAAATGCTGTGTGAAATAAAAACTGTGCTGTCTTCAACTGACTCGAAAAGCGTTGATTATTTAAAAAAGCCCTCCCTCTTCTGCTGTGTTAAGTCAGTTGAAGTATAAACTTGAGTTGTTTAGTATTTCTTACAGTTGTTTTTATTAGCTTCTTCTCCAGCACAGCCTCCTTTCTTTGAGTGTCCAATGGCATATTTTCCACCTCCAGTACCACCAATTTCCCTGCCACTGCCACCTCCAATTCCAGTAAGTAACCTTGGAAGAAATGTAATTGAAAATGTTAGTAATTCTCATTTTGTGTCTTATTTCTAATGCTGAAGTTAGGATTAAATGTAGTTTGTATTTGAAACAATTCTGAACCAAGTGGTGACTTCCTTTGGTTATCTGAAAGCCTTGTGGTTCCTTTTTTAAAACCTTTTCAGCTACTTTTTGCCTGATCGGGTTTCTGTTCAATGGAAGTTCTCCTTATTGAACTCAGTTTTTCTCTATTTGTTCTTTATATCAAGCAAAAAAAGCTTGTTACCTAGCAGGGCTCGGGGGGGGGAAGCCTGTAGCTCATCACAGTCCTTTCAAACTTTGTGTCTTTTGACTATATGCTGTCTTCGCATCACAGAGTTCCCATGAAAATAGATTTTTTCCTCATCGCTTTTCTTCAGAGAGCAGTTTTTATTCTCCTTAGGAAGGCAATAGAAACTTGCTCTTCTGTGTCATGATGGCCTCTGAGTTTTTAACCAAGGAAGCCTGTAACTTTGTTTGCTAAGACAAATTTGTAAAAACCTTTTAAGGACTGTTTCTGAAGCAGTGTGATATAATCCATTGGCCCTCACCTATCAAGTCAGCCATATTTCTTTGGTTGGACTGTCTATACTTTCGAATTTTCATTGGTAGTTTGTATGTCTGCACTGCTTTCACCATCCAAATGTAACCTTGTTATTTCCATCTTTTTTTGGGTCATTACAAGTGTTCAGCACCAGCCTTTGACAGTAGTCTAAATCCACTGCAGATCGAATTAGTTTTAAACCATGAAATAATTTAGATATAGCATAACCTTTACTAAATAATCCTAAGGAAATAGTAAACTTCAAAAGTTTCAACCCCTTGTTTTGCTTTTTATTTCAGCCTGTACCGTCTTTGAACCAACTTTATATGGAGGGTATTTCTTGTGTTTCTCTTGATCCACCTCCACCTCTTCCACCTCTTCCACCTGAAGAGCCTGAGCAGCCACCAAAACCTCCATTTGCAGATGAGGAAGAAGAAGAGGAGATGCTCTTAAGGGAAGAGCTACTCAAGTCTCTAGCTAACAAACGAGCTTTCAGATCTGAGGTACTCCACTGGTTTTTGAATGTAAACCTCTAGGTGGCATTCTTGACCAAAACTTAAATGTGACCTCCTAAATAAGGTTGCCTTTCTGATGACTTAAAAACTAAACACCACCAACAAAGAACCCCACAATGAATATCCATCTCCCTCTGTCCCCCAAAAGAAACCAGAACAAATCCCCACCCCAGGATATCCTTTGAATTGTAACTTGCGGCTTGTCTTCTGTGAAAGAATTATGAAACTTCAAGGTACCAACACCTTGAAAATGCGGAACGAAGTGGGGTTTTTATTTTCTGTAAAACTGTTTATTGCTTAACTGTCTCAGAGTGGTTGGGAGACAGCTGCAACTTCTAATGCTTACGGTGTTTGGTGTTTTTTTGTGTGGAAGAAAGTTTGTGGTTTTGAAGATTGAGATTGTTTTTGATGTCATTAAAAGGTCACCAGTCTCTTGCAGTTGACCTGTGAACCGTGGATAACTTAAATGCTCTTGCATGCCTTTTTGGCAGTATTGCAAGATTTGTCTAACACTTTTGTTAGTCTGTTCCATACAAGTCTCAGAACTCGAAATTATGATTTAGGCAGCTCGTCATTTATGCTTACATTTCCATGTCTTTTAAAATAGCTGTGTGTAACGTGTGTTTTTATGACTATATTTTTGTTTTATTTTGTTAGGAAACTTCAAGTAACAGTGGTCCACCTTCCCCTCCTGTTCCAGATAATTTGCAGTCTGTGCCAAGAAGCAATCTGTCTGCTGTCAGTATTAATACTGTCTCTCAGCCACGGGTACAAAATACAAAGTTTGTTAGAGTACCAAGGCCTCCACGAGCAGTGATCACAGTAAGGAAATACGTGTTCTTTCTCTTACTAAGACCGCAAGTTGAAGTTGTACTCAGTTTGGGTGAACAGCAAATAGATGAGATCCTTATTTTCTAGTGATACAGCACAGAATGGTGGTTTCAGTTAAAAATTTGAATTATTAACTTTGATAATTCATATGCTTTTCTAGAAAGAATTTGACACTGAATTAAGAATGTAACAGCTTAAGAGGACATCAAAACACACCCACACTCATCTGAACTAAAAATGTTTACGTTTTTCCTTATACAAATGGCATTCCTTTCTATTAAACTAAACTAAAGCTTTGAATGTAGTAATGAAGTCCACCTGCAATGCATGCTTAGTCTATGGAACCAGGCTAGTGGTTAGCTCATGTTAAAATGCCTGAAATACAGTGGTCATCAGGATCTTGTTGGTATCATTCTTTCTCCTGCTGCTGGCCAGTGTCTCCCTTTTATACTGGCATCTGGAGCATCAGTCCTGTTCCTTACTTAACTTTCTAAACTAGTTGGAGAAAAGCTGATTTTGACCCTCCCCACTGTCAGCTTTTCCCTAGAATAAAAATGAGGGGATTTAGGGACAGTTTATGCTGCCCCACTGTGCCAAAACCAATTTCATGGCTTTGGTCTGTGAATACTGAGAGCCACTAATAGGGAACTGTTATATCAGGCATTCGAAGATGTGGAAAAGGGTTGGATACCCAGTTTGATCAAATTAGATTTCCGTGGAACTACAGCCAGAGAACATTGGGTGGGGAGGAACAGAGTTTTGTTCTGTTTTCCTGCACCAATGAAAACTGGAATTCTACCTGTATACTGTGTGATGGTAGTGCAAAAACTGCAACTGTAGTACATTCAGAAGTAGTAGATGTGATCCTTATTCTGAGTATTGTCCAGAAAGAGAACATCAGAAAGAAAGGAATGTGGAAATTGAGTGTGTTTCACTTCAAAAAGTATAGTTTTTTTTTTGCCATGTCTTTAAATGACATTAGAAACTTTGGTGGTGTCCTGTCCTGAGGTAAAGGTTAGGTCTGGACAATTAAATACAGATAAAAGTTTAAAAAAGTTTAAACTGGGAGATGGGAAGAGAAGTCCTGGAAATGTGAACCGAAATCGCATCTTTTCCATGTGCAGTTGCAGAGCATCTGAGGCTTGTCTAAACTGCTTTATTCGTGCATCATTCTCTCTGCTGGAATTGACAATCCTCTGATCTTCAGTGAGCTGGTTCAGTTAGTAATGTTGGTAAAATGTGATTAATCCTGTAGCCTACATTCTGTATGTGCAGTTGGCGTTCTGTCAGTTTAACTGCCTGAGCAGCTAGCTCACTGTAAGTTGTTAGGTTTAACTGTGGGAAAAGAGGCATTGAAAGTGTGTGGAGGAGTCCTGGTCTTCTACGTCTACCACATTTCTAATGCAGACTTGATTGTTACGTTTCAGTTTAGTTACAAAAATTGCCTGCAAATGGTAGGTGATAATTTTCCTTAAAAGTGAAATAATTTACCAAGTATGGGAGTGAAAGGTTTGAGATAGATGTGTTATGACCGTGAAGCCATAAATATGCTTACAGATACCTGGGAGTAGGTTGAAAATGTTGTTCCATTTATGTTACAGTATCAGGGATGGGTGCTAGTGGAGATGCACAAAGTTTTTTCATACAGTGTGGAACTGGTGTATCATGTTGTGCCATGCTAACAAAGGATTTTAGCATCATTTTCTCTTCTAGTAAATAAGTAATCAGTCGTCTCTTAACTTTTTCTTGATATAAAAACTTTTTTTGTTCTTCCCCACAGCTTCCAAAACACAAGTCTGTTGTGGTTACATTAAATGATTCAGATGATAGTGAGTCCGATGGAGAGCCATCTAATTCAACTAACAGTGTATTTGGAGGACTAGAATCCATGATAAAAGAAGCAAGAAGAAATGTTGAGGTAAGCTATCAGTATTTAATAGCAAAATAATTACAAAATATACCTATGTATACAGAATTTAAGCTTTTGAATTGGGTCAAGAAATATTTGGTTTACAGTAGAAAAGGTCAAGAGTAGGTAATTATTCCCATCTGGACCTTTACATTGTAATTTGTTTTGCACAAGCTGATTGAAATGTTTTTGTTAAGATTTCATCTTGCAGATACAATGTATAATACACAGATACAATATAATATATTTTGGTTTCACTTGTGTCAGTTCAAATTCAATACATAATGGCAGGAAAAAACATTGGCATAAAAGATCTTATAACGTGAATAGTTTTAAATTTGTGCTGAAAAACTGCTTAAACATAGCAGTTAATAGCTGTATTTTAAACTTGCGTGAGTGGTATTGACTTGGACTTCTTTGTAAAAGGCTTCAAAAATCAAAGTCCCTCCAAAATCGGAAAAAGAAAATGATCCAATGAGAACTCCAGAGGCTCTACCAGAAGACAAGAAGATAGAATACAGACTCTTAAAAGAAGAGATTGCCAGGTACAACTGAGTTTAATTATTGCCAAAGTAAAATGTGTATTCCTTGTATTTCTTTACTAATGTATATTTGTAATTGGAATTAAAATACAAACACCTTCATATTGAAGACCTTCTTTATTTGAAGACCTTTCCATTACCTACGATTTTCCCACCATCAGTTTTTAGCAGGACAACTTTAGGAGTCTAAAGAAAGTCCTTAGATTTGAACTGACTTGCAGTAAATGATTGCAGTTGTGGAAAGTTTTTTCTTTTAACTTGAAGTCTTGCACTGCTACTGTTTTTCTTGAAGATTTTAAAGCAATTGGGAATAAATGTTGAAGCTAATGAACATCTTTGCTTTTAACATCTGTTTTAGTCGTGAGAAGCAGCGTTTAATTAAATCCGATCCACTGAGGAACAATTCGTCCCCTGCAAACTCTGATGGTGAAGTTGATGGAATTGGGAGAATAGCAGTAGTGACAAAGCAAGTTACAGAAGCAGAAGCGAAGCTGAAGAAAAATAAGTAAGTCCTAGCTAGTCCTAGCATCCTAGCTTGTTTGGTTAAAAGGGTGAAAGTCTTTACATACATGTATCTTCAATGTGTAGTTGAAGTACAGCAAACTTCTGTGGTTTTTTTTTGCTGTCTTGAGCAATTCAGCCTTGAATTCTGCTGCTGTACAAAAGGACCTGTGTTGTAGGGCCAGCATGCTGTTTGGTAACTTGTAAATATGATTTGCCACACTGTTTTCAGTTGCATTTACACTCAATGACTAGAAGTTCATCCGTGCTACCTAATAACTCAGAAATGTGAAAACAAAGTATGGCTTTCACTCCTAAGTAGGTTTCGAGGGTAGCATGTTTTTGAAGGGATATGTCTGATATAAATGAATTAGTATTTTCTGCAGAATAGGCATGCCGTTTGAAGCTTGTCATTTACATCTTTTAGCATGCCTCTTCCATGTTTCTCACCCTTACAAGTAACTGTGGCAAAGATCATAAGTATTTTGCATCCTTTTTTTCAATTTTCCTTCTCACTTTGTTGATTTGTGTGGGCTTGTGAAGAAACTGGTGTGTGTTCAGACATAGCATGTTGTCCCCTCCTCCCCTTCCTTTATTCAATTCCATCCCATCCATCTAAGTCTTTATCTTCCTTTGATGCATAACTTTATCTTTTATTACTCTGCTTTTGTGCTTTCATACCCACCTCAGGAGATTGCAAGGTTTTCAGGGCACGAGCATGTACCCTATGAAAGAATGGGCTTGTTACTTAACAGAAAGCAAGAACGTGTTTTTTGCATGGCTATTTTTGCATGGCTATTAAACTATTAAAATAGCCCACTTGCTTACCTTCTTCTGTCCTTATAACTAAGATGTTTTCATCTGCTTTGAACTGCTCATCTTGAATACTGAAATCTTTTGTATATAATACTGATGCTTATTGTGTCATGGATGTTGAGACTGTTTGGAGAAACTTAGCTCTTTGTCACTCATCGAAAAACATTATTCTAAGTTCTTAAATTACCAGGGTTTCAGGGGAGAAATGATATCTGCAAGAGACCTATTTCTGGAAAAAAATAGTTACATGACTCTTCTACTTTTAGACTTCTGTTGATGAAGGATGAATCTGTCTTGAAACATTTGTTGCAACAAGAGGCCAAGAAGAGAGAGAATGTTCGAATTGCTGAAAACAAAATTAACAAATTGGCTGAACAGCTACAAGCAACAGAGAAGATCTTGAATGCTAATAAGATGTTTCTCAAGAAGCTTCAGGAACAAGTAAATTTTGAAATGTTTCTATTTACTGTAGCTAGAAATCTTGGAATGTGAAGCTTGATTTTTGGAGGCAGTAGGCTTGCTTTGGAGAATTAATTCAATCCCATGTGTTTTCTTATTTTATTATGTGATCATATCTGTAAACTTGCATCTTAGTATTATATTTCTTTTCTCTTTTTCAGATTCATAAAGTTCAACAACGAGTAACAGTAAAAAAAGCTCTGGCATTGAAATATGGCGAAGAACTTGCTCGAGCAAAAGCAGTAGCAAGTAAGGAAATTGGGAAACGAAAACAGGAGCAAGATCACCTTGGAGTAAGTCTGCTGCATGCTGTTAAACAATGTTGCACTTGAAAAGTAGTAGCAATTTTGATTAGGAAACTTTGTTCAGGTGGGATATCAGAAAAAACAGGAAAACATTCCAAAAACACTGGGAATCTTCATAATTTGTCTCCTCTGTTTTTGAGTCTTCAACAGGAAAAGCATCAAGCATTTTAAAAAAAATAAATTGTTCATAGTCTGCATGTATTTGCTGAAGGAATGTTGTTAATATATAGATAACGTTGCTTATCTGTGAAGAAAAACAAGTCCTGTTTCTAGATATCACTGATCTTATTAAAACTATCTAGGAAAAGCACTGAAGTGGGGATCTGATTATGTTACTTTGAAAAACGAAGAGGCTTATTTTTGTAATTTTTTTCTTCTTTTTGTTTTTCCAATCTATGCGTGTTTTGTAGCTCACCTTTTAACTGTGACTAGAACTTCTGTTGAAGGCTAGCACATGATGTAGGGTAATTCTTACTGAAAAACCTGCAAACATGCCAGTTGAATTGTGGGAAACTTTTGTGGTTTTCCTGCTGTTTTTTGAAATCTTCTGGCAAGAGGTTAAAAATATTTTTATAAACTGAGTTAAATATCTTGCCCATGTTTAATTTACCTCCTGTCAATAGATCAGTAAATGTGAAAATGAAATAAAGGGATTTTTTTTCTTTTCAGCCAAGCAAAATGTTGAAATTGGAGAACTCCCCTGCATCAAGTCCAAAAAAGCATTCAGCAGAATTGATTGCATTAGAGAAAAAACGACTGCAGCAATTAGAGTATGAGTATGCTCTGAAGATTCAGAAATTGAAAGAGGCTCGCGCGCTTCAGACCAAGGAACAATCCGATATTGCACCTCAGGCAGAAGAGGAATCTGAATTTGCATTACCTCAGCCATCGCTTCATGATCTCACACAGGATAAATTGTCTTTGGACAGTGAAGAAAACTACTTCGATGATGAAGTTCTGTCTAACTCAAACCGAGAACGAAGGAGATCTTTCAGAGACTCTAATTCTTATACTAAACCAAACCTTAAACACATGGACACTCCAAAACAAGAAACTATAAACAAACTTTCTAAAAAGGCAGCAGAGGAGCCTGAGCTTTTCCTTGGGTTGAATATTGATGAACTGAAAAAACTTTATGCTAAAGCTGACAGCTTGAAAGAGCTGTTATTGAAAAGTACTGCCTTTATATCACCCAAGGAAGATCTATTGTGTGGTCAGGTAAATGCTCTAATGGTAAATATGAGGGTGGCTTTTACTAGCTTGTGTTGCAATTCCTATGTATGTTTGTTTTGTAGGAAATTTCAGTGGATATGGATTTTGTTACATCACAAAATAAACAAACCGAAGCAAAACCATTTCCCTTTGGACCGTATCATAGTCCTCTTCTAGTATTTAAATCCTACAGGTATGGCCACTAACAGCTATTTGACTTCTGTATATATGTGTTCTGCTTTTCTTTTATACCCAGATATGTACAGAAAGACAAGTTGTGATGAGGAATTTGACTATCCTGTAACAATTTTCTCTAGCTAGAGAACTTAACGATTTTAGATACTTGTTCTGTTAAGCAGGCGTCCCTCTTGTGCATTATTCTGGTTTTATTGCATACTGTTCCCTGTAACTGGATTATTTTTGAATTTGGTTATGTTAACAACAATAGTCAAACATAAGAAAAGAGGACTTTTGTACACAATTTGAAGTGATCTAAAATTCACAGTAGAATACTTCAATTATGCAGTCCTTAAATTTATGTAGCGTTTAGATTGTCTATGTTAAGATTGAGCCACTCATGTGTTTTTGTTTCTTGTCAGTGAAAGGAGGAATGACCACAGTGATTTGTCTTGATTTAAAATAGGCACCTGCAAGTGTGATCATTTTGACGCATTTGTCTTTTGACTAAAAAAAAGGTCCATAGTTAGTAACTTTTAGAAAACAAGATCTGGAATTTGAGTTGGAGCAGTTGAGTCCTATCACGTGCTTCAGGCTTTTTTTCCCCCTCCACTGTAAAGAAGGAAAAGAGGGAAGATGCTATTTTTACAGGCGTATTCATTTTATCTTGATGTATGTGTATGGATTCCTTAGAGAGCTAGGACTCCCAAAGTTGACACAGATTTTATCTACGGATTTAAAACAAGCATTAGTCTACTCAACTCAGGCTTTTTTTGTCCTCAAATTCTAAAAATCTGTTGTGATTTTTTTCAAGTTAATCTTTTAATGGTTCTCTTTGTACTTGTATTTGACATTGATCTAATACTCATTAGAGCAAGGGTAAAGTTTTTCTAGAACCAAACTGAAGTTTAATTTCAGTAATTTGTTTTCCATGCTGTGTGATTACTACATTTCATGGCTTTATATGAATTACGTTCTGCATGTAAAGGAGAGGAGAATATTAGAACAGAAGCAGTTTAGAAGTGATCTTTTGTTCGTTCCCACTTTTTTCCACCTCCTTCATATATTACAGGTTAGCAATGTTTATGGTAGGTAGTAAGTAGGGTTTTGGAAATATTAGATTTAGTACTGAAAAAGTGATTTTTTTCAGATACGTTTTGTTGAATAAAATTAATGTCTTAGTTTGTATGCTTTATCACAATAATTTGCTATTTCATTTTAGGTTTAGTCCGTATTTCCGAACCAAGGAAAAATTGTACCTCAGTTCAGTAACCTATAGCAATATGATTGAGCCAAAACAGTGTTTCTGCCGCTTTGATTTAACAGGCACATGTAATGATGATGACTGTCAGTGGTGAGTTCTTTATTTTGATTTCATTTGAACTAAATTTATTCTAGGTGTCTGATTCAAGATGAAAATAGGAATGGTTTTCATTTCTTCAAAAGGTCTGAACTTATGATCCTATGGACAAGTTCTACAAAAAGTTATGTTTAAATACCCTATTTCAGGTACTTGGCTGGCAGTAAAAAATAAAAATAAAAATCTTGTATCTAAGCCATGAAGAAAGGAGGCTTTTTAGATACACGTTTTCTTTTTTTTTTTTTTTAAAAAAAAAAGCAGTATAGACTGTTACGAAGTATTTCATCCTTTGGTTGCCTGTAATTTAGACAGGGCTCCTCTTACTTTATAGCTTCAGCATAACGTCAAACCATCGTGAAGTTTTGGGTAGTGATTGGTAACGTTAAGCACAGTAGAAATGTATTGCGATGTTAATGGACATAAAGCTTATAACAAGTATTAAATGAGTTTGTAAGAAAATACTATTGTAGTGGAATTCTGGTTTTCTAGGAAAATACTGGCTAATAATAAGCAGAATAAGTTATTCTGCTTTTTTGAAGCCTGGTGTTAAATAATATTAAAAGTAGTTTGTTAAATGACGTTGCACAGTATATATTAAAAAGTTGGTAGAAGAAATGGATATGAATTAGTCATGAATACACTCACCTTGGAAACTTCTAACCACTAGAAAAATATTACAGGAGTGCACTTCAGCTCTTCTTTGCCCTTTTTGGTGGCAGAAAGCTTTCAGATCACTTTGTAGCTATTATCATCAAACCATACTTTGAATACTTCAAACAAGGTTACGACGAATTCTTGTAACTAACCTGTTTGAACCAGAAAGTTCTAAATGAGTGTGTAGAGGCTTATTCTAATGAGCAAGGCTGTACTGAAATAATGAAGACTAGGGTTAAGTTATTGTTGTAGGCTTATGTTTAGAGAAGGTCCAGAAATATTTAATGGAAATTTCAAAGCAGACTATATTGTTTTACATGGGTATCGTTTTCTTTATGCATTACCTGAGCGTGTACTAAAAACAACTTTATAATTATGGGCCTTATTAAATTGTTGCTATGATAAGTATTTTAATCGCTTATTTGTTTATTTTAGGCAGCACATGAAAGATTGCACTCTGAGCCGAAAACAGCTGTTTCAGGATATTCTGTCTTACAATTTAGAACTGATCGGTTGTTCGGAAAAAAGCACTGATGAGGAAATCAGCACTGCCACAGGTTTTTAAGAATCTTTTGCTTACTTTTGCATTTAAAGATTTATTTCTGAAGGGAATGGCTTTCATTAAAGCTCTGGGAGCAAGTACTTTGATGTAAAGTAGCATGTAAGATATTGCTGTATGGGGAAAAAAATGTTTCTTTAATTGTCCAATTCAGCAGTCAGGAGTGGGTTACCTTAGTGTCTTTACAGAGAGGGAAAAACCATATTGATTTGTGGAATGTTTCACTCAAAGGACTGCTGGGGCTCAGAGGATGGGGGCAGGATTAGGGATAAAATCTTGCCCTACTTCCTTACTACTTTTTTGTAACTACTGGACTGGTCTGTTTCAGTGGAGCTGGAATTCTAAGATAACTCTGTCGCAGTATAGGCAAGTTGAACACGAGAACTTGTTCAGTTTTTGATTTGTGCTCCAGTGTGTTAAATTACCTTATCTCTTGAAGCAGTCATACTTCATGAATTCATCACAGGTGTTAAATTGCTCTTAAGTTGCTTATCTATTTTCATTTGTGTTTACCTAAGATATGAATGCTCTTGTTTCAGAAAAATATGTTGAAAAACTTTTTGGTATAAATAGAGACCGTATGTCAGTGGATCAGATGGCTGTTCTTCTGGCTAGCAATGTCAATGAGAGTAAAAGTCACAGTAAGTAACCTCGATAAATACAATATAAACTTTTAAAATTCTATAGGTACCTTAATGACTTTCTAAACAAAGAATATTCCTTTTTTTGTCTCAGCTTGTAAATTATGCTCATGGTAGATTAAAAATGACAGTTTGTTTTAAGAACCTAGTACAGTAGTTTTGGAGTCCAGTTTGAAAATGTGACTTATGTGGTTGAGAACAACAGATTTTAAATGCTGTTGAAACTTAAAGATTTTGCAAGTGCAACACGTATACATCTATAATCTTTATCCTTAAGGACATTTTAATCTGAAGTACAGAAAAGTAAAATAATTTCTACTATTCTGTTTGTTTACAGCACCTCCATTTACAACGTGGAAAGATAAAAGGAAATGGAGACCGAAGTACTGGAGAAAACCTCTGTTAGATAGTAGCAGCAGTGAGGAGGAACAGTCTGTTGGACCAATTAAATATGGTAATCCAGAAGTGTGGCATCCACTTAAAAAAGTGGAAAAATACCTACAAACCTCTTCCCAACATTTAATTCTTAAAGTGGTTCTGAAGAAAACCAATGTTTTCTGTAGTTCTTTTGACTTCCTCATACTTCCTGTTTGCAAACGTTATTTTGCATAATTTTGAGTAAAGTTTGACCTTAATTTGTCATACTGGAGACAAAACAAATAACTAGTATAATTTGAGATTGGAAGTGTAAGTGGAGCCTCTACCTGTTTTTGAAAGTGAGCAATTTAATGTTCCAGCTTTACCAAAGGACCAAGTTAGATTTTTTTCCTTAGAACTATAAGAAAAGTGAATCTTTGTTTTATCTTAAATGTGTAGAATTAACCTTTGGTAGTGAGGTCATTGGGGGGGAGAAAAAAAAAAAGGATCCTCTTAAACATCAAACCAAAGCAACCTGTACTGCTATTTATTTCTTATCTTCATATATGAAATGTGACCAGTTTTCTACATGTTAGTTTTACATGTTAAAAGATGCTGAAATAACCATATCTTGCTCTTGTCAATGGCTGTATTTGAAGTATATAAATGTCACTCCTTATATGAATTCTAATGTGACAAGTCACTTCTGTTCTGAAAAGATAAGTGTTTTTTTTGTTTTCGTTTGCAGCCCACCCTACAGAACATAAAAAAAGAGTTCCAGCTCTTGATGCTGTGGTGACTCCAGATGATATCCGATACTTTACAAGTGAGACCGATGATATTTCCAACTTGGAGGCAAGCGTCCAAGAAAACCCCTGTGATGTACAGCTTTGGATTAAACTTGCATACAAATATTTGAATCAAAATGAAGGGTAAGTCTACTTTTTAGATTTTAGATTTGCTTTTGTGCTTTACCCACACTACTATAATCAAGTTTCCTTTCTGTTGCTGAAGAACTTTCTTCAGCAAATCCACAAATTTATTACATAAAAGCAGGTTGAAAAAATAGACTTCCTACTGTATGCGGTATGGTGTGTAATAAATTACAATGACAGTTGATCTTTAGGTAGGTTCTGATTCAGTACGGAAGTTGGTGGAAGGCAGAGTGGGAGAAATAATTGTTTGAAAAGTGCACAACCTAATGTATTCCCGAGATTCCAGTGGAACGCTGTACTTCCAGTTTCAAAGTAGGGGACCAGTAAGATCACATCAGTTTCTCCTCTTCAGAGTAAAAATGGTTAGAATAATGTTTGAAGTGACATCGATCAGAAAGATTTCTTGCAAGAACACTTCTGCTATATGGTTTTATCCCTGTAGAAATTGTCCAGTTGAACACTCAGTTTCTTCATAATTTTTCTCTTGGGTTTCTGAGTTTCTCTAGCTTTTTTCCTCAAATTACTCTGCAGAGTATGACACTTTTTATTGGCAATTGGCTGATTTCAGCAGGAATTCTGTTACAATGGTTTCATTCTACAGAATGATCTAAATAGTGAGGTGCTAGCTTCAGGCAGAGGAGTTGTGGGGAGACCAGCTGTTGGAGGGAGGAAAGGGAGTGGAGAGGAGTAGCTGTTCTAAAAAGTAACGTGTAAACGGATAATGGAAAACGTTATAGATGATTTTAGGTGTATTAATAACTGCTTGAACACTAGAATGGAGGAATGTATGCTGTAAGCTGTTTGAATTATTATGTAATAGTAACAAAATACTACCCGAAGCATGGAGAGGCCAGTGCACAAAGAAAATACTACCAGCACATGGCTGACTGAGGAGATTGCTTTCTAAAATATAAACTTAGTTGGAAAAAGACCAAAAAAACACAAATGGGGGGGGGTGGGGCCTAATGGAAGAGGATGAATCCTTTTTCGGAGCACATCCTCCCCAAGACCATCTTGGTATTACACTTAACTGAGTGGTTTTGTGGATGGCAGTGGTTCTGGGCTTTTCATAATGTGCTCTGCTAAGAGGAGGAGTACAGGGGAAGAAGATTTGAGTCTTGTACATAATTGTTTTAGTTTTACTTTGGAACATGTGTTCTTCCTCTCATAAATGTCTATGCAAATTAATTTCTAAAGATGTTCTCAGAATAAATGTGGTCTCAAAAGGTCTCAAAAGCTTTCTGTGGTTTTACAGAGCTTTGTTTATAAATTGAAGGTTAGCTCTGTGGTTTGTAATTTACTCGCTTATTTAAGCTAATCTTGTATTACTTAATTATCATGAGGTGATACCAGTCATCTCAAAGTAAAATCAACTTTTTTTTGGTGGCTTAGAGGTAAATTTATGACATGCAAAGAAACCTGGAATAAACACTGTCCTTGCTGACATACAGAGTAAAATATGTAACAAAAATGTTCCAACTTTTAGCCTTGAAATTTCTTTTCAAGTTTGAGCCCTTATAAAGTGAATACATTTGTATGATTGAAGCTTGGAACTTCTGCTTCTGGATAAATCGTACCAATTCTTAGTTAAACTGGCTAGTTTTTTGGGAAAAACTGATTTTTCCATGCAGTCCAATAATTTTATGTAATAACCTTTGAAGAATGAAAACTTGCTGAAACATGGAAAGCTTCATAATAGGAAAGGACAACACATCTCTAAAGAAAAAAAGATAGCTGACTGTAACTTCCATTCTAATTATAAGCATCCACTTTCCTATTTTATATTGATTTGAGTCCTAATACTAAAAAAAAAGAAAAGTAGGTCTGGTGCTTATTTATTTTAAATTTTCACAGCTCATCATCTGAGTGTTTGGATTCTACTTTAAATGTTTTGTCTCGAGCTCTTGAGAACAACAAAGAAAATTCAGAAATTTGGTGTCATTACCTCAGACTGTTCTCAAAAAGAGGAACAAAGGAGGAGATACAGGAAATGTGTGAAACAGCAGTGGAATATGCCCCATCCTATCAAATCTGGTGGACAGTAAGTAAAAGATAAAAAAAAAAAAAAGTATATGTCAAGTGTTGGTGTAGGTATGCTTTTTCTACTGTAGAAAATGTGTATGTTAGGGAAAGTATGAAAGGAAAAGTTTGACTTGAAAAAGATGTAGTGTTAGTTTATTTAAAACCTCTGCAACACTACTCAGAAAATGAAGTGATTCAAAGTTCTGTTTGCAGGATATCTGTAGAAATTATGCTTTCCTCTAGAAATTATTGGTTATTTAAAATCAAGATGTTTAATTTTTTTATTTAAGCTTGCAAAATTTAAATAGTCACAAAGATGCAGAAAGTTGGTCTTTAACATTTTAAGTGTTTTGTGTGGATTAGTGTGAAGATTGTGTGTGTGGGGAGGAAGGTTTGGTTCATAAGGTGGTAAAAGACATTATTCAAAGTATATGATTCATGTGATTTTAAACTTTACCTTGAAGCTTTTGCAAGTATTTTGATTTTTTTAAATGTGAATTATTTGTCTCTAGTTTTTGAATTTGGAGAATTCCTTTGATGGAAAAGACTACGTATGTGGGAGGATGCTACAGTTCCTAATGGAAGTGACAGAGGGAGAAGAAAATCCCAATCTCTTGTCCTTCCAGCTTCTGGAGACTCTCCTGTACAGAGTTCACTTAAGCCTGTTTACAGGAAGACATCAGAATGCTCTTGTTCTGCTGCAGGTAACTTCCAAGTTATCACCCCAGAATTTGACTTCGTACTTTCATCGTTCTCATGCTTGTGGCTCCTAATGTATTCTTTAAAAGAGCCATTCCTTTTATTTGCTGAAGGAATCTCCTAGGGAATTCTATTTTTAAAACATGTCATTGTAAAATTTGGGCATGCCTTTTTTTTTTGTTACTTGTTTTTTGTTGCTTGGGTTGCTAATACCCAAGGTTTATTAGCAAAGGAGGGCTAAACCTCAATACTTTCCAAGAAATTGCTTTACTTCTTGATTTCTGGTAAGCAGTAGAGCAGTCCTGTGAGTAATGTGTTGCCTCAGGAACTCAGATGTTTTCTTGTTGCTACAGAAATGATCAAATCAGTAACTTTTTGGAAGAACACAGTGTGGTGTTATTTTGCATTACTGTTCCTGCTCCAGAACTTGATACATTAATGACACATTAGTGATACCCTGAACTCCAAAATCGTATCTCAGGCTTTTGTTGTGACTGTAGAGAGACTTGAGGATGCTGTTACTGTTCTGTAGTCCATAGAAATGGTGGGTGACAGTGAGTGCTGAACATCAGCTTCCACTAAAAGTTGGAGCTGCTATTTCAACTGCAAGTTTTTAATTCCTGCCAGCAGGTGGCACCTGTGGCTTGCTACACCTTAAAATATTTTTCTTGGTTGAGTTGTGTAAGTCTAATGTTTTTTTTCTAGCTCCAGTTTAAATAGAAAATTGTAATGCTGTGTTGACTTTCTCCAACAGCTATTCTAAACACAGCAGTACTGATAAATTAAACTATGAATGTTTGACTGAATGAACAAAAAGAACGGGAAAGAAGTATGCATCAAACTGAAATGAAAATCCAGACTGTATGAGGGAAGAACGTGGGTTGTCTTCCCTTACCCAAAGCATCATGACAAAACCAAACCTTTTTTAATATTCACCTGTAATGTGTAGTTGGAAAGACTATCTCAGGGAGACGTTACTTAACCACATTTAATAAGAGATGATTTCTAAGTATAAATGTTATTTCAAATTGAGTAGTAATACTTCTCTTTGAAAATTTGAAAGAAAAATTTCTAATGTAAATATTTTGAAGGGTGAATAAGCGAAACATTTTGGAAAGTTTAGCTTTTACCTCGTACTCCGTAAGTATCTTGTAGAATTTTGCCTAAATTTGCAAGTACTTTGACTCCCTTGAAAGCACATTCTTTGGTTGTGCTGCTTTTGTCTAGAAAAAAGTTTGCATACCTCTAGCCATCAGAGTCTGTTCTGTTTTAGGAGCAGTTGTGTTTAGACTAATTGCTTGTTCTAATGATTTTATTTGGGACCTGTCAATTTAAATGGGCTATTCTAGTTTTCAATGTGACTTTAAAAAAAGGTATTGGAAACGCTTCTGAGATGCAGGATACTGCTTCAGGTTTTCCTAACCAATGTCTCTAGAGATGCTAGTGCTTTCAGGAGTCTTGAAAAGCTGTGACTTAGTAGCTGTATAACTAAAACTTATAAAAACAAAACAAAAACCACACGAGACTCTTAATAGGGTATAGCAAGCAGTATCCAACTCATAGATGAGTTGTCTCCAGAGATAATAAATAATTTGTATGTAACTGGATGTAATTGTCACAGAATTAAGCCGACAAATGTTGAGAGATGCATGGTTTCAACGTCTATCTTTGTTCCCCTTTCAAAATAACGATCTTAGCAGTTTTTCCTAAAACTATTACTAGAAATTATGTAGCTGCATATTACTTAAATATAGTCAAAAATTCATTCAAAGCCAAATTTAATCATGATTGATAGCATGAATTATTTCCTGTCTTTTCTGTGGAAAAGTTTTGAGAACATTAAAACTACTCTTCCTGTTTCCTCTTCTCATTCTTAGATCTTAAAGATTATATATTTTAAATATATAATGTATTTCTTCTGATCTTTACAGAATGCCTTAAAATCAGCAAATGAAAAGATAATATCAGAACGCCTTACTGTAAGTGATCGTTGCTTGGCTTGGCTGGCTTACATACATTTAATTGAATTCGGCATTCTCCCAGTCAAGTTCTATGATCCAGCTAATGTCGGTCCTTCAAGGATAATGAACAAAGAACCATTTTTAATACCATGGCAAACAGTTCAAGATGTGAAGACTGATCCTGATATGCTGTTAGCTATGTTTGAAGGTAAGATTAAGGAAGTAAACTATTCACTGCATTACTCACTTCTTACAAATCAAGAAATGTTGTTATACTTCTGGAATTTCGTGGCAGTGTGATATTGCTATATTAAGCCATTGGGATTAATCCAGTGAATATTTCATCCTGATTTGGACAGAAGAGTGAGGAAAGTCTGTGTTTTGGGTACTTAACACGCACAATTTTTCATGTATTGTTCAGAGCCATAGCTTTTTTCCCTAACTATGATATTCTATCAGGATAGAGAGCAGTGGCTTGTGATAGTATGGCCTTGCTTATTTTTAGAGGGTGAAGAAAGCATGAAGCCAAACTTCTGTGGTCATTCCCTCTCTTCTTCCCCTCATTCCCAATGGGATGTCTGTTGGGAAGCTACTTTCATGGAAGATTAGTGTGCTTCCTTAAAAGAGGCGGAGCAAAGTGCGTGTTTGTCTGCATTAGGAGTTTAAGTAAACTGAGTAACTTTTTAAAGATCTCATGAAGATACTAGAAGAAATTGAATTGATTTGTGGTGCTGCCAGAGGGAGACTATATTAGCGTTGTTTGTGTGTCAGTACTTAGTGTTAGCTGCACCAATATTGAATTGCCAGTGAGAACATAACTATGCTGCAGACGGTAATGCAGTGTGCAAATAAATATTCAAGCATAACCTGTAGGAGTGGATGTAGTCTAGACATAATGTGGTGTTCAGTGTTGGGTAACTGTATATTTCTTCTCAACATAAAAAGAGAATTAGCACATGTTACCTTTTGTCTTGGTAGAACTGATTTCAGCAGCAATCCTGTATATACGGGAGTGTGGTTTTAAATAGATGGTGATAAGCTACCATGTGTAATGTAGCTTTAACACTTCGTTGGTAGGATCTTTCCTCTTTAGTGGGTTTGGGTTTTTTGGTTTTGTTTTTTTTGCTGTCTTGTTTTGTTGTTTTAAACGAATGAGGGATGACACTTTTGAAAGACTTTTGTCATTGTCTTGGAAAACTTTGCATGCTTCTGTATTTTTGTGGTTGTTAAATCACATTTTTTGCTAAAAGTTTTTAATAACTTTGACATTACTTGAGGTCTAAGGTCTTCATTTTATTGTTGTTTTGAAGATGCAGTCAAAACATGTACTGATGAGAGCCTTGAGGCTGACAAAAGAATAGCTGTCTGCTTTCCACTCTACAGAAACATGATAGCTTTGTTGAAGCTTCTTGAAAGGTAAGTAGTTTCAAGACATTTTTAATTAGACATTTTTAACTCAACTATGTGTCCTCGAAAACTTAACTGTTACTTTTATTTAAGGTGGGAATCTGCTGCAGAACTTTGTAGGTCTTTATTGGAGCTCTGCCCTAACAACTGCCCACTATTGGAGAGTATGGCCACCTTGTATGTGCAGATGCAGCAGAGTGATAGTGCCTACCAAGTGTGGATTGGAGCATTTGAGAAGAATCCTCAGAATGCAGAGATCTTTTATCAGTTGTGTAAATTCCTTATTTCACAGGTAATACCACATCCCAAAACTCTTTTTGTTGGTCTGCTGGATTTATAAAGTTTGGGTTTTGTGTGTAGGTTCAAACACTTAGGAAATTGATTGTTCTTAATATTTTTTGCTATGTGTAGTTCTGCTTTAATATAGAATTGGCAAGATTAGTGACGAGACTTAATGTAACCAAAGGAATTGTATACAGCGCTAAATCTGTAGCTCAAATTGTCCATTCTAATGCACTGTTCATCTCCTTATGCAAGAACATTAGACAGCAACAGTAAACTCTGTAGTATGTTTTCATTCTTTCTGCTACCTACTGACTGTCCCAATTAGATTTCATTCTTGAGAGAGTGAAGGCAAAGGAGCATTACAGAGATAGACACTGCTAGTTCTTTATTGTGCTTAAATTGTTCTTGTCATCTTCAGGTTGATGTCTGATGTATTTTTTATTTAAAAAAAAAAACAGGAAAGGTCAGGCAGTGTTCTTCCACTGTTACAAGATTTTGTGGGAGCTTTCTTTGAGAATACCTACCAACAGCATGATCCCATGGATCTCTTAAGGTATGTCTATAATAGTATTCTGTTAAAATTTTGGTAATATTGGCATTTTCTTGAAAAACGAAGCAGTCTAGAATTTTGCTATTAGCTTGACAGGTTTTGCTAAGACTTCAGTCAATTATGATTCGGTGTTTTCTAAGCATTATAGTTTTTTATACTAAATTGTAAAAGCATAAGAATTTAAAGGTGAAACAGCTAGCAAGTTTAATTTGTGGATGTGGGGAAAAGGGAACGTGATGCATGTATGCTGAAGCTTTTTTTTCCCCCAAAGTTTGGAACTTAAAACTGCATACCTTAAACTTGTTATTTAGGCAGTTGTAAAAGACCTCAATCCAGAGGTCCAGCATGCTGTTAATCAACAGATTATTGCTGAAAAGGCACAGCTTGGTAATCAGTCTGCTGAAACTCCACCTGAATTTTAGGCACCTAATTGATTATAGTGAACCTTGCATATTTCAAAACTTCAGGAAGTCTGTCAAAGCTAACTGCCTTTCAAGGCCTTCAAAGGAAGACCTTTGCTAAATCTTATGCAGATGAGACCTTGAAATCTTTTTTTATCTCCAAGTTGTGTTAGGTTTTATTCCTGCTTGTGTTTCTTTACATTGAGTGTAGTGCTGGCAATGCAGCGTAGGTGTCTATAGGTAGATAATTGTATCCTAGGTTTTGATGTATTTTATGAGGGGCTGGGTGGGTGGTGGTGTCTGAGATTTAAAGAAACATTTAACCTAGAGCCTAATATTGTAAACCACTTTCTGTATAAACCATCTCTATTTTTTTATGTAATGCTCTCTATATAAATCTCTATCTGGATAGAGTTAAACTAATCTCTAAGAAAAGTAGGTGAGTTCTTAATACATTCCATTAATTGAATTTTTAAACTGTTATGTTTGCAGAGGAATCTTCAATGTTAGAAGGATATTCTCCGTTACTATTACTTTTTGTCTTTTAGATATCTTCTGAATTTTCCAATGCCAATTGAATTTACAGCACCTCTCTATAAAGAACACCTTACAGATGATGTTGTAAACCAGCAAATCCCATATTTGTGGCAGATATACTGGTGAGGCTTTTTACAGCATTTCTGAGGAACAGCTAGTAGGCCTTAGTAAATTGAGTTTTCAATTGCAGAACACTCATTATTTGCCCAAGCATGTGTCACTTGAGGTTCTTTCAATAAATGATCTGCCAGTCCTCAGAGAAACTACTTGGCTGCTGCAAAGTATAGACAGTTTTATGCAAGTTTTATGCTGACTGCATAAGTAGCTATTTGGTTTTTCAAGTAAAGGGGCAAATACGATGCTTCAGGTGACAACTAAGGATTGCTCAGAACTCCGACACTTTCAGTTTTTAATTGATGGTCAGCTTCTAAACAGGTAAAACGTGTTTCATTTCAAGATAACGCGTAAGGTTTAGATTAAGTTATCTCAATGTTAGCTTATGGTATTGTCCATGAATTCCAATTGTGTGTGTATGTATATATTTAATAAATACTTATTTCTTTGCAAGTTCACTTACTAGATTTTAGTACTTACACAGTGGAAGTATTGTTAGAAAGACACTTGAGGTCACTGTTTCGTCATTAGTGACCTTAACTTAAACCACAGGAGAATCTGAGCTTAGGCACTTGGTCCTAGGAGGAAAAATGAGTGCTTTTGAAATATGTGCCTAAATTACTTTTAACACAACTTTCAAAATTAATTTCAAAGAGTAGTTGTGTTGGTTTGGTTTTGCTACACGGTAAGTGCTTAGGGATTTGGGCCTATGTATTTTTCCTCTATATAGGTGCAGGTGGCAAAAGACATAAAAGTTGACTTTTTACCAGGTGAAAATAATCTGAAATTACTAGAGCCTCAAAAGATCAAGGAGCAATGTTTTGTCCAGAAACATCATTCATCTATATCTATATAGAAAGTATAGACATCTGTCATGTGCGCACATGTATGTATGCACATATATATTTTGAGCAAAACTAGTAAATAGTCGATAGTTCTCGGAGAAAACCGGACTAGAATCAGGCCCTCTGATTATGTTGCTCTAGTCAGTAGGGTTCTGTAGAAAGGTAGCTGAAACAACCCTACACTATTTTGCATTTCTTTAGTCTTCACGCTTTTTTCTCTTATGACTTACTAGAAATCCTGGCTTTTGTTCTTAATTTACACCTTGAAATGAGGATTGATAACTGAATCTTAGGTAAAAAATGTCTCCTGTGTTTGAGGTCCTGTATATTGTTCTGACTACATGTTTCTTTGAGGAGATGGTTTTAGTTTAGTTTTGACTATTTTTCTTTTTTTTTTCTCTGACATAATCAGCATGTTTCAGAACACTTAATTTTGTTGTGAGAGTTTCATGTCATTTCTCAAGTAGTCTCTTTTAATACAACTTTGAAATATATTCTTCTGGTGCTTTCCAAATGGAAGCTCAAGACTTGTCTCCATTCTGTAGCAGTCAGAGCATCCTTATAATAAGGATTAATAAAAGAGAGAAGGCAGTGCATGCGTTACAAGAGAAGACAGTGGATAATGTTTCTATTTCAGTCAAGAATTGCATTTTAAATTGCACAGTTTCTGTATTCTTACTTATGTGCAGTTGAGATTTGCTCATTGTAATACATTGACTGTTAAGGTTAGTCCATTTTGCTGCTAAACTGAAAACTGCTTTTGTGCTTCTCACGGAAGTTCTTTGTTTCTTACCCTTAATATAGAAGAGTATACATTGTGTATATAACATCATATTTTTAAACTTCTAATATAAACAGTTTGTGCCAGTCTCTTCACACGAGTATTAGTGAAGCACTGGATGCCTACGAAGCAGCTCTTGGTGCAGTGATGCAGCAGGAAATTGTTCAGAACATCTGGCTGGAGTAAGTTCTTGAGACAAAACTAATTTAATCTCAAAGTTATTAAGTGGAAGCCACCAGAACCACTTTTTTCTTTTCTTTTCTTCCAGTTACCTTGTTTTTATCAATAGCAAAGTTGTTGGATCCAACAACAAAGTTCAAGAATTCAAGCTTTTTACTGACCTAGTGAATAGATGTCTGGTTACAGTCCCCACACGATACCCAATTCCTTTTAGTGCTGCTGATTATTGGACCAATTACGAGTTTCATAACAAGGTAAAAATGTTTCTGGGGACAGTTTTAATTAAACAAAAAGACTGATATCCTTTTAACGAGTATCTGTAATTTACTTGTCAAAATAAGTGTCAAAGCATCAGTAGCATATGTACACTGAGAGCTAGGAATTAGTAGAAAAAGAGATATTGAGAAGAGTAGTGTTCCAAGCAGAAAAACATGTAGCAGTGACTTTCTGAATAAAGAGTATGTAAAGCTAAGAGAGACTTTAACGTAAATAAATAAATTGCATGTCTTGATACTGTGTGAATACAGCTCTTAATGGCAAACTACTATTTCTTTGGTAAAAAGAAACTAGAAAGGAGGGAAGAGATAGTTGAGCAAGAAGGGTCAGCAGAGCTGTACTGCTGGGTGATGGAAACAGTATTGAAGCTGTCAGTTTTGATCACAAAAAATATAGTGCTTGAGAAACAGAGGAAATAAAGTAGAAAAGTGAGAGCAAGATCGAGTTGAGCCCTTCTGTAAGCTTTATTCTGTCAAGCTTTATTCTCTCTGTGAAACTCCTGGGTCCCATTTTGCTAATATGCGGTGTGTTTCTTTTTATTCACTAAATACAGGCAGGAAATCTGTGGTATTAGCAACAGTATGTTGATTTCTTAAATGAATTGATTTTTGTACCCCAGAGGGATAAAGTTTGTTGTTAAGGTTTGTAGGCGGTAACTCACTTCAGTCACAATGTTCATAGTTTTGTCATCCCATTATTCTTAGCAAAATTAGATAAAGTAGATTAATATTTATAATTCAAATTTTGCAGGTAATTCTTTTTTATTTGAGCTGCATTCCAAAATGTCAACATTCCAAAACCTTGGAAAGGTTTTGTTCTACTATGCCTGCTAATCCTGGACTTGCACTGAGGTATGTAAAAACACCTGTAATCAAGAGGAACAGCTGGTTAATACCACTACTGTTTTCTGTACAAGATGCACGATTTGATTTCTAATACAAAAATAAAACTCTTCCTCTTGTTGCATGTTGCTTGAGTCACATTGTGCCTTTTGATATCATCTCAATCTTTTTCTAGTATTTGAAAACAGAACCCTTTATCTACAGAGAGGTTATAATTACGCAAACTATTAATAAATATGTCCATGTTGTATATATTTACAAACGTAAATTTCAAGTGTGTAGAGAAACGTTAGATATTATATTAAAAATCTTGTTGTTACTTAACATCTGTTAAAAGTATAGTTTCAACATGGAGCAAAATAAAATGGATGCATCAGTATTTAACGGTGCTACCTGAAGGTTTGGTATTTATTTAGTGAAGACAGACAATCCTTAATTCTGAAAAAAATCTCGGGAAACAAGAGCAGTTAGAGTAAACATCGCACTGACTCTTATACAATACTTCAAAATGTACTCATCCAGCATTAGAGAATCCATATTTTAGCATATTCAGTTGCAGTGAACTCAGGAACATTGTACTGAGTAAGTGTTTGAAAAGACCACGAACACTTACTGTTCGTCATCAACAGGGACTCTGAAGATTTCAAAGCCAGACTTGAAAAAAATGTATGGTTGGCCACGGGTTGGGGGGTGCGGGGAGAATGACACACACCTTCTGTGAGCACAGGAAGGTGAATGGCTCCGTTTTAAGTCAAGTTACAATTTTGTCTAGGTGGAGCTTACAGCTTCCTTAGGCAATGTTGATACTGCACGAAACGGGTGAGCAGAACTGTCTGCAGAGTATCTTGTAGCCATGTGACTGCGAAACTAATTAGCCTTCCTTCAAATATACAGTTACCTCACACATGCTAAAAACAGATCTTGTAATGTGCCAAGATCATATTTTCTCTGTGATTTCACACTATGTAGTTACTCTCTGACGGTGTACCTAACTTCTTTTTTGTTTCAAGAGCATGTTCAATCATTATTGTGTGGTGTCTTGCCTCTTTTTCCTACGCGCAACTCTTGGTTGAGATTAGGTGTAACGTATTTTGTATAATGTGTATGTATCTTTGCATTGCTTTTCTGCTCCCAGTGATTAGAGCAGTGTTCCTTTCTCATGAATGCCTTTTACAGACTGCTTCTGCGATACTGGGAGGAGAGCAATGTTCAAATTCTGAAACTGCAAGCCAAGATGTTTACATATAATATCCCAACATGCCTGGCCATCTGGAAAATGTAATGCAACAGTCATACATCTGTTTTCATAGATATTGCTTTTGTTTATAAGGTTTACATCACAAAGGTAAATCTGAAATGTCCTTCAAATTGGGCTTGTGCTGGAAGTCTCTTTCATTATTTTATTATTTAAGCAGTAACTTTGTTACAACAGAGGTACTGTCACATCTTTAAAATGAAAAATGGAATTTCCCTCTTGGGGAAACTTATGTGAATTGATATTATACAGATAAAGATGAATGATATATTTACAAGTTGCCTTTTTAATTCAACTATTGACTTCTGTCTCCCCTCTCTACCCTCCCCTTTATATATCACAATAGCAGTAATCTCCATTATCCAGTGATGCTGAACTGATCTTTTTCTTCAGTGTTTGTTCATAATGGGGAACCACTGAAATGTCTTGCTCATGTAAGGTTGTCTTTAAAAAACAGTTATTTTTATCTTTTCACTGTAGATTAACATCATTGGAAGTTAGTTTCTTCTCAAGGAATTTGTAATTCCATTGCACAGTCAGTATTCTGCCAATTATGGCATTTAAAATCATTCAAGAATAAATATTTTTGTGTGTTTCTTTTTCTCAGAGCCATTGCTGCCGAGTGCTTTCTAATGGGACAAAGAGAAGTAAGTCAACACACCTTACTAAAACAAAAAATTGCAAAATTTTTTCATTCTTTCACTTTATCCAAAGAAATGGTCATTTCTTAAACCCAAGAATTCTGGATAGTTGAAATATTCTCTGTGGAAACACTGAAGCATTTGCTTCAAGTGTGAGAAAGATCTTTGTCAATCAAGGTAGAAAGGATTATATTTTTAGTACTTCTGCATACTATTTGTATCTTTCCTGTACAGGGAAGTCTATATTTCCCCACCTCCCTTCCTTTTTTTTTCTGTTTAACCTGGAGGAGATGGCTAGCACTTAAAATGCGGTAGAGGGGAAAAAATACTGTTGTGCCGGAAGATAACTAATGACTACCTACCTTTGCAATCAGTTGGAAGGGTTTTTCTGCCAGGCAAACGCATGTAGAGAATTTGAATGATTTCCCATGCTCCACTTACACCCCAAAGCTATCATTTCTTTTTCTCCAAAAATAATAAGCTTACTCATTGGTACTTAATGTGCGTGGGTGTGTGGGGATGTATTTTTATCCCTCTGTACGCAAATACAAGAGGTTTTTTGGCACAGCAACAGAATGAATCACTTCTCGGTTCAAACAGAATGGGTCTTCCTGGTATTGTTGCTGTCAGTCAGAATATTCTGCTTGTGGAGAGATGCTGTCTATTAGGGGGATCATGAAGACATGGGCTTGTTACTCACCACTCATTTGTGGCATTTCTGAGCTGCTTCTCTGCTGTATCTTATTACATGTCATTCTTGCAGTGACTGGTTTCAGCATCCTTCTCTTCTGTCAGTAGACGTTCTTTTGAAACAGTACTAAAATTTTAACTGATTCATATGTTAGATTCACATATGAAATCTTTTTTTTCCTTTTTTACTGTTTCCATGAATCTCTAAAAAAGAACACCCCTAAGTAGACAGTTGTTTAGTTTCTAAGATCAAATAGTTCAGTCAGGAGACATCAAAGACATGGCTGTGTATTCAACCTTAATTCTGTCTCTGTGTTGATCGTTTGGTGTAATCTCTAATTAGTCACAGATCCCTGCTTCAGTCATTGTATTAGATGGACTGCATTTTAAGGCACTCCCTATAGTGAGACTGCTGACTTACAAGATCCCTGCATTATTTGGTTTTAAAATTGGAAAAATGTATTTATAATTAATTGAGAAGAGAGCCTTTAAAGAATGTGAACCAATTAGAATTCAGGTGTATGTAAAATATTGCAGATAACTGGAACGTCTAGTTAACAAGTAGGATATTGTTTGAATTATGATTGAGATGCTGGATATATCATCCCTGGAGAACCTGTCACTTGCTTCCTTCAGCAGATCATTTAAAGGATTGCTAAGAGAATATACAAATGTTCCACAATTTAAAATGCCAACAAACCCCTACACCAATTACTTCTTGATTGGAGCTCGTAGTTTAGATAACAGTAATTGAAGGAGGCTTGAGTAGATGCTTGGAAAAGGAGAACCAAAAAGTATAATGCAGAGGTAAAATGGAAATTGCTGTAGTTGCAAAGACATACCGGTCATTAAAGCGTAGATAGATGTCATAGGAAAAAAAAAGGGCTAGGAAACAGTTGTTTTCATTGCAGGGTTGAGATTGCATGCAATAATAAGAAAGACCTTGGAGTTGTATACAAGTGAAAGTTACTGAATAAGCTGCTGCATTCCCTGTGCATGTTCCATCCTGTGCAATGAATAAGGCAAAAATCTTTTGAAGAAAAATGTCCTCATGTAATCAATCGTGTGCATACAGGGGTTAGAATTAAGGTCAGACACAAACTTGCCTTTTCTTTTATTAGTGGCAAAAAAGCTTGAATTTGAAGCTATTAAAAACTGATCTAAAAATTTACTGCAACTGACTTTTGTGCTTCATATCACTCATTTTGATCTCACAACATGGTACTGACTTAATATTTGTTTTTATTTTACAGGTCCATCATTTATATCAGAGAGCTCTTCATAAGTTACCTCTATGTGCAACACTGTGGAAAGATGTAATGTTTTCTCCTTATGATTCAGTTTGAGGTTTCATATAAATTTTCTGCATATCCCATATCCTTAGATGTGGTGATGCTCAAGCTCTGGCTAAATCTTATATCTGCTTCCCCATCTCTTACAGCAACTCTTGTTTGAAGCATCAGGAGGAGGTAAAACTGATAACCTGAGAAAACTAGTTTCCAAGTGCCAAGAGGTTGGAGTCAGCCTAGATGAGCTTTTAAATTTAAACACTTGCAGAACAGAAAGCAAGAATCACTGAACGCTGGGTACAGTCAGCCATAAGTCCTGTTAAATGCCAAAATCAGTTGAATGATTCTTCAGGCTGATCTGTGCCTAAGATCTGCGTAAGGCAGATGAGTATTGCTGAGCATATCAAGTCTCCAGTCTGCTTTCCTTGAACCTGGAAACAATTAACATGACCCTCCTCTCTGGAAAAATGAACTCGCTGTCTGGCCTCTCTTCTGGGCCCTGCCAGATTCTCATAACATCATGTACGTAAGTATAGTTAATCAAAATGACAGACATTATTTTTTCATGTTTTCCTTTTATTTTCTGTTTTCTTTGTTTTGCTGTTCCTGATTCACTTGACACTCTCACTGATGCCTGAGAGATCTGTGTTTGGGGTTAATTTAATGGGCTGTGTTTACAGTAAAAAGCAAGTAGTCCACTTTGGGTTTTTCCTTTTTTAAACCTTTTTTGAGACTTTTTCATTACAGGATTTAAAACAAAAGCAGCCGCTCTTAAGGAAAGTGTAACTGCCGTGGCCACAAGTATGCTTCTTGCACTTGAAGGCTCTAAGAGGGTTGCTTACTGCCCTTTTCTGCATTGGACTCACGGCAGAGACTATTAAACTTGAAGATTAAAGAAACTATTGCAAATGCCAGTGCATCAGAACCTAAGAGTGGTCAATTATGTGCAATTTTTGTAAAGAAATTTTAATTTATAATAAAGTTTAACAGTTTAAAGTTAATATTGATCTGTTTTGTATTGGTACTACCTTGCAGCATTAGTTGTTTTTACAGAGATTTTCAATATAAGCTGACCTTATTAAAAAAAAAAAAACAAAACAAAACACATACATATTTTGTCCTTCTTCTTTTGATCAAAGGGTAAGCAAATGTGGTTGAGCTACCGATTGTGGATATGCAAAAACTACATCTATGACTTTTTTTTTCTTCTTCTTGCCTCAGGTACACATCTATTTGTTCCATAGTGACCGTTCCTTTCAAGAATGCCATGTCACTAAGGGAAAGTGCATTTTATATTATTTCATTTTCAGCTTTAATAAAATGAGGCCCTCTTTCCCCAGTCAGTGTGTACGTGGCAGATGATGCCCATCTACTGAACTAGTTGTGGGACCGTTGACCTTGGGTTGGCTTTCTGTCTGCTTTTTCATCTATACAAAATCGTAAGAGGCTTGTGATATTTCTTGCATAGATGACTTACGCAGATGTCATGAGGACAATGAACAAGTGGTCTTAACCTTTGTGAAAGTGGGTTGTGACATAACTTCTAGGAATTTTCAAAACTCTTGCTGTATATAAAGTTACACATGACGTAGCTCTCTTAAAGGAGGAAAGTGGTAAATACCTTTTTTTCATCTTGGGGAAGGGAGGATGATGACGTTTTAAGTCTTTTTAGATAATTTTGTTATTTAAACGTGAATTATTTAAACTTCAATGGTCAAACTTTCTTACAGACTACACAACCACTATCAAAAAGCTGACCCAAGTCCATTCTTCATTGCAGTACAGTAGTATCTGCTTTCTTCAAATTTGTAATACAGTTCAGAATGAAGAAAGACTATAAAACACAGTATTTAACTTTTATTAAAAAGCCTGTAAGTAGGGTAAATGTTGGCTTATATACATTGCCTTTTTTTTTTTCGAACTCTGATGGCAAACACTTTCTTTACAACACATAAATGAGTGCAGTACTTGTATTGTGATTAAACAGCAGAAGAGATGAAATGGTAAAAACAGAAAAATGTAATACGGTCAAGTCTCCAGTCAAAACTGAGTCCCTTCCATATTGTGGTGTTATGTTAGTTAACAAATTAAACAGACAAAAGCACTGTTTAACAAATGAGCTAGACAGTTTGCACATGAGACAAAATGGGGGGAGTGGCTGACATGCCAGAGGTTGTGCTTCCATTTGCAAGCATCATGGCAGGATGAAGAGGTGGGCTAACCAGAATCTCTTGAAGTCCAAGAAGAAGAACGGCAGAGTCCTGCATCTGGGGAGGAGCAACCCCAGGCACCAGTGCACTCTTAGGGGCCACCCAGTTGGAAAGCAGCTTGGCAGAAAAGGGCCTAGGCGTCCTAGCAGGCACCAAGTTGAACATGAGTCAGCAATGTGCCCTTGCGGCTAAGAAGGCTCATGGTATTTTTGACTGCATTAGGCAAAGGATTGCCAGCAGGTCATGAGAGGTGACCCTTCTACTCACATCACACCTGAAGCACTGGGTACAGTTTTGCCCTCCCCACTATCCCCCAAGTGAAGGAGAGAGACGTGGACATACCAGTGAGAGTCCAATGCAGGGCAACCAAGATGGTGAAGGGCCTGGAGCTCCTAACCTGTGAGGAGAGGCTAAGAAAGCTGGGCCTGTTCAGCCTGGAGAAGAGGAGGCTTGGGGGGATCTTGTCAATGTGTACAAAGGGAGGGTACCAAGAGAAAGGAGATAGTCTCTCTTCTGTGGTGCCCAGTGGCAGGATAAGAGGTAATGGGCACAAAATGAAATGCAAAATGAATGCCTACTACCTCCTGTAAATCTTGGTGCTCTCTAGCACCTAACTGTTGAACACAGTAGTCCTGGGTAACTGTGGTGTGGGTTTATTGGCTCTGAACATTTGGCATTGGCATCGGTTGGGTGCAGAATGGGGGTGGGCAATGTAAATCGCTGCTTAGTAGACTGCACCTTGTCAGAGCAGGTCACCTAGTGATGAAGATGGCTGTACACACAACTGAGTGTGGTTCCCTCAGCCAACAGCATACGGACAGCTGGTTTGGGAATGAATCTGCAAGAGGAAGTGCTCGGCTCCGTATCTGTGAGCATGGCATCCTTGTTGCTCAGCCTGTATTATACATGCCCGTGTGTGTACGCGTACATACATATATATACTATTTCTCCTTGGTTTCCTTGCAGCATGGCCTATTGAGTCCAAGGTTGTGAACAAACTGCTCAGAGGCTATGACAGCAATTAATAGTGCAGGCCAAACTACTGCAAGTCTCAAGACAACTGATGTGTCTCATAGCACAAGAGAAGCAAAGACTTGGTAGTGATTTCTGCTCCATGAGCTGGCCATTTCCTTATCTTTAGGTGAGATAACTAACCTTATGTCCAGAACGCATCAGCATCACTTCACTGTTTTGTAGCTTAGCGTGTCCTGCCAGAGGTCTTGCAATAAAACTTAGCAAACACAACACAGCAGTAATTAAGCCCTCTTCCACATCGGATCTCAGTAAGAAACATCTATCTGTGATCCTCTGGCTCATTAGCTGAGCAATTGAATGTTAAGAGTTAAAGCTGTTGGTCTCCACAGCTAGCAAGTCATTTTGCAGCAGCATCTGGACTTTGAATTGCTGTTGTTGTTCATGTAATTGTACCTAGCTGGTTTATACGTCTGCTTGTAGCGCTGAGTTAATGCTATTCCTACATGAATTGCATTCTGGGCTTTGATGGTAGATTCCTGGGTCACTTTATCTTACCCTTTTCATACCTCTGGAACATACTGTGAAGACAATAACAAGCTTTTTGTATCTTCTACCCAGATTACAAAGCAAGGAGTGGAGGGAGGGAAAACAAAGCCTTGGCTTAACTCATGATTTTTTTTTCCCACAATTTTTCCTGGTTGAGTTATATCCAAATGCAAAAATAACAATAATATAGTGATATAAAGAATAGCATTTTTTACCCTATTAAAACACACTTTCTGCTGTTCATCCATACTGACAATAGCACAGTACCTTTATATATATATATATATTTACTTACATTGAGGCTGTAAGAGTTGGTAAAGCTGTGCATCAGAATCTGACCTGTATTTTTAACTAGATGCTGATAATTGATATTAAAGACTCCAGAACCATATTTCTCATATCTGTCAACCCGCCCACTTGTACAGGGTTGGGCTGGAGTCAATTTTCTTCGGAGCAGCTTGTATGGTGCTGTGTTTTAGATTTCTGACCAAATCAATGCTGATAACACAGTAATGCTTTAGTTATGGATAAACAGTGTTTTATACAGCATCAAGACCTTCCATTTCTCAGTGAATATACTGGGGGTTTTGTACGAGTTTGGGAGGGAACACAACTAGTTAGGTGACCCAAACTAACCAGAGGTAATCCGTGCCATATAATGCCATGCTCAGCAATTAAAAGGGAAAGGAGGGGGTTTAGGAAGGTTACCCATCATTTTCCTGGGTACTGGTGGTATATCAGTCTATTCATGGGAGGTAGTGATTCTCTTTGCATCACATGGTTTGTTTTCTTTCTCTCTTCTTCACTTATTAAACATTTTATTACCTCAACCCACAAGTTTTCTTGCTTTTATTATTCCTTTCCTCTTCCCCATCCCTCTGGGAATGGGAGGGGAAGTGAGCTGCCTACCAAGGTTAACTTCCAAGATCACCTAGTCCAACCTCTGACCTAACACTAACAAGTCCTCCACTAAACCATATCACTAAGCTCTACATCTAAATGTCTTTTAAAGACCTCCAGGGGTGGTGACTCAGCCACTTCCCTGGGCAGCCCATTCCAATGCCTAACAACCCTTTTGGTAAAGAAGTTCTTCCTAATATCCAACCTAAACCTCCCCGGTGCAACTTTAGCCCATTTCCCCTCATCCTGTCACCAGGCACGTGGGAGCATAGACCAACCCCCACCTCGCTACAGCCTCCTTTAAGGTACCTATAGAGAGCGATAAGGTCGCCCCTGAGCCTCTTCTTCTGCAGGCTGAACAATCCCAGCTCCCTCAGCCGCTCTTCGTAAGACGTTCTCCAGACCCCTCACCAGCTTCGTTGCCCTTCTTTGGACTCTCTCAAGCACCTCCATGTCCATCTTGTAGCGAGGGGCCCAAAACTGAACACAGTACTCGAGGTGCGGCCTCACCAGAGCCGAGTACAGGGGCACAATCACTTCCCTAGCCCTGCTGGCCACACTGTTTCTTATACAAGCCAGGATGCTGTTGGCCTTCTTGGCCACCTGAGCACACTGCTGGCTCATATTCAGCTGACTATCCACCAGTACTCCCAGGTCCTTCTCAGCCAGGCAGCTTTCCAACCACTCATCTCCCAGCCTGCAGCGCTGCTCGGGGTTGTTGTGCCCCAGGTGCAGGACCCGGCACTTGGCCTTGTTGAACTTCATACAGTTGGCCTCAGCCCATCGGTCCAGCCTATCCAGATCCTCCTGCAGAGCCTTCCTTCCCTCGAGCAGATTGACACACGCACCTAACTTGGTGTCGTCTGCAAACTTACTGAGGGTGCACTCGATCCCCTCATCCAGATCATCGATAAAGATATTGAAGAGAACTGGCCCTAGTACTGAGCCCTGGGGGACTTCACTAGTGACCGGCCTCCAACCGGATTTAACTCCATTCACCACTACTCTCTGGGCCCAGCTATCCAGCCAGTTTCTAACCCAACGAAGCGTACGCCAGTCCAAGCCATGAGGAATTACTAGCCACTGCACTGCTTTCACTTTTCATCCCAAGCTAGATGCCTGTACGGAAGCTAGAATCGCAGGAATGTGGGTGGTGGTGGTTGGGACGACCTCATAGTTCTTCTATGGGTATGTCACGGTAGTTAGTATGCCATATACCTAGAGAGGCTGGTGAAGTATGGGCTGGGTGAGCAGAGTGTGAGGTAAATCGAAAACAGGCTCCAAAGTGAAAAGAGGAGGTGGAAGTGTCCACTTACCTGAAGAGCACAACAGAGCACAAAGCCCTTTACAGTTATTGTTCTATGATACAGTCCTGTATGTATACAGTGTCCAACTGTATGCCTGGATCCAATTCCACAATGCCCAAGGTTGATATTATGTTGACAGTGAAAAACTGAGTGTATTTCTGTCTAATTGGGAAGCATTCATTACATTCTCTCTCCCTCCTCCCCTCCCACCCCCAGCTTTTGATTGTAAATGTCACCAAAAATCTTGCCCAGCCTTGAAAATTATCTGTAATTATCACCTGGAGCCTGGGATTAAAATCTTCGGAAGGATTAATCATTATTTTCCAGTCCTAAGAGTCTGAAGAATAACAACATGTTGAGAAAAAAATCCAATTAGAAATAGCAGAGGCCATCCTGGCTGTCTTTTCTTCATCATTTTCTAATTTGAGGAAGGAACTTATGTCCCTGATGTGGCCTTAAGATACTTAAACTCTTCATTGTCACTGCAGTTGCTATCACAGTTGTAGCATTCAAAATCCAAGGAAGCTGCAACTCTCTACATAACTTTTTCCTTCTGAGATACACACTTAGATAGTGAATAAAATGCGGGAGCCCTTCACTCAGAGAGACTCTGGCCTCTAGTGAGGAGGACAGATAGAAACTATGTGCCATAAAGGGGCAGCAATCACATAAAGCTTCCTCCCAGAAGCAGGTAAACAGTCAGTGAAGGAAGAAAAGCATCACAAAATAAAAATCTCTTCCTTGCAGAAGTTGGTTTCAGTGTGTTCCTGACAACCACCTGGTCTGGGCCTCTGTTCTTTTGCTCTTTTCTAGCAATTTTGCACATTGACTGTTTTTGGTTTTCCTTTTGTTTGTAAAGACCATCTCAAAGCTTTGGAAACCATTGAGACAGATTATATTACTCAAATTATTTAATAAGGCAGAACTGAATTAATTTTCTAATAGAAGGGAAGAAAAATAAACTATTTCTTGACTTGCCCATCACTGTATCTCTGGGACAAGTTCACATCCACAAGGCTCTGGAATGAGTACCTGTATCTGCCCCTTGGAAGCTGGTCAGACCCTGACTGGGTGCCATTCTCCTTAGCAGATCAAGTGAGTTCATGCCCCATGATCTGTCATCCAGAATTATAAAGCAACAACATTTCTGATTTATTGGAATAAATAAGTCTGACCATCAAAATTTATGTCATGGAACAATTCAGCTGAGGGATGAGTGCATCAGTCATCTGATCAGCTTAGTAGGATTCTGAGCAGACTCCTTCCTTGGAAGCACACCTGGATCAACAATGTCTTGATGGCATTTGGCTACAAGGTAATAAATTGGTGGGTTATGTATCTGGTGAAAAAAACTGTTCGTTGAGTATCCCTACCTACTTTTGCTAACATTTAAGATATTCTAGTTATATCTCCATCCTGCAATGGAAGTATAATTGTAGGTGTGGAGATACTCCTAACTAGCGTAGGTAGAGTACAAATGAAGATGTAGCAGCATCAACTTCAATATTTTTCAGTAATTCTCAAATCCATTAGAATTTTGGAGTGGGTTACTGAGGCAGTTAGACTGCCTAGAAATAGATGAACTCTATCTTATCTGAGAAATCTAGACTAAACCCAGCAGATGTCCTTACACATCCTGCCATTTCACTGGGGACCAACCTATCCGTGGTCAGGAATGAGATGAGAGCAGAAGAGGGCTGTTTTCCAGAGTCTGTTGGTATTTCATCACAGGGGATTTCTGTTGCTCTGAAGAGTGCACGAGTGTTAGCTTATCTGTATCTGCAAGGTGGCTTCATGTTTCCAAGAAACCCAAGATCAAAACTGGGCCTAAAATAGAATATAGATGTTAACTGCTGCTTTTCTTTTTTATTGCACACTACAATTTGTTGTTGTCCTACCTGAGTAGCTGATAGTAAAGTAGAGTGTGGCTTGTAATTGAAACTTAACCTTGTAAATTTGTTGGCAATGCATTATCTGTGTGACTGTTTGCCAACAGGAGCATAAAATCCAATCATAAAGTCTGCAGTACTGCACCTGGGATCCTGGCAGAAGTGACTGTATCATCACTCAATAAAATGTTTACAAAGAGTAAACAGGAGTAAGACTTTCAGTGCAGACAGCAGGGTCTGATCTAGCAGAAAATAGCAGAGAAGATGCAACGATGCTGTCACATAAGTGATTTGCATCAAAGAGTCTGAGCTGGGGAAAATGCTGCATTTTTGAAACGGAAAATGATTTTCAGTTTATTTCTCACAGCACATGATGGCCACAGGTGGTCTGTGAGGAACCTTTGGTCTTTGAGATGACATTTGAATTCTATCACTGCTTTTTATTTCTGTGACAACTGTTGATCTGGGTCTCATTTGTGTCCTTTTTAGTTAGGTTAGTCCTTTTTCCATCACTTCAAGAAAACCCCATGGCTGAGGAAACATGGCTGGGGAACTTCTAAATACAGGTCTTGAAAGCAATGATGTTTTCTCTTGTATTCACAAGAGTTAATGCAGCGTGAATGGAAAGGCAGAAGAACTGCTCTTACAAACTTCCTTGAAGAAGTTTTAGTTATGATGATGTGATGTGGGAATAGCCCACGTGCTCCTGCTCAGCCCCTGCTCACTGTAATCACATCTGCCTTTCCCATCAACTTTCATCTTTCCCTCTTGAGGCCTCCTTCCCCCTCCAAAATCTTCTGTGAACTTCCTTACTCTTCCCGATGCATTGTTAATGCACCGTTTTCTGCCTGAAGAGGTTGGTTAGACTTTGGTAGGAATTGCATTGCTGGAAGGTCACCACCAGGGCCTGCACAGTTCAGACCTCTGGGAAGTCAGGAGAAGCCAAGCTTTGTCTAATCACCTTTTCTTGGGACAGCAGGAGGAGCAGTGTGCAGTCCTTACACGGCCCTAGGTAGTCCTACAAGACTGAAGCATGATTTCAGAAGGGCACTAGCACTAAGCTGCGCAACTACAGGTATGATATACCATCATTCTTAAAATCCTTGAGGGAGAGGATCAAAAAAACCTGTCTACATAGAGGACAAACACAGTGGTTTTAATCTCTGCCTGTGTTACTATAAAAGAGAGGTTAATATCTGTGCCTCAAACTAGCCCTTGGTGCTCCCAGTCAGTAGGACTAGTCAATGCTGTCTGTGAGGATCACCCAGTACCTACTCAGAAAGCTACAGTAAACTTCAGAGTGTATAGATCAGAGCTTTGAGATCATATATTGCAGTGGAAACAGCCATTTGTAACAGCATCCAGAATCCCCTGTCCACCAGTGAGGTTCTCCGACTGTTTACTGGAGGTGGTGTGGGTTTTATTATTGAGAGGATTTCGCTGGTCTGTGTGATGCATCCCTGTCGACCTGAAACCAGAGGCTTTCTTGGTGCATTACAGTGCTCCCTACAGCTCAGACACACAACAAAAACTTTGTTAACTATATGGGGCACTAAGTGGGAGAATATTTTGGAGATAGCCCATGGCATATCTTCTGCTCATTTGTAGAAGCTGAATGTGGGAAACTTGCACCCTTGCACCAATTTTGTTAGGACTGCAAAGAACTTTTGCTTCTTGTTTTTACAGTGTGTCTATTTGCCCCAGCTGAGCAATGTCCGGGGGACTGGCATGTGGCACTTGTACACCAACAGGGGAGTAGTTCTGGCTTGGAGAATGGAAAGTCCTGCTTCCACGTGCTTTCTAGTAGTAAAGCCCCAGTATAATCTGATGGATTGTCTGGAGAACGGTGTGGAGACATGAAGATATTGCACCATAAATAATGTAAGTTGATATAAAATTGCAAGAGAGAAGATAATAATATGACCAGTGTAATTCATCTGGAAGGTAAAAAGTCAATGCTTTTGCCTGAGATCAGCATGTGAGTGGGTCAATGTCTATAAAGTGCCAATGAACACAAAGCTTGTTTTTTCACCACTTAATTCAGCACAATCCTTCTACAGTGCTATGTTGAGTCGTTTTTGCAGGCCCTGTGCCAGAGCTTTATCAGATCAACCTAGATCAAAGGTTAGGCTTGATTATTATATTTGTATATCTTTCCGCTTTTTTTTTTTTCTGTCCAATTCTACTAAGCAATCCAGAGGCTTTAAGCTATGAAAAGCTTTTGTTGAAGTGGAGCAATGAAAACATTTGTTTCAGCTTGGCCTGCTCTCACCCAGTGTGCAGATGGGTGGAGAACACGGAGGTACTGTGCCAGGGCTGGGCTCACTCCCTGTACTGCACGCTCTGGTTTCTGAGGTGGTGGAGGTCCATGTGGCTGCTCAGAGAATGGTCCACAGAAACCTTTTGGCCCATGCATCATCTGCTCCAGGTATTTGGTGAATTAATATGGACCAGATGCTGTTCCCACTATGTTTTATGGACAAGATCACTCTGTTTTGAGGGAAAGAAGGACTGAAGGGCATGTGAGTATGTGGACCTGGATTATGTGCCGAGGGCAGAGGATAGCCCTGTTCTGTTTAACTCACACACAGGCATAGCCACTGCATCTGGAGGCACGAGTCAGGTCCTGT
Organism: Cygnus olor; assembly: GCF_009769625.2. NCBI lineage: Eukaryota > Metazoa > Chordata > Aves > Anseriformes > Anatidae > Cygnus > Cygnus olor. Next base: position 39,103,331 of record NC_049169.1, on the reverse strand, counting down.
GCTGGTGCTGTGGAGCCAGAGGAGCTCAGAAAGCCCAGCACTGAGGCTGGAGACTCCTGGATTTTGTCTGGATGGAGCCGGGGTCCTGGCGGACCCGAGTGCCCAAACTGCTGAAGACAGGGTCCCAAATCCTCTTCTCAGGGACAGCAAAAGGCAGCAGCTGGGCCTCTGGCATCACCTGAGCGCTTTCACAGCTGCGGCTCCACAGTGCAGCTCTCATCTGCTGTCCTTCAGGTCCCCTGAGCCGGCATGAAATATCGTCCTTCTCCGGGCTGTAGCGATTAAAGAACAAGTATGTAAACAGTCTGCAGGGTGAAAGAGGGGGTGCTTACTTAATAAAGTGATCATTTTTCCATACGGCTCCTAGAAACTGTGGTGGTGATGGCAATGAAGACCTCAGCTTGAATGAGCAGTCAAGTGTGTGCAGACTGTGAGATACTCCAGGATGATTTCACTCCTGAAGAGTGCAAGTTTCTTGTGGTGCATCCCTACTGCAATTCCCCCACTTTGCACGCTTGCTGGACTGCAGGTTTTAGTTTGTGCATGTGGGCTGGGAGATTGGTACAAGCACATGCCACACTGGGCTGCAGTATTTACTATTTTCTTGACTTCCCCAGGACACTTTCTAAAGTCCCACCTGCTTTCAGATTTTGGAATCAGGAGCTGTAACACTTCTGCAGGTTCAAGATATCCCTGCCCAGATTCCCAGACTTCCAAATACCCTGGATTTAAAGCTTACTTTTTCAGATAGCTGAAGAAAACAGGCAGGTGATTTTATTTATTTATTTATTTTTAATAGAATGATGAATGTATAGATCTGAATAACAGTTATTCCCAGTGGACTTCATTTTCTCTATTTCCTGCCCACTCTTCTGTGCAGATCTCAGAGTCCCCTTTGCATGATTTCCCAGTCTCCCCACATTAATTTGTCTTCCAAGATCTGCTTGGCTGGGCTCTGTTTTCCGTGCCCTTGGCTTTCCTGCCATCACTTTGCTTAGAGTGGCTGATGAGATGCTTTTCTCCAATAATTCCAGAGATCTGTTGTTCTCTTCATTGATGACTTCCTTTCTGAAGGTCAGACTTTTTTTACCATGGTTGGCATCCGCCTTGCTGATCAAGGATGCTGTGTTTCAGGTGGAAAACCATCGAAGCCTGTGAGAATCCCATCACCATCCTCGTGCTCGTCTCCTCCTCCACCAGAGTGGGAGAGCCTGGGAGCATCTCCTGCACCAGAAGTCCCCAAATCTGCACAGGGAGTCTCCTCCTCAAACTGTCCTCATGGGGTTTCTGGAAGAAGGATGACTCACTGAACCAGAACCTGAGAAGGGAAATAATTACTGATATTTCACAACAGCAGCAAGGCATGCGTGGGCACACAGTGGCACCAGGTGCCTGGCAAAACAGGACTTTCTCTGGTTGGCCCTGACTGCCGATGGCCTCAGATCCGCATCTCTGATGGGAGAAGCAAACGCCTGAGTATTGCGCAGCAGGACAAAGCAAGAAATCAAGGTTTCTAATAGGATATCTGGGAATACTCGCTTAACAAGTGTCATCCTCTGTCTGTCATCTGTCATACAAATTCTGCTTCTGGTCATGTTACACTCGCAGGTCCCTCGGGGCAAACCTTTCCTGTAACGCTTTCTCAAGCCTTCCTTGCAAATAAACCCAGGGCACATTCCTGCTACCTTATTAAAAGTTCTATGACATTGTTATCTAAAATCTTGTTCACATTAAAAAAATATTAGGTTTTTAAAAGGTGATGGCTTAATTTTCAGTATGTGTCCCTCTCCAGAATCTTTTAATGGCTGGTTAATATCAGGCTGGCAGCCTAAACTTCTGAGTCATAAATTTGAAACTTCTAAATTTTTTCCTTATGACAGAGGTATTTGGGGTAGAAAATCTGAATGACACGAAAGAGAAATTTGCCAGGGAGCTCTATGGGGGGAAATAGAGCTGAACAATCTTTTTCTAATTATCCTAATAGAGTGCCATTATCAGGAATTCTCTGTGTTCCATTGGGAAAGAAAGTTATGTTAATAGAAAACAAAGATATTTGATCCTTCATAGATCAAAGCACTTTTATGATGCTGCTCTCATTATGAAAGGCTCTTGGTGTAAGAATGGAGCTTTCTGGACAATGGCTCTATTGTTTGTCACTTATTTACCTTTTAAGAAAATCAGACCTAGGGTATCATTTATGAGGTCCCAGATTTGATGAGAAATTCTTCACTCTACCATAAAGTAACAGTTTTTAAGGCTGTGCTGTTGTTTACTGCCTACAAATGTGAGAGGTTCCACTGTGCAAAAAAAAATAATAAAAAAAAAATAAAATATATATACATATTTGGTGTGGAAATAAAAACTTGCTGAAATGCACTGAAGTGCAGAAGGTCCCAGCAAAGCCTCTGCATTCCACACTAGAAAAGCCTGTGGGCTTTCTTACACATTTTTTTCTTTCTATTTGTGTTTGCTTATGTTTAGAGTTTAGCCCTGTGATCTTCCAAGCAGCATTTTTTCTTCTGTATTTATACAGCACTTAGAGCAGTGGGATGCTGGTCCATGACCAAAACTCCTGAGTGCTCTCCTAACACAGATAATAATAAAAGTAGAGAGAGATCAATACTGACAACAGTTCACTTATGGCTCACAAAATGGATTTCTTACAGCTGTAAATCCCTCCAAGCAGGGGACAAGTGTTTAAAGACTTGGAAAACCCTACACACACCAGCAGTGTTGTGTCAAGCATAATGTCAAGAGTATGGGGAAAGGAGAGAGAGAATGCTATTCCAAAAAAAAAAAAGAAAAAAGAAAGAAAAGCCTGTCAATTCTTGTAGGTGCAAAAGAAGGACTCAGGTACAGAACTCAATACTTAATATTGGTAATTTACTGATTCCTATTTTCCTATTTAAGTGAATAGAAGAAAAAAAGTGAATTTTGAATAGCTTGTCAGTTCACTCAACACCTGATGAACTCAATAAAACACGAGGATTTATTGTTTTGTTTGTTTGCTATTGTCACTTATATAAAGGTTTTTTTTTCAGGTGTTTCTCATTTCAGGTATTTCTGCATGAATATCTTTATCTTTTTTTCTTGGACTGATGCTCCACAAAGATCTGTAGATGCATTTAAGTCTCTGTTTAAGGATGGAGACCTTTCGTCCCCCTTTGCAATCCAAACAAATAGCACTGTCTAGTCCTTCCTTGCATGTGCAGTCTGCCCACTACTACTTCAGTTTCCCTTTGCTGCTTTTTGGATTGAGGCCCTTTGTGACTCTGAGATTTTGTAAGAGTTTTTGCTTCGGCTCCTTCAAAAGTTTCTTTTCACGTGCTTCTTCCAAGAGTCGAATGCCACCTTAGAGATGGGCCAGTTTCCATTAAGTGCTCGTGGTACTTTTAAGCCCAGAGCAAGGAGTGTTTGGGACCTTCAGTAGCAAATCTGCTTGTTCAGGAGGCTGTGGAGGCTGCACCCTGTCCAGGAGGTGGCATTTCCTGGGGCAGATGTTTTGGCACCGCTCACTGCATGGACAAATCCTCCAACACTAGATTTGGGGCTGGAGAGCAGGGGCACGTTCTCTGAAGAAGCCTACTCCAAAGTAATATTTCTCTGACCCACAGCCTCCATTTTCCTAAGGTAACTGTATGACCCTTCTGTCCCTTGGTGACATTATGGAGTTTCCAGTCTGTTCTGACTTTGCCTCCTTGCCAGCTATTACAGTGAAATGTTATTTTTCACTTGCAGAGCATATTGCCTCTTTGTCTTCGTGATAACGAACACATGCCAGCTCTGTTGCAGGTGTTCCTAGATATGATTCCACCCTGTGTACTTTATTGCCTTACATCAGCTCAGCAAGAATGTCATTGTCCCTCAGATACGAGGAAATCCCTCCCAGTGTCTCAGGGCTTGGTGTCTTTAGTTCCCAATGTCCTCCAGCATAGGATATGTCCCTCTGGATGGAGAAGCCCACTTGGGCAGCCAGGCCGAGTGGGGATGGGGGTCCAAGGGAGCAGAAGCTTCATGACTGTTCAAAATAAAAGGCTGACAAATCTCACAGAGAAAGCTTATGTGTCCAAGTGATGGTAAGCGGCTCAATTGCCACACATTATATCAAAGAAGAGGCATACAGAGCAGGTTGCTCCTTCCTTTTGGGAGATGGTGGAGTTGAAGGACTGATGCCTAGGAAGCGAGGCTGTGTATTGCATCACTTGGGTCTGCCAAATTTCGAGTGGATAAACTACACACTTCTTGTATCGTACCCGAGACCTACTGCCACGTTCTCACAAGACAGCGGGATCAGTTCTGGGAGTAGGATTCATTTCATGCAGAACTCTTTGCTTTCCTCCTCAGCAGGAAGCAACCACCATTGAGGTGTCTGCTGTGGGGGCTCGAGGTGGTGGTGGGCTTGTTCTGAGGTGGGCAGGGACCTCAGAGAAGTGCTCCACCTCCACCAGTGAAACAAAAGGGCCCTTCTGGGATGATTCAGTGCAGGACCCTACATCAGGGACTCCTCTCTAGAAGGGCTTTTTAGTCCTTATAGACTGTGGAGGGACCCCAAAGGGGACGGTGGACACTGCCCCTGTCACCACCGCTCCCTGCTGCAGGAAGGCCGAGTATAGGCCTCCAGGCACATGCTGAGGCTGCGTCGTGGCCTGCAATATTTAAGCTTTTGTAATGCATGCCTTCTTGTGCAAATGGCACTGTTTGCACATAAAATGCAAACAATTTGAAAACACATGCCACACCAGAAAATCCCCTCTGCTAGTTTGAACATGTTCCTCACTTCTTTCCCTCGAGGTCAGTGCGCCCAGGCGTAATGCTGCAGAAAAGCCAGGCTGTCGCTCGGCCCCAGCCCCTTGCTGGCTCCCCACATCACACAGCTGGGCACAGGGCTGTGACCTGTCCCTTCGGGACCCTGGATGGGTCTCATGTTCCAAAGCCCATTCCTGATCTTCAGCCTGGGGCTGTGGTTTGGCTTCTTGGTGGGTTACCTGCATGCCCCCCTCCTGCCACGCATCACCTTCCCTAGCTCTTTGCATTCCTGAGATACAGACCCTCCCAGTCACCATCTCATGGATTTAGTCGCTGTTCTCTGAGCTCATCCACACTGCCAACACCTTTCAGCTGAGGGAAGGTCCCTTCCCTCAATGAGCATGACATTGCAGAGGCTATTCCTCACGGGCCGTGCAGCGGCAGGCAAAGCTCTTGGGCAACTGGCCAGCTCCAGCCTCAGACGTTTCTGCACGTGTGAACCACAATTACTTCAGTCTTCACCTGCTGCTGCTTTTTGAAGGTAACACCTCTGTACTTCTACTTTTTTAATGCTAATCAAGGGATTTTTTTGTTCTAAGTGTATTTAATGTTTGTGGTTTTTACAGTACCAGTTACCTTCACACAGTGTTTGTGTGCTCAGAAAGAACAAATGATCTGTGATGATGTTTCATCCATGCCTGACTGTATTTTGTAATGAACAGAAATCCAATTCCTTAAAGGTGGACCAAGGCATGTATTCCATCCATTAGAGTACCTCAAGGGGGTACTTCAGGAGCAGTTCTTACACACTCCCTTTTCCAGTCTGGTGATCATGATAAAGCCCATGCTACCAGCTTCATTGCCTGCTATTGTCTATTACACTTAATCAAAGACATTTACATTTTTAAAATATGTTTTTCATAATTGAATTCATTTTCTTTCTCTTTCTTTCTTTCTCTTTCTTTCTTTCTCTTTCTTTCTTTTTCTTTCTTTCTTTCTTTCTTTCTTTCTTTCTTTCTTTCTTTCTTTCTTTCTTTCTTTCTTTCTTTCTTTCTTTCTTTCTTTTTTTTTTTCTTCCTTTCTTCTCCTGAGTTCCTCAGTGAGTTCTTCTGAGTCCTTCAGTGGGAGATGACACCTCAACTGAACTGGTGATTTTTTTTGCCTGGGAAGCTTCCTTTCATCCATTCTCTCTCCATGCCATTTTTTCTCCCAATACCAAAGCCAACAGGCTTTCAGCTGTTTTGGCTGGTGCTGGTGGCTCATGTGGTTTCACATGGAAGCTCGGGGCCAGCATCTTTGTGTGGGGGTGACTGAGCTGCCTGCTCACAGTGCGGGTGGTGGGACTCACGGCCCCTTTTGAGAAGGAGCAGGAGGCAGAGTCATGGTATAAACCTGTTCAACAGAGTCACCTAAAGAGGAGCTCTTGGCCCCCATGCTCCAGAGAACAGTTACATACTATGCATAAAACAATCGGTCATTTGAATGCATAAACAACTCTATTTTTCAAAGAATAGACAACAAAAAGTTGAGCATTTAATCAAGCCAAAGAACAGTCTTCTCACTTCATGAATTAAGATGCCAATGGCTGGCTCTTCCACCTGCTTGGGGTGTCATGGGTTAGAAATGTTCTTATTACTCTCTTTTGTGTATCTCCCTGGAACAATGATCTTGGCTCCTTTTTTCTTTGCTGACTGAATGAGTACCTTCATCGAGAGTACGTACTCAGGGAGCAAGTGCTTAGGTGCTTGCTGATGCTGCAGACTTCAGACCGATTTTATATCCTAGAATTCATTCCCTGACCACGCAAAACTTTCTGGAGTCCTGTTGAAGGCTAACCAGAACAAGAGGCCTGGAGAATTTCACAGAAGACTGTGGCACTTCTAAAAGAGATGAAACCTGTTTCTAGTAAAACAATCTCCCAAATTACTTCTTTTCTTAAAAAGCTGGGAGAGCTCCTTCCTCAATGATAAAGTCAGTTCATTAACTGTAAATGCTGACAATAACTGCAGTGAAATATATAGACGGTCTTGAGAAGCTCTTGTTATGCATGGAACAAAATTAATAACTGCAGACACCTGTCAAAACAATGATTACATATCAAGAATGACTCCAGATGAAAAAGGAGATGTTTGAAACTTCCTTCAAGTATTAGTTTTGGAGTCCTGAGACTTTTAAAGCCAGTTGGAGAAGACTCTTGGTATGTGCATGCACTATACTTAGTGGAAGTCTTGAGATTCACAGATGGAGTTTTTTCCCTTATTAATGAAGGCATATTTTTTGCTTGACAAGTGGAAAATGTTGCCACCTGTGAAAAGATTAAATAGGGATTTTGAGTGGACTCTTTGTCTGTGACTGAGTTTTTTAGAAATCCTGGCTGTGGGCCAGCTCTCAAGAGGAATATTTGTAATGTTTGTTTTTTCCTATGGCTGAGATTGGATCCTCAGATAATTTTGTCAATGACACAACAAACTGTTTTATGGAGGGAATATACTCATATTTCCTATGTCTCCAGAGTCACTGAAGCAGAAGTCTGTGATTCTCGTTATGTGAACAAGATGTTCTTAATGTTGATACTGCCTTTTCTTTCCAGCACACTTGTGTTAGGTATAAACACATGGAATTCTTTCTACTTCATTTATTAGCATCGGTAAATTTGCATTCTTCTTTTAAATTCCTAATTTCATATAGATGGGACTCTCTTGTAGCAAAGACAGATAAGAGTTGAATCAATTTCCTGAGCTTAGTTTAGATAACATACAATAACACCCAATTACTTTTAATAATAACATTGTTGGAGAGTGATAAGTTTGTGCCTTACAGAATTATCATTGCCATGCTAGTGAAAGAGAACGGGAGACAAATGTTATGGTTGGTGGAGATGCTGGTCCATCCTTTGCTGGTGGAAGGAGCACAGCTCTGCTGGAGGCTGAGTGCTGTGCCCTCTTGCTGCACCTGAGCTTCTGCACAGTTATTACACCTCACAGACCCGGAAAGGATTTTCTAACAATGTTGTTCTTGCTGCTGTGATCCTAGTTCTGTTCTTTTGTTGTTAGCTTTCCTGTGTTCATGTTCTTACTCCTTTATCTCCACTTTCTTGACTTCCAGTGCTTTCCTGGAGGAAGACCATTAATTTCGCTACACACATTTTAACAATTTAAGCTTTTCCTTAAGTGGTTGAATAATAAGGTTTTTCAGCAAGACCTTAACTTTCATACAGTGACCTAAACTGACGGTAGAGAAATGTCTGATTATGAGATTATTGTTCCAGTCTTTTATTCAACAGTCAGAGGAAATATGCTGTATAGCTGAAATTCCTATTACAGAGGACAGAGATAGGAGATACTTTGGCTGGCTCTTATATGCGGGCCACTAAGCCAGAACGCAAACATGGAGCAGCAGCAGCAAGGACTGTGCAAATGGTTGGTCTCAATTTGAGATTAAGTACGACCACCAGGTTACCCAGGGATGTTCTCCCCCACCAAGGGAAGGAGGTCTGAAGCCACATGCCCAGCTGAAGCAGCTTATCCTGCAGTGTCATTCCCGGTGCTTCTCCACTGGTGTCTGCTAAAGCTTGGCCTTTATGCATTTCTGTTTTTCTTACAGGTCATCCCATCTTCTTCATGGCATTCACTTGTTTCTCTGGCTAGCTTTTTGCCTTGGCCAAACTTGTATCTGCAGCTTCCCTGAGGATTTTCTGAGTTCCCAACTAAAACCTGGTATTGTATCTAGCGTGCCAGAGCAGTGAGCTGGTGGCATGCTCTGTCTGCTCTACCAAAATAACCCATCAGGAGAGGATGTGCTAAACTCTCCTTCGGCTGTTACTGGTGGTAACACTGCACTTCTGTGGCATGAGTGCTTTAAGGCAAAAGTCACCCACCTGTGCTTGTGTGTCCTTTGAGATCGCCAGAATACTGAAGTTGACCACAGTACCTACTGCTCACTATTTGGCAAATAAGTTGATGAAAATTTTTCTTCCATGTATCAGGGCATAAAACCTTGATGGCTCTTTTTCTCTTCTGCTTTGAGGCTTCTGCTAACCAACCCGTTCTTCCTTTGTAGCTACTCTGTCGCTCTTCTGTGGTCAAGCCATAGTATTTCCTTACTCAAAAAAATGCAACTTCCTTCTTCTTCCACAGGCCCCCAGCTCTTTACTTGTCTGGAGCAAGTAACTGCATGTGGAAGCCTCCTCATTGCCTGCTTTCTTACCATTTCAGTCTCCTCAGCCATTGCACTTCCATCTTTTTATATCGAACCCGAGCTCTTCATCCATCACAAAACTCCAACGCTATTCTTAACATCCCATAAAATTCTGCTATTTGCTTCCTGTCTCTTGAAACCCTCTCTCCTCCTTGAGTTGCGCACTCCCCTGTGCCTTGCCATGCATCTTTTTTTCTTCTGCAGATATTTAATGCCCTTCTCATCCCCATTCACTGCTGATCCTGTCCCACCTTAACAAGACTGTCCCCAAACTCACCCATCGACAGTACTTCTTTTTCACTGGCCTTCCAGCTGCACTGACCCCACCCACTCTGCCTTTCTCATTTGTGCTGAGAACCTGCACACCCCCTGCTAAAACCTATTTTCATCTGTGATCGTTTTAATTCTTTTTTTTTTTTTTTTTATCTTTGTAGCTTGTTACTTCCCATGTGGATTGAATTCCTGCCTAAACGATTGTTTGCTTTCTCAGCATTTGTCCTTCATTGGTGTTTCACCTCTTTCAGGTTCTTCACAGAAGGGACCCAGGCTCATGATCTCTGAAAAGCCAAGCACATATAACTAACTGCTCTGTGCTGTGGTCCCTCCCAACAAGAATGCATCCACTGCCTTGCCCTTCCTCGACACCTAGATGTACCTAGACCTTGACTGTTTAGCTGCTGCCTGTCTTTAATTCAACTGAGCCGCAAGCTCTGGTGCAGCCTGAGCTACCCGACTCTTGCCAGTCCCATGCTTGTGCTGCACCCTACACTTACCCTCGGCACCTGCGTGCCATGCGTTTTGTATGTGATGCTGCCACTGCCTCTCTGCTGTGTATCATCTGAACTTTGCCAGCTGTTTGGTAATCCCCCGACCAGCTCTGTCTGCCACATACAGCGTTGGAGAGAAAATGAAAAGGCACATGGGAGAATTCGTTGTCTGGCATATACTGCCAGCAGCAGCCTTGTGCAGCAGACCTTCATCTCTCCTGTGGTCCACTGTGACCTGAAATCTGCTGGGTAACTCATAGAGTCATTGAGGTTGGAAAAGCCCTCCAGGATCATCTGGTCCAACCATCCCGCTACCACCAATGTCACCCACTAAACCATGTCCCTGAGCACCACGTCCAACCTTTCCTTGAACACCCCTGGGGATGGTGACTCCACCACCTCCCTGGGCAATCCGTCCCAATGCCTGACTGCACTTTCTGAGTACTCGTGCACATCCATTGTGTCACACGGGTCTGAGGTGAGAGTCTCTTGTGCGGCAGTTGTGAGAAATTGTCACTGAAAACTAGGACGTGCAGGGAGCAGAATCTGTTCGTAAGGGTCTACGAGTAATGTTTTTTGTAAAAGACAGTCTATGTTGAAATGAAACACTATTCGTCTTTTTTTTTTTTGCTCCCCAGGGCACCTAATGAGAACCCACGACCTGTAATTTATACTTCACCAAGAATTCTGGACATTTGGGGCGGTTAGTGTAAGTATTAGAATAACTTGGGAAGGACTAATTGAGGATGCACACCATTTTGTGAGGTGTTAGGCCCTGATTAAATGCTCTTTACTGGTAGTCACATTTTATTACAACTTACATATGTTTGGAACACTGATAGAAAAGAAAGCATGTCATCTATTTACAATCACTACACATTTACATTATATTATTTACAGATAATGAATTTAGTAATATATATGAGCAGAAAATATAGCAAATATCAATATGAAACTGTACAGGGCTTAATCTCATGTCCTTTACTGTGGTTGCATTTCACTGTAATAATAAATACAGTTCTATATTTACAAATTTTACTTTAAAAATCTATTAAATGAATTTTAACAATTTCAAGTTTAAAATATTTGATCAAAATATTTCAAACATGCTTACAAAAATAAGACACAAAGCCTTTAGGACTTTCTGCAAGCTAAAAAAGTTCTGATAAAAGAAGCTTTCTTTAACTAGTCTTTAGAATTATAACATTATCTTGCTTCTCAAATCACTTTACAAACTTCTTAAATATAGCGAGCTGAAAGGAATTTCACTGACATTAAGCAGTGCAGCACAGATGGACCCAAGTTAAATTAAAGCTAAGTAAACATGGTAATAGGTATTGTGCAATGGTTGACTGATCCTCTGTTTAATCCAAAGTGGTTTCAGGCATCGTTCTCCAGCTGTATGCTGCACTGCTTCAAAACCCACAAGAGATAAAGGATTAAGATAAGTACTCAGCTGACTTTATCGTACATAATTTCGGCATTGGTTCATTTTTTTTCCTGAAAGATGAACATGTCAGCCAAAGTCAACTGATGGCATCTGTAACTGCAAAACTAAAAATACGCCAATGTGAATGGACAAGAAAATCAGGGCATATCCATTGTTGGCAACAGATTCTTCACTGTGAAAATCCATTCTTGGAGTCCCAGGAAGTTACATATGCAGTAACAGATGAACAACCGTGATCATCTGTAACTGATTACCTCAATTACTGGGCTAGGCTAACCTTGGTAATGTTCAGAAATTAGTCTCATTCACCCAGAAGCTGAGTGGCCATTAACCGAGAAGTGATTACTGGGCTATTAAATGTTACTCCTCAGGGAGCTATTTTTAACAACAAAAAAAATCAAAAACTTCACTTCCGTGTCTTAAACGATCAGCTCACTTGAGCAAAAGGTTCCAGCTCTAAAAAAGGATGACTGGAATGTCCTCTGATGGCTTGACTAAGGTCAAAGACTGATCTTGGGGGAAGTGAAGGGAGCTCTGTCATCTGAGATATTTTGGCAGTAGACTTGGCAAAGACTTGAAGTTTCTTCTCATCTAATTGCATGATGTCTAAATGTAAATGCCTTGATTCAGCAAAGTATTAATAGATTTAAATCCAGAGAGTAACTCTGTGTTAATCTAATCTAACCTACTCGTAAACTAATGCCATCAGGCATCCCTGAATACCAATAGCTGCTCCAATAACTTTTTGACAATAGATCCAATTTGAATTTATACATATGTGATGACAGATAGTTCACCCCAAGCCATGCTAAGTTGCTTGGCTTGCTAATGACCATCACTGTCAACAATTGGTACCTTTATTTCTGTGTTGTATATCCCTAACATCAACTTCCAGGGGTCCATACTGGATCCTTCTCCTCTTGACTTAGTCCTCTGCTCTCAAACTTCTTTTCCCAGAAGCTGCTACTTATAAACTGTGATCAAGTCACTTCTTTGATAAGTTGTTTTGTAAATTTATGATTTTCAAATCCTTTTCAATTTCCCAGTCTTCTTTACAGTGTGTGAATACAAGAACTGTCTGAAATATTCCAGTAGTGCCTGTACCAGCGCTAAGAACACAAATCATACTACCTCTTCACTCCTACTTAATATTCCCTCATCTATCCTTAGCCAAAAGGATGCAGTGGCCTCTGAATCTTCATCTCACTAAGGACCATGAGCTAGAGGCTTTCTAGAAGCACTGTTTCACAGGACAGAAATTGTGCTATGAGCAGGACTACTGTTTTTGTTCCTAGACAAATGACCTTAAATCATTGTTTCTATGTGAGTGCCTTTGGTGTCATTTATTTGTACTCAGCACACCAGTCTTCCTGTATTCATGACTTGCTATGTAGTATTTCCCACTCTCAAATTCTGAGTCCCTCACCTACCAATTTTATCAGCAGTAATTCTGGAAGTAATTCTGCTGGCATGCTAGCAATTCATGACCAGGCTCTGCAGAACCTCACTAGAAAAATATCCATGTGACAACGGCTTGCCATTTATGATTACATTTTAAGTGCTCAGCAGGATTTTAATTAATTTCCTTCCTACCATATTATTTTTGTGGTTTTGACTGACAATTAAAAATGTCAAGTCATCTGACATCTAAAAAAATCCAAGATCCAATCCAATCCTAAGAGCAGGTAAACTGTTAAATGAATTCTATCAGCTGAACATGGAGCTTCATCAAAGTCTATTCTGCAGAAACCTTTAGGACTTCCAACAGGAATACTTTTCCACTTAGATACCCTGCTGAATGAGGGCCACACACGGATGCTTATAAAAACAATCTTGACACTGAATATCTATTATTAAGTTCGACTTATAATAAACAGGAAAACAGAAACAAAAACCTAACCCCTGAAACAAACTGTGCCAGGTGAAGAAAAAGCTTACCAATTTAACATGGTATTTTTGCTCTTGACCAACTGCCTTTTCTGAGTGGTGCTACTTTAAAAGAGAGCAGCCAACACAACTGCACAAACCGCAACAGCTTTCAGTTTCTCTCTTCATTCCAGCATTTCGGAGACAGGCCGTGAAGGCTCAAGTATTGGATTTTCAGCCTGCTGCAACTTTTGTCATCATCTGTTTTGTGATGCATGTAAAAATAATTCAGAGGCATTCTCTAGGTTGTAGACGCACACCCATACTTATTTTTGGGATTAAATAATTTGTAAACATTGATATTTTCTGCATTGCCACTGAAACTAGCGACATGGAACAAATGCTACTGATGAAAGATTGCAGCTTTCTGTCATTTGATAAGATGATGGCATTAGTGAATTGCTGGTAGGCATGTCATATGATATGCTAGCACTTGTGAAGGTTACCAATGCTTGTGTTGAGTCACAAGATTGTTTTTCTATGTCTTCTGAATTCACAGAGATCAGACTAGCATGTTTTGATCTCCTCCATAACAATGTTTGCTTTCGCAAACTTCCCAAGTCCTCCTTGAAGTGTGGATTGAAAAGTATATAAAGGAGTGGGTTTAGACACGCAGGCAGTGGGACAATCACTAGCAGTATTGACTTTATCACTTCTGGGCTGATAAAAGTGAGGTTTAGTAAGGAGGAAAAAGATAAGAAGGCCACAGGGCAATAAAGAATGCAATTAGTAAAAAGTAGCAAGGCTATATGTTTGACCATAGAGCAATCCCAAATGTTGTCTAGTTCTCCCTTTTCTAAACTGCAGTAGAGCTTTGTGTAAGCAACAGTCATTACCAGAAAACAAAGTGAGTTCAGCAACACCAGTGCTACCATGTAGCCCATAGCAGTGGGTTCTCCAAATGGTAATGGCAAACAAAGCGGAGAAACCCCATACTCGCTCCCAGTGAGGAGTGGTATTACTGCAATGATAAGTGCCAACATAAAACAAAAGAAAATGGCAATTTTGACACTAACAATAGAGGATTTTGTTTCAAACTTTGTAGCATGCTTTACAGAGAATGCACGTTCCAGTGCGGCTAAGGTAAGGAGGAAAATGGAAGCTTCTGAAGCAAAAATGGAGAGAAGACCAGTCATTTGGCAACCAATTCCACTTTCCCACCGTGCTCCATACTGAGCAAAGCTACCAAAAGTTGATGCATCCACACTAGCCAGTACTCCACTGGCAAGGCCCATGAAGGCATTTACTATAGCTATTAGACCAATCAGAAGCTTTATGGAGGACATATACAACGGAGATCTGAAAACTGTAGCAGTCACCAGTGCGTTGCAAATGAAGGTCAAACCCACTATGGTCCACACTCCAATTCTGATGAGCCAGCTCCCAAACAGATGGTCACATGGTTTGAAGGGACCTGAAAAGACAAAAACAAACAAACAAAAGGGCAAGGGAAACCCATGTAAACTAAAAATTAATTTTGTACTTTGTAAGACTTCAACTTTCATGCCTCTTGCAAAAGTTCTCAGCACAATCAAGCACTGAATTTTATTGTAAAAGGGGATCTGAAAATTTTCTTTCTTTGTAGTAGAGATCTCAATAATGTGCTGCTCATATGCATGTTACACGAGTCTTTGTTCCTCAACCCAAATATTATATACATACATAAATATATATATACACACATACATATATATATTTGCCTAGTCGTACACGTGCAGTATGAATACCATGGGTAATTTCTCAGGAAAGAAAAGGGTGGCTGTGCTAATGAGTCCTGGTGAAGTGTGATGTAATGGATATGGACAGATGCACTTTGGCTACCTAATAACATGTCATTACATGGTCCAAGTCTCCCTTGCAGTGTCTTTTCAGAAGACTGCTTTGCTCTTCATTTTCTCTATTTCATCCACAATGATTCCAGGATATGACTTAAATGGCTTTGACCTTTGCAAGTGTAAGGCCAGGCCTATTTTTTGATATCCTATGTGTGAGGAAGAAAGCACTTTAACGCATATAGCATTGAAAAGAATAAGAGAACGTGGGTTTTTAAACAAATCCATTCCAAATAAATTCATGATGCATTTTGTAATGTTTTCTGTCAGGAATTTGGAATGGATCCTTAGAGGCAAGTTGCACAGACAGAGAAATCTGGGTGTCATCATTAAGTCTGCCATCATCTCCACCACTCTCACTGAAGTAATGGCTACTAAATATCCCATCTTCATAGACAAATGCAGGATGGACCATAGTGCTACAAGTTTGAATAGGGATCCAATATGATCTGAGATGATTCAGTTTAGACTCCGAGGAGAAATCTAACCTTTTAGAGGAGATCAGGGTTCTTGAAGAATTTTAATAATGATAGAAGACTTGACATGTTTTAGTTTGGCTACAAACAGACCTTTTGGGACTAACCTATTTGAGAAAATATCCCTATAGTGGAATATTTAAATCTTTCATTTAAGATTCAAATAAATTTTTCTGTTTAAGTTGACTATTAAGCGACACTGCAGGCAAGGAACGAGCACTGCAGAAAGTGAAACGTATTGTTTCATAGACTGTTTGATACAGCAGTTCCAGAATGACACATCCGTGAGATATGAAGATAAATGGGGAAGGTAGTTTGAAGATAGGCACCAAATAAAATTGGATTGTCAGTTTTGTATTCTCTTGAGGTCAAATATGTGAGCTAGGTTGTAAGAGGAGAAGGCTTATGTGGCTCATTGATTTCATCATCTTAGCAGCCTGCAACAAACAGTTTGTGACCCAAAGTGTTCCGAATCATAGAAAATTGAAGCTGTATTTGTATGTGTAAGGGCTGCCTTTTTGGAGGTGTTTCCAATGATCTGTGGCTGAAGTCAGGTCCGTATGACTGAAGCCTGCTGTCCTCTCATAGATTTGAGGTGTATATGCTGTGTGATTGAAGCTGAATACTCTGCTGTCTGAGAAACGTTATTTATCTTAATACTAGTCAGCTGTGCTTCCTCAAAGCACGTCCTCCACAGTGGTCTCTGATTGTCTATGCAGACACAACCCGATCAGCTGAGATGTATTCCATATGACTACAGTTGTTGCCATCCAGTAGGCAGAAGCACCCATTGTGTCAGTTTGTAAGTTTTTCTAAGATACCATTTGAAAGAACAGCATGGAAGCTAGATTTTCTCTTAGGTCTGGTGATAACTTACCTTGAAGATGAGGACATTTCTGTGAACTCGATAGTTCCAAAGGAGGCCATAGGAGAATACAGGATGGTCAAATGCTTCTAAATTCTTTCTTTGGCCTCCTACCTTTTCTATTTCTCTTGACATAACATCTTTTCATTTATTATTTGCTGTTATAAACAAGAATCTTGGCTTGGGGTGAGTCTTGAAGTACCAGCTGTCACTTGCATTTTTTTGTTCATGTGTTACAATTTAAGAATGGCTAGGGAAACCGCTTGCTGAGTCAGGATGCTAAAACTAGAAGCAACATTCTAAGTTATTTCCTTGCCTTAAAGGAAACTTTCCGTGGAATTGGTTTCCAATTTAATCACTTTACAAAAAACCACGTTACTCCACAGGGATACACTATTCTACAAAAAAATGACAGTGCTGGGAGTCCCTTGTGTGTATGTTAATATAGTACTGTACGGTACATCCTAGACATTGAACTAAACTGTGTGCTGTTCGAGAAGCTCAAATGTAAAATAACTCAATGAAGTTGAGAAGAATTACTTCAGCTTTGCAAAGGAATGAGTGAGCAAAGATTCTGTTCTATTATCTGTTTCTTGGCAGAAGAGAACCTTTGCTTTTCCACTCCCTCGATAAGGTGGATCAATTCCTGTGGTAAGAGGCTTGGAGTGAGGATCTGCCAGAGGACTCCGAAACTTCTGGTACATTCATAGATGAATTCAGTACCTGAATATTTTTCTGAACCTCAATGCAGAATTTTGTATTTTTGTACAATGTATCCAGTCTCATCAAATTATTGCAGAACATAGTGTTACTATCCTTGTTTCAGATTCAGAGTTTGTTCTGCATTTCAAATATCTGGTAGTATTATGCTTAGATTCCTAGGTACTTGGCAGTTTCATACCTGGAGAAGGTGAGCATTGCACTGAATGATGAGCTTTCAAATCTTCTTCAAAGTCAAGTAGAAAATCTTCAAAGTCACGCTCATCTGTGGGGGAGGAAATACCCAGATTTGATACTGCAATTTTCAGGAAAATTTCTTTTAGTACAAACTCCAAAAACATCTTCGGTATTTAAGGCCTGTTCTCATCTCTTTGCCTGCCAAACTGTAAGCAGAAGCAGATGTATGCTTACTTGGTTTAGAATCACTTTACTCAAGATTATTTAAAAAGTTGGCACCATTACTTCTCTGAAAATAATCACTTTTAGAAAGGTACATTCTCCATTACCTAATTTGTAGTGTGATGACTGCCTAGGAAGGGGTTTAAAATACAAATTCCACTGTTGTGCCAAGATACTAAGAATTAACCCAGGTTCTTTTATGTTTCTTGTGTCATCACTTTATGTATTCTTGGCTCTGTTCTTGCTGGGACTAGCCCTGAACTCTGAGACACACTGGTTTGCAGGAGTGGAAATAGCAAAGAAAGCAGCAGGATGATATAAAATGCATGTATACACTTACATAACAGGTCAAATAACAGACCTTGTGCTGAAGGGAAAGAAAAATACAGTGAACTTCTGTTCTTGAGGGCAGATGCGCTCTTTGGTACCCAGGAAGTGCTGAGAAAAAAACCCAGCAGCTATGCCTAAGTAGCCACACTAGCTCTGTGACAGATCCTGAAACATGTACACAGCACAATAGCCAAGGTGTTGCTACTTCCAAAGCTGGCAAGAATTGAATCTTTGCTGCCCTATTATTGTATGGGGTTACATACCAGCACCACTTCCCTGTCTCTCAAGTAAACGGAAGATTTCACTTCCCACGTTATTATTTGGAGAGAAGGAAGAGTGAGTGAGATTTTTGAAAGATAGACCTGACAAAATGAATTTGCTAAGCTTGGGAACACTGACATATTACCAGGCAAGAGAGAGGAAGGTACTGCCTTGGTGACTGCGAAAGAGTATTGGATTTAACATCACGGACTGCTTACTAGAAAAATCACAGCCTTCAGGTAGATTTAAAAGCAAAAGGTGACAATTACCTTGAATTTGTAACAACCCAACATCCCTCCTGTGAAAATCATCAATGCTGCTATTCTCATCTTTGTTCCATTGGCTGGAGATTTTGTAGTGGCTCTCACAAGCTCCAAAGGCACAGCACTGATAAGCATAAGGCATTTCCATGACCCTGTAGAAGAACAAGGAAGCATGCCATGATACTGGTTTAGAGCACCAGAGTTACTCGATTGTACTGCTCACAGTTTCAATTGTTAGCACAAATTAATTTGATTAAGTAGCCATGATTGAAAGTCAAAATATTTAAGGGTAAAAATCAATCATGATGATACAAATCGAGGATTCACAAATAGAATTCCACATCAGACATGCAGATGATTTCTAGGGTAATTTTAGTAAAGGCACAGTGAAGCTTTCTTATGCATTTTCATGGGAGATATGAATGTAGAACATGAATTGCAGTTTATTGAATGTTACCCTTAAGAGTTCTGTTTCTTTTTTATGTCTTAATAATTTTACAGTGTAACTCCACAGTTTCTCCACATTACTTTCTTAATGGCTTCTTTTAAAAAAGGGCAACATCACAACTGCGCCTACCTGCTTAACAGGCAGAACCAAAACTTCACTTCCCAATGATAATTTTTCCAGTTTGGGGAAAATGAGATCTAATTTTGGATTCAAACTTCATCTCTCTCTTTTCACATCAAATTTTATCACAGTAAAATGGCAAAAAGGAGATTGTCTTTTGTGCACAGACCAAGGAAGCAGTATTCTACACTGAAAGGGGAATGAATCACAAATGCAGCATATGTGAAAACAGATGTCACTGAAAAAAGGCTTTACTTTATTAATTCTCACAGGAGTGAGCACAGTCATTGCAGGACACTGCGTGTTCATTCCTAACTCCTTTAATATCATTGGTATTCCTAACACAAAACTGAGAATGAGTGAGCGAGTTTCAAAGATTTTGAGGTTTTCTATTGCCAGAAAATTGCTGATTTCCTGTATGTTTTGAATTCCATTCATTCGGGGATGTCCAAATTCTGGGGTAGTACGTAAGAACTACAGATGTTCAACTTCTACAGACTACTTCTATTCCTTGGATACACTTTGTACTTTGGAAGTGGAGATATTTAATATGCAGTTCCCCAATAGTACATAGTAAAACCTAAAAAATTATCTTAATTTCAAAAGTTCAATAAACCAAAAGCTTCAGAGATAAATAGGTAACTAGGTTATTCTGTCTTAAAAAGAATAAAATAGAACTGTATCCTACTTTCAGGTTACCTTCAACAGGTTGATCATGTAAATTAACATAATGAATGTTCCAAGCAACCTTTAATGTCCTGGAAAATCCAGCAGGGAGTCTGTCTGAAGCAGGCCCAATACCAATAGGACTTGTGCACTAGCCAAAAGCTCGGTACAAAGTGGAACAAAGTGAACCCTAAGCTCTGAAGTGATTTTTAAGTTAGTGCATTTGGGGGCATTTAGATTCTATATACTTATATTTCTGTAGGGAATTAGCAACAACAATCTGTACTCTTGTACCCAATACAAGAAGTTATATAAGCTGTTTTTAAAGTACTCCGATAAAAGTTCAAGGTGACCAAGATCTAGCTATCATGCAACTTCAGGCCAGCAGATTTAAATATGTAATTTCTAATTCATTTCTGTGCATGTCATCTTTTAAAATATGGAGATTATCCTGATTAAACATTTTGATAAACATTTCCTAGAAGCCCTTAAATAAACTATCACTAAACCCTTAGCTTACTAGACTAACCCATACCTAGTCACTTGGGTTGAAAAGCAATCCACATCCCCAACAGAAATGCCCCTTTTTTGACAAACAAACACACAAACAAAAACCAACAAAAACAAACCACAAAACACCTTATAAAAAGAAATGCTGAAAGTTCTGCAAGGTGATGACTGCAACTTGCAGTGTCAGACTTCTTTGAACACATTGATATAGCTGTGGAAATGAATAGCTAGTGGATATTTTAGGCTCAAGGAAAGAGAGCAAATGTGTTCTTGAACAGGATAGTTGAGTTGGAAGGAACCACCAGAGATCATCCATTCCAACTGTCTGACCACTTCAGGGCTAGCCATAAGTTAAGGCACCTTACTGAGGGCACTGTCCAAACGCCCCTCGAACACTGGCAGGCACGGGGCATCAACCACCTCCTAGGAAGCCTGGTCCAGTGTTTGGCCACCCTCATAAAGAGATTTTCCTCGTGCCCAGCCTGAAGCCCCCCTGGCGCAGCTCTGTGCCGTCCCCACGTGTCCCGGGGAACAGAGGCCGGCACCTCCCTCGCTGCTTGCCCTCCTCGGGAAGCTGCCGAGAGCCAGGAGGTCGCCTCTCAGCCTCCTTGTCTCCAGCCCAGGCAGCCCAAAGGCCTCAGCCTGCCCTCACGGGACACGCCTGCCAGCCCCAATACCAGCTTTGTCATCCTCCTCTGGAGGTTTTCAAGCACCTCAACATCCTTTTTGTATTGTGATTCCCATTTCTTATCCTCCCTGTAGGACTTTCTAGCATCTTTTGTTAAACCTGAACAGTTCCCCTCCACACTCCTACCCGCCCTGGGTTACTAGGCTATACATATAGATCCCAAATTGGCAAATACTTCTGAATTTGTGTGTAAAGCACACATGCACAGACTGAGTGGGATCCAGAACACACTGGACAACATATACTTTGCAATGCAGAGAAACTAGTATCAGCTCTTCCTGGTGACCGAGGAGTTCCTTTCAGCTACTTTTAACATTAAAATACAAAGGCAACTCTCAGCCATACAGTGCCAGAAGCATTCCTTTCTATGGCTAGTGTTTATTTGATGTGGGTGATTAGATTTGGACTTTGTCAAATTAAAGTCTTGTAGAAACACTGTCTAAATTTATTTTTATATACTACTTATCTTACTGATGGTATCTGTACACCTGATTTTTTTTTTTCCTGCAGCAAGGAATGCCTCTATTTCTGTTTTTGGATTAAGCAGCAGAGAATACAAGGTTGTTTTCCACCTCACAAAGGTGAATGGGAATGCAGAATTACAATGGACGGAGCTAGTCACTGAATTCTTTACAGCACTGAATCAAAGCATCAGATAAAGAAGGAAGGAGTGGTTGGCAGCCTGACTTTATTTCCTCGTAGCTTGCTATAGCAAGCTGGGCTCGGCTCTGTGAGCATTCTTGTGCCATTGCTGGAGGTGGGGCAGAGGATGCTCAGCTCTTTGATGTGTTTGTGTATTGAACAGCAGTGACCTATTTAGATGAGCAGGCAGCTTTTGTACAGGAATTTGTCTTTAATGTTGTAACCAATGTCTAGTTCCAACAATTACAAAGGGTGAAATTACATTTTGTTTTAGATCTCTGTTCAAGTTTGGTGCTTCATGCACTGTTTGTGCAGTGATCCTGTGTGAAGTCCTGGCCTCATTAAAATGTAGAAGTCCTACAGACTACAGGTTAGGATTTTACCCCACTTTCTCCTGATTGGATATCATGTGCTCTTACAGATGTTAATCAGCTCTAGATATATCAATCATACTTTTAATAACTTTTTAAAAAAAACTTAAGCTATTGTCTGACATCCTTTTTAATTACTTGTGCAGAATAACTACACTGTAGTTGCATTTTAGCAATGTACATAATTTGGTGGAAAAATCATACAAAACATAAATGTTGAGGAAAAAAAATAAAAAATCTGACTTGTACCCAATTCAGTTGAATAATGGATTATTCTAGGACCACTGCAGGATTTCTTATGCCAGTAGGTTGTGGTATAAATATTACTATATATTTGCTAGTCTGGAATGATTGATTTTTTTTGGTCTTTACACTCTTTTTAAGAAATTAAGGCATTTTAGAATTGACATGTGCCTCAACATGAGGGCAGTCAGTGAGAGAAGAAAAACTGGCAGAAGCTCAGCCTCAGACATGCACAACTTTTTATGATACTTGCTTCTTGACCTCTGAGACTCATCTGAAGACTTATGTAAGGCCTCTAGTGCTTTGAACATTTGTGTTACGAAGTAGTTTCATATGCTGTGATCAAGTCACTGCCCAATCTCCTCTGCGACAAACTACAAACATTGGGTTTATTAAGTCTTTTAAGGCACTGTTTCCTAACCCTTGAACCATTTTTGCAGCTCTTCTCTCTGTTTATATTAACATAACATCACAGAAGTACTCTAGCGTGGATCCTTCCAGTGCTGTATGCAAACATTAAATCATCTCCCTACTTCAACTTATGACTGCCTTATTCATATCTTCAAACACTCCAGTCCTTTTCATCAGTAACGTCTCCTTGAGTTGTTTGCCTATTATGACTTATGGAACTTCTCCAGTGCAAAAGCCAAATCAAGTGAGGATATGAGGATGGAGTCTCCTTCCTTGGAGACCTTCAAAGGCTGTCTGGACGTGGTCCTGGGCAACTGTCTTCAGGTGGCCCTGCTTGAGCAGGAGGTTGGACAAGATGACCTCCAGAGATCCTGTCCAACCTCAACCATTCTGTGATTCTCTATGTTCACACTGTTTAATTGTTTCAAAATTTACAATATCTTTTACATTAAAATGAGGAAAAAATATATTTTGCAGTTGGCATCCTCCAACTAAAACAGAAATTCAGAGGGACTTAGGAGATACTCCCTAATATCCTGAAGTCAGAGGCGAAATTCTGTACTGTGACTTCTCTATGGTCATCCAGTGACTGGCAGAGCTTCAAATAATCTCTAGAGATCATTTCCTTTGTCTATCATACAGCATCCATCAGCAAATTATTAGCATCAAACTATTTAAGTAGTAACAGTAAAGTATTATCTTAATCAAATATTACAGGAAAGAAATAATGTTCATTTCTACTTGAAACAAAAATGGCAAATTATTTTGGAACTTCAGAAGTATATTCTTGATATTTACTGAATTCTCACTAAATATAAGGGAGGTTCTGTGACCACAGTCCAGTAGAAGGAGATATCACTAAGCTGCTAGCAATATTGTTTTAACAGCTTTTGAAACATATCACCAGGAAGCAGATGTGGCTCATATTAAGCAAGTACTGGGGTTAATATTTCAAAACACTTCATAGTTCTTCAGTTAAAAGTGAGCATAATAAAATAACTCTATCATTTTTATCATATTTGCTTTAGTTTTAATACCACAGATCAAAGACTGACAATACGAAGCAACATGCCTTACACACTGACACACCTTCCACTGCACATGAACACAAATGTGGCTTATTAGTTTTAATGATATACTCACTTGAGTTCTGGAAAATTTTCAGATGATATCAAACTTTGTAGGGCATGATTTCCTGTTAATTTTAAATGAGTTAAACCATGTAGCCCCGTCACAGGAAAAGAGGACAAAAGGTTGGATGACACATCCCTGCATAACAGCAAATAAAAATCAGCTTACAGGTTCTCATTTTTTTCTTCAGTGCTAGAAGAGTCATGTTGGAAAAACAGACTATACTATTCTAAATTGATAAAAAATGAATGCATTAGAGAGGCCCCAGTCAGCAAAGCAAAGCTGCAGCAACACTCAGGAGTATACACATATGTCTCTAGCACAAAGCTAGTAGTATATACCTAGCACTCATTAAGAATAATCTCTGTTGTCAAATTTTAACTCTAAGCATTCAAATACAAGTTTAGAGACCAGCAAATGAGTTTAAAAATAATTAAATGGACTGTTGAATCAAAGGGAGCCAATACCAGAACAATTTCCCCCACCCTAAAAAAATCAGTGG
This sequence comes from Cygnus olor, assembly GCF_009769625.2. Classification (NCBI taxonomy): domain Eukaryota; kingdom Metazoa; phylum Chordata; class Aves; order Anseriformes; family Anatidae; genus Cygnus; species Cygnus olor. The sequence goes on along the minus strand of NC_049169.1, from coordinate 39,079,367 downwards.
GATACGAGAGGGCATGGCTGCGCTGAAATCTACACAAGGAGGAGCTCAGGTGTATGGTGAAGAAGTGCACTTCAGAGTAGGACAGGTTTGGGCTGGAGAGAGTGAAGGTGATATTTCTATGCTAAGGTTTGTCTGAGGAGCTGAGAAAATGCAGATGAATACAGAGACATAACTTGGCAAAGTAAAACAGGTGAATGGAAAAGTGACTGTGATCAAGGAGAAATGGTAAAGTAATCAAAGAGGGGGAAGCTCAGATGTATTCTCTTCTGTATTGCTCTCCATCCCTTCCATTTACCGTATAAGCCTTTTCAGTCCTCTTCCTACTAATCTACACTGCAATACGTAAGATGGTTAATGCTCAAGAAGGAGAAAGAAGGGGAGTCCGACGCAAGGGTGGATTGAAAAGTTCCTGTCTCTAGGACTATCTAAATCTAAAGGGCTAGTCATAAAATAAGAGATATGTTGATGGACTGGTCTTCTACTTTTTCTGGTATAGTGCACTTGTGTTTGTGCATGTGTGTGTCCTACTGCTCACAACACAGTTAAATACCAAAAGTGAAATTCTGGTCCTGCTGAAAAGGCTAAATCTACCACTGACTTCAGTCAGACCAGGGCAACAGACTAGCATTTCAGGTAACACTCGGTCCACTGGTTTACTCTGTGTGTTCGAAGGCTTTTTTTCTTTACTTTTGTGTGACTGTTTGGTGCTATTGAACAAATGCAGAATTTATTGCTGGCAGCATGATGTTCCCTCACCCCTTCTTCTGTACGAAAGCACTGAGGAGGAACCCAAAAAGGAATGCCATAGGCAATATTGGGGATTTTGCACCATTCAGAGGGGAGGCTTCCTCCATTAACAAAAAATAATACCCCTTTCCAAATGCGTGTTTCCCATGACTCTGAAATCCAACTACTGGATTATCTGTATGTCTTTGTGAACAACTTTGGAGTAGGATGACTCCAGAGGAATTTTCTTTCATGTCTTCCCCATGCATCCACTGCCTCAGGGGGTACCTTAACGAGGTATTGCAATGACAGTAGGAAGCAGGAAAAATTTTTAAAGACAGATGCTTGTGAATAAGGCATACGCAATTTGGATTCTGATGGTTTGACCACTAACTTCTCTGGCTGAAGTTACTAAAGAAGAAAAACTATTCCATCAAAGAAGAATCAGTGAAATAAAGATGCTTACTGGAAAATGTTTCTAATTTAATTTTGAATCCAGTTCCCTAGTCCTCATACACAACTAGTAAGGTATCTGCATTGCTGATAATAGAGACTGAACTACTAACAAATTCAAAGAAGCAAGACAGGTAGAATGACATATTTCTTGGAGCCCAATCACTGTGATTACACTCTGGTATATGAAGCTTCTCCACAATACCTATGGGAGTTAGTGAAGTACAAGAAAAAAGACATTTAGAAATGGATTCAACACATCAGAAGATTAGAATAGAGAGAGAAAGCCTCGATTTCTGCTGAGTGGGGCACCAAGTTACAAAATTTTTGCATGTTCTTGCAAGAAAAATGTGAAAATTTAAATGTAAAAGATATATAAATACTTACAGTTTGATCAGAGATGGTAAAGAAGAGAAGGCATTGGGGTGAATAATTTTAATTTTGTTCCAAGCTAAATCCCTACAAGAAAAGTGAGTAGAAAATTACATACCCACTGAGTGAATATGGAAGTTTTCATACACTTGATTAGGGTGCCTAAATATAAAAAAGGTATTAATTACATGCAAATATTTTCAATAAACTTCTACATATCTCAAACTGCAAAAACTTTTTACATTTTTTTCAAATTATGTTAGGCAGTTAGTGGTGTTAGTTACTAAGGTGACAACATTCTCTAAAACTTAATGACTTTTACAGTCTAACTCTGTTGTTTTCAGCCTGCTTCACAGTTAAGGCAGCAGAAAGAGGAGTGGGGTAATGGACTACTTCTAAGAGGCCCTCATGACATGACTAGGAACAGCAAATCCATTGTCAATAGGCTTATTTTCTTAATAACAATCTTCACCACCCCTGAAAAAAAAAATAATAAAAAACACCTGCAAGCAACTAAATTAAAAAAAAAAGAAAAAGATGGGCTTGATTCTTCAAAAACTTAAAAAAGTAAAAACTTACAAAAGTAATTTCCCAACAAAATTATTCTACTGTGTCTATGTGAATACTAGAAACACATACAAGTTTGAAATCTACTTCTTACTGTTCTTCTTTATAGAGAACAGTGTTCTCTATAAAGATTTCATGCTCCCTGGAGATGATTCTTACGTGAACCTCCCATCAGATGCTAGTTTTGGCTCAGTATCTCTCTCCACCTCTGTCAGAAATGTTCACAAGTAACAGCTTTTATAGCTGGAAGTTTACATCTTTGAATTCATTGCTGCAGATGCTAAGCTTCACAGTGTTTATTCTGCTTTCACAGTTATGACTTAACGGATGAAAGATCAAAGCAAGGAGAAATAGAAACAAGGATGTTTTGGGGCAAACAGTGGACAGACAATGAATAGATGGTAAATATGCCCCATGCTTTTGAGAACTCAAGTGAACCACTGCTAGGGCCGTACTCACAGAGAACGAAGAGCAGCCAGCTGCCGAAAGGTGTCTGCTTTGATTTCATCAATTTCGTTATGATGCAAGTCACTGAAATAGCAATAAGAATCTCCTCAGTTTCAAAGGCACCTGGAGGACGCTCCACGGTAATTCAGACTATTTATGATCCACTCTGGTGCATTGTAAGGGTATGTATTTGGGATATGTCAAATTGGTCAGCAGTAACCAAATTAATGATGCTCAAGCAAATTTGTATACAGATGACTCTTGTTAGACATTTTAGAATAGTTTGAAGCTTACATTTTTTGAAGTTTTTTACATGCAGTAAAACAGGGTAAATCTTCCAGCAGATTATAAGACAGATCCCTGTAATACACAAGAGAAGAAAAGATTAATATTCAAAGTAACATCAAAAGAAAAAGATTGCCTTTCCTTGTGTCTCTTCATGCTCAATTTAAAATAGCTTGTTTTTACAGGAGAATAGAAATGAGTGGACTCAATTATCACCTGTCATCTGTCAGATTTTTATTTCTAACTGAGAAGGAGATATGAGGGGAAAAGGTAGGATGTATGAACTCCATATCCTACTTTTGCAAATGCCTTGCATTGTCTGACAATTTCCTGCCTGAAGCATAGACTTCTGAGTGTTTTACAGTAACAATATCAGCAGTCTGCTTCAAGGGAGTACTGGCTTTGCATCACAGACTTCATGTTCATCATGTTTAACTTGACAAATATTTAAACCTTTTTAAATGATCTATTAAATACACATATACATATATATACTAGATACTCACATTTTGTCAGAGAATATCCTATATTTTTCTGGCAATAATCACAATGAACTGTAATCAGCTTTCTGTTCTACACTTTTAATTAAGCAGTACTGCCTCTGATCCTGAGAACTGTTATGTCTTATAACTGAGTGATGTGGTTAAAGATATTGGAACTAACTTTGAAATCAATCACTACATGGGAGAAAAAAACTCTTAAAATGACTTGAGCCAAAACTCAACAAATTACAGAATAACTGAAACATCTGGACTGATTTATAGTATAATCTAACTAATCAAAAACAAGCCCAGGCAATTTGCAGAAATTGGAGGGGAAAAAAAAAAGGAAAAGAACCATACACCCCTCCCCTTCTCACTCTCAATTGTTTCATCGTATATATACATCTTGTTTGGGGAAAACTGAATTGGAATTTTGCTGGTGGAAAGAATATAGAGTAAAACCTTATACCTATAATTACAAAAAATGTCCTTTTTCACAATTATTTAATATTATCAACAAATATTATCAAAAAAAAATTATCAACAAAAAAACTCTTATCATTCCTGCTTCAAATCCTTTAAAATTGGATCACATCTACCCATTTACTTTCTGGAAAAAAAAATTATTTTCACAATTACTATTCTGATAGGAGCATTTTGTAGATTCTATATTTGACTTGTGAAAGTGGTGCAAGTAACAACAGCGCCTGATTTTAATGAGTTCCACTCTGCTTTTACTATGCAGAAAGGCTACCATTAATATATACACATTTTTGTAACAGCAGGGTTATTGCCCCTAATTTTGTGCTCTTCACAGGTACTCTGTGGTCCAGATCAGACATGCCAGAGAGTTCAAGTGAGCTGGAAGCTTCTAAGCCAAGGTAAAAGATGGGTGGGGATTTTTTGTCTCTTTGTTAATAAATGATGCTCTTGGCAGCAGCAGAGGGCCAGGGGTTATGGCTCTTCTGTTGAAGCGTGTATCCAACTGTGCTGAGAGGAGTCCACCTTCTCAGATATACCTTTACTACAGGTGCACCTGGGAAGTCTCTGTGTTTGTTCATCCACGTTTGGAAGCACTGGTGGCTAGGTAGGATAAACAAATTGGCTTTCCAAGCAGTGTTTGTGCTTGTAGGATTTGTGTCTCAGAGAGGGGTGTTCTGCAGTAACTGAGCCAGGAGGCTGCTTCAAGGTCACTGTCTCCAAGTAACTGGTTGGGTTCAGCACACCCTTATACTTCATGGTGCAGGCAAAACTCATCTGTAAGCTTAAATGTGAACTTGTGTACACATTGTAAAATGTGGCATGTTTGTTCCAGTCTGATGGGAATGGGGAAAAAGCAACTCTGTGTACATGACATGGCTGCCAAACTGGTTCCCTGCCCTTTTAAATGTCAGCTTCAATAATATTGGGTGATACCTGAAAATATGGGATGTGAATTTTCAGTGGAGGCTTCTGCTCTTCCATGAACTGTACAATTTATTAATTGCTACTGTATTTATTTGCCTTCACTTTAGAGATTATTTATTGTTTTTGAATAGTACAGGGCATATTCAAAAGAAAGTCTGTGTGCAGACTTCCTTCTGGCAACAGACTGTTTCTGTCTTTTATCATTCTGGAAATGATTATATTGATCAACTAAAACTTAATTTTTCTGGAAATGTTCATGACATCCAAGCTGGTATTCAAATAATGTGTTATAATTAGTGTTATTTTAATGTTGGCCAGAGAAGCAATATCAAATGCATTCCTAGTGATGTAATACATAGAGGAAAGTGCTGTTGGCTGAATCTCAAAGAAGCGGACACAATGATTACTTTCGTTAGTGATTAAGCAAACTCCAAGGACATTTTCAAGCTAAAACAATATTGGATATTTGGTATAAGAAGTATGCCCCAACTATGCCAAATAATAGTCTATTAAAATTTCAGTCAACTACTTGTGTGTGTTTGGAAAAGAAACTAAAAGAGAAGCATAAAAAGTACTCAAAGCTAAACTCCTTACTCAGTTATATTTTCCATTCACTTCACTGAGTTATCTGCCTCAGAAAGAAAAGAAAACACTATAGGAGACATAGAATGAATGAAAATAAGGCCATGTAGCTCTGCAGTTTTTAAAAGAAAATCGAGAACCATTTTAAGCCGTCCCAAAAATATGAAAATTAATTATCTTTTCCAACAATGTATGGGAAATCCTGACTGGTACGTGGATTGTGAACTTTTGGAGGCTGGTATTTTTCAGTAACATGAGGAATTGCTCCCTGCTCTGAATTCCTAGGCAGTTAATGTGATACACAGAAATAGCAGCAATTGGGTAATTTCAAAATCATATTGATTTTGTTTGTTCATTAATCTTTTGCATTACTGTAATGTTATTAATCTTACTGAAACGTACAACACTTGGAGATTAGGTAACTGGTCACAAGCTGATTTGGGGAGAGAGGTGATCTGTGCTCCTGTGAGGGTCCTGTTGAGAGCATTTATAAAAAAAAATTACTTTTTAGAGATTGTAAAACATTTTTTTTACAACATTCTTTAGAAAAAATAGTATCCAAAAATATAAAACAAAGCAAAAATATTGCTTTAGCACTTACAAACTCTCCAGACTTGTAGTCCCAGTCAGATCAGGAAACTCTGTTATCTGTGAAGCACCATTTAAAGTCCTAGAATTTAAAACATCATTTCAATATAATTGTGTTGAGGGATGTGTGGGACAGCTCTAACGTTGCAACATATAAAGACAATTAAAACAAAATTAAACACATACAGAGTTCTGAGTTCTGGTAAGTGTTGAAAAGCAGATTTTCCAACAAGCTGGATGGGGTTATCATAAAAATGTCTGTAAAAAGAAAGCGAAAAAGGCATTTTATAAAAAATATTTTAAAATATTCAGAACACATTACATAATTGTATTATATGCAAGTGAGTATACTCTGTATTCTCAGCCACAGACTTGGTGCACCTCTGGGCTTTTTCTCATCCACTAGCCTAAGTCCATCAACCATATTTTGAATACTGAAGTAGTCAGTCTCCTTGAATTTAAAACCAGAAGCTTGCCAAAAAAAAAACCATCTCCTCTTTCTCCCAGGTTTGCATACATTGAAATCCAAAGACGAAGAACTTTGTTATGACATGAGACAAAGTTAGCAGGTGAAGAAGTCAGAACTTCACACACTTGGAGGAGGTTGACCATCCATCGCATTTGAGTTCCACTGTGTTTTTGAAGCCATGCTGCTTTTACTCATAAAATAACACTGCTCAAGATGAGTCACTATTTTTAATAAATTTGTTTTACAATCTCTTAATCTGAGGTTTGACAATTCTCAAGTATTCTCATGTAAAACCATGGGAATTGAGACTGGAATCCATCAGGAGTAATTTTTGCTATCTTCTACATTGCCAGTAAAACGAAGAGACCTATAAGGAATAGTTCAACTGAAAGGTCAAGGCTAAGGCAGCAGTACTCACTCCCTTTAAATAGGGTATGCAAACTGCCACTCTTTCCATGAGGTTGGAAAGATATAAGCTTGTTCGCTTGCATTACTGTATGTTACACTCACAAAAAGATCTATCAGATAAATAGCCACAAATATGGTGTTTAGTTCCACATGCTCTACCAGGAAGAGTCACTGAATAAACTGTTATCACTTACATTGTAATAAGTGATGGATTACCCACAAATGCACGCTCAGGTATTGATTTGATGTTATTGCTATGAAATCCCCTACAAAAGAAAAAATGGTTTACACAGTAAAGAAAAAAATTGTGAAGGCATAATCTGTATTCACAATGCACATTGTTTTTTGTTTGTAATAAGGAAAGTGTTTGCGTGTAAGGGTATATCCTTGTTTTCTGGGGAAGATAGAACTGAAAAAAAAAAGCAAAAGAAAAAGTAAAGCAAATAGTTAGACTTCTGCACTGTTCTAAATGAGAGTGCCGTTCAGATAAAGTAAACTGCAAAATGGCATTTTAAACTTCAGACGCTCACAGTAGGCAACAGTGCTTCATAGCTGTATGTCATGTATGTATGAATATATGTGTATGTATATGTAATGTAAATATAGACACATGAAATAATAAAATTAACAGTTAAATATTAAAATTAAATAACAATAAAACAGCATATATATATATTCCCCGTGCTTGTTAAACTGCAACTATTTTTTTTTTGCTGAGATAATAATGAATTACACAAATTTGTCAAGTAAATGATTTTATACGTTATATTAAGTCTCCCACAACCAACTTTATGTTGAAATATTTTAGATGTGGACACGAACAAACTATCCAACGTAGTTGTGACTGCTGGATAGAGGACCAACTCTTTGTCTCATCATTAGTCACTGGATTTTATTCATACGAGTAATTCTCCATTGTGAAAAACAAAAGAAACAACTAAGGTTTCAAAAGAACAATGATGATTTGTGTGGGAAACTCCCATTAGTTCAGTCGGGTATGAAAAAGGCTTCCCAGATTAAATTTATACATTTAGAAAGCCTCAAATTGTTTACTGATGCAAGCACACTTGGTCATTACTTGGACAGCATTACTGGTTTCACTTGTTTAGTCATCATGCTACTGCTGATGAGACGCTGCAAGGCTCTGAATCCCTTGTTCTTCTGCATGCAATAAAAGCTGCATCCATGCAGATGCAAAATCCAAGCAATATGAGGATCCCATTTCACCTAGAACCAGCAAAGAGACTGGTTTTGTGGCTGTATTGACTGGGATTCCCTGCATGGCAGAAAAGCTAAGCAAACGGCATGACTGCTTCCCAGGGCACTGTCTGGCCCCTCATCACCACTCTGACTTCAGCCAGGAGTAGATTTTGGTGCATTTCTGCAAAATAGAGTCTAGAGAGCTTCTGAACTGGTTGGAAGAGAGCCTCTGCCCTGTGGCGCTGCTCACCAGTGATACACCCTGCCCAAACCAAAGCTAGGTTATAGCCTGCCAGTTCATGTGCATGAGGAAAATTGCTTAGAGCTAATTGAACCTCCAGGTAAGAAGACTAGTAAGGCCACAGTGGGAAAAATTGTCCTACAGGTATTTTCAAAACTCAATCTGGCAAACGTTATGTAGGCATTAACTTTGGGTAACAGTTATACCCACTTAGTTTGCAGAGAACCACCCCTACAGCTGAGATTGCAAAATGCAGAGCCTCTGGGACAAACTGATTTGGCTCTGACTCGCTGGCCAGCCCTCCAGCTCTGAGAGGCTGCCTTGGTGTCTCCAAGCCACAAACAAAATGCCACATTCTGTCTTTTCAGCCCAGGCACCAACTCTGAGAGAGAAACAAGGCTTGGCCCAGAAACCCCCTTGGTAAGGTACGCCTGCAATGAGCTGAACCTCCCTCTGCTCCCTCCTCCAGAGCCACACTCCTGACTAGCACGGGAGGTACCGAGCTGGAGTCAACGCTGCCTGGGGATTCCCTGCTTTGGAAAAAAATCCCAGGTCCCTATTTAAAGTGGCTTTATCATCAGCTTGTGATGCAACAGTGCTACAACTGCATCCAATTGCTATGTTACCTAGTTTTTGTAAATCTCGATGCTGATGGTACCGGTAATGTGGTAAATACTTCACATGGAAAGAATTCTGAACATGCACACCGTTGTGTACATTGTGTGTACAACGTGTGAATATTTCATTCATTCTTTTAGAATTCAGCTGTTTCTTACAATAAACTTGGCTGGTTTCTTTTCATTGTTGACATTATTTTACAGAAACTATGTCTGTCCATCCAGAAGTGTTTTGTTTACAACGTTACAAAGGAGCATTTACAGTGAAAAGAAATTGTTTTAATTTAATGGTGCGGGAGGGATGGAAGATAGCATCTAAACCTGATTGGCCAGTAAGAATGCCATGTTTTTTTTTCTTAGACTAGCAGATTGTGGGGTTTTTTTGGATTGCTTGAAAAAAACAACTGTTGTGTTTGGGACTCAAAATGAATTACTGTGTTTATTATTCACTGTATTCCAAGGATGAAGTTCCTGAAAAAAATTTACTGCACAATGCAGTATAGAAGTTTTCAGAACTTGTATGCTCTAAACTGTACGTTGAAAATTATCTTTTATCCATGTTGGCATGTTTATTAGTTCTTTCTAGAATATGAGTTTTTAAGGATTACTGATAAAATCACCAGCATTAAAAAAGAATCTGTCACACACTAGACAAAACATCCTCCTTCCGAATGTAAGTGCTGTACTTCTGTACTTACAATTCTTTTAGGTTTGTTAGTGTCCTGATAGCAGTGGGGAACTCGTCCAGACTGTTGTAATTTAGATCTCTGTGTGAAAACAGATTGTATTATTGGGGTTATGTGCTGCATTAAGGACAACATAGACTTGTTAGCATTTGTAACAAAATACCGTCTTCCATTCATTGAATAAGTACATACAGGCAAAAGCCAATAAATCATCAGAAGTATATGGATGTTTTCTAACAGACTCTATTTAGGGCACATTTTCATTCCTATTTTTCTATCAGCATCCTATTTTCAGTTGTATCCTAGCTATTTAGCAATGAAGAAGCCAAAAGTGGATTCAGATACTACTAATGGATCTGCTCTTTTGTAAATCGCTTGCTATAACTTGGAAATTATCAACAGAAAAAATAAAAACCAAACCAAACCAAACCAAACCAAAACAAACACCTCTTGCCCAGAATATTCAAAAACTTTGTACCGTGAGCTGAATTTTACACGGTTAATACATCTCTTTATTAAGGTTTCATTTGCCTCTGACTCACTCAGTCTTTCAAGACTTAGATTTAATTCTTGAGTCTTTCTTTCATCTAATGTACTTTTCATGGTCTGTGAGACCAAGAAATTGGAGATACTGGAGTTAATGGAGTTTGGAAGGTAAAAGTGATTGGGAGAAATCTTCCTCTGGCTAAAACAAGTGGGAAAACATACAGTAAGTTCAACTTTATCATTAACTATATAGTTAATTTTAAGCTTTGTCAGGATTCATATGGAGAATGTTTCTAACCACACACATTGTAGGAACAGTAGTTTAGCTAGGGTAGTAACCTCTGCTTTAAGAGCTGCTCATGCTGCTGTGGTAATTAGACTTCATTCTGTTAAACTGAAAGGGCTGTTAGTACACTTCTGCCCTGAGCATGATATGTGCATCCTTTAGCATTCAGGAGACACCTGAAACTAAAATCGAGATGTGCCTGTTTAGTGCAATGCTCCCTGAGCACTGCTTTGTGAGGAATACAGTCCGAAAAACTTGAGTAAAAGCCTTTTTTGAATGGGCAAAACACAAATCACAGTTTACAATAGATTGAAATTGAAATAGTATCAGGCTGAAGTAATGCAGGCAGGAAACTGCTGTCTGAACTCAACAAGGCTTTCCTTCCTGCTTGTAAATCTCTCTCTCCTGCTTATTGACAAAAAGAGATTACAGGCGCGTACGGTTTGGTTTTGCCCTCCAGTGATATGTGATTTCCAGACCTATGCGTTGATGCAAACAAATGATTTTAAAGCTGGCGTCCATCGTTTACACTGAGATCTCTTTAGATTAGCTTGAAACTATCTGGAAACTGGTCTATACAGTACACAATTACTGCACTTGGGGCAAGTGCTGCATTCTCCTATCGCAGCAAAATGGCTGCACCTACACTTATTCCCAGGTTCATGATTGTCCTCTGTGTTTTCGCCTCTTTCATGCCAGGTGGCTGGGACTGGGTTTGCAATTACTTATTCCATTGTTCTTTTTTTCCCCATTTTTGACCAAGTGCCATGTGAATCTCACTTGTGAAAACAAAACAAACTATTACATTTTCCTTCTTCCTTTCCTGTCCCCCTTTCCGGTGCTACACTAAGGGACTTCCTTTCAACTCACAGCAGGCTAAAAATCAAAATTGTAAAACTGCAATTGTAAAACTAAGGGATCGATGCAACTGAAACTAGTGATTAAAAAAAGGCCAAAACTTCTTGCTTTCTGATCTTACAAAAATACATGAACGAGCAGTACATAATTCTGTGGATGAGAAAGAAAATAGTTACCTTTAGACCAGCATTATTCAGTTTTGATACTTTGCTCCTCAAACCAGGCCTTTTATGTTCTGCCCTGGTTGGTTGAAACCTCTGAAATCTCTGGAAAGGATTCAGCTGAGTGCAGAAGGTGGCAGATAGAAAGATATGCACAGGTCTATTGTCCCTGTAGCATTTTTGGGTTCTGTTGTCTACTCTATAAGACAACGTGTTCACTCATCTATGGCAAAAACTTGAGGCAATTTGAATCTTTACAAGCGCTACTCTTTATCAGAGCTCTTTAAAGACAAAAATGGATACAATTGAAATGTTCCTTGCTTCCCTTGCAAAACATATATAATTTGGCTATTTGGCACTTTTTCCAGGGATAGAAAAATAAAATCATTTTATAACCCCCCTCTAGGGTGAGACAGTTTCTTAATGGTAAACATTTTCATTGTGACAGTTTCCCAATCTAGCTATTAGCTTTATTGATTAAACAAGACAAATAAATAGTACTAAACTAGGCAAACATAACTGTTCATGAATAGGCACTTCTTTTTGAATGCCCAGTATAGTTCTCAAATGTCCTTTCAACAATTTATCAACAACGATTATTAAAAAGGCAAACTAATTTAATAGTAGAAAAATAGGATTTGCTGTATAGAGTCATTGTAAACCATCACTTAGATCCTGTAGCGATTAGGCAAGCCAAAAACCACGTTTAGCTTTTAGGCTATTTTTTATTCTTTCAGAATATTAATGAAAACACTGAAAAAAAAAAGGAAACAAATAAGAGGTCAACTCACAAAGTCTCTAGGCTGTGGAGCCCATCAAAGCATTTCTTTCCCAGGGAGTAGATTCTATTGTTATGGAGATGTCTGCAGGGGAACATTAAGCACACAGTCAGGAAAGCACACTACACACAGTGGACTTAAGCAAAACATTTTGATGCTTCAATCAAAAGAAACTTATTTTCAGGCATGCACCAAGTATATGCAAGTCATGCTTTTGCAAGAGCATGTAGAGGAGGCACCTTCGCCAACCCTTCCCCCTTTCTCCTGACATCTCCCTACCCATGAGGGCTTCAATTTGATTTCGTACATGGGATTTCTTTTACAACCACCTAGATGGTCTAAGAAGGGTATATCCTGGAGGTCTAGGTTGAGGTTTGCATATTAAATACCATGCAATTGTATACATATTCTCTCCAGTTGTTAATTAACATGTTGCCTTAAGAACAGTGGGGAGTGTTAGCTGTATATATGGAAGACGTATATTCAGAGGGTGTTAGAGGGGATGGCACAAAGCAGGAGCAGGTGAGGAGAAGGATAATCAGGCAGAAATAGTCATTAGCCTTGTAGAATGAAAGAAGATACAAAGCCACAGGACAACAAGTCACAGCTTCACTGAGATGAGTAAGCTAATCAATCTTCAAAGTGCTTTAACTTACCTTCCTTTGAAACTATAAAAAACAACAGCTACTTTCTCATATTTTCAGCAACTGAAAGAAACAGTTGCATGTCACATTTCAATCAAAACCTCCCATGTGAAGGCTGGTAATGCTGCCTATTTCTATGGTTTTTAGACTGACATAGAAAAAAAAATATTCCGTGTGAAGCTCATTAATGTGAGTAGGTAGAACTTAGTGATACTTCAGATTGATTTCTAAAGAGGATGCTTTTTTTCCCAGCAGAGCTTTATTTTATTCTGTCACTCTGCTCTCATAGTGGAGGGAAACTATGAGAGTAGCACTTAAAAGAAAAGAAGGTCTGTGAATGAGGAACTGCCAAGCACATACCCTTCAATGCTTCACTCTGCCCCGAAAATAATTTTAAAGACCACAGAGCCTACAGAAGTTGAATCTCCCTGTCCATGAAAAACAAGGTTTCTAATGGCAAAATACAGATGTTTCGTGGGTTTTTCTTTTCCTGTGAAAAACCTAATCACTTTTTAAAATGACTACACTGAGCTGTAATGCTTTAGTTAGCACGAAGAGTGTCTACAAATTCCAATTACATTTGGATTGCTAGTGATCGAGCTTCAAACCTACGCAAAATGAGCATGCATATTTGCAAAGAGTGGAAAATTTGCCAGACTGAATAGAGTAGGAAACAAATGAAAACAGAACCACACGGAAAGATTTTGACAGGCCAAAAATATCAGTTATCGTAGATCATGAGGGTTGATTTAATTATTAATCAATACGAAAATCAGAAGACTAGAAATAAGCAGGGCAGATCTAAAATAAGGGAACCTAAGTGAGCAGAAGGAATCAGGGAATCAAAAGAGGTCATTTTCTCCTGGATTTCTTAACTGTCCTCATATCACTGTATTTCTGGTATGGATGTAGAGAATGGCATTGAAGACATTCTCTATCTTAAGCATTGCTGAGATGTTTAGCTCGGTAAATGACTCCTTGAAAAACTTGAACTTGAATGAGACTGTTACTTGATGTAAATAGAGGGCAAAGATTGTGTGCCACAAGGTAGCTATTATCCCCCTATTATTGGTGCTCTATATGTTGACATGAATATATTAGGCACTAGGCAGAGATGGTGATTATAAAGCTCAATAAAGAACCCTGAAGAATGCCAGGTTCTATGATCACACTGGGGTTAGAACATGCTAAAATATGCTAAGTGTCTTACAGACTATGATTTCAGACAGCTTGTAAATCTTGAATATACTATTCTCTCTTTAATAATACTAAGATTTTCCAAACTATCCTGAAATAACTTCTCCCCCTCAGTTTCTCCAGCCAGTCTAGAATTTTTTCCATTTGGTGCATTCCCAGAAGATAAAAAACTGAAACCATGTTCCAGAGTATTCCTTCCAGATTTTGGTGTGGGTTTTGCATCTGTTTCATTTAGTTGTATTGGTATGCAAACATATCTAAATACAAAACTACATATACTTTCTACGAAGGGAAATATGTAGTTTCTACTGGACAGCATTCTTTCCAAGTCACCCAGAAAGCTTTCTGTTCATTTCCTTTTTCTAATCTTCTCTCATTCAGTCCATGCTGCCTTGGAGTCTTAGAAGGCAAACAGTTCATCTGTTTCTGTTTGTTTTGCTGACCAGATATGGTGATTTTTTTAAAAAAATCCCTTACATAGCTCTTTACTGGAGACGGAAACTTTTAAGCTAGATCAAAACAAGCGATTTAGCAAATGTGAGTTTAACTGTAAGAAGATGTAAAAGATATGCTTCTCTATTTTTTTTCTTTCAAATTTTGTTTTATAGTACATATGCAAGCCAGAAAACTTAATTTGTATTCCAAAAAGAACATTTTCTGTAAGAAACAGTATTGACCTTATGGTAAAGGAGTATTGTCATTAAGACTGATGCAAAAGTAGAAGGGAACTGCAGCTTTATGGCCCCAAGATACATCAGTTTAATACTAACATTGAAAGACAAAACTGAGGTTTAGTTGACCCGTGTATATAGCTATTTACCTATTGTTTGCCAACTAGGGAGAGACTAGAGGAATGTTAATTATTAAAGGTTTTCTCAAGCAATGCTTAAATTAAACATTGCATCTTCAAGCAATTTATCACAAGGAGGTCAAAGCTCTGCAAAGAAGCAGAGATTGTGGCTAAAAAGCAATCGATAAAACTTACAGAACTACCAAACTAGAGAGGTTTCCAAAAGCATAGTCTGGTATGTAATGAATTTTATTCAGTGCCAGTGTCATTGCCTGAAGTGCTGGTAAACTTCTAAAAGCTTGGACGGGTATTTCTGTCAAAGAATTATCATCTAGCCACAGGTGTCTAAGGGAGACCAAGCCATTGAAGCAGTTGGGGGGCACATAGTTGATGTGGTTGGCATCCAGGCGTCTAGGAGAAAAAGAAATAAAGAAAATTGACTCCGAGAAAAGAACAGTGGATTTACACAAGAAATTATCACCAAGAACACAAGGATAGGTAGGGGTTGCCACATCCATCTTTCATTTCCTGGAGATTCTACATTTCCATCTTGCTTGCAGCCTTATCTGAGACCTCATGTGGTGTTCCTAAGTCTCCTAGTCAGCTGGCTTGCTGCAGACAGCTCTCCTTTGGAGCTGTCAGTTCACTGAGAGCACAGACTAATCACTTCTGAACAGATCCTCTCTGTGGATCAGGCATGAATTTGTTTCCTTTCCAAATTATTTGAAAGTAAGGAACAAAAAAGTATAAGAAACTCAGCAGGACATTCTCTTTCAGAATCTATAAATCACTGAATCATGGTGCCAAAAGCTGACTTTGGTTTCCATATGCTACCCACCATTTTAAAAGCCAAAAATAAAAAGAATTTCTGAGTTTCTGCTCATGTTTTACACTTTCTTAAATCCCGTGTATTCCAATGATTCTAATGAGCAATGAAGTTAACATTTTTTAATAGTGGAGCAAAGTGTTTTTAAACAGAGGTCAGTGCTGCTAATGCAATTTATTTACTTTGAAAAGTAAAGTACTTAATACACTTCAGTTGCTGCAGAGCCAACAGAGGGAGCTCAGTTGCACATCGTACCTTTTCAGAGTCTGCAGGTGATATCTTGCTTTCACACTTCTGCAAATAAGGATTAAATCTACTGAAATCTTTGCAGATATGGCACTAGAAATACTATGTCATATATTCACTGGCTTTTACTTTCTGCAACTTCATGAAACATCCAGATGGTGACCTGTACTCAATACACTTTTTCTGCTTTTAATATCTTGTTTGTAACATAAAAGACACTCTCTAAAACTTTTCTTGAAGACATCTGTACAGAGAAGTAATTAAGTGAATGATGAAATAAAAACAAATTTAAATAGAAGTCTGAAAACACTGCAGAACAAACAGACACACCCAGGGTACAAAGAAGTAATTCTGTACAGCCTAAATTCGGTCTGTTTGAGAGAAATGTAATACTCTTTGTGGCAGACATGGTAATCTCTTTATTTAAAGCTGCTTCCTCATTTGCAGTCATGTAAAATGTCAGGTCCATTCTATCTCCTTCTCCATGCTTCTTCTACCTACTGCATGAGAACAAATAATGAACGCTAAGGCTCTGTGCCAGGCTGGCAAATAACTGAGACAAGGTCAGTTGGAACAAATTTATAAAGTTCAGTGTCAAAGCCCTTGTACAATTAAATTTTCAATATAATAACTGACATGGCAGGCAGCAGAGACAGAGCTTCCAAAATAACTCAAGGGTTGGTCAACAAATGGGTGAGGCTGGAAATGTTTAGAAATAGTCATGCTGTACCTCCCCCATTCCCCAGGCAATAAGCATGCTATGCCTGTGTTTTCAAATAAGGTATAATTTGAATGAGTAGATGAGGTTTCTTTGTGTTTTGGTCAGAAGTAAATTTCTTCCCTGTGTGATGCTGGTATGTAAACTAAGAAGTTACAGTTGCATTAGTTTGACAGTTACACTGATTAAAGAATGGAGGCTTTATTCAACCTAAATGTGTTACTGCATTACAGTCAGCATCTTGTTCAATACCAAGGCTGAGTGTGCAGCTCTGGCTTCCCCGTTGGCTCCAGAGGAGTTACTCACAGAGCCCCTGGTCACATGTTGAAGCCAAAAGTCAGTTGTTTCTATGTGATCCTGTGGCTGAAATGGCAATATTTCTGTTGTCCTCAGAGAGGTCAGGATTTCCATCTCACCGATATTCAGCAGCAAATCAAGGAAACAACTTTTTTTATAACTGAAGTTTCCAAACATAAACCCACCATTAGCTACGTAAGCAAAATACACGAAATAATACTGCTGTAACATAAGTGAGATTCTAGGTAGTTGGATTACTCTTTGAATAAACTTTGTAAGAAAATGAGAAGCTACAATGATCTGAGTTGCAAGCCCTATTACTGGACTACATATCCTACCAGTGCTCATAAGAAGTACTGCCTCAAATGCATTTTGTTATCTAATCTTTTTAAAATTTCCAAGTACCATTTTCCCTCTTGCAGATAATAAAACATTTCAGTAGTGGTTATGTTTCCTGTCATACTGTAGGTAATGCACACTGATGTATAAAGCATTGATCAAAATCGCTGTTTTCAGCCAATTGTTTTACATGTGCTGATCAAAGTTTTGGCACTTTCAGAACTAAACCCATTAACTCACAAACATGACCCTATTTATAATTGAAAATATATAGATAACATGTGGTGAGTTTGAAAGCTGCTATTATATTCCAGAGAGAACCAATTTAAGGAAACAGAAAAGCTTGATCTCTTCTGATAGGCTGCATGTAAATAAAGCAGCCAGTATGAAATTCACCATGAGCTCACTTAAAATGTCCAAACCTTTCAAAGAAAATGCTTGAGCTATGTGGACTGTATCCCACTGGTGTTTCCTGTGACATACCGTGAATGCTATGACCATATGCATTATAAATGATGAAAAGATATTATTCATATAGAATTGTAAACACGACTAATTTACTGGTACTCTGAAAAGGGTGAAAGTAGATCTTTGAATAAGTTTTGATGCAGATATTTTGATCAGTTCAATATGAATGGACACCTAGTTTTACGCCACTGGTAGGTTTCTAAGGCAATATATATATTTTTCCCTTTCTCTGAGTCTTCTCTCGGAGTGAGCCCAGCTACCACCTAGCTATATATACCTGCTAAAGACATTCCTTAATGGCTTGTCGGTGTGTCTTTCTCATTCATTCGAGATTAAGTCAAATGCTAGGTATGGGATCAGGAAGGAAATTTCTCCTAAGTCATTCTCCCCTCTGAAATAAGTATCTATTACATGAATTGCCTCTTCTTGCAGTGATGAGGGACTGAATACAATGAAGAGACTGGGCAAGAGGAAAGCTACAAAGACAGACAAAGAAGTCAAGAATACCATGCTTCTTCTGACATTCATTTTAAAATAAGACATGCAAACCCAAATGATAAGGACCTATACAGCACAGGCAGGGGAGGCAGGGGGGTGAGAGCACACGAGGGCTGATTTCAGGCACGGCAGACTAACGAAGGGCACGATCCTCCCTCTCCTACCGTCTTCCTCCCCGCCTGACCGCCTGACCAGGATCCGTTATGTGGGGAGCAGCACACAGGCCTTGCTGCAAGGTGTGGGGCAGTGATGGGGAAGTATTGGGGACAGGGCCTGTCTAGGACGGGTGTAACAGGCAGGATGGGGTCACCTGCAGCCCCACCATCCTTACAAGCCTGTGGTGACATGGACCCCCTCAAGGGTTTGTTGATAGGAGTTGGGCTAAAGCCCTGTGTAAGGAATGGCAAGAGTGACATCAAAACTGGCTCTGAACAGTGGTTGTAATGAAAACAGAGCTGGCCATTGTGAGCTTGGTTTTTCAAACGTGGCTCTTTAAGCAGGATATCCCCTTCAGTCCACAGGGGAAAATGCTAGGACTATTGTGAAAGGTTAATTACAACACATCAGCGCAGCGGTTCCCACAGCTCACTTTCAGCTCTGCCCTTGTATGGGCTCGTACAGGACCGATACAAAGAACCCTGAGCAGCAAAAGCAAGACTGAAAGAGAGAAGTCACAAGCCATAATTTAGGAGCATTTGTTTCTGTCCACTGCTTGGTGTAAACTCCACGTGCATGCAAAGCAGGAGGAGGTCTCAACAACTCTGAGAGTTTCAATCCTTAGCATTTCTCTCCATATCCAGATATTCTGCTCAGGTGTTGTGGTAAACCTGCATTTAAGATGGTGTGCCAGGATGCTAGCACGACGTACACAGCACAAACATCCAGTTACAAAGCTATTTTCAAACTAAGACTGGCCCCGAAACCCCAGAAGTTGAAAAAAGTGGGGCCAGCAGGAGTTTTTGGGTCATCCTAGGAATCTGGCTGAACACCCAGATCTGAAGTCCATGGCCAGACATTTTGTGTGACCGCTCCTGGCCTCCCAAGCAGGTGGCTGCATGCAGAGCACTGATGGGATGGTCCCAGGGGTGTACGAATTGCCAAGTGACGCCACAGGACAGCTCAGCCAAATGTTAGCTGGCGCTGGTCGAAAGTGTGGCAAGGACCCCGTTAACAGCACAGCTTGGTAGATGGTCATGGCCGGAGCCTGGGAGCACTCCTAAGCACTGTTTGCTTTGCTAGGCTGGCTCTAGCAACAGTATGTCACTGTGTGGTGCCTAGGAGGACCTCCTTGGAAATCTAGTATGAGCCTCACATTGCTAACCTTTTCAACACCTGCTACTTGTCCTCCTCCCACAGATGGAGGTGAGGTTCAGCCACACAGGAAGATTCTTCATCAGCAGTTCTCAGGTTGAGAAATTTCTCTCTTTACAGATATGATTAAAAAAAGTGCTTATGAGATTGCTCAGCAGACTTAAAAGAGTCAGATGTCCAGTAGCTTCTACTGGATGAAAGAAAACATCCCTCAGCAGCCTGGAACTGCTGATCTAGTTCAGACTATTTGCACCCTGCTTTGAAAGCCATCTGACCCTACAGCTGGTTGTGCTAGGGACTGGACCCAAATAAAGGGGTAGCATACACAGTTAGGGGATCCTTGCACCTCTGCCTTCCTCCCAGCTGCTTATCAAGCTAGAAGAGTGTCTGTGCTCTGATACTGGGCTAGTGCTCAATGTTTCAGTCCCTCTTCTGTTACCTAGTGTGCCCTAGGGCTCTAGTAGCTCACATGGATAAAACATGCAGCAAATGCAATGGTGAGTTTTGAGACATCTTCACGTATGTGTACAGATGCATACATGGGTACACACAACCTTGATTAAAACTGTGGGAAATTCCTCCTTAGGGAGTTTTTGGGTAACTGTTGAGGTACTGGGTTTCCTAAGAAGGATAAAGCCTTCTATAGGCTTTATTATCATGGGCTGTGACATGGAAAACCACAACTAAAGCTCCCGTCTTTTCATGAAAACAATTATCTTCGGAGAATGTGATTTCATCAAAGTTGGTTTGTCTTTTAACTAAAAATCAGGATTATTACCACAAACATACTGGAAAAAATGTTTAAAGTTAACGCTTCTGAAAAAAATGCTTTTTAATTTCAAGACTGAAGTGGATGCATTTCAGAACTCTGTGCCATCGAAGTCTTCAACTCCTTGCTCAGATTAAGAATTTCCTTTGCAATGTCACATATTTGGAGGAGTAGGGAGAAGGAGCTGAAAAATCAGTTTTCTGACTGGTTCCAGCCAGGCAGATTATTTAGAAAATCAGAGATGATTTCTAGATAACATTTTATGTAAAACTGCATCACCACCATATGCACCAAACTTACAAACATATCTGAAAAATAAAATTGAAGTGATTTATAAATTCTGTCAGAAAGTTCAAACAAATTTAATTGATATTATTTTGTTATCCTGTATCTGTAAAGTCAAATTATTTTAATTGATATTATTTTGTTATCCTGTATCTGTAAAGTCAAATTAATTTGCTACACTAAATTCCAACTTCGCAGGTTTTTGATGGGGAAAGGATAGTTTATTTTTTCCTCTACCAGCGTTTCCAGCACTTTGGAAGAGGGACTGTCTTGCATTCTGCCCTGTTTCCTGCTATTAAAGTAAAAGTCCTCTTAAATTTTACAGGAATGAAAGCAGGTGATGTGTGTTACTGTAAATAATGCTTGTTTTTAAATAGCCTTGATGACTGGTTTGGCATGGGCAGTGACATGGTACTTGATCTGTTCTTGATTTTGACCATTCCTGTCTGACAACACAATAGGAAAAGCTGCTCATTAATAATGATGCCTAAACAAGAAAATAAAGTGAGAATTGTTTCATCTGTAGTATTCACTGCAAAGTATTGTATTACAATAGTCTCAATAAAAGAATAGCAGAAGCTTCACTTCCTTATCAGTGATACCAATTAGACTTTCCTCCTTTATTTAGTAACATTTGCAAATAAAGATCTCCAACTTATCAGTTGCTAATAACCTAAAATTTGTGTTAACATGCTCAGAAAACAAACTTAAAAAAACCAAACAAACATATTCGTACGTTATTTCCTGCTTTATCAATCCCTTCTTCAAAAAAAATACTTATAATTCTGGTACCTAACTGTCACTAGAAAAGACAAGATGATTATACCACAGAAAAAAAAAAAAAAAAAAAAAAGAAACCTATTTAAGCAAATACTTAAATTCAATGAAAAGAGTTGGCCAGACAGCAAGTTGTTAATTAATAACTATATTTGAAAAATAAATCAATATACCTATGTAAAAGGCTTTTGGACTACACAGATATATTTAAAATTATTAAAAGCCTTCTTGACTTAAAAGCAGAACAGAGATATTGGAGCTCTGGGAAACATAAAATCCAGACACCATTTGCTTACAGTCAATTCCAAAGAAAAGTGAGTAACAGGAGAGAGAGCATTTAAGTGGCACTTCAAACCCTGCTGTCAAGATCTAAGTTGTGACACCAGTGATTGTGTGTTGGTCGTTTTCAGTCATGGTATTTGAGCTGTTTCCCTCTTTTTGGTTTAACAGAAACGACTGCCATTTGAATTGTTAGGGCCAGTAATCCAGATAATTTTTATTCATGATACAAAAAGAAAATTATAGCCCATATAATAAACTGAAGATATCCTTCTGCTGAACTTGGAGATAACCACATCTCAAAATTCATATGTTCTGGTTACTTCCTTAAATCCTTACGCCATAAAGGGAATCGGAGTCCAAAACAATCATCACCCAAGCACCAGTAGCTGAACTTATTTATTAATCAAAGTAGCACATCACGGTTGTTGATTATTGAACTACGAAGACTTCTAAAATTGGAGAAGATTTTAATATTGTTAAATCTAAATTTTCTGCTTAAGAAAAACAATATGGTTGTTTGTTTTCAGGCAACAGTATTACAGTTCTCTCAGATGTTTTGCTGTTGAAGATGAAACACAATTTTTTTTTTTGGTGTGTGGTCGTTTCTCATTTCATAGTATATAGTGAATACTGCCTGCTGCCTGAAGGCGACTGATGTATGCTGAAGGTAGTTCAAGCCTCAGAAAATTTATGAGTATTTATCACTCAATCTTGTCATGCTATTCAGCATGCCAACAATATAACAACATGGACAAGAAAGTGGAAAGAACTGGTGTTCATCCCTGCAATACAGCAGATTTTCTTGCTTTCTGTACCGCATGCCATTTAACATCAACTAATCTGGTTATCAATACCAATACCTGTAATGTCATTTTTTGAGCCTGGAACTAGACAATAAGGAGGGAATATCATCCAGAAATATCTTTTTGTGCAAAAATTTGTGATGAATTTGTATAGTAAGTGAACACGGAAAACTTGTGTTTGTATACATATATATCGTGTGCGCACACACGATTATATATATACTTATATAAAAATGATTTTAACATTATCCTCTTCACGTTCACTAAGGTAGAAAGGTGATTAGTATGGTTTGCCTCTCTACATGGTTGCCCTTCCTGGGTGAAAACTTAAAAGGCAGATTTTAAGTCCTGTCACCAGTTTTCAGGTTTTTGCAACTATACTAACCTAAAGAAAAGGGTTAACGAGGCTTCCAGAAACCATGCCACCTGTTTAGTTAAACATAATAAACACAAGAAGTTATCTTACAGAACTTGCCTTTGTGTAGGCTTTTAACCTCTTAATTACACCCTTGAAAAGACTCCTGCTATTCTGAAGGTTTTGAGAAATAACTCCTATTGTAAATCAGAAACCAATGCAAGAACCACCTTGTGAACAGAAAATTCCTAGACTGTATGAAAGAAGAAATTGAATCTCTGCACACCTTTATCTGACAGGCACAACCCAGTTTAAGCAAACAAAAGAATAATAGTCTTCTTTTCCTCAAAGAGGTCTCTTTCGCCAGTGATCGTCTTTCAGCTGATAGTAGCTTTTCTGTACAAACCCGTATCGTTCCATCTTGGGTCTGCTACACAGCTGTCTAAAGGTTTCTCCTGACCACTCCTATTCTCCCTCTGTTTCAATTCTGTCACGAAACACCACTTCTTTACATAGAATACACAGTGTAACTATGTTTGGTTTACTTCTTCAGCTTCTTCACCTATGGAAAAGAGTATTTGCAAAAAAGAGTGGGTGAGACCGTCATTTTGTTTAGAAAC
This sequence comes from Cygnus olor, assembly GCF_009769625.2. Classification (NCBI taxonomy): domain Eukaryota; kingdom Metazoa; phylum Chordata; class Aves; order Anseriformes; family Anatidae; genus Cygnus; species Cygnus olor. The sequence continues at coordinate 39,056,042 of NC_049169.1, read as the reverse complement.
TGTGCAGCAAATTCAACAGTCTCTTTCAGAGCAACAAAGGAACTCTTGTTTGCTTGGCTTATCGTGTTTTGGTCCAGAGTGTGTATAGCATGATGTGATCTCAGCAAGATTTTTTTTTGTTTGTTTAGCAGAAAGAAAATCTAATATAGTCACTAGACCAGCATTTTCTCATGACTTTTTAAAAGATCAAAGGAAAGAACTGTAACCTCAAAAGTATATGGCTAAGATATTTCAGTCTGTGTCTGGTCAATAAAGAAAAAAGGCACTGACCAAATAACAATTATAAGGTAATTAATTCTTAAGGCTGTTTCACCTTGACAAACCTTAACGAATACTTTGTATATTAAGGAGGTAAATATTGTTCAAGACAGACATAAGCACCTGGGAGCTAAAACAGAATAATGTGAGCCTGTGTAGTGGTAAGTTACACACAGATGACAAAATTTTGCTAGAAATCAATTCATTTCATTAATTCTGTTCTTCAGATTTTGGCTGAATTGAATGTATGCAAAAGATGTTAACTTTCCGGTAGAACTTCTTTACACACAAAAAAAGAAGACAGCATGTTTAGCACAGTGCCCTTCCCAATCAAAGTATCTCAACTGTAACCAGACTAGATAGCTTGGTATATGTGCTACCCTTGTCATTCTTAGATCAATGATGTGGTAATCACTGCACACTGTAGCAACATTTTTTGCAATAGTTACTTGAACTTCTCTAATGACCTCTGATGACCTCTACAGGAAAATAATCTTATTTCAAAGTAGTTCTGTGAAAATATATGGTGATCAACTAAAGCACACAGTCAGCTGACCAGCTGATGCTTTTCGTATGTCCAAAGAAGAACGTGCCTGGCTATCTTAAATCATCTAGATACTTCATCCTGTAGAAGGTTGGTAGATACTTTAGAAAATTTAGACACTTTTTTTTTTTTTTTTTTACTGTGTGAAAATGAAATTCTGTGGGTAATTCAGAAATGGAATCTACTCTGCATCCTGCATTGAGACAACAAGAATGTCTTTGTAGTTGGAAAATGTGAACTGCAATTGCAGTACAAGGCACTAATGATAATCAATTGACTGAACAACAAAATGGCAGGGGGATTTCAGTAGAGGTAGATGTAAAGTCACATCTCTGGGGAAAAAGCAATTCCCACTTGACATGACAAACTTCTGAGTAGCCATAAACATGCTGTGAATTAGTCTTGAAGTTGTAGTAAGTGTGAAAATCATAGTTTAGTGTTTACTAAGGGTTAAAAATTTAAACAAGACAAATTTTGGGTGGTTAGCCGGAAAGTGAATAAAAACCATCCATAACTCCTCTCTATAAGTCCGGGATGTGTGAACACTTTCAGTATTCTGTGCAGGTCTGATTCCTCCCTGACTTGTCTCAAATCCATTGTCAAAGAACTGGAAAGAAGTTCAGTACAGAGTGACAAGGATGACCAGATGCAGGGAATAGCTCCCACATAAGAAACAATTTAACATTAATGACTAATGGAGATATGATAGAAGTCTATAAAATCTGGGGTACAACTGTTTACACCTTAGTCCTACATCTATCAGCATCTATTACCATCAAGAGTGATTGTAAGTTCCAAGTACATTAGAGGAGGTAGTTCACCACGCTATGCAGAGTTAGCTGATCAGCAGATATTCTGCTGTAGCAAATAATGGGTGTTACATTGGCTCAGAAAGCAATTGTACAAACTCACAAAGAAACTCACAAACTCACAAAGAAAATCCTTTAAGAGCTATTGACTTCAAAGAAGCTGTTCAGTGAGTCCCTGAGTCCCAAGTTTTGGCAGATGGGACAGTTTACCAAGGGAGTATTATTATATTCTTCTCTTGACCTTTTAGTTTTCCTTTGGCATCTGCTGTTGAAGGCTGGATACTGGGCTAGGTCAGCTTTTAGCATGATGCGGTACAACCGTCCTTATGTTATGGGGCAGAAGCACATCAAAATAATTTCATTCATACCATGAAGCAGCCAATCCTCACTCCTGGTCTAGGAAATTTGGCAGGAGTTCTGTTAAAACTGAAGCTTGTGGACTGAGTCAGAACGGCACAGTCAAGAACAATAAATATGGAGACCAGCCTGAAGCACAGAATATAATTAAGCATCCTCTAGTACACTTTGTTTCATAAGTTAATAGTATTTTCCATATTGCTTAAAAAGAAAAAAATTACAGCAAACGAAAAAAAAAAAAAACAACACGAGTTTCGTTTGGGATTCTTTCTTTTCACCTGTAAAGAATCTTAACTAGAAACCATGGGAAAGACCAGTGCTCAAGGGACCATATTCCTGACACAGAAAGTATTGCAGGGCAAGGAGTGTCTTCTCAGATGGTGAACCAGTTTATAACACTGAGAAGAAGCCACCAGTGTCATGAAATTACTGGAATGAAATCAGTCACTTTTGATGTCTAATTGAGAGTACAATTCTCTTGAAAAGGAACTCAAAGAGAGCTAAAAGGAAAAGTTGGTTCAGCATGTTACTGAGTGACATTAACAGGTAATTAATAGGTAATCTTATATACTATTGTTAATGTAGGCTTACAAGTTGATTTATCAAGTATACTCACAGAGACTGCAGGCTGCGTAAGTTCTGGAGTGCTTCAGTAGGAACCTGGCGTAGTTGGTTATTCTGCAGCATCCTACATTTTGAGTAGCACAAAAAAAAACAGAATCAACACAGTAAAGTTATTCTTTTTCTATTGCAAATTTTCTTCTAAGCTTACCTCCTTTGTACTGGTTTTACCTGAAGATTAAAAGCAAGGAACAATTTACACAAATGCTCCATTCGCCTGGCCTTTTCAAAATTCTAGTTCTCTTCAAACCAAATACCTGTAGCATAATAGCCTTGTTAAGAGCTACTCATCAGCTTTAAGTGGGATTTTCAGAGCAGGTGAGGAAGTTAATAGATCAAATCTAATTGCTTTTGATAGAGTTTTTTAGGTTTGAGCTCCTAATCGCCTCCAGTGATTCTGGAATTGTCATCCTCATTGGGGGTTGGACCCGATGATCTCTTGATGTCCCTTCCAACCCCTACAATTCTGTGATTCTGTGATCCTCATGTATTGATTTCTTTTTTCTTGTGCAATACTTCAGTGTTTTATTCTGATAAAGCTCTGAAGGACTGAGTCTTGAAATTCTGACTCGGGAAGATGCTACTATGGCCATCAGGATTTTTAAATGTATGAGGAGTTTATGATTTGGTCTGAAAAAATTTAACTCTGTAAAAACTGATAAACCTTTCCCAATGAAATTAATTTTCTCAAAAGAAAGGTTGCTTGCAATGACCTGACAAACCTCTTTTCTGAAGCTGTCATCTTCTAGCATGCAAAGACAAAAATAATTTTTCAGTCCAGTAGAAACTTTTCTTCACTTTGAGCGTGGTTCCATTCACACTGCCTAATAACCTTGTTTGGACCAACTCCCATATACGTAAAAGGACTGTATTTGGGTGACACTGATGTAGTACATGTCTTCAAAATGAGGCATATTGGGACATTGTATATGAAATCATTTTTGGCAGGCTTAAAGCTCCTTGGGCCAACAAGGGCTACAGCTGGCCAACTTTACAGTAGATGGAGTGGGAAGCCCTTCGTACTTCTTTCCCACTTATGTATCTTTGCAGTAGAGCTCTGTATATTTTTATAGCAGCATCTGGCTTCGCTTGACACTGCCTAGGAGGTTGGCATTCTTGCTAATAAAACAATTTCTATGAACTTTAAGCAAAGATCACCTCTAGTAGCTATATAGTGAGATTTGGTCTGCTAATAATTTTTTATCAACTGTATGTATTGTCTTATTACTCCAAGTAATACAGGGTCTAGTCATTTTTAATAGTTATCTTAGAGTAATTAGATCGCAAAGAACAAGATACAAAATAAGAACTGGATTTTAAATTGCATTGTGTTCTACAATAATGACTTCCCCCACCCCAGCTCTCAAGAAAAGGAAAAGGCAATTTACCCCTACTTTTGTGTGATCGTGAAAAGTCCAAAGGTATTTAGACCTGAACCCAGAAATTTTGAGACAATTAAAGAAACTATTAACTGAACCAATTTTTACCTTTGATATTGTACAGAGACATCTACTTGATGAGCAAGTTGTTTTTAGAATGCCATTAATGTTTTCCAACCTTTGTGTTTAGGATATTTTCTATATGAAAAAACACAGATTTAATGATGTTCATATGTATCTTCACTTCAGCTGAATTGTTCAAAATGAGCTGATCAAAATATGTAATTTACTTGATCAAAACTTCACTGGTTAATTAGTTCCCTGGAGCATTTAGGAAATCAGAAATATATCAAACAACACACAGTTTACTTACAGCACTTTAAGACTGAAAAGGCCAGCAAATGCTCCCTTAGGAATGTATGTCAAGCCATTTCCTGCAAGACGTCTGCAAAGTTTGAAAAAGGAAAAGAAAAAAAGAGTGAATACTTCTACTCTTCATGTGGAATTAATTTGGTTGTTAAAAAGTGCAACACAGCTATGTTTGAACGACTGATGCCAGAGGCAGTAGTTTAAGAGCCTTGTTTTGTCATTAATACACTTTTAAAAGCAAAAAATCAAGAGGAGTCCTTAACCGTACAGTTGATTTACTGACAGCTGGACTGCAGAAACAAAATGCAAGTTCATTATAAATCAAGCTTATGGTTTAAAATGCATATCTAACTCTTCGTAGTGTTCTTTTTAAGCATTAGAGCCTCAGTAACAAAAATACAGGTACGCTGACAGCAATAGTATCATTAGACTTGCAGGCATGCACTCTTGGAATTGTGCATGTACAGTATTTGTGCACATCTAACCCAGCTGTGCATTTAACAGATGTACACATAATATCAAAATATATTCATGTACTAGTGATTACAGTTCATTTTACAATAACAACACCTAAAACTTCTGTACTGGTGCAATCACAGTATTCCCTGTGAACAGACTTGTGATAGTTTTTCTTAAAGTGTATTTGCTTAAACTTGTAGGGCTTTTTCCCCTATTTCTTTTGCATCCTCCATCTCAGAATGTCAGAAAATACTTTACAGACCAAGGTAAGTACAACAAATACCTCTGTAAAGCACATTACCCTGACAAAAAAAAAAAGGCAAAAAAAAAAAGCAAAAAAAACCCCAATGTGTAAGATTTGTGCCTATGGAAGAGATTCTGTATTCCGTATTTGATGTGAAACAATGCCATTGGTATGTTACCCATCAGTGGAACTCCAGAGCATCTTGTATTTAGCCTCCTGACATTCCAGTCCAGCAGGAATGTGCTATGATACCTGTTCCACAGCTGGAAAACTGACTGGCTGAGGTCAGATTCCCAGTCAAGTTCCCCCAAGTGTGTGTCAGTAGAGCCATACTGTCTGCTCTTAGGTGGCCACAATTGTGGGTTGGTATGATCTGACCCTCATATTTGCACACCAAGTTAAACCAAGTGGAATTAGTTAAAATTTCACATCAGCTATATTGCACATCAAAATTGCAGACAGTTACTGCAGGCCAGCTGATGTGATGGCTGAGCTGACGTGATTTTGCATCTGGCCCTTTAGGAAAGACCAGACAAAATGCCTTAGGTATTGAGCTGCCAGAGAGGAATCTACAGCATCAAAATTGGCATCAGAGTTGCTAATCCTGTTTGTGGAAAAAGCCAGGTGCTTACAACTGCAATCCCAAAGATGGAGCACCAACTGGTTCCTAAAATTTGTCTTCCTTTGGAGCTTATTTGGCCCAAGTTAACTAAAGGGTCCTGGGCACACCTCCTTAGACATCTTATCATATAAAAAAAAAAATTGTCCACAGAGAAAAAAAACGTGATTCCAGATGCTAACTCCAAACACTTTTCAGGCATCTTCGATTTGTGAAAAAGGACCTTCCCTGTACACACACACACCTGTTGGGTGATAGGACCTGTGGCTCTTCCTCTGTGTGCTAGGCTAGGCATGCCAGATCAGTTCCCTGAAAATAAACGCCATTTGCAGATAACAGACTAGCAGAGGCTAGGGACCTCTCTAATGCTGATCTTAGTTATGATACGGAGTTTTGGAAAGACTATAGACTACTTAAGCCCCTCAACAACCTTCTGTGCTGTTATTTTACTGATAGGACTGGGTATGAGTCTGGACATGAATCAGAAAGTGCGGAGCTTGCAAAACTTTACTGGAAAAAAAAAAAAGAAGCAGGTACTGGTACTGAGGTTTCCACTGACAGATAAACGTGCCTGCTTTGTGTGTCATACGGAAAACTCGATAAAGAGCAGAGAATTAAACCCATATCTCCAAAGATTCAAGCTGGTGCTCTGTCAGGCCACCATCCTTTCCTAAGAATGGCCATGTTGCAGTGAATTTCATAGTTGTTGCGATGCGAACTGCCACACACACATGTTCACACTGCCACTTGGAACTGGACTGTTCTTTATTAAAAGAGCTAGCTAAGAAAATCAGACCCTTTAAGTGCTCCTAGAGAAGGACGCTGGTATGGTAAGCATGCTCCTTCCTGCTCCAAATGCAGGACTGTGGCAATGCAATTGGGACACTGCCCAACTTTAAAGTTTTATTTCAGTGTGTACTACTTCTCCCAGCTTAAGAGCATCATTGTGTCTTTCTGTGGTAAGCCTTAATATTTGGCATTTATTTATTTTTTTTGAAAATGGACTGTTGTAATTTTTAAAATGGTTTTATGGTACCTGTGATGCATATCTCATATAGTCAGAAAGAAATACGTATGCACAGAGACATACGTATACACGCAAATGCTACATGTCTCACTGACATTCAGCATGGTTTCAATGAGACTGTACTGCACCGGGTTGCATTTAAGCTAGTCTCTGATGGCCAGAATTTTTTCATTTAACTTTTTTTTCCTGTTTCCTTTTGTGGTCAGGTTTTGTATCAAAAAAAACCCTGTCCTTGGGAGAAGATTTGCCAAAGTAAACTGTTGTCATTCTGATTGTAAGGTCCGTTTGGATTATCTGGCCACCCACAACGTACCACCCGAAGAGCACGACTTCTGCATGGCCCCATTTCCAACACCTTTCGGAGGAATATATGAAGCTGACAGAGAGGTATATGCGAGGGATGCTGAACCATGTTCCTGAGATGTTTTGAACGATAGTTTCCTGCATTGTTAAATTGAGATGTAATTTTTCCTTCCTTCCTTCCTTCCTTTTTTTTTTTTTGTGTGCCTTTTTTTTTTCAGATTTCTAACCTTGTTTCGTATTCTGCTTCTTTTCCTTTTAGATCACAACTTCTCGACTATTAAATGTCTCGTACAGACACTTCAGACAGAGGAAACCACATGGTTTTGTATTCAGAGCTGCTGCATTTACTCCTGAGTTTTTCAAACCTCAGGTCATTCTTGTAGTTCTGCTTTGATTATTTTTCAGTTTGAAAAGAGCTCTCACTGATTTTGTAGACAGTGATTACTATAATTTATATGATACTTCTCTGCTTATGCAGCAGAGGATCATGTTCATCATGTATAGGCCATCCCCTTTCAGTAGAGGACTAAATCAAATGTATCGCAAAGGACAAAATACATGTATGTTTGTGCCGTTCTCTTACCAGGCAAACTGACAGTGTCAGGAAAGGTAGACTTCTGGCAACATTTATTGTATACATAATGATGTTGTCTGACCTGCAGTTACCGAAGTAAATTCTTTCTCACAACACCCTTTACATGACTTTCCATGGAATCAAAGTCAGGCAAACCACCTATCCACTCCCAGGATGCTCCATGAGACCACTTCTGAACACTGGCACAACAGCAGTATCTTCCTTTCCCAGTTCGTTGGAATTCCCCAGCATTGTGTGATTTGGAAAAAATAAGCAGTAATGATTCATTGGGCTCATTATCTAATTCTTTCAATATTCTTGGATGAAAGTTAGCACACCAGATCTTTAAGACATACTGCAAAGCTCATTCAGTCTGGCTTATTTGTTCCCAACGTTTTTAATGCCTTCCTTGTGGCTTTTTTCTTGCTATTACTATGTTTATTTTCTCAGTCTTGGCATAGGGGAAAATGAATCCCCTTGTTGACACTACAGGTATCTATCAAGCATCTGTCAGAGTTTACTCTTCTCCGTTTCAGGGATTTTGTTTTCCATTACACTAAACTATTTGAGAGAAGCTGCCCAGTACTTTTACTGAACTTTGGATGGACTTTGGGTACTGATTTCAGTCTGGATGGATATTGCTTTCCCTGAACAGATGAGGATGGACATCCTGTCTGTCTCTACAGTTCAGCATTTAGTTATGATTTCTGAGAGCAGGAACGAGCTAGCTTGTTCGTAGCACTTACATAACCAAATGGCTGGCTTCCGCCATTTGAAGAACTTTGAATTTCAATTTAAAAAAATAATCACTTATTTCCAGCATTTCTGAGATTTATTACTTTGGAAGTATCACATTAAATAAATTCAGGCTCAAAGGCATCACATCTCTTTAATGAAAAGGTAATCAATAGTACACAGTATTACTGGCTTTGGATCACATTTTTAAAGCTGCAATAGTTTAGAACTAGATTTTACTTATGCTGCTTCATTTCTCTTGTGAATTAATGGAGGCTAGAAAACTTAAGGGCATGTGTCACCATATGCTTCCCTTGGTACCTGCTACTTGACACTCTTGAAGACAAGATACTGGGCTACTTTTGGCTTAAGCACAGTGTAAGTGTTTATGCTACTGCATATTTCTTTCTGAAAGATGTAAAATAAATGAGCTGATAGAAAAGCATGTTGCCTCTATCCTTTCAAATGGCAGCAACTTACAAAACATGTTTCAATGCTGTTCAGCCCAGCTGGCAATCTCCGCTCAATGTTGGAATGGTTGCAGTGCTACAGGTCAGGTTCGTGTCCTGTTCTCAGATCTAAGAAAAGGCAGGTCTGGTGTTTCCTCTGAGTATTCCTCATCTGTTTATCCCTTTTATTTTGTATTCTGACTTCTCCTGCAGTACCACAATTCGTAGAAATGGTGGTCCCCACATCAGGAGAACATTCCTAAAGACAACACAACTAATGAGGCACCCACGGAAAGTTCTGAAAATGATCTGAACCTTTTTGTTTTCCATCTATTGGTGCTCACGTCTGAAAAGAACAGCTTCGTTCCTCAGAAAGAAGCAAATAAACAGTTGTGACTGAACGCAGTCAACTATTTCCATTTCTAGTACAAGATTTTTTTTCACCAACTCAAAACTGCTTTTTGTGTGTATGTTTTCTGCATCAAAACAAGTGCTGCCTGGTGTCAAGCCTCTTCTCATTACCTGCTGGGATGTAACATGAACTTCAAACACTAAAAAGTCTTCTCTCTACAGTTAATGAACTGTGGCACTTAACAAAAAAGCACCTTTTCCCTACCTACTAGAAACTGTTGCAAACCTAACTTAGCTACTCCTCACTGTCTACAGCAGATAGTGACAGTAGGATATGGGTAGCGGCTGCTTTTCTTCTTTTTTTAAGATCTAGTCCAAAAAATGCTGAACAAACATATAAAGTGTATTTCAAAATCTGGTAGTATCAAAATCATAGGAAAGATATGAGAGGAAGATAATCATCTCCTTTTGAAACAGCATTCATTTATATTAATTAACACCCATGCTGTGTTCTAACAAGACTAGCACAACGGAATTTTCTTGAAGAAGTGACTGATCAAACCCTGCAAGGTGTAGAAATGTAGGAGAAGAGATGGTACTCTGCATCTTGGTATGGCTCAACGTATGGCAGGGATAAGCATTACAAGAAGAGTTAAGCTGCACTGTTAAGACATGAGAATCCAGTGAATTCTGTTTTAATTCTCCTTCTGAACAGACACAGTTAAGTAGGACCTCATTACAATCAAACTTAAAATAAATATATTGGACTCATTATGATGCTGGTAATCTACAGTAGCAATACCAGATTATGGTCCTAGGCTGGTGCCAATGCATGCCCTTTAATAAAGATTGGATTACATATCATAGACTAAAGACCCTTAATCACTACTGCTGCATTATATTTAATCACTCCTCATGCCATTTGCTCATATGTATTTCAATATTCTATACATAATGTAACTATGAGTGCAACTCAAAATCATCGGTCACTGTGCAAAGATATTGAGGGATATCAACAAAAATAATTCCCCGCTATCTGGCATTTATCTCCCTCTGACTATGCATTTTACTTCTGATCATTACTTTGTTGATTGTATTTGAGGAATGAGAACAAAGACTGCATGTACCAAGACAATGACATTATGAATTTGGTCATATAAAAATACATATATGTAAAAGTAAGTTTAAAGATGGGTAGGTTACCATCAATAATATTACAACTCAGTTTTGCATTTACCTGTTTACTCTGAAAACATGTTCCATTCCTTATTTGCTACATTATATTCTGCAGCTAACAGAAAATTGAAAGGAATTATAGAGACAAACCTAGAGAAGAAAAAAAATAGGTGAAAAAAATCTTTGTTCTTATGAATAGAAATTGGAAGTATAGAAAGCCTGAGACAGTGAAAAATTCCTACAGCTGGGTCACTTCTGCTGCTCTGTGGTACTAATGTTGCTGAATTTGGTGCTAAAATGTTAGTATTGCACATAGAGAATTCCCTTAACATTTATGAAATGATTATACATTGAAATAGCTCTGATAATATGGACACATATCCAGAAGTCAACTAAAAATTGAGATTAGAGTTCAATTTATATTTATTAATGATTATTCTTGGGCAATAGAAATGTATGAATTGATGGGTGATTAATTACTGTGTTAATTATTAATTAATTAATGTATGATATCAGTGTATATCTTTCAAAATGTTTTTGAAGAATTAGTTTGTTAGATGAGGAATTTAGATGTTACTCTATGTTTTAATTATCTTTTTATATTTCAATCTGTCATGTTAATTAAAACTGTAATCATTACAGTAATATAAAAAGAAACGTGGGTCAAATGATATATTAAAAAATCTGATGCTCAGAGAGATCAAAGAAAAAATATATAAAGATACTCTCCTTTCTTTAAAAAAGGGGAGGGGAGTGTGCAAGTCATAATTGTGCTGTACATTATGCTTATTGCTACTTACAGTTTAGTAGGAAATTCAAATATAACGCAGTTTGCTCTTGCTTTAGGGCCTAATTGCCTTTTAAAATGCATGTGCCAAATTCTCAGAGGGTGTAAACTGGAGCAACTCCAACTGACCTCAAGCAGTTGGAATGAAATCAGTGTGTATTTGATCTTGAACTGGCTTTGATAAAAGAGATCTTAGATTTCTGTCAGTTAAGGATGTGGTCTAAAACGTACTATTTTTTTCTCCACTTATAAAAGGGAGAGCCTCTTTCTGCACCTGGCATGATCCAACAATGTGTTCCAACAACTGCTAAGGACAACTGATCTCTCCTTTCATGAAGGTGTCCAAGGCCAGCGCTGAGAACAAACCGCTTTGCTCTCAGTGCAGCAGCAGCCAGCTCCCTTCCAGAGGGCTCTAAGAGCGAGTGGCCTTTCACTACACAGGCGGCTGGGTACCTGCCCTCTGACTTACAGCATGGCAAGTTGTTAGAAGATACTCCACCATCAGCCAGGAAATCCCATGTTGATTCCCAGGAGTGGATTCCAAAGATACCAGCAATAAAAGAGAGAACTTTACCGCCACATTTGAAGAATGCTGTCACCAAATCACTAGTCCCAGAATAATCTTCAATTTGTTATAATACTTTAAGTGTTACAGCAAGATGGAGCAACAAATGGTAGGTCAGATACATTACATTTCCTAGTTTGGGTCTTTCAAGCAATTAAGTAATACCAAAGAACTACTGGAGAAATTACTGCTAGCCCTGTTTGGAAATTAAAAACAAAACAAAACAAAACCAAACCTATCAGCAACTTAGAGATAAGAACTGCGCTTGTTAACTTATTAGACAGAGATTAATATAGGCTGAATTCAATATCTGTAATCCTAAGCAAGTGAAAAAATGAACAGTATAGGTATCAGCACCAATCACTGCTCTGAAATCAAGCAGTCTACAAACAGGTTGAATTTCCACTGACAAAAGATTATTTCTGCATACTTGCTACTGCAGTACATGCACAACATGTAAGACTTAAATTAAAATCCTGCCTCAGGATCTACAGATACATAGCACATTTAATAAAGCATAGTTTCACTTCAGTTAATTAAGTATAATTTCACTATCTGTATCGATCGTGAAACACGAAAAGCTCTTCCTGTGACTTTATTTGATAGTGTAAACTAGTTCCTAATGAATATTGCTGGATAATAAATCACAAGTTCCAGAAAGCACTTACAAGTTACAAGCTGAAAATATACTTAATGTGCATTCAGTAAGAGCAATGCAGCATTATTGACAAGGCTTCTTGAATACTGACATAGAGCATGCATTGTTCTTACTTGCATGTGTATCCTACTATTTTCACTTTTCTTTTACCTTGTTCTCCTCATCCTCTCCCCTTCTGCCCCTTTACACTCCAGATGCAGAGCAGTGTCAAGGTTGCTCCCTGCAACTCGCATTAACATTGCAAGAGTAATTGTTTGTCAGCACACTGTTCTACAAGCAGTGCAAGCTGCTCTCATTTAGTAAGGCATTTGCCACATTGTTTGTCTTCTTTTTGTTACTCATCTTGTCATTACAGATAACACAGAAATAGGGCAGCTTGGAGAGGGGACACAGCCACACGGGAAAGCTCTTTGTTGTTCCTCAGCTTGGTGGCATCAAAGGCATCAAAGGGACCGCGACAGAGGCGGTGGCAGCTCCGGAACCATCGGGGCCCTTTTTGGTGAATGCAAAGGTTCCGAGCTGTCATCTTGTGCAGCATGAATCTTCCCTGCTTGGCTTTGTTCTTTTCTAGCAAATCAAACTAACTGTGTATGTAAAAACCAGGGGAGAAAATTACTGTAGTTGCTTCCAATTGATTAATTGGATAAATACCTTCTTGCTGTTTTTACAGGTGTATGGTTAATTTCAAAAGGACTGGTGCACTTCCCTCTGTCAGGGCTTTCAGTGCCTCCCTGTCTGTCTCAAAGCAAAGCTGTGGAGCCCGGGCCCTGAGTTATCACCGAAGTCTGTCCTACAGCAGAGGAATTTACGATGTGCCCCTGGCTGCTTGCCTGGCTGGTGACAGATATGGCTCACCGATAAACACTGAGTATTGAACACAGCGGCGTATTCTGAACAGATCACCTCAACATGTGATACGTGGGTATGAAGGGAAGAAATCAAATTCACAACTTATGTGCCAGCTATCGCGTAGCACCCGAATTACCTCGGGGATTGTAAGTCTTTTAGCAGCGACAGTTCTGGAGACATTCACTGATGGAGATGGCACAAGCCGATTTCCACCAGGAACAGCTCCCGTAAAAACTTCTGTGCAAAACCCAAAACACTGATATTTAAGTGACATCAGAAGGACACGTGTGGGGACAGTTTGAGGCACTAGGTGATACCCTATTTTTACTTCTGCTGTGCATGTCCATTGCAGGTATTTTTACATTTTTGCCTTGGAGGTTTCTAAGTCTACGCAGATTATTGTTTGGGAAAGACTTTGGTATCTAAGCATCCTGTCCAAAGTATGTTCAAGTAAATTAACATTCCCCCACTTTCTCCAAAAAGTTTTGGACTATGGCTGCAGCACTCTTATATTTACTACCAAGTTCCATAATTGTAAGAAGAGAAGAACAATTTTTCAGTGCTAGCCATAATGAGCCTGTATCAGCACAAAAATAAAGATGGTACATGACCCCAGAAGCTAATGGTCTCAGTTTTCAAAGACACAAATGACTAGAGAGCCCAATCCCACCACTCCAAGTCCATGGGGAAAAGAACACCTAATTCCCACTAGCAGCTTTGAAAACCTTTTTGTAGGAAGAGAGAGCAAACAGACAGAAGCAAAAGGAAAATAATAAATAAGAACAGTTTTTAATGAACTATGCCTGGTTATTTAGGACATCATTTCATATATGCAGTGGCTGCTTGACCACAATGTGGAGGACTTCCACACAAATGATGGTGAGGTTCGCAAAATATGTATGTTTTGCGTTGTATCTGTAATTCTGCACTACAGTATGGCAATAAAATCCACTTTTAAAGGCACTTCTGCTTGATTAACTGATGTAATAATATTGTGGGCAATGTGAAAAACTGTGGATATGTATGTAATTCCCTCCAAGTGTTGTTTTTTTTTTTAGAGAAGTAACGTGTTTAGGTAAACTTTACTGTATCTATATGTAGGTTACAATTAACTTAAGGTGATTTTCTCACTTGATTTTGTTAAACAGTCTTACTCTGTAGGTAAAATAAACATAATAACAATCCTATTTTTTGTTCCTTTTTTGCTAAAACATTTAATTTGTTTGAAAAACAGCAATGACCTAAGAATCACTTGGAGTTTTGCTCATCTGTGGAGTGTTCCTCTGTTTAAAAGTGAAATAAAAGCCTCGTATATGTGAGTGCATGTGCATATATTTATATTATTATATAGGAATACATGTATTTTATATATGTGAAGATAATTCTAGTTGGAGATATTTGTAGTTAAGTCTGATTCAAATAGTTTTAAATGATTATTGGCTTTCTTCCTCATTCTTCACAGAGATATTAATTTATAAAATAAAACAGTTTCAGGCACTGCTTTGAAGTGTTAGTAATCCCAAAATGATATGTCTACATTCAGAGGGAGTTGCCTGTTAAACTCTTAAGAGACCTAGCCTAGGTAATTCTTTACACTTTCTAAAAAGCTTTTTTTTTTAATGCAGTACTCTAACTTACTGCTCTATTAATACAGGCATACTAAACACATTGTAGAATGACATATATCTAGAAAAACACACAGGATCAAGTCTTGGGCTCCGTCATACTGATAAATATCTGCTGTTATTTTGAATTTATAATGAAGAATTTTACTTAATGGTGTTGTACAAGTCCATGCAAAGCAACTTGCTGATAATCAAGAAGCTGAAGCATATTTTTATTTCTTGGTGGGAGTTCTATCATATGCATTTTAAGAAAAAATGATGGTCCTGAAAGGCCTGAAAGGTCTATCATTTTCACAAACAGAAGATCTTGCTCAAAACTAAACTTTTTAGGGGCTGGAACACTTCAGTTTTCAAAGTAACACAACATTTGCCAAGATTTTAGGAGGAAGAGGCACCTCAAAAATACAGCATAGTTTCAATATGTATGTGATCAATAAATACCAGGCATGATCATCAAGATTGCAAGAATGCTGCTTGTAGAGGTGTCTAACTTTGCCTGGAAGAGTGGATTGGAGTCAGCCTAGACGGTCAGAATTAGCTCAACAGACCTGGCTTATACACCCTGCTTTGGAGTCAAAACAATTACTTTGACCCTCTTAATAAAATCTCAGCTCTTTTTGGTTAATGATCTGTAAGTATTGCCAAACCTCACATCCAGAACGTAACATCTACGCTAAATCTCAGTGGATCGATTGTTAGCCTTTATCAGATTTTTGAACTAGGCTTATAATAAAGGGATTACTAACACATTTTTCAACATTAAAAAGCCCTAGAAAATGCGTTTTTAAGCTCCTGCTATTTTTGTATTTCAAAGAGTGGGTGGCTATTTCTGAGATGCATTTTAACCTCACGGAGACATCGCTTTGGTCTAAAGATCTTGTAAAATCTTATTTTACAATGTCTATATTACAGGCCAAGTTAGGTTTTACAATTGACCCATTTATTTAGCTGAGTAACATTAACAAGACAGAATTTCCAGGTAAGCTGGGAATAGAAATCATGTAGTAATGCCTGGACGAGCAAAATAATTTTAATACATACAGCCACTGCTCAAAAACGAGTATTAAAGGAGCATGGGAACTACAGCGGCTGTTACTCCCTACTTCAAAACTGAATATCCAATTCCCTTCCTATTGTCTATACTTTTTTCTGAGTAATACTAGACTGAATTGTATTATGTGGCTCTGAACACCACAAACGTTCTCAGCACATTGGGTTTGAATTTGCCTTAAGAACCGGTAATCAGTTACCTCACATCTTCAAAGGCTTCACCTTTCTATGTTTATTTGGAAAGTGAATATGAACAGGAAGGCTGTCACAAAACAGCATCAGAATGATTAGCTCGTGCGAAACAAATGGAGGTGCTGACAGTCGGCATGTACGGCAAAACATAGCAATGAAATTCCCGGTACTATCAGTGGTGAAAAAATGAAAATACAGAATTTGGAAGAGAGGGTTGTAGGGATAGTGGTTTAATATTTAAGGTGGAAAATGTAGACCCAGCACAATTCCAGAGTTATTGACCAGAAAGATGAAATAGACTGCTGAACAGTCTCTCAAACAGTGATTTAAGTCTTGCTATTTGGATCATCATCAGGAAATACACAAAGGACAAGACAGAATTAAAAGAAATAATGCTTTGTAAATGCGAATGCTGCCATTAATAAATATAAGACATTCAAAAATATGAAAGGTGAAAAAGGAAAAGAAAACAGAAAAGAAAAACCTGCTTGCAAATAAGGTGTTGTTCAAACTCGGTATCACCAAAATGGTTTTAATTTTTTTTTTTCTCACAGATGCTGGTTGGAAAGACCAGGTGGAAAAATTCAAATGACTGTTAGCAAGGACACCAAAAGTCATCAGTGCAATAGCCACCTAAAGGACATTTAAATTGCAGAGGACCATGCACATTTCATAACTTAAAACAGACTCTGTCTTTACAAGAATGGCAGAATCATGACTTTGCATATCTTATGTGGGGTTATGGTGTGCTAGCAGCTAAACTTGCTAGAGAAAAGAAGGCTTTCACTTTTAAAAGCTTATAAAGCATGTTTCATAATAGGCTAGATGCTTACACATTTCCTTTAATCAGCTGTAGAGGTACTCATGCAAATGCAGGTGCTAGTTTTTTTCCCACAAGAGCTGTGGTGCATCATTTACAGAGTCTCAACCACTCCTCAGGAACCTAAATTTTCTTTTAAGCTTGGGTCATTGTAACTAGGGTCACTGCTAAATCCAGGTCTCATGAAAGCACAATACTTTTCACTTTTGGTTAGTCACCATCACTTCAAAACAGCATTCCTCTTTTGATGTTGTGCTTGATCAGCTAGTTTTTGCAGCAGTTTTTCCCCTCAGTGAATGTAGTAGATAGCGTAACTAAGCTTTTTGAAGGATTCTGCATTTTACAGTCAGCCTTCAGGGATGCTAAATTTAAGAGTAAGGAAACAGTAATTAAAAGCGATTAGGACAAGAAGCATTGATACTATGAAATATGGACTCAATTGTCCTTGACACAGGCAGAATGAGGCAGCAGGTTTTGGTTTTGATTATTGCTTTACTTGCGATTTTAATAAACATGAGCCAGTATTCAAACTTTTAATATCCTGCTGCTTAGCTATTTCCAAAAAGCAATCCAGCTCTTTTAAGCAGTCCTTGTTTAAAAATTTTAATTTGTTTGGCTCTGTCCTGCCTAGAGAAGTTGTAGCCTCTCGGTAACTCTTTTATAAGTTCATTTCCAGAATCACAAGCAATCATTTTTTTCAACTAAGTGTTTCCGCATGTGCCAAAGTGTCAGGCTGACAGCTTTCCTGCACCGTTTTATCTGGTTCCCACAGTAAGTATGAGAGACAAACACAGGAATGTGTCTAGTGCTGACTATGCCCATCAAGGATACAATGATACTTACAGCTCTTCCAGGAAGCGGAGATTGTGCACGGGGTTTGAGGGCAGCTTAGTAATGTTGTTCATACTGAGATCACTGTAGGGGAAAACAGACAGAGACTTAGTATGGCATGCCACAACTGTGGTATCCAGCTGTTCATTCCACACATTTTTAAGTACTACGTTAACAAAATTAGTTCCTCTGCCAGGATTGATGAATCATTATCTAGTTAGCACTTTAAACATTCTACTTTCCTATGAAAATAGCTTTGTCAAACCAACACAGGCCATAGCATGTTTCTTGTTTCCAAAGACTTTGGAATGTTTTATCATGCTCTATAAATCAAGCTGGAATATTAAACAGCCTTGTTAGCCTACATAATTTTAATAAACCGCTGTACTGTACTAAAATTTATTTGGAGCAGTAAAGGAAAACTACTACGGTTTTCGTTGTTGTTATAGCATTGTAGCACACTGTTGGTATACTAAAGTAGACAAGCAAAAGTGTACAGATACAAACTACATGCATAATTTTTACATTTAATGAATATGGAAAAATTTTGCTTTTGCTGTACAACCTACTGGTTCTATTGGTTTTCCTTGTGTTACTTTAGGTACCTTAGGTGTCCCCAAAACCCAACTCACTTGAGCTAAAGAAAGGACATATTTTCAAATAATAAACATCCCCTTTCTAGAGTGCTCTTTTTTTGCAGGTTCTCAAATTGCATTAAATAAGTGAAATGAACCATAAAACAAGGGTGTAATGTGATCCTGCTCTGTAGCACACTTCCTGGTGGGGTTCCACAGTAGTTCCTGGCACAGGAAACAACCAGCCATAGCAGCTCTGTCAGAGCTCATTCAGGCTATGTCTTAGACTAAATTTCATATAATACCTTTTTATTCCTAAGGTGTTTCTTCATTGTTTTCCATTGTCTTCCCCAAGCCCCATACTATCATTACAATTGACTTGCATTAAGAATAAAAACTGTAAACAGGCTGCATAACAAAATTCTACCTGGAAGATACGACTTACACAACTATGTCAAAATTATTGTAGACACTGTTAAAAATATTAGAGAACTTCATGTTTTATGCAAATGTTATGTGATCATTTAAAACAATCTATTCAAATATGTATTTGTAGCAGCACTTATAGATTCTAGCTACTTTGGGTAGGAGTTGGATAACTTTATTTTTTCCAGCTGTTGAGAGCTCACAAGGTAAAGAAGTTATCTATACTTTGGTGGGTAGGGGTCCTATTCGTATTCCATCCAGTTCTTATTACTCACAGTCTGTTTCATATTACAGAATATATGTTTTTAGTCAGCATTGTTAATTTTGATGTTTGATCTTTTGCTGGATTTTAAAACGTGCAATTTAAAAACATACTTCACGTAGAGATTTTGAAATAAAGGAAATGTGTTAATACTTCACGACAATTATCAAATCACTATTGGGTGAAGATCTTTGCATCCACTTCAAAATCAAGGTATAATTTCAGAACTGTGAACTTATTAAATTCATTCTTTACTGTAATACTTTATCACCTAATTCTTTCATACAGCTTAGCAGGTTATTACCCTTTCACTTTGATAAAGGCTCAAAGGATTTATTCTGGCAAAGGAACAAATACATGGATTTACTTGGCAAGAGAAAAAACTCACCCAGGTAGTGAATCATATACTACTGAATATGAAGATAAAAATGATATTTTAACATCGTTTGATTGTGAAATTTTCAACATATATCTTAATGGGTTTTTGTAAACACATTAAATCACATTTTAGGCTTAAAAAGCCATAGTTGGTTGAAGGTGGGAGTGATTCTTCTTCAGATAGACACGGATTTAGGGCACTCTATAAAAACAGCATTAATCAGTGCTCTGGCTGACCAGGGAGAAACTGAAGCCTATTTTATACTATATTAGTTTCCAGTAGTAGTAGACAGGACTTGTTTGTTATCCAGGAACTCCATGTCTCCCAGCTCCTGACCCATATCCGATGATACCTGTCATAAGCGATCTACAGACCAGGCTCTCTCTATTATCTTAAGATGATCAGAAAGAAGAGAAGGCCACTTTGATTACATGCTTTGATGCACAATGAGAAAATCAACATTAAATGTTTTTCTTAAAAACATCTTTAGAACTCAGAGGCAGATTTACCAACAGTGAATTCCAGTGTCCTAGTCTCCTTTTCAGATTCCACTTACATGGTGAAGTATGTGTTCTTCATCATATGATGGAGGACAACCTTTTCTTTTTCCCAGTCTACACTGCCAGTAGTTGCTAGCTCTTTTAAAACCTACTAGTTAAATAATCCCATTTTGCTAAATAGGTTCCTTTTTTTTTTCCATATTATTATTTTCTTGAAACATAAAATACAAAGATATTCTTGTGGAACAGGATAACTATATGTTACCTATACATACTGTTTTTATTTTTAACAACTTTCTCATAAACAGAACTTATTTCCCGATTTGTTCAGTAACATCTTTCCAAGCTAGTTTTTAACACAGTGGTAACTAATATACTGACTATTGTAGTCTATGTTGGCAATGTGTTGTTGTGGTTTAAGAATCTAAGGAAGACTGCTGTAGGGAGAAGTAATATCTTTTAATTAGGCTAACAGATACATCTGGAAAACTGAGAAACTTTCAGACACAAAAATCAAAAAGCTCTCCTTTTCCCAGCTGTACCAGTTGGCTGATTAGATAACTCTTTCTTCCTAAAAACCTTACATTGCTTGCACTGGCAAAGCAGTTCGTCTGCACTTATAGTTCTTAGTTTCAGAGTACTCTTGTGGGTCAGAATCACCATGGATGCATTTCATCCAATTTTTGTTCACGGAAGGAACTGAGGGACTTAGGAGAGAAGTCTCATGACCCAGAGCTACTTCTGGAGTGATGTACAGAGAAGCAAGACAAACAAAAAGAGTTGATGCAATGCAGTCAGTCAGTGGATCTCATGTGAGCAATGCTGCCAAAGTTGGGCTGCTGAGCAGAAATTCTTCATAGTTCTCCAGAGACAAATAAAGGAGGCTCTCAGCAAACTTGGCAGCCTTTTTACCATATTGCCAAGAAGACATAGCTAGGACGAGATTTATGTCCATTAGCTAGATCAAGCACAGCTAACAGCCAGAAAGAGCAAGCTGGTAATTGTAGGCTTACATATTATTACTACGAAAAACTGTAACAATTGTGATTGATATGTCTTACGTCCTGCACCTGCAATGGTGTATTTCCAAAAAGTGCATCAAACAGGTCTTCTGATTTCTCCTTTCAGTGCTAGCCTGTCAAAATCAGTCATTTGCTTGCACTAAAAAAGAGAAGGGGATGAAAGGTGGCTTGCACATCAGGATTTGTAGCGTAATGTTGAAAAAATATTAAAATCAAGGTCTTCAACTATCCCCAGAGGAACTACTCGGTTTTTATATCAGATCCATTCTCCAGTTTTCCTTGTGTGCGTGTACATGTGTACTCAGCAAAATCAAAACCGCTGAAACTGCAATTGTTTCTGTCCAACTCGGTGGAGTCTTACAGGCTACAGTGATGAAAAGCTTACAATTATTAGAATACTGAAAAATCTTTAATAAGTTGATGTAACACAACTTTCCTATATTCCACCGCTAAAGCACCCGCAAGTCCCATTATGTCAGTAGGACCTGCATCATAAGAGTACATTCTGAGTTCTAAATGCCCCTATTGTAAACAGCAATAACATCAGATCCTCACCTATGAAAATTAACCTCCCACGAGCTAAGAACTGTGCTGGAAAGGTGATAGGTTATTTTGAACAGTCAAATGAACACATCATCTCTTCTCCAAGCAGCACTCCTGCAGCCTATTTCCAACTGCTGATCATAAATCAACATACCAGCAAATGATACTTTTATCTTGTCAGAAGATAAAAAGATTTGCTTCAAGTGACTGCTTTGGCAACATGGCTCACTATAATGGTATCTTAATTATACTCTGTGCCAATCAATCACCAAGCTGTGTCTCTGATGACTTGAGAAAGGATCCTACCTGTGATGAAATTGTAAAGTACTTCTTGGCAAATTATCTTTTGAAGGAAGGAGAATATTGCAAACTGCACCATACAACTATTCATTTTTTTTTTCTTGGTGACTATACAGAAAAATTCTGAGCATTTGCAAAACAGAATCCAGAAAGGTAAATACAACAGGTCTTCCTCTCCCACTTCCACTTTTGTTATCCGTGCATACACATGCTGAAAAAAATATCCAGTTACCATCTTAAAGGTAAGTAGTTCACCATAAGTTCCCAAAAGCCAGTAAAATAAGTTAAATGAACGAGTTCTTACATATAATGGACGAGTCTGGAGGCCAAGTTACTAACCTGTTATTAGCTGTTATACAAGAGATGTTTCAGTGACTATTCATCTTGGAATCTGTTTTCCACATTGTTCTTATGTCCGTTAAAGGAGAACAAAAATCTGTCTTGGCAAATATACAAGGCTTCTACAGTTCATCTATTACTAGGTTATACTTCTATTATACTAAATATTACAAACGTTTTCTACCATCACAGAGCTAATACAATAATCCAGTATTAATTAACAGTTGGAACCTAATTTTAGAAACTGATCGTGCCTCACTATAGGATCGTTAGTTATGCTTTCTCTAGGCCTGCCTTGGTCCCAACAAGAATGTATTAATAATTATTTTTATGGCAGCCTTTTGAAAGACAAAGCACTAACATGAAAACACTGGCAACAGACTGAATGCACGATGTTCTTACAAGCTGGGAACAGCTCCTACACTAAGGCCATTTCCTTAATCCATTTACAACAAAACTGGACATTATCTTACATGTAGTAATACATATAATGAAAGGGGTGAGAATTGCTACTTGCTGTTCCCTTGCTATCTTCTAACACAGCACTCTCACTCTTACTGTTGGCAGGACACTTGACTAGCTCCCCTGGTTGATGGAGGAATGTGCTAGCTATTAAGCGCCTGCCGTCTACTACCGCAATTGCTTCACTATGGATATTAAAAATAACTTCATCTGCTACAGCGACTTAAAGGAGATAAATCTATTTGCCAACACTGTAGTAGTTGTTCCTATTTCTTACAAATAAATTCCTGTAGCACATCTTCATTCAAGGGTCTCCATAAATAATAGAAGAATAATTACCATTGTTTTACAGAAGGGGAAACCAAGACACCTAATGGTGAAGAGACATGCTCACAGTCCATCAGCAGGTTATATATATGCCATGCAGGAACACTGATGGCTTGTCCAGTGCCCTTTCCATTAGATCACAGTCTGTCCTGCAGCATTCACACTGCTGTCTTCCCAACAGTGGTGCATAAGCTGTCAACAGCTTCACAAAACAGCTACACCCAACTAGGAGCATATTTTCATTCCAACAGTCCTCGATTATATTATCTTTCAAAACCGATATACAAATTGGTAGGCACATGCTTCCATGTTTTAATCAGCCATGCAGAGATGCACAGGGCAGAGCAAGAAGCATTGGAAGCACTTCCTGGACAATTAAACTCACAGCACTCTCACAGCTAGCTGCGAGCTGCATCTGTGGTTCTTGAAGGACTCCATGGTAAAACTATGATTAAGATGTGAATTT
Source organism: Cygnus olor (assembly GCF_009769625.2). NCBI lineage: Eukaryota > Metazoa > Chordata > Aves > Anseriformes > Anatidae > Cygnus > Cygnus olor. Next base: position 39,032,790 of record NC_049169.1, on the reverse strand, counting down.
GCACTAAGTGATTCGCATTTCAAGCAGTAAATTTTTTTATTTGGAAAAATCTTCCGGAAAAAGAAGTGGTAGATATGCTGGAAGAAGCAGTAAAGAGGGAGAGCTTATTACAGGCATCCATGTAGCAGGCAACCGCCCCATCAATGTATTCACAGTCGACAACAAATGACAATAATGTGCGTATTTTGTATGCACATTAATCATGACCAATGCTAAGTTAAATATTTTAAAATGTCATTATCCCACGAAGTATGACTCATAATTGCAAACTTATCAGCAACTGATCCCATCTATACATTAATATGGAGATGATGCAAGCTAAAACAAGGTTGCTTGCTACTCAGTTTTTACAGAAAATTTTGTTACTTCACTTTGAAGTTTGCTCTTTCCAGAGACCCAACACTTTTGTATTAAAAACACACCCTGGAAAAAGCAAATGAGGTTGTGGGTCACATAAGAAGAGGACCCTGTAGTGTAAGTATGTGTGTCAGCCCCTCTCCAAGAGCTTTATGCTAGCTTGGCGCTAGTAGCCCTACTCCCGCCCCGTACTTCCCTTCCCTTCCTTCCACACACCAGTGGTGAGACTTGCAGCACTGCATTTGGCTTACAGAAGATATAAGCTCTGCAACTGTAAATAGCTATCTACTGGAAGGATCTGCTGCCTCAAACTTAAGTGATCAGCCAGGTCAGGAGGGCTCCATCTACACTTCTCTGCTGTTGCCTATTGGCATGGAAACCTGTTGGGTGAGCACTAAATAATGGATCCAGGCAAACCACGGCTGCTAGGCCATGGCTGGATTCATCACAATCTAACAAAATGCTGTGGTCAAAATTGAACTTCCTCATACCTGTCACTGGGTTGCTCGAATGTCTCGGACAGCAAATCTGGTTTATTATGGAAGTAGCTCTGTATCACAGTCATTTTAAACAACACGCATTATTCCTGAACATGGTAGGCAATTTTGTCATATAAACAGCCATCAAAGGCTTGCTTAGATCTAGACTGCAGAACATTTGTAAAGCAAACAGTACGTGCATGATTAATCTTTTCAGGAAACAATTTTGCCATTCAGTTTATCCAAGACTCCAGCAGAGGGAGCAGGGCAGAGCAACCAATTAGGGTCAAAAAAGAAAGTAAAGATCAAAGATCAGATGAAACACACACAGTGCTGAATAATCTGACAAGTACCTGACAATTTTATTTTAGGTACAAAGATTCCTGTGCTCTGCTTCTCTTGTATAATCAAATTCACAGTGCTCCCTGGATGGAATTATCCATTACTTTCAAAGCTGATTCATGGCTGTTCACTTGGCATTGAAGACTCAGTTGGGTAAGGTAATAATTACCAGGAGTAAGTTACAAGAACATTCCAACGTGTCAATCATTTACTGTACTTAACTCACATAATTTACAGCTTAAATATCTAAAGGAATATTTTATAACATGGGAGCTAGCAGGAGCAATTAAAAGGGCACTGAATGGAATTCCTCCTTCTCATGCCCACAGATTGCCTTAGCGTGTTTTTGCTTTATGAGTTATTACTTGTGTCTGCTGTGCTAATTCAAATAGATTATATGAGAACTGCAGACACTATTTATCTGTTCAAATACTGAAGACAACACACAACAGGAAAACCTATCAGCTTTATTGCAATTTATGAAGAAGACTACTAGAATGTTTGTTCTGTTCTTTATCATTACCTGTTTGTTATCAGGTACTGTTTATCTCACTTTGGATGTAGGACAGTGAGGTTAACTTCAGAAAAGTTATTGTGTTAGAAGGTGACAAAGTTAGGAAAAAAACATCTCGATGTCTCCAAGTTTCAGAATATTTCCTGCAACTCCAGGTTTTCTTTATTTTACTACGATTTGATATAAAAATGACAAAAATTTAGGAAAACCTTTTATTTTTTTGATGAAGTGGCACATTCATCCATTTTAGAAAATGTAGGCCCAGTCTCCTTTTACTTCTAGGTTTATAATTTCATCACTCAATACAATGAAGCTGTTCTATAAAGCACAGACAAAGACTCAAAATATAGGTCCAAAGCCATCAAGGAAAACTTTCCTAGATTATTGCGGGCCACACAGCCAACTGGACTCACTACCCAAATGGAGGGTATGCACGGCATAGACTATATAATACACAAATCAGTTTTAATACTCATTTTTGCCAAAATATCCAGTATTACTTCGGTGAGGCTGCTGAGGGTGGAAATGAATCACAATTAAGCCTGTATGTCCATAATTGCCTCAGCTCAATTCCATAGCACAGATTTGAAGACTTCAAAAGTAAACAGCTTTGACAGCATCTACTGCAAGCCCATTCCGACTGTGATGATGTAAGTCTGCGCATCCGGCAATCTGTGCACCTGCATTTAGAGCAGGAAACAAATGCTACGTTGCACAGTGCGGAGAGCCCCTTGGTGCAGATGAGTGAGCTAGGTCCAGACCTGGGAGCTACGTTACCACGCTAGGTGCTCTCAGAATGGCTAATTATCCCTGCTAGAGCAGCATGCTGCTACAACTGTACTAATTTCACAATGCAGGGTCTCTGCTGCGTGGTGAGCAGCTGTCTTAGATATAAAGCTGGTATTTCTAAACTGGTTCATTGCAATGTGTAGACATGCACTAGATTGGGTGAAATTCTGGCTTGGTAAAAGAAATGGCAAAAACTTCACTTAGCAAAGCCAAGAGTCCACCTCTTTGGTCATAACTAGCTTCTCATCTCAGAGTTTTCAGTAAAACTCTGGTTAGCTTCTTCACTATTCCTATTCTGTATGGTTCCCATTTTCTTATGCACTGGTGGTACATGATTGGGTTTGTTTTAACACAGCACTGTCACTTCTGCTTTTATTCTACTTTACCTGTACCTTGTCTTGTTGAAGAGTAATCTGAGTTTCACCAGAGAAAATGATGCTGTGCTGTATAACAACTACTAGAGCTCTACTCTGAATTATTTCACTGTATTTGTGTTGTTGCATAGCTGAAATAATTTTTTACAGAATCTTATCTTTATTGCACAGACAATGCAATGCAGCACACATGGTTTCAGCCAACTTTGCCACTGAACGAATTGCTCCTGATCCCTCCCACCCCAGCACCATCCATTCCTTTTAAGGATGCTGTTGGACCAAGGTTGGCAACTGATCTGGATTAAAACAATTCCAGCAGGAAAATAAAAACTGGATTTAATCCAAATCACTTTCGTGAGCTGGTTGATTGCATCGCTGTTTATGCCACCACAAGCAAAAGAGTAGAGGAGAAATGAATAAGGAAAGTGAAGCAGAACTATTTTTTTTGTTCTTGTTTTTGTTTCATTTGGCCATGTTTGTTTAGAGCAGTTCAGGGTGATCTTACCTAGGATGCAAATATTCTCATTCTTCTTCAGATATACAAAGTTGTGGATTTTTTTTTTACACACATATTTGCCCTTTATGTCTAACAAACCTAGTTTGCTGAAATACAATAGGGCCTCCGCATCTGCCAGCTTCTGGCTGGCTGACAGCCTCTTACAACACCTCCTGTGGAGCTCAGTGGAATGACAGAGCTGTCAGATTTTTCTCTGACAGACTGAATACCAAAACTTCTGCAATAGTAAGTGCCAGCAACTATTTATAGCTTGATTCTTACAAAGATAATGCACTTAAAAACAGTGCATTTCTCCAGCAAGTCACATTTTCTTTGCCTGAGGTGTTCAAAATTCACTCATCATGGGCTAGTATAAAATAGTCTGAATTTACAGAGACATCAAATCCTTAATCCTATACTGACATTATGTGTACCTGCTCCACTCACATTTTGTTTGCTTGTAACCGAACAGCTGCCCTTCAAATCAGCAGAGCACTGAAATACGTGGGCTAGCTGTAAGGAACTCAGGGCAAGGAGCAGGGCTGAGCACGCACTAACGTACAATGCCAAGGAGAAATCTCCAGTAGAGACTTCACATGTGTTGGATAGGGCTGCCATGTGTTTTTCACGTGGCTATACCAGCACAAGCTTCAGGGAAAACGGCTGTACTCCTTCTTGTATGAAAGTGCCTTCTCTTTGGACAATTTATTTCCGTTTCCAATAAATTCCTGGAATCAGAGCTGTAGAATTAACACATGCAGGCAAAATACATCAGGACTATTTCCACTGAGATCAGCTGGGCTAACACTTGGTATGAGTAGAACTAGCAGACTCCAATCTAGACTAAATGATCACAGCTTCCTTCCTTTTATTTGCAGTGTTTACATAATCTGCTGTTTCGCCATCTCATTTTGAGGCCAGTGACCCACCACATCTTGTCATTGCTACAATGATCAACTGAAAATCTCTTCAGGGCAAGTCATCAATTGGTACTGTTCAGGCACATCTGCTGCTATGTCTTAGTTTCAGGTTTGAAATACCAGTTCTGGGTCTTCTTGGAGATAAAAACAGAGCAATACTGTAAAACACCAGTAGCCAACCCAAAACTTTAACAAATGTAAACTAGCAACGGTTTACTAGCAACAGTTGGCAATAGAGCCAACCCTATTGCACCTGTGTGCATACATGCAATGTGTGTTCCCTTCACTGCACCTGTCTCTTCTGCTTTTTTTTTTTTTGCACATGAAATTAACTTTCCAAGATTCTTTTCTTTAGCTTTTCCAAATGCCATAAAAATGCTGGAAAGAATCGGTCATCCTATTATTTACATGTCTTACAACTTTTAACACAGCAAGTCAATGTCAGCACTGGAGCAGCGCCTGAGGGTGAACACCTGGCTCCACTGAGGTTGGCAGCAAAACTCCCAGTGACTCCCACGGGAGCAGGACATGTCCCACGCCCGCGGTGCCTAATGCCAGCTTCTACCCAATAGGCAGTATTTCACAGTCGTGAAATCATGCAACAACAAATCACTTTGCCTGGAGCAGTGAATGTAATACCTACCGCTGGCTTCACCAGGAGGATTTCTACCTATTTTTTTCCAGCTCTTATTTTATTGTTTCTGAAATCTGTTGAGTTAAAGACAGAATGGCTGTTGGTTTGGGTCACTAAGGAGAGGAAGGTGGCATATTTGCTATAGACAGAATCATGATTATACTTTTTTTTTTTTTCAAGTGAGGAGGTTCAAAAATAAGGATGTGGTTTATCTCAGTTTATTTTACTTGCCTATTCTTCACTGTTAAAGCCTTTATTTCTTTTCTGTTTTGTTGTAATGTTCTGTTTTTGTTGTAATGGCTGCCTCAGTTGTTTGGGTACATGTTTTTAATTCCTGGTGTTCTCTTTCCAAAGCAATTTGCTCATTCTGCTTGTTTTTCCCTTCCTCCTCCTCACAAGCCTTCGCTCAATTTTTGCCTCACATAAGGTTCAGCTTTCCCGTCGGCTCCATCAGGAAAACAGAAGGTCTACTCACAATCATCTATATTGCTATAGGTCTTTCTGGGTGAAGATGAACCAGTATTTTGGAACGATTTGGATCACAGCACTTTCACGTACTTGCAGCAGGTTGAAGAAGATGGCACTGCATGGCTCCACACGCATTAATATTGCTGCAATTAAAAGGACCGCGGGCTCTGGTGGGTTCTGCCAGTTTTTTACTTGTGAAGCTTTACCAAGATCTTCACAATTTTCACCTTGATTCCTACAGATCCGGCACAGCACGTGAAAAAAATGAGGACTTCAAGCCATCCTGATCCTAAGTTAAAACCACTTTAACAAAAACACGATAGTCTAAGGTCTCTTTTTTTCTAACGTAATCCCATAATGGACATCTTTAATAAAGGCATGTGGTTTGAAAATGAGCTTTTAAATAACCAGTGAAAAGAAAGGACAGAGAAACAGGTTTTAAAATGTCTGTGGAAAAAAAAAAGACAGGACATTATTTTAAATAATTAAACTGAACACTCAGGTGATTTGTCTTGTCACATGTATAATGTATGAGGTTACTTTTATTTAAAAGCCAGTGCTAAAGAAGGAAATGGTCGCATCATTAGCAAATGCTATAGGGCAGAGAGTCTTTTCTGGGCAATTTTTCAATTCAATAAAATTTTCAAACTTGTATTTCGCGATTTCCAGCTCACATATTAAAAATCTATTAGCAGAAAGCCTATTGAAAAGCTGACCATGAGCACAAGAGACTTTTTCTGGAAACACTTCTATTCAGTTCTCATGGCTGAACAAAAGCAGATTGGCACATTCGGTTATATATAAACGCCCTTGAAAGGGACCTCCCCCCCCTTTCCCATAGCCACGCGTTTCAGGGCTCTATATGCTGAAGGAAGCCAGTGAAAGGTTTGAAGGGGTGGGGAGACCAAGGGCTTCCACCGAGATCCTTCAAAGTCCTCGTCTTCTATAGTGGGAGGATTTCCCTCTAAATCCCTTTCAATAGCATATTGATGGCTTTGAAAGCTTAAATGGCATTTGTCAACCATCAGTAAATCTTGAAAACTGTTTCTGCAAATAGCCCAACTCCGAGTCTCAGCTTTTCCCATTAATCTGTACGTAAGGCCACTGAAGACTTTTTCAGAGCCTAGATAATGCCTGGATTAAAAGGTCCATTCAGAAGGGAAAACTTTAGCATTCACCTTGTGTACATAGCCATTTCACCAGTGGTATTCATGGGTTGTTATTTCAACTCTGCATTTGTCCTGCAAACAAGACATTTTGCCACAAAGACTTGGTAGAGACATTCTTTAGTGAATTACTGAAACCTAGCCCCTCTATTTGTCATGGCTTGTTATTTTTCAAGTGTAATCAGTTCAAATAGGAACCCCAGACTGACAACTTCACAATTACATTACTATTTTAAGAGTGGACGGTATGTTTCTTCCAATTCAACAATGAAACTGATTAAAGCACAACCTGATTGCTTCATCTAATGAAACAGTATAAAATTTCCCTTAATCAGATGTCAGGAGACTTTTTGTTTGTTTTATATTAAAAGTAAAGATAAGAACTTCATAATAATCATAGTTCAACATTTTTACTTCATAGTATTTTATAAAAATCATACATTTATGAGGTTTAATAATTTATGTTACACACCGCCTCATGTTCATATTTTATAGTAATACCATATTGATTTAGCTTTCTCTAAACAAACCAAACAGACTTTAAGCTCTCACATTCTATGCTCCTCTCACACACACATACACACGCACTTTTATTTAAGCTGTTCTTATGTCCTGTTAAGGTCTATGTTACCTCCTGTCTGACATTTTGCATTTTGCATCCAATAAGTAACACCATTTTGAAGGGTACAAAGCATTGTTATCATCATTACTATTATTATTATTAAAATAGCCAGGTCAAAATGTTTTTGCATCATAGAAAAGAAGAAAAACAGAATGAGATCATGCACTGGAGAGTCCAGGCAAAATTTGAAGAGGTGCCAGTGATGCAATGCTAGGCAAAAAGGAAAACAGATCCCTGTCAATTTTTCCCTGATCCAGATAGATCTCAGTGTTTGAACAGATAGACCTTTTCACCATAGTGGATGATTTACTATGAATGACAAGAACACCCAAACTGGGGATCAGTGAAATTCATTGGACATCCCTCACAAGGATACACACAGATAACCCGTTCCTACAGGAACTGTCGAAAGGGAAAATCTTAGTCAAGTATTTATATGTGTAAAATTACATCAACTATGCATGAAGGCCACACCTTGCACCTGCTTCTTTTGTCTACCTTACAATCAACTCTTGTGGACATGTGCCTCTCCATTTTTTGCTATCAACTGAAAAGACTTTGTACTTTAATCAGAGGAACCATGCCACTGATTAAATGTAAACTAGGCCCGATTTTTTATCTCTGGGTCACATCTTGAGATGCATTAGGGTATCCCCTGTCTTCCAAGCAACTCTCCCCACAGTAGGGGGTGCCTCCTGTAAAGGCCATCTCATATTTATCCCAGGGGGACATGTGAGATAGCCTATAGTACCTTAAATGGCATGAGAAAGGTATGTGAGAACATCTAAATGAAGCTCCTGCTTCCTGCTGCATTAAAGAACAGAAACTCAATTTAGTTGGCTAAGCATAGGCATCTAGAGTCATCTGAAATATCCTTGGTTACCTGAGACATCTACACGAGCCTGGCACATTATCATCTATGACAAGACCCTCTCTTCTGAAGAGACATCTGAAGCCCAGGCAGGATACACAAAGGCAATTCAAGTGCAATAGCTACCTATGCTTAGGCAATTGTGTTGAGCTCTGAGACTGGCATTCAGCTCTAACAACCCTAAGTTAGCTGTCCACATGTGAAACGGCTTCTGAGCTCTTAGCATAGTCAGCTAAATCTAGAGAGATTGATCTCATCTTCAGGTAAGTGACTTTGATCAGTGCTCTCCAAAGCTCTCCAGTGCTCCTCCGCTCACCACTGGGACAGTGGAGACACTTTGCTTACTCTGGACATCTGCATTTAGATCCACATGTCAATCTGGAGCTGAATACCAGCTCAGTCAACTTCAGGAACACCTGAATTACAAGATAAAATGTGTACATAGAATTCAGAGTAGTGGTGGTGTAAAGGAATTAGATGATTCCTTCTCTGCACTGATATAACAGATTTATGATCTCTGAAGCACGCTGTCATGGCCTGGGTAGTTTTACTCAGCCTTCCTTTTAATTAAAAAAAAAAAAAAAGTTTCTTTTATGCAGGAAAGTGAAAATTTATCTTTTTTGTCAGTATATTTTAAAACTTGTGATTTGATTGTTGGTCTTTGTTTTATAAAAATATAAACAGGCAAGGTCTACTACAAATAAAAAACACTTTTAAAGGATGATTTAATAAAAATTAGTAAAACCCTACCAGAAGTGAGTGGAAGTTAGTCTGTAACAACACTTCATGACTTTTGAAATCTTTCTTCTCTGTAACTCAGGGTATGTTCCATGAGAGTAGAGCTTAGGGAGCCTAGCTTCATGCAGGTTTCTGTCTTGCAGTTGCATTCCCTTAGGTTCAATGAGATGGAGCAGGTTTGTCTCCCATGCAGATTCTTAGGTGTCTTTAGATAAAATGCATCCTTTTGGTATGGCTAGTACTCAGGTAAGGTTAGACACGGCGTTTTGCTGATGCTTTCCAGATGGTTAGGAACACAGGCAGAGCTCACACATTTTTCTAAAAAATTCTGTGTAGATGTTACTTCAAATGAATGTTGAATCTTTTGGGACTGGAAATGCGTGATATCACAGGAGAGCGAAGTATTCCTTGTAAAACTTTTTCTGCACCATTATGAGAGTTAGATTTCCAGATTACCACAAGAAAGTTATTTTTTAAAAAAAGTTAGCCTTGTAATGAACAGAACATTATGGAAGAAGGACAACTTTTAGAATTAGGGTCAGTGTTTTCCTCCCATAGGAGTCACAAATCCTCTTATCTCCTCACAATTTTGATTCTGAAAAACCCTAAGGATTTAAGAAACTAAATTCTGTGTAGCTCAGAAAGGGGGACAAAAGCAACCTCATCCTTCCCCAGGTTTGTGAATAAAGCAGGGATCTGCACTCTAGCTCACATCCTACAGAAAATGTGATGTAATTGAAAGGTCTCAGACACAATTGCTATCTTTTCCTCCTGGGAGTGTCAGGGGAGCAACTTTTGCCCACAGATAACCAAGAATGATGTGTACTGGCAAGGGCTGGAGGGGCAGTGGGGTTGAGAAAGAATTTTCAGAGCATGAGCATCTTATCTGGCCAAAAGTAATTACATGCTTGCCAGGTCTTCCTTCCTACACTTTTTTTTGGTACAATAATATTCAATTACGCAGTACTTTTCAGAGAGCTCCTAAAGAAAGAGTTAGCTACTATTTAGAAGTTGAGGAAATTCTAGAAAGGGAGATGAACTAATTTTGTTGTGGCACTAAGCAACACCATTGTGAACCTGGGAAGAAAATACACGTCTCCTGGACGTCAGATCAGTGCTTTACCTATGAGGTGGTGCTGCCTCCTTAAGCATAAACTATAAATGTTCCCAGGCTAACTGTAACTCTCAGCAGTACTTCAATGAATGCTTCTACTTTTCTTTGTAACTCTTCCATCAATTTTTATTTTTGTGACCATGTTCTCACATCCATGCTAACATAGCTTTTGCAGCTGACATCACATGGGTTGGAATACAAATACTGCAGATGTTCACAATGCCAACGTATTTTAGGAGATAAAAAGTCAACCGAAAAATCTGTTATCTACTTCAGTCTAAGAGTGATATCATACAGAAACATACTTTTTGTCCCCGCAAATACTATTCAATGCATCTTGCTGGCAGGGGAAATTAATTTTCCAAACTCGGTCTTTAAAGGATATTATTTTTTTAATAGGAGCGTCCTTGAGATAGAACATATGCCCCTGTTTCTCTATCCACACCATAAAATGTTTTTCCCATTCATCACAAATAGCTGCCTTTTTTTTTTTTTTTCCCTACGAAAGCTTTTATAGAGCCTACCTCTGTGTTTTAACTGTTCCTGACACAGTGGATCCACAATCCTGATTATGGCTGTGGGCTGCAATACAACCAAGACACAAATGATGAATAGAATCCTTATGCTTATCTGACTTTTTAAATATAACTTTCACAATATGAAGAGGTAGGTGGACAGAATTATTAAGCAGACTGGCTGTAGCTGCCTGCCACTACTCAATTCATAGCAAAATGGGGAAACCTGAGGGAAGACGTAATCCTTAACCTTCATTTAGTACAGCCTAAGGTTACGTGATTCTCCTCTGCATTATTATTGCACAGCACAAAAGTATGTGCAAATGTGAGGCCCTAATACTTTAGGTTTGTCTGCCCCCTGCAAGGAATGGGCGTTCTAGACCCCAATGTCCTCCCCAAAACACCTTCTATGCCCTTGTAGGACAAGTTTGTGAGAGTGAGATAGCTGAATGCTGAACAAAGGAGTTCAGTAATTTCTTCCAAGCTATGTGTGATGGACAATTTAGAGATCTGTTTATGATAACAGGCACGTTACTGACAGAACCTCAGACTGTTGACTGGCAGCAAACATCAAAAAATACAGGAACACGTGTTCTTTAAAAACTTCTTAGTTTAAGACTACTTAGACTTGTTACTATGTGTTTCCAGAGCATTCTTCATTTTTAAGATGGGTATTAAAAGTGGGGGATTCTGTGCCCCATGGACTTCAGCAAGATTACCTGAACTGTTTGCCTGGGTAAAGACTGCAGGACCATGTCCTGGCACTTCACACTGTCTGCATGTTCATGGTTTTAGACTGAAACTTAATCTCTTCCTGGGCATCTTGATTTATACTTAAACAGAATGGTTGAAGCCAAGGAGAAGAGGAGTAACAGCTCCCAAAAAACTTAGCTGAGGTATACTATACCACAGCGTGTGTTAGGCTGACAGCCACAGCTCAGGCCTGCAGAGCTGCACAGCTGCTCCGTAACACAATCAGGAGGCAGGGTATCCAGCGATTTGGCTTAGGCTACGGCTAGGGCTTTTTTTGCTTTCACAGTGTCTACTTAGAAACCCTCATCTTTAAGTCTTATGGCAGCAGCAGATCCAGACTGTAGTTAACCATTGAGTTATTCCACCACGACTGTGGAGAAGTATCAAAATACCTTGGGAAATCAAACAGCATCCTCAGTGACCGGCAGATGTACTGTTTATCTGGGATATCCCCTTTCCACAAAAGAGTGGAGAGAATCTAAAGAGAGAATCTAAATATACTAAAATTCATGTTAAACTGATCTTCAGAAACTTTTAGCTGCTAGCTGCATAGCATTACAGATCGTGGTGTACAATGACACCCCGGCCCATAAAACCACCTTAATCAGGGCCTCTCTCTTATGGCACCATCCTATTTTCAACTAACAATGCTTTCAGATGAGCCGAAAAGATGTACTTTGCTCCCACCATTACAATTTCTGCTCTTCTTTTCTTTACCCCTTTCAAAAACATGAAAGCATTGGATTGCTAATTACTTTCATCCAGCCTATAGGAAAATTAGTTTATCTTCCTGATCAAAGCAAATTAGGCAGATCATGGCTGATTAGAATGCAACAGTAAAATCTCCATACTTTCTGTTCCACCCCCTTTTCTCTCAGAAACGGGGCCTGTGTCAAATATGTAGGTATTTCCCACGGCCAGTCTGGACTCTGTTTCCAACAGGCTCTGGGGCTGGGACAATGGTTCTTACACAGACACTGAAGTTCTTTAGTTCAGTCATTGTGCAAGGAAAGAACTGGTAACCCCTCAGCTAGCATTTGATGAAACATCTAGATTTACATATTTCCCTAATTGCATTTTTTGAATGTGAGCGAGATTTATCTGACCAGAGTTAAACGCCTCCTTTATTCTGCCACCCAAAACACAAACCTATGCACTGCCGGCAGAATTGCATTTGGTTCTGATCCCAGATTAAAATTTTTGTTTTCACTATGGGGGACAAAGCGATGCCTACCTTTGCTTCTCAAAGCACAATCTAAAGAGTGGCTCGGCTAGCTGCTGCCAAGGTGGCTGCTACACCGCACAACCAAATACTGCTGCTCCTTCGAAGTAACCCCTTCAAGCAGCATTTTCTATCGCTCTAGCATCTTACTGTTCACTTTTTACCCTTCATAACTCATTTCCCTTCGATTTGGGTTCTGTGGCTTTAATAGATGAAAGCCAAGCTATACTGCTACTTTATTTATAACCAATTACTATAAATTAACAGTAAATCTCACATTTAGCTCCATTTAAACATCACTATGCAGCTGCCCATTTGAAAATAAAATGGTTGCCTTCTTTCACTTCAGTGGGCACAATACAAAACATCCATTGAGCTTTTCCTTTATTGCAGCTGCCAATGCCCAGCCGACTTTTAACAAATCAACCAAGCGGAATAACAATGCAGCTGCAACATTTTATGGTATTTCTGTTAGTCCTCTTTTGAGACTGAAGGTGTTAATTAGGAATCAAAGAATACAACCCTGCCAGCTTTCTTTCACAAACTATGCACTGGCCACTGCAGTTTTCAGAAGAAAAATAAATCTAATAAAGGGACAAAAATGTTGTTTGTCACACCAGTAACGTGTATTTAAGACCCTTTGATCATGAGCTTTTTATGTAGTCTTGTCAGACAGGCTGAAAATATTTTTTCCTCTCTTTTCTCCTTTCCTTAGGCTTTTCTGAATACTGATTCTAGGGTTGTCTGGAAAGGTGAAAAACCTGATAGTAACTGGAATGCTTTACAGGTTAAAATGGCTTTGCTGAGCAAGCCAGCTTTAAATCAAATCAAATCAAGTCAAATCATAATTGTTCACTTTTTTGATTCAAGTGTAAGTTGTTTTGAAATATAAATGATTTGTTCCTGTTATACACTTTACTAGTTCTATCATTTAGTATTTCAAGCATTTAGATATATGCAGGTGTTTAATATTAATGTATCAATTCTTTTGTGAAATCTCATTTTAAATCCTCAAAAACGACAGTTTGCTGGATGTTGCCAAATATCCATTACAGACATTTTTTCACATGTGTACTATACAATCTATATTCAATATTTTATGAACACTTACTAACCATAATCGTGGTAGAGTATCATATATTCAAAGGTAGCAGCATGAAGTCATTACCTTTAATCTTTAGTCAAAGGTAAAACCTTAAAATAGGTTTATGAACTTAGCACAACTGAGAGTTAGTCAAGCTTGCTAGCTTACACAGCAAGAGCTTTCACTTTTAGATGCACAAATCATGCCAAAACCCATTAATCTTGCCAGAGAATGGCAGAAAGAAGCTCTGCTCGTTGATTTAATGATAATGAAATGAACATGCTCTTAAAGCTACCTTAAAGCAGGGTTTTCTAAACTGTAAAACAAATAAAGCCAATTTTAAGAAACACTTATTACAGAATAATACATATAGCAGTTTTCTTTGCCTTAAACACATGGAGGAGAAGCAAGGTTTCAAAATACAGCTCTATTTATCTTGTTATGCTTTTAACGCAATTCCTTATCACGTTATATATACCGAATGTAATTACGAAAGATATTTTGGGGAGTTATTACTTAATATTAAGAAACACAGAACTGGCTTGAAAATGTTAAAATACAAAACTTAATAACAAAAAATAGTTCTGTCAAGATTGTCATATAGTAAAATTCATGTAAAGCGCAGGCCCAGGACTACTGTACCAGACACAAAATGAGATGATTCATTATTATAAAGATATACTTTCTTTAATGCCCCAAGTGTACCATTTCTTATATTTCTGAATTAAAAAAAAAAAAAGAAAATTGGAGAATGGCTTACCTTTTTAGAAATACAAATGTGTCTACATCTTGCTTTTTTTTTTTTTTTTTTTTTTTTTTAGGTGATATCACAGGGTAACAGAATGGCTCAGGTTGGAAGGACCCTTAAAGATCATCTAGTTCCACCCCCCCGGCCGTGGGCAAGGATGTTACCCACTAGACCAGGTTGGCCAAGTCCCCTTCGAACCTGGCCATGAACAGCTCCAAGGATGGGGCATCCACAGCTTCTCCGGGCAACCAGAGATATTTAAGATGATAGCCTACTAAAAGTGCCTGCCTTATTTTTAGATGTTTTACTTGTTGAACATTGGTCGGGAATGCATACAAAAGGCAGAATTTGGCTTGATTTTCAAAACAAGCAATGGCAGCTGGGAGATGCAAGAGAATATTCCTTTTCTGTATAGAGAATAAGGTAAAAACAGCAAATATATTTGAAATTGGCTGCTGCAGTCACTTATTAAAATGCTTTTTTCCTGTTATTGCATCATAACAGTGCCACAGTGTCAAAAGGAATGAAATTATGCTTGTAAAAAGATGTCAAGTATATAGACACAAGCCATACTGCTCTCCATAGGGTTATAATAATCATTAGAGTCCTGTTGCTAATAATTTATTGGAGCTCTATTCTGGATGATGTATTTCATAGCAATTTCAGAGTAAGGTGATATTTTCAACTGTACCTTCATATTTGATGAGCTTTCTTTCTTTCATGGGCTTGTGTGGTCTGTGGGCCAATGATATATGTATCTTGGGTGGAGTTTGCCATTAAGTGGACAAAATGTTTTACCTGCAGGAACATCTTTATGGAGGGGAAGGGATGTCTTTCCAGTTATTATTTAGAAATTATTTGGTGTATAAACTTTGTATTTATTTGACTCACAAATTCAAGACCTGCTCTGTGATTGTTTTAATAGAGCTATGTCTGGGTGAAAAGTTCTCTCTCTACTCATGTAAACCAACCCATGTGCTCTGTGTATGTTTAACTCTGTTCTGCAGGTTTTGCTTAATTCTAGACTCATTTGGAATAATCTGCAGAATTTATATTGTGCCTATTATAAGCACCTACAATGATTTTTTTTTTTTTTTATGAAAAGCTGTTTATCAACTACACACAGCTAATAAAAGCAAAAGAGTTTGGATAATGTACATATAAATTTAAGATGAGAAAAATCCACCCTCATGGTTTTCTGTATCTTCAGTTCTGCACTGGAAACTGCAATGGTACAAGAGTACTTGAAGAGTTTTCTACTCCCCTTTGGCAGCTGACCATTCTCCCCTTGGTTGTCCCTGTCCCTTCAGCTCCACTGGTTTGGCCATTTCTGCAGTTACATTCTAAAACTGATCAGTGAAATGAGAGATGTATTTTTCAAAGACCAAAAATGTGTTTCTTTTTAGACCAGATTTTTTCACAGATCTGCTTGGGAGCACTGCCCAACAAAGAGCTAAGTCAGCACAGCCAAAGGAGATGAAGCCTAGAGCAGGAGGGTGGGAACAACTGGCTTTGCATAAAGGAAAGCAACACGAACATCTTAAACTGTCTCTCTTGCTGAGAGACTCTTAATATGAAATCACATTTTTTCTGAGTTTTCTATTCCAAATCCAATCTTCCAGAAAATTCTGAGCTCTGTCTTTTTCCAACTCTGTGAATTCAGAAGCTCAACCAGCAAAGGCAAGTGGCTCCTACTCAAGGCATTCAGCTGCAGAAAGCCAGTGCTTTTCCCAGTGCTCTGCCCTGCAAACTGAAATTAGCAGTTGTGCTTGAGCTGTGAGTGTTGGGAGTCATCACACATGCTAGCACCTTGGAAGTACACTTTTGGTGGAACACCTCTCCTTCTAAAATGTTTTTCCTCAGATCTAGCAAGTCCTAAATCTGTTACCCTTCACAGCTTGCAATAAAAAAGTCCATTTTAATTTCTTATGCTTTTGTATGAGGAGATTCTATCCTGATGAAACCAGAAGAGAAAAAACATACCAGAAAATAAAGCATATAAATCAAGCTTCTCCTACACTCTCCCATCCTGTTCACTAAACCATCACTGCTATAGCATTTGATGAGTTATCCCTCAAGTACAATCTTTGGGCCAAACCCAGTATGTCCACTCAGTCCTTATCCTGTTACCTTTTCAGGTACAGCAATTATTTCAAAGTCCAAAACTGGCTCTCAGTCACACCTCTGCAACTGAGCTGATTTTGGATTACTGTATTTTTTTTATTCATTTTGGTAAGCAAAGAATTGGAAAAAAAATCAGTATCCATTGATTATCCACTATTTTCGAGAACACTTGCTTGAAAGAATTTAAAAAAAAAACAACTTACTATAGGAGGATAAAGAAAAAAAAAAAAGATTGACTGTTTCATTTAGAAAGAAGATGAAAAGGATTGTTAAACTATACCTGTATATACACTCTTCAAAATGAGAAACAATCCTCTTAATAACAGGTTCCTGTGATAATAAAGCTATCAATATTTAACCATGAAAAAAAATAATCTTTAAAAAACACCATATTTGTAGCTGTAAAAAACTATTGTCTTGGGGCAGCTGAGATTAATATTTTGACAGCAATTAGGATGGATCAGTATGTTCTCAGGAATAAGAATATTCACAAGCATATTAAAATACCATGGGACACAGGGATTTGTTCTTACTTAAAAGGTAGCAGTAGTTAAATACCTTCCAAAACAGCTAGGTGTGGCCACTATTAGAATGAGATACAGATTTAATCATCTTGGTCTGATCCCTTTAAAAATACAGCTTGCCTAATAATTCAGCGCTGATTTTCTCCATTTAATTGCTTTATAATTTGTAGACTTTAATAATTTGACTCTCTGTTACCAGAGCTTACACAGTTCACTGTGATAACAAGACCATTCAGTTTTCACATTTATTTGAAAGTATCTACTTCCATGTGAGGACAGACCTAGGAATATGACAGAAAACTAATCAGTGATCTGAGGATCAAATTTAGACAGCTGTCTTATTCTCCACTGCCTTTACACGTACAGTCATGCTCTTGCCTTTAAGCAATGTAGGTGTAGAAGTTTGCAGATCTCCAAGCGACTGTCAGGCACCTTTAAATGAGATAGAATATAAAAACTAATGTAAAAATAAATATTTGCCAGAACCTCTTTCCCAGCCTGCATACAAGCACACAAATATATTTATGTGTTCTACCAACTGCAACTTGCAAAGGAAATAATCTTCTGATATCCAATCTTCATCTTATCAGCTAATGTCTTAAAAAGTAAGAAACACACTTCAGACTCAATAGCTAGAAAAATCTCTTATAATAGCTTATAAAAATCTCTTGCTAGACCTAGGATAGTAAGCTGAGAAGTTTGAATGTGCTATTAGCTTTCCGTTGTAAGGCATCTCTTTCTTACTTTAATAGCTTAAATATGGTAAGGATAGAGGTCTTAAAAGCAGTATAGGCACTTACAGATGCAGAGAGTGAACACAGGCTTACTAGGAATGGATCGGGCATTGAGCAGATAATATGGAAGTAATAGTCCCCGCATTTGGATTACCTATGTCACACCAATTACATCATGATCTCTTTTTCCTTCCAAACACAAAATAGCTAGGTCTGCACTTCTATCCGAAAGTATGTAACTGCCTAACTCCCGTGAATATAAGATACCTTGGTATCTAAGGGAAAATTTAATCTATAAAAAGTATTTCTACTTTGACAGAATGAAAGATTCAGATACTGAGAAAAATTACACTGACTTCTATATCTTTGTGCATTTTACACTTTATATTGAGGATAAGAATTTATGAGCTGCTGTGTGGAGCTTCTGCACCATCCAGAAGCATTGCAGCCAAAGCAATTAACCTGAAGATGCAAGCATTTGCATTATCCTGCATTTGTGCGTCTCCAGAAACTAGACAACACTACGTATAATGAATCCAGTCATTCTACTGGAGACATTTATCTGGAACTAGCAAAGCTTGTAGTTATATTGTCAGGTCATCTACATATTGAAGGTTTAAGAGCACAGATGCAAGTCTTTTAAGATGCAGGGAAAGGCAATGATTTCAACTACAGAACTAAATCAATAGACCAGGCAGATCCTGACCATTTGTAACAGAACTCGGGAACTGCTTCACTGACTTCTCCCAGCTGGGGATCAGTGTGGATGCAGATCACGTGCCTCCAAGGAACTATCCCTCTCAGGGGCAGGCTGACAGCAGTATACGGCAAGCCTCCTCAGAAGCCGATGGAAGTCCCTCATGTTCCTGCCTGACAGCTCCAAAGAGCGGAGTAGCTCCCGGGGTAGCTGTGAGCTGACTGCTTTTCTGAAAAACTGCCTTAGGCATTTCCTACTTTCTTGGTAAAATGTGTTGCTGTCCTAAGTAACCTACAGTGGAAAATATTTTAAAATGGCAAAAGGAACCTCTAGCTGTCCTTGCCAAACCTGGCTTTTAGAAGCAGCTTAAATTCTGCTCCAATATCCCTTATGAAACTGGTCCTAATCAGCGTCTTTCAAAGTGAACTGCATCATGCGCTCTGTGAAATACTGCAACAGCAGCAAGAGGTACAGAATTGGTATTACAATCAATCTTGCATTCATTTCAGAACATCATGTACTCACTTCAGAATATCACTCAGCCTCATGTATATGCTTACATGCTGACATCTCAAATTTGTTTCCCTACAGTGTGAAGGTTAAGTGTTGTTTATTTATTTATTTTAAGGAAACTGCAGGGCTATTCAATGTTACATGTTTAAAGACATTATTCCATGGCCTAATTGTACTTTTCTTTGTCTAGTTTGAATTTTTATCCATCAATATTGTGTCTTATGTTAATACTCAATGTACTATGTTAATGCAATTTGTGCTCTCAGTGCTTTTGTAACAATTTCTAGTGTATGATCCCGTACCAGCAGAAAACAGCAATAAAACCTAACCATCACCTTGCCTATCCGAACATATAATTACACAATTTTACCAAATCTGATGGTCGGAGACAATCCTGTCAACAAGATTATGAATACTAAATAAATGAAAATTATTAATAACAAATAAAACTTCTGATTTTAATTGAGATGCATTATCTATTCAGATAGGTTATGATGTGTAAGGAAAGACTGAGTTTGAATACCTGTATGTTGTTGGGGCTTCTTTCTCCACAGTTAGATCCCCATGCACCGAGATCAGTCCCTGTGCACAGATAAATTATTTCTTTGTATCTGACATGGCTTATGACAAACTATTCAAAGCTATTTTAACTAGAAGAGAAAAACATATATAAATTCCATCATTAAAATACTCAAGAATGATATGCGCTGAAACATCCCTGTAGAATCATCTTAGTATGCAACTTCAAAGCCTCTTTCTTACTGTAACTCCTGCGAAATTCCACCTCACATTTCAGCTCCATCAATAATGCTGCCATGGTGCATAAAGAAAAATGCTGAGATCCCTTTGTTGTGTGTCATCCTCCCCACCTGGCGCAGCCCTGGGCTGCTCCTTTCGGGTCAGCTTACACAGGCCCGCACCACGTGTTCCCCAAGTGCACCCGAGGCCGCGGCAGTAGCAACAGGCCTGCGGTAATTGCACCCAAGCGGACCGATGCAGCAGCTTGCCTGTCACACTTTGAACACCTCGCTTTGCCTAAGAAGCCAGGAGCTGCTCCACGAGTCAAACAGCAAGCAAATGCACCAGTCGCTTTGTCAGACAGCCATCTTCTGAGGAGCCACGATGGGGAATGCAGGTCCGAGGCATTTCCTTGTGATGGACTTGATAGCAGAGAGGGACACAGATTGTTGTCTAATCTTGGTAACAAATGATAGATTACCAAATGTTTTCACTGCTGGAATCACTTCTGATAAACCACACTATGTTATAGTCAGGGAACAAATAGGAGGCTTATTCCATGTCTGATTTTGTTACGTGTCTTTTATTTACCTTTAATGTTAGTAATGATATTACTGGCCCAAAGAATAGAGACATCAGGCTTTGCTGCCAAGGAGTTTTTTTATTATTTTTTTAAAAATGTTTTTCTGTTATTCGTCTGTGGCTAGGACATCCAGACATTTACCAGATTCATATTGTTCCATGATGACACACAGAGTGCTTATTTTCTTATGGTCTAACCTCAATCAGTACATAGTTTTGAGCAGCCACCTCACTGCTGCCTTAGGAAAGCTGCGAACACTTTTAACGGAAGCCCTCTGCGCTGAGATAAACAAAACCACTAATGAATATAATTTACCATTAATTACTCTCATTGTGTTCTCAGGCAATTATTCATTTGCCAAATATGAAAAACAAATCTGTTTGTGTACTCAACATACGGTGATACTTGGATAAAGATTGAATAATTTGCTTTAGATTAGGCTCACCGCGACCCAACAGAACCCTCTATAATAAAACTAACTGGGACATGCCAGGAGCTCGATCCATATGATCCTGAGAAGTTGGAGTTTTAGCTTCAATGGGAACGGAACTGGTTCATAATTAAGTTTTCACAAACCCTTATCAGCATAGATTAAACTAACAGCATGTTGAAAGCATGCAGCATTTCCCTGTATACTTCCCACCCAGAGACGTAACACTGTAAATAACACCATGCAGTCAATCTGGATATTGCAAATTCCTTGTGAAATCTGATGCTCGCACAGCAGTGCCCTATGGTCAGGCAGGCAGGAACATAGAGCTACATGCCTGCAAGACGCTATAGCCATGATTGATGATAAATGTAGAAAACAGGCCACATCTGGCTTCAGGTTTACAGGATTCTTCACAGATTGACCCGAGACAGCCACTGAAGGGAGAACAGCTGAGGCATTAATACGAGGACAAACGTGATTTTGATAACTCTATTTGGTGGGATAGTATCTGTCTATGATAAATGTGATGAATATATCACAATGCTGTGTAAGCATCCTCAAAAAAATCTGCTGCGTTTTTCACAACAAGAAATAGACTGGAAAATAAAAGAAAATCCCACCTTCCTCCAACTGCTGGAAAGTCTGTGCAGTTGACCACAACTCTGATACAATACAACTCTCCTGCTAGAGTCCACATCCTGACACAAATGACACAGCAATGATCACTTGGCTGCACGATTAAAATATTTTTTCTTTTCTTAAAAACAACTTTGACTTTTATTTGTTTCTGAAAGACAGACACCCTGCACAGTAATAACACATTAAAAGTGTTTTCCTTCATGAGCTGGCAAATTAAAACTGAAATTAATGCTTCATTTTAATTACATTAACCAATGCTTTTCTAAAGACTTTGAATTTTTCAGACTGAATTTATTTTAGCAGTACCGATTCCACAGAATCAAGCTAGTTCTGTTAGTATATGCAGAGCAAAAAACTACCTGAAGTCTTTCCTGGCATAAGTATTGACTTGCACACATGGAGGGACATGCAGAGATGAACCTGGCACTGTGCCTTTTTTCTCCACCCCCTCTAATGATTTATTATAAATATTCCATCCAAATAACCCAAGAAATACTTCCACGATAATATTCTTCCACAAGTATCTGCTTCTACACAATGGCTTTTTCTATTCCAGATTAAAGTTTTTCCTCTTATCAGTATTCAGTAAACATTTGTTTTACTCTAAAGACATCTGCTTCAAGATTTCAGTAATCTGTTCAGCTACGGGCCATGCTGTCTCTGGCCTTCAGACAGACAGGATGTTCCAAGATGCTTGTCCTGCCCTTTCATTTCACATCTCCTACCTTAGCCAGAAGGAAGCAATGCTGTGGCACTCAGCAGTTCACACTACTCTACGTATGTACAGGCAACAGGTCAGATGTGTAGTCTCCACATGCTGAGAAATTTAAAGCCTTTCCAGATGCTGTTCCCAGGATCATGAGCTTTCACATTGTCCTTTGTCAGTGCTGGCCTAAATAACACCATGTGAGCACCTTATTTTGCTCCCAATTACACTTTCACTGTGCTCCACACTCAATTAAAAAACAAAACAAACAAAAAAACAACACGGTATCAGTACTGCAAACCTATGCTCTTCACCCCATCACAATTATCCTTAGGCGTTATCTCCACCAGGGCCAGTTAGTCACACTCTTTTCTGGTAATAACTATGCCAAGGTAACTGTACCCTACGAAGTCCTATTGCAGACTCCTGGCACAAATGCAAACTGTGATTTCGATTACTGCCACCTCTCCTGAGGGTTTGAAATTGGTTGAGGTGCCTGTTGAGAGTCACATTTCAGTACTCTATGGCACTGATACAGACGGATTCCCAGGCTACCTGCTCTCCTCGCAACGCAGTTTGAACTCCTCTGTTAATCCTTCTGAAATTGTGTATGCCTGTTGCAGGTTAAGGTCAATACATTGAAGTTTTACGTGGGGGACACCACAGGGCGTGGGTTGACTTCCTGAGACCCTTATCAGGCCACAGGGTTGAACCTGCACTTCTTTTGGCCCTCTTCCAAATTGTTGTCTTTGTACGACTTCAGCATGAGCGCAGGCAATGCTTCCACACTGCACCAAACATATGGATCCTGTACGTTTTTGTCAGCAGGTCAAATATTGCTTTCAGATGCCTGTGTGGATTTTACCTGTTCCAGTAAGAATCTTACATACCCCCAGGTTCAGCCTATGTAGGCAGCCATGATCCAAACTGAAAGGCAGACGTACATCCATATGAAGAGAAGAAAAAAAAAAACAAAAACAAAAAAACAACTTTGGTTTTTCACCTTATTTTACCATGCCATACTTGTAATTAGCACCTCATTAAGTGTTTTTAATCTACAGATCTCTAGCATTTATCAGTCACTACCAAATTAGTTAAACTCAGATGTAGGTGGTTGTCTCAGCCATTCCATAAACTAAGACTACACAACAGCTGCACGACTCGCTTCAAGTTGTAAATTGCTTCATTACTGTATCCAGGAGCAGAACCAAAGGTTCTGTTTATTTATTTACCTTTTATTATTATTATTCAATCGCTACCTGGATCCTGCCTATCCCTATCCGATCACTCTCCCCGTTCTCAGAAGCAGTTCTTGCCCTTCCCTCATGCTTCCAAAATGGCAACCTCTGTGCAGCAGGGCATTGCAGAAGCTTTGGTTTTGACACCTCCGTGAGGATGAATCTCATTTCTGGACACTGGACAACCTCACCTGCCCCCCATCACATGCATAATTGTAACCTTGTCATGTGCAAGACCACCAGGAGAAAGATTTAATTTCCGAGGCAGCCTCCACGCCAAACTGATCAGGGATAAAAGACCCAAAGGCAAGTTACTCATCAAGGTGGCTTAGAACAGGTAACGCTCAGAGATGGGTGAGGGAGAGCTCTGCCTTATCTTGTTTCCTTTGCCAGTTATGACCTACTTCTCCCCTCAGGGCACACAGAGACTCATTTACAAACGCAGTGAATGCCAAATCAGTGCAGTTACACTTCTCTTAATGCTGACATCATCTCACATCTGTTCTCTCATTCACTTAGACTAGCGTTTATATTATCACAGGATCCAGAAGGCATGGTACAACTGGCATCCTAAGATGCCTACTGCTGCAGAAACAAGAGCTAGGGAAATTTTATTTCTGCCTAACTCTGGTGCTGTAACTGTTTCATCCTCAGGCAAAGTAGCCTGAAGTGTTTGGAAAATGAACTGACAGCAAAAAAACATGAAGAAAATGGAGCAGTACTAGTATTAAACAACTAGTGCTAAACACGATCTTCACTTTTCTACCCTCCACATCCCATTCATGAACAGCATGAACAAATTATTGTATGTTTTTTATGGGAAAAGTTATATATACAAAAGCACACACACAAAATTAAGACTAAAGGGTTAAGTCTATACACAATCATTATACAAATTAAGTTCCAATCCACCAAACACTTCTGTGGTACTTAAGCAGGTAATACTTAGGTAACATTAATAAACACGGTTACTGTCAATAAAAAAGAAAGTGTTTATTCAAGTGTCTGCAAGAGATTTTCCCTGGTGGGAGCAGCACTTTTCTGTACTGCAACCCACTGATAGATTTTGGGCATGTTGTTAAAAGGTGTCTACCTACCTACCTACCTTCCCAGTACCCACACCAGTATGGTATCTCCTGCCAGAAACCCTCCTGCCTTTCTTGAAACACTACAATGCAAAACGTTTCAGCAATTTTTATCAAAAACACATCCCTAAAATTACTTGCAATTACATAACAATGTTGAAAGACAGTGCTTTCTAGATTAAACTAAATACACATTTTACATAAGACTTCAAAAAAAAAAATGAAATAAAGGCTTTCAAACAATTTATGGTATACATAATGCATCGGGCTGTGTAAAGACACTGTGTAGCAGAACATCATACTGGAACTATTCCGCACAAATGAGTTCGTATTTGGGGAAGGGGACAATTATTTTAAAATTACACAAGGCCTTGCTCCTGCAAACATTTGCACATGTGATTTCAGTGGAACCACTCCTGACACTAAAGTTAAGTATCTGGATAAGTATTTGCAGGATGGGAGCCAAATCATACAATTGGGCCCAAACTAAGAGCCCATTTGTTACCAATAAAATCTTAATTTGGGAGGGGCTGATTATTATAATTATCACTATTGGAGAACACTACACTTCAAAATAACTATTTTTGCAACAGTGTCTAGCCAGGAAAATACAGCTTCTCTTTTCCAAGATGGAAGTTAGCGCTGCAGCCAATGCCCCCCAAAACCAAAGCTCACAGCTAAAACAATGTAATAAACCACGGCCAAATCATAAAACTGGAAGGTGTCTCAGCAAAGGCCTTATCAAGCTGGGGACATCCTATACAGTTCCTGGGGATCTGCACTGCTATCCCATTTCTTTCCTGCTTGGAGTTCCAGGTGTTGCTTGCACCTAGTTTAATGTTCTCCCGGCCAGAGTGCTTGCTTCCCTCCGAGCAGCAGCTGATGGGTTTCTCTCATCCAAACAGCAAAGGCACTCCAGGATGCTATGTCTGAGTGGGTCCTGCTGCTTTAATACTCATTTCAATGTCTCTAATTAAAAAATCAGAAATTCAAGCTGTTGCCCACAGGCTTTTAGGAAAAAAATAAAATATAAAAAACATGCTTCTTGGGTCTAAAACCAGGGGTACCATGTGTTACTGTCATATATAGTACAAGACATTCATCGTCTTAGTTCTGCAGAGTTTTCACTTAAACTTCCATTCCATGAGAATGAAGAGGGTAGCACTCCTTCAGCAGGCAACAGTAACATTGTCTCAGGCCTTCCCCCACTACCTTTCTTTCTTTTATAGCTCTCCAGGTATTAACCTTCTCACATCTGATCAGTAAAACTGCACAGACGTTGCTCAGGTCTTCCCAGTAAACGGCGCAGAGCGTGCAGCACAAGGATTTGCCACATGAATTGCTAAGTCTCTGAGGAGCTAGCATGCTTTGATCACATCTCGTTCTTTTTTAAAGACATTAGGGTATTTTCTTCTAGCTCCAGTCTAAAGCTGTTTTCATATGTCAAAAACACCACATCGTGTTCTGCCGTCTGCCGGTTTACTCAGAGCCAAAGGAACCACACCCTATTTACCATGATTTTACTGGGAAAAGAATCAGATCTGCTGGACAGTTCAAGGAAGTAAGTGAGGGAAAATACTACAAATTGCATTAATCGAGACCATTCAAGTGACCGGTCAAGAATTACGAAAGCAGCCCATGCAGATGAAATATTATCTTTGGCCAACAAACACAGAATAAAAGCAAGCAATCGGGACGGCAAAACTGGTAGCAATTTTCAATGTTTGAAAGACAAATGACGTCGGAGAGAAGACTGGGTTAACAAGGGAGCACTTGAGGAAAGCCTAATCTCCGCTGGCATGCTGGCTGGGAAGGTCAGCCCAGTGCACGCGTTCCCAGCTGGAGTCGGGCTCCCTCTGCCCAGCCAATTGTCCTCTGCACTTCAGATACCAAACGAAATGGAAGGTGCCTTCACCCTGCCAGCTCCTTGTATTCTTCCAGCTCAAAGACAGCTCCCTTTTGCCCAGCAATTTATGCAGCGTTTCCACGCAGCAAATGCTCTCAGGAGAGAGGTAGCGTGAGTCCTTTTTCCCCCTCCTGAGCAGCACAGGGCTCTTTAGAAGGCAGTGAAAAGTTATTTTTGGCACTCTAGTCTCAAGTGGGAAGAGTGACATTCTCTTCTAAAGGGCAGTTTAAATCTAATTTTTTCACAAATAAATTGACTTTGAGTTGATGTATTATGATTTGAAATGTAAAGCAAACCCTTTGAAATCTGGTGAACATCAACTTTACAGTCTGTTACTTCTTCAGTTTTTATGCACCTCTAATTTATCTATGTGTACCATTTACCTCTGTATACCTATTATTGCCATGAGCAGAGAGGAAATGCCCCGTGGTCTTCTCAAAGAGGGGATGTAACACTGAATTCTAAACCCAGAATCTGGATTCACCTTCATCCACAACTGGGATGAGACTCAGGTTATTAACTGAAACCACATGGCAAACGTTTAATTTATTTCAACTAGAAAAGAAAAAAAAATGGTTTATAAGGTTTGTAGCTATGTGAAGAAGTACTTTTTAAGAAAAGGCAAACATTTTACTAGCTACCTAACACCTAAACCTTGTCAAGGGATCTGGAAGTGGTAAGAGACTTTGTAAAGTTTGCTTCTGCATAAGGAGATACCCTGCGAAAAGATCTCTTCAAGACACTGCAGTCATTCTCACAGTATTTTAGATGAAGAGGCAGACAAAACTTGAGCCTGCACTGTGAAATGAGAATGACTAAAATAGTACAAATTTACCCCCAAAGAGTTAGTCTTCAGGTTTTCGGGTATTTCTGGCACAGAAACAACTAATGTCTCATTTCGGAAGTGCAGATAATTTACGGCAACGTACTTTTTAACCTTCAAGAACTAAGTATTGTTTTTCCAAAATTCTCTGACATTTTTTTCTGCTAAGTGCCCTTAAACACTTGCAGACACCCTCAGAAGTTTACAGGAACAATTATTATCAAAAAAGGTATTATGGAAATGAATGAAGCAGAAGGTCAAAATTTATTTGAGGACTATGTTATAAAACTTCCAATATGCAGTGATTTCCTCTTCATAGACTTCACTGTAATACTATCAATGTTACCATAGTTTTGAAAAGGAATCTTTTTAACAAGCTATTCCTATGAAGAATTACAAATTATAGGAATCATATTTTTCAAAATGCTACTACACATATTTACAATGTACTCAAAACTTTTAAAATGTAACTAACACTTATCCCAGAATAGCTCATTAAGTAAACCGTAATGGAAAAGGCAACATACCGTAGCCTGCAATAATTATACATGTATGCACACATATCTGTGTCAATCCAAGATGGTAACATTATGAAAATATTCCTCTTAAGGGTTTCATGTTAGTCTCCTCATTTAAAGGTTTTGATCACAAAGAACATTGCATCTGAGCTGTTAGATGGCACTGGCATTTATGATACATTTTCGTTTCTGTGCTATCCAGGCACATAACGAAGATCCTCAAAATCTTTAAGAGCTATCATCTGTATTGTCACCACATGACATATGAAAAGATTTTTTTATGCTTGTCATACTAAATATTCTTGAGCAGGAGTTGGCAGATTTTACACTATTTTTAATGAGCATATATTTAGAAGAAGTAGGTTGAGCCTGTGGTGAAAGAATGGAGTTGGGATAAGGCATTCTGGCTTTAATTACTGGCTTTGCCATAAACGTTACCCATAACTTTGAGCAAGCCCTTCTTTGCCTCCGTTTTCCACATCACAGTAACTGGTAACAATACTTCACTATCTCACAGGCTTAGTGTGAGAATTAATGAGGATCCCATGTACCAAAGACTTGTAGATCCTGGCTTCTTCCTTTCACTGTGTACTGAGAGGAAAGTGACAAGTTCTTAATTTGAAACAGAGACTCGGTGCTGCCCTTCAGCACACGGAATTCACATTAATGCCACCAGGAATTGCATTACAAACACTGAGTACACTATTTAGCCTAAAAGTAAATGAAGAAGAAGAAACAGAAAGAAACCACTGGATTCTCCTTGCCTGTTTTTAAAAAGTCTAACAGTTCGTGGCAGTAGATACATAACCGTTAAAAAAAAAAAAAAAAGATTTTTGATGGGAAGGCAAGAATTGCAACTTTAAATAACAGTGCAGAAGCATGTAACAGGTCCAGCTGTAGACTACATTTAGCTCTGCTGCAAGAGCACCTTCATACGAAACACATGGAATTTAGCCACTATGATATATCATGATCTGTGCACATTTGTCCCAACATCAAACAAACTTTGATGGCCTCGGCATTTCAAATTTTCACACAATTTCCAGTGGACACCAAGTTATCATTTCTTTTTGTTTTCTATGCAGGTGCCTCAGATAAGAATGACAGAAATTAAGAAAAAAAGCTATATTAAAAAAATAAACTAACTTAACACAAGGTAAAACCACAGACAGTTTTTGGCCAGATGTATATACTGTACAAGAAGGGAATCTACTAGAGAGGATGTTCTTTGCTGGAAAGAGAGTCCATGTGTTTAAAACGGTTTTAATCTCCCACTTTGTTCTAAAGCAGAAATAGTCACTGCGCAAAAAGACATTTCTGTTTTGCTGGGAAAAAAAAACAAACCCAAAGCCAAAAAAAAAAAAGAGTTAGTTGGCTACTACCAACCTCAAGGAGGGAAACATCTCTGTAACAAGCAGGCATATTTTAAGATTTGCCATTGCTTAGCCATCTACAGAAAATGAGACTTGACAGCTCTTTACAGAAGGCGGGCAGGAGCTACAGCTCTGCATAATTAGGCAATAATTAATCAATCCAAGAATAACAGCCTGGTAAATTTGGATGCACCAGTCTTTTGGTCATTTAAAAGTCTGCCTGTCCTGCAGCGGAGTTTTTACACTTCAGGGTGTTCGTTATGGAACGGCACAGAATTCTTGACTGGAGAAAGTCATTCCCCTGCTGAAGGACAAGAGGATTCAAAAAAAAAAACGTGGACCAGATTAGAGTCCTGCTTAGAAGCAGGTTGCTGGTGGTATATAGCTTTTGAACAGCAGAAGTCCACACCAGTGGTATTTTGACATCATTGTGCATATTTACGTTCTCTTTTTATTCATAGAACAGTCAAGCAGTAGACCCTCAGAAGTTTTTACCAGTTTTAGCATTCCTCCAAGCAATAATGAAATTTGGGCATCTACTTGACATGGGACGTGTACAGGTTAAGTATGCCTTTATATGTTCAGTACCTATCTGTCTGGTTACAACTTTCCAAAGCACCAGAAAGTGCTGTCTTGTACATACCCCAAATCCTCATCTGATACGTTAGAAATCAGTGGTGAATTCTGTATGTATCTTAAAGACTGTATTTTTATTGTGTATAGCCAAAGCTCTGCTCTTCTATAAGTGGTATTTAAATAACATGGTGTGTTAACATTATTAATGGCTTTCACTTTGAAACGCTCAGCATAAACTAAGCTAAAATTGATCTTATTAAGATAAATTTCAGATGGCATTTATGTGTACACTATTTAAAAAAGCCTTTCAGCTCTCTAAACCACTGCTATTTCCCCTGAACTACGCTCTCCCCTAACATATACTTACTACTTACATTTTATCAGTGGCATTTTATTTCTACCTCGCCGATGCTGTCATGTTTGCCCTTCTCTTAGGAAGGCCATTCCCAGTTTACTTTCATCTGCTCCCTCAGATGCGCCGTGTTTTATGTCCTCTGAAGAATTAGCAGCATTAACGGAGAAGTGAGCGAGAATTATCACCGAAGTACCGCAGGCACACAGTGCCATGAAACCATCCTTACAGTAACCATAGTAGCGAGGATGTCAACAGCCAGCCAAACCCGACGGACAGACGGACGGACACTTTCCGACCCGCAGCGTGCGGGACGGGGAGGAGAAGCCTTCCACTACAGGACCCCTGGACACGCAACCGCAAGGACCTGCGCGAAACCAGCGCGGAGACCACCAGAATATCTCACATCAGCACTTCCAACACACACAAACCAAGAGAGCCTGAAGGCCGACCCTTCTCAAAAATAAGAACATATGTATATATTTTAGTATTAACGGAGCTGCCGAGCGCGGCGGGCGGGCTGGTGGCGATGCCCTCACGGCGGGAGCTTGGCGGCTGAGCTCGGGCTGCGGCTCCGGCTCCAGCTCGGGCTGCGGCTCCGGTTTAGGCTCCGGTTTATGCGGCTCCGGTTTAGGCTCCGGTTGCGGCGGGGCCCGGCCACCTGCCCGCCTCCCGGCAGCCCGAGGGGAGATGCGTTAACGATTAAATCGGCAGCAGCCGCAGTTCAAAGCCGCGTCCCGGGAAGCCAAGGTGCAGATAACGTCCCCGCGGACCTGATCGCCCTTCTCTTGCAACCGCCTCCCATCGCCCTCCGGACGGCACATCGCACGGGGACCCTCCAGGCACCGGAGCCGCTTTAGGAGCCCCCGGATAATTAAAAAGCGATTACGAACTTATTGCGAGCCGGGCGCTCGCCCTCCTGTCACCGCCGGGGCCGGGCCCCCCCGCCCCCGTCCTGCCGCCACTTACAGGTAGGAGGTGAAGGCGCTGAGGTCTGCGGGCACGGCCGTGAGCCCCATGTCGGAGCAGTCGGCTCGGAGCAGCATGCCCTCCTGTTCGCAGCGGCACGGCGCCGGGCAGCCCCGCGGCCGCTGCCCGCTGCCCCTCGCCCCCCGCTGCGGGCACAAGGCGAGGAAGAGGAGGACGAGGAGGAGGAGGAGGAAGATGGCGCTGGATGCCGCCATGGGGAGCGCCGGGAGCCGCGGGGCGCCCGCTCGGCTCGGGGGAGCTGCTGCGGCCGCCGCCGCCGCGCCGCTGTCTGTGGTAGCATCGCGGCTTACGCGCTGCTTTAAAGCCCTGCAGCCGGCACCGCGCTCCCGCTGACGCCGCCCCAGCCTTGCCCGCCGAACAGCGACGGGCCCTGCCCGCCTCGCCGTGCGAGCGGGGGCGGCCGCGGGCCCGGCGGGCGGGCGGGCGGGGAGGCGGGAGGCGGGGGGGGCCCCCCCCGCCTCCCCGCCCGCCCGCCCGCCCGCCCGCCGGGCCCGCGGCAGCCGCCGTCGCCGTGGCCCGGGGCTCGCCTCAGGGCGGGGATCTCGCCGTGGCGGTCGACGTTTCTGGAAGGTGGGGGGAATGTCGGCTGGCCCCCGCCTGCCGCGGTGTGGCACTTTGCTGTGTTCTCCCCCCCCACGGCCGCCGACCCGTCCGTTCATTGCCCCCTCCCCGGTTAAAATGTTGGGGATGGGGCTGAGGTGGCTCGGGTGCTCGTTTGGGGTGGAAAGGAGGTGTAGCCCCCCATTACACCAGCTTCTCACAAGACAACTTGGCCACCCATGAGCTGTGGAGAGGTTGGGATCCACCAGCTGCCCACTCCCGCTCACTTAAATCGCAGGCTTGCGATCATTTCTCTGAGGAGACCTGCTTCCAGTCCTTTTCCCAAGCAGATCTGCTGCCAAGGGAAACTACCTTGTGAGGCTGCTGCCAAAAGCTCTTGGGCTGTCCTGCACCCACCTTCTTGCCAGAGCTTCCCCTGGCCTTGCCTTCACGACCTCCTCTGTAACTTCACCACCTCCTCTGTGCAGAAAGAGGCCTTCAGCAAGCTCCTCTCTAACTGGGGATAGCAAAGCCACTGGTGACCGCCAAATTTTAAACCTTTTTCTTCCTCCACACCATTTTTTAAAAACATTTTTCTCTCCAAATCGGGCCACAAGCTCCAGATTTGAGACTAGCTACCAGATTAATAACCAAGTGCCAGCCCAGTTCTTGTTGAAACCGGTGACTAAATGGTTGGTCAGGCTACTTGGTATGCACTGGAGAGCGTTAGTTGAAGGTTTTTGTCTATACTGTCTCTGAATCTACAATTAAGTCTGAAATGAGACCCTAATGAAAAGGACAGCAAAATACATACTTTTATATACAACCCAGTTGTAATTGCTCTTCCCACTGCTGGACCATCATTTGGTGTAATCCGAGCAGCAGAAGGACCTTGAGCTGGATCTCAAGTGCTTTAGTTAAATTACTAAAGAAGGAATCTGCTGTCTTGCTAGTTAGGCCAGAATGGTTTGTAGATTTAGGCCTACGGGGCTGCTGGGAAGCTTTTCCCCAAGCATCACCGTATCCTAAACTAATAAGAACAGCGGTTGAAAGCACAAATTTACAGGAAGAAATGGCCAAGGAGAAAAGTTCTGCAGGAATCAATTTTCATTATGTATTATGATCTCTGTCCAGGAGACCCATTCCCCCTCAGTTCTCAGACTTCCTTATCCCTGTCTAATATCACTGCAAAGCAGCAATAGTTTTGTTTCTGAATCGCATGGTCTTTAAGAGATTTCATGCTGTGCAGAATAGATACATGCTAATGGCTTGATAAATTGTGAATATTTTACTTTCTTCTGGGGTGAAACAGTTCTTTTAGGCATCTGTACTGCATGACATTAGAGTCATTAATGTGCTCTGCCAAAAGACATATGAATAGTTTTAGTTAACAAATAAGCAAATCTTTTTCATAACTGTAGGGAAGTAGTATATATATAACCTGAGGCCATTACACGCATATTTTGTTCTAGAAAGCAAAGAGTAGGCTGCTTGTTCATTTTCTGTAGAAGATTTAATCACCTTGCACAAGATACCTGAGGATGGACAGGTGGATTAATTAATAGTGGGGTTTAACTGTAAATATCTTCCTTTGAGAGGTTATTTTTCATGCATACATTTGTCTTGCTAGTGACTTTCTTTGAAATATTAAAGGTGCTATTATTTAATTTAAATATTTTTTTGGAAAAAGAGCATCTTGAAGATTAACAGAAGGATGTGATAGGAATGGATATGGATAGTTCTTAGCTCCATACGTTTAAATTAGGCTTTACAGTTATTTTCTTTTCATGTTTCTTATAGGTCTCAGGTTCTCCACAAAGAGAAAAGGAAAATCATCGGTCAGTTTGGTAATGTTTTAGGGAATTGCTATTCTGTTACTGTTCCAAAATGCCTTTGGGACCATCGGATTTCCCACAGGTTCTGGCACTCAGCATAATGTCCGGGTCACTTGGAGTGACATCTGTAGTGCAGCCATCAGTGGTCTTTGGCTTTTACCAAAGTAGTAAAAAAAACCCTGAGGGGTTTCAGCAAAGCACTGTCTTGAATCTCTTCCTATCTTCCTGATACTAAAGCAAACTGTCCTCTCATTGTGATAATGTGATGACCCTCCAGCTTCAGGTTTATCGATACAAAATATGTGCCATGTACTCATAAACAAAACAGTGTGTTATGGATTGTTAGCATAACAAAGAGCATACCGATTTGTAGGTCAAGAATACACAGCAGATATATATTTAACATGTATCTTTTGGGCAGATCATTAATTGCAGCATGACAGACTTTAGATTTTACGTGAAAGCTGGCTTTAAAATACAGGACTGTAAAAAGAAACTTTCACTCCTATTTCTGTTTTGTAAGCTTAGACTGGATGAACTGATTAAAAAAAAAAAAAGAAAGAGTGTGGCTAAAGCATTTAACAACGGAAATTTATGCTTAATCCTGAAATCATCGGATGTCCCAGCCAAAATGGAGCTTAAAGCAGAAATGTTAAGAGATTCTGCACTAGCAAAGGTAGCAGCTAGTGCTTTAATATTAAGGCGAGTCCAACAGAACGCCAAAGTAAAAAAGTACAGCAGGGAAGGACAAGGTAGTTTACAGCTGAATATATCATGTTTCTTCCTTTCCTGTCTATGGATGATGAGTAAGTACCTAGAAGGCAGTGCAGCCGTGTGGTTAGGCTGTGGAAAAAATAAAGCTATTGTGCAGGGTGGAATTTCTTTTTCTGCCCATTGGGGGAACAAATTCTTCATTGGATGTGTTGGAAGTCCTTACATTGAAGGGGTTCATTAAGCAAGTGTGAAGCTCCATTAGCCCTTAGGCTGTGCTATTGTAGAGCAGTGCTGCTCTGCCCAGTGATCTCTGCAGAAAGATCTTTTTCCCTTTGCAGGACACCTGACTTGTCCTTTTATTCTGGCCGGCCCTGAAGAATTATGTATGCCTTTTAACATCTATCACTATGAAGGGTTTTTATTTGTACAGGAGAAGGCTGTGTACTGTGTCCAATTTCATATTTACCTGTCAGTATACATTCACATTTGCATCATGTACTTAGCTTGTTTCAGTGAGGATCTTAGGCTAACACATGTATTTACATCACTTTATTAAGCCATACAATGTTATTTAGACCAAGGCAGACAGTACCATTTCTGTTTTACATAGTAATAAATGACAGTACCTGAAATGGACAATGGTTAGGAAAGAGTCACTCCTAGAACCATAAAAAATACTGAAGTTTAAGTACCATGGAACAATTCACCACATGGCCATAACCTGTCGATTGTGATGGTATTATGGATTATGTGTCATTAACTTGTTTTTGTTCAGGTTTTCATGCTATTTAGGGCCTACTCAGTTATCGATCTTTAGAAATTGTCATTTTTGGTTGATTCTTTTGTTTGGCACACTGCCACCTAGCTGCACTCTTTCATCAACAGTTGTGTAGTTAAGCTAGAAGCAAGATCAAACATTTGACAGGTGAGGTTTACTTGGATTCACCTGAAATATTCTTCAGTAATGAAATTGTTGATGGGAAGAAGGGACAAAACTAGAAGAACCATATTACTATTGTTACAATTCATACAGTGAGAGTTGACTCAGTGTAATTTTGAAGCAAGTTGTGATGTGCTGATGTTAACATTATTTTCTCTCTGAAAGATTTTGATAATAAAGAATGCAACAAGCTTAGCCAGGCACATTGCAATAGGTAGGCATTTGGGAAAAGAAATGAGGCAAAAATATAAATACAGAGGATGCAAATTTACTGAATTTTTGTTTGGAGGGAATGAAAGCTGACCGTTACAGTAATTCTCTGTATAGGAAATAAAATCCATGTGTTAGAGCGAAGATGTGGAAATAAGCTATATAAAGAAAACCTATTACTGTGAGTTGAGGTGGATGTGACATCATTTAGGGAATTACAGCCAGTCTGCAAAAGCACTAAGTGGATATTTCACCAACGTAGGAACTATGTGCTTTAAATAATACTTGAAATGATGCTTTTTAACTCTAAAGTTAACTGCTCGGTTACCTTATCTTTATGTCTGTATCTCACATAAAGCCAAAAGAAGAAAGAGAACATGTAAGCTGTGTGCAAAGGTCCATGAAGAATTGTGAGGCAGTAGAGGAGCTGTAATACCTTTTATTAGTGCAACTAAGATTTGAAAACAGACAGCATCTCTCTTTTTGGCCCATCAGTCTTTTTTTCTCAAACTGTATCTGTCGATACAAATCTTGTCTTTCTCTAGCCCTAGAGAGTCATGCACGGCTATGATACAGTTTCTTAAGAACCGTGAGGCATAGCAGTATGGCAGCAAGACAGGTCAAATTGCCTTTATTCTTCCTCTAGCCAGGTATTTATATGGTGTTCTTAACTGTGCTTTCTGATAGTAAGTCATTGCAGCAGGTCTCTGAATGAGATGATCTGTCATGTTTTTACATGTGTTTGTCAGTTTTTACATGCACAGAAGAAGTAATAGGTTTGAACCCAAATGGCAAGTGGGCTCAAATCTTGCTCAGAAAAGACTGAAAAAAGCTTCTGACTTTTGGAAGGATGTGTTATGATGGATGAATCACTTTGTTTCCCGAACTGCACGATTTTTGGACTCTACTCTCTCATCCTGCACAAGTAATCAATAGCCAGTTGTTCAGTGTAAGAGCAGGTGTCAGAGCCAAACGTTAAAATAATTTGCATTATAGCACAGTAGTGAGTCCAGAAAGTGCTGCATTCTGTGGTGCTTGTCAGTGAGACTTTGAGGAAGCTCCGCAAAATATTGCTCACTTAATGCAACAAAAGTTCAGCATTTCCATGGAAAGTCAATACCTCCACATCTGCGAGGAAGTTAACTCCAGTTCATAAAGGGTTGCACTGTTTTTTTTCCTTAACACTTTTAAAACATAAAACCTTTGAATATGTGAGTGTGTGGAGATGTATGATGTATTTCTGTGTCCTGTACGTGCTGTGGTGATCTGCATTTTTTTCTGGGTAAAAGACAAGAGTTGATACATACCATGTGCATACATAGAGTCATTTCTTAATTTAGCAGCTCATATAGAAATTCTGTCCAACTCTTTTCATCCTTCCGTCTCTCACTGTGTCTGTGTGGCAAACACCCTGGGGTTCCTGTGGTTTTTGAAGTGTATTTGCATGATACGGTATAATGAGTGATTATATTGTTTTGTAGTTGTTTGAAGGAGGTCACAATAATGGATTTTTTCTTCTTCTTCTTCTTTTTTTTTTGTGGTATTTTTAATAGTTTTAGACATTCTGGGATCAGCCACCATACAAAAGGAAGAGATATATCTAAGAAACACCTAATTGTGACAAATTATCAGGAGACTTTAGATGTGGTCTAATATCTTGTTTTCCTGTAAATCCCATTCTAGAAGAGGGATTTCTGAATTTTTATTTTTGTCTTTGTGTATTTGGCTTCTGAGCACAGAAAAAGCAGATTTCTTTGCAGAGAGGGAGATCAAGAATTTTTTGGTAGTGTGTCAGACCAAAATATTTCAGACGTGTCTTATCATTGTAATAGCAGTGCTTTTCCTATTCTTGACCTGCTCTTTAGAACAATCACACAGGAAATACCTTGCAGGACTTTATTTTTTAAGAAGTTTTTGAAAACTGTTTGCAAATTGTCCAGTGC
Organism: Cygnus olor; assembly: GCF_009769625.2. Taxonomy (NCBI): domain Eukaryota; kingdom Metazoa; phylum Chordata; class Aves; order Anseriformes; family Anatidae; genus Cygnus; species Cygnus olor. The sequence goes on along the minus strand of NC_049169.1, from coordinate 38,995,850 downwards.
AAAAGTAAACAACAAAGCTTTTTAGTACATAGTTAATCGGAGCAGATGTTGAAGTATCCATATCTCTGTGGCTCACATGCTTCATCCTCACTTTGATAAGTTTATCACCATTAGGACAAACCCCCAGGATGCGTTACTCACCTCTTGACTCTTCCAAGTTGATGAGTCCCATCCGCAGTAATGCAAAATGACACAGGGGAGGGAAGGAGTAAAATGCAGGCCCAATACCCTAACACATGCACAAAACCTCCACTAGAGCCTGCCATTGTTGTAGGAAATGTGGAGTGTTTACATGGACGTGCAAGAAGTGCTATTTCTTCTGCATGGCTGGCAGTCGTGCAGTGCCCCTGCTGTAGGTGGAGGAAGGGGTCTGGCCCAGAAATGGGGTGGTGCAGCCAGCAGGAAAGGAAAACGGGATTGTATGCCTGCAGCTGCTGAGGAGTTGAAGATAGAAGAAGCGTTATGTTGGAAGAGCCCTTGTCTTTGAAAGAAGAGCACTGGGACATTCAGAACTAACAGGAAGTTTGGAGCAGAGGCATCACAGAGAGGTCTTTACAGTGAGGGGGAGGGAAAGTGTCCCACAAAGAACTTGCAAGGGAAAGAGGCAAGAAGTCTTGGAAGCTGCACTAAACTCAGCCAGTTGAAATTATGAAATACACAACTGTCAAGTTTCTGTGCCCTTTCATCCACAAACAGTACCCCTGATAGTGTTAATAGTCTTTTAATTGCTATATATTTGCATTAAATATGAAAAAAAAAAAAAAGAACATTTGAAAGATGGAGATATATTTCTGGACTGAATGTCAGAATCAGGGCCTTATATAACATTAACACGTTTGTAACATGCATTGGGTTGCTCTTCTTCTGTTCCTTGGCAAGGCTGGTTAGCTGACTTCAGGGTAGGCACGGCTATTTTGGGCTGTGCTTCCCTTTGAGGCAATCGACTTACTTGAAAGAGTTTTCTATTTATAAAACCTGCCTTAATGGAGTGTCAGCATAGACCTGTGATATGTAAAGTCTTTACAAAAGTGGGGAACGGGATGTTATATCATTGAGCTTCCTCCATCATTGATGAAGCCAAAGGGGTTCCTGAGAGGCACTTGCTGGCCCCAGCTCTAAGCTGAGAGAACTCTGTCAATGTCCATTGATCATGCAGGGAACCATAGAGGCTCTTACAAGGCTAACAAAGATGCCCGTGCTGGATAATACTCAAAGTACTGTCATTAGCACTGAAATGTCCGAACACATGGTTGCTGCAGCACTTTCATTTAAAAGCATCTGAAAGAAGTTCAAATTTATAGTCCATAGACCGGGTTCAGATCGCAGTTAAACCCTTGGAAATCCAGAGTAAAGTTCATTTTGTTGCAGTAGCTGAAAGGGCAAGATGCTCAGCAATACAGCATTAGTATGGTTTCAAGGAAGCCAGTGTGTTTATTTCTGTTATTAACCAAGGCCTCTAAGGGTTTGGCTACTTTTCTTTAGTAATTAATGGAGATAGTAAGAGATGAGGAGAGAGTGTTCATACCACCCAAATTTAATCTCCCAGGCATCTCTCTGAAGCTGATTAAGAGTAATAGACTCCTCCAGAAGGTGGTTCAAAGCACCTGTATTAATTATTTTACGTATCTGTGGATAAGTAAATCAAGATTGCTAAGCAAAAGTAACCTTGCATTGATTATGATTAGAGTTAATGTTACAGTAAAGCAGAGCCCTGAGTAGTTATATGCAGGAAAGAGGAAATTTTGACAAACAACGGCTAATACAAAAAGTCCTGGCTTAGCATTCTGATTAAGAACATTTTTTTGGTCTGCATTTGGCTCAATATATGGGCCCCTGAGACAGGTGAAATAGAGGGCTGAAAGTAATTCAGTACTAATGCTTTTGGTCTAATGCAGCTTGGAGTCTGTCAGAAGTAGCAGTGGTATAGAAAGCAGCATTTGGTCAAGTTTAATTTTTCTTTGAAATATTTCTGTGAACTATGGTAAAAACAGATGGAATCAAAAATACACTAAGTAGAAAAAAATGACAAAAGAGAACAGACTGCATTGTACTGAAAAGTAATTACTTCAAGTTTGACCACTTGGAATGGGTTTCAAAAGCAACAAGTCAAAAACATTTCATTTATACTTTTTCATTTCAATTATAGGTTTTCCTTTTCAGGGAACACATCTTCATCTGTAGAACAAATATACACTTAATGCACTTTATATTGGGAACAATAATGATTGATGCTGAATTTTAGAAAATGTTATTATGGAAAGATGTCATGAGCATCATGTCTGTTGACATGATGATTTTAGGGAGTACTTCTTTGAACATGGGAACTTAATATGGTATGAATGATTTGGGAAGAGAGGAGGGCTTCATGAGGGATGCTGTGTTGCTCACAGGTGGCCATAATGAATTCAGCTGTCCTCTTTTGCTCAGATTTTATGTCCTCTCAACAACTTGCAGCTTGACCCATTTACTTGTAACAGAGAGCAAAATCTACCTCTTCCATACAGTGCCAGAGTTGTCAGATTATGCATTCTGTTATGTTATGTATATATACATTAGCATTGTATTCAACGTTTGTTAGGGCAGGAGCATGCTATTCACTGATTAACTGAAGTCAGACCAGATACTACTCTTTAGCAATGCTCATTTGTACCCAGAAATCTTCAGAAGGGGGTATTTCTGTTTATTTACATTTTCAAAGCGTACCTGCAAATTTTTGAGGCACTAGTTATTTCTTGCTGTCCTAACCTTGGACAACTTAATTACTAACTGAAAACAACTTAAAAACAAATTGAAAAATTAGACTAAGGAAGCTATTTTGGAATCCTAAATTCAGATTTACTTTGTTGATTAAAAAAGATTATGGTATATTTTACTTCAGAGCTTTAGTGTTTTGATTTTTTTTCCAGTTTTACAGGTGCCCAGCAGTGTAACTGCAAAGTTTTTTCCACTGCATTTTTTCCAAGCAGCAAAAATTCTTGCTTTATGTTTCTTGGGAATATACATCTGAAAGAAACCATCAAATTCAGCATTAAGTTAATTTTAGCATTAAATTATTTTGAGGTGCAGAAGTTTGGAGTAATCTGATAAGAATAATTTATTTCAACTCTTATTATTTCTGTGAGTTGACAGATGCAAGAAAATGTATTATCAGGTACATAGATGTTTCTCAAATGCAGTTTATTAATTACTGTCATTCATCCAAATAATAGAGGCTTTTGTGGTAGTTCCTTTGCCGTTAGTATGCAAGGCTATTCTTTCCATTTCTATCTCAGCACCTTGACACAGTAAGAACTAGCAAGTTTAGAATTATCTTCAGGTGAATTGCAACTTTTTGGGGAAATTTCTGTAAAAAAAGTACCTATAATGCATGAAAAACATGGTATCTTTTATTAATGCTTTCACAAAAAGAGTAATTAACATCTGTTACGACAAAGCTGTTATGAAAAAACATTACAGAAAAACATTAAAACGACAAACTACTCTCTAGAAAAGTCACAGGTAAGTATTATAAATGAATTTCTTGTATGTTACAAAACTTTCGGACTGTTTATATGGACAAAGTAAGTATATATTTGTTTGCGATGCTGAAGTCGAAAGAAGTTAGTGAAGTGAAAAAGATAAAGCAGTAGAGGAAGACATTATTTTGACTTTTGAAAAAGTAGTGACAGATGAAAAGGCATATGAGGCCAAGGGTTAATTAAAAGATTCCAACCGTATCTATAAGTTGATCTGTGAAGAAGTTGAATGGATTCCCATACATTTGTGTATTCGCAGCGAATAATTTCGTCGTATTACTGGAAGGTGGGGATTTTATTTATTGTTTTGCCAAAAGCACGCACACACAAGAGAGAGATTTCTGCTTGAATTAAAAAGCAACTTGGCTACCATCTCTTACCAACACTTGCATTTTTGTACTGAAGCTGTATGCTTAATACTGCCTCTGACACTGCTCTCCATCCTTCTTACTGAGTTCAGTAAGCCCAGACCAAGCTAAAAGCGTGGGCTCCCTCTGCTGGCTCCGGTGGTGCTCCGAGCCCTTCTCAGGATGCTCAGCAGGCGCTCTGCACAAAACGACTGGGAAGAAATGAGCTGCAGCTTATTTTAAACAATTAAAGCGGGAGGTAAAAATGTAATCTAGCCCTTTAAATGCAGCCGCTGCGTAAAACTTGCCTTTGAAATGCCCAGACACTCTGAAATAGTAATAGTTTTATGGCAAAACAGCAACCGACAGACCTCAAAAGAGGTTTTTACATTCTGTGACTTCACACACCAAAAGAGATTGGTGTATGTAAAGAAGTGAGGATGCAGTCCAACCGATTCTAACTTGTGTAAAACTCACCAGAAAGCTAATATCCCATCCTTAACTTATTTTTAGCTATTTCTAGACTCGGGGGCATAACTTATTTCAAGAGCCTTTGATTTCTTTTCAAATCCTCAACTGGATAAGGCTCTGAGAAACCTGACCTGAAGCTGGTCCTGCCCTGAGCTGGATGTTGAACCAGATTTCTTCTGTAAGCCCTCCCCACTCCCAACATACATTGTTCTGTATTTTTATCCTAGATGTGAGAGGAAGGTTAGAGTTACAACAAAGAGTTTGTATAATATAGCCTTTAACCCAATGTTCATCTTGAAAAGCCCTTCAGTGTAGAAAGTAGCATTCTACCTGCATAAAGAGAGGGGCTTGGATGCACTTTCTGCACAGTAACCCTTGCTTACCAGAAGGTCTTTGCAAGAGGAGAGGTATAATACAGGTGCAGAGGACCAGGCTGCAGATTAGTGAGCTGCTTTGTCATTAAGGAAAGTGCCTGCATGTCCTCTGCACCAACTAGCAGCTATTAATAAAGCTGTGGAAAACTATCTACAGTTCATTTAAGAAGGAATCCTAGACCCTGTGTTTTAGACTGAGGGTTCAGCAAATAGTCTCTGGCATTCCTGTACAATGAGGAAAGGCTGCACAGACTGTATGACAGTAAGGGAATGTTTTTAACACCCTGTATTGTGACCAACACTTACCACAGAGATGCTTGCCACAACCATTCGCTGCATGGGAAAGAGGGTGGATGAATGTAAACTCTCCATCCTTCCCAAAGTATTGAACAGCAGTACGTAGGTTACATGAAAGTTTACAGTGCCTGAGGGAAGCAAGGAAACATACAATATTCATGAGAGAGAGAGGCTTCTTTAGAAGATGGTTCAGAACAAAAGCCATAATCTGGGTGTTCTTGATTTTTTCCTCCAGTACAGTTTATCTCCTATCAACAACAACGGTAGCCTAACAAGTCTGTTCTTTGAAGGCTAAACTTAACTTCTCTCCCTTCCCTCACTTGGTGTCCAATGTGATTTTCTTGGTTCTTCAGGCCATGGAAGGAAATGGATTTTGGGTCTTATCTGATGAGTTTGGATTATATATGAAAAAGTGGTGAGATCAACTTGCCACAACAGGATCCCTATCACCCTGCCATCAATGTGTCAGATGAAAAGTTTGTTTGGACCCGTGTTGTGATTTCAGTTAAAGGTAACTCTCAAAAGGACTGTGCTTTTTCTACTAATTTTCAGGAAAGCTGCCTTCACAAACACGATGTCAGAATTATTATGAGATATGTTTCAAGGTTACAAAAGGCAATCCTGAACGAATATTCTGAAATCTTTAAGACATAGGGTGACCAATTCATTCCCATGTTAGCAGTGATGAACCCAGCTACAACGTAAGTAATAGGAGGAGGAAGGGGTACAAAACACCCTGGTAGCTTTATGATGATAGTTCTCACGAGGACACTGTATCCTTAGTTAGTCCTCTGTGGTCAAAATACTCTTCATTCACTAGATGGTTTTTCAGGAAATAGAGAAAAAAACAAAACAGAAGGTACAGAAATAACATGGAGAAGCCTTGTGATTCTTCACAAGTTGTAAAGTTCTAGGGTGTTTTTAGAGCTCACTGTATTTATGTGATTACTTCAGATATTCTCTGTATAAATAGCAGTTATTAGATAGCTGTGCACAATCTACTTGCATTTAGCCCATTAATGGTGTCAGTAGACACCATTTACCAATCTAAATTGTACGCAGGCAAATGAACAGAGCAAACAACCTACTTTGCAAACACCTTTGCATTAGGAATTTCTCTCTCCTTTATACCTCACTTTGAGACACATATTTGGATTTGAGGGATGAGGTTTCAAGACTTGTTTTTTCTGTGACAAAAAATAATCTATTAATTGAGCTAGATGAGGTTATGAAATGGTAGACGGGTCAGCTCACATTGAGCCCAGTGTAGTTTCAGGGATGGATTCCCCTCCACAGTTATCTTAAATCCATAGTTGTAAGGGCCAGTCTTTCAGTTCATACTCTTGTTTTGCTGATTTTAATTGAAGTTAGTGGAAATTTTGACTCACAAGTGATATATCATGCTACGGAGTGGAGCTGTTTACATGCCTGTGTATACGTATATTGATATACCAGAGCTTTCTTGGACAGATCTGACACGTCTTTCAGGCCAAATGCAAAGCTGAGCTAGCTCAAGTCATGCCTTCAAGAAGATGAAGAATCAAAGCCACTGCTAAATAGAAATTGCTTTCTGAAACCAAAGAAGGGACGTGGCTTTAGGTGTTAGATTTTTACATGCTTTTTATTTTCTAACACATTATTAATATACTGGAAAACAGATTATGCAGTTTATATAAATGCCAGGATTTTCAAGAAGTCATGTAAAAATATGAATATGATTACCCTACTCTCAGTGCTATCTGAGTTTTAGTGTATTTGATCCCATCAGAAAATGCAAAAAAAAATAAATTCTTCCATATGCTGCCTAAAAATCCTGGAAGAAGCATGCACTGTTCATTAAAATACAGTGTATATTCTATGACTTTTTTTAACCTCATTTTATATTCAGTGTATCTGCTTTTATACGAGCATAAATTCTTTTTTTAATATTTTCTTCCACACATTAGGTTTGTCTGCTGTAATAATGACATAGGAGAATGTTTGCTGAAATGTGCTGTATCCGAGTCTGTAGCTTGGGCCTTTGCAGTCATCAGGTAGGTGTTCCAATTTATGAATAATAGGTTTTCTGGAAGCAAGTGCGTGAACCACCACCACCGGCTTGCCTCAGCAACTTCAAAGGGAAACTTTTTTATTTTCAGAAGAGACAGAAAGATCACATTTGGAGGTTGAAAGGGTGCACTGCACCTTTTAGCCAAGACAAGGAGAATCAGCCAGGGTCTGAGAGATTTCTTTGCCAAATTTTTTAAATAGGAATACAAAGAAAATGCTCTTTAAATTGTAAGTAGTATGGATAAAGTTACTTATAGGCAAAGTGGCTTTATTATTGCTTCCAGATGTGAATTCTGAAACACAGAAAGGGCAGTTAGCATTTGGGTCCATTAAAAAGAATATAATTCAGGACTCATTCAGCCTTATAGACTCTCTCTTGGATGAGAAAGAGAAGACAGGAATGAGAACCCAGCTCAGTTGAACGCACTCGCTGTGGATGGAGCCATTACATGGAGCTTGGGCAGGATGTGTTACTTGAAAAGCAGCATCTGGACACATACGCACACCAGCACAAATAATTGACAGTTTCGTTCCATGGCCAAAAAGAAATTGGAAAAATATTCTCTCCATCTGACTGTTTCTTTTATTCTTGCAGCATCACAAGTAACATACAGATAGCCATTTCCAAAGTAGGTGAATTGGGATACGGCTTCCCATTTCCCCCTGAAACCCAGAGGCTATACCTCACCTTGTAGGCAACTCTGAGGGTAATCACTGTCAATAAAGTGAAGGCACACACTAAAAATGGTACATTTTTGCTTCTCTTGTCTGCTCTCATTGTGTGCTGAGCTTTGCCAGCTCACGGTGCTGACTCTGTAGGGATGACGGTAGTCTGATGATGATGGCGCCTGTGTAATCCGGAGGACCACAGGACCACAGGACTCATGGCCTATAGAGGTATGGGCTCCTTCAGGGCTTATAAAGGCTCTCAAGCACAGGCTAAAGAACCCTGATGCATAAAATCAAACAAAGGGAAGCCAGTGCAAGCCCAAATCCAAAGTGATGCACCACTAGGCAGGTCCTAGTGAGCAGCCTGCAGCCTGTCCTTCAACAGTCGTGTGTGGGCAGCAGGCAGACAGGAGCTGGACACATGATGCTTACAGCTCTTCCAAAGGTGGCAGAGCTCCTGCCAGTATGTTTTAGCTACTTTCCTCATTCTGGAGAGCCAGAAAATATAGTGAGAGTGATTTGGCTTATTGACAGTCTTGCACAATAGCATTGTTGGTGGAGCTCCAGCTGCAGAGCTTCTTTTACCAGTGATGCTGATGAGTATAAACTTGAGAAAACCTATCTCAAGTTGTGCATTTCAGGCCTAGTTTGGAGGGCTGACATTTACAAAAGGGAAGCCCAAGCGTATTTTAACTTTTAAATCATGGAAAAATAAAAATACTGAAGGGACCATGATTTTACAAAGATGTATTTTAGTACACAACTGCATAGTGAGATAGGTTTTATTCTGTGAATTCCCTGAGGACACTGACTGCTTATATCTTTCTCACTAAGGAGTATATAGGACCCAATTCTTCTGTGACTGTATACTCAAAATTAATGTAGGTTTCCAGGGGGTGCCACATGTGGAACTGATGAACACGAATTGTAGGACCCTTGTAAAATGTCTCTGCTAAAGTGTTCCAGCTTTTAAAGTTTGTCCCTAGTTTCTTGCACATAAATTTCTATGAAAGCAGATTTTGTCTGCAAATGGATGCAGCCAAATGTGTAGGCGATGCATATACATTACTTAACCAAAATAAAAATTTCATGAGTAGAATTTATTCTGGGTTGTCTTTATCTTGACAGTATTAGTGTTTTAAAAATACTTAATCAAAAAACACCAACTGCACTTCACACCAGACCCTCAGGAAATGCAATAATACACCACAGGAGAAGAGAATAAAAATCACCAATTAATAATGCATAGAATGTCAGTAGCTATAGCTGATATCTGCTACTGAATTAATAGAAAAAGCAACTTTACAAAAAGCATAATAAAAAAGATTCTATCAGCATTGGCTTTGCTTAAATCATTCTTCCTTGTATGACCTTCAGTGTGGGATTTTCACAAAGCACACCAGAGGTCATGTGGATGACAATGCTAGTAGGGTGATGGTTGGACCAGATGATCTTGGAGGTCTTTTCTAACCTAAATCAATCTCTGGTTCTATTCTATGATTCTATGAGATATCTGACTCTATGGTTTTGCTGTTTGTTTTATGCAACTGTCTACAGAAATATTTCATTTCTTAATAAAAATGTGGTTCTACTGCAATCATAAATAACCAATGAAGTTGGTGGAAGGGTTCACAATGAATTCAATTAGTCTTCACTGGCTCTCAGTCACCCACATATCCATATGTTTTCTCAAAATAAAGCTACGTTTGAGGATGCAATTGTGACACTTGCTGGTGCAAAAGTTAGGCTCATAAAATATATGGATATTAGGCTTCACCTTATGAAGTTTGGGCCTACAGTGCAAAGGGATAGGGAAACTCAAAGACACTTAATATTTTCCTGATTTAAAGATGACCATGCATAACTCATTTGTGGCTTTACTTCAATCGACACCCTGCTCTTTTGTTTATAAAATCATCCAAGAGTCACAACTAGAAAGGGCATATTCTAAGGGGGATGCAATTCTTTTGACGCCTTTTTAAAATTAAATAATAAATATAAATCACAACTGAGAGAATCTGGTAAACCTGTTGCATAAATACCTATAATGCCATAGTCTACTAAGTACCTTCAGATGGAAATAGGCATTTCTGGAATTGAATTTTTCTCAACTAAGCTATTTTGTATTACCAACACAGCTCCCTTCTTCCCCTCCAGAACACCTAAAAAAGTTGACGACTGCTGAAGCTGCATTGAAATGAGGTACATAATTCACAAAGAAGATGTCAGAAAAGCTATTTTCCAGCATTACCCACTTCAGGTACTGCCTAAAATTCCTTTGGCATGGCCCTGGCTGCCCTTGAAGTTGCCACCAGCCCCATGCAGAAGTGCCCGAAGGTTGGGTGAGAGGACACTCTTCTCACTGGACTTCTGCCGGGTTGTGGGAGTGAGGAGCTTCTCCTTGAAATGCCTCTCCCATCCAAAGCCAACCTCCTATTTGCACTCAGTGACCAGATCCTGACCACCTGATTGCTAAAGCAATGTCAACATTACCTTTTGCCTAACAGCATCCAGCCAGAAAATGAGAAGGAGAAACTCCAGGCTCTCTGCAGGCACTGCCTTTCCCTTCCCCTGGGAGCATGGCAGCTCCTACTGCAGTGTATGCTGAGAAGAGAGTCCTTGCATTAAACCCAGATGTCACTGCTGCTGGAAACACAAGAGTCTGCTGTCAAAGGCAAAGCAGAAAGTTCAACTTTGCCACTTACCAAATGAGGGAGACCTGGGCTCCTGGATCAGGAAAACACGCCCCTCTACCTATTAATGCTAGCTACAGATCTAGCCTTGGAATAACTGCTTTGTCTCATGAAGGCAGAAAAATATTAAACTGTATAAGAGTTGTGCATCCATTGCTCAGGAAAGTGCAGCTACCCTGTAATCAGAAATGTTTGGTAAGGGAAGTAATACTTATGCACCATATACTTTAAAATATCCAGTTAATTCAAATGCTGTTTGGATTTAAGAGAATGAGTAGGTTTCAAGGCTGCTCTTATATAGACAAGGTTTCCTTCTACAGAATTCTGTTGTATTGCATGTAAATTAACTTCATTGTTTCATGCAGTTTAGAATGCTTTCCTTTCCCATCAAACTTTCAAGATGTTGATGATTCTGTTCATCCCTTGTCTGGGCAATATGTTGAAATTTCAGAATGGTTGAAAGCTTAACTATTGTTTTGACATGAGTTGCTCTTTTTGATCATTTCTAAATACATCATTTCATTAATAAATGTGTATTATTTCAGCTATACTGCCTTACATTTTAAGATTAAAGCTTTGAAAGTAAAACTGATCAAACAGAAAATTAATTAGAAAATCATCTAAATAACTTTTCCCAATTTTTTTGAATTTTTTTTTTTTTTATTATTATTATTTATTTTTTTAATAAGGAGAAACTCAGTGAAGCTGTCTCTTCTCCCCCTCCAAACAATTTCAGTTTAAATCATTGTGTATCTTGTGGCAAAAGTAGATTTCTTAAAATTTTCCATTCAGCTTCATTCCTGATCCTGGAGGAGTAGGGACTCATTATTTCTTTCAAAGTGATGATGGATAGGTAGTCTGCTTTTTCACTTTTAAAGTATTATCTGAGTGTTGAAAATATAAACATAATATGTTATATTATGCCTTAGTTATCCAACAGAAGAATGAAACAAAAATATCATTATGTTTTTCCCAGCACTGAGACTGTGCAATCATGTTGTTATTATTACATAGGATTTACGCTGGTGATATCACACAAGTATTTTATCATATGTATCGATATTCGTTTCCAAAGAGGTTGATTTTGGGCTTTCTTTCTAAATGTCAGAGGTCTGTTAACACTGTCAGTCTTCAAACAGAAAATTTAAAGGAATTCACTAGGTGAAAAAAAAGGCTTGTAATGAGATGAAACATGTTCAGTTTTAGGTTTGCAGAGAACGCTTCAAGCATTTTATATTTTTACAAACATTGTTAAAATCCCATCTGGTGTTTGTGAAGTATTTTACTATCTCCTGCTGGGCCAGGCAGACATCAGTTTTCATGTCTGTATGTTTCCAAAACATTAGAAAAAAAAATTGAACGGATCTGGATCAAGTACAGCAAAATGATAGAATACCATATTTCCATTCTTTTGCATTCAGGAACGGAGACAAATGTCCTGGCTTCCAGCAAAGATCCATCAGTTCACATAGTGGAACTTCTTGTGAAAAACGCAAAGGAGTAAATTTCTCTAAGTAGTTCAACATTCACCATCTTGCCTATGATATATTTTTATAAGCAATAAGTACATAATTTCTGTTTCAATTATATACTTCATTTTCAAGGGAATTCATTTGGAAAATAAAAAAGCCAAATGAAAATGTGTTCCATTTTGATAGACACATTTTCCCATTATACAGTTGACTTTACTTTTTAATTGAGTGTGGAAAAAATGAAAACCAAAGCAGAAATGCAAAGTCCTCCTAATTATATATTCCTATCCATCATGCATACCTATGACCCATTTTCTCTGAAGTCAATGAGAACAGTCTCATTTCTGGTCTTACACTGCATTTACAACCAGTATATTTTTTAATTACTTTAATTCAGTTACTGCAACAATAGGAGAGGAGAAATGAGAGAGGGTTTGGGAGGGGGGAGGGTTAGTGGGTCTGCATTAGCTATTGTTTGTAGAAGGGAGATACATATCTAAAGCAACAGAGTAGTGATAGCGTAGCTGCTCCATACAACTGCATTCTAATGGCTTAAGAAATATATGCATTTCCAATCAAATATGTGTTGCACTGAAGATCCTAAAAAGCCTTTCCTGCATTCACTGATAATTCATAGAGAAAGTAGATGCATTGCCAAAACAAATAAAAAATTCTTAGCAGACCAGAAGCATAAAAATAGAGTGATTGCTTTTTAAGATGCAGTGGTCATACCATTTTGATTACCAGATGGAATTTTCCTTAGACACTTTTTTGCCTTTTACCTAATAAATGGCTGGCATTCTATCAGAAAAAAAAATCCTGTTGTATGATTTTAGCTATGTATTGTGTTATTTTCTTAAAGGATGGACTTCTGATGGGAGTATAATTCAGCTAAATTTTCTTCTCTTTTCCCATTTTCCATCATTTGTCCCTCTCCACAAGGTTTGCACACACAAGGTCCATTTTCCTGCCACACACGTTTCATATAACCTTCATGTCTGAGTAACCCAAGGAGTTGTCTGTGTGTGCAGATAGTAGGTGCATCCAACTTTCATAGTCTTGGCTGCACGTTGTCCCTCTCCCTCCAAGCCCTCAGTTCTCTCTCCCTGCTGGTACCATGCCCATTCGTAGAGCTAAAGAACAAAGTCGACAATGTGAGGTCAACAGACCACCTGATGTATATATGACGACTGTGGGAATTAGATTGTTCTCTGCTTCTCACTTTCTCTGACCGATGTAGAAAAACACCTCCTTTGCTATTTAAAATGGTAGTTGCAAATATTGATCTTCGTAAACATTGTTATGGCAATCTTAAATGTCATGATAATCAGCATTCTGGATAAGTGACATTTATTTCTGTTTGAGGCACTTTGCTGAGTTGGTATACACAGTTTGGTAACACCTTTATGCATGGCTGCAAATGGGAACTGTTAACTGCCTGGGAAATGAGGCAGAGGAATGGAGAAGCTCAGCTGAGCCGGTTGCTTTCTCCTCCATCAGGCAGATGTGCAGCACAGGTATTTGTTCCTTGAAGATCTCAATGGCTGATAAGCTGGAACTGGTGAAGGACATGGAGAAGGGTATAATTTAAAGAAACTGAGAGGGAATAGGAATTGCTGAAATCTGTAGCAGTGAGGAGACAACTATCTCTTCCAGCCCCTTTACCCTTTTTGGGGGGACATGATGGTCAGTAGTGGGCTGGTGACCAGCTGTGGAGGTGTGTGTGTGGGGAGGGGAGGAGTGATGGGAGAAAGGAGGCCAACTGTAGCCCTCCGGCAGGTGGGAATGATTACAGAAAGAATGACGACCTGTACTGTACAAGTTATTGATGGTAGTTCCCAGAGGAGTTGAGTTAATAAAGCTGCAGCCAAAATAAACCACATCCCTTGCATCTTGTCTTTCTTCCTGCATGTCCGGAACAATGCAATGAGAGTCTGTTGCCTCCCCTTCTCCCCATGCCTCCCCCAACATGCTGAGGTTTTCTTCTCCTCTGTTCTACACAGCTGTGTCACGGAAGCATTGAACTTTTGTTTTCTGGTAATAGTACAAAAATATGAATGTTGAGTAGATCCTGATTCTGCTTTTCTAAAATGAGGCATACACTCAAGGTGAGAATAGGAGTGGAAAATAAATGAGCAGAAATAGTACCTGCTTCATGTAACAGGACATTGCCTTTACCATCTGCTGCTAGGTCTATGTTAAGCTGCATTTCTCTACACTGCAAAGAAACTAATGTGTTTACACGAGAGGATCCTTGAGAGGAGCTAACACCCAGCAGTCAGGTGACGGTCTTCTGAAGTGATTATTCTTTTTAATAGTATGGACTTGTAGAAAAGGGGTTGTTCTGAACAGAAATGGTTGTAGAGTGGAAATCATCTAAGGGTTGAATTTGCAGAATCCAAATTCCAGACTTCTCAGTGGTTCCTGTTGATCTAGAGCTGTTTTATTTTATGATGTCTTTCTGGTAAAAGTATGTATTTGTATTGCCCATTTTATAGACAGAGTCACCTTCTAGGTATTTTCCACAACAAACAATACATGGCAACCCTGATCCTCCATCACATTCTTCCATTTGCTCTTACAGCTCAAGTCTTAATTTTCATGATTTTTCATCACTGATGCTAAATGGCATTCTTCGGTGTGACTTGTTTTCCCAGCCCTGTCAGTATGGAAGAACATTTGAACCAGTGGAAACTGAATGACTGGCTTCAGCACCATGTTTATTATTTAATAGCTTTGGCTTGCTATTTCCTTGAAATGATTGGTCGTCTGACTGGTTTGTCTGCCTCCAAGTCTATCACAGGAGCTGCGTGTGCCAGAGTGCTGTTTTGTGTTGACATCAAACCCTGATGCTGTTGCCCTCGATATGATGCTTTGCAGAATTACTTGTACAGTCCATCGAGGAACTGGTCCATTACCGAAGTATTGAAGTTCTTCCTGAGTATTTAAAGGTAGAAATATCTATAACAAAATAAGCTTCTCTTTTTTCCTTTTTCTTTGTTCAGGTTGTAGGAAAAATATCTTGTTTAGATTAGAGCTTGCCTGAATGGACAATTGTGTATCTAAATGTGACTGAGTGTGGGAGAACTCTGTATTTGTATTGAAAACTCAGAGCAAAAGGTTTATTTCTGAAAGTGGTGACATTTCTGTTAGTTCTCCTGTGACTCCTACAACCAAGGTCACTTAAAAGAATCTTCTTTTAAACCCAGGAGACAAGGAATTGAAAATTTAGAGTGATAGACATGGGCTGCATGGCTGTTTACTAGCAAGTCAGACATTTTGTGTGCAGTAGTTTGTTGCTATTTTTTATCTGCTGTTATTGTAAAATCATTACATCTTCCTGTAACTGTACTTCCCAGTCTTTTAAAAGCTGAGCTCACTTTCAAAATGAAATCAATCAAGCCCATTGCCTTTCCATTAGCTTTTAAGGTTAAACACCTGAACATATATATTCTACTTTATCCTTATTACATGCTGCTTTTACTGGTTTCTCTCAGAAGCACTGGGGTAAGGATTCCTACTAATGTACTTTTTCTACATGCATCAGTAGTGAAAAAGCGAGCAGCACTGACATTAGCAGCCCTCGTAACCCATGGCTTTGGTGCATGTCTCAGAGCTATGATTGCAGGCATACGTACCCTTCTGAACAAATTGCTCAATTTTTTTGCAAGCACCTTTCACAAGTGTAATACTTTCAATTTTTAATAATGGAAGCTCAGCCTCTGTAAGAGAGTTACCCACTAAACTTAGTCCATATCCACGTTTTCATATATCACAAGGAATGTTCTACATATTGGGAAATGTTATTTTACAATTAACAGCTCAACAGTAGGCGAGTGGAAAACTCTTTTCACACGTATGGACTAGACCTTTTATAAAGATAAAATATTTTGTAGGCTGCAGAAATTTTGCAGTCATGGTGATGATCTTAGATTAAGTTAAAATGAAGGTATTTGCTTCTGTTGATTGAATTCCAACATTAATTTAGACCTAATCGTACTTAGATCTAATCTTGATCTCTGTTTCCCAGCGAAGGGTGGAAAATTTCCTTAAAATTCCTTTTGTTACCGTGGATTTTATTTGGTTTACAAACATGAGAATCTAGCCCTATAATTTTTTCAGGTGTTCACTCATGTGAAAGTCTTTAGTAAGTGATAAGCTGTGGGCATTTCATCTTCTGCAGGTTATGATTGTAATACTAAAACTTTAGATACCAAATGTTTTGAATTCACTGAGATGCCTCTTTTCCTGACGGCTGCTGATGCTCACTATGTAGAAAGTTTAGCTAGTGGATTCAATACTTGAGGATAAGCAAGTAGGCAAGATGTGGATCCTTGCCACCCTGCCTCAACCTCCAAATTTTCTCAGGAAAGAATGAAAAAGTATTGTGGGGATGCATGTTGATGAAGGGTCTGGTGCTGTCTGCACATGGCAAGATCTGGCCCAGCATTAATAACCATGGTAAACACCAACATTCATTTTATCAATTGTTTTTAAGCAACTGGGTCAATGATATTTTTGACAATGTGAATGGTTAAAATTTAAATTGCTTTCACAAAAGTGGTTAACACATTGTACCACTAATTATGTGATTACAGGGGAGCTATTTATCAATTTACTTTTACAGGGACTATTTATTTTGGACTTAACCTTTGAGTTTTGCTATAGTTTGAAACAGAACCTCTCACAGAAGGAAGCTGTTAGTGGTGGCTAGTTTATAGGGCTTAGGGCCCAACAAAAATACCTCAGAATCATCCAAGGCCAGACAAGAGGTTTTATGAAAGTCTCTCAATTCCAAACATGAAATATGAGTTAAGTTTCAGTTAGAAAGCCACCAGATTTTTCATTCCTACATATTCATCTTTCTAAAAACTTGTGTTTTGACTTGTGCAAGCATAGATAATCGGTGACACATAGAAGAAGACAGGCAACTTTTGCCATATCTACCTTACTTCATTTGGCATTTTGCCGAGCTACCTTAGTTCCCTCTTCATATGGCAACCCGACACTTTGTTTTTTAGAAACTATAAGGAATAAAGACAGTCAACTTTGCTCATGCTCTCTGGCATGTATTGGTTTTTAGTGAAAAGATTTTGCTAGGGAGAGGGGCAAATCTGGATACAGGCAAGTGGACTCAGAAGTGAACACTGCAGTCTTCATATCTTGAAGATCACATCAGGGACATGGCTATAGCACACTGAGGCTTCAAGATCAGGCTGTGCACTTCCAGGGTAGTGATCAGGCAGACCTGGGGGTTGTTCCACATTAAGGATGTGGAGCTCTTAGAACAGGTCCAGAGGAGGGCCACTAAGATGATCAGGGGGCTGGAGCACTTCTCCTATGCAGAAAGGTTGAGGAAACTGGGCTTGTTTAGCTTGGAGAAGAGAAGGCTCCAGGGAGACCTCATTGTGGCCTTCCAGTACTTGAAGGGACCGTATAAACAGGAGGGGGAACGCCTGTTTACATGTGTTGATAATGATAGGACAAGGGGGGATGGTTTTAAACTAAGACAGAGGAGATTTAGTTTAGAAATTAGGAGAAAGTTTTTCACTCAGAGGGTGGTGAGGCACTGGAACAGGTTGCCCAGAGAGGTTGTGGATGCCCCATCCCTGGAGGCATTCAAGGCCAGGCTGGATGTGGATCTGCGCAACCTGCTCTAGTGGTTGGCAACCCTGTCCAGAGCAGGGGAGTTGAAACTAGATGATCTTTAAGGTCCTTTTCAACTCAGGCCATTCTATGTGACATGGGAAGGGCACTTTTTCAGATTCAGGAATCTCATATAACCAATCCCCTATAACCAAGGCAGCAATGCCTTTAAATTATACCCTGCCTATACCATTGAAGTTGTGACACCATCCAGAAAAAAACATTCAAAATTCATTGATCCAGAAAGGCCAAGAAGAAACATACCTCCTTTTTGAGACACCTACCTCATAGTAATTTTTTTCCCTACTCCAGCCTCAGAAAAATACACTAGAACCCATGATATCCTACCTGGTTGACAAGTGGTCTGTATTGCTATCATTCAGTAGTATATTCTCTTTGCTGTAAATTTCTGTATCTCAGTCGATCCTTCCTGCATGATAGCATCCATAGTAGACAACAGCTCTAGAACTAGAATTTGAGTTCTATCAAAATAGGTCATTAAATTGTTGAATTTGTATTTCTCACTTCCTTTGTAAATGTTGTACAATCTTCTGTAAAAAAGGGCACTCCCACCTCTGGGCATTAAAAAAAAGAAACCTGATGGCTCCCACTTGCTGTCTTTACAACATTCAGTACCATGAATGTGTGATAAGTGCCTCTCGGAAGATCTGTTGCATTCAGTTACTTAGAGATTATAAACTAGTAGAACATGTTTTTTTTTCTTGATCCTGACCATATCCAGGTTGGCAGTAGCAGAGAATGCACTGAATCAGAGATACATATGTTGGTGAATTAAGCACCTGCAAGATTAGGCAACAGCTGATGAGTCTTATTTGGATCTCAGTTCTGGTCTCAGAGAGCCTCTGTTCCACCTGAGCCCTGCTTTAAATGCCCGCATCCTTCCTGGATGCAGCACAAAGGCCTTAGAGAATGCTAGTGCAAGTGTGCTTTTGCATGGAGCCCCTGAGAGAACGGTGATTCTCTTTAGTCTTCAGACTCGGTTGTAAGGCATATGTTGTCTGTTCTCTTTTGAATAAACAAAGCATAGGTTCATGATGGCCAGTGGAAATCTCAAATGTAATGTTTTCATTCTTTGCCACTCTTAGGGCTCAGAAACTCCTAACAAAGTGTTCTGGGGTTTTGGGTTTCTTTGGTATGATTTTGTTGAGGTCTCATTACTGCTTTTTAAAGTAAAGTAGAAGTTGGTAGATTGTAACATATCTTTTTCTGTGTATGTTAATTAGATTTTGCAAAGCTAATTAATCTAATCTCAAACACCACAAGATCCCTGCTTTTTAGCACATACTAATCTGAGATTTGGGGAAGCGGGAATGCAATGGAAAGAAAGGGCAGTTGTTATAAAAATACACAAGGACTTTCTTCTGATGGATGTTGACCTAGAAGCTGTGTACACATATTTCTTTTGTTACAAGAAATGTTCTAAAAGGTGACTACAATAGTTCTATATTTTCTTGGGTGAAACTTCAACTAACAATTATATTATTACTATTGAAAATTATATGCATATATATTAAAATGGAAAAAAATGTTGTGTCCAGTAACTTGCAAATACTGTTCTTGCTTTTAAAACATCTTATAAATCTCTCCCTTCTTTCAAAACAGAGAACCTACAGTTAGTATGTCAAGTGCATTAAAACATGAAACGGCTATTGTTGACTTTTTTGTTTGCTCTCAGATGCTAAACCATTTAGAAAACATGAAAGTAGCCAATTTTGAGTTTAAGAGCTTACAGTTCAGATACGTTTGATAAAACTCTTGGCCATAGAAGATAAAAAAAAAAAAGAAAAGATGTTGCCTGTTGGTAAGTTTTTGATGAATAATTTCAGCATGTAAAATGGAAGTGATAAGGCAATAGCTATCTGAGACATAGAAGAGACTATGGGTCTATAGATCACTTGTTTTTAGTGACTCATGCTGAGAGAGGAGCATGTCTGATGTTTACACCATTCACCATCCATTCATTTCTATCCCTAAATTAAAATTCACTTAAGTGTGGAGGTCAGTCTCTCAAAAGGATTCCTCAGATGGAAATCCATATAACCTTATTCCAGGCAAGTCAGTTCTGATGCAGCTTTTCCACAGCTTGCAGAGGGGCGATTTAGAGAGAAGGAAACCTGGTGACGGGCAATCCTTTTGATGGAAGAACTGCTCAACATGCAACACGGATGGCAGAGCAGCTGCTGTTGAGAGTTGTGCTGTGCCTCACGGTCTGGCCAGCTGTGTTGACAGCAGCTGAGGGAATTGGATTCCCAGGCCCACAGCAGCATCATGTGGAGTGCCTCTTTTCTTCATTTTGAGGGGAGAACAGGAAGAGTTAATTTTAGCCTAACATGCAAAACTTTTCTTTTTGTGCAGCACGTGAAGCATGAACTCAGTGGTAGGTCCATGAAACAGAGCCTGATTCTGCCCCATTAGCATTCTGGTCATATTTTAGGACAACATCAGCAGCCTTAGAGCTCTTAGAATTGTTGTTTTGCTCTCAACTAAATCTGCCCCACAGCAGAGTTTTGTGTAGAGAGGGGGTGATGTCCCATGCCAAGGCATGGGTATTTTAATTTCCCAGCTGTGAATTTTCTATTTAATCATTCTTTCTCCCTCTCCCCACTCTGATAGTTTTGACAAACCAAAGAGGAAAATTAAAGGTAATAAATTCAGTTCAAGGTTTACTTCTACCAAGCCATTCCCTAGCCTGTGTTCATCTCCACTATTTTCTTTTTTTAAAAAATAAATACTATTACTACTAACGTGCAGACCTGTGCTTTTCATGTCTGCTCATGAGCAAAGTCACGGGAAGCTTCAATGACCTCCCCTTGCTTCCTCTGTGGGGAGAGCAGAAGAGCAGTGTGTGTTGTTTCCATCACCACAAGCTGAACCAGGCTATGGTGCCACCGCAGGAGCCCGGCTGCCTGCCTGTATGAGTTGAATATCTGGCAGAGCTGGGGTTCATAAGCAGGTAAGGGCATTGTTTGAAGAAACTCTTGCAGTGGAAGGAAGCCACTTGGCCTCAATGTAGGTGACTCCTACTGCGGGTTCTTTTAAAATGAATTACTCCTCAGTTCTGTAGTGATGATCATTTTCAATTTTTTCTTTTTGGTTTATCAATACTGCAGGGAAGATATCACATTCACTAAATGGATTGACTGACTTAAGAAACTGAGATTACTTCTTGTTGTTGTGATTAGGACATATGAAACATTACTGTATGACAGTAACAGCTTATTTTGTTTAATTCTTTCTGCAGCCAGCTTGAACAAAGTTTTCAAGTTCCTTAGATAGTTATTTTTGTCTTTCATGCAAAACTACTGATGCAACCCGGATTGCACTAAGCAAAAAAATAAAATATTCAGAACTGCTTTGGTTTTATGCCCTCTGGAACCACAATTATGTGTTTAAACTAGAAACTGATTTTGAAACAAACAACAGGTTTTAATAATTCTCAGTGTTCCTGTCAGGTTGCTGTTCCGTGTAGGGAGTGTTGTTACTAATTTGCACCTCTTGGTTCAAGACAAAAGTGCCTTAAATGTGGATCAGAAATGGATCTGGCTGCAACGGCTGGCTTTGCACATTCCCAAAGTTTGGGAGCATTTAGATCTTGGAACTTGATTTTGGTCAGACTTGTTCTTTGATATCCTCGGATGAAAGGCAGCCTGTAAATGTGAAGGGCAAATTCTTCTGCCTTGGTTACACCATTGTTACCGAATTAATGCCAATGTGGTTGCATGCTGTAACAGGGTGGAAAATTTGGCCCAGGGTGTTTATTAGCACTATTATAAAGAAAAGAAACCTATTGAAGAGGAGAAACACAGAACTGTAAATGGTCAGGCAGCAGGCCGCTTGCTAACTTTACTTGCCAAACTGATGATTTACATCAACATTAGTGTTTTATACAACAAAGCCAAATAAATTCACTGTATAAAAAATTTTATTACTACAGCTCTGCCTCCCCTGCCCTTCACCTTTTCCAACAGATTGCAGGGCACATATAAAGTGCTGAATGAACTGAAGTTATTTAGGTATCTGTGTTCAGTATCCCTCCAGGCTTATTTACTACATAAAGAGCAAAGAAAAACAGCTAAACATTTTAAGAGGATAGAGCAGTTTTATTTGTGAAATAGCTAGGGGCTTTAATGTATACGTACAGGTCTGCACTACAGATTTCTAATAGTAAACAATGCAAGTGAAAAATAAAAGGGTTTAATGCATTAGTTATGGATTGGCAATGGACAGATATGTGTGCTTATTCTCTGTCTGGCATGGCATGGAAACAGCATTGGGTCCCTACTAAAACAAAAAAGCGGAAAGTCAAACAACAGTCATGTCAAATTAAACCTCTTTTTGTTTAATTTTTCAAAGTGATTCATTTAGCAGGTTGGCAGAGAGTCAAACTGATAGCTAACAATAGTTCATTTATTTAATGTTGCTTTCAGTACCCTGTAGCCACTTGACTGTATCAGAACTTATCTTTCGTAATTCTCTTTGAGCTGTGAAGATAGGGCAGGAAACTGGAGTAGGTCAGGTATACATGAAGGCACTGCTCTCATGGTGGGGCAGTTTGTGTTTCATGAACCGTGGAATTGAGAAGGGATTTTCAAGAACAGTTAAAGCTTATTTTTCATCTGAAAAAATTAATAAATCTGGTATCATAACATTCCATGTCTCCTGAGTCTCAACAATAAAAAAATGAAAGAGCTCAGTTTATAGAGAAAAAAAAAAGTGTTGTGTAAACTGCCAGTGCTGCAAATACCTTGTGAGAGCAAGTAATGAAAATGAGATTTTTCCTAACTACATTTTCTCACCAAAGTTTGTGGAGGGTAAGCAATGTTCTTGGTGATTTGCATGTAATTCTGTTTTCTTCAGTAGGGTTGAAAAAAAGTCTGATTAGAATTAGCAAACAACTCTGCAGTTTGCACACATGGGAGTAAATCTACTCATAACCACTTTTTAGTAATGGTTCTGTTGGCCTTATAGAAATAAAGTTAAGCAAAGGTTATTGTGTCAAGAAAGTCAGTAGATACAAGCCTAATAATCAGAGAGGAAGCAGATCAGTTGAGTAAGAAGATAATATTTACAGTAAGTGTGAGTGTTGATAGCAAAGTTTTTTTCTGTTCTGTTTAATAGGATTTTGTGTGACTGTTGCATGGTGTTTGATCAAGGAGCTCTGGCATAGGTTGTCCACCAAATGAAAACAAATGTAGTGTATGACTGTTCTTTGGCATTTTAAAGTTGTATATCATACAGAGTAACTGTACGCAAAAACACCACAGTGAGGGGGAAAATATGAGCAGCCCACTCGTGGAAGACATCTATTTAAATTCCATTTATGTTTTTTATTTGTTTGTTGTAAAGGACCAGATTTCATAGAATCAGAGAATAGTGTGGGGTGGAAGGGACCTTAAAGACCAAAAGCATTGTGGCCAGCATGTCAAGAGAGGTGATTCTCCTCCTCTAATCTGCTCTTGTGAGACCCCACCTAGAGCACTGCTTTCAGTTCTGGGGCACCCAGCACAGGAAGGACATGTACGTGTTAGAACGGGTTCAGAGGAGGGCCGTGAGGATGATCAGAGGGCTGGAGTACCTCTTCTATGAAGACAGGCTGAGGGAGTTGGGGTTGTTCAGCCTGGAGAAGAGAAGGCTCCAGGGAGACCTTACAGTGGCCTGCCAGTACCTAAAGGGGCCTGCAGGAAAGCTGGGGAGGGACTTTTTGTCAGGGAGTGCAGTGATAGGACAAAGGACAGGGAGTAATGGCTTTAAGCCAAAAGAGGGTAGGTTTAGATTAGATATAAGGAGGAAGTTCTCCACTCAGAGAGAGGGTGGTGAGGCACTGGCACAGGCTGCCCCGAGAAGCTGTGGATGCCCCATCCCTGGAGGTGTTCAAGGCCAGGCTGGATGGGGCCTTGGTCAACCTGGTCTGGTGAGAGGTGTCCCTGCCCATGGCAGGGGGTTGGAACTGGGTGGTCTTTGAGGTCCCTTCCCACCCATTTTGTGATTCTGTGGTTACTTTTTTTCCCTTTAAAAATATATGTTATATTTCCCCTTTTCTAGTCAGTGGGAACTTCACCGGACTGCTATGATTTCTCAAATATGATGGATAGAGGGTTAGCAACTTCATTCACCAGTTCCCTCGCGACCTTCAGATGTATCTCTTCAGTTCCCATGACTTGCTTATCTTCAGGTTCCTTAGATGGTCTTGAACCTGATCTTTTCCTACAGTGGGCAGTTCATTCTCCCAGTCCCTGCCTTTGTTTTCTGAGACTTGGGTGGCGTGGCTAAAGCACTTGTCAGTGAAGACTGAGGCAAAAAAGTTATTGAGTACCTCAGCCTTGTCCGTATCCCAGGTAACCAGGTCTCCTGTTTCTTTCAGGAGAGGGCCCACATTTTCCCTAGTCTTCCTTTTACCACCGATGTACTTACAGAAGCCTTTATTATTGCCCTTGACATCTCTGGCCAGATTAAATTCTGTCAGAGGTTTAGCTTTTCTAACCTGATCCCTGGCTGCTTGGACAGTTTCTCTGTGTTCATCCAGTTCCTTGTCCGTGCTTCCACCCTCTGTAGGCTTCCTTTCTGTGTATGAGTTCGGCAGGAGCTCCTTGTTCATCCATGCAGGCCTCCTGGCATTTTTGGCTGACTTCCTCTTTGTTGGGAAGCATTACTCCTGAGCTTGGGGAGGTGATTCTTGAATATTTTGATTTCTAGTTTCACTCTTTACATTTCTCATCTAAACTTTTCCATATATTCATGCTCAAAAAATGTAATATGTGACAAATGAAAACATTTTTACATATAGGAGCCAAAGATTATCTGTTAAAGAAACCTTTCTATTATTCAGCTGTGGTGAGGACTATATATGCTTGCAAGGGATATGTTTTCTCAAAAGCCCAGTAGCTCAGTTCCCTCTGTTCCTGTACATCTGCTCCACCTATGCCAAAAGACCTTGTACTTTTTACTTCTAGTTTTGTTCAGGTCTTTTACTGAAGGAGGCTATTTTAGAATCATTTTTAAATACTGATTTTCTTAAAGAAAATGTTATCTGTGATTGAATTTATATTTATGAAAATATAATCATTCTGATAGACTTAAAACATAACTTTTTGTAAAATGTGTATAGCTGTCATTAACTAGAAAGATTCTATAAAAAAATGACCAGGGAAAGAGCACTGGCCCATCATCCCTGATTCTCTGGAGCAATCTTTACATGATACTTGTGCTAAATCCTGTATATTTTCCTCTCTGAATTTCATTTAATGATCATTTTGAATATTTCTTGCATTACTGCATTTTTAATATGTTGGGGAAAGATTTTGTTTTCTAGCTTCCTGGTGAGCCAAGTCAGTGGGAATTTTTCGTAAATATGGGTCTCTATCCAGGCAAATCAACAGTGGATTCTGATAAAAAAGAGCACTTCAGTCTACAGTGAAAAGAAACAATCTATCAAGAAAAAAATCATGTTATAGAAGCAATACAGTAGCCATGAGAAATGTTCTGTTTATATGGCATGTATTTTCTGGTGCTTTTAGAGACATATGATGTATAATGGAGAAAAACAGATTCTAAATGCGTAATACTCACCACACTATGGTAAATACATCATGAGTACTTTGGTGAGAGTGCCAGAAAGGTTGCTGGTATTGAGAACATAACCATTATGAAGAGGATCAAAAACTACTTTGCTATAATAGTGGTCCACACAACTAAGGACTTTAAGGTATAAAATCATTTATGAAAGGTAAAATCAATACTGAGTCAGTTAGGGTTAACATAAAGGCAATGTAAAAAAAAAAAAAAAAAAAAAAACAAACATAAAACAAGCATAATCTTATTCTTATTTATTAACAGTGTTATTTGTATTGCAACAGTAGTGATGTAGATGTTATATAGATAGATATATAAGTACCATTTTCTCCTAGAATTTAAATCTAAATGCCTATGTACAGAAAAAGCAAAACCACAGGAAGGGAGGTGCCAGGATTTTCATGCCAATGCAAAAATGTCCTACTATGTGTGGTGCTGGGGATGTTGGCATTGGGCTTACAGGACATTTTATACTGTTGAAATGTATACTTTGAAAATATAACCCAGAGGGTAAAATCCAGTCATGGAACTGAGTCTTGCCTTTGACATCGAAAGATCCATGGTTTCACTCAGGTAAGTAGTTCTGTCTAAGTACAAAAAACATATGCCTGGGGAGAATATTAGCCAATAACTGAGAGGCAAGCAGTAAAATTTTAGTTTTTTTTTTTTTTTTTTTTTTAAGCCCTTTTATCTATGCGCATAGACAGCCACAGTGAAGCAGCTGACAAACTACAGGTTAATGATGATTACTCTGCAGCAATTCATCACTGCATTGATGCCGCAAACAGAAGGATAGATACCTAGGAATGAAGACAGAAGCCGCAGAAGTAAAATAAGAAGATGAATGGTAAAGAGGTTAAAGAAACCACAGCTATTAGCACAAAAGAAAAGAATCATTTGCTCTGCTCTATGGCAAGTTGAAAATTTAGGAGAAAACTGAAGTGTAAATGGGAATGAGGTACTGGAAATAACTATAAGAGAAGTGAAATGAAATTAAGGTGATTCTAACAAGGTGTAACAGACTCAACAGCGGCCAACTTCTTTAAGAATTTGCACCAAAATACAAGTCCAACAGCAACTATTTAAAATCAAGCCTATTGAGTTAGTGATTGTTCTAGATTTGAAGACAAGCATCTTGCATGTATTTCTGTAAGGAGAGGAAACCAATGTAGGCAACTGCAGACTTGTGAGTCTGGCTTAGTAGTACGTATAGCTTTAAAACAGGTTTTGAAGTAAAAGACCACTAAGGCTACAGATAAAAGGGAAGTGGAATATTGGTTTACCAAAGCAGGATGTGCCAAACTAACTTGATCCTGATCTTTTTTTTACCCCCACATTAAATAGTATGACTTCATTTTCTAGAGAAAGGAAATGAAGGGGATATATTCTGTCTGTCCTTCTACAATGGACTCATTATGCTGCTGAAAAGAAAATTACGTACTTGCTTGGAGAAAGTAGAGTTTAAGAGTGCAACTGTAGGATGACCAAGGTAAAGGATTTAGGGCAAGATTGAAAAAGCAACCATTGGGCTGGGGGGAAGTTACTTGGGACTGATTCTTAAGAAGCTGTATTAGGAGAAATCTTTTCATTGATCGCCTTAAGAGAAATGGGATTGAAACTTGCTGATAGTACAATATTGGGAAATTTACAAAACTGAGAAGTCTCAGGATATCCAATGAAAAGAGCTACATTACCTTAAGGACTGGGGAACTAGACAGAAGATTCAGCAACACAAACTGCAAACAATTACAACAGGATACAACAGAGAACATGTAAAATCTTGTTATGAGCTGAGAACTCATCAGTGGGAAATAGAGACTATGAGAGGCCTGATTTCTGTCTATCAATACACAAGAAGGCTAGAAACTCCATTCACTGTTTTAAATATTTCTTCTGGGTCTTATTATGCTTTCTTCTGCTGTGCTAAAAATCAATTTGTTATCAAAAATATCTTTTTCCACATGGCTACTGGTGGAATATGATCCAGTCACTCTATTTATTAACTAAACAAATAGAAATTTTGACACCTCTTTCACTACGAAATAACCGTTTCCAGATCACTAGCTGTTATAGCTCCTTTCTGAGTCCCTGCTACCAATATCCGTTTAGAAGTGCAGATAACAGAATGTTTCAGCAATGATCTCATTAATACCCTATTACGAAGTAATTACCACTCTTGATATTGTTACACATCCCTCTATTCAAGGATTATATTCTCTGTCTAGAACCATATTGGAAACAGACGGTAGTTAATAATCATGATTTTGAAAAGCTTTCCAGTCACGCTGCATTGTAGGATACTATCTATCCCCCCTCTGAATTTGGTTCACTGTCTTCATTCCTAGGTCTCTCTATCCTTGTATTTGGTCATATTAAAAAACTTGGTTATTTACCAAGCAATAGTGATTGGCCTGTATAGGTGGTCTGACCCTACTGCTACATTTTATTCCCTTAATTAGTAAAAGGTTTTCTGCTGGTAGATGTGATAAATAGAATACTTCCTTATATACAGACGGGTTTTTCCTGGCTTTGTTGGAAAATGACTCAACAAGTGACAAAGTGATGATCCCTGTTTACAGAGTTATTATTATTTTTAATCTAACAGCTAAATAAGAAATTGTTGATATCTTTATGTAACAATTAAAAATATGTACCTATATCAATGAATATCTTTTGTATATATGTATGGAAGACTTGTCCACAAAATGTGTCTTCATATATTTAATGCATACGTAATTAAAAAATCCATATTAGTTTGTAAATCTTCATATAATTATCCCAGTACAATGAATTAAGATTAAGATAATTTGATTTTGCTTATTAGTAAATGCCTAGTACTACATATGATAAAATTAATCAATAAATTCTTATCCTATAAATACAGTAAATTAATTTTGTATGAATGCAAATCAATATAGAAAGTTACTGTGAACTGATATTAAGACCAAAATAGCAAGAAACAGATGCCATGTAGAAACAATCTTTCCTTCAAAATTAAATCCTGTATACTTAACATGGTTGTAAAAGCTGTTTTACTGTATGGCACTGCAACTTGAAGACATACCAAGCTGCTGCTATCTGAACTCCACTTCTTTATAAAGTGTGGCTGTAGGCTACCTCTATACAGGCAGACACAGTTAAACCACTGGCCAAAACTAATCACAAGTGGAAGTCTCTGGAGACAGACAAAATGGAAAATGAGAGGAAGCCAAAATGTAATTAACAGCATAAAAAGGCAAGCACTGGCTTGAAATATCTTTCACCACGCTGCCCAGAGTAGCCCAGAAATCTACACACCTTCACTGTTTGTTGCTCCAAAGGGGAATGGAAATGAGCTGAACCAGATAGCAGGGGCAGAGCCATGGAGAGTTTACAGGTCTCCTTGCTGGTGGAAGAAAAAAGGCGATTTACTCTGCCCACATGTTTGCAGCTGCCCAGCTGCTCATGACGATACAGAGAAGGAAAAGGGTTAAGGCTGGGGCTGTCCTACTGCTCCCTGCAAGTGATGCCATATGTAGCAAAATGCTTGATCTGTGCCTAAAACCAGTGCTTTTCACAGGCTAGCAGCATCAACTCAAACAAAAGACACCATGGGTTACACAAAAATGGGGGAAATAAAAGGGCATGTGTAGAAAAAAAAAGACTGTCACATAGAAATGTAAGGCTTATATTCTCCACTGGACAAGGAGGCATAGCTAACCCACCAGCTTACTGTCACCCAAGTGCTACAGTTTTGTCTTTGTGTGTGGTTTAACACCTATACATTTCTCTCTAAATACATTGCTTCCTATCACTATGAAAAACAGCGGCAAACTATTTTATTAGACAAATAAAATATGGTATTTATTTGGACACCAAACTGGAGCTGTAAGACATGGCAAGGGTGAGGTTCTTCACTTGTAGAAATGTAATGCATGACCGAGGGACTCACTGTCTCTTACTCCAAGCAACTGAGTCTTGAAAAACAACACAACCTTCCTGTGCGATTGAAGTGAGACACAACAAAGACTTGACTTCAGAATAACAGGTTTACTGGCATTATACGCTGTAAGAGTTGCACATTAGTGAGGCAATTCAAAAGCTGGCTATAATTTTGCATTAGTGCCAAAAAGTACTTTGGAAATTATTTGCCATGTTAAATATAAAACTACTAAGCAGTTTATTACTGTCAAAGTCATTCAACACAGACATCCTTGAATGTAATGTAAAGCTCCCAAGGGATGTATTTATGGCAAAATACACACGAAGTGTTCATTTCTGAGCATCCCTGTAAACCATCCGCTGTGGGAACGCTTCATGGAACTTTCCACTGTGCGTTACTTTCCTACCCTCTTGGTGATTTCTTTTATGTCGTTATGGCTCAGTGGCTGTTAGGTGAGGAAAGTGGATACAATGCTGTTGCTCTAATTAGACTATGGTGATCAGTCAATGGAAATTGCCTTCCTTTTCTTTCTCTGCTTCACTCAGCTTCCTGTTGGAGCTTATAAGTCTTTTCTGTCAGCCTGTGTTCCATCTTTCCATGCACGTTAAAAGTTGAGGTGGGGATGGGGATTAGCATCACCAAAAAGTTACAAAGTTTCCTTTTTCTTTCTTTTCTTTCTTTTTTTTTTTTTTCTTTCTTTTCTTTCAGAAATACCACACTTTGCTAAGAAAACACTGGATAGTTTCTTTGTATTTGGCTAAATTCTGCTGTTCTTATTGAGGATAATCTGCACTAATGGTGATAAAATCTCACCCACTCTAAGATCCCTTGGCCAGGAATCACTTCCTCTACAGTAATCCTTAGGAGTGAGTGAGTATTTTGAGTTAGTTGCCATTATGTGATCAAGACTCTACCAGATTAAACTGCTTTTCTGCTCAAAAGAGCTTAAATCTGGCTTTTAAATTATACTTGTAATTTTGCATATGCACTTCTTCTTGTGCCAATTCTTGATACTCTTGATTTTTTTTTCTCCATCTTTCTTATTGAAGCCAAATCCAATTGAACATTTCAGAATAAGCCCTGGTCTTTTCAAACTTTATGTTTATACACACATGAATCACGGTGTATCAAATAGAGCAGCTGGACGTGACACCACAAACCGTGCACATCGGACTGAGGGTCAAACCAGGAGACCTGCTAGGCAGCATTTCTGACAACAAATTTTATGCAACATTTTTCAATAGAGGAACCTGTGCTTATTCAATGTCTTTGAAAATGTAAATGTAAGGGAGAGCTCTAAAAGAACTATTAAGCTCTTTTTTCTTCAAGTGACTTTTATGCTAAGTCCTGAGAGGATTAAGCGTTTTGGCAAAAGCAACTTCTACTGGCATAACTTTGTAAGTACAATACGTAAAACAAGAAAACATTTCAAAAAATGGAGTATGGAGCTGATGTGCAGTGTTTGTAGAAAAACCTGTCTAGCTGTATTTAATAGCATAAACACAGAGATGATTTAAAGAGGGATGTCTGCAATTATTATTATTATCATTTTTCTAAATAAGATTCCAGTTTGTAATTCACAAATATGTATG
This sequence comes from Cygnus olor, assembly GCF_009769625.2. Taxonomy (NCBI): domain Eukaryota; kingdom Metazoa; phylum Chordata; class Aves; order Anseriformes; family Anatidae; genus Cygnus; species Cygnus olor. Next base: position 38,965,213 of record NC_049169.1, on the reverse strand, counting down.
AAGAAAACAATTGTAAGTATTCCTGGAACTAAAAAAAATAGTGCTATTTTTTACTGTAAGTATTTCATTTGAAATCTTGAACAAGTCAACTTCAGCTGTTTGCTTTCAGCCAATGACTTCAAATTGTATTAGCAAGCCCAGCAGCAAACAATTTTTTCTAGTTGAATTACTTGAGAAGTGAAGAGCACAAGTTTTATAGACAACTTTTGCAAATTCTCATACAATAGGCCTGATGTTGACTTACACTTAAAAGTACTGAAAACAAAAGAGATGCTAGATTACTTACTTGATTATCAGTTAAGTGGAAGTTCCAATTTTTCACTTGAGACTACAGAGGAAACAAATAAAAACGATCAAATGATGAAAACATTAAGGAAATTACTGAAATATTCAGGAAAACTGGCAAAAATTATCCAGTAAGTGGATATTATAACTTATGTCTTCCTCTCTGATGGTTCCCCAAATGACTGCAAAGAAATTAAGTCTTGTATAGTACTAGCTATTAACATTTTAAAAGTTAACCAGGGAAGGAAGCCACAGTCTCTGGTGGTCATCCAACATAATTTCACTGCAAAGTGCTTTTTGAGTTGTTAATGTTTCTAATCAAAATTTGTCAAGTGACGCTGTCTCATGCTTTTGGGAAGAATTTCCTCGTAAAACTTGCAAAACCACTTCATCTGTTATCTTTTACATCTCTCTTCAAAACTTGCACTTGCTGATGTCTGCAAAAAAGTGGACAGATGTTGGAGTGCTGTAACCATAACTGCTTAGCAGACAGAGATTTGTTTCACTTCTTACCACCTTCTGTAATATTTTCTAGCCTTTGGTCATCTCTATCACTTTTGTCATTCTTTTGCAGTAAGTTTTCTGGACGAGAGACTATCTTTCTGCTCAGTGGTCTACAGGCATGGTCCCTGGCTAGGGCTCTGACTTTCTAAGGTAATGCAAGTGAATTAACAATAATCTTTAGGCTTTCTGTACATTCTCTTCCCTCAGTAAACACCACCCTTTTCACATATGCTAAATTTCTTATTTTTCTTTGCCAGTGATGCTACAGGTGGTATACTGAAATAATATTTTATTTATTTTTCCCAAAAGATAAGTCAGTGAGATTTGCAAAGCACATAACCAGACTCAACTTCAAACACGTCAACCATATCGCTGTTAGGAACTGTTCCAATATGAAGCTTCAGAGTATAGTTATGTACTATGCTAAGCAGCGGTAACAGACATTTGGTTAAAATTCAGTATGAACTTCAGGACTTGCTGCCCTGGGGCATTTCTACGCTTAAAATCCATTAAAATCCTAGCATGTAAAAGTGTGTTGTTACTTCAGGCCCTTTATCCACCAGATCTTCAGCAATAGTCTCTCTGTAGGTATATTTTTCATTGGACATAATGGATGAAAACAACAGGGACTTGTGGGTAACAAAGGAAAATAAATTTGTTAGGAAAATAACTCAAAACCAAATCACTGTAACTCTCATGTCTGCTTCCAGAGCACAGGAACAAAATACACACAGTTTGCTTACTCTTTCAGAAAATGTATCTGAGAGTGTTGCATGGACGAAGTCTCTGGACTTCAGGAAACTTGAAAAGAATTTGATTTTTTTCAAATATTTTTCAGTGTAGGTCACCTGAGAGAGGAGCGAGGCAAGAGACCATCACACTTCATCTGTTGTTGAAGAATTTTTCTAAGCTGCCATTGTGAAGTTTTGTGGGCTTGTGCTCTCACCTCATAGGTGTCACACAAGCAATTAAACAGCCTGGAGCACTCTATACACTTCATAAAATATTTTTTATTTTTCTTCTTTCTTAGCTTAGAACACAGTTCTGGTCCCTAAAGTAGAATGAGGAAAAGCAAATACTTGAAATTATCCATCACATGTTTATAAAACAGTGAGGTGTACTTCCAGTTTCTTTCAACACTTGGAGAAAAAAAAATTAATCTCATAATAATGAAATCCTGAAGTGTGCCTCACAAGACTGATTAGTCTTCCTGATCATAAACCTCAACACTAAAATTATGTCCTCAGGGAGGTGATGAATGTCCTCATGCAGGGCAAAATCCCAAATATCATTCAGATGTAGTCAGATCTGATTAGCCTAGGTGAACGGTATACTCATTTTATATTTAGATTACAATACTAATAAAAAATGTATGAAAGCAAGAGATTGAGAAGAGGATGCTGCAGGCAAGTTCTTCAGAAGGTAGTTGGAGTGTGCAAAACACACCTGAACCCTCACATATGTTATGTGTCTTTAAAATCAAGCATATGAAAACTTGCCATTAAGAAAAAGAATGCCCCCAAAAGTATACAAAATATTGAATACTGACTTTGTTTTAGAGAATGGATCAATACTTTTGCAAGCCTGATGAAAGCCTTGCAAGCCTTTGCAAGTGTTAGTGATCATTATCATTGATAGGAAATGAATAAATATTGAAAAAAGTGTTTGTACAGATTTTAATGTACAGATTTGAATTGACAATGAAGCGCACTAACATAAAGACAGTTCCCAAGGAGCTACAGAAAAGCACAGAAAGGGGAATAATCTGGGAGAACCAGAGATGAGGGCTTTTGTGTATGTGAGAGGCTTCTTTTCCCTATTCCTATCATAATTTGAGGAGATGTAGGATTTTAAAAGATTAGCAAAGCGGAAAGTCTTGGTAAGGTACAATACAGAAAAAAAAATGAATGGAAGTTTAATTGGGAAGTCAGGATCTAAAGAAATCTTACACTGCTGACATCAGTAATAAAATTCTATGTTGCTTAATTGTTTTGTAATTATATTTCATTGTGAATCTGGTACCAAGTCACACAATCCTATTTCTTGATGACTTCAAGAGATGTTGGCTTTTTTTCTGGAAGGAAAAGGATGAAGACTTGATTTATTTTGTCCAATACCATTGATATTGCACAAGTTTTGAATGTTGCCAATCATATTCTGCTGTTTTTACTTGTAAAAAATAGGTTCCTTTTTACTATGGTTGACTTTGGTCTATCCTGTTTCTGCAGTATTAGAAAAGGGTGCAAAATGACTAATAGGAAATTGCTGCATAGACACTTTGCAGCATTTTTGTAAGTGTTCATATTTCTCTTTCATCTTATTATTCATCAGCAGCATGTATTATTACATAAGAGTACCTGGAGTTTATCCAAATATATGTTCACATAACGTAGGCTATTGTAAGAGAAAGTCTTCTGTAGTCTTAGCATTGAAGAGACGGCATGAATGAAGTATGACTCTGGAATATAAAGATATGGAAACTCTCCTGGGGGAAGGTATAAGGTTAGAAGACATTTTGTTCATCCATGAAACTCTCGTAGAGCAACATTTAGAAAAAAGGCTAAGGAGAAAAATGTGGGATTTCTTTACAGTGGGGAAAAGGTGAGGCAGATATCCATTACCAGAGCACAGGTGCTTGGGCCAGAATCTATACAGTAAACGTTCAGTCACTAAAAAGATAACTCTAAGGCTCTGAATCCAGAGATAAGCCCCTTGCTGCAAATCTCATTCTGTCTATGTTTTGTTGGGAGCTTAGACCTGAATTCTGAGAACAATTCAGGAAAGTTCTGAACATTTAGTTCCTTAAAACGTAGTGTATATAGGAAAGCCCATTCTGTTAGTGGCAATTTCTGTGCTGTGGTAATTGTTGTGGGGAATAAAATGATGTAATGGTGTTGTGAATCAGGCCCATAGTTAACACGTAGTTAGCCTATTAGTGTCTTAAAACAAATTTCACATTTTTTTGTTAACATTTTTCTTGATTTTTAGTTTTATGGATGGCAATCCATAGAAGGTAGCTAAAGGTCATTTTCATTATATTTCACATTTAAGAGCCTGCTCTTGCAGCAATTATGGCAACAGAAATATTGGCAAGTTCACAACAACTGCAGGATTGGGCAATAAGGGAATTAAAAAGATTTGTAAAAATCCAGTGACTAAGTGCCTATTTCACTGCCTGTTGTATCCTGTTATATCTAGAGAATGGAAAAAGGAAATTCCATATTGACTAGATTGAGCTGTACTTGCCATCTCAGTAATGAATCCATCATGCAATTCCTTCAAATGAAACCTCAGTTAAACTGCACAACTGTTTCTTTTTATTTTCACACTGTAAAAATTCAGAGCAGCAAGTGTCCAGGAAAATATATTCATTGGAAAGAAGCTACCAAAGTTCGTTCATTTCACTGTCATCTGCAGCTTATTTCACACATCCCCCAAAAGCAAGCAGTCAAAAATGGAAACTATATGGGTGGTTTATTACTCAGCACTGGGCTCCAAGCATGTCTTGATGCAATTGTCTTCCTGATATAAAACAGACTGATAATTTGTTTCCCAATTCCATAATTATCTGAATTCATCAAATGACAGAAAATATTAAAACATTTCAGATTGCGCATAACCGCCCACAGCCCCTGTATTTAAATTCTGGGTCTTGGTCCCCTTTTCCTGGTAATTGATATAGTCATTTAAAGCTTTGCAGGTGCAAGACAGTATAATATGTGAGCAAAGATATTCTGATTTGCACGAGCCCTGTTATGCTAAATCTCAATTATTGAAGATGTGACCTATACACTCAATTTTGCAATGAAGTCATTTTCGATGATTGGTATTGTCTAAAGCAGTTTTTCAATAAATGTTCAATACAATGATTAAAATAGTAACATTTTCTCTAGGAAAGAAAAAAAAAAGGCATTTTCTTTCCCTCACTCTTTTTAGAGAGAGGTGACTGCTCCTTTCCTGTGTCGGTACAGTTCTTATGAAGAGTGTTATAAATGAGGGTGCAGTTATTCTAGTCACACAACAGACTGATGGACAGGTTAATATTATTGTGCTATATTCATATATTGTGTTACAATCAGAACAAGTTCCTTCTGACAGAAAAAAAAAAAAAAAAGTATTAATGCCTTCATTGTTAAGTCACATTTTCTACTAATTTCTCAAAATTCAAAAAGAAAAAGAAAGATTCTGGATACATTAAGAGAAAAAGGCAAATAAATGATGGCAAGCAAAAAGAAAGCAACACTTTATACTCCTTTTTTGCCACTTTCCAAAATAAATATTAGTTTAAGTGACTGTGGTTCATTCTACTAGAATATAGCTTTAGATTGGAGTTTTGCACTCACAATAGAAGTCAGGAGTCAATGAATGATTCCTCTGTGTTGGGAATGAGAAAAGACACAGAGGATTGATTCCTACATTTATATAGACCTTTCTGGAGTTCTCTTGGTTCTGCATAGCTGTTCATCCATCAGTATTAGCAGTAAAGAGTGTCCCAGCCTTCTCAAAATATTGTCTAAGTATCTTTTTCTTAGTAGGTCATTAATTTTCAGAGACTTGCTAGCTATCCTACACAGTAGGTGGGAAAAAAATGTTGTGCTGCTTGGGTGTAATGCCAACAATAACTAGCAATTCACAGCTATGATTTTTTGCCAAGTAATTATAACTTTTACTTCACTAGGGGAAAAAATAATACTAAGAATGAATATTTCAATAGCATTTACCCATTACCAAATGATTCTTAAGTTTTCTTTGGGAAAAGGAGCTAGGAGCCTTTCTTATAGGATGCAGATTTCCACTGGCTTTCTTGGGATTTCCAACCACGCTAAAAATAGTTATCTGTATACCTATGTGAAAAAGTTCCTTTTAAGCATCCTACCTCTTTTCCTAGTAGGTTGCATTCTCTTTCCACTTGAGACACCTTACAGCTGTATCATGGTGTTTATGAGATTGTTGGCACAGGTTCCTTTTCACTTTCATTCTGCAGAGTGCTACAAACTTTGGGCATTCCTGGAGGTAGGTGTTGCAATATTAAGTTAACCTACTCCTGAAAATGCCAGTACTTCTTAGCAACACAGCCCTGTAGTGTTAGTATAATGGTGTTTGTCTCAATTTAGCATTGGTATCTTTCTCTGATCAAGGGTAACCTAGAGCAGGATCATGAGAAATAGACTCGAACATTCTTCCATGGGGAAAAATGCTAATCAGGTTGTAAGGTATCTACTTTCTGTATGTAACTGCAGCTTCAATTGCTGCTTGACCATGCAATTCCTTTGCAGTTCTTGTTACAAGAGGGCATTGCATTTTATTTCGTTTTGGGAAGATACTTACCATTTTATTTATACTTCAACATTTTATTTATACTTTATTTCATTTTGGGAAATACTTATTCAATGTGCATCAAAAGGAGAAGCATCCCAAATGTGAGCAATGCATTATTGAAAGATGGGACAGCAGAAATGTGAAAGAGTAGAATACAACCAATTTTAAGACAAAGTAATGTTATCATTTCAGAGTCATGGATTGTTAACTTGCAGATGTACTACTTTTGTGTGTACTCTGGGCTCTGAGTAAGGCATTTGTAGGTGCAGCAGGCAGCCAGCAGTACTGCATAGTGCTGAGAGGTGAACAACACAGCACACATGGGGACAGATTTTATTTAGTACTTTCTCTGTTGAAAATGGTACAAAAATCTGGAGGTTGATCGTGAAGTTTTATGATACCATACACTTAGGAGTTATTGCCAATATCCAGAAGGATCAAAATATCTTTCAAGAAGTATTAGATTACTTTGAGAATTATACTGCTAGATGGAAATGGGTGAATGTTATAACCTAGGGATTTGGTAGCTGGAGACAACAGAGACTGAAAAATGCATATGTGCCAGCTTATAGACAATAAGATTCAGGAAGGTTGTTTGATCACAGGAACACCACATAACAAAAGTTTAAGATGATACAAGTGATTTTAGGATGGGTCAGGTGAGCTATTTTTGAGAGAGGGAGGCCATCCTTGGCACCCACCAAACAATTGCATTCAGCTGTATTTGGGGATGCAGTGAAACAGAGGAGAACTGTTTGATCGATGCAGGAGTCTACCTTGTGAGAGAAATTAAACTCTCAGGAAGAAGACTGAAAGGAAATGTCATGGTTCAGATCACCATGCGTTCAGATTAAACTGGTAATTAGAAGAAATATTTCAGCCACTAGAAGTGCAAGGTGCTGGAACTGCCCTGCTAACATGACAGCACAGGCAAGACAAGAATAACTTTGAAGATGGAGCTTAATAAGCTTAATGAACGGGAGCTGTCTGGCATGAAGGGGATTAAGTGACCCAGGTGTTCCTGTCAGGGCCTGGAGGGCACCAACAGGACAGTGTGTCCCCGAGCAGCCTGGCTGGGACCCCAGCCCCACCTGCGGGCCCAGGTGCTCAGGGCTGGCTTAGGCTGGTATCCCAGGCCTCACGGCAGCCATGTTGCTGTCAGCACTGTGCCCAGCCCATGCACACTGGGTCTGGTGGAGATACCTGGATAGACCTCACAGCCTTCCCTCACTGTCTCCAACGATGGCCAGGAGGTTGGTGGGCCTGTCATTTTCACTGCTGTGGCCCTGCTTGGTGGCTGCATGCCTGACTGGCCTGTACAGGGGCTGTCTGTAGCTCCTGGCACGTCCCGAAGTGGGGAGTCCCACTCCAGCTGCTTTTTGGCAATTCCCTTCCAGTCCTTAGGCAAACCTTCCTATAAGAAGGAAAAAATGTGATAATTATGTAATCCAAGGTCTGAAAGAGACTGTGATAGTATTGATGAAGGTCCTGATATCCTAATAAATATTATAATTGCTAAGTATTTGGTTGACAGTAATGCACTGGTTGTCTCTAATTTCCTTAGTGACTTCATGGTCTTTCTAAAGGGCATCAATAGAAAAAAAAAAAAAGACAAAAAAAAGTCTATCACTCTGCCCAGTATGTAAAACGCTAAATAAGCTGTTAGTAATATCAGGTTCAAGTTTAGAAGATGCCTATTTTTGATGGCAATCCCTAGAACGGAAGATCAGTGATAGTTCCATTGGTTATAGAACTGAAAATGTCTTTGAAGCTTAGAGCAATTGGTCTGGATATTCCCAGCAAAAGAACCTAGACCCTGCATTTTTTTGCAAGTCTTTTGAATGCTCATTTCTCTTGCATTTTCATGAAGGCAATGTTTTTTCCTTTGTCTTCCACTCAGCGAATTAACTCTTTATCAGTGCTGTAATGGAAGACTGTGAAACAAACAGCCACACCATCTGAAACTCTTCATCAGATCCTGTGGCTGGCAACAGGCATCTCTCCTGCTGAGCTACAGAACATATCATCTATGCCTTGTGTGTGATTAAAAGCAAGAACTATATCCATTAGTATGCTTGCTAATGCCAGGGATGCTTCCCTTGCAGTGTGTATCAGTAATCCCCTGGATTGCATTATTATTATTATTTTTAAAAAATCTGGTCACAAGACATTGTACAAGGACTGGCTGGAATTTGTTTTAAAATTTTTAATGGACAAAATATCAGATCATCTGGTAATTTAAATGAGCGTAGCTTTTGTAATGGGTTATGCCACTTGAGCGCCTGGCTCTGTCTCTCCTAATAACTCCTAACCTGACTTCACTTTGATTTTTAAGACGTTCCTTCAGCCGTTAGTGAGGCAAATATCCAACTGACATTTTTAAGAGTTGTGACTTCTTAGTGGCTATGACTGTAGTAGACATTTGGATTAACCAACAGCTATATTTTGTTTCTAAGATGTAGCCTTTTTTGACTGTATCATGTATGAGTTCACACAGCTTCCATTTCTTAAATCCTATTATGGTTTCGTTATTTGCTAATGTTATTAACTTGGAAGTTAGTAAAAGATGTTCACCTCCTAACATACAGTTATGCCAGACAAGTGCCATACTTGGTGAATTTTTCTGGCTGAGCTTTAAACCTCTGAAAACTAACATTTATAAATAGAAGTGTTGACAAAGCCCTTAAAAACAGAACTGTAATAGAAATATACTAGAACTTTTATGAGAAGATTGAATAAAATTGTAGCTTTTCTCCAGATAAAAGAAAATCCTAGAAGAAAGAAAATCAAGGTCCTTTTATTGCATTATACATCCAGGGCCATGTTTTCAGATATATGGAATGCTTTAGCTAGAACTGGTTTGGGTAAAATCCTTATGTCTGCTGTGTGGTATAAAATAGATTTAAAATAACCAGAGAAATTAAATATATAACCAGTGACAACCAGTGAATATAAAAAAAAGCAGTGAATTTAAGATGACCTGCAGAGGTTTTCCTGCTGCAAGGGAATTTTCTGCTTGCAGAAAGATCATGGAGGTATGGAAGCATCTTTTGTGCATTGGTCACATTTTCATCCTTGAAATAAAAGAAAGCCATTTGCCATATGTGAACAGCGGCTGGGTGGGGGTCAAGAGAGCAGGCCAACACTGATGTATGTTTGCTGAGCCTCTTTATTCAGTGGGAAAATAAAAAGACCTATTTCTAAATATAGGTTTCCTGGGATTAAGGAGGTCAAATCGACATGGATTTTTTTTTTGCAGCCTTTCTCTACATTATCTACAAATATAGATCATCTAGAATGGAAAATCTAACTTTTAGTGCAAATGTATTCAGTACACAAAATTGGCATGTGCTTATATATTGGTAGGTTAACCACTTTGCATGCTGTACTGGGACTTTTAGCTGTATGTATGTACTCAAACAGCTATTTATATGCCTGGATTTCTCACATAATTTAGGGGTATGCAAACTCATACTGTTAGGTTCAAAATGTAAATCCATTTTTATAAACATGTGCAGCCAACACAGATTTTTTTATATGTTTCAGTGTTGAAACCATGAATGAATCAGCTTGGATGAACAAAGTCCTTCTGATATTGTATAAACTCAACAGGATTCTAGACAGAAAGCACTAGATGCTTTAAAATAAAAAAGGAAATGTTTATGTTGGATGATCTTGAAAGTATATAACAATAGTAGGAATGTCAGTTTCTCCATTCCATAGTCACCATGGACACCCCTTAATACTTATTATACCCCATCTTGTCCTATTTTTAAACAAACTGACCCTCCCATAAGTATTCCTTTAAACTGTTAATATGTGTTCTCGAATAAACACTTGCATTTATATGTAGACAGGCACCTGTAATCTGTCTGCTAAGATAGTTTTCTACTTGAATATATGAATGTTGTAGTTTTTTAAGAAACAGTATGAAAATAAAACTTCAAGTAGGCAAACTTGATGTCTGATGAACAAAGATAGTGTTTTCATGTACAAAGAATTTTTGGAATATCGCTGCTATGACATGACTCGGATAGAACAAATTTAGAAAGTGGCCTTACAGTCCTCATTCTATTCATTAAAACTTCAAAAGAAACTAGGAGGCATTTGGGATGAATGGCCAAGTTTACTCTAATGCCATTTGCCCTCAGGTGCCATGCTTGAGTTGCCATATTGCTGGCATAGATGGTGGTTTGGATTATCATTACCTTGTAGTGTGTAAATACTAGAATTGTAATTTGCACAAAAAATATTTTTTTCTAGTAAGATTATCTGAAAAATCATATTGAAGAAATAGGTTATCTGGTGTGCTCCTACTCTCTTGTGTCTGGCAATTTCTTAGTTTTCATATATTGAAAGCATCTGTGGCATGTGTTTTACAAAGTCTAAGTGGTGGAAGAAGAGTCTGAATGAGGAAGTAAGACAGGGCACAGAGAACCTTAGGGAGAAAGCTAAGGTCCAGAAAGTCTAGTATGAAATCCATTTTTTTGTTGAAAGAACTGCAAATTGCAGCTGAGAATGGTCTCAAAGTTCCAAATGTTTGGATGCCATACTCTTTCCGTAAACACTGGAGTGACGTCGTACATGTCTACACGGCTCAGCCACACCTCTTCTGCATTTACTTCAGACTCCCTGCCTCCAGTGGTGCAGCCAACATAACAGTCCAGAACACTCTCCTCATCATTCCCAATTCCTCCTTTTAAGGTTTATTTTGGGGCAGCAACAGGCAAAGCCTTTCCTCAACCTCTCTCCAATTCAGGGTCACTGACCTCTTTGGACATTGGCAGATCAGGTTTTTCTTATTCTTCATGAGATCCTGAGTTTAACCTATGTGTTGATAGAAATAGCTGGTGATACTTCACTTTCAAGAAGAGTTTGAAGCTTTAGGGGCTATCTCCACCCTGTTGATCTGTTTGCTTAAATAGATTGCCAAAGCTTCAGGGATGCCAAAGGTTGTGCTAGCTAGTTCCACTTGGGTCTCCCACCCAAACAAAAGGGTGGAGAATTCCAGACAGAGTGTGATTCAGGAAGGCTAAAAGCCCTTTAGGACTCCACAGAAATTATCTGGTTTTCATCTTTTAAAGCCAATCTGGAAGAAACAGCACATAGATTCAAAGAATCAAGGAATGGTTTGGGTTGGAAGAGACCTTAAAGTCCACCCAGATCCAACCCCCTGCCATGGGCAGGGACGCCTCCCACCAGACCAGGTAGCCCAAAGCTCCATCCAGCCTGGCCTTGAACACATCCAGGGACGGGGCATCCACAGCTTCTCTGGGCAACCTGTGCCAGTGCCTCACCACCCTCAGAGTAAAGAGTTTCTTTCTAATACTTAATCTAAGTCTACTGCCTTTTAATTAAAAAATGGTTTTGTTTGAAAGAGGTTGACATCCTTTTTGCCTTTAACTCAGGTATGAGAGAAATTTTAACCACAGCTGAAGGTGGAAATTCTATGTACCTGATTTTAATGATGTGTTTTTAAGCAGAACCCCCATGGTTTTAAGTTGAAAGTTTTGGTTAAAACAGAGGTCAGGCTACCACTTGGGATGTTTTGCTTGTTTGCATCATAAAATGTAGTGATATTCTGCGCATTGACAATGTATGTTCAGGTAATGTAACGTGTAGTTGCTGTGTGAAAAGAAAATCCTGGGAGGTAATTGTGTGTACTGATAGCAAGACAGTTTCCCGACATCTCTACATTTTAGGTATAAAATGCATATAAAATTCATTAAAACTTAATTGATGCTAACAGGAGGCCTTTGCCAGATTGGATTCCTCTCATGCTTTTCCTTTCTCATGTTTTTAGCTGGAACAGAGTTAATTTTCTTCGTAGAGGCTCACACTACTGTGTTTTGAATTTGGGATGAGAATAATGCTGATAAAACATGCATGTTTTAGTTGTTGCAGAGCAGTACTTGCACAGAGCCAAGGACTTTTCAGCTTCTCATGCTGCCTTTCCAGCAAGGAGGCTGGGGTTGCCCAACGATCTGGGAGGGGACACAGCCAGGACAGTTGACCCAGGCTGACCAAAGGAATGTCCCATACCATATGGCATCATGCTCAGCAATAAAGCTGGGAAAAAGAAGGAAGAAGGGGGATAGTTCAGAGTAATGGTGTTTGTCTTCCCAAGAAATCGTCACACTTGATGAGCCCTGCTTTCCTGGAAGTGGGAAGTGGCTGAACATCTTTAGAGAATGAATTCCATTTTTGCTTTGCTTGCGTGCGCGGCTTTTGCTTTACCTGATAAACTGTCTTTATCTCAACCCATGAGTTCTTGCATTTTTATTCTTCTGATTCTCTCCCCCATTCCACACGGGGAGAGTGAGACAGCGGCTGTGTAGTACTTAGCTGCCTCACAGTGCTAAACCACAACAGATACCTATCAGAGTAGTCCTAGGAACCATTTCGTTGTACCATAGATACCCTGACCAGGAGTGCAGCAAAAATTTTCTCCACTGCATTGTGGAGGCAGTAGTTACAGATTACCTATTGGAGGTTTTCCTTATTCAGATTTTAAGTGCCACAGGAGCCCATCTGCCTTGCTTCTGAATCCCTGGAAATCATATTACAAAATGTGGTTTGAGGACTCATCACAAATGTGCATTTGCAGATCTTAACTGGCCTTGTTTCTGTTCTGCTGCTCTAACTGTTTTTATTCCACTGATAGTAGAGAAGAATAATAAAGCGGATGAATTTCCACTAACTAAATATAAACATCTACAATAATAATAATCATTTTTGTTCCCTTTGTAATAAATGGACAGAAAAAAACACTTGTGGAGTGTGATTCACATCATTCCAAGGTAAGTGTCTAAACTTGTTTGGATGAATCATGTCCTAAAAATGCCCAATTTTCCACATAATGAGAGCCTCTGGTGACAACTTCAGATACAGGCTTCTGCACTGAAAAATGTTTATCCGAAGGGAGATGAAGGGAATTTCATCTCAGGAGATCCTAAGAAAACAAAAACTACCACGTAAGGCAGATCATCTAGCTTAGTACCACTAATACCCGAGACAACAGGAATCTTACCGAATCTTAAAGAACAATGCAAGACCAAGTCAAGTATTAAGTTATCTTTCCTCACTATACTCTCCCAGTTTCTGGCAGTGAGCAGATTACGGTTGCCATGAGCCAGAGGTTTCTCCTGGATCATTGCTCATTGTAGTGATGTGCATGTGTCTGGACCAGTAAATCAATGCACACCACTAATCCTCCCCATCATACTTTCCTCTGAGGCTTCAGGATCCTTGTCCAGGATTAAGAATGCCTTACTATTCTTAATCTGTCCATGTATGGAACCTGTTTCAATCTAACTGTTCTGATACTTTTTTCCTTATTTTCTCTATTTCTTATTATATCCTCTGGGAACCAGAACTGTATGTTGTGTTCAGCACATATTGGTATGCTTTCTTCTTAAGTATCTTCATAATAGTTCTTAACATTCTAGCAGTCTTTTTGGTTACTACTGAGCATTACACTGTTTTTGCAGGCAGTTACTCACCATCACTCCAGAACTGTTTTCCTTAATGCTGAGAATTAATAAGTGAATGAACGAGAAGGTGCTTTTTCCTTTGTGAATTACTTTATGCTTGTCAATACTGAACTTCATATTTTATTTTCTCTTTTAGACCAATAATACCCTGAAATTCTTCTGCAGTTCTTTGCACTTTTCTTTATTATGGCTACTCTTTTTTTTTTTTTTTTTTTTACATGATCTGCAAGTATTGCTGCCTTCTTGTTCATCCAGATTCTCTGCAAATTTGTTGAATAGAACAGATCAGAGCACAGCCTAGCATAGCAAAACATTTATATCCTCCTATAAAAAGTGACCTATTAGCCTCAATTTTGTTTTGTATACTTTAGTCAGTTTTAATCCTATAACAGCTGAGTTTCTTTAAGATTCTTTGATAGAGGATCTCACAAAAAATCTATTAAATTTTGTGAAGACTTTTCCAATTAGAGATTAAAAGTGATTTTCAACACAGAGAGAGAAAATGAATTGTGAAAGATACACTGTATTAGCAGAGAACTGGTGTACTAGGTAGTGAAGCAAAAGCATCGAAGATCATTTTATAATAAATAAAAAAGATAGTAGTCCTGTGGAAAAGGGAAAGAAAGGAAAAAAAAGAGAAATGTTTTCATCATACAATAAATTAGTTTAAATAGATTGCAATTATAGCACTTGGAAAGAGCAAGACTTGAAGGAGGAGTCTTCCCTCTCCCTCTATTTCAAGCTTGCTGCTTTAGATTCTTCCTGCTTCTAATGTGAAACCATAGTGCACCATGGAAAGCATAAATATGGATTCCTTCAGAGGTTTGATGACATTTTGTTGGAAAACACAGATATGTTATTTTGCAGATTTGTGATCTGCAAGAATTTCGTGTGTGCCAGTATATTCGGGACCATGCCATAGATCACAGTTCGAAATTGCCAGTTCACTCTATTTATTTACCTGGGTTAATAGAAACAAAAGAATATTGAACTGCAATTAAACTGAACTTGGAAAAGGATTTATGAAACCTTGTCAACTGTGTTATCCAACACAATGCCATTTGTGTGAGAACAAAGATTGTTCATTTAGAATATGTTGAAATCGTAAGTGAAATCACCTCACAAATATTTTTCTCCTTGAATGGATAACATCTGACAGACAGGAAAGCAATGCCTAACCCACTATTAACCATTACCAGGTTACCATTGTAGTTAATTATCAAGGCATTACCCATAGTCCTCTGAAGACAATCGTTTTCTGGCCGTCACCCAGCCCTGCTGTAGTATGGTCTCGCTGACTCCAGAAAGCTGACAAGAGCTTTATTTTCCTGCAAGGGATACATTGTGAAGGAAGCCTGGTGAGGGATAATCATGCATTGTTACTTCAGCTTTAGGAGACTGGTATGACTACATTAGCTGGCAGCTCTTCTGATATCTACTTCAATGTCAGGGAAATTTCTGCATCAATATTCAAAATGTAACTCTATATACTAATTGCTTTTTCTCCCTGGTAGATACCTAACTTTAACTAGGAACTATTTTGAAACCTGTGCACTTGTTGAGAACTCATCAATAGATCATAAAAATCAGGTCACAGTTTGAAAAGTGGCAAGTATTTTCAGGGTTATGGAGAGAAGAGTTGCATCTTTCCATAAGCTCTTTTCTGTAGGAAGAAGAGTTTAGCATCTTCATTAATGACCTGGATGAAGGGGCAGAGCACACCTCAGCAAGTTTGCTGAAGGAAGGCACAAAACTGTGAGAAGTGACTGGTATGCCAGAGTCTTTTTGGTCTTCTCTACAAGGATGGCCTGACAATGATGCTGAGCATGGTTATGTGAGAGATGTGTTTCCTCTTTAGACTGTGCATATAGGGCCCTCTTCCTGACATGGAAGATGCTAGCATTACTGTGGCAGCAGCCCATTAAACAGCTGGAAAAAGAAATAAAAATGCTTTGTTTCAATCCACAGTGACATAGCTTGATCAACAAAAAGTAGAGTTTGAGGCCTTCAAAGAGGCAGCTCACTGGCACATGGCTGGATCTTGAAGAAAGCGTGTCAGCAGCGTGAGGCTTTTATCACACACAACTTGAGAACAGTCCAGCAAATATCAACACTGATCACTCCAGACAGTAAAAGAAAACAAACAAAACCAAAACCAAACAAACAAATGAAAAAAAATTGATAAGATTCTGTTCCTAATAGCATTTCAGACTTACAGCGATAAGCTGTTTCTGGTGCACATCCTGATATTTAAGCCCCCACATCTTCAAGGTGCATTTTCAATGACCTTGGAAGAGTTTTTACCTCTCCTTTTCTTTCATACTTTTGACTTGTACTTTTCCATAGATACTTTAATAATATTCCAGCTTGTGATGCCAGAAAAAGAGAAGATCAGAAAGAAAAACATGTCATTACTCAGCAGTCTCATTGCTCAAGCAGGCTGCATTCTGCATAAAGTACATTCAGTGCTTTGCTCTCTGCAACACCAGTTTGAAGATTGCATAGCCCAGAACCCATATTGCATTCCAGGATTTGTGTTTGGAGGTGGTGTCACCTCATAAAAGTGTCAAAAACGTGTCACATTGCAGTCACTGCAATTTGTTGAAAAACTATCCAAATTAGAGGAACTCTAGAAGAAAACATCAGTGATAAGAAAGTGAAATTTCCTATCAGCGTCAAGGGCCATGACAGAGCTGTTTTGTAGCATCCTGCAGGGCTCAACAATAATAAAAACAAGTGTCACAGTGGTTTAGCACTTCCTATTTGTGGAGGAAAATTTATTAAACAGAGACTATAAATATATGGGCTCATTCACCTTAATTTCTTCCTATCCTATCTGCCATTGTCTACAGGAAATAGAAGGTCATGGGTTTCACAGCTTTGGTGGTGACAAAGGACCCCTGTGTGAATTTTGTTGTTAGTCTGCTGAAGGGCCACTTGGCACTCCACATTGGCTCATGGGTTGGGAATGGTGAGGGCCCAAAATCAAGCATGTGATAGAAGACTGCACACGTCAAACCAAGTAGGCTAGGACAGATGTGCGTAAACTCAGCTGGGGTTCAAGACTTTGACACCTCCTCACCAAAGTACACTGAGCAGCTTTATTGGGAGATCAGGACCTACTCAAAATGTACTGACAAAGGCATTCCTCTCAAAGTTTTTTTTTTTTTCTGTCTGCCACTTTTAATATTAAACTAGAGCACAGACACCCTCCCCATCCTCTTCAATATAATAATCTTTATATTATTATAATATAATTATATTATAATTATAATATTGAGCCTTCAGCCTGGAGGTGTGGGTAATCTGGTTTCAGGCCCTCTTCATCCTGAGGACATGCGGGTTCAGATTTCCCACTAGAATGCCTTAATCCTTGGCTGTGGGTGAGCACGGGTAAGTGATCTGTGTCCATTTTGTCAAAGGAAATACAAAAAAAATGGAACCAAGATCCATTGGGCCAGAGAAAAAGAAGGAGATCTGGGCAATTTCCTGAACTCTTGATCTTTACTTCCTGAGAACCATTTCTGTATACTATATCAAGAATCCACTGCATTAAATGAACTGAATTGAAACAAAACAAAAGAAAACCCACCCTTTTCAGGGGCCTAACTCTTTTTGGATCTACCCATAGGTCATTTTGTTGTTAATTTTATGTCTCTATATTGCTTTGATGACCCTGTTGTGAATTCCCTTAGTTTTATTGTAGCGAGCATGGTGGCCTGTTACTATAGTTTTTCTTCTGAGAACAATGACATGATTGTAATCTGTGCGTGCACATTCAAAATGTGTGGCACACATTTTAACCTCACTTCCTGAAGCAGAGGTATTATTTTTGCTTTGGCTCTCCCCATAAATTCACGGGGCGAGGGAAGAATAATGGAATTCTGGAGATCTGGCTCATGAGAGCCAGCTGTGTGCTGCGAGTGAAGCCCCCTTTGGAGATACATTTGGGGCCAATTCCTTTATTTTGCTGTTAGGCAAAACTCCCATTGACGTCAATGGGAATTTTCCTTCCATAAAAAATGGGGACTCAGGTTTGGCCCTGATTTTTTATCAGCTTGGGCGACTTCAAATAGTGCTGGTGTTCTAAACACCCGCTGGTGGGCAGAAAGCTCCTGGATCTGTATTCTACTTACGATACCCTCAGGTTGGGATAAAAAGGTAAAAATAAGGAAAATCAATTCATCAGCCATTTTTTTTTTCCCAGTATTCCCCAATGTATCCTATAAGAACAGTTGGACCCCCTCAGATTCATAAATGTAGCAGGTATTTTTAGTTTCATCTTTCAAAAATGCATTCTAAATCAGACATCTGGTAATAGCTTGTAAATAGAAATGTTAATAAAAATGCATCATATTCAGGAACATCCACGATTTGAATCGTGTACTCCACCCCAAGCTTAGGAAAAGTAAATGTTATCCGTTTTCACATAATTTTTTTAGCCAAAGTCTTTTAAGCATATAACTTTACAGCTTTCATAAAAAGGGCATAAAAGTGAAAAATGTGTTTTGCAATGAATCTGCCACTGATATGAGTGTTCAATTAAATGGACCGTGCAAGAGAAGAGGGAAGATTTGCTACTGGGGTATTGCCAATGATATCCTTTGACACTTCTATGGTCTCATGTGTTCCTGATCAAGCAACACAGAGCACTGGAAAATCCCAAACCAATAAGCCTGAAACCAGAGCAGTCTGCATACATTTGATATGCAGTCAGAAGAGGCTGATTTGAGATTATTGGCACTGAACCTATGGCCTTTATATTAACTTACCTTAAACCATTTTTGCCCTTTTGTTGACACAGAACTTCACCAACTCTATTTATACCCTGGAAAACTGCATGTTTCTGCTTAGACAACAGAATCAAACTATGTTTTTACTAGTGGCAGCCATTTGGAATTCTTTCCTACCACACTGTATCCCATTTCACTTTAAATCTTCTCTTCTGGACACGTACTAGTTTCATATTTTTGTAAAATCTAGTTACCAAATTCGGTAATTTATCATTGACGTTATCCAGTGAAATATGCAGCTGGTTTCAGCCCAGTTCCTAAGTTTGTGTATTTTGTTCCCATCAAAGAAATTTCAGTGCTCCTGATGCAATTCAGTGCAATTCCCAGTGTAAGATCCAGGTTGCTATGCATGCTCTACTACAGGTGCAGAGATAAGAGTGTCAGCTCTGCTGTCCTGTCCTTGCTTTCCAACTTTGACCCCCAGATGCCCATCTTTCTGTGCACCTGGTTTGAGGAGAGAAGAGTATGAAATACAGACTGGTAGTTGATCCATTTTGGCCATTGTTTAAACTCTTGGTAGCTGATGGATGCTGAGATTGTCAGGGTTAATAGAGTTGTCTCCAACTTTTGTCATTCATATTCCTTGGAGGAAGAAGGAAGGGAGGTTCCAGGGAAAAAAAGACGACATCTTCTGGTGGCAGAAAACCTGCCTGCAATCTGATCAGGGAACCAATGTGTTCACAATGAGTTCACAGGAGTCTCTGATGTCTTGGATGTGGTACCATCTCCTCAACCCCAGATACTGGGAGAGTCATTGGTTTTGGGAGACAACTCCTCTGCTGTTCCCTCACTAGGATAGAGACCACTCGTTCTGACTGAAGAAAGAAGAAGAAACCCTATGAAAAAGGTACAAAAATATTTCCATCATCCATTTTGTCACATGCTCTTACACATGGAAAAATGCATTTAAAGAATAGTAAGAGATCTTGACAATATAAGTGTGAAAAACAGATTCTCACAGAGGCTTGCTTTTCATGTAAAACTAAAAAGTGGAAATACATCATAAATATATTTTTGTTCTTGCCATTCACTGACTTAACTTCCATAAAGTTGAGGTCTTCCTTTTCCAGTGCTATGAATCTGGCACTGCTCGTAATAATTACAGAGAAATAAAAAAAAAAAAAAAAAGAGAGAAAAAGAATTATTTTGCTATGGCCAAGGAATGCACAAACTACTGGAAGAAGAATTTTATAACTGCTTAACACAACATAACAGAGAGGTTATGCCAGTCTTCAGGATAAAAATTTCTCATGAGGAATTCAGCTTATTATTTGCTGTCTCATGTAATTACATTGTCATCTGTGTAGATGCTGCTTAGTTCTAAGTATAAAACTATTATCAGATTTATTTTTCATCTGCAAGAAATCCTATTTCCACAGTTCAAGATTCTTCTGCCATGACTGAATTTGTTTTCTTGTGCATGAGGAAAGATATGTAGCTCATTTTTCAAGCCAATGATGTGTGAAGGACTTGCCACTACTCTTCCAAACATGTCTAACAGATATATCTTGGTCCTTGTTGATAAAGAGCTCAGTTGTCTAAGACCTGGCACATTTCATGGCAACTCAGTCAAGTTCTATCTTTGGCTGCATTCACCAGTGCATCCCCAGCAGGCACATCTGACTCCCTGCGTCGTGTATGGGCAGCTGAGACCTACGGTAGAGAGAATGGGACAGATCTCAACCTCCAGGATAAGTGCCATGGTTAATCACCTTGTGATTACTAAATGCTTTCCTCCTCAGAACAGGACAGCCTCGTCCAGGCTCCTTGTGGGAAAAGTTCCTGCCCTGTGCTATCCTCTATATCATACCTTCTGGGAGTGTATTAGCTGTCTCATGCAAACCTAGGAGGCATCTAACAATTTTATTTAACAGATGATCCTGGGAAATTGTTCAAATTGATGTCTGCCTGTAAACTTTTCAGTAGTGTAAACATTGTCTAAAATATCTGAAATTCACCCCATTAAGCCTAGAACACCAAGGAGGGAGCTTGAATTGGTTTGCATGGGAAACATACATTTTAGTGTGCTATGAGTTTTCATTGGTCTTTCTGACTTAAATTGGAATTTCGCTGAATATTGCCCACTTCATAAAATGAAAAGAATATTGTCATTCAGTGGTAATTTGTGGATGGAGAAAAAATGCTAAAGACAAGTAATCACACCATTACGAAATAAGCTAAGGTCTGTGAAAATGTTGAATAAACATATCTATATGACTTTTAAAATAAATGATGAACATCTCTCTTGACTGCTGAAACAACATTATCCCTCCATTATTTTTTTCCATAACTTTATTCCCGTGTCTAACCAGGAATAATTCAGCGCAGCTGAAATTCAGGAGCTGAAATGAAATGCAACTGGGATTAATCCCAGTAAAGTTACTTGCCTCATGCCAACCAATGACTTCAGTACAATGAGTCATTTTAATTGCATCATAAGTGTCCAAAACACCTTCTGTTTTACTGACCTCTTGGAAAAGTGAAGGCTTCTTGTTGGGATAAGTCCTTTTTATTTCTTTTCTTGCCATGGTGTTAGCATGTATTTCTGTGAAACATATAGAAGACTGTAAAGAACGGAATCATCAGACGACAAAATTAACAGTGGTGTTCAGAATAAAGCAAGATGACTGGCAAACATACAAACTTTTATGATTCCTTTTCAGTCAAAGTGGTCAAATGTACAGAAATGGCATTAAAATCTGAAAGAAAAACTAGTAATGTTTTGCATATTGCTGTATGAACATCTTCAGAAATAATAACTTGGCATTCTCACATTTGTTGAAGCAAAGAGAGAGTTCAGATCTGTATTTGCAACTGTATTATTTTTTCCTTAATTATTGCAGAGCTTTCATCTCTTGTATCATGATCTTCTTTACAGAGAAAAAAAAACAAACAATCCAATAATATAATCTGTGCAATTTCATGGCTCTAATTTCCTTTCTTGTGAAGTGGTCAAAAAGAATATGTTTATTCTATTTTGGTTACAGAGCTTTTTTGGCAAAAACTTAATTTTGGAATAATTTCCTTGACATTTGACTTAGCAGTGTAAAGGAGAATGAAGAAAGAGAAGGAGGAATTTCTACTTGGAATCTTTCCATTTGGTGCTACCATGTATCTGTGACAATCAGCAGCTATTCAAAGCCTCCCTCAGATGCAGGCAGTGAATAGTATTTTCATACTAATACATATTTTATTTTATTTTATTTTATTTTATTTTATTTTATTTATTACAAGGAATGCGGTTTGTTTTTGTGCAAGTTTGAGGTACCAGTTTGCAGTGGTTTTAAGAAATGTTATTTGTTATACAATCTAAAACTTTCCTAAACTGTACAGAAAGTAGGCTTTAGGAAATCAAAAGGTCACCTGTTCTGAAGAAGGTCATCTTTACAAGATCAGGACAAAAGACTTACTGGATTTCCTTCTCAGCAGAAGATAATGTTTCAGGAACCATCAGAGGGGAAAAAACATGCTTGACATATTGAAAATTAAAATTCCTGCAAAATATCTCTGCATCACATTAAATTCCACATTAGTCCAGCATAATTTGTGTGAGGTGTAGGCCCATGCACAGTTAAAAGAGATTTATACATCAGTGTTTTCTTTACTTGTCAGGAGAGTTGTTGAAAAAAAAGTACCCCATAATAGCAGGAAGTGGGAAGAAATTCAGCATGAGGTTGCATATAAACACTGTACGCTGAGACTGAAAGACTGTGGACCTGTTTTTTACCCATTAAAGTTAACTGGAGTAGTTCTGACCATGAGAATGAGTGCAATTCACATACAGATTTGGGCTCAGTGAACAAGTTTGCATAAAACAAGAGCAAACCTGAAACCTTGTGGAAAAAAAAAAAAAAAAAAGACCAAACCTTTAACTGAACCAAGCCTTTTCCTAAGGGTTGGAAAAATTTTGATTAATTGTTTAATTTTCACATTCCTCATCTTTTCCATTTTCAGTTGGGAGAAAAAGTGGACAAGAGAGTAGTTTGTGGTATTTTTACTGGCCTGACTGAAGTTGAAGAGGTATTAGAGGTAAATTCATGAGAAAGTTTGACCTTGCAAGATTTCTGATTAACTTCCAGAGCCAAGAGATTCAGATACATTTGGATAGACTTTGAATAAACATCCAGCCTTTTTCGTGCTTGTCTGAACCAAAGATCCAAATATTTTGATACTCCCCCCTCCCTCTCCTTGATGAACACACGTGTATATTGTGTGCACATTTGCATGTGTTGCTTGGAAGTCTTGGGAAAACACATGGACATTTAGGTTCTTGTCAGAGGAGTTTCTGGGCTGAAGTGCTAATTCATTACTGGAAATATAAACTGATATAAAACATAAGCGTTAAGTACTTCAGAAAGTACATTATGAAAAATATTTGAGCTATACACAGTCTTCAGGCTCATTAGGAAGTGAGAAAGGGATGGCATGGAAAAAATTAACTTGTCAACATAGCCATATATAATTTTCAAAGAGCACAATGTGAACACAAGATGTTGCACTGACCACTCAAATAAATCAGAAAGCTGTGAATTGTTTTAGAGATTTATTGATTTAATTACCGATCATAACACAAAGTGTTTGTTCTAAAGTAATCCTATAAAAAAGGGAAAAACATGATGTATTTATGCAGCTCTTGGACAGAAAAGCAGATCCTTTGAAACTGGTTATAGACTGCATGTGAATCACGCATTTACTATGCAAAGCTTTAAAAAAGTTTCTATAGAGTACAGCAGCGTCAGCATGGCATGTTAAATGATACAGAGATTCCAGTGAAGATCTTTTTGACCTCAGAATAGCTGAAGATTTCTCTATGATTTTAATCATCACTGAAACCTGAAGCAGCGAAGGAGCACAGTGATGAGGAAGATGATTTAGCATGGGAAAATCATTGATGTTTTTCAGCCCTGCACACAGATAGCACCTAAAAATAACCCTGCAAAACTTGTACTGAGATGGAGGGAGTCTGAAGAAAATTACCTGATGCTACTGTCTGAATATTTGACAGCATTTCAATATTTTAACCCCCTCTGATCAGAAAAACTCATAAGCACAAGCTGAAGTCTCCTGAGGCTACTCACATGCTAAGGTTTATGCATGTGCTTAAGTGCTGCCCTGGGGCAGGTCCGTGGGACTGTGGAAGCCAGTATATTGGAGCAGCACTGGGAAACAGGAGAAAAAAAAACACAGACGTGTGAGTATGGATAATGGGCAAAGAAGCAAATTGCCACAACATAGTGGAAGAGAAATCATTATGATTAAATTCACTGGCTTCTAATGGATCCCTCTGTTTAAGCCAGACTTGCCTCCTCAGGATGTGATACTGAAAAACCTTATCTGGGTTGTCCAAAGAACCCACAAAGCACATAAGAGGTCTTTTTGCCATAACAGCACAACATGGTTTACACATATATTTATACAATACTTGCTATCCAGAAATTGCAAAGGTTTTGTATTTCAGGGACTCGGTTCCTCCAGAATGGACGTAAGCTTGGATGGAATAAACTTCTGTGTGCTCCCTGTGAGCAGTCAGGGTACAAGGCCCAGTGAAATGTGAAATGCTAGGGTGACTGTAGATGCAAATGTTTTACACTAAAAAGTATAACCTGCTATAAGGGATGGGGAAAGACTTACCAATGCCACAACAATTCCTGTCTATTTGACTTTTGGTCCATGTTCTACACATAGGGCAATGACATTAAACATAAGTGGCTGTGATTTCTTAGAGGCAAAATTTAAATTTTTTTTGGCTGTCTGCTGGAAAAAATAACCTCTAAACTAAACCCCTGGCATTTAATTCAGTTCTGATTTTTATTGGTCCTTAAAGAATAAAATTTAGTAACATCTAAAATAGTGTAACGTACGTCTCCCTCAGAGCTGGAATAAACAGAAATTTTAATGATCTATAAAGTTTTATGAGTGACTGACCTTTAGTCAGCAGTGTTTCAGCAGGATTTCTGGAAACATCAAAAGAATAAAAAATCCAAATATAACACCATTCTACTTTGGTGGCTAAGAGTTAATAAAGTTAAAACCTCTTCCATACTCTGTCATTTAACTCCATATCATAACTCTTGTTACACTAAGGTTCATTGCCAAGAATTCATAGTAGTGGAAGAAGCAAATGAAAAATGGTCAGAAAGACCACAATTTTGTTAAGCAAAACAGTTCAGGTACAAGAGTTTGGCTGCTGTGAAAGAAGGGGAGGTGGCCAAAACTACTTGAGTATAACAGCCTCCCCATATTCTGCAATTATCCAACAATGAGTCTTGCCATTAATATCCATTAGGCCGTCTCAAAGTCCTGAGCTATTCAGTACTATAACCCCTCCCAGGGTGCATCAAGCCAACAGCCTAGAGAGGTTCCCAAGACCCAAGCAGGCAGAATAATAATGATAGCTGTGAGTAAACACCTTTGTTCAGTAAAATTAATCATTGCAAAGCTGGAGTCTGAGACCAGGTCATTACCTTACAGGCAAGTCCTGATTGTGACATCTGAGCAACCATAATGGAAAAGCCCCTATGCACAGAGCACAAAGAAGTTCTTTTATGACTTGTAACTAGGCCAAGGGAGCAAGACCTTATGAGTGACAAGCTGAGTTGGAACTGGCCACACAGCCATGAGGGAATAACCTCATGGCTATGGGATACTACCACTATCTGAGGGTGGCGTTCACTGAATGGCAGAAGAAATGAGGAGAGAAAGTGGATCACTTGGTGTGAGGCAGATAAAGAGACAAAATAATATGAGACTAATATAGCACTTGCCCTTTTCTGGGAAGAGATGCAGTTATATAAAATCATAGGATCACAGAACGGTTTGGGTTGGAAGGGACCTTAAAGACCACCCAGCTCCAACCCCCTGCCATGGGCAGGGACACCTCCCACCAGAGCAGGTTGCCCAAAGCCCCATCCAGCCTGGCCTTGAACACCTCCAGGGATGGGGCATCCACAGCTGCTCCGGGCAGCCTGTGCCAGTGCCTCACCACCCTCTGAGTGAAGAATTTCCTCCTTATATCTAATCTGAATCTACCCTCTTTTAGTTTAAAGACATTACTCCTTGTAAATATGGAAACCATTGCTTCACAGTTGGGCATAAGCAGCGCTGACAACCCACAGGCTCTTCTGCACGCATTACTAGGCTTGAGGCCACAAAGACATACCTGCAGATCTGTGGAGGAAGGGGTCATCTTGTGTCTATAAGCTACCTAAATTACTAATGATTTCCAAGAGAAGTTATGCATCTAAAAGTTAGGCACACAATTCCTTTTGTAGACCTGTCCCCCTATCCCTACAAAAATAGGTGATTTTAATATTCTCTTGTTATAATTCCAGAGAACGATTCCTTGCAGTCGATACTGCCATTTCTATATGCAATAAGGGTTTATAATTTCTATAAGCAATAAGGGTTTCTCTGTTCTGTGCGGATCAGAGGCAAGTAGCAAAGCATACAATTGCTTTCCATGTCAGTCACAGTGGGTGAACACAGTGGGAGTCAGATGAAAGGGTGAGGCAAGTGTAAAGTGAATTGGGCTTAGCAGGTATGCTAAAATCACAGGTTTGCATTGCCTTGGCCAGTGCAGGAGGGGAATTACAGAATTTATTTGTCTGTCCTCAGATGGAGAAGCCTGTAGGGGAACTGGGAGAGGTTAAATTAAAGATTCTCCATAGTAGTTTTCCTTATGCATAGGGGACAGGCAGATGAAAGCACAGAGGTGGCTTTCTTCTCAGGAAAAAATAGACGTGCTGATTGAGGAGGTTGTCTTTGTCAGATCACAGGCAGAAGCTGACAGTCTGATAGGCCAATATATTTGACAGGTTGGGTGAGGCTAAATGTGAAAGGTCTAAAAGGCAAAGATAAGATGCCTGTGTTTGAAAATGAGAAGCCACTGTAAGGACAGAAGGAGAGTGGTGATGCAGCCAAAGCAACTGGCCAGGAACGTGGTTCTAATCTCTGTGTTTTGAATGGAAGTGAAGGCAGCAGTATGGCTGGAGACCAGATTATTACAGACGAAGCGCAAAATGATGGGATCCTGCTACAAGCCTTAGCAGGCTGCTGAGAGAAAGGAATCTTGAATCTGTGAGCTATTATGTAGGAGGAAGCAAGTAGACTTGGATCACGCAGTGACTGAAAGAGGGAGTAGAGTCTAAAATGTTCCTTGATCATAGGCTGGGGGAAGTGAGAGGTTAAGGGGAGTGGAAAAATCAGGGAAGGTGGACAGAAAATTCTGTTTTATCCATTACTGGCTGTCAGAGATGTGGAAGTGGTAGAATAAGAATTACATTGAGAAAGAGGTAGTGAGAGAAATTTGTGAGTCTTTTGCAGAGATTAATTTTTAGGAGAAAGGCACCTATAGATGGGAGAGAGATAGAAGATATTTAAAGAACTCTTTCTGCCTCTCTGTCCCTCTTCTTCTGATGTCCAGGCAGCTGAAAAATCATGGGCATCACCAGTAGCAAATCTTCCTTGCTTTGCTTACTAAAAGAATCATTTTATCAATTTTGTTATGTTTATCACGCTTCTACAACTCGTTGTGCAGTGAGTGCAGAACCAGTCACCTCTGCTCCAGATGCTCCAGATGCTGATGGGGGATACTGCCAGTAGCGGACACAATAGTGCCTGTGAGTTTTATGAAACAGGAGAAGAGTTTCAGTGCAGTGACAAGAGTCATACCAAAATGTGACAATCTACTGGATGCACAATGAGAACAGTCTTCTGTGGGTTTGATATAAAAGTACTCTGGATATATAGCAAGACCTTGGGTATTATTAGAGCAGCTTTATGTGTCTTCTTTAATTTTCACGGTGACATAATCCTGTGCTTTTCTGTCTGGTGAGCAATGAGTTACCAGATTGACAGACAAGATAAGATTTGATGGGCACATCATTCATATCAAAACCACCAGCTTTGCAGCCAGGTTCAGCTTTTCTGAACCTCCTGAACCCCCTTCTGTAATTCTTGTTGATGGTCATGATGCCCTCTCTGCCAGCCTCAAGAGGAGAGGGGCAGTAAGGACTTCTGTGCATTTTTTCACTCTCTCCTTTAATCCCAGAGTAGTAGGCTCTGAGTTGGCCTTCAGATTTGCTCCAGGACCCATCTCCCAACAGGTTTTAAGTCTGTCAGACAGTATCAACAACATTCTCACAGATTTCTGCTGAGAAACAGAGGCCAAAAGCCAAGGAAATTATTTGAAGAGGTATTAGGAACTTCTTTTTCCTACTAAATTTCAAGCCAGTATCTAAACCCCAGGGTGATGGCTGAAGTGCTGAGAGTAATAAACAGAACATCTTACCGATCATTTTGGCTGAAGAGAGAAAGAAAAGCAGCAGGCATTTCTATACTTGAAATAATTATTAACAGTTTTTATTAGGAAGAGACCAAACTTGTTTAGCTTCTTTCATAATAAACATGTCTGGTGGGGTGGAGAGAAAGGAGGGAAAATCACATGTATTCTTTATACAGTCTGGTTGGATGGCTGGCAAGTGCACCTGTAGGGCATATGTGAATGTATAAACCCACACATGTTCACTTAAAAGGACACCGTCAGCTTGCTTCAGAGCTTTTGTTTGCTCTTTAATCTGCATTATTTTAATACCCTTCTTAGAAGCTTAAAAAACATTATTTATTTCCCTATTGATTTCCTTCTTCTCTTTCCCCTTGTCAAACCCTTTCTCTGCGTGTTTGTTTTGCTTTGTTTTGAGTGGAGATAAAATTAACACAGCTGGTCTCATTTAACAGCCCAAACAACTTCCACTTGCACCACGCGTTACCAGGCCAGTGCTAGCAAGGGTGAGAGTGTCGGG
Source organism: Cygnus olor (assembly GCF_009769625.2). Taxonomy (NCBI): domain Eukaryota; kingdom Metazoa; phylum Chordata; class Aves; order Anseriformes; family Anatidae; genus Cygnus; species Cygnus olor. The sequence continues at coordinate 38,937,019 of NC_049169.1, read as the reverse complement.
ACAGCGAGCAGTGGCACGCTGTGTGAGCACCAGTTAGTGCTGCTCTGCTTAGACTGACCTTTGATGGGACACCAAGGCAACGGGTGGTTGGGAGGACATCCCCCTGAATGTGAGGACAGGCACATTGCAGTGGTTCTCACTGCTGTCGTGAGCATTTCTGAGGCTTGCAGTGATGCAGAGCACCAGGAGGAGCCCTGGGGAGAGAGGCTGCCCGTCCTTGCCATCGCAGCAGGCACATCAGGAGAAGCAGCCTACTGGAAGGCACCCAGTCAAAGTCCCCTGCTCCCTGCCATCCACAAAAGTAGGGGAAAGAAGGGTGCAAGGAGGAGCTTGCCAGAAAAGCTATGATGGTGGGGAGCTGTTGTGAGTACTGAGCTTCTCAAGTAGATTGCACTGAGGAGAAAGAAAAGAGCAGAGAGGTGGGGAGAAGAGGAGGTTCGTGGTCAATCCACTGCGCTCTAGTTCTGCTGGGGGGCTTCAGCTGTCTTTGGAGGGCTGGCAGTGTTCACTGCTCCCCCACTGACTGCCTTTAGGATCTGCTCCAGAACAGATGAATTTTGACTCCTGTTTTTAAAGGTTTGTTCAAATGAGGAGGCCAGAGGGAAAGCAATAGATGTTCAACCATCAAATCATATTTCTGTCTTCAGCCTTGCAGGCTCCGTCAAAATCTAACAATTCTGAAGTTCCATGTAGAAAAAAGGATTTTGTGATATCATCAGAGTTTCGCTCAAAAGTAAGGGTAGTTGACTATCACTGAATGAAAGTGAGCAGGACTGACACTGGCAGGGTGCTGCTGTTACTTCTCCTTGATGGTGTGGTGGGACACGCTTACAGACGAACTCTAGGAAGCAGAAAGCAAAGGAAGGTCTCATTAAAAAAAGTACAGGGCTAAAACTTACAAAACAAGCTGTACAAAAGCCCCAGATCTGGTGTTTCATCTGTTTCAAGAATTCAGAGGATTTTTCTCCTTTTGGAACGTGACCCTTCAAAGGTTGCCACAAAGGAACTGAATCTGATCTCAGCAACAGCCACGGCTACAAAAGCAGTATGAAATACCAGGGTGAAAACAGAAATTCACACCCAGCCCATTACTGGATTAAATGTTTTAGGTTCTCGGACAGTGCTCAGCTATTCTCCAGTTCTTTGGCTATCCAAGACGCATAATACACCAGGGCCAAGCAATCACTGTAAATGGCCTAGGTGAAAAGACATCCTCACAGGGAGGTCAGGCTTCCCCACCTGTGCTAGTGGGATGCCATTGCAGGGCTTCCTTCTGCCACCTTCTGCCTCCTGGCAGTACTGCGGGCCGGGGAGCGAGCCCGGCAGTTCTCTGCTCGGCTGCAGGACCTTGGCTTTTGCCCAGCGGCAGAAGACCTGATTCAAGTCACACACTGGGAAATGACTGAAAATAACTTGTTTACAATAGTAATTAATATTTATTTAAGCTATGGAATAAAGTGCTTATATAGGCATGCCTGCCCAAACATCTGCTGTTGGAGCACACACATGAAGACAGAGAATAGTTGAAGAAAAAAAGAGACTATTTTCTCCCCAAGGGTTTTCCACTCTGATCTTGTCTTTCTAGCTGCATAACCCCTCCTGCTGAGGCTCTGCAGGAGCTTTGTCCACCCCAATGAGCTAAGCCACCCACTATCCCTGCCAAGACCTCTGCAGTTTGCATCCTTCGGGACAAGCAAGAAGCACACAGAGAAGGAAGCAAGAAATGATCGACTCCACGAGACCAGATGGATGTGCACTCCCCTGGGTGCTCAGGTGTTCTGCTTCCTCCTAACAAAAAAGGACTCAGCTACCATATAACTTTGCCATGCATACCTCAAGGGATTGTTGGTTTTCTGATGGGCCTGGCTTTGGTCGTCACTTTAATTTGCTCTGAGCGGTTAGAAGGAATACTGAAAACTGCCTTGTGCCTGGGGTTTAGATAGGGACTGTCTCCTTGGGTGTCTGTAGCACAGTTACATACAGAAATGGTTACTATCCCAGATCAGTTTGAATGGGGTAAAGACTGTGAGAGTCCCTCCTTTGTGTCCCTCTTTCAGACTCCCAGGGTTAAGGATAGCACCCATTCAAGAAGGGGGCATACTGTTAGATGGACACGTCCAAGGAGAACAGGGCTGCGTGTGTGGCAGCTAGCCCTATGTGCCTTCTGAAAGGTCTCCTGCTCTGCTGCTGCTGCTGAACCTCAGCCAAGCAGCCTTCTAGATGCCTGCCCCCACCCCACTACATGTGAGACCCTGCAGTTGCTGGGTTGGGCTATGAATATTTCAACGGACTTTGCAGATGTCAATGTGGCATTATGTCCTTCCAGCTGTGTGCATCCATCATGCTGCCAGCTATCTTGCAGCATCTAGGTTTGCCTTTGCATTTGGCTACATTTATTTCCATATTAGTTTGTAAGTAACATTTTCAGCTTTTGAGAAAACTCCAGCTACAAGCCATATATACGCATATATTCTGTGAGGCATTTACTGCTGGCATTTGAACAGCAAAAACAATGACAGCTACCATTTTTTGTTGCTGCTATTTGGGTCTAAGCTACAGTACTACATGAGAAGGTGGAAGGAGTTCAGCTACTTTCCACTTTTCACAAGAAGTTAGTTTATAGTTGCTCATATGTTTTTCTTCATCTCATTTTGGCCTTGGATGCGTCTCTCTCTTGTCTCTATTTACAAATGTTGTCCCAGAAGTATAAGGTTAAAACAGTGGTCACCCCATCCACCTCTGTCTTGGACTTACGGACATAGAAGTCCCTTTCCTGCCAATTTCTATGAACAACTGCATCTAAAAGCTCATATGATGGCTTTGCTGGCAAAATGCTGTTTCTCATTTCCCTTCTTTTGTTACATTTTTGTCCCTGCACAAAATAATTAATACTTTCTGTTCTGCTTTCTCTTACCTTCCACTCATCTTTATTTCATTTCTGACATTGTAAATTTGTTTTGGAATAGAAAGGCCTTTCTCTTAGCTCTTTCCAGCAACTCTGTGTGTTACATTTTATGAATGATTGTGACTTTTACAGAGCACTGCCTATTCATGTGTGCAATTTTGCAGTGGTAAGGTTTTCAATAAAATTCCTCTTACCACGGAAGTTTAGTTAAGTAAAAAATTGACTTTTTTTCTCTAGTTCTGCTTGGGGTTACTTTTATGTGTTGTTAAGCATGTCTAATTAAAATTGGCACAATCATTTTGCCATAAAAGTGGAGACAATACCAGCTAAGTAATCCTTGCCTAAGATCTCAAAATACAGAGAATGTTTCTTGCGGTTGTACTGTAATTTTTCTTAACGGAAAACAACTTAGTCCACCAAATCTTTTTGGATGTTCTTAACCTGTAAGGTTTGTTTCCTTGGTCCTGAATACAAATATTTACTACATCAATTATTTGCTATTTTTGTGTGGTTAGGGGAGATCTGTGTGCAGTCTGGAGCAAGAAGCAAGGCTCAATGTGCCTAGCTGCAGAGGGCAATGAACCTTTCCAGGCAAAACATAGGGTACAGAGCTGGTCAGTGGGGGCTCAGCAGGGCTCCAGAAGAGCACAGGTGCAGGAGACTTTCTGGGGCGAAAGTCTGAAGTAATGTAAAGATTGCTGCCAGCAGTAGAGAGTTGTTAATTACATCTTTCAAGGAGTAAGAAGTACAGAGATCTGGATAACCAACAGATGAAAAGCCACCAAGAAGTGAGTTAAAAACTGGTGGAGCTATAAAGCATTGTGATAAACCTATTTAATTTATAATATCTTGGACAATATTAACTTACTAAAACTTGCTAAAATGTTCTGTATCAGTTGTACCCTAGTAAAGAATCTGGGAACATGCTAAGAAAAAGAGGGAGAGTTTTGTGGTGTTTTATTAGCCACCGTGTTCCTTTTCCTTGCTGTTTCTTCCACAGCTGTGTGCATTACAGTACATGCTGTATTTTTTGCTTAATCAGTAAGGTACCAGTCACTGCAAGTTACACATCATCACACACAGGCTCTTATCATCTCTCAAGGTGTGTTTGTAGATAATGTGTAATGTAAATGTGGGTGAAATCTCCATCATTACATGAGCTCTACATGCCAGTAATTGTTATCAATGAAAATTATTTATTAACAGAACAAGGGAGGGGAGAGGCTGGGTGCAGTTTCAAAGGCAGGTTTCCAGTGCTGAACCTTTGTTACATGACTCACAAGCTGAGGGGTCTGAATGTGTATCTAAGGGTGTGCTTTGTTGCCTCAACTATGAGATTATTCAGAAGCATTTTAATTCACCTCTCTCTGGTCTCTCTTGCTAACAGTTTCCTCAGCAGAACTGCCCATGTTTAGCCCCTGTCCTCCTTGATCTCTCCTGCCTTAAGCAGCTTGCATTATTCTTCCTTCCCCCAGTGTCCCTGGTAGTTTCTTAGTCATTGATTCTCTGCCTTGTTTCTGTTTTCCTGTTCTGTTCCCCGCTCCGGACGCAGGAGCAGAGCATCTGGCTTGGAGTGGTGTCAGGGCTGCAAACACCAGCGTGGAGCACTGCAGTGCTCCTGCAGCCAGGGTCGCTCTTGCTTGGCCATGCCCCAAAAGGCTTTCTATAACCCCAGCTGGTGCCAGAGCAGTTATGCCACTTTGGTGAAAGAAGATGATTCCTCCATGCACAGAGGACACCCTTGTTGCTATTTAGCTACTTTTAAGTTTTCTCATGAAAGCTGCAATAGCGCCCAAGCAAGCCTAATGTGGTTAAGTATTCAGCCCAATGATCTCACATCCTCCACACCAGTTGAAGACTCATAAACACATTTTATGTCTGTATCGGTATGCTGTCATAATTTGGGAGACACATTGCCTGGGAACATAATTGTTGGATATGAAAGCTTAGTTAGATGCTGGGAGATCTCAGCCAGATGTAACATTCCAGTAATCAAAATTAAGTTATTGCAGGAACAAATAGAAAGTAGTGAAAGGTTAACTTTATATAGCTGTTGTTTCTTTTTCTTAAAACCATAATTCATTTTTGTCTTCAAAAGCAGGGACTAGGAGAAGACAATGATGTCTGTTGTGGCAGGAGAAGAAGAAATCCAAGGAATTGTAGAGTCAGTAGAACTAGCTGGGGAAGAAATTTCATATAAAGCATTAAATTATAAAGCATATCTGATTAGAGCTGTACAAGTATAAAGCATGACCTTCCAGAGCTCCAAGAAATGGGGATAAGTGAATTGTAGTATCAATTGGTGGAGAAGTACACAGATGGATGTAGAAGATATGGTAGAGAACAGGCTTCACAGAAAACTCAGAATTTGCAGATGCCTACTGCATAAGTCGATTTCAAGGTTGTTCTAGATAAGCTGACCTAGGGAAGTATGTCTATAAGAAAAAATGTAAAGGAACAGAGAGTCAACTGAAAGACACAAGTAATTAAGGGATGAGTTTGTGCTGTGACATGAAAAACAGGAATGGAGAGAAGGTGGGAAAGAAGGAATTTGGTGAAGAATAGCCAGCTTCAGAAAAGACAGGAGGAAGAATAGAGTGGCAACCACTGTCTGGGGAAGAAGAGAAAAAAAATACACATGGAAAAAAAAGACTAGTCAGGATAATATGGATATTAAAGAGTGAAGTTCAAAACCAGCATCTGGAAGTGATCAGTCTATATATCTGGGACTTCTGTTTACGAAGGTCTGTTGTTTTGAATGGCTCTATAGTAGTGAAATATTTGCTGTCTGACTGAAAAAAGGGTGTGAGTGGAGGACTCAGTGGGGGTCAAATAATCTTGGCAGGTATAAAGGAGATCCACCCACCTCTCTGGTAAGATCCTAGCTGGAACAGATTGAAAGTCAGTTTGCTGAGCAAAGGCAAATACTTAATGGTGAAAACTCAGGGATCTTCTCTTTCTGTCACATATTCTACAACCAGTTTAAAGCAGTGTGCGTAAACACTTAGGGTAGTTGAATCCCACAATTAATCCATGGGTAGTGTATTGTAGCGAGTAACCTAATACAGAGCTAGTCTTATTTTCCTAATAGGCATCTGGATCCTGCTTTCTTATCTCTTCAAGGGCCTAGCTTCAAGATGAATGGATAATGTTTGCACACCCTACCTTCCTTCATACACTCCCTGTCCGCTGATGGTGGGGATTTTTCCCTCCATTCAAGGCTGAGATGTGGTTAGACAGTAGGTCTTCCACTTTTCAGAAAAGTACTTTAGCTAATAGGTAGAAAACTACCATCCTGAAAGAAGTGAAATATGCTTGATAAAACAACCACATCTGTAGACTGTGGAAATGCAATAGCTCTTCTCTATCATATCTCTGTAAAGCATGTAACAGGATGCCACATAGGGTGTTACCAGTTAAACTAGTGAAAATGGAGATCAATGAAAGTGGTCTATGTTGGGCAAGAAGCTGCTTACAATAAAGATGTTATCGGGTAGTGGTGTACAGGAGCAGAGCAGGAGCACCAAAGGAGCAGAGCTGGGACACGTTTCACTTGCGGTAGGAAAAATTGGGGACAGCACTGGTGACACAAAGGTTTGAGAGATGATCAGGGTATGAATGATCAAGATACAGAGAAAAACTGAATGGCCTGAGGACTAGTGGGATAGATTTCTGCAAAACAAAATGTCATGTATTTAACTTGGACAAGGACAAGAAAAAGGCTTCTGTTATAAACCAGAAACTAATCAGTTAAAATCAACAGAGGATGGAAACTTGGGCATATTATTTACCAGGATAAGTAAGTACTACCAGTGTGGTGTGATACAGCCCAGAAAGACAATATATGGACTTGAGGGCAATTACCTGTAGAAAGAAGAGTGGCTATTTTTCAAACATCATCTGGAACTCCATGTCCTACATGGGGCTCCAATATTCAAGAAGGGTGAAATCAAACAGGTGCACAGGAACATTGTGAGGTTCAACAGGGCAATGGCAAGCATCTTGTCTGGAGAAACTAGAAGAATATGGTATCTTTTTAGCAAAGCAGTCCTTCATTTCATAAAGATGTTACAGAAAGAAAATAACTATTTAAGCTAAAAGAGAGGGTTGTCAGAAAAGACAGAAATAAACTGCATAAATGTAAACCGCCCATGTGCAAATTCAGACTGGAAGTTTGAAGAACTTTTCTAACCAGTATTGTGAGGGGAGCAGAGGAAGTAAAAACCCAAACTGCTGAAATGGAAGTTGATAAAAAAAGATATAATGTGATGTCTGCGATAACAAGAGACTAGTTCCTGTGACTCAGGAGGACTTGTTGAACTCACGAGCCAGTTTCTTAAATTAGATACATTTTTATAGTTCAACATAATCAGCATACCTATGGCAGTGAATTACTGTCTATCTAAATGAGACTGGATTCATGTGTTCAGGTGAGGAAAGAGCATTAAGATCATCAATTCCGAATTCTAATGCAATGCAGCCCATAGAAACCCACTCACTCATTTTTGCTTCAGGCCCAAGCTTCTCTTTGATCTCTACCACATCTTTTCAGAAAGGTATCCAGATTTAATTTAAAAGCTTGAAGTGAAGTAGAATCCACCACACTGAACTGCAACATCTATTGAAACTGCGGTGCAGATGGGGTTTGAGAGAATAGCTTTTGACCTGTGTGATTTTTTTTTTTTTATTTTTTATTTTTGCCATTGTTGACAGGCTTTATGAGGAAATACATCAGACAGATCATTGTGGAAGATATTAAACTTCCTACATCTATTCTGATCTGATGAATTCCTTTTCAATAGCCTCAGGAGGGTTTAGTAGCCCATGGTACATTTTTTCTGCTGTTGAGTTCAACTTTGAAATCAGTGAAGTGATTTCAATTTACAGCAGGAGAGAATTTGATCCTTTATGAGTATGATTAATGGACTTTCTGGGATGAGCAAATATTTTCTAAGTAATCCAACAGGTTGGAAAACAGCTATATATTTTACATCTGGGTAGAACCAGCAGACTTTATCTTATGGCATACTGCTAGTGTAGTATTTCCCTTAATATTAGCTTCCTAAATCTGGTTCATACTCTAAGCTAATGCTTTAAGTTCTGTCTGTACTTAGAAAAGAGAGATAAAAACTTGCCAATGATAAGTCACCTCACATGTTTTATATATTTGGGATGAATCTCCTTCTGGTTAGAAAAATAAATCAAATTACAGACCTATCTTTCAGGTGGCTGAAATTAAGTGAAAGGAATCCAGTATATCAAATCTGGAAAAGAAATAGCCTCTTTATAGAGAATCCTAAGAGGCTCTCATGGAATAAATTTGGAGTAGTGGACTAATAAGACAAGATAAAACAAAATTGCAGTACTTATGCAAACATGGATCTGATTTCTGTGTGATATGGAAAAAGGACAGGAGAGGAAACCATTCAGATCTGGGAATAAATTTAAGACTCCTTAGAAAGAGCTACGAACCTTAAAAATCTAGTACGGACATGAACATAAGCATAACTTGATAGTCATTAGATTTATTCTTCTCTTGCAACATGTCTGTTTGGCTGCAGTATTTCATTGACATTCCTTCCAGAGACCACAGGCACCCTGAAGCACAGTCCCGTGCAACCAGCAGTGTGCATCCAGGAGGATGCTCCCATTATATATGACATCTTTTGACAAGGAGCTTACTGCTTGCAGCACTGTGGTTATTTCTTATTTCTAGTACCCAAAGATTCTTTAAAGTGCAGTGGTGCCAGACTTTGAACTAAATCTCTGACTAATTAAAAACCTTGTCCAAAGGACTCCTTTTATGCATAGGCAGCATATACCTTTTAAAAAGATAGCTTGAATATGTTTAATCTGTAGTGTGGCACATGAGAATAAAGACGGTGTGTCCAAACTCTGCTCTTAAGCTTCAGCAATCAGCACAGCCATCTGGAGGTCAAGTATTTTTAGTGGTCTGACTTGGATTAGAGTATGAACCTCATGCGCATGAATCATCACAAGGATTAATGAAGTGTATAAAGTGTGTGTGCTTGCTAATCTCATCTATGGGTACGACAAAGGAAGAAATATGTCATTTTGAGATGGCAAATGGTTTAACAAAGAAAAGACACAAAGCCTAACCATATGCTGATGAGGATCCTACAGCTTATGCCTTTTATTATCTTAACAGTTAAGAACTACAGCAATTGTGCTCAAAGGAGGCATGGCATGAAAATGATCATGTTTCACTTTTATCTGTGGTTTTCACTCTTCTTCCTTTTGGCATTCCTACCTCTGTTTTTATCAATTATATAGGGTCTATTTTAAATTAAAACTAGAGATTTATCATTTGCATTGATTTTAATTCACACTTCCTGAAAGTTCTTGTGGCTTGTCCCATGGATATAAACATGGTTGCTCAAGACTTGGCTTTGGCTTGACCAAATACTTCCTCAGGGGCAAGTATTTGTCATAGCAACTCTGATAACAAAATAAGAAGTTTCCTAATTTAAATTTGGCCTAAGTTGCTACATCAGTTTTTTTAACTAGAAGGTTAACGGGGGCCTCTGCCATTCTAGCTATTCATGCAGGCCAGATACTCTGAGGCTCAGCAGTTCAATAAATATTATCTTCCTTGGCCCTTCAGAGCAGATTTTCAAAGTTTCAGAGTCAGCTCTAAGAACAACTGTGTGCAGAGCTTTGGATTCCTTCATGGACAGAGGCAATCAGAGACTTCCTCAAACGCTCATCCCTTCTGGTCTTGCACTGTTTGACCCAGAATGAGTCAAGGGGATCAGTGAGCAAGTGAGGAAGCACATCAGGGTCTCAGAAAGGCTGGGGTGGTCTCTCAGAACTTCTGCAGATACAAAAGCCCCTGGTTTGTTCCAGTACGTGTCTTGTTTCTTTCTTTCTCAGTAAAGGAGTGTTTTGGACACTTCTTGTAGCATTAAATAAGAGAATAATCTTTTTGCAACAGCCAACATTTATCTACTGCTGTGATATTGTAACTTCATGTTCTTGTCTGTTCGAAAGGAGGTAATCCCAGCTGAAAAAAGGGAACTATTTTTACAGTAGTGGTTAACATTTGGAACTTAGTGCTGGATGGTACCGGGATTCCTCTGAAAGCAGCTCAGCACTCTCAGCTCTGATTACAGTCTTGGGAGGCCAGCAGTCCCTCAGCATGGGCTTCTTGGCTTTTCCGAGGACTGGGCTCTTTACAACATCTTTCTTCAATGGCTTCAGTAGGAAATTAGTTTTTGGTACAAATGTGAATTGCACATGTGCGAGTTACAAATCTGGATCATTGCCAGTAGGTAGAGTCGCTAACTCTGCTATTTGGTAGTTACTATAGAGTTTTCAGTAATACTCTTCAGTTCTCTTCCTGTCCTTTCAGTTACAGAAAAAAAAAAAAAAAAAAGGAAAGAAAAGAAAAGAGACTTTTATGTATATAGGGGATAAATGAATAGCACTTGTGGGACAAAGATGAGTGGGAATGAAAATATGAGGGTTTTCTTTGCAAATGTTTATAGTCTGCAAATGATAGAATTTTCATATTCAAGCTTTGTAAAAAACAGCACTCGGGCAGAAATGAAAGGATTGTGTATGGGGGGGATTAAACTAAAAAAGCAAAGCAACAATCTGAAGCAGAAGAGACTCCAGTGTCCACAGAGCACTGCAGACCAGCAAAGTTTAATGTCAGTAGGATTGTGAAGGTCAGTGAGCAGATGAGGGTTGATGGAAATGCCTCTCCAGACTGTAAAAAGACTACACACATCTGGTAGAATAGTCCCAGAGGGTCTCTGAGTCTCAGTGGGATGTGAAGCCTGTAGCTCACTTGTTGTGTAGTGTTATTTTGATAGCATTACTCTGTCTACAGCAACCATAGAAAAATAAAGAAGCTCCCATTCAACTTTCAGAGCATGGATATTTTACCCAAAATGAGACTTAAGGAATTAATAATGTTGAAAGCTAACGCTTGCTTACTTACATTTGTTTTTTAATTTTTGTATGTGTTTACTTACTTTGCCAAACAGAGGTACGCCTCAGTGAAAGTGGGGATTGAGTGTCATATTATCCTGGAATAGAGGAAATACACTTGTCAAAATAAAATATCAAATCTGCATTTTTGGAGCAAAATTTCATGACAGATGTTATGTACTTCCTATGTACTAATTCTAAACATAACTGGTGACCACATGGTCTGCCTGCCCATATTATGTAGAGTCTTCATGTAAGACATTTAGAAACTTCAAAATGATTTTAAGCATATTTACAGTTGTAACACTTGCAGGACAAAGATGAGTATATAGTATTGTTATAGCATTTATATAGTATCACTGTATTTGCATAACTAATGTCTATAAGATAACAAGAGAATAAGGTAGTTTTTATTTTCTAACCTATCAGTATCTGGTTTTTGGATCACAAAACAGCTGTATACTTGTCTGGCCCTCATATCATTTGGGACTATGACTCTTCCCATCCACAACAGCAGGGAAAATTCAGAGAGGCAGTGTCACATTTTTCTGGCAGGTTTATTCCTTTTCCCTTGTAAAGATCAGGGCAGGGGGAAAGGTTAGACATATAGTTTCTAATCTGTACTGACAGTGACTTGCCTTATAAACAACTTCTGATTTACATGAGCATAAACAAAATCAGAATCAAGTTCCTGGTGTTTAGACCTGAATATAAAATATGCATGTCCTTTTCCAGGAGAAACATTCATGGATGCACTCCCCCGCCCTGCTAGAAAAAGAAGGTGATACCCTAAAGATGCATCTGAAGCCTTTTGATTCTTCTTTGGCAAAGGCTGCTCTCTCTATTTTTAAGGCATCTTTCTTCACAGCGATCAGTACTTTATCGCACAGGTAGTTTCAAGATATGCTGAAAATGCCAGTGGTCAAAAATACCACTTCTTGCATTAGTGACAGCTCCCATATGTTGGGACCTGCCTATATAATACAAACCTTCAAAAATCATATTCAGTATAGGTTCCTTAGCAAGGATTTCTTTAACAAAGTTAAGTTTGATAATACACTTGCAGGCTAGATAGTGAAACCCTTACTGACACTGATTAGCATGTTAATCCATGATGAACTCATTTTGAAACCAACAGAATATTTAAAACCCAGTGACATTTAGCTGAAATAAATTCTGACCAGGCCCTGGGAAATAGGAAATCCCTGACATGAGCCTTACATAAAAGGACAGCTTAGTTCATGAAGTACGTAAACGAGCAAAAAGGATGTTTTTGCAGCCAAGAAAGCTAGTGGTGAATGAAAAGGTCTGGGGAGGAGGTGAGGTGGAAAGAGAAATGTGTGGGTTAGATAAGTGACTTTTTTTGTACTTACAGTCTTCTCTTATTTTAATATGAGCCAAATATCAATGAAAGCTTAAAAATATGCATTTCAGAGAGTTTTCAGATGAAAGACTTAGGAGAAAACTGGCAGAATAAGGGAAGAGGAGGCTGCATCCTTTGGGAGGAAAGCGGATCAGAGGCAGACCTGCTGCACGAGGTTTGTTTCTGGTGGAAGAGCTGTTGCTTTAGGGGAAGTGAGAGTGTTTGAGATACTAGACCCTGCTAAAGCAGGAACATATGAGCGATGCTGGCACCAGGCCACAGAGCGCCTGGATAGGAGTCCAGCACTGGAGCTTGCTGGGGATTTTCTGATGAAACTGTTTTGTCAGAACAGAAACCTTTTTGTGGAGACATATCCCCATTTAAACTCCCTCTCCTCGCCAGGGACAACATTTGCAATGCTAACATGAAAAGTCTGGTCAGAGGGAGGGAGTGATGCACCCTTGACCTCTTGGCCAACACACTCACATGGAGTCCTGGTCCAGAGAGCACCTTCTGGGGTGAGGGGTATTTTATCTCCACACCACCTTTAACCGGGCCACACGCAGAAGGGAGATCATCAGGTTAACCTAGCTACGTATTTCCCAGCCCAGAGCTGTGACCGGTATGGACCACAGCAGGATTTTCTTGCTCCTGAGTGTACAGACATGGGTTGGACATCCAGGTTTGCTTTGATGGTCAGGCTACTGCTTCTTCTGAGCTGTGCTGCTCAGCAACTCGTGTTGGGATGTATCATTTATATAAACAGTTCACAGTTTTATTGGCTGGAGTGCAAAGGAACATAGTCATCATGAAAAAAGAGGTTACGCTGTTAGTGACTACGAGCACTAACCACTTAAAAGTGAAAGGCAGAGCTCTAATAGGTGAGAAACCAGTTCCTACTGTGCCACTTACAGCAGCCCAGTTCACTCATATAGAGCTTTGGAAACCAAGGAGCTCCAGATCCTGCTCTGGGCAGCAACTTGCTTATCCTCACAGCAGCTCAGAGTGCAGTAATAGGAGGAGAAGAGTGGGGAGAAGAAAGCAACACTGTTTGGTACTGAAGGAGCACAGAGGACTGCTTTCCAGGTGGGTTCTAGCTTGCTCTAAACTGGAACTGGGGTAGTTGGGGGTATGTGCTGCTGAGCTGCTGTGGGTCTGGCCTGTTTTCATTTCTATTTTAGGATAACATAAATCATTCCCTAGCAGTTCCTAGTCATCTCCAGAAGCTGTGAAAACACCCTAGACAGCTGACTCAACCAGCCACATACACGCCTAACACTGGTTGAAAATATCCTCATATCTTTTTCTTTATCATGTGGTCAACTGTAGGATCAGTCTTGGTCTCAACCATAGTTATCTAACACGTCACAGATCAAAAAAAATAGTTGCAAAAAATGTATCTGCTTACAGTTTTGTCCATCACAAGTCAGCTACTAAAAATCATGAGAATGGTGTAAGATTCATATGATTAAGCACAATACTGTTCTCTTGTTTCTTCTAATTTTTCTTCAGCCTTTGGACTTTCCAGGCATATTTCTGTTTGTCTTTCCACCCTTACCCTTCATCTCAAGGCTGTTTTAAAATGAGGGTGAAGAATTGTACGTTTTTGACTCTGTGAGCTGAGTATAAACTCGCTGTCCAAGTCAGTGCTGCATATATTCCAACATTCTCCATAAATATGACCTGTTAAGGTGCTGTAGTATTTTGCTAAGAGTCAGACAAGACTATACTTCAGTTTTATAACTGAGGTATTGCTGGCTCTTAAGGTATTGCAGTAAGATCTCTTATTTGCTATAGCTGAACTCAAGATGTGAGGCGTAGAAGGCTGACTGCAACCTCAGTCAGACCCAGTATTGCAAATGCCTCCAAGGACAAAAACAGAAGCTCCAATTTTCCATTGTTTTGAATGTGATTGCCCTACTATTTGGACTGCAAAATTATTCTTTAGGCAGTGTTCCCTGATTAGAAATGCTGTCAAGACTGATGACGTGCAGCACCGTTTCACTTGGCGTGGGTGAGCAACGCATTGTGAAGGAATGGAAAGGAACTTTGCATCTCAGGGCAGCAGGCGAGGTTGCAAGAGATAAGTTATCCCTTCTGCTGAAGGACGGGTGCTGCAACAGCCTAAGATCAGACTCTGCACAGTCTCCATAGACTGTCCCTGCTGATTCAGGGGATCCAGAGATCAACTGATCTATTTCAGGCTGCAAGCTCCACGTTGCAATCAGTTCTCACCCACCTTTCCTGTTCTCTTCTGTCACCGTGATGAACAGTAATTCCAGCAGCAAACACACTTTTATATTCACTTTCCACATCCCACTGTTCAAATAACTTGCTGCTATCACATATAAACTGTTTCTTCAAGTCTGGACCTTACGGGATAACTGGCTGCATGGTGAATCTCCTGATACGGGCTTTGGTCACTTGGCCTGATCATGGAGGGGCACCTCACAAGAGAAGTGAAGGCTGTAGAAAAAGACGAAAAAGGCAGAATTTTTTAGGTTGGAGAGAAGGAGGAAAGACACATGGCAGAATGATATGCTCACATCTGCATATGCTTATGTCTATTATTTTTTAGAAGAAAATGGGCTTTCATACATAAACCCAGAGAGCTGTGAGGATGGTATTGCAGGAAAAGAAATGTGCAGAAGAGAGCTTGGAGAGGTAAAAGAGGCCTGGGGAAGCTGGTTTTGGGATGCTATGCCCAGGAAGAATGGCTCAAAGTGAGGAAGAGCTCGGAGGAGAAGGAGGATGAAAGCATTAGAATACAAGCTGTAGCTGCTTGGGAAGTCTCAAAGGGGAGGTGCCTTACTCTGGGTCCGTGACAGGTATACTGTCATTTTTTTCCACCAGAATATCCCTGTCGCTGCCTGCTCCCTTGCATGACGCAGAGGGCAAAGTCTGCACGTTGTCACAGCTCCCCCATGGTGGCGAGGAGCTCCAGGCGCTGCGTCAGAGGCTCCCACCCTGCGCTGCACCCAGGCTGTGCGCTGACAGTGCCACGAGGAGGGGCAGAAGGGACGGGGGCTCACAGCTGCTTTGCCTCCCAGCAGCTTGTGCCATGGGCTGTGAGGCCAGGATGGCATATCCAGTCATCTCAGCAGCTAGCGGAGAGGTAGCAGGAGCAGTTTTGCATATGCAGTCAAATACTGGTAAGGATTTACAGGCAACATTTCTCCTGCCTTTGCTGTCATTCACCCGTCTCTGCAAGTACCTGCATAAGCTTGCAGAACAGGCAACTCATCTTGTAGGCACAACTGCAAACGTGAACCATGCCACAGTCCCCCTTCTTCCCTTCTTCTCCAAGATGTATAGAAAAGCACCATGCTGCCAGGAAATAAGAAACAGTCACTCGTACAGAACATTTAACTTGAAAACTTGTCACTTGATGGGAACTGGTTGTATGACTTTAATCTTAGATGACATTTTTACTTCAAATACTATTAAATATAGATATGAAACATAGGAATTGTGGTAATTTCAGATACTGGGTTTCTATTCGGTAGCCACACTGGGAACCCACTAGGATATATATTTAATTTTGATATCATTTCCTATTTCCCATCTTAGGAAAGGAGCAACTACCAGGTCCTAAGAAGGTCTATTTTTGCTTTTTCCAAAGAGATCAGTAAATATGTAAAATGTAGATATTTTCTTCATAGTTTAGGAGGCACTGTGATCTTACCAAATCTTTCTTGTGGTTAATGTTCAGTAAACAGATTTGAAAAAAAAAAAAAGAAGGGAAGAAAAAGAATATCCTAACAGTTCTAGGAAATTACTTCAGCATCTACAGCCATAAGTATAAATTGTAATGAAAACAGGTTTCAGACCTAAATCGTGTCTGTTCTCCACTGTTTAAATTTCCTAGACTGAACCAGATTCTCTGCTGTGCTGGTCCTGCACCTCCTGATGGATGCTGAGGAGAAGCGACATGGGGGTCCCTGACCCGGGCAGCCTGGGTCCTCCAGTACCACACTGGGGGCCCCTCCGTGGCGGTGCTGGTGCTGGCCCCTGCCCTGCCCAAAATCCAAGGGTGCTGTGAAGTGATGCAGGGAGGTGGACAGCAAGTGGGCCGCTTGCAGACACCGAGTCTTTGCAGACCGGCTTTTTATGCAGGGCCAGTCTGTGGATGCTCGTCCTTGCCTCCTATAGCATTGCAACCCTTGCACCATTTATCTCCAAAATCTCTTCCAGAATGCCTGGGTTAAGTGTTTTGCAGAAAACAATGCTACAACTCAAGACTTCTTTAATGAGCACCTACTGTGCATGATGACTTAGAGCTGTGCAGTTTTGGGTACAAAACATTGTTCCTGAACTCTGCCTACAAAAACCTTGGTTTACTACAACTGCATGGTCTGGCTGCAGACTTACCTGTTCAAGTCCTGTGTCATCTGTGATTCTCTTATTACCTTTCATGGCCCTTTGCATACAATTTTATATGGCCCTTTAAACTCTTCTTGTGATTCATCTGTGACTATGGCATCTCTCCATAAAGACACCCACGTTTCTCAACTTACTTATTTGTTGAGTGCTTTAGATCTAAACCATACCACACAGTTGTTTCTCCCAATCCTTACAAAATCTGTATTTCATGAGTGCAATTATTTTTAGGAACATTCTCAAATTCAGAGTGGATGTGGATATTGCGAAATAAACTAGTCAGACAGCCGATCTCCTAGGGTTAGAAAAAAAGAGTATTACTCAAAAAGGAGCCCAGAAAGTTGAAGGCAGGTATAAAGTCAGTTCTTAAAAGTGGGAATGGTTGCATCTGTTTTAATAGAATTAGAGAAAGCAACTGAAGGGATTCCAACATCACACCTTCACTAAAAGTTGGGTTAGAGAGCAACCAAAGGAAACAGCTCTTAGTGTAGATTTTTTTTTTTCTCCTGTGGATCCTAAAAAATCCAAGCTCTAAGTCACATCTTTTTGTCACCATCTACAGGTGTGTTATATACTAACATTTTCCTTTATTTTTTTTTTCAAATACAGACAGCAGCATCAAAGAATGAGAACCAACAGTAAAAGGCTAAAAATTGGGCTTGGGCAAAGGGGTTTAATAAATCACATCTGTCCAGCAAGTCCTTAATCTCCCCTGTTTAAATCCTTTGTGCTCACCTGCAAAATAAAGCTTCTTTTTTATGATGAACCCAGGGGAACCTGTGTCTGACCCTCATCCCTCCAAGAACTAGTCTATTGGGCTTCTCCAGAAAACAGGCTGACAGAAAAGACAGAGCAATTATACATTTATACTCCCCTCACGATTTCTAGTTTGAGAAGCACAAAAGAAAACAAACAAGACATAAAACAAAACTAATGAAACAGGTTTATTGCCTTGCCTTCTGGGACAAATGGAGCTCCCGTTGCCAGGAGGCATCCTGAATCTCACACCAGAGCTGTGGTTGCTGTGCTGGGGCTCACAGCACTTTAGGAAACCTGCATGGCAGGCTGTTTTGTGCACCATGGTGCTCAGGTTCCTGGGGTGCTGGTTTGGTGAGGAAGAGATAAAAATAGACAGCAAGAGGGAGAAAATGGCTGCAGGTTCCTTACCCTTCTTCTGTGGGGATAAAACAAACTTACTCCTTTTTTTCTGTCTGAATGTCTGCAGTGGGACTCCAAACACCACTGAGTGAATTTTGGCAATGATCTGTGGACAATGAAAGAGTAAATCCTGTACCTTAAAAACATTAAGAAATGCATTAATTTCCATGTCATAAAGGAAGCACATCTGTAAAACTTCCCTTCCCCTTGAAACTATTGCTCTTGCTGCACCATCTATTTACTCACAGGGTGTAGGACGAGACTAACAGCACCATTAAAAAGCACACCTCACAAAGACGCAAGGAGAGTCTGGAGACTCAGTGATAACACCTGGTATTGCTTCCCCAGTGCTCTGGTTAATATTTACCTGTGCTAAACTGTTTAAATAACTGTAGATGCCTGGGTCACAATTTTTGCTTTTAGAAGCAGAGTGCAGTGTATTTGATGCGGTCTGAGACATTTCCTGAAGAAACAGGAACAGTCACTCTATTGAGGTCAAACCCTTAAGAAAGGTTCTTCTGCAATTTTCATTTTTGTCTCAGCTTCTTGAAAATGGCGGGTGTAAGCAGCTGCATGAAGTACTCCATGTTTGTCTTCAACTTCTTATTTTGGGTAAGTTGGTGTTTAAATTGTTATTAGTGACGCATGAAATGTGTTCAACATTATCCAAATGCTGTAGCTGAAGAAATTGTAAATAAAATAGAGCATAAATGGAACCAGAGTATGGTTCTAAATCAGGGAGAGGAGAATGTTTAATTTTTGCCCTTCCTTTGTATTTTTCTTACAAAAAAGCCTTCCCTCCACATTGAAAAGTAGAACAGATGGGTCTCCATCTCCCTGCCTGCAATGTGCCCCTTATGTCAAGGGAAATCACTCATTTCAGTCAGAAGATAACAGACTCTACATTATCTTAACGTGCATTGTTCTCTTGTGTTTTTTTGTATCCTGTTTGTATTCAAACTGCATAATCCTGAAAGTGTAATTGCAACAGAAGATGGGGAAATACACTTGTATTTTTAGCCTCCTAATTGATAAATCGTTTTCATATACTTCTTTGTGGTTCTTAGCTTTATGCTCAGTGTCATAATTAGTTTCTGATGGTTGACTGTACATTTTTGGAAAATGGTATGGGCTGGCAGCGCTGCCGAGATCTGTACTGAAACTATCAGCTTTCTCCAGCATACATAGGAAGGTGGTTCCTGCCCTATGCCCAGCACAGGACAGCAGGCAGCTTTCTGAGAGTAACTTGAACCCTGTTTGCCTATTTGTCACATCTCGGCTAGTTTGCAAGAGTTTCAGGTCCTGGAAGCTCTGAAAAGCTTTGAGTTAAAGATAATTTCTGTAATGGTTCAGCCTCACTGTCAGCTTTTCTACCATAATTTTGTCAAGTTCACCAGAGGTTCGCTGAAACCGGATGCAAAACTGCTAACCCCAGTATGTCTGTTGGCTTAAGGGACATATTCTGAGTGAAAAGGTGATAGAATTCAGAAAGGTTCACAAACAGTAGTCGTAGAAATTTTGTGGCTAGCCAAAGTGAGAAGAATTAGCAAAATTCTTTGATCTCTTGTGGACCTCACAAAGAAACTCCTAACAGGCCAGTAGCTGTCAGGACTGGCCCCCCACTTTTCTTCCTCCACCTCTACCAAGGCAGATTGAAAATATATGGCAGCCTAAGCCTCCAGGGACTGCATGGATTTCTGGGGAGAAGACCCAGGATGTGATCCTGGAGGAGTCCTGAGAGTTCAGGAAAAAAGCAGCATGGAACAAACTTCCCAAGACCGTGTTTTTGCAAAGGCAGGAAAATCTGCACTCTGTTCTGGGGAAGAAAATGCTGAGAGCATTTGCTGTGCATACGGCAGCCTGGATGAGACAGAGGAGGACACAAATGGAGTTATAATGACTTATTTTAAAGAAAGGGGCTTAGTACTACCAAGATGGGGAAGAAGAGGTGTGGTGCAACCAGCAGTACACGCAGGTGGAGTACAATGAATCTGAATTCTTTGAATAACACTCCCTTCTCTAATCCCTGGAAATCATTAAATTGCTGTGGTAAAGGACAGGGAGCAGTGGTGTCTTCACAGCTGCTGCTTCCACTCCCTGGTGCACAAGGCAGTTGGGCAGGTGGAAAGTTAAACTGATAGTGGGAAATGAAGGTGACTTTCATCTCAACTAGATAACAGCAACGGCTGAATGTTTATCTGGAGTCCTTTTGTTTTAACCCCTTTGCAATCTCTCTGGATTGCCCCCTTCTGAGGGCCTCAGGAACAGGCTTTTTAGTCTTCTTATGCCTTTTTCTTAGCAGCTCTTACAGTATATCCTTGAGTGTCTAAATTCTGGAATAGGCTAAGCCAGATCTGCAAAGTGGCTTTTACTTCGCTCTCCTTGGCCCCATGAGATGTGTGCCCTCAGGAATTCCCAGCCCTGGCATTGGGCTCTGGAGCACCCACAGAGCTTTGCATCTTCCAGTCTGGTGAAAGAAAGCTAAATTTTATTTTAAGGAAAACTAATAATTAGGATGGAGTACTGCAACAAGCATGCAGTGTTCTATTTTGACTCTTAGGGAACAGAACTTTTGATTTGTAATTTCAATGATTTTCTTTGTGTTTTCTTGTATACTTCGTATATGATGAAAATAAACAGAAACAAAACATTAAAATCTTACTGAAACGGAGCATTTGTATGAGTCTAAAGCAATTTTATTTTCTATATTTAAAACATATATACCATAGTGGAAACTTCAATTTAAAATGATATTCTTTGGTTTTTTGAATGGAGGAAATAAATATTGTAGTATCCCCATCTGATTGGTAAGTTCCTGTACATTCAGATTTACTTACTTCTACTACTGTGCTGTATTTTTTTGGGAGGTCCTATATAATGAATAAGTCAGTGGGCCAAATTCTGTTTGGGTTTGCAGCAATAGCTGCTTCAGTGGAACTTTTCACATTAGCAAGCCCACGTTGTCTGGTGCATAGCCACATGGTTCACACAGTGCTGCTGAACAAGACCCAAATACAGAGTCATATGATACCATCAGTTTCTAGGCAGATTCAGTGGGATTCAGATTATTTCAGTGGGGAGTTCTAGTTAAATTTGATAACATGATATAGCTGTCATCGATTGTACAACTTTCTTTTTCATGTGTAAAACGTACTTATAGGAGCTTTACTTAGAACAGAAAAATGTGTGGTACTCATGTCTGAGGGCTGGCTGTGTTCCATATTAAATAATCTGCTAAAGTCATTATGGTCTTTGATGATGAATATTATATGAAACCTTTTTGCAGGAAAGTATTTTTGAGGAAAAAAAATCTTAAACATGTAGAAATAACTCTTTTAATTTTAAAAGGTCCCAGTTTTCATGGGAAGCTCATAACCACAGTTTAGAGCCATTTCTGACTTAACCATTAAAGACATAAAGGAAGATAATTCTGAATCTGACTAGACTTAGGTCCTCAGTGATTTCTCTTTCCTACCAGTCCTCTCAAGTTGCTCACATAATTACATATGATCAACCTCTAAAATTACCTGTCTGCCATACCTGGTAATAAAGAGAAATTCTGTGTGAGAATCATCATAAACAAGGTAAGGAACACAGTGGCTGGAGCATAGTGGAACAGTACCTCAAAGATCAACAAAACTGGAGAACAACTGGTGATTAAGGAATATGTCTGGATCTGGGATTCATCCACCCTGACTTCAACATCTTAAAGCAAATCATTCTGGGCTTCTTTTTAAGTTGGTAGTGTCAATGGGTCATTTAACTCACCTGAGGATATGTGTCCCTGACAGGTCAGAGGAGCTAGACTTAAATGTTTATCTTTCATGTGCACAAGATGAACTAAAGTTGTCTTCTATAAAAATATAATGGAAATAATAACTACCACAATGTGCACTTTACAGGAGGAATATTCTAATAGCTCGAGATGGCCAAATATTGTTGCAACAAAGAAAGCAGGAAGATTTTATTTAGAACTTTTCCTAATAGTTTTACCATAGAGAATATTTCTAAAGATATATGTCCTGAAAAATTCTAGAAATAACAGTTGTACCAACATCCCTTATCAAATCTTTCATTTCCATTATACAGGAAACAGTGTTCTTTACAGTCATGTTATATACATACTATAGCAATTTATAGTCGTCTCTCATCTGACAGAATTTCTGTGTACTTACAACCACATGTATAAATCATCAAGGAAATGATGATTCCTCTGGGGAAGAAACATCAGGGCTTTGGTGCATAACTGAAGGTTTAACTACCCTTATGAAGTTTCCTGGATATGAATCAATATTCTGTGCTCTAGCAATTCATGTTGCTTTCATTTTGCCAAAGAAATTATTTCAGAATTTTGGCCAGCATCTGGTGCTATTTGGATGCTGAACTTTAATCTAAAATTGTTGATCTTTCTAAATAGTCTTTATTTTTTTCCCACAGGTGTGTGGTTCAGTTATTTTGGGAGTCTCTATATGGATACGTGTTAGCAAAGATGCTCAGGAGGTAAATGCATGCGATAATATCAGTCCCATGTAAAATGCAGAAGCTACTATATAGACTTTAATTTCCCAACTTAATTTCTGCAAATGTGTTCTGCTTTCACTGGGGTGGTTTGTGTGGGTAAAAATGGATGTATTTTATGACGTTTAAGATTAAACAAGATGGTGCGGGTAGTCAGATAAAGTGATCGATGTAAGCACAGACATGTAATGACAAGAAGTGTCTTCCAGTGTTACTAATCTAAGTTCTTGCAGATGCACGGTGATTTCTTTTTAAAATGTGGGTCTCTTTTTCCTCTGATGAAAACTAATGATGGTTTTGTTATTGATTTCAGTGCTAGAGAGAATAAAGAGGAGCCATGAGCCTCTTAGTTTTTTCAGTGTCCTTCCCCATTAGAATAGTATAGTCGTATATATTTCTAGAGTTACTTCTATGTATTTTTAGGAAATATTTTTACTTTTCTCACTACCTTCAATAACATAATAATTATTTTCTCTGTAACTTTGAAAGCGAACAAGATTTTTTCTCTTCTATTTTCAGTGACTCCCTAAAAATGTCTTACCCTTTTTCACTCATGGAATTATTTTTAAAGAACAACAGATCTTTACTCAGGATTTAAACATAATGCAAATAGCCTTCGTGGAGGGGAGAAGAAAAATCCCTGAGTTCCCCTCCTGGATTTTATCTGGGTTATTAAATTACTTCAGATTTTATGACTTTCCTTTTCTGCAAAGCTACAGAAAATACAATCTTGATGAGCCCTTGATCTTGCATAAATGCACCAGCGGATGGTCCTGTTGGTGCAGAGGCTCTTTGGCCTTGTGGGCCTTGCCAGCCTTTTGACAGCTGTGCTCCCAGTGGCACTGATATCTTAATTACAGCATGTTTTCCATTCACATAAAGAAATGAAGCTGATTCTACAATTCCTCTGGAAGGTGCTGTGCAATCTTTGTATGATGATGCTTTGTTATGCTAACAGGAAGAGCAATCTGACTCTGAGGTTTAGGCAGTGCATTTCTTTTGCTGAATTTGAACCACATAAATGTAAATGAATTTGAAAATTTAATTTGCATACTTTAGTTTCCAAAATGGATTTCTGGCTGTAGAGGTGAAAAAATGATCAAGTGTTACATAGAAGCATTTTTTTCCAGCTCTCAGATTGAGCCTTTAGGTTAGATTAAGCTGCAAAACTTCTGATCGCTCCTCTGCTTCTCTACCGCAATCCATCAGTAAAGAAAAATACTTTTTAATTCGGTATATCTGGAACTAAAAGGATGTTGGAAATAAGAAGATAGCTTTATATATTTCTTCTATTTGGCGGATGATGCTGTTGCCCTTAGCCAGTCCCAGATGTCTCATGTTTTGCAGTGGATGCACGTAAGAGAACTCAGTTCACAGTGACATTGTGATGTGTCATTATGGAGAGTTCTGCCATGTCCTGCTGTGGAAGAAGAAGAATGATGTGTTTCACTCCTCGATCAACATTTTACAGAAGCTAAAAATGCCATGCTTGCTAGATGACCATCTCTAGTATCATGGTTCAGATAGTGCAATGGAGCTTGGAAAACCATAACCATTATTATTCTTATTTTTGGAAAGCTTTCCTATTCAGAAAAGTACACTTAAGTGTGTCCCAAGCTGGCTTCCTGAAGTGACTCTTGTTACTCCACAAAAACTGTGAATTAAGAATTGGGACCAAAATTGAAAGTATTTTCTTGCTATTTTTGCCTCTATGCAGGCAAAGATCCCATTCAAATCCAATGTACGTTTTGCCTGAGTAGTAATTGAAGAGACCATAAGGATTTGGCTGTAGATGAACAAAGCTTTCTAAGAATAAATAGCAGGAGTTTCAGTCCTACTTTGAAGGGGAAAGAACAACATATTCCTAAAATTATACTTGTCTATATACCTTTGTAATTTCCATCAGAAGATAAACATGACAACTTCCAGACGTTTTTGCTAATCTTGGCACCAGCCACATTGGAAAATATTCTTTGAACATTTCTCTCTATTTTGGCCCTTGGCCTTAGTCCTTCTGTGGGAACTGAATAATTTGATATTTAATAATAATGAGGTATACGAACTGTTTAGTTGAATGTCCCACACATCAAAATATAGTCCTCATCTCTGATGGAATTATTAGAAATCATGCCCAAAAATAAAGAAAAAGAAAGCTGCTTTGGAAAAATATATCGTTCTCCATTATATCCAGCATCACTCAGAAACGTGTTCTCTTAGGAACAGCCACAGAGTACATTCATGGACTTCTAATGACAGACAGAGGTTTTGTTTCTTTAACATTTGGTTAATGTAAGAGAGATTTTGAGATAATTTTGCTACTTCTAGCAAAAAGCTAAGATTTATCAACTGAAAATGAACTGAAAGCTATTTTAAAGATGAGATTTTTATTTACTATGTAAAGTTGACTTTCATCCCGTGCAGAGACAAAGACTGTGAAGAGACACCACCAGGCTCTCCAACAAAAGGTTTAAGAAGGGATGTTAGCGGTTTGTTGATTCAAGGAACAGAATTTCTCCATGGTTGCACATCAGTATGTTTATCAGTTATTAAATAATTTTCCTGTTTTGGGAGATACAGATGTTTTTCAGGGGAGTTTCTTGCAGCTGCAAGATTTTTTTTTTCCTCTCTTTTCAGGAGTTGGGCATAGACAACAGCCTGTTTGCAGGGGTTGATCTGCTGATAGCTGTGGGCTCCATCATTATGGTCCTAGGGTTTCTGGGGTGCTGTGGTGCCATCAAGGAAAGCCGGTGCATGCTGCTCTTGGTAGGAAAAATAACATTTGTCTACCTTTAACAGACCACAGATACAACTGATGTATAAAGTCACTGGTAGTATCAGATGACGATACTGTTTTTATTTAATCAAATGCTTACTTATGAGCATGTGTTGTCATCACTTACCCCACACTTGAGCCCTTTCTGAACTGAAGTGTGAAAGAAATGATGGGTGGTCTCATCAAAGAGAAGACAGGGCCAAGAGAGCCCTGACCATGTCACTAACTTTTCCCCCACACATTCACTCCACCGGTCACCCCCCTCTATCTATCCCATTTCATCTCATAAATTCCCAGTTGCTCCCTCTGCTAGTCCTCCCAGAATGTCCTCCTTGTCCTCCTACCCAACATCTCTCACCTACAAACTGCCCATCATGCCACTGCTCCAGAGTGTGTCGTTTTGATGACTAGATGATACTAAGGCACACACTCTGTCTTGAACATCCCTTTTCTCACCCCCAAAGAAGGAAAAACTGGAACTGACTGGAACTTCAGTTTGTTCTATGAAGCACATGAAAGAATAGTATTCACTTTAAAGAAATGATAGCAACTTGGTAAAAATACGTTATAATTTTCTCTCCCTTTTGTTTCTTCCTAGTTTTTTATTGGACTGCTGCTGATCTTGATCCTTCAGGTCACAGGAGGTATTTTAGGAGCAGTATACAGATCTCAGGTACAGTATTATTCTGTATTGTCATTCAAGTCTTCCCAAAGATTTGTTTCTCCACTGAAAACTAATAAAATATTTGCACTTGCAGATTGAAACATCCCTTAACACAACTTTAATGGACAGTGTTAATTTATTGCAAAGCAATACAGAAAAAGCAAAACAATTTCAAGACACCTTCCAGAAGTTTCAGACAGAGGTAATTATGATGTAACAAAGGGTGGGGGTTGTTGCTATCTGTTCTATCTCTAGCATTTGTCTATGCTTCATTTTACGGCTACTCTGTCATAGATTTGAATTTCACTCCCTGGGGATGGGAGAGGGTCTGACTTAAGCACAAGCTAAAATGCTGCACAGGGGTTTCTGCTCCCTTGATACAGCATGGGGTTTCCATGATGATTTCTTTGTGCAAAAGAGAAGATTCTCTTCCTGAGAGAAATGGAGCAAAGACACAAAACATGCAAGTAGATCTACTGATGTGGATTTAATTGTGTCTGAAAAAGTCCCTTTCTCTATACATACAGAGGAAGACATTCTCAATGAATCTAAATAGGATTTTCTGAAAGTTTATTTGTAGAAGAAATAGCTTGGTAGCTGTCTAGATCTGTAAGTCTTAAACTCCATAAGTTTGCATCAGTGATTACAAATTCCTCGATGTGCTTGCAGAAATTATAAATTTCTTACAAGAATCAACACAACCAAAGCAAAGGTCCCCTTATTCTGTGATACGGTTGCAAGAGATTATCAATTCCTTCTTCGAGGCCATATGCTTATTACACTGGCAAGTAATACTGAAGAGCTCACAGGGTGTGCAGAGCATGCCTATAGGATTTAAAAGCCCCGTAATTGGTATTGGGCCTTAAAAAACTCTGCATGTCTTTGTATTTTCTCTTCATGGTTTTTATGTTTGCTTATTTTGTCATTCTAACAGACTGTGGTTCGCTAGAGACATTTGTGCATATGTCTGAGGAAGTATACTTCAAAGACTTGTAATTCTCTGTGGGGTGTGGTAGGATTTATGGATTCAAGTAGCTTTTAGGACCCAAGAAGTTAGGTTTGCGTCTTGGTCATAAATCTACTGCCATGAGACTGTTGTTTGATGCTTGGGTTATCAGTCTTCCACAGCTTTGGTTATGCTAGTGCAAGTTATGCATTTTCTAAAGTATATGTTTTGTTCTAGCCATGGTTACCTGAAAGGTGCAATTTGCCTCATCTATTTGGAGCAAGGTGTTGTTGCCTGGGTAGGCTGGAGTGCTGATTTTATTCCCCTATTCCAGACTCTATCTGGGCCCCCTCAGAGCTTCAGCCACATGAACTTATTTAAGAAGTATTTAAAGATTTAAAGGCTTCTGTCTCAAGTTGGGAATAAAATATAAAACAACGCTCTCTTTCTTCTTGAAAGCAGTGAAAAAGTTTTCAGTCTCCAAAGTCCAGATCATCTTCATTTACAGAAAGTGGCCTCTGCTTGAGTTTGGATTGGTGATGGCCAGTTCTTCTATTGCCTGAAATGCCCCAGCAGCATTTCTTGACCTCCAGAAAATTTTCCTTCCCCACTCAAGCTACCATGTTTCTATTTCCTCTCAGTAGGATATGGAAGATAGAGTTACTTGGCACCTACAGAAATTAGTCTTCGTTTAAAACAAATGAAATAGGGAATGCTTAGGTGTTGACACAATGCCAGACTTTTTTACAAGACTTTTATTGACGATATTTCTAAACAAAGGGTGATATAAAAATCTGCAAACTCTGATAATATCCACCATCCCTTTCTGTCCTCATCTGAGGTCATCCCTTCACAGGTCCTCACTGAATTATTACCTCAGAGCTGGATGGCTTCTGCTCCATAGGACGGCTCTAGTCCCCCTCCAGAGCAAAGCTGTCTTTGCATCTGGCTGGACACCTGGGGCCTAGGAGCCTGCCCCACCACTATGGGGACGGTTTCCCTTTACAAATGTCCCCCAAAATTGAGACTGACTGTTACATAAGTGCTTTGATGAGAAGGCTTCCTTCTCCTTCGTTGCAGCTTTGCCTTTTGAAGGGAAGGTGCTCCTTCAGTGTGTCCCAGCTGAGAACTGTCCAGTACCCTTTAGGCAAGAAGATTGGATAAGGAAAACTTCAGGAGTGTATTTCATTTAGAATATCATGTTACTATGAAATCATTAAATGCATATTTTACTGTGTAAGAGCAGGGAAAGAAATGCAATAAAAAAGAGTTTTGTTTTCTCTGTACTTATATCTATTCTGACTTCTCCCACCTGCAAGGTGCCAGAAGGTAGACATTTAGCACCACCCTGATTCTAGACATCACACAGAGAACAGATTTCACCTTTTACGGTGTGTGTCCCTGTCATGCTCCCAGTAGTACCTGTGCCTATACACTGGCACAGAGTGTCTGCTGCTGTTTTTAGGGTAGGCTTAAAGAATTCTTATATCTTTAAAGGCTGCCGGTGTGAAAGGAAAGAAAGTAAGAAGCAATATTTAGGTAGCTTAAATTACTTGCACTTTTACTTCATTCTACCTCCGGCTATGTCCTATGCTTCTGAGCCAACTTAATTCTCCTGATATAATAAACAGCTACCTGGAGGGATGATTGAAAGGTGAGCAAAATGAAAAAAAAAAAAAAAAACAAACATAATTACTCTATTAATTTTTAAATAGACCAGGATTGTTTTATTATGTCCCACAGCCTTTGCTTTTATACAAAATAACATGAACATTTCCAGCTGCTTTTTAAAAGAGGGAAGATGCAAACCCAAGTCTGCGCCCCTGAGCTTTAGTGACTTGAATAAATTGGAACCTGAAGTGAAACTGCACCTGGCTTAGGTTTCACAAACCCCAAATGAAGCCCTGGCCTCCTCAGTCCATTTCTAATTTAAAGGGCTAATCATCATTCAAGGTGGTTGTTTTTCTAGATTTCACAGTTTTATGTGCCTGAATTTTACTTTTTCAGCCTGGCTTTTCAAGATGTGATTTACTGTAGATGTTACTTACCACATGCAGGTATAAGCCACAGAAAGAAGACTTGATTTTGAAAACACACAATACCCAGCATTGCTCCATGCTGTATTCTGGCACTGACAATTACTAGCTTTACAGTATATTAATGGTTTTTGAGTGCTGCATATTGAAAATTGTCTTTTTTTTTTTTTTAATTTTACTTTTTTTACCTTGTGCACTCACAGTCTTATAACTTGTATTGAAATGTAAAGGGTATTTGAGACAGGTATCAATCTGGGAAAATTTCCACATGGGAAAGGATGAAAGGAAATTGTTGTTCCTCTTGGCTTGCCCTTGTTCACTCCCCTAACAGGAATTCACTGTTTTTTTCTTCATCTTCCTGTTTCCTCTTTTCTTGCAGAACAAGTGCTGTGGTTTGGTGAATGGGCTTGCAGACTGGGGAAGCAATGTTGATACAGCTATTAGTAGCTGTCAGTGTGAACCAAAGGACGAAGAAGCAAACCTCTGCGTCCGTTCTAACAACAGATATGTTTATAAAATGGTAAGAAAAATATAATGTCCCGACCTTCTTTCCAAAAACAGGTTTTAACACAGAGCTGTCTTTAGTTGCTGGCATAGTCAACAGTTCTGTCTCTTTCCAAAAAGACAAAGTTTTGCCTTCTCTTCATTAGCCAGCATTGCCCCCCCACCAACTGTGGTGAAATTACTGTGCATACATGAAATATGCGTCTGCTTCCTCCTCCTGGGATGTCTCTTGTAACTGTGCACTCCATTATCTCCCAGTCTGCATGGTAACTACAGGTGAAAACTGCCATTATGGCTTTGGGGTCAGAGTATGCCTCTGGGTCAGAGCAGCACATCAGCTACTCTGGCTCTCCCGTGGAAGATGAAGCTCCTGCCAGAGCTCATTTTGGTGGTAGACATGTTGACTCAGAGGCTTCCATAGGGCTAAGAGATAATGAAAAGCAAACTCATTAAATACAAGACCCTTGAGTTTTATAGTCCTTTACTAGAAGAAAAACACGCTCATTTTACAGGATCTACTGGTAAGGCACCTCATATGTGGTAGGCTTCCTGGAAGCATACTTAAAGTGTAATTTGCGACAACTCAGGACTTATGAAAAGCTTGTGGTAATTAATATAGTAGTAAGGCAAAAGTGCCTGGTGAATGGTTACAAAAAAGCATACTCAAAAAATGGTAGATGGGCAGCAGAAATCTCATTTATTTCACAATTTATCTGTTTTCTTATATGGAAATTTAACTCCATACATACCAAGAAAAATATGGAAAAAGTAGTAGAAAATTCAGACAAAATACCTGCATTTTTAGAATGCTAGTAGTATGATGTTTGCCAATCTGCATCTAGTACAAAGCAGATTTTAGCAAATATCCCAAACTGATTGTGTACTTTCCTAAATGCACAGCTTCTTAGCCAGGTCCTTTCTGAACACAAATTTCCTCCCCGCGTAGTCCCACAGAAGCAAATACTGTTTTAAAGCAAGGGAACAGTCTGGTTAAGTAAAGGATGCCAGAGCCCAATCTGGAAATAAGATGTATGCAGAGGCTTTTTTGGCCACATTTTTATGTCTTTTTGGCTGCAGGCAAACCCTCAAAGGACATATGAGAAACCATCAGTGAAATTACTGCAGGTGCAAGATATCGCTCACATGAATGCACAGATTTCATGGTGGTGTTAGATGCTAGTAGAGACATTCAACTTTTGTGATCCAGGAAAAATGGTTTGAAATTTAGTGCAGTTCTGAGTCAGCTTAAATGAGAGGTTTTTAGAAGGACTGGAAGGAAAAGACCCATGTGTTTATTGTGAGGGAGGAAATATGGTGAAGGCATATAACTACGCATTATATTTGGGGGGAATGAAGTTTTAGTGTTGGAAGAGTATTGTGGTTTGATGGATTTAAGCTGTACTTGGCTTTCGCTACAGTTTGCAAAAGGAATATTGTCAATGCCTGGAGAACATGTAGGCGTTATAAGAACAGATGTATGCACTTATTAAAAAGGAGAGTAGCTCTGCATAGAACTTCAGATGTGATCACTCACTTCCTCCCAGTCCCAGGCCAAGACCACCAATCATTTGTCAAAATTAATACTTAAGTATATAAGTTTTATATCCAAATATTGTTAGTTGAGACTGATTCTAATAATAGGCTTTGAGGTCTCAAACTCAAAGATCAGATTAGTGGGAAAATCAAGTTAAATTCATCTTCATATTTGTGAAGGCAAAGGCTAGATACCTGTCTTAGGGCCCAAGATACGTATAAATGTGTTCTTTGTGTCTGTTAGCAACAAACCAGAGTAAATTCAAATAGCCTTTCTTTTACATGGAGAGCAAGAGAGAAAATATTTTAGAGGATGTGTTTCTAACAAACTTAGGATAATCTTGCTTACCTATAATTATTCATTTTGTCTTGTTTTTCAGGTTTGTAAAGAAGCAATCATCAAATACCTTCAAGACCATATGCTCATAATTATGGGGATTGCATTTGGACTGGCAGTTATTGAGGTACCAGTATACACCATTAAAATATTTAGTGGCTGACAAGCCATACGTTCTACTTAAAAATACACTGGGAGTGGAATTAAAACACCTGCTTGCTCAATTAATAGACAAGGGAGAACCACCTCTAACCTTAGCTAAACTCTTACTGTTATTTCCTATCAACAGCATACAGCTGCCAAGCTGAGGAATTCAGGTGGGACCAGACCACCCTGTTGCCTATATAAGCATATCACATGGCACTTTTTCTGCAAAGATTTAACAGGTCTGGAACCAGGCTGGGACTTGACAGTGAGCCCAGTGGATGGAGGGGTGTGCAGACTCCCAGACCCAGACAAATAAGAGGCAGAGTAGCCATTCTTCTCCTCTTCTTAGCTTAAGGAAAAAGTTATATCGTTAAACTTTGTAGTCCCTAAACTGCATATTCTTATCATGGAGAGATTACGATTCAAAATCATTATTCAGAGGGACTAATTTAACCATCAAGATGGTGTCTGAATGTGCCTGAGTGCACAGCTGTGCTCCTCCATATACTCCGGTGTGTGAAAAAAGCAGAGCATGTGAGCTCTTTATTTTAATTGCTTCATCGTACACTGAAGACTATCACACAAAATTTTCTCCAAAGAGAGGAGAAAAAACAGTGAGGTGATCCAGCCAGCTACTTGATGAATGATAGGCTTTGATTAGGAGAAAATGACAAAGAAGCAGGGGATTTCATCATGTTGCTTTCTTTGGTCATTTTCATTCTTTTTACTATTCCTATGTGGTTTTCCTCCTCCCCTGCCCCCCTGCAGATGAATGTTTGAGGGAAAAGCAGAATGACGAAGATTGCTGTGCAGAGTTCAGTCTGTTATTCCTAACGAAAACTTCTTAACATCCTTGGCAGGGGACTGTTCCTCGTGGTATAAGAGTGGGCTAGAGCCCCAGCTCAGAAGTACACTTCCAGGAAAATAATTGTAAGCAGAGAACAGTTAGGCAGCTGCAGCACTGCGAGATGACAGGCCACTTCTTACTCATAGGCTTCACATTACATAAGGTGCTATACATGGGAGGTCAGGTCTCTTGCCTGTATGTAGAGTTCATGGGGAAAATCAGTGAAATATATCAATAATTAAAGGAAGGCCTTTGCAAATATAATAAAGTGTAAAATTTCATATCT
The DNA here is from genome assembly GCF_009769625.2 of Cygnus olor. Classification (NCBI taxonomy): domain Eukaryota; kingdom Metazoa; phylum Chordata; class Aves; order Anseriformes; family Anatidae; genus Cygnus; species Cygnus olor. Next base: position 38,904,666 of record NC_049169.1, on the reverse strand, counting down.
ATCCAGAAAGTAAGTTGTAAGTCATTTTGCTGTAGTTATTGTAGTTGTGTTCGTTGTAGCCTTTAGTTCATTGGCCATTATTCTTACCTTTTCTCCAGCTGGCATTTTCTGTGGCGGTTGCCTCTCTCAATCATAAAAATATTTGAAAACAAGATGAGTAAACAATATGAGGATAACAGCCTCAGCTGATACAAATTGTCAGCTGGCAATTTACACTTGTTAAAGATTTAGCCTTTCCAAAGATATTAACATATTGTCACATCTCAAGTAACTGCAAATCAAAAGCCACATGCTTAACTCTCTCTCTCTTCTGGAAAACTCCAGATAAAAAGGCCAGACAAGGAAAAGTACTCTTTCGTAGCCTTCCCCCTCTGCCTGCTCCATCATGCCACTTGTGGGCTGTAAATGGTTTCAGCTCAATTTGTTAGTGGAAATGACACTGAGAAAAGAAGGACCCAGTTTCACTTGGGCACAGGTGAAAATGCGGGCATGGTATATCAAGGAAGCCAAGTCAGCTTCTTCCAGCTGTGAGGCCATCTCCTTGCCTTACCTGTACCCACATGTTCTGTACACTCCGCAACATCTCTTCCTTAAATAAATGAAGCTTCCTTAAATAAATGAATTCATGGCTTCATAAATGTCCTTTGAATACTTTACACTTTTGGGTAACACCTTCACAGACTGGTTAATTTTAAATCCAGAAGGAAGCTTACTGACCTTCTGATCTTGCCAGCTGTCTGTAACAGGTTGTGGAATTTCACCCACTAGTTCCAACCACAGAAGGTGATCCTACCAAATTTTATATCTCAAGCAATAACTTCTTTTGTGGACTCAGAGTTTCTATCTCAATCTTATTACTGATGAATATAAAACATTTATTGCATGATCATTTGCTCATCAAAAAGGTGGGATATGTACATGTGTGTAAATGTACATCTGTAAACATATACACATATGCATATACAGATATACTTAAAGATGAGAAAGTGGCAGTCAAAAAGAAGAGAGATTTCGAAGAGAAACAACCCTTAGAATATGAAATGGATTCAGAAAGTTCTCCAAATTTCTTAGAAAATAAAAGATTGAATTTTTGACTGAGTTTCTTGAACTTTTGCTTCATTCACTGCTTCATTGCAGCTAAGAACTGCATTTTAAAATCCTAGAGTTACAGCGTTCCCCATCCACACAGGCAATCCATCTTTTAAACAAATGAAAGTTTTCCATCATATTTGCAATCTTACCTGTGGTACATACCGATTTCATTAAAATGGCAATATACTAAAGTCATGTTCTTTAAAGAATTACATTGGAAAAGATCTTCTGCATAGCAGATTTAGCCTGCTTGTAAGTCCAAGACATTTGCAAACAAAATGTTCCCACTGTGTATCAGTTGTATCTTGGGATTTCCAGGACTGCCAAGTAATACCAGAAATGTTTTTGTTTTCCAGATTCTTGGTTTGGGGTTTTCTATGAGCCTCTACTGCCAGATCCAGAGAAAATGAAACTGTGGAAGTGTCAGAACAATGTCAACGGCCAAATCAAAACCTTTGTAGATAGATGGATATTTGGTTTGGCACCTTCAGATAAATATACGCATGTCCCAGGCAGCTGTTCTGATGAAAACAGCACCTCCTGTGCACACAGATACTTCACAATTTGCAAAATGACCTCCTTATACTTTGTAGGATTTAATGATGTGAATGTGAATTTTATTTGCAATAAACGTCTTTGTTTGTGTTTCTGATGAGTTTATTTTGTCTGAAGATAACATTTAAGTCATGTTGAGGTTTGAGCTCGCCCTGCAGAGTGTCCACATGGCTGTCATGCCACTCGAAGCAGAGTCATCACAAACAGCCGCGTATGGTCTTGTGTGGGCTGGCTGCTCTGGGGAATCACATGCCTCAGGCAGCTTCGCTTGTGGGGCAGGGTTTTTTCATTACTAGTGGCATGGGTGAGTTTGACACTGGGTTTGATATATATGGTAAGGTCTCTGTTACTTGTGAAAGGCACAGGGACTAGCTTTCTTCCAACTAGAAAACCCTTTTTGGGGGTTCCCTTTAGGGAGATTTATTCTGGCAGCTGAAATAGTCACTTATGGATCCAAATGATGTTTAGATAGCATATGGAAGTTGGATTCAGTGGCATGTGTTCTGCAAATATGCATCAAGGATGAATATCAGGTGTTCAAGGTCAGGTTGGACAGGGCCTTGGACAACCTGACCTAGTGGGTGCCATCCCTGCCCATGGCAGCAGGGTTGGAACTAGATGACATTTAAGATCCCTTCCAAACCAAGCCATTCTATGATTCTATGAAATCCAAAACAATGAGAGACAGAACTAGCACAGAAATCCTGCCAGTGAGATTCACCCAGGGTGGCCAAGGCAAGCAGCAGATTGCAACAGGAGGCATGGCTGGTCACGCTATGACAGAAATATAAAACATGCCTGCCTTTAGATCCACCTGTGCTTGCAAGCATCAGGGCTCTGAGGCACCAGCAGCCCAGGGCCCAGGACCCCATATCACCCCTGGGGCTGTCAGACCCTGCCCCAGCAAGGCTGCAGCAGAGCCTGGCTCCAGCTCTCCCCAGCCCAGCCCAGTCGCAGGCTCCATGAAGCTGGGCCTACCTATGGGCCTGCATCCCATGTAAAGATGGGATTTTAGCAGATTTCCTTGAGTGGAGACCTTTACCCATGCCTGATACTGCCCAGACTGGGTTCAGGTACAACTCACCTGCAGCAAGTTTCTGTCCCAGCACACCCAACTTTCCCTCTATCACTAAGGCCAAGATGTGAGAGCTGTTTTCAGACATTTATGCCCCCCAGGAAGCTGTCTATCTACCAGGCAGTTCTGGCACTTGCTGCTGAACCTCAGAAACTGTGCCAGAAGAATTCAAACTTTGTTGGACCAGAGAAAAAGCATGACTCCGTAACCCAGCTCTACTCTCCTGGAAGGAGAAATTCTGGCTCCTGCTTCCTCCTTCTCCCCAGACTACTTTTTTTTCTGTGCATGTCCTACCCATAATTTGAAATCCTGGGAACTGAGCCTGAATCATACAGATCATGGGATGGTAGCTTGGATTATTACTACTGAAAAATTTTGGAGTAGAAGGGCAAAACAAAGAAAGAATTAATCTTCCTCATCCTTCCTACGAGGAGGAAAGCTCTCCTCTTTGAACACAAGACCATAGCGCCTGCCACAGAGAGGGTCTCAGAGCTGTGGATGCTTAATGGGTGGACATGAAGGGGAAATTACAGCTCACATTTGCTCCTAGAAGTAGTTAGTTTCAGTCTGCTGTAAACTGAGTGCTACTGCTATGGATTTGAGATAGGCATCAACACAAATTTCTTTGATTATAATCAAAGAAGAAAAATAAACAAATCCAGGATTTGAGACATCTCATTCTCAAGTAGACGTCCAAAGAGGTTAGATGAGTCACTTGCATTGCAGATGTGTAACATTGGAGTGAATGAATCCCACCCAACAAGACTGAACTCATTAAAAATAATAGAAGCAGTCAGTGGTCAGTCAGGAAAGTGTATTAATATAATATTCCATGAGGGTGCAATGACTATTCATTGATTCACTGACCTTTCTGCTCAGTCATATTCCAGCCTCTAGGAAATTAATCCTGTTTACGCTCTGGGCTGGTAGGATGAGATTCATCTTCTGTGCCGGAATGTCCTTCTCAGAGCCACAAGTCTATAGCAGAGATCCCAGCACCACTCCTTCATGGAGTCCTCTTGGTTTTCTTATCAGAGAACATACTGTGTTAGTAGCTGACTCTAAGTAACAATGGGCCGTTTTTCTAAACCCACAAGCACTTTTAATCATGTTGTCTGGAATCACTAAAATAGATTTTGACAATGAAACATGGACCAATAAAATCATTAGGGTTTTCATTTGTGGGGCATAAGAGTGATCTTTTTTCTTTCTTTCTTTTTCTTTTTCCTTTTCTTTTTCTTTTTCTTTTTCTTTTTCTTTTTCTTTTTCTTTTTCTTTTTCTTTTTCTTTTTCTTTTTCTTTTTCTTTTTCTTTTTCTTTTTCTTTTTCTTTTTCTTTTTCTTTTTCTTTTTTTTTTTTTTTTCTTTTTCTTTTTCTTTTTCTTTTTCTTTTTCTTTTTCTTTTTCTTTTTCTTTCTTTTTCTTTTTCTTTTCTTTTTTGTTTTCTTTCATTTTCTTTTTTCTTTCTTTTTCTTTTTCTTTTTCTTTTTCTTTTTCTTTTCCTTTTCCTTTTCCTTTCCTTTTTCTTTTTTTTTCTTTTCTTTTTTATTTTCTTTTCCTTTTTCTTTTTCTTTTTCTTTTTCTTTTTCTTTTTCTTTTTCTTTTTCTTTTTCTTTTTCTTTTTCTTTTTCTTTTTCTTTTTTCTTTTTCTTTTTTCTTTTCTTTTCTTTTTTTTTCCTTTTTCTTTTTTCTTTTTTCTTTTTCTTTTTCTTTTTCTTTTTCTTTTTCTTTTTCTTTTTCTTTTTCTTTTTCTTTTTCTTTTTCTTTTTCTTTTTCTTCTTTCTGTCTTTTATCCAAGGTTATGTTCCTCTCAATGTTACTCAATAAAATCAAGCATGCAGGGGAAAGATACATGGCCAAGACTTCAGCATTTTGGAACAGCAAAGGGAAAAAAAAACATATTATAATCTTAAATAGTATAAGAAAAGAATGGTAGGCAGAAAGACAATGCAACCCTATTTGTTTTTAAGGAAGCTGGATCCCAAATTAGAACCGTGTCTATTTAACACAAAATGGGGATTCAACATGTGAAGGCCAAACAGCTATTTAATGGCAAAGGATAAGACACTGCACCTGGGTCAAACTATCTCCAAGTAATTATTTTTTACATAATTTAAGAGATTTTAGGGGAATGTGTTGTTCTCAGAAGGGATTGTAAATGGGGAAAAAATACAGCATGAATAGAAAAAAGGAGTTATAGTTTATGGTAAAATGTGAGTCAGTAAAGCAATGTCAGGAATGCTATAAACAATGAAGGGAGTGTTAGTGAGTCCATTTCTGGAAACATAAAATGAAGAAAAAGAGGCAGATAAACAAAATAAATCTGATTTTGAAAAAGGACAGAAGAATGAAGCAAAACAGGGCAGGTTCACTTGAAACAAAGAAGAATAAAGATATTGAGATTATCAAGAACCAATGGTTTGTTGCACTTAACTCTGTGTTGGGGGAATTTGGCCCTGATCCACCTTTGTATCCTGGCTGTCACGTTGAAGGCCAGTTCAACCTGTTCTTCATGCAACATGAAATATTCCCCAAATTTGGCTGGCTGTCATAGCCCCTAAGAAGCCCGTGTCACCAGAGCAGAACTGGTAGTCAAAGGGTGATGCCAGAGACAGCTGCATGGCCCCCAGGGATACCTGGACAATTAGCCCAAGGAGCAGAAACCATTGGCTTTGCCTCTGGAAAGGACACGAGGGAACAGGAGATCTGGTCCAAGTATGTTTAGAAACATAATTAAATGAGGCAGCAGTCTTTATTTTATTTTATTTTATTTTATTTTATTTTATTTTATTTTATTATTTTAATTTAATTTTATTTTAATTTTATTTTATTTTAATTTTATTTTATTTTATTTTATTATTTTATTTTTAATTTAGATGGGGAATTATCAGTTTAAATTCTGAAATAGGATAGAAACCACAAAACTAAAAGCCAGTTCTTCTGCACTGCTCTAAGACCTGCCCTAACTGCCTAGCCAAAGGTTTTTTTGAGATGGGAGAACACAGCCTATCTAGGCTGATTTAGACTGGATTCAACCTTCTCCAGTTTAGAAGATATTTGACTTTGAGCTGTTTAGCTGGCCAGTTATAAAACAAATCCTTAATCCTTCTTTGGGGTCAGAACCAAAACCTACCCCTGTAAGAGTTAAGGCTGTGGAAGCCACCTGAACTCCACACCTCCAGAAGGGAAAGGAGCTGTGTGATCTGGGAAGTGTTACATTAGGACATTATTCAGGGACTAAACAGAGACTTGGATATCATCTGGCTTTAACCATGGCAATTTGATTATTCTTGATAATTATACATCAAGAGAACTGGCAGGTTTTGTCCCTGCCCCTGTCAATAGCAATACTCTCATCCTTTCACTGAAGTACTCTCTTTTTGTGCAGTGGTTTGGATTAAATTGCTTTTTGTTCTGTTCAAGTCTTTCTTTTTTCAACTGAAAGCTGACCCTTGGTGTATTTTGCAAAATGCTGAGCCTGCTCAGGTTTCTTGGGGAGGCAGAGGGGTGATGTCATTCACCACTTGATAGGATTGAATCCTTTATCTATCTGAACTTGGACACTGGGGAGGAATGGGAAAATCATGCCTATCCCTTTCTTTCTCAAATCCACTTACAAATTCTTTCTCCTTGTAGAGAATAACAAGTCTCCACAGCAATATCTCCTTACTACTAGATTTTATAAACTTTGCTGAAGCAGTCCAGAATTCTTTAAAAGACAGAAACAAGGGAAGTGGAAAAGGGATGAAAGAATAAAAGGCAAGAGAGGTCCTTGGGCAGTAAGAGAGATAAGAGATATCTAATAATCTTTCATCTTGGTCTGTAAGGAGATCAAATTCAGCGAGTATAATTCATCAGAGTATCTTCAGTTACTTCATCTACATTAACCTGTGCAAATTTTGAAAAGACAGTTAGGCCCATTTCTTTCATGAATATCAAACTAAGCTGTGGTAATGAACACACAAGGCCATGGACGAAACCGGTGAGAAAAGCAAGCACCGAATACAGACAAACCAAAGTGCTCTCTCAGACAGCTTCATAAAGCAGTCTCAAGGCATTTTAGCATACCAGTTACACACTGAAAAGTCTGTGATCTTGCTAATGTAAAGGGGTTAATTAGTAGAGTGGATTCCAGGGATTGTATTAAAAGGCCCAAAGTGTCAGTAGTTTCACATCTGGTATTAAATGAATGTAATGTGTTTCTAAGCTGTTTCAAACTGTGCTTTTGTGGTGCTTGGTATCTAAAAGATTTGTCAGATCAGCCAAACCCAAGTTGATATATGAATACTGACTATTTTGTTGCTATATTGCATTTTCTTGATAAAGTTTCTGCTGAACATATTACTTCACTGTAATACAAATGTTTCCTAAACTCCATTTCATTACGTTCATGAATTAAAGCAGCAGCTGCATTCTGAACCGTTAAACCTATCATTACTCAATGTGACATTAATTTCTTTATTATTACAGTTAATTCAGACCAGGAAAGATCTTCTGTAGATTTGATTCTACTTGGGATGAGAAAAGAATTGACTGCACTTACCATTGTCTCCATAAAAAATTAAATTAAAATAAAATAAAATAACATGTTTTTGAATGTCTTGTTTTTAATTCAAAAATGTTTGTCAAGCATATTTTTAACTAAGTCTTAATATCTGTATCATTGATTAGTAGCATATTAAGGGTAACAAATACTAGGAATTGGAGCCATGGAAATGAATGTTGACTGTTCATCAGGGCATCCATTTCTTATTTCTGTTCCCTGATTGGAGTAGTGTCTACTACTGTGAATACTGTTGAGATCCTCTGGCATAGGATTAAAATAGACTCTTTAAAGAAAAGCAGTGACTGAGGAGCGTGATTAATGAAGAGAATGAATATAGTAATGATGTGAATGGGGTTGGGAATGAATATACCAAAGAAATATACTGGCATGACATTACAGCAAAGGAAGTGAATTACAACCGCTTCTCCCATTGCAGTAGCAAAGAAATTGGGATCTCACTACCTTGATACCTAGGCTATTGCAGTTACATGTATATCTGAAGACAAGGAATCAGAGTGGGTGGGCAGTAAAGATCGTGTGGTAGCAAGGCTCAGAACATCAGAAAAGAGAGTGAATGAGAATGACATACCCAATTGCAACTGGGAGAGGAATTTAGGGAGCCAGAATATGAACGACGTGAATTAGTATGCAATCAGAGCAACAAGACAATGTTTACAACCCAGCCTGACAGGGAGCACGATGGACCACTGGAGCCTCTTGCAAACTGATCAAGACTGGACTGTTTGTCAGCACAAGTGAGAAATTACAGAATGCTGAACACAACAGAGTGTGCAGAACAGAGAAGGAAATGGGGGCTTGTTTTGTAGTGGTTAGATTCCAAATACGTCCTCTGCTCCAAGAGACATTCCAGATTCTGAAGGAGTTTGTCACATTAAGTACAGGAAATTGTCTGTCAGATATGGTTTTAGGTACTGTGATCGTGGTACAAAGGATCCAGATGTGCTATCTCTGACACACTTAATACCATGACATAAATGATTATGGTGAATTACCTTCTCCCCGTGATTTAATATTCTGCTCTCATTCTACACATGGACTCCTATGGTTACCTGGGGGACTTTTGGCTATCACCTTCTATTGTATTACTATCTCCCAGTCTTTCAGTCAGTGGAAAAAATGTTTTGAATTAATAGAATAAAGAAGCCATTCTGGAATACAACACATTTAAGTTGTTTAGACATAATTTTTTAAATACATAGACAAAGAAATGTACAAACCTTTCTGAGAAAAAAAAAAAAAAAAAAAGAATTGTTATGCATGCAGAAAATTGTGGACAAAGACTTCAAGAGCAGTTTTTCAGAGCTGAAATTGGCTCTTTTTCAAATATTCTCAAAAGACTGTTATTTATTTATTTATTTATTTTTTGGATGGCAGCAACCATAAATTCATGTTAATAATGCCAGTTGATTTTAATAATGTGTGTCTCTAACTGCAAAACTGCAATAACCACAATAATGCTATGTAAAAGGAACAACTGCCATGGATTTCATGCTGGTGTGGAGAATTCTGGGAGCAGGTGTAGTAGGTTTTATATCTTCCAAGAGGGACACTTGATGTATTTCTCGTCATATGGCAGCCATTCCTAAAGTTTGCAGCTATAGGTGGAATAGGTGGTATAAACATTCTGTGCTCACAAACCCATGGTTTGAATTTATGCATACTGTCTGACGGCTGTCACTTTCAGTTTTACTGGAATAGAAATTTATTAGAGGGACTGGTACTATGCAGTCAGAAACTAAAAATAAGGACAAAGAGATGAAACCAGAAATGAATACTGACACTTATTCAAGAATTGCAAGTGACCAGACTGAATAGAGAATATTTCACAGAGGAATGCAGTTTATGTAAAACTACATATTGTGCACTGTTACATCACAGGCATGCTTATGTCTCCAAATACAGAAAATACAGAAGTTCCCTGGTCTGTTTTGGACTTCAATGTATCTATTTATCAAATTAAGATTGGATAAATTAAGTGAGATTCAGTCACTTAATGTAACATTTAGTGCCTTTTGGACTGCTAAAGTATTCTGCCTGGGTTCCAGCTGCTGCACGATGAGGTCCTGTGTCTCCCTGTGGTCATTTGTGTGTCCTGCACAGATTTCTTCCTCACCTTAGCAGAGCTGAAATAAGACAACTTACTTTTAGGCATCTGATTCACTCTTTTGGTCCCTAGACCAAGAATTTGAGTTTGTCATCTTTTGACTACAGGTTACCTGGGTTATTGGAAGAGGCTGCTTAGAAAAATTAAAAGTCTAAAACAGTTTGTTTTGTGCTGACAGCACAATGATTATGTCAAAACTCTGTTATGAACTAGATATCCACATCATGTACTGTTAGGAATGATAATGGGGCTATGCTGGCTTCACACTATAATGGAAATAAGAGCCCAGTATATAGTCTATGGTCTGTAACAGTTGACCCAACTGTGAGACTGAGAAATAGACACAAATGCTCTTGTGGACCTTTTGGACATAGCAACTTCCTCAAATGAAGACGTCCAGGGATATCAGCAAAGCCACAGGCATTAAGCCTAAATTAATTTATTAGGAAGCAAAGAGTGAGAAAAGGCTGTGAGGAAGGGAAATAACTAAAATATTTTAATGCTGTAAAGTGCAGTTCAACTACTTTTTCTATTTTAGGACTTTGTCATACACCTGGGAGCAAAATTATGATGGCATCAGAAATGATGGAGAATATCAAACCTAGGTGACAGAATAAAGCAAGGCAGCACAGGATGCCTTAGGGTTGAACCCATGTTCATGGGTTCATGAACCCATGTTCACCGTTTGTTCCATGAACCCATGTTCATGGGTTGTCCTAAGCCTTACCCAAATGCCCAGGAAATTTATCTCCAGACTTAGGACCTGTGGAAAATTTGTGACCCCAGACTTTAACTTTTCATTGGCTCTCCAGGGTACGTCTTGCATGTACCTTGGATGTGGTATGTGTCTTGTTACTCTAACTGGTGTAATGCTGTTGCTACACACTTTGCAGAGCTCAGGAGGTCACCTGTAGCCTACAGTGTGATAAGTTATAACAAGGATATGCAACTGAGCTCAGATACACTGAAAAATGTGCAGTTTGTCACCAGAGATATGGGTTACAGTGGCCTCCACACCAGCAGCCTGCTGTCAAGCACAAGGTAAGGCCCAGCACTTGAACTACACTTCAAAATTTAGCATCTGCCTGCAGCCAAATGTCCATGCCACTGGAGTATGGATTAACACTGTGCATGGTAAATAAGCTTTTGCAGTCACCTTATAATTTGCTATTTTGACTTTTCTGTATATTTTGGTGAATCTTAGAGAGCAGAACTAAAAGTCAAGGACTTTTTTTTTTTTTTTTCTGAAGATGCAGAATTCTTCAGGGAATAGTATTGTTAATTGTAACCACTTAAACTGCTAATACTGTAGATGTTGGTTTCTTAGGAATGTATGTATTTTTCTAACAAAAATTGAAGTCTGGTGGCTAGAAAACACTCTCAGGCAGGAGTCCACGTTCAAGCAGATATAGTGAATTTGTGCAAGCTCAGAGCGTCAACAAATAGCGCCACATCACGGTCTTAGGAAATGGAAAACATTTTTGTCCTATTTACCCTGATTTAGATTAAGGAATCTTTGGAAATCAACAGTTAAAAAAAAAAGTGCATCAGTGATGTGCCATTTGCAGAATAATAATGTTCTCTTTAACACAGAAAATCTCACTTACCCAGGGGACAAAATGGGGCCAAATCCTCATCTGATGTCAATCAGCATGATTCCTTTGCCATTAGCACGGCTCCAGTGTGTTCAGTGGAGCAATACCAATTTACTTCTGCTGAGGGCTTTGGCCTTCTGTCTCAGCTCAAAGAAATTAAGCTGCCGTCCAAGTCTTCTTACTGAAGCTTTGTGCAGTTTAAATCTTGTTGCAAAAAGCCTGGTCAGATATGTTTTTCCTTTCTGTTTCACATGATTTTGCACATTCATCATATGAGTTTAATGGAATATGTCTAATTTTCATCAAACCATGGAAAACCAAAAAATGTTCACAGGTTTACGCCAATGTCCCATTTTGCTGAAAAAATGCTAATGAACTTAGGCTTAAATTTACTTTGCAGAAATGTTTTCTCTTTATTTTTATTTTTATTTTTATTTTATTTTTTTTTTTTAATTTGTAATGAAACGTAAAGAACTTTAATGTCTGAGCTATTTTACACCTTATTAATAACATTTTATATACCCCTGCTTTGAAGGTCTTTTCAAAATAACATTGAAAATTCAAGAAAATTAGAACAATATTTTAGGTTAGAAAGACACACTTTTTTCCTCTTTTCTTTTTCCTTGTGGAGGTCATACTTAAAGTGACCTATCATAAATCTAGAAAACCCTATAAATTCAGTTATAATTAAGATAAGATATTTAAGATATCTTTCTGTCCTTATCGTCCTTAACAGTTTCTGATATGACTTTATTCTAAGTCTATCTATCTGCTTCACAGGATTTTGCACATTCATGAGTTTAATGGAATATGTCTAATTTTCATCAAAACGTGGAAACCATGGAAAGCTCACTATCTCAGCTGACAGTGAGACATGTAGCCAATATATAACAAAACAGGTAAACTGTGATGCCGCTACAAAGCAAAGCAGACGAATTGTAGGAATTACCATTTCCCATGTTACATAGTGAGAACATTCTACATAGATATTATTAGTAGCTAAGATAAGGACTTTTGTATGCTTCTTCCAAATGTGATTAGGTTTTGAAGTTAATTTGCATACCTTTGCCATCACTAGCATTCAAGGAAGTAGTAGGTAGGTTTATGCATTTGATGCATTTTGTATTTGTTATGGTAGAGCTAAAAATCTTGCAGTCTTTCACGTGTATTGGTCTCACTTGCAACTGGCTGCTCCCTACCTGGTGAATTTTAAGACTGAGTAGCAAGATCTTCAGGAGCCTTATCAGAGACCCTGAGAGAAAGAAAGGTTCTATGAGGGGCTGGACAGCATCTATGCTGGGTGGACATGCCCAGGAAGAGGCTGAAGGTCCCTGCAATAAGAGCCTTCGAGGGGGCTAAGTCAGGTCCCTGCTTGTAATGCTGGACAGGGACCGTGCTTGGACACCAAAGGTCTCCCAAAAAGAGAAGAAACAAGATACTGTGCCCGTAGTTTGGAGACACCAACAGCTCATGTAATAGTGTGCTGATTTATTTGAGAGAGGGAAACCTGAAGGAGGATCAAACATCTTTGAGATGGTCTCCCCAAAGGTTCCTCTTACTTTCAAATTTCTCTACATCATCTCCTCTCCTCTCCTCTCCTCTCCTCTCCTCTCCTCCTCTCCTCTCCTCTCCTCTCCTCTCCTCTCCTCTCCTCTCCTCTCCTCTCCTCTCCTCTCCTCTCCTCTCCTCTCCTCTCCTCTCCTCTCCTCTCCTCTCCTCTCCTCTCTCCTCTCCTTCCTACTTCTCACCATCTGACACTCTATGCAGTGAGACAGGACCATGGTCATGGAAGAAAACCTCCTTGTAACTTGGGTTCAGCATGGCCCTGCAATCAGAAGACGTCCCTGCACGCTCTGTCGTGTCACCAGTGACAACCACCATGAATGTGAAGAGGGGAGAAGTCACGGTGGGTGAGGACAGGGTGAAATGTGGCCTTGGCTGGTCTGGGAAGGATGTGACAGCATGTCTAGGGGAACAAGTCTCCGTAAGGAGAAAAGCAGGCAGTGTTCCCCGGAGGAGGTACACGAGATGTCCAAAGGAAGCTGTTTCCTAGCACATCCTGGCAATGCCAGGGCTTTGCTAGCCTGACTGCATCCATGGTCTGGAAACTCCTAATTGAAGCATGGATCAAGCGGCCAAACTTCAGTGGAGATCAAGCCTCTGAAACGGCCAGGACACTCTGATGCATTATTTCCAGTGCAGGTCCTGTTAGATCAGGATGTGTTTTCCATTTGAAGTTGAGCTACGCTAACCCAATTCCCACCAAACAAACAAACAAGTGAAGGAGCAAGCGGAGCGCCCCGTGGGAGGGACGGCCGGTTCGTGCGCAGCAGGGTGGGGACCGCCTGGCTCCAAGCGCCGGCGCTGGGGTTGTTCTCCCCCGTGACTTTCATCCTGTTTGTCCCTGTTGCAAGGGGTTTACAAACTCAGAGCAAACATCTGGTCTGGTTTAGTGCCAACGAGAAAGAAAACTGGATATTAATTTTGATATGACAGTAAAGCAGTTTGATAGCGCTCACCCAGACAGAGCTGCCACACCATTTACAATCTCTAAAACTAAACTGATTTTCGTAAAAGCCTCGCAAGATCCTATTAGGGCTGACAATTAAGGTTATAATGCAGCCTAGCCTGCTAAGGAGCAGTAAATTTTGCTGGAATTTGGTCAGTTGGTTACACTGATTTTATACTGTTAGAGAAAATTTTGGTCATGTGAAGGCAAAAGCAGTTTAAATCTGTTTCATACACTGCAGCATGGTCTCACTGATTAAAAATACCTGGGCCTCTTCCAAACTTGTCGTCATATTGGCTATATGACTGTTATAAGCAAACCCCTGCAAACAGAAAGATCTGAAAGTTCAAAGCTTATTTAACTGGAGAGTGCTTGTAAAAGGGGAAAAATGCCCTTTCTGCATGGAATAATGGCTTGTAACTTTTCCAGCATTATTTTTTCATTAATATCACCTGAATCTGATATGTATGTTTCACAGCAGACTCTAAATAAGAAATCTGGTACCTTTTGGCCTGTTATTCCTGTACCATCTGGCTAACAGGTACTGTACTGTTCTTGCAGTGTGACGCACCAAATAAAAAAGTCAGATCTTTTTAAAGCCACAATAAATTTCCCAAATGAGTTTGTGTGAAATGTTAAAAAGCAGAAGATAGAGGTTTTGGGTTACATTGCCTCTAATTTGAAAGGGGGATAAGTGGAGCCAGGTGGGCTACTTAGCCCATACCTGCCTGTTCCAGCTTTTTGAATCTGTGAACATTACACCCGGATACAGATGGAAATTGGAAACAATAAATGATTATTAGAGACTTTCTTATCCTGTAACTCTTGCACAAAAGATGAGCCACTCTCAAGGACACTTTGAAAGTGCACTGCTTATGTACATATCCAGACAGATGTACAATCGTAGGAACATGCCATATATCAAGTGAGAGGAATATGATTTCTTAATTCCACTGTGACAAGCACAAGTATCTTTTTAAAAATGAATCTCCTATTCTCACTGTTATTACAGTTTCCTTCTGATGTCTGTTTTGGTCAAGATGAGCATCTACCCATTCCTAGCTATCTGCTAGTTCACAGCTGGAAATGGGGGACGGTCTAAGCAGACAGATATTAAGAAAATGGGCTTGTGATGTCTTATCTGAGTTACAAGTACAAGAAATAAAGGTAAGCTCAGACAGTTAAGTCCCTCTCTCCCACCTTCCACTTCTGACTCATAAGTCTGTATTCTGATTACTGTAGAAAAAGCAGGACAACAACTGCAAATGAAGCCAGAGCAGCAATTACTCAATGGCATGTTTCTCCATTGACTAGTCACAATCAAAACTTTCCACACAGGTGGCCTTACTTTGCCAGGGGATGGATAGGAAGCAGAAAAGTTTCCATCACAAAATGTCTAGCTTTCTTCCAACTCGTTCAGCAGAGGCAAATTACCCTGTGCTCTGGGGTCTCCCTTCCCCATCCCCTCTCACCTGTCAAGAACAGAGGCTGAAGGAAAACTGGGGCTCTGGGAGCCTTGGCAGCAACTCGGTCTGGATCCATCCGATGGGTGAGGAAGGCAGCCTGGACACGCATAGGCTGAGGAGAGGAGAGGAGCTGGGCTGCTGTGGGGTTCAGGACTTTCCTTAAGATGTGAGTTTTGAGCTGGTAACAAAGCAAAAGCTGAGACATGAAAAGCCTCATCAGGATGAGGTGAGCTTCGCTGCACAGCTCTATGGACAACTCACAGGTTCTTCCTTTAGGAATGGGAGACCACTGTGGCCAGCACAAATGGTGAAGCTTGCAAGCACCAGGCAGGTCTTCATGCGTTTGCCTCTGACTCTCAATTGTGTGAAGAGCCTTTCTATTTCCATTTGATTTAAGACAAACATACCAAACTTAAACAACCTTAGCATCACGATGCTCAGCACTGCCAGGTTAGGGGCTGAGATGAAGAGGAATTCATAAACCTGAGGTAGGGGTCCATGCTGGCTGTCCTCCGAGAGAAGTAGGGGAGTCCTTAGGGCACAGACGGCCACAGCCCATCCACCTTGTTCTGCATGGGGGTCCTTCTGCCTTCATGGCTAGGACTCAAAGCATGAATTCTGTCCTCAAGACCCTAAGTCAACCCATCTGTTATAAGGGACAGATTTCAGGTTTTTACAGTACTGCAAAGCTTTCTTAAGCAAAGTGCATACACGTCAGGTTAGATAGGAAAGGGAAGAGGACTTGCTGTGATGGACTTTGGTGATTAAATTTGTTCATGTCTTTTTTTCTGCCTCTCACACCTTAACACTTTGCCACTCTCTTCTGTTGTTAGCCTCTTTTCCTTCACAATGGTCAGCTCACTTCACTCCTTGAGAAGTGTCACCCACCTCTACAACACAATAATTAATTAAAAGGGCAGAAAATAGGAATTGGAATAATATAACTCTTACCAATTTTCTAGTTGTTTTTCTTTTCTCTTAAGGAAAACAAAACATGAGCTGGAACAGAAGGGCTGCATTTAAAAGAAAAACAAAACCCTCTTCCAAAATACCTCCATGTATAAGAGTGGGAAACTATCCCTTGCAATTAGATCAAATCAGGGTATTCCGCAAGATGTGAGATGGCTCAGGGGGCACTGCTGGAACAAAGTGTGGTGGAAAGCCTAACACCTTCTCTATCTAACAGGAAAATAAGAAACTTTATGGATTTGATCTTCATTGTCTGAGAAATCAGATAGTATTTTCAACATTTATATTCATTTTGAATTAATGGAAATGCCACAATGATGATAATTTTTTTGGCCTAGCACAGAAAATGCCAGTTTCATAACAGCTGTACATGTTAACATATTTGTTGTCTTTGGGGTATTTGTATGTCTTACCAGCTTAAATAGCTCCACTAGTTATAAACTAGTACACAAATGTCTAACAGATGTACAAATTGACATGAGAAGGAAAAAAAATGCACAAAACCCATCACTCTTTCACAACTAGTCTGCTTTAATGTAGGATACACAGCCCACTTGTGCTTCCTTCCCTGCAAATGCTTTCTTACTGTGAGATCCCTGAATCCCAGCCTGCTCTTTGTTCTCTCATATTTGAAATAGCTGCTGGACTTTTATAAATGCTCCATCAGTCTTTTTTAATTGTCTCATGAGACCCAGTACTCCGAACAAGCATAAATAAATGCCTTCAGAAGGTCTGAGACGGGCTCACTGGGAGAAGTGAGGTGGGTACATTCCCACTTATGTAACAGCAGAGCAGCTGTGGCCATGAGCGGTCCTTTCCTCCCCTTATCCGCAATCTTGCAGCATTCATCTCTGAACCCTTTTGTTTTCATTTACTTAGCACACCAATCTGCATCTATATAGTTTTGAGCTCCTGGTTCTTCTCAGTTCTTCCTCTCCTTTTGTGACTTTGGGCCCGAGCTGTGTGGAGTTGATGCTTCTTCTTTCTCTCCCCTCCTGTTTGCTATGTCCTTTCTTCAGGGAAGAAACTGGCCTCACATGTGTGTTTTGGATATGTCTATGTCCTCCAGTGTGGTCCTGCACAGAGGTGGCCTGAGTAAGCTGTATGTGAACAAGCACTGCTTGTAGCGACAGAGCACAGAGATCTTTATGAAATAAATCAGCCTGCAATTTTACATGATGATAAATTTATCCTCAGAATTACAGTGAAATAATCTCCCTTGTTTGACAACGGGGCTTTACTGCTTCTGGTGCCAATCTGGCGTGCTTATGGTCAAGGCAGACTGTATGGCAGTGGTTTCCTTTTTTTTTTTTTTTTTTTTTTTTTTTTTGTGGTACCATCATCTCCATAACTCAAATTCAGCTCAGCAGTAGAGAACACTTGGGCTGATCCCTCACTTAAGTGAGTTTCTCCCTCTAACTATTGCACAAAGCATATGCTCTTGTATGTTGTATAACACTGAAACAGCTCTCGCATTATTCAGCACAACGTATTTCCCAAAGGAAAATATTTCTGGACGAATTATTCGTCCATTCTGTCAGGAGGGTAAATGAGGAATATGCTCCTGTCACTTCAGGAGAGACCTCAATTCCCTGTTGAGCGTCCATTACGTATACCATCGTCAACTTTAACTAGATGTCAGTTGAAAGATTGCAAAAGCTGTAACCTTAACAGTGCCATGGATCTTGTTGGTTTACTGGCACCAGTGTGACCTACTTAGACTAGGATTTCCCCCCACATTCTTTGCTGTAGATCCTATCTATGGCTTTTGGGTTAGCCTGTTCTCCTTCATCAAGAGAAGCAGTAAACAAGCTGGTAAATCTGTCCTCCGCATTGTCGAAGTGTAAAGTTACACCGCATCTGTACTTTCTTCTTCATTTTGTTTTTTAATAATCTATTGGGTTTGTTTGTTCAAGTTAATGAAAATAGTATGTTATTGTTATGTAGTTATGCCAAAACACTTCACCAGAAATTTCATAAATGTTTTCTGGTGCGTTGCCCGGTTTCATGTGGTTTCACTTTTTCCCTTCATATAGAAGAAAAGCACATGGAAGATAAAGATCTTAGGGTTAATACAACAAGAAAAAGCCCTGGGAAGATTCCCTTAAACAGCAAAAAACGAGTTAATGAAAAATCAAGTACAAATGAATAACTGTCTGTCTGGCTAACAGTAAAGCTTTAAGGTCTCAATCACAGCTTTTATTTGCAATGGTAAGCATTTATTCTCAGCAAGAGTCCAGCCAAATTTTTTGGGGACCTTTTGTGTGAGAAAGTACAAATCACCACAGGGAAAGGTCCCACCACCTCACACTTGCAGCTTCACAATGTGTCAGGATTGTCCTTTGCTCCTATTAGCATGCCTCTAGGGCTAAGGGTTTTCCATACAATTAAAAGGAGAGGGTCTCTGCCTCCAGGGGGTTCACAGCTGAAGGTCAAAAAACCCATGAGGCATCAACAAAGGGGTTTTTTTGTGCAAATCAGCAGGATGCTACAAACAGCATAGCACTAACCTATCTTTTAGGATGCCTCTGACTTGTTCTGTTAGTACAAAGAGACTGTTTTCCCAGAGTGCCTGCATTATCCGTGCAGTAACAGTGCTTCTGGAGGTGGCACCTGAGAAGTTCTGGAGCTATGAAAAAGTGGATTATTAGAAGACAAACTACAGCAAACCATAATTTGTGCTTATACATAGTGCAGAATTTGAGTAGAGGACGTATATGTGTGTAAAAGTAGAATTCATCCCTTTGATGGTAAATACGTCTGCTAACTTAAATTTAAACCTGAATTCTGGTAAAGCAGCCTTATATCCCATCTCTGTGTCCTGGAGGTATATATCTACTGAAGTTCAGGGCCATGGAACTCCCTGGATATTTTGAAGCAGTAAAATACTCCTCATTTCTTATTTCTGTGCTGTTCATGTTAAAGTTACTGGAAAGCTCTCTTTGATTTTATTCAAACGGGATCAAGCTCTCAAACATAATTTAAGGCTTCAGCCATTTCCCATTGCAGCAACTAAGTCCAAAAGCTAACAGTTAGTTGCACATACTGATTGCCAAATGGAAGGAAAACAGGCTGAAAGAAGCATAAATATAAGGAGTACTGAAAATAAATTTATTGCAAATGAATACTGAATCTGAATGAAAATCTGAACTACTTCCAAATCAGTTTCAAAGAACTGATACAGCAGAAAGAAAAGTCTTCTTGGCCAGCATTATGTCCCTTACCTTAGACAAATTAACCTATCAATGATGTATAGTGGAGTCACATATTTTTCTATGATGCATCTGCCAAATATCTATATATGCAAGTGAATTCACAGAGTCTGGATTGCTTTCAGAGGCAGGGATGTGGACATCTAAGCTCTCAAGCCAGAGTAATGTGACTCTTCATAGCTGGATACTTTTTTCTTCTCTCGTTGCATGTACACTAATGCATATGTCCCAAAGACCAGCTGCATCTGCATGGATTCATGAGATGATGCACGTCTGCTTTGCTTTGACAAGCCGCGTGGTAGGGGACACAGTGCCAGCCTCGGCACAGTTTCTGAATATAGGGATTAGGTTTCAGTATTGGGCCACAGCTTATCCCCTACTCCAGGCCACCTTGGGTCTGAAAATGTATTGTTTAATTACAAGAAAATTAAACACAATAAAAGGAACAAAGAGCCTCATGTGATGAGTTCATGGGCAATGCTGAATTGTAACCTTATCGTCCAGCATCCCCCATGCCCTTCTCACCCAGTACTTTTCTGCTGACCTTCTCAACCCTATTCTTCTGGTACTTTTCCATCAGCAAGTCTCCAAAATACTTCTTGCGCCAACCCCCTTCACACCTCCCCATCTCCAGATCCATACTGCCAGCCCTCCTTGTGCCCTGTTTCCCACTGCCCTTATGTGCTCCCCATCTAAAGCTCAGCCTGCTTTCAGGATGTCACTGCCGACATCCCATCCTTCCCCCCAGGCTTGTTCCATCCCCACTACTGCCCACATCCATCACTGCCCTTGCACCCCAGCCATGTCAGCTCCTTGCCCTGGAGAAACATCAAGGTTTTAAGAACTTGGGCAGAGGCCACAACTGTGAAAGCTTTCCAGAGCTGCACTTTGGGGGGTCAAAGTGTGGGAAAGAGAGGCAGCTTTGCCTGGGGTCACAGACTGGGAAGACACCGTGGTGTTGCTCTCCCAGTATGCAAGGTACCAGTTTCACAGAGGGAGAACACAAGGTAGGAGCCAGCTGCAAGAGAGTTCAGTACTTGAGATTTGACTGACCCACTACCAGAAAGCAAGTAGTTTACCAAACTGACAATAAAAATAACAAGGTCTAGGACACTTGGAGTTGGGAGAACCAAGTACAGAACTATAAGTCTTTCGGGAGGCTGCAGAATAAATCCAATTCTGTGAATTTCCTCTCACATGCAGAGACACATTATTTAAATGAACACGTGTCTGTCTTGTCTTCTTCCTCCCACATTTTCCCCCTCTTCCTTCACAAGTATAGGCGCAACAATAAAACAGATTTGCTTCTTTGCTTTCAGAAAGCTGGACTGCACATTAGCAACTTCCCTTTTGAAATCTAAACGGGAAAGTTATGTGCACAAGCAGGCCATATTATGCTCTTATTCTTGAAGCCAAGCTCCCCTTGGGTACCTATATAGCTCGAAACAGCGGCGACAGGATATACAGCTGGACAGAGTATTTCCAGTGAGCCACTTTCCACTGGACAGTGACATTTTGGTGGAATGTGTTGATTCTGTCAGAAACTGTGCTGGGAGCCAGTCTGGTAAGCAGGTGGGTGGCCAGAACCGCAAAAAGCAATTTTTTAACAAAATTCCATTATAAATTTCTTTTGTCCTTCTGACTTTTCCTTCCAATTTGAAATAAAAAATAAATAAATCTGGAAATGGTAATTTTTCTGGGGAGCAGGAATTCCTACAGCCCTAACCAAAAAAGAAACTATTTGTTTGTTTTTCCATTTGGCTCTTTCTCTCTGTTTCTCTGGCTTCTCTCACTCAGCTACCCTTCCCACTCCCCCTTTCTGTTCCTTCTGCTCATTTTTCCCCTTTCACCTCTTCATTTCTCAGCTGAATTGTTTTCTCACTCCTGGCTTTGCAATCTATTTCACAGCTGATCCTTTGCCGAGCATGAACTCAATAACACTGGAGGTGAACTTTCACGCTCATGTTGATTCACAGGATTAGGATAGACAGGTTTGCCCCTCTCTCTGCAGTAAGTAAGGTTAATGTATAAACTTCCTCTCCCTCTGCTTTATATTCTGCTTGTTTTTATTATCTTAACTTACTGTTTTGTTTCAAAACCCTGATCCATATCTAAACATAACCTCATGTGAACTGCCTAGCAACCACCATCACCACCACCACCACCACTTTGCCCAGCTTGCTCTTAGAGTAGTGGAGTTGACCATGACCACGACCAAGACCATGAGCTGGAAATGACTTTGGTGTTCAGTGCAGTACCATCAGTAATGTAGTTCGGTAATGGAGTTCCTGCTATATGCACCTTTTTCCTTTCAGCCTGAGAAAAGTTTTACCTCCCTTATTAGTTTCACTAGCAGTAGCACAGGTTGTTTTAATATTCTGTGCTGCCTGTAACATATTGCAGATGTACCTGTGTGAAATGGTCTCTCGTTATTGGAATGCAATAAAAAGAAAACAAGCTTCTCAAGAGTAAAGAGGGTAAAAGAAAAAAGTTAACCCAGTTTGGGCCTGAAATTCCCCAGATTTTAATACTAACATTAACATTTTATAATACAGCTATTAAATTACCCATAGAAGTGCATATAAAAGGGCTCTGGACCAAATTCCATAATCTTTACTTTGCTCAGCCCCTATATCAGTTGCTGAGGTAGTAATAGAGACTGCCTGGTTAAGTCCGAAGAACAACGTTTGCAAAAGCACCAGTGTGACTCTAGGACCTCTTCCGTGAAATGTTGAAGCCTAAGGATAACACTTCACTGAGAACGATGAGAGGACACCCGACGCAGCAGGCACCACGCTGTTTCCAGCAGTGAGAGGAGTTGGGGCACCTTGCCCATGTTGTACCCCAGCGCGGGGCAGAGCACGTCAGCTCGGCTGCATCTTGCTGACCTGGCTGCAGTGCTGAGATCTGCCCTGGTATTCACACATGTTTCTGAACTGTAGCCTGGGTGAGCTCGTTTTGTCATCTCTGCACCACATTTCCTTGCATGATGTAGCCCTGCTGTGCATCATTTTTAAATGGGACTTAGACTCCTCAGTTAACTGGAGATTTGCAAAATGTCCAAGGAAAACATGAGGGCCAAACGCTTTCCCTGAAGGAACGTCCTCATCTGGTATAGATCTGACACACCATGCTTCTTCTCATTAAGCATGCAGTGTGTTAGGATACTTCAAGTGGGGCAAGATATATCCATGTGTTGGCTGTCCCTAAAGGTAAAGGGCCAAGTTATCCAACAGAGCAGCATCCATGTCGTTCTGAAGTTGTTAGACACAGCACAGAACTGGTAACAAGATCAAACGATGTGTCTGTGCACTTGTTCTGTGCACCCATTGACATTTCTGAAAAGCTTTTGGTCCAACTGAACTGGCAGATTAACTCATCCTCAAATTCTGAAAGCACCTCCATATTGCTTGCATCCATGTGTAGGGGTGTCCAGCTTGTAACCTGAGGCCAGGAAAGCCTTTTAATTTGTTTTAATCCTTTCCCTTTGTGAAACAAGACCAAGACAGATTGTCTCTCTCTCCCACAGAAGAGTACAGGACTGTGCCAGTGTATTTCTCATGTCATGCTGCATTATTTCACACTAATTTACTCCAAGTTCTGCAACAGTTTCTTGCAACCCCCTTTTTTTTTTTCATCAGGGTTCCAAGTGTATACACTACACTTGAAAACACTGTAGTGTATATAGCTCATCTCTTCCAGCTTGAGTGCTTTATTACCCATTGACTGTGGAACTAGAAATAAGAATACTTTCTTAGCATAAGAATATAACCCGTGATTTGAATGGATACAGAGTACAGGTTGAATGTGAAGGTTGCTGTAATGCTGGGGTTGAAAACAAATGTGTGGTTGTTGGCCCCACACCAAAACAGACTTCACTAAAAATCAAGTCCAGGTCAGCCCAGCCTGAGATTGTCTTGTGTTTGTGTAAATCCATAAGTCTGGTGATCTAAAAATAGAGGAAAAAACCAAACAAACAACAACAAAAAAAACCAACCTGCCTTTGGCCCTCTGCACCTTGAGAGAGGCTGCACAGTAAGAAAGAAACTGTTATAGTGGAAAGGAAAAAAAGCCATTGTGAAGGAGTTGTTTGTAATGGGCTAGATCATCAGTTGTAATTTTGGTGCAATTTGGCAAAGCTCTGCTGCCTTCAGCGAAGCTGCCCCTGTTTATACCAGCTGAAGACCTGGCTTGCTGTAATTTATCATTACTGTCAGCAGTCCTTGTAATTTTAATCTTACGGCATCTATGAAGACCAGTGCATTACAGACAGCTTCTCGTCTGGGCCAGAGGGAATCATAAGCCTTCTGGTAATCTTGGATAATCCCTAAAGCTATGAGTCACTAGAAGCAGAGGCCCTTCATGCATCGTTTGAACCCCTAATTATGCAACATGTGTGGGTGAAAAGTGAGAGGGAACAGCAGGGCCAGCAGCAGGCAGAAAACACTGGATGAGCGGTTTTGAAGGGAACTTTCTGTTAATGTAAACAGCTTCTTTCCTTCCTAATAATGCACCTGTTAGCAAATATATTCCTGGAGAGCGACTCTCATGCATCTGCTTATGACTTTGCAGAGGAAGTAGCTAATTGACATAAGGGGACTTAGAAGTGTTTCCTGGCTATAAATGTGCAGTATTTAACACTGCTTTATAGAGCACAATGCTCAAAACACTGCCAAAAACTCCAGAGCCCTGCTAGAAATGTGGAAGAAGCAAAAGGCTTCCATGTCCAGAATGGTGACCCAGAATTTAATACATTTCCAGGTAGAATTAACAGCACTCTGGCATGCAGCCCAGTCTCTTCCACCACACAGCGTGAGTCCTGATTAGAGCTTTTTTTCCTCTCTCGGGGACTAATCGCATCCCTTTGAAAAGATATGTAGTTCCCTTGATCATCCTCTCTTCTGCAGGGTGGCAAAATCAGAGTTTTGAAGATAAATCTGAGAAACTGCAGGAGCGTTTTAGAGGCTGGGTGCAGGCAGCAACAAGAGCAGAAGCAGCAGCAGCAGCAGATCTCACTTTGTGCAAGGCTCAGCGTGTGCTGTGCAGAAGGAAGGAGGTGTTCAGCCCCTTGGTGGCCTTCTGCTTTGAAATTGCTTGTTGTTTTTGCTACACAGGTGGGGTTCACGCTCTGAACTGTGGCCTACTGGTAATTCAAATGAGCAGAGGGTGTCATTTAGAATGAGAGCTCTTCTTTGGTCATATTTCTCAATGCAGCAAAAAGGAAACATTTTTTAACCAAGTTTCTTGAAGGAACATGGTTAATAAGCTTGCTCATTGAACATTGTTCCCTATCTGTTGAACTTTTTGGTTGATTCCAATGATAGCCAGATTCTACATACTCTGGAAAATTCACCAAAGAGAGAGACCGGGGTTTTTGACTGCCCCAAGGATGTGAAATGTGGCTGTAGAACTCAAGCCTTCATACATGGAGAAGTTGAGTGGTCCAAAGGCACAATCAGGAGGAGGCTTTTAATTTTTATACTGCTTTATGTCTTTTAATTTAAATACTGCTTCTGCTGCATGTCCAGTCAGCCACATGACAGAACTGAGGGAATTTCTCATGGGACGTGTGGGGCCTTTGAAGGTAGCAATGGCTAGGGCCTTTTTCGGTCAGTGATGTTACTTCTGGTCATTGCTCAAGGCTAAACGGGGTGTTTATGTTTTGAGTATAGACTTTAAGGGGGGAACAGGCTAGTCAAAGTTCAGCCAGCAAGAAGGTGGAGAGCATTGAGACTCTGTACTCATATGTTATGAAACTGTTGCTGCTTTTAAGGCATATCTAAGTTGGGTCTGTCTATTTGGTGTCTCAGATTAGCTGGAACTATTTGGGCATTGCACCGTCAGAGTAGGCTTCTGGGGGAAACGTGGGATACAAGAACTGCACCATCTCTCAAAGGTATTTCCAGGTTTACCCCAATGGCTGCAGAGCACAGTTGGTTGGTGAAAATCCTATGGATTTGGCTGCTGCCTTCTTACAGAAATTATTGCAGCAGAGCACTCTCAAACAGCAATCTGCTATATCTCCAGGAACACTTTTTCTCACTATAGATGGAGCATTTGCTCTTTTTTGCTTTTAGTTTAGCCAGCATAATCTGCTCCCCTCTTTCTTTTTTCTTTTAGGCAATTCATTTGTGAGCAACTTCAAAAATGGAAAATATTTTAAAAACTATAAACAATTTCTTTTGTTTTCTTGTGGGGGTCCGTTAGCTGGCACTGATCGAAAGAAGAAATCACATTGCTCTTAGAGGCAATTTGTTTTGATTTTCCCCTTTGGTTTATTTTGTAGTTACACAGGCAGGATGGGTGGAGATCAGATCAGTATCATTGTGATCCCTGCTATATCTGTCATCTCACAAGTTTGTTTGCTTTCCAGAAATGATTGGTGTTGATTTCAGTGGTTCTATCAGTTTGTAAATTATGCTAGTTAGTGCTTCTCTCGCCAAAGCACACCTACTTTTTCCATATGCGGGAAGAAGAAGGTTACTTATCCACAGCTTGTGTGTACATCCAGAAAGCTCTAGCATATCTGTGAATGTTGTGAAACAGCCTCTCCTTTGCTTTGCATAGATTTTCCATCTACTAAACAGCTCTGACTTCTTTCTCACCTGCTGGTATGATTCTGTGCAGAAGCAGCCTCCAAAATTCCACTTATTTATTAAAAAATCTTCCAAACCCTATTTTATTTTTTTTCTTTTGAAGACATTGGAAGCAATCCTGGGCTGATGGAAATCAGCCACAATGTTGACATATATTTCACAGGGTCTAAACTTTCTTTCAGTAATATTATACCAAAGTGTAGATCTTCAAAGAATTTCTCATTAGAGAATTTCTCAACTTCTACTTTCTTACACAGAGCCAGCCTGGGAAAAGATGCTTCCCTGTTAATTTAAATGGTGCTTCTCTAGATGCCATATCCTTAAATCAAGACAATATTACTCTTTCAACTGGATGATTTTGCATATGTCTCCTCTTTGTAAAGCCCCAGAAGATGCAGACACTGGACCCTTATGAAAAATAGGTAACAGAGGAAATTAAGACTTTTTATGTGTCTTGCAGCTGAGAAACCAGACCAGCTGCCTTGATCTCTGTCAAGTGGGGAAAAGGCATTAATCAAAATGAAAGAGAAAGAAACCTCAGTCATCTTCATTTGACCATTCCACTACTTGGATCTTAAGCAGAGGTAGGTAAAACACTTCTGGGCATATTTAAACTGTTCTGGTTTTCCATGACTTAATTTATACCCAGATTTCTTGAGAGAGAACTTGAAGACATCAGCAATATGGAACAGGTCAGGACAGGGAGAAAAAAATACATGCAATGGGAATCTGTGTTAGGGCAAAGATGGTGCTCAAGTCTAAGATAGCTAGTGGTCAGCCCACAGAAGAATCAAGGCCAAATTTAATGTCAATTTAAATAGTAATCAGTTCCAGGCAGATATGAATCAGAAACTCTACAGAATGGGGTACTACAGAAAAAAATGTATAGTTTTGGTCTTCAGGAACTGTGAATAAAAAAAAAAATAAAAACAAACAACAACAACAAACCAGAAGAGAATAGCAGAAAGGGGGCTGTAACAACAAGATGATAAAAAATAGCATTAGCAAGAAATATCACCAAAGACATCCCTAGCATAGCAGGTTCATCCCAGCACGTGCTGTGGCACATCTGAGACTGGCATTTGAGAGTAAGACACGAGTCTTACAGAGGAGTAAGGCTGATGTTTGAGTTCACTTGCATATGTGTATGTCTTTGGCAGAAACTGAATTCATCATGTACCGTATTTGGGACTGTTGGTTGCATCAAAGCTGTAGGTATAAAAACAAAGTTGCTTTTCACCTAGCTGGATGGTTTAGTATTTGACCAGAGGAAATAAAGTTGTTGATCTTCTGTTATTTTTCAGTGGCACTGCATTAAAGTGTGTTCAGAAGGCTCGATAAAGTATTTTTCATAGAACCATTATTGTGTGGCTGATTTATGTGACTACTTTGATGGTAAGGAAGTTTAATTAGTAATAGCTGCAGTTCTTGAGGAGAATTTTAACAAGGTGCCTCGTATATGAAAAGCACAGAAGTCCCTTTGTTCTGAACAACCTCTAACAGGGTGTAAAGGAGACTTTTGCCCACTCAGCTCATTCTGATAAATTAGCAGGTCGCTTTGAGCAAGTAAGCAGAACAAGATCACAAATACCACTGAGCATCAAGCCTTGGCCTGCTGAGGGAGCGTTTGGACCATTGCTAAGTTGCTGCAGAAAATGTATCCAGTCACAACATCAGTGATAGGGTATCCTTTCTTCCTTCACAGACATGGAATTTCCAACTCCTTTTCTAGCTGTCTCTAGCTAGGTGTCTAACATCTACGCTACATCTAAGCTGTCTAACATAGCTATTCCCCAGTGAATGGAGAGAAATTGGTACAGCTACAGTGAGTCATCTCAGCCAAACACAGGAGTTTAGGATAAGCCAATTAAATTACTGTAATGAAATCAACTGAAAACAACCTTTTATGCTTTCTGTTATGAGAAACATAGGTGGGGCTGGTGTTGCAAGGTCCCACTAATTCAGGCTGTGTACCCATTTGGAGCACATAATGTATTCTCATCTTTCCGGCTATTAGGCTTTGGAAAGAAAATGGATAAACAAGTTTTTTGAAACCATAAATCTGATATAACTTTTAATAAATATTTTGCTGTTGTCTGAAAGGCGGTGCCGACACCACTAACTAGAACAGGCCAAGGGCTCATTCTCCATGCTACAGGCCAGCTGGCGTGGCACTGGTCCTGTCTTCAACCCCGAATTCAATGCCCTCTCAACACAGGGACATCAGGCTGCCTGGTGGGAACGGTCCCTGTTAGGCGACGGGCTGTGAGAGCATGAATAGGCACTAGCCAGGACTGGGCAAGAGCACACTATGTGCTTCATGGTCACCTTGAACCAGATC
This sequence comes from Cygnus olor, assembly GCF_009769625.2. Taxonomy (NCBI): domain Eukaryota; kingdom Metazoa; phylum Chordata; class Aves; order Anseriformes; family Anatidae; genus Cygnus; species Cygnus olor. The sequence continues at coordinate 38,876,586 of NC_049169.1, read as the reverse complement.
GTGATCTCTGCCCAGCCTGTTTCCTATTTACTGGTATAGACACAGGCAAAAGGCTTTATCCTGCAAAAACATTCTTACCACTGAAAACATTTTTTTTTTTTTTTAGCAGTAAAAGACCAGAGACTCAAATGGCATAGTGTGTGCTCTGGCAGTGCTAGGATGTGTTTGAGGCTGGGAGGGCTTCCCAGGTAGTTGGGTATAATTTCAAATGTTCCTTAAGAAAGATCTCCGAAGGGAAAGTTACATTTTCTGTATGGTCTCTAAGTGAATTCTGATCAAACTATTTTTGATTATTTCAGATACAACAGATAGAGTACTTGGTAATGTCTTGAATCCTTCTCTAGGTGTAGAGACAGCAGCTCTCATACATTTTGTAAACACTCAGAGAGTTTACAATAGTCTGAAAAGAGAGCAGTGAAATGGAACAATCATTTATTTCTGGCATCTTAGATGTATGGCACATAAAAGAAAAAGAAGTAGGCTAAGCATTTGTCAGGTATGAGGATTTATAAGACTGGGAGAGGTCAAAAATACTGTCTTCTTTCTTTTTGATAAAGTGCTCTAAAATTTTAAGGTCTAAGGCAGGTCCGAAGTCCTCAGTTTTGAGGTGATAAGGAGCTCAAGTGAACAAAACCTCTTTCTGCAACATTGTTAATGAAGTACCTCTCCAGGTCTGGGAAACCTGAGGATAACTATACCAGGGAATTTATAGAATTAATGCGGTCTCACAAGAATTGAAAAGGAGATGGATGGTCAAAAGAGAGGGACTAAGACCAGAAACTGTAAATCACTTCCAGTATCTAGAGCTAAAGTGAATTTCCAAAAGCTAGTGGGATGGTTTAGAAGTTAGCTATAGTGAATAATGTCTCCCACTTGCCATAGAGATCCACTTTGAAGCTTCTGTACATAGAATTGGGAAGTTATTTTGTGGTATTTAGTCTTCATCTTAAATCTCCAGAACATGAAATCTTGTGACTCCATACAACTCTCACATCTGAATTAAAGAAACAAGTATTAATAATAAGGATGATTGTCAACAACGGGGACAAATGGTTTAGTTCCTAGGTTTACTTACATTAGATACAGCCATAAACAACCAAATATGCGACAGCTGCAAATGGTTTCAGAAATTCATAAAAGGATTGATTGTGGAAAAAGACTACCCATTTCTAATTATGCAGACCCGATGGCTATAGAAGCACAAGCTTTAAGGCAAAGAGGTACAGATTTCTGTAAGCTCTGGTGGGCATCTGTACACTCTGGAAAAAAACAAACACACCGGCACATAGACTCAAGCAGAAGTTTTTGGTCTTGGATATATAGATCTCACTGTGAAGGCAATGGGATTCAGATGTTCCATTAAAAACAAACAAATAAACAAACAAAAATACCATGTATTTATTAGGTGACATGAGATAAATAGCTGTATACAGCCCCTTGTATTTGCTGAGTAAGGAAGCTGGCAGTGCCTCTTATTCCTTGGCCACAGTGTCACAATATCACCACAGATGCCCATGGTGACAAAGGTTTCTTATAACGCAACAGTTATCAGCTCTTCCAGTAGGAAATGCTGTGCCAGATTCCTTGGCACCCTGTGGGCACTCTGTGCTAGACCAGCTCCTGTGCTGCTACCTCTGCCATGGAGAAGGAGGTTTGCATATGTGGCCGAACTGGATCCATACTGGGGAGCGGCAAGCAGTTCTGTTCTACCTAAATTCATCAGAAAGCTGAAGAACACCACCAGCAAAGAAGGAAGAATTAAAAATAAATAAGTGGAATATGTAGGATACTCTCCGTTGCATGGCGACAGTTCATGAGCTGGTTTGGAGGGACTGCACTTTGGCATGGGTCCGTAATACACGACCTGGACCTCTTGTGGTTGTCAAACCTCAGGATGTTCCTACTAGTCAGTTGGTGTGCATTTCATGAAAAATATCTGGCATACTGCAGTTAGAATTGTATTTATAAGTTGAAAATTCTTTGCAGCTTGTTGGTCTTTCTCAAATATCTCTGTGTTTTTTTTTTAAATAGTCTCATGCACACATTTTTATTTACTTGATTTATAAACCCTGTAATTTGTGGCTTCCTGCAAATTTTTCCTTGAAAACGTAACAAATTAATCAGAGACATGAAAATCTATTAACTACAGGTCTTTGTAGTGCATTTCCTGTCATTCATACTGTGAAGGATCCCAGGGAAATCCGCTAATTGAGAGAAATCAAGAGCAATCAGAACAGATACAAGACAAACTGGGAAAATCAACAGTAATTATGTACTGAGAACACATTAATGAATACATTAAACAGAATTCTTTTCTTTTGCAAGAAAGAGTAGACATAATTAAGAGTAGGAACCAATTAGCATCCTTCTGTGTGACAAGGAGAAACGTTAAGGTAAAGGGCAGATGGAACAATTAAATTATGCAGGTGAATCAATCTGGGAGGCAGCAAAAGCAAATGATTAACTGGATGTCCTAATCTAACCTACAAGATGACTATAGCATGAGAATTAGACAGCAACATGTGCATAGTTCTATACATATATTACAACCTACAGTTGTGCAAGTCTTGCAAACTTGGCCTCATCTCAAACAACAGTTGCTTTGGGCCATATCAGCATGTTATCAGCAACTATTCTGTTAGTTCACTTATTAAAGCTTCTCCAGTGAAGGCGGCTCCCGCACTTCACATCTTGGTGATACCTTCAGAGCCTTCCCAGTGCATTCAGTCTGGACACTGAGTTTGTACTGCGCATCCCACAGCATACCATACTCCGAAACGGCCCTTTTAGTGCTTTCCTTGCCTATTTGAAACTTTCTGCTTATACTGTTTCCTAGCATTGCCCAGAAGCTAGACATTTGTCCTGAGCAACCTTCCTCAAGCACCTCCAGGGTCCACCTAGACCTGTCAGCCCATGTTATATTGCTACAGGTAGCTCCCCACTGTTCATTGCACATAGTTTTTCCTTAACGAGACTCTGGTGTGAGGCTCTTTTGTGACACAGGTGTACCTGGACAGTGTAAGGAAGCACACCAGAGGGTGAGGTATTAAGTATTTTCCCTCCCAGCAATCCTATGGGGTGCTCTTATTGCTAACTCCCCGGGGGATTGTTCAAGACTAAAACATTTGCCTTCAAAGTCTTTGGGGTGACAGGAGTGTGTGGGCAGTACCCGATACCTGTAGAGCACGTGACATATATTTTTTTTAATATCTATTTTTTTCTCTCTTTTTTTTTTTTTTTTTTTTTTTTCTCTGAACGATACACTGGGAGGGAGTATACCACACTCCCACAGATCTGCATCTGCATGCCTGGACACCCTGCCTTCTGCAGTTTTGAGCAATTACACCAGGACCAGATGTTCAACAAACTCACTGGAGCCTGAATTAGCACTTACAAGCTTTTTTTTCTATAATGCTAATGCCTTTTGGCAAAACTAAATACAACCATTTCATACAGCACAGGCCATCAAAGTACATCGAGAAAGTCAATTTTTAACTGGTGACTGGTGGATGAGTTCTCTATTTTCTACTGCTGATAATTGGAGCTTTCTAGTGTCCCCGGGATGGTCTTTACTAAAGAATAGATAGTGACAGTCTTAACTAAGGTATAGATTGAAGACAGCGACAAAGACAGAATTTTTAGGCTACAAAATTTTTTACATTTTGGGTTTTCTTTTCTCTTTTCTTTCACACTTACTGTGGTTTTTACCTGATTTTCACCACTTTTGTCAAAGGTTATTCAGCTTTTGATTGCTGAGAACTCAAAACTGGTTAGTTTTATGACAAGTAGTTAACAATTTTTGAAAGAAAAAGTGGATATTTTTAAATTAGCTTTCTTTGATAAGACCATAACTCTCTTAGGATCAGATAGGGTCACCAAATTCTTAGAATAGTGTTGATGATATTATTCCCGCTGCTCCAAATTTCATACCGACTTTCCCTTTATTTCAGTTTGCATACTGCATCTACAGCAATGAGAAAGTACTTAGAAGGCTCATGCATGTCCATCTTCTCTAACCTCAGGCAATGTGATCAAGTCTGACGCTCCAAATCTGGGTTTAAATTACATTATAATACTGCTTTTAAAGGCAGGCATGTTTTTACACGTCCTGGAAAACAGTCATACACATGCTTTGATATCTTCTTTCTGAGAGAAAACAACAGTGCCTGCAGCCCAGACATTACTTTTGAACAACCATAACAAAAAAGGAAAAGTATGTGGAAGGAAAGGAAACTGCACAAAAGAAAACCCTTTACAGAGAAATGGTAGAGTCTGTATGATATTCCAGTTTTTCTTAATAGACTACAATAAGGTTGAGTTACATCTTCTAGGAAGATCATATCTGTAGGGTAAGGTAAGTACACCGCTCTTTTTGAGCTGAACTCAGAATATAAACTGGACTACTGCACTGGGTTATCTGCATGCCTGTAATTATTCTAACTCTCCACTGGATGTCAATACTGCTTAATACAAATGTTGGCTCAGAGTTCGCTGCTTAGAGCAGAGCAAGCCCTGCTTTTAGAGATGATGACTGTTTAGAGTGTAACTAGGTAAGGAATGTAACTAGCAGGTGAAACCTGGCCCATTTGGAGGCAGGCAGAGGACAGCTGTTAATAGCAAAGGTAATTCTTCCTTCCTTCCCTGAGAAGTCAGGGTTGCAATTGAGTTTCCATTATATAGCTGATGTTGTGCACCTCTGAAAAAAATCTCTGCCCTGAACAGGTTGGCAGAAATGGGAACCTGGTGTCTAAGATTTCCACCAAAGATAGATGTGGTATCCTAGAATAAAGACACCCTAAAGCCATTGGAAGACTACCTTCCATTTTGTACAGCAAGGCAATTGGCTCACAGAGCTCAGGCACTTGAAACCTGGTGCACAAAAGACACAGAGTAAGTTTTCATTAAAAAAGTTGTTAAGACCACATGGCTATTATTACAGCCAAGATTACTGATTGGCTTGAACAAGCCTTATTTAAGCTCTGAACATCTAGGAGCTTCCACCCCTTTTGCTCCTACCTCATGCTGCTTGCCTGGTGCGTATGATGCTCTTGCCACTTTGTGTTCCTTGGCAGAGCACAGGTGTGGTGGAGATATTGAAGGGAGAGCCAGTAGCACCAAGACTGCAGAAGCAGAAAAGTTGAAGGTAAGGAGAGAGGAAGAAGAAAATTTCCCTGTCCCACAGATACAGGGATTTGGGAGATATCCTGTTTCCTCTGAAATCCCAGTGAACTCTTCCTTGCAAGACTGCCATTAAATAATTTTGTGGTGGTCATGCAAAAGAGTTTAGTGATTCTCTGATATCCTTCTGTTGCTGTCAGCGCAGGTGAGAACATGCTGCCTTTTGAAGAGGAGAGGGAAATTGTGCAGATCACAAAATCTGAGTTAGCAGAGTCTAATTTTTAAATTAAATTTTTTTTTTTCAAGAAACTCCAAAAGACAACCAGCTTAGAATGATACTTTTGGCAGAGCAGGTGGTTTTTTTTCATTTTTTTTCTTCTCCCCACTACCATATGTAGCAAATAAGCTGAAACAAAATGAACAGAAATGGTGTTTCAGTGATTGAGCTCCCAAAGCTGAGCTGATGCCATTGACACCCCATGCTTCTGTGAGTTCGCCTAACGATGCCTGTGGTATTTAACTTTCATAAGGATTTAATATTTGACACTGTGACAAGATTTTTTTCCAGGCATGCATGGACTGTTTTTTATACTCTTATTTGGCATATTTATTCAAAATGTACTATATTTAAGATTGCTGTAATCATATACATACATTGGCTACTGGCCACAATGTTCTAGCTATTAATCATACCCCGGAATCCATGGCAGATGTAAAAATTAAGTTTTATTTATCAAACTTACTCATTGGAAATGGCAGCCCAAGAAATTTACTCCTTAGGATTTTGACTTTTCTTGCATACTTCTGGCAATGGGTTCAAGGCTTTAGAAAGGTGTAAATCATTTTTTTTTTCTCAGTCCAGACGGTGTTGGCACAAAACTAAAATTATTTTTCCAGAAATGCAAACCCTTTTGTTTGGATGGCCTTTATATTACTGCCAAATTATACCACTAGTGCTATTTCTTTAACCTAACACTTTTTTCCATTATAATCCCATCTTTCAAGAAACAAACCGAAGTTTTCTACTCTTGCAGAAGTTTCAGACCAACAGATATGACTACCTTTCGGCTGAGTTGGGAAAGTAGTATCCACTGACAGGCCTGGAGGATTGCGATTGCTTTTTCTGTACATAACTAGATGAAAAGGCAACAACCTGATATGGAAAAGCAAGTTCAGGAGGAAGATTGTTTCTGTGCTATGACCCACAAAATATTCACCTTTGAGAACCTTGGTATATGGGTTTGCTTACTAAAAACACCATCTCTGAAAATAACTTGCATGAGTATTGTTTAAGTTGAAGGGTCCCCAGATGATTGTGATGCTGGTTCTGCTATTTGCCGGTCTAGGAAGAGCTCCTACAACCCAAACTTGCTCAAGTTTTCTATTAAAAAGAACAAATTAGGTACAGTAGTGCAGAAAGAAAAGAAAAAGAAAAACCCAGCAAGGCTAACATTATGGGACAAAAATACATCCACCATATGAGTGTACTGAGTGCTGCAGATTTGTTCCTGTTTTTTTTTTTTTTTTGCTTGCAAATTGTTTTTGATTTACATGCATTCCTTTTGTATACATATATGGTATATTAAAGTGTAAGAACTAAATTAATTCCAATTGTCTTCTGCTTGTGCTAAATATATGTAAACCTTATAATGTCTGGGCTTTATTTTATTTGCATTTGCATTCCAAACGTTGTCATAATACATCTTTTTGTTCTTTGAATGATTATAGAGCACTGCTGGTCTGTAGAGCATGTGATTGTTCAGAAATCAGTTGCTTCGCTAAGCAACTTATAAACTAGCTCAAACGAAGCAGTTCTCTGAACAGGATGTAAGGGAGAACTCAGTGTGGACACCATGGGAGAGCATGTCATAGTGTAACAGAATCCTCCACTAAGATGCAGCACAGGAAGAGTTTGGGCTGTGCTCACCCAGTCCTGCCAGCCGCTTAGCTGGTGCTTCCCTATCACTCTGGTGTTTCCTTACAGACCATGGAGAGAGTGGGACTCAGGGACCAGGTGAGCTGACTCGGTGCCTGATGCTAGAAGGGTAGAATGCTCTGCGCCCAGGGAACAGAGGACTGTCCTGTGTACATCAGATTAGAAAAGTTGCCCCAGTTTGCAGCAAATACTCTTTAGAAAAATGTACTGGTTGTTTAATCCAGGCTGTTCAGGCTGGTGCACCCAGTGCTCCCCAGGCAGGCAGATATCCCCATCACACAATACTGGCTTTTCCCCCTTGCCGGTGAGATGTGGGCTTATGGGGAAGAGATGGGGCAAGGAGGGGAGAAGTCAAGCAGGAGACTCAAGTCTGCGCTGTATGTACCGTGGAATGGGGATGTCCTCCCCCGCCCGCCCAGGGCTGCCTTCAGTCAGGGCATGCTGGCCAGGTGGTTGCATCAAGGGACAGGTTGGCTCCAGGGGTGGTGTGGAAGCTGATAACATCCCGTGCTGTCACATCCTGTAGTCTAACTGCTTGACCATGTGTCTGTAGGAAAGGAGCCTCAGGCAGAGGACGGAACAGAAGCTGAATTTTTCTCAGTACCGCAGGGGGTCCCAAAATGTGCTGTGGTGGATGGAAAGATGGAGGTTACTTCTGCAAAGTCATGTTTTTTTTTTGTTGTTGTTGTTCATTTTATTTGCTTGTAAAGCAGAACTTTTCCGGTTTCTCACTTCGGTGAGAAAAGCAAGTACAAAGAAAATCTAAACTCAGTTAGCCTGAACCAAACTGGTGTATAACTTGGCCTCCCAGCTGAAATATCGACTATCTGCAAAGCCCTAAAGGAAACCATCATGTTGATTTGAAGTAGGCTGGTATAAAGCCAACAGTTTCAGTTGACTCCTCCAGACACTAGTGTTGATATCTGTGCAGCTGTTATGAGGGGAAAGATGAGTAGTATCTACCAGGTTCTGTCCCTGACTTGAAAAGTGGTCATACAAATTAATTAGCCGTGGCACTGCTAAGCATACTGATTATTTATTTGTTCCTAAATAGCCCTCTCAGGTTTTGTTTTGTAAGTTTTCCTACATTCCTCCTGCTTCAATGTCATGTTGTTTGCCAGCATCCTACTCGTGCTCAAAATGGCTAAGATTTGTTTTCCGAAATGTCAGCATTTCCAGGTGTCAATTTTCTTCCCTTTTCAGACGTAGAAGTGCCAGCGGAAGGTTGGCTCTCTTTTTCTGGCTCTGCTGTGAATTAAGTTCAACCTTTCCTTAAGAAGGTTTGTGTTTCAGAACAGCACATTAAAAAAAAAACTTGACCCAAGCCCCCAAACAAGATAGTTGATGGAAGAAAAAAGCTCTCTGCTTAGGTTTGAAAATTCTTCAAGAGGAGGAATGCAAAGGGACTGAAGAACTCAAGCAGTTGTCGTCCATGCCCCTTCTCCATGCCAACATATTTCTTTCTTCCAACTTCTGATCGCAAATTAGTAGTTTAGTAACTGACCGTGTAGTGTTTTGGACTATTATTCTATTTGGGTCTGCTTTCACCTAAATAACAACCATCTGGTGGTGTCTCAAATCAGATACCTGTGATGGACTGTGTATAATAACCAGTTCAAGGACTGTCAGGGGAAGGGTTAACATTCTTGCCCCGAGCAGAAGGACCGCAGCTGCATGCCGTAAACTTAGCACAAAGATTGTCAGGGTAGAAGGCCTGGGTCAGCTGTAAAGAATTAAGCAAATCCCCCTACTACAAGAAGAGGGAAGAAGAAGAGTGGAATTAAGAAGTCTCTTTCTGTCTTTGTGTTTGGTTCATGGTGAAATAGATATCTGAGAACATTTGAAGCATACCTCAACCCTTAGCCTCTACGCAATTTTTTCTCATGGAAGGTCTTGCACCTTGATCTCACAGAACCTGAGCAATCCATCTTCTGTTCCAGTAATGTGTGAAGTTTGAAGAAGGTGTGTGGAAAAGGTGTCATGTCAATCTTCAAATTCTCTTTCTATTTTTCTGGAAATCTGTATTCTCACTCTCAATCTAATGTTTTGTCTCTACAGGAAAGGTGGAAGTTTTACTCTATGTTGAAATGTTCCCAGTGCAAACCCTTCTTCAAGAACAAGACTGAAGCATAAACGTGTCTTGTTTTCTCCTAGATGTTGTATACTTCTTCAGAACAAACAGTTTCCAAACGCAGAGTTCTGTGAAAGGTTTATCACAGGGAGATGGGGAAATGGCACGTCTTCCTCTTACAAATCATGGGACAGCTGGAAACAAAAGTATGTGTCACAGGATATTAGTGATGGAAAAAAAAAGTATTAAGGGCTGGTTGACTTTGTATATCCAAAGTCTCTTTTGTGGAGAACAGGAATGTGAAATACTGGAGCGTCTTGCAGAAAGGAGGCTTCCACAAAAAGACAAGGCTGAGGATGCTATTACAGCCTGGGACCATGGTAAGCGTGTAGTCTGGACTCCTCGTGATGGGTGGTGAAGGCCACATTATGATTTCTTGTTTCTTTCTGCTTTCTCAGGTTCTTTGAATTTGTCGAGGTGCCAAGGGTTATTGAGCTTTGCTCTTTTTCTTTGTTCTTTTTTAGCTGTGGGTTGGAAAGCAATTTGCCTCTATGCGTATGTGTTAATGCACAATATGTGTATATACATACAACAAATATGCATAGATATAAATATGTGTGTATACATGCAAAAACATCTTCAAGACTATAAATCTTTTATACTGAATTATGCAAAAGCAGAGCCATATGCTTATCTTTGTAACCATAAAGAATCCCACTGAAATCAGTAAAATTTCTTCCAGCAATAGAGGATGCGTGGGGTTTTGACTCTGTTTTGACAGCTCAGAGTAAAGGCTGGCTTTTTTTGTTCTAAGCTCAAATCCAGGCACTTGCTGTTTGTCAGAAGGCTGCTGCTCCTCTTGTGTCTTTGGAGGAACTGCCTGAGGGAGCAGTCACCCACCTGAACCTTTGCTCCTGCCTTTCTTGACTTGTGTGAGTCAACACTTTATAAACTTACTTGTTTTCTCCATAACTGTTGCTGCACTGCATGGCTCTGAAGCTGCTGTCCATCTGTAAGATTTAAAGCAAGACTCTTGACTTTATCTGCTGTTGACAATGGAAAAAGCAGATTTGTTCTGGCTTTCTATTTTTTGTAGGGGTAGGACTATATTTGATATATGAAAACATTTTTCAAAATGATTAGATCAATCCCTCTGTAATTTGATTTGTTGGGTGGGAGGAGGGGAGGTGGAGAAAAAAAAAAAAGTACTGTAGACTGTTTCTCAATAAAACTGCAACAACTAAGACTCCAGACCAACAAACACTTACACATGTGCTTAGCTTCAAGTCTGAGTTAGACCCAAGGGGCCTATATTTGTATTTGATTAATGACAATTATTTGAAGAGAGATGGACTGGATGGAATCAACTGGAAAAAATATGTAGCTATAAAAATGTATGCTTACTGTAATGTATTTTTATACTGTTTCAGTTTTGTTATATTCTTTTATCTTGCATATTTGGCACACAGCTGTACATTTCTGACATAAGGAAAAGGTTGCACTGTCAAATTCTGTTTAGTTTTAATCAGAAGTGCGTAAGTAGGTCCCCGTTTGCTAACATGAACTCATGCAAAAACCCTGTTAACACTAGGGAACCTGCAGGCAGAACTGGGACCCTAATTTGAAAGAGCTCCAGGGGCTGATCTTCCTTCCTTCCTTCCTTCCTTCCTTCCTTCCTTCCTTCCTCTGGTAGCTCTGGTGAGTTCAGTAGCTCTGACTGTATGGTTAAAAGATTGACCTTACAGCATGAGAGCAGGGTTGCTTCGTTAGCAATCCCCTTAACCCTTGTACATTTCGTCTTGTCTGCACACAAACCTGGCTGTTTGCAGCTAGGTGTTTGAAAGCAAAGGCAGGCAGAGTCTGTACCTCGCAAATAAGAGCTTATGCGTACGTGGGTGAGTGTCAAGCTTGTGAGGCTGCTTGCATGGGTCCCTGCCTTGATCCTCAGAGCACCTCTGCCAGAGCCAACAGCCCTGCTGCTCCTGCTGCAGCTCAGACACCTCCCTTAGACCAGCTTTGGGAAGGAGAGCTGTCAGTGCAGGAGATGCAGTGCAGCCACCTAATTATCCTTTACTGGAGAGAGGACCTTGTTCCTGCTGCCCGATGCTTTCTTTTCCTCTGTGGCAGACAGAAGGAGGAGGTACAGAGCACCTAGACGTGGCATGGGACCTGCTCAGTCTGATTTGCAGCTTAGAAAAGGCACTACTTTGCAAGCATAACCCAGGCAAAGAAAAAGCATGAACATGTCCACTCCTCAGCTGTTGATGCTTCCTTCCTAACAAGTGGTAAGAAACAGCCCATGATCCATCTCAACCTTAAGGTAAGGGTAGGATTTGGGTCCAGGATTTAAGCCTGTTCATTAAGTGTCTGGTGTGTCAGTGGAGATAGTCTTTGCTGTGAAGGGTAGTTGTACCTTGTAAAGTGAACTAAATCGTTCTGGTCTCCAGTGACTGAGTTGAACAGATCTCCATGACTGTTCTGAGAGCTTGGACATATTGCGCTCCCTTAGGTGCCCTTTTCCAGTCTGTTTTTCTCAAAACCCAGGTGTCTGAGCTGATCAGGAGAATCAGGATCTAGTGCCTATTTATCTCCAGTGTTTTCAAAGGGTGGCTGCTAGGAGATACAAACCATCAGGCACCATTCCTGCTCTAGAAGGAGAAACAGCAGTGACAGCTCCCTGGGAAAGGTCCTGCTGAGGGTACCCAGATCTGTTTGGGTAAGGAGAACAGCAGGCTTCCCTGGACTGTTCTTGGCTCAGGCTTATAGCTCCTTCTAGAAGTACTCATTTTTTTTTTTTTTAAGTGTATGGGGTATTCTTATGCAAAATGGAGAGCAGAATTGGCTTAGTTCATTGTAAAATCTCTTCTACAGTTAGATCCCTAACTCACCCAAGAACTCAAAGAGAAATGCAGACAGGCTTGAGTAGCCTAAATCCAGAATTAGAGTTCTGCACACATTCGGCAGTGCCTAAGCTCTTAACACAGCCATACCAAAGCAGACACCAAGGTAATGCCTAACCCCGCTGTGTTACAAACAGGTGACTGATAAGTTTTCTTTGGTACCTTAGCTGCAGGAGATGGGTTAAGGCTGCTGATACTGAACGGAGGTAGGCATTGCCCTCAGCACAGCATACGTGCCCTCTAACTTCAGTGTACTGAACATCTATTTAGAAAACACAGATTAGCAGGACTGAAGACAGCTGTTTATTTCCTAGGTTAAACGTTCTAAGCAAAAAGCCATTTTACCATGTGAAATCTGCTCTGAGGAGACTACATCTCTCTCCTTAGTCATCTGTAAGGAGGTTGCTACTTGACTGTACTTCAGAGCTAGGACACAGGTCAAGTGAAATGACAAATGTGCTGGCAGGTAAGATCCTTTGTGAAGCTGGCACTTGGCTATGTGTCTAGATAAACACTCACGAGGGTTCATGTAGGTTGGGTCTGAGCTGCTGCTCCAACCTCAGCCTGAAATGTCCTCCCCTCTGAACTGCTGGGTACTGCTGGGCGCTGTTTGGACAGCTGCAGAGCCCCGCTCCTAAGGGACCTGCAGGCTTGCGCTGGGTGAAGTCTTGTATACACACACACGGTTTTGTGTACTCCTTTGGAATCCATCTGCATAAAAGGCACTGTATAAACAGAAGATCACCAGTGCTGTACAACCAGGATTACATGTCTAAGCTCCGTTAACGCTATGGCTGCAAAAGATTTTACCTTTTTTTTGTAGTCCTGCATAAATGGAAACCACCAAGACTTAGACAAACGTCTGCACAAGGCAGCCATTTAGACAGCCCTGTTCTGGCCAAAGGTTTGGATTCTGCCACGTGTCTATGTTCTGCTAAACTAAGAGAGTTGGTCAAACCTATATCACGTTGGGTAAGGCCTACAGAAAAACACCGGTTAACAGAAATGATGCTGCATCTCTCTCTAGAGCACAAGATTGTTAGCCACATATGAAAATTAATCCCATGACTCAATACTGTGAATTCAGTGGATATAGCAATAGACACAATAGAAATCATGCTTGCAGTTTAACAGCTTTGCAGAATATCCTTTGAGGCTTATGTTAAGAGTTTCCCAGTCTCTTCCTTTTGGTCCCATTGAGGTACAGTTCCTACCACAAGAGTACAGGGCTGTAGCTGGGATGGCTCACCAGGATAGTTTTGCCTTCCCAGAGCCTGTTATGCTGTGCCAAAATCACATACAAATGTCCTGTAGAGACTATTCGATGAACTGCTGGGAGAGCACAGGAGCCATGGATAAATCATCTAGCAGAAATTGCTACATTTGACATGTCAGGGAGATTACTGAAGTATAATGGAGGGGGAGAGAGTTTTCAGATTCTATTTTCTATCAAAGTGTTTTTTGTATCTCTATAAAGACTCTACGCTAAAAAAATGAATGGTGGTAGGGTAGCCTAATGTAGTTGGTTTTATATCAGTTATTTAGAAACATTCTTTAACAACAAATTCTAGAGACAGGCAGAGAAGCCTGTTCTAGCACTGTGGTATGCATATATAATTTTAATATATAAACTACTAATGCAGTACTAGCAAGTGTAGTACTGAAAAATTGCATTCCACATATGTTATCAAGTGAGAATAATCATTGGGCCCTATTGAGTGCAAATTTCTGCAGTTGCCTATGATGACAAGCTAACAAAAATGAAAGGTTTGGCTTCCTTTTCATCATTTTCCAGCTATTGGTCCTGTGAGTTTCTGTGCTTGGAGAGTGGAATCTGTACTGGGGTAAGGATTTGAGCCCCAGACCTCCCTCATTTTGGGTGCCATTTGAGGGCCTATGTTTTTGGCTATTTGGTGGTGGTCCACTGTCTGCAGTTTTGAGCAGAAATTCCATTCCCCAGCAGAGAACTCTTGCCCAATCAGTGTTTCATTGAAACTGGCACACACTATGAAAAGCTTTATTTTCAGTGAGCCAGCATTTTCCAAGCAAAATCTATTTTGTCTGGAAATTGCCTACTAGCTTTCACCCTGTGCTAGCTGCACATATCCCTTGTAAAGGACGATCCCAGCTGACAAGGAGAGTCCAGCTGAGGTAGGTATAGGCTGACAGGTGAGATAACCCTTCCTCTGCACTCCCTCCCATGGTTGCAATGGACTGAGCACTTCTGGCTTTCCTCTGCTTTTCCAGCCTGCTTCACATGAGGAAAGAGGCCTCCACCAGCACCAATGCTTCATTAAAGGCATGGCCCATGAGGGTGAAGCAGGGAAGAATCCTGCAGGACAAATTACGCATGAACTTAATGTAAGACGTGTGCTGCTGTCAAAGCAGTGATTTCTATACGGTAATGAATTTCATAAGTAAGATCAAGGTCTTACCAATCTTTAATGCATAGCCTCTGCTCCAGCATAGGGATTCAATTTTTAAGCTTTTGTGTAAAAATAAATTAAAGGTATAGATGTATATATATCAATAAAAATGGAAACAAAACTGAATGCAAAGTATTTATTAAAAGGACAACTGTATGTGAACAACTGAGATAGGTTAATACATTTTAATATACACAGCTTTGGAAAGTCATTTTTGGAAGGAAGAGGAAGGAAACATTTAAACACATGAATACTTAAGTAATGCTATTAGAAAGAAGTAACTACTTAAGCAGGTTGAGAGTGGGAATAAAGAGGTGGAAGACCTGAAAGCTAGCAAAGGGAAAATTCCCATCTGGAAATATCATTGGAAACAAATGGAACTGAACAACTTGCCTCATACATGCATTAAACAGGCGAAATGAGATTAGACAAAATTCAAAAAGGGTAGTTGTTTTTTGTTTCTTTTGTTTCCTCTGAAGGTGATGACAAATCTCCTGGTGGTTTCAGTAGCTAGTTTGTGCTGACCCAAAGGGTTACCCACAGCTCAGCTCTGGGGGTGGGTGGAAGGTCTCCCAGCATTGGTACCGAAGGAGCAAGATGAGAGGAGATAGGGTTAACAGGCAAAGCCTGACTGGCAGAAAACTGGGGCCACATCGTTGTCCCTGTTCCTCCTTTCCACTTCTTCCAAAAGGAGGATTTAACACCAAAACAATGTTGCAATCTTCACAATCTTCTTAATTAAAGGCTGTTTGCACACAACCTGAAGGCTGGGTCGCATTAAGCTGCAATCCAGAAGCTAGCTCAGTCTTACTGAGTGGTATGAAACAAGAGGTGCAGGAGTTGGTAACCTGCTAATGTATTTTTCTGATCAAGAGCAGCCTGATAGCAATGCATGCATATTCATTTCTTCTAATCTTTCTTGAAGGCCATTTACATAACCAGTTAGCTGGGAAATGAAATGTGGTCATATTATCCTACTGCCTTCATTCATAAATATCTTGCCTTAATCAGGTTAGAAAGTTCATAGCGCTGCATGCAGCTGATACGACATTCCAGCAATAATCACTCTTTCTCCTCATCACAGGAGGCCCCACACCTCAGGTCTGTCTTCACCTGAAGAGCCTGCAGTCTGGAAACACTGCAGGCAGCAGCTGCACTGAGCGATGCTCGGCATGGTGAGATTTTGTCACCCCCAAGAAAAAAAACACTTTCCTTTCACAATGTGGCATGGCTGCATATCAGACCGGCACTTGCCATGGGCATCTGATGTTAAATAAGCCTTGGACAGCATGTATCTGATGGGAGTTACGACTGTTTTATTGCATCAGTTAAAACTATGGTGTTAGAGATGTCAGGTTGCACTTAATATGTTTGTGTACTTGGCACTATGTAGTGCTAATCACATCCACATTCCTTATATGTGGCACTAGTTTCTCCAGTTTATGGGATACAAAAGCTTGAATATTTCATAGTTCTACTTGAATATATTTCCTAAGTCCAGTTTTGGAAAGAAAATACTTAATTCTTTTTAAAAAAATAAAATAAAATAAAAAGTTGATAAACTGGGTTTTGAGCTGGAAGTGAGAGAAATATTTATATTGTAGATAAGCATGAGTTTTCATGGAATCTCACAGCAGGAATATTTTATTGGAATGACTCTGCTGTGCATATTCAGGGAACATATAATGGGATATAAACGAGTGGAAAAAAGTCATCATGGCACTTTGAGAAGGAAATAATTGCATTTTATTACCCATTTGGGCATCATGAAGCAACTTCACTTCTAGTTTGACCCTTTGGTGTTGCTAACAAGTGTCACTTGGTCTAATAAAAATATCATTATCTTTTACTTAAACTGCAACTCTAAGTCTTTATTTGAGCTGGGCAGAAGAAGGAAATTCCATTTCATATAGTACTTGCCATTTCAAATTAGACTTTACTCTGGCTTGGAAATAAAAATAAAATAAATGTGAACATCCTCTAGGAGAAGGAATTGAGGGTTGGCCAGAACATTGTGGGACCCACCTCGTTGGAGGTTGAAGAGCCAAAGCAGAAGGTGGTAGGAAACCATGCAGCTTTTTCCCTCCAACCGTTTTTATTTTGCAAACCTGTACTTAGCTTTCTTTATGCATTTAAGTACCACCGACTTTCCAGGGATTAAATTCATATTTAAGTTTGAATGGGGATGAATCCAAGAGAGTTCATAAATCGTCTCTTTTGAATGAGGAGGCTGATGGCTGGAAGCCATCACAGCTGTACTGGTGATGCTCCCCAGGTACGCATAAGGACGTGCTAGGGTTGCCAACCAAGGAAAACACAGGTTCCTTCTATGTGAAAAGGGTCGACTGAAGTTTGGAAGCTACCTCATCAAGTACACTTCTACAAAATAGAACTGGTGCAGGGATACCATATGCTAGGCAAGGAAGCTAATCTGAAATGCAGAAGAAGGTTTGCACACAGTGAATGAAGCTTGTCCAGGATGGAGTCAATGTACTCTCTGTATTTTAAGATCTACAGATTGCATATGAAATTCTAACAAAACAAACAAACAAAAAAAACCACCACAAAATAGTATCTTCGTGTGACCTTTATCCATCTTTCATCAACACTGAGCAAGGTACCTCTTTAATCTGCTTAGTCTGTGCTGGCTGGAGGCCTGGGAACCAAAGCTGTACATGCTGGCAGCTCAACAGCCACTACTTCACTACTGTCTTGGCTGAGTCAAATTCATTTTTATTAGCAATTAATTTATTGTGTAATATAGACAGCAGGAGGACATTTCAAAAACAAAAGTCTTTAAAGATACATACCCTACTAAAGACATCAAAATATGTTTTATACCTAAGGTATGGATACAAAGAGGTTGGAATTGCCTTGACAGCGATGCATAATATAGTTGGTTGTGCATAACAGCTACTTCTTTATCTGAGTTTACTAAGGTGACCAAGAAGAAACTGGGTTTTTATTTACATATTATTAAAATCAAATTCATAATATGCATCATGTCATGAAAATTCTGTGATAATAGTGCTTACAGATATATATGGTCAAGAATTTCTTTCAATTTAATGTCAACACTTGATACACTTTAAAACCTGTTAAAAGAATGTTATTACATCAAGGTAAGGACAAAGAAAGGTTAAATAAAATACTTTGAATGTGAAGAAATTTTTGTCAGTCTTTGTGCATATGCAATTTCCAAAGTCTTACGAACTAAGACACAGAAAAATATTTCCTACCCTTATTTATAAAAACAAATGGTATTCAGCAGACCAATTAAAAGTACAGTTTGGAGTTAATTAAATCTATTCACAGACTTCTGCTGACAAATATTGTTTCTCGAAACCACAGATAAAGAAAACAGAATATTTTTAAAAGACGGTATGCTTCATTTTCTACTTCTTGTACTAGATTTCTGTTGTTATTGTTATTACTGTCCATGTTTCAAAAAATTATTCCTGAAAATCCTGAAACATAATTTTTACTTCATTTCAGTGAGTAAACTAAGGGACCTCATTTACATGACAACTTGTAGGTTCAGTGCTTGAATTGTTTTACATGAAAAGCTGGACTTTTTGTTTAATGATATTCTTACTGAACAATGCAAGGGAAAAATGTGAACTTTTCCTTGATAAAACATGTCCAAATTGAGCAGTTTGTGGAGTGTTGATCAAAACCAGAACACTTCAGTTAAAATAAGTTAAGACAGTGGATTAGGAAAGAAGTAGTGTTAATACCCCCTATTTCTCCTCCCCACAGCTGTCTTCCCCAGCTGAGCTATGTTCCTGCCTTGCACTGCAGCCAGGAGGATTTTCAAAACACAGCCCAACTGGGTGATGGTGGGACCATCCTCCTTCCTGGGAGCAACAGTCTCAGTCTCATGGAGGAGGTGAAACCACACAGCTGTTGGGATATTCTAGGGAGAAAAAAAAAAAAAAAGAAAAAAAAAAAAACATACAAGAAGTGGGCTATCTTTGCTTCCCACGAGCTAAAGAGGACCAACAGACTGGCATAATTATCTTCACTTCAACCGAGTGGTGTGCAAGTACCTTTACTGTGTCTTGCCCCTGTATCAGTGAAATGTTTGGAGCTTTTCTTGCTTTTAAAAATAGAGACTTGAAATTGGGAAATTTGATCAAATACAAAGGTCTTGGTACCATATGCAACCCTCATGCACACTTTGATAGTATCAAATGTTATTGCTAAAAAATGTATACTTAACCAAAGATTAGAGACTGTCCATATACTTTCAGAGCAGAACCTTATTTGTCTGCCCTCTTTATTTAATCTGCTTCTCCTCCCAAAAATATATATAAATAAAAAATGAAAAATCTATATAGTTCTGTAAGGACCAGAACTATGAAAACCTAGTTTCTAATCACTCTATTCTTGTGATTGACTAACTTTTTTAATGAGTTTTATGAAGACACAAGCTTCCACTTTATTATACATCTGGGAATCCACATTGACTATCAGCAATCACAAGGATCTTTTCCCTATATCTGGCAGGGAATTCTCATGATTTTGTTTGAAACCTTTACCTTAATATCAGATTAGGTCCAAACACTATGAGAAAGGAAACAAAGATAACTGACTGAGAACAGGAGCCTTGCTTCCTTCCAAAATCAGTTTAAAATGGCTCCACATCCTTATCAAAGGAATAGGTGAATTAGATATGTAGATTAGAATGATTTATAAAGCTTTTTTTGGTGGGGTAATTTAATTCTCATGTCCTCATAATTTATTTCACCTTGAGAAATATTCAACTGTCATCCCATTTTACTGGAACTTTTTGAAAGGAAGAAAAGGAGATACGCAATATTAAAATACCAAGTCTGCCTTTGTCAAAAGTGGGAGTGATTTGTAGTGCTGGGAAGTCCTGTGCGGCTGAGGTCTAGAGTGAATTAAACTCTGGAAGTTTGACTGTATTTTAGTGCTGAGCCATCAGGTGCGAATATTTGCCTGGCTGAAAGAGCCCTCATTTGTTACTACTGGCTAGATGTGCCAACCATAAATCTGAAGTAAGGAAAGGCACCAGACTGAACTGGCATCCCAAAATATTCAGGCTTGTAAAACCCCCAAGTATTCTGTTATATGCACCCTGAAATGTTGACGCCTGTCTGCCTGGAAACAATAACCTTGTATGGCTGTTTTTTTGACACAGGCAACAGTATGAGGAATAGGAGGCCAAGCATCCGAGGGGCAGTTCATTCTGCACTCTCTAGCTATGGTCGTTTCAAAGTTTGAATTAGTTCTTTTCTTCCATGACAGCTATTTCATTAAAACCAAAAATCAAAACATACCGGTTTCTCTGAAAACATGATTAATGAGGTTCTCAGGTTCAGGAGTGTATCAGAGAAAAGCATTTACCTGGAAGGATGGAAACCCAAATTCAACTCCACTCATCTGAGTGGTTCCCTGAGGGGAGCTGAGGTTGGCTCTCTTTTTGCCCAAGGTGAGTAACTAATCAGTAGGTTACAGATAATATTCCAGCTGGTCTCCTGGAATAGGTTTGTTTTCTTGATCCACATATAACAGGAGATATTGGTTTTGTTCATGTTGGAACAGGCTCTGAAACCTCAGTATATTTCATGAGTTGGAATTACTGCCTTTCAGCCAGCCCTAACGTGACCCTTGCTTTTACTGTACCCAAGGGTAGTTATAGTGATACTGTGTGATGGGTTTCTCGTAAGTCCACGTGAAGATCCAGTGGGGAGGAGATAAAAAGGAGCCACAAAGATAGTAATACTTTCCTTGTTCTAATATCTTGCTCAGAGCTAGAAGACACAGACCTCAGTTATGATGCTTATTCTGACCATAGGATATATAGAGAAATATGTACTTAACCAAACTAAGAGAACCAAAAATATTTATTTACCTAATAAAGAAAAAAAAAAGAGATATAATATTTAGAGGTTTTTGTATGTCAGTGGGTGGTCATCAGGGCTGGCTGGTAAATCTTCAGTTCTGCTATATATGCCAAATAAATTGAAGAGGCCTAAAACAAAGGTGAAGAGTTCACTGAAGACATGATTGAACTGAGAGCTCAGCATCAACCTGCCAAACCCAAGTGACTTGGATACAACTAGTGTGTGCTCAGCTGCTTAAGGAGAGACTCAAGGCAGTTGACATCTGTCTACAAAGTAGTTTTGCTTATACTGCAGTTCTTTCTGCACTCTGTGGTCAGTGGCAGAGCCTGTCAAAAAATATATAGGAGACTACTCACCACAAATAAGCATCCAAAACGCTAGCCATTTAAACTGACTGCATGGAATAATGTTTTACCCTGTTGCTTGTTCTGTTGAGCAACATATCTTTATGGTTTGTGATAGAGATGCCATTTCATGCCCTGTTTCCATCAACAAGCATTAATATGTCTGTTAGGTCATCCAGGCTACAAGCTGCCAGACAAGGCCTGGGTTTACTCTGGGTTATGTTCATCTGTAGATCTTTATAGATCTCAATAGTTCCCTCTATATATATTATAGAGATCTATAAAATCTCTAGATCTCCATATATTTTAGGGATCTATAAAGAACGCTATTGTTCTCTCTATATATATTATAGAGATCTGTGAAAACCGATAGAGATCATATGTAGAAGATCTAGAGTCAATCTATAGTTCATCTATAGATCTCATTTATAGTTCATCTCTACATGAAGGTAATATTCATCTGTACGAGCTGAAGAAATTAATGCACATTTAACAGAAGAAATTTTTAAGAATTTCAAACCTTTTAAAGATGCTTGACCTAGGCATCTCCCTGTTACATGATTAAACATCTGGCATCAAAGGAAAGGAATAGAGAATGGGTCTTCAGCTGTAAAAATACAACTTTCGTGGTCTTCCTCCTTGAAACAGAATTATCAGTTAGACACTGTGCAGTGTATCTAGGCTGCAACAGAGGTGCCACAGCCGTGTTGCTGTTGCTCGTTTTACCAGCATCTGTTTTTAAGCTATCATAAATCTCTATCACTCTCTCTCATGCACTCTCTTTATCTTTCTCTCTCTTTTCTCCTTGAATTCATGAACCGGTCCTGTTTTGTTTAAAATAAAAGGAGATATTTCCTTTATCTATTCTAAATGAGACAAAGGCTGCAAATAGCAGTGTCAGTGTTCTGCCACAGGGCAGTGCAGATAAATAGGAAGGTAACTTGTTCATAAAAAAAAAAAAAAAAAAGAAAGAAAAAGAAAAAGCTATAGATTGCCTTTTAGCTTAGTGACCCTTTTGAAAAATCTTCCCTAGTTGTATTAAATATTCTTTTATTAACTATATCATTCCCAGCTGAGTGACTAAAGCTGCTTAAAAAACAATGGGTTCATCTTATTGGATCATTAAATGTTATTGTGCTAAACTGTGTTTTATTCTAGACATAACTGTAGATCTCAGCATGCATTGCTTATGTTTCTTTCCATACTGGATTTTTTTTGCTGTGAAGTCTATTCACACTGAGATGTAATTCCTTAAGAAATTTGTGCAGCTCCCCAAATAGTTACAGAAATGCTGTTTATGCCTTTGGTATTTTTCCTGCAAATGGAAAAAGTAGAAAATATAAATTAAGCCTTGAGGCATTTCTCTTTATTATCAACTCTCCTGTGATCTCTTTAAAGAGAGATTTCTGGAAAATTAAGGACTGAGCAGTATTTCAGCACAAGACTTCTTTCTGCTGATGCAAAGCATTGTTAAAATGCTATAATTTTTTAATGATAGGATAACTAGGTTTTGTAATGTTTGTTGGATATACATTTATATATGTGGACTGGAAGTTACTATTCCTAACCTTCTGACTGTCATAATATCTTTCTGAATATATAATCAAAACCACATAAATTTCTGAAATCTAAAATATATACCTATAGCAAAAATTGTTCATCTACTCTCCCACCATAGCTGATTATAGCTGCGTATCTCCTGAGGGCAATTCATTCCACCTCATGTTAGGATGAGATGAATTACACTTTGGAAATATCTCTCCACTGATCAAGGAAGAGGCCTGTGTGATGATCTTAGACTCAACACTCAAACTTTCCGATATCTTAAATCAGGAGAGCTAAGTCTCACCGCAGACAACATGCTACTTGACTAACTGGGACTGGCTTTATCTTGCCAACCATCCACATCTGACACGGTCACTGTAGGCTGCCCAAGCTGAGGCACAGCTCCTTCATTCTGCAGCAGCCATGTAAAACAGGTTAGAGGCTCTGTCTAATTCCACACTTACAGCTGACTTTTCCTGGAAAGACCTGTGCAAGCTGCCAGGCAAGAAGACTGTGATATATGCATCCTTGGATATTTTCAAGACAAAGCCAGCACTGGCCTGATCTTGTGCTGCTGACAGTTCTGGTCTAGATGGGCCCACATAGATCCCTTTCAGCCCACATTTCTGTTGTTGTTGTTTCCTTACTGATAACAAAAGAAGTCCAGATAGCTAGCTCTGGCATAGGCAGTGATGATTAAGAGAGATGAATGCCATCCCTGGTCTGCTTGTGTATAGTTCGTTCTATTTTGATTGCAGAAAAGTATTTCTGAAGGTTTATGATAACCAGAAACAAAGTCTTCAGTAGCAATAAACTCATGTTTTTTTTTTTTTTTTTGTTTTTGTTTTTTGATACCTAAATATAGAAATAGTGAGAGTTTTCTCTAATTGGACTGATTTAGGACAATCTGAGAAAGGTATATAGGTTGGATGGTATAAGTTCTTCAAAGTGAATATCTACTTGTTTTGGTAACTGTGGCAGAAGCTTAGACAGGTAGCCTAAACTAGACATCTAACGTGAAAGGAAAAAAAGTTTATTCTTTCTTCCTGCTTGAAAGGAAAAAATGTTTCTTCTTAAGAAGAACTGATTTATCTGCTCTTTTTATTACAAAAAATTTTTTTGGGAATTACCCTTTTATATTTTTTCCATTATAATTTTAGGCCTTTCACCACATAATGATTTCTTTAATTGTTTGGGTGCTTTTTCATTTTTTACAAAAAAAAAAAAGTATTTTAGATTCTTATAGAGAACAGGAACATTTTAGATAAACCAAATCTTTCTTCCTCTCCAAAACTTTTCATAGTAGGTAAAACACTATGTGATCTTACTGAACAGGAACAAGGGCTTGAGGTGCATTCATGGGTAATGAAAGCATCCAGAAGACGAGAGAGAAACAATTTTTTAAGCAATAGGATGGCACCAAACCCTGAACTGCAGAGGAGGAGAGTAGCAATGACAGAGAAGACTGCTTTGGATTACTGCAAGCAATGTTCTTACTATTTTTGGTCCATTACACATTAGCTGCCTAACAGAGATATCAGAATCGATTCTTCAAAGATTAATTCTTGATCAATTGAGTTTCAGTACATATAATTTCTGGAAAAAGTGTTTTGTTTTGTTTTTGTTTTTAATTTGTGGGTTTAGCCATTCTGTTATCTCTTGTTCCAACTCTTTTCCTGCACTGATGGCTTAAACCTTATTTTAGGGACTTGTGTTGCCAGCCACCATGTTATCTGAACACTTTCCATGTAAGTTAGAGGGCAGCAGTGTGCTCCCTGATAGACTGGCTCTTCTGGCTCTTCTCCTTTTTCAGTTCTAGAAAACTCTGTTTGCCATGGGATGTTCTTTGGGGAAAAGAATGAGAAATGTTCTGGTTATGATAAAATGTACTCTATCGAATAAAAAGGGCTGGCAAAGCTTCTGAACTGTGGTCAGGCCCTGGATTCATTTAATCTCCTCTGGAAGTTCATTCCATATTTTCTTTCTGCAGTCGCACATGAAGGACTAGATCCCCAGCTGGTTTAAGTCAATATGGCATCACTGACATCAGCTGTCTGTTACCGAGTATAATCTGGGTGTTACAACACTCTGGTCCACAGAAACCTAGGCAGTGCGATGGCTTCCAGCCCTGAACTAGCTCATGCAGAACCAGCGTGAGTATCCCTGCACTGGACCCCTCTGGTATCAGCTCAGGTGCCGAACCATGTGAACATGAGACTTTTGAGAGCTGAAGCAGGTCACTGCTGTGCCTAAATTACTGAAGTTTTCCAGCTAAAGAGAGCAGAGGCATTGGAGTAGCAACTGAGTGGAGTCCAGCAAGGCCAATACCAGACCTAAGCTGGAGACATGAGCAGGGTGAGCTTGTTTTCCAGAGATGCAGAGTCTCCTGGGGCATTGGATCAGTGATACAGGCTCAACACTCAGCTGCACTCCTTGGCTGCCAAAACCCTGTCAGGCACTAGACTGCTTCTGTGGAATCAGTTCAAAAGTATCCTTCTGTAAGGACACAGTATATCCCAAAGCCTATCTACCTGTCTAGCCTACATACACGATCTATTCATATATAATGGAGATACATCTGTTTGCTGGTTTGCAAGAGCTAGAGATCCTGTCCAAAGTCTTTGGATATAGTTATATTCACCTTCTTCTCTGGTATTTGAATTAATGTCATTTTTCATTTCATAGGTATAAGCCGGCTATTTAACATCCTTGAAAAAATACTCTCCAAATTCCTTACTGAAAGCTTCACAGAAGGGGGGAGAACAAACATTTAAAGGATCAGTTGCCTGAACATGTCTAATGCCAGGATCTCTGAGGACATCCTAGTTTAGTCTGCAGCTGAATATGGATCTTCTGCAGGTACTGAGTGCTGCAGGTGATTGTGCTACAGCAGTCCAGAAGGCACTATGGTTTTGTTGTTGTTGTTTTGTTTTTTTTTGTTTGTTTGTTTGTTTATTTTGAGTCAATTGATTTAAGTGCTAAGACTGCTTGCTGAATCTGCATTTGAGTCACTAGGCTAGATCTTATGCAAGCAGTGGCCAAAGAAGGCAGCCCACCAGAGAGTCCTGTGATTCCTGCATAGATCTGAGTATCAAATCATGTTAGCTATGTCTCGAGAAGTCCAAGTGTTTAGGAAGAAGCTGATCTGCCAGACCTTGATTACTGAACAACATGGACAAACTGAAGAATTTGAACAAGGCTTATGCTGCCTCTTAAGCAGGATATAGGGAAGAAGCACTGTTTATAAAAACAGGTAATCTGTTCATGGAGCTAAGGGTAGATCTTGATTAGGGTGGCAGGAATAAAGAGAAATTCTTTGTCACAGAAGAAAACTTGAATTTGTTGATTTTTTTCCCCTGAAACCTGCCTACTAGTGAGTGAAGGAAGGGACAAAACTGAATGTTTGTCCTCGTCTTTCTAAAACATTAATATGAAAAATCTCTTAGAAGAGAGATGGAAAGAGAGAAGAGATCTTTACTTGTCTCTTGCTGCAGTCCTGCAGACTGACCATTTCTAGCGAAAGCTGTAGGCAAAAAGGGGCCAAAGATCTGATTTTTTAGGAAGAACTGAGTTGCACATGCCATCCTCATCTGGACCTACCAAAACCCTACTGCCTTACAGAAAGAAATATAAGAGTTTGTAGTGTTGAGTGTTAATCACTCATTAATTGCATCTCTGGCCTTTTTTCTTCTTTTTTTAGCTTCTTGAATTTTTCTAGAATGCATATTAATCTATCCTAGCATGCAATCCTTCAACTTTCTGGAGGTCTCCTTCTCATACTACTTTATAAACATAGCCACTATGCATCAAATACTTTGTGGCTCACTGCTTCATAGGTGGGACACAGCCTCTTATTACTTCCGTTTCAGACACTCTAAAAGGGATTGTGTAGCTTCAAAAGGAGCTATAACTAACACTCAGAAAATGCAAATATTTATTGCCTTTAATTTGAGAGAAAATCATATTTGTTTCCAAGTTTAGACTATTTTTGACATGCTAGCAAGTACTTGAATAAATTTAGCACTTTACATATAAAAATTTCAAACCAAAGGGAGGCAGCAATAATTTAGCTCGGAAAAACCATCGAGCTGTCTATTTCCCATTGAGTTGGCAGAGAAGCCCTCCCATATCCTCAGAAGAAATGAAAACAGATGAAGTCCTGTACAGTCCTTTCTCTAGTAGGAAGCAGATCATATTTCTCACATCTGTTACCAACATGGCAGATCAGCTCTGTTCCCATCAGGATGGTCAGGATATCCATGATTTGAGGTTTTGCCTTTTTAGGAGATATATTTCTCATCTTGTTACGGCTTTTGTTAATTTTGCAACAGTTTGATGTTGTGAAGGAGCTCCTCCTTTCCTGTCAATAATACAAGGTCACTCTATCACAGTAACGTAATACATCACCAGCTTTGCATGCTTCAGGCATTTGAATAGATTAATTTTGTTCTGGTAAAATTTAGTAATGTATCTTTACTTCCTGCTTTTCTGTAGACAGTCAGACCAATGTTAATGTCAAAAGTAACCTCATATTTTGGTGATATGTGAGGCTTAAAAAAATCATATATTGTAAAGATCCAAAAGTACGTCATACTTTATTTCTAGGATTCTTTTTTTTTTTTTAATTTATGAACTATAAATAAGTTGAATGATGGAAACCACCTAAACTGTTTATCCATTTGCCAATTTGCCAATATGCAGCAAGGAGAGAAATGAACAGGTTGAAGGGTCTTCATGTACAAATGCCATAATGAAAGAAATTCAGGGCTGAAACCAAAGGACCACAGCAAAACTGTAGCTCCACAAATAGTAATAAACTGTAGAAACTGCAGTCTGAAGCACTTCAGAAATTAAAATGTCTTTGTCAAATCCAAAGATCTATCCCTTTCTATTGATAGCTGTGGAAGTATTAAGTATATTAGGTGTTGCAAATTTCAGAGATGAAAATTGCCAGAATAAGTCCTCATGTGAATATTGTATTCTAATAAAATCTAATTATTGGCTCCTGCTTCAACCAAAGCTTTAGTGTACTGAATAATATTTAATCACAATGTGTAAGACAGTGATTAGAAAAGACCCTGAAAGTCTTGTATTATAAATTAAGCAGTCAATACTGAAATCTTTTCACTCTATGAATTACTTCAGAAGAGAGAGAGACTGCATGAAGTAGATGCAA
Organism: Cygnus olor; assembly: GCF_009769625.2. NCBI lineage: Eukaryota > Metazoa > Chordata > Aves > Anseriformes > Anatidae > Cygnus > Cygnus olor. The sequence continues at coordinate 38,849,200 of NC_049169.1, read as the reverse complement.
GAAAACTGGGAGATCACTAAAAGGTAGCTATAACTGTAATTTTTGTTCTCTGTGTGTTACTTGCTACATGGGTGAAGACCCTAGAGAATACCAATGGAGGAACATGGAGAAGTAATGAACAAGCTCAGAATGCTAAACATAGGCCGACAGTTAAGGAAACACTGAAACACTTAGAGTGCACATATTAAAACAAGAATACATGGTGGTGAAAAGTCAAGGTTACACCTGATGGTTTTACATTCCCCTGAGATATGCTGACCAATGAGATGGATCAAACTCACAAGAGCTTGAAGGGTGAAAGTCTGCCATACAGAAATACTTCCTAAATATTCCAGGATGAATTGAATTTGACATAGTATATCTTGGAGACCAAAGACTGGAAAGCATGTTTCTGGTGGATCACCTGAAAAATTCATTCTCTGAGAACAACAGAAAAACAGAAATAGGTGTCACAGAAATACACATATTATATAAAGAAATAGGCAATTGGAAAGAAAACTTCACCTTGTTTGTGGAAGCTACAGAGATAAAAGGGTAAAGTGGGAGCAACTGCCACTGTGCCATTATTTTTGTGTAATTTATGAGGTTAATGCATAGGGCTTGTTTGTGTCTCCATTGGGAAAAAAAAAAAAATGTGTCCAGTTCAAGGTAAAGAATCATCAGCGATTTTGGTTCTGAATCAGTACGTCACTTAAGGGATAAAACTCTTTATTCTTTCAAGTGATTAAAAACAAACAAACAAAAAAAAAAAAAACAAAACACTGAGATCCTTGCTTTGTATCTTAGCTTTTGGATGTCAAATGCATTTTTAATTATGATGTTCTTTCTACCATGATATTAGCATTGTTAGCAGATGTTTTTGTTCTAGAATCAAGTCTATTGGAAACCAATATGTTTCTTAAACTAGCTATGTTTTTTCTCAAAGAGAATTCTGATCTAATTGGCATGTGTATTAAAGGGATTTCCTGTTCTAAATATACTGATTTCCTCAACTGTTGTGACTATATGTAACATATGTCTCCAAAAGCAGAGTATCCTCAATTACCAATGCTCAAGAGTTTATGCTGTGAAAGCTCAAAGATCTCATGCAGTTTTTATATTTCATTCTTAACTTCTGAGTTCAGTGGGATTTAAGGGCATTTATGACCTTTCATGACATGCTCGATATGTTGCAGGATCAGGCCCTTAACTATTGCCACAAGAAAGTATTCAGAATATCACTTTCTGGATTTTGTCATTCAGAATGTCATAGAATTGGCTCAACAATCGAAAGAAATTCCAAAGCATCTGGAAAGCATCACATTTCATACTGATGGTACCTACTAGATTTAGGTAGAAAAGCTCCAGACAGTGTATTTATTTATTTATTTGATGCTAGCCCCATTGGAAAGATGTTGATACACACATAGCTAAGTTCTTAAAAATGTAGCAAATCTAACCAGATCTGAATACGAGTTTAACAGAAGGATTTAGAAGAGACTATTATGATAGCCTTGGGCATGTCATAAGTGGGTCAGATTGGATATAGCAGGGTAGATAGAAGGTGAAAGAACCAAGATTTGCAGGAAAACTGGAGTTTTAACAAGAAGTATTAAGTGGAATATGAAATATTACATCCATATGCTAGAGAAACCACATGTCGAACAGAAGGAATGGTAGACTATCAAAGCAGTGACTTAAAATTTGTTGGGTTTGGCAAAGCAAGTCATAATCAGTACAATAAACAGAACACTCGAATGCTTAAATAACCTTGAAGAAATGTTGTAACTGCAAACAATATTTTCCTCTTGATTAAAAAAAAAAAAAAAAAAGTGGGACAAATTCTGTTAGGCAGTATTAGGGTTTAGGGGGTTGTTTTGTTTTGTTTTGTTTTTTAAATTGAGGGTACCCAGCATTACTACATTTTGTTCTTATAGAAAATACTACACTCCTGTGAGAACACTACCACTCATTAAATATTGCATGAAAAATATCTGCACTTTGTGGTCTACAAGTAAAAACAAGTACAGCATATGCAGCAGCAAATTGTTGATGAATGGCAATGCTATGTGTGTTACCTTACAGTATTATTTCATATGAAAATATTATGCATTATTTACAGAATTGCCTCACTCTATGCAATGCTAGAAGCTTCATACACTCTTCTAGAACTTCTGAGGACACCATATCACCTTCTAAAGGTTTTTTTTTCTTCAGATATTACAGTAAGTCACACTAACCAATATGCTACCTTGAGTAATGATTTTTAACTGATTCTTTTGCTTTAATGTAAACTGAAGCAAACATCATTCACGGATTTCAGACAGATGTTACAAAAAAACAGAGGTTACTTAAATAGCTTCCGCAACGTCTTGTCATTTACACTAACATTATATGACGTTGCATATTATTACTAGTATTTACAAGCAGATATTACCTCTGAGCCATAGGAGGGCAGTCCTGCAAGCTCCAGCTTATAGGATGTATTACACATCTTCAAAGTCAACAGCTTCTTGAGAAATCATCTACTGGAGATGTTCGTTGGCTCATGAGAAATCTAGTGCTCAGGCTGCAGCAATTTACAGCTGCTGAACTTTACAAGTGTTTTAGCTACCTGTCTGTGTGTTAAGATAACAAATCACACAGGAGTCAGTCAACAAGAAGTCATCTATAAACAAAAAATGTCCAGCAAATATATTTTTTTTCCCCCAGTAAATCACAGTGAAAGTTTGAAAAAAGATGTAGATGAAATTGCAACATTTCTTCTAGTTTCACAGGGATGAGCCAGCACTGGGACTCAACTCCAAAGGTCCACAGCATCTCTGTTATACCACATCGGATGAAAAGATGCCCAAACAAAAAGGTGTTGGCTGTGATCCAGTCTTCATTTTCGGCTGGAATGGAAAAAGACACACATTGGGAATGATTTGATTTTTAAGTCTCGGGATATTGGGGCTTCCTCACTCCCACTGAAGGGGTATGTCCATCAGGTGATCTCTACTGTACAATCTTCCTGAGAAGTCTAATTAATCTCTGAACATTAAAGTTCACAGTAGCCTGAAAAGATGAAGTGCCTGAAAGTGTGTTTTAGAAGGACCATGGCCATGAAAAAATATTGCTTCCATTTATCAGACAACGTTTCAAGGCATCTTAATACGAACTAGTCCTATAACTCCACTTGCACCTCCTCCTGCCTTAACCAAACACTGACTGTCCATAACCCCAATGTCTTTTGTGACAGTTGCCCCAGACACCCATGCTGTGCAATCGAAGAATGACAGCTCATTCCTGCCTCCTGCTTCATTGTAGAATGGTCTGTTTCTGGGAACCAGGGGAGTAACTGGTGTATCTGAGCAACCTACACTGGTGGGAGGTGTCCCTGCCCATGGCAGAGGGGTTGGAACTGAATGATCTTTAAGGTCCCTTCTAATCCAAACCACTCTGTGATTCTCTAATTCCATGGCATTTTAAAGCATTTTTCTCCTAAACTAGGTATGCAGTCCTTTCAACAGACTTAGATGTTTTAGTGTTCTCTTTTCCCCATCGAAACCACAGTGACACCCTCCGTTAGGACTTCATCTGTATTTCCAGCCCACACGGACGCATGCCTCCCCTCAGGGTAGAGGGCCTCCTTGCTCACTCCCAAAGAAAATGCAGAAAAAGAGAGAGAAGAGCGGGCTCCATTAGGATTAGGGGAGTGAGAAGGAAGTCAAGACGCAGAAGAAACAGTTTTCATCTCTAAGCCTAAAGCCTTTCAAATGAGATTAAGGTTTCAGTTCAATAACTGGAGCACAGATTTTTCTTCCCAAATTAAAATTGGCAAGTGTGTAATGAAAACTAATTGCATATTTTGCATATTAAAAATATTCAGTTTTATTTACACTGTATAATCAAGATTTTTGGAAGCAGATACTTAACGCTGATGCCTGCTTAATAAGGGTGATTTTTAATGGGTGCACCGTGCAAATCAGAGAAGGCAGAGACTTTCCCTCAGCCCTTTTGTTCATTGTCTGTCTTCTTTGCAACATGGCAATAATCTTGGTTTGCTCCAGACATTATTAATGGTAGTACCATTACTAGCAGAGGATGATTAACAACTCCTGAATCTTAAAAGAAAGAAAACTCCTGCAGTCCCATTACTTACTATAATTTACACTACCAGACACTTTAAGCCTGTAAAAGTACTTTAAAGTATATGAAGTTTGTCTGGGGGCTTTTGCATCCCAAAAGTTAGATGCTTTTTCAGCCAGACTGCCCTGGGAACCCTATCTATTTCTTGATCCCTAGACCAAAGGCCAAATCACAGCACAACTTGGAGCAGGCTGTGAAGGCACAAGTTTAATCCTGCCTCCCTCCTGCTTCATTGTGGAATGGCCCATTTCTTGAACCCAGAGAAATAACTGGTATAGACGGTATAGGTATAAACAAATCAATGTTGTGGTATCTAGTTTTGTGCCCACTCATGCTGGGAAATTCCCAGCTTTCCATCACCTTATCGCTATCAATGCAAGGAAGACTGAATCCAAAGCCAGAATCAAGCTTGAAATGTCTGCCTATTTTTTTTCTGTGCTGTGAATAAAGACCCACAAAATTCATCTGGATTTTCATCTGCAAGTTTGAGCCAGACAGTGAAGCCAAAGACTAAAGGAAAATTCAGCATGGTGAATTGCTCAGGGTGTTCAAAGGGAAGCTCTTCCTCAGCTTATCCATGCTGGGGTCACTTATGTTTTCTGTAGGGTTTTTAAATGCTCGTCTGTTGCTGGCTTTTAGCCAGGCCTAATGCTGGCGCCAGGGAGACTCATCATTTTATCAGGCTTGCCTCTGTTACATGAACATTTAATTGTTTGTGGGCTATTCTTAGAACACAGAAATGATAGATCTTTCTGGCATTCAAATGAATTCATTCATTTGATTTATTTGTTTTCCCTAATAGTACAAGAGATTTCAGCTGAATATTTATTTGGAAGAGCTTGGTATATAGAGAAATGTGAAGAAAAACAAATGTTTTTGTTCCATTCAGATTAGCTGGCTGCAGTGCGCATGGAGTATTCACAGCCCATGTAGATGCAGAAGAAAAGCCAGTATAAATGTTTGCTTTACAATATTCAATAAGAACTGCTACGGGCATGACTTGTTCCTAGGGAAAACTGCCTGAGCTCTGTTTCATGTGTTTGCCACAAAGCTTTCTGTTTTTTAGACTGGGTGTCTTCCTTCAACTTGAGTATCTAGAGGCCCTGGTTAATAGCAGGGTACTACTCCAATGCATGCAGAATCTAGAGTAATTGTACTGATGCATATTCACTCTTAAGAAAGGAAAAGAGAACCATTTCAATTGATGGCCCATCTGCCTGATTTATGGACCTCGGTACCACAGTATTTGCATTTAAGAGGTCAATGACTAACTCAAACTTTCTACTCTCCTGAGCATCACATTTGGGTCCCTGGGCAGGAGGAAGGAGAGATATGAGAAAGAAGTAGCACAGCAAAATAACCTAGGCCCCCATAATTCCTGTAATTAATTCCTATAATTCAGTCCATCCAGCTTAGATTCTGGGAATTCTCTCCTTCAGCTACATAGGAAGCACTGGTTGACAGCCTTTGGGAGAAGGCAGTTTCAAACACGTGCTGCTGTCCTGAAAGCTGATGTCATCATGGCATTAGTGACAATTAAAGGATGGCCTGTAAAGATTGAGATGGCTGACTGCTGTAGAGGCAGTGCAGCAAATTGCCCACTGTCAGGCAGTCAAGGCTGTGACCTGATAGAAAATTGTCCTGTGACCTCCTAAGCCTGTCTGTAGAGCTGTCACAAAGAGAAGCAACACAAATCTAAATGGTGGGCATTGTACAGCCTGTGGATGTGTGCTGTGATCTGGGAGACTGGGACACATTTCTCGTGTAAATGATGGAGGCAGGGAAGGAAAGAGGATGACGTATCCATCTTCTCCATTGTATATCTGCACCTGACCATACGGTAATATCTACCCAGCATAATGCTGAAGTGCAGCAATGGACCACATGAAGGCTCAACAGCAGTACAGATTTCTTCAGTATGTAGGAACCTCCTGGTTTAGATCTTATTTTTTAAAGAGTTCAGATACAGAATATTATCACACAAGCAAAAATGTCAGTTCTACTTTTAAAAATCATCATCTTAGTCTCAGGTTTGTAGAGAAGAAGATATTTACCAGTACGGCTCACACCTGGAAAATATAGCACCATTACAGATAAATTATTTTTAATCACAGAAAGCCATTTCAACCATATTGATATTGATTTCTATATTGATAGAGCTGCAGAAGTTCATTTGAACTTCATATTAATGGTATTTCAATATTATCAGAATGAAATATGTCTGTGCTTTCATACCTAATTCTTTTTTAGAAATTATGTTCTACAACATTTTTAACAATTTAATGGTTTTGCCTGTTGAAGACAGAAATTCCGTTCTGTGACTAGCTCTTGCTGTTGAAGAAAGCTGGAAAAAAATGATCATGGAAGGCTCAAAAACCAGAAGACCAATAAAATGTAGTATTTCTTAATAGTTGGATTTTATACCAGTGCCATGAATGTTGGTGGCCTGATGCTGTGGTTTGGCAGTCCTGCTTTCATTCAAATACTAAATATTTTTCAGTTCAGTTGTGCTTTCAGACATTTGTGCATACAAACAATTTGCATATGAGCAAGGCATCTGTGCACAGATGAGCCCATTTTTTCTTAGCCATAGTTATTCATAATTATTTATTATTCAGTCAGTTATGAACAGCATCACATTTAGGAAACTTGCATTATTTCAGAAATAATATATAAACAGAACTTAACCAGTCCCCAAACCAAATCTCAAATACTTACTGTGATAAAAAGCATAACATTTCTATTGCTGTTTAATCACAGGACTTGAGGAAAATCTGGTTACAGAAATGGAGAACTGAGGCACGGAAAAGTGAAGTGGCTAATTTAAGATATTGCAGTAGGTTAGTGATGGACTCCTGTATTCTTTCCATTAGACACACAGCCTTTCTTGACTTCTGAAGATGCTCTGTTCTTGTGACAGTGTTAATGCACTGAAATGCTTTAATGACTTTTTTTTTTTTTTTTGATGAATTGTTCTGTGTGTGCTTGTCCAAAATGGGTAATTATTGACTTATACTGCTAGACTCATATGGGATAGATTAATTTCTACGCTGTGATTTTTCACAACCAAAATGTTCTTTGAGTGGTAGAGGAGTAGAAGTAGCTCTTAGTACAGTGCATATGCTCAAGAGAAAAGATGAATTTATCTAAGACTTTCTTGCAGTATATACAGAATTCTTCTGGCCTACTTATTGACATTTATTAGAGTTTCCCTATTTTGACTCATGTAACTTCTGACTCCTTTTCTCTGTACTGTTCTGGTCAATGCTAACATTCAAGTGACACCAAACATTAACAAACTCCAATCTAGAATTAGAGATTGTCTCCCTGTGGACTAATCATAAAAGAAAAAAATATATTCTTACTAGCTATAGCCTACAATTATACATATATGTAATGAAGCTAGAAAGCATATGCTCCATCTGTGACTTTTAATGTTTTCCCCATATACACTGTTAACTTCTGTTAACTTCTAAGACATTACAGCCAAGACATACCAAATAATGTGTAAGGAACTGTTATTATAATAGGTTTTCATTGTTGTAAAAGCTTATATAAATTTTTAGGCAAGTGTTGGAATAAAGCAATGTAAAATTAAGTCTAAATTTTACTGACCTTAAACTGAATAAGAACTGAAATTACCCCTTCACATCAGACCTGCTACGTCAATGCACTTTTGATGAGATGACAGCTGAAAGAGATTTGAGAAGGGTTCTGCATGCTGTCACTTAGACATTAGGGCTAATCTTTTCAGACTATTGGCAAAATGAGTTGGCTGCAATCAGGCTGAGGTTTAAAATTTACATAATTCATTATACAGTTGTCTTATGGTTTGGATTTGGTTAAGAAGAGCAAGTAGGCACCATTGAAAAAAAAAGGATATTTTTCATTCCGGTCTGCCAGGAGACCCTTAAGATCAAAATCTGGCTTTTCAAGTGATAGAATTCATATGGAATCTGGTGAGGGTTTACAATTTTCACATCAGCAATAGTCAGTTTGTTTCCATCAGAGAGGTTAGAAGCTGTCATTTTATTTTTTTTTTCTGCCTGCTGGTATGCTACATCATTCACACCTGCCAGAAAATGTCAGAATGTTTATTCCAAGAATAAAAATGTGGGCACATGTCCGCCTCCCAAAATAAATAGTACAGCAGATATATTTTGTAGCACCTCCAATACTCACAGGTTGGAGTTAGTCACTCTTCCTGTAAGAGGGTGGCCATCAATCACTGTCAAAAGGAGCCTTGAGTTTGGAGTCAAGAACGGGGGGACTTGGATCATTGGACAAGGTGCACAGGGAGCCCGTAGGGATGTGGGCCTCTTCACATCTGTAAGTGGCAGCACTGTAAAGCCCCCAAAGCATCTGGGATTGAGGAAAGAAATGTTGCAGTTTGAAGAGTTTGTTGGTTTGCCAAACAAATTATCTCTCAGTCACAACCTTCTCTTCCCACAAGGCCAAAGGGTGAATATTTTCATAATAAAAATAAAAAAAACATTAAATTTTTGTTCCTGCCTGTGGAACATATTCAGAAATCATCTGCATTGATTTACTGGAAAAAGGGAAACCTTTGTTCTGTTGTGAAGTGGTACCACAATTTTAAGATGGCAAATGTAAAAGAAACACCAAAAGTGATATTCAGGGACTAATTTAGTCTGTCAAACTTGCTCTTTTCAAATAAGTTCTAATAAACTGGCCTACTTTCAAAACCTTCTGTTTAAGTGATCTGAAAGTAACACAGAACAAGTCATGAAAGCTTTACAGGGAATGGTAATTCTGCCTTGCATTTAGAGCACTGGAATAGGAATTGGCTGAATTTCTGGCTCTGTCACAAACTCCTTGGGTGACCCTGGCAAGTCATCTAATTTTCTTTGCCTAAGTATTTACAGAGAAGAAAATACTCTCTTTGAACTTGATGCTTTACAAGTCCAGTATTTTGGGACAGGTATTATGACTTGAATTCATCTGACTGAGGGAAACCAACAGAGCTTCAGGAGTGAGGAACATGACAGTTTGGGGTTCGGTCTCTGCTCAGAGCAGGTGAATAAGAATCTCCTTCAACAGTTAATGCTGTCCGGCTATGATCTGACGGGCCCTTTCATGGTATCTCTTTTTATGCATTCACACCAGAAGAAACACGGGGTGACCACACTCCTCATTTGGTGTTTGATTTAGCTGGTTGGCTAAAAAGTGATTTTTTTTTTCCCCTCATTCTGGTATGATCTACTGCAGAAGAGTTGTTAACTTCCATTTTCTTTGTGTTTCATGGTTAAGCTCAGCTTCCCAAGAACCACTATAGGACAAAACTCCTCTCATGCATGATCTCTTGTAAATACAAGACAATGATACCTTGCCTGTGGCCTTTGGATCCCCACAGCTAGTTATTGAGGAATGCCTAAAAACATCTGAGCACTTGATGAAATCAGGTAGACTGACTCTCCAAATGTCAGCTCTCCCCATGGCCTTGAAACTCCTTCATTGTCCCTTCAGGTAACTGAAATCAGAATGGAAACAGATTTTCCTCTGCCGGCTGTCTGAAGGCTTTTCCATGTGTACAATTCTTACAAATTCAGTGTTTTCATCTTTGTTTTCCCCTGAAGTCTATTTTACAAGATGTTTGAAGTAATCCTTTGGTCAAAGTACTGTCAGTATCAATCTCTCAACTTTCTGAAGTGGTGTTTTGTGCTTTTTTTTTTTCACCCCAAGATGATGAGCTGAAAATAAGCAGGAACCCTTTGGCTGCTAAACAGCTATTTATTAATGCAGCATCTAAGTACTCAGTTTTCTACCAAAAAATAAAATAAAATAAAATAAAATAAAATAAAATAAAATAAAATAAAATAAAAAAGTTTTGAAACAACAAGGCTTACAGAGGGCTGAAATATTGTGACCAAAGCATAATGATAATCCAAGAACAGATGGAAAGCTGTGGCAGAAAATGTAATTGCAATATTCACACTATTTATATATTTTATGTTGAATTAAAGAGAATGGAAAAAAAAGAAACATTTTTTCTGCTCACAAATGAGGGCTCAGGGTATCTGCACCCATGAAATTTGTAATGTTTTTACAAAAAAGAACCAACTTGAACAAACAGGATGGAAGATACCTAATGCACCTGATCAGGCGCTGTCTGGAGAAGTGGAAGAATTTGGATCAAATCCCTGATGTGGCTGCAAACCAGGGGGATTTGGAACTACAACTCACACATCCCGTCTGCTGTTCCAAGACTGTTCTTTTTTTCCGTCTTGCTTTCTTTGTATTCTGTTTTTCCTCTCCAGTCCATTGAACCTCGGTGAATCTTGACACAAATTTGCATTTCTATCAATTTCCTGTGCCTTCTACATCCCGTAGAAATCCCACAAATATGAGAAATTATCAAGTTCTTTAAGAACAAATAAAGGAAGGATGACAAAGTAGGAAACTTATTAAGTTCAAGAGATTGTCCATTTCCCTGCAATGTGAAACAAAGTCAGGCAACATATATTGTCTCCCATTCTTCCCCATCCACAGGTTTATTGAGTGTCTTCCATTTTATTAGGTATATTTTTATAAAGATACAGTGATATCTGAGCGAGGAAGGCAGAAATAGCTTGCCTAGGAAAACAAACAATCAATCAATCAAACAAACAAAAAAACACTATAGCATTTATTTGATTTTTAGCCTTCTTAAATGCAGGTGAGGATAAATAACTGCATCACAAACCACAGAGTTTTATAAGTCTCTGGCAAATGTTTTCTGGCCTTCAAAATCTCTGGATTTAACATTTATTTCTCAGCACGTAGTGTAACCAAGGAGACACACATTCCCAGACAGAATATCTTAAAGTAGCATAGACTCCAAGACATGGATAAGAGAAGTAGAGATTTGCTTGCTTGTAACCTATGAATTAATGTTATGGTGAATATATGTTCCTAGAAAATAAACATCCTGCAGAAAAAGACCAGAGGTGGTTGGCCAAGGCAACCATCAGTCCAAATGTGACAACAAATTCATTAAATATTTAAAGACAGTCTTATTAACTTCACCCTAAGAAAGTTCAATGAGATCTTTGAATTTCTTTGAGAAATTCCACATGACAAGAATTTCAATCCACATAAGACTTTTGATGCTACGGGCTAGTTAAAAGGCTTTGATTTTTGTCTTTCTCCTAGTTGCTTCTAGCAAAATCAATCTCCCACGGCATTTGGCACTTTGTAATGCAAAATCCATGAAATGTTCTGATATGGTGTCAAGAATGATGTGAAGTTTCCGAAAAAAATGAGAGCAGATGATGAGCTGAGATAAGTAGTAATGACTCCTGAGTTTGGCTGATACACACACGTGGCAGTCAAATGTTGGTTTGAAGTTTTTGCCTTTAATTTGCTTTTTGTTGTTGTTGTTTATTTCAGTCATCTAACAGGGAAGCAGATTTATCCTTTAAATTAAATTAGACAAGCTGTTAATGAAGACTAATTGTTTTGCCTAACTTAAAATATGTAGAGAGCGCTCCCTTGATCTGTGCAATCTGTACTTGCTTTAGCCTCAGGATTGAATAAAGATTTCTCCAAATCATTCTCCATCCTCATAATCTGTAACCAAACTGAGAGCCAAGATGCCCCTCAGAAAGTTGTAGCAACCCAGGAATATGCATCACTGCTCTTTTACTCTGCTCTGCTGTATATCTCAGCTGTGCTTTTATGTTTTACTCACGAGGGAACATGGCTGTCCTCTCCACCCAGCGCCAGGGCAGGCTTCTCTTTGCCCTGACAGCTACCCTTCTCCTGCTGTGCTGGAGAAAATCTTCTTACCTCATGGGAGCCAGGAGTCAGCATCTTCCCTGTGAGTTTTACACTTTAAGAGGTGTGTTTAGGGAACAGGACCAGAGGCTGCAGGGAGGGGAGGGCTCACGTTGCCCTTCCTGGGCTACATTGGGCAGCTATGCAAACCCCTAGCAGCACAAGCAAAGTTCAGTCAGGGTGGCCCGGGTCTTGCCTTCCATCGCCCTGGTGGTGCATTCCCATGTTCCCTACAAACTTCGAGTCTTTTCAGGGAGCTTATCCAAAATAGAAAACTAATGTTTGTTTTTGGCTTATTTTTTTCCTACCCTCTGGGTTAATTTTTGGCCAAACCAGCTCACCGCCTACCAGACATGAGGGAGAAAGAGCAGGAATGTACAGCTGGAGGTGGAGGTGGGACTTGCCACACCACTGACTTAGATCAGCTTAAAATGCTGCTGAACTGCACACTTGAGGGTGATTCACAGCCTAGTTGCTCTATATAAAAGTAAAGGAGTCACCAGAGAGCAGTAGATTCTGCACAAGGCGAGTCAGAGCACCTAAGCTGCTGACTGCCTCAAGTCAGCAGGGTGACCTCCCATGTAGAAACATGTTGTTATGCACTAATGATGCTCTGGACACACTTGGGTGATGTGGGTTGGATTTTTTCCCCGATGTTTATTGATTTAGCAAATATGAGGAAAACAGTGCCAAATCTGGCAGTTATTAGTGAGTCCATGCTGTAGCCTGCTTGTGAACACTGGGAGTTCCAAAATATTCTCAAAAGAGCCTTTTTTTTTTTTTTTTTTTCTTTACAGCCTAGTTTAATTCAGTTATCCTCTTTACAGATGATTACCTCACTAGCAACATCTTTGCCTCTTCTTCCAGTCTGTCTTCTTACTAGTAACATCCTTTCTGTATTGCAATGCACAGATACAACCTGAGTCCAGTGTCTCTGGGAGTGCTCACACTTGCCAGTTTTAATCATGTAATTTTATGTGCTCAGGTAAGAAAAGTCATCTCTTCCTGAGCAGCTGATGTACTCACTGGAAAAAAGAGCAGCTCTTCCAGCAGCATGTCACTTGCGCTTCCAATCTGAGTCACTGAGGAAGACTCAGTTGGTCCCCAGTGATCATATAGTGACACTAAGGAAAATATTAATTTAGACATACAAAGTTAAATGCATAAAACTTGCACTTGGGTAAAAGCAGCATCAAAATATTTTCCATTTTCTTTATCTGCAGGGTGAAAAACTGTTGTATACATACACAGCCAGGCAGCATAAAGCAACGCAATGTTCATTTTGATATCCCCCGTCTCTAAAGCATGTATCTTAGACAGTATAGACAGGTAAAAGATTGAAAAATGACCACATTCCTCTCTGGCCACCAGCCAGACATGCTATTTAGTCTGAGTGAACTTATTCTTGGTTTACACTGAGGTAAATGAGAGGAAAATCAGACGATGCAAGCGGAGTAGGCATTTGGAGAAATGTTTTGCTGAACTACGAAAATTCTGTAGTTGATCTTAGTTTCTGAACGTATGAGTTGCTGCACGATTTTGTAAAAGATGCACTATAGTCACAGCCACAGAACAGTGCTCATACATTTATTTCTGGAGAACAGTGACATCTAGTGAGCATCCTGACCCGTACTGAGCATTGCCTGGGGTCCTCTTTGAGGCTGAGCCTGCTACTTGGGTGCAGCTTGGTTTTCTGCTATTTGTACTTTGCACTTCCTTGAATCTCAGCTGCGTGTGCTGCTAATCTCTGACACGGTCTAATAAGTATTAATGGCAGCTACGTAAGGTAAGGAATGGTAAGGGAGTGGGGTAACTCTGAAGGGAGGACTTAAGCATGGTGAGTAACATGTAGGGAAGTGCCCTGCACACACTTGCTCCAGGACCTGTGCAATGGGTAACAGAGGAGCTCAACCCTGGACTATGAATGTGTGGACATATCTGTGTAAGAGAAAAGATGTTACGGCTTTAAAACTAAATGTTTCTAGAACTGAAAATACTATTCAATTTATATTGGAGCTCTGTGACCAAGTGGCAACTGGGACTATCCTCCAAGGACCCTTGGGCAGGGGGTGGGAGAGTCAAAAACGACTGGAAATATTTCTGTGAGGGAACAATTCTCAAAGACCATATCCTATAATTAACTTAGGGACTACAAATGATTCTGAGGTACACAGACAGCAAGGTGGAAACCTTCAGCACCCCATCAGCATCCACAGCTGGACACCTCATTAGCACTTGGTCTCTAAAAAAAAGAGAGGTGATCTTTTGGCTGGGTCATAAGTGGCCATTATATATAATCCCATCTGCCCAGGCTGCAATCGTGTTTTATTATATAAAATACATATAGTTTATTGGTATTCTGAGAGGTACTGGACCGAATTTGGTAGTGTTTTTTAAAGAAATTTAAGTCTAAGGAAACAGTTTTTCTACATCTACACCAGTTAAAAAGATTATATAGATTATCACGATTACCAGCTTTATCTGCCAGAATTTGAAGAAACTCAGCAATAATGATGAGAAAGCCTGAACTGCTGGAAAAATAAATGTAATTAAATCTTTATATTATGCACTATGTAACTCCTAAAACTGGACGATGAGAAGTTTATTGCACATAAGTGCCTTAGCATAAGCTACTTGAATGGATGAAATCCCCACAATTTTTGATTGTTTCTTGTGCTGTGGCATTTACATTTTTTTTCTTTCCTCTTTTTTCTTTTCCTCACTGCAAATGCTGAAAGTGTGCACACATTTGAGGAAAACTTGAGCAAATATCTCAAATGTCAGTACTGGAATCTGAAGACCACCCCACTGTATCAAGCCTCTTTGTGTTTTATCTCAGGGAAAAGTGTGGTGTGCGGTCGTCTCATGGAAGCTGCATCTTAATGGGTAAGGACAACAGGACCAAAGTAAAGTTTTCTGACAAACTTAATCTTGATGTTTCCCAGCTTTTGTGCATTTGACTTTGCTACTGTATCATTTCTGCAACTCCATGACAGTCAAACATGTCTTTAGAATCTTTTCTAATTTTTGTAAGGCAGATACAATGAATTTTGTAGAAGATAGTTGTTGAGCCCGGGAATGAGCTTGACTTCTTCGAAGAGCACTGCTGTCTGTCCTAACCATGCTGACACCAAAGCAGGCACTGTCCATCAAGTAGTCTGACTCCTCTTGGCATTTCTGCAGAGATCTACTGAAGAGTTGGCTGTAACGAGGGAAAGAGCTGCAATGTTTGAGAGGACACATGGCACAAGAGCCAGGCTCCGTGACAGCGAGGTTATGGGGACCAGCCACAGTCACGTGATAGAAAGGGCTTGTAGGACGGAGGAAGAAAAAATGATTTTCCCCTTTACACCACAACAATCTGGCAAATGCAGTGTAGGAGTGAGATCAGGTGTGGGAAAAAGGTGAGGTCTTTGAAAACCTGAGTGTTTTAAGAATAAGGCTACAATAGTTAAGAAATATTGTCAATAAGTGTGCGTTTTGCTGTTTCCTTCCTTGCTCCTACTAGCTCTTTGGACACCATATTTTAGCTGAAGCAATGGACTGAACATTTTTAATGCTAACGTTAAATATCCAAGAGAGGGTTACAAAGTCAGATGAGAGGTCTGGCCTGGAATTGTATTGAAAACAGACAGAGTTAGAACAGCGAGGCTGTATTTCACCATTCTCAGCTGGTTTAAAAGTATGTTAAGACTTAGCAATGGGCTATAAACAATGAGGTATTTGACTTGGCTGTGTAAGCATAAACATAATGTTTCAATTGAAACCTTCCATATCGGATTATTTTTCTCTTCAGTTTGCATTTTATAAATAACTAGGAATAGCACAGATTCCCAGGAGTCATCAACAAGTTGAAGTCTTTACGCTGACAATGTCCTCCGTGACCTGAGCCACTTCGAGCATTATAGGCTATTTTCCCTCTCAGGGTATCAGCTGCTGGAGGATGAGTGATGCACTTTGCCTGAGGCTTAATAGCTGTATTCTGGTAGCAAAGTGCATGGAAAAACAACAATATTGATTCAAAAATGGTTGTTAGTAAAATTCTAATGTTAAATCATTGCTATCTTGTCAGAGTTTTTCTCAATTTGAAAAGGTATCTGTGATTATTTTTATACCAGTGATGGCTGGAGTGCAGAAAGTTGTATTCATTTATGGGTTAAGTTTGGGGGGATTTATTTTCCACTAGGAAATGCTCTGGATAAATATAGGAATTCTGCATCTTTTCTTAGTTAAGGATCAGTTTCAAGTGTTAGAAGGTAAAATACATTAGCCACGAAGCACTAAACATTTTTAATGCATTTTATGCATTTTTATGCAAATATTTTTAATGCATTTTTTAAAACATTTTTTTACCCAAATTTCCATTTCTTTAACTTTTCACACTACTTCCCTTTATGCTATAAGGTCGATAGTGTATAAAAATCTCTGTGCTTTCTATACAGTATTTTCTCATGAATCTTTAATTATGTTTTGGAAGTGCTTTACATACCAATAAAGTGTAAAAGCAACTGTACAGTGAGAAAACAGGAGTTAAACCACAAATGCATGTCACTGGAAAGAGCAATGTCTGTCTCAGAAGGCTCCTGTTAGGTAATGGCACAATTGTTTTTTCAAGAAAATAAACCTTCCATCACAGCTGGGTGTCAGAAAGACTCTAGACTTTAAAGAAGATTATTTTCTTCAGAAACAAAAGAAAAAGTAGGGTTATATTAGGAGAAAAGGTGGACAGAGATCTGGTTTAGTGCCACATGATGGAAATATGTCAAGAGCGTACGAGGGGGTGGAGGCACATAGTGAGTCTGGAGACAGTAAGAAGCCAACACTTCTGGCCTGATAAATATACAGGTTCCTCCTTTCCTGAAGTTATTTAAAAATGAAATTATAAAACAAGTAGCAGAGTAGCAGAAGAAAGCTTTTGTTTCTGCTCTCAAGTTTACTGTAATTTTCATAATTTGTCCATTGGCTTCTACAAATAAATAATAACTAGATACATTAAAAAAAAAAAAACTGGCAAAGCAAAGAAGCTGCAACACACCACTTGGGAATAGTGATTTTCTTCTCATTAATGTTTCTGTAATATGATGACAAGACCACATTGCCAAACACAAAGTGTTAAAGCATTGCCAAGACTTTTGATTGATACATCTATTTTGACGATTCTACCAGGATATTGATTTACTATTTGAATTAAAATACTATGGGGAAAAGAGAACAGTGGAAAGACTTATTTTATCAGACTACTGATACACATTTATACGATTACTTTTGACAGCTCCCCAAATGACTTATTTTTACAAAACCGCTTTCCAGATATTATAAGTTTTAACATTTCTCTCCATTGATCATCTATAATTCTACAAGTTAGGTTATCTGCGATACTTTACATAGATCTGATCAGTCATCAGATGGAACTGCGGATAGCTTACAAGACTACCTTTGTTACCTATGATAAATTAAGACTTGCTGCTACTTGGAAGAAGTAAATATTCTGGACTACATATGGTTGGACCACACTCAGTGATGTAGCCTTTGTTAAGGCCTTTCCACAAAAAAAAAAGTATAAATAAATAGAATAGGAAGAATGAAAATTGAATAACCATTGTTTTTGTTTGTGCTGTTTTTAATTTTTTTCTTTTCATTTTTTATCAATTAAAGAATCATAGTTAATAAGCACAATTATTTTCCTTGTCTTTAATCACTGTGTCCCCTAGGAGTTGGTGAGGGAGCCCATGTAACTAGAAAAGCCGGACTGGACTCCCTAAACTGACATTAGGAGAAGCAATTACTAAATGTTGGCCTCTCATTTTTTATTTCTCCAGACTATAAATTGCAGAGATGATATTTGTTTATTTTTTTTTGTTTGGATAGAATTACTCACTGCTCAGCAAATTGGAATGTTTTTTTTTTTCAGCCCACAAAGAATCTGGCATTCCTATCCAAATTATGATATGTACTTTACTGACCACAGACCCTCATGCTTCTATTGCCATCTCCTCCTGTTTTCCTGACCACTATATGTCTCTCTTCTTGTGTCTTCCCCCATCCACTCCTGTAGTTCAGTTTTCCCTTTTGTAAACAGACTACATCAGCATATCACCTTGCTAACACTTCCCTCTCTGCTCGCACCTCTTTTGATATTTCCATTGGGGCTTCTCCCTTCCACTGTTAGCAGCAGGTCTAGAAAGAAGTTCTCTGCTTTCCATTCTGCTGCTTGGGACTCCTCGCTGCTAGGAGCAGTAGTTACAGGGAATCTTGCTTACCTTTGCAGTGACACACATGCTCTTGCTGGATGCCTACTAGCACTGAAGTATATTCTGGGCAGATGAGCTTTTGAGAGAAATCTCCAGATGAAACCTTCAGCTGAAAGCAAACAGCAGTCACCACCTCCAGAAACCCGCAATATAGTTTTTACAGCTTTGATGAATTTGGGACAACTTTTTGCAATAACAACAATATGTGTATCCTGACATCAGAATGGCTCTTAGAGCCTATCAAAATTTTGGTGATATTAGAGATTATAATGCCTTTCTAATGGTTTAATCTTGGCATTAACAGGTAGAGTGAAATGTGTTGCAATAAGATTAAGTAAACTCTCTTTAAAAATAAATAAATAAATAAATAAACCCACAGGCTCTAGAAGCAACTGAAATGGGAAATAACTCCGGCTACAGGATGCAAGGAAACCTTAATTAGAGAATTTAAAATATCTGATGTTTTTAAATTTTTATTTAAATGTTCTCCAGCTCTCTCCTAAAGAATAAATTGTGTTTTAATTGTGAATCACAATAACACTTTAAACTCCCAACAATAAAGGGTATAGTCTGGTCTTTCTATAAAATTATTATATACCTGTCATAATTCATAACAATATTGCCAAGCCTGTAGACTAGAACTTGGCTAATGTTTATCTGTAAATAATTTATTTTTAAAATGTGCACACTGGATTTTTTATGTTTTTGGTGATTCCTTTATCACCCTCTTTACAAGTAAATTTCACTTTAAATAGTATTTAAACTTTAAATTTTATGTATTTTTTAATATATGTATTATATACAGTATTTAAATGGGATACAAATTTGTTATAGGCTGCTGCTTTCCAGTTTATATTTGTAAAAGAAGCAAACAAAACACCCAAGAAGTAATATTTCTAACAATAATAAGTCTAATAAAACGTGTGACTTCTTTAATGATTTAGGACTGTGTGCAAGTTACTCAAATTCACAGTGCATAGATCCAAATTGTTCAACTTATAACAATTTGTGTCTGTGAGATTGGTCTTCCTTCCAGAATTGCATTAAGCAACATCTCCAGCGTCTGCTAGATTTCGTTTATTCTTTTCCCCATCTTCCACCCCAGATAAAAACTGAGAGAAAATTTGGAGCAAATATTATGTGCATAACGCTGTGCCCTTATGCTAGGTAAAGGAAGGCTGAAGAAATATGCCTTAGACTTGGAATGAAAGTAAATGAGCTTCTGCCATCGTTCTTAATACCTATGGAATTTGTTTCCATGGTCTTGGCCACTCACTGATAAACACTTGTTTAGGACACCCATGAACTTCAGAGGTATTGTCTGTGTGTGCAAGCAGCAGTGAGTAGAAATGTCTAGAGTGTGGTTTGTGAGCAATTGTGAGCATCGGTGTGTGGGTGGTGAGCAGTTGCGTTGTGAATCACCTGCTTTGTTTATTCTTTTTGTTGTTATTCCCCCCTTTCTTATTAAATTATCTCTGTTGCAGCCCACGAGTTCTTGCACTTTCCAATCTGCTCTCCCACCTGACTTGTGGCGGGGGAGTGAGCAAACTGCTCTGTGGTGTTTTAGCTGCTACACCACAACATCACCGCAGAGGTACGTTGTTCACTCATGTTCATCTTGGTCTCCACTAGAACCTCCTAGCCCATTTCTGTAAAGCTGCCTCCTACCCCACTAGCCCATGGCTTGTGCTAACTAATTGCATG
This sequence comes from Cygnus olor, assembly GCF_009769625.2. Taxonomy (NCBI): domain Eukaryota; kingdom Metazoa; phylum Chordata; class Aves; order Anseriformes; family Anatidae; genus Cygnus; species Cygnus olor. The sequence goes on along the minus strand of NC_049169.1, from coordinate 38,829,359 downwards.
GTGTTATTCCACCCGAGGTGCAGGACTTCACATTTTCCTTTTTTGATCTTCACAAGGTTTCTGTCAGCTCATTTTCCAGTCTGTCATGGTCCTGCTGAGTAGCTGACTTGACTTCCAGCGTACCAACTTCTTGTCCAGATTGCGTGAACTTTAGACTTGCTGAGGGTGCAATCCATCCCACTTTTTGTTAATGTAGACCTTAAACAGTGTCAACCCCAATACAGATTTTAGTAGCAGGTCACCAGCTTTGCCCTGAAGCATCAACCACCACCATTTGAGCCTGTTGGTTCATTCATTTTTCCACCCACCTTGCAGTTCTCCTCCCCACTTCATACACCTCAAATTTAACTAAAAGGTTACTACGGAAGATGGAGTTGAAAGCCTTGATTTGTGCTGTAATCTTCACAGGAACTGTATCTGACAATCAGCTTTTTCTCAACTAGGGCAATTACATTAAGATCTTTACATTTATGGTGCCTCACGTGTCTAATCTAAAATTAGTCAAATGATACCCTAAAGAAAAATCATTAACAAAAAAGTGCTTATACCCAATGAATCTCTGAACAGTGTCTGGCTGAATATTAATTATACAAGATGTTTACTCACTATTTGCTGAGGACAACTGCTGTGACTCCCTAATGTTCAACGAATGTCAATTCAATATTGACAGATTACAATTTCCCGACCTTTTTTTTTTTTTTTAAATCAAGGCTAAGGTGCTGCAGCTTTTGATGTACTGAAACCTTGACTCCCAATTGCAAGTATTTTTTAACAACATTGTTTGGAAAGCCAATGGGCAGCTATATCAAACATATTTTCATTTAATTCAATCTTTGTGCATATACAAGAAAGTAATGAATGTTAAACTGATCTGAGATGACTGGCAGTCTATTATTGCTTAACTGGGTTAGGAAAGAAAGTTCACTTTATACAAATTTGTGTATTCAATGAAATTCTGAATAAATTCTCTCATTTTCTGTTTCAAGGAGCCATATTTTTCTTGAAACATATCACCAAAGCAAACTATCTGAGGTTTTATACTACAAATAGACAAGCGCACAAATTGCCTAATCTTATCTGAACCTGAGGTAACCCTAATACTGTCACCTTGGGATTAGATTAGTTGTCTGAAGTTTGACTCACTCAAGAGAGGAGTTCACTGTTGCTATTATCTCCATACAAATTCAGCTACTTCTGTGTTGAGAGGTTTCTGTCTAGAGTTTAAAGTGTACTGTGCAAGTTACGTTAAATCTTAAGCATAGTTGCTTCATTTAAAGACGGGTTGTGTACTTACCAGTAAACACAGGTAACCTGTATTCCATATTTAAATGCACCTTAGTATACACACACATATTTGTGGTCAATATGAGTATTTTTTGAGAAAGGTGTACCATATTAAGTTATTTTGACATAAAATAGTTGACTCTACATATTAGTATAGCTCAAGACAGATATTCCTAGCCTTGACTAAAGGTCTATGAGAATAATCCAAAACTTCTTTTTTATCTTTTGCTGTCTGTGTTGCTGTCTGTTTTTAAGAATCTTGATGTTGTTGGTAGAACTTCGGAGGAAGGTATCTTTACCGCCCTCTGGTATGAGTAGCATAAAAGAGAGAAGAACTTGATATCAGAGGAAACACTGAAATGGTACCTGGGCTGTATGAAATCAGAGATGCAATTTGCTGTTCCAAATATTTACTATGAGTGGATCTGGACAGAGAGCCAAAAACACCTGCTAACATGGAATTATTGATTATGTCCTTGTGGAGGGTTGAACATCTCCTTGTGAGGATTATCAGAAATCCAAAGGCACAGATATCTCCAATGGGAAACCCAGAGAAATGCCCAAGGTGAGCAACTTTGTAAGAATGCGTAAAGTTTATCTGGGCAAATATTGTTACCTATATGGAAGATAATTATCTTTATCTGCCATTACAGTCAGTGGAGAAAAATCAGCATTGTGGGTCACGATTCATCCAAAGGCAAATATTTAAAAGCAGTTGGATGAAATATACTCTAGGACTTCTTGCTTGTTTCTCTTTATGACAAATAGAGCTTGTCATGACTAGCTCAGAGGAAGATACCTACCTTAAAGATCTCTCAAATTAGGTGAAGTGAATCCCACACCTATATTTGGAATATTTTGACCTCTGCTTTCATGTCTCACTTTCAGGCAAAACAATGGAATGGCTAATGCAGCACAGCACAGAGCAAAGCTGATGTTTCTGGTACATTTGCACAGTTAGGCTTCAGATGAAAACAGTGCTAAAAGACCTTGCCACAAGCAAGACAAATAGCCATCCTTATTCTTTCAAAACCACTTAAAAGTATTTTACCACTAAATACAAGATGCTGAGACAAGCAATCAGAAACCTGGTAGGAATAAGCAGCTCTCCATCACATTAATTCCTCTCCTCCTTCATGTGGAAAATAAGGAGGAAACCACAACCAGCATCTGAACTACCAACTTGTTTTTCTCTCCCTATCTGCAACACGTAAACTCCTGAAGATACTGTATAAAGACATAGCTTTTGGGCATTGCGTTGGAAAGCAAGTTACCCAGAGCTATATAACTTCACATCAAAAGAAAATAATGAGAATTCACTACCAATCTAAATGCATGAATGAAACATGCTGCCAGAAGGAAAGTAATCAGCATGGCTAAATGCATTTGCAAGTACTCGTGCCTTGCCCACACTGCCAGCTGGGGCTGCCCCAGCCCCTTGCAGGCCTCATTCAACACTTCAGCTGCTCACACTGGGGATTAACAGTTGTGTGCCTTGTAGCTTTAACAGGCAGCTTTTGCTCCCATACCCCTCAATTCATTTCATTCTTTCTAGACTGCCCCACCAAGCAAGAGTGATTTTTTTTTCCAGTTAAGCTGTAAGTAATTTCACCAGGAAAAATAAATAAATTAAAATGGTATAAAATTTATAATATGGTCTTGCCAAAATCTGGGTAGAGGTTTTGAAGTTTTATATCTATTCACATAGCCACAAATGAGTTGGCTCAGACAGTAAAATACCCTTGTATCCTCTCTCTCTGTCAAATTTTCTTGTCTATATGAGAGATTCTGCCAAAAATACACTGGAGAGTCTCAGACCACTTCAGAAGTGCTGTAGACCTATAATGACAATACTCAGTAAGGAATATGATGCATTTACATTGGTACAATGATGATGTTGCCTGCAGGCAATCTCTCAGGTCACAAGCTAGTCCCTGACACTCTTCCTGCAGAGTTACCTTTCAGCACTGTGTTAAAGCAACCCCTCTGCCCACCCTAACAATATCATTTTGTGCTAGGCCTAATCTTACATGTCATGAGCTTTCCTCCGCTGAGATCGCAGTATACACACGTGTACACAGCAAAAAGTAGTTGTTTTTCTGATTTGCATTCATCTCTCCAAAGAATCCTTTGATCTATGCAGATAAACTCCTCTTCACCCCCCCTCCTCCTCCAACCTGCTTTCATTTATTACTACACAGTGCTTTAATTTTCTGCTGAATCTTGTCAAGTGACAACAGACATAAGCATCTGTATTATTTATCTCAGACAAAAATGTGATTCCTTCTTCTTCAGACACATTTCCTGCTTGCTAATCCATGTATCGCTGCCCTCTTAAACTAAAGATTATTTTAGAATTTGGCTTTCATTGTTTTAGCTTCCTCTTAAAGCCATTTGTCAATGGAAGTCTAGGTGCAAAATGGATCCCAACCAAGGAAGATCCCAACCAGTGTGACAGGTGAGAAAAGCAGAGCTCTAACACTTCAACCAGTCTCTCTTAATTGTTACCAACATGAAATACGACTTCTCAGCAGCATACTCTGTCACATCAGAAGAGAATAACATATAGAAAATATTAAAAAAAAAATAATTAGCAATATCCCATGTCATTTACCTCTCTGATAAATATTGGTAAAGCTAGCATTCAGCTGAACACTTAATTTGGCTCTAGACTTAATATCCTCTCTCAACATACATACATTAATTATCTCTGCTCTGCTAATATCATGTTCTATATTTGGAAGAGAAAATAATAATCCCTGAAGCTAGAGAATTCAAGCTAATGCAACATGTGTTAGTTCAACTTTCTGTGTAACAGCTTCCCACTCCACGGTCATGTTTCCATTTTGCATTGACGAGACTGCCTTTTAAAAATGATGCATTGATATAAAATTCAGCAAATGAGTCTTATCTTCCCATTGAACTCAGCTTAAGTACGAGTTGGAAGCTTAAGTGTTTTCTTGGATGTCGGCTCAAAACCATATCTAAAGGCATTTCCCCAGTGGAAAACAATTTTCTTAACAGAGTGGTGGTGAGTCATCTGGTCTTCATGTCTTTGGGCTCTACAAGTGAGGTGAGCAGATAGCGCTGCAGTGCTCAATCATATAAAACCACAGCTGCCTCATCTGCAACCACACGGGGATGAATCAATACCATTAGCTTCAGTGCAGTTATCCTGTTGACATATTTGACCCTAAATCATTGCCTAGAACACACAAGGGTGATGACTTGTGGAGAATAACAAAACAGCAGACGACTGTAAGTAAATTTTTCTTGTGTCTTTCCCTAGGAGCTGGCTAAATGTAACTTGCACTGCATAATTTACTCAGGGGAATAAGTATAACTGCCAACTTATTCCTCCCATATTCTTCTCTGGGCACACGGGAACTGCTGTTGTGGGGTGTGCTGCACAGATGGACTACTATCTTTCACTTTTTTTAGCTTTCATTTCTACTAGTCAGAACTAGTAGGATTAAACCGGAAGAGAATGCGCTGCAACTAGTCCATACCCACAGCAAAGTACCATCTCAGTATAAGAAGCAGCAGAGACCTTGTGACTTAGCAGGGCATCTGCGGCACAATACCTACAGAAGTTAAAAAGACAGAGCTCAAAATCCACTTTGCGTTCAAAACCCCCTCGATCCTTTTAATTCCCTATTTCGGGCAGAGCTCAAGATTGAGAGCTGTTTCCCAGCCCAAGCCTTTTTTCACTGAGGGTGCTGTCAATTGAACATCCCAGCAGCCCATAAGCATGTCAACAGCCATGTGGGGTCTAGCAGAGGAAACTTGCTTGCATATGTACGGTCACGCATGCAATCGCATCTAGAAAACAGGTCCTGTGCAGCCCTTTGCATCATGAGCTGGGGGTCGGCCTCTTCTCGCAGCTAACTAGTGGTAGGACAAGAGGGAATGGTCTCAAGTTGCGCCAGGGGAGGTTCAGGTTGGAAATGAGGAGACATTTCTTCTCAAAAGGAGCAGTCAGGCATTGGGATGGGTTGCCCAGGGAAGTGGTGGAGTCACCGTCCCTGGGGGTGTTCAAGGAGAGGACGGACGTGGTGCTTAGGGACATGGTTTAGTGGGTGACATTGGTGGTAGGGGGGTGGTTGGACCAGATGATCCTGGAGGGCCTTTCCAACCCTAACGATTCTATGATTCTGTGACATGAAGAAAATGCCTGCACAGGTCCATCTGAAGACAACTAAAAGCAGGCAAGCTCTGCTAACCTCCTATTATCTTCTGCTTCACTTCAGAAGCGTTGTTTCTGTGCAGGACAGACCGTGAGCCACATCCAACCATAGGCTTGTAGATGGGTCACTTGCCGGGTGACACATCCGTCGCTTCCTTTCATGGTTAGCCTCCAGTGACTCTTTTGTTCAATTAAACTCAACTTTAGAAAACGATCACATTACACAGCTGTTTTGTGTGTGCCCTCTTTATTTGGGTTTGTAACGTACATGGTACCAAACTTCCTGAGCTCCTGCTGTGTCGGTGTTGCGTTGGCCTGGCTTGAACCGCTGCCAGCAGCTCAGCAGACCCCAAGCGAGCGTTACTTTACCTCACACCAGCCATCATTCCCATCACGCAATTTTTGCTAACCGTTTATTTTACAACCCCGCGTGCCTCACAGCAGATCGGAGGGGAGCACAAACCCCCGCAGACACCCCTCATCTTTTGGGGCGAACCCCCCCCCCCGCCCTCTGGTACCAGGAGACGCAATACCACCGCTCCGCTGCGGCAGCGAGCAGGGCTGCGGCTCCGCCTGGACCCTGAGGGGGAAGCCGGCGAGCTGGGCTCCCTCCTCCCGGCCGCAGGTGCGGCTGTGCCCGGCGGTGCCCCCCTGCTCCCCTCCCGTCCACTTCGCCCCCGGTCCCCTCAGCCCGCTCGCCACAGCCAGGTGCGAGCGCCCCGCACCCAACCGCCGCCCCACCGCCCGCCCGCGCGGCGCTGCGCATGCGCAGCACGCTCCCAGGCATGCTCACTGACTGGGGGGGGGGGGGAGCGGGACGCGGTGTCGCGGCGCTGCCCGCCTCGGCTGTGCTCGGCTGCGCTCGGCGGGGCTCGGCTCCGCTCGGCTCCGCTCGCGCCATGCGGCGGGCGGCCGCGTGCCTCCGCGCGCTGTGCCTCCTGCTGCAGCTCCGCGCCGCAGGTGAGCGGGGGCGCTGGGGCGGGCGGCCGGGAGCACCTGTTGTGGCGGGAGGGCGGGGGGGGGGGGAGCGGGTAACGGCTGGCGGCGGGCGGGCGCCGTACAGCACCACGGACAGCGCCCGCCCCGACCGGCGGCCGAGCCCTTCCGAACCGCTCCGAGCCCTTCCGAGCCCCTCCGAGCCCCTCCGAACCTCTTCGACCCCCCTCCCCGAGCCCCTCCGAGACCTCCCGAGCCCCGCGGCCCGAGCCCCGCCGTGAGGGGGGCGTTGTTTGGCGGCGCCCCGTGTCGGTTTCGGGGGACCGGGCGCCGTTGCTGCTCCCTTGTCCGGTGGCAGCAGGGCTTTGAGGGGGGGTTGCGGGCTGGGGGGGGTCACAAACCCGCCCTGCGTGCACTTCACGAAGTCTAATTAGCCGAGGCAATTAAGCGCACCCCGAAATACAGCACCGTTTGGTCCCCTGTTTGGTGTTCAGAGGAGCGGCGCCCGGGCACAACGCCTCGGCGTCGCCTTGTTGCAGAGCCACTGGAAGTGACCGAACTTCGTGCCCCCACACCACGGGGTGCTAGGAAGATTTGGGGGGTACAGCGGTACCCGGGCACCGCATCCTTCTGTGTGCCGTCGCCTGGGGAAGTGCCTCGCCGTGGTTATCGGCATCGCGCTGCCCCGGTACGTCAGGCTTCGCTTCATAAATCCCAGGAGCCCTTTGCCTTGGGAAGCTCGCGCTGTTACGCCCGATGTTCGTTCCCGTCTGTGTGGGGTTACTGAGAGGCAGGGCACGTTTCGTGATCCGTTTCAATGAAAGCCGTAAGCCGCTGTTAGGTTGCTCCTTTACAGCACGTATTAAAACGATCGCGTGTACGAAATTAGTGGGCAGCCTCTGTTGGGCATAGCCTGTCTTCTAATCTCTGTTTATCCTCTGTTGATAGTGGACTTTGCGTTCATTTAGATGTGCTTCGTTTTTATACCCTGCTAATGGAAACTGGTGTTATCTCCTGCCAGAAAGCCATCTACTTTCCTTACCAAGTTTAACTTGTTTCCCTAAGTCACTGAGAAAGCCTACAAAGCTTGACCTTTATCATGAAAAGGCCTCGAAAATCACAAGGAAAATAAGAGAAAAATACCCTGCAGAAGTTCATATGGTGCTACTTTGCTCCCCGGGCAATCTTGGAAAAGAAGTGTTTCAGAGAAAGCAACAGAAAGGCTGGACGGGAGCTGAATTCAGCCCTTGCATATTGGGCACGGCTCCCATTGACTGCAAGAACTGGGCTTCCTCTAGGCAGGGCTGAGCGCGGCTGGCTCCTGCTGGAAGTCACTGAAGATGTCATAACGATAAAATAACACAGCGAGCTTAAACTGCTGTGATTTCCCTGTTTCATCTGATGCAAGTAGAAAATTTGGTCTTTCATGGAGTACCGTTACAGACATCTTTTATGTATAGCCTAAACTTATGAATTATTGATGGTGCTTTTGCAGCTTTGGTTCATGTGATATCATAAAATGAATTCCACTTGCCACTAGTGTTGGATCACAAATTATATCCCAAATGTCAATTTTTTGTACTGTGATGCAAAGTGCTTGGCTTTTCACATTTCTTTTTGTTCTGAGGATGAATATACACGAGACATGCTTCTGCATAAGGGATGCCAAAGAAACCATCAGCAGATGTTAAGAAAATCTCCTGTAATGTCAATTGGTGATAGTAGATTTTAGAGAAAACATAGCCCTACATTTACCTGATGTGATACTACTGCAAAAAGAATTCATTTTCTAATATGTTTAAATAGTGTTTTTTAATAGAAAGGCAATGCATGTCATATTACAAATCTAGTATGCTATGGAAAGGCAATTCTATTACACTTGTGTCACAGTAGCCACATATGTATCTGCAAAAAAAAAAGGAAATAGCCGTGTCGTGATTGAGAATTTCCATGTCCTTAAAAAGGTATCATTTTACTAAGTTGATTCAGACACCTATTCCAATAAAACATGACAGCTGTGTAAACAGAAAATTAACTTCTATTGTACTGTTGGTATACTGGTATATCTCTTGCTGAAATCAAAGACACTCGTGTGTGCATTTCTGGAAACAGAATTAGACCCTTATGCTGAGTGCAGCAGGTGAAGTAATCAACCTACGCAGAGCTTGCTGTTAAAGGAAGACCTAAATTTGTAGCTACTGATTACAGGTCAGCATGAATCTTTGACTTCTATTATGCATTGCGTGAGAGAGTGCAAGACAGGTTATACTCCTTTTTAGTTGCTATGATCTAATACGTGTTCTTGCGGTGAAAAATTTATGTCTCCCAAGATGACTAGAGAGCATTGTTTCCTTGTAAAAGAATGGCAGGTGGTAGCAAAACCACAAAGTGATGCATTAGACTAACATGCAATTAGAGCTATTTGCGTCATCGAGATTACTCAACTAATTAACTGTTTCACCTCACTTTCTTTTTTAGAAGATTGTATGAAAAGAGTTAAAACATATGATGGATTAAATATCTGGTCATAGGAAATAACCCAGGAAAATCATTTAGACTAGAAAAAACTTAGTTAACAATTAGCATATTAACCCACCCCCTGCCTTTTGTTAAAATCTGAAGAAAGCATTTTGCATGAAATTTGTATGAAGAGGAACAAATTCTGCTACAGGAAAAGCAAAAAGTTAGCAACTGAAGATTTGGTTAGGTCACCTAAGACATGGTTGATCGAGCAAAGGCCTTATGGTAGCTTGATCAGGGCTTCTAATACCTCATTTATTCTTCTCTTCATCAGTGAAGAGATGCACTGACATCCTTTAGTCAGTATGGACCAATATTTCCCTACCAGCCTTTTCAGAGAGGAAGCACGTAGGTCCTAGTCTTAGCCTCTTGGTAGATCCATTCTCCAAGCCCGTTGGTTGAATCAGGTGAAATTCAAAGAAGGAAATAGGGGCATTTTATTTTCTTGGGGCGATGCTTTGACCACAAACTAACACTTCTTCGGGCAAAACTGTCTAGGTAGAGAAACATATCTTATAAATATGCTAGGCCACTTCTCATTTAATTGCTACCAAAGCCCGCAGGGTGATGTTACCATGTCCTGCTGAGCAGAAACTAGTCCTGCAGCTTTCCTGGTCGAATATGCAGTGTGTTGTATTCTCGTGGTTAGAAATGACTGGAGTAGACTGCAGTTCCTAATCAAGTATTGGGGGTCCTATTTTCTAAAAACCACACAAGTTCTGTCACAAAAATAAGAAAATCTGGGGATTTTCCAGGATATTTCTAGGGTTGAAATGCAATTTGCACAAAATGCGTTTGCCATCAGATCCATTTCAGTAGCCTCATACTAGTGTGTGAATAATGCTAGCTTCTAAATACATTTAGAGTGAATGTGAAGGAGCTATTGATTTAAAAAATGCATTGGAATTCTGCTTCATTACACTAACATAATCTAAATGTAGCTGGTACTTATAATTGCCTTCAGTAGAAAACATATTGCTGGGCATGTGTGGGTGTTTTTACTAGAATAGACATTTGTGCCTTTTATTAGTAGACTCGTGGATAATCAGAGGGTAGTCATCTGTCCCCTTAAAAGTTCAGCTGGGGAAAAATAGCTTTATAATTCAGTGTCTGGCTTCATATTATTTTTGAAGAAATAGAAAAGATTCTTGTCATGTGTTTACATGTGGAAATTCGTGCTATTCACAATTTTTGAAAGGTATCATCTTCTACGAGGGGGTTATGTTCAGTACAGCCATTAGGAAATTACTGAGGTTTGTGATCTTGGAATCCCTGCACAATTTCATTTGGTGCATTATGAGAAGACCGAAACATCTTAGACAGCAAAGGCTGGTTCCAGCTTCTCCAGAGAGTGAAGCAGGAGACTTGCTTAAAAGCCACAAATTCATCTCCTGGGGGAGTCTCTCTGTCTAGAAAGTAGCAAACCAGATACAGCAGGTGGCTGTGGAGGTGGCCCCCCTCTGCGGGCACGTTCTCAGGCCTGGTAGGGGGCTAGGAGAAGGAGTAAGGTTCATTCCGTAAAGCACAGTTGTCCTTCATGATTTTCAGCATGGTTTCGGAATAAGTGCTTGGAGAAGCTTAATAAAATCTGCTCAGAAATCCTTGGTGTGATCTCCTAGAGCAGTATTAGTGAAACAGAAAAACAAAACAAAACAAAAAAAAAACCCACAAACACCCACACCTGCTAAAACCTTAAGACTGAAGTTTGCTTCCCTTCATAACAGCTACTGATTTCCATGGAGATACTATATATTTACATCCGTGTTATGCAGAACAGAATTTAGCCACAGCCTTCATTTGGAAAATGACGGTAATCACAAAATTAGCACATTGGTGTGGCACCTTCTCACATTTTCTGGAGAGAAAAAAGTCTGATGAGAAACTATATGGTACATCGGTGCCAGGGCATGAGTATGGCAGAATACTTAAGGGCCTTTGGGACCAATGGCATATCCATTAATTCACGAGTGGACCTACTGAAATCAATGCTCTGTAGTATCCAGTTTCATTATTGACATATTAGGCAACAGGCCCATAAAATGAGATGCAAAGTGCCTTTTTGAAAAAGATACCACCGATGTGCTTAATTCTAACTCACTGTAGCTGTGGATATTTTTGGCCAGAGCACTCTTTTTTTTTTTTTTCCTACTGAAAAGGACTAATTCAGCAAAAAATGAATTTACAGTCGTTTCTATTTTCAGCAGATTGCTTATCACAGAAGGAAAAGAATCCCTTGCAATTCTTTCTCGCACGCTTTCTGTCTCTCACATATGCATGTGTTTTCCCTCACGTGTAGAGAACAGAAAATGAATATACACCTCCAAGATGCCTACACATTTTGTCCTTATTGATCATTTGAACTTTTTGTTTCGGTCAGAAGTTCTGAACATTTTGTTCAAGGGCAAATCAAAATATTTTTCCAAATTTTTCCAATTGTCCTGTGTTTGCTCAGCTCTGGTGCAGGTCACTTGCTTTGAATTTTGACATACAAAGGGTGCTATTCCTTTAATAGAAAACACTTTTTTAATAAAATACACACCTTTTGCGTATCAGACCTCGCTAGGAAAGCACAGAGCCCTTCCCATAAAAAACGGGGATAGAAGCTAAGAAGTGTATGTGTAACAATTTTTACTGCATTATTGCTATTAGTGTGACATTTTATCTGTATAAGCATTCTACCGGCATTGTTATTCTTTGTTTTTCTATAACAATTATATCTAGTCCTATGTTGCTTCTTGAATGAGACCTTTAAGAGTTTCATTTTGCTAACAACGAACTCTTGGCTTTAATTACATGTATGAGGTGTGCTTCCTCTTTGCCCATGAACAAGACTTTGAACTTAACGGGGCAGAGAAACTTCCTTTAGCTGGAGGAGGCTGTGAGAAGCCATGCAGGAGCATGCCCGATGAAAGGTCATTGGGTCTAACAGCCTACTTTGGGTAGGGAATAGCTTCATTTGTATTGCTTTAACAGTTTTATCTTAAGAGAAGGCAGTGGTTTGAAGGAAGGACCTGGTCAGGATTTGTGTTTTGTTGTTACGCTCTGCACGACAGAAACAGTCCCACAGCCTACAAGTCCCTCTACAACAAGGACTGCTATATATGGGAAAGTGTTTTCCCAGGTGAATTCTTTTATCAGTTCCCAAACTTCCAATATGTGCTACCAAGCTAGCAAGTGGATTCATACTTTCTCCTTTTCAGGTTTGCCTGGTTGGCCTCACGGAAGCACTTTTGAAAGTCTGTTCTATTTCTCTGACGGTTAGTGAAGTCATATCACCGAATCACAGAATAGTAATAGTTCTTGGTCTACCTTGCTAAAGTTGAAGAGTAGTTTTTGATGGGCTAATGCTGTGCAGCCTATCCAAATGAGATTTAGGTTTGATTGATGTACTACTTTGCTGATGGTAAGACATACTGTTAACTAGACGGTACAGATGCAAGGCATATTGCCTCCAGACAGCTTTTGTTTTCATTTGTGCTTTCAGCATCATTTAAAACATTTTTATTTCCCATCAGAGATGTTGACTACTCTTGATATGTTAATTTTTTTTTTCAGTAAGGTGGATGAGGCAAGGATAAAGAAATACATTGTGAGCTTGCAAGGGAGTTTGGTAGGGTTTTTTCCTGTTCTACTTTCCCGAAAAGATGATGAAGACGAAGATGACAACTGGTAGCAATGGTGGAAATACTGAAATTAATACAAGCAATAAAATAGAAAATATGCATTCTACATTACTGTGGGGTTTCTTGTTGCACATTATCATTTGATGAAATGTTGCAGCTGTTAAAAGGTCTAGAATCAAAGCTCCAAGGACTAGAAATGCAACTGAAGATAATCAGAGATTTTGAGGAAGAAGACTGTTGTGCAGAGGAATCTAAAGTAAAGAAGATGGTTACAGTGGAGGAGCATGGAAGCAAAGAGAAGACAGAAATAGAACAACCAATAGGAGAAAATGCAAAATTGAGAAAGAGGTGTTCTTGCTTGTAAGAAACAAACAAACAAAAACAAGAAAAACAAACAAAGCCAACAACAACTAAGGAAAAGAAGCAGCATGTAACTTCTTACATGGAAGAAGGAACTCCTTACAGGGAAGAAGTCAAAGTCAACTGGTAGGAAAGACCAGAGGAAGAAGTAGCAATATTCATCAGGAACCTAAGCCAGAGTGCTGACCCATCAGAACAATGTACAGGTAGAAGAACTGGAAGACAGGATCAACAAGTCAGACCAGTATAAAAGTTAGTGCCGCATTTGTTACCAAAGAGAATTGGAATGGTTATTACATGAGAGGGAAGGGGAGGCTGTCTTCCAGGAGCAAAGGTAGATACAAACATGCTGCTGAGATAAGGACTGATGCAAGTCTGGAAGTAGCCACTGATTGCTGTTCATTTTGGAATAAAATATTGAAATCAAATTTTCCATTTTCCTAAAAATGACAATACTTAGCTGAGAAGTAGGTGAAGATTCAGCCTATTTTTGATTAGAAGAAATAGCATGAAATCACAATCTGAACATCTAGTCTGCTCTCCTCAACGCCAAGGCAGAATAAATGATAATGCTTTGTAAATACTCTTGAGGGAGGGAGGAATTTTAGGAGAAGGAATAAAATTATTTTAGTAAAGGGCGATATAAGCGATGGATGAATGATTGCAAATCCGTCATGAATAATGATGCTCTGAAGTAGAGTTCAAACAGGGTAATGTGACTGGAATAGAAAAATTCACTATAGGATCAAGTTTGCTAAGCTTATGGAAGAGACTCCTCCAGGAATTCGTGTTTTTGGTTTTTTTTGAGTCTTGTCCTAAGTCTCATTTTCTGAATCCCTGTGTTTCTTGATACAGCGGAAGATTAAAAGACACCTGAATCAGTTTTTGCTATCATACTGTGCTGCTTCAGTTCTTCATAGTTTCTGGTGGTTTCCCCAGGGGCCTCAGAGGAGAACTTGTTTTTTCTGTGTGGGTACAGAACTAGATATGGGAAGGAAAAGAGACTCCCTATCTTCTCCCTCTTAAGGGCTGGAGACCGGCAATATTTGTAGGTATGTGTAGCAGAAGTGCTGGTGTTTCTGCCTTAACCTCTCTGAGTGCCTCGTTGGTGCAAACTGTGCTCAGAGCTGAGGTTTGGATGGCAGGGACAAGAAAGAATGTTTATCAGATGAAGAGGAAGCTTTAGGTTCCACCACAGGATCAATGGTGGCCCACTGTTAGAGTCGCCTGAGGTACAGGTAGCAATCTGGGAGTCAAAGTCTTATTTTGTTTAGGGCCTCATCCACAATCTACTGAGATCAATGAAGTTTTCACACCGGGTACTGTCAATGCATGGAACCTGCTGAAATTATTGTGGCTGTGTGGACTTCTCAGAAAACTAAGTTCAGCCTGGTAATTTTCTTGGGTCATGTTTGACCTTCTGTGCTGTCAGCTGGTAAAAATACATTTGTCTGAGTGCAGAGGGTACGTTGTGTAAATAGACTAGTTAATTTCTCATTTCTACAGAATGGGTCACTACCAAATTGTATTTTGCTGTCCATCTTGAAAATCTGTGGTGGTGGATCATGTATTGAATCTGCTGCAGTGAGCTGTGTTACTGCCATGATTTTAGCATTGCAAAGGAAGAGAGTCTGTCAGGATTTAGTCAGAAATGGTGATACTGCTATTAAAAATAAGATTTGTGAGCAGGTGATCTTTTGGGGGAATTCCTTAAACTCTTGGCTTATCAAAAATAAGACAAATATTCTTTTTTTTCTGGATTCAGACAGGATTAACTCTGAAGTTTTACTTGGAATTTACTTTAATATTATTCAGTGACAAATTTGGACTAGTAATTACATTTTCTGCTTCTTTCAGTAAAAATAAATGAAATAAAAGGGGAACTTGGAATATTAAAGTGAGGAGGAAATGCAATGTAAAAAATTCCTGGGGAAGCACAGCGCTTTTTATTCCCTCAGAAACAAAGAAGTAGGAGTGAAGGAAACAATGAGGAACCACAGACATGAAGTGTGTTTGTAGTTAATATGCTCGGCTTTGGAATACGAGTTGCTTGTGATGGAGACATGAAAAGAAAGTCAGTGAAGAGGTGACTATGAGAAGTGCTGAAGTTCCCTTGTTTTTACTTTGCCCTTCATGCAACTCTGCAAATTGCTAGGTTAAGACCAGCCCTCAGGATTTTATCAGTGAAGCCAGCCCCCAGAAATCTGAATGAGATCCCAGAAAGCTTAAAAAGCTCTGAAATTCAGCCCTCCCTAAGACCGTACTCTGCAATTTCTCATTTTTTTCTGCTCTCAGTCATCTTTGCAATTAAACTTGGCAACGTGTCCTCAGTGGTCATCTAGAAATTGGCTTTTTTTTTTTTTTCCATTTAAAAGAATAGCCTTGGGTTTAGCATTGTACTTTATATTGGGAGGATCTTTAAGCGTACTGCAGAATGCCTGAGTCTGTGTTCTGTCTTCCTATTGATTTTCTGCTCATGTATGATATGAATTGCCTCACTGCCTACTGACATGGACCCACTTTTGGCAGTGAACGCAGATCCCAGTGATGCATAGCAATTCTATAGCACAGACAAGATATTGGCGTTGATTTTCCTAACTGAAATTTCATAAGGAAATTAGGTCAACAGAATGTAATTACCTACACTGAAATCTCCTAAGGGCACCGGGTAGAGCTGTGCAAATGGCTGATTATTTTGATTTGCTTACAGAAGCAAAAAAAAATAGAGGCAAAAATCAGTCTGAACAGAACAAAGTGATTTCTTGTTCAACCTGAAGGGAAAAATGTGGTTGGTTTGGAGCTGTTCTTCACAGCTCATTATGAGAATTAAAATAATGTTGTTGTTGTTGTTTTGTTTTTTTTTTCTAGCTGAAAACCAGTGCACAAATTCACCATTCCCATTAACTCCAGCAGCTTCTGAAAAAGAAATCCCAAGCTGAGCAGAGCGAGCTCGCAGGGTTCACTTCTCTTAGAACACAAAGTCCCTTTTGTACCACAGCGTGTTTCTTAGAGCACTCATCCAGGAGGTGACTAATTCAGCTTCAGTTACTTTTTATCTATAAAGGAGATATCTGTGCCTATTTTTCTGCTCAGAGGGACAGCCTGTCTCCCAGATGAGCAGCTGAATTGGGCTGTTGTGGCTGTTTATTTCTGGTTCCTTTTAGAAAGGCATCATTAGGAAGTACTTTGACTATCAAAAATAACCTTATTTTTCATCTCATGGCAGCAGCATGGAAGGTTTGGAGTGCGACAGCCCCCGTCTATTACGAACATGGAGAGGTGATAGAGGTGGATGTATATATACTCTGTATGCTGTTGCCTAATGGTGGGGTGGTAAATTGTGGTTATGGAGTCAAGCATCTGAGTTTTACCTTTTCTCTCTTTCTTATGCATTTAAGTCTGATTTTTTGATCTGGTTCTTGGCCTTTTTTCCTCAATTCCCATATATAAAAGATGATCATTATAATTCTCATTTTTTGTTATTACTAGGTGATTAAATACATCAGAAAGTGGACTGCATATGTTTTGATAATGAAGTCAATACCGGTACAGAAGTTGGACTTGGCTCAGCACATGCTCTGCTGTTGTATATCATTTTTGAAATGTAACCCTGACTAGAAGTAGAAAACATTTGAAAAAGCACTGTAAAAATGAATTTAAGAATTTAATACACTTAACATACTTAGTAGACTCTCTATGGTGTTGCTAAGCTATTGCTATAGAAATTACATTCAGGGGAATTCTTGTATTCCACAAATAACCTTTCCAAATCTTGTAGAACCCAAAGATCTCATCAAATTTCTAGAATTATCTACAGAATATCCAAGAGAGACATTCTAAACTTATTCTTTTCTTTCTGCAGGCTGCTTTTCTGGAGACAATGACCACTTTTTGGCAATTCATCAGCGAAAGAGTGGAAAACCTGTGTTTATTTATCACCATGTGCAGAGTGTGGAGAAAAGTCTGGATACAGACAGTTATAAGAATTCCAAACAAAATTTCCATTCTTCTTCCCACACCAAAATAAACAAGCTGCACCCTGCAATAATTGTTAAATCAACCTTCCCCAGACCTGCCTATGACCCGTCCCTCAATCTGTTAGCTATGGCTGGTCAAGATTTAGAAGTGGAAAATCTTCCCATTCCTGCAACAAATGTGATTGTTGTGGTAAGTGCCTTTTTCTGGTTTCTGGAGCTGTTTTGTGAATAAATATGCTTACAGATAAATATAGACACAGATTTTAAAGTGGGGTATCCAAAGTTCATATTCTTCTGCCTGGCTGATCATCTAAATCTAAATAATGACCACACATCTTGAAGCTCTTCACTTTAGTAGAACTTGCATTCGTATAGCCTTTCTGTGATCAACAAGCAATCTGATGAACCAGTGCAGAATATAGCTTCTCTGTAGGCAAAGAACATACCTTTGCCTCAAATGCCTTTAATCCTCTTGTCTTGATTAATATTTGCACTGCTGGATGGATTTTAAACTTACTCTGCATAGGGCACAAGAAAATATATTTCAGTGAACAATTCTGCAGAGGCAGGGAGATTTTAAAAGTCTGATGCAAAGGGTTCATTCGCTTCTATTTCTGTAACAAATCCACCATTATGCTTACGTAGCTGTTTGAAAGCAAGTCTGTTTGTTGAAAAAAATTAAGAATTATGTTTTTGTTGGTGTAAGCCATGTGTATTCCTGCTGGGAGATATGGTCCGGGACCCTCCTCATTCAGTAACCTGTGTGATCTTTCCCATTCTCAGCAAGGTGATGGCAGCACTCTTCTTACAGTCGACAGCACATCAGTGGAGCCATACACTGATGCCACCCTGCTGCATCTTCACCCTTCATGCCAGGGGAGCAGGACAATGTCAGTAGAGTTGTCCCCTGTGGGGTGTGCAGCACAGTCTGCGTATTTTCTGCACGGACACTGCTATGCCTCACCCCGGTGCATGGTGAGCCCTGCCTGATGATGCAGAATTGGGTTTATCCTCTTCTTTCTGGAGGGAAGAACAACCATTTGTAACGACTCACTCACCCATTAGAGTTAACTAATAAAGATTAAATTGAAACTGTGACTAATTACAATCAGCAGCTATTTGCCTAATTCTGTAAATTGCTTTGTACAAAAAATGCTAGATTAAAAAAGAATGGCCTTTGCAAACAAGGATAGAAGACAGAGTGTACAGCGCTGGGAGATGTTAGCACTTGAAGTGTTTCACAATCGATAGTTTCTCTTACTGCTGGTACCTCTGGAGATCTGCCCTTGTGAAGGCACCGAGGTTAGTGGAGTGCAGTAAGGGCTCGTTTTAAGAGTTAAAAAATAGAGTTCTAGCCTCAAAAAGCTGTGCTCTGGGCATGTTTGCATTCCCTGTGAGCAAAGCCTCCTAATTTGAGATTTGATGGCTAATGTAATTAGCGGTCTAGGTTCAGTTCTATGCAGGCATACTACTGCAGTCCATTTCAAAGCAAAATAAGGGACTGACAACCTTGCTTCACAGGGACATATCAACCGTCCACACAGTCCCCATGCTGAATGGTACTGGTCTGGAGGAGGAAGTGTCAAACAAGCTGAATACATTTATGCCCTGGGCTTGCTGCAGCCATTAGGGCCAGCACGAAAGCCTGGCCAGCACAAAAGTGCCTGCTCTCTTCTCCCACAGCAAGCATTTCACCTCCTGTGAAGATGAAAGCTCTCTGTTAGTGCAAGGAGCTCAGAATATCCACGAGCTCTTATTTTTTCATTAATGGTTGTGTTACCTGAGAACTATTATTTTAGCAGAGCCTTGCATGCATTTGGAGATCCACAGTGCTCAACTGTGAATGGAATAATCTTGCAAAATATTCTGGGGCTACTCTGATTTTAGCTGACTGGCTCTGTGACTGCATTAAAACTTAAGTGAGGCAGATTTTCAACTGGAGTCACATAAAAAAAGATCTATTAAATCTACATTAAGTTCTCATTAAGTGACCTCGGTCTGAAGCTTTGCTACTGCATTTGCAGGATGGAGCTGCTGCTCTGAAACCTTCTGTTCTGGCTGGGAACCATATGTGCTTTGAGGGGGGGCATAACAGCGTGAGCTAATCATGACATGAAAGCTGCTTGTTGCTTGGGATCTTCAGTTATCTCTTGGTGTGTTGAAGGACAGGGATTTTAGTTTGGTTTTAATGTCATTCCTTCAGAAAAAGCCTTTTGGGAAACATGTTTTAAAGCAGAAGCGCAGAGAGACGTGGGCAACTCAGTGGAGTAATCCCAGAATAAAAAATTTCGAAGTTGTTTTCCTCCAAAGGGCATCTGTCCCACAGCAGGGTGCTTGCCATCATCCAAGCACAGCCTTGCTCCTTCCAGGTCTCTGCACTTGGATGCTTGGTTTCTCCCTGTTTCTCCCTCATGAATTTCATGTTAAGTAGATTGCAATCTTAATGTCATTGCCAAGGGAGTCTGTTTTGTTTTGAATGCACGTATGTCATTCCCTCTTTGTTTTGAACTAGCACTTGCCGCTTGTTTCTGCTTTTTGGTTTTTATTATATAGGGCAAGTGGCAACATTTGTTGTTTTGCCCTGGCTGACCCTTTTTGTTCCAGCCTGTAGCAATGTTGTTGGTTGCTCAACTTGAAAGGGCAATTGCTGGTGTTAATGCTTCCTGTAATCCAGTTACATGACTAGTGCACAGTGTGATTTAGAATGAAAGCCTGAAAGGGGGGTTATTTTTTAAAATAAATCAACGCTGTTGCAGCTCTGCAGAGGGGAGGAAACTGAATTCAATCTAATTTCAGTGACTTGAGGTCCATTTTCTTCATGATGGAGGTGGAAAGGTAGGGCAAATAGATGCCTAATGTAGAACGATTACAAGGTTACATTTCGTGCTAAGGACTCTGCCATCTGACAAGCAAAACATTGCCAATGCACAGAAGAGTGCTGTGAAGCCAAGAATTCTGCAGGTATTGTGTCAAAAAATGGTGTTTTGTGGCTCTACCAATAAAAAATGCATGTTAAGAAGTAATATTACTGAACCTGGGGAAATTGTACTGCTTGTTTGCCAAAGGGAGGAAAACGAGGGTTTTATTTTCTGGCAGTATGTTTTCTGTACCTGAAGGCTTTCTGTCACATTACCTCCCTTCAGTGCTCAAATCTTGTTGAGGGAAGTAAGAACAATCCAGAGATCTTAGAAGCATTTTGACTATTTTATCAATGTTTTTATGCTTAGCCATGCATTTTGTTTAGCTGTCATTCAAAAGGACATGAGACCACTCATCTAAAAACTGCTTGGTTAATATATGGAATTACCTACTTTTCTGGTAACACTTAAGATTTTCTGTTTGTTTGGATTTGTTTGGGAACCCAGAAACCATGCATGCATCAAACATATTAGAGAGTTAGCAGGGAAATGAACAAATTCTCCAAACAGATCTCTGCTTATTCTCGGTCTTCTCAATACTGAATAAGAGCACCAGCAAGGTCAAGGCAGTACACAGAGAGCATAAATACTATGTTGATAAGCCCTTATTAAAAATGCTGCTGCCTAACATACTTTAAACAAACAAACAAACAAGCAAACATACGTACATACGTATATATATGTAGTTAGGGCTGAACTTGAGAAAAAAGCAGAAGGACTCGTAGTAAAGGTTACAGCTCAGGCTGGACCTGAAGTATCACCTCATGGAAGTGCTAAAGCATCAGCACTTGCAACCTGATACAGTTTGGTCTGTCCAAAGTCTCTCTCAGACACACAAGTGTGTTGTGCTAACATTGGGCCAAGCTTCTCAGATGCTTTTTTCACTCATATACTATAAAGTGTTTCAGAAATGTAAAGCTAATCAACTTGCTCACTATATCATTTTTCCCTTTCACCTCCCACTACTACTATGCACCTTCTTATATAAATATGAAAATCTGTGTCTATTTTTGTTGCTTATGGAGTTGACAGCGCTTTACCGTAACCTAAAATTCAGTGCATCTCCTCAGTTTCTTTTGGTTTGCATGTGTGTTACTGCACTGAGCTGATTTAAGTGGAGTTTCTCTCAGCTAATATCAGTGGGATGTAAGATGCACAGACAGCCACACGGAGCTTCACTTTGCATTGCCATGGCTTTTTGTGTAAGGTTGAATTCCTCAGAGCTGCAGCTCTGCCATACCATTACAACTGTTTTGTCATTAACGTTTGACCCTTCTACCTTCAGGCAAGCTGAAAACAAGGAAGCGTTTCAGGTGCTAGTGCTCCGAGGTAGGATTCAGAGGAAGAGTAAGGCACATGAATGTATGTAGCTATAAGTAGATGCCCACGTGTGAGCTAGGTATTCAAGCATGTAAACTACCAATACAACATAGCCTTGATGTCTACTTCAGGGTGAGCTGAGTATCTTCTCTCTCTAGGCCCAAATGGCTGTACTGACAAGATTTCTATTGGTGATAGTGGGTGCATAAGCACGTGCTGCGCACTGACTACTTGCATATTTATATGTATCACATATTCATGCATGCACACTGGGGGTTGGAACTAGGTGATCTTTAAGGTCCCTTCCAGCCCAAGCCATTCTGTGATTTAGTGCTGTCTTAGTCTGCAGGTGATCCCAGGTTAAACAACAGTTTTTATACCGAGATAATGTGGAAATCCTTTCTGAATCAAGGCACAGTTCAAGTAGGTGAGCTGCTTCTAGGATTTTGGGCAGCTGGAAACTATGAGCCTGTGAAACCACAGCAGAGCTGCTTTTACATTTATGTCACATTCATCCCACAAGTACGGCTCCTCTCTAAGTTTGCCCATGATACATACTTAGAGAAGGTGCAGCTCTTGCTTGCTTACTGACATGGTCTTACACATATAAGTTTATTCCTCCATTAGTTCCTCATTTCCTTATGCATCAGATTTAATTTTTTGTGTCAAAGCCCAGGACCTCAGCTACCTTATTTGATCCTGTGTTTTATTTCATTATTCCCACCACTTTTTCCTGATAGAAATGTCTCTTTTTCTAATCCTTTGTACTTTCTGGCAAGCCATGGCTTACACATGGAATGTCCCATCCAAGTTCCTCTAGTAAAAATCAGGATGTCCTCCTCTCTTGTCCTTCATACGTCCACCCAAGACTTGCTTTTGATATAGGACTTGCTTCTTTCTTTTGAAGACTAGTCAAACAAAGGGAACCAGGCCACAAAGCATACTTCTTAACACTGAAATTACCTCTACTGACTGGTTTGTTGGAATGCCACAAGAACTGTAGGAAGAGAACCTGGTTTAAAAAAAAAAAAAAGAAAAAAAAAAGTGGGGTTCTTCAGGCCTTCTGGTCATGTTCAGCCCCAAAATATTTTCCTTATAGGTACATTTTTGTGGAGACATTTAATAGAGGTGTTTTTTTGTTGTTGTTGTTTTTTTGTCTTCATACAAATGGAACAGTGTGGAATTTGCTTTTTGCTTTTCTTTAAACAGAAAATAGACATTTCTTCTCATTGAGATTTTGGTAATGTAAGGTCCCCTCTTTTTCAAGGCTGCGTCACAGCGTATTGGGTACTGGTTTCCATAGGTTTTACCATTTCAGTGAGACCTGAGAATATGCTCCAATAATGTTTGTTCACTGATAGCTGTTCCAGTTTTCCCCAGCTCTCTGCTCCACTGACTGAATGTTTCTCCATAGTCTCACCGCTCTTTTCCCTGATATTGAATACCTTATTTTGATATAAGACCAAGTCTCTACTTTTTTTTTTTTTTGGTTCTCTATGTCAGGAACTCTTCTGGCTTTCAAATTCTGTGCAGCCTCTGTTGGCACAGCATCTGTCCAGCTAATACAGAGCTGGACAATCTGCATCTCTGAGCTCAGTTGTTCCTGGAGTGGGTTCAGTGAGGCCATGGTAAACAGTCTGTAAAGTTACATTTAAATGTGTCTGACTGATGAAAATGCATGGAAGTCTGTGAGAAACTTTGACGGCTGAGTGATCCATTAGACCAGAAATTTAGGACTGTTTTTAGGAGACCACAAACCAAAAGTAATTCTTAATTTGAGGGGCTTGGGACACAGGAGAGGAGAGGCGTGGATGATGGCTGGGGGATGTTCTTTCTATGGAACAGAATTTCTAAAAGCCAGTGTTGCTCATGAACTGTCTGCCTCCCATCACGTGTCGTATGATATGTTATGTTGTGTGACCAGCTAACTACAGTTAGTTTGGAAGTTATTCAAAATGTTCAAATTTTATCTTCCTATTACATCCAGTCTGGTAATGTCCTTATTTTCACTGGGATAGATGTAGATGTGTACTCCTCTCCTTCAGTAAAAGTACCCTAAGGGCACTCCCTCTGTAGGCCTTGTGAAGGGGTGGTTGAAACACTTCTGAAATTATAATAAGCTACAAAATGGAGCAAGACTAAGGCATAAACATGTTATCGATCAGGAGAATAAGTAGCCCATAAACTGGCAGGTCAACCAGTGCTGGGGCAAACAGCCAAGCTGACCATCTATGAGATGCAACAAAAAGTCAGATGTCCCTTTTTGCCACTGAGCATCTGAGGCCTGTTATTGCCAGCCTAAGAGAGGGATTGGCGTTGGGCCAGGCAGAGGAGACTTAATACAAGATTGTAGCTCTGTAGTAACTTCTCAAAGGAGCCTTCTGAGGAGTAGGATCTCCAGATCCAATGGGGTATCGAACGGTCCCTCTCTGTTTCCAGGTCATGTATTTGTCTGATGCTTGAATCAACAGAGGACCAGTGCTGTGCTGATCGATGGTGAAGTTTTAAGATCTTAATATAATTACAGCGCTGAATTGCTAACAAGTTCTAAATGTTAGTCACACATTACAACAGTGGGCACTATCAGTCAGTACCCTTGTTGCGTCCCTTTACATTTTACATCATGACCAGATCTTTACAGCATTCTGCTTCTAAACTCAAGTCCACCTTCTAATTAAAGACTGATGCTCATCATTATCTTAGTCCTTTCTTAAGTAATTACACTGCGTGCAACATAACTGCAGCAAGCCTTGCACACAGACCTAGTCGCCTGCAGCTCTGTCATTCTGGATTTTGTTTGCACAAAGAAATCTAGAGAGTCTGCATTAGTTGGCCTCATTTGCTTTCTGCTTCCTTCTGTGCACTTCAGCAGGGATAATTGCATGCTGAACCATTATCATGGTATTGTGTTTGCTGTCAGTCTTCGTGGAAAACAGGAAAGATTGCATTAGGTTGTAACATGCACTCAGACCTCCTTAAGGCACTTTTTTTTGTCGTCTGACTAGCAAAAAGTTAATAGTATGTTAGTGGAATATTTAGTAACCCAGTGCTTTAATTGATTAGCTTACTGCTGGCAACTTTGGAGTTATTTTCTGTATCATGCAGTGGGATGCTAAACTTGAACAAAAGCTAGTAATATTTTTCCTAAATTGCCCAGTTCCTCTTTGATTACAAAGTTTTCTGTTTCCATCATTTTTTCAGTGAAGATGTTTCTTGAAGTCATTTAGCGTTCATGAGCTGCACAGTTTAAATGAAAACTGGATTTCAGAAGCAGGCATGTCATTGCTTTCAAACTAAAGGTTAAATTTTCATTGGCAGTTAATGTTGTAAAGTTCATCTGTAAGAAAAAGATAAGGTATTAACTATTCCATGCTTCTTTCAGCTGCATGTTCCCTTTAATTGGCCAGTCCCAGCTATAAAGTAGATACTTGTGTGTAGGAGAAAGGAATGTTTTTTCCATTTTTTTTTTCCTTTTTTTTTTAATTTTTTTTTCTCCAGGAAAAGCTTTTTTAATTGATAAAACACTTTTTGGCAAAACAGAGATTCTCCATGACATTGGATTGCATTCAGCAACAGTTGCCGCCAAATCAAAGATCTTCATTTTTACTTAAGCATTTTCAAGATGTCTCAAAAATGCAGGGGAACTTAGATGTGACAGAAAGGCTGTATACCCAAGTGTGAGAGACCTGGCTCGAAGCCTTGCCCTAAAGGAGGCAGAAGAGAAAACTAAACTTGAGTCTTTCTCATTTCACGTGATTTAGTCACTGAGCAAAGGGGTACTGATAGCCCATGTCTCATACTCACATTTGTTTGACGAACAGACATTGTTCAGTCAACTGAAAATTCAAAGTAGTATTAATCTTAGGCTGGTCCAGTACAAATTTCTTGTATGTGTTTTGATTTGGTCCTTGAAATAGAGGAAAAAAAATAAAAACAAACAGCCCCCTGCTGCCTCCTTATTACATGGCCCCATTTATTTGGCCATGCTGTGCTGATTTCCAGGAGAAAGACACAAAATGTTAGAGTGAAGTGGATTTTCCATCCCTGCCCTTTGCTTGTCTCCTTTATGACAATGCACAAGCTACATTTTGGGTGTTGCAGCCTTTCAGCTTCTCAGCTGCTCTTGCTCCCCTTCCTGGTTGGAGCTGCACTGACTCCATTCCCCTGTAACAGTACAGACAGGGTTGCATTTCAGCAGTTCGATCTATGTTCTGTTTTCCTTTTATAATGAGCTGAATCCTGTTACTGTCTAAATATGGCTGAGGAGAGGGATGAGTTTACTGGCATGCACAGTTCCAGGTGCCATCACTGGAATCGTGGGTGCTTGACATCCAATGTCATAAATGAACAAAATGACCCACCATGAGACCCACCCATAAATAAATATTTTGACAACTCCCCACAATAAATCTATGCATTGCGTTGATAGTGTTCAGGAATAAAGACTGAAGAAGCATTCTTTTTTTTTTTTACTTTTTTTTTTTTAAATTTTATTTCTGCTAGAGCCCTCAGAGAACTATATTTGTGGAAAGCCAAGTTCCTCTACAATAACATTTAAAAGACAGATAAAGGGCACTCAGATAAAAAGACAGCAAGACAGCATGTGTTTCATTATCAGTCAATGTTTTGTTGGATCTGGCAGTTCAGCCTCTGGAATAATCTTTCCAGTTCTTCACTTCTGGCATCATTGTTAGGGAAAGTGACAGCTTCTCAAAAGCTCCTCAATAGATGGTTCATAGTGTGTTTTTTGTGTGCAACCCCTTAAATGTTAAGCCTTTTAAAAACAGCTTTTGAAAAAGAAAAATAATATATTTTTATATAACTACATTAATATATGATATTTTTAAAACATGATGACTTATTGAATCAGAGAAACAGTGTTAGGAAGCAGAAAGTGATCTTTGGAACACACTCTTTACAAAGCCTCATAGGTCAAGTATTACTGCACTTTAGCATCTCTTTGACCAAAAATAAATATTGAATTCATAAATGAAGTGCACAGGCTGGGAGGGTATTGGAATTTGAAAATGATCAGCGAGCTGTCAACTGAACAGTGGTTTTTCAGTCCCCTTGGTATTGAAACAGTTCGTGGAAAGGGGAAGAACTCAGGGAAGTGAGCAAAGAGGTACAAAGTCTTTGTTGTTGTTGCTAAAAGCATTCAAGTAATGTTTTGCTGTCCTTCCTTTGAAGGTCAATCATGACTGACAATCTGGGATGGAGCTAATTCTTATTTGGCTCTGCACCACAGTAAACTGGTGGAAAATACTTCAAGTGGATATAGTGCAAATGAGTCCAGAGGAGGGCCACAAAGATTGTCAAAGTCCTGGAGCACCCCTTCCGTAAAGACAGGCTGAGGGAGCTGGGGTCGTTCAGCCTGGAGGAGAGGAGAAGGCTCTGGGGAGACCTTACAGCAGCTTTCCTGTACCTAAAGGTGGCCTGCAGGAGAGCTGGGTGGGGACTTTGTCAGGGAGTGTAGTGACAGGACAAGGGGGAATGGCTTTAAAGTAAAAAAGAGTGGATTTAGATTAGACATTTGGAAGAAATTCTTCACTCAGAGGGTGGTGAGGCCCTGGCACAGGCTGCCCAGAGGGGCTGTGGATGCCCCATCCCTGGAGGTGCTCAAGGCCAGGCTGGATGGAGCTTTGGGCAACCTGGTCTGGTGGGAGGTGTCCCTGCCCATGGCAGGGGGTTGGAACTGGGTGGGCTTTAAGGTCCCTTCCAACCCAAACCACTCTGTGATTCTGATTCTCTGAATACATGCTAGAAGCATTGTGAAAAGCGTTGTGGGTATACATCAAGGCTGCTAATATAATAGCGATGAATAGTGTAGGAAAGCGTTTGCCAGCTTATGTTATATCTATGTTTATTTAAATATGAATTTCAGACTTTATTAGCTGTTGGAGAATGAAAGTGGAATGTCTGCTTTATACAGATTTGGCTGGGGATACGCATTCTCTTTGGGAATCGTCACTGTGTAATAAACTGTAACACAGAAATCAATGACAATATAGTCAGGATTTTTACGTTTATAATATGCTAAAGTCAGTTTGGCTTGATTTACACAATGTCATTGACTGAGTTTAATTTGGCTTTTTTTGCCCCTTTTCCTGTTGGTGGCCTTAGAATAAGAGGTTATATTTTTGCTGGTACTAATTATACTAGAAACATTGTTGGTGTTTTTTGAAAACACACTGAAAGAAATAAGGATCACTTTGGTTATAATCCTGTGGTGGTCTGGCAACATTTATCTCTTTCTGCACTGTTTAGCCAAATTGTTGCTGATATGCTTTCTTCAAGCAACACATAATATATTGCCTAATTAAGAACAGAGCTCTTGAGGCTAATACTTACAAATAAATATGATATTTTAATTTCATAGTTTCATTTCAGGTACTGTACCATGCAGTTTTATAGAAGTACCGTATTCTGAGCTGACAGGTCATTAAAACAAACGTTTTGGGCTAGGAAGATAAATACTGCTCTTTTCTTTTAAAGTCTTTGCATTTGTTGGGCAAAATAAAGCTAAAACACTATAGAAATGATATTCCTTGCCTAAATGTGATGATGAAGAAGAAAACAGAAATCCTCAAATCCCTCTCATAGGCTTTCTCTGGAAAGGTATAGCACAATGCTCTGCCTAGTTATCCACAATGGAAGTATATACAGGCAATAGAAATTTACCTGAAAATTAAAAATACTCACTCCCTTTCTTCCACTTTTTGTGTTTATGCTATAACTACACTGGTTAAAGACCTCTCCCCTTTGTCCATTGCCTACTAAGACAGAAGCTGAAGGATTTCTAGGTTGACCCTGGTAGGAATACTCTGTTAAAGGATGGCTGGGCAGGGGGGAGGGAATTAGCTATGAGAATGCCTTTATGACACACTTTATACATACTTTAGTGGTTGCAGCAAGGGATTATTGACTGGAACTGGAATAACAAGGAAACATTAACTGCAAATTTAAAAGACCACACACACTGTGAAATAGCAAGAAAGATATTGAATGTTGATCAGGAAAAAAAAAGTCAACAACTGACCGCTTCAGAAATAGGTAATAGGACAATAATTAAATAGATACTTTGAAATCCATACACTAAATCAAAAATTCAATTGTAGTTTTAATTTTTAAATGTGCTTCCTAAGAAACTCCCTGAAAATGGATATAACCTTTAATGAAATAACTGTAATGTGAAGCTTTCAGTAATGAATGAATTAGAAAACCATATGGATACATTAAGTGGAATAATAAATGTACCATACACAAAAGTAGGACATTCATAAATCATTTATGATGTCCTTTCTAATCAGTTCTTGGCTCTTTGAGTCTTAATTGAAAGCCAGGGTAGCTGGATATTAGAAAAACTAAATTTGTTAGTCAGATAACAGACAACTTTCATTAAAGCATTAATTAATTTTAGAAGGCTGAGGGCCTGATACGTTACAAATACTTGCAGAACAGTGCTACTTTATTATTTTTTAAATTATTTTCATTACTGTCTTCTTTTGTTCAATGAAAATTATTCATGTTCTACTTTAACTTGCTCAGCAAGTATGTTGGGATACTATTGTGCTTATGGAATAGTGTTGTCTTGCCCAAAGAATTCCAGGTGCTTCAAACTGCTGCATGGTACAGTAACAGAAGTAAGATGGCTATTGCTACAGTAACTGAATGAGTTTCTTCCCTCTTTTTCAGGCAGAGATTTAGAGGACCTGTGGTAGGCAGTTCATTCTGCACAGTCCTTCATGCCATTAGAGACAAGGGAACACTGCAGAAAATATCTTTTTCCTTTTCACTTTTCTTGTTTTTTTTAAGCACACCAATTTAAACTCTCTTTTTATCACCTTTAGTAGTTTCCTTCCTGGAGTCTAATTTCGTTAAGAAGGTGGCCAAAATAAACATTTTGCAGCACCCCATTATAAAATGAGGGCACAAAATACATGCTGAAATTAATGTGAGGCTTAATCTACAAGTTTACTTTGCCAAAAATATACAAGTCTATGCCAGAATTATCAGAGATGTTTCAATAAAGTACCTAAGGAAAAATTTTGTAGCTAGATTCTAAAACTAAAAAAGAGATTCAGTCTGAGAATACTATTATTCAGTATGAACAGCACACCTTTATGGTGGTGGTGTATATACTAAAAAAAAAAAAAAAAAAGTAGATAGGCAGCTTATTTTCAATGGTCATATTTATTCCTGTGCAGGTGTTAAAGTGGGATGTTTTTATAATTAATTCTCCATTATTAAAAGTGAGGGACTAAGTGATGTTGTGAAGCCCTGATCGTGTAAAGTAATAATATAATGACATAGCATAGTAAGATGTAGATGTACTGGACACAGTTAGCTCACATCTATTAGGTCTTGCCAGCTAAGGCCTAGCATCAATGTACAGAGCTGGCCACCTCTAACCAAATGTCCCTTGGAGTCCCAGTGCCCAGGAATGCGTTGCAGAACATGGGGAGCATCAACGTTAGCACTGAGTTAAGGGGTCCTCCTGCATAAGGACAGCTTTGGTGTCTCCACGTTTGTGTGCAGTTAGACTGAGCACCAAGTGTATTTCTAGGCCAGAGAATGTAGTTTTAGGTCAGACTCAAATGTTCTGAACTGTCGTACCCACAGTCAAACCCTTTCTCTCATTCTTATGTAACTTACCTTTCTCCTCCTGAAATGCTACTGGTTTGTTTGGCTGGCCAGCCAGGTGTGTTCAATGATTGGAAATGCTCTCACTTGGCCCACTTCAAATTCAGTTTGGCTTTCTCTTGTTACTTTTCAGAGGACTGAAAAACTGGCTTGTCTTACAGCTATAGCGGCTAGCCAAAATTTCCTTGTATGCCCTGTTTGACTTAACAGCTGCTAGTTGACCAGTCCTCAACTGTTATGAGTGGAACCCTATAAATTCTTTTCATTAAAGGTAAGAGACTTTAAAAGAAGAATCCAGTGCTTTTAGCATTCTGTATATTAACCTCTTTTGATCAATCACTGAAGAAATTAAATACTTCAGAAATGCATATCTGCTGCTTGAAAGGACTGTTCAATCACTGTGGCCTCATTAATGTCTTGTGTGTTGCCGGTCCTAGTGATCCCTGCCTTCGCCAAAGAGGGCTGTATAAGTTTGGCAAAGGCTGCTAGCTTTCTTTTGTTGTCTTAATGTTGTCATAACTCCCTCCATCCATTCTTCTACTGCTATTGATCTTTGCTCTCTTGGCAATGTTACTACTGTTATAGTTTCTTCAGTTGTAGTAGAAAGACACTGACTGTAATCTTTGGCTCCGATGCATAGTAATTTATTTTCTTGGCTCTTCTACTTTAGCATATAAGCTACATCTTTGCTTTCTTAAACTTTATTCTGCCTGGAGGCTGGCTTATTCTGGCTCTGTCTTTGGCTTTCTTTTTCCTTCTCTTGTCTTTAATTGTTGAATTCTTTCAAAACTGCTTTGAGTCTGATGCAATACAAAGATACCTTCACTTTGATATCACATCAGCTGCCAACCAGATCTCTAACAGCTTATTAGTTATGGTGTGGATCATCCATTCCTTGCAGCTATTGAGCTGTACAGAAGGCTGATCAAGACCCACTGAAGTGAAGTCTTTGGAGTCAAAAATGCAAGATAGAAATAGTCTGAAAACAAAGTTCATTTTCAAAGATTTCAGAGGTTTTCAAAAAAAAAAAAAAAATTAACTGGGACAAAATGGAGCTATTTAGATACTTTAATTGGGAGGTGAGAAGGAAAATGAGAGTCTTGCATCATGAAATGGCCAATAACCCAGAGCCCAAGGCGTAGAGCTGCAGTAGAGTGTCAGGTTCAAGTGCTTCTTCTGCCACATCGTGGTTGGAGCCAAGCTTCACAAGGAGGAAGGTAGCTAAACCACTCAAATCAGGTCACTTAGTGGCTTTGCTTCAGTTTTTTAAGTAGACCTGAGACAAGACCTAGAAGGGCTGTTTTCATTGCATTTGAGATTGGTCTTGCCTTTGGTATGGGAATTCTAGAAGGACAAGCCTCTTCAAGACACTGGAATGCTTTGCTCTCCTTTCCAGATCAATTTTTATTTAATTATTTGCTCTGAGTAGAATTTGTGGTGTTGGTGGAAAAAAGATTCATCTGGAAGTCTAGTTGTTCAATTAATCATGTGGCATATGGAGAATAAAGCATGAATTCTTTATTCTGAGGCATATACAGATCAAGGACTTGAGCATAAATCTCCTATAGCCAATAAAAAGCTCTAACCACAGATCTGTTGCTTTTTCAGAAGTAAGTAGATCTCCTTCAGGTCTTTATCAGGTTGGCCCTTAGTGAGATTATCATCAGTGTATTATTTCTCAGCAGTGTAAATCTCACAATTTTGAGAAGTTCTGGGGACAGGAGCCAGAGAAAGAAGCTGTACTTACCTGATCTTTTGCTAAAAGCCTGGATGAAATAAGAAGGCAATGTGTTGGCTCAACACAGATTATCCTGATAAGGGTATACTGAGTTCCTCACACAACCTAGGTAGCAGGGAAATTCTGCATCCTTCCTAAAGAAAAAAAAAAAAAGTTGAAGAAAACACTGTAGAGTGAAAATACAAGCCATTATTTGTGTACAGAGAGATAAGACCATATGCAGTCCGTGTGCTTTATCTGGTAAAGTAGGAGGCAGAAGTTGATTTTCAGAGACAATACCAGATAGGTTACACAAATAGAAAAGAATGAATAAAACTGTAGTGTGGTCAGCCTAGCATACTCTAATGTTCTCTGTTTGGAAATGTCACTTATTATCCAGGGAAGTTTTTTAAAAATTCTCCATGAATAATTGGGAGTCATTTAGTTAAAATCAGAATGTCAACTAGATAATAGTTTAAGCCAAACTTGCACTAAATTACTTCTACGTTGTTTATTCTTTCCTGAATTATATTTTCGACAGGGACTAATGCTATTATACTACTGATGTGAATTGATGTGAAACTTATGAGAATAAGTGTCCTAAGAGCTTGATATGTTTTGTGTTGCCCAGTGTAAAACTCGTATTTTTCTCCATTTAATCAGGCATGTAACATATTCAGAATCATTGATTCAAAAGAACACTGCTGAAGCTTTTAAACATCCTTCCTTTTTTGTCCTCTTCTGTAATGGCTAGCCATTCAGTGCTTACCATGCAGTGCTCTCTTCCCTTTTTTTTATCCTCTTTCATTCCTGTAATGAATACTGAAGTTCTTACCCCAAAATACCTAGTTTATGCTGCTTAATACGTTTGTATCACTATGCATTCAAACAGTCCCTGATGGTTTTGTTCTTTCATCTAGCCCCTGACTCTGCTTCATGTGAATCATACAAACCCTTTAATCATTTCCTTATCCACCTCTTGTATTCTTTTTTTTAACATGTGTTTGGGTTTCAGGCTATGCCAGGGAAAACATCTAACCTTACCCCAAATCTTTAGTAATAAATTCAAACTCAGAAAAGTACTTTAAATAGCACATTCATCTTCCTTGATCATGCCCCCATATAGCTGCTGGAAGTGAAACTCTTTTTCTCCATGGAGTGCCACTTTATCCTTCTGCACACTTCTAGCTATGCATGCACCCTTTCTTCTTCCACATTCTCATTCTTCTCGCACTCTGCTGTTCTACCCTCCTTTTTGCATCTCTTCACTGTTACTTTTTGTCCCAGGCTACTACCAGGGTCTGCCTTGCCTTCATTGCCTTTCATCTTCTTTCCATTCCTCTTTGTCTTGTGCTCCTTCTTTTAGTCTTGTAGCCTCAAACCGTATTACTGATCCCTTTTTCCTCTCCATTCTTAACTGTTTTTTAGCCCACATTTCTCTTTACTTCCCTTCGTAGTCTTCCCTTCTGCTGTGCACACTCCCTTACTTGCCCTGGGCCCCATTCTGTTACCAGATCTCTGACAACATTGTGGAAACGTAGACGTTTTCCTGAACAGTGATGTGCATCTTCTCACCATATATTGTGGCATTATGGAACGTGTTCTCAACTCAGTTTTTAGTCAGATGTTTTGGTCTGTTTTGTTTTAGTAGCTTTTTTTTTTTTCATTTTTTATTTCATTCATAGTATTTAACTGCTGTTGTTCATTGTGAGGTTTTCTAAACATATTTGCTTGTGTTAGGCTAGGAAAAAAACAACTAGAGAAGATCCTTGCTGTTGCTACAGGGTTGCCTTGCTTTAGCAATGCTCCACGGACTTCTGGATTCCATGTGCTGTAAGGGTTATTGTGAAGTAGGTAAACTCATGTACTTACAGACCCAGAATTAAATACAAGATGTAACTGATTTCTGAAAATCTCATTTAAACTTGGGACCAAAATATACTTCAGAGTCCCGGATAGAATTTTGCTATTTTTACTGAAGTGTTATGGAAGAAAATATATTTTCACTTTTACCACATGAGTTCTGACTAAGAGAAACTAAATAGATGCCTGCTGAAAGACAATGAAAAGTTATCTCATTTGAGATAGATATTCATTTAAAATTAATTTATTTGAAGATTTACATATCAAAGGTCACAAAATAATATAAAGATATGCATTATTTCTTAGGTGTGGGACATTGAGCAGATTAAATTTGTACCCTATGGAGTTTTGGAGGAAAACATGTATGGAAAGTACCTGCAAAAATATCAAATAACTGTACTGTCCACCAGATGTCCCTGTACTCATAGGTGGTAATGAACAATATTCATTCAACTGTCTAATTGCTTTTATTAAAGGCAATTTACACACAGTGTATGTATTTCCCTAGTCTCTGTTAACCACTGCATAATAAGATCATGAATAAATGGCAATTACATTAATGGTATTTGAGAGCTGTAGTTATGGAAATAAATTATAGGAGTTCACTGGTAAGTTTCTACTTGTCATTTCAGTTTTGTGTGTGTTTCCTTCTCTTGGCAAACGGTCTATCATGCATTGCATGGTAGAAGTGATGAACATTAATCTCTTATATTTGCGATCTGTATAAATTTGTGTGTAAATATAATCTCATAAATATGAGTCAATATACTTCATTTACCTGTCTATAAAAGACTTCCAGTTACTGGAACTGGCAGAAGTAGTGAGCTAAAGGAATGAGGCTTTTGTGGAGGTTTCAACTTCGGTAGATGTTGGAGCAGATGCTGTCATGGTACCTGCATTTGTGCCAAGTATATCATTTCTCTCAGCTGCCCTCTTAGCTTGCCATGAAGCATGCTCGAGCCAAATGCTTGGCTATCAGCCCTACATGCGTGTCTAGGGACTACAGCAGGACTGCAAAGTATCTCTTTGAGAGTGGGCAGTCCGGCTACTACCCTCAAATTTGTAGATCACCATATACCTGACCATACCCTCAGTGGGAGATGGGCAGGTCTGCCAACATCTGCCCTTAAGCATCATGGCCAGCTCCAGGACATCAGACAGCTCTTTAGTGATGCCACCATACAGGGAGGACAGCCCACCTTCCTTTTCCCTGGGATGACTAAGCTGCCAGCTGCAGCAACCCAGACTGCCTCCAGTCTTAACTTCTTCAGTGGGTTCATCCACAGTGATGAGCACCAGGTCCAGTAACACTTCTCCTCTGGTTGGTTTGTCTAATACCTGGACCAGGAACTTATCCTTGACATGCTCCAAGAGTCTTCTGGGTTGCTTACAGCCCCCTCTGCTGCTTTCCCAGCAGACACCCAGGTGGTTGAAGTACCCCATCAGGATGAGAGCTTTTGAGTGTGATGCTTCTTGTACCTGAAGCAAGAAGACCTCAGCTGCTGGGTCCCCTTGATCAGGCAGCCTGTAGTAGACCCCAACCCCAAGGTGTCCTTTACTGGTCTGGTCCTTAATTTTTACCCACAAGTTCTCCACTGTCTGTGGCTTTTTCTCAGCAGCAGCTCTTTGCAAACTGTCCATTCCTTAACATAGATGGCAACACCTCCACCCCTCCCTTCCTGCCTCTCTCTTCTGAAAAGCTTGTAGCCCTCAGTTGCAGTGTTCCCACTGTGTGACTCTTCCCACCACGTTTCTGTGATAGCAATCAGGTTGTAGTTTCTAATTGCACCGCGGTTACCAACTCCTCCTGCTTGTTTCCCATGCTGCATGCATCGGTGCAGAGGCACTTCAGCTGGACTATCGGCCCTGTCGCCTTTTTAGAGAAGCCCTCCCTAATTCTTTTGGGACAATTCACAGGTATTTCCCTGTTGCTTCCTAAAGTGTCAGTGTTCACAGGTTCTATACTGTCACTCAGTGGTACAACCCCTTCCCCTGTTGAATCTAGTTTAAAGCCCTGCTAATAAGCCCAGCCAGCTTGCTGCCCAGAAGGCTCTTGCCCCACCAGGTCAGGTGCACCCCATCCAGTGTCAGCATGTCTGGTGTCTCTCAAAGGTGTCTCTGAGACTGTAGAACCCCAGACCCTGAGCGTTCATCCAGCTGGCCACACTTGTGCCCATGACACCCACCTCTGCCTTCAGGCCCCACGGGGACTTCCAGAATCTGGAGTTCCTGCAAGTGAGGGTCTGGGCAGCTCTTCTGGTCCTCAGAAGGTCTGTCTAGATGTAGGCCTCTGTCCTGGGAGGTTTGCGGCTCCTCCGTCTGGGTTTCAGCCTCAGCCCGGCAGTTGTGGCGGGTGGACACCATTTTTGTTCCAGTAGAAGGCTGCTTCTCTTTGCTCCCAGAACAGAAGAAATACATACGTAGATTGATTCATCAGTAGGAATCCTGTCTTAATTACTGCCTTCTGGTGTCTAAGCACTGTAAGCTTGATTAAGTAAGGGGAAATCAGTGGGAGCCAAGGGAGGCAGGAAGGGAGATGGAAAGAACAAATTTCTTAACTAATTCGGAGAAAATAAGCCACTTTGCGAAAAGCAGACATCCTCATCCTGGTGGGTGTGCTAAGAGTTTCTGTTTCCTAAATTAAGATATCAACAAACACTTTTCATTACATGAAAATATATCTTGTATTTATGTATATTTGTGTGCATGTACTTCAAGACGGCATATTGCATGACAAGTTTCTTTTGACTTTTGTGATGTTTTTTGTTTCCACAAGGCATTATTGTCTCTCAAGAACGGCAATCAAACAAAACAACAAAAAATGTTAACTTCCTTAGCCCAGTAAACAAGTAATGAACATTGACTTCAAGTCTGAGTATTAGAAAATGCTACCCTGATTTTCAAATCCATAGACCAATACAAAACTAATTTAATTTTTAGATTTTTTGTCCTAAATATACATAAATATATTTAAGATTTTCAATTCATGATATACCGTGATATTAATGTAAATAAGCTTCTTTCAGGAAGAAGGTTTAGTGGAAGTAAAAGGTTTTGTATGTATTTTAGCCCAACAGAGTGAACTAAATTTGTTTCAGTCCAGTGAGCTAACTATATAACTTAATCCTGTTATTTTATTTGCAGTTTCCTGGATTATCTCTAGCTCTTTAATCTCATAAAGTACCATCTTTATTAAACTGCTTGCATGTGTTGAGGGAAGACACTAGATGAAAAAACGATAGAGACAAGACAATTTCTTGCACAACTTTCTTAATTTGAATGTAGGAACGTACACAACCTACTCTAAAGCCAGAAATGAATTCAGATTATGTAAGTACTTGTAATTTTTAAGTAGATTTTATGCTTAACCCTAGAAGATACTGTATAAGTATGCAAAGGTATAATAACCAACCTGCGGCTTAACTCTGTTTTAGCAGTATGCTGCTAATGCTGAAATGAGAGAGACTATATTTTATAAATACAAGTTGGGCAGATATCACAGCAAGATTTCTAGATTACTCTCTTCTGTAGTTACTTGAAAGTACTCAATACATCTCGTGCTTTTGATGAGCTAAATTTTAATTTACAGACCAATCTAAGTACGGATAACTCTACAACAATGATAGTTACGAAATATTACAATATCTGTGCTAATCTTCTATGAGGTGTATATCATATAAACAAGGGCAAGTTTTGGTCAGCAGTGAGCTTTTTTATAAAATTTGCTTCCATAACACTCCTTTTAGAGGACTTAAAATCCTCTTACTGTAAACTATTTGGATTGTGTTTACAGACATCGAGTGTAACACCTGGTTTTAGTCTGGTAGCGCTTTATGAGGAGGGTTGACAATGGATTTTTAAA
Source organism: Cygnus olor (assembly GCF_009769625.2). Lineage (NCBI taxonomy): Eukaryota > Metazoa > Chordata > Aves > Anseriformes > Anatidae > Cygnus > Cygnus olor. The sequence goes on along the minus strand of NC_049169.1, from coordinate 38,792,150 downwards.
GTGGTCAGTAGAGGAATTGTTTTAAGTAACTGTTAACCATATACATTCAGTTAACAATAGTTCATGTGCTATAGTATAGTCAAAATAAGGCTGGAAAAAATGCAGAACAATTTAGCAACTCTGAGTATTATCTATATGATTCTTGTAAAATGGAAGAAAAAGGTCTTGGATAATATATTTACTATTATTTCTAATACTCTTTTCTTTCATGCTTGTTGTATCTCCATGCATATATTTCTACTATCTTGGTATGGATTATAACACGTAGGCATATGAAAAGCACCCATGCATACTGTGAGCATACTTCGTAAGGGTTCCTGTCCTGAGATTTATCCACATCTAGCTTGTGTCTCTGGAGATCTGTTCAAATGCTGGGGCATCTCTTTGCCTGTGCCTTACTGAGGGAAGGGAGCCAGAGATCCCATCTTGTGGACACTTGCTCAAACTGGATGTGCCTTGGATAGATATCTGCAGAGGAAATGGCATTGTGTGCATTTCTAGTGTGATGATAAAAGAAATGGCTCAAGTTCAGTGGCAGTTTCTGTCTCAGCAGATCTTAGTACATATGGAGATCAAAGATACTGGCCAACAGTGAGTGCAATGTTGCAACACAGCAGATGAATTACGAGCGTAGAATGGACTGGACTGGATGAGTGCCGTCTGCTTACAAGTTGCATTTTGCATCTTATGAATATAACCATGAGTATGTCATCTCAAAGCTCTCAGATCTCAGTGAGCATGGACAGCTGCATGCGATTGTTTTGAATTGCTGTTGGGATTGTGTCTGTAGTGCCAGCTAACCTTTCTGTTAGCTCCAGTACTCACTGTTGGTCAGCATGACACCGAGCTCTGCCTGAGAGCTTCCTGCCAGTCTTTAGACCACTAGAGCTGCCCAGAAAGCAGCTGCCCATCACTTCTTGTCTTGTCCTTTCTTCCTATAAGGGCTCATAGCATTCATGATATCCTTTTTTGAGGACAGAACTTGTCCTTTTTGAGGACAAAACCATTTTCAGTGAACTAATCTTTTTATGGTTGGCTTTGCTTCATCAGTCGTAAACAATATTAAGTCTATTAAATAGTATCCCAGTAATTTAGAGCATTTGCGACAAGTTTTGCAAAACAGTGCTTGAAGGGTGTTTATGCAAAGGCAACACTGCTAACTTAGCGTATTAGTTACTTCTCATAACATTTGGATCGCAATCCAGAATAGATGTAATATATTCACAAAGGCAAAGATCCAGGAAAAAAACCTTCCCTTCAGCAGAGCAGTTGAAATGAACAAAATGTTCCTGGTTCTTTAATTGCTTTTCTTTGTGTGACTTACCATATCACATAATAACATGAAATAAAACAAAAGTGCATCTGTCTAATCTTGTAACATTCATTCAAGCTGAACCCCCACATACTTCACTTTCAGCCTCTTCCTTTTGGCTGTGCTCCTCTCTGCTACAAAAATAGAGGTGAAAAACCTGTGACAGAAGTGGCACCAGAGAGGTGGTAGGTGGAAGAGCAGTACTTTACTTGCATAACCACAGCCATGTCAGACAGCTTGTTTGATTCAGTTTTTGGGGAGGAGGTTGGGAGAAGAATGTTCTTGTGAAAGGTCCGGAGCTCTGCCCCGGAGCCTGCTTCCTCTGGAGCAGAGCACCTTCCTAATTTCTTCTGACTGCAACCATAAATCTGTTGTGGCACACTGATGTTTAAAAACTAGCACAATCTTAGATGTTTTAGCCAAGCATATCCATGTTTCCACCCTCTAAAAATACCGTTCTCTAGTGTGTCTGCTTCCTGCTTTGAGCACTACCCCTGTAAGAAACCAAGACATATTTATGGTACACGTTGCAAAGAGCTAGCTGTAAATGAGCCAGCCCAGGTACTGGGAGCAGTGTGGCCATAGTAGCAATAGCCATGGTTAACTTGATCTTTATTTTTTTTCTACACTGTACCTCAAAATGCCATCACATGCACCAGGTGGAATCTGCAGACAGTCAGTGCACAGAAGGGACTGTGTGGCCATAAACCCACTTGTCTTGCGGTTCTTTTGCACAAGGTATCAGTGAACGTCCTCTGAGATGCAAAATTACAGAATAGTTAGGATAATAAGGCCTCTGTTTATGAAGAATATAAAATTTATTGCATGCTGTGTATATGCTAAATAGTATATGTTTATTAGTAATCATGATTAAGAGGAAAATTCATTTTTAATTTTCTGCTATGTATTATACATTAAAAGATGGAATGAAATACTGTTCAGGAACTTGAGCATAAAGTGAAACTAGATACCTGAGGAAGATGCTACTTTATTACTCATAAATTACAAATGAGTCCTTTTTGCATGCATTTAGTTATTATTTTCTAAGGAAGAATTGCTAATTGTTAATAATTAAGTAAAAAAATACCAAATACTGGTGTTGCAAAACATTTACTGGATAAAAGCAGGGAGCAGAATTGAGGACTCGCCTCCTTCTGTGCCTAAAGTGGTCACTAAATTGCAGAGTCACAGTCACATTAATTCTTTATCTGTTCCTTCCAAAATCTGGACTTCATATCAATGCACTGAACTGGCTTCAAAAGGATGGATGGAGAATGCTAAAAGTCCTAGAATAACCTCAGGCTTGCTAGACTAATCTCATTCTTGGGAACTGTGGCTTGAAGTCTCCTTTTAAAGAGGAGAATATTGAACCCATGTTTTTTTACTCTAGATGACATCCCTAATCTCTAAATTACTCAGAAGGAGTGAAGATACGATTGCTTCTATATTGTATTGGATGTAGAAGCAGCCTGAGCATAAGCAAGCGAGCAGAGTCCTTCCCTAGACCTCTAGGTATGAATTGCACTCATGTGGAATAGGATTTAAAACATGCCACTGTTCACCGTGATCTTGGTTTGGTCACCAGCTCCAGCACAGATTTTATGCATGGTCTGTCTGCTTATGCCTCAGTTTCCCCTCTGTTCAGTCAGGGTGTTAGTGATTTTGCCACAAACAGAGCTAGCTGCACATACACGTTCATTAACAGTCTGTGAGTTTCTCAAATACAACAGTAATAAACGTAGAAAGGAAAAAACACCTTCAAAATTAAAAACAGCATACACGTATGTCTAAAAAGGTGCTTGCAAAGTGAATATTCTCACACTAACAGCAAGGAAAATCTGTACTCCACAACCTTTGTGGAGAAAAGATATTGATTGAATTGCCTAGCTTTCTTTGTTCTCATTGTTTCAGCGTACGGTAGGTTTATATGACTTGGTTGAGTTCAATAGCAAGAAGCTTGATCCAAGAAGAATGTGGTAGGTCCTTTCTAGCTCTGTATTATCTGAAATCAGATAATTCTTAGGCCACAGCTAAAAGCACAGGACACTTTTCACTGCAGATTTTCAGAAATTAGTTCAGTGTGTTTAGACTTGAGCAACATCACACAAAGTTTGCCTTAAAATCAGAGTTTTGGGAAACTCATTTTTTTAATGCTAGTTCCTATAGGTGATCCAAAGCATAAACATTTTACATGCAGGATATCCCCCCAGAGCTGTAATACTTAAAATGAAAATCACAATTCCCACTGCAGGTAATGTATAGACCCAGTTACTGCACATAGTATGAGCCTTCCTTTTCAGCACAGAGCAGTACAGGCTTGTTGGTATTTTATCATGAGTAACTCTTTAAGTAGGATGGATCTGGCTTTACCTTACAAAGATGGATCATTTGTTACAAGCTCATCTATTGAAAAAAAAAAAAAAAAGTATTACTATAAACATAAAAAAATCTGACATGATAAGATATGCCTCCTGTAGAAACAGATCTACATTTCCTTCCATGACAATTTAAAGAAAGTGTTTTAGTGAAACTACTGGTAAAACTGTAAATCAGTCTACAAATATATTTATTTTATTTTGAGTGAAAGGCTTAATTTGCAGGAGAGGTGCTGCATGCAGATGTTGTAGGTAAGGCAAAGCAGGGCATGAAATTACAGGCTGCCATCTGCTTTTAACAAATTCTTTTGTCTGTTCTTCCAGTCAAAATTTAAAATTCATGACTAATGCATGGTGCTCAAGTTTGAAGCCACTGGAATGACAGACTGAATTCTGCTACAGCTAACCAGGCAGGTCTGAGAGGTCAAAGCTTAGTTCTTGCAGTCCTACACAGGCAAGAGAATTCTTCTCTTCCTCTTCAGTATCTTGATTTCAGAAAGCTTGCATCATCTCCAATATGTTTTCTTGAAAAAGAGAAGGCTATGAGAAGGAGATGATTGGTGAGACCCCATTCGTGTTATTACATGTCTTTCAGTGATTTTCAGAGGCTGGTGGTTAACACTCCAGGCGATTGTCCTAAACCAGAGAAGCTCTGTAAGGAGTAGTGATTATAAATTGTAATTCATTCATTAAGGTATTAAATATAGAGGTAATAGGGCCAACTTTTACAGTCCTCTATATCTTTTTTTTTTTTTTAAATTAGGGAAATTCTCTGAGTTGTTTTTCTTGTACGTTTGTTGAACATTTTCTATATTTTATAGAAAACTAAATATATTTGTTAGACTGAAATTCACTTTATCTTAGTTTTCAAACCTCTCTCAACATTATCATTTCTTCTTAATTTCCTTTTTGCTGTTATGTAATTTAGTAGAATTAAGGGTACCTGTGTTTATTTCAGGGTTGGTTTTTATTCATTATGTTGTGTTTTTCATTCTGTGATTCTTCAAAACTTGAAGCAATTTGGGTAAGTTAAAAGGAAAAAATAACAAAAGATACAAAGCACAAAGAGAAAAATAGGAAAACTGGAAAGGAAACGAAAGTAAATCACAAGGCTGGAAATCATTTCTTCTATTCCAGTTGATGGCAAAAAAATTGGATTGGGGATGAGGAATCAGAGGGGGGAAAAAGATGTATCATAGTCTTTGTTTTCCAAAACTAAATCAATGTAGGAATTCCAACTGGAATTTGCCAAATTTTTTTTCCTTATAAATTTCATATTAAAAGCATTGAAATGTTGCTTTCTTTAGTAAAAAATAAAACCAAGTTACTTTTTAATGGGAAAAAGTCAGAGAAAATATGTCATACAGATCTTCTTGGGCTGACAGCTTTTTGCTCTTGTGGATGACAGTCATGATTTGGAAAAGCTGAGGAGCTGTTCTGTTTGCAGTGATCTGAGAAACATCCCCCAAGCTGCCAGGTACCAAGCTGCTGTTCTGAGAGGTTACAAACACCAACAGCGCAGTCTGCTGTTCAGCAGCTCCATCAGCTAAATCAGATGGGCACGGGGTATTTCGAGGTTTCATTTGTGCTGTTGCACTGTCTTGTATTTGACCTGATGATACTGGTGGTGATGCAGTTAAGGAAGAAAAATAAAATCTCCATTAGGAAGAAAATATGACCATCTATATTAAACTTTCAAATTTTAGAATCGTAGACTCATAGACTTTTAGAAATGAAGACTCATTGAATGGTTTGGGTTGGAAGGGACCTTTAAGACCATCCAGTTCCAACCCCCTGCCATGAGCAAGGACACCTCCCACCAGACCAGGTTGCCCAAAGCCCCATCCAGCCTGGCCTTGAACACCTCCAGGGATGGGGCACCCACAGCTTCTCTGGGCAACGTGTGCAAGTGCTTCAGGTACTAGACCTCGTATACTTTTCTCAATAAAAGTAAGATAGAAAGCACCAAGAAAAATTACATTAAATTATGGCTCATCTCGCAGAGTGTGTGATGGATAAGCCATTAAAGTTCTAGGTTCCCCAACTTTTCTCGGAGTATCCACCTTTCCCAAGAACTGCCAGCTTTATCTGCTGTGTTGTCAGTTCTACCTCCTTGCAGTGGCAATACCTGGGCAAAGAAGGTCGGTGTAAGCATGAGGTTTTGCACATGACTGGGCATTGTTCTGCAGTTGTAATCAAAGGCTGGTGTGTGGCCTCTAAGGAATGTGCTCTGGCAGATCGTGCACCTGGGGAATCGCTCCGCAGAGGAGATGCACATGAATGATTCAGGTCAATATCTCCTGAGTAAAAAGTTTGCAATGGAAAGACATTTGTGATTTAACAAATAACAACAATAATAAAAAAGCTCAGTATTATTTGTTAACTAAATTTTTGTTAATGGTGTTGTGATCCTGTTTCAAATTTTCAAACAGCACAGAAGAACTTACATTTTTTTTCTAATCAAATTCATTTATCTTCCACAGAAAAGAATTCCCTTAGAAGAAGTCATGTTATCTTGTTCTAACTCCTGGACTTATCTTGGAAACTGGATATAAAGAATTTGAATCACAGCTAGTCTTCACACTGCATTACCTTCTGTAGGGTTTCTCTAGCTTATAAATTATGCAAAGTGTTTTTAAGGCTTTCAAAGCATACAGTTTCTTTCTAATTCCAACTGTACATATGTGTGAGTATCAGATGTAAGGTATAGTCACTTTATGATGTAATTGAGTAGTTAGAAAAGGTTGGTAGGTATGAAAAACAGGTATCTACCTGCATGCTGGAAGTACAAAAGTACAATTTCCAGCATTCTAAGGAAAAGAGGTGAACATACAAAGCAATATATTTAATATTGAATGTGTTCTGTCTTTTGTACACATGCAGATTTGTGTGTGTGTGTGTGTATGGCATCATTCAGTGGCAGCATTCACTTTAAAAATGTTCTACAAAGCAGACCATGTCTCTGATTTCCCAGCACATTTTCCTCAAAGGGCTCCTTGCACAGAGCAGCGCTTTATTGCTCTGTCATACGTAACTCCCCATGTCTATATATGAATTTTTGTATGTATAGCCATATATATATGTAAGTATATATTTTTGCACATTTGATATGCTTCCTCCCCCTCTATTCTGCCCTGGTCAGGCCTCACCTGGAGTACTGTGTCCAGTTCTGGGCTCCCTGGTACAAAAAAGACAGGGATCTCCTGGAAAGAGTCCAGCGGAGGGCCACAAAGATGATATGGGGCCTGGAGCATCTTCCCTATGAAGAAAGGCTGAGAGACCTGGGTCTGTTCAGCCTGGAGAAGAGAAGACTGAGAGGGGATCTCATCAATGTGTATAAATACCTGAGGTGTAGTAGACAGAGGGATTTGGCCAACCTCTTTTCAGTGGTTTGTGGGGACAGGACAAGGGGTAATGGCCACAAGATGGAGCACAGGAAGTTCCGCACCAACATGCGAAAGAACTTCTTCACGGTGAAGGTCATGGAGCACTGGAACAGGCTGCCCAGGGAGGTTGTGGAGTCTCCTTCTCTGGAGATATTCAAGGCCCATCTGGACGCCTACCTGGGCAGCCTGCTCTAAGGAACCAGCTTTGGCAGGGGGGTTGGACCTGATGATCTTTCGAGGTCCCTTCCAACCCCTTCAATTTTGTGATTCTGTGATATATATTAAGTATGGTTGTTATGGTACATCTGTAATATGCTTCATAAACCTAATTTTCACAAAACAAGTCTGTCACAAATTAGACATTAAACAGCCCAGTTAGGAGAGTCTTGCAGCCACAATGCTCAGTGAATTGTCTTGTGTTGTGTTTTGTTTTTTTAATTCTGTTTCTGTTTCCATGCTTCAAAGGTAAACTGCAGACTTGTGCTGAAGTAAAAACCTAAGTTGTTTCTAGGCTGCTCTTTGTTTATCATATTAAAAATCATGGTGCGTTCTTTCCTGGGTGCACACATACAACTCCCATTAGCATTACAGTAAGTATCACACAAGCACTGAGGAGATGGAATAGTCCCCCGAGGCCTTTATGTTATCCCCTGTGCATTAAATCATGTGGAGCGGAACAAAATAATCTGAAAATATGAAGGCTTTTGAACTAGGGCTATTGAACTGTATTATCCTCGCTGCACTGATTCCGCAGAATTGGCAGCAGCAGCAGCAGAGCTGGTACAGACAGAGTCCCTCAAAAAGTGTGTACAGCCCTTTTTCTAGCCTTCTACAAGGCAGTGAGGGACAAAAGGCTGCTCTGCTCCTGTAGATACAACTGGTAAGTTATATTTGTGCATTATACTAGGCAGAAAAAATTCAAATAATCGGTTATAAGGGAGAAATTTTGTAGAACTTTTTTTTAAAAATGTTTTTTCATTTATCTGTATGTACTCCATATATGTGTATTGATGACTAGGGTCTCTCAACAGGTCATTAAAGATAAATTTATAGCATGGCTCAGCCTTAAAGCTGTCAGAAACATGAAACATTCATTGTGAATGAAGCATTCCATCTTTATAGTATTGAAGAGTTTAGATAATTTGGGGGGAAAAAAATACTAAGGTGATTTGTTTTACTGAAACAGCCTTTTATAATAATAACTTACTCTGTCAGAGAGCTTTGACTGAGTTTTTAGTTTGCTTTTTGAGCAAAACTAGAAAAAATATGTAGCCAAAGCTTTAGGCCAGTAGCTTTTTGCTACCTTTGATGTGCAGTTTCCATCCTCCATGATGTGTCAAACATCTTTTAAATGTGACTTTACTCAAGACCAACCCCTGTTCTTCGTGGAAAGTTTAGAGAAAAATAAAAATTCTAATGAAAATGTTTTCTGTAACGCAATGTCTGTTTTTTAAAACATACTTGGTGTGTAAATTTTGTGTCTATCCTTATGGAAGATATGCTTAGAGTATTCCTAGCACATTCTGAATGAATGTAACAATAAGGTCAGTAATTTAGTTCTATTAATGTATAATCTCCATTACCATGCCTTTATCTGTTTAAAGTTCATTTGTCTTCCTGGCTGTGATCATGAGCTCCTATGTGGTAACCATGGCTTGTAAATATTTGTTCACTTATTGCTGATTGTTGTCCTTCTTACCTGTAATAAAGCTAAATAAACAGCTACAGGCAACCTATGATTATTTCATTGGAAGGCTGCAAAATGGTGAATCAGAGTGAATCATTATTTGGGAAATAGACCGTTTTAGAGCAAAGAAAGCTACTCACCTTGTATTGTCTTAAATAAATATATATATATAAGGATACTATTGGCTAGGAAGGCCAGGCTTCTCCAAATTAGTAGGATGTAACATTTATCTGTAATGTAAACAGGCAGAGTAAAAGGTTACAGAAAAAAAATCCTTACTGTAAATCTGCCGAAGATGTAGCTTTCCCCTGATAAGGAACAAACTGTTCTTTAAGAGAAGCGTGTTCACAAATCTAACTCTTATAGGACTTGTTTCATTACCCACTGAATTCAGTGGTGAATACCCTGATGGTCCTGGCATACAGCTACTTCCCTGTGAGGTGCACTCATCTCTTCCACCAACAGGCTTTTATTCAGAGGTAATCCCACTGCTGATGGTGGAGGAGGCTGGATGCTTGTTGGGTTGTCTCAGTCCCGGGACACGAGGCTGGCATGAGAGGTACGGTATGAGGCCAGAGCAGGTGTTGGGGCTACTGCAGGCAGGAGAGAAGCTGTGTGGCAGTGTTGGATGGGAAGCAACAGAAGGGGAAAAAAAAATGTAGATATAGATATCAATGCAGGAAAGTGACTTTTCTCATTTGGTTTCTTTATTAACGATCAGGTGGTATGAGTTTAGTTGTTTTTAGATTATGCATTAGTGACTAAAGATCACTTCTTTTTATACCTTTTCAGTCATTTCCTTACCATGCTACATGTCATCTTACGTTTTTTATGTTGCCTCATTTCCTATCTCTTGTACTCATTTCATTCCCTAGAATGTGAATGGGGCAGCGGTAAGGGGAATAGTGGCTATCTCTCTAGTAGTATTTCTTCCGACCATTAAGTTTATTCACATAGCTCAACTGTACTGCTTCCCTAATGATTAATACTAAATTTCTCCTTCCACTTCACCAGGCAGAAATGAAGTATTGCTTTCACTGTGTAGAGCCCACAAAGCTGATTGATTGACAGCTGGCAGAGACCAGTAGATAAATGCAGATTCCCACTCCATCCTCATCCTCCTTTTCCAAAGGTCATTAATTGTGTCCCTCCTACCTTCTTTCCAGAGGACCTTTTGTGGCGAAACTCACTGCTTTTCTTTTCTGACACCACAGGAAGCCTTGTTAGAGAAATCCAGTCTTCACAGTCTTCCCCATCTACACCTGTGAAAAAGCTGCTTAACTATAAAGATTCCAATCTATGTTTATACTCAAATTCTTCATTTTGGATCTTTTTCAGGCCTTCCTCTGCCATGTTATACCAACAAGCACTCCCTTTCTATTTTTGCCAAATATTTCGTAGAAAATCTTCTACTAGAAAATCTTTCAGTATTCTTCCAAGTCATGTCATGAGTGGACTGCCTGTCCATTCCATCATATCTTTTGGTAGCAATTTGGTAAGCATCTGTCAGATGAATTGTTTTAGTGCTCCCATATAACTATGTGTCTATCCTAAAACTATGTGAAAGCAGGCAGTGAAGGAGGTCCTCGTAAAGAATCATCCTGAAACAATTTCTGTGTTTTTTGATCACTCTCTCTGTTCTTCCTCCCACACAATTCTCTAGTGCGTTGGGGAAAATGTTTCTGCAAAATGGTTTAATTTTTTATGAAGCTATTGAAAAGTGCAAGAATTATATCACCTGCTGAAAAAAAGAAAGCCCAAGTGGCCACATAACATTATTATTTGATCCTGTCTGCTTTAGCAGGAAAACATGCATTGCATACATTTAAAAATTTGTCTTGGCCTCCCAGGGTGATCTGAGCTGTTCTCACTTGTTACTAAATTTAGCATGACTGCATCGAAACAGAAAGGAGGGGAAAAAAAAAAGCAAATAAACCTTGAATCCTCACTTCCATTAATAGTTAAATGTTAATTGCATAATGTCTTACTTATGAGATTATATTGAACATTCTTCTTCGTTACAAGTGCTGTGATATTATTAGAGACAGGAAAAAAAAGATGGAAAAAATCTGCAAATAAATGTGGTCCTCAGAGAAATAAAACCTTCTGAGATTTTTCTTCCTCTAATAAAACACTTAAGCTGGCCATCAGACTCTAACAAGGAGTACATCTGGGAAAGTAAATCAATGGTAATGTTTCATAATAAAAAAAAAAAAAAAAGGAGCTCAGATGCTCTTTAAAGGTTTTGTGGTTCTGTATTGGTTGTGTTAATGAAGTTCATTCTCAGTAGATGATATAACTGCACATGCTAATGCTTCCTGCATTAGTGAATGAATTCCCTTTTCTCTTATGGCAAAACAAATCTCTGGTGAGAAACTGAATTCATGACAAGATATAGGTCAATATCTCCCATCTGACTAGGCAGATCCTCCCACCAGCCTGGAGATAACGTGGGTAGTAATGAGAAGGGTGCAGGTATTAGTGGAGATTAAAATAAATGAAATGAGCTCTGCTTGTTAGAGAAAGTATCAGTTATTCTAGTCTTGCAGATGTGATGTTTAAATAGGGATGTCTATGATCAGACAGGGTAGAATGGAAAGTGGAGAAGCAAAAAAGTCATCATCCTTTCTGCTTTGGCACATAGCTTACACTATGCCTGAGAATGTTAGAAAGAAAGAAACCTTCCTTTCAGTGAGGATAATCATTTCGTGACTTGTATGTGGCCTTCTGGCTCTCCCAGAACTGACAGCTTCAAAAAAACAGAAGAGAATACAAACGAACCAGTGTCCATAAGATGCTGGTTAGGCTGCTGTAATGGGAAAGGTGATCCATGCAGAAGGAAATATCAGGCACTCAACTGTAATTATATCATGCCTGAAATGATGGCAAGCAAAAAAAGATGTCAATGAAATCCAGAGGTTGTGATTACCCTTGACAACATCTTCCAGCTCTCAGAGTGGGTTTAAACTGCCTCTCCTTCAACAAGTGATTTGATTTTTATTATAACTGTAGTTTCTAAACCTGATTCATACAGAGAATGTGAAGGAAGGCTTTAAGCCTTTCTAAGAACTCTCTAAAATTATTGCATGAGTCAAGAGTTGTGAGAAAACATATTTAAGGCAAGAAACTTTAACGGCTACCCATTCCTAGCAGTGGTAGGACTATTCATACATGAACAGTTTAACTTATTTCCTAGCGATCTTATGTATGTAAATAGTATGGTGCACTGATCATCTGACAGACTATGAGTAGAATGGCATTTTCATAGCTTTAGAAGATGATCTTGCAATGTAATGGATCAGAAACTGCTCTGTATTGTTAAGTGTTTTTCATTAGCCATACAGAAATACAGCCGACCCTGCTAAATTTAAAGCTGCTGCTACCTTATTAATAATCTTTTCATTTTGAAGACAAAACTAGATTTTTCTGTATGGATAAACGCTCTAGGACACCCTTCCAATTGCCAGCAGAGAACAGTCACATCACCAAGCCCTGAAGAGCTACAATGAGATGCTCATAGAGATAGGAGTGCCTCTTTGCATGTTCAATAACAGGTAATGCCCCCTGGATAGTCACCTCACATCCTCTGTAGTGCTGACGAGACTTGCAACCAAACCTTCACCGTGTTTCCGCTCAGCTTGATTCCCTTACCTGGAAAGGTCTGAAAAGCTAATTGGCACAGAGGTAATTTTGGCTCCCAGTTGCAGGGAAAGATACAATTACGCTGCAGACTGGGGAGGAGGAATCCACACAGCAATGATGTTTCCCACTGTCATTAAAATATTTGGTAAATCTAGAAGAGTAGGGATCATCGTAGCTCAGGATGAGGAGAGGGAGTAGTTAAATTTCTCCCTGACAGGGACAGGGATTTATATTTCATAAGATGAAAATAAAAGTTACTGTGACTTAGGCAAAAGAACAGTACTATGATACATCCAGGTATTTTGGAAACTGCTAATGCCGGTGAGCAACATATGTTTGTTTAAAGGTCACATTTAGGAAAAAATCATAAATTATCATTCTTAAATATGAACTTTGTGAAACATTTAAGTATGATTCACAGAAAGCTTTCATTTCTGATGCTTGTAAATAATTAATAGGGGTAATTGCCTGATTTATGTTTTAAAGGGTTTAAAAAAATCCACCTTTCTACTTTTTGCCAGTGAAAAGTGAATGCTAGCTGAGTGTCTATGCTCATTTTCCAGTCTTATATCTTGCTGTTTAGGACTGTAGAGAGAATTACCTTTTCATGCACTGCCACTACCATCTACTGTTATGAAAAATGCTGAACAGAATTTTTATCACGTGAGTTGAATTAATATCCCAGGGTACTTCAGCACAGTTGTTAAAACAGAGGACATAACCATTCAGTTACAGTATTTGTTGTTACAGATTTCTGCTTTTGTGACAGGAAAGAGGGAAATAACCAAAAATAGTTTCAGGGTAGATCTGGTTTGCAGCTATACCATATGCCCACCACGCACAATATGTCTGATTATTCCAAAAATTGAAGTGTAGATGGTAAAACATGATGAATGAAATATATGGCTGGTATGGCAATGCTACTTCAGAGAAATTACACTAGCAACAAATCTACCCCAGTGACCTAACAGATACATCTATTTTTGGGCAGCTACTTGTAGCTTTTTGTCGTTACAGTATGGTTCAGTGTCATATCAGTGTAACAGAGAGGTTCTGTTCCACTCCCAGAGAGCTTCCAAACTGGTTTTGAAACTAAATGAAAAATCATTCCTCTTTTTGTTTCCTCTCAGTTTATTAGGAAATTCATCCTGTCTGGTGTATGTCCCTTTAGTAAGAGCATCCTCAGTGGGATGCTAATCAAATCTGCATCCTAGCAAGATGTTCTGAGGTTCCGCTTACCCTCTTAGAAGTAAAAGAGTGCTTTTGTCCTCAGAGACACTTTTTACTAGATGACTGTTAAGAGTATTAAAGAAAAGACTCTGTAAATAGTCCCATAACATTCCCCTAAAAAACTACACATGCACTTTATATGCTATACATCAAACCACTGCATGCATTTCACCCCGTTAGGCTACATGAGGACATGTAGCATAAAATCCCCCACCAGAAAATCCCCCACCAGAGGACATAGCTTACTCCATGGTTCATAAACTGAGAGACTTTAGCAGGCTTATGCAACCCTGATCCAAATTGCAACATTACAGCTGTCAATAAACCAATATCTCCCCCGAGAAGCAGCCACAGAAGTGGCAGCTTGCCGCAGTGGCGTGCGTCTGACAAAGGGCGTGATGTCTAGAGTTACTAGGAACAGACCAGGGAGGAGACGTGCTGTGAAGAGCTTTGACAGAAGTAAATGACACCCTGTGAATAGATTTTAGCTTTTTCTCTGACAGAGAAATATCGGTTTTCCTACTGTCACATTTGCTTACTTAGTACAAGCCTGCCCCAAATCCATCAGTGTAAGAGCAAAGATTCTGACTGAATTTGGGCAGCTTTTGTTCCGGATTTTTAACTGGCCTGTGCTGGTTGGTTTGGCTAATTCTCTTTTCTTTAGTCCTGCTGGAGGAGCATCACAGCTCCTTTGTTTTCCTCTCATAAGCTGAATACTTGACCTTAGCAGAGTTTAGTTAGAAAAAAAGAAATCTAGTTGTCAGAAAGATTAGCATGACAACCAATTATCCAAGGATACATACTTGAATTTACCATACTTGCCAATTCTTTCATCTATTCTTTTAGAGCTCTGCCTGATCTCTTACATATGCCTTTTCTGAAATCAAAATAGGGAATCAGGATCACTAATAGATTTGATTATGAATATGTCCAGAACAAAGAAAAACAAGTGCATTCACTCATGGTCCTAATGCTGGTTATTGGGATCTGGATGAAGCAGAGATATAAGGTGGAATACTGAGCTGGTCTGTGCTTTAAAAATGACCCAAGAACGATAAATATCCAGGAAGTTTAAATCAATAAACCCTAACCAATGGATCCATGCCCCATGGCATGGTGAGCCCCACCCCCCCCGGAGTACTGTGTCCAGGTTTGGGGCCTCCAGCACAAGAAAGATGTGGACCTCTTAGAGCAAGTCCAGAGGAGGGCCATGAAGCTGATCAGAGGTCTGGAGCACCTCTCCTGTGGAGACAGGCTGAGAGAGCTGGAGGTGTTCAGCCTGGAGAAGAGAAGGCTCCGGGAAGACCTCATTGTGGCCTTTCAATACTTAAAGGGGTCTTATAAAAAGGATGGAGAAGGATTCTTTACTCAGGTAGATAATGATAGGACAAGGGGGAATGGTCTTAAACTAGAAGAGGATAGATTTAGACTAGACATTAGGAGGAAATTCTTCACTGTGAGGGTGGTGAGGCACTGGCATAGGCTGCCTAGAGAAGCTGTGGATGCCCCATCCCTGGAGGTGTTCATGGCCAGGCTAGATGGGGCCTTGGCCAGCCTGATCTAGTGGGTGGCATCACCGCCTATGGCAGGGGGGTTGGACTTAGATGATCTTTAAGGTCCCTTCCAACCCAAGTCATTCTATGATTCAAGCCCACTTTCTCCCTGACCAAAAAATCTGACCAAATAGTAGCAGGCTAAAGAAATCTTGGAGGAATGCATCTGTCCTCTCTTTTCTCTCTTTCTTTTTTTCTTCTCTCTCTTTCTTCTCTCTCTTTCTTCTCTCTTTCTTCTCTCTGATCTTTCAAACTCAGTCTAGCCAAGGTTGCAGACACAGTGTGACAGGTCAGTGTCAAAGCTAGGTCCCACATCCCTGCACAACAGCAGCAAGCAGAGAACTCTGTAGCTGTTCCCTCAGATTTTGTAAGTTTCTTTTTTCTTGAATGAAGATGAAGTGATCATCACAGTACCACCTCTATTGTTTCGATCTGACGTTTCATTAGACAAGCCATTCCCATTTTTATACTGAGAAATTCAAGATGTAGAATTTTCTGGGATGCTGCAGGTCACCTGGGGAGCAGAAAGGGTTTGGACATCTAAAAAGCATGGTGGAATATGGGCTTGTTGGCTTCAGTAGACTGGCAAGAAAAAATCTTTAGCAGTATTTAATGCTATCAGCAATGACATATTCGGCCCATTTCCTAGAGAGATGCTTGTGGCTGTTCTTGCTTCCCAGTGAGTACAACCTGTTTGCAAAGCTCAGGAAGACAGCTCTGCATGATACGAGGTTTATTTGTGTTGGAGGAGTGTCATTCTTGACCTTGTAAGCCCAGAAGACATATTTTTAATAACGAAGTCATAAGTGATGGAATAATTGCATGAAGTATTTTTAATGCACAAACAGCTAAGGAAATCTTGTTTTCTAGCAGAGTTATTGTTTTAAGAGACTCTTCCTTGACATCCCCAGAATTTCCCAGGCTAATAATAAAAGTGAGCCAGGCAATTAAAGATAAAAGATAAGAGTAGCATGCAAATATAAAGGAACATCTCTTGCTGGGATAATAGCTGGAATAATTAACTGTGAAAGCCAAATAATAGTGCAGAACTCAAAATATTCCAGCTTCGGGTTTTATTCAGAGACTTTGATCCTCTGGTTTCACCTGCAGTGTATATAAGTTAGCAGCACTGTCTTGCACTGAACTGGAAAGTTCATCAGAAAAGTCAATTTTAAAATGCATATCTTTCCCTTCTTGTGTGTGTGAAAGTTCAATCCTATTAATGTAAAATCAATTTGTGTGATAGAGTATTTAAGTAAGTGCCTGATATTTTTGTTTATTTAAGGAAAAGCATTCTTCTACCAGCAGGTTTCAGATAGGCTGCTCTGGCTGAGGAGGTGAGCAGTGGCGAAACAAAATTCTGTGCATTCCCAGTTTCTTCTGAACAATTCACCCCTCATAGGAAAAAACAGTAACGAGAGGACAAATTCTTATCTATATCACAGTTGCTAAGGATAATATAGATGTCTGGGAATTCATTTTCTTTTGGATGGATTTGGTTTTAACCCACTTGAAAATGAGCCAGAAACAGTAAAGCTGACAGAAATATTTTTGGTAAGCAGTCAATTTGTCACACACAAAAAAAGTCATCCCAGAGAGAGTTCACATTCAGGTCTAATTCAGTCAGTAGCTTTGAATGAAAAAATGGACTTGTGAGAAGGGTGAAGAAGACACCAAAAAACCCTCTCATATGGCAGCTGTCTCTAGGCACTTCCCAGGGAATGGAGACCCCTCCTCATCTTCAAGGGATTTTAAACTTAGTTACTGGGCTGTCTGCTTTTCTGCATTAGATGCTTTCATTTTCTTCTGTGGACATTTTTTTCCCAGTGTGAGCTGCTCAGAGATGTATGAGAACAGCAGCCATAGCATGCACGTACTGCCTCCTGCAGCAGTGTCCTACCCGCCAGGCTCGACTGTCTTTCTCTTCCTTTTATTGACTGAATGTGCTTTATATAAAACGGAGCAGTACCTGAAAGTGAAGTCAGGATTTCCTTCACCTCAGAATAAGGCTTGGCACCAAGGGTGCTAGCTGACACTGTGGGAGTCCTTTTGTCCTGGGGGCTGGGAGATGACAGTCAGGCTCCCCCTGCCACACTCGTGGCAGAGCGCTGGACCTCCTGTCTTGCATTTCCCCAGGGACACTGCTGACTGCTTTGCTCTTTCAGAGTAGGTGGAAACACTGAGCCAAATCTAACATTTCATTTTCTTTATTTTTTTTTTCTAGAAGTGCCCCAAAGTGAAATGCCAAATGGAAAATGTCAGTTAGGAGGAAACGGCTTTTTTTAGTTCTCATTTCAGCAAAGTTTTGCTTCATTTATGCAGTTGGTCAGGCAGGTGAAAGCGTTGAGGATTTCTGCACCCTGACAGTCCGCAAAGACTGGGACAGAAACACCAAGCTCCAAAATGCACGCCTGTTCCACCTGAGCAGAAAGGAAAACTGCTCTCATGGTATCAATAACAGCAGGCATCCTTTATTCTAAGGCAGACAAGCAAGGTGGGGGGACGTGGCAAGCATTTTGCCGTTTATTACACTTAACATTTCAGAGAAGAGGGCAGCTCTGCAGCCTGCTGAGCTACATCTTGCAGAACTTCAATTGCCTGTCTTTACTGCAGGTCATTATTCACCATGACAGTTGGAAAAAGAGGAAGATTCACTGAAAAACATACAGCATGGGCCTGTGGGGACAGGGTTGTTACAGCATATACTCTGCATTTCCTGCCTTCATTATTCATTTCGCTTCTCCCAGCGATAGCTGAATTTCTGTGCTAAATAGCAGGATTTTGTATAATTAATACCATATATATTTTGTGAATCAGTTGGTAATGTACGTAGACATCCTTTTAAGTGAAAAGTACTCACCATTAGCTCTGTGAATCACAGGCTTCTGTCTTGTCAGGAGACACAGTAAGGCATAAACTTTTTGCCACAAATCGCTTTCATCCCACGCCTTACAGTTTTACAAAAACAAGGCATCACAGGAGTTCCATGTTTCGTTTTTATACCATTAAACGGAACTTCTACCTCTCTTTCAATAATTTCCCTTCTACTTCTCTTCCTCAGCCTGCATCAGTCATTTTAATTTAATAGTGGACGATCTGTCCAACTGCTAAAAAAAGAACATGTGAACTCCTCTCTCTGTCCAATCCATATTTTATGATTCAATCAACTGCTCAAGGTATTAACTGTTAAAATAAAATAATGGTACCTATCAACATAATATCCGTATCTTTAAAAATTCACTAGTAATTCAGATGTTCATTACATATAGTCAACTACTCAAAAAATTGGTCATACACATCACACATCAGTAAATAACATGAATCTTCTAAAGTCTGCTTTGGGTGGGAGAAGTATTGTAACACATTAATTCCATATGGATTCATATGGTTAATCACTCCGTGTGATTTGCAGTTTTTCTCCAGATAGCAGATTTGCACTGTATTTGCATGTCAGTTGCAGGACTGGTCAAGAAGCATAACATGTTTCTAGATCTGCCCGTTGCTTCCTTATTGTATAGGTTCTTTGCCGCAAGCTGCACACCCTGCTGTGTTGTCATCCAAATCCATCAGGCATGTTCAGGTCTTGAATATGCTCTCCAGATGTGCACTTTGGTCATATGTCCATGGTTTATTCAATAGGAATAAAGGTTCTTGAGTGGTGAAATTTGTCCCGGAGCACACTGTTCAGCTGGTGCTGGTACAGGTTAAGAGAGTGGTTACATTTTTAGAACTTACATTGCTGTTTAGTTGTATTGCCTGGATGAAGGCTTTCGAATATTGAATATTGCTCAAGTATTGCCCCAGATTGGGCAATTTATTGATTAAATGCTCTCAACACCAGTTTCTGAAGCTTGTCTCTCTGTAACCTTAATTTACTCCCACCAGGATACTGGCAGATTGAAAAAAAACCACATTTGTTATGAAGATTAATTTGTTAGTGTATGTAATGTGTACCTTATATACAGAGACAGCTGAGCAGTAGGAGTTAAGCAATGAGTCCATGACAAAGATACCTACCAACAGTGGAGAGCTGTTATTGTACACAAACAAAACAGATTTTTATCATTTCTTTTATTTATGTGGGTATAGAAAAAGTATGTTTTAGCCAGCTCTTTTTACGCTATGTTTGCAGAGATGTTGGTATAGTTATGAATAATTTTCTTTGAGCTTAAAGCACAAGAGTGAGTTCCCACAGTAATCAAAGCAACATTGCACTGATAAATTCCTGTTGCCAAGTCTCCATGTCTGTCTCCATGTAGGTGAGGTACTCTACAGTACTCTTCAAATTATTCTAAATATACAGAAGTGTACTTTTGAAAGCTGTCTTTTTGTTATGCCATTAAAAACACCAGGGCTGTCACATGTGCTCTTCCTTGATTTAGCTGGAGTACCTGAGATTTGTCACGGGGCTTGTTTTCAGTGCCTGGGGAGAGGCATCTGAATTTTACTGAAAAGTTTCCTTTGTCTCAAATGTTAGTCACTGAAGACAAGTAAGTGTGGGAACAAAAAACCACATGTGGCTAAAATACTTCTCTTTTTCCAGGAGCCCCAACTTTAAACATCCTGTTATGTGGCTGTATTTTAGGTTACCTAGTTATCATGGAGGCAGACAAAATCAGAATTTCCATCATAAAGATCAGGCAGACTACCCTTCTAATTTTTAAGATACAAGCCAACTAAATAGCCAACAGCAACACCAGGTTTTCTTGATGCTAATCTCTGCTATTTGTTGTATGCTTTCTATGCTTTCTTTTTCTTTTTTGGGTGTCTGAATTCTTTTAGGAAGACAAATATTTAAATAAAAAAAAAAAGAACATTGAGATCAGAATATTCTAGTCCTTTGTGATCACAAATCCTAACAGTCTTCTTTTAACAGGAGATTTCTTATAGGAGTTAACTTCTGTAGAAAAGGTGGATGGATGTCTAGCATTTATTCAAATTGCCAAAACCATATGTAAGTGTCAAAGTTTATCTGTTCTTGACGTGCTTATCTTGCCTTACATTTCTTTGTTTGATTCCTAAAAGACCACAGAGTGGTGCTTAGTACAAGTTCATTGCAGTTATTCCCGTGGTCAGGGTTGGGTTTTCTCCAATGCTGAGGCTAATAGAGAGTGCAAGTGTTTCTGTTGCAAAAAGTTACTTTGGTTTGTCTGTCCTCCTTGCTTGTCCATTGCTGGTTGACTAGAGGCATCTCTCTGATTTATCTCACACTCTGCTCTAAACTATATACATTTTGCAGAGGATGTTGAGCAAAAAAGTTGGGCTACAAATAAGGGGAGAGCTTTGCCATGCAGAGAAGACTGCCTCATTGTAGCTATGTAGGAAAATTACCTGCTTCTCCATTTCCCATCTCATTATTTATGGTAATCAATATGTTTAAAAGGGATCACGAAAGTCTAGGCAATCATTTGCTGAAATATACGGGGAGGAGGGGATACGTGTAGACTTTATTCCCCCAGAACCAAAAGAAGAGTAAGGTGCGGGGAAGACAACTACACCTTGGCTGCCCGGCTGCTGCAAAGCCAAAAGTAGCAGCAGCTCTTCACTGGCCACAGGAGGCTGTGGAGGACACGGCAGGGAAAGGCAGGCAACAACACATGCTGCAGCTCTGTCATCCTCTCCTAGATGAGGTTTTCCACTCCGCTGTGCCATTTCTCGGTTTCTACGATGGCTGCAAATAAAACTCTAGCAATGTGGTGTTTGACTTGATCGGCCGAATGACTAAAGTGAGTGTTTTTCTGGATATCAGGTTGTCATATGTTTGAATTGCTCTATTCTTGACTTGGTTTGGGTTTCTTTTTGCATATGAAATGATCTGAATGCATTGCACGTACAGCAGAATAACAGCTGGTGAGGGGGTGAGGAAGAGTAAGCTGTAGCTACCAAAAAAAGGGATAGCTTTTATCGTATGCCATCACATAGAGAGTTCTTGTCTTTAAAACACATCCTATGTTACTCTTCATCCTTTGTCTAAAAGAGCTGTGTGCCTAAATGTATCCTTTCCACAAGGAGAAAAAAAATCTGTCCTCCCTTGCAATGATAGTAATTCTTCTGAAATGAAGTAGAGTTAGCCCTGGTGTGAGGACTGGGTTAGAACAAGCACCAACTTAATCAATTGCCCTTGCCAACCTGGGTCTAGGTTCAGTCTCATGTTCCACAAACTGTAGAGGATTAGGGCTGAGGTCTAAAATGAACAAAAAAATCTCTCTGAAACCATGTACTAGCATGTCCCCTCCCAGCTCCTAGTGCACCCCCAGCACCCTCACTGTCAGGGCAGCGCGAGAAGCTGAAATGTCCTTGGCTCTGTGTGAGCTCTGCTCTGAAACAACTACAACATCGGTGTGTTATCAGCACTATTCTCATCCTAAATCCAAAACACAGCACCATGCCAGCTACTATGAAGAAAATTAACTCCATCACAGAAAACAGGACACTTGTCAAACTTCAAATTATGTTTAGGCTCAGAAGCTTATCCCAATCTCTTTGATCTCTAGCAAGCTCTGAGGGGAAGAAAAAAGAGCGTGTTTTTTTAATGTCAGTATCTAAGGAGGTGGCCTTCCTGCAGCTCCCATATGCTCTCCTGCTCTGCTCCTAATAAATGAAGCGATATTTAGGTCCAAAACCTATATTACTGAAGCTACTAGGGGCACTGCTGTTGAGTTCAGTAATTGCAGACTCACGCTTACATAATTGATTTAACTGTCACCACTTGCTGAAGAGAAAGAGAGAGTTTTAAGTGGTTTTCTTCAAGCTATTTAAAACCTCTCACACATTGTAAAATTTCTCTTCTGAGATAAATGCCAGAATTTTGCAACTGTTTATGCCAGTAATTAATTGACAAAATGATTTTATTGTTGAGAAATAATCCTAGAAGTGAACACATAAAAAAAGAAAAGGTGAAATATTTTGATACCCGTTAATTGTAAAAGTGTTTTCTTGAAACCAGATGAAGAAAACTGACTTGAAGCACAACTGAGCATGTGAAACATATAAAGTCAGAGCATCTTCTGAGGTTTTTGGGGGGAGATCAGAGTTTTGTAGTGCTGTCACAGCACAGAGCAGCTCCGTAGCCTAAGCAGTGTGCTCTGTGCCCCCACACAGGATTAGTAGCAGGGGAGAGATTTCGTACGTGTGCCCTGTTCTTGTGCTTCTTTTCACATCTTCTTCCAGCTGTGCATGCGCCACGGGGCTGGGAGAGCTGGACATGTGGGCAGAGGCAGGAGGGCTGTGCGCTCCTGTTGTGAAATGTAGGTGCTGGCACAGCATAAGTAATGCTTTAATATTATTTCATGAGAGCTATTTTAAGATTTTATGCCAATTTATGCACAAATAAGCGTGAAATAGAACACATATTTTAGAAAATTTCATGCTGTGAAGTGATATTAAGGAGGAGCCTTCCTTCTCAAAGTGTTATGTGAATTGTGAGCAGCAATGGGGGCTGTCACTAGATACCAAGCATTGTCCATGATCCTACTATAAGTGTTCTATAAAATGTGAGGGCTAATAAAGAGCACGGCAGCAAAATGCAGAAGCATAGTGCTGAATACATGAATAATTTTGTGGAAGTTAATAGGACCGCAAATATTCCTTGAATGATCATAACAGCTGCTCTGGAAAATGATTGCAAAATGCCACCCTTGTTCTTGGCAGTGCTGTGCCCTGTGTTTATTCATAAACACAGCTGTTTAATATTAGATACAAAAGTAAGTTTCTCATTGTTTTATTGTCATCAACCCTGTAGCTTTGGAAAAATGATCTGGATCAAGCACTTAAACAGTGAGCCAGTGAGTTTCTTACTGACAGAAAGACACATTTTTTAAACTTTTTTACTTTCTTTACTAATTTTACTTTTTCCTTTTGGAAAAAAAAAAAAAAAAGAAAAAAAAAAAAGGTCAGTGTTATGTCTCCATATAGAATTACTTCCCAATTTTTCTTCTAGGAGAGAAGTTGCTGTAAGTGTGCAATACAGGTGCAGTGCACACAAAAAAACCACTGATTCTGGCTGATGACTAATGTCTATGTATGTGTTTGATTTCTTATCACAGAGTGGTTGAGGCTGGAGGGGCCTCTGGTGATGGTTGTGTCCAGCCTCCTGCCCAAAGCAGTGGTCTCTAAAGCAGGTTTCTCAGGATCTTTTCCACCTGGGTTTTGGGTATCTCCTAGGATGGAGACACCACAGCCTCTCTGGGCAACCTGTGCCAGCAGGCACAACTCTGCGCAACCTCTGCCCAGGGCATCAACACTTCTTCCCCATCTCCATCGTACTTCAGGCTCAACAGAAATTTAGTGCACTTGCTCATTTGCAGCCTCTGTAAGGTGTAAGACCAGCAGCTAACCTCAGGAGCTCAGTTTTCCTCATTTTGATGACATGGAAGGCAGTATAAGTCTGTAGCTCTAGACCTGGCTTCTAGGCTTTCTATGTTACGTGACCATAGGACTGAAAGGAGAGCTTTTTCTGGCATAGATAGTCACTTCAGTATTCAGGGTTATGCATTTATGGACTGCACCCAGAAACTCTGGACCAAGGACTGTGAAACACCCATTAGTCGCAGCCAGGTGAAACAGGATCCAAAGTAAAACAGAGGCATTAAAGCACTGAGTAGCCAGTGAACACCTTGCCCTCTTCAACGTACCTCTGAGTAGCAAAACCTGTAAATGGTGCCCCCAAGACTTCTCTGTGCAAACTCTGCATCTTTGGGTTGTTCTGTTGGAAAACACGTACTGAGATTTACACAAAGAAGAGTTTTTATGAGATTGTTATTTGTTTACCCTGAGCCTAGACAGAACTATAGGAATTATCATTAAATGTGAGGAACTGTTAAGCTTATTCAGCAGAGGCACAGCATAAAAATGTTACGCCTACATTTATTTTTTTTACTTGAAAATCATTTATCCTTGGCATGTAATTTAGAAAATAGGGTTTGATGACTGTTTGTAATTGCCTGTATTTTCTGTGATCAGTGTGTGCAGTGTTCAAAATTGATGTTGCTAATTAAATAACAGAAACAGGAACCAAGAGTTAATTGCAGTCTGTGCAGGTTGCCCCTCAGGTGTTTTGTGTCACCTGGTAAGCCTCAGCTCATTAGCAGAAACCAAGTCAATAAGTGTTTACAGAACCAGAAGCAGCTGGAGAGTTACAAAATCCCCATGTCCCAAAGAAGCTGCGTGCGTGTGAATGTGTGTGGTCATGGTCATGGCCATAGTCATGCTCCTGACCACGAGCATCAGCAAGACTTTAATGAACTGAAAGGGGCAGAAGGTGGCCGGCTGCGTGCAGTTCTCTCTGTTGATTACCAGGATGCAATAACCAAATGCCACCACCTCTGTGACGTGGTTATACAGTTTCCAGTCAGTTCAGAGGTTGAGCAGGGATTGTTTGTATTCACTCACCCTTAGCCCGCATGTGTCCAGGGAATATATGTTTGTTTGGTGAGCAAATATGAACCTTGACTCACTTTCTGAGTCCCTCCTTCTAGTAATGAATTTCTTTGCAGGTGAACTACATACTCTCTTCCAAGATTTGTATTGTCTCGAGTTTGGCAATACTAAGTAAATGATGGTCAGGTGAGGTTAGCTGATCGAGGCATGAGAATCACCCAGGGCATCTGACCTACTTTATTGTTTAGCACATGTTCTCTGCTTCTGAGTTATCCTCAAGCTTCTGCATGACTTTGTGCGTCTCAACAGACCTCTAATAAGGATGTTGACTGGCACAAAGCTAGGAGCAGTTTCCTGAAAGGGGTAATCAGTTCCAGCGTATGTACAGGCTTACCTTTTTACTTTTCTCTTTCACATCTGATGTGATTACTTTTGGAATGTAATATACCCAGTATGCATCATATTAGTATCATCTCTTGAGTTCTCATCCCTCAAAAAATCTCTAGAAGTGAATTCTTTTTTTTGTCTGTCATTATAAAAATTTTACCATTTCAGTGTGGTATCTCTGTGGATATTTAAACCAAAAAGCAAAATATCATGATTAAATTTACTTGTCCTAGATATCCTTGAATAGTTTTTCTTCCTTTAGCCATTGCCAGCAGCTCATATAAAGTCGTTTTTGTTGTTGTTGTTTTTTTCATTGCAGTATTTACGTGGTTATCTGAAGGGGTAAAAATTAGCTGCCTTCACAGAAACATAATGAAACAAAGGACTTGTCTTTTCACAAGCTTTGCAGTTTTCTTCATGAGGAAGCACTTTGGATTTTCATAAACTGGGAATGTCTAGCTGTCAGCACTCTCTGGATTTGAAAGCAGTGCAGCAGGCGTTCCTAAAGGGCCAGAGCATGTTTGTACCTCTCAAAGTATTTCTCACTCCTAAAGGGGCTATTTAATTGTGGCCTTATTCAGTAGGAACATTTACAGGTTGGAGCTGTCATGGACAGACTATCTTTTCCAGATCTGTAGGATATGAGATAAGTGTCTTAGGCTGGGGTAGCACTGCCACTGTCACGGTCACTGTTTGCAGAATTTAGAGCAAACAGCACCCAGTTTTGCACTGCAGATGGACAGGCAGTCCCAGCCTGAGCTTGTATGCATTATCGGGCTCTTTAGGAAACACCGATTTACAACCTTTTGTAGAGAGAGGATTCTTATCCAAAAAGACAAAATTAGTGTCACTACAGAAGTGCAGATATCACTAACGGTGCGAAATTATCCCCTTCATCAAGTTTATGTAACGAAATTTGCATGGTGGAAGAACAGAGGAGAGTAGGATTCCCATGGGGGAGGAAAACTGGATTGATAACATGAAATCTGGTCTCTTGGTTCTCTTTCTACTTTTCCAAGTTTCTAAACCAGTTTTCTTCCTGCTTCTTAGTACCGGCTCTCCTCATCTACCTTCCCACTGTTTCAGCTCTGAAATAAGAACAGCACTCCTGCTTCTCTCTAAATCCAGGTGTAATACTTCTGTCTAAAGCAAATAGCCGTGTGTTCTGCTACTAGCTAAATTTTTCCATGTGTTTCATTGTACATGAATTTTGAATACACAGGAATGCTCAAATACCTTAAGGATATGGCCTTAAAAAGTCTCATCTATCCAAAGAGTAATCTTCCATAAGTACATAGCAACTTCACAACAGTTTAGTGAAAAACATCTTTTAATGAAAAACGTATCACCTTTCTTATCTGGATTTATATTCTTCTTTCTTTTATTAAGTCATCTCAAAATTATTAAAATTAAAAATGTTTGTTTGGGTCACCGAATGAAGACTGATTTTTGGTGAACATAAATTGCACAATGGTTGTTTAAAGAGAAGTTTGAGCTTATTTGGACTCCTAAAAACTGGAAAGAAATTACTATTTATTTATTCATTGCATTTTGCAAAACATTTTTGCGAATGTATTTTTCTCATTGATGAGCCGTCCTATGATGTATCTAATCTTTATATGAATTATTAGTGGAAAAGACAACTAAGGGAAAAAAGGCAGAATACAGAATTACAATGAAATTCAAGAACTTCACAGTTGCAAGATTCCAGCTTAGAATCTCTAAGTGGTTTAACTGTAAAACTGATGAGTCATAAATATGTTTTCAAATTATATTAGGTTAAAAAAAAAAAGCATTCAAGCTGACATGACAAAGTTTCCATCGTTTACATTATGCAAATAATTTAAATGCTTGTCTTGTGTTTTGATATTAGTTACGTAACATATTGTGATGATGTCAATTAACTGCAAAAATTGTTCTTAATGAAACAGAAGAGTCTTTAATCTGTATAGACAGGCTTCAAACAGAAAACAGCACACATGATGAAGTACATTAAAAAAAACTCAGATTCAGTCATCTTCATAAATGATATATAAGAAGTCCTCTGTTTCTGTTTTTTCGAAATCTGTGCAAATCATAGAAACGCTGACCTCTGTTAGAGTTAAAGCACTAATGTTTTTCAGTATAAATTACAACGGATAACCCCAAAACCTGAAAAATAAGATAACAAGGTATGTGGACCAGAATTCTGGGTTGGTCTCCAGATCTTCACTTTCTGACATCTGCTCTTCTTTATGTTTGCAAGGCAACAACTTTGCCTTGATGCAGTTCTGTTTCTTCAGACCCCACTGTTAAATCCCTTGTTGTGCCCACATAGAAACACCTACAAATGTAAGCTGAGAATTATTTATTACTGAGGTGTCCTTTCTCCTGACATGCTTTCTCTCCCTGCCACCCAGCATGACACAAACCCTCACTGCATGTCTGAAGTTGTTTAGGAAGAGTACAAGCAGTTCTGTATTTACCAGATGAGGCACCATTCGGGACCATGGTATACCTGCCTGACCCAGGTAACACAATGTATGTAATAGTAAGGGAGGAAATAAAATTACTGTAAGCATGACAGAAAGATGTTAGTACAAGTAACAATAATGTGGTTAATGCTGCTGGTTATTTTAGATCAGTGTTGCAGCTGCCTAAAATACCTTTCTGGAAGTGCCTATTAAATAATTCAGCAGGAGCTGCTTTAATCTTCCAGAAGGCTCGTGAGATCCTGTTGAACCAGGCTCTGCTCTTTGCCACACTTGCATAATACAACTTAATGTTGCAATGATGAGGAAAAGCATCCCTTTGGTACACCCCTGTCCCAGCAGGATGCAGAGGACCCACAGCCCACCTGCAGCGTTCTCCAGGGGAGCACACCTCAGGAGGCCTGGGGCTGGCTATGCACTTGCAGAAATAACTGGCACCATGTGAATGGGATTTGCTTTCCTTTCAGCTGGCTTATAAGCATGCCTGATTAAGGCTGATCACTGGCAGATGAAAATGAGATGCCTGAAGTCGTGCACGTGGATGCAAACTTAGCAGCAGTGGCTGATCAGCTCCCAGAAAAGCAGGAGATACCAGAAGTTGACTGAGAGACAGACATGGGTCTGTTTAATGTGGTGAGCTCTGCTGATGAGAGGAAAACATGGCTTGTGCGTAGAAGATGGATTTTACTGAGTAGGTTTTGTCTAACATGGCAAATATATAGCATGTATTTATGGAGTTGAACTAAGAACTCTCCCTCGTATATTCTTGTATCCTATGACAAGAGGTAGATAAAGAATTGAGGACAAAAGGGTCTCAAGGTATGATATTCAGCCTCACTGAGATTATTTCTTTCATTTGTTGCAGTACCAGTTTGTGGAAAAATCACAGCCGGAAAAAAAATCGCATTTTGAAAATGTTTTTCTACAATGACAGAGATTAGTTAAGAATTTTTAGTTTCCTCTTGCTGCTTGCTTTGCTTAAAACACTCAGATTTCTTTAGAAAATGGTCATCTTGATAATTTTTTTCCTCCTTCCCCTCCAGTCATTTAATTTTTGAGAGGTTTTCTGGCAGTGTCATGTTTAATGGGAAAAAGATCACAGAAATGAGAAGCTGTAACAGCCGTTTAGTTAATCTTATGTTTCTTTGTTCATGCCAGCATGGGGTTGTTCCATTTTATCATCTATTATTTTTGCTCAGCTTAGTCTCAGCTAGTCCCATGAGCTCCGCTACCACAGACAAAATCTAATGATGAGGCTGGCACGGCAAGTTTGTTGTCTTTAGTTCTAACTCAGAGAAAAGGCCGAGGAGCTGTTAGTCTACAGACTGTGGAAGAGCCCTGCCAGCCCTCATGACCTTGGCGATCATCTACCATGTTGACAGTCATCTACTACACTTTTCTTTGAGGTAACACATTGCCCTGATGCTTTGGTCAAGCTCTAGAGATGGATTCTGGGTGTCCAGAAGTGCTGTGAGCTGGCTTCTGCACGTCTGTGGAGCACTCATGTTGCACTTGCACGATAGATTCACCTTGGTCTGGAGAAGCTGAGGTTGCTGCTGTATGCAAAGCCACAACAGCCCTGTTTTATCTGTAGAAATGGGGCCAAGCTCTTTGCTGTGCACCTTTGGTGCTCTGTCGTGCCATCCTTTTGGGTCTTGTAGTGGGACTGCACCCTCACGTTGAGTTGTATGGTATGGGCTCTGCTGTGTAAGGCTGCCAAGAGAGTGGGTAAATGGATGTACTGTATATAATCAGACTGCTGCACAGCCTGTGGCTTCTCTGTCTTTAGAGGAGTCCAAATGCATGATTTGCCAGCACTGCAGAAACAGAAGGGAAGATACAGCAGGAGAATGGGAATTGAGGGCAACGTGAAGAATGAATCTCTTGCAGCCTGCAATCTTAGAGAGTATAGTGCGTGTTTAGTCC
This sequence comes from Cygnus olor, assembly GCF_009769625.2. Classification (NCBI taxonomy): domain Eukaryota; kingdom Metazoa; phylum Chordata; class Aves; order Anseriformes; family Anatidae; genus Cygnus; species Cygnus olor. The sequence continues at coordinate 38,762,803 of NC_049169.1, read as the reverse complement.
AACACTAATGGGATCCATTGAATTTTGCTGCTGTGTTGTGGCCAGCAGTTTGGCAGGCATGGCATGTCCTTGTGTAGCTACAGTGCTGGGGCAGAGGTGCCCCGGGGCAGCGTGCGTCTCCCACGCTATCACACAGATTTCGGTGCGATGATGTCCGTGCATTTTCTTTCCAGAAGCATTTGCATGCCAGGACCCTCTTTGTAAAATGGATTTCTGTCTTATCACAGCTAAATGGGACAACACCTTGTAAATGATAGATCACTGAGATATTTTCTCAAAATAATTAAAACAAACAAACACACAAAAAACCACAGTTGCTGTCATTAGCTCTTTTGTATAAAAAAAGACAGCAATAGCCATTTTCCAGTGAAATTCTTGTCTTTCTCTGCATATTGCTGTCAAAAAAAAAAAAAAAGCATGACATATAAACTTACAAATTTAAATCATTCCTCCATTTTTCTGGAGGCTTTGCAGCTTTTTGCTTTGTTTTACCTGTATGAAGCTTCTGAACTTAGGTAGACACACCTCCACTGATAAATTGGTGTCCTACATTTTAGCTGTATACCAGCTGAGAGAGAAGGCATACATCCTTTTATTAACTTTTATCACCATGTCTCTCAACTGATTGCTGTTTTTCCCAGAAATAAGATAGATGCCTTGGGTTTTTAGGGAGTCTACAAGCCCTTTTGCCATCATTTTTAAGACTTGGCCTGTTGCTCTGTGACACATATAACACAGGGATGCTCTGAATCTGAGCCCTATATCCAGTTTCTGAGGAGCTGGGTATTTCTTCCCACGCTGCTCTTCCTTCTCACACAGAGCAGCAGCTGCAGAACCACCAAGGCTTTCATGGGTCTCCAGAGTGCAGGAAGGAGGCAGGAAACGTGGAAAAAGGTGCACTCACTGTCTCCTTACAGCAGGACCTCACAAACACAGATTGCACTGGTGGTGGTCACTTGGGGAAACCTTGAAGATTGCTTTTTGTATGCTTAAAGAATATAGTTAAAAAAGAAGAAGCAACAAAAAAAAGGAAAAGGAAACCTCACCCACCAAATTTACAATTGCTACTTCTTTCTGAAAGGATTATGAATTATTTTGCTGCTCAGCTACTTTCCTGAATGAAGATAGAGTGGTCAGGGGACAATGTTTGGACTTGAGAAAGGGCTCTGAAGCACTCACAGTGACCAAAATCAGAAAACTACGAAGAAAGAAAGAATGAAAAAGAAAAAAAATGGACTTTAAATGCTGTAACATTGTTTTTTGATTTTAAAAGGGTGGAAAAGGTTAGGAAATCAAGCCAGAAGAATAACTAGGATCACTTAAGTGTCTTGAGGGAGTTTCCATTCATTTTTATGTGACGGAACTCTTGGAATAACACAGGGCAAGCAAGAGATTAAAGGGCAATGTGAGCAAAGTACAAAACAAGCAATTAATTAGTTTGCAAAATGACTTCAAGATTTCAACTGTATTCATTCATTTGGTCTCTATATTTAAAGAAAATCTTGTCACTTTTTTAACAAATAAATCATGGAAGAGCTGTCTAGCATCCATGAAATGACTGTAGCTAACAAATCCTACACTCTTCAAAGTGATAGATTCCTAATTCTTCTTGGATGGTAAAGAAGGTGTTGTAATGTAAGAGTGACTTACAGATACCAGTTATCCTAAAAATCAGCTGATAGTGGGGATGCAAAGGAATGTTTTTCAATTGCACTCATTTGCTTTTGTTTTGTGTATGTGTGAGAATGAGAGAAATGCATGTAAACAGTTTTTACTATTTTCTTTTAAGGCTCATCAGTTATGAATATAAAAGGAATAAAACTGCATTTTTCCCATTCTAAACATCTTCTGATGTTGGCTTTTACAGTTGTATTGCCTATTTAAAATAAAAATAAAAAAATGAACACAGGCTACTCTTCTGACCTAATAGAAAGAAGCTGAAGATCCATGAATTGGTCTCTGCCTTCCAGTAATTTTAGAGCAGTAATATTTGATAATAGAAGGCATCACAACTTCTTCATCATTAACCTCACAGGTGAAGTCATCTCTAAAGAAAAGTTCCTCAAATCAGACTGAACACCATTTTCTAAATCTTCTTCCCTAGTGCTTCAGTCAGAAAACTTGTTTTGTGTTAGTTAGGGCTTTTGGGACACAGTATAGCTTTCAGGTTTCTAAATCTGTGAACCCAAATCTGGAACTGCTCATCAAAAATATTATATTGATATTAGCATTAGCAAGAATCATTCAGGTAAATTTCTCCTTAAACCTTTGAAGATTTGGAGTTAGTGTTTTCCCTTAATCCATACCTTCCCTTTTCAATACTAGACGTAAGAGAAAAATGCTTTGTCTGTATGGCTGCTCAGGAGAAAGGAAATTTATACATCATAGCTTCTGGATACATTTGGTATTAGCAGCTTCAAGAATTCAAAGATCCTGAGAGAGCTGCCAAGGTCACAAGATTGTCTTTTCATCTGGTCTCCAGCTTCTGAGTTTATAGGATTCACACACAATCATTAATGGTTTTGTCAAAACTAAGACAAAGACATAGCCAGGCATATGAACCCATGGCAGGGTAAAACCCAAAGTGATGCAAGTTTTGTCCAAGAAAAAACACGCCCCCCACCAAAGGCTCTGCTTGATTTTGCCTCAAGTTCATAATTAAAGGAATGTAAGACAGAAGTCGCCTGGGTGCCTTGTACTGTCTGCACTCGGATCGTACTGTAGTAGGTAGAGAGTCATGTATATTTTAATCCAGTTATGTGTGATTATGGTCATGATAATAGCTATAAACAAAATTCAGTGAGCTAAAAGGTTGAAAGCAGATAAACATACTGGCGAATTGTGTCACAGTAAGGAGGCCTTTCTGCTGGCCATTTGTTTCCAGACCAGAGAACAGGATCCTGATTTCCCAAGAGCTGAGGCAAAAGAATTGCTTCATACTTGGAAAATCTTGGCTGTGGTAGACAAATAGTCCAGCTTGTCTTGGGACACAGGCAATCACACAGTCCAGAATCCTACAAGAACAGTCTTTCGTGTAAATATCTCAATTTCTGCTGAGCCAAATGAATCCTAAGAATATATATATTTTTTTCTGATGTATTTCAAATTTTCATCTTCATATGCTCAGGAAGAGCAGAGAACTATGATTATGTTAAAAAAAAAAAAAAAAGAAAAAGGGAATGTGCTTGCCTCTTTCTGCAACATTCCCATTGTGCGTGTTCAGGCAGATATTGCTCATCTGAAACTATCAGTAAAGAATGCGTCTGAAATTAAAAGCCTGAGAAGGCTAAGATCTGCGCAGTACTGAAGTCTGTCTTTGATTTTCAAAGCAAAGAGAAAGGTTACTAAAAGGAGTAAGTCAGTGGGAGTCTTCTGGCCACGTTGGCTCCTGAAAAAATTGGAAGTTGCTGTATTGTCTTAGGTTTCCAGTTTTGTTCTCCATTATTATGTAAGGTTAAATAATCAGCCTGCTGCAAACTAAATTTAAAATTCTGAAGATAAAAAGAAGGATGATTTTGTCTAAGTTTTGTTTTGCCTGATATTTTTCTGGAAGGGATTTCGATCTATTGAGGACCATTTTACGAAGTTGTAGCAGGAATTTAAACTTCAGTAACTAAGAATTGTTTGAAACATAAAACTAGCTGAAATTAGGGTTTTACAAAAGGAGTAAGGAGAGTCATTTTTGATTCTTGGGAATTTCAAGCTTTAGGCAGGCTCTACTTAGAGATTTAATAATTGGACAGGAAAAAAAACCACAAATGTATTAAAAAGCACTGTGCTCAAAGGGTCTGTTTGTTCTGAAGATTACAGCTGGCTTTGGGATGATGAAATAGGATGTGACTGGTACAATCATGCTGTGCATAAAAGTTGTACCGGACATAATAGCACTATGCATTTCTTTTGTAATGGAAGGATTTTATTATTTTTTTTTTGGTAATATTGAATAAGGACAGATACGACAATTTTATGGAGCTCATTATATATGCCTCGCAAAGAACAAAGAGGTTGAAATGGTGTTCAACTGAGCTCTTCCAGCTCTCTTCATGCTTCCACCTCCTTGTGTATTGTCTTGTGCTCTTCCATCATCTTGGCCTTTTCAGCTGTCTAATGTAATCTCAGGGTAAATGAATGGAAGGGAGCTGGGAAGGGAGAAGTGGATGGAGGAAGGAAAAAGCCAATAAAGTCATCAGAGCTTTGAAATGTACTTCAGCTGGTACTTTAGGGACGCTGAAATAGTTTGTGATGAAATAAATCCCAGTCCTTGAAGAAATGCAGCACACAATTAAACAGAGGCAGGAGTTAACTTTTGTGTGCAACATTAAAGGAGTCTGTGAAAGAAGTTGAGAAGTTCCATCTTACGTATCTGTCCCACATCTTCTTCAGTATATAAAATGCTTAGTTTCACAGGGCTCCTGTGAGACAGTCAAATGCTATCATCCCCATTTTATAGACATAGAACTGAAGCAGATTAACTGAGGTAGCCTTGCTAAGGCTAGAGGCACAGCAAAATTTCAGCCTGTCATTCCTCCTAGTAATCAATTTGCGGTAATTTCAAATGCTCCAGGTTAGGACTCTCCGAAGTAGATGTAGTATGTGACCAGTTTTTTAACAAAGGAATGATACGTAGGAGAACACTGGCTCCTTTCATCACTAGGCACCCTGTGGTACTATGTACTGGGTTCCAGCATGTGGCAAAGCAGAAAGTTCCCTCTTGCAAGGAAGCTCTAGAAAATCATCCGTGGGGTACAACAGCATTACTGCAGCCTTCTGCCCCTCTCCTTCCCCCTTCTGAAGGGTTCCCACAGGCAGAGAGCTTCTGGGACTGGTACTGTGTAATGACGCAGCTGCTTCAAACTTGTGTCCCACGGACCACAGCCTTTCCTTCCCTCCTCTTAAACCCCTTCAGCAATGACAAGTGTGTATCCCAGTGAACATTTAGGATACGGGACTCTGCAACCCCCTGACTCAGAAAAAGTCCCGTTAACTTTACTGGGCTGTGGATAAGGTTATGCTGGGCTGTGGATAAGATTATCATTCCACAGCCCCATCTCAGTGAGGGCTCTGAGATGGTAATCTCATACAACCAATAAGTACACTGGCTGCTCGTGAGACTCCATACGTAATCTGACCTCCAAATATATAACGAATAATTAATGCATTAAAGATGCCACAGGAGAGAGGTAAAAGAAAAGAAGAAAGTGAGCATTGAGAGGACAGCCTAACACGCTCTCTGTTTGTCACCCCCACTGACTATGTCAGGTCTGGTACAGGAATGACCCACATGACTCAGAAACTGGAATGAAATAACTTGAGATTTCTGTCAGAAGAAAGATAGAAGACTGTGCTGTGTATTCACATTAGACCTGATCGGTAAATCCACATTACCTTGTGACACTGGAATAGCTGACCCTTTTTACTGGCTAGGAGACAGCAAACTCAGAGATTAATGCAGAACATAGGACTGAGAGAAATCAAAGTGTGCCTCTTGAAGAGAGGCATTAACAAACCTTATCCGTAATAGGCTGAAGGATTCTCATTCACTTCAATCATCCATGAAGGTCACAGGCTCTTTCTGCAGCTGACTGACTCACTGCCCAAGTGCATGTAAAATCTCACCGAGGGAATCTTGGACAGAAGCCGGACATCACAGATGGAGGGCTCCTCGCTCTTGTTTTGGTGCTTCCTACAGAAGCGATCAGATCAGCTGATCTCATCTGAGACACTGGTTCGTCTCCCTGAGAGCAGTGTAAATCTGTCACCTAGCTGGGACAAACCACTTCAGTGGTGTCACCCACCCACCTCGAGTAGCTCTGCCAGTCCGAGCTGCGGATGCCGGCAGAGTGCCCTGGCCTCGCTTCAACGCCTGGTGCAGCACCTCTGTTAATGCACTGGCCTCCAGGAGCATCCCTAACTGAGATCTACGGGTGGATCAAAACAGGACTCGGGTGAAACCTGGTGTCTAGTCATCAGTATGATGGCCAGCACTCAGAGCTTTGAGAGCAGGCTGAGAGGTTTGTCTCTTCATTCAGTTAGGATCCGTCTTGGTTTCTGATAGTTAAAGGTGTGACTTCAACTGTATAATAAGGTTTGTAGTATCTCTGTTTTCAGTCCTATCAGTGACTTTCAACAGCCACCTAAACATACTGCTCTTTTTCTGCATCTTGTTCAGCTATTGGCCTCAGCAAATTCCTGTGGTAAAAAGTTCTATGGATTAATTGCAGTGCATGAAACAAATAGATTTGGATTTGCTCATATTTTACTGCACATGCACTTGAAAATCAGTATGGGGGGAGACCATATATTTGTGTTAACTAGTGAGATTACCCCTACATTTCCAATACGTATTACTTCTGTCTGTGATTTCTTTCAGGGAGCTCATACTGTTTACGTTTATTTGCTTTCATGAAAAATTAATCATAAGCCAAAAATGTTCTTTAAGGCTACATAAGAAATGCATAAATACAGGAAATATTATGCTTACTTTAAATAAAGATTGCCCATAAAAGGCATGGTTTTCTTTCTGTAGGAAAAAAAAAATGTGAGTGAGGCTGTACAATGTTACATCTTGAAAGGCAGCGTCCAACTCTGCAGAACTTCCTGGAGTAATCAGGACTGAAGCAATCAAAGTATCCCATTCCTACCACTTTTTCTTGCATTTATATGGAACCAATTTAGAGTTCTTTTTCTCATCACCCAAATGCTCTCTGGACAAGGCCACATAAATTTCTGCAGGCTACATGTGAAATCTGGGACTTTTTGGCATATCAGCGTGCTCTGCAGCCTCGCTGTCTCCTCGTTAGAAAATGCGTGACTTACACAGCAGCGTGTTCCAGGTCAGGGCAGTTATGCTGGCAGAGCAAGAGAAAGAGATTTGTAGAGCATTTATCAATGCTTTTCACTGGTTCCTGTAAACCCAAACATGTGCCTGTAATTTTTCTACTCTTTCAGGTGATTTTCACTGTGCTTTTTAGAATAGCCAAGACTCCCCCTCACAATTTTTCAGTAATTGATCCCTGACCTTGGAAATATTTTCAAGATTTTCAAACTTTCTCTAGATTTCTATTTGCTGTGGTGGGGGGGTCAGGAGGAGTTTAGAGGGGAGTAACCAATGCATGGAAGGGAAAGGTGGTTTTGAGGCTCATTGCAGAAAGGACATCACCGGTGAGAAGGAAAAGATAAGAAAGGGAAGCATCTCTGATTTTTTCTTGAGGAGCAGAACTTGACTTGGCTAATTGTAATAGTAGACAAAAATATTATTTCAGAATCTGAGATAATGTTGGTCTGTTTCTTTTTTTTTTTTCTTTAAAATGCAAATCTTTCTCAAAAAGCCCCTGTAGGACCTCAGGTGTCAATTGGCTTTGGTGTTTTTCTGTGCTGAGTTTTCTTTTCTGGAACTCTCTTTCCAAGACAGAGTTATCTTTTCCACTACAAGCAGAAATCTCCTTCCCTTGAAACTACCTGTTTTGCTTAGATCAGATAAACCTAGAAACTGTCGCTACAGTAGCAATATCCAGATCAGTAATTGCTTGGGGAAATGAGTCCTCCAGTGTGCCCGCCTCTAGGCTCAGCAAGTCACTATTGCCACCAGAGGCAGCAAATTCAAAAGTGTGAACTCCCTGGGGAGCGGGCTGCAATAGATGGTAAACACTGCGATGAGCATGGGGTAAATGATTAGTGCTGCCTGACTGGGATGCTTCAGCCCCTTCTTTTCCAAAGCAAAAGGAGCAACTAGAGTACCACAGTAAGGCATACCTTGTGTATCGGTGCTAATGCTTTATTTTATTTAACTCTGTGGATTGACTTTACGGAGGTTAATTTCATGTTATTGCAGATGGTGCTGGAATATATATTGGTTCTGTTTGTGCAGTTATGGTCTGTACCTGGCCAGACAGGTTTCCATCTAGGACTGTTTCTCTAAATGGAGGTTTGTATTGTTTGTTGTACAGGCGTTGTTGCATTTGCAGTTCATCCAGCATCAATTTTCTATCCTAAACCCATCTTTATGGACTTTAGTCTACACAGTACCTAGGCATGCCATCAGAATGGCACCATAATGTTAAAATATTAACATTTTAATAATGTTTTAGAAACTTTTCACTGATGGGAATAGTTAGGACTTTTTCCTGTTAGGACAAAAGGGAACTTTTCTTTCATTTTTTTTCTCTTATTTTTCTTTTTCCTCTTCTTTCTTTAACTTTTTCAACAAAATTAATATGTAAGAATTTGCAGAAAGACAATTCTGTACCAGACCCTCAGGTGAGACTTAAATTCCACTGCAGTTCAGCACATGCCAGCGTTGCGAATATAATGCCTCCAAGCTTTGCTTTCATCCCAGATCTCAGTAGTGCCAGCCTGGGTTACTGTATAATAATATTCATGTAACTGAGGAGACCTGTTGCCGTTCTGGGCTGAGTTGGTGTAAACTAGCCTGGATCTTGTCAGAAAGAACTTGGAAAAAAATAGTACGTTCTTGTCCTGTTCATATTGCTTTCCATAAGCATCCAGAGTTGGCCACAGGATGTGGAACTTGATGCATCTCCAGGCTGGTCCACTCCCACTCGATGTTTTTAAGACTCCAGTACAAACAAGGGGGTAATGATAGCACAGAGCACGTTCGTGATGTGCTGCTTGCTCTAAAGTAGGTGCTCATGGGGTCCCGTCTGGCTTTTCTAGAAGCTATCTTTCACTGATCCAGTTAGAAATCCTGTTCCTAAAGTGCCAGATTTTGGATTGCTAAATTTTCTCTTGATAGGAAGAGACAAATGCACTCTCTTGTGTTGCTTGATGTGGAAAAAGGCAGTCTTTGTTACTTTTACCTAATTTGCATTGTAATTGGCAAGAAACAAAGCTTCACACTAACATCAGCACTTAAGAAGCAAATTCCTTCAGTGGATAGGAAGGCAAAGTTCTTATAAAGAAACATGAGCTTTTTCTTCCCCAGATACTTCTTGGGTTGTTTGTTTGTTTGTTTGTTGGATGAATGGTCACAATCCATTTTGCTACATAGGAAGCACCCTGAGATGAGGCTTAAAGACAAATTCCTTCCCACCCTTTGCAAGTAGCCCTGGAGCTGGTGCCCGGCTGGCAGCCTGCCTGGGCAGTACCCAGGTATGTGCTGGGCTTCAGAGCACATCCTGAGGGCTCGTACCTGGAGTGTGGGCAACCATCAGCTCTCTGTGCAACTTGCAGAGATCCCACCAGTGCGAGGTCATGGTGTGGCTGATCTCAGGAAATAAGATGTGCTGGGATGCATCCTGAGAGGGTCCTGAAATCTCCAGCTGTAAGGCCAGGTGAGCTTTCCAAGCAGGCTGAGTCCAGAGTGACAGGGTGAGCACTGTGCTCGTCAGGCTTCCCTCTGAGGCACTGAGGACAGGAGCTGTTACGGAGACACGAAGACTGTGCAGCCTTTTATGACTACTTATTGTAGGGTGCGGTGGTCCAAATTCAGGTCTGGTGGAAGGAACTGTGACTGTCCTGAAGATAATGGAGTTTCACCTCATTTTATTCTCCCTGAATATGATGAACCACAGTGCTAGGCCTAGCCACCTAGTCCTATTAAATCTAAAAGAATTTATTAGGTAGACATTACCTCCTTATAGCCTCTTTAAGCCTCTTCTATTTCATCCAAAGCTGGATATTTTTCTGGACGTTTCATTTATGTGTCTTTGTCAGTGAGCTTTTAACATGCTGTTTAACAACATCGGTGTTAATGTGATCTGATGCCTGGTTCAAGTATACTTAAGTGAGTGCATTTTGATTTTACGCCTGTTAGCTTTGTTCAGTAACAACAGCTAGCATAATCCCCATAACTCGAGGTCATTGACTGAGACAAGCAGTTTCTCACTCTCTATTCCATCCTGATGGATCTCAGGGGACCCTCACGACAGCCTTCCTATTTCAGCAACAACTCCTCACTTACCCGGAATCCTCAGGCTAGGATGTCGGCTTTCAGTGTAGTGACAGCTTCATAGCTCCACACCAGCTCTCCTCTGCTGTATGGCCCACGTGTGCTGCGACCAGCCTGGGATGCAGAAGGAACGGTGCTCAGACCTGTGGGATGTCTCTCTCTCCATTCTCAAGACATTTCCCTGTTTCAGTGACAAAGCTGGATAAGTTTTGTAACCACTCATGATGTCTAATTCAAGAAGAAGCAAAGAGAAGATTTTGCTTTTTGAAAATGCCAGGGTAGACAGGGTCATTGAAACTGAAGACTCCTATAATACTTGCAGCTGAATTAAAGCTCAGCTGTATGCTGAGAGCAGGTCTCAGTTGATGCATCAAGGCTTGACAATCCCATTAGTGTAAAAAAATGAGAGAAAAGGGGAAGAAAATGAAAAACATTCAGTACTGATGGAAACATCAAATTGACAGTGGAAGAGAAAAGCAAATATTTGATGGTTTTACATTGTAACTTATAAATTCTTAAAAATAAATAACGGCAATCAGAATATGTGGTGCTCTTTTGCTTTGAGAAAAAAGTTACATTTCTTTCTAGACCACAGCCACGTTCACAATATGATGTCTGATCCATGGATATTTAATTCTCTTTCTGCCACCCCAGTTAGGAAGGAAGAATCCTGGTGTGGCTCCTCAGAGCAGCAAGCTGGCCTACAGCTTTAAATAGAAAGCTATAAATAAAAAATCTTCAGCTCAAGTCAACCAGCTCAGTCAGAACTTACCGAGTTCCTAAACCAGTGCCCTGCCAGAAATGTTGGAGGCCACCTGGTACCATCTGATATACTCCTCTTCCCTGCCTTCTCCACGAGGTATTGTCCACTGATGGGATACAGAAGCAAAGAAAGGGGCCCCAGAGTGCCACATGGAAGTACTGGTCACAACATGTCATCTGCACAGATACACCTGGGTCTTCTGGGAAGGTGAAGCCTTGAACCTAAATTATTTCCTGGGTAAAACACTATCAGCTTCACAGGAGGGATTCGAACCTGAGGAAATGTCTACGTTTTGTTATTATTCTGACATGGAGAAAGAAAATGCTTCAGTGCTATTGTTGGTCTCTGCTGAGAATTAATAGCCTGTTCTGCCTGGAATGAGGAAGTTTTGGAAATTCAAATATGCAAAATATATCCTAAGTGTGGTTGTTGTTTTTTTTTTCAATCTCAGAAACTGTTAATCAAAATAAAAAATGTGTAATTTCACTATGACTGACACATTCTTCACCTGCAGGGAGAAACTCTTAAGAAAAATAATCAAAGCAAATTTTCATTGTGTAAATCCAACATCTCATTCTTTAAAGGTGAATTGGTGTTCAATGCTTGTCTTTCATTTCTAATGCAGTAATTGTGTTATCTTGAGCACTGTAACTTGTCTTAGGAATTTAGCCAAAAAATTCTGGAATCTATTTTGAATGTTTTTGAGAAAAGGTGGAAACAAAGCAGCATTTTAAATGCTTAAATTTTCCTTTGGATTTGTTCTTTATTGCAGTGCAAGTAGATTGCACTGATTATCATTCTGGGAAAAAAACAATTAGTGAGACTCCCAGAGATCAGACGTCGTGAGGACTGAATGTGTTGAGCAAGGAGTTCATTTGAACTGGTTTTGCTTTTTCAGACACTGCAAATGGATGTAAACAAGCTGAATATCACATTGCTTCGGATATTTCGCCAAGGAGTGGCTGCAGCACTGGGACTGTTACCTCAGCAAGTTCATATCAACAGGCTCATTGTAAGTACCAAAAGGCTGGGTACAATAAAATTTACCTGGTTATTTAGAATTCTCTTAAATTTATTTTCCTTTCATTATGGAAAACTGCAATAAAATTGGACAGAAAAATGCTTTGTTTTGATAGATTTTTTTCTGAACTGCACTACAGAAAAATAGATCTCCATTACAAAATGACCTAAATTTTCTTTTGAAAGGAAGCCATTCATAGTTACAGCCTAGAGAAAAATTATGTCAGATAAATCTCTTTTGTGTCTTATTCATAAGCAGTTTTCTTATCCCCTAGTTTGCATTCCAGTGTAGTTCTTCATCACGTTCATTAGAAGCTGCTTATTCCTTTTTTTGTTTCTCAAAGGTTGAATCTTGCTCAAAAAATACATGTGATTCTGCCTTTTGAAGACATCCTCACAATTAATTCTCAGACTTTCCATTAGTAAAATAAATGTCTTCTCAAAATATTAATATTCACGCTTTGCTGTTCAGCTATAACAACATATCCTCGGATGTGACCTTTTGGACTAAGGTATCATGTTTGCAAAAGATTATGAGAAATTTGTTTCCAGCAGCAAAGACTTTTTAAAAACAATTTTCATTATATTTTTTGTGTGGATGGTTAAGAGCATACATTCTTAACACTGGTCTCTTTTTCTGACAGTTTTTCCATGAAACAACAACAAAAAAAAAACACACAACAATATCATGTGTGCATTACTAGCCTTCCATTCACATTGCAGGGAGAAAAGCAGAGTTATGTTATTTTATTCTACCTGCAGGTTGAATATTAGGGAAGAAAGTTGACAGGTTCAGCATAAAAGTATTTCCTGCCTTGATAGCTGATAAGATTGTATACATCAAAAAGGATTATAAAACGCCTTCAAATAATGTCTCTGTGAGAAAGGATCACACAAGATGCACAGTGGAAAAGATCAATAGGAATGCAATGCAGCCCTTTTCATGTTTGCCAGGGACATCACTCATTCCTGACAAGTGATGCTGAATCTCTTTTGTCCCCTGTATTAACCTGAATGAAAAACATATTCAGAGAAAACACAATTAAATGAGAAATGTTCCAGAGTTTGGGGTGTGTATTCAACACACCAAGTCACTTTGTAGTCTTCTTACTACGCTCTGTGGAAATCATCTAACTAAGCAGAAGAAAGATGCTGTTAATTTTCCTGCTGGCTGATAGATTTTCACTTTCTCTTCTCATCTGTGATCCAAGGGAAGAGGTAATAGCATTTTGCACCTGCATATACCTCAGAATACATGAAGTACTATTAATTAGTCTTCTCAATATCCATAAAAGGCTGCTACGACTTCTGTTTTTGTGATGTAGGAATAAAACAAACTTTAGCCACATTTGCTCTTAAAATCACAGACAGAAAGTCAGAATTCACAAGAGGAAAATACAGCTTAGGAGGCATTATTCCCACCTTCCCATCCTTTTAACATAAGCCAGTTCGTCTCATGCAGAGTGCTGGCAAGCAAGCCGGGCACATCGAAATTCATCTCACCTCTCTTCAGCCTGGTCTAAGGTGCTCTTGTAGGGTCCCTCTGAAGGCAATGTAGAGAAGGGTAGCGAGAAGGAGAGGCATTGAGATCCCAGTTATTTTAGGATGGATGCAATCATTCTCTGGAGATACCAGCCTGCCTCCACTGGGTTTGGAGGCAATTTAGCCCCTGACATGTAACAGCACGCACTGTGCCACAAGACATTAGCTGGGCATTTCCAGCATCTTCTCAGTCCTTCCAGGAAATCCTCCTCCCATAAAGTCCTTCTAACAGGCAGAGGATCTCCTAACAGAGGAGGCACAAAACACTGGGAATGCTGCACCCTCACCAGGCCTTGCTTTGCGCCTGCCACCTACACCTGGAAGTGGCCACTTACCCACGCCAGAGACCAACTAAGGCCGTGGCCTCAGAGCAGCTGCTTCAGCCTGACGAGAAGCCCCTGCCGTGCACTGACTGCAGGGCTGTAGGGCTGTGTTCCCTCCTTACGGCCCCGCTGGGCTGAGGAGGCCTACTGAGCAACGCCAGCCCCACCAGTCTTGTCGAGCAGAGGGACCCGTGGCACAAATGAGAGTGCACAGGGCAGATTTAGGGTACGCGTGTGAAAATGTCCCTTTCTATGCAGCTCTACTTCTGAATGCAAAGCGAGGCATTTTAAGAATAGCAAAAGATGTCTTTTCTTCACTTCAGTAAAGATAATGATGCACATTGATGGCAAGGGGAAGGAAGCAGGGGGGAGATCAGGATTATCCCAGTTTGAACTGATTTCCCCCCTTGCGTAACAAACCCCAAATAACCAGAGCAGTGAAGTTCTTGCCTGTGCAGTCAGCAGCTCCATACCTGCCTTGTGTGTGGGGCACTACCCAGGCCTGGACTCTACATCACAGCCTCAGCCAGGTTGTCCACAGCCCTGGAGCACCCCCTTAACCTGGGTTCAAGCACACCCGCACTGGTCTCAGGTGCTGTTCTGGTTGTTGACAACCAAGCAGAGGAACCCTCTGGCAACCTTTCCTTTTGCCGTCCTGCTACAGAGTCAGCATCACTAACATCTCTAATACAGCACCACATCAATGAGACTGGGTCAGGAGTTAATGGAGGGGAGAATTAGGCATGCTCAGCCTACTCATTAAAAGTAAGCAAAACTTTCATTTTGTTGTGCTGTCTTAAGGAGCTACACTGCAGTCAGCTGAAAGGGCATTATACTTCATTGTAGTGTGTGTTCGCAACATGTTGACACCAGATTAGAAAGCAGTGCCAAAATACCACAGCATTATACTAAGCATTCCTGTTTAAGGCCCAGCATCTAAAACAGGACTGCACTTCAGCTCAGATCAGAACTGTCAGCTGAAAACCCCTGCTGGCTCTTTGCCCTTGTCCCCATGCATGGCTCCCCCCCTCCTCATGTGACATTGACCTGTCTTGTTCAGTGGTACTAGGCTCAGAAGAGGGGACCTTGTCAACAGTAAATGAGACAAAGCCCACCTGCCCACATGTGGTGTTAGCATTTTCTTTCACAGTCAGCTGGAACTTAAGAAGGCAGGGAAAACGTGCACTTTCCTCACAGAGCAGGTTGCAGCCTTTCTATTCCATGCTTTCATTTCTGGACATATAGTTAAAATCTACAGACAGAAGAGATTATCTAATCTCAGAACCTTCCTATGATTTTGCCTTTTTTTTTTTTTTTTAATTTTCCTAGGGGAAGAAGAACTGTGTGGAACTGTTTATTTCCCCAGTGAACAGAAAGCCAGGAATTTCTGATGCGCTCCCATCTGAAGAAGTGCTGCGTTCACTGAATATCAACATTTTGCATCAGAGTTTATCCCAGTTTGGAATAACAGAGGTCTCTCCTGAGGTTGGTTATCACTTTTTTCACCTGTAGTTTGTTAGGCAGATTTTACAGCCCTGGTAGTTCTCAGGCTGAGATTCTCATGAATGAGACAGGGAAGTATAAACTAAGATGGCATTACTGCTGTAAGGCAATTACACAGCTAGTCCTGTTAAATTACTTTAATGGTGTTTCGTAAGGCTGTTTAAGAATTAGGATCCAGGTCCTCCTGCAGAAAAAAAAGAGAGGTTGTTTAAGAATCTTGAAGATGCTTTCAGTATGAAAAATAAAATATAAAAACAGGGTCATTTTAGTGCAATTTTACATGCCCTACAGCAGCCTGACACTATGAAAATGAGGTCTTTATATTGCTCAATGGCAGCCTGGACTAAGCTCCCTTTAGATTACAATGTCCTTTCCAACAGAAGCATATGATTGTGACAGTGGTGATAGATACAATTATCTCTTCCAAGTACTTCAGTTACAAGTAACACTTCAAGTAGCTATGGGACAAGCACATATATGAATAACAGATGAATGAAGAAATGTCATCAAGCTATGTAAAGATGCTGGAGAAAAAACAGTGCTGAACTCAAGATTTCATCTATGTTAGATGGTAATCACAAGTGCTCAGGTATTTGAATTTTCTCTCTGAAAAAAGTGTGCACAAACAGAGGGAATCACATTGAAAAGGATGATTAGAATGAAAGTTGCACAGTCTCTACTTCCTTCTAGTACTGCTGGAGAAACAAGAGGTTATTTTTATATTTCAGTTGCATGTAGATTATACAGCTAAGACCCTGATCCTGCAAAAATCTTGCAGCTTTACACTAATAGGTATTCCTTTTGGGTCTTGATAATTTGTTTACATGTGTAAGACTTCACAAAAAACAGCAGCTAAAAGACAACAACATATAATCTTTGCTTGCTCAACTACTAACCAGTAATTTACTCTTCAATCAACTTGCTCTAAGAACAAATCCTTCCAATCAAAATAACAGCAAAGAAAATCAAAACAAGCAAACTTTTGAGGGGAGATATAGATACAGTTACTTTAAGACATAGTTTTGACACGTTATTTTACCCACTTTGTGTGTTTATTCCTGAGCTATCAGCGCTAATTAATTCATGAGCAAATAAACTGTAAGTCTTCCACCAACATGAATCAGTGCTTCTCAACCAGTATTACACGTGCACTAGCAGTGTATCTGTGCAGAAAGGAAGCACTATCCTCATCATCATAGGTGGGTGGCTGGCGCAGAGGTGTTAGGGCTGGATTTCGTCTCCAATTTTAGCTGTCTTTTTCATTATTAGCTGCATAAGACTTGAAAGTCTACCGGTTCTCTGCAGTAAACAGAAAGAAAAAGATACCTGCAGCAGGCAGTTCAGCCCATCTCTGAGGTACCTCCCCTGAACTTGCTTGTTGACTCTTTCCATCAGGGCTTAGCGTAAACTAGACTTCTAGCTGTAGAGGGTTAATGGTGGGGGAGATTGCCATGTCCTAAGAAACTTTACCAAGGTGGTGTAGGAAAACCTGGGTAGAAAGCTGAAGCTCTTTCCTAAAGTCTCAGCCCATGTGATAACACGAACGGTAAAACTCTCAGTGGATGTAGGTGACTGGAACTGCATTTCCATTCATTCCAGTAATGATTTGCGCATTCACATCTACTGATGCATTAATCACTGATGACTTTATTTTAAATTAATTACCTGTCTCAAAATTCATATCCTAGTTTTTTACTGTTGCTGGAAGAGATGATTTCCTATATGTCTTAGCTGTAGGAACCACTGGAGTCCTTTTCTGCCTGGTCTAGAATGGGAAGGGTACCTGTGGGAACGTGAAAATTTAATTTAATTGAGTCGTTGCCATTTCAAAGATCCAGGGCAACAGATCTTTTCATTTGTCCTTTCTCTTCCAATGGCCTATTGTGGCTGTAGCATTTGATCTTTTATTATGATCTAAAGTTTGTGTCTGCAGTGGAATTTAGGACTGTATTCTTATCCATAGCATGTCGCAGGGCTGGGAGCAGACTTCCCTAACAAGCAGCTACTGAACTGGTTCTTCTTGGTGGGACTAAATTCAATCACAGTCTCTGTGAGAATTCTAATGCCTTAAAACGGTGCTGAGAGAAAAAAAAAAAAAAAAAAAGAGAGAAAAAAAAAGAAAATACTATGCAATTTCAGAGTTTAGTAGAGTAGAAAAGGACTTTGAAGTGGGTTTGGATAAAGAAGTAATTGAAATTACAGTAAGTAAAGCAGGGTTTACTGTGCTTTGTGAGATAAACTAGCTGCTAGCTGGAAGATGTGGCACTAAGGAGAAATCTGCATGGAAGAGTATATTCCAAAATTATGCAATCCCAAAATGTACAATTGCAGCAGCCTCTATTAGGCTTCTATTGTTTGCCTTTGAAGTGTGTGATATTAACTGCTGCTAGAGAAGAAATCAAAGGAACCAGTCATGCACTTAAACCATACAGAAACCATAAGTCAGTGAGCTGGCTGGTGCATGAAGGGGAACCTTCAGGCTGTCAGCTTTTCCATGAAATCACGACACTTCATCGCGCACACGTGCAAAGGATGAATACTGGTATGGAGAGAATGGTCATGAAACTGAAAGGTGACCTTGGCAAAAGCAAAACGTGGCATAGTTAATATCTTTGAGGAGGCTTTGTCATAGGGGATATTAAGTGGTGGTTATCTACTGTTCGAGGAGGTCACCGACATTCCTGCATATTTTCACTGGAGGGGAAGTGATTTCTCATCAGACTTTCCTACCCTGCCTTAGCTAACTTAAATAGCCGAAAAAGCAAAGCAACCCAGTATGCACTTCGATGAACCCTGCATGATCTTAAGCTCAATCCTTAGCTCCCTGGAAGCTTTCCTCTGAGCCCTGAACCGCAGCTTGCCTTGTTTCCATGATCGTTTCAGCCTAAGGAACTAGCTGAGATTAACTGACACAATTTAAGAATTCACCCTTTTTTTTTCCAGTGAAGACTTAATTTTCCCAGCAGCTCCTGAAATCTTGACAGGTTCTTTCAGTCCCAGATTTTACAGTGGCTGCTTCAGGTTGGTGTCTCTCTTGGTATTATCAAGAGCTGTCTGCTTGTTTTACTTTTTTGTAGAAATAATCCACTATGTTTCCATAAGACCAGTATGGCAAGTAGATTTGTAATGTCTGGGATTTTAAGTCTATAAAAATTCATTTGTCTAAATGCACTTGTTCCACTTTAGAGCAAAGCAGGTACTTCTGCAGGCAGTCTTCAATGCAGCTAGCAATAGCAAGGGATTGTGTAGAATATACAATGTGATTCTTTCCCACCTTAAATGATGCCAAATTAAAACTATTTAAATGAACCTGGCTAAATCTGCCTAAATCACCTAACTGTGGAGATTCCTTAGGGAACGGAGACAGGCACCAAGGATGATGGACACGATGATGTCCATCCTGCCTGTAGCCAGGCTTGCTCTGGGACCTGGCAGGGCCTGAGCTACTGAAACTCCCCAGCCAGCCCACCCGCTCCTGTATTCCCCCTGCCTTTACCAGCTGTGCCTTTTTGCTGACTTTATCTTCCTGTCCTCTGATGGCTGTTGTATACTCCCACTCCTCAAAAACTGGCTGCAAGCTGTAGTGGATTTGCAGGCAGGGAAAAGCTGAGTGTGAGAAATGTGGAGCAACATCAGTCAACTGAGACAGAGCACATTTCTGTGTGGGAGGCCCTGTGCCTGTCACCATGGACAGAAGCACTCGCTCTCCCTTTCTTTTTACTTCTTCCTCTGTGTTTGGCCATCCTGTGAGCTTGATTCCTGGGTGTTAGCAATCGTGCAGTGATCGTGGCAACCGCTGTCCCTCTTATCAGCTCTCTCTGAGATCCAGGAGCAAAGTTCTGACTTAGCAGCACTAACATTTCAGAAAGCAATTTCTTATCAGGGAAACAAAATGACTCAGTTACTGGAGGTCACAGCCTCTTCTGTCATTAGGGAGCAGCTGAAGCAAGGATTCTGCTCTCCTGAACACTACCCGGCTAGACCAGGGGAGAGATTTTCTTCACTGGGTGAAGGTACTGCTACAGTGTTTTAAAACAGTGCATTGGATGTGTTAAAGCCATAGCATAATTTTTCTTTTACTTTTTTTTACAACATTCGTTAATATTCTTTGAACTTTATTTTTAGATGAATCTGGAAAAAATGTATACTGAACGCATGCACCATTAGGCAGAAATCACAGAGATTAATATGCTTAGACTCAGTTATTTATATTAAGTCAAATATAAAAATATTTAAAAGGTTTTGTGACACTAATGAATTTTGGTTAATTAAATTCTTTTACCCATTGTGTCAAAAAAATCCTGTTAGCTCTTCATTTACTTTCAGTGTATTTGCCTTTTCAGTGAGGAAGTACGAAAAAAAAACAAAACACATTTATTCACTTAAAAAGGTCAGCACAACCTGATCTCCTCCAGCACCTGCTTTTCTCCTAGATTTCCTCCTGACAGATCTGAAACACCAGGAAGGTGAGGCACCCAGGGCCAGGAAGCCGGGCTACAGCCCACGGGTCAGCACCGTGGCTGCTGCTTTCGCCCTGGGGTCCCCAGGGAGCTCCCCGGGAGCAGCTGCAGCACTGGGAGCACAAGGGAGTAACCTCTGTGTGCCGAGGCAGCAGGTCGCACCCAGAGCTGCACCACATTACAGCAGCTGTGTGGCGTGGATGTGAATAGGAACAGCTTTTGCGTAAAGATTTGGCAGGATTTCCAGCTCACCTTTGCAAGCTGCGGTGCTTTGGGTTTTAAGGTGTTCACTGAACAGAAGCCTGATGCTTACAGCCCTTGTTAACGTGATACCTGCACTACTTACTGGCACAGACTATGAAGCACTGTGTAATTACACACACACAAATACTTGTATTAATTTTACAAGCCTGTGTCTGTACTGGCAGAAGGGCGTAAAGGGTTTCCATTCTGGTCCCGGTGCTGTAGCAGCACAGGTCCCACGAGCAGCCCCTCATCTCTACACAACCTCTTTCCTCTGTGGGAACGGGGCAAGTCTCAGTCCTCTCGCACGATGTCTGTCCCCTGAGAGGAAAGAAGGCCACCTTGCGATGGGGAGGTAACTCACTCGTTAAACGAGAACTGTAATTGAGGCCATTAGGGAATTTCGGTGAAGGAGAAACACCTAGACCTTGAACATGCAGAATGGAAACCAGAATTTTAAAAAGTTGGTTTTTTCCTCAGTCTGAGAACTGTACCAAAAATACACAATGAAAAAAAGGCAAATAGATGGGGAGAACAATGTCTGCTGAACTTCTGTCGTGGAACCACACAACAGAAGGTTTCCGTTCTTGCAGGGATCCCTACTTTATTGTAAATAACACATTGCTGTTAGGCTGAGGGCGCATGTGCCCTGTTTCTGCTACCAAACTTGTATTTGGGAACAGTGAAATTCTGGTAATTTAATAGCCTAACCAGGTCACCGCACTGCAACAAGGCCCAAAATAAATGCTTTTACAATTATTATTGTTTTGTAATCTCCAGGAGTTCCCCAGGAGTTCTGCAAATTTCAGTGTGCACAGCTGTTTCAGAAACGCAGTATCAGCAGGAACCCAAAGATAACGAGATTACCGGAAGCATAATCAGAATTACAGCTAGATGGATAACGAGATTACTGGAAGCATAATCAGAATTTTTTTATTTATGTACATATATGCGGGTAGATACTGTAAAGGCAGCAGCATCGGGGCGTCTTGGCTGGTGCGGGTGAGCCAGCAAGTCACCTGTTCTCACTTCTGTGTAAAGTACAAGCGGGTCAGAGGCTGGCGTGTGGGTGGTGGGGCAGGAGATAAGCAGCGCGGAGAAATGGGCAGCGCGAGCAGTTTCCTCAGCCCACGCCAGAACGCTGCCCTTTCGCCTAATCAGCCAGGTAGTTTCCAAGAAGGAGCACAAGCCCTGTTTGCCTAAACCGCAAACCAGGGCACTGGCTGCGTGGGAAGAGCTTTTCAGCGGTCACAAGGAAGATCTCAGACCCCCTTGTTGCACATAGGCAGGGTGCTTAGCTACGGTAGGTACTCAGAGTAAGTGCCATCGAGTTGGGAATGTGAGCCCTGCCTGCTGGGGACGGTGATTAATGCCTGACGAGAGCTATTTAATCTGCACGCGCTACTGTGTAACTTTTTTTTCCTCTTCCTCTTTCTTTTTTATTGCTTAAAAAAGAAAAATGTTTTGCAAGGCCAGCGGGAAGCAGACAAAATCTGGAGCAAAGAAGGATTTTACGCAGTTGTCATATTTCTCAGCATCTTTGTCATTCTAGTAACTTGTTTAATGGTAAGTTTGCTTTTTTACCTTTTTTTGCTGTTCTTTACTTTGTGCTTTTCTGAGTTTTGAAGGATAGAGTAACATTCTTTACATGAGAGGTGTTTCCTCAAAGCTGTTAAAAACTCAGCTAGAAGGTAATGGTTGGTCACTCTCATCATGCTCTGAAGCCAAAGTTTGAAGGAAAATATTTCTTGATATATTTTGAGTCCAACTGAAGAATGTCTTTGAAGAAAGCTGAAGAAATAAATCGTGGGCTCTTGAGTCTGCGAAGTAACTCTACAGTGACATGAGTGATGACTTCTCAACATTCTTACTAAGGTCCCAGGATCCCTGAAGTCATGTTAGGCTACTGCATTTCGGTTCTGTTGGATAATAAAATAATACCACATTGATACACTCTTGGCAATGTACAGTTGTTAGAGAGAGAGAGAGCATGTGTCTGTGTTCAGGTACTGAATATACAAATTTTAAACTGAAATGATTACTAAGTACACGAAGGAGTGATCGTGTCTTTGAACAATTTTGACATTCACACTGTGTGAGTTCAGTGGCCACGTTTCTGGGCATTGGGTGTACCTACAATATGCTGAATGTGTGACATGCAATGCTCACACAGAACACAAACAAGGCTCCACCACCACTGACTTCACAGGCTGTTTTGCTTTCCTCCTGTGTTGTATCTCACATGGTTTCCTTCTCTGAAGCATGTATGTCTTCTGTGGTGCATAAACATATGGGTTTACTGAATTCTGTGACAATTCTCAGCACTTACGAATTCGTAGTATCTTGGAGTCTTTTAAGCTATTTTGCCTTCAAACATATTTAATTTTCTGTAATCTAGATGGATTTCCCACTAACAACTGTAAGATGGAAAGAACATTTAAACTGAAGATCTAAAGGAGCAAATATATAACAAAATTTTATTTAAGCTTAAGAACTCTCCCAAAGATTTGAAAATGATTTTTTTTCTTAAAAAAAATTGTTCTTTTATATAACTTCTACCTTCTAGTCATCTTCATTTCTCCCTGCCACCTCCCTCCAAGATAGCAAAGTAACTTTTACCCAAAATTTTTACTTTGGAGAAACAGAACACAAGATATTTTGTCCATTACTGACTTTAACTGGAAAGCTGTAGAGCATAGTGTCTGTCCTGGTCATGGTACTACATAACATTTTCATTAATTATTTGGAAGGTGTAGATAATATTGGGCACTGTAAACATTGTGGAGGACGCTATCAGAACTTAGAATATTCTTAACAGACTGGAGAAAAGTTGTGAAGTAGTGAGAATGCTGCTCAGCAGCGACAAGAACCCCAGTTGTGTGCATAAATACAATGTAGGAACTACCTGGTGAAGCATCAGTTCTTAGGATAGGCTCAAGCAGAACAGCAGAGCCCATCCTGAAGTGAATGAGTAACATCATGTTGCAAAAATTACAGTTCCTGCCCTGGGATCTACAAATCAGGTCACAATCTCTAAGATCTTCGTTTTTGAAAATCATGTTGAGAAAACTCAATATGAGAATCCACGCTGAGTTTTCAAAGGCTGTGGTAAGGAAGAAGGTACTGCTTTGTCCACTAGGAGCAGGACAAGAAGCAAATTTTTGAAAGAGTCACTCTGGTTTATCATTAGAAAGAACTTCATAATCATGTGGGTCACTAAGCCCTGAAGCACATTGCCTGGGGAAGCCTGGGAGTTTTCATCAGTTGAGGTTTTAGGCAAGCATCTGTCAGGACTACTTTGAGTATTGCTGATCTGGAGTTAGGGCAGGAGGAAAGACTAGCAGATGCCTTGAGCTCCCTTCCGACTGGGTTTACTGTGATGCTGTGGTCCTTTCTTGCAGGCATTCCTTTTTCTGTCCCCTCCCAGTTCCAATCTGCATCTTTACGTGTGCTACTCTTCAGACCATGTAAATGGACACTGCCTCAGATTTTGCTGAGACCTACTGATAAAGGAAGTATGTGAAATCTATAAGGCTAACAAACAGTGCACTTTATTTTTCATCCTGCTTTACATGTGTCAGAGTGGCAGATTTGTGAAAAGCAGTCTCTTGGATCACTCAGCCCTAGTGTAAGGCGTTGGAGCTGATTCTGTGTGGCGCTGGCTGTTGTCATCATATGAGACCACCCAAATGAGACCTCTTTTTTAAAGATCCAGGGTGGGCAACGGTTCGTTTTTAGGTGGTTCTTTGTAGTTTAAAGGGTCGAAAAGCAGAAAGATGAGCCTGCATCTAAAGGTGACTTGGAAGTGTCCTTTAAAGTATGGAGTAGGAAGTGAATTAAATGATGGTCAAGATGATCATTTAAGATGATCAACAGTGCTTAGTGTAAGGCAGCTCAGTTCTCAGGGTCAAAGCTTTGTTCTAGGAAATTACTACAGAAATAGTAAACGTGCAGCCTTGTCTCTTACCTGGGTTGTACAAATCATGACACCTCCCTGCACTGCGAGAGCATTGCGCATTAACAGCCTTCAGGCTTCTTAATACTTGGCTGAAATTTAACAAATATCTGGCCTCTATTACATAAAAAAATTACAGTGCAGAGTATCGTTAGAGGGTGAGATACAGCAGCGCGTGAGCTGAATTTGGACTTGCAGATTGTACCTCTCTGGTCATTCTGCGTATTTACTTGGCCGGTCCTCGTTGCCACAGGATGAGCCTCGGGCATCGCAGGAGGGATTCATCCTACCAGGAGGTCAACGCATGGCTCACTGCTGCCTTCAGCAGTGGGACAGACCTGGGGCTCACATCTGCTGGGAACATTGTGTGTTGTTTATAAAGTATGCCAAGCATAGGGCTAAGTAGGAATAACTACTTTAAGTGCTTCTATGTGTGAAATAGGGCTCTATTTTTTGCTTTACATAGAGAAATAATTGAGCCATCTCTAAATGTAATAAATAACACAATATTTGACAGTAGATTAAATTATTTGCTATCAATATTTCTTACTAATTTTGTAATTTTGTGTCTTTTGATAAATCAGTATATTTTCATATCCTTTCTCTTTCTTTTTCTTTTTGAAAATATAACCTCTATGTATATAAAAAAACTCAAGTGGTCTGGAATTATCATTTTCAGATTATGAAATATTTGTAGCTGGTTGAGATAAGAGAGCTTTATAAATGTTGTTCTTTTTCCCACTTTAAAAAAAATTTAAAAAGTAGGAATATTTTTTCATTTAAAATAAAGAAAGATGTGGATTTTGTCTTGTCAACAAATTGTGAGAGTCTAAGTTTTATTACTTGTTCCAGTGCTTTATAAATTATGAATAGTTATTTGATACTTTCAGGAGATAGTTACTCAAATTAGGAATAAATTTCAGCTTCATTAATATATTCTGGAATTCCTTGAAGAATATTGAATAACAAAAAACAACGTTCCAATATCCAATTTTTCACATGCCTATCACTTGTTTCTAAACTTACAAGTTTCAGGATTCATAAAATGGTGCAAGGGTCCTGAGAGCAATTTGATTATAGGCTTTCTGCAGCTAACTAATATCAACCCGCCAACTTCAGCTCTTTTTTATCAGTTTAAAGATTTAAAGCAAAATTAAAGGTACACAGTTTAATCATACTGCAATAGTGTTTAAACAGACTTGAAATTAGCATTTTTATGTATAAACTAGTCCCGGATTGTCTGAATTCTTTTATTCTCCTTCCATAAAGCCTTTTATAGTGCATTCAAATCAAGGTATCCAAGTGCCTCCCACTAATAGTTCATTAAACAACGTGACTAGCACGTCATTCTTTCATACCCTCCCCAGGGTTTGAGGGAAATTTTGTTAGTCGGTTTTTGTCTCATGTGTACACACACACAGAGCAGCCCGGCTCAGGCAGAGGTATGCACGTGGCCGCATACGCTTTTTGATAAGCACTCATTAGAGAAAACACTTTTAATTGGAGTGAACCATCTTAATTTCCTTGGTTTCGGTGAGATTTTACTATGCAGCCCTGGGTGCCCTAAATATCTCTAGGCAGATGCGTTTTCGTATCACTTCTCTGCGTAACAGTTGCCAAGATCTTCATCCCAGAGACCTACATCTCTCATTGGGATTTCCTGTTCCTCTCTGGAGATGAATAAAAGGAGTATCTACTGGCAGTTTGAGTGGGTAGCTAGGAGGTACTGGCCAAGCTAGCACGTCAGCTTTCCTTTGCAGAACACTGAGCAGAAATGAAGAGTATCGTGCTATCGGCACGCTGTCGTTCTTCCATATAAGCTGAGTCAAAGAGGACAGAGAAAAAGTTATTTTCATACTGAACTGAGGCTTCAAACCCTAGGTCTGATACATGAAAAATGAAGAGATGACCCACCTTGTATGTCCTGGAAAACAGCACTTCATGTTGCTCAGTTGCTTCATGCTTCTTGATAATTTGCATAATGAATCTTCTGAGGTATCGGTAAATCATCAGTTCTTCTAGTTCAGGGGCTTCGTATCTGTTTTCACCTGTACTGACAGTCGTGTTTAATGTGACTTGAAATATGAGCACAACTATGTCCACTTTTCAGAACTTGGCAACTGGATTGACCACTGTCTTTTTGACCAATTCTGTTTTTGTGACTTTTACCTGGAATTCGTTAAAAAAACAACTGGCCTAGACCACGCTTTCTAAGGATCAAATGTGGTTCTTCACCTTTTTTTTCAACTTCTGCCAGTGGCAGGCTGTCTTTTTTCTAGGCTCTAGTAATGGAGTATTAAAATGCATCGGAAATAATAGCAGTCCAGAGTTTCAGAGCCCAACCTCATAATTTCCTGGATCTCCAGGGGAAAAAAAAAAAAAAAAAAACTACATCAAAATACATCAGTGACAAGAAGGTATGGTTAATACTGTCGTGACTGTGAATGTCTCACTATGCATCTGAGAGATGAGACCAAAGCAATCACCGGGGCAAAAGAGGGTTAAAATATTTCAAATCCTCATTTTATCTTTACTGATGCCTGTGTCCTTGCTTCACAGCAGGGCTGTTTTTCTGCAAAATAGTGGCAAAGTGCAGCTTATCTTATCCGTGCAATTTAATTCTAAACTCTTCTGAATGAACAGATGGTTTACGTAGCTAAGTCTTGTTTAATGGGTGTATTGCTAATGACATTAGGTCAGTTCCCAGATAAACCTCTAATGCTAATCCTTGAAAAAACAAACCCATCAGATATATCCAATCTTCACTGGAAAGCTCTGGAGTGGTAGATCTCCATGCAGTGCTAGCAGGGAAACAGCTGTCAAAAAATGCAGCAGAAAAAATGCTTTGGTCTAGGCTCTGTTTCTATGGCTTTGCAAAGCAGGATTCAAGTAGAGTGCTTTATGGCAACAGATAAAGCAGAGTAGAAAGTATATGGGTATAAGCAGACACCATCAAAGAGCTGTGTAAGTGCCTTTCACCCACCTCCACACGCAATGCTTATGGTAGTACGACTGTCACAGAAGACATGACGGTAATTCTCTTAAGTTCTGTGGGTTTTAGGCACATTTTGCAAGTTGCTCAACTACAGCTTGGAAATTATTTTTCATGTTCCCCTCAAGAGCGATGTGGTATGTCACACGAGTGTAACACAGGCTCCTTTGGAGTAACAGGGCTGAGCACAGTCTACTTGCCAGACCCTGCCAAGCCACCGTATGAGAACAACCGTGTGGAGCTCAGGGGAAGAGGATCAGTACAACTTTCTGAAAACCTTTTGCTACACATATAGTATGTTCAGACGTCAATGTCTTACTGATTGTAAAACACACTTTTCTGAACTGACACAGATCCCTAAATAGCTTCACAGACCACATGTTGGTTCAGCTTTATTGCAGAACTGGTTATGTTTATATGAGGATATTGAGGAACATCCTTGGGATACTGAGGAATATTTCAGGATAGTAGCAACCTACCATTGCAAAAGTGGCCTGGTAAAATTACCCTGCGCAACTATCAGTTCCATACAAAATGAGTAAGAGTTTTTAAGATCATCTGCTCTTAAACTGAAGTTGCTGTAGTTAGATACATATATCTGGATATGTCATAAGTATCTATTTTATTTTGTGCCGTTGTCACTCTTGTGTTAGAAACCTTATAAAATGTTCTACAATCACTTTATTTATCAGTGTTTCCTTATTCACAGTGACTTTTGTGACTATTTTTCATTCTGTGTTCTTTGTCCCTTTAATAATACAACCACTGGTATTACAAATAATTACTGGCTCACAACAAGAACTGTTAAAATCCCTACCGCCCACGTGTACTCACGGTGATTTATGTAATGGAAATATTTATCCTGCTGTGAGAAATGCCATGCAACACAACTTGTGGCTTAACTTCTAGGAATGAAAGCCACATTTAATGATCTTTCTGTATTTGTGGTTTCTTTCTTACCTTGTTTACCAGGGAATTGAGACTGGACTTTCTGCTCTGTTCCAATAGGTTCTGTACAGATTAAAGGAGAAGATCCAGTTGTCACTGAGACAAGAGAAGGAAAAGAAGCAGGAGATCCACCTCGCACCGCTTCCCCTGCAGACATCTCAGTCCGAGTATAAGACCACCAACAGCATGGTCCAGCCTGAACAGGCTCCAAAGGTTGTCAATGTGGTAGTGGACCCTCAAGGCCAATGTGTTCCTGAGCTCAAACCTCCCCCGTGTGCCAGTCCATCTCCTTTCAGAATGAAACCTGTGGGGCTCCAGGAAAGGTAGGATGGTGCCCAGCACATTCAGAATTTATTCTGCTTTGTTATATTCATGTTGCTTGACTTCATATGGCTCTTCTGTCAGCTGACTTGGGACATCACCTTACAACATCTCAGAAGTGGGATTTTGCTGTGTTAGTGTCTTATCTCATGAATATTCCCTCCTTTCCTTTTCTTTTCATATGAGCAATGAGAGAGAATTTTGAGCTGAGATAACTGCAGTACCAGAATTCTCTTTGTGAATTTTTCTTCCCCTTCCCAACAATTGCCACAAATAAATACATATTTTTTTTTCATTTTCCCTTGATTTTTGCATGTTTTGATCCTGGAAATCCTGGCAAAGGGCACAGTGGCTGCTTACATTTTGTCAGCAAAGGACATTGGTGGTGTCAGGGAATCCCTAACACTTGGGAAACTTAGAAAGGAGAAATATTTATATCAACTAAATACACCAGTCTCATGCAGTGTTTCCATTATCACCCTTAGATCATTTCTTCTTAAATACAGCTTTCCATGATGGTAGAGATACAGCCCAAGGTCTACAGACTTTACAAAAAAGAAAAAGAAGTGATTACTAATGATGGCAACCCTCGTGGTCAGCTCCTTAGAAATACTTGTGCACCAGACATTGTGCAATAACTCATTTCACCTTTAAAAAACTGGGCCAGTGTTCTTTTTATAAAACCAGTTCTTCTTCTCACAGGAGAATGCACACTGACATCTGTCTCTCCTCTGTTAGAAACCTATATAATTCCTTGCCTGATGGCTGCAGGCTGCTTTCATAAAGCATCAGTGCTCTGAGTAACTAACATAGCATGCAGCTGTGCAACTGAACTCTTCTGCCCCGACAAAGAAGATAAATGAAAGAACAGACACCATGCAAATGTGACGGGAAAAGCAGAATGGAAAAGGAGACCAAAGAGAGCGATCTCTTTGAGGACTCTCAGAGCTGAGACATATCTCTGATTCAGCTGGAACAATGGGATTTTGGTGACAGATTTTATCAATGGGTTTATGAACCACGGACACTGCTAAGGGAGGGGGATTGAGTCTTCCATATGTAAAAGATGCTGAAAGGCAGATCTGTCATAAAACATGTAGTCGTATCACAAAATGAGGAATGGGGGAAGCGAGTAAATATTTTTTGGTAGTTGCTTTCATACTACAAGATCCTAGAAATAAAGCATGCAGTATGGGATGTGAGAGAGAAAACTACAGGGGATAGGTTGTCTTCTCTTCCTCTGAAAAGGCAGCTATTATCATATATATTTCTTCTTTACTGTATGCTGTACTCTGAACAAATTTACACACCTTGTGAAACACAGGAGCATTGGAGGCAGAATGTGATAATGCAGCAATACATTTTTCATCAGACATCATCTGATAACCAGGTATGAGGACAATTTTAAATCCCTTTCCACCTTTCTGCACAACAACAACCTTGCACTAAGTAGCCTTGGGCCATTACACCTGGCAGTGGTGAACTTCCTAGTGGTCTGCTCCCTGCACGCAGCACACTGTGCAAAACCGTCTGCTCACAGCCCTTTTCCTGTCGGTATGGAGTGGGGTCAAGCCTGGAGGTCCCTTCCTGACTATAGCCATAGTTTGGGATCTCATTCAGTAGTGTTTCCTACCCTGATTTTGTTTTCTACCAGGGGAAGGAGCTCTTATTGGGCTTCTGTGGATATAGGGATTCCTTGACAAAGTCAGCACCGAGATTCCTTTGGCCAGTTGACTGCATGGAGGCTCCTGAGCAGTAGCTTTTAACTATTTGAACTGCCTCTTTTGATTTCTCGAGCGCGACCCGTGGTTATAAAACGCCTTTTATAGTCCATACTGAGAAAACTGTCTCTTCAAAGAGAAATCAACAGACCGTCGGCCAAACCAGTGCGTGAGCCAGCTGCTGTGCTCAACCTTTGAGATGGGAAGTTTCTGTCTCTCGGCTGGGGCAGGCAAGCCAGATGATGCCTGCTCGCAAGCTCTCCCTGCCCTGCACACTGGGTTCTGCTTCATCTAAATGCAAAACTGCGGTGGAACTGGGTACTCACAAAGCACATCTGGCCCTCCGAACCTTTCAATTTTTAATAAGAATTGCATTGGCTGGTACAGAGGCAGACAAATTGTTAATTGAGAACTTGTCCACAGACAGCTCTGGGAGTGTGTCCAGCTTCTTAAAATGCATTTTGCGCCTGACTACTCAAGCCAAATCCACGTACATTTTTTCGCTGTGTATCTCTTTGAAAAGGCTCTTACTCAGCTGTTTATGTAAGACACAGTTTCCCCAGCAGGTTATGCAACATTTGGGTTATCAAATGCCTGAGGTGCCACGAAGGATTTTGATGCGACACGCAGTCCGGCGCCCGGTGCCCTGGTTAGTGCCGCTGTGGATCAGGCCGGTTCCCCCGTGCCTGCCATGGCTGCGGGCGTCCAGAAGAGCGGCAGGTGCCCGGCAGTGCCAGGGGCTCGCTGTCAGAGGCTGCCGAAATGGCGAGCGGCCGCTTTCCAGCCACCCCCGCATGGGCGCAGCCTCGCCCGTCGCCGCCGGCGCGTTGCCCACCTCCTGCTGCTGCCCGGGCCGGGGGCGCCGGGACGGCCGGGGCCAGGCTGGGCCGCGGGTGCCGGCGGAGCGGCGCTGCCCTTGGCCGGGGGAAGAGCGACATCTAGAGCGGGCAGGCGGCACGGCCGGCCCCGGGCACGGCTGCTGCCGGCAGGACAGCGCACGGGTCGCCCTCGCCGGGCTTGTGGGGGGCCTCGCGGGCAACCCCGAGCTGGGGGAGGACCCACAAGGATCATCAAGTCCAACTCCTGGCCCCATACTGGACCACCCAAAAATCAGACCCTGTGTCTGAGAGCATTGTCCAAATGCTGCTTGAACGCCGTCAGGCTCGGTGCCGTGACCACTGCCCTGGGGAGCCTGTCCCAGTGCCCGACCACCCTCTGGGTGCAGAACCTTTCCCTAACACCCAGCCTGACCCTCCCCTGTCCCAGCTCCATGCCGTTCCCTCGGGTCCTGTCGCTGTCCCCAGAGAGCAGAGCTCAGCGCCTGCCCCTCCACTCCCCTCAGGGAGCTGCAGGCCGCCATGAGGCCTCCCCTCAGCCTGCTCTGCTCTGGGCTGAACAAACCAAGGGGCCTCAGCCGCTCCTCATACCTCTTCCTCTCTAGACCCCACATCATCTTTGTAGCCCTCCTTTGGACACTCTCTAACAGTTTTATGTCCTTCTTATGTTGTGGCACCCAAACCGCAGACAGTGCTGGAGGTGAGGCCGCCCAGCGCAGAGCAGAGCAGGACAATCCCTTCCCTCGCCCGGCTGGCAGTGCTGGGCCTGATGCACCCCAGGGTGCGGGTGGCCCTCCTGGCTGCCAGGGCACGCTGCTGGCTCCTGTTCAGCTTGCTGTCAGCCAGAACCCCCAGACCCCTTTCTGTGGGGCTGCCCTCCAGCCTCTCACCCCCCAGTCTGTACACATAGCCAAGGTTGCCCCCATCCCAGGTGCACAATCTGGATAAACTTCAGTAAACTCTGAAGAGCTGATGGCAAATTGGCCAGCATTTTTTAGTTCAGCATTGGCTGTAGATCTCAGAGAAGGTGACTGCGTAGTCTGGACCACAGCTGGGCCTGTGGCATCTGCAGATGAATTGCTGTCCTGAGCACTGCTCAAGGATGCTGGCCCATGCTCAGCATGCAGTCAGGGAATTGATGAAGCACTGGTGGCCAAAAGTGTTTGATCAGGGAGAAGTGATAGGCTTATTAGTGCAAAGAAGCATTGATCCCCTTTCTATTAGTTAGAGACATAGGCCAAACAGGTGAAAGGCTTTCTTCCAAGTCTCCTTGCATCCTGAATTGTTTGGTACAGAATGCTTAAAAGTTGCTCTCTTCTAGCATTTTCACAATTGCTGCTCCTTTGCAGCAAACACCTTTTCCATCGGCAACCCCCACGATGTTGTTCCTTACCAAAGGAGCAGGAGAGCTAATGTTTTTCTCCTGTGGGTGTCTTCTGTGACAAACTGTCATATATCTTAGGGCTGATGCCTGAATTTAGGATGTAAAGGATCTTTTTCTCTTCCATGAGCATAACCATGAATGCTGCATCAGCCTTTTACAGGTTTATATGAATAATATAATATTTTTTTCCCAACAGGATAAGCCTTCATTTCATTCTGCTGGTTGGCCCAAAATTTATCTTGATGTAAATGGTTCCAGCCAAAATTAGAGTCTGGTGAAGTGGGATGTGATATTTTAAATTTCATTCTGACATGTCAGGCATTAAAAGTTCTTAGTACAAGCAGTGAGTTGTTAAAACACAAGCATGGTGGGGATATAAACAAGTTACCACAACAGCATAGTGTTCACTTGTTTTACAAATGGATTTATGTTTTCCCCAGACAGTGCTGCTGGGTTTTAGTTACGGTATTATTTGCGACTAGGACAGCTGTATTTCAGACAACTGGTGTACAACATTCTATTTTGTTCAGATAATTTAGTTCATGTCTAGCGTGCAGAAATACATGGAAGAAAATGTGGAAAATAGGTGCTCTGTTGTGTATATTAAAAAAAAAAAAAAAAGAAACCACACGCAGTGCTTTGGAAAGTCTTCTCAAGCATTAGTATTCCATCCTAGCCACAAGGACCTAAAACTGTGTCTATTAAATCTAAATAATCAATGGGAAAAATCACAGCACTGTTTTCTCGGTCTGTTACACACTTATTAGATAATGATTCTGTCTAAAAGGAAGAGCTCCTCATGCTCATGTATCAGGATGCTAGGGGCATGCAAGACTCTCAGTCAGACCATGTAACATTTTACACATGCTTTGTACTCAGTTGAGTTTTGTGTGGGGTTTGGGTTTTTTTGTTATTGTTGTTGGGTTTTAGTGCTGATTTTTTTTTCTGTGCAAATAAATACAAGAGAGTTGAGAATGTAATAGAAGGAAAAAAGGTTTTCCAGTTAGAACAAAACCCTGGCAGATTTTTTAAATGTGAAATACAAGAATTCTGTAGCTATGCGGGAACACTTCTGGGACACAGGAGAACTTAAGATCCTCTGGGAAAGGGAAGGCAGGCAAAGTCAGCGTGAGCAAAACTGGAGGGGAGAGGGCTGCCCACTGACATCACTCAGCCATGCACTGTGCCAGGCATCCTGATAAGTGTGCAACCAGGTCTGCAACATCTACTGAAAATCAAGAGGCATCAGAGCAGAGAATAGTAGGGGGGGGAAATCATCTAAACTGATGTCAAGTATAGCACCCCACTAACATAACAGGCAGTGCTGAATGTTGGCTTGAATTCTGATTGTGAGAGAACCACACGTGATGTTGCTTTTTCCCACAAAGAAGAGCAGTACTATAAAAATCTAAGACATGGGTAATAGATTGCAAACAGCGAGGTGTCCCTTATCATCCTGAAGAGGCCTGTAAGTTGATGGTTCTTCTCCAGTTTGAGCAAATGCTCTCTGGACATACAGTGAGAATAGATAATTGTAACTATAATGAGAAAAAAAAAAAGTTAAAGTAATGTGTATTGCAAAGCTGATAAATGTTCGCATCTGTCTGCTTCCTTGTATTACGAGAAAATGAAATATTTTGATGGAAAAGAAAAACAGTACATAGTTTAGTAACTAAAAAAAAAAAAAGTGTTTGAATAACCCATACTAGTCTGTGAGACTAGTACACCAAAAGGTAAAGTTTGAATCAGGGGTGTGTTTGCAAGAGGTACTCACACGTGCACACAGAAATAACAAAAACAATGACTGTTCTCTACCAGCCTTTGGCATCCTTCCTTAGAAATGTCTTGCATTTGACACCTTTACAGGGAAAACCACGGACAGTTTAGACTTGGAAGAAATTCCTGTGTTAATACCGATAGCTGTTCTCTTTTATTGGTTATTCTGCATAGCCGCACAAATTAAACTATTGTTCTGGTCACCTATACGATTTCTGTGCCCTCAGTTGCCATCCAGCTGATAAATACCATGGATGTCAAATAGTAACTGTAAACCTATTTTCCTGGTGTTAGAAAAGCAGTATCCTTAAAACGAATTATTATATTCATGCTATTGTGTGCCAAATAAATACCCTGGTTCAACTTAGTAAGAAATGTTGGAGAGAGGGTAAAAAACCTGATGTACTCTTCATTTCATTACCATAATGGCAGCTGCATCTCCTCTCTAGTAGATGAGAAAAAAAATTCCAACAATTCTCTCTGGTTCTGTTCTGATTTTTAAATCACAGCGCCCTGTTAGTGCTGCAAATATAATTATGGCGTTGCTGATCTGCTATCTTTATACAAAACCGGCTATTGTGAGTGACCACTGAAAGTACTACTCAGAGGGTAGCACCTTGCAGTCGGAGGCCTGTAAACATGCCAGTTTTTGTAGTTTATGACAGAAGCATGGGAACTTAATATATTTACAGGAAGGGGCCTTGAATTTCCTGGCTAAAATATACTAGCTTTGCATAGATTTGGAGGATAAATTTACCCTATTGTGTGGAGCTGAATATGCTTTCTGCATTCTTAATTTAAATCCTAGGGATTGTTTTCAGGAAAATGTCAGTGCAATTGTTCAAAGCACAGCTATGTGCCAGCACACAAGCAATAG
Organism: Cygnus olor; assembly: GCF_009769625.2. Classification (NCBI taxonomy): domain Eukaryota; kingdom Metazoa; phylum Chordata; class Aves; order Anseriformes; family Anatidae; genus Cygnus; species Cygnus olor. The sequence goes on along the minus strand of NC_049169.1, from coordinate 38,728,232 downwards.
CTGGAGAACAATTTTACACTGATATCCTATCAAAAGGAATTTGGAAAGCACCAGGGAGCAGTAAAGAGTTTGGAGGTGGGAGAAAGGAATTCTTGTGCTCCAGCCTGTCTCTGCCACCGACTCATTAGAGCACTTTGGACAAGCCACATAAACCTCCAAACCTGTCCAATGCATAGAGGCTGTCAGGCTGGCATACCCATCTGAAGAGATGCAGCCCAGATGAGACCCGCAACCTGAAGTACAGTAAAAGTACTACGTGCTACTATTTGTGCATGCAGATTAAGAGGCGTGTGGAAAGAAACTTTCATAAGTACCTAAAAATGCGTTCTCTAATTTGGCAGACCCCTCAACTGTGTTGTGTCCAAGTGTGTAAGATGCACTAATGAATTCAGTACACCAAGAAGTGTTTGCTAGCACTGAGGCCAACTAGCAGAGATTAGTCTGTGTCCATGCTGCCAAACTCCCTTTACCTCCAAACGAGTAGGGGCTGGATGCTGACTGCCTACTGAAAATGCCTTGTCGTATGTGCCAGCTCCCAAACTATGCCAGGGAATTAATTGTTTTGGAGAGCTCTTGTTGGCAAAGGCTAAAAACAAGCCAAGGGCACGGCTTGCAATTCAGCAATATTGATTACCGAGTGGCAGTGCCTGGGATTGTTTCCTGGCACTGCCTCATTGCTTCTGTAGATGTGACTTGCACACTGAGAAGTGCACATCTGGTGTAGCAGCTCGCATGATGAGAGCACTCCTGATCATGTCCTCTAGTAACCCGCCTTTCAGCATGGGGTGTCCCCACAGCCCAGCACTGTGGCTTCTCTCCTCCTCGGGGACCACAGAGGCCACAGGGCGACCGCCTGCACCTGCACGTTGGGTGACAGGGGAAGGGCAAGGGCTCTGTGCTACAGCGGTGGGATAAACTGGTCTGAGTAATGGGGACATGAAATGGGATCCAGCTGGGAGGGTCTTCTGCTCAGTGCCTGAGAGGTGAAAGGTCTCTTGTAGGATGTGAATGCATAACTAGGTATGGAATTGTGCTTTACCTCCAGCTTGCATGTGTCTAACAATTCTCTTAGTGCAGTCTCTCTGAAAACTTTCTACAAACATCGGACCTCTGAATTGCACAAATGTCTGCTTAGCCCAGTCCATTGCAGACGTCTTTGCTTATCTGCAGTTTAGGAAGAGGGCAGGAATGTGAATTGTCCTGTTTCTCTGAAGGGGAAGTGAACTCAGGCACCAGCCTAGCAAAGACCCTTTAAAGACTGTATTTTAACTATTCGACTACTCACTGTTTTAGGAGGTGTTTTAGTTGATGTTAGAACTCTTTGAAGCAATACTCAATGGGAGTTAATGATCTAAATAAATAGATGCAAATAACTATGTGCCGTTGCCCAAACACACATCCACAGCCCATTTCCCTGTGTCTCTAGCACCTCTTGCAAATTACTTCACATTAGCGTGGGTAGATGCTATGTTGCCTCTCCTAGCTCCATCTCCGTTTTGTCACATCTAAATTGTCCCACATCCTTTTTTTTTTTTTTTTCTTTTTCCCCTTGCAAAGAGCTAAAAGCTCTTCAAAGCACATGACATTCATTTCTGGGAGTGGATAATTCAGGCAAATTAGCCCACCCTTGTTCAGAAAAAAATCTTCTGGTGCAGCTTCATGTCCTCTCAGACGTAGGGAAGTGCTCAGTTTAGCATGCAGCCCCTGCCTACGCTTGATTTTGCCTTTTCCATCCTGTGAGGTTTAGTCAGGAATTTTATAATAATTTTATTGTATTCCCAGGTCTCTTATCTTGCGTTTATTCTTGTTACTCTAGTTGCTACTGGTTTTAGCTTGTACACAGGAAACCGCAGTGCCAATCAGTGTTGTTCCCAAGGTGACAGGAAACCCTCTTTGGTCGGATGTTGATTGTGCTTGTCTTTACTGCTCCACCCATCACATTTTCTTCCTTTTTGGCTTAAGTTAAGACAAATTAATCAGTGGCCGCCATCTGGTAGACAGTTTTGGTGGCTTTGCAGTGATTCGTCCAGCTGATCTTTTGAAAAGTAACACACAGCTCAAGAAACCGAGGGGAAATATCTATGTGAATATTTAAATGCTTCTGGAGGCCTAGGATCACACAGGCCAGTGTTGCCCTGGGCTCATGACTAATTTGAGATGTGTGAGTAATCTTCTTGTCTTGTCCAGCAGCGGGTTTGGTGTTTTAAGCACTGTTAAACCAAAGGTTGCAGCTTTCCAGTGACTGACTTTTACAGTTCTGCTTGGGCGCTGCTTTGCTCCTGTGGTCACCCATCCCAGCATTTCTGAGGCTAATGTGTAGGCAGAGGGGGACAGCTGCGAAAGTGAGATTGCAAATTAGCTGGACTGGAATGCTCCAAATAGCTCAGCCCCTGGCAGCACGTGTCCATCTGAGACATTCACAACCAAATCCACTGCCTTTTCGCACAGGCCGTTTGGAAATACTGTGCTGAGGGAGAGAGTGAGGCGAGCACCAGCTTCGTTATGAGGGTTGGGCTACCCCTTTGGGCAGGATGAGCTCCATTACATCTCATGAGCCCTTGACTAAAACCCACAGGTGCTGATTTCAGGAAAAGGAACAACCTGTGCAGAAGAGAGCATCCATACCAGATATACAGGATTTTGATATTTACAGGTAATGTTGATTGTTCAGTTTTGGGAGCTTTATAGAAAAGTCTCCTTCAATGTCTGAAAAAATGATCGTGCTTCAAATTGACAGAATTATTCACCTTTCCTTTTGTTTTGAACTGGACTTCTCATTGATCATGCCATTCCTTTTGTCCAGCTGTTCTGCAGGACTGCCTAAAGCTGACTTTAGTTCAATTTCCCTTAATTTAAAACGTTAGGAACAGACACAGAACAGCAGTTAAAGAAAGAAAAGAAAAACATCAAAGTCCCTCCAAACCTGCAGTATAAAATGTCTAAGTATGTCTCTGAATTGCAGGAAGCCACATACTGGACAATGCTTACCGAGTATCCAGCTTATATTGTAGCCACCAGTTAATATGCCAGGCCATGAATCTCTTCTTTGACTGCAATCATAATTCATTTTATTTCTGTGCCTAGTCAGAAGAACACTTGCAAATGATGACTGTCGAATTACACAGCTTCTTTTAGGGAGAAAAAAGGAAAAAAAAACAGTCCTGGAAATTCAGCAGAGGTCTTTTACACAGTCAGAGCCAATATGTACAGAAAGCTTAACATCACTTGCTAGCAGAAATGTCACTTGTTTGCAAACACACCTTTCCTCAAGGAGCACTGCCTGTAAATCTGTGGGTCAGGCTTTTTCTATTTCTCGGCTCTGGTGGGAAAATCTCTTTGGCATTTATATTAATATAGTACCTGAGCGCCTCAGTCGCAGATCGGAATCCCTCAGTGCAAGGTTTTTTATACACACAGAGAAGAAAAGATCCTCTATCCAAAAAGCTTACAATCTGAACATAAGACAAGGTAGTAAATGTGTACAGACAACCAGGCAAGCCTCGGGAGGTGGAGAAGCAATATCACCATGGCAGGCATGAGGATGCCCAAAGTATGCCGTGCGAATGGCTCAGCCCAAGAAACATTGCCCATAGGCAGTAAGCAGCTCACCCCATACGACACTGACATTTCAGTCCTGTACTTGCTAGAATTGTTTGTCTCCTTTTGTACCATCACATCCAAGCTGATGCATCAGTATGGTTTGACTTTGAACCTTAGCTAAGTATGGCCATAAGTATGTTTCAGGAGCTCATTTTATTATTTTCATACTAAGGCAAGTGAGACATAATTGGTTAAGTAACCGGATCAAGGTGATATTGCAAATTAGTGCCCTATCTTAATAAAATACCTGGACTCTTGAACTCTTCTTTCTGTCTTCTGGCCAGTGGAATCTGTAAGAAGCTCCAGCAGTGATATTTCTTTCTGGGGACAGGGACTTCCCTTTTGTGGCCTGTGAAAGAAATGCTTTTGATGCTTAACAAACAGCGCACATTGTTGTTATTAATTTATGGTAGCTATAATTATCTCTGTTATGTTAATACTGCTATTTGATAACAGGAGCAAAACAGAGCACAGCAACTTCAAATGACTGCTGAAATATGTGATAGGCATCAGAAGGGGAAGTACTGTATATAATTCCCACACAGAAAAATGTCGTTATGCACAATGTTTCTCTAGGGAACTCCGTCTCGATGCTCCGGGATGGCCAACAGCTGCTGCCGCTGAGAGATGGAGCCAGCGCTGGGCAGGAGGTGGCAGAGCCTGCCCCTCCGTCAGGTCTGGTGCTTCCGCTTCCTGCTGTCCCCTGGAAGCTGCTTCTCCCTTCTCTGAGATGTCTCAAATCCATCCTGAGTCGTAGTAAATTCCCTTGGGGGACGTTCACATAGTCCAGAGGCTTTCGGTTCCTTTCCCTGGATTTGATGGTGGACATAACAGAGTAGCCTTACAACAAATAAAGGAAAACAATCAGGGCTGCAGCAAAGTACGCAATAGCTAATAAATCCAATTTGCATGGTCTTGTTTCACTTTAGACTCCATTTAACTTGTTTTGCCTCAGTGGGTTTGCAGGGGTATCTGCAAAGAGAATTTGGCCCTCAGAGTACCGTGCTAAATAGGTTTGTAAAAGAAGAAGGCATTGTGGAAAGCAGAAAGCTGGTATTGTAATTAATCCCAAGGGTAATCCTCCAGCTACGGAGAATGCATTTGCAATTTGCTGATAAGATTAGAATGAAATAAATGTTTTCTGCTTTATCACAAGGATTTTCCCTAATGTAGACGGTCTAAATTCTGCTCCAGTCCTTGCATCCAGTGTTGGCTCTTTCCCAGCTCAAAGCCTCCAAGCTATGGAGCTCATTGTCCTGGGATGCTGCAGAGGTCATAAAGTAAGCAAAGAGAGCTATCTGAAGGAAAAATCTTGGAAGAGAAGGCACCAGACACAAAGATGTGTCATCAACCTTTGGTTCAGGATGTTCCAAAGCTACAGATTGCCAGAAGCTGGGGGACATACTGACAAAAAGCACCTATGTTAATTAAGTAATTGGTAATTCCTGCTGACTTTGCTCTTGTGTTCTTTCCCCAAACTTCCTCTTGGTGGCCATAGTTGAAAACAGGATACCGGTCAACCTGTGGTCTTACATAGCACACTGTATGTCTACATCACTCCGTCAGCGTATGTTAATGTGCCCCATGTTACATCGTTAGCTAGAGGGAGCTGTATGTGTTGAGAGGGTTTGGGGCGAGATGAATGCAGGGCAGGTTGGGGCAAGGGGAGCAGTCTAGTCGTCTTTCATATATGGCTTCTCCTTTCTCTTTATTCCAGTATACAATGTGTATTTAGAGTAACCCTGCTTTTATCAGACTCCTCACATTTCCCTTCTCTATTCAAATTCACAGAAGTGGATTTATATCGAGTGATATGAGGTTTTTAAGGTCACAAATCCTTTGCTAACAGAGAACTATTAATCTGAAGCAGTTTTAATTATTTCACTCTGAAATTTCCAGTCTGTACTAGTACATTGACAGACTGCATGTTGGAAGAGTAGATGCAGGAAGCCTTTGCTCAGGCCCATGCCTTCATCTCTGGGCACAGGTTCAGCTGCATTTCCCTTCTCTAGAGCCCAGCCTGTGCATTCCCTTATAGGAACATCTCTGATGAAGGAGAGCAGTGGGCATGGCCATGGTCTCCACACACAAGCCATGGGACCTGCTGAGCTCTGTAGAAAGGAGCTCCAGACCACTTACCTGTCTGTCCCTCATCAGCTTCTCAGCCCAAAACGGGACTGCACAACTTGGCAATACCACTTCTGAAGACCTACCTAATCTCTGGGGTGCAAGGTAAAGTAAACTCTGGTATGTGGACACTTACAGCTGTCTTTTAAAAGCATTCAAGCATTGCTCCATTTCAAATTGCAAGCCCAAGTGGATATCCTAAACCTCATTTTCAAAGGGAATCTAGGCACTTTGTACATTAATACAGTTGTTTGAGCAAGCCTGCCCATAGAAAGCATGGCTGGAAACTACTGAAGAAAATTGAACTGAATCAAGAAGAAAATGCTGGGAAGAGAGATATGTTTGCATACTTAGCTTAGGTGTCAGCTCTGAAAACTTCAGAAAACTTCTGCCAGCTCAGTGGCAGACCTGAGTGTACATTCCTGGCTCCTGGCTCTGACAGGCTGAATCCCATCAGCTCACAGTATAACTTAAGCACGTAAGTCACTCTGGAAGTGGGATTGCGCCTTCCAAAGTGTCTGAGCTAGAAAGATTTTTGGTCCGTACAGCCAGCCTTTGTCCACTGTGTCACTGAATGGAACAATTTCATCAGCTACTACCTTTGGAAACAAAGGGCACTGTCCATAGATGGCGCAGCTTTGTTGAACAACGGTGTGGGTCTGGAGGTTTTGCATGCTTCAGGAACTGCTGTTTTTCAGTAATTTCTTCAAAGTACACTAACAATTCATTTGTCTGCTTAGAAATCTTCTCTGTGACACTTGAAGTAGTTTAAAGATAATGAAGACCAAGTCAAATAAACAAGGAATGTGCTTTTATATTATCTTAAGGTTGACAGGGTGTAGTAAACGCCTCTTTTCCCAGATGTTCCTTCCTGTCTTTCCCAAATGGCAAATGCACCAGGAAAGAACTCATTGTACTGATTAGTCTTCAAGTAACGATAAAAATATTTTTTTTCTTGCTGATACTGTAAGAACACTCTCTGCTCATTTACATGAAGAATATTTCTACCCATGCCTTTTTTCCAGTTTGACTGATTTTCTCAAAAAAGTACTGAAGTACATTAATATGTTAATGGATTATATACCTGCTTGTTTGGATTTTTAATGGCTGTATATTTGTTCTTTAAATGAGCAGCAGGTGCAGGCTGGAGGTAGAGATCGTGCTTAAGAGATTAATTAGTATGGAACAAACACATTATGCTAAAGAGACTTACTGAGATTACTTCTGTTATGAAGAAAAAAAAAAGTTTTTTATCTAAAGTTGAAAAAACTTTTATTTTTTTTTACTATAGATCTGACCAACTAAATAGCAAAACATCTCAGTTAAGCAGTCGTTAAAGTATTTCCTAGAAGTTGCTTCTGTAGTGTTGCATCTCTCTGTTCCCATTTATTAGGTCACTTCTCTTAGATAGGCTACGGTTCTCTAATACTGCAGGCAAGCACCCTCTGGGCACGCTGTAGTGCTCAGCAAAGAAGTGAGCCGGGCATGTGCTGAGAAACATAATCAGACTTTGCATCTAGCCAAGATATCTACATGGGAAATGATAGTGCCTGGCTACTGCTCCTCTAAGGCATCACAGAGGCACTCATGGACTGAAATAGTAGAGGGGCAACTCGTACAAGGAGGACAGAAAATATTTTAATTTTTTTTTTCAATTTTCAAACAAGATGCAGCAGACAGATTTTTTTTTTAACAGTTCTTTCTTGTTGGTTTACCTTAAATAAATGCATTATGTGAACTTAATAACCTGTGCCTTTGTTTAATCTGTGCAGCCTCAACATCTAATTGTTATTCCTCCCCATCCTTTTTTTCCTTTCCCTATTCTTTTAATCCCTTTTGTTTATATTCATTATAGCTTGGTTTAAATTAGCGTGTGCATTAATCGGAGAGAGAACAGGTCATCCTGTATGCTTGTGCAATGAGGCCTCCAGTATGAAATAGAGCAATGCTGCAATGTGAGCAAATAATAGTAGCAATAAACATGACTGCATTCAATTAAAGCTCTACCATCTAAAGCAAATTAACCATAAATTAGTAAACATTTATTCAGCACTTGGAAAAAAAACAGCTCAAATGAGCACAACAAATTAGCATCTTCATTTATTTTTATTTCTGAACATTTAACTCAGTTTTTATCTGTGCTAAAAACACATATACGTGAGAATGAGTCAGAAACAGAGCTTTATGTTACCCTTCAAATTTTATTGGAGAGAGGAGCTTGCGTGACAAAATGCAATTTTAATGTAGAAATAATCTACAGGAAAAGATGGGAGGTTGTATAAGCTTTGCATTTTTGAACAGTCAGTTCCCGTAGCAGAGCAGCATAGCCTTATCGAGGGCAGAACAGGAGTGAATTGGCAGTACATTAGAAAGCATGATTAAAAGAGGGAAAGTTGAAACTACTCTCATGTCAGCTGTTTTCCTCTACAGGATATTGAGCCATTCCTGTCCTAACCAGATACTGATTGCTTAAAACTTAGTCCAGAAGTACTTGTCAAAACCGTTTCCTTAGTTCATTTTGACATGCTGAGCTTTGAGTAGATCCTGAGAATTGTTTGCAATTTAGTGCTAGAAGTATTGGCCTGCTCTCGCTCATGGCTGTGGGAACAAGATCAGACCCTCTGGAGAGAACATCAAGTGCCTTCGCTTTCCAGAAGAACTATTTAAACATTATAGCTGAGGCTCCTGATCGGTGTCTATGGACTTGGAGAGGGCTGGAGGATGCTGACAGAAGGTTTCTTGTGGCTAGGAGGCTGCAGGGGGGTGGAAGTCTTGTCTCCCAGTAGCTGTATATCCTCTCTTCTCCTTTTCAGTAGGCACACAGCCTGCTCTAGTTACCTCTGGACCTCTTCCTCAGAGTGAGAGGTAGAAAGCATCCGTTGTTCAAGTGTCAAATAAATGGAAAAAAAATAATGTAACACTAGAATACTATGAGGAGAACTGTGTGATAGAGCAAACATGAGCAGAGGTAACACATCTTTCTGGAAGATACCTAGGGTCAGTGTCCCACGATCAATTGCCTCTCTTATAGTTCTGAGCTTAAATGTCCAGGCTGTCCTGAGCTTAAATGTCCAGGTATCAGGCTGTATCAATTGGTCATGATGCATGTTATCCTTTAATGCAACATAATTCTGTCATTTTATATTCGTAGTTTTAGATTTTCTATCAAAATCAGTTTGTATTCCTGTGCTGTTGTTGTTTTTTAAGTAAATGATTGACATAAACAATACTGATTCTTAAAATCAGTTGAAGAGCAATTTCCTTTAGGTAAGAATGTTTGCGACAAATAACTTCAAAATGATTTAAAGTAACTTGAGAAATTTAGGGAACCTTGGGTTTTAGTTTTGCTTCTAATGCTAATTCTTCTTCCATCTTGTTAGTTAGCTCATTGATTGCAGCTTCTGATTCTTGAGTACTTCAGGTTTTGTGGTACATGAGCTTGAATTCATAGAATCATAGAATCATAGAATATCCAGAGTTGGAAGGGACCCATAAGGATCATCGAGTCCAACATCGAGTCCTGGCACCACACAGGTCCACCCAGAATTTTAGACCATGTGACTAAGTGCACAGTCCAAATGCTTCTTAAACTCCGACAGGCTTGGTGCAGTGACTGCTTCCCTGGGGAGCCAGTGTGCAACCACCCCGTCAGTGAAGAACCTCTTGTTTAAAAGTGTTGAGAACCTCAGGTCTGAGTTGGTTCTTAAAAGCTGCAGTGCTTGTTCAAGCAAAAACCAAATGGAACCCCAAAATGTCAGCAGACAAATCAGAGATCATTTGGGAAATTACATTCTCATCATAGACTTGCCAAGCATAGAATCTGTGTAGCAATGCCTCATGAAGCACCCAGGAGTTTAAAACTAAAAAGTGCATTATATGGACTAAATACTTTGTGCAGTATTTATTTATTGGGGTGACATTCACATAGTTGTATCTTTTATTCACTATTTTCTTAAACTTATGCTGATGTTATTGATTGACCTTTGGTGAAAGTAGGAGTAAATAAGAGGATACTATATTTATGTGTTTTGTATATTATCATAACTTGTGGGTTTCTTTTCTTTTTCTTTTCTTTTTTTTTTTTTTCTGTCAGAATATTCTTTAATGTGTGTTGCAGCATAACAGAAAACTGAAACCCACAAGCTCTGCATTTCCAAGAAAAAAATAGAGACCTAGGAAAAAATATTCTCTTTTCCACTTTGGGTTGTTAATAATGGAGTTTTACCACATGCTTAGAAGCCTTGCTTGAAATAATATACTGATGGGCAGGAAAAAAATAGAGATTACCACACCCATTAATGTAACCATAGACTCATTCACCCTACTTTTCCTAGGCATCCAGTAATATTACTGGTACAATGTGATATATATTTCAGGCTATTGTGTACAGAGCAAGTGTCATATATAAGCATTTGTGGAAAATGCATAAACTATTCTTATGCTTATTAGAAGTAATTATTTAACAACACTGTGAATGTTACTTTAAAATTCTCAAATTATATTTCACCTCAAATGAGAGTCATCTCTTGGTGTTCTGAGGACTGACTGTAATGGATATTATAAATCTGGATTTGTGGGGAAATGTCTTATTCGTATATTAGAAGATCTGTGTTACTCTTAGCCCGAGGCTAATAGAAAATGGCAGTATGTTCAGTCCTTTTCAAGTTTTTTTTAACCCTTGTGTATTTCCTCTCTTCTGCTTTCTTTTTAACACAGAACCTGATTTTTCTTCATGAAGTCAATGGGAGCTATGCAGTACCCTATTTTTATTTATTTTATCTCACAATACAGCATTAATAACAAGAACAACATTATGTCCTTGTCTGATTTGCTGTGCTTTTCACATCCCCACCCCACAGCAGTTTTATCTACCACATTTGTTCATCCTCCTGAACATGTTTTCTCTTAGCTATTTTAAAATCCAGCAGGAAAGCTGGGTCCTATATTTTTTCCACTGCCCTTTTTTTGTGAATTTAGTTTTTCTTTAAATTATTCTACTGAAACATGAAACTAGATAAGCACGAGAGTTCTAGCACTGGAAAAGACATCAGTAAGGCAGTAAGTGGTGGAAATCGTGTGCCTAATTGTGCTCCTTCAGTGCAATTACAGCAGTGTAAAGCCCACCTGAATGCTCATGGGACAGCCCAGCAAGAGCAGAGCATCAGAACCCACGTCTAGACCAGAGGAATACCAGAGAATCAAAACCCACAGGGAAATGGCAGTGGTTTTCCCATTGTCCCTGCAGTAAAACCCATGGAGAGAAGCCCTGTGGAGCATCCCAGCCTACAGGCAGGATCTCGGGACACGAAGCAGCTCCCTCCCCAGCAGCCTCAGCCAGCACTGCTCTTCCCGCTAATTAATGGCTTCCTTCCACCTGCAGGGCTGACACAGGCCTGCCTTCGGCCCTCGGAGGCGCAGCGGCGGGGCGAGGAGCGCGGGAGCGAGAGGAAGCACCGCCCGGGCCTGCAATGGCAGGGTCGAAGGGCAATGGCTGCCGGTGGGCCCCAGGCCCCAGGCGAAGCCCGGGAGGGGGAATCTGGGCGTCACGTTTTTCAAGAGTGCTGAATAAACATGGGAAGGTGTATTTAAAGAAATTGCTCGGCTTAAATAAACACCTGGGAAAAACATGTCGGGTAGTTGGATTTTCATAATCACCAACTGCGGCTTAATTTTAGGGTCAGGGAAGACCTGGAAATGACCTTGCTAATGATTAATAGGCTTTGGTAACCTGTTGGCTCTCTGAGGTGGACAGGTGGAGCTTCCTTTTGAGAATTTTCAAACAAACACTGCATTTTTTCATCATGTCTCCAATAAAATCTGCTTCTATAAATGCACAATTAAAAATCCTCCAGTGGATTCTCATTAGTGGACGTGTTCCTATTGCCCTATTGAAAATAGGGCCATGAGTATGTAGTAGGCCCCCCTCTGAGGTACTAGACAATACACAGACACAAGTGGTTTCCTGATTGCACTTATTCGCATACCCAGTAATGAGGTGGCTGTCCCAGCTGGTGAAAAGTCAGAAGAGTTAGTCTCTTGCTGACTTTAATGTCATGTTGTCATGAATGTTTACAATTCCTCAGATTCCTCACACAATGCTCATCCTCACCAAGACAGAACCTCGAGGGGATTCCAGGACAGGGGATTTTACTTGCAAAGGAGAAAATCAATCTTCTCTACTTTGGCTAATAACATGGGAAACAGAAGATAAAGTTATTTAGAGGATTGTAGCATAGAATTGTAAATATTCAGAAATAAGAGAAAAAACATGTGTATGGCTTCTTTGCTGTAATTGAAATGGAAAGATACCTGTGTGTAGTCAGGGTGTGCATGTATATATATGTGTGTGTGTGCGTATATATATATGTATGTTTAGAGGGATCCAAAAAAAATTAGTTGTCTGAGTAGCAGTTCCATTGGTCCCACTGATGTACTGTGCATTCTTTCCAATAAGGTGAGTAAAGGATTGCTCACTACTTCACCTCTTTCCATCCAGGTGGTAAAAACAGAAGAGAATTCCTGCTTTCTTTTTTTTTTTTTTTTCTACAAAAAGTGAAGAATTTAACTATGAGAGGAACATAGAAAATCCAGAAAATCCAGAAAATCCAGAGCAGGATCTGAGACTAGGAGCATCTTACATTACAGCGTACAATAACATGATGGGTTCATGCCCTCCCTGATCTTTCGGCACCAGGCAAAATGCCCTGTTTTCAGCCCTGTCTCTCAGTATAGCCCCGAAAGGAGTAAAGAGGTCTATATAATTAATGTTAATCTTGGCAATAGTTAACTAATGTAAACATTATTAAAATCTTTTTATTAGTTTAAGCTTTCTTCTTAGAAGTGTTTTGGTGCCCGTTTTTATGGAGGAATTACCTTTAGAGCTATTATTTGTTGTATGTCTTTATAAAAAGACTGCTATCCTTTAGGTAATTATCTTCTGTCTTATGTTCAGTTTTTATTCACTGTGTAGCTTTTAATGTGTTAAATATATAGCAAAAAATTATTTTTTCTTTCCAGAGTAAGTTATTTGATTCTCAACACTGGTATTCCTCAATAATCCCCATAAATGGTAAAAGCTGTAAACTCAAAGTTATAATTAGATCAGGTATATTTTCTGTTGTTGTTAAAAAGGAAATAGCCTTTTTGCCAAGACTGTCAGTTATAACAATGTAAAAGCCAAAGAAAATATTAACATTTTCACTGTACTTTGTTACTAAACAATGAGAATACTTTTCCTCTATATTAGGAAATCTCAGTAGGCTCTTCCAAAAGTATGGCTGGGTTTCAGTTGCTACCCTTTTCTCAGCCAAAGGTAATCAAAACAGTTTTGGAGATGTTCATTGCACACCTTTTCTATGAATTTCTGGCTGGTTTTCAAAAGATTTGTTTTGTGATATAAGCCCTCAGAGCCACCTGTTTGAGGGACTGCCTTTTTTCCGCGGAATAAATTGCTACTCATGGCCAGAAGAGGTGCTTAAGTGAGAGGGTTTTTATGAGAAAGCAGTCTAACAGGATGTTTTCCTCGCGGAGTGGCGTGGAGCTGAGGGACTGACTTCCCTGCAGACGGGAATGGTCCCTGGGGAGGTGGTTCGGGTACGTGAGCCAGGACCATCAGAGGCATCAGAGGGCAGCCACCAGGCGGGACCTCTACGATGGAGGTTGCACAGCAAGCCACAGAGCAGTACCGGTAGCCAACGCATGCAACATAGGTAGCATATGCATGTAACAGCTGCTCATCATTTCTGCTCAGGATGCTACTTCAGTTCTGCCTTCCTCCTAGCTAAATTAGCAGAGTCGTACCCCTCTCTCTGTCTTTCCTCTGCCAGCAGAAATTGTCCCCATCTACCCCAGGAGGCAGCCAGCTGCCTGCAGCCACCTTGGCTCCATCTTGCCTCTCCCACCTCAGCTTCTGCCACTGACTCATTGTTACCATCTGTGTGCCTGGACAGCAAATCTCTTGCTGTCACCCACCCATCATTTGAGCTGAAATAGGCTCATGGACAGTATGGCACAATCTGAGATTCACAGATTCCATCAGGTGGTCTCTTTTCACAGTGATTGTTGTTTTTGTGTTTTGCTAAGTGGCAGGTGGGTGGCTGAAATCATTTCTATTCATGCTGAATGACATGATAGAAATAGTTTATTTTAAAATAAAGTTACTGAAGGATCTGCTGACATGTATGAGAGGGAGGGAAGTGCACTGAAGCTAGTTCGGAACAAAACAAAACCACCAGAGAAGAAAGCAATAAACCCTAAGAGCACTCGTTCTGGAGGCAGAAGAAAAAAGTTTAAAAATAAAGCAGCAACACCAGCATGAAGTAAAGAGTCACAGTATCAGAAAAGACAAATAATTTACTCAAATATGTTTGCATTCAAATATCTATGGGCCACTCATGGATAACGAGAGGAGAGTAAAAGACAAGCATTAACACAACTTTTGCTGCAGCCTAGAGGAAAGCATTCCCCCAGTATTGCTAGCAGATGCCTCACAGATACTGTCTGGTGATGTTTGTGTGATATTTATAGTAATATACGATAATATGTATTACTGTTAAGGGGATGAAACTTGTGTTGTCACATCTCTATATGCATAGTGCTGCTTAGTAAATGTTAAGAGATGTGTTTACACTGACAGGGCATCTGTAGCCCAATTCAGAGGTAGCTGGCTAACTCAGTCTTCACAGTAACAAATTCAGATTAGTAAATACAAAAGCTTTGATTAATGCCTACGGATGTGTGTTTAGTCATCACAGTTCACAGAGTATGGATTTAGTGCCATCGACAAACCTCAAGTTAAGGGCTGAGTAGGTAACATTTGATCAATGGATTGAAACTATGAAAAAAGTTTCCTAAAGTGTTTGCAGAAAGCAACAAAAAAGTTAGCGCTCATACCAAACACACAGAAATGTGCTTTCTTGGTATTTTCACAGCTCAAAGGTGTGATTGAATCAAACTTTATTTTCTTGTGGAAATGTGGAAACATTGATGAATTTGATTGTCCTATGTGAGATGTTTGGCATTTCTGAATAACTGCTCTAAGTCTGTGACCGTCCCTTCTCCTGGGATTTATAGTGGTTTTATGTTTCTCTCTTCTCACTTACCTCACCCAAAATGCTATCCACTGACTTGGTATCCACAATGTTAGCACTCCCTTTCCACTGATTTCTATTGATTTCATCACTTTTTCCCCTTCTATATTTTATATTTGAGTAGATTCTTAAAAATTTAGCCAATATGCTGTGAATTTATTTCCAGCCTTTTATATATATATGTTAGAAATAAACTCTCTTTTCTTTCTGTGAAATGTTTCTTCCTTACCAACATACCACTTGCACATTTAACATCCATAAAGATTAAGTAGCATACAGGGAGCAGTTTCTGCTGTTAAGAATAATCCAAATAGTTCCTCCCTAGAAGAGCGTTCTTTCAAAACTAGTTGTTAGATTCAAGAGGTGGGATGATCTGTAAAATCTTCATTTTGTGGCCACCCAGTGCTTCCAATGAAACCAATCTTTGCATATTCAAATATCCCAGTGACTACACAGAAAGTCACGGTACATAGCTAACTCAGGATCAGCTGCATGAGTATGGGACTTACAATGAACACAGATTTGATATAACTTTTAATTATTTTCTAATGCAGACGAGGATCCAATGTCTCTCTGACTTTGGATATGAGTAGTTTGGGAAGTGTTGAACCTTTCGTCTCTGTGCCGACTCCACGAGAAAAAGTGGCAATGGAATACCTACAGTCAGCTGGCCGCGTCCTGACACGGCAGCAGCTCCGAGATGCAGTTGCATGTTCTCATTTACTTCAAACAGAATTCATGGTGAGTTTAACAGCAAGCTTTAAATGACGGTTTTTACATAATTGGTGCAACAGAAACTGTGGAAAAAAAACAATAATTGGGCAGCATTTTAATACCGAGGTGCAAATAATTTCTGAATGGCTGATGAGATTGTTCCAAGGTGGTGTTTTATGTTTAGAAATCTGAACTCACTGAGATAAATAGCTCATAAAGAACTGTTACCTATAGCCGTAGATAACACGGATTCCTCCCAGTCTGAAGTTCCATTCCTAGATGGGATAAATGTTGCATTAGAGGTGCAGTACAAACAGCCAGGACTGTAATGCTGTGACAGTTTCGGAGAGATCATAAAGGATGTGATGACAGAAAACACAGTAATAATTGGAGGTTTTGTTTATCCCCATGTAAACATCATCTAGTAACGTTTGTAATTTGAAGTCTAAAATTTTAGGCACTATAAATGACATTTCTGGAGCAGACAGGGACACCAAAAAAGAGAAACAACTCCCAAGTCAGTTGAACATATCTTTAACAAACACTCCATGCTGTGGGTCTAATATACTCAAGACCAAAAAAAAGGAAAGTCTCCTACAACTGTATTTAATATTAAAAAGGGTAAGAATGTAAAACCAAGATAGTGGCCAGGAAGAAACAAGTCACAGTAGGAAAACTAACTCAGGGAAAACACACTGTTAAATATTACTTCAGGAAGACCTGAAAGAGACTGGTATTGCAAAACAGCCAGATAAAAATGTCTATCAGAAAAAAGGAGACAGTCTTTACAAGGGAAATGGAATAGAGCGTAACCAGAAGCCAGTTGAATGTGAAAGCTGAAGAAGGCAGGCCACAAAAGGTTTTGAACTTACAAAAAAAATTTATAGCTTTATTTTTAAATAGATCAAAAGCACAAAACTTAACAAAGAGTATGAGGATCAATAGAAGATCAAAGGGTAGAAAAGGTGAGGCGACAGGAGAAAAGTGTTTGTGTTATTTATATCCGTGGTCACCACAGATGAACATACAGAACTTCCTACCTGTGTGGCAGAAGTAGATTAAAACAGATTGCTAAAGGGTCTGTCTGATATTGAAGTGTTAATGGAACAGAACAGATCAATAAATTGTATAAAAAGTAAACACTGGAATAAGCTGGTATTCATTCAGGAGTCCTAAAGGACTTCATATTTGTAATTACTGATGTATTAACAGGGCAGGTGTACACTAGCACTTGGGTGCCAGTATCTGAGGAATCAGAGGGCCAGAGTTAACAAGAGTTTTCCAGAAGGGCTCCAGAAGAGATTTGGAGAACTACAGACCTATAAGTCTGATGTATGTATCAGAGAAACTGCAAAGAATTATAATAAAGAAAGAAACTAATAGTTATATGAGCAAATGCAGTACATGAGGGAAGAAGCAACACAGTGTTAGTAGCGTAAGAGGGATTTGTAGCCTATATGGTTGCTTCTCAGACTGAAAGGAGGCTGTCCAGTGGAGTATCAGAGGCATCTATTTTGGATTTGATACTGACCAAGATGCTCAAAAGCCATCTAGAAAAGGGAACGAATAGTAAGGTGACAAAGTATGGTGAAGATACTGAATTATGAAGAGTGGTAAAATTAGAAATGGACTTCAAAGAAGTTCCAGATGGATTATATGAGTGTAACAAGGTAGGTGAAATTCAGGATTGAAAAATAAAATGTTATGTGTTTGGGGGAAATAGTTTTATATACTTCAGTCGGTTCTGAAATGGAAGGCTAAGAGTCATGGGAAAAGGAATAGAGAATAAAATAGAAAACATCTTTATGGTAGTGAAAAAACCTATATGACAGTCAGAAGTGCAAGCTGCTTTGATCGCTCCATTTCAAAGAATGTATGGAAGTATGGTGAATATAATCACAGGCTAGAGCAGCTTCTGTATCCAATGATGCTAGATAGACTCAAGCAAGGACTCCTCTGACTAGAAAAGTCCTTTATAGGCTCCAACAGAAGCCTATAAAATCATGAGTAGCAAGAGTGTGAACATGAGTGAATATTCATTATTTTTCTTGCTAAAAGAATGCAATCAGGTGGCCAGATTAAAATTAAATAAATAAATAAAATGAAAAGCTCATCCTGTTCCTATAGTTCCTTCAGATGCCTTGCTACTTACTGCTATCAGAGGGTACCAGATCAGACAAACCTAACACACCCAGCTACCCAACCCAATGTTAGCATAACGTTTTTAGCTTTTACAACTCGTTAGCAAACCAAACTAAACAAGCAAAACTTTTTAAGACTGGTTAATAGCTCAGATTTAATAAACAGAGACGCACAGAAATGTGTATCCCAATGGGGCATATAAGAGCAGGAAGACCTATGCAACCCTGATCTTAACAAAAGCATACAGACAATTCAATTCTTATTAAACATGCCTGAGCATGTGATTCCTCAGAGTTTTATTTCCTTTACAATTTGTGCATGTAAGTCAGTAAAACAGATGATGAATGCCATCTTAGTCTAAGAGTATTTTTTCATTATGAATGATTGCACTCCTATAAAAGTCACGCCTTTTTTCACCTTTACAGAGACAGGGTTTAGAGTGAAAGTCGTTTGCCCAGGAAAAATAAATCACTAGGTTGTTTTAACAACAAATGGTCAGACAGCGTACATGGAAAGAATTTTAAGCATCCAGCATTCTTTTATCACCATTTGTGCCATCCATTTTCTGTCATTCTGCAGCTTAGACAGGAAAGTTGGAAGAAATAACATTTTCATGTTTAAAGCCCCTATGTTAGAACTCGGTTTGTACAAACAACTTGACATGTCCACGGAATGTCATTTACCCAAATCTTCTCACACAGCATCCATTCATGGCTTTGGGTCAATGGATACTCACATTTTATTCTTCCTTCAGTGGGGCACAACATAATTTTGGTCCTTGATTTTTTTCAAGGAATTCTATTGAAAAGATCATGACTTTTCTGTTCCAGTTTAAATCTTTCTTTTAAATATGTTTTAAGATGAAGCTGTTGAACAGTTTCTGTTTAATGTCTTCCTTGCTACAGATAATAGCTTTATTAGGAACTTTAAGCATGCAAAGAACACAATATATAACCATCACTCGCTCCATTCACACAGCTTGTTTTAACTAAGAAAACATAGTAAAGCAGTCTTCTTGAGACTAAAATGAACATTTCCCATGAAAACCTTCCAAGTGTGCTAAAAATTGAGAAATGTTCAAAGTTTTCAATGGAAAACTAAAGCATGATCATTTTCAGGTTATCTTTGGTTTAAAAAAATATTATTTTTTTAATTAACAGTTTAGAGAACTAATAATTATACTTTTTATTTGTAAAAGCTAGTCAGTGTCAAAATATTTTTCTACAATATTTAGTAAGAAAAAAAAAGAACTTTTATTTTTTTTCTTGGCTGACAGAAAGTTTGAATAGTTTTACTTGGGGGAATGCACCTGATTTGGCAATGAGGAAGATATATAAATTTCCCAGCATATATTTCTTCAGTAGCCTGAGCTACTGCTATTCAAAAAATACTTGGGAATTTGGTGACAGAACAGAAAAATTCATGTTCCTGAAACGCTGGAATGTCAGAAAATACAATCGTGCATGGGAAATGCCAGCTAGCTAAATCTGTAAATTTTTTGTCTCATCAAAATGGAGGGATGGGTATAAAAACATTTGCCTGAATTTCCATAAATGTTGCCACATTATCTCTGCTCTCAGAGACCCAAATCATATTTCTTTAAGTTTATGAACAGCTGTTGCATTTGGAAGTCTACTGTGAGCCAGAATACTTGTTATTAGAAGAGGACCACCCAAATAGGCGAAGTAGCCCATGAACAAAGGCATATATGCAGGACATGTGTAGTTACACGCATGCAACTGTGTGCACCTTATAAATTATTTATAATTATTTAAATATATATATATTATATATGTTTAGTAAAACAATTTGGTATACTAAAAGAATTTGATATATATTGTCTAGACATCTACAGATTTTGTGTGCTAATTTGCACGTGTTCGTGCTGGGTTTATTTTCCCCTGCTAGCAGGGATATTTTCCCCATACTATCCTGAATTTTATTCTGGAATCATCTCTTGCGTTTCATAGCCAGCCTCGCAATAAGTGACCCGTATATGGCTGTGATCCACAGCGTATTGGCAGATTTCTGTCTGTGCCCTTGGCCCCATAAGTACTTGGGTCTGAAGGATGACAGCCGTGCTTCTGATTTTTGCCAAAGTCCGGGACAGGCTGTAGAGTTAGAAACCAGCTGATTTTGGAGGAAAATGCTTTAGTAAATTTTCCAGCGGCTCAAGTCAAAGGAGGTTTGCATTGAAAAGGGGAAGAGCAAATACCATTTGTGCCTCCTCATGTGTCTGCAAGAGGTATTTATATAATATACCACTGTCTCTTTGTATAAATGTCCCAGGCTAGTAATGGAGTTCTGAAGTCTCTAGAAATGACTTTGCTCTTAAGTAGAAGTATTAATTTACCAAAGATCAAATTCCAGCTTACACAAAGATAATTTAAACAGTGGTGGCCAAAAAAAAACAGTGAAAAATGAAGATTTGAGTCAACTGAAGCATCTTGCATATCCTGTCTGGTGAAATGTCCCCCCAAATCATGGAAAAAATAAATAAAAATAAAAATAAATGTATGTTTCATTTTACCATTTCCAGAAGGTTGGTTTTTTTTTTTATTCAACTAAAAGAACAGTAGCAATGTTTCAGGACCTCAGAATCAACGTGATTCTTCCCTCCTTAGACCAAATGAAGCATTTTGTTCAACAAAAAATAGGAGGAATTTTACTTTTCATTCTGACAAACAACTTGAAAAACAGTAATTTTAAACTGATCAAGAGCAGATTGTCACATCAGGTATTTGCACAACTGCAAATTTAAAGGTGACAATGTCACTCAGAGGCTAAAAAGTCAAAAAGAATCAAGAGAAATCAAGTTCATTTTTTTAATTATACTTTAGAGTTACTGTATTAAAAGGATTAATATTTTCTTTAAAAAGCAAATACGATCTTTCACTGACATTGTTAAGGGCTTTGCACAAAATTAGAAAAAAAAAAAAAAAGGTTGACATATATTAATATTTAATTATTTTGATAGTTCCTGGTCCATTTATGTAAAATTTTGCTCTGTTCTGCATGATACTGCACTTTTCAAGTCCATTTTTCTAGTACTATTGTGTTTTCTAACCTATCTCCTAATCCTATAAAAACCCTGCTTTTAATAATTCATCAGAAGTGTTCCTTGGAAGTCACCCCTTCAATATGCAACTCCTGTGTTTATTAAAGGAAGGGTGTTGACAGGCTTGAGGTGGGAACCACTTTTTTTCTTAATAACTTTGATGTCAAAAGACAGTTGTGTAACAGCAGATGGCCTTCTGGTGATAATTTCCTGCATGGCTCCTTTGGAAACACCAATCTTATTTAATTTATTTTTTATAGGAAATACCAATGAATTTTGTGGATCCCAAAGAAATTGACATCCCAAGTCATGGAACTAAAAACCGCTATAAAACAATTTTGCCAAGTAAGTGAGTTATCCCATGGTTTCCTAGTATGGAATTTAGCCCTTCTTTTAAAATACATTGCTGTGAAAATCTATCTGTCTTTATCTTTTATCGTTGTCTACCTACTCATAAGTGTATTTGTAGTCTATGTAGAAAGAAAAGCCCAGTGTTGGAGGACTGGCCAATGCAGGACTCTACATAGATGCCTTAGTCAGTAGGTACACTTTGGCTGCATCCCAACCACTTGCTGAAATGCAGCCGGGGTGCATGCTGGTTTTCTCTGGACATCAGCTCAAGCAAAGGGGTAGAGAGAGTGCTGTGCCTTGCAATATCTTCCCCAGTCTGGGTGATGAGAGGAGCAAGGCTGTTGCCTGCATCACAGCCCACACCATCTTGCAGCACGCACCCCATCACTGAATTCCCTCTGGTTGGGTCAAGCTACTCGGGATCCTGTCTAACTTTAAGTCGCCCAGACTAAAAGAGCAGTTGCATCCTATCCTTTCTCATAGTGGACTTCCTACTTTATAAGTCCTCTGTTATTTGGGTTTTGTTGGTTTGTTTTTTTTTTTCTTCTTCTCCATGCACTGCATGGCTTTGTGGGAATCTGTTTACACTAGTAAGAAAACCACTCTCACACAGTGCTGCCTCATCATTGCCATGGAGTTATTACTGCTTTGCTATACTGCTTCTGTATTTACATTGGCCCAGATTATTTATTTCTGACATAGTAACAATTGCTTTATTGTAATTAGAGGTGATTGAAAACTTTTCAGTGGAATAGTTTTCCTTCAAAATGCACATTCCTCTGAAATTGAACTATTTTTATAACATTTCTTGGGGGATACTGAGACATTCCATCTCTCTTTCATAAATCATTTTGTTTTGTGTTCAGTTTCAAAATAAGTTGCAGAACTTTAAATATTGCACTAAATATAGATATGAACAGTTGTGCTTTTATGATATTTTGACAGTATCAAAGTGGAAAACTTCAGTGACTCTAAATGTTGGGGGACACTCCCACAGAAAAATGTAAACACAACTTTTTGCTTGGGTTTGGAATGAAGAATACTTTCTAAATGATAGCATGTCCTATCAACTAGGAAGCTGTTTTCTAATTATCTCTGTAATGTCCTTGTAGAACTATGTTATACATTAATACAAGTGAGTATACAAACTCGCACACTTTAAATTACAGGGTTTCTCTCAGTGAGCCTGGATGCTCTGTAATTTGATCGCACCATCCGAAGACCTTGCAGTCAGATGAATGAAAAAGATGGCCTTCAGCCACTAGATTAGTCTCAGAAACATGATACATGGCTGGGAAAGAAACCCATTGTGTTGAGCCCTTGCTTCCCTTCAGCCACCAGCAGAATTCCCGTTGCCTTCAGGGCCGGTTCATCTGTTGCAGCAAATAGTTATGTGCGGCTGAGTGCAGTGGTGGAATGCTGAAGGGAATTAAATAAATGAAAGCAACTGAATGCAAGTTATCAGTTACCAAGTAATCAGAAAATTAAGTGGCCCCGACAGTTTGGCCCGGTGTCAACAGGATGTGCACAGAGGGCGAAATCCTGACCCCTTTGACGAAAGCAGGAGTTTGCCATCGGCTATGGCGGAGCCAGGATATCGCCCAAGCCTCCCTCTGCCTGACAGGCGTCATTTTTGGAAGGAGATCCCCCTTCCTACAGCGCCTAGCATCAGGTTTGCCTTCAGGAACACCTTGCGAGCGCAAAGAGCCCTGCCTCGGTGACGCATGTGTTTTGAATTGGGTCGCAACAGCTGGGCTGCGGTTGATGCTGATGAGTTTTGAGAGTCAGAATGCCTTTGTGTTTTCACTTCCAACTAGCCGGGGCAAGCAGCTGACTCCGAGGCACATTTTCAGTCAAAACTTACTGCCAGTGTGCACCACAGCTACTCTCTGACAGGCGCTTTGTAACCCTCCTTGACAGAAATCAAAAGGTCTGTTGTGTGTTAGCACCAAGCTTTTTCAAAGGAGATATTTTGAGGATCGAGGCACATGCTCATAATAAATACTCGCACACCCACACCCAGTCCGAAAGGGTTTGGAAACGATTTGCATGATTAAATAGAGCAGCCTTCCTGGTTTCCTGCTCAGATGATATCAACCTACTGCTTAGCGCGCCCGTGTCAGCTTTTCCATTCCCAGCACTGGGCGTGTCTCTTGAATCGGGGCAC
Source organism: Cygnus olor (assembly GCF_009769625.2). NCBI lineage: Eukaryota > Metazoa > Chordata > Aves > Anseriformes > Anatidae > Cygnus > Cygnus olor. The sequence goes on along the minus strand of NC_049169.1, from coordinate 38,704,984 downwards.
CTGTGGTGACAAGTGACGTTGAGATTGATGGATTATCTCTAAAAATGCCCCCATCTACCCACTCCACCCTCTACGCTGGGGAGGATGTTCTCTTTTTCTAAAAGATAACTCGAACACAGATAATTCTGTCACAGGGTGCATGGGGGCAGGTTAATGTTAGTAGATCCTACCCAGACAGACCCAGGCTGGTGGAGTAAAATGAATGCCTAGTGAAAATCAGTTCTATATGGAAAATTGTGATGTTCAGGAAATGTTACATTTATATGGAAGATGTTTCGGTTGCAGTATAGTATAGCCAATGCTCAAATACAAATGCTGGGGTGCGTCTGTAAGTTTTTAAGTGTTTTTTGTTTCATAGTAATATGCTAATACTCCTAGTGAAGGGACAAGGCAAGTGGTTAGGCTGCTCCTTGAGATCGTTGTTTCTCCATCCCTCCTCCTGACCAAGATGCCACCTACCGGTCCTGTTAAACCCCTCTCCATATCTTCATTCAGCTGCATTCCCCCACCATCTGCTTACAGCATTTCTGGCTCCCTCTGAACGTGTTCCCAGTACTGCAGACAGACTTCAACAGTCTCACCATGGTTACATCCCTGGGGCAGAACACCAGCCAGCCCTGGTGCCCCCTCTTCATCCTCTTATTTCACACCTTCACCTGCTGCTTCCTGCAGCCCGTACCACAGCAGGACCTCAGCTTCAAAGACCTGTATCTTTCCCCCTTCCTATTTCACTTCTCTACCTCAAACCAGGTAAAATTGCTGTGGTGCTTCAGAGCGTGCGTGGGCTCTTGCTCACAAAGGAGCCATTGGCTTAACACTATTCGGTGGGTATGTGTGTGTGTGCAACACATCCAAGGTACCTGGACATCATTCCTTATTTCTTTCTAAGAAGTACCCTCAGGGCAAAAGCCTGCATGAAAACAGTCACTGCAGAACAGCAGATTCACAGTGACAGGAAGGTGCAAAGCACTTGGTGGGTCAGACCCACAAATCTACAAGCTGTTGTTTGTTCTAAAACTGGCTCTGGCACTCTGTTTAAAGACAAGGTGAAACTTAAATCTAAATTGTATGAACAAAGCACTTTCTTACACGAGCTTATAGACAGATACTGGGAAACCATTCTCTTGTGAGGATTTTTGAGCTCCTTTGTATTATAGTCCTGACTATGAACTCTATAATGTTTGCTCCAGTCCTGCTCCCTAATGAAGGCAAAGGATCAACTGCAGGTTTTTGGAGACAAAAAAAAAAAAAAAAATTTGCACAGCAGAATTCAAAAAAAATGTTTGATCTTAGGGGAATTCAGCATGGATTCATCAAAGAATTTTTGTATTTCCATGTGATTTGACAAAATGTGTCCTAGTTGTACTCACCAGTATCATAACTATTATCATATACTAATTATAATAGCCAGTATTATAATTGATTATTTAATTAATGTTAGGCTGCATAGTTAAAAATACAAATGGATGTTAGGCAAACCTTATTTCTAGAAGATAAGAGAGATTCCCTTTGCATCAATGAAACTTTATTTTCTAGTGCTGAAGTATGTTTTAAAGTGTAGTTAACACTCACCATCATAAATCTGTTAGGTTTTCCATTGGGAAATCCTGGTGTATAATGAAAGTGCTGGGAAGTGACTCAGATGAGATTTAAAAATGGCATGGTATTACAGGTATTTTGTACATGAGGCATTTTGAGGCTGTTGTATTATTTGCACGTCTAATAGCCCATTCCCTGCCCTACAGTGCTATTCTGTAGCTGGCATAGATTAAGCATACAGTCTGGTACGATTCTTCCATGTTCTGTGTTACGGTGTTTGTCAAAGAATATGAGTACCCATACTTGATTTATAGACTGCAAGCAAAAACAGGCAAAATAGGAGTGGGTGAATTTCAAAATGTTTCAATATCCGAAAGCTGTATGACTCATTGGCTGCAAGTGTGGCAGCAGTCTGCCTCACAAAATGTTCGTTTTCCTTTCCTGGCCAAGAAAGAGAAATACTGTAAGGATAGCCCTTCTTACACCGTTTGAGTCCTACTGTCAGTAAGGTAACTGGGACTAGACTAAGAGTAACAAGTGACTTACCTTGGAAATACTACAAGAACAGACAAACTCATGCCCTAAAGAATTTAGTACATAGTAGCAGTCTAAATGGAAGAAGAAAAAAACTAACAACCCACAGTAGAACAGCTTGTGAAATGGGACGAAGCTCTGAGTCTTCATGACAGAGTGGTGTCTGTACAGTGGATGAAACTCCAGTATCAATGGCACTGGGAAGGCTGTCTGGCAATGCCATCCTAGCTATGGCATGCGTTCCTTACACTGGCTACTGTTGTGGCTCCTCTCAGGCTACAGACACCTTAACTCCCTCTTATTCCTCCAGCCTGGTAAATTCATACCAGTATTAATTTGTTAAAGATGGAGCTAGGGGAAGCCTCTTCCACTTTAATGGGCGAGCTATTCCAGACTTCCTAGATACATGGAAAAAACAGCAGTAATTTTGCCTCAGTCAAAATTGTAGGAGGCATTTTTTATTAGCAATTACAAGTGCTTAACAGCTCTGCTGCATTTCAAGATGTTTTACAAACATTGATGAATTCAGCCTTGCAGCCACCATCTGTGTCTTTCCACTGTAGCTTCAGACTCTCAGACTTCACCATCCTTGAGGAGAAGATGATTACCTCCGAGGTATTTATCATTCAGAACTCAGCTAATTACTTCCATTTGTGTGCAATGACTGCTTAGTGGCTCTAGATCTTGAGCAGTGCTCAGGTGTTCCTCATTTCTGAGCTACGTGTACAGCAATTATCTATTTCAGAAGTGATTAGGACTGTTAATTTATAAAAGATCTCTATTCCAAAGCAGTGATTGTTTAGTTGATTGGAATTGGAAGAAAGTCTCATGAATTCTGAAACTGATTTAGCTGCTCCTTAGTAACAGAGGAATTTATCCCAAGGTATGGTAAATAAGCTGGATGTTGAGTCTGCTTGGAAGAGGTTTTTTAAGGTAGGGGTCAAGCTACATCAGAATTGGAGGCATTGTGTGAGCTAGAGGAAGCGAGTGTTTTTTCAAGGCCACGTAGCCTGAGGCATTTGTGGAAATGGCTAATAATCACTCTGTGCTGAAAAGGAATGAGAGGTTTCCTGTCCTCATATTGTTAAGGGGGAGAAAAAATGCTCTAAGTGAAAAAGTTGGGAAAGCTAGTACAAAGAGACTTGTAACACAAGCTAAGCAGGCTTCGTGTTGTGCTATTAACACAGAGGACAAGACTTCCATGGACAGACTTTGAATTAAAAGACATTAATTCATTTGTCCATTTTAAGAAACGTACTTCATAACACGGGTACGTAGTCCTGTAATGGCTCCACTCCCTTCCCATGAAGCTCCTGTCACCTCTAGGGGGAAAAGGACATAAAGTATGTGTGGGATCGCCCATCTCTTCCTTTGATTTGCAAAGGTTTTATCTTTTCATAGGAACAGGATGAAAAGTCACAGAAGAAATTCAAAAGCAACTCTGAAAGTAACAGGTTTTGCTACAGCATACGTACATCGATAATATCTTTTGGTGTAAACTACAGGGCCACCTAATAAATAGTGTTTTCTTACTACTCTCCAGTTCAGCGTCCACGTAAGAATCTTTGAACACTTTGCCTTGCTTGCACTCACAAAGCAGCTATCCAGAGACTATTTCCAAACCAATAGGGGTCTGGACGCTGTCAAAAAGCTGATGATTCTACTTAATTATTTAAGCAAACTGATAGTTTTTTTTTTTTCCAGTACAGAAATGTTGCCATATCATTTTATTAGAAGTAGAATATTATTTCAGAAAAGGTGCAAAGAAAGCCAAAGTGTGCCCCTACACAGCCACAACATAGGCATCTCATTTCCCTCCTCATTTTCTCTTTCCATTACAATATGTAGTTGAGAATTTACTGGCTTTAATTCCAAAAGGCTAGTACATGGGCAATCACATCATCACAAACGAACAAACAAACAAAAACATCATTTGCAGGGGGAATTTTTTAACCCCCAGTTCTACAGTCAGCAGAACTGTGCCCCATTCCATTCTAGGTCATCCAAGACAGTGAAGGGAAGAAGAGCATGAAGGAAAATGTTCCCATATTTTGGCATTTTTTCTCCAGTCTGTTACACAGCAATGTTCACAAATTGTGTCAGATGAGAACAGGGGACTGAAGGGAAAGATATGGATCACTTAGTCCAGACTCGTACAGTGAACATTACATTGATATAGAAACACATAGCTGATTTCACCCCGGGCAGAGGACTTTTCTTAAATTAAATCCAACTGTAGTCATTGAAACAGCCCAGCTTCATGCGGAGGTATCTAGGCTGAATCCAAAGGACTTGGTGTATTTATCTAACATCCTGCAAAGATATGACAAGCTTCAGAGACAGTCTAGACAGGTCAGCTGGATATTCAACACAGGCAGATTAGACCTTACCTGAACATTGCCTGGACCTGATAGTATTGCTTTGATGTCCGCAGCTTACTGAGATACTTCTACACAGCCCAGAACTGTGCAGTGTAGGTATTCCTTAATTTCACGTGATGAGTCTTTGCAGCAAAAAAAAAAATCATGCATAATGCTTTAGTGCTTGACTACCCCAAATAACCATAGATTATTTTCTTCAACAAGTCTTTGATTCTCTATAGAAATCTTCTAATTATGGGTTTTCTTTTCAATTTCCGTCTTCCTTGTGCTCTTAGATCCTCTAAGCAGAGTGTATTTGAAACCAAAAAATCCATCTGACTCCTTGAGTACCTACATAAATGCTAACTACATTAGGGTAAGTAAATGTACACTCTTCCTGTGCTTTTGAGAATATTTGATTTTCCACCTGAATAGCTGTTTTTGCCAAGGTACCACTCATTTTATCCCTACCCATCTTCATTGATAAATCCTATAATCTTTTTGTCTACATTGCTGTGATAGAAGTAGCTTCATGATCTGTTTGTGCCAAAGACCACATAGCCATCGATGTGCTAAAGTGGCTGCAGTAAGAAAAAGGTTATCAGATACATTTAAAACATTAAGAAACACGTTCATCACTGTTTCTGTTTAATTCAGTGTTTACTGGTTTATATTGTCTTGCTGCCTTTTAGGAAGGAAAAAAGGGCTACCTTTTAACAGAGACAAATACTAGTATTTTGGTAAAGAAAGATCAGAGTCAATAGCAATATAAGCTCTATGGTTGCTCATGGCAGTCATGTTATGTACCAACATCTTCAGTACTGATTTTTTTTTTCATACATAAATATGTCAGTTGATAGTCGTGAAATCACCAGTTAAGTAATTAAATAGATATTGTAACAGCTTTTGAAAAGGAGCATAAACAGATGTATTAAATATACACATATGCACCAGCATGCACATTTATTCACCTGTTTACTCCCTATATTTCATGGTTACATGGTGCAAGTACTTTACCAGTATGAACCCTGTTGGATATTATTATTTCTAAGTGTCAGCTATGTAATAATCCTCAATGACACACACACAGCCTTCTTAAACTCCTGGCACGATGTATGCTGCATAGAATACTAAGAGACTACTTCAGTAATGTTTTAGGAGTATAGTCTTTTACCTGCAAAATTAAATGTTTTGATTAGCTATGTGCCGGATCCTCAGCTGGAATAAATGTATTACTGCAACTGAAATTATGGCCCCTGAGCTCAACGAAGATATTGCTTATTTAAGTAACAGTACATGAATATATACGGACACGTCCCCCACACCTCTTAAGCCACCTCATGTTACATTCTGTGCTTTCAGTGTTTTGAATGAAAGACATCATCTTGTCACTGAGCAGAGCAGTTCTCTTTGGAGAGCAACAGCACGACTCTTCCATCAGCCAGGCCACGCTTTGAGTTCTCTGGAGTCTCCCTGTCCTCTGTGCCACTACCCCACATGCCAAAATACTGTGATTTCTCCTGCTGCTGCCACTGGTAGAGGTGTCAGTGATGAAATGAAATCATTAGGCTCACTGGGGTCCTGACACACTGGTCTCTGACAGAGTACATTCAGGCAAATTGGTCAGCAGAGGGGGAACTGTTTGTACCAGCTGAGGATCTATCCTGTTGGTCCATACAATGGATAACAGTGCAGAAGAGCACGGCCAGGGAGAAAGGCACCCAAAATAAACTGCTGTGGTTAGGGGCCCCCACACCACCTCCAACTGCTCTGCAGTCATTCCCTTCCCACATTGCTAGGGGAAATTGCTAGATCTCCTGATCTGCATTGCTGTCAGGCTCCCTGTCACTGCACAAACTCCCAAGATCTCTTCACCTGAAAAATAAGAAGGCAGTCTCATGTTTTTCCCATTTCTTCCTGCCTTTCCCTCCCTTCTGATTCTTCACTGTTTACCCAACCTTTCTTTGCTTTGTGTGTCTCAGGACTCCCTGTACTGATGCTGTCCCTCATATAAGGTCTCTTAACGTTGCTTCTCCGTTAGCAAAGATTCAGAGTCCTTGCTTTCACGAGCATTCATGTATTTTAAATCTTTTTTTCCTGTCATGAATCTTCATAGAAACCAGTTTTATTGTTCTTGTTTTTTTTTTATCTGGCTTCTTGACCGTAAACTATATTGTAAACAGGGTAAGCTAGAAGAAGCCAAGTAAGCAGGGAAATTTGAGAGGGATTGATGTATGCCCAGGATCATTTCAGCTCATTGAATCAGTAATTCTCAGAGGAAAAACTGTTCTACTGAAAAATTTCTGATCTGCTCTACTGTTACTCATAATTGCTTTCAGTTCAAATAAATTTTTCTTCTTTTTTTTTTTTTTTTTCAGTTCCTGATTCCTCTTTCTGCTCTTTTAGAACATTCACCTGCAGTTTTGGTCAACCACGTGAATTTAAAGTAAATGCTTTTGTGTCTGTTTCTAAACCAGGGATACGGAGGTAAAGAGAAGGCTTTCATCGCAACGCAGGGACCCATGATTAATACTGTGAATGATTTCTGGCAGATGGTTTGGCAAGAAGACAGCCCTGTCATTGTTATGATCACAAAGCTGAAAGAAAAAAATGAGGTATGACAACTAGCCAGACCAAGAAATTATTGCAATGGCTACATTCTGTAGAAAGAAACTTAGCAGATATGGAAGAAAAACAGCAAATAACCAGCTCTTAAATACTCTGGTAATGTGAAAAGTAATGTTAGGGTACCCAAACACACCAGTTGCAGTTGTGTAGCCATCAAAAGAGACGTTAAAAAAAAAAGACAAAAAGAAATTTATTTTTCTAGATCTGTGCTGTTGGTTTTGTTACTTATTAAGAAACACCTCATTTGCCTGGTGGTCACCTCTGTACTTCTTGCTTGTTACTTTCTGTTATGTAAAGAATAGATGTGCAAATGGGTAGTGTTATGATTAGAGGTTTCCTGACATGGTTAAAGTTTGTACTTTGCTGTAATAGCAGTTTTTGAATCCGTTCCAGGTACAACAGATCATCTAGATCATCCCAGAGATATAGTTGGGGCTCCCAAATGCCATTACTATGGAGAGACTTAGCCAGGATGGAAATACATAGCTCTTTACCTTAGTACCAAGTTCAGGTGACAATAGCACTTTAATTGCTAATGGCCATCTAGCTCCTGTTATGTATTCTGTGTAGTTGGATTGATTCCCAACTACATCTTTAATAGCTTTATCTAGTATTTATATAAATTTTTGCCATGCTTTCCTTGATAGTGCCAGAGTCCATACTTCACTGTCAGACAATAAGAACAAAAAACACTCTCCTGTGCAGCAGGCCAATAGAAAGCTCTATTTTGGAAGTTTGAATGTTACAGAGGTGGTTTAAAGGGTTTTTGGACAAAAGAGAGACAGACTTAAAGGAGTTTGACTTCTTTCTTGTGTCCAAACTGATAGATGAGGGAGCTCTTCCCAACTCCAGGTAGGTGCCTCAACCACGTCTCAGCACCTTGTCAGGTAAGCACCAGGGCCATGTTGCTCCTGCTCCACTCACCTCCCTGCACTTCAGACTCAGTTGAATGTGGTAACAGAGAAACGGAGTTTATTCAGGTAAATTTCCCAGTCTCAGTGGTCAGGGGACCAAGATCCTGGGTGCATTTCCATGGTGCAAACTCATTGCCTCATTTAAAGGTGGACTCGGTCAACATACTCTTCCTTCCTGCTGCACTTGACCAATGCTTAGCTCTTTGTCACCATGACTTTGGCCTTCTAGCATGAAGTGGCTTTAAAATCCAGTGGATTTTAAGAAAAGTGTATGCAAAATACAGGTCAGTGCTGGAAAATATCCCAAGACATATTTCCAAACCAGGTGCCATTTTGAACTAGACAATTCAATCCAGTGTCCAGAAGCCTATGTTAAAAGGATTAATCCTGAAAATGTAGGAAAGCTACCGCAACCTAATTGTCCAAAAGAATAAATATTTCACTGAGGAAATACTGCCTGTTTAAACACTCACATCTGACACTGTGTAAGAAGAATGACTTGAAAGAAGTGCCCAGTGGTTTCCAACGTGTCAGGAAGCCCTGTGTTTACCTGAGTTACGCAGTCCCTCAGCTCTGCTGTTTATCCGCATTGTTGTGGCCTGGCAGTGGTAATTTCCTCCTAATAGAAAGGGTGGAGAATCTCAAGTAGTTCCCAGGCTATATAGAGAGGCTGTGTCTGCACAAGCTGTCCTGCCCTGTCTAGAAACCTTAGGAACTCTCCCACTGTTAGCACATTTGTCCTGGAGCCTTGCTTGCTATTGAAAAGAAAACCGCTTGGCTAACGGCTATGCTCAAGAATATTAATTTAACTTTAAAGTATTTGCGGTCTATGAAGAAGGCAATACTAGAAGTTAATTAGCATAACAGTGCTTGATATTTTTTCTTCTCAGTGGTCTGCTATATTTCTGTCATTTTCTGGGAGGAGCATTGGTAATATTCACACATACAAATGCCTTCATATTTGAAAGCATGCTCATGTACTTATCCACATATACCTCTGCACAAACAAATTCCCATACCTGATTCACAGGTATAGGTCCCTTTCCGCAGTTGGTGCAACATCACTCAACCTCCTTTTCACCTGCATTGTACTAGAATGTATGAAGTACTGTATGAGTAGGGAGCTCTCAAATGAGAGAGACATGAAAAACAATAAGCTCAACAATAAATTAATTTAGCAAAAGTAAAGTTATCTGGGACATCAGTTCCCTGGTTGAATATACAGATGTCATGAATTTGCAAAAGGAAAGGAAATTGTGTGAAATGATTATACACACAGGTTTCTATGGACTTAGTTCCTTTCATGAGATGAAAAACAGTTAAGACTCAATGTAGCAAGAATTTTTGTAAGATGGATGAAAATATAATGTGAAAGTAGAATGCTGAGTAAAATATTCATTTCAGCAATGTGAGAAAACATGGAGCATGAACTTGTTTAGATTCTTCTTCGTTTTGATGTCTGATGAAAAAATGGAGATTGATTAGTAAGCAAGAATAATGCTAAAGAAATTATATCTGCAGTGAGTATTTTAAACAGAACCTGTAAAACTTTTACTAAAAACTGTACAGTGTCTGAACAGATTGGAAATCTACCTGTCCAAGGAGAGTGCACGGCAATGGAACTTCTACCTGTTAATCAAGAAACATATCTTGGGAAGCATAAATAAAAAGTACTATGCGCCATTCTGCAAGAAGAAAAGGCTAGCACTAAGAGATGCATGAAACAACGCATGTTTATTCTACTCAGATAATGGAAATCTTGTTATCAGTAATTATCTAGGACAATCTTGTTAACTCACAATTAAAAGCTCATATCACTTTTTATGCAACATTTTTTCCCTCAGTCTATAGGCACTCTTATCTAACCATAGCAAAGTAGATTTTGGAAATCAGAAATACTACCTTCTGCAGAATTCACATAAGGCTCTTTGAAGATGACTCATTATTGCCACCATAGATATGTCTCAGGGTTATAAAACTTGAGAAGATTTGGTAGTAACTTTGAGGATTTTTGTATATAAATGCAAATCCTGCAAGCCCTCCTAAAATATAAATCTCATGCTTGAGTTAGAAGTGGCAGTCAATAGAGGGCAGGAGTAAAAAGGGATTCTGGAGCTGAAGCTTTGCTATAATTATTCATTAAAGTTTTGTGTTTGGGTGGTTATTGGGTCAGTTAATGTGTAAAGTTATTGGCATAGCTATAAGAAAAAAATAAGCAGGAAAAGAACTGAAGCTGGACGCAAGCACCTTCACAAATATTTGGGAATTGTTAAACCAACTTTGTTCAGAGGGTTCAAATCTGGAGAAAGTAAAGCAAGTAAATAACCAGTCAGCTGAGAAATCCTTTCTCCATTCAGCAGAATTATCTGGGGAAACTAGACTGCAACAGAAGCACTTTCTGGCAAGTCACAAAACCCATGCTCCTCTCACGGATGGTGGCAAATAGCAGATGCCAGACCTGGTCTGAGGCATGGCCAGATCCCATCCAGTTACGGAGATCCACCTCTGGAGCTACCACGTGAAGCCCAGCACCCAACAGGGGTGGGATGCAAGGAGATAGGACAGGGGACAGAGGGAACCTAAGCCTACGACCTTGTCACAGAGGGAAGGAAAAAGGACGAAATAAATTAAAGGTCATGTGAGATGCTGTTTGTTGTATGAACTTCCTGTTCTGGCCAGGGAATAATGTTTTTGTTTTTTGAAAAAAAAAAAAAGGTCAGGCACCAGATCAGAAATACAAAATCATTAGTTGAGGGCACCATCAGGGAGCTACCCTGTGCGAATGCATCCTGAGGAGGAATTTGAAAGATGGTTGGAAGATGAGATTTTCTACAAGAAGTAAGAAGACTCCCAGGCTTTCAGCTGGCATGCAATTTGGCTGGGATTTTTTTTTTTTTTCTAGCTTAAGCATCTTTTAAAATATCCTGCTCATAGCTGTTACATGTTTGCTGACTACATAGAGGATTCAACCCCAAGTTCGCAAAATCTGTGACCTATTTAGAAAGTGCTGTGGTAGATGAACGTACCCAAAGGGAAACAAAGAGGCCTGAAAAAAACAGCAAGGAACAGGACGAGCATGAAAAGTGGGGACTATATGATAACAAGAACAAGTGAATTCTTCCTTTTCTGTAGTATATACAGTCACCTGATAAGCTTTTACTAATTACAGATGTGAGACTAGAGAGCAACCTTCTTAACCACTGTGTTTGGCTTTTGAGCAGGTCTAAAATATACTGACCTGAGACTGGTGTAATTTCCTTTTAGGTTCAAGTAATAGCTTGAGCCCATTTAATCTTTTTGTTGTTGTTGATACTCCTGGGATTTCTATATTATTTTCTGTACATCTGATATCTTTATGCCTCCCACCTTCACCTTTATCCCTTTATTACAATAAACTTTCAGAAATATGTTAATTTCCCCAAATATCTGTCTTCTTAGAAGTGCCTGAAAACAGCTGATCCCAGCTCTATTTTCAAGGCTATTAAAGCAGTAACAAATAGAACTTTAAAAGACTCATGGAGACTGGGTTAAAAATAATCCATTGTATCTTACTAAATGTAGATGGGCTGTTAAATGAAAGTTATTTTAATGGACAGCCCCGTTTCATTGTCCACCCAGCACAAGCTGCCAATTACAGTTCTGGGAAAGAGTCAAGAAAAACACTTGTATGGACTGCCTGAAGGTTTTGTAGTATGCACAGCATATTTTCATTTATCAAGAAGTCTCAGGGGTTGACTGCACTATTGTTGATTGTCAGGGTACAATTGTGTATTTAGATTTTTCCCATATTAGCACTGAAAACTACACTCCCAGGGAGGGGCATGAATTGCAGATCTTGCAGATGATAATAGCTGTATGTGTCACATGGGTTGACTGTGGAACTGGCGAACACTTTTTTTCATACAAATTTCTGAGTATTTTATTGCCATTCTTGGTGTCTTCGGGGAGACAGCGAATTTAAGGTGCTCGAGTAACTCTCCAAAAGACAGGATTTGAACGAAACCAGTCAGATTGGCCAGCATTATTTCAGAAAATGTGGCTTTCATACACCTTTCACTCTGAAGGTAATGAGCATCTATTTTTAGAAAAGTATTTATAGAGCAGGGATGTTTGCATTCAGTTCAATCAGCTAGTGGGTTGAGTAGCAGCTTAAAGATCACACCTGGAGGTAAAGCCTTGCATTTCACTGTGGCATTTAATTTGAGCACTACTGATGGTTTTTCTGCCTCATTTTTAGCAGGATTTTCTGGAAGCTATGTTTTACAGCAATTAATTATATTAAAGTGATTGTTTCGTTTTACTGTGTAATGTAGGCTAAATATATACCAGTTTCTTCAGCAAGTGTGTTTGAGGAAATGCAAACAAGTCATTTTGTGGTTTCCTATTGTGGGACTGTCTGTTCTCTCAGTGCATTTTTTTACCTTTGTGCTGCTTTCTTTAGATATTTTTTTTAAGTCAATGAATGATTCAGATTGGCTAGCATTATTTCAGAAAATGTGGCTCACACACCTTATACTTTTGAGGTAATGAGCATCTATTTTAGAGAAGTATTTTTATAACAGGGATGTTTGCTTTCAGGTATAGAGAGACTTTAATGGAAATGAACATGAAATTGCAGTTGATCTGAAAGTAAACAAACTTGCAGGGGAAAAAAAAACAGTTAATTCTATAAATACTGTTTCTTCATCTCCTTTTCAGTAGACTCTTGTCAGATATGTCACCGAAATAGTGTAACACTACTGAGTCATTAAGAATTCTGGATATAATTGTGTGTAACTGTAGCAAGATGGTTCATTGTATAATATTAATATCATAGACAATTTAGGCCACGATTCTGCAAAACACTTTAACATGCACATTAAGTCCCATTGAATTCAGTAAGATCTAAGGGCACATTTGCATGGTTTGTTTTATTGTGGTTCAGGAGAGTAAACAAGACAAAAAGCCTTGTGAGGACAGGACAAATTCTAAACCTCTTGCTTAGAAGGAAGTCACATTTAGAAAGAGTACACCTTATAAGTCTTCAGGATTTAACTCTGTGAAATAAGGAATGTTCTAGAAAAAAAAATCATCTGGAAGTTTTGAATCTGTAAAATAGTTCCTTTAATTTAACTTCACTGAGCCATTAAAAATAAAAACAGCTGTTTAAAGATTTCAGTGGTAGAGATTCATATTTGGAAATTCAGATCCTGAAAATCAGGCCCAAGTCATTCAATAAGAAGCCTACAATATTTTATTAGGAATGCTTCTATCATCAATAACACCTTGGTTGAATTCATCTGTACTTACGAGACAAAAAAAAACTGTTAAAAATTAGATCTTAATGTGGCTTCAGAATCCAGTTTCCTCATGAGACTAATGTTTGCTTTCTAGAAATGTGTGCTCTATTGGCCAGAAAAAAGAGGAATCTATGGGAAGGTTGAAGTCCTTGTTAACAGTGTGCAAGAATGTGAGAACTATACTGTCCGTCAACTTACAATAAAGGTAACAGTCTGCATCTGAGAAGCATTGTTCCTAATGTTTTATGTTTTCAATGTTAAATGAAGTTAAAATGTTTTTTAAAGGGCATAAATTTTTACAAGAGGAGTAAGTGAGCTGTGAAGCTCACAGCTGCAAGGTATAATTGAGACCAAAGCTGTGGAACACATCATATTGCTGCTTTGTATCATTCTGGCAATAAAAAAAAAAAAAAGCTTCAAAAAGAATGCAAATTTCACTCATTTGAATTATGTTTGCTTTGAGGCCCTTTTAGCATTGCCAAGATGATGTAAAGGGATTTTATTTAATGAAAGAACTAGCACAGCGTGATTCAGAAAAAGATAAGCTGTCCATGTGATGCAATGAGTGCATTTATAGCCTATTTGAGAATGTAGAAATATAAGGAGTGCATAAGGAAAACTTCATGCTTTCAAGGTTCTTGACTAAGCATTAACTGTCCGAAATAAGGCAGATGCTCCTCTTGTAAGCTACTCCCCACATTGGGCTTATATGCAATGGGACTGCAACATCTCCTCTTCCTGACAGAGCTTTACAATAAATAATGAACTGGGAAGCTTTGGTTCATTTGGGAGATTGGGGGAGATTTGGTTTGGAAGAGGCAGTGAGAAGTGGGTAGAAGCCATATTGTCCAGGTTAGAAGTGGTCAAATGACCATAGCCTATATTTACCCTCTTTGCTTGCTGAAATAAGTGGTAGCAGCTTCTGTTGGAGAGAACAGCTGCACAAACTGGGATATTTCATTAATATAGAAGTGCAGTTCTTCGGCACCTTTAACTTAAATACTCTTTTAATTTTAGTGTCTGACCCTTGTGATAATGTCCTTGAAAGGTAGCAGAAATATTTAATAATTTAGAGAGAATCAGGAGCCCAAATCCAGGTGGTCTCTTTTAACCCTACTGCTGACCTAACACAGGCCTCTGACAATTACCTCCTGACAATACGGACAGCAAGTCCATAGTTAGATGGACAGAGCAGGGCTTACATGGCTGGAAAAACAGGCAAGTTTTCAGGTGCACAAACCCTTATTTAAAAGGTGTCCCTGGAAGCATGTCTGTTCCCCTCAAACGTATCCCCTCAGTCCAATAAAACCAAATTGTTAAATCTCTCTTAATACTCTTAAATACTCTTAATACTCTTAAAATGTTTACTGCCTTTTTACCATAACACTGAGAAAAATAAAAAGAATTGTTCACCACAAGTGTGCATATAAAACCTTGATGTTATGTCCAGCAAGGAAGTCAATCCCAGAGTGTGAAGCACTACTGGTACACATCCTGGCCAGACCACAAAACCCCTGACAGTGCCCAGCCACTGCTGCAGCTGATGCTGGACGTAGAAGAGGACAGGCTGGAATCACCCAGCCGAGGGCCCGTCATCGTGCACTGCAGGTAATTTGCAACCCTTTTCTTAAACAACTGCCACAGAAAATCACATCAAACAGTCCTCCTAAACAAAGAGCATATTGGGGGAAGAGAAAAAATCCCTAGGACTTCTTCATGCTAATTGCCTTTTTCAGCTCCTATCTGAGGATTTGAGTTTTGCAGAGAATTTCCTTGTTTCTAGCAATCTTCTCTGAGACATTCTCCATTTCTGCTAATGAGCTCTGTGTTTGAAAGACCAGCTGGAAAGATGTTTTTGCTTCTGTTTCTTGTTCATGATTTGCTTTCTTTTTTATCTTGTTGCATTATTACATACCTAAGTCAGATGCAATGCCCCGTGACTTGTAGACTAAAATGTTGTAAGCAGCAGACATCGGGTACAAATTTGCAGACCAGAACACATCAGTACTAAAATTTGTGAACATTTTCACAAAGGCAGTTGGTTTGATACTCAAGAGCAGAGTGTTATTAACACAAATTATAATGAACACAATTTGCAATGAATGTCCTTGTAATCACTCTAAGTACATCATACCCTTTTATTGTTTGATGTTGATTCATTGCCCCCTGTTGCAATTTAAGTTATAGGAAGTTGGACTGAATTTATGTATTGGTGAAAAAAAGTAGGTGAAGCAAAACAGAAAAAAAAAATGAAATTAGTGTTTCTTTACTTGCTTTGTCTCATAACTGTGATACATCTCTTACAATTGGTATAGTACTATTTTTATTTTTTTCTTCAAGTACATCAAAACCAGAGCTTTTCATCTTGAGCCACTTCTTTTTTAACTCCATATTTTGGAGTTAGAGAAATGGAAGCCAGATTTGAATCACACATCATTTTGCAAAACTAGAATGTGATGAATAGGAATTTTCTAAATTTTATCCAGCTGTTTTTGTCAGGAATTGTAGTTATCCTAAACAATCCACAGATCTGTGGATGGCCATTGAGGTTCCCATTTTTCTAGTAAGGATCTTCACTAATGAAGGTCTTCAGAGGAATAAGGTATGTTTCTGATGTGAGCAATATGACAACAAGGTTTATAATTATTCATGATTGAAGGCCTAGACCCAGGATTAAAATTAATAGTTCTTCAGTGACAACTCACCTATCTATACACTACTACACAATGGTCTACAGAGTGGATAAACTCACTCATAATGCATTTTCTCATCACATAGTTTCTTCCCTTTTAATGAGTTGCCAGTGAGGTCATCCAGGTCTTACAGAGCATGTACACACTTTTAAAATCAGACCTGAGATACAAATGCACAATTCTCAGTTATTTCCAGAGAAGCATTACAGGGCACACTCAGGCATGATCCTTAATCTGAAATAGAAGGGCTTTAATAATCTCTTAAGATTTGGAATTATAACAAGTAAAAATATATATATATATCATTTTTTTTATGTGTGTCTTCTTGTTGTCTGTCAGCATAGGCTGCTGTCTTACACACTTCAGTGAGGAGTCCATTCAGGATTTAGGATATAAGGAGGACTTTACTCATTTCAGCAAAGCAGTTCCCGTACTGCAAACACATGGAAAATTAATAAGCATTTGTTTTGGTCCTTGAAATCAGCAGATCTGATTCTCCACATACCAAGGAAGTAGACTTCCAAAGGAAGAAAGTTTTAAGTCCTTAAGAGTCTTTATAGTGATATTCACTGGAAAGGTATATAAGCTTCCTCTCTCGCATTGCTCATTTAAAGCATGTGGCAAAGATGGAAAATATCTCCTTAATTTGTCCTTTACATGTGCATTAAATACCTCAGAATAAGTTTGGGTTTTATGGCAACTAGGTACTTTGGGACCAAATATGTTTTAATTGATAGATTTCAGACATAGAAGGATTTTTTTCTTTAAATTGATTGAATAAAGGAGAATTAGACACACAGAATTATATTCCGCAAATGTAAAACTAATTTAGCCCCACTTAGTGAAACAAAGCTGACCAAGAATCTGGCCCACAATGCAATATTCTACTTCCCAGAAGACACAGTAATTTTGGAGGACTGATATGAGTTTCTTAAAGGAGAATAAGTGAAAAAAAAAGTCATGCTCAGAAATTTGACACTATTATTGCTGGAAAATTTTACTTTTCCTTCCTCACTAGCATAAACATGTTCTATAAAAAGGATACTGCCTACATCTCTTAATCCCAGAAACTCAGCAGTCTACACTCCCAATTAGCTGACCATTATGAATGAGCTACTACACCTTAAATCCTGAAGAAGAAGGGAAAAATAGAAATATATATTATAGCGTTATATGTTTGGGTGCCAGAAAACACTTCAAAGTAAGTAGATCTCCAGATTTCTGGATATACCAGAAAAGAAATGTAAGGCAAGTGAAGAACTGTGTTGTTTTTATCTTGCACTGTCTGAAATAACGCTGTGTAATAAGATAGGACCTGCATGCTTGAGCTGAGGAAGAAAATACATTAGAAAACCCTAGCTTTTGTCTAATACATATTAAGGACTTGTCCAAGAACACTTAATCCACACACACACAAAAAAAAAAAAATGCGGGGAAAAAACAACCCTTCATTATAGCCAAGTTTGGTTACATCTGAATTGTTTAAACTTCTTAGTCCCATTTTCAGGGATTTCAGAATATTTGAGGATCCCTGTATAAACTTTTTCCTCCTTTTGGATACATCTATCCCATAGATATTGTCTGACACTGCCAGGCTATCAGCTCACAATCTTCAGTTTACTTGACCTTTTCTTACACTGCCAATTTTACGTCTTATTATCCCCTCATGGTTGGCTTAGACATACTCGTATATTTAATACTACTGAGTCCTCTTGGAAATACTCACTTTGGAAGGAGTGGGCTTGCTTTTGAATCCCAAAAGCACTCCTATCTTTCATTCTGTGGTGAGTAGGTTGTGATTTGTTTCAGCTGTAGCAAGTGGACATACTCCTGGTAACGCTTTGCACTCATATCAAGCTCTCATCTGGGACACTCAACACATTCTTCCTGGCTTTAGTTTAAATAACTCTTGTAGTGCTTTTATGAAGCAGGTAGCACTCATACCCATTGCAAAGATGAAGAAAGCAAGGTCTAATGGCTAAGTATTTCTTCTAAAGTCAAGCCAAATGGAGACCTGGACCCCTGACTCCATGTTTTAACTATTTTCCTCACATTTTCCTGGCATGTAACATGACAAGGAAGAGCTGTACTGAATTCCACATTAGTTAAGCAAGAAACAGAGTCAGGCAGAGATTGTCAAAAGTGCTGGAAGCTCAGGGAGTAAAGATAATGCCAACATGGCTGTTTCCAAGCAGGCATCAAGAAAAGCTGAAGTTACGGTATCAAATCCTTCTCCCTCCTACAGAATCACAGGAGAGGGCATTAACTTCATCAACATGGTTCTTGGTCCTTTCACCTTCATGGTTAGAGGTACAGTTAACAAAACTCCTCTATCCTTCAAGGGCTTCAAACATAGAGCCCCATTGACTTTTGCCTTTAGGTGGGCTTTTCCTCCAGCTCAGCACATACCTCCATCATTTGTTTGCATTGTGCTATAGAATATCTGGACTTTGTGGTGCTAACGGAGGTTGTTTTATTAACCACACACTTTTGTGCAAACTGGAATCGTGTAAGCCTCACAAATTGCCCACAACAACTAGACTGATGGAACTGCACCCTTTCATTTCTACCTGCAAAAGTGAGCTGAGAAGTTGCCCTTACTAGTCACACACCTAGGAACTGTTGGTTCTAACAATTTCCTGCTTCATATTTTTAGTGTTTTCATATCTATGTAGTGTTTTCCAGTTAACTCCTTTGACCTGTGAGCTCCATTCACCTATTAAATTTTGCCTTCTTTTCAGTGCTGGTATAGGAAGAACTGGTTGTTTTATTGCCACAGCCATTGGTTGTCAGCAACTGAAGGAAGAAGGAGTTGTAGATGCATTGAGCATTGTCTGCCAGCTACGAGTGGACAGGTGAGTTCCAGAAGAACTGTAAATCAATCAGATGACATGAATTTCTTTAAAGTGACACCTGAAGTTTTCTACATCTTTGCAGAAAGTGTCTTATAGCTGATACAATATCTGAAACCTGTTACAAAATTATAAGAAATATGCAGGAGTCAAGGTCTTCAGAAAAGTCTGATAGGCACCAAAATTAATTATTCAGGTTGCTAAACATCTAACATGCATACGGGATGACTTAATAATTGCAAATAACTGTGCTAGATTTTCTTGTGGCTCCAGCTGACCTGCTTCTCCTTCTGCTGATTGCAAAGGAAATTTTTCTACATGCACCATCATCAGCTGAATAAGTCTAGCACAGAAAGCGTTTGTGTAGGCTACTCTACCCTTTCTAGGCATATGCAAAGAGTTATTTTTGTTTATACGTAACGTCTTTCAGGACCCCAATTCCAGCTGCTGTTAACAGTACAAGGAGGTTACATCACTAACACCTAGAGCAGGGACCTGCCTTCTGTATGTAGACCATGAGCAGGGACACAGATAGTGTTGACATTAGTACTCCAATCATCTCTAGCAAGAGAAACACAGAATCTTCCTTTCCTATCCTGGCAGAAAAGTGGGGAATTTTGTATTTATTTATTTAATTTTTAAGATATATATTGTTATACTTTATGATGATGCATGTGTCTCAAAAGTGGTTTCAGAGCTGAAATAAGTGTGCAGTGATTGGAGTCTCCCATGTGAATTGACTACCCTACGTTGCAGTTGTTGACTGAAAGTGAGCCTGTAGCTGCTGTAACATCAAATTGTGGGTTACATCAGCACGGGGCACTCTCTGAAGGACAAAGAAAGGTTCTTATGTCATCCAGATGCCAGAGAATGGGGGAAGGAAACATAATCCGTCTGCCCAGCATAGTCCATGTCCTAACATGGAGAGGAGCCAGACTGAGACTGGTTTACTCTTCAGTAATGACTCTAAAAACCACTTCACTGCTGAATGCTGCTTTACATGGAGTGGCTGCCGTTGGTTTTGCTGACTGGCATGACAGCATTAGCTGAGAATTCAAAGTTACTTTCATATTTAGATCCTGATTAAGGAATATTGTTTTCTGGGTGAAACTGGATGACATTCTACTGAATTAAATTCTCCTGAGATGGCAGTCCTGTGGTTGCTGGGCATTTGGTGCTCCTCTTTTCCCCTCCTGGAGCTTTCTGCTGCCTGCAGCATCCCACTAGGTCAGAAGAGACATGGGGCAATCAGGAGGCAAGGACTGTCTTTGAGCCTGGATTGACAGGGACATCCAGGCTCACTCAGTGTGTAGTTCACAGCAGAGAGTACCAAGTCTGATGCTGCTGCTACTTCCTTAGCTGCACTGGAGCTCCCTTTGAATCGGGTTGGCAGACTAACCCAGTTTAAGAAAACAGCAAGGCATTTGCTGCAGAGTTTTCTTAAGTCAGATCAATTCCCTGATTGAATTCACGGCTTGGGAGCAGGGCTTGGAAGCAGGAACGCTGTAAGCCAACATTGTTGCAGAATGCTTTGTTTTGTAAAACCATGGCTGAAGAAAGATTTGTGTTGGAAAGGAGGATGTGGGTATTGTGTACAGTGCAAGCTGCTGGTTTGGTTGGACTTCTTATTCTGCTTACAGAAACAGGATTTTGTATAAAGTAAACAAACAGGGTTGCACCAAGAACAGAGGAGTCTTGCAGTAGGTACCAGGTTATATAATCTCCTTCCAAGAATATTAACTGTTTCTGACATACTTTTCCTCTTTACATGGAAACGACCCATAAGGGGTGCAAATACTGAAAAAAAGCTCAGGTCAAAGGAACAATACAGGATTTTTGTGTTCTGAAGCATTCTGAAAGGTACCGGAGCCACAAACTGCTAAAGGACCAGAATCCATATAGCTGACTGTGTTTATGCATCACCTCCTCTGCCCTTCCCCTCCCACACACCTTCATCAGAGTGGAGAATGTAATGTGATCCTTACAGGGCAGCGTGAGCCACTTGGAGTGCAAAATTCTCAAAGGGGAGTTTCTGACCTGAAAATCACAGCAGCAGAAAAAGATGGAAGAGCTGAGGGAAAAAATGCTTACTCTGTTTTAAATTATCAACTCCACGTTTCCAGTGCTCCATCCTGATTATCTATTCATCTTGTTTTAAAAAGGCCTGTAGTGTTCTTCCCCATTTTAGTATTTCTATTATAAGTCAACCTTTTTTCTCATTGCTCTTATGCTTAATTGTAGAGAAGTGAGGGCAAACTCTGTTCTCAGCTACATCAGTTTTTATTTCAAATATTTTATTATTATTTCAGCCACAGGAAAAATGTTCCAGATTTTCAGCATTATTACTGACTACACAGTTTGGTTAAGTATATCTGGCTAATGAACTTTCTTATATGTATTATGATCCTGGATTACCTTGGAAAAAGAATGGAAATCTGACCTAAGTATAAACATTGAGCACACTGATGTCAGTGACACAAAGCTTGTTATAAAATCTAAGTCTTGTGGTTTGTGCATTTTGATATTTTTTCAAGTTTCAGATTATTTAAATAGACTCCAGAGATCTTGATGAAGGCTCCTCAGCTCTACATATTCTCAGGTATTGCCTGAGACAAAAAGTATGTTTGTGTTTTAATTTTTGAAGGCATTTTTCTGGGCAAAACTCAGTACACCCGATACTCTTTTTTCTTTCCTTTTTCCTGTTGGCCATATTGCAGGATGGCTCTTGCTCACCTGGCAGTTAGTTTCTAGCAAGGATTGCTAAAGCAGAGCTTAGCAGCCATTGCCAGCCCAGCCAGACTGCAGGTTCGTAAAGTAGCTGAGTATCACTGTAACATGCACAGAGCTCCACGAGATCAACTTCTCCTGGTGAGCCAGTCCAGACATGGGGATATCAGCTGGTGGTGTGTGAGATAAGGTCACTACAAGTGGTTTGAAGCTGGCATCCTGCTAGACATGGCTGCAAGAGCTGGCTGTGGCCATAGCTGTGTTGCATTTCAATTGCTAGCATGGCCAACATGAGCAATGAGGTACAACCAGGAGCAGAGCAGGAACAGAGATGAGGCTTTGATCCTCATGAAGCTGGCCAGCAGCAGGCTGAAATTTATTCTTTGTACATCACATTGCCCTCACAAAAAGAGAAAACTGAGTGTTCAGAGTGCAGTCTGTGAGAACCAAACAAGCATACAGATAAATTGCAGATAGTGGCAAAGAGCTGTGCTGAAAAATATATTAATTAACTGCCTATGAAGCCCCTCTAGAAACAGAGAGATATAGAGATATATAAATAGAGCTCCAACAGGGAATGGTGTGGGAGAGAGCTGCTCCCGATTACAGTATGTTTAGGTGCTGTGTTCATTTTAGCTGCTAAATGTTAATTATGAGTTTGCTAAGAGTTGAAAGGATCTGGCAGCAGTCATCTGTGCTGAACTAACATGAGGAAATGGACCATCCACTCAAAATCTTGACCCACGTTGAAGAAATAGCCGTGCTCTGTGTGGCTTCATAGAAAGACAGACCCTCAGCTCAACTTTATTTTTTTTCCACTTCATTTTTTATGTTTTACAACAGAAACAGGAAACGTTTGATGTGAGGCATCTTCAAGGTTTACTGTGATATCGAGAAACTTTGCACATTCTTAACCTTAAAGGCACATTCTTGGAATGACGTCCAATAACTTTGCTTTTGGCTCCCCAGACAGGATGAAAAGAGTTTCCAGTGTGCGTCAATTCATTGTTTAAGTGTTTTGACTAATCGCTTCAGGTTAGAAAAAAAAAATTCCAAACGCCGCATCACATTCATTGTGGAGCAGACTGCATCCAGCTGCACTAGCAGCAAGCCAGAGGGCAGGGAACAAGCCCCTGCACCATGGCTGCTCAGGCAGACCTGGTTATGGTCCCCAAACCCACTGGGCACCAGGGTATGTTTCTTCTGAGCACCACCCCAAAGAAGCAGCGAGCCCAGCGGCTCGCAGAGGAGCCAAGCAGTGGTGGCTGGCAGAGCACGAAGGCTGCAGGCCCGGAGGTGCTGCAGCTGCGGGTCCATCCCTCCTGGGCACTGGGGACACAGGAGAGGAAACCTCCCTCCCTGAGCAGATTTCCTCCTGAACACTCTTCCTAAAACCGATGTTTTAGGATCACAGATAATTCCTTGATGTTAGGTGTGGGCTCTACACAAGAACAAAGCGGAGAATCCCACGTGTGATAGTGCTGACAAGTTGTCTGAACCTCCAAGACTTGAGTGCCCCCTCAGCTGACAGGGATCTGCACTGCTCTGCCCACACAGGGTTTAGGAGCACCACAACACCTCGTTTTTTCTTGGAGCAAATGCAGTAGTGCTGGGCTCAGCCCCAGACGGGCTTTTACATGTTTTCTCAGGGATTTATTGCTACTTCAGCTCAACAGAGGTGGGTGCGAGGGTCACCTCCACAAACAGCCTAGTGCAGCCAGGCTAGTTTTAACCTTCCCTTCCTGCCATGTGTTCCTCCCTGGATACCTTCTCCTCCTCCACCCCTCCTCACAGCGGATTGAAGCTGGGGAACGCGCTCCCCAAGAGTGTGTCCTGGGGGACACGGAGCGAGAGCGGCTGGGAAGGGGCTGCGTGGGCCGGGCAGGACGCAGCAGGGAGGAGGAAGGAAGGAGGCCAGGCAGCACGGAGGACCAAAACAAAGCCCTCCCGGCACCTTTGGACTCTCACTGGATCTTCAAGCAAGAGACGGGTGCAGAGGAGAGCGGCTGCAGGCAGCCAGGGGGTTATGAATTTGTGGATGTCTTTGTTGGCAAAGCGAAGAGGCACTACTGAGGAAAGTGGAAGGACCTTATGGTTGTAGGTGAACTTTTCTAATACTAAAGGACAACATTTGTTGAGGCAGTGTTGCCATTTTTCACACACCTCTATATTGGTAGACCATTTTGTTGCTGCTACCCCTGAAAGCGATCGCATGGGAGTCTGTCAGACCTTCTGCTGTAAGCTGCCTGTCTTTTACATTGCTCTGGATCCAAATCCCGTTCTGAATTTCATTTCTGTAGTGAAGGTTTAGCTTATGCCAGACACAATACACATCACAGAATCACAGAATCATCTTAATGTCATCCTTCCATCTAAGTCCATTCATCCTCCCAAAGGTAAGTAGTTGCTCCAGGGTAAGCTGAGGATGAGCTTGTTGCTTTGAGTACACTGGCAGGTGAGAGAAAGTGGAATTAAGTAAACCTGAGCCTTCACTCAATGAGAAGTGAGATCTGAAAGACATTAGTACTGTCGGAATGAAGCTCTGTTCAATTTCCGAGCTGAGTGGTAACACTCATACTAAATATCACACCTTCCTCCTGTAGGACATCATCCCCTTCCTACCTCACTGCAATTGGCACTGGACATGTGGGACTTGATCCTCACAGTTCAACCTGAAAAAGGGATTGTAATCAGTTGAATGTATTAAATGTAGGCGTCAAATCCAGTCTGGCTGTTACTAGTCCTTTTTATGGTCAAGTTAAACTCTGCTGTATTGTTGGTGCTAAAATGAGTCACTGCTGTAAAATTTCTTAGGTGGCTGCTGTTCAGACAGGATGCATTGTAGGCGTTAGAAAGAGGACAGGAAGAGCTGTTCTCTGTACAGGCAATCTGAGGGTCAACGAAGGTTACATTTTTAGTAAAGGACAAAAGAGAAAGGCCAGATTCTGAATATTCCCTTGCTCCATCAATGGTAATGATGATTCCTTGTACCTGGTCCTCCTTGCCCAAGCATCTGAATGAATTTCTCTATGAATGTGTTGAATTTGAAATGTAGGTTTTAACAATGTAAACTGTGCCAGGTGTTTCTTCTCTGTAGTTCTTACTCAGATGGTATCAGGACCGGTAGTTCATGCTGTACATGTAAATCATGAAGAATGTACTTCTGCTTAGGCAAATCTCCCACTTACTCAAGCAAACTCTAAGTCAAACATTGAGGAAAGTCCTTGTATTATCTGGTGGTGATAGGGCTGGCATGGACAGGAGATTGTTGCATTCGTAAGAAATAAGATTTCATTTTGCTGTGTTTCCTTTTCAGGGGTGGAATGGTTCAGACCAGTGAACAGTATGAATTTGTGCACCATGCACTGAGTCTGTATGAAAGCAGACTTTCTGCAGAAGCTGTCCAGTGAAGACAAGGAGGGCAAAACCGAATGTCAGTCTCTTGAGGTAATTTATTTCATTACCTACCAGCAGCTTCTTCAAGGAGTTTACTGCAGTGGGAAGAATGGCTTTGAAGCCAACTTCTGAAAGGATTGTGGACAGTTTGGCAAGAGTATAAAGATTGCTGGACCCTTACTGTATATGAATGTATTGTGAGCTTCCCAAAAATGATTTATAAAGAAGGTACCGTGCTGAAACTACACATGGATTTCACGTATATATCTAAAGGTGGGTTAATTCTGTAATACTGGTATCTGCCATATGGAATGTATGTATGTGCTACTGCTGGAGTCAGCTGGACATTGGAACTTCTACAGAAGAAATGTTTATCAAGTGTATAAATGCTTTAGCGTTTGCAAACTGTCTTGTGAATGGACTGTCAACTGTACTGTAAAGTGCTATTACTGATTATGTGGTGAGCTTGTTTCTTGGCCACATAATATTCTTGCTGCTAAAATTGCAAGTGTTCAATTATGGATTTAAAAAATTGAAAAAGAAGATGAGATAAAATTAAAAGTCTTGTTTTTGAAAATATTCAAAAGCAGTCAATATTTTATATGGAAATATATGTTCTTCATAATATTAACTATTAAATGTGTATTTACTGTAGGTCTTACAGAGCAGTTGCAGAGCACAATGTCTGTTATTCAATGTGTATGTATTTACCCTATACTGTTAATTGTCTTAGAACATGCTTCTGCTACAGACCCAAATTCAGTGTATTTGTAAATTGTGTAAGCCACTTTACTTTTAAAAGAAACTTTGTAGCATATATTAAATGGTAAGGATTTTAAATATTTGTCTGTCTTTTATTAATATGGGATTTTTTGCTTATCTTGTTTATCTGCTCTATCTCTTTCAATATGAGATAGATGCCTTTAGTGATATGGACTGTTCCATGACAGGTTATACAAAAAAGAAAATGCTGCTATGACTGTTTCCTTACTGCTCAGTAAGAATTTGCTTTTAAGAGAAATTCAAAGTTGGCATTATGACTTATAGCACTGGGAGGTCTGTTCACAGGGTATAATGAGTTTTTAATGCAGTGATGTTGACTTTGCTTCATACTGCTAATAAATTACACTTGATATAAAATATTTACTGAAGTCTCTATTTTTGCTTAGAGCAATGCGGCACACACTCTTGTACCCCCAAAACAGACACAGACCAGTACAATTTGGTTAGATCCCCCAAGACTTCAGACCACAGGAGAGTAAACCCAGATGACACAGGCAAGCTCCTACTGACACTGAGCAAAGCGGATCACCTGCTGAAGGCAAAATCAGCATCACTGGATCCTCCGGAGAAGTTTGTGTAAGACCCGGTACAGACATCAGAGCTCTGCCTCCTCCTCTTGCCCTTCTCCTACCCCTGTCTTCTTGGCTTTTAGGACTTGTGGAGCTACAAATATCAGTATCAGGAGTTTGCTTGATTACATATCAAAAAGAAATGTGTATGTGTTCCCTGGATAATACAGTATATACCTATTCAGCACCATCCAGATCACCTGCGGACTCATAATTTCACAGGCAACACATTACACAAAAGTACAATCCCTTTTCTTGGACTTTTAGTCTAAAGAGATTCATCGCCATCTCTTCTAGTGCCCCACGTATTTGTATTTTTCCAAAATAAAGCAACTAGTAAACTCTGAAGAATCATATGAAACGACAAAGTGGTGCAAAACTCCCCAAAACAATTGAATAGAAGGAAGTGCTCGTCACTGACTTTTTCCCCCTGTGAAGGCACATTTCCTTCCTAGCCTTCGCTTCACTTATCTGAGGTGTTTTTTTTTTTAAGAGAAGCGTGGGGAGTTGCTAGAGGGAAAATGGATTCTTTAATTCACGTCCTGATTTTTACCTGTTTTGCCTTGATGTCCTCAGGTAAGTGTCTCTCCCCACCTCCCCTCCACTGTATTGGTCTTTCTGCCCCACCAGGGCAGCCGGTGACTTACAAAAACCGAGTCATTTCTTCGGTTGAGTCCATACAAAAGGAACGGGGGGCAGGGCCAATGTAGCCTGTTCTGTTTAGATTTCTTTACACAGGAAAATAAACTGTCTTTTTCTATGCTGGATATAACTCTTATTTTTTTTAAGAAGATCTCATGCTAGACAATCCAGGGGTTGAGCTCTGGGACAAGCTCTTTGAAAGGGAGGCTCCTGTTTTTTAGTCTTACTTTGTGAAAATTCCAGAGGCAGGAGCTTTCTGTGATGCTTAGTTAGAAACTAGCTATATCTGTTAAAACAGAGGGGTGAAAAACCCCAACCGAGGGAAGTAGGCATTGGTTTTATCACCTTGTAACTAATAAGGTTGGAAATGTGTGAGCAACACATTATAAAAAAAAACGTAAATAATATGGGGCAGAGAGGCTGCCTTTGAAACATCCAGTTCTGCGCTCTGTGACATGTACGGGTTTTGTATTGGTAACTTCGGGGCTTTTTGATGAATGAGTTGTAGTTCTGTTCATTTAAGTGTTTGTTGTATGTTTTTAAAGTATGGTGGCACAAAGAGCTGATCTGATGTGAATCAGGGCGGTCACAGAACTAACAGCTAGAGACATTGGAGTAAATCCTGTAAGAGATATACTTCCTATCAGTAAAGAGCCTCCATTCTTGTAAAGGCACGGGCACTGAGAGACACACAGATCTGGGAATGTCCTTTTATATGTTTTCTTCACTAACACTGAGTTTTAATAAACAATTTGCGGGCAGTAAATTAGGTTGTAAAAAGACTGGGCCATAAAACTGAAAAAAGACTTGAGAGCTTTAGTAGATCTCTGTATGCTTTCAAGCAGAGGAAGTGCAATATTTAGAACTGGTATTTAACGTTAGAAGTTCTTGGATTTATTTTATATACAGGTTTTGGTGTGTTGTTGTGGTTTTTTTCATTTTTACATATAATGAAGGTCAAGGTAAGCTTTGTCACAACAGTTTGCTTTTTGCATCCTCACTCTTTACATTACCATGAAACAGTATTTGCATCATGCGGGTTGTATGCTTGGTGTTCTTTTAAATAGGTTCAGCACAAGGAAAGTTCATGAAAAGTTCAACATGTAGAAAGTGGGAAGAGATCTTTATTTGCTGACATATTTTAAATCATCAGGAATTTGCTTTTTGTTAAATAACCATATGTAATCTATTGTATTTTTCTGGGATTTTCCTCTTCCAGAGGGGTTTCTGATTATCCATGTGCAGAAACAGCAGTGTCTTTCAGAAAAGAAAGGAGTCATTATGGAAAAGTGCAGTATGACCAGCCCCAACCAGCAGTGGCAGTGGATGGCCGATGACAGGCTCCTTCACGTGAAATCTGGCCAGTGCCTGAGCATCTCCACGCGCTCTGCGCTGTCATCTCGCAGCATCATCGTTGATTGCTCCCAGGCAGTCAGGTGGACTTGCCACGAGGAGGATGGGCTCCTGAAGGTGGCCAACAGCTCACTCTTTCTCACAAAGCAAGGTCAGAAGGTAATGGCCAAGCAGAGTAAGAAATATCTTCATACATGGATGCAGCTTGAAGCCAGAGAGATGGGAAAACCTGTCTATGTAAATCTGTGCTCAAAGCAAGGTGAGCTATTCCTTCAAGGAAGTATCCTGGAAGTTTTGGTAGCAAAAATGTCTTTTATATTTAATCAAATGTTGCAAACTGTTGTTTTATTCATATGGAAAAACATTTTTCATAGTCAAAAATGCTTTTAGAGAACAAAAAGAACAGCTGAGATTAGTGCTGTCTTTCTGACAATTGGTGTGTTTTGTAAAGCCATTTTGCATTTTCAGGATGTCCCTCCTCTTTTCTACTCCCAGTCTTTGGATCAAAGTGCTTATGTGCAATCTCAGCTCACTATTTTGTATCATTTCCTTTTACATTTTTAAACAGAAATGTGGGTTGTAATTCCTAATAGTTTTTTAAATATGGATGTGTACAAGTCCTTCTCCTCCCCATTCATTTTATCATCCAAATGCATATTCAATCTTTCAAGAGCAAGAAGACATCTGAAAATCAAATACAATTATTGCTCTGATTAACCCAAATCATGATTAGAAGAATCATTAATCCATGATTAGAAGAGCCATATGGCTTACACATTCATGTGTTTACACAGTGTCACTCTGCCTTTAGATGAAATATCTGTAAGAACACTCAAAATCCTGAAAATAATGAACTAAATCAAAAATCTCAGAAATTCTTGCAATAACACTTAGATATGAATGAGTCTGTGCACATCCTTCTGGACCTGTGAAGTTACATGTTTACATATCCACAGCAAAAAGGAAGGTATGAAGGTATGAACATTCAAACCAAAGGAATGGTTTGAATGTTAATTAATAATGTTTTCCTTGATGTCCTCTTGTCAATCCTTCATTTTGACTATTTCATCCTTCTGATATTCTGCTTGCACACTTTTAAGCTGTTCTTCATGGTAAATAAGAGCAACCTGCACAGTTAAGTGTTTTGCTGGGAAATGCACCGTTTATTCTTGTCTTTACAGGATTTCAAAAATGTTTCATGATCCAATACTTTTGCATCTGGCCAAGTTTCCAGAATGTTTGAAACAAATTGCTTGTTCTTTCTAACCTGAGAATGTTAAGGCATTATTGACAGCTGATCCACCCATTCCTTGTAAGGCTGGATATCAATTTTTTCACCCAATTTGCACTTGCAGTAATCTACTCACAACAGCAAGAGTACTCACCTGAGTGGAAGTCCAAAAAGACAGCTTGCAGAATCAGG
The DNA here is from genome assembly GCF_009769625.2 of Cygnus olor. Taxonomy (NCBI): domain Eukaryota; kingdom Metazoa; phylum Chordata; class Aves; order Anseriformes; family Anatidae; genus Cygnus; species Cygnus olor. The sequence goes on along the minus strand of NC_049169.1, from coordinate 38,675,292 downwards.
GAATGGAAAATTGGCCAAGATGCCATCCCAGCCCGCTCATACATTTTAGAGATTAAAAATGCAAAATCATTTGAAGTTCTGAGTATAGGGTAAGAATGGCTTGCTTACTCAAAGACACCATGAAGAGTTAAGGTGAGGTACCCAGGCACTATTCATTTCTGTAGATAGCTGGGTAAAGTGTAGCTAACATTTAAAACCTTGCATCCTTTTCTTACTCATCCTCAGAGGAGCAATTTAAGACCAATGAGAACTGAGTTAGACGATTGTCATGTAGTATCAAAGCACCTTCTCATCTGTTTACTGTGCACAATTCTTTAATGAATTTACCTTAATTTTCCTGAAATTCTCCCCATAAGGAAACCTGTTGTTCCACTTTCAGAATCTCACTGTATCAGTTATCTCCTTTTTGACAGCTCTGGGAAGCTGAGAAATCAGCAATACATTATGATCCACAGTACCTAACTAAGAATTCTAGGTATGTAAGAAGCTCACATAGAGTAGAAGTATTGTAAAGAGATGCATTTTTAAAAATAATAAGGATAAGTACTACAAGAAAAAAAAAAGCCTACAGTGCTGGTCTCAATGGTCATACGAGTATCAAAAATTTCAATGTTGAATTCTTAAAATTAGTCTTCCAAACACATCTGTCTAATTTCAGTGAAAGCTGCTGTGGATCAGCCTAAAATAACATATTCAGTCTATATTTAGATAAGATAGTAAAAAACTGAGCTAAGTCTTTGGAGCTGAAATGGCTGTATGTTTTTCTACTCCTGAGTAACACCATATTTTATTATAATTTACCCTCGTTGTTTTCATAGTACTCATAAAAAAGTAGAAATATTTTCACAAAGGAATAACTTACTGAATTACATCCCAAACACCTTATCAGCTCAGATAAAGTACAAGCTCCAAACCCAACATCTGCAACTACCTTTTGTACTGGAGCTACTTCAAATGCCAAGCATGAGTTTTCTGAGCTTGGATAAAGTCTGAGCTTGGATTTGGATTTCAAATCAGGCGTCTGAGATGTGTTTGGATATATAGTTTTTGCTACAATCCTGGCCTAAATGACTCTGTGGGAATCACGATCAGTTTACATGTGTATCCCAGCTCTGTTCAGTCAGAGATCACTTTAAATCTAGCAGCAGACAGTCTGTCTCACACAAAGCCATGGTTGATTCTGGCAACTGGCTGAAACAGCTGACACAACGAAGGCTCGCCAGGTATCATCTCCCTTGATTGAGATGGTGAGACTTTGGTTCTCATCACGTTCACAAGGAGTTTATGGGCAGAAAGATGCATCGTCCCAAAAGAGCTATAGGGCCTTCTTTTCAGCAGCAGGAACTTGGGGTCAGAGCTCTCCTAAGTCCAGGATCCAGGAGAAGGAAGAGGAGTGAAAACAGGGAGGAGGAAAGCATGGAGGAGCTGGATGAAGGCAGGATGATGAGGGAGTGGTGGCACTTGGAGAAACAGAACACACCTAAGGAGCAAGGTAGAAAAAGAAAAGAGAGCTTAAACTCATTGGAAGCACAATATGTCTGGGACAGAAGGAGAAGCAAATTCTGCATGTTAATTACGATAATCAACTAGTGGTTGGAAGTGTCCTCATAAGGACAGCGGAAGAGCTAGGCAAAGTATGGTTTTGCACGTAGAGAACTGGCAGACTTGAAGGACTCTCAGGCCGCCATTTTGTATTTGGAGGTATTACATATTTGCACAGGAACTTTGCACACAGTAAATTATGTGATCATTACAAATTACAGGCAATGTTATTTGAGAGGGGCTAAGATCTTCACTTTTGACTGAGAACAGCAAAATTTGTTGCATGCAAATAACAGATAACCCAGAGCATCGCAAATAAAACACAATAATGCTGTTGTCACTTCTGAGAAGCGTAAGCAATTCTTACAAGTCTTTTTTGTTCTGGGAAGATTAGTTTCACTAAAATACGCAATTACAGATCAGAGGCAATGCCGTCTGGCACCTCAAATATTATCAACAAACTTCAAAACCACCGCAGACCAAAAATTATTCACTAAGTGGAGAACGATTTCAAAGAGGGAAAGGTATATGCTGAAATTATTCACTGAGCTCCAGAGAGTGACATGCAGCCTGTAGAGCAGTGTGGACACAGAAGGTGACATGAACTGTTCTGTAATGTAATATCCTGTGCTGTATTTCCCTTCTGCTGTATCATATACAGTCGGGACATCTCCTGAAGTAAGTGTAGCTGCAAAACCCTACAATTGTGGTTACCAGGACTAAGCCCCGTTCAGAAGAGAAGCTGACTTTGTAGAGGAGCATGGCTTTGTTATTCACTGTTATGTGCCAGGTACTTAAAAGCCATAGTGGGATCTACAAAGACATAAAACAAAACAGACAAGCAAGTCTGAGCATGAGCTTACTCAGTTCACATCCCATTGCTTACATCAGTGGGTGAGATGGAAGGAAGAGGAGGCCAGAGCAGTGCCCACTCAGAGCATGCTCCAAAACAGCCGAGAAGCAGTATCACGGAGTCACAGAATGGTTTGGGTTGGAAGGGACCTTAAAGCCCACCCAGCTCCAACCCCCTGCCATGGGCAGGGACCCCTCCCACCAGACCAGGTTGCCCAAAGCCCCATCCAGCCTGGCCTTGAGCACCTCCAGGGATGGGGCATCCACAGCTTCTCTGGGCAGCCTGTGCCAGTGCCTCACAACCCTCTGAGTAAAGAATTTGTTCCTAATATCTAAGAGCACCAAAGAAAGGTGGCAGAAACACAGAAAAAGATGCAACTCTTAATCATTTTTGTCACCATGTTACATCTCTGGGCCTTCATTTTTCAACACCTTCATTGTTGGCAATGATTACAACAATCCGTCTATAGCTTCATAACAAGTTGGGCTTTTGTATGTGTACCCCTTACACTTTTCTCCAGAATGAAATAGATGAGGAAGAGTGAACATATTCATTTTACCTTTGAATTGACTCAAAACATTTTTCCTAAAAAACATTCAGTCAAACCAGTTTTGATCTCCCTAAGGTGTTATTTTATAGGGTTTTGTAAGTAAAAGAGTTTACTAGCATCTATGTGAACCCATGAAATACTAAAAAATACTTGAATCTTCTTTCTTTGGTCAAAGCAATGTATGGATGACCATTTTTGCTCAGCTCCTTCTGGAAAAAGAAAGGCATCAGTGTCAGATCCTTGGATATAACTATAAATCCTTGCACATAATCCAATACCATACTGAGAGAAGCTCAAAGATAAATGTGTTTTTACAGTTTCTAAAAAGAAATGGAAAAACCTGCAGTGTAGTCCAGGTCTTTTGTTTTGGTTAATTTTCAAAGTCTCAGTGAACTATAGTGCAGACAATGTAGAATAAAAACAGATAAGCTCCTATCATAGGAAAAAAAAACGTAGCAACGTAAGCAGCTTCCCAGAGCAACCAGGAGGATGGCCAGTCCTGCTTTACTATATCGTCTTGAGCTGCAAATGCTAACAAAGACGACAGTTGCTGACAACTATACTGGTAATTTTCATGATTAAGTTCTCTCTTTATTTTGCATGGCTCTCTGTGTAGAGTATGGAGAAGGTTTCAGCTACTAGATATCTAAATACCAGTGTCTAAAAAAAGGGCTTAATTCAGTTGTCTCAATATAGTGCTTTCATGCCATCCGAGGTGCTCCATTCCTGACCTCTAACGGCATACCCACAGAGACATCAGTCTTCCATAGGTCCTATGAGAGCCCTGAGCAGATCTCTCAGGTGCCCTAGGGCATTTCTGATCATTCTAGGTGTCCATGTTCAGGCAACTGAACCAAGCTCTGGGTGTCTACATAGTATCTACCTTTCTAAATTCTCTTCATTAGAGACGTAATCCATGGAGTTTATGGGTTCTTGGTACCTTGCAGTGACCAAAATACCACTTCAGGGTGAGCTGGGGCTATTTGGAGAGTCAGAAATAGGGCTGACAGAGCTATGGTATTATCACCGTAGTTATCTGGGATGTTCCACCAGTATGGTGCTGTAAGAGCCTCCAAGTGGTTACTTCAGCATTTCAAAAACAAGCAAGTACAGGATCAGCTCAGGATTACTGGAGTTTCGACCTCTCTGACCTGAGATGCAAGCGTCTCTAATCTCTACAACCTTTCAGATAAAGAAGACATTTTTCTACAGTAGCATACATTTTACAGTTTTCAAAAGCATGGGGAAAGAAAGGCCATTTAGTGTATTTTGGTTTTCTGTCACACTCCTACAAGCAACAAAAATCCAAAGTGTGTATATATACATGTATATGTATATATCAGAGAGCCTTTATTTTTGCAGTCTATTTATGAGTTAGGAGACAGCTAGAAAGATAATTCATTTTCCTGCACATATAGAGACCTTAAAACAACCCCTTCAGATTTAAAATCTTGCTGTCAGCAAGTTAGATTCAGCCTTACACAGCATTTTTTTCTTATACAACAGATACCTGAATCATTTGTGTTTTCAGAAGCAATTCAGCCTCCATTTTCTGAAGCTATGCTTTAAGGGTTGGGCAGACTAATAGGATGCAAGCAGTTTCAGAAAGCTGCCCCACGCTGGCTCACCTGAGTCTAAAGGCACCACCACAGCTTCTCAGTACCTGACAAGTAACCAGGGATAGATGCACAGCGCCCTTGCTCATCATGCATACATGGCGTATGGATTTCCTTTTCTTGTAAGCATCCTGCTGCTGTGCAGATGGATGCAGTCTGCAGTACATCCCATGGATGAAGTATGTGCTTAGTCATAATGCCATAATTTCTGCTGGGTGTGCTGCTGATGATTACAATGCAGTGATGATTACAGTTCACACACTGTATATCATCCAGCCACTAGTGATCAATGTCAGTGTCAGTTCTGCAGCTCTGTTCCCATGAACGGTTTTATGACTGATTTCCAAAGAGACTGCTAGAACAATGTTAAACACTTGCAAGTAATCCCACTGTTGCAATTCCTGTGTACTTTGCTGATGTACAGATAGGAGGTGAGTTTTTTTCTGGATAGAAATTTGTGCAGAAAAGTTGTGCAGAAATCTGTTTGCTGGGGTCTTATAATACAAATTTTTCTTTCATAAGCGCCTGCTGCTGAAGAAGGGATGTGAGGGCCCTTACGCTAGGACTGTAGTGGCTTTACTTAGAAAGCTAATATAAACCTGAATCCTGAATTGCTTGAAGTGAGGGCAGATTTGGACCCTGTTAGTCCAGTGTAGCGTACATGAGAAGCACTGGTATGTATACCTGAAGTTCCAGGATGGCACAGTGCTATGCCCAAGTCATTTCCGTCTGCAGGTTGTAGGTTGTCAGCCTCTGACTGGGGAGATCCTCTCTCTTAAGAAAAGGAGCCAGGTGGTGCAGTGACTGAGTGCTCATTCGTGGGACCTCCTCGGGCTGGTGGCACATTTCTGAGGGCCAAGCATTTTGCTGCCAGTGGGGTTTTTGGGTCAGGCTCTCCCCTCGGCTCCTGGAGTGCCACTTACCCACTGGATGCCAGGTCCCATAGGTGCCTCTGGCAGCACCGTTGTCCCTTTTACAGAGTAGCAGCTTTCCTAAAACACAATTGGCACTGGAATGTAAGCGTCTTCCTGTTGGAATGGCTGCTATTTGTCTGTAAAGAAAGCCAAGATTTTTTTTTCAAATGCGCTTTTAAGTTGGATGTGTAAATCTATATTTAGGAACCTCGCTGCGTGGCCTTTTTTCCTAAGCGGCTGCTGACCACTCAGATGCCCTTTTGTTAAAGCTATCTTTCTATCAGTAGCCTACTCCCTGCTGAAGTTGGAGATATCTGAGAGGCACAGAGCCAGCAGGCCTAATTCTGTCCCAGTCCTTGGGGCTGTCATTTCCACTTGCCTACTGCAGACTTTCAGAGACCCCCAACCAACAGGCGATCCCCAGGAACAAAGACCTGAGACTAAGCCTGGACTTGTGTCAGCTAAAGGGCTTATTTCTGTAGCTGATGACAGCTTGAGCACATGGCTGCCACTGCCAGACTCTTCTCCAGCCTTTTGATGTGGGACATAAAGGTATTGTGATGTGGGACCACAGCAGACTTCGCACCATAGGCACTCTGCAGGGGATTCTGCAAATACAGCAGCAGCAGCATGAGGATGATCACACAGTGTTGGAGCAGACCTGAGGGTCTGACAAAACCCTTTGCACTGTAAAGGGCTACTTTCATTGTAAAATAAAGCAGAATTAGGTCTATAGTATTATTTTCAGTGCCTTGATTTGGAAAAATATTCGATCAACAATTTTTGTAACGAATTGGATACCTGGTCATTTTTATTTCCAGAGAAACACAGTTAGATAAAAGGAGGGAAAATGTATAAAGTGGGTATCCTCCCATCCTAGCAAACCAATCCTTTTCAAGAAGATCCAGCACTGCATACCTGGTGAGCACACTGTGCTGTCGAGTGCAGGTGACACTTGCATGGAAGTGTCACCTACAAGGGCTTACAATCTCACTTTTATTTCTGGATGCAAACGAGAGTACTGAGAGTTTCATTAAATAAACATGTTAACACGCATATTTACACGTATACAAAAAACAAAACAAAACAAACAAAAAGACTTCATATAAGCTTACCCACTGATCCTTTGGGTAAAGAGGTAATCACACATTGGCCTGCTAAGACATAATTGCCCACCAAGTAATTACATTTGTAAGCTTCTGCTTCAATTTAACACAGTCATTACTTTTTTTTTCTTTTTTTTTTTTAGAGGGCTTGTGAGCGAAAATTGTTATAAATGGCAACCAGCCCAGTGGCTCAGCAGCAAAACAAGGCTCTGTCATGTTGGAGACCCCAGTTCAAGGACAGATAAAGTGTCTTGGGCGCTGGGCCAACACACACGAGCTGTGCTCCAGCAATGGCAGAGCAGCTTTTTTGTGAGAAGGGGCCAGCGAGTGATTCCAATCGCTTAGCTGAAATGTGATGCTACCAGATGTAGAGGCCACCACGGATTGAACCCTGCCCTCACCGCCACAAAGAAAGGATATTAAATACATACCAATGGGGAGGAAGAGCCGTGAAAATGTGGAGGAAAAATGTGTAGTAAAATCTTTCCTGCGCTCTAATTGCAACTTTGGCGTTCTCTGAAGCATACGTGACTAAAAAAGCAAACCCGCAGTTACATTTGCAGACACTTTAGTGCACTGATACCATTGTTAGCTGAACCTTGGAAAGGGTGCAGTCAGGGGTTAGCGTGGTGTCTGCATGGGACAGACCTGAAATGCAAGAGAGTGTCCATGTGGGCACAAGGAACTTCGTTATCTCAAATAAAGCCATAATTTGAACTTACACCAACAAGAGGCAGATGAGAATCTGTCCCATGTCCTTAAACCCTGGACTTTTTATTGGCCATATAAAGCTAAAATTGTGTGCTGTTTGGTAAAACTCATGTAAGTGAAAAAGCTATGAGTGAAAACATCATGCTGCTAATGACCAAACACAGCCTTTCTCTTCGCTTTGGAACCAGTGACGGACTGCTTTTAAAATGAGTGGTGTGAATGTTCAGGATATATATTCTTCTATACTTCTGTTTTGCACAAAATTTGATGTTAACATAAAATAATATTTGTACTAAAAGTAAGAAACTCCAGAGCTGACAGGTGCACTTAAACTACTTAGAAGCCATTTCAACCACATTTATAGGCATGTAAAGAACTGGTTATAAAAATGCAGAGCTGATTTTAATCACTTTCCTTCATTTATCGTAGATCTCCAAGATACAGACACTTCTGTACGGAGTACTACAGCCACATCCTCCCCTTTAAGCACTGTTACCTCTAGGCCTGAAAATCTGCCGGAGAGTGGCACGGAGATGTTCATCAGAAATGTGACTGAACACTTCAGTAAAAAATTAATTGAAAACCTCTACTTTGATTTCAAGTCTGCAGTAACAGAGAAAGCCTGGATCCCAACAACTACTCCTCAATACCCTAGCACTACGGAGGAGGTAAGGCAGAGGAATTATTGATTGATTTTTATTAAGCCTGCTCCACTCTGTGGAGCCTGATAGCTATTACAGGTGGATGCTTCATAGACTAAAAAAAAAAAAAAAGAAAGAAAGAAAGAAAAACAGCTGCAGGACTGAGCTTTGTTCTTTATTCTGATGGGATTCTTTGTTCATGCTGATAGTCCCCTTTGCTAGAAGTACAGCTGCAGAAAAAATCTTCCCCTTCCGTACAGCACAATTGTGGTGCGCACAATGCACTGGGAAAATCTCTGAGCTCCAGGGAAAATGCTCAGGATACGTGAGGAGCAATGGGAAGCTCATGGATGTAGCAGGAGACACGGGAGCTGACGTATCTGTTCTCAGTGACAGCCTCTGCCATTGGTTTGTTGCGTGGCGTGAGGGTCTAGCTCTAAGTACGCTGTAAGAAACAGTACGCTTTACGAACTCCTTTAGGATAGCTGAGCCCTAAAATTACACACATGGCTTATAGACCAAAGCAAGTGAAAAGTGAATGTTTTAACTTGCATTACGAGGATCCCTGGCCTTGGCCCTGGTCAGCTTATTTACTGACCGATGGACAGAGGGCAGGACACACAGCTGCTTCTGGATCTATGTTCCTGAGTCCAACCACAAACAGCCCTGGCAGAGTAGGTGAATGGGTGCCAGCTCCATCCATAGAAGAAGCTAAGTGTGGGCATACAGTACCTCCAGGCTTCTGTTTTGTGTGGGCGAGGCACAATAAGTAATTTGAGAACAAATCTGGTATAATCATTGGCAAAACGTCCACAGGCAGTTAGACCTAAAGCACTGAGGAGATTATTGGCCACTTTATTGATATCAACACTTGGGTGTTAGAGCTAAAAATCCCGTATTTCCCTGTAGCTTCTTGTCCAGGAGACCACACTGCACTCAATGTACTGGGGTAGGCAAACGTTTCAGTTATTACTTTGGGTGTCAGTGTTACCGTGGATGAGACTAAGAAATATGTTCTGTGTTTAGGAGGGCTGTGGGACAGAGTAGTCTTCAACAGGAGCTCATTCTTCAACGTATCCTGATTATTCTAAGGAAATCCTGTACATTCTGGTTCAAGCAGTGTCACTAGAGACTGCTTCAGACAGGGGGAAAGAAGTAGTGTTACCCAGGACTATGCTGGCTGAAATTACTAACTTGAACATTTATGGTCCCTGTCACAGCTATTTTTGTGCTGCCCACAAGGGACTGAGCTGATGATGGGTGCACTGCACCCTATTCCACAGCTGGTTCTTTTAAAATACCTTTATTTTGGGTTGGTACAGGCAGGCTGAGCTAATTTCTCCATGCCCTCTGCTCATATACAAACCTCCTGCACAGAATATCTGTCTCCTCCAAATGGAAATATCCTGTAGAATATTTTATTTCCCAAAGTGCCTCCAGCACTCCTACTGAGGTCCCACTGCTGCTGGAGAAAAGGCACTGTTTGTATTGAAGCTATCACCTCCTATGTTCCTACCCCAGCTCATCTCCTCGTTCACATGATATGCACTGAGCAGGTTGCTTAGGTCAAAACTTCAAAACCAGATTCCTGATGATAAGCATGCTAGGCATCACCATTAAAAAAATAAATAAATAAATAAAATTCACAAGTATCTGTCACTTGGAGTCTCCAGCCAGGTCTGGACATTTGAATCTAGATACTCCATCAGATACTCTGACACACAAACTGAAACGTTTTTGGCCTCCGTCTTTCAGCTTCCTTGTCCTTAGAGTGGAATTAAAAACATCTTTGTCAAGCTAGCAGAGGTGTTTAAAAGATTAATTGGAGTTAATGTGATACTTTGAAAACAGGTAGACTGATAAGGGCTGTTAGGAAGACAATTCTTCCTGTGAACTGCATCTGCCCCAGGCCAGGTCCTCTTGTTTGTAGAACTAAAGCCTTGATGTTATTTGGCTGTGAGCATACTAGTTCTGAGGGGACAATGGTGACACTTCAATCAAACAAAATGTTTGGTTTAGAGCAGCCTTGGATTTCAAGTAAAACTGCAGCTTGCACTTTCAAGCCGTGACAAAAGCTATGCAAAGCCCATTTCCTCTTGATTAGAGAGGCAGAGAGAGAGGTTGGTGTTAGAAAAAAAAAAAAAAAAAAAACTCAGGAAACCTTGGGAAAGTGTCTGAAAGAGACTTTGGAGCCTGCCATTAGAGACATGTCCGGCCACTCCCAAAGCTCACTTCCACTTCTTTTTTTTTTTTTTTCTTTTTCTTATTCTTTTTTTTTTTTTTAATTAGTTTCTTGGCTTGCCACACAGATCAGTAAGTGTTACAGGCTGCAAGACTGTTGATTTGCTAAAAGCCCATTTATTCAATACCACTCTGGAAATAATTACTCATATTATGTTGGCTATTCTATATACATATATTGCCACCAGTGAATGATGGATCCCTCCTGTTCTGTTCCAGTACTGGCATAGACGTCTGTGGCAGACATTACACTTAGAGCAGTCTTGTAGCGGATAATGTACAGAAGGAAGTCTCAAACCATGTAAAAACGAATTTTCTTACTAATATAACTATAGCAGGGTAGTTTTAAAGATTTTATGATAGCAAGAATAAGGGTAATAAAGTAGGAACTTTGAAATTATGGGCAATGCGAAGAAGCAGCAACATAGCTTTTCTCCGGGCATTATCTTATGTCAGCTGGAGAAGACAGACAGACATTTCCAAGAATCTTTAAACTTCATTTTTGATAGGTTAAATTTATCCTCTGAATTCTATAAGTGTGCACAGACTTCATTTTTTTCTTTCACATATTACATCTACTTAACTAATTTACACCTATATGTCTGAGTTATATATTTCAGGTTATGGATATGCTTTAAAAAGTCCCTACAAAGCAAGCTCCAACTTTCCAAGAAAATGCAGCTTGCTCTGAATATTGTCATTTTCAGAGAGGGGTCTGAAGTGATCCAAACATCCCAATAAGCCTTCATATTTTCTATTCTCCAGTGCTGGGAAAGTGTTGATATAGTTTATGCCATTAGGTCCCTAAAGCACAATTGTCTAAAGATGATTTTATGCTGCAAAAATCTTTCACTTTAAGCTGATTACAAGACACTTTTATAGTTTTAGTACCAGTTAACATCCAATACACGCACCTTGTGTTTTCTGTCAACAGAATTTTTACCACTGTAATAGCTCTTAGAGGCACAGTCACTCCTTTTGTCTGAAGTATGTAAAGCATTTCTTCCAGGGGAGATCTAGTCCTGCAATGGGCTTGACAATGATATAATAGTCAATATATATTTATAACATCAAGTAACATTATTGATCCTAAGGTTATCGGTCATCCCGAGCCTTTGCAGCGTAAAGCCCAGCACTCGCTGTGCCAGGTCCCTAGGACAAGGCATGAAACTCCAGAGACCAGTAAAGCTTTCCGCAAGTCCAAGTCACCACCCAAGAGTGCTGAGACCTCTGGTTTCTGAATGGAAGAATAAGAGCTAAGCATTTTCAGATATTTATATCTTGTTTGACAGATTAAGGGCCCCCCAGATCCTACAGTAGCAGTTCCCCTGAAAGGCAGACTAACATTTTTAAATGCTAGCACCTTTTCTCCCTAAATATCAAAATGGGGCAAGACTGAAACAGGGATGGTACTGAATTTGCTCGAGATGCTGCTTTTAGATGCTGTGTGCATCTTGCAGTACAGAAAGATGCAGAAAAGTGCCACTCCCATGTGAAGAAAGTAAATGATGAATTCCTTCCCTTTTATGCAGCCACAAATTTACTCAGTAGTTGCTAGGTTATCGCTTATCTGAGTATCTGATGGTCTGAAACAATTTTAGCTGTGTTTCTTCTCCATCACCCCAACCTGCATACACATGCATATAAGCTTTAAAAGGCAGAAAACTTAAGTAAAAGGAAATGGGTGTGCATGACAGAAATGGAGAGCTGTGCCGCAGCTAGAGCTGAATTTGAAATTGCGCGCAGCTTGTTGTGTGCTGTCTAAAAACAGGGATTCTTTTTGCTCTCGCTGGTGTGTAATTTTAGCATGGGAGTTATTCCGGGGAATTGTTTCAAGGACAGAAGTTGATGCAGAGCAAAACAAAAAGCTTGGCCATTGATACACGAGCTACTCCTCTGCTGTGCATAGGCGGCAGCTCGGTGGCAAGCTCTGCCAGGGTGCTCCTGGCCTCATGGCTGTGGTCACGGTGTCACAGGGACAGGGTGAGGACAGAGGCCTCGGTGGTCCATAGCAAACCCCACACGCCCCTCAGGCTGCCAGGTTGTCCCACAAAAAGACGCTGAGAGGGACGTTCAGAGACGGCTGAAGTCAAAAGGAGACAGGGCGGGCGTGAGGAGAAGGGGGTGTGAGGCGAGGGGCATGTGAGGTGAGGTGGGCACGAGGCAAGGTGCGAGGTGCGAAATGGCGGCTGCCCTGCGTGAGGGGGGCGAGGGGCCCGGAGCCCCCCGGGGGGGATCAGAAGAGAGAGGAAGCGGCGAGGAAGGAAGGGAGGTGTGGTGGGAGAGGGGGCCGAAAGGAAAGCCGGGGGCGAGCAGCCGAGGGCCGTGAGGAAGGAGGGCCCGAGGGGCGGCCGCGGGGGTGGCGCCCCGGGAAGGAGGGCGACCCTCGCCCCCCGGAGACCCGGGGACCGGGGGTCGCGGCTCGTCCCCGCACCGTGCCGCGGGGCGCCGCCCCCGCCCGCCTCAACTCCCCCCGTCCCCCCCCCGCTTCGGGCGGCGAGGAAATCGCCTTTTGATTGCGGAAGCCCGCCGAGAGGGCTCCGGCGGAGTCAGCCCGGGTCAGAATGGCAGCGTGGGAAGCGGCGGCCGCCTCCCCCGCCTCCTCCGCCCCCCGCTCCTCCTCAGCCGCCGCCGGCCGGCCGCCGGGCAGCCCCCGCGCACCCCCCGGCCGCCGCCCCCCGGCGCAGGCAGGCGGGCGGGCAGGGAGCGAGGCGCCCGGGGCGTCCCGCAGCGCATGCAGCAAGCGGGCGGCCCGGCGGAGGGGGCGCCCCCGGGACCCCGCCGGGCGCGCTCGGCTTCTCGCCCCCCTCCCCGCGAGGGCTTGGGCGGGTGAAGGCGGGCGGCGATGCTGAGCCATGGAGCGGGGCTCGCCCTGTGCGTGGCGCTGGCCCTGAGCGAGGTGAGCGGCGGGGGGCAGCGCTCGGCGGGGCGGCTTCTCGCAGCGCCTCCCCGCGCTCCTCTTCTCCATTCTCCCCTCTTCTCCCCGCAGGCCGCGCTCGGGGAGGCGGCGGGGTGCAGCGCCAACCTGACGGTGCGGCTCGTCGCCGGGCACGGCGCCTGGCTGCGCTGGCGAGCCGCGGCCCCCGCCTGCAACTTCAGCGTGACGGGGCGCTCCGAGGACGGGCAGCCCGCCGGCTGCCAGCCCGCCCGCACCGCCAACGGCTCCTACGGCTGCGCCCTGCGGGGCCTGGAGGCCGGGACGTGGTACCACCTCCGCATCCAGCCGCTCTCCGGCGGGGAGCCCACCGACGTGTCCCTGCAGACAGGTAGGGGCGAGGGGCGAGGATGGCTCTGAGGGTGTGTGGGGGGGGGTCTCGACGCCGCCGCCGGGAGTGGGCGCTGCCAAAAGGTAACGCGGAAGGCTCGGGAGCGTCCCTGCTGCTCCTCCGTCCCTCAAGCTGCCGTCCAGCAGAGTAATGCTTTGAGATAGTGCTTGCACGTCCTGTGCCCTCATCCAAGCCTGTTGGCTTCGCAGCTTCCCAGGTGACAGCGTGTTTGCTGCGCTTAAATACAGCCTGTTTCCTGACAGGTAGATCCCGCTCAAGGATAACTTACTGCTTCGTTCTGTCCTAGACCGTTTTAGTCTAAAAGAGTCTAAAAGTAAGGCTGAAACTTCTTGCATGTGCGTTGGCTTCGAGTACAGCCACTGAGGTGTAGTGACGGACAGCTGCGTGCAGAGCGCTCGCAGCGTTGGACCCGTGAGTGGCTGTAGAAATGTTCCAGCAGCCTGCCGGGGCCAAGGGAAGCCCCCTTTATGCGGGCGTGCTTGTGTGTGGATGTGAACAACCCAACTTTCAAAGCAGTGAACTACATAGACCAACCAGCTGCAGAGACAGAAGAATGGGACCCTTTCTGTGTGTATTAGTGTTTTTTTAAAGATGATGAAAAATAATATTGTCCAGCCTCTTACGGCTGGTAACACGAGACTCAAAACAGAGATGACTTAAATAAGGTCAATCATTAAATGCCTATCTGGTTTGCTCCTAAAGTCCTAGAGAGGTATTGCAGTATTGGTATTGAAGATTACAGCAGCTAAATACTTAGTAGTTACCAGTTCAGATGCACCATTTATTGTCAGACCCTTTTCCCTGCAGTAGCCATACAAGTACAGTAAATACCCTCCATTAATTTGCTTTGATAAGTTCAGAAGAAGTCTAGTGACAGATCTGCTCGTGTGATAGCTATATGTTAAGCTCAAGTTATGTCACTTGATAAAAACAAGTAATAGTTTCTATATGGTGATTTAAGTCCATACAATGCATCATGCCAATTGTTTTCAATATTGATGACCTGTAATTTGAAAATTGAAAGAATAAATCAACCATTATCAGAGTGACAGGTATGAATCACCATCAGTACTGTGTATTAAAGTTATAATAATGAACACTTGAGATGAGGTAGAAGAGAAGGTAGCAGCTTAGACCACATTTTGATTTAATGCATGATCATTCAGACAGTAGTTTGTATATGCCATTTATGAACTATTAGTACATAGATTTTTGCAAGACTGTAAGATGATAAAAGTGAATGAAGCAACTACTGATTGGAGTCATGTTACGTAGCTAATGTCAGTGAAAAGACTGATTAAAGTACAAGCTGACATACTGCAAATTAGTTGACGATACTTGAAGTGTGGTTTGTGTTTCAGTTTTGGATAGCAGAGATTAGTCAAAGCAAGAAATAAGAATAGAGGAGCTTTGGAGGTTTGCTTCAAAGACAGCTCCACGGATCGGTCTGTGGTTCCTCACTTTCCTTAATTCAATCACATCTCTTGCATTGCTCGATAATATTTAAAATACACAATTAGCTCTAGAATATGACAATTTTATTTTTTTTCTAAAGAATATATAGGGTTTGTTATGCCTCTCAGCAACTGATGTTGTATTGTTGATTCCATGCACTTCGTTGCTGAATGCGGTCCAGTTCCATGTTCCTCTGTATGTTTCCACTAGGGGCAGCATTTTAAACCATTTTTTTGGAAACTCTTCACCTGTTCCTTTGTAACATAGCGTCTGTAGTTTTGCTTTATGATCTACAGAAACTGAGTGTCTGTAGGTGTATGTTCCTGGAAACTATCTGGTGAATACGGAAGTATGAACAATATTTTCAGACATATTGTAAACAGAATTTCCACTGATTGGATGGTAGCGGAACTAAGTTATCGTGAGCCATCTAAAAATACGATGTCTGACCTTGCTACTTGGTGAGGTTCCCTTCCTGAGCAGCATGTCATAAGAAAGATGGGATAAGCTGTCCTTTCGAGGTGCCCAATTTTTTCCACCGCCTGGGAAAGGAGCCTAGGTTAGACTAGGCACCTGAGGTTTAGATGGTTGAAGTTAAGTGAGAGGAATCCTATCTCACATTTACTTCTGCAAAATGAGCTTTTGATCATCTGTATTGCCTTGACACAATAAATCTACACAAAGAATTTCATATATTCACATTTCATTCAGAAGCTTTAACATTTTCCTCATATTCAATCCCATTAAAATTTTCATGTACTTATGTCTGTTGGAAGTTCAGTTTTTCATCACATTTCGTATATAAAGTGCTGGAGCATCTAAACCCATAAAATCCAAAATATTTTGTCAAATTTTGAGCGTGGTCTGTTCTGATTAAGGACTTATGGTGAAAGCAATGAATAATGCATATGAACATGCATACTGCATAGTTGCTGTAACAATGTAAATATTTGGAGAGAACCAAATCCTTAGCTAAATTTGGCCTTTTGTGTCTTTAATTTTACATTGTTCTGCATTGTCATAACTATGATTTTGTCTGTGCTATGTGCAAGTTTGATATTCTAATAGAGTGGGTGCACAGCTTGCCAGACTCCATAAACTCTTACATAATACCTGAGCGAATCTTTGAGTAGAGAAGCAGCTTCTGTTTAATCTATGGATGCATATATCTGAAAACTAATAATGTAGGAATAGTGATGCGGTAAACCATGCTAGTCCACCAAGATGGAGTCTGTTACATCTATTTACTCAAGAAATTTTGACCTACAAATTACCAATATAAAATGTTGAATATTTAATCCTCTCAAGGAGACCTAAAATTGATCCTCAAAAATGATGGCAAATGCAATCACATAGGCATTGTATAAGCCAGGAATACACAGACATGCAATGTTGGTTGTGCTATTTTGGTAGAATAGGAAATGAAGAAAAGGCTGATAATACCATTTATCACCTCTGAGCTACAGTTAGACTTTCCGCTGGAAACCCGAGATGACAGATGTTAGTGGGCACCAGTCTGGATATTTAGTTTATTTCAGGTTAATATTTACCATTTGTTATGCTTTTAGTGCGTGTATTTATATGTATATATAAAATCTATATAATATATATCTATAAAATCATGTAACTAGTCAAGGTGCTTGACATTCTAACATCAGAACAACACGTACACCTGTTGATCCTTTCTTGTTGTCTCTTTTTTGATCTCAGTAACGCTTTCTGTGACTAAGAGCTACTACTGTATGACAAAAAAAGGTGGACTTGTGTCTTTCTTGATTTCAGAGAAAACACTTTTAAGTCTTCAATTTTCCAAATGTTGGTGCATCAGCATCACTATATTTCAGTAGTGTATTTTCAGTGAATGATTAGATTTTTTAAAGTAAATTTCCAGTTAAAAACAGTAGCATACGAACAGATTCTAATTTACGGTTAAATTTATTAATTTCAATTCTGAATTGAAATTCAGAAGTAAAAATGGTCTTGAGAGCCGTGGAAGAACATCTTGAGAATTCCCCTGGTTTCAAATAAATCTTCTAAAATAGGCTTAGAAGTATGATTTTCAACATTGTTTTCTAGGAAAGCGTTGCAATGATATTTTTTGTTACTGCTTGATCCAACCTACCTGCATTGAGAGAACTAACAGATAAATAAGTTTTTACCAGAAAAAAATGTTAAGTATTTGAATGAAAGGAGGTTAATAATTCTACCATCTAAGACACAGACTGGCAGAGTATTTTTCCATTGCACCACGCAACTGTAAGTGCCAGAAGCGTGGCTTGGCCATGTGTTTGCTCCTGTAAATTTCAAGTTGTTTGGGATAAATCTGATTTATTAGCCATCTGTAAGAACAACTACTGTGACGTGGCTCCAACTATCGTCTGTATAATCCTATAATCCATAATCATGTAATAATTATGATCATTGTCTCAAATGCAGAGTATAAAAAGAAAATAAATGACAATGTAGGTTGTTCTAAAGATTTTCTGTTGTATATCATCCCAAAGAAATGGGTATTTGTACTTAAAAACAGTGAAATCAAACCTTTTAACTTAATTTTCAGAAGAGTCCTTGTGAAGTAGGCCATGTTTACTGTTTTACGAAAAGGGAAAATGAAGAAAAAACAAATGATTTGGTAGGAGGAGAGCTGAGGCTGAAGTCAGGAATTCCCAGTCCTCAGTCCTGAGCACTTATCTCATTATTTTTTTTCTGCTGCCTAAGGCAGGGGTGTTTCTGTGCTTACAGACTGTATTTGGGGGGACTGTATGAAACTGTATATCGTTTCTATAGAATACATTTATAGCACCTGTGCATACAAAGCAGATTCTCCCAAAAGTCAAAATGAAGATGCAGTGTAATTAAAGCAACATGAAGCCTTCTGGAAGAGAAGACCAGGAGACATCAATTCATACGGTATCAAATGGTATATAAATATCTTAGAAAATATTTTATTTCTGTGATATATCAGTATTGTATTGTTGCCAGCAGAGACTTGTATAACAATGTAAATGGCTTTTTAAGTGTTTGTTTCCATCCAGGGCTCTTTCAGCCCAGGCACTTCCCAATCTCATTGTTCCTTTGTTCTAACGGATGTACAGAGCACTGAGTGTTTTGTTTTCTGGACCAGATAGATTAGATAAAGTCTGAATTTCTGAACTTCACCTTCCAGGCACGCAATACTTTCTTTGCTTAATGCACCTTGGAAGACGGATTGCCTAGGATAGTATAAGCACTTCCAAAGATGTAGGAGGTGTCTTCTTTTGTGGAATTTGACAAATAATGTGGATTACAACGTTGATTACTTTTGCAGGACAAATGAATAGTCAACCTTGTTCTAACTTTGTCAGAGAGAGAGTTGAACTTGACGGTTATCATGACCGTTTGCTGGGTATTAGTCAAATTAAAACTGTTTCAGCTGTCTGTGCATCTGACCATATATAGTGCTGAAATTCACTTCTGACTGACAAAGTTTGACCTTTTCTGGTTAGAACAATTGCCTTCAAGGCACAAGTTTATACCCCTGCTATTCACTTTTGCCAGCATAATAGCCTTCAGTGACTTAGTGTATGTTATAGGTGGAGCTGGTACTCAAGCCCATTGTTAAGATTTCCTGATGCTTTTCATTAAAACCTCCTGTTTCAATTGCTGTAACTCGGTAGAGTTTTAACTATCTGGCCTGAAGTTTGACGTGCTTGGTCTTTGACTTCAGTTTTATTTATTTATTTATTTATTTATTTATTTATTTTCCAGTTTTAAGCAAAAGTAGCTTGGCCTTAAAGAGGTCAAGAAAAGAAGAGAGTTACTCTTCTTCATCGATTTTATTAATTTGTCATCATTTTTTTTTATTTTTTTTGAAGAGCACCAGAATCTTTGTGGTCCAAAGGAGGAATCTGGATTTAATCAGAAACCTAGGTTCAAGGGGCGGCAGTATTTTACCCCCGAAATTCCTGCTATAACTTCTTGACAGAGTGTACCACCAAAACCTGACACTAGTACATTCTCAGCACAGTTTTGTAGGAAGGAATCACACCTTTGGAGAAGAACAGTTTACAAGGCTCCTAGCCCCATGATTCCCCTATCACTATGTTCCTGGGGCTGACTGCGATCTCGTACTCTTTCGTCTGCCTCGTTCAGGGAACAGCACAGCAGTGATTGCATTGGAAAAACAGTCTTACTGTTCTGTGTTTAAAGCACTGCTGACATGGAGACCTCAATTACCAGCCTGAATCACGGGATCACAGAATAGCTGAGGTTGGAAGGGACCTCTGGAGGTCATCTGGTCCAACCCCCCCCCACACTCAAGCAGGTCCACTTAAAGCAAGTAGCCCAGTACTATGTCCAGGTGGCTTTTGAAAATCTCCAATCAAGGAGACTCCACAGCTTCTGTAGGCAACATGTTCCAGTGCTCATTCACCCACACAGTACAGAAGTGCTTCCTGATGTTTAGATGGAACCTTCCGTGCTCCAGTTTTTGCCCATGCCTCTTGTCCTGGCACAGGGCACCATTGAAAAGAGCCTGGCTCCATCTTCTTTCCACACTCCCTTCAAGTATTTATAGATATTGATAAGATCCACCCTAAGCTTCCTTTTCTCCAGGCTGAACAGGCCCAGCTCTCAGCCTCTCCTCATAGGAGAGGTGCTCCAGGCCCTTAATCGTCTTGGTGGCCCTGTGTTGGACTCTCTGCAGTAAGTCCATGTCTCTGCTGTACTGGGGAGCCCAGAAGTGGACACAGTACTCCAGGTGCAGCCTCACCAACACGGAGAAGAACAGAAGGATCACCTCTCTTGACCTGCTGGCACTACTTTCCCTAACGCAGCCAGGAATACCATTAACCTTCTTAGTGACAAGGGCACATTGCTCATTCATTGCTGGTTCAACTCGGTGTCCACCAGGACCCCCAGGTCCTTTCCTGCAAAGCCTCTTTCCAGCTGGGTGGCCCCCAGCATGTACTGGGGTTGTTGTTCCCCAGGTGCAGGTCTCTGCACTTCTCCTTATTGAACTTCATGAGATTCCTGTTAGCCCACCTCTCCAGCCTGTCAAGGTCACTCTGGATGGCAGCACAAACCTCCAGTGAATCAGCCACTCCACCTAGTTTTGTGTAATCCGCTAATTTTTGAGGATGCACTCTACCCCATCATACAGATGATTAATGGAGATGTTAAACAGGGCTGGAACCAGTATTGACCCCTGGGATACTCCGTTTATCACTGGTCTTCAACTAGGCTTTACACCACTGACCACAGCCCTCTGGGCCCAGCCATTCACCTCACTGCTCATCCATCCCGTACTTCAGCAGCTTCTTTGTAAGGATCTTATGGGGAACAGTGGCAAGGCCTTACTGAAGCCCAGGAAGACTATATCTGCTGCTCTCCCCTCATCCATCAGGCTGGTCATGTCGTCATAGAAGCTTATCAGGTTGGTCAAGTATGACTTCCCCTTCGTGAATCTATGCTGACTGCTTCTGATGATTTTCTACTTCTTTGTGTGCCTGGAAATGGTTTCCAGGATTAGCTGTTCCATACCCTTCCCAGGGATTGAGGTGAGGCTAACCAGCCTCTGGTTCCCCAAGTCCTCCTTCTTGCCCTTCTTCACTGCATTCCAGGAACCTCCTGGACTGCCTATGCCCTGCTGTGCTGGCCCTCCAACAGATATCAGTGGTTGAAGTCCCTCAGAGGACTAGGGCTTGTGAACATGAGGCTGCTCCTGTCTGTCTGTAGAGGGCTTCATCTGCTCAGTCTTCCTGGTCAGGTGGCCTGTGGCAGACCCCCACTAGGAAGTGGTGTACTGTCCTCCCTTTAATCCTGTCAGCTCCTCATACCGCCCCAGCCTGTCTTTCCTAAAGAGCTTGTATCCCTCCGTGACAACACTCCAGTCACAGGAGCCATCCCACCACGTCTCCATGATCCCAATAAGATCACAGCCCTGCAACTGTATGCGCATCTCTGACTGATCTTGTTTCTCCCCCATGCTGCATGCGTTAGTGTACATGACATTAGTGTTTGGGAGATTTCTGCTTGATGCTAAGCACAAATAGCCAAGAGCATACTCATGTGGAAGCCAAATTCGGTTAAGTTGTTGAGAACCTTTTACTTTCTAGCTTGTGCATACTTTATTTTCTGCTTTGAGTTGTTTAAAGGTATCTTTTTAATATGCAGTTGTTTGACATAAATGTTGATGCCTTAATACATTAACGTTTAATACATTTATTTTCATTTGCATGAAGTCTTGTGGGTGATGAAATACATATGGAGAGTACAAATAACCACAGTCTTTTCTTTTGGTCATCTTTTGTTTGCCATTTCTTTAGAGTGTATGGTATTTTGCAGGTCATTTCACTTGAGAGCTATTTACTAAACACTATAATGAACACAAAGAGTTTCTCAGATAAATAGCTTTAATTAAGTTATTAAATTGTTTTAAAATTATTTCCTAAAAGCTTGCCCAATGTACTGTTTGTTTGTTTTTTTAATTTATATGAACAATACTCCACCAGAAGAGAAGCATACTTAATCTGTTTGAAGTGGTTGAAGTTAATATGAAAAACAAAGATTTGTGGCACTTGAAACTGTGTAAATGCTCATGCCCATTAGTGATAAAGTGTTCAGTGTGAGTGCTAGGAAATGAAAGCCACTAGTAGCATTGTATCTATTAAGCTATGTTTCACTGAGGCGTTGAGTGTAATTTTTTTTTTCATGTTTTATGTTTCTTATTAGTCGTTATTGTTTTACTATCATCAGATTTCCAAGGTCACAATTTACATCCACAACTGCAAGTGCTTTTCCGTAGGGGCATGTGTATGTATGTACACATATGTACAAGTAACGTTCCTGAACTCTGCAGGAGTCTCGTGAAGGCAGATTTCACTGGTATGATGTTTAGAAATGGAAAAGACTTTTTGAAAAACGATGACAATATGATGATGAAAAGGGAGAGTTTTAGAAGATTTTGTAATGCAATGTAAAGCTTTCAGTCCCAATGCAAGAAATATTGGTTTGTTTTCTGTCCTTTTTTTTTTTTTTTAACTACAGATCCCTTACCGCCATCTCATTTTGAAATTAATAAGGAGAAAACTACATTGACAAGCTTACAAGTTCAATGGGACCGTTCCTCAGGAAAGGTGGACTTATACAATCTAGTATTATTTGATCACAATAATACAAAGATACAAGAAGTCTCTGTACAAGGAAGATCTTCAAAAACGGAAAGCACTTTCACCAGTCTAATCCCTGGGAGTAAATACAATATTGTCCTCACTGCAGTTGCTGGAAATAAAAGCACCCCAGAACTTCACATAAGTGGATCTACTGGTAAGACTTCTTTGACTGTAGTTCATCTAAGTAAAACCACTTAAAGTATTTTGCAGTTCCGCACTTTGAAACTAGCAAATATGTATTTCTTCTACCTTGAAATATATATATGCATATATAAAGTATGTATTTATTGTCAACAGATATAAACAAAGCATGGCTGACTAACATAAAGAGTCATTTGCTAAGAATGGAGGAATGTTTTTGTGACTTATTTGGCCATAAATCTGAGGTTAGGTTTTCACTAACCCTAAAGAAACTCAACATATTTGAAAAGTAAATCTGTGCAAAGTTGCTGAAATTGTGGAGATAACCACTAGGCCTTAAGCATGTGTTTTTGTTTTTTGTTTTTATTCCAACAGTGCCATCCCCTGTGAAGAATATTCAGGTCAATGTCAAGACAGACACTATTCATGTTTCATGGTCTCCTGGCTCTGGACATGTGGATCTATACAGGCTGGTGTTACTGGATAATCAAGTTCCAGTTCATGAGATTCACCAAGAAGATCCCCTGACTTCTTACACTTTTTCTGGACTTACAGCAGGGCACTTGTATAACCTCTCTGTCATAACCCAGGCTGCAGGATTGGAGAGCACCAGTTTCCAAATAGTTAGGACAGGTATGATTTCAGAATTTGTCACAACAGAACAAGAAGTCAAGGCTATAATCTAGCAATATTACAAGACATACTTAATGATAAATGGATCATGTTCCAAATATATCTTCCCAAGTCAGTGTCTGACTTACCCTTGGCAGGTGTTTCTCTCAAAGGCTGTAGACGGAGTTACAGACACTGTGAGCTAACTTAGCTACCTAGGTTATCATTAAAGCAAAGTTAGCTGCTAAATTAGCTTTTAAGGTGACTGCAGCTCCATCAAGCATTTAAAATTGATTAACAATTTGAGCCCAACTCACTGGTGTCACAAGTGAAATTTGGTGTCTGTGAAATAGGTCCATGTGATTGCTGTATCAACTCCCTGAGTGAATTGAGACAGTATGTAGTCTGGTTATTTCAAAGTATTGAAGAGGGTTTAACTCTATGATTCTTATGATTTTTTTTTCCCCAGGACAGACTTTTTTCTCTTTGTTGCAAAATAGCTGCACTTCTGAAAAGGAAGTGGAAAAAAATGTAGAGCAGGTTACGGAATTTAAAATTGAATGCCTTTTTTTTTTTCCTCCACAGAGAAGTATCAATTCACAGAACCAGAGTTTTAGAGATCAATTTTTTTTCAGAATGGAGTTCTGTGGTCATAGGGTGAAAGATAGGATGACATCCTACTAGAGCCCAAAAACACACATGTAAGCACAACCAGGGTCATGTCTCTGCTTTTTTATTTTCTGGGAAACTGTAGGCCCAGTTTCTTTCAGAAATCTCACCACGTATCCATAATTTAATATAAAGTGAATGGTACTACAATGTCTGGGACACAGAGATGGGTGCTGTTGTCACTTGGTAGAAGTTGTTCTGGGTATTATACCCTTATTTCACTTTATTTCTTCAGAATTCTTTATTGCTTCCTCTTGTGGGGTGCAAAAAAATAAATCTCACTAGTTTTCTCAATATAAAAGCATTCTATCTAGTTTCTGGCATGACACTCCATTTCAATACTTGGAGTGCCCCTAGCCTGAAAATGAAGATGTTAAGAGGTGGCTATACTTTCTTTTGATGGAGGGTTGGATTAAATGAGTTTTAATCCAATCCCACCTAGACCAATGTAAATTAGGCAGAGCTTCAATGATGCTATAGTGTTGAGTAAAATCTGTGCAGACATCTCCGTTCTTAGGAGCATGTGCCTTGTTCGGTTTACAGTCAAAACAACTAGTGTGAGTACAGATGTGGCTCACAGGTTTTCTATTCTGTGAAGTGAGAGTGGGCAGCATAACAGGTGCCACTTCTGGGGTAGATTACTTTAAGCAGGGCTGAGGTCAGTTGCACTGTGCTCAGGCTTTGCCCTTTTCACCATTGATATGCAGTCATTCATACTCCATCTCATATAACAAAAAGCAAAACTTACTGTTTAACTTATTTAAAAGCAAAACTGACTATTGCAGTTTGGAAGCAGTAGGTCTCACATGTTCTTTTGTTGAAGTATTTTATTCTCTTTATTACTATCTTTTTTTAGCCCCAGCCGAAGTCTTAGATTTGACAGTGACTAATGATGACAGCTTGGATACATTAAAAGTTAAATGGAGAAGACCTTCAGGAAACCTCGATTTCTATAATATCACTCTGTCTCATCTTGGATCAGTTAAAGAAGTCAAAACTTTACAGCCAGTGGTCACAGACACTCATTTTGACAAGCTAACTCCAGGACGTCTTTATCAGGTTACTGCCCGCACAATCAGTGGTGAACTGTTTACTGATAAGATGGCAACTGGCAGGACATGTAAGTCTTCTGCTTCAGTAAGAACATTTTAACCAATGCTATTTTTGCCAACGCTGGCCTTGTAGAAAATCATTGCAGGAGACAAAGTGATTTGGACTCCAGGCAAAATAAGATAAAGAGCACAGTATCGTTCCGGGAGTACCCCTTCCTGACTCTCTGGCAACAGTTAATCTGGCAGTCAAAAGCAGTTACAGCATAGTTTGGGAGCAGGAAGCAATAATGCATTTTGGGACCGTATAGTTGGGTGAGTCTGTCACAAAAGTGTTCTATGCTATTCCACTTCTGACAAACTTTATCTTGAATTCAGCTCAGCATAGTATATAAAATGAGTTATGTTATGGGGAAGTCTGTATGTAGTCAAATTGTTAATGGAGTTTTAAATAATTTTGCAACTTCTAATAATATTATCCCTTGTTCTAGACACAAATCTACAAATAAGAAAAGATTAGGTCTCATCTTTCTTTACTAAGGAAGGCATGTGGCAGTCTGGGTAAAGCTGGGTTATGTTTTATTTATCTTCTTTCTGAAGTATAATTTCCTCTCAGGCAACTCTTGTATGAGTTCTCAACTTGAAAAATCCTGGCATAATTCTCCCACAGCATTACTGGCCACGGAGACATTTCATCTTCTCCACACCAGCTTAACCCAGGTAGAATTTAGATGGGAGAAATATAAAAGTAGTTGAAAAATATGCACATAAATTGTTAATAAACTCAGAGCCAACAAATACCAATTGTGTGTTTGTATGAGAGAGAGAGTATTTATTTTAGAGAATATTTATAATTTCAACTTAACCCACGTGAAAGGCAGGAACATCCTCGGCATATCTAGCTGCTACCCTCAGTGCAGTATCATGTGGCTGGAAGATGCGTGAAAAGCCATAAAGCCATTCAAGTCCAGTAAGTACAAAGCAGGACCAGTTTTATGTGTGTTGGTTTTGATTGCCTAGCTCTACCATTAAAGACCTTTAAGATTACCTTTCCCATTTGAAGGGACAGCTTCAGGTCCTCACTTTGATCTCAGTGCCTTGCATGTGGAAGGGACTAGGACGTACAAGGCCTTTGTGGAAGAAACTGTCAGGCTTTGCGTTTTTGTTGTTGAGACCACAATTTGGCCCACAGCGACTGAAGTTTTGGCCTTAGCTTTGAAAAATTCATTGACAATTTCTAAATGAACTTAATCAACTCCAGAAAACAGCTGGGAAGCTAACTGAAACATGCAGGTCGCATCCCGGAGGTGCACGGGGGAGATTTTCCCTACCCTAAGAAGGGTTCCCTATTTCTGATGTCAGAAACCAACAGTGAAAAAGTGAGTGATTGGTGTGTGGGGAAGAGTAAAATCATCTTCAAAATGAGCAACTACAAGGTACCTGATGGTGCTTTAACTGATGCAACTTCTTCTACAATAGGTATGCTGTGAGGCAGGTTTTGCCAGTGTCCAGTCAAGTCTTGCCAGAAATACCCCTCTTCAAAATTATTCTCACAATCTCTTTTATTTCAGTTCCCCAGAAGGTTTCTGAGCTGAAAGCCGGTGGTGGTGGCTGGCTGAGGTCTCTGCGAGTGAACTGGCTGCCCCCTGCGGGAGACTGGGAGAGGTACCGCCTGCTCCTCTGGAACCACTCTGCCCTGGTGCTCAACACCACCCTAGAAAAGGAGGCGACAGAGCACCTCATCCAAGACGTGGGCCTCATTCCAGGCAGGCAGTACGAAGTGGAGGTCGTTGTGGAGAGTGGCGATTTGCAAAGCAAGGCTAGCTGCACGGGGAGAACAGGTGAGCATGCTCACCAGCAAGTATGAAAATACAAAACTTGGCTCTGTGGACAATCAGAAAGAAATAGCACTTGGAAATCTACAAATAATTTCATTTTTAATACATTAAAAAGAGCTCCCTTGTAAGCATCAGAAATAGTTATTTTAGCAGTTCTGTGAAAACTTTCAGGGGTTATTTTCATGATAAATATCTTAATGAAAGTTTTGGGAATTACATCACCGTTCTGCCATGACTGAGGCAAAACATTAGGAGTACAAAATTTTACTGTTAAATGTTGTAGCTGGTTGCAGGTACCCTACATAATTCTTTAAACAGGGCAATATAGAGCTTCCTGAGTTGTTCACCAGTATGTTCAGTGGCAAACTGGTTTCCTTGCCAGCCTGAACAACTAATTAGTATCAACAGCATTAACCCAAGCTGGCCGAGGTGTATGTTTGCATGACTGTTCCATAACATCACCTTTCTTGTTGCTGGGTTCCTGAAAGAAAATGGGGTTAGTTCAAGTTAGCCTTTCCAGAGGAAATCCATATGCACTGCAGTGACATTAATGGAACTTTTTTGGAATGTGTTAGTCAAAGCCACATCTGATTGCTTCAAACTTAAGAAATAGTTGCAATATAATTGTTAGTCGTTCTGCTCTGTGAATGTAAAACAGTGCAGTTCAGAGGACCAGAAGGCTTGGAGGAGAGGAGTATTTGGCAAGGATCAAGGCAGAGCCTTATCTCACTGGAGAACGTGTGCTAAGATGGGACCACCCTACTTTATCCTCACCCTTCCTGGTGGCCACCTTTCCTGCTGCACCCTTACCTGTCACTCCCTGAGGGTTTCATTTTGTTAGTTTTGCACAACAGAAAGGCCAGTAGAAGCTGAAGTTTTCTCTCGCTTCTAGCCAACTTGATCAAAGCAGGGCAGATTCTCATCTCATGTACTTCAATATAAATTACAGATAACTTAAGCTCACGGTGATAGTTATAATGGACACAGCTAAGAGATTGGAACGTGGTCGAATAAATAATATATGGCAGTGGGTGTATCACAACTGTATTTGACTTCACAGTCAGATACATAATGTATGTGTTGGGAAGCATAGGTATTAGTCCCTTTTCTCACTTCATTTTCTTTTATGTCAGCCTGTAGGCTTGGAAAGTGAGTTGGATTTCAGCATAACAGAGACAAAATCAGATCAGGGAACTCAGGTGACAGAAGCCCTCTGTGTGTGCATGCATGCATGTGTGCATGTGCGCGCGCGCACACACACAAATGCATTGATAAAAGTTTGAATTCTTCTTTTATACCACTGTAAATTTGGAGTTTCTCCCAACTTCTCTGAGATACAAACCAGTGCAAAATCAATGTCACTCTGAGCTTATAATTTACGTCCTTATTTGTCACAGCTAAATTGACCTAGATATATTTTATGGTACAGATGTTTTATGGCCCTGTCTAGCACCCGCAGTTCAAGAGAGGGCTTACTGACTTCGCTGAATTTCTATTCACACTAAAATCAACTGGCATAAATTTAAACCTAAGCATTGCAGCCATAACGCATTACTGAAGTCTGCTGCTACAGCCCCTTACTTGAAAGAGCAGCAGAAATAATAGATTTGTAAGACTGGCTTCCTAGAGGAAGGTAAAGAATGTCCTCAGTGCTACAAATATTCTGTTGCTGTCACATTTCTAGCTTGATCCCTTACAGCAGCTTGAGATTTGCATGTGTGTTCACTACCAAGTCATGTTCTTGTGGTATTTGTGTACTTTTACAGCTCCAGAGCCTGTTCTCCAGCTCCGTGTTAAGTATGCTAATGAATCCTCACTTAGTGTCATGTGGATGACCCCTGTTGCAGAATGGGACAGCTATGTGGTTTCACTAGGAGACAGGGATCTTACTGTCATAAAGAAAGGGCTTGCAAAAGAAGCTAAAGAATTTACTTTCACTGACTTGGTACCTGGAAGAAAATACACAGCTACCATCACTACCATTAGTGGGATATTAAGCAACTGGACTTCAGTGGAAGGAAGAACAGGTACTATTTTGTCAATCTATGTTGATCTTTATTTCTGTTAACTATCAACAACTTTGCTTGCTTTGTAGTGAAAAGAATGAACACAGGGTCTAAATATCAAAAGCCTTGAATTTATGTTTGCTTCCTCAGTAGAAGAGTTACTTTTCTGAGTCTCTCATTCCTAACTCTCAGATATCTTGCAGTATTTATTTAAAGTTTTGGAAAAAAGTGGATATGTAATTCTCAGCAAAATTGTTTTTTGAAATACTATGTCATAACTGATCAATCTACATTAGCATAAGATTCTGTATAAGAACAAATCTTAGGGAAGGTCACTCCCTTAAATTCAAAGCACGCATCATCTGGAAAAAAACACACAGGAAAATGTTGATTTAGGATGAACATTCCAAGGTTGACAGACACAAAACATATGTGACCTTGCAAATGTATTTTGAATCTCTCTGCTCTTCTGATTCCAAAATCTGTATCTGTTACTTAGAGTGATGACTGTGACACGAGGAAAGTCCCATTCCCACCCCCTACTGGGTGCTAATTTTGAGCACGTGTGCAAGTTTTAAACCATATGTATTCCTTTGCTCTGCTTGACTTATGCATTCTCCAGTGCATGCAAAGTCTTAAAATATAGCTCTGATCTGGCACAGCCCACAAAAAAAAAAAAAAACAAGCTGCTAGTGTATGAATCTAATCATGCCTGTGCCTTGACAGTGGTCCTTACTAAAGTGTTGCAACTCCTTCCAAGGCCTGAAAAGTTTGACTTAAACTTTCATTTCTCTGGTATGTGATTAAGTAGCTGGGATTTCACTTCCTTCTGCCTTACGCCCCTTTAGGAGCCCTGTTTAGGCATAGAGGTTACAGTGGCCCACTTTGCTAAAATGAATCAATGCCTGAAAACACATCAGGCAGGGATAACATGCCAGCAGTACATTCAAAGTGATAAAGAACATCAGTAAATTTGAATATAGGTCTCAATAAGCATTCCAGACCTCTGGATCTTCTTCCCAGCAGGACAACCTACTTGACTTTCAAAATAATGCTGTAAATGACAGAAATAGGTTTTACATGCACCCCGGATTGATCAGCTTTTAGAGAAGCCTGAGGTATCAATAAAAGTGCCTTTAGCAGAGCCATCTGGCACTTCCGGGTTGGAAGGCCCTGGTAAGGTGGGCTTACTATGTTGTGACGGTGTTATAAAACACGTGTGATTTTTGGTTTGCATTTATGTGAACATTGCCTTTTTTCATCTGTGTCTAATTTTCTAGCTTTTGTTAATGATTGCTAATCCAGTAGTATGTATGCAGAAAGGCTGATAGTAACAAGAAGCTTGCAATCACATTTTCCAAAGTCTGAGGGCTCTTTATTTCAGTTTTGCTTGGTCATGTATGAAGAAATACTTAGAAAGAAGTAACTATATTTTCATGCTTTGAACAAATATTGTGTTGTTTTGTGTTTTGCTTTTTTTTAAAAAAAATGATTTTGAGTAAAATCTGTGGTAAATACTCCTTCTTGTTCTTTCTTTTTCCTTTTTGGTGTGGCTAAGTTCACCAGCTTATGCTTAGATAAAAGTTATGTTTGTTTAATAATTAATTCATCTTTTGATGCTAGAAAAGTTATTCTGCAGACCTTATGACATAAAAAGTAAAACCAAAAACCTCCATCTCAGTACATCCTGAAATTAAAGAGTCAGATGTAGAGTTCTCCAAGGTATAGATGACTCTGTCTGAGGTATTCATCAAACAAGTGTGCCATTTAATAAGAATGACAGATGGAGAATAGGAGAGGAAAGGGAGAACAAAAGAACAGACTCTATTTGAAATTGTCATAACTAAAAGAGGTGATTTCCTAAATTTTGTTTGATGGTATTTGTAAAATGCTGCCTCTTCCAGTTCTCTGAACTTGAGTCATTTTGGTCTGACCAAGGAAAGCTGTGCTGAAGCCTGAAAGACCTTTCTGTGCCATAGCTTCCCATAGACCACATCCCATCAGACAGGAAGCAGTCTACAGATTATTTTTAGTCCTGTTGAGTCTGGCTTCAAATTGGAATGTTCTTTTGATGTACTTCCTCAGTGTGACTAAACTTGGGTTATTTGGGGGGTTGCTTTGTCTTATTTTGTTTCTCCTCAGTAACATAATGACAATTTGCTTTGCAGTGCCAGCCCAAGTGACTGGTCTGACTGTGGCAAGTCAGGGATCAACCAACAGCTTGTTCACCAACTGGACAAGAGCACTGGGAGATGTAGACTCATACCAAGTACTACTGATTCACGAGAACGTCGTCATTAAAAATGAGACTGTTCCCAGTGAGACCACCAGATACCACTTCTACCCCCTGAAACCTGGAGGACTCTATTCAGTTGTTGTCACCACTGTCAGCGGGGGGATATCTTCAAGGCAAATGATCGCAGAGGGGAGGACAGGTAAAAAAGAAATACTCCAGCATGTCTTTGTTAAATTCCTAAAAGCTGAATTTATTAAAGAGAATGGTCTTGCCATGGGACTGGGACTTCAGAAATACGTGGGTTTCAGCCATATACTTCCTGTGTGTGACCTCAGACACATTATGGGTCGAGACTCAGGTTATGTTGCTTTATGGAGCCAGCTGCTCTGCCTACAGCAGGACAACTCTGTAGCAAAGATAAAAAGATGTCCTGAGGTTGCTGTACAGCTGCGGTGGGTGAATCACTCCTTGGAAGGTCCTTTCTTGTTGCCTTGACTAGATGGCAGTATAGGGCAATTGCTCCTCACTGAGGTGTGCAAATTAGCTGCCTAAAGGTGGTAGGATGAATTTGGGTTGCAGTCTCTCATGACCTATTCTTTTTCTCCAACATTAAATTATGTCAACCAGTGATGCTTACTCCTTACGAGGCTCTCCTGTACAGCATAGGACAGGTTTTACTATTGCATCAAGTTCTCTAAGTTTAATGACCTATGAAATGTAATAGCAATTCTTTGGATATTTAAATAGAGGGGAAAAGTTGGCAACACAGTGCAATTTCACCTTTTATATGAAGTTGGCAAAAGCCAGGCATTCTGCAATTTGCTCCAACGTTCTCCTTGCAGACAACTATTTTCAAGCAGAAAGAAAAATGAAAGCAATTGGAGAAGAATAACACTAAAAGACTTGAAACACATAGACGTATAATGTGAAGTGTAATAATTTTGATTCTGACAGCTGTGGTAAGTCAGTTCAGTGTGTCAGAGTCCTGTGAAGATATAGCAGTTCCTTATGATTAAGGTCTGCCACTGTAATAACTCAGATAGTTTTGTACCTGAGACTGATGGTGTTCTGGCTGTTTGGAGACTTTGAGCTCATCTTGCTGGCTGGAAAAAACAAACTGCATTCACGTTTTGGCCACTAGGCGTCAGAGAACTCATTGTAAATGAAACGCATTCTGCTATGGGCCTCAACTTCATACAAGCATCAGTGGTTATCGCTGTTAGTGAGAAATGGCACTTTGAGCAGATAACTCATCTTGTGGGATTTTAGGAGTGATGGGGTGATGCCACCACAGATGACTTCCCTCACTGTTCAAAAAGGCAGACTGCTGCCAAGTGGGAGTCAGTGCAGAGCTCCCTAGTCCTAGGCGGTTTATTTTGTAGCATTGAATTCCAGGCATTCTCAACAATAGGAACTGGCTAGTTACAGCTCTTCTGTTTTTTCCTTTTTGTTGCACAGTTCCTTCCAGCGTGACTGGAGTAACAGTAAATAACTCAGGTCGCAGTGACTACCTCAGTGTTTCTTGGCTGCCAGCTTCTGGAGATGTAGACAGTTATTTGGTAACACTATCGCACAATGACCAGATTGTTCAGACTCTCACCATTTCCAAATCCCTCAGTGAATGCTCCTTTAGCAGCCTTACTCCTGGAACACTTTACAACGTGATGATAACCACAAAGAGTGGAAAGTATGAAAATTACTCCTTCAGCCAGGAACGAACAGGTAAATAGAGCCTTTGAAGAAATCCAATCACCATAACTACATTCGATAGCCATTATTAAAAACCTATGAATATCTGACCAAACTGAGATGGGTGAGAAGAAGTTGGAGGGTCAAACCATAAAATTACAGCTATACATACTTTATCTTATTCTTATGCCCTTATTGCTGCTATAAGTCATACAAAATGACCTTAGCATTAATAGAAGTTGAGTGTCGGTTCTTGTGAGTGAGCAGAAATCATGTATCAGTTGTGGCTCAAGTGTGTTTTATTGCTCTTAACCTCTCTACGTGGCTCTTGAAATATATCCTGCAGAGAACCCTCCAAATAAGTTATTCAGACACTCAAAGAAGGGGATAGGAGCTAACTACTAAAATATTAGTAAGATGCCACATAAATGAGTAACACCTGTGTCTATTGTTTATGCAGTGTTCAAGGAGATTATAAAAGAATAGAGGAATTTCAGAGAAAGGTGGCAATAATGATGGAAAACTTTTCCAAACTTCCTCAAAGATTGAAAAGAGGGGCATTTTACATTTGGTAAACCAGTAAAATAAAAGGAAATATGGTAAAGGGTGTTAAAATGACAAAGAGCATTAAGTTAGCACAATAAATGCAA
This sequence comes from Cygnus olor, assembly GCF_009769625.2. Classification (NCBI taxonomy): domain Eukaryota; kingdom Metazoa; phylum Chordata; class Aves; order Anseriformes; family Anatidae; genus Cygnus; species Cygnus olor. Next base: position 38,642,335 of record NC_049169.1, on the reverse strand, counting down.
TTTTAGGCTTCTCATGGTGTAAGTGAAAATCCAGGAGACAGCCATATAAATGAGGAGAAGCAAATCCAGGACCAGTGTCAACCTGTGGAACTCACGGCTATAAGCAAAACTGACCAAGTTGTTCCAAAAGACTGAAAATGGGAAAGGCAGACCATTGGCGTATGATGTAAAGCAACCTGGAAACTACACAGTTACTATTTTAGAGGGTAGGGTGTTGCTTAAATCCATGTTGTGGTCTTTTTGCAAGTTCCTCAGAAATGTCTGGTAATTACCACAAATATAATCCCCCTACAGCAACTCCTGTTATTTCAGGAAGTTACTGCTTTCTGAATCTTTAATTTTTTATTTTTTTTTTCTTTCAGTCCCTTCAAGTGTTCAGGGACTTACTGTCAGCAATTCAGCCAGAAGTGACTACTTGAAGGTGTCCTGGCTACACGCCTCTGGATATTTTGATAATTATGAAGTGATCATCAAGAACAACAATGATTTCATCCAAACAAAAAGTGTCCCAAGGGATGAAAATGAATGTGTGTTCACTAATCTGGTCCCGGGGAGGCAGTACAGCATCACAGTCAGCACAAGGAGTGGAAAATACGAAACCAGTGAGAGGGTCTATGGCAGAACAAGTAAGTAAATACCCCAGAAAGATCCTGAGACAATCCAGGATTATTTTTTTATTTATTTACTGTATATTGCTCTCAAAAATACTGTATGATTTGAACATAGGTTGACTCTTGAGTGTGACTCTTCAAATGCATGTCATTCCAAAGATGGAAAGCAGTATTGAGTTTATGACTGATGTTTAAGTTAGACATACAGAAAGTGAAAAAGAGACCTGTGCTGTGACCTTGGAATGCTAAATCTTGAAACATGGAAAACTGAAAATCAGAGCTGTACAGATTTCCACATCAGCTTAGTATTTACACTTGAGCTAGGCCAGAAGGTACAAGATGAGGATTTTTCTTGTCATGGAAATGTATAAGGATGTGTAAGGAAGCTAAGTGCCATCTACTTCTTTTAGTAAGGAACTGAGCGAAAAGTTTTAGCTCAGTAATGTGGCCTCAGGGCTGTTACCTTTTTTGCTGTGATTTGGTAAGAAGCACTGAGAAGTTTTCCTTTCTCACCTCTTCAGTGCCAGAGTCAGTGAAGGAACTGACTCTTAGTAACAGAAGCACAGAAGATCTGCAGGTAACTTGGTCAAAGGCTGAGGGTGATGTTGATAAATATGAGATTCAGCTCCTCTTCAATGATATGAAGATCTTCCCACCCATTTTCCTTGGAAACACTGTCGAGGAGTATCGGTTCACGGCTCTGACTCCCGGACGTCTATACAAAATTCTTGTCTTGACAATCAGCGGAGATGCACAACGTGCTACTTTCATAGAAGGCCTGACAAGTAAGCAATAACGTGGTATTTAAAACATGTGTTGGGGCTTTTCTAGATGAAAAAATGAGGCACAGAAAATCAAGGCTGAATCATGATCTTATTTGAGTTCCTGTAACACTGGCATGAACACAGAGGTCATTGAAAACCACACTACATCAGCTAACTTTATCTGCGCTTAATAAACAGATGTCACAGTCGTCAATATGTGATTGTTGGCAGATAATCTGATGTGCTGCATAGGAAGGGTGTTGAGATGTCAGTGTGAGGGTTTCTGTTATTCTCACACATGCCATTTTTTTGCTTAGTATCTCTGGGTAAATCAGTTAAGTTATTTTGCACCTCTGTTTATTTACCCGAAACAAGTGGGTGAGATGATAACTGCAAAATGGCTAACCAATTCAGTGTACATAAAGAGCTTTGATCTTCTGAGGTGTTTCTAAAGCATCACTTGAAAAAGAGGGAAGTAATCCTGATAAGGAACATTTTAACTTTTTTTCTGTTTAACTTGCTTACATTTTCTTTGCTGTTGTTGCCATAAACACTTAGAATTGCTTTTCTAAAATAGTACAATCCAACACAAATGTCTGAAGCTTTACTTGTGTTTACCCATGAGTGAAATTGTTTGTACCCGTAAATGCTCTTTGTCCTTTGAATCATTTGCTATGGCCATAAAAATGTAAGGATCTAAAAGTCTGAATGAACCAGGAACTTTGTGAGCAGGTGTCTTTGTGTTCCTTTTTTTTTTCTCCAGTTCCAAGTGCAGTGAGAAACATTCATGTTTCACCTAACGGCATGACAAACAGCCTGAAAGTGAGCTGGACACCTGGAGGTGGAGATGTTGATTCCTACACAGTGACTATATTTCAGCAAAACCATCAGCTTGGTTCCCAGAGTGTCTCCAAACACGTCTCTGAGCACACGTTTCACAAGTTGGAAGCTGGGGAGCTGTACCGGGTGGTGGTGCAATCAAACAGCGGTGCCTTGCAAAACAGCTTAGCAGCTTTTGGGAGAACAAGTACGTTTCTTTTGAGACAAGGAGCAAGTTTCATTGTGTCTACCCAGCAGCTGACTCGTATGAAATAAGTTACACCCTGCCTGTTTATGTAACACACCATTGAGCGTGGGGAGACACAGACTCAGGAGAAGTGTTTTTATTTCAAAGAGCTTGAGTCCTTGCTCTTGCAAACACTTAGGTGTGGCTCCATTAACAGCAGTGAGATCTGTCACACAAGTAGCTTTACCTGGGTAAATGTGTGTGGGATTCAGGTTCCCAGCCCAAAGTGTGCCTTTGTAGGAAGAATGAAGTTTCATCCCTGCCCAGTCCTGTGCCTGAATCTATCCGACACATGTATCTGTGGGACTCTCTGCAGTCAAATGCTGTGTGCTGGCAGTACTCATTGCATGGTTAAGGCTTCTTAGACGATATAATGCCCCGATACACTACTTGTCAGGATGCAAAAGACAACTTGTTTTTAATCCATCTTCTCTCTTTTGCACCTGTATGTTTGCTGGGGACTTGACTTTTGTGCAACAGCAGGTGGCTAACGTTTTCTATTTTGTGCCACTATTTTGAACCAATTTAACACTTGTATTTTTTGGTTATTCTCCATATGCCTTTCTTATCTGCTTCGGACAGTTCATCCAACTCTCCATCCCCCTTTTCAGTATAATTTAAGTATATCTTTTGCTTTTCTATGCTCAGTTCAGATATCCATGATGTTCTGTAACTTCACCTGACTGTATTTATGTCTAGGATTATCTACTTGTGCAAATACACGCACAGGCATCCATCACTTTTCCCATGAATGAACATGCAAATGTATATTCTCTATTAATTACTCAAAATTGTGTACTGAATGGTCCTTATTTCACCTGGTAATGTCATGCCTTTAATTGTTGCTTCCAGTTCCAGCATCTGTCCAAGAATTATTAGCCCACCATGCTTACAGCAGTCATTCCTTGTTAGTAACCTGGCAGAAAGCTCCTGGTGTAGCTGAAAGATATGACATTCTACTCTTGAATGAGCAAGGAGTCCTACTGAGCAACAAATCAGAACCAGCTACTGCCAAACAGCACAAATTTGAAGATTTATTAGCTGGCAAGAAGTATAAAATACAAGTTTTGACAGTCAGTGGTGGACTCTTCAGTAAACGAGCAGAAACTGTTGGCCGAACAGGTAATTAGAACATCTTGGTTTATTTATAGCTCCCTCAGTAAGATATCATTGAAGACATGAATCATCTGTATATCTTGATACTGGAAAGCTTCTGATAAGAACAGACTCCAGATATTTATGCATCGTTTTTCCTGTTATGTGCTTGATATGTGACTTTGAAATTTGCTGGCATAATAAGGTGGCCAAGGTGGCCATAGTTCATATAAGATACTAAACCAAAGTGCTAAGTACTTCCCTCAGTCTATCCTTTATGGAATGATCTGAATTCCTTATTGTTACAAAGTTTTTAATTCACAGTCTCAAGGCGCTTAGCACAGGAGTTCATGTAAATAAGAATCTCTAAACTTCGAGCCAAGTCTTGCAGTCTTCACTCTAGTAAAGCTTCTTGTAGAAATTAATGGACAGTTCTGTGGTGAGCACAGGCCAGAGAACCAGGCCTACTGGGAAATACAAACATTATATTGGAGAGACTCAGTGGCACCTCATAAATGCTTTTTCCTTGCTTATGAAAGTTGCTGTTGACATTACTTAGCTACTTGTGGCTTAATTGAAATATGTTACAGCCATAAGTTACTTTATTTAAGGTTCGTCTTACTGGATAGTCACCCTAATACTTATTCTTGCATTTATCCTTCTTTTCAGTTCCAGCAGCTGTCACAAATCTGAAGGTCACTGAGAACACCACTGACCGACTGTCCTTTAGCTGGACCACCTCACAAGGAGAGCTTGATTCATATGACATCTTCCTGTACAACCCAGACAAGTCCCTTCATGACAGGATTTCAGGAGAGCAGCACCTTCAGCAATGTTCATTCCTGAACTTGCGGCAAGGCAGGATGTATCGAATGGTGATCGTTACCCACAGCGGAGACCTCGCTAACGAGTCATCTGTCTTTGGGAGAACAGGTAAGAACATACAAGAAAAGCAACTGTCTCCAGTGTGGTACTTGTGAGAGACACCAATGAGCTTGTCTGAGTGTGATGCTCACGCTAGATAAGGGCAACAATTAGACATATCAACGTTTTCTTATATATTAAAGCATTAGACAAATAAGAGGGAAAATTCTAGGTTATGTGGTTACAAGAAGAGAAATGTATCAGAAAAGGTTTACTATCTATGTTTTACAATAGTTCCCAGGTACTCAGGTCAGGAGAAGGGCATCCAATTTATGCTGCATAAGCTTTAAAGGAAAACACTTGTCTCCCACACAAAAGCCAATGCTGGTCTGTGAGTGGAAAAGACAAAAAGGCAAAGCAAGTAGGGTTAATGGAGCAGACAGTCTCCCAGTGAAATAAAACTTGTTTCCCATGGGGAGCTCTGGCTGCATCTCCATATTTGCTCAGCCACATGTGAGGAGCTGAGTTTCCTAAGTAGCTCTAGCATACCTGACCATCTGTGAAACCTTCCTTTGTTCTCTGATCCGCAATGTAGTAACACCTGTGTACCACTGCTTCTGGACAGCGATGCACTTTCTCCAGCTACCTCAGAATTGGATGTTTCCAGACACTGGCTAGGAAAAAGCTGCTTAACATTTGCAAAACTATCTGTTATGAACATTTCAGCTCCTTTTTGGGACAATGGCTGTTCAAAATATGAAAGCAAAGTGTTGAGATTTACTTCCTGATGCTTCCTGCATTTTTGGCCAGCTGCAGTGTCTGTCTATATTACTACACGGCTGTCATTATGTGAAACCTTTATATCTAAGTATAAGGTCTGTTTGACCTTGTTGCTTCTCCTCACCCTAAAGAAGTTCTACATAAAGTAATATCCACTCCCTTTTTTTCAGTACCAGCGCCAGTTGTTGGTCTCAAGGCATCCAACAGAAACATGACAGACAGCCTGTGGTTCACCTGGGGTCCAGCAGCAGGAGACGTCGACTTCTATGAGCTGAATCTTTACAACCCAAATGGGACACAGAAAGAAACGTGGCACAGGAAAGACCTGAAAGAGTGGCATTTCCAGGGGCTTGTTCCTGGCAGAAAGTACACGCTGGTTGTGGTGACTCACAGTGGTGACCTGACCAACACGGCAAATGCTGAAGGAAGAACAGGTAAGACCCAAAAGGTTTGGGATTTTGTTTAGTCATCTCTGTCAGGATTCAGATCAGTTCACAACTATGCAACAGACTTTTTTCTGATGATGAAGGATTTATTATTATAAGAGTCACTTAAGCTCTAAAAGAGAAAGGATATCCTTGAGGGTATTAAACCAATGGAGTGTGATTTTGTTCAGCACCGTTTTTCACAGAAACACAGAATGGTTTAAGTTGGAAAAGACCCCTGGGGTTCATCTGGTCCAACCTCCCTGCTCAGGCAGGGCCACCTAGAGCAGGTGTTTCTTTCAAAGACTTACGAATACATAAAGGCTCTGGAAGTAACCACAGTCAGTGCAGATGCGGTAACTGTGTATCCAGGATAACATCACCCACTTTGTGGTGCATGAAGAAAATAATAGATGTTTCATCTCACTTGTTTCATGTAAAAGTTTGGTAAGAATCCCTCTCTTTTTTTTTCTTTCTATGTAGCACCCAGCCCTCCTAACTCTGTCTCCTTTACTGATGTTGCAAACACTTCTCTGTCAATCACATGGCTGGGTCCTCCAGACTGGACAGACTATGATGATTTTGAGTTGCAGTGGTTCCCGAAGGATCCCCTCACGGTATTCAATCCCTACAGCAGCAGCAAATCAAAAGTACGCATCATCTATGGCCTGCGACCAGGAAGGCTCTATGAGTTCAGTGTGAGAACGGTCAGCGGTGACAGCTGGAAGACATACAGTCAGTCTCAGTCTGCAAGTGTGAGAACCAGTAAGTAATGATTTCCATTGCCCCCTAACACTCAGCTAGAGAAGTTGCAAAGCTGTTAAATCTTACCAATTCCTTTCACAGTTAGTAATTTCCATTTACAAGTTCAGGAATGACTGGCAATGAATTCAGCTGGACTCTAAAATAAACCCTTGCTGTGTACAAGGTCAACTGGTCAAAGATTTAAAATGGGCACACACTTGCAAACGTCACATCCAGAGTGGGGCTGTGTGGTTGCTGAGTCTGAACTGATCCGTTTCAGGGGTGAAATGAGGCTGAATATCCAAACCTCCCTGGCACTGGGGACAGTAGGATATTGAAATTGTCAGAATATTTCTGAACAATCAGAGAGGAAGGCTGAATGAAACCCTGCTGTACTAGATTTGAAACTAGAAGCAAAGTGTTTCATTGGTGTGCGCTTCTGACAGTCAGTGAATGTCTGGGGGTTTTCATCACCTCTGCCTGGCTCTAGCAACCTCAGTAATAGGCTGATTTGAAAAAGTGACATAGAATTGTAAAAATAACTGAGCCTTGGCAAACTTTCCTGTCACATGGTGTGGGGTTAAGCTCCAAATTCACACCAGTGTTTTGTATGCTGAATAGCTCTTTAGCATAGCTACCTCTTTCACCTGTATTTAACTGCTTAAATGTAAGCAGGTGGCTGCCATCTGAAAGTGAAATCCTATTCTTGCTACATGTCATGTTATATACGATGCTCCAATTTTACATGGACAAAACATACTTCTCTGATATGCTTTAGTAATATGGACACACCGAGTGCTATCCATCAAACCTGATCAGTAATGAGATAACAATATCAGTATTGACTGATACTGTTAGTCAGATGTAACCTCCAAATAAATTGCAACACAGTGCTAGAAATCCATTGCTTTCCAGTGTTGCTTTTCTTAAGACTTCAGCAAGTAATTTTGTTTGTTTATTTTTTCACAGTTAATTATTGAAGCTTCACAAACCTGATGAGGCCAGTGCCTCTAGCTCCAATTTCAGATGGCTGAAATGAGCTAGACTGCCTTGCCTAATAATCAATCAGCACACGGTTGCAGGAGAGAAATTTTGGCTCCCAGCCTCGTGCTCTGATCAAAGAGTTGATGTAGAATCTAGGGGTGCTGCCTGAGCCGTGGGGTTAGTAGAAAAATAAGTGATGCTTGTCGCTTTTCTCACCGAACTTTAATTTCTTAACATCTCTCTAGAACCAGACAAGATACAAAGTCTTCACTGTCGGCCCCAGACCTCTACTGCCATCGCGTGTTCCTGGACTCCTCCTGATTCTGACTTTGATGGATATAGCGTTGAGTGCAAAAAGCTGGACACTCGGGAAGTGGAATTTTCTAAAAGGATAGAAAAGGACAAATCTCTGCTTAATATCATGACCCTCGTTCCCCACAAGCGCTACCTGGTGTCCATCAAGGTGCACTCTGCAGACATGACAAGTGAAGTAGTTGAAGACAGCACCATCACAATGATCGACCGTAAGTGGAAGGCAGAATCACTGCGAAGGGCGGCAGTGAGCAGCTATAAGTAATTGCTTGACAGCAGAAGTTCTGAGCTCTGCAACTGCCAGTACGTGGCACTCTTAATTGGGTAGCCAAAGGAGAGAGAACTGTCCTTTGGCCCCTGTTGTGACAGACAACGTGGGTTTTTAACTATCCTGCCTCTCAGTACATTGCCAAACCTGCTTATTAGGGTCATTCACGAAATATAGCTTGATAAACAAGAAGAATTATCCTGTCACTCTGATGGTCAGTCAGCACCAAAGATGTCCTCATTATTACACGCTTTTAATTGTCCTCACTGTTGCTGCTTGGCTTCTTGTGCCTGGCTGTTTCCTCTCACAGACAGTAGCTACCTTCAGCACAAAGATCCCTTAGTAACAACATTGGGTTGTGGCTCTGGGTCCTCTTTGGGCTCTCTGTGCTCTCTTCTGAGATGCTGCCTGACCAAATCACCTGTAAGAATTAGACCTGAGGGAGGATCATACATTTCCAAAGCTTGCGCTTTGAAACAGTTTCTGCAGTTTCTCCACCCCTAGGCTGCTTGATACTCTTATTTCTCTTGTGCAGAGTGGAGGGCAGCATCTGCTGGTGCCTCTGTGCTGCCAGGCATCTCTGCAGTCAGCAGCACGCAATGGCTGGCTGTAAAGCTGCTCCAGTTTTAGCAGCACCTCTGAATGCAGTTGCGTAGTGTAAGACGGAGGCCTGAACAGCCCCAGGGCTAAACTTCTTAAAAATGACAGGATGGCCAAGAGGCCTATTCAGAGTTGCCTCTCTGTCTGCTTACTTAAAGCCACACTTGTGTGAAGTGCCAGATGGTAAAAGTTATGTTTGGTTTGGGAGAGTTCAGTCACAAACCCACCTTTTCCCTGCCCCCAGGCAGTTGCCTTTTAATGGTAACCGTGTCCATCTCCCTCCTGTACTACAAAGAATGCTACAAGTTCAGGTGTAGTAACAGCCCACGCAACAAGAAGTTGGACTGAGTCCTGTTTGAAGGTTAGCTGTTCCATGTTTGCTCTCAATTGTTTTGCACACTGCTGCTCTCCCAGTTTCTCATTGTCACTGGAGGCCCTTCCCCAAGGCAACACAGCTCTTCCCAAAAAAATGAAGCTTGGTTTTAGAGATTTAAGAGATTTAGCTAAACACCATAAAAATGTGATTTTTTGGTTCTTTTTCCAGTCTGAAACCTTTTGAAGTTAAGCCACCTGCTTACGCATTTGACGTGTTTTCTGTACGTGCAATATAATTTCAGTAGTGCAGATTTTTAAATGATTCTGCAGTGTAGATCCTTAAAATCCCTACTTTTGCTGCACTAGTTCTCTGAAGGTTTTTCCCTACATTCTTTGTTTTCCAGTTTAGTTCTGCTGTGTCACTATTTGAGGTAGAGCTTTCTATCATACAAAGAACATTTCCTGTAGAAATCCTGCAATCAGCCTGGAAAATGGTACTTTGTAGTTGAATGCTGTGTCTGACTGGCTCAGTGCTCTTCATTTGGAAAGGGAAGCAAACATTTAGATGCTTAAAATAGGTAACTTCCTGTAGTGAGTGTGCTAACTGGCCTCCATACGCCTGATTTATGCTTGTGTCATATTTACACATCTACAAATTCTAATTTCCTAGATTTAGCAAGACTTTAATGCATTTCCATGTGGGCTTCTGGAGGAATTCCTGCTGAGGAGCTGCCACTGTTATTATGGTTAACTCATTGCTGGCTTGTTTCATCCTTTGGCAGTTTCGCTGTGGGAGATGAAGACACTTTCTTGATTGCAAAGAGAAGAGATTCAGAAACTTGGGACCAGTCAGCTGAGCTTTATTAAAATTGCATTTCCCTTGCTAGGTGTAGCTCACAGCAATTACGTAGACAATGCTTTTTTCTTTTTTTTTTCCTTATTTTGTTTAATTTTTCAGGTCCCCCTCAGCCACCTCCGGACATACGAGTGAACAAAAAAGAGGTGCTGATTACCAAATCCTCCATCAACTTTACTTTTAACTGCAGCTGGTTTAGTGATACCAATGGAGCTGTGAAGTACTTTACTGTGGTTGTCAGAGAGGCTGATGGTAAGTGTCATGATTTAATACCGTTCTCTCTGTGGCTTGTACAAGTCACATGCGGAGGTACATTCCCATCACTGCACAGCAGAGTAACTTCTCATATAGTTGCTGAGTTTCACAGAAGTTTTGGGCTCCCTAGCCTGGAATCTTAAGCACTCAGTTTTCTCCTCAGAAGGTCAATAGCAACAGCAGAGCTCAGCCAGAAGCAGCCTTTTCTGCAGTTGGCCTATATGTGACAAAGCAGGTGGATGTCTCAACAATTAATATGCCGTTTTTAGAAGTGGCTTCATTTACTGGCATGCCAGGACATATTTTATGATCCCTAATAAAATTTCTTAATCTCTCTGTCTATCAGCCCTTAAGTGAAAAAGCAGAGGTAGTATTTCCACTGTCTACTTTGTTGTGCTTGTACAGACTACAAAACTCTTTGAGAAAGTCTTTTACATGTTACTCTGAGTTTCCTTTCAGCAGACTCCTGTCATTTCCTATTGCAGTTTTTCTCTGTATACACTAGACCCTGCTAGTCCATTTGTGGGATTTTTTTACTTGCTTTTTGAAATAGCTGGTGGTAGGATCCAGGATTTTGGACCACAGAGATTGCCACCAACAGCACAGGAAAAAATGTCATGGCATTGAATTTAGGCTGTGCACGCCTATTACAGTTTGGGGTCTGGAAATGTTACTGCCAGCTATTCTGAGGTCTTCTGAGGAAATCTGTTTGAAGTTCCCCAGAAAAGTAGTACCAGTGTTTATCCTAGAAACAAGGTACCCAAGATACTCACGGGATAGCCAGTGCAGCCCTCCAAGGAATGCTAGGGAGCTGGATAATAAAAATTTTGTCTGTCAACACTTTGAGCCTATAATGCTGCCATCACATTAACGGCTGTGATATGTACACCTTCTCTCTCTCTCTGCACATGATGTAGGTAGTGAAGGACCAAAGCCTGATGAGCAGCACCCATTGCCTTCCTACCTGGAGTACAAACACAACGACTCTATACGCATCTACCAGACAAACTATTTTGCCAGTAGGTGTGCTGAAAACCCTGACAGTGACTATAAGAGCTTTGACATCAAGCTTGGAGGAGAAATGGAAAATCTGGGAGGAAAGTGTGATCCAGATCAGCAAAAATTCTGCGATGGACCCCTAAAGCCTCGGACTGCATATAGGTCAGATTTATGTTGGTAACTGTGCTCTGTCACATTATTAGGCATGGTGCTATCTGAATGCCTGATACACTTGAGCTTCTGCAGGTTAATAACTGTGTTGTATAATGTTCTTTCTGTTTCACTTCACAATTTATAAAAGCTTTATCTATGCCCAATTCCATAGGTATAAACCATTCTTTCATTAACATGGGAATGATACAGGTAATTATGCATAGTGAGTAGGTTTATTTATTTCCTTTTCATGTGAGCTTTCCTGTAGTTACTAAATCTTTCTTTAGAAAGACTTAAGACAGTCATCTAAGTCAGAAGAGTACTTAACAGAAGAAGGCAGGGATGGTACACTGTATTTATGTGGCACCACTACCCACACCAGTCCTTTCGAACAAGGTAGAAAAACCTAGAGGTTATTCTAACCCATGACACGGTCCAGAGGCTCCAGAGTGAGGCCTGAGTTCGTTGTAGGATGTAGAAGAGCATTGCTGCCAAGACCAGGCTCAGCAGTTAAACAGGCTGTGAGACCAAATGTGAGCTCCAGTGCAGCTCAGTCACACCTTTCATGCTGGCAAACACTTTGCGGAGAGGTCTGCAAGACGCTCACAAGACAGCCACATGGACAGAAGGCACGTGCCAGGCAGTGGACATCGGGCCTCTCAGCTTCTTCATAGTCATTAAGACATTGCTGTGGAGCCCGTACCACTCTCTGCTCTCATTAGGGCACATTTCCCAAAAATTCAGTTTGGGAAATACCGATGTTACCAGGAGAACCAAAAGGATTGTAACGTTTCTCCATTAACACAGCCCTGCTCCTACCACCTGAAGGGAAAACATCTCCCCACTGAGAAGCATTTCTGAGTCCTCTCACCACCACAGCTTCTGCTGACCCTGCCTTCAAACTCTGTCAGGCTGCATGTGCCAGCAGCAAGGGCCCCATCCATTACCTCAAAGGGTACCTTTGAGCCCTCCATCTGTGTTAGCTGGGTTGGGATTCACCTCGTCCAGCTGCTGTACTTAAGCACCTGCATTAAGAGCTGTCTGTGGTCGATGGACAGGTTTTAGTTACCCTTAAAAGGCAAGTGAGTTCTTATCTGAATCTTTTATTTTTCCACTGTTGGCTCTGAACATCTGATAAGCTTTAACTATTAATTGTACCGTTTTATTTAGGATCAGCATACGGGCTTTCACTCAGCTCTTCAGTGAAGATCCAAAGGAACTTCCTAAACCACTCTTTGCAGACACCTTCTTCTCTTTACCAATCACTACAGAGGCAGGTTAGTTTCAGGCTTGTTTTTCATTCACTGTAGCAAGTAATTACATATTGTGCCTCAAAACACTCTGGTATCCAGGACTATTTGCAAGGAGTGGAACAAAACCAGATTGTTGTGCAGTGTCCTTAAGCTTACTTTGAAATTATTCTGAAGCCATGGCTTATCCATGGCCATCATTTGCCATGGATAAGCCATGAATTTGAAAATTGAGAGGACTGCTTGATGGAGTTGCTGACAGTGCAAGAAAGGGTGAATGCGCAGTGATGCTGTTACCAAGAAAGCTTTGAAGTACAAGATAACCAAACTCCCATATGATGGGGCTGTGTTTTCTTTTATTCTGGTTGGGAGTGCAAAGTTTGCATACTATTTAGAAAAAATAAGAACAGAAAATCAAGGCCTCGTTCAGTTACATGTTTTGAATTTCCATGAATTTAACCATTTTCTGTAGACAGTAATAACGTATCCCCTGAACACTGTTGATTCTTTGATTCTTCATATCTTTTCTTCAAAATATTTAAATGTGCTGTTTCATTTCCAGAGCCTCTCTTTGGAGTTATTGAAGGTGTGAGTGCTGGCTTGTTTCTGATTGTGATGTTAGTGGCTGTTACTGCTTTGTTTGTCTGCAGACAGAAAGTTGGGTAAGTAGAGTCATTTAATCAGCCTCAGTTATGAGGCCAGGTCAAATTATTTTGATATGAGCAATTTAAAGCATAACTGTGAAATCAGAGTAATGCACTGAACTATTCAACAGTTGAAATATGTGTCCCCTAGCATCTATGCACACTAAGTGTAGAACTAATGACTTAAATACTAATAGATGAATAAATTCTGGATAGGAGATTCAAATACCTACTGATGTTAGTGGTATAGAGGATCCCTGCAACTTCTTGTTTTCAGTAAGAGTCTGAATATTTCTGAAAAACTGTTTTATCATGCAAACTCAACGTCTTTTGTCAAAAATGAAATGTTTCAAATTATTTTCATTCCTGGTTTAGATGAGTTCTTGAAACTGTTCATTTAGACTCTATTATTTTAGTTCAAAAATTTTTAAGTGTGACATTACCTCGGTGTCTAAAACATTAGTTCAAACTTTACTTCCCCATTTTCTGTTGATGGTAGTTTTATATCTGACATTATAGATGAATTTTAAATAGTTAATTTTAAATATGTTTTTAAAAAGAGAAATACTGTCTCAACTTTGAAAAAAGCTTTATCCATTGAAACCATTTCGTGTGACTGAAAGAGATGCAACATTATTGGTAGGAAATAGGATGCTCTCCTTAATGATAAGCTGGGAGGAATGAAGTCTTATTGCCTGTTCACATGCACGTGCCCCGCATCACTATCAGCAAACTAAAATACGAGAAAACTCTGCCACAGCTAAAAACAATATCACATGATCAGAGCCATAAATCAAAACAGACTTTTTTAAATTCTTTTTTTTCCAGCTTACTACTGTAAGTCATGCTACTGGCAGCTCTGATTGGTATCAGACTGTTATGGTAAAACAAGTGAAAATACCTTCTTTTTTGTTCCAGCAATGGCCATGAGAGACCTACAGCAAGGCTGAGCATTCGCAGGGACAGGCCTCTGACAGTCCATCTGAACTTGGGGCAAAAAGGGTAACATCAAAAGTTTTGTTTCTAAGAGCGCTATTTTAACATGGCATCATGGATGAGCAGCCCCATTCAGCTTACTGATGAAGTGTTTCTTTTTCTTTTAATACCATTTCTAGGAACCGGAAAACTTCCAGGTAAAAAGAAAAATTAATACTTAAAAAAAGCTTGATAAACCAACTGGATAAATTATGACTGTGATTCATCCTGTGATTTTCTTCTTCCTGTTAAATATTTTAGTCCAATCAAAGTCAGTCATTTTGAAGCACACTTCACCAAACTCCAAGCAGACTCCAACTACCTCCTGTCCAAGGAATATGAGGTGGGAACCAAATCTAGACAAAGCATCTTGCTTTAGGAATGCGCGGGCTGCTTGAATCAATGTGTTAATGCATTTGAAAGACCTACATTTGGTTGTCTCAGACAAACCAAAATAAGTTTGAGAGTTTCACCCGAACTCCACTTGTGCTAATACAGAAACCAGCTCTTCATTTGGCTTAGCATCTTCTGGTTGGTAGCCTCTGCCTGATGCCTACCTGGCTGAGGTCAGGGGCATTCATTTGTGTGCCACATGTGTGTGACAAAGCATGGAAAGCATCTGCCAGCCATGTGCTTGCCTTAAACTGTTGTGATTACCCTTTAATTTCAGTTGTTTTTCATTGTTTTGGTTTGGTTTGGTTTGCTTTTTTTTTCTTTAAAAAACAAAACAAAACAAAAAAAAACCACTTCTCCCTGTTCACAGCCTTTGGGAGCTGAAAAGCACTGTGCTGTCAAATCACATCCTTTAATTATTTTCACCTCGTATTTTATTTCGAATTTTTTGCAGGACTTAAAAGATGTGGGTCGAAACCAGACATGTGACATAGCACTTCTGCCAGAGAACAGAGGGAAAAATCGATACAATAATATATTGCCCTGTGAGTTTTGCTTTTGGTTGTGTAATATTACATCACACCAGCTATTTTTCACTTTTTCAGCAAGCCTAGTGGAAAAGAGAGTGCAGCCAGTCCTTTCCCTCCTTTCTGTCAGAGATGAAATACCTTTGCCAGCTCAGGTCCTGGTGCTTGGAGGCAGATGATGTATGGCCCTAAGCAGCTTCATGCAGACCAGTAATTTGATTTCACACTAGAGATGTAGCGACCAGTGTTCAGTCTAGAGAGAAAAAGCTCAAGCTATTATCGGCATTCAGTCACTGCTGATAACAAGGATAGTAGAAATAACAGTAGAGTTGTTTACATACGGGTATCATCCATTCAGTCCTGTCTGACATGGCTTTGTTGACTCTGTTTCTTTTTCAGAGGACAGAGCAAACCTACTATACCCTGTAGAGCTAGTGTGGTTCTGCATGGTGGGACACGTGTGAGGTTAGCTGTGTTCTCTTGGGGCAAAACCTCCCACTGAAAGTTACCCCCTTTAACCACCTATCAGGCAGTTTTGAAGTTAACAGGTGCTGTGCAACTTGTGGCTCTTTTTTTTTTCTGTGTAATAAAATTCTGTGCAACAATTCTGTACAACTCAGCAGAGACATTTTTTGGATATTCACTGCTTCCATCTCACCTGCCCACCTTGTAGTCTTTGGAACACTCCACAGCCCTCCTGGATGAAAGAAGCAGTATACACATAAACAGTTTTCCTTCTATATTAGCCCTCTGTATAACATCCCTGTAATAATCTCGCTGGTCCTTTCACAAATGCACTTTTATAAATGGGAGAGGGACTGAAAATCAAGACTTAGCCACAAACCTCTTGTCATCCTTTTCTTCCTAGATGATACATCAAGAGTGAAGCTTTCCAATGTTGATGATGACCCTTGCTCAGACTACATCAATGCAAGCTACATACCAGTAAGTGACTCAAGGATGTTATTTTACAGTCCTCCCTCCAGTGGCAGTTTGTCCTTTATCTGAAACTGAATACGAAGCTGGAGGCTTAAGGCTCTCCTCCCCCTTCATTTATTCACTTTAACTAAAAGTCTGAGAACTCAGTTTGTGGGTGTGCTGAAAGGCTGTGTCTGACTGCCATTAAGCTAGCTGTGAGTGATTTAGCCAGCACTCAAGGACACTTTCTTGGATTGCTATAGTTATGTAAGATAGCCGGTCTAATTGGCCAAGGACACATTTTCAAAGGTCACTGATTTTATGCACTGTCCACAACAACTGTAGCTATCACTGCAGGTGACATCCATATTGTGAAGCTGTAGCTCATCCTGACAGTGCTGGCATCTTGCAGGATGGTGAAGCTGGCCGAGATTACAGCAATGCCCTTTGCCAGAGAGTTGTGATTGATAATAGCAGTGGCTTTAACAATATAAATTTCAAGCCAGCACTCAGCTAATTTATTAAAAACAGTAAAAGTAAAACAAAAGCTCGTAGTAGTTCCAAAATTGCTTGGGACTGTGCTGTACACAATAGAACAATGAAAAGCTTTGACTGTCACAAAAGGAAGAGTATTCAGATACACTGCTGCAGTCTCTTCCTCTCTCGGCTCCCACCAGCCTTCTGCTCCAAAGTCCAAGGCAACAATTTAGTTCTCAGAACTGTTGTCCCAGCAAGGGCACCATTGCTGCAGAGGCCTGGCTGTAACCCCATGGCTTGTTCAGTTGTTAGAAGATCATTTTTCTGCCTTTATGGAAACTAATGGAGTTCTCTTTGCTTGCAGGGCAACAGTTTCCGCAGAGAATACATAGCAACTCAGGGCCCTTTGCCTGGCACCAAAGATGAGTTCTGGAAGATGGCGTGGGAACAAAATGTCCACAATATTGTCATGGTAACCCAGTGTGTTGAGAAGGGCCGGGTGAGCAGTGACTTTTCTTCATTATTAATGACTTTGTTATTGTTTTAATGTTTTTTATAATGACATTATTAATGTTTTAATATTTATTAAGTGCTCGTGCTTATTATTTGCATCACACTCATGCCAAAGGCCCCACTCAAGGAGATGTATGGTCATACACAGTAAGAGATGAAAGCTGTAATCTAAAGACTGGAGACAGATTGTATGTGAAGTGAAGGATGCAGTGACCATCCCAAGATCATGCAGCTTGTCAGAGTTAGAGCTAGGAACAGAGCTCAGTGCTTCTGGTCTCCAATCCAGCACTTTGTTCACTAGTACTAATATAATTCCCTTAAGTATGCAGAAGGACAGCCAGCCACAAAAGAAAAGCCAGTTTATCACATCTACCTCTACCAACTACTACTTTAAATATAAGCTCTAGGGAGCAAATGTTCATCATTAAATATATGACATTCTTTTTGATGCATAAGCCCTGATGTAGTAAGCAAAGAGACCACTCACACACTTACCAGCTTTACTGAGCAGCAGTTTAAGGAGGTTGTTTAGCTGTCTCAGCAATCCACCTCCCCATGGATGACCATATCCTGCACCTTCTGTGAGACAGGGACTAGATCTGTAAAAAGGTTAAACTAACTTGAAGTAGTGTTCATCTAGTGGACGTATGGGGATATTTCCTTTTAGTTTACCATTTTTCCTTGCGATGGAGAAAGCAGATGCAAGCAGGCAGCAAGCCATCTCTTTCTGCACCTCACTGGCTCAGGGTGGGACCCCGCTGTCATGTCTCAGCAAGAGGCAGGGAAGCATACATCAGAAGCCTGTGCAGAGCTCTGAGAAGAGAGCTAGCACAGAAATGTTGTGGCATCAGTGAAGTGCTTCCCATTCCACCTGTCACAAACATCTGTGATAGAACTCTCACTTCCAGCCCCATCCAAGTCCCTTCCCATCCCAGCCTCTCTTTATTGAGCTGAAACGACAGGAGGTGGCATCTCTCTGAATTCAGCTGCTGTTAGTACTGCCTTTCTTGGTCTCGTGAGGAACTTCAACTTCCCAGATGTCTGCAGGAAATACAATACAGCAGAGAGGAAACGGTCTGAGAGATTCCTGGAGTGCCTGGAGGAAAACTTTCTGATACAAGCGGTGAGGGAGCCAGGTGCCCCACTTGACTTGTTGTCTGCAAACAAGGAAGCACTTCTGCGTGATGTGATGGCTGGAGGCTGCCTTGAGCACGGAGGTTATGAAATGATAGAGATTTTGATCCTTGGTGAAGTAAGGAATGTGGTTAGTTGAACTGCTACCTTGGATTTCCAGAGGGCAGACTTTGGCCTATTGAGAGACCTGGTTGATAGAGCCCCTTGAGAGGTGGTGGTTTTGAACTGTAAAGTCTGGTCCTTCTTCAAGAATAAAATCTTAAAGGCACCACTGCAGGCGGTCCTAATGCACCAAAAGGTGAGCTGGTAGGGGAGAAGATCAGCCTGGCTGAAACAGAGAGCTGCCTCTGGAACTCAGGAAGAAAGAAAGCTTATAAACTCTGGAAGAAGGGGCAGGCAACTCAGGAGGACTGTGGAGAGTTTATAAACTCTTTCTTCACACATATGTGACCCCCTGTATGTGTCAAACGTTCATAAGTCTATGACGGGAGTCATCCAAGGGTACTCAAGGAGTTGGCACAAGTGCTCACCCCACCACTTTCAATAATTTACCAGCAGTCCTGGACAACCTCCCAGTTGACTGGGGGTTAGTGCGTGTGGCACCTATCTACAAGAAGGAGGATCTAGGGAATTACACGTCTGTCAGTCTGACCTCAGCACCAGGGAAGGTTACAGAGCAAATCATTGAATGCCATCACATGGCACCTATGGGACAATCAAGTGCTCAGAAGCAGCCAGCACAGGTTTATGAAGGGTGGTCCTGCCTGACTAACTTGATCTGCTTCTATGACAAGATGAAGCAGACATCCACCTAGTAGATGAGGGAAGGGCCGTGGCTGTTGTTTGCCTGGATTGTAGTGAATGGATGGGTTCGATCGCTTTGGTGGCTGGTCCCCAGTGGTGTTCTCCTGGGCTCAGTACTGGGGCCAGTTTTGTTTAACATTTTTATCAGTGGTCTGGATGACGGGAGTGAGTGTACCTCAGTAAGTTTGCAGATGGTACCAAGTTAGGCAGGAATTTCAATGTTCGTGAGGGTTAGAAGGATTTGCAGGCAGATCTGGATAGGCTGGATCAATGGACCACGTCCAACTGTATGGCATTCAACAAGGGTAGGAGCTGGGTCCTGCACTTGCATCATAACAGCCCCATGCAGCGCTACAGGCATGTGGAAGAGTGGCTGAAAATTGCCCATCAGAAAAGGACCTGGGGTGCTGGTCAACAGCCAGCAGAACATGATCCACCAGTGTGCCCACGTGGCCAAGAAGGCCAACAGCATCCTGATCTGCATCAGAAATAGTGTGGCCAGCAGGACTAGGGAAGTAACTGGCTCCTCAAGTACTGTGTTCAGTTTGGGGCTCCTCAGTACGAAAAGGATATTGAGTTGCGTGAGCATGTGCAGATAAGAACAATGAAGCTATTGAAGGGACTGAAAACAAGAGTGATGAGGAGCAGCTGATGAAATTGGCTGATAAAGCTGTTTATTCTGGAGAACAGGAGGCTGAAGGGAGACCTTATCGTTGTATGCAACTACCTGAAAGACGGTTGCAACAAAGGGGGTGTCAGTCTCTTTTTTTCATTAAGTGATAGGATGCAAGGAAACTGTCTCACGTTGTGCCAGGGAGGTTTAGATTGGACATTAGGAAAAAATTCTTCATGGAGAGAGTAGTCAAGCATTGGAACGGGCTGCCCAAGAAGTGGTGGAGTCCCCATCCCTGGAAGTATTTAAGAGACGTGGACGTGGCACTCTGGGGCATGGTTTAGTGTTGGGACTCAGGAGATCAGGTTGATGGTTGGACTTGATGATCTGGAAGGTGTTTTCCAACCTGGATGACTCTGTGATTCTTCCTTCATCCTTAGGCACAGGAGGTCTGAAGTCTGCTCCTGCCGGTGCTGGGTGGAAGCACGGTTTCTGTCACTGACAATGAATCATTCTTTTTCTGTGTCCCTGCAGGTAAAGTGTGATCACTACTGGCCCCTTGACCAGGATTCCTTGTACTATGGAGACCTGATCGTTGAGATGCTGTCTGAATCAGTGCTCCCAGAATGGACAATACGAGAGTTTAAAATCTGCAGTGTAAGTTTACATTCATCTTTTTTTTTTTTGGGGAGGGGGGTGGACAGGGGGGATAGTTGGCTATTGGGTTCAAAATAACTGCAAGGCTAAATTAGGAAGGTTTCTTTTGCTGTAGCAGAGTTGCATCATGCCCAGCTCATATTTGGTGGTAGCTGTAGCATTCTGAAGATCCATGTTGTGTCCTCCTCTCTTGGCTGTTCTTACCCCCACTTTTGTACCCTGACAGGAAGAGCAGCTTGACTCAACAAGGCTCATTCGTCACTTCCACTACACTGTGTGGCCAGATCACGGTGTGCCGGAGACCACCCAGTCCCTGATCCAGTTTGTGAGAACTGTAAGGGATTATATCAACAGGACCCCAGACACAGGACCAACTATTGTGCACTGCAGGTATGCACAGCAGCCAAAAGTCAGCAGCACAGAGCCTTTGTGCCTGCCATTGGGAAGATCCCAAGTATTCACACCTCTTAGGATATGGGCAGCCACAGAACCTGGGAGATGGCTGTTGGGCTCAAGTCCCCAGATACATCAAAGCAGCATTCCCAAGGCACATGCACTCGCTCACAACCTCGCCCTGGAGATGCCCCAAAAATTATTCTCAGGGAACTACTGTGTCTTTGTGGGACCACTGGAGAGCACTTCAAAGTGTCAGCAGCTGCCATTGCTCATATGTTTTCGCATTGTTAAATTGCCTTTGTGCCGCTGGTTGTGGCCCAACATCTGGATCCCAAAGAACCATTCTGAAAAGTAAATATATACCGAGGGATGAGTTTGACTACATATGGATCTGACAGATCCGTCATTTACCCCCTTCTGACGGAGATCTCTCCCCTCCCTCTCCATCTCCTTTGAAATCTCTGGGATTTTTTTTCTTTTTCAGTGCTGGTGTTGGCAGGACTGGCACATTCATTGCACTGGACAGAATTCTGCAGCAACTGGATTCAAAGGACACTGTTGACATTTATGCAGCAGTGCATGATCTAAGGCTTCACCGGGTTCACATGGTTCAGACAGAGGTAAGTTTTGGGTATCCTACAATACACAGCAACACCAGCTGCGGTATATAATCAACAGTCTCTCATCTTAAAGCACGGCACAGTTACTCCACTGTGAAATACTAGTTAATTTCTACAAATACTAGGTAATTAATACTACTATAATTTTAAAACTCTAAGCACAGTGACCTTGTGGCTTTGAAGTTTGTGTTTTATTGAGCTGCTCTGCCCATTTTCACTAATGGTACTGGAAGAATTGATCACCCTTCTAACGTATTATGCAAAAGGAAGTATATATGTTCTACAAGTGCAGAAAAAGTGTTCAGTATTTCTTTCTGTGCTTTTAAAACTGCAAGAAAATCACTTCAAGTTAATAGCAGCTGAACACTTAGGAGCTGATGTAATGAAGGAGAGTTGTTGAGGCAGTCTACGTTTTGCTTGGGAACTGTTAATAGAGGAATCAGAATGTTTGATGGGTCCGCCTATATTATCTTGATACTAATGGAGCTCTTTGTTGCAATTTGGAAACAAAAATATCAGTGGCTGAGCTTCTTAGCAGCAGTCATGCGAGTAGGAAGAAAGGTGCCGTTGGGAATGTAAGAGAGATTTCCTGGAACTTTCTTAATAACAGAACGCCTCCTCTTTTAAGGGAGACAGGTTCTCAGCCTGATCTGGGCATCCTCAGAGAAGAATACATTTCACCTTCCACACGTTCCCACCATCTGTAGTCAGCAAAGGCAGACAGCAGGCATCCTCACTTTCCTATTGCCAGAACACTGAGAAAAATGCACAGAGCAATAACTGAATTTCTTATGAAAATAGAGAGATAAAAGATGTGGGGGGAAGAAATGAGCTTATTGAAGAAATTTTATCTTTGAGATGAAGTAATATTAAAAAAATACATCTTGATATAAAAGATGCTCAGCCTAATTTTGGGGTACCATGCTACACTAATCACAAAGCAATAACAACCCATTTCATAAACCCTGAAGAGTGGCAAAAAACCCTGAAGAGTAGCAAAGCATGGGGATTTAACAATCTGTTCTATCATGACAGTTTGATAGTAACATCATGCTGACCCTCTCTACAATGGCTGCGAATGTCATCTTAGCTTCCTTCTAGTGAAATACATTCTGCAGAATAGATGGTCTGTCATTCATTGCATATTTAGAAGCAATCTTATAATTTATATTGGACCAAAAAATACAGTTTTTGCCAAAAAAAAAACAAACTAGATCATCAAAGTTCTATGAAATATTTATGTATTTTGATAAAATTATGTGAAAAATACTTTTTTGTCATAACAAAAAATCAGGAAATTGTCTCTTCTCTGTGCTTTCCTGTACATATCAGTTGTTACACATACATGTTATCTAAGCATTCGGAAGTAGTAGCTGTCCAGTGTAGCCTCATGTCAAATTATGCCTTACAGTTGATAAAGCTTTCAGTCATGCCATAAAAAACATATTATGACAGTCAAAACATATTAACAGTCGGAACATATTATGTTAGTTTATGTTTTAATGGTACAATTTCTAAGAACAGATGATCACAAAAGTTCACTATATTACCACTGTGAAAAGGAGATTAATTCCAGAAGTACATTTTCACTTTTAACACCACTTTTGATTCTGTGGGAGTCAGCCTGTAATGATTTTTCACAATAAAGCAAATGAAATCATGAAATTTTCCAGAGTGATTTTTAAAAAAATAAAATCTTTTGCAGTGTCAATATGTGTATCTACATCAATGTGTGCGAGATGTGTTAAGAGCCAGAAAACTTCGCAGTGAACAAGAAAATCCCTTGTTTCCAATATATGAAAATGTGAATCCAGAGTATCACAGAGGTAAGTGGAAGTTTATCAAATTATGAATGTAATAGATCATTGACAATGTAATTAAGGGGGCAAATTGCTTTATCCCTTGCCATTGATGTTTGTTCTCTTCTTGGACATTCATTTCTCCACTGATCTTTTTTTGTGACTCTTGCAATTTCATCTGCTTCACAAGGGGCTTGCCAACCATGTTTCAGCAACTTTATTTCCTTCATTAGTAGTATTTATAGCATCTCTTCCTGCTCTTACCTTATCTTCATGCTCTCCCTGTCTCATGCTTTTCGATACCTATGCTGTTGGGTGAACTGAACCCCTTCCCTATCCTGATACTGGCTTCCTCCTTTACTTCGCAGCTGTTTACACCATCTACTTTTAAGCATACTGAGGCCACTGGCTGGGATCCCTGGTCTCCGTTATCATCCACGGTGTTCAGCTTCTGTCCTGAATCATCCTCATTTTCTGTTCTAAGGTGGCCTTAGGGGACTTCCTGCCTGTCTTAACTGTATGTGTCCAAGGCTAGGCTCTTTCCTCCTCCCACAGCTCTCCATCCTTACAGGCTTTTTTTTTTTTCCTAGCCTATATCCAGTTCCTTGGGCTGTTCCTTGGGGAATTTAGAGAATTAGAGAATTCCTTTTGAGAATTTAGAGCTATACCCACTGAAGGCACTGAAAACCCTCAACCCATTTGGGTGCCTAAGCTGCCTGTACAGGTAGGCCTTGAGAAAATGGTGCCAGGAAACTCAGTCTTACTTCCCAGTGGAAATCAGAGGAAGCGACTGTGGCCACATCTCAGCTACATCCTTGGGGCACCATGGTCCTGAAAGACCAGTTAGAGCATGTAGCAGCTCCAGGACAGACTGCAAGACTAGATTTCTTTTGTGGCCGTAGGGGAGGAGTGAGTCCTGTAGGCCCTGGTATGTTCTCGAGACACAGCCAGGTCACATACCCTGTTCTGGGTATTGATAAATGTTCCTGAAACGTTCCAGTCATACGGTTACAGCCCATGATTCTCATAGCCAATATTAAATAGACCTCTGCTGTGTCCCAGCAGAGTGTCCTAAACATTAGGTTGTTGGATATTCCTAGTAACATCCTTCGGGACATTACAGTCCTGGAAAGTTGAGGTGGCTGCTGGTGATGAGGAGAGGCTGGGGGTTGATCAGGATCTACTTCTGGGAAGTTGTCTTCCTGAAGCAGTAGTCATCACCTCAACCTCTCCTACCCCTGCCTTGACCTGCTGGGGCAGGATTAGTAGACCTGGCACCAGCACTGTCCTTCACCTCCTGTTGTTATGGCTGGACGACCAGTCTGAAGAGCTGAGCAGAGGTGACCTGTGTCTCCCTGTAGAGCTGATCCCGAAGAGCTTTAGAAATTTTTGGGGTCAGATCTCAGCAGCTCCTCAAAGTTGGATGTTAAGAATCAAGGTTACATCATGAGGAATCAAAGCAGTTTTTTTAATCTAGCCTGTAGATATCAGTTATCAATAGGTAGAGCAAGCTTGGAAGTAGCCAAAAAGAGAAGTAACAAGTTCAACAAACTGGGAAAGTAAAGGTGGGATCTGCTCTTGAGCTGTCACATCAATCACCAGCCAGTGCTGCTGTTGCACAATCACCTTTCAGATCACCGTAGTTGTGGAATCACAGAATCACAGAATGGCTTGTGTCGGAAGAGACCTTAAAGATCATTTAGTTCCAACCTCCCTGCCATGGGCAGGGATGCCACCCACTAGATCAGGTTGCCCAGGGCCCCATCCAGCCTGGCCTTGAGCACCTCCACGGATGGGCA
Source organism: Cygnus olor (assembly GCF_009769625.2). Classification (NCBI taxonomy): domain Eukaryota; kingdom Metazoa; phylum Chordata; class Aves; order Anseriformes; family Anatidae; genus Cygnus; species Cygnus olor. Next base: position 38,617,725 of record NC_049169.1, on the reverse strand, counting down.
CCCACAGCTGCTCTGGGCAGCCTGTGCCAGCGCCTCACCGCCCTCAGAGTGAAGAATTGCCTCCTAATCTCTAATCTAAGTCAACAGGCAGAGATGAACATGAAGACACCTGTGTTGTTTTATTTTTTCCTAATCCCAGTTTTCCTTGCTTTCAGATGCTGTTTATTCAAGGCACTGAGAATGTTACAGACACCTGCTTTTGTGACCACATTTGTTAACTAGGGGCTTTGTTTGTCGTTTTTTTATGTATGTGTTTCATGCACTAGAAAGGTGCCAGACCTTTCTATTGAGACTGTATTATTTATTGGTCTGGTGTTTTTTTTAAAGATATATAATTTAAGTGTAATAGATATTAATGTATATAATTGTATTTTGGCATTATGTAAATATGTATTTTTTCTATAATGTTTATATTAATATTAAGCTTCAGATAATACTATTTTTTCTTATCACAGTTTTTATGAACTGTTCTACATAAATATTTTAAATTGTATGGCTAACAGGACTGCTGCATTTTGAGCAGGTTATGTATTGGCATTTAACACACAGGAAAAAATCCTACAAGGAAAGCCTCATTTTTAAGTTTTTTTTTAACTAGTTCAGTGTTTGTGAGATGAAATAAGCTACTCTTAAGAAAGGGAACAGTAGTCCTGCATAAGAGTTACAATGCTACTTTTCACTTTAACCTTACCGCTTGTGATCTGACCAAAATGGATGAAATCCATACCACCATGACATATCTTTTACAGAACTCATTAACAGCGAAGTAAAACAGGGTCCACCTCACTAGAAGCAACTGTTTCAGTCTAATGTGACATGGTAGAAAAATATCAAACAACACATGCTGCCTTGAAGTCTAGCTGGCCTTTCCCCACACGCGCTTTGAGGGGAGCAGGTCACATCCTGATTTCTTTACACTGGTTTAAGAGAGCAGAATCAGACCACAGCCTGTGTCTGTGCATTTTTACTTGCAAACAATTCCAGTAAGAAAAGTTTTCAAGAAAACACCTCATACACTTACGTTATCAGACCTATAAGGATGTGAAAGCTGACAGCTTCCATAGCTCATTAAAACAGTGATGTACCATGACAGCTTAGGAAGTAGAGGGGTTACAAACTTATTGAAATAAAGACATACAAAGATACATATCCCACAGGTTGCACAACTGGCTTTGGCTTTAAGCTGCTTGCAGCATAGCTGCCTCAGCCCAAGTGCAGGTCTCCTTCGAATGCTGTTTGCTTTCACAGAGGGAAAGCATGGCCCCAGCATGTCCGCACAGAAGGACTCCTCCATTTAGATATTGCCTGATGTCACCGCTGCAGGGGCAGATGGAATAGAAAAAGGCTCATCGTATCCCAGGGGATGTAGTCTCACAATGATTAGCTCGCTGTGCTAATCATCAGATGCACTCAGAACATCCTGTGATTAGCAAGAAGTGTAATCCAACAGCACCCACCAGGTATCCTGCCCAGCCAAGCAGTTTAGGAACATCCTCTTTCCTCTCCAAAAGAGGCTTTTCGTTCAAGGAACTGATTTGAACACTCTGCTCAGCTGTTCTTTGTCTTTGAAGAGCATTTTATAAATAAATAGAAAAGAGGCAGCACGCAGTTCATCTCCTTCACATGTAGGAAGTGTTTGGTAGTTCTCCTTTTATCTATTCATTCCTTCTTTACTTAGAAGAAACTTAGCCTGCTGCTGAAGACAAGTGCCTAGGTTCCACTTTTATTTTGGAGAGAAATCAGTATTTCTGAAGGCCTCCAGAGAACCAGCCAATACATCTAAGTGCCTTAGTTAGAAACTGCAGTGGCTCTTGGACAAGATTACTGTGACTTCACCAAGACTTACTGGAGCCACACTCTCCCAGCAGTAGGAACACCTGTGTGACAATGGGTGAAGAAATGTGCAAGGCTTCTCTGACAGTTTTCTTAAATCATTCTAAAACCGAACCAGCAAGACTGTGCACATCCGTGTCACTCGGATTTTCCTTAAGAGAAAGAAACAGCCTGATAGTGCCTTTTCCTTACTCCAGCTAGAGTCTCATCCTTTCTTGTCCAGTACCCTCAGCTGCCTCAGAAGCAACCTTTCATATCAGCTTTCACATCTGCTCAGAACACGTAGGCTCAGATAAGCTTGTAGGTGTCTGTATGAAAACGCTGCTTCTTCCTCCTGTACGTCCGTCTTGGCCCCCACACAAACCTCAAGATTCACCATCCTTAGTGGGATCTGAAGAAGAAGGGACCAACATTGCAGTGGAAGCCACTGTCACAGAAGGAAGTCTAGGCAAAAGCACAAGGAAGGGTGCAAGTTTTCTGCAGGCCTCCTCTCTGTTTCTTGCGCTGCAGAGACTCCAGGTTAGCAGGCAAGGACAAACAAGCATGGCAGCATTAGATTGATCATTGGTTCTGCTAATAACAGCTGAACTTAGGGCATCATGGAAATTGCTTTTGTGCTACGTGCGCTGCATTTAGTCCTTTCTTTCTGCAGCAGTGGCTGCAGAATGAAGATCATGTTAGTTACCAGCAGTACAACAGCACTGTGAAGACGTACCACGTGCACTCCGTAAATTAGCTCACACTATATATTACTGTGTCATTTCTGTATGCTGAGGGAAATGGAACTCACTCAATAATGCATGATTGGATGGCAAAAGTCTGATTGTATGCTACTATATATGTATGTTGTTCGTTGTTTTCAGACGGGCACATCATTCTGCTCTTTATTTTAATGTTGTTTCTCAGCTACCTTCTCAGAGGGAACTCTGTAGGGAACACCTATAGAGTTCACAAGTCTACACCCAAAATGATGGTGTTGTAGCAAACATCTTTTCTCTCAGCTAATAATGGACAGAGTGCGTAAGCCTCTTCCTCCTCGTCACTTAATAACATGACAGATGACCTTAAACACTCTGGCACAGTGCTCTTGAACAGCTTTACGTCTCTGCCTAGTTAGGTCATGCAAGAAACTGTACATACATTTTATTGCTCTGGTTCTGCTTTCTGGCCAATTCTGGTCCTATGAAACTGGTGTAAATCCACTGAGAATAAGTATAAAGTATCTATGTAGCATTTTTTTAATATAAGACACTTACTTACCAGTTTAATTAATTATATTTACTGTGCCTCTAAGCTAAACAACGGAATCAAAGGGAAATTGTTAATGTAACCAGAATGGACTTGAAGAAGCCTGTGTACTGAACAAAGATGGCTCTGAAGGAAAGAGACATCCTCTGCTGAAGAGGATGCTTCTGTTTTGAATGTCCACGAATGATGTTCAGAATTCCCTTCTTGATGTTTCCCAATAATAATGTTATAAAGCAAGGCTAGTGTTATTGCTGATCCATAAGCTAAGATTTGCACACTTGGAGCCCAGTTCTGTGAATATCCACATTGTCCACAAAGCTACCTGAATACCTTAATGCAAGTCAACTGGAATGTTTGTCTGAAAAATACCATGCAACTTGTGAAGCACTTGCAGGGTTGGGCTTTTAGGTTAATTCAAATTTTTGTATTGAAAGTTATTTAATAATGAAAAAAATATAATTAATGTTTTTAATCCGTGCAATACAATTACAAGATCCACTACCGATCATAGAAAAGAAGTAGATTTTGCATAGCTGGAGTTGATAAATGATATTTTTTGTTACTAATGGAACACAAAAGTGGGTGAGAAATAGGCATACTGTGAAGATGTCATAAAAGTGCAACTTTATACATTTTTCTCTGCTGCTATAGTTATTTATACAGCTTATATACGTGCCTAAGATTGCCAGAAATATTATTTTATGCCATGATATACTATGAATTTTCTTTCAGTTGTAGAACAGAGAAAAGAATATGTGTGAGCTTTAAGTTTATATTATGTATTGTATATGGCTATCTGTGCTTTAACTTAGAAAACAGAAAGTCAAATACTGAACAGATCGGAGTACATGAGCACTTAGCTGTGCTCACCAGCCTGGGAGTTAATATGTGGGCTAAAGGAATGAGCAAATAACCATCTAATCACTGTACTAGCATCTTCTCCCAGGGTCACAGATCAGAGAAACACATCTGACATTCAGAGATGCAGCCTAGAGCAGTTACAGCTTCGATACCAAGGAGTTGGGTGCTTAGGTTTATTCAGATTTCTTTCAGTACTTCAGGCATACAGGTTTTTTTTAAACAAAATACAATATAAAATGACAACCAATCCCCTCCTGGCCCTGTCACAGATGAGTGGGCTCTGGAGGTGAGAGCTCTGGGACCTGTAGTCCCAGGAGGCTGCAACTTTGAATAAAACGTGAGTGTGCACCACTGCATGTAGGCAGCTCACTTTGGACCCTGTGCCCTTCACTGTCCCTCCCAAGCTGACAAAGTCAAACTCCTGACCTGTTGGTATGGCTAAAGCAAAGTGGTCTGTTACCAGTGACCTCACAGATCAATAGCTAGTTCAGACTGGGACATTTTTTTAAGACTGGCAGGAAATACTGGAGACTAGGGTCTCGCTAAATTTAGCAAATACTGTGGAATTTGGGCACAGACAGTGTCAATGATGCTGGTAGATTGATATGCATGACTTGGTTGTTTCTTGGTTTATTTGAAAGCTAAAGAAATACTATAAGTAATGTCAAGTAGCTAATATATATTGCTCTCTACCAGGGCTGTATGTTATAGTGAAAAAAGCCATGATTTTGAAATACAGCTAGCCATAAATTCTTTGCCAGTGCCTGGAGTAAAGTGACTGAAAAATTCTTCAGCACATACTCCATTGTCATATGCTATGTAATTACTTATATTTGTGTTCCAAACAAACACTGGGTGAACACAGAATTGTGCTACTCTTGTCAATTTAATTTATGCATTTGTTAAGTATATTTTTATATTTTTAGCTACAGTCAACAAATCAAATATATTTGAGTGTATTTTACACATTTTTATAAATAGTTCATGAATAAAACATTCATTTAAAAAAATCACATCTTTGTCTTCTGTTTGACTGCCTTTGCATTATGGATTTTGTTGTCCTGCTGCTCACAGAAAAGCTCGTAAGTGAGTTTGATTTCAAGTGAGATGGTCTTCAGAGAACATTAAATTCAACAGAAGCCTCAGCCTATTGGGGAAAGGGGTTCTGTTGTTGCCTGCTGGCTGGATTAGTGCCCATGCAGAAAGATACAGTTGTTCCACCCCCAAGTTCTCTGCCCTTATTTTCTGGATTATGCAGTGTGCATTTGAAACAACGGTGCAACTCAGGAACTTGAGTGCCTGTCATTTTAGAGATGTTTCACAAAGCGGTTGTACCAATTAAGACTGCACTGGAGCTACATCGCTGTCTACCACCTGAGGATCTGAACCATGCTTTATAACAAATATATTTTTCCTGCTCCCCTTCTCCACAATGCTTAAAACACACTAGCATTCTTGTGGGTTCAGGGAGCTCGGCAGTAGCATGCTTGTTGCCAGCCCTGTGTGTCTCCGTTAGTCCTTATTTGTCATCAAAAGCGTTTAGAACAAGGTGATTCTGTTTATTTTAAAGGAAGAATGATGTATTGGGTTACACATTGTACTGTGAACTATTCGCTGAGAAGCTGTACTGAAGACTATGTTGTTAGATATGTCCTGAGGAAGGTGTTAGATTTTTTCTTTGTGATATAAAAGCTTACCTCTTAAGCATACTCAATTCTGAAGCCAACATAGGCACAGAAGAGCGGCAATAAAGATAATGTACAGTTAGTATCTCTATGCAGGAGAAACATGGCCAGCACTGCAGACAGGAATAAATACAAATGGTTTTACAAGGTGCAGCAAGGAAATCGAAACACAGAGGGTCTCCAGCACTTCTGGTTTTACCAAGAAGACAGAACTTGGTTGGCAATACCAGTACATGAGCAAACGCCACAAGTAAAAATGTAAAGTGCTGCTAACCGAGCCTTTACACATCACTCATTTAAAATACGAGTCCTGACCTGTGCAGACACCCCCCCAGCAACAACAAAAGACACATAAAACAGAAAAACAGCCTTCCAATTAGATAGTGAAAAAAAACGTGGTATTGCGGAGGAGTTGCAAAAGCCAGGCATGCTTTTCCTGTCCCAAGGGGGCCTTGGTAGCTGTTCATATCTGCATGAAGAGGCGTGTGTGCCTCCTTGTTGGGGTCTGCCTCTCGCAGGTGCCTGATGTTACATCAAAGTGAGGTGGTAGCCATCATTTGCGTCTTCCAAAAACCTCACCACAACAGGCAGCTGTGCTTCCTGCTTGGGACTAGGGGTGGCTCCCCAAGGCTGTAGGGCTAGGCAGCGCTCTGCGGGCGTGTAGGCACCAAAATCCAAGGAGAAGCTTTTTTGCAGACCTCAAAGTATTCAATTCTCCATGCAAAACATTAGCTTAGCACCTACAGCTTTGCTGTTGTGCAGGTCCTGGGGACCCCAAAAAGGCTGAAGTGCCCTGAGTGCTGTCACTGACCAGACAGGGTCCCCACCACCAGCACGGGAGGGTCTCAGCTCCAGGCTGCCCTCCCCGCACACCCCCTTCTGACCCAAATTCCCGGCCACACAGGGTGGCAGGAGGGTGTCCGGCCCCTGGAGGTGCTCCCAGTGGTTGCACACAGCTTTGGGAGCCAACGAGAGAGAAAAGTGCCAGTAGGCCCTGGGCTTGGCACCGCCTCGCTTCCTCCCTCCACACAGAGGCCTTCAGTCACTGAGCCACGGGGCCGCACACCCAGCGCTTGTGGGAACAGCAACAGGGACAGGCGAAAAGCTGGGGCAAGATGACCAGAACCCACCGGTGTTACTGCAGCCCCGCTTGCAAAGCAGGTCAGAGGAGGCCGAGCGCTGCCAGGAGCCCGGCCGGGGGGGTGACAGCCGCAGCCTTGGGCAGCAGCTGAATGCCAGGCACTGAGCGTCACTGGCAAACGCCGCGCTGGCGGGGACAGGCATTTGTACATGGCCTTCCCTGCGCTCGTGCCAAAATCCCTGCCAAGTTTCACACCACGTCCTTGCTTGTCTTTGGTGTTCGAGCACCCAGACCTGCTTATGCACCAAATGAGCAGAGACCTGCAGCAGCTACCTTTTACTGAGGGATAAAGGCAGAGTTTTCCTGCTCTCCCCACAGCAGTGAGGCCACAGCTGGTAGTTAGGTGCCACCCAATTTGAGTCCTCTCAGGACAAGAAGGGGACAGAAACCAGGTATTTCTGCTCCCACAAGCTCCCCCGTTGCCTGAGGAGAGGCACTGTCCTGTCTAAAAGATGGGGTACAGGCAGAAAGGGTGAGCTGGGTGAGCCTCTGCAGGAGGGAGGTGTCTCCCAGCTGCCCTGTTTCACGTGCTGGCCTCATGGATGCTTTTTCTACATATGTGTCTTGGCCAGGCTGGTTTGCACCAGGCCTTAAAACTTAAAACTAGGCGTGTTTTGCTGAGGGACGCCCAAATGCACTCTCCTGCATAGGTCTGAACCTGGATAGAAGAAAGTCAATGATCTGGCTAGTATCACACCTCCATAAAAAAAAAAAAAAAATCTTTGCAGGACTATCAAGAGTGTAAGTTTAGTTTAGGTCAAGTTCCTCCTTAATGTGGAGAACAATGTACATTCATAAAGTCCTTATCGCTGGTTCTCATAGAGCTAGAGCTGTAGCATTTCCATCAGCTTTGTCCTTAGGATAGGGGACCAGGCACCTGGATAACATTGGGTTATACATGCCCCATAAAGTGCACTCGAGGGGCACCGACCAAGCTGCTGCCGAAACCTGGTTCCCACCATCTTCTCCAACCTGTGGTGGCATCTCAGGGCTGAAGAATTTCGCACTGGAGACAGAGCAAACACTAGGAGTGTTTACATCTGCTCACACACAAACTTTTCTAGTACAGAGATGTCTGTCTGGGGCAGACTTCCCCTATGATCGCCCTTCCCCAAATAACCAGAGGAGGTCAGAAGAACCATACCCCAGGCATCAAAGAGACAGAAGGTGGTTAGGTTGACAAAGCAGATAGCAAGGCAGATAGCTACAGTGCCTATGTAGATATCCATGAGCTTAAGTAAACTGATTACTATCCCTGTATCCTGGTCATGTTTGGGACGGATAAGGAGTTGAGCTACTTCACCCTGCCAAATGGAGGTGATCTGGGGTCACCTTGGGGCCTTCAGCCCCTCACAGCTTTGCTGCTCAGCATTTTCTGAATGAAGCTCTGAATTCACAGCTGGTGAGAAAGGTGTGCAGCTAAAGTCAAGTCACTAATCATCAGACTAGCAGAGTGATGGGGAAAAATTACCAAGGGTCTCTTCAGGGATAAAAGCAACTGCATTGGGTGGCTCCATAGGACACTAGCATTGATATGGGATCCTTGCATTGATATGCAAACAAAAAGGACTCTGTAAGAAATTACTTCCCTGTCCATGGCATAGCACACACACACAAGTCAGTAGGGATGGGGATATATTTCAAATCCATTTGTTCGAGTTGTCAGATGCCTACTGGAAGGTGCAAAGATAAGAAAATTGTTTCCACTTTGCAAATTTATTACTAGCAATTTTAAAAGTGATCTGTTGCAACTATAATCCCAAGGTCTCTCCTGCTCCCATTGAATATGTGGGACAAACATGTCTGTTTTTAACCCAGACCAGGTTTGAGGCTCTAGCACAGCCAGCAAAGAAAGAAGGCCCTTCAGTTTTGTTTTCCATCCTACAGTGAATAAGGAAACCTGAAATCAAAGAAGAGACTAGTGGTATTATGGATAAGAAAGCCCATACTTGCTGGAGATGGCACATAATAAAGCCACCAGAATAGAGTTGGTATGAACTGAGCCGCACTGTAAAAATACAGAGTAAAAATAATCAGATGCAGACAGTAAAGTGAAGGTGGTCTGAATGCTCCGCACAGCTTGGCTAGGGAGGAAAATGTTATGCAAATAAAGGACAGATACAGAAAGGTCCATGTGTTAATTGGGGGCACTTCTCTTGCCTGTCACTGACTAAAGCAACAGTAATGAAACCACTAGGAGAAAAATATGTGTACTTGCAAAGGCAATAAAGACTCGTATAATGTCCAAAGTACCAAACAGATCAGTAAAGGTAGGCTCAAGACACCAAGCATGATAAATGCCAGCATCCTGTTATCTTATCACTGGATCTAAAAGACACCTGGAGCCAAATTATTTGTGAGCCCAACTTGGAAAGACCGAACTGGCAGACAACTGGAATTAATTAATGCCCTACAGATCTGTGCTAGAAAGATTGGGGAGCACTAAAAATAGCTGAGGAGCCTGTTTCTTACACATCATGCCAATTAGATCTGGTTGGGCTGTGACAAATTTGCTGTAAACATCCTGATGAACAAGCAACTCCCCCAAGCCCCCTCCAGGAGCTCCTGGGCAGCTGAAATCTTGCATTAAAAATGCCCAGAATTTCAAACGGCAAAAATAGAGAGGGGAAAAAAAGCAAAAGGAAGCGCTGGTGTCAAGTATGTTGTGGTTGATTAGCCAGGGTAGGTGGGAAGATTTCTGATGCTTGACTTAACGATGTTCTGGAGCATGGATTTCTGTTTGCTTTGGTGGGATTAGACCTAAACATCTGGTTGTACTGAGTCAATTAGAGGAAAAGAAGAAAAGTCAGAAAATACGGTGAGTGCACTTCTACTGTTCTTGTCTACTGAGTGCGTTCATTATTCATCTCTGTTGGGAAAGTTGCACAAACATCCATGCGGGGATGGGAGGGCAATTGGGTGGAAGGGTAAAGAGGGGTAGACTCCCTGGTCTGTTTCAGGAGAGATCTGCTGTGGCAGAGCCTGGCCTGCACCCCACTACCCCACCAGCATGCCTCAGGAAACGAGGCCCAAACCCAGTTCAGTCCCCAGCCCACTACCTGTATCCATGAGGAACAGGGATGCTGGATTTGGAAAAAGGTGGGTCTGACGCTAGCTTTCTCATAGGTGCGAGCGTGACTGGTGGCTGGGAACACCCCTCGGGGAAGAGAGGAGCACAAAAAGGGAGAGCAAATATTTGGACAGCAGGAGGATGCTGGGTTTGGGCTTATGCTCTGTGTTAGGCCAAGTGCACGAGACCCTGGTGTGGTGGGACTTTGCTCACTGCTCACACCTCTTCTGTGGAGATGGGGAAGCTGAGGGGTTTGTTCACGTGGCCAGGTCCCCTTTGGTCCTGAAATGCCACTTTTTACCTTCGAACCGAAAGGGAAAATGTGGTGCAGAGCCTTCAGAAAGAGCTTTTCCCTTAGCTGCGTCCCCATGCCTTCCCCTCTCTAGCACTTATCTTGATAATTAAATTATGCAGCTGAGGAAAGTGATTTGGAACCAGATGGCATGCAAGATGCTGTAGAAAACAGTGGTGCATTTCAATCTTTCACAGCAATGTGCAGACAGATTTGGGTGGTATAAGGGCCTTGAAGTAGTTGAACTTCAAAATCTGCTTGTGCAGTGGCCTTTAACCAAAAGAAATGAATGGCCCTTTAGCCTCCAACTCGATATTCACAATTAAGTTTTAAAATCAAGCTTTTCCCTGAACATTGTGGCCAGTCTAATTTGCCACACCACGTGGTGTGCCCTAACCGAGGTTCCCACTAAGCTTCAATGACAGTGTCCAAGGTAGGAAATACAAGATTTGGGCAAGGTGGGATCTTGAAGCACGCAGTTTAGACAAACCTAGCACTAGTCCCTGAAGTACGGGAGAATGATTCAAAAAAGAACAAATAATTAATTAATCTGTGTGAGAGTAAAACATTAAACATGTGAAGCATCTCCCCTTCACTGTGATGTTTTCCTCCTTACTGCAACCGCACATCCAAAGCAGGCCCCATGCTCCAAGCCCGTTCTCCCGCTGGCCTCCTTGTTTTAAGACATTTAAGACCACTGCATGAACTCGGTGGGGTGAGGAGCAGCTGGCCTCAGCCTGCTGGCACAACATCAGGCAGCGGGATCCCACCGCTGCCTCCCAGCCACAGCACACACCGTGGGGAAGGCGATGGGGAGATCTTCCATCGATGTGGGCGAGGAAAGGGGTGCACCCACGACATCTGCTGCTGGATCACTGTTAAATGTGTCTTCACTCAAAATTTAGATGTAAAAGAGATTGTGCTAGATGGGGCTGCTGCCTCCTTCCAGGAAAATAGCACGGTCCTCAGATCCCAGCCTCTGAAGCAGTGCTGGAAACTGCCTCGTCCTCGCTATCCTGGTAATGAAAACCATCACAAGAGGAGCCCTCCTGGCAGCTGTTTCCATCACTGAGTGCATTTCTACACAAAGCTGGAGGCAGTTCTCAGAGAGACTAATAAATTGGACATAAAGAGTTTAAACAGTCTGGATAAATAATGACAGATGCTTAGGGAAGGAATAGCAAGCAGAAGTATGAGTTTCGCAGTGCCCGCAGTTCAAAGAAAATTAGTTCAAAATGTGAGGGCATTGTTCAGATGAACGGCAACGGATAACGCAGCAAGGGGCAGGGGAAGCTGTCTCCTTCCCTAGCACAGCGAACCTCTGCGCCATGCCAGCACCGTGCCAGCACCATGCGTTGGAGCTGCAAGGTGATGGATGCAGACACCATCACTTACAGCCGTGCCTGCAGAAGCAGCTCCGCTGGAGCACTAGCACCTGATGGGGCAGGTGAGGTGGGGAAATGCTGACTCCACCAGCAGAGGTAGGGACTGAGGACCCTACGGTATCCCTACATTTTGTGTCCATCTTGGCTGCTGTTTCGTGGAGTAACCCTGCACACAACGCTCAACTCCCGCACGCAGCAGTTCAGCTGCATGTAAAAGAAATTCTCGTTTCCTGGGGATGTGAGGAGACTTACACGCCAATTAAAATCCCACTTTGAAAGAAGCTATTAAAAATAACCATGCTGCCAACCCTCTTTTTCCTCACCCAAGGACGGAGCAGATTTTAATACAGCACATTTGCCAGAAAAGGGAAAGCTCTCCTGAAAAGGGAAGCAAACTCTGCATTGTCAGAAAGGCTGCAGCACTTCTTACGGGTTGTGTTTTTCTTTTCCTTCAGATTTCATATTTCATAATAGCTACTCTTTGAATGGAGAGGGCCAAATTATCAGAACTCTTTTGAGCTCCATAATGAGCGATCCTAATAGCAACATTTGACTTGGCAACATGGCCTTCAAGGTTATTTAGCGAAGCACAGAATGTACATCAAATTAAAAGAAAAAAAAAGTGAATTCTAATGTTCCTCTGCAAAATAAATATGAAACTAATCAATCCGTCACTTCTCTTTTTGTTTTGGCTATCAATAAAAGCAACCTTGAAAGTGTAACTTGAGTGTTAGAGAGCGATAGGGGAACAATGCTACGAGGAATGCGAGTTGGTACAGACTGTTTTAGATCATTATAAAGCTAATTATTGAGAGAGACGGCTCAGTGTGCACGAATACAGAATGACGATGAGTTTTGTAAACATCTACTACATGGTATGGGTGCTTTCGTGTGCCTGGAGAAGGGTGCTTAAGAAGGAAGGAGCAGGGTGAAACCGGAGTGTGTGCGCCATGCCAGCAGCACATGGGAAGGAAGGGCCATGCCCAGCCCCTCTCAGGGACAAATCGCTCTGACAGCCACCCTCTAACTGCACGAGAAGGGCTGGAAGTCACCAAACAAAAAGAAATCATCCCCACAAAGTTGCCAGATAAGTCAGAACAAAATTTGAGCAGTAGGTCAATAAAAGTAGCCCTGGTTTGAAATACAGTTTTGCCCAAACTTTCATTTATTTTGCTCGATTACAAAGCAAAACAGGCTAAAAAAATGCCACGTCAGCCCTGTGTTTCCCCAAGAAGTCGCTGAGTGGCAGCTGCTGAAGAGAAGGCCAGGGCATGGGGGCAGGCAGGTGCTCTCAGTGCTTGCTGCACCATGCTGCTGAACTGCATCGCCCCTGGGGGCTTTGCCATCACAAGCATCTCCTTGCCGAGAAGCTTCCTCCCCCCAGATGCTGTATTTGCTGTATTCCTCCCATCCTCCTCTACTAGTTGGTATTTTTCAAGAATAGAAAAGACATTTTACTCTTCTGCTAATGCTCTTAGCTGCTCATATTTGCTTTTGATTCATCCGCCCATCAAACTGCCGCTCGTAAACCTCCTGATCTGACATATTTTAAAAATTCAATTAATTTGCCCTTTACCTTGCCGTGTCATATCATGAGTAAAGCTGCTGAGACTCCTCACCCCAAACCTGCACTCGGCACCCTGCAGTTCATTATTGCTTTGTGTTGACACTTCTTCAGCCCATTTTCAGTCTCCCTGAGCTTGTTGCCAGCCTGATATAAATTAATTTCTCCAGTAAGTTCCCGAGGCATTATTTAAAATGCTCCCTGTGGCGTATTGCTTCCCGTATGTCTCCATTAGTCTCCAGTTTGACTGTAAAAGAGCAGCAAAGTTCACAGGACACTGTTTGCTTTTAATACAGCGGAATCGCTGGCTGCCTGGGATCCACTCATCTGGGTGCTTGTAGGTTCACAGCATACTCTCAGTGGCTTCAATGAGGAATGAATATTAATCCACCAAAAGCCAGAGAAGCTAGCTAATTCCAGAATTTGCTTTTTTTCTTAGGTATCAGGCCAATTTTTCATGATTTTTCAGGAGAAAAATCACCCGGGCATGGGAAGTGCTTTGCCCAGAAACCACCACCAGCTGCTGGGGGCTGCTGAACAAACAGTTACAGAAAAGAGCTGAATATTTCATTTTTTTCCTACTCTTTTTAGTGAATGACGGTTGGCATGCAAGTAAGAAAAGGGACAAACAGTTTGCTAGCCAAAATGTTATGGAAAATTTATATTTTGCAGGTTCGTGTTTGACACCAAATTAACTCATTAAATTAAATTACGGGTACATTACTTTTTTTTTTTTTTTTTTTTTTTTAAGCAATATCAAAGGTGATTCAAGTAACTTTTACTGCATTTCTGGGAAAGTAATTTCACATGGATTGCTGTGTGTGTTACATACGTGTGTGCTACATACATGTGTGAGGGATGTCAACACTGTGCAGCCTCGCAGGTACCAGCTTGGGTCTGATTCATCCACTGGGGCCTCGACCCGACAAGGCAGCGTGGTGAATCCTGCACGTCTTCCCTCCGAGGTTTCCTCACTCACGCTTTCTGCACTTTCTGCAGCAAAGCTTATGCTCCACGTGTCATCGCAGAAAACCCTTAAGAGGGCAGAAAGGGAAGGGCTTTGCTTCTGACTGGAATTTACTGGAGGAGTAGCAGCTGTTCCTTGCTGAGGAAAAGGTGGGTTTTGACTCAGAGATATTACGCGCAGAATTTGTTGCTAACTCCAGCTATAGGATTTCTGTCAGTGACCACAAGAAACTATTCACTGGGTACAATGAGCTTCATCATCAGGAATTCTGCTGTGCTTCATTTCGTCTGAGTAATTAAATAAAAGCCATCACCTGAGTTGTTTTGTTTTGTTTTGTTTTGTCCTCTCTTTTCTTATTCCAGGTGTCCTCTCCTCTTCCATGTGGACATTCTTGTCTTTAAAATATTTATTTCTGGACATTTAGGCGAAACTTATCAGAAACACCAGCTCAGTGGCCAGCTCCTGCATTTGCAGTGCTGAGCAAACAGGCTTGCGCAGCACATTTCTGCCATTAGCAGGCAATCTGGTGTTGTGTTAGACCCACTCAGATGTTGACTTTGCGATTTAAAAGAGCTTTGCATTTTCAAGTAGCCCCTCAAGTGAAAGTTTTTTTAAGCACTGGCCAAACTTTCCCCTTTCACATCTCCCACCTGTGCTCACAGGGGACAGCTCGTGCGGGTCGAGTGCTTTGGTCCCAGGGGGCTGGGGACACCGGTGGCAGCGGGAGCAGCTCTGCAGTCCCAGCAGGGACAAATTGCTTGACAGACAACGCTCCAGCGACTCCAGCTTCTAAAAGGAGCCTAAGATGTTAGCTGAGAAAGATGCTGTGTCAACAAAATGATTTAATTGCACCACATGAAAGAGAAAGTGGGGCGTGCTAAAGCTGAGCGACAGAGAGCATGACGGAACAAAATTCCTCAAAGCAAGAGTGCATAAATATTGAATAAAATGGAAAAGCCAACTCTGCTGATGGCTCTGAAGAAAGCAGACACGCTGGCTGCGGATACACTTCAGAGAATATGCCACGAAAACTGGAAATACACAAAGCCAAGGGGGAAATCAGTATATAATCCTCTGCAAGGAAATCCTCAGCTTCCACCAACAAGTATGGGGATTAGAAAGACATTTCTGAATCAACAAAGTGCCGGCTATGACAGAAGAGTGAATTTTAGGATATTTTTTTTCTCAGCATCACACACCAGCTTGGCAGAGATGGGTACAGCCTGACTTTGTGTGCCAATTTAGATGTTTAACTTGTGATGTTAATCCCTCTGCAAAATGATTTAATATTGTCCCTGCAGCCATTACTGACTTCCAGAGGCCCTTGCAAACCATGTTTCTACCACACTTAAAGATACAACATACAGTTGGGTGGGCTGCATGAACTCAGTTCGCTTCTTGCCTTTTGCTCAGAAAACTAGTTGCACAGTTCACGCACAAAAGCTTCTGGAGCAAAGATAGAGAGGATTTTGTTAATCTGGATGTGTAAACCCCAAACTACTGGCTTGACAGTTTCGATAAATCTGTGTCACCACACCTCTCCTCCTGCAGGAAAACACGGGACACACACGCAGAAAATCATGGCCATTCCCCTTACGTTTAAGAGGTTACCAGTAGGGAACAGATGAGGTGAACTTGGCACTGCTTACACACATCACAAAACTGCCCCTATTAAATTTTCGGGGCTTTAAATTTGGGGGCTTTTTTTTTTTTAATAAAATAAAATAAAAATTCTCAAACCACATATGTGCATGTAATGTTTCAGAATCAGAGGATGCAGGGAGGCCATGCTGAGAGAAGACGTGAGTGAGACATCAGCACGCTCGCACACATCAGGCTGTGTGATCTGTTTATCCTGGCAATAAACGTACTGCCTGTCTTTTCTGCAGGCTGAGATGGCACCTTCAAGTAACAGGCATCCTGGTGGGGATGGGGACCAGAGGATGCTCCTGAAATCACCTGCAACGCCCCGAGGATGAGGTCGGGAAAATCTGGTTGTATGGGCAGGGGCAGGGAAAGCCCTGCAGGGAGCAAGCCCTCAGCTCCAGAGCCAGTGGAGCAGGGCTGGTGGCCCCGTCGTGCTGGTGTCCTTCCCTTGTCACCCACAGCCTGGTGGCATGGGTGACACCAAGGCTCGTGGCCCTCAGGAAGCGCTGGGGCACCCTGCTGTTTGGGAGAGTCTCTGGTGAAACGCATTCAGGTAAAACCACGCCAAATGAAATGTCTGCTCCTTATGGGCTGACAGCGTTTGGGGGCAACTGAGAGGGGACGAGAGAAGCTGTAGAGACTGAACACCACTGAGGCAACAAAATTAGATCCAGTATTTAATCACCCTTTCCAGTAATTTGTGCTTTTTTTTGGTTTGGTTTGTTTTTTTGGGGGGGATGGGGGGGAATATTTCTGAGAGGTTTTTACATTTCCTCACAATAAGCAGGTGATGATGAGGGATTTTGTCTAGACAGAAGTAAAAGTTTGAGTTTTAAAGCGACGTTCTTCTACTCAGTGAAAAATAATAAAATCAGCACAGTGATATTTTTGTCTTAAAGCTTTTTTAATAAAAAAACAACAACAAAACAAAGGTTAAAAAAAAAAAAACAACAACCAACCTTTATTATTTTGGAAATACAGTCTATCATAAAGGAAATATTTTAAATATATGATATTAAACAGTAGCAAAGATCACTTTGCAGAGATGAAATGAGCCACATCAGGGGTTTTCAGAAACTGTCTCTCAGTACCGCTAGGACCCGGGCAGCTGCTGGTGAGGACTAACAGAGCACAGCATATTTGGTGCAGTGTAGGTTTTTTTTGGTAGCATATAATTATTTACTGCCGTAGCAGAAGAAGCAATTAGCCGACATTTCATAGGGCAGTCTCCCAGGATTAATCCTCAGGCAAGAGCAGCTCCGCCATCAGATGGGACGCCGGGGACGCGCGGTGTGTTGAGCCTCCCCGTGTGAGATTCCCGGCCCAGCTTCTCCGTTCCCCCTCACAGCCCTTCGGATTATGAGTGCTTCTTCTTCTTGATGGCCTCTGCCCTCGCGGCCAGGCTCCTGGCGCAGGCGGTCAGCACCACGATGAGGACGCCCACCAGGAAGGTGACCAGCGGCCAGAGGAAGCAGTGCAGGAGGACGGTCTCGTCGTGGGTGCGCTTCAGCATCACGTCGTCTGGCCTGCAACGGGAAGAGATGAAAACCCGCCCCACTCCGCCACCAAGGGAAAGCGTCTGCCATGAAAATAATTAAGGCACTTTGTTCGCAGCAGCACTGGGTGTGATTAAGCGGCCTGCTCGGCTTCGCTCACTGCCTTGTTGGCCTGTCTCTCATCAGCACCCACGGCAGGCCGCGAGGACGTTGCCCTTGCAGTGCTAACAGACCAAAAAGTTCATTCAGACCAAAAAAAAAAAAAAAAAAAAAAAGCGCCGGTACTTTAGGTCTTTCTGTGGTCGTGGTAATCACAAAGAGATATAATATCACACTGCGGATTGAAAAACCACTCCAGGAAAACGTTACATAAGACAGCAATTACACATATCTACCTGAAACGGCCTCAGACACCACACGATGAACTGAAAGTGCAGTTAAAGCTTCCCTCCCAGCTGTGAGCCCTGGCATGTCTGGGAGGCCACACGGAGGCCCCTGAGGGAGCCCTGGCTGTGCTCTGGGTCTGGGTGGAGAACCAGCCCACGTCCTCGGCTGCTTGGAGGACTCGAGCAGGCAGGGGGAATTTGGGGATCCCCCTGAGGACCTGCCCCCCACACCTCTGCCAGGGGTAGCAAACACACAGCCATGTGTGGGTCTGTAAGTGATGCGCACATTGCCAAAGGGAAACGGAGGGAAGGATGGAGGAGGAGAACAGCAAGGAGGAGGCATCTCAAGAGGCTTGGCAATTCAGCCGGGCCAAATGTCAGAAAGACCAGGTGTCCACCTGCCTCCCCCCAGCCTGGGAAGCTGGTCTGGACACCTGCAGGTGGGTTTTCCTCAGCTCTGGCTCCGTCTGCTTTCCCTGCGGTTTAACTGTGCTATTAGCCCCTTTTTGCTGCACCAAGAAATTAATTAATCTGCAAATCAGAAGACGCCAGCACAGCGCATCTCTGTTTGTGTAGGAACCAGCAGAGTAAGTCTCTGATCATGAGCAGGTCATCTACATAAAAGTTGAGACTCAGCTACACAAAAATCGATCAAAAGAAACCCAGGTGTATTCAACAGGGCAGCATGTGAAGGCTGCTCAGCCGAAATCCTCCAGACACATAATCAGAAACATGCGGAGACCGCAATGTGAATGAAATAATATTAGTGTGATGTGCACAAACTCACCAGTCTATGCCAAATTAATGACAGCACCCAAAGAGGAAATCCTTTCCCAGGAGGCATAATATTGCTTCCCTCCTATTTACTGTATGATCACCTGTGAATTACAGAGTGCTAATTGGCCAGGAGACCATAGACAGCATTCAATCCTCTTGGCTCTAAACTTGCAAGAGACATTGAATTTCAAGTATTTTTTTTAAAGTGGATACTAATCAAAGAGTTTAAAAACAAAGGGCATGCAAACACATCAGTGAATTGGATTTAATTAAAGAAAAGAAAGTGCAGTTAGGGAGACCAAGATATCCTTTTAATTGAATCTTAAGAGATTTTGGAAAATATTTGATGTGACAGCAGTAATGGATTCAAACCACTCATTGCAGGTGGGATTGTGAATCTCACAACTTAGTCATTTAAAGGGTTTCCCTTTTGGAAAAGAGGTGCCATTAGTGAAGTCTCGGGATGAATGCTGCTTTCAGATGTATGTTATTATTAATGTTAGTTGCAGCAAGAGTCCCTGTCTAATTCCTAGATCGTAGAAGGTAGGCAGCAATTCCCTGTTAGCTGTTCACAGCACCTCTTCAGACATTGCATTGTCGAAGCAGCTGTCCTCAGGCACTGGAAGCACAAACAGAGAACGTCTGCGAAAATCCCTGGGACAACTCATTCTGCAGCAGACACTGAGGGATAAGGAACAAAACCTGCCTGCAGCAAATACCCTGAGCTTGTTGCCAGAGCTCTGCACCAACCCTCCTCATGGCCCAGGAAAAGCTGGGTCCATCCTGCTCTCCCGGTACAAAAACCTTCAACTTTTGCTTCACAGCTTACATAGTAGGACGTGATTAATACAAGAGAGCTGCCTGCAAGTTTTTTGAATCAGAATAATGCACCCAGAGGTAGCTGTCAGGAGAACATACCTCTTGGTGGTTATCACCTGCCCACAACATGGAAGCCCACAGTAGAAAGAAAATGTTGCAGCCATCCAGAAATGGTGCACGTGGACCAAAGGAGCAGAAAAATGTAGCTGAAATCTCTGGATTCCACCTCTAAAGCAGTAGCTCTTATCAGCAGTAGAAACTAGGAGAGCAGTTAGCAGAGGCTACCAAGGGTGGGCAGGGAAAACGAGAGGATGGTGGAAGGGTAAAGAGAGAAATATGAAAAAAGAGAAGAGAGTGTTGTGGCTGTACTTCCACAGCAAACAACTCCTTTTCTCAGGAAGAAAAATAAATAGTTATCGGGACACCCAGAATACATCCAAAATAACGTTAAAGTTTTGGGTTTGCACTGCAAGGTCAGTATGCATCGAACACAGTTTTGTATCAAGCACTTTTGACTTGTGTTTACTGCTTTTGTAGAGGTGACCTGCCTGATGGCAGAGTATGAAGGCCTGTGTTTGGCTTGGAAACAGAAAAGGAAAGGTGCCTCCATCCTCAGGGGAAGCCCTCACTGCACAAGGATGTGGCTCTGCTGGAAGTCCCCCCAGCATCACTCCCCCGGTCTGGAGGCAGCGATGCTGAAGCCCAAGGAGGTATGTTGTGCCTGGAAATATATTTATTTTCCCTGTGAAAATCAGGAGATTTTAACTACTGATTGAGCGGGAGCTCATCCTGCCCCAGTGCATGCCACCAAGCCCTGGAGCTGCTGCAGACAGTGATGGATGCTACACAACACCACCCGAACAACTAAACAACCCAAAACCACCACAACTAAAGTCTCTACATTAACTGAAAACATACCTCCCCTTTCCCTGCAGAGATAAGGATGGCATAAATCTGTTTTCATTGTTAAAAGGTGAAAACAGCACTTCTTTTTAGCGAGACTTCTTGCTCAGAGTTGCAGCCTTGCTGACCCTGACCAGGCTGCCCAGACAGGCGCTGCACGATGAGATGCTTCACGGCTGGGCACTGCCCGGCTGCTCAGAGCAGGCACTGAGAGAAGCAGGTCCCCAGCAGACCCTTCGGGGCAATTACCAAGCACCATGCAAAGAACTGCTTGCAGGGGTTACCAAAAAGCCATGCAGGACCAAAAAGTTTCACTTGTTTACCACACCGCGCAACTTACGTGACACAGCAAAAGCAACAGAAGTGAAGGTGTAGGACTTGAAAACCTTACAACTATTTTTTTGCGTTCAGAGTAATCCAGATTTAAAGACGTTTGCAGTCTGCATGCACTTATTTTGCCCACAGATTCACCTCCCTTCAGCTTCACTAGGATGAGCACTCAGTAGTTTTTTTTCCCATTGCCGCAAGGCGCTGCTGGATCGCCTCAGGCAGGGGCAGTGCTGTGGCTTACCGACAGCGATGTCCTTTCCCTCTCTGGCCTGAGAACAGCTCCACAGGCCACACAGTGAAAGAAAGGATGAAAAAGAGCAATGCCGTCATCTGACTGCAGGGAATTAATTTAGAAAATTGTGTGGTGTACCAAGGCAAACTGAGATTTCTGTTGCGCCCTTTATGGATGAGCAGCCCGATGCCCACAGCGCCCTCGGCTTCTGCAGATAATTATTCCCATGTAAATGTCCTACAGGGTAGACCCAACACCATACAGGTGGTCGCTACTCACTAAATAGTGTTTGCTCTTCAAATCTGGCATGAATTTCTGTACTGCACCCTGCCGCAAACTCTGAAATGGATCAAGCTGTTCTGCAGCAAAGCATTCTTGCTGTCACGGATGAGCCCAGAGCTGAAGAACAATGATGCCACATACATGAGCTACTAATAAGAAATGAATTGACATATGTTGCTCTGTCTATCTCTGAGTGGCATGAGATTGAGGGGTCTGAGCTGACAGAGATCCTTGTTTATTGATTTTTGGTTGATAGCAATGAGACCTGTAACTCGAAGAAATTCATCACAGAACCATAGAATCATCTAGGTTGGAAGAGACCTTCAAGAACATCAACCTGACCTACTGAGTCCCATCAATACACCACATCACTTAGCGCCACATCCATGATTCTCTTAAATACCTCCAGGGATGGGGACTCCACCACTTCCCTGGGCAGCCCGCTCCAACGCTTGGTCACCCTTTCCACAAAGAAATTCTTCCCCATGTCCAATCTGAACTTCCCCTGATGCAAAGTGACAGGATCTCCTCCATCCTGCCCATTCCCTCAGACCTCCCACTCCAGGACATGCAGATGTGACCCTCGTTTGTACGTGGTCATGACTGCAGACCCCTTGGGACACTCAACGGGAGACTGACCAGCACTGAGGTGCCAGAGCTCAGTGCTTTCTCAAACCTTTGCAGCACCCTGAGAGCTTTATCTGAATTTGTTGTTTCTTTTGTGCTCTGCAACACTGGGAGCTGGTTCGTGCTGGGCAGCCCTCCCCACAGACCGGAGCGTCATCATGCCAGCAGACTGACGCCTTCATCAGAGATCCACAAAACCTAAGCTGTGCTTTGGTTGCCTTAGATAAACGTCAGGCAGCAAGTTGTGCTGGGTCTTGCTATTTATATTAACAGAGAATGACTGAAATTGCCAAATTTGCTTCTCACCCCTTTTGTCTAAACTTGAACCGTACTAATTGCATCACTTGCTTCTTCTTCTCAAACAAGCCTGTTGAAATGTGCCCCACCAAACTGAAGAGAGGAGTTGCCCAACAGTGAGCTCCACACGCAGCAACAATCCTGACAGTGTTACCGAATTAAGTTTGATGAAGAAGAGACGATGTTAATTCATTACCTTCATACTTACCTAGAATTTTATTCTACCGTCTCAAGAGAACGGTAATATTATGAATACTACTCCATCTAAGGGACCTGCCACTGTAATTGTATATGTTTTGTACAGACTGAGAAGGAGGAGTGAGCTCCACCACACAGTTACTAAAATGCTGACAGAAAATATGCACATTTCCATTCTGAAGTGAACAGAATTTTCCTCCAGTTTGTATACCTGTTTTTTGTTTGTTTGCTTGTTTGTTTTATCTTTTCCTGCTTGGCAAGCTCTTTAGTTATCATAGCTCCAGCAGTATACCTAAGCAAACACCTTTCTAGTCAGCAAAACTTATCTTTCGAAGCTCATTCCTATCTCCAGAAGAAAACAGATGGTGTGCACATTTCAGCTTAGGCTATCTTCAAGTATCTCTGGCAGTTAGCCTCCCTTCTAGCATATATAAATTGTTCTACAATCAGCAAAAGGCAGCGTTTCAAGGCAGCCATAACATTTGGCAATAACATTGAACAATATAGGATGCGGCAAATATAAGGAAAAAAAAAAAACAAAACTTGCCTGAGTGCTGCACAATTGTCATTTTACAAATGTTTCTGAGAATCCTTTGCTGCTCACCACAACAGCAGCTGCCTGCCCAGTGGAGCCAAAGCCATCATTTAGCTCTTGCTCAGCAGAACCAAGCACTAGCACCTTGCTGACCAAACGTGTCCCAGCAAGGGCAGCAAGGGCCCTGCCAGGCGTGATGCCACTGCCCTGGGTGCCCTAAAATTCAGTCTCTTTATGCTCTAGACAATGCTTCACCCCTTTCGTAAGAAACAATTAGATTTTGCTACAAAGCACTGGTAGTTCCCCTCTGCAAAGAGCTAGCCAGGGACAACAGACTGTCCTCCTGGGCATGCTGACTAGGTCCATGGCCTCACCAGGGAGGGGAGGACAACCACAACCAGCCTAGGAGAAACCTGAAGCCCCCAGAGCTACCCACAAGAGTTGGGTGTCTCTGTGCTGGCTAGCCTGCTCCAGCTCCCCGGTTCCTCCAAGTTCCTAGCACACACTGGCCTCACATTTTCCTCCCTCTGTGTCTTAGTGAATGCAGATATCTGACTCCAATACTTCCATACTTAGCCCTGAACCAGGCCATTCCCCACCCAAGTCTCTCTCACCTGTTTAATTTCTGGGTGTTCGTGGTGTAGGACGCCCACCCTCCTTTAGTCACTGGTGGGGCAGACATCCATTCAGCGTTTAACTTAGCAGCCAGGAACAGTCTCCTCAGCTCTACCAAAATGGCTCATGCTGACCAAATCAAGCACATGCCATATCCCTCCAGAACTGGAGTCTAAACCCCTCAAAAGCTTGGCTGATCAGGAGATCTTAAGTATTATCCTTCCACCTCCCTGTCTACATGGACCTGTGATCCCCTCCACAGCTGTTCTCCCACATTCCTCCCAGCGTGCCTGCACACTGTGGTAGCACTCAGTTCCAGCCACCACGTCACCTTTTATTTCCCAGCACATCACTACCAGAAGGAGACAGGCAAGAGCACTCCTTCCTAATCCCATTTACTGAAGGGAGGAGACCAGCTATGACCCTGGTGTACTGTAAGTCCCATCAGCACTGGGGGTAAAAGGAAGAATTGAAGCAGAAGAGGTGATGCTTTCAGTTACAACTTTCTACTCTGGAAGCATGTATGAAAACTGACAGTTCTGTGAACATTTACTGGATGTATCTGATTCATTAATCCTCCGTGAACACAATTCCCGAGTTGGTTTGTACTATTTATTGGTCTCCCTTTTTCTTCCAGCCCCTCCCAAACACAGTATGGTTTCTCTTCCCTTGAGGGAAGGAACAATTATATCCAAGCCATAAAGTTGACACCAGAGTGTTAAAAACCAACGTGTTCTTTGCCGTAAAATGCCATGTTTAAAGGAAACCTTCCTTAGAGTTTTGCATTTTTACTTTAAGTGATAAAAGCGCTTTTTCACTTCCCGTGTTGCTTTTCATCAATAGAGTTTGCAAAGTTCTGCACTAAGCACTATGCTCTAAACCACATCACTACACGTGTGTGTATGTATACATATGTATGCGTATATATTTTTTCAAACAGAACCCATACACAGCTGTTAAACAGATGTGTAAGCACATCCGTCTATGCAAATGTGGACTACTTACCTCAAGTGCTGGTTAAAATAGCATGTGAAGGGTTGCGAGCCCACTTTCTCCTTCCAGTATTTCTGCTTGTACGTGACATTCTCAGAGTTCTCCTGATCGTCTCTGGCGCAGGGAGGGATGTACGAACACTGCCAGCACATGTGGGAAAACACAGTTACTTCTGCGCTCAATAACGATGCATCACTTTCTCTGCAGTTTCCTCATAATGCCATAATTATTGAAACGGGCAAAGAATAATTAGTACAAGCTCTAAAGAAACAAAACCAAAATTTTACTTGAATCGCTAGTTACAGCCTGCAGGTACCAGAAAAGAATATGCCAGTGTTCACAAACAAAATAAAAGCTTTATCACATTTTGTTCTGTTATCAAACCAACCTGCCACATAACACCTGATGTATTTGTTGGTTTTCCTTATTTTTGCACGATGAATGTAAAAGCAACCATTTACTTTTGAAGTACTCCTACCAGCTGCCTGGACTGGGTTTGAATCACTTCCTATTTGCAGTGGGACACACAATCACCAGTTTTGACTAGCACCGTGCTAATAAATAAAATACTCCAGCAAATCCCAGATGATGGGATATCTGATATCTAGTTGATATCTGTTGGCACAAGACACTTATTCTGCCACTGTCATGACACGGGTAACAAGCACAAACTGTTCAAAGCCCCAGTTCAGCAGAAAGGTTCAGCGTCTGTTTCTTCCATGGAGAAGCCAACAAAAGCCGAGCGCGCAGCACGCTGAGTGCAGATCCCAGCCTCAGACATACGCTTCAAAGCCCAAGGAGATCAAGGGCAGTCTCTCCCCTACCTCGGCACACGTGGGCTTTCAGAGATGCAGCTCTGGGTGGCACAAAACCCACACACCTTGTTTCTGAGTCTCATCTTTCACAGAACCACAGAATGGTTGAGTTGGCAAGACCTTTTGGAGCCCATCTGGTCCAACCCCTGCTTGGACAGGGACACCCAGAGCAGGCTGCCCAGGACCACATGTCTTTGACACACCACCCTTCCCTCCCAGCCACTGGGAATTCAACACGAAGAGGCAACCGGTCAGCTGAATCCAGTACTGGAAGTATTAGGGTATCGCTGTCCAAGCACAATTCCTCCTGTCACTACTAGGCGTCCATACAAGAAATCACTACAGACAAACAAACTGAGTAACACAGCTTAACCTACCCCCACATTACATGAGGCATGGGCAGCAAGACTATCACTTCTCTGCTGGCAAAACTAGCTGGATCCTTCAGATACCTTTCACGTCCCCCAAATGTTGTGTGGATCCTCCACAAAGTTCATGACCTGGTGAACCATTGTATTCCCATTCTGAATTTCATGCTTAGGAACAACTACAGGAACACCTATCTTCACGGGAAAAACACAAAGGAAACACACGGGGACTTGCCATAAATCATTGGGACCTCATTGCTTGAACCTGACGAGGACTGGCCGTCTCAAAGAAAGGAGCAGTCCCTACCTGAGGAAATACTGTCATCACGGGAATCCTGCGTATCTCCCTGAAGCACCCCCTCAACCTGACAAGGGCCTTGAGCCATGGCCAACACCTTAGGTCCAACTCCAGCCTGGATTTGTCACCTGCTGCACAGACACCGGAGCTGGTTTGCCTCCCCAGAATGGTTCCCACTAACCTGATGTTCATTTTGGGTCCTTCTGATCCATGTAGGTGGTGGAGCTTTCATTTCTCAGCCTCCCAAGCACACTTCTTGGGCACTTTGATTGATGAGCTGCATCCCCCTCCAAAGCACGGTCAGCATGTGGATAGAAGGGAATCATAACCTGGCAACTTCCCCTGCCGTGATGTGGTGGATGAGGAGGGGATGACCTCCTGCTCTGGCAACAGGCAGTTTCTGAAAGGTTAATTCTACGGTCCTTCCCCCCAGTACACGGTATGAAATCCTACCAATAAAACGCAAATAAATGCCAAGTGTCCGAAAGCAAGCTAGGATGCCCTGTGCTTAATTGCAGTTCAAGCAGCAACATCCATTTTCAGTGGAAGTGTCCCACCTTATACTACTTTGATGTCTTTTCTTAAACCAGTTACAAAGAAGTTGGAGAACAGCACTTAGGCCGAGACACTCAGAATAAACTTAATAGTGTGGAGACCTTTTCAGAGGACCTATTGGTACACGGCGCACCTCCTACACCATATCGTAGCAACAATAATATTATTATGCAATTCAAATGCAGTCCCAATTACACAGCTCAAAATCAGTATCAGGTTAATAATATTCTCTCTTCAATCAAAGCCACTGTTTAGATAGATGACTCAGGGTTCAATTCAGTGTCAGAGAGCAGCTAATACACCGTCACACCAAGGTTTTTGTGAGCTTTGTATCTGGCATGTGTTTGCTGCTAGGTGCTCACCCTCTGGTGTCCCTGCAGATGCCTGAAAAGACTCTTGGTTATTTTGAATGCTTCACTGGAGCATACCATGAAGGAGGGACAGAGGTGTGAGCTCTAGTTTAGCTTCCAGTTTGCATTTCATGCTTTTCAAAGACTAATTCTTGCCTAACTCAGTAACGTTTTTAAGAAAAAGAAGGCAGACTTGGTAAGCTCTGAGGGGAGCTGTCTCAAGCCTGGAAGACGTCGACTACATGAAAAGGCCAAGAAAATCTCAAGTGCAAACAGATATCAGGGCCCAAAGTAGAAGCAAGTCAACGCATCAAAATACAAACTGACAGCACTGAAAAGCATCCTTTCCAAGGTTGAAAAAGACCTCTAAGATCATCTAGCCTGACCTTTAACCTAGTACTAAAGTCCACCCCTAAGCCATGCTACTAAGTTGTACATCTACACCTGTCTTGAAGACCTCCAGGGATGGCAACTCCACCCCTTCCCTGGGCAGCCTGTTCCAGTGCTGCACAACCCTTTCAGTAAAGAAAGCAAACAGGCATGAAACAAACACAATGACCTCCCACTTCAGCCACTCTATAGCAGGGTGATAATTAGCCCCTAATTTACCTGCTTGTGTAAAGATGCTTTAGGTAAATATCATTGAAAAAGTACAACACACCACTAAAACTAACATCATCTGACTCCTGATCTCCAGGCAACGTATGAGCTCCTCCTGACTTGTGCAAGTATCTCCACACGTTTCTGGGTTATCTTCATGGCCTGGGAGTAAGGAAGTGCTGCTGTGACCACCCTGCGGGTGAGGAGCAGCAGTGGGAGGTGATGCATAAGCACAGAAAAATAAGTCCCCACAGCTCACGGTGCCGAGGGTTATACCTGGTCTGGCTTTCACCACAAATCCCATGTGAGACCTGAAGAACGAGCAGCACGGCGTACTGGAGTGCAGACAAGTCTCTGCAGCCCACGCTGTGCTCCCGAGAAGAGCCACACAAAATGGCAGAGTTGAGGAAGACCCCTCCGGGCAAGACAGAGATCATTTGGACCCACGAATCTCGCCATGACCCTCGCACCCGCAGGCTGAAAAGGCTAATCCTACAGACCCATGTACTGCAGTCTAAGTTGAAAAGCGTGAAGTCTGAAGAGCAAGAGAGCAGATCTTGGTGGCGGTGACGTGCTCCACCACAGCTTGAACCAGCTAACCCCCAGCCTGGTCCCCACGCTCCCTGTGCGTGTTGCCATCTCGCTCCACGGCCAGAACGACAGCGGCAAATTGACTTCGCAATTAATCCTCCCTAAGCCTTATCTCGGAAATGATTATTGCTATCAGCGCAGCTGAAGAAAGGCTACCGTGGCCCTGCTGAAATTTCTTCCTCTGAGACAAAAAAAAAAAAAAAAAAAAAAAAGGAAATCCACAAATCACTCAGACTGAACACAAATGTAATCGCGTGCAGCGCTTTTTATATACATTTCTGGATTAACTCTGACCCAGCTACATAATCTTTTAAGAGCTAAATGAATCCTGGGCTGTACAGCGATGTGATCGTCTTAGGATGCAAGAGAAGAAAAAAAAAAAAAGTCTTTTCCTGCAGCTAGACCTCACTGGAATAGACAGATTCATAACCACCATGTGTATGTTTATACACCAGCCCACTCTATTACGGAAAGTGGAATAATTTTAGTCTGATACACTGGGGATTTTTTTTTGGTGGAGTGAAGCTGGCAGCTGATGCAGTACAGTTGCATGTTGCGAGGGCCTGAAATATGCACAGAGCCACCCCAGGAGGAGAAGCAGCTGAACAGAATGGAAAATCCTAAGACCCTCCAAAACAAAATCGCTCAAATATTTTTTTTCCTTCTAGTTGGGAGCTGATCAGCCTGCTGTATGTCTAATCACACTAACACGAGCAGGCGTGCTACGGGAAGGTGAGGGAAACAGGCAGGGTTAAAAGGCTCCTCAAGTGCTCATTCATAAGTACGTACCGGACCCAGATAATTAAATCCATCAGATTCCTGGCCTGTTGCTATGACTAATCTATTTTAGCATAAAATCCCAAAAGCTTTTGAAGACAGTGAAACTTTGGGACAAAAATAAAAAGGAGACTCTCACTGCCCAGCTAGACAGACACTAAAGCAAGGGAAAGAAAGAAAACCAAAGTACCAGCTACACATACTTCACTTGGTTTAAAAGGATTTAAGTTCCTAATCAGACCTAAACAACTTTGATTCTTGTTTTGTATTGGTATTAAACAAGCTCCTTGCTTATTAGTTGTTGCATACAAGCAGGCTAATGAGCTCCAGTCGTAGCTTCGGAGGCTCTGGGTGCCCCCTGCAGAAACTGCAGCCCAGGTGCCCCACCTTCCCACCAGACCTCCAGAAAGGCAGGAGAAGATGGGATCAAGAAGTAAAAGCCAAACAAAACCCTTGAACCGCTCAGAGGGAGCACCCAGCAGCCGCCAGGGTCAGAGCCCCCTGGTTTGAGAGCCCCTGCCGAACCCACGGATGTTGCAGGAGATGCTCAGCCCGGGCACCCCGCACCCATCCCTGCTGGATGCTGCACCTTCTGTGGCCACGCAGCATCATTGCCCCACACCACCAGGGCTTTTTGTCCCTGCACGTTGCTGACAGCCCCAACCCCGGGGAAAGGCGAAGTTTGCAAAGCTCCCTCACGGGCCAACGCTTCGCCGCCGTCCAGCACTGCAGCCACATCGCTCATCGCGTCTGAGCTGTGCCAACAGCTTAATCCAAATCCTGTCAGATTTACTGTCCTGCTTCCTGCTCTGCTGACTTCTGACCATGAGGAAAAAAGCAACACGCAGCCCCTGAGCTGACTTAACCTGTCTTCCAAGGTGTGACCACGGCTGTGGGGGCTGCGAGGCTGGGTGTCCCAGCCTCGACATGTGAGCCCGCTCTCCCCGTGGCTGCTCTGCAGCCACATCTCTTGTTGGAGAGCCAAAATCTGCTTCTCCGGCATCGCACCTGGGCTTGGGTGCTTCTCGGGACAGGGATTTTCTGATTTTCTGGGAACTACTTAGCAAAATCTCCTCCACCCAGGCAGAAGGCTGCCAAGAGAGACTTTACTTGGTGTTAAAAGGAGAGAGCAGGATGAAGTTACTGCCTCTAAAGACAGAAAGAAGCAGCACGCATCGCCTTCATGTTGTCGGGGCTCGCTGGAAGCTGCGACTGCTTCCCGGTCCGTTTCCCTCTGCGCGATGCAGAAGTTTAAGAATGAAAGGAGCAGGGAGGGAAGTTTGGCTTCAGGGCAGCGCCTGCCCTGAGTTTCAGGGCCACGAGTCAAGAGGTGTGTGAGAGTACGTATGTATATATATATATATATATGTGCACATAGACGCTTATATAGATAGATATGAAGATACATGTGCACGTACACACAGAGATTGATATGTATATATAGGTACATATACACATACATAGATATGAACATGTATGTGCACATACACGCTTATATAGATAGGTATGAACACACACACATGTCCATACACACTAATATATAGAGATATGAATACATATACGTGCACATACGCGTTTATATAGATAGATATGAACATATATACGTGTCCGCACACACTTGCATAGACAGATACGAACACATACACGTGCACACGCCCACTTTTTGCTGAGTAACAGCTGCGGGACAGCCCCGAGGGCCACCCCACGCCCTCCCCCCCGTCACCAGGACCCAGCGGGCGCCCCCCAACGCCGCGGCGAGGGGGGTCCCCGGGGCTCGGGGCTCACCTTGGGGTTGGAGCGGAGCTGCCGCTCGTCCTCGTGGAGCAGCGCGGGGGCGGCGGAGCGGGAGGTGCGCACCAGCACCTGCAGGCAGGGGTAGCGGGCCGTGCCGCGGCAGGCGGCCCCGCAGGAGAAGGTGCAGGCGAAGCGCTCGCCCAGCTGCCGCACCGCCAGCACCGTGCAGTTGGCGGCGCCGCCGCCGCCCCGCTCCTGCAGCGCCGGGCGCAGCCAGCAGCAGCCCAGCCCCAGCAGCGAGAGCAGCCCGGCGGCGATGAGCAGGAAGCCCAGCCGCATGCTCTTGTCCTCCGCCTCCGTGTACTCCGAGTGCGCCGCCCGGCTCCGAGCCATCGCCCCCCCCGCCTGCCGCCTGCCGCCCGCCGCGCCCCGGCCATCGGGTGCGGCTCTGCCCGGCCCCGCCGCCCGCCCCCGGCCCCGCACGGCGCGGGCACGGCCCGGCCCCCGGCCCGGCCCCCGGCACGCCTCCGCCGGGAGAGGGGGAGCGGAGGGGTGGCGGTGGCGGGGGAGCAACGCGAGGAGAGCGGGCAGAGGGGGGAGCGGGAAGGGAGAGAAGGAACGGAGCGAAAATGGTGAGAATGAAACATGGGGGAGGAGAGAGGGGAAGGGAAAGGAGAAAGGAGAAGAAAATAAAGGAGAAGAAAGAATAAGAGAAAGGAGAAAAGAAAGAGGAAAGAAAAAAGAAAAGAAAAAAAAGAGGAACGGAAGAGAAAGGAAATAGAGAAGAAAAAGGAGAAAAGAAAGGAGAAAAAGGAGAAGAAAAGAAAAAGAAAGGAGAAAAGGAAGGAGAAAAAGGAGAATAATAGTAAGGAGGAAGGAAAGAGAAAAGAAAGAGAAAAGAAAGAAAAGAAAGAAGAAAAAGGAGGAAAGAAACAGAAAAGAAAGGAGAAAAGGGAGAAAAGAATGAAGAAAAAGATAGAAAATAGACAAAAGAGAAGAAAAGGGAGAAAAGAAAAAAGAAAGTAGAAAAAGGAGAAGAGAAGAGAAGAGAAGAGAAGAGAAGAGAAGAGAAGAGAAGAGAAGAGAAGAGAAGAGAAGAGAAGAGAAGAAGGATACAGAAAAGGGAGAAAAGAAAAAATGAAAAAGAAAAAGGAGGAAAGAGAAAAAAATAAAAGAAAAAAAAGAAAGAAAATAAGGGAGAAAAGGGAGAAAGAAAAAAGGAAGGAGAGAAGAAAGAAGTAGTAGTAGGAAGAAGAAAGAAAGAACACAAAAATGAAAAATTAGATAAGAAGAAAGGAAAGAGAAAAGAGGAAGTAGTAGAAAGAAGAAAGATTAAAATGAAAGAAGAAAGATAAAAATAAAAGTAAAAAATTAAAAAGTAAAATAAAAAAGTATAATTGCAATTTAAAAAATAAAGTGTAAACAAAATAAAATAAAAATACAATATCCAATTAGTAAACTAGAAAAAAATATATTATTAAAAATATATATACCAACCCATCTGACCTAGTTTGGGTCCCTCCGGGGGTGGAAGGGACAGCTTGCGATGGGATTATCTGCCCCGGGGAGATTTGCTGCAGGAGCGCTGCGGCAGATTAGTGCCGAGCAATGCACAAGGTGCGATGCCTAGAGGGGGGCTGGCGGGTGGGGGGCACGTTGCTGGCCTCCTGCCCGCCTGCCCCCTCTAAGGCAGTGTCCCTCCATAGGTGGCCTGAGACCCAAATCCAGCATCCGTACAACCTTGGGGTCATTCGTCGATATTTGAAGACGGGTAAAACAAATGTAGGCTGTTGAATGACTTTGGGCAGGAAGGTATCGGCCTTCATAAGGTAGCCCTAAGAAGTGTCCTCTTCACAGGAGGGCTGCAGAAAGGATCCAAGAAATGCACTCACTTCACAAATAGGGTTTGGTTATTACCCAGTGTTACCCACCACGGCAGCTACTCCAGCACCTAAGTGCCACAAGCACCTGCCACGTCTTTATTCTGCAGTCTTTATCGCATGCAGTTACGCAGAACAAAGTGTGACAATTTCTGAGATGATAGCTGAACGCGATGATACAGCAGGCAAGAAGGTACAGAAATAACAGAAAAATAAATAAGGGAAACAGCACTTTCCTCTGGCCACATTTTTCAATCACTTTTCTGCTGCTGAGAGCAACGTCAAACTTTTAAAAATGAAGTTGATCCATAGGTTCTCCAACTGGAATATTGAGCAATGGTTGGCAGGAAGGCTATTAAGCATCCACACCGTGACACGAATATAAATGGATGCAAATACTGTCCTCGGCTGCACCAGCTTGCTGCTGCTCTGTCCCCAGGCTAGCTGCTCTACGGTAGCCGTTCCTAATGCTAGTTTTCTCTGGAAAAGTTTGCTGACTCCAAGCATGGGATTTATTTTTTAAAGTTGCGATGGCAGTCTCTAGTGGAGAAGCTTCCGGCGTGGAGTTCCCAAATGACAAAAAATACTTTTGTTGATCAGGTAGGTTTGCTGCCCGCCACGTTCCTGAAGCCACGATCCTGCAGGCAAGCTCCAGCCCCGATTCCCAATTGTCTCACCTTTGATTCAGATGGGCTGTGACCTCTTGGATGCCTTGCCCTTGGAGCAGCTCATGCCCAGTCTCTGTGCGTTTGTCACTTGGTTCAGCTCTTGGCTGGGCCCCGCATATAGTGCCATCAGCCAAAAATTAACTCACTGGGTAACACCGTAACCTTGAGAGCTGGCCTTCCCGCATGCATCAAACCCTGCATCCGAGACCTGAGGAGACAGCGGGGCTGTATTTTACCTGTATTTTTGTAGTCCTGCACCGATAACTAACTCAGGACGGCAAGTCTTTTTGGGTCAGCCGGAGGAGCAGCCGACCATTAGCACCCGGTTTGGAGGAGAGCAGGGCTGGGTGCCCGCAGCCTGCCCCGCTGTCAGCTGCTGGAGTAAGGAGGTGGCACGCTGGCTCCAGGAACATGGCCTGCATGACGGTGTCCAACGGCAGGAAAAGGCCGGTTCTGCAGCAAACACTGAAGCATGCGGCGCTTGGAAAAGGTGACTTTCACGAGACTTCTGAGCTGAAGCCCAACAACCCCCTTGAAGGACATGAGCACCTCCACAGCCACCTCGAGGCAGACCAGA
This sequence comes from Cygnus olor, assembly GCF_009769625.2. Taxonomy (NCBI): domain Eukaryota; kingdom Metazoa; phylum Chordata; class Aves; order Anseriformes; family Anatidae; genus Cygnus; species Cygnus olor. The sequence continues at coordinate 38,584,329 of NC_049169.1, read as the reverse complement.
CCAGTTGCTGCCTGCTCGCTGTCAGCCCGTCCTTGCCCTGTTACCAGCATACAGGCTTACCCGTCGCTGAGAGCGAGGGGCCCACACACAACTACAGGCCAGAGGGCAGTTTGTGTGGCACACGGAGGGGATGCCTTCATCTTGGGCATGTGTGGGACGCGAGGAGCTGCGTAAGCCTCCCTCGGCAACAGAAGGCACCGCCGACCTGCCCGAGTGGCAGTCCACGTTAACCAGGCATCATCCAGCACAAAGGAGCGATGGGACAGGTTCTCCACACCCATCTTTGTGGGAGGCTCTCCTGATGTGTGAACGCATGCTGGCAAGGGACAGTGGATGGGAATGAGCTCTGCGAGGCCACACGTGTGTGTCCTTGTGGAAGCCTGGTGGTGGTGCCCACAATGTCCGTCACGGAGCTCTTGCAGTCTTCCATCACAGTGCCAGTAGCAAGCTGCTTTTTTGAACAACCACGATGTGTATAAACACAACAACAAAACGCCTTTTTGAAAGCAACGCCGTGACACCCCACAGGAAGTAAAGCTGACTTCAAAGGGAGGAAGATGACAGCTGGCTGGTTGAAACACATCCTGGGGCGGGGGAAAAAACGAACCCTTTATCTGAAAAAGAGCTGTGGAGAAAAACTGAAGGGTTTCCAAAAATTTTCACCAAGGTCTGCATCAGAAAGAGCAGCTCCAGGATGCTTCCCTTTGCTCCTTATCACGAACGTTTTGCAGGCGATGCAGGATGTTGCAGATAAATGTGAAAATTGGCCAGTTTATTGCTGTACTGAAGCGTGGTACAGAGTCATCTGTTTATTTAAACCAGAGGTTGTTGAAAGAAGTCTTCTTGCAGAAAATTCTGACATAAATGTACATACAACGCTGTCATGTTAATACTGGTAAGGCAGTATGAACTGCAAAAGATAAACCAGAGTCTAGGAAAATAAGATCCAAGAACAGTTAGCACTGCTAATCCTGAAGTGGCTTGAGTCAGTAATGTTCAAAACCACTGCTCAATGGGTTTTAACATTGCTTTCAAAACATAAAGTTCAACCCCAGTAGCCTGGTTTGAAGAGGAAAGCTACCAAAGTCATTCAAAACACAGTTACAAAATAACGCATCTACCTGCATTTCCTCTGGCCTTTCAAATACACCAGAAGCTTTCAGAGCTGCAGAAAGAGAGCATGCATGTTTACTGAGGGGGGTGGAGGCATGAAAACAGCATTTTAACCCTGGTACTCTGTGTAAACAAAAGCATCAGCCATCCATCCCTGCAGATTAGCTGCTCAACCCAACCTGCGTACTTCACCAACATTCAAATTCTATTAGTGTAATTTTTAGGCAGCAGCAAGTTTTGAGAAACATGAAAGGATATGATATTTGAAAAGTAAGCACATTTAGAAATCTTGTTTTAGTAGAAGCAATTGTTATAGTTATCATCTTAAAATAAAAGCACTGTCCAGCTACCTCACACTTAGCATCCGAACTGTGCCTTTGGAAGCTCTTCCGAGTGTGGCAAAGGGGGGCAACCAAATTCTGTTTTTTGTTTCAGTCAACATCCAGCCACAGAAATACTTTTAATCAGAAATAATAGGAAAGTTATTTATTTATTTATGTTCCTTCTAGGTGATATACACCCATATCTTTAAAACAACGTTATTTAGAAACCGAATACCCTTCTTCAAGAGCCATTGCCACCTATGCACCATGCAGGATCGAGCTGGCTGCCACACAGACCTCTCTGCCTGTCAGCACTGCTTAAGTCAATCCAAAGGTGGTTTATGGTCTTGTTACAGGTAACAGAAAGAGCCTGCCAGCACGCTGCAAGCATTCTCAGAAACCAATTTAATGTCTGACTACAATACACGTGTATTTTGTGTAGTTTCTCAAACTTTTTATTTTTTTCCCCCCATGGAAACTAAAATGGAAACAGAAAAGTACAAAAAATACTGGCTTAGGTAGAGGATTTACAAACTTTAAGTAACAGAGCTCATAGTCACATGCAAAATAGTTCAACAACTTGAGCATCTGAGCATCTACAGGATTCCCATTAGTGTATTCATTTAGACTAATCAAGCACCTGAAGGTACTTAAGTATGTGTGGCACCAGGCACTAAGGCCTGAGTGATTTTTTGGTTCTTTTTGAACACTAAGGTGGCTTGTCCTTACCTCCTTCCTCTGGGACGCCTTGGAAATTAGGTGGACTCACAAGCAGGGTGGGTTGAGTAATAGCTGTGAAAATATAACCTATTGGTGCTTTCTGCCACACTGAAGAGATGAAGTGAGAGTGTCTGTTCCACAGGCCAGAAGTATGAGTGCTTCTATTTGTTTCCAAGAACGCTGGTTTTATTACTCAGAACTTACCTTGCATGTTCTACATCATCATAATTATGGGGGGAAACACCTCAAGTAAAAGTATTTTTAAAGTAGTATTCTATTCTCTGCCATTATTCATAGCGATAGTGAAAAAGATGTAAGAAAAGCCTCAGACCGTAGCTGTCAGTATTAAAAATCTCTGGTTCAGTTCAGTCACCCATGTGTAAATGAGGTTTTTCTTCCTTTCAGGAAAAAAAAAAAAAAAGGCAGCATAAGGTTTTTCTTTTTTTTTCATGATGTGGTATCAGGCTACCAAGTGCTTCCAATTTGATACCGTCTTTTATATCTAAAACTGTTTCTCCTGCTTCAGCCCAGGGTGCAACATGAAATTATATCAGATTTTAAAGTTTGTGTACATGTATTTAATCACACAAAATACAACTGAGCGACAGCTTGTGCTTCCCCTGGGAAGAGCAGATCACCAGTTCCTTGCTAACAGTTGAGAGGTTTGCTAGAATCCCGCATCTTGCATGTCTGAAGTACGGTACAGATGAATTCAACTATATCACTGCAGCAACCTGCTGGAAAACATCTGTCTCAATTTCAGCTTGGTTTTGAAGTATCGAAGGTATTTAGCTAATGAGGTATTATTTTTAATGTAATTGGTTTTGGCCCCCTTATCATATCTGGCATTAAATTCCACAAGACTAGCTCTGTGGAGAAAACAAACAAACCAAAAATCATAAGAAAAAAAAAGTGATTTGAAGTAGTAAACATTATTGCCAGAAGCTTTCAAAAATGCTAAGGTCACAGAAGACCTCTGGCAGTAAAAAATAATAAAAAAAAAAGTGCATTTATCATGGAGTGACCAAGACACTTTTAGAGAATATCCTATTTAAAATTTAGAACCCTATGCTTGAGTAGTCAAATACATGTACACGTTTGTATCCACTCTGAGAAACAAAAAAGCTGCTATGTTTTTAGCTGTGTTAATCATCATCTGGATTATAAACATCCCTTACTTCAAGTTGAGGAAGCAGTTCAATTAAGTAAAAAGATGATCATTGGCATTTTTATGTCTATCATCTTATATTACACATAAAAGCGTACAATTTAAAAGTGCTACACATCTGAATGGTCAATTTCAGATGTTCACAGTTCAATAAATTCCATGAAGCTATTTTGCACTATATAGAAAAATAGCTTAAAACCTAAAAATAAATAATAATTTAAAAAAATTAGTGACATCGCTTTGCTGTTTTTTCTTGTATGGTAACTTCAGGTATTTTGAAATGGTTTGCACCACTAGAGGCAACTCAAGGAGAAATATCAGTCACAGCAGGAGAAAGGAAACTATCCAAATGGTTCAGGTTTTTCTTCTTTCACTCTAAAGAAGAGTTGTGTTTTTTCCACATACTGTGTATATTCACGTTTGTTCACGTCTGGAAGTCCAAGTACTAGTGATCATCTAACGAAACGTGTATCTATCTTAAGTGGGAAAGTACTAGATTGGAAGTAAGGTATGATCAGCTCTAAACCAAGCTTCTTTCAAGCTTTCCTTCTGTGATGAGTTCTTGAAGCATCTTTTTATCATATGAAATGTCACCAACCCCCCCATTGTACAAATGACAAATGATGTGTTTTGTGTTGTTTTTTTTTTTTTTTGAGGATTTCAAACCAAGATGACCAAACTTTACGGCTTACTGTAGAAAAAAACGTAAATCTCTCGTAAAATTACTTGTCAGCAGCAAAAAGACTCTTCAACAAGTGCCTTAACCACTGTACAGCTTGATAGTTTTAATACTTCAATTTTTTTTCCATTTTTCATTGTTGAAGAAATAATTTCACAATCTCAAATCAAAGTCAACACTGCAGTGAGGAGAGCTTTTCTACTTTATTACAAAGAGAAGAAGCCTTTATGTGGTCAGAAAATACAAGATTGATCTTTTTTTTTTTTTTCTCTTCCTATGAAACGCTGCTGTTCAAACAGCCAGAGTGAATTGTCTCAGTTCACTTAAGTCCCATCACATTCACTTGGGTATGGATGTCCTTGGCTGCTGAAAATCTGGCCCTTTAGTGCACAGGGCGACAAAGTAGTCCCCTGACCAGCAGTTCCAGAATGTCCCGTTTTCATATATTGCATCCATGCACACCTCCTAAAAATGAGGTACAGCAGGGCAAACATTTTCCAAAATAGATGTCATATATATAATATATACACATTCGTACATACATACCTTTATTCATGTGATGTCCAAAAATTTAAAAAAAATGTACACATTTATTACAAAATCGTAACAAAGACTGGACAGTGTTTTGCTCATTCTGGAAAGATGAAGCTCAGTATACACAACTCTGGAAACTAACCAGAGATTGTGGCAATATCTTTCTTCTAAACAGTCAGATATTCTTGCATTAAGCTTGGCGAAAACTGCCTTTCAAAAACAGAAGGGGAAGTAAAATGAAGGAAGCAAACCTTGCTCATCTTTCCAAATGAAATACGAGAAGGATCTTCACATAAAAATGCACAAACATTTTTATTACCAATAGTGCTACAATGAACAATGCAAATTTTGTTGTCTAATTTTTTGTCTTTTTTCTTTTTTTTTTGTCTTTTTTCTTTTTTTCCTCCTTTTTACATTTTGGAAAACTAAGTGGTAAACTTTTGTCAGTGTACTCGCTTGTCTTTACAGACCCAAGCTTGTCTGCTGGCAAAAAAATAAAACAAAAACAAAAATTCAGACCCTGCTCAAACTAAAGAAAAACAATTACAAATTTAGTTGTTGGGCAGCACATAATTAGTAAGGCAGGACCTCAAATGGTGACCCTTCGCATGAGCCAATTGCCAGATCCTCAAGGAATTAAAACCAGGATGCCTGAGCCACATCAGTTCTGCAGTTATGTTGAGTATTGTGCTGAGACAGCCATACCCCAAGAAAAGGGAAGTCTTTAGAAGGCTTGCTGAGCAGGGTTGTAGTTGAAGGTTGATGGCAGATGAGGCCTTTCTTCTAATTTGTCATATTCCAGATGGAACTCCTACAATTAAAAAGAAAAAAAAAAAGACAAAGCCAAATAAAACAACATATCATTTAACTGTCAAAAATTGTTTTCTACAAGCCATGTTTGAAAAGCACAAATACAGAAGAGATCAAGTCCTCATATACCTTAAGGCAAAAAAATCATGATTTCTCTATCTGGGATTCTACATTTTAATTAGAAAAAACTCAACATCCTGAGCCATCACACCTGCAATGTACGGGCTCCTTCTCTCTCTCTTTTTAAAAATGAAACAATACATTACTCTCAAAACCTCTGGTATGATGTCAAACAATTACATATATATATATATACATGTATACTCATAAAACACATATATACTATCATTGCATGAGCTGAATTATGAATAAAAGTGCATGTCTGAAATGTTGAAAGACAGAAGGAGTCTTATTTTGGATAATCCGAAGTTTTGAGATATTCTGTGTAATACTACCAGGCCCAAGCGCAAGTTAAACTAGCTAGGTTTCTCCTTAGTACAACATTGGGAAACATGACCTAAAATGCTAGGGACAAACTACTGAAACCTACTTAAGCCAGAGCTGAACAAAATATTCCACCACATTTCATACTCAAAATTAAGCTTCAGACTTAGCCAACCCTCCTGCACTTCCTGAGCTCCTCACTATTATATCACAATGTCAACATCTTTCATGAGAAATTCACCCGGTGTTTTACAAACAACCATATCAAATAAAAACCTTTTCCTATGTATTCAGATGCCACACAAGCTACTGATACATAAATAAGTAGCTTTAGTGTCTCACTGGCACAATCACCTGACTTGTTTGAGGGTGTCTGCGTTGGGTAATTGTAAAATATCTAAGTGATCTAGCAGGAGTTTTTAATCTGACTATAGCAGTTACTACAAATCAGGCTGTAACCAGCCCTGGTGTCTAAATGCACCCTGATTACTACACTGAAAAAAACTTTTTTCCCCCCCCAGTGACCTTAATTTGTGCCCACAACCCTAATCAGTATGCTTTGACATGTGGTGCTCGTTACTTCATACATGCAAAAATGTACAAGGACTTACTTAAATCTTACATTTTCAGATCCTTTCAGCAGCTTAACTGTGTCTCCTCCCCATTTTATCTTCATTCAAGAAGCAGAGTAAGTGGAAGTTGCACAATTTTCTTTAAGGCTACTTCCTGTTAATTCAGCAGCTATACCTTGGACACACACAGTCATTTATTCTGTCTAACTGCGTGGTGAACCTCAGCAGATCATCATCTGTATCTACAGAGAAAACTTATCCCACTCCTTTTATGCACCAGTAGAAACACTAAGAGTAGTGAACAGATTACTTTAGAACACTCCCTCAAGTGATTAAATAGTGTAGTATTTTAGTTTTTGCAGGTAGACAAACTAAAGAAAAAGTCAATGTAAGATCAGAATTAACATCTAGGAAATCCAGCTCCCAGATCTCTCTTGCAAAAACAAGGTCTATCTAGCATAGAAGGTACATTGACCATGGTAATGAAATAAATTAGGGAAAAATGCTACGAATTCAGTAGAGTCTGTATTCCCCAGAGAATATCGTACCTAAACCTGGAAAATCCTAGCACAGCTTATGTGAGGTTATAGCCATCTGCACTGAAGCATTGCATGTCTACCTTGTTTTTGCTTCTCTGCTGTCTGCTCCAGCCGTTTTTTTTTTTTTTCTTTCCTTATTTTTTGCACTACACCCTGTGTAGCCTTTAAGTTACGCATACAGGTCAATTGCTTTTGGCAATCCTGATCAACACCACGCATCTGTTGGTGTATGTTCTCCTCTTGTACAAATCCATACACGTGCTGGTACTGAAGAAATGCCTGTTCTCTCCTTTTGTCAGAGGCAAGATCAAGGTGTACAAATCTATGCAGGTATTTTGGTGCCAAAAGCTGGTTTACGTTGGGTGGGTCTTCAGTAAATCTGATGTAATTTTATAAATAGAAAAATACCTCGCAAACTTCTCTCCCATTCCTGGCTTCAAAGTTTTCACTGTGCACATAACCATGGAAGGGTCTGCAGATTACTATCAATCTACTGTCAGCTGTTGGGGAATTGTTTCTTTATCAGAATTGTAAACAAAAGAAAAGGTTAATGATAGAAGCGTATATCGGTTACCTGAACCTCCACAGGCTCTGAAACACCCTTGAAATTACACATGGAAAACAGCTACTTAAACTGGTAAGACAGTACCAATTACCTAAAAAAGGGGATTTCCAAACTTACTGGGGTTGCATGCCACTGTTGGCAGTAGCTGCTCTGAGTGAGGTGTGTGTCTGAAGGAAATGCTTGGTAGCTTGAGCTACCAAAATTGCTTTAGAAGTATGAGTTGATACTTCAAACTGCCATTGATTTTTAAAGTAAAAGGCTTGAAAGAGCCTTTTGATTTATATCCCTGCGTCAGCAGTGCTGAAGCCCAATATCCAGCAGTGTTTAAGAATACCTGAAGTTTTATCTGACAATACCAAAAAAAGAACTCATTCACCAAAATTTGTTGAAAACTAAAAGGCAATTATTTATTACATATAGAAAAATACTTATATTACATGTACGTTACGCTTTACTTTTGATTCCAGGGGCCACTATAGTTTAGGATGTGAACAGCAGCACTGATATTTTTGAATATAAACAGATACAAATAAGGTGTAGAAATGCCACTTATCCATTGACAAACATTTGCTAAATCGTTTTATTTTCCATATGGAAGCAATTATTAAAAATTAAATACCTTTTATTAACCAAGAATAATGACTAGTAAGTGTGTGGAAACTTAGAGCACATGTGCAACACTAAATAATAAATTGTTCTATGCAATGAAATCAATCACTTCTCATGTCATTCCGAAAACTTATTTTGATGGCAAAGTCACATCAGCCTGCACATATACAAACAATAATAGGTAAGAATACTAAAGATAGAAGAGAATTGGTTAAGGTGATCCATAGCATTAATAGAGTAAATCAAAATAAGGTTTGCTGAATAGGAAGTGTCTGAGTGTCCAGACAAAATATTCTGGACTGTGTAATCCATCAAAGGAGATTGTTGAAATTTCAAATGGGACCAAAAAAGCAGCATTTCTACTGAATTAAGGATGGATGCAAAGACCCAAGGTTAAATTAGGGACTAAATTAAAATGCTATGGCACATTTCTATTAGAAGAACAAATTTAACTTTCTAGCAATTATAAAAATATGTAAATTAATATTGATCTTAAAATGATAGAAAGTAATTTAATACAGGCAGCAACCCTTACAAGCAAATAAACACTTGGAAATTTAACCTTCTCTCCCATAAAGAACTCCACACGTTATAAATACAAAACGAAAGTAGAAGGTTTTAGATTTTTTTTTCTCTTTAACCAGGATTAATTCTCCTTACTTTTCAAAGGAGAAACTCCAGACAGTTCATACTTCAGACAATTTAAATCAGGATTTCAGTAAATGTGCAATTGTAGAAGGCATTTTTGGTCTCATATCCACTTCCCTTCCTCTCTCATTTGAGTGTCTTTCATGTCTCCTCAACAGCAGCAAACTACAAAGCCAAATCCTCAGTGAAAAATCAAAGTGTCTTTAACCATATTGTACTTTCCACATGCCCTAGGATGAAAAACCATATACAGAGACATATCTGTAGTCAGCATTTTCCTGGGTTTTGTTTGGCATTTAAGGTGAATTTGAAGTTAATTGTCATTCACAAGTAAAACCACGTATCAACGTGGAATTAATTAAAACCTAACAGTTTAGGAACTGTCTCAATACTCCGCTATTTTGCTGCATTTCCTTCTTTTAGGAAATCGAATAGAAGTAGGAATAGAAAATAGAGCCTATTCTTTAATAAAAATTGGTTTTCTTGAAAGAAGTTATGCAGTCTACTTTATTGTTTTGACAGTATCTAGGTTGGTTTTTAACAACCTGCTAAACTATGTTTTTTGCATTTTACAAACTTAGCTGTAAGATTTAGTAATATTATCCAAAGTAAACAGTTACATTTCACTGTATCAATTGTAATGCAGTATAACCTTAAAAATTAAATGTTATTAATTTGTAGATAAATACATAAGCTAATAATTGCAGTGTAGCTTCTGCAAAGCACATTAAAATCTGTTGCCCTATATTTGAGCATATACATTAAACAGCAGATGAATTGATAAAGCACCTTGAAAAATAATTTAATTTGCACATATAAATAAGAGAGAGTAATTTACCAGAAATAATTTTTGTCTGACTGCTTCAAAAGAGCACTAATTAAACCACTAAAAGAGCAGTTACTATTATGGCCTTCTAAGGAACGGATATTCCCAGTACTCACTAATAATATAGCTGTTACAGTAAAAAACTGCAATTTATCAGAATTCTCTTTTTTCCCAGCTTCTTATATTTTTAATTTCCTGAAACATTAATACTCCTGTGTTTGTTAGAAAAAATTACTTCGCCATATTTCCCTTCGCTTTAAAGGTCATCAAATATTGCCACTCTTGTTGTATTACTCCTCTTAGGAAATGTCAACTCGAGAAATTATTATCAGAGGTATCATCATTACCATAGAATGCCAAGAACACACTTGACATACATTTATAGAAGTTCTTATTTCCTTATCATAGATAGAAGTCTCACAAAATTACTTCCAATAGGTGATTCTTTTTCCAGGTAACAACATACCAATTTTTCCCCAAATCCTCTTCTAGCTTCCTACGATCAATACTTAACTCGCCTGGTGCACTTTGCACCAAACTAAAATTGAAAATACAAAATAATATTCCATTTCCTACTTTTGTATTAAGAAATGTGCAAGCACAGAAGAAAAGATACTGGAATTGATACGGATATTGGAATGAAATCACGTTTCCTGTTAGCTTACTGCAGCAGGTAAAAGACTAGAAAATTATATCCCTCCCCTTACTAGCTATCAGTTGTTTTTTAATGTTAGGGAAACTATTTTCAGCGTGGAAAATAAAGAGAAGAGAATCTGTATAGATCTCGGGCAGAATCATTTAGAGAACAGCAGTGTTTTGTGTATCTCTTTCACCACTACCTCCATGAACGCCTACTATATGAAGCAAGCTTGACTTTTTAGCAGAGGAAGAGATGCAGAAGGCCAATGAACAACTCAAGAACTGGATGCTGAATTTCAGGACAGCTCTTACAAATCCAAATACAGAAAATACCGTCTTCAAAAGTAGTGCTTAAGCATCAAGTAGCACCTTGGTAGGTTTGCTACAGGTAGAGAAAGAAGCAACATTAAGGGGTTACTATCCTTATACAATGGGCACCACTTCCCTCTAATAAAAGAGATTTTTTTTGTTTCCACACATGGTAAAAACCCAATCTGATCCTCTGTGTAGGTACCTACATGAGACTCTTATTGTTCGTTAATAAACAGAACATATTAAGTTGACTCCAAAGAAGAAATCTATTCTTTCAAAAAGTAATGACTTCCTCTCTGAAGATCTCAAGTAAAAATAAAATAGCTTTAAACAGTGCCTTGGGAAACCTAAGTTTTACTTAAGGTATTCCAAACAACAAATAAATAATTCAAAAAGAAATTAAAATTTTGCTTTTGTTTGTGTTCTTCTTTGAGGTGAGCTTAAAGGTCATGGAATTACCTTGCACATACCCTCAAAAAGTTACATAAGCAAGGTTTGCTATTAAAACCTTCCATTGGAAAATCTTAGCTTTGTTATGACCACTGGAAAAGTAGCAAAGGCAATAAGTCACACGTGCAAATGGATTGAAGAGCTCTCCGTATCATTTGAGACAACTAAAAAGTAAATTTCTCAAGGGGTTGCACAGGCTAACAATTTCTTGGGTGAAAAAAAAAAACCAAAAACATCCTATCTAGTTAATCTCTAGATGATGGCAAACTTCAATATACTGTGTAGGAAGAAATTTAATGCACTTAATGAAACGGGAATACTCAAGACTAACCCCTTCAATTTAAAGCTGATGTTTTAAAACACATCAACCAACACACAAACAATTCAATGGAATATTTCATCATCTCAAAGCTTGTAGATGCAACTTGATTACAGAAATGAAATGCTTTATCAGAGAGCAATGCAGAAGATAGGCTCCAAGTGAAAAGATTTCAATTTTAAAAAGACCTAAACATGCAGAACCACAATGCATAGTTCCAACATGTAGGAATCCCATCTGATGATTTCAAGGCCTCAAGAATAATTTAGTCTGATTAGTGAATGACAATACTCCTGATCACTCAAAAAATGTTTTGGCACATATCTTCATTAGAAAAATATTTGCTTTTGTGGGGTGAAGAAATCACAGAAATCATGATCCAGCAACGAAAAGACACTGTACAAGATTGCTTTAAAAGTTTGAAGATATTAAGATACTGAAAATGAATTATCCTTGGGGAAGGGTGGATAAAATGAAGAACAATTCCATAAAATGAAAGTAAAGGGTGAACATTACAGACAATATTCATGATCAGAAAGAAAAATTATCACAAGTGGAAAAGGGAGAAGACCGTTGTTCTTTAGTGTTTTTTTTTAATGCCTCTTGGCCTAGAATACAGAAAAGAATCATGAAAATATACCTCCTCCCTAAAAGAACTGATCTATTTCAAAATACTTGGATGTTCAAACAACAGAGCACCCAAGTCCTACATTATGCTCAAGGATAGACAATATCTGAAAAACCAAAAAAAAAAAACCCTCCTCCCATCTCAAACATCTATTTTTAATTCCAAAGCGTGATGTGGTAGCTTTCTGTCCAATTTTCTAAAGAAAAATAATAAAATATTTACTTGCATGCACAATTTCTAAAATGCCAAGTAATCCTTTATATTCTATAATTTTGTACTTGGAAAAACAAAGCTTTCAATCTCAACATAATTTACAATGAAAATGACAAATTCTAGCTCCTTGTACTTCCCAAAGAAATCAGGAAATGGAGAGAAGCTCCTCCTTTTCTACAATCAAGACATTCTTTTTAGGCAATCTTTGTCCTTGCACACATCAGAAATTACGATAATGAACTTAAACGATAGGAGGATGATAGGCTAAAAAAAAAGACTTTTGGGAGGAGCTTGGGTTTCTGTCCTTCTAAAAATACATGGTTGAGAGACTTAAAATATCCTCACAAGGGAAAAGAGGTACCTTAGCTACTTTCCTCCAGTTAAGACAGTCAAAGAAGTAATATGTTCCCCTCTCGTATGTATTGGTTTTCATTGTTGGCTCCATGCCGGGTGCCCTGGTGATCCATACTCGTTCTTCTTTGTGGTATCTCCAATCTCGGTTAAATCTTTCATTTTCAATAGGAAGCAAAAAATATTATTTTAGTGTTACTTACTTCAATTTGACTTCATAAACTACTTTTTTTTTTTTTTAAGTTTAAATCAAAATTATACAATGCATTTAAAACCAAACCAATATTTCTAAGATATCATTATACCTGCTATCTCACACCTCTTCCATACAATTATTACATGCCAACCTAATCACACATGAAACTTCAAGAAGTTCAAGCAACAAACTCTTTTTATGCTAACTTATTGATTTTCATTTTGCTAAAGATGGTTAATTTCAATGTTTAACAACTAGTGGCATCTGCATTACCACTTTTCCACATTGTTTTATAAGAATACCAAATGTATGAGATAGACATTTGATTTCCGCTATACAAATGAAAAAAAGGTACAAAATGGAACCCATGTTGGAGGAGGTATTTTAAAAAAGGTTTCCAGCTTTAGACTGTCTAAGCTTCTGTTTTCAATGTCTTCTCTTTTATTACATGTACTACTTCATTACTGCAATAGATTAAATCATATAAGACTGACAAAATAGTTTGAACGTACAGCTCTACTGCTGCTAATAGCTGTAATACATCTCCTCCATTCATGTAATAGAGATAAAACAGGAGATCTTCTCCATATCGGCCAAGTTTTATTGCAGCCAGCTGCAAAAGATTGAAGAAAATGAGGATGAAAAATCACAACAGATAAATGTTTTAAGACATACTATCCCACTTAAATAACACAAGGATACATCCAGAACGTGCTTCCATCCTACATGTGTTGCAAATGATAATCTAACACAGCAAGAGTAGCAATTATTAGAACAATCATTTCTTCTTCACTTTGTTAACCTTTCCAAATAAGGGGATACAGTAGGAAAATAAATATAATCAATGAATCAGCAAAATAGAATTTTATCCCTGTACCTGTGTCCATCATCTACTTTTTTTATTCTTATTTTTTTAAACCATTTGAATGTATTTGCTCACTTCACACTGTATTAAGTAACACTACTACAATTTCTTACCATATTTCACAATAATCCCTCTTAAGGAACTACAGTACTTGAAAGAAAACATACCTAACAAAAATTCCTATTCAAATATACATGGGAAGCAACAGATAAATGTAAGAATATCTTACATCATAATTCTGATCTTATCTCAAGAAGAAATGTCTCAATTTAATATGGCATTTGAATATTAATACAGTATATGGATTATAACAAACTTGTTTTTTGCATGAAGGAAATACTTGTAAAAACGTAATGCATTTGTTAACTAAGCATGCCCATTCTCAGTTTTATTTTCCCTTCCTTTTTCTACGGTGGAATGGGTACATGATACATATAATTAGCTGGTTAACACATCACTGATCTTAAAAAGATTGAGAACATCCATAAAATGCACTGATTTTGAAGAACATTACCTATCTGAAAGAAAATTCAGAAAATTACTGGTAATAAACAAACAAAAAATATGCACACACACACACACGTACTCACCTTATCCCTAATGTGAATGTTAGTTAAGTATTCAGATGGAACATGGAAGTCTAAAAGAGAATCGGAATTGATGCAACTATTAAGACATGTAAATGAATATAATTTGCAAATATTAATATTGAACTGAATAGTCATTTCTCTCTTACCTATGTCTTGAGGTCGACAAGGTGATGATGCCCAGGGTGATGCAAATTTGGGATAAAGATTTCTGAAGAAAAAGAAAAATATGAATTTACAATAAATTTTTTTTACTGTAATAAACATACCACACAACCAACATCACTACACCTGGGGTGAGAAGGAAGGAGAGGGGGAAATTTCCAGCCCATTTTCCTAAAATAGTTATGTTTATTCGTTTTCTTTCTAACATACAAAGAAAGGTTGCATTTAAACTTCCTTAGGAATCTATAGGGCCAAGATTTCCTTCCTAATCTATCATTCCTTACTTATCTTTCCGACTTAAGTGCCAGAGATCTCAACCCTTTTTAGGGATCCAATTTTAAGTGGTGTTTTAACTTGATCAGGAACAGTTCATTTATTCCTCTGACCACAAGTACACTGAACCCCAGCACAATATTAAAATAAGTTTAAGACTTAATATTTTGCTTCTGAGTAGATTTTGCTAACATGTCAGTCATTAGTTCAATAAAGAGAATATTATGAATCTTCTAACTCTACTACAATGACTGATGTACCAAGGAATGAGTTTTCCAATTAACAGGTAAAGGACTGAAAAAAGGACCAAGTAGAATGCACTTCTGGCAGGTAGCTGCAATGTACTTTCACTTATCCACAACAGCAGGCTATTATTGCATGTTGTAGAAATGAAACTTGTGTATGGTACGCTCTATTAAATCTTTGCTTCCTTCTTGTCAAAGGCTTAATAGTTGCTACAAAATAGCTGAAGCCTACAAAACTACCAGAACGCAACCAACTCCCAGCTGAGCTATATGGGCCAAAAACTACACTGATAAAATCGTGTCAGTCTGGTTCTAGGTTAACTAATCTTAGTGTTAGCAAAAGCTTGTGCTACAGAGTCTGAAGGAAGATTTCAGTAGCAAAACTTGCAGATGTTGAAAATAACTAAAATATTCTGCTGAAAGCCTAGATAGGCACTGCCCAAGAAGAGGAGTTTCCTGCAGCTCCCATCACATCATGCATGCCCTAGAGATCTCATTTCCTAGGGTAAAGAATGCAGGATTTTTACAGACTCAAACTGCACTTCTTAAAACAATAAAAACTGTAGGGTCTGTGCATAGCGTTTCCTCTGTGACACAAATAAAATTCTACTAATTTAACATTTTCAAGGAGGTATTGGACAGCATACAACCTACTTGATTAACATTTCAGAGTGCTTCTGAAAATGAGTGAACTACTACATGATCTCTAAAGAATGAAATGAAATACTGCCATTTGTATTTTCATTTTTGTTCATGCAAAATATTAATTTATCTTAAGGAATGAAAAGCATTTCTCTTAACAAAGAAATTAGAACTGCACAGGCAATAATCATTTGTTCAACAACTGAAATGAGTGTTAACCTACCTGTACAGAAAACATTTATAAAACTAGCAGTTACAGGGGTTAATTCAAATAAAAACATACACAGAATTCTAAAATTGTGTTTCTAAAAGCACATTTATTGTGCTAAGTGTTTAAGTGGTATAGGTGTTTTTAACATCAGAAGTACCTCATAAGGCAGAAAAAAAAATCCAAAAAACGTGTAATGCTTTTAGTTTTTCAAACGACGATTTGTTAACCAAGCAAAGGATGTCTAACATAAGACAAGGCAGCAGGCCAGGCACTAAGGACTGCACAGGCTTTCCACAAAACTTTTCGGTAGTATAATTTAAAACCAACTTTATGATACAGAACTGTCTGGATTAAATACTAAATGTATCCCTCTATTCAACATCATAAATATCCTATATATTGTAATGAAACGTTAGAAGCTTTTAAAAATTCTGCTATTTAACACACACCAGATAAAGAAAAGCAGCAGCATGCCATGTATACATACTGTTTTGTGTACACACACTAATAATTTGTATGCTGTCCTCAGGAACTGTATAGCACAGCTACAAGTCATCCCAAAGCAGGTTTAGTATTCCTCTGCAGTGAGGCACTAGTTTTACACAGACTTTCCAATAGGTAGGTTAAGCTTAGTTTCAATGCCTAAAATAAAGCTTAACACATAGCATTGTGTAAAATATCAAATAATATAGCCAGAAATACTATCCCTACTACTTCTGCATGCTGATACCTGGCAAAAGTAGCTGTGTAACCAGATTTCACCTGTGTTAAGGAACAGTGAGACAGAAGCTCAAGAATTCAGACACAGATGTACTTTTAGTTGTTTTATGAGCAGAGGAATTTCATTTTCAGCTGATTGTCCTCAAATTACGTTTTAGCAATCTGTGATGAGAACAGCAAATGACTTTAGTATCAGGCAGATTTGGGTGACCCATCTCACAGTGAATGCTGAAAATTCTGAAACTACCACGGAAAAGAAGCAAGCCATGGTCAGTTTAATTGTTCTTTATGAATTCTCATCGTGTTGTGGAAGAAAGGGATGGGAGTGGGAAACTGCTAGATTCAACGGAGAAGGGAGCTGTGAGGCTAACACAAGTGAAGAAGCTACTATGTTAATGTAATGCATTCTGCAAGTAACTACATACAATTGTACCAGAAGGTTGAGTCTGGGAGGTGGTTTTGAAATATTTTTTATAAGTGCCAATGACATGACAATTTGACTAATTTTGATGCAAACACCATAGGAAGATTTTCTAGAAATTATCATTTCTAAAAGTTACACCCCTAGACAGAAATATGTAATTTAACACCAATAATTTCAAGATAGCAAAGATCAGGAGCCATTTTTCCTGTGACTTCCCCCTCACCTTGATATCCCCATTCATATCTTCTCTAAACTCACACATTCAGGGTGCAGCTGTGCATAAATTTATGAAACACAGAAACTGCGTATGTATGCTGTTTGGCCTTTGTTTATATATATTATACAGAAACCTTAAGATGCATATACTACACTGCCAAAAAGCCTAATACTATGACAATCTCCGCTGAAATAAAACATCACAACTCTTTATCCAAGGCTATTAAGTATCTTGTTTTTGTTTTTTTACCCACACAATTTGTGCCCACAATTTGTGCAATTGCACAAATACAACCTCAGTGAAAGTCTGTAGCTGCACTGCCATGAAAGTAAGTTAAGTGACTGAGTTCTGCTTTTTCTTTGCCAAAAGAATGAAAAAAACATTTATGTAATTTAACACAGTAAATCAGGATATGGAAAGATTTTAGCAAAGGATATGGTAAACACTAGGTGTGCTTCCTACCACTTGTATCTTCGTAGATTAAAATAAACCAGCAGCCTATAGTCTCCCTCAGAGACTCCCTCAAAGAGCAAGGTGTAAGATTCTTCAAGACTCTAAAAGAGTCATGATAGGACATTCTCAGCTGAAAGGGTACCAGAAATTCAATTTATCTCACACAACAGCAGTCCCCAAGACAGGCATTTTTCCCCAAACTGATCATTTAAGTTCCTTCTGTAACAGGTAGAGAAAAAGAAGCACTCTGGGCTGGTGATTCACCTTACTATCTTAAGAACTTCTCTTACCATTGTGCAGTCACCAATTGCTTTTCTCTCCACTGCCCCCAAAGGAAGCCTGGATGACTAAATTTAGGTGAACTGAATGACTGGAAGTTAACTGTAGCACTACATTTTCATCTTTGGTGCAGAGTAAACACTGTAAATGTACTAATATTTACCCCCAAATTAATGACATCTAAATGTAGATATCCTCAAGGAATATTATTATTTGAAAAATAATGTGTACATGAAATTTATTAACAATACACTGTCAATTCCTTGAAGAAAGTCCTGAAGGAGTTAAGAGAATAAACAAAGCCACTAGGTTTATTGAAAGCTTGCAGAACAAGATCTCAGTATGCCTTGAAGCACAATTCTCTTGTTTATGAAAGTTTTATTTTACTGTCATTACATTTTCAAATTTTATTTGGCAAAATATCTTGTGGGTTTGATACTTATGTGAGCTAAGTGAGCCTATTATTATGAATGACAGCATAATAAAAACAAAACTGAAGACAGTACTAAAAACCAGAAACTTACTCAGGAGAGTTGAGATTGAGACCTAGTGTTGTTAAATCACTTCCTAATGCAAGATGTACCATTCCTGGATCTGTCTCTGCTGCCCTGATGAATGTTAACAAGCCAATCATTCCAAACTGGTCCGTCACCATCCCTTGAGGAATGTTGGTAACCCGACCTGGGCAAGAAGAACAGATTAATTTTCTCCTTTCAAGAAGTGGAGAGATCAACATGATGTTCTAAAGGATTGCCAAAACCTTTGAAGAGGACAAAGTGGAACAATACGTACCGTCAGGTAACACCTGGATCCCTTTTTTCTGCTGGTTGTTGTTTTGCGTAGTTGAACTTTTATCTCCAGGAAACTTGGGCCCATCTGTGCTGGATGATGTTTTGCCTGATGTACTCAAATTCTATTAAAAATAATTTGTAGAGTTGGTATGATGGAAACAATCCAAAATGGAAAGACTGGTTAACCGTATCTTTCGGTCAGGAGCTCTTAACAGTACATCAGGTCGCTCTAATATATTAGGCACTAAAATGGAACAAAGCTGAAACTCTTGTGTTCTGCTGACAAACCTTATGTAATATTCAACGCTTCCTAAAATATACCTCCCATTCAAAAAGAGCTATTAATGAGCCTATAGCTTGCAGTCTAAAAGGCTAAGAAAATATTTTACACCTGTGTTTGAATACACAATGGATATCCCAAGTGCCTGTGGTTAGCAAGTATTTTGGACTCATCACATCATATATTTTTCCAATAGCCTTGCTCCTGCAGTCCACAACACTCCATGATGTAGCAATAGACAGTAACTCAAGCTGATTTCAGGTGCAAACAACATAGAGTTGGCACCTTTGCAACCATCAAGAAAGAGATGTAAACACTATGTCTGGCAGGAAAACTCTCCCTGCTCTCCAGGAGCTCGTATACTGACAAAAAAGTATTTTCCCTAACCGTTATTTCTTATTCTTTAATATTCTTTAAAACAACTCTGCAGTAACACAATGTAATCACATCTACTCCCTCTTTCCTTACTGTATTCAACTCTTAAGTGTATCAGAACATTTTCCACACCATAAAACTGGCGACAAAGTTTGGGGGCTAGGCTTCCCACCTGGCCCCCACCTTTTCTGAAGTCATATTTTTCAGTTTCCACACGAGTTTGTAGTCGCATACAATATCTACTTGTCAGTACTTTTGGCACCCCGATTAACATATTTTTGCAATTATAAATGATAAAACAATTGTAATTTGGAACATTTTGTTAAATTCTGTAGAACACTGTTCTCTGCCACCCAAATTTTAGTGTATTTACCTTTCATTTGTAATAAAAAACCAATTTATTACACATCTTTCAGAGCACACAGTGAAAACAACATAGTAATTACAACAATATTTAAGATATAATGTATCCAGCTAGTCTACAACATACCCATGAATGCAGTGGCCCCTATTAAGAGAGCTTATTCCCTGTGCTTTCAATTTTCCCATCAAGACTTTTACCTTGACTTGATATTGTAACACCTAATATTTAAAGGATTTGACAGCTTTGAAAAAAGATGCTATAATGTGTAAATTACTACTACTGATGAGAGGCATCAATGGTGAAAAATGAGCTGGAATTGGTAGAAAAGGAAGTTACGAACCACACAACTTGAAAGAAAAATATAGTCAGTTACTGAAAACAAGTTTGAAGTATTCTTGCAAGTTCCTCCCTGCCCAGCCACACTCCAAATACAAAAGTATACACAGAACTCTTACAAAATTAAGAAAGCAAGGTTACAGTGACTGCTGGAACAAAAGAGCTTCCTGAGAAATACCATTTACATGGCCACAGATGAAAACCTACTTATTTAAGATTTCTCATTAATTTAGAGGAGCAAAGTTGAAAATCTTATAAATATATTCCACTGCGCCTTTTGTAATATAGCCATCAAGAAAAGTACGAACGCTTGAAATAAAAGCAGCTTCATGGCTTACTTACAGATTTATTATCATCATTACTTGATGTTGGGTCTTTGTAGCTGGAGCCTGGTAATGCTGGAAAATCTTCATTGTGTATTGAAAAGTCCTGGGACTGCTCACTTGCTGGTTTTGTTACCATTCCAACTATCATCAAAATGAAAGCAGGAATGACATTAAATGACTGCTAAGAAAAGAATTTTCTGCTGTTGATCTTGCTTACTGCGCATTTTCATTATGTGCATGTTGTACAGCAGAAACGACTTTCAGAGAAAACGGGTAAAACAAAACAAAGCATATTCGTTTAAAACATCCACACAGATTAGACTAAAGCCTCTATTTAAGTGTGAGTTGAGAAACACTCTGGGTTAAATTCATAGACAAATTCACTGCTTTAAGAACGAAGCCCAAAACTTTTACCACAAAAAGCACCTATTTCGCATATCTAAATAATTAAAAAATCTTTACAGGCATTATTATAGTGGTGTTTAAGGAAATCTACTGATGGAGGAAGGATGTACTGCTTTCGTGATTGTACATTTTTCCTCCATCCCCTAATTGTATGTAGAATTTCCTAGCATAATCTCTTTAGAAGCAAGTATTCTTAAGAAGATGCCCAGCTAACTTGCAACAGAACATATCACCAATGAAATACTTGCCTGTGACATAAGAACGACTCCTGCTTTCAGTATGAAAACTGAAAGCATTTAGCCTGCAACTCTCAGTGCTCTGACCCTAATTTAAAAAAAGTAGGCCAGTCACATTGGAACATGGATTCCGACTACTGAAAAGCAACATTTTTTCTATGCCAGTTCAAAACCAAACCAACCAACCAAAAAACCCACACCAGGCACCCAAGGGCAAATACTCTCTGCTGAGATAAGTGATACAGTGACTTGTTTGCAAACTACACGACAAGTAAGAGATGGCAGAGGGAAGTCCAGGGCCTATTTTTCAATATCTCTTAATAGATGTGTAAGATATAAAACGGTTCAGCAGCTGACAATATGTATGACTTTGTCTAGTATTCTTAAGTTAAAGGTCAAAGCTCCTTTAAGAAAAAACAGAGTTAACGTTGTTTCTGCTGTAACCCCTTTTCATCCAGAGTTACTATGATTTCTTCCAATGGGTGAACAGAATAATGAATTCACTGTATTGCATTTTCTCCTTCTATGTAAAAACTGTTTGAAGGCTTATTTTCTTAAATAAGATAAGCATGACTCTGAGCCTCTGCTCAGAGTTTCAAACCTTTTTCTTCGCCACAACCAAAAGCACTGTTCACTTTTTGTTGGTGGAGACAGCATCCAGTGCATCTCACATCCCTGTGTCTTAATTGTTTCTACCATGATACCTATCCCCTGAACTTAGCAGATGCTGAGGATAACTTTTCAGACAGGCATTTATTGCCTGGTTCACCACACAGTCACACAAACAGGTATGCTAGCACCAAAATGGGGAAGTGCTGTAAGCAGAGGAGCAAGTGATTAATTTATTTTTTTTATGCAGCAATGCTGCTAAATGTTAAACCCGAGACCCACGCTGCAAGTACATTTGTGCGGACCTCTCTCCTACTTTCCATCAGTTTTCCAAGTAGAGGCTTCTCTTGAGGAAAGAGAAAATCTCGTGTAAGCTACAAAGCGGTATTCGCTCTCCACTCTCAGTATGACTTTCCAGTGCCTTTATTTTGGGGGAGTGACTTTTGCCTGTGTTTAGGAGCACTTCAGTTTAACTTGTTTAGCTGTTTCTCACAGCTATCTTAAGCGGAGGGCCTTGGTTACACCCAATCCATGAGGCTACTTTCTCCTGATAATGCAGTATCTATTATTTCTCTCCAATTAAAATTGGAGCTATCTCCGAAAAACACTAGCTTTTTTTAGTTGGAAAAGACTAAGGTATTTTTAGTTGGAAATTTGACAAGTGTCACGAAAATAAGTTATAAATGCAACTTTTCAGAGCAGCTGATGCAACATGCATGACAAAGTCTACTAAAGCAGTAACAAAAAAAGTTTTGTCCTTCATGCTAAACTTACCTAAATTTTTTCCAGACCCAAATAGCAAGATTTGTATCCACCCTTAAGTTTTTCCTTTTATTATTTTTTTAAGCTGTTCAGCAAGAGTTATGTAAGACACAGATTTGGAATCTGACTGATAATAGTTGATGCTTACAGGCTATTTTTTTTGAAATCTGATCCTCATCATAAGAGTGACAGTGAACAGTGCTACAGCAAGTACTATCAATAAACAGTGAAAATAAATGGTATGCTTATAACTGCTACAAAAACATCTCTAATAATTAAATATTATTTCTAAAATGTACTGTTCAGAATTCAACAGGTTTTGTATGCATGCAACTAGAAAACAACCTATTCCTTAAGACATTTCTTGAGGTTGAGCAGCTTCAGAGTTATCACACAGACTGAAAACCCCAGCAGCCTCTATTGGTGGTGAATCTAAAACAAGTAAGTCCTAATAGTTAAAAAACCTGAGGGAAATCTCCAGTCATGGAGATGTATGGACAGTTTATTTCAAAAAAAAAAAAATCAGACTTAGCAGCTGGCATTTTACAAAAGGCTACACATTGTCTTAAGAACCACAGAAGCTGAAACAAGCAAACACGTATTTCATTCAAAGCGTTTTCAAATATATAACCTTACCATAGGGAGCCCTTCCAGCTAAAGGGTTTATTAATGGAGTTGGATTGCCACTTCCTTCCCTCCTGTTTCTGTCTGCTAGCGCTGGAAAATCTGAGAGGTCCAGTCCTGTCACATTTTCACTTCCATCTATAATAAAAGCAGGCATTTCAAATTTCCGTAATTTTTTTTTTACTCAAGGACTTCATTATACGCAATATAAATGTTAGATATATTTTCTTCTTTCAAATTCACCTTTTTTTTCTTACTATAATTATCACAAATAAATACAACTTCTGTGTTACGGGACTAGGTTAAAGAGCATCGAGTTTTTCTTTAACCAATATCGAGTCAGTAGGATTTAGTAACAAGGTTTGCTCATTTAGAATTAAACACTGCATGAGTAAAATCCAGGCAGACTAGCAAAACTACAGTACTAGGATAGGTAGCCCATTTAAAACGGAAGGAGCTGTCAAGGAAAGATTTCAGAGAAGATAATAACCCATATCAGCAACAGTATCAAGGAGCTCTATTTTCCTTAGGAAAGGTAAGACAAGATAAAGCTCAAGCAGGTGCAGTGCCAACGCAGGACAAGTAACACGGGAACATTTTTTAATCGGCGGCGAAAACACGGCATGGGCAAGGTGAGCAGCGCAGCTCCGCAGAGATGTCACAAGGTGCCAGGGACACCAAACCCCTCGGCCGAGCCTTCCGTGCTGTGACATCAGCGGCACCGCCGGGCAGGTGGCCACCAACAAACCGCATCACCCACGAGCCTACGGCACATCGAGCAGGAACATCTCCCTCTCTCGACTCATTAAAGTCAGGTGAGGAAGTAATTCCCTGGGAGAAATCACAACTGAAACAACGGACTGAAAGGATCGCTTCATAAAGCAGCTGCTCAAAAGGAGTTTGAGGTCTCTAAAAACGCTGTCCTGCTGTGTTTATCCTCTGTAATGCTTTCGTAGGAACGTGAATCTTTTCTTCTCTGATTTCCTTTCCAATTCCATACGTTATTTTGCATTTCTAACCAACCAGGTATAACTTATAGTCACATGAGGTACAGTGAGTATTCTGCTCGCAATCCCTTGTCATGACGTAATAACACTGGGTGTCATAACACTGCTCTTATGTTATGTTATGCCATGGGAAAAAACAAACCATTAATACACTTATATCTCCACTGAATCTTCAAACTAAAATAACAAAATACTTTTCCCACATTAACGTCAGGGTTACAGACCCTGCTGAAGATCACGTAGAGTTATTTTCTAAGGGCAGCGCTTCTGTGCAACAACTGCCCTCCAAGTATTTCCAACCAGCCTTACCCAATAATAAATAAATCTTTCTACTGTACTTCAAAATCAGCATAAATATGAGTAAACTCACCTGTTCCATTAAAAATGTTACTTGATAAGGAGTTATTCATTCCAAACGCCTGATTTCTGTTCATCCCAAATCCAGACATACTGTGAAAAAAAAAATCCAAGAAGTCAGAGAAAAGGGTATTGAGGCTTCCTAATTCCCAGCTGAAGGCATTATGGAAAAAAGCCTAAGACACTTAATTTATTTCAGCTTAAGCAACACACGTTAGCCTAAACTCAATTTTTAATTACTTTCCTTTATACTTTTGAAAATTCTGAGCAAACACTGCTGAATCAAGACAACTGGAATGACTTCAAAACTTAATTTTTTTTAATAGCCACAATATTTTAGATATCTGTCAACCAACAAACTATGACAAACGTGATCATTACTCAAGAATTTCATACTGAAAAATTAAACAGCAGGAAATAAAATAGCAAGAAGACTGAAGTATTCATTTGCAGGTGGTAAGCTGGATCATGGAAGCGATCAAGTTCATAAAGACTCAATTAAAAACTGGAAAGTTATTATGTGCAATCATCATGATGTACATACAGCATTATCAGGAACATCAGTATGGTCTCTGTCACACAAGGACACCGGTTAAAATAAAGTTTCACATAGTCAAGCAGAAACGTTTGAAGACATCTAAGAATTAGACAGGGCTGCTGCAGTCTGACAAACAACCCGCTCCATCCTGTGCAAGCTGAAGATGTCGAGAAGCTACAAGGTAGCCCAGAACTGAGTGAAATTCGGAATTTCTGCCCTATGGGAAACCCTAACACTCACTTCTCCCTGCAACAGGACGCAAGTTGATATTTCAGAAGTTTCTGTGCATAAAAGTGCCAAACGTTTTCCTAGTGGAAATTTCATCTATATGACTTTTGCGCAATTCCAAATCTGAAGCATTTAATTTCAATTTGCAATAACCCTAAATGCTTCAATTTGGACTGAGACATCAAGAAAGGGAATGGTGAGTCAGGAATGGTCCTATGCTGCTTTGCTCCAGCAAGATGGTGCATTTGAAGGACATCCAGATCTTTGACATTTCATGCACTGGAAGGAATACATTTCTGGTATCCTCTGTGAATCCTAGACCTGGTGAGAGCATCAGCTGGACACAATCTGATCTTGACGGGCATATAATCTAGCTTGATGACAGACAATGTTTCTCATACAAGGTTTGTTTGTTTTTAAGGCAATTAGAAATAACCAGGTCAAGAATTTCAAGGATAAGAAAGGGGTTAGGCCACAAGATGTGTACTTCCCTACAATTATTTGCAAACTGTTTGTTAACCAGCATCATCTCAGCTTCCAATATCTTTCACTGATGTAACTAAGACTGGGAAAGTGAAGTATTTTATGTGTTCGAAGTATTAAAAACATTCATTGCTCTAACTAAGGCATTAATTCACAAAACACTTCATGGAAGTCACATAACTCGTGCACCTCTCACAAGGGAACAAACTTTTTTTCCTCTCCAAGTATCATTTCACTATTTAATCAAATTAACAATTGGATATATACTATTACAACACTTGCAGACTAATAAACCGTGGAATAAGAACTTGTGATTGTTCCAGTGATATGTCCTTCTCAACTTGTAAAAACTGTAGCATCATTAACATGAACTTTACAGTGCAAACAGTAAAAGATGAGGATTTTAATTCAAATGCTCCTACACACTGGAATTTCATTATCTTTGTCCTACAGCTGGTTGTTATTTAAACAAGTACTTCCTATACATATATATCAATCTCCAAATTCATTATCCTCTTCATGTAGAGTTTTCAAATATATTACCATTTCAAACTTTTGTGATGCTCAGGTTTCAAAAATACTTAAAATATAAAATTATCTTTTAAAATTATCATTTCCTTTGCTTGCTGCCACTTCACAGAAAAGAAAAGGCAAAATACAAAGTCTTCTCACGCTCCAAGAACACAAACTACTACCACCAAATCTCTATTACTTTGATTAAGAGAAGTTTTATTTAATGCCTATATCATAATGCAAAGCTCCAGAACTAAACGGACTGACCAAGTTCCAGATAACTGTGACATTCATTTTTCTTCACCTGTTTTGTAAAATTCTAGATTGGATAAGAGGTAGCATCTGACTGTAATGAGCGTATTTGTGCCCAGTGTAGCAGTCAGTCCCCCAGGTAGGGCCTAAAGTTAGAAAAAGGAAGAAACTGGGAGCACAGGGATCACAAGGCTGGGGAATGAAGCCTGGAAAATGGTCAGTTGTGCGAAGCTTTGACTACACGCTATGTAATTAGAATCAACACACTTTTTACTACAATGTAATCAATATAAACTAAGCATAAACATACCAACAAAACATAGTTAAAGCCCAGTGATTTCTGATGTCAGAATCTTGCCCAAAGATAGAAAAAAAGATTGAGAAATTTCTAGCAGCAAATGAACACCAAATCCTTAAATGAGTGGTAAACCACTGCTCTCCGTATTATTCCAGAATTCAAAGAAGTAAAACACAATGTCCCTATTGTGTCCAAATCAGTTAACTATTCTTCGAGAATAACTATTATTGTTATTGTTAAGTAGTTATTCTGTATTACATCTTGCCTTACTTCTTCCCAAACTCATAGATGAATAGTCTTGAAATGGAGGTATATACACAAAAATCAGGGTGTTTCCAGAACAAACTCAGGAACACAATAGAAACATCACATATTTTACATAAGTAGTAGTAGAAATTCAAAAGTCAGAAGCAGAATTTAGCTGAAAGGCCTCAAAAAGCCTGTATGAGTATTAAAAGCAGCTTCAAAGCTTACTACTGAGAGACTGGAACACACAAAGCAGCACTTTCAAGTTTTCTTCTAATGGATAAAGATCAGACTTTGAGAGGAGCGCTAAAGGATGAGGATGTCCATCCATGGCTGTACAGGGATGGTCTGACCAAACAGCCTTACCTGTTCACAGTAAAAGGTTGTCGAGAGGGTTGCTGCTTTGGCATACATATTATGCTTGGAGAGCTTCTGTTGGGGCTGCCTAACCCTGAACTGCTCATGCTGTTTGTCCTGCTGGGAATTCCAATGCCCTGACCAACCTGGGAGTGGTTCATCATATTCCTAGGATTCATAGGCAATATCCCCCTGAAAGAGAAAAACCATCCATAGAGATGAATCTATACAATAGTATTTGGTTACTCATTTAAATTACTAACGTAGGATGGACTTCGAGCTGTTGCAACTTAATTTATGCTTAGATCAACACAGCGTGTTTGGATTACTCTCTATAATTAACGTAGTTTGGGATTTCTTCAGAAACACCACATGACCCATTGTGTACTAATCAAGTCCTCAGTCAGGTTTAGACAAATACTTAAGCGTTATGCATTTGAAAAGGTGTTACAGCTCTGTTTTAAAGAGCGCTTCAGACCTACTACCTTAATATTTTCATACGGTGTACGACATCCATATAAAAATTTTAACCATTCATATACCAGAAGAGCCAAAAAAAAGTCTCTTACATTCTGAAGCAGGATTTGCCAGCAAACTGGCCTTTACATACCAAAATACTGTTTTACAGTAAGCCTTATCTTACAGTTTTACAGTATTACATACCTAACGCAGGCAGTGGTCAATAAAAACTATATTTTTTTTTTATTAAATCAGACTAAAGTAGCTGGGGCACAATATGCAGAACATTTAGTAAGTGCTCTGCAGAAAGACACAATTGCAGAAACATTGGCTATCAATAAATACCTGCTCGGAGACGGAGGCGTGTGAAGTGACATTGTTGGTACCCCTGTTGTTGGCGTTACGTGGCTCGGTAACTGAGTGCCTTGTGATAAGCTGCGATTTAACTGAGGGGTATTGTTGCTCATTCCCCTCATTGGAAGGCCTAGTGCACCTATTGAAAAAAAATTCAGAGGGGGGGAGATATATAGCAATCCGGAACAAAGTCTTAGCCATCAGGTAGGTGTGGGTGGAAACAATTTATGCTGACAACCTAAAAAAAGTGCAAAGACTGAAGGAAAGTGCAGTGTAAAAGCTAAGTCCTTCTTTGCATAGTAGAAGCCCAGTTATCTCACAGATAGCCCCGTTTTTGTTAAACTTGAGCAATTTCAGCCTCTGAGTCACTAACAACGTTTTGTTGCCTTTGAGAGGTATACTGAAGAGAACAGGGTGAGTTTTGATCTTGTTGATGAGGACATGGAGATCTATACATCACCTTTTAAAAAGCAGCATTTTGCAAATCTATAATAAAAAATAAAACTGAATTTTAAGTAACACTGCTTTCAGGACAACAAAATCAACCTTTCAGGAAACTTCTTTGTAAAGTTTAAGTTTAAAGTTTCCTTTTGATAAGAGAACTTCAGTGTCCATGGTCAATTTAAATTTAATTTTTTGAGGAATGAAATCAAGTAGGAATTTAACTGCCCTCAATTAGCAATTAAAGCATACAGTAGTTTTTTTTTGTTTTTTTTTTTTTAAGCATTGTGAACAGGAGTATTTTCTACACAAGGATTTTGGTGCAATAAAGTTTGCTCTTTATTAAATATGTATATATCCATATATACATTGTAAATCTCCTTAACTCAGAACAACAAAAAATAGCCAGTTGGCTGCTGTCTCAAAATGTCAGAAAACTTCATGAAGTTTGTCATCGTTCTCACATTGCTTTTCTGTATTCATGAAATTTCAGAGTGATGTCCAACGACAAGAAAAAGCCATTTAGTGGAACATATCAGCAGAGACACACTTGCATATAAAACGTGAGAGCTATAAATAACAGACCTATTACTTTAGCATAAAGCTGCTGAGGTAGGCTCGGCATTCAAAACCTTATGTAGTAGACAAAAGGAAAGAAAAATTAGGAGGAATCAGCACTCTCTGATGATAGATCACCCCTTCAGAAGAGCTGAATATGCCAGCGTACGACATGATGAAGTACGAGGAATGCAAAGGACGGACAGAGCATACGCTCAGGTTATTGGTACGGACACGGTCTGAAGAAACCCCCCGGTTGTTCAGCTCCCATCCTTGCAGCACTGCCCGCCCAGCGTTTTACCCTAAAATTCGCAGCCCGAGAAGCGTGCAATGAAGAATTTTGATACCACGAATTTCTCTATACGTTCAGACTAAGAGGTAGCATGACTCACTGTAACAAGCCTCACAAGACTTCATTAATTGCTGATTATATCAAGGTGCTCGCTGTAAATATTTTGTCAATTTGCTGCATCAGAATAATTTCAATGAGCGTATTATAAATAGTATTTCACACTAATTAACGATTAGGTGGAATTTTAAAAATAAAATGGTAAAGAAAAAACATTCTTCGAAACTAGACAATACGCTGAAAAACATGATTACTACATTTAGGTTAATTTTGTGTAAGCATTCACTCCAACAAAGCCAGTTTTTCACTAATAACATTATTTCTTGTTGTTGGCTTGCTTTAGATCAGACTTTTTTTTTTCTATGGGTAGTACTGTTACTATATTTTTACGGCTGGCAAGTAAGGGCAGTTGAAATATTCCCCATTACAAAAAAATCTTCCTTATGCTTCCTTTTTCCACATTTTTTAAACTGAGACAAGAGATCTGCATGAGCTACATCACAGACTGATCAATGAAGTGGCTTGTTTTGTGCTTAGAAAATAAGTTTAACTTAACTCTTTAAGTTGATATTGTGCTAAATTGACAGCTACCAATCTAAAAGCATATGGAGATCAGCAGCTTTGTTTTTCCCCAAAATATTTAATCATAAGCATTTACTCCCCCTTCTTTCTCAGTACTTGGAAGAAACTGAACCCTGACAATATTTACTTTCTAATTTTCAGCCATGCATGTCTCCACGTGAGATTAAGTCCTAGAAAGAACATACAACTGGCTGAACGGCCAAGTTTCATGAAAAAAAAAAAGTTGCCCATAAAAATAATCAACAAATAACTGTGACAAACAGAATAAATCACTACTTCAGTATCTTGAAACAGCTGAGCCTGAAAGGTTTAGCAGCGCCACATTCAGGACCCAAGCCAAGATCCAAACCTGACTCTCAGACTGGCCAGAAACTGACCATGTAACTCAGTAGCATAATCAAAAACCACTTGGTATAATGTGGTCACCCATCAACAGCCTCCGAGAGGGTTGAAAATCACTATAATTTTTAAACTATTTGAAGAAAGCCTAAATAAAACTTTTACCTTAGGTCATGCACCTAAGAGACAAAGCTTTTAGTTTGTCCTGATTAAAAAATTCCACACGCTAAAATATCCTGAAGACACTTTTCCTTAGTATCTGAGTGGGAAGCACTTGGCTAGAAAGCTGCAAACATTCAAAAGCGCAGTGATGAAAGATGTTCACGAACCTGTTTTACTTGTGTAACTCTTTCTAACTCAGGTGCTCTGAGTCACTCTCTGCATGTGCCCCTCTCAACTACAGGGAGGTTCAGTTCTTAACGCTGGCACTTAGGTCAGATCTAGCACTGCACACTGTGACTAATTCTCTGTGTACCTTCAGCAGCAACAGTATACACAAGACTGGCAGATACAGGAAAAAAAATCTTCAATAGATGGAAAAAAAACAGAACAGAAGGAAACAAATCTTACTGGCATAATTCTTTGCCAAATGTGAGCTGCCAAACATATAGACAAGACTTAATTTGCTCCTGCAGAACATAAAATATCAGTTAGAATTTGTTTCCTTCCATTCCTTACGTGTTTTTCTGAAGTAGACTCATTTTGGCCCAGCTCACCTTCCGTCGTTTTTTTTTTCAGAGCCAGTTAAATCATAGACATTCTTAATAGGATTACTGTATTTGGATATTTAACAGCTATACAGTGTCAACACATGACACGTTGCAAACTAAACACTGCAAAAAATGGATAATAATGCAAAAATGCATCTTCCAAAAATAAATAACCAAAAATCACACACACTCGAGCAGACAGTTTTTACCATCACCAAAAGAGCCCAAAGAGCTAAGAGTTGCCTATCCAAAGTGTGAAACTAGAATATTTAATAAAATCAATAAAAATAGTTCTTACTTTGTTGCCCGTATAAACTTGCCCCAAACTGAGACAGCTGACCTGATGTTGATGGTGATGCCAGCATCTAAAATTTAAAAGAAAGAACAAAAGGTTAAAGACACAAAGATATCATGTTACCTTGCTCCGAAAGTTTGCAATAGCACATTCTTTTGCTAATAAAGCAAACGAAAAGCCCCTCTTTTTCAATCATCAAGTTTTAGAAACTCCCTAAAATATCTGCACAATAAAAACTGCAACAGTACATCACATGTCAATAAAAAATCTATGACTTGGAATGTATAAAGACAGACTTTCTTTAACTTGCAACAACTAGCACAGAGGAGAAAGACAGAGAAATAATTTAGAAATAATGCATATTACCAGGTATTTCCATTAAAACCATTTTTTCCCCCCTTCCAGGCACCACACATGAAATGTGATAAACTACAGACTCTCAAGAGTAAGTATCTAAAGAGTAAGAGTAAGATCTAAAAATCCATGATCCATGAATAAAGACTGAGATTTGCACACTGCCAAAAAGAAGGCAACTAAGTTAGGGACATTGACACCAGTCACGACTGTGAGAGGAAAAGAATGAACTACTCTCCGTGCTGCTGCAGAAGTGGAATGCATTAATATATTTGAGGAAGAGGAGGTTCAGGAAAAACAAACAAACAAAACCACTTTGCAATCTTAAGGACAGTTAAGCATTGGAACAGATTACACAGCTTCCTTCAGCAAGCCTCCATTCCAGGATACATATATATATACACATATATACACATACATATATATACATACACACACAAAAAAAGGGTTAGACGTTAATGGTAGGTATAGCTGATCTTCCCTTTGAGCAAGAAGTTATTAGGTGAACCTGATCCATCCAGCTCACAACAGAATATGCTACTCATTCTCGCTAATTCCTGGGCAAATGTCTGCATATTTCATGCAGTAGTCTGGACCTGAACTGACGGATGGTTTCGAGAAAAGGAATAGCTGGATTCTTCCATGTAACAGGATTTCAACCTTTCTCATCTTGAGAGGAAGAAATTCCAATCAAAATTACTTCTACTGTGATGCACTGCAAAGTGTTTTGTTGACTTAAACTAGACAGATGTAAAGCTCAAACAAACCTTAGAAACTGAATTTGTTAGCTAGCTGGCTATACCTGAGTCAAATTTAGATGGCAGAAACGAGAAGTAAAACTTGCAGGGTAGACACTAAATATCAGGAGTAGTTTTGATGTTTGTAAGTTACATAAAGTATTCATGATTTTTTGAATATATACACAAGGTATGAGACGAAAAGTTACAGTAGAAAATTACTATACACTGTCGGAAAATATATTGGAAGTATTACCTCAAACTTCTACAGAGTCGCATGTATTTTGAACACTGCGCACACATTTTGTAGGAATCAACCACAGCAATAAGCACACACGCTTGCATACATAAGAGGGCTGAACTACTGAGACAAAAACTTTCTGCAGAAAGAAAAATTAACTAAAATACATGCCAGTCTGCAGCTAAGTTCTTCCTTCTTAGTGAAGGACTACCCGAAGGCCTAACATACACCCTGTATGCATTTCTGACTGGAGTTAGTCTTGATTAAAACACCTGGTTCTGTGTACCAGTTGCCCATTAGTGAGTGCAATATGACTGGCGCGCCCCTGGAGCATCTCTTCCAGCTCACGTTGCTCCCAAAAGAATCAGACGGATTCACACCACGGCTGCACTGTGACGTGAACCGAGGCGTGGTGCAATGGGGACACGTGGGAGACAGGCTCCAAAAGCACACTCCCCACCCAAACTACCAAACTCACTTATGTTAAACGCTGATAGAACAAGCTGTTACACCGGTTTTACTTCTGCTTTCCCTTCTTAAAACACTTAGAAAAAAAAACACATTAACATTTGACAAGTTGGAAAAGCCTGGAAAGTGCTGCAAGGGATGGCAAATTCTAATTCAATGGAAAAAATAAGTTTGACACACCTCAAAAAACAGACTGGCCAAAAAACCCACAAACTAACAGGTAATCAGGCACTGAGACACAAGCAGCAGACCAAATTACTACCAGCTTTCGGATAGATAAGCAAAACAGTTAGACCAAAAAGAAAATCCCGCAAGAATAGCTGCTTAGGTTATTCCAAACTTGCTGTGATAGCATGTGATATAATAAGCAGAAGATGGTACAAATCTCAGCATAAAAATCTTGTATTTATAACATTAGCTTGCATATATAAAAAAATAATCACAGACCTATGAGGTACTAAATTATTTGAAACAGGAAAATAAAATCCCATCTCTTCTATTCTGAGTACTACTTGATTTTTTTTAAGCAGTTAAAAGGAAAGGAATGGCAAATAACATTTAATGAACAATGCTTATAACAAATTGGATTTCCTTTTGAAACACTGCAAAGTAGGTCACGTCCATTGTGCCATTTGCTGTTGTTACAGGAAAAGTGAAATTCAAAATGACCCCGTAGAGAAACCCTTATGGAAGGCCAGAATAAAGGCCAAGTATCAAATGCAGCACGTCTAGCAGTAGTTTTAAAGTCATGATATCCTCCATGTCCTAAGCATATTAATCCTCCGGAAGAAAGAAGAAATACAGTGGATCCCTTCCGGGCTGATTAAATGCAGCACTTCTCACATCTCAGGGAGAAGGAATCTGCTGTATGGGTATCACTCTCAGTCTGTCTCTAGTTTGTTTTGTGATATGTCAAATCGGTGTTAAGCACTTTTTTCAGTCACAGCTAAGTCAGGAGCAGTTTAAAATCTTGTCGTATTTCTCTGTAACTTCCATATCACTTAGGTCCACAACAAAACGACTAG
Organism: Cygnus olor; assembly: GCF_009769625.2. Classification (NCBI taxonomy): domain Eukaryota; kingdom Metazoa; phylum Chordata; class Aves; order Anseriformes; family Anatidae; genus Cygnus; species Cygnus olor. The sequence continues at coordinate 38,550,291 of NC_049169.1, read as the reverse complement.
GTTAGCCAAAAGCTGAAGTTCTGCTGTCAGGACCTTTATTTGCATACACAACCTCTGGGCTGCTACTACAGCCTTGTAACACTGCTTGAACTTGGCTACCAAGGATAATGCACAATTGAGGTGAATGCTATTAGTACTACTAAAAACATTCCTTCCAGCATCATTATTTTAACTGCTTGTGGGCTAATGGCCACATGATACACAAAATACAGCAATTCTCCAGGAGTGTACTTAAAAGGGTGGCTCGAAGTCACTCGTGAATTTCTTTTAGTCTATAAAAACCAAAAGGCGCCATAACCTTACCAAAACTGAAGCAGTCTAACCCTTAGGGTCACTAAAGAGCTTACCAAGTGCAGGACAGGCTTTCAAACTTTACCCAATTATGTCCACATTTTAGGAACAATGCTCAAAATTATACCTGTAACAACCTTTGGGAAAACAAGAAATCCTAACCAAATTACTGAAATCACGTCAATGAGCAGCATATCCTAGAAGTACGCACCCAACAAGCTCCTGACAGCGTTAGCTTTTGCTGCACACGTACAGATAACCACTCTTCAAGCTTTGGCATCTTTGCTTCTCTTCCACCTTAGGATGATTTAACTGACCAAGCTATTTCAACTGGCTTTCCCCTACACACGGTTAGGTGCCAGAGGAAGCCCAAGACTTGCATCCCCCAGAGCACAACGAGACAACTCCTGGTGTAACACTGTTTTACTCTCGCAGCGCCGCAGGACCAGTACCCGGTACTGGCAAGCTGCCGGACTGAGCCGCTGCTAACCAGCTAACACGAGATCACCACATTGCTCCCAAGTCTCAGATGGTCCCAGTGCAATTCTGACCACGTATGAATCTGTGTCTAAACTCGAATCACCTGATGATCCAAGGAGATGGCCCAGTTTTTCTGGTCCGTATCAAAAACCAGTAAGCCGTAACATACTATCGGGCAATTTCCTACCCCTAGTGATGAGGAAGATTTTACTCGTAACTGCTTTCCTTAAGTCTTGATGGGTTTCCTGCAGTAAATCTATCTAGGAGTGTCAGCAATCCTGAAAAAACTGCTTGAATTGGCCAGAACTGGGAAAAAAACTGCTGCATTCTCAAACTTTCTTAGGAGACGAGCAAGCACGGGCTGCAGCCTCTCGGGGAACAGGGTGGGAGGAGGCTCAGCAGCACCAGCAGCGCTGGCTTGCAGGGTTTCCACCTCCCTCCTGTGCCGCAGCACCCTGCCTCCTCCCAGCAGCCTGCCACCCCACTGCGGGGACAGCGGGCTGTCACCATACCTGCCGTGGCAGCACACCGTGGCACGAAGAAAACTTCAGTAGAGCAACGCTCCTGCAAAGGGCACTGTGTTATGCAGTTACAGCCTAAAGCCACTTTAACACAAAGCCAACCTCAATCTGACTCTAGAAATCCAGTTCCTAAAAGCAAAAACATGTTAGAATAAGCAAATAAGTGTGTGAGTAATATCTGGCTTGATAAATGATGGCTTTCTCACAGGTGCAAGCATCAGCATAATTTTGTATTTGCACTACTTTATTTCTGGTATCTGCCATCTGTGCTGCACTATTTAATAATAAAACAGCTGACCCACAGCCTCAAAAGGAGAAAGTGTTATAGTGACGCTCAAAAAAAAAAATACCCAGCCCAACAAATAACCGATAAAAATGGGATTTTACATGCTCTTCCAGTTTAATATTTAGAATTATTATCGGTCCTCCTCTATATTGCAAACTGTTCTTTAATAGCATTCACAAAATTCACGCGCAAAATTCGCACGTTACAAGAAAATATTTCTAAACCTCAAAATCAGACAACAATGAGTAAACTTTGAAAGCCTGGTAACTGGAGGGAATTATTCCCAAGTGAAAATTTTACGGATATCCGTTACTTGTGAAATATAAAACCAAATACAATAGCAAAAAAATACATGAAATTGTATTCAGTCTTCCAGATTTCATCATTTAAGGTTGTGGTCTCCTGTCTCTGGTGGTGCTTGGGTAGCACACGGAGTCAGGAACACACGGTAAGCACCTCCTTCTGCATTACACTCATCTGGAAGTTTTCTCCTGTTGGCAGCTGTATCTGAAGGTCTTAAAGGCAGGATATTGCCTTTGAGTGACAATGACATTATTAATTGTCATTAATTGTTAATGACAGAGGTCAACACGGCTATTAAAGTTTAAAAACAAACATTCTCTGTTAAGACATTCAGTTCGATGTTGCAGTGCATTAATGAGCCAAGAGATTACTAAAAACTTGTTGAAAGCTGCTACAAAAAATGCCGTAAGCCATTAAGAACTAGGACAACAAGCAAATATTTTATTCTAATCAAATATCCAGTTGCAACTAAAAGCTAAAACCAAACCAACCAACCAAAAAAACCACCACCACCGCCCCCCCACACACTAAGAATATAAAACACCAATATTACAATGCAATCTGTTCTGTCAACTGAATTTTTGTGTAAGAGACCAGAACTTTTCCCTTTTAGAAGAGACGTGATTTTATGCATGGACGTAATCTGGTCCAAGGAACCACTTCAAACGCTAATACTGACGTGTGAAACCTATCTTACACTGTTGGTTTAAGTGAAGATAGAATAAAATATAACTTTTAGATAAAGTACAGAAACAACACCTACCACGGTGTAGTAAAGAATTAAATGCAAGCTCAACAGTATAGAATTAATGCTACAATCATCAACAGTGAAATTAATTTCTTTGTGACAATTTCAGATTGTAAAGTGAGTGATGTGAAACAAACTAATTTGGATATATACTTCTTGCAAACCGTCAGGATATGTAAATCTATTTTCTTAACTAAATTAGCTTATCGTATATTGTTTGGTTTGATAACCCCATCTGAATACTAACTTATAGGTGAAACAGAAAAAGGGTGTTTTGCATTTTGAACTTTTGATACTTCCTCCATACACCATAACTTAAGTTATGGCATATGAAGTTAAGACAAAAATGCAAGCTATAAGCACAACGATGATAGATTCTGAAAAGGTGCACTGCATTAAAACTAACAACAAGTTGAGAGAATTTCTCCCATCTCATCCCATGGAAGTCATTCCAACTGTTTTCAAGTTATGGCATTACACCTTTAATCTGTTTACAATGTGTTTTGTTAAAATATATTATGCACCCACTGTAAGATGCCAAGCATGTCAATCACTCTCTGGGAAGGTAAAATGCAAGCCCATTGCTTTGCATCTCACACTTCAAGGAACTTACCTCACAAAGCAAGGCGAACGAACTCCCTATTCAGTCAAACCTATGAGTACGTTTACATGCAATATAATGCATACAAAAATACTCATTTTCCATTTATAATAGAAGACATTAATTTATTTTCTTCTAAAATAAACCTTTCTTTTTTTTTTATCCACAAATGAATCAAAGCTATTCCGAATATGAAAGTTATCTTCATATAAACTAGCTCAATTAAACCCACCAGCATTAGCTTCAGTGCTTCGACTGCTCCTTCTGATACAAGAGGATTCCATGGGAATTTTTAAACACAACAACTCTAAGTGCAGCATCTGAAGTTAAATTATGACTGACTAAGCTAACAAATTCCCATGCAATGACTAAGGCAAATGCCAAGTAAGATGCCTTTGGAAAAAAGACACCACAGGATTCCTCAAAATCCTAAAGAATAGCATGAAAAAGTCCATAGTCAAGCTAGAAAAATGTTCAGCAACCCTAAACCAAAGATGTCTCCAGAAGAGTGATTAAACCCTTCCACATTTGGTTTCCCAAATCTAGCAAGATTCTGGATCTCAATCCCCATGGTAACCTTAATCTTGTTTCAGTGCTTTCACCTATTGTAAAAGTACCACGCATTTATAAGGCCGTATTTTTGACAACACACTAAATTATGTAAAGGTTCTACAAGTTACTTTAAAAGAAGTTTGCAGGAAAATGCTTCGACAAAATCTTCTGACGACCCCTTTGTAATATCATCCTCTCCATTACAAGACAACAATACCAACATCTCCCTTCATGCCACTGGGTCTGCAATTGTCTCATAACAGAGGAAAACCTGAATTTAATCCATGGTGAACACACTTCTGCTACGCAAGGAGGACAGAGTCCTCTGGAAAGCAGGTTCCCAGAATCAATAATCCATTTCACCATGCTCAGTATCCAAATTTTATCCAAACTTTAGGAAAGTCCAGGAAAGGTTGTGTCATGGAGCCACATTAATACTTGCAATGAGCCAAATCTAATCTGCAGGGTTGACGTTACTTGCTCCAGTTGTTAAAACATATTTGATTTCACAAGAAGCTACGTTTTGAAAGAACTGAGCTGCAAAAAAACATCGGGTCTCAACTGAGAAAGCCCAGAATCAGTTAAAACATTAAGATTTTTTATTTTTTACACAAGAGAATAAGCTTACCCAAACTTACCCACTGGAAGAATTATTACTATACGGCTATGAGCCCTTTATCATCTGTTGAGCAACTAGGAGAAAAAATGAACAGGAAAGCAATCGGAGAAGAAACAGGGAAAGCATTCACTGCAAAAAAAATCTAACTTTTCTCACATTTTGTGCAGACCTTCATTAAAAGGCATGACTGTGCACAATCAGACTTGTACCTGCAATTAAGAGCAAAAGAAGATACTTTTTGACATAAAGCATACTTTAGTTTCAGCACTCCTTACCACAGGAAGAGGTGGTTGATAAAACCGCTTCAAATGTGAATGGTCAAATCAATGGAAGATAAGTCTACGACAGGTCTTTGCAGGTAGACTGCCACTTCTTTTTCACAAGTCCCTGAGCTGCCTAAGACTGAAGGCTGCACATCCATTCCAGGGAAAAATGTTGCCCTGTTCTTATATATTAGGCATCCTCAATGGATTGGACCAGACTGGTCAAACCCTGCAGGGGCAATGTCTTGCATTCTCATACATGAGAAATCAAAGAAATTCACATTGAATGGGTCCCAAGTTTACTGTCATTTTTCCCCTTATTTGAGGGCATTAGGTTCAAAAGTATATGAAGACTTCAAATTACCAATTTCCATCATTATCACTCTATCCAAGTAAAAATACATGGACTCCTGTCCTTAAAATGATCTGAGTACAGAGACAGCTTAATTAGCTTTGCAATGCTGGCCACAAATAAGCTCTGTAATTATTTTGTGGGCACAGTATGCCCCTTCTTGGCAATTCAAGTTACAGTACTATGTTTGCTTCAAGCCAAGTCTTAAACTGTCATTTTATACAAGTCCAATAAAATATGCAATTTCTTGGATTTTTGACCTGGTTATCTCATCCTAAGTGCAGCAGAATTCAAAGAATGAGCATTCATGGCTATACTGTGTTCCACTTGCCTACTTATCACAGCAAGGTTGTGATGACTCATGGCAAAGCCGCCCATAAAAGTGGCATTTTTTAGTAAAGAGGAAGTGTTAGATAGCTTGAATAAAATCTAAGGAACCGCTCTTTTGTTCTCAGAACAATAGACCCTTGCAGCAGCCATATGATTTTAGAAGCAATTGTGTAGATAAGCAACATGCAACTTTTCCATTTCAAATAGCATATAAATCCCGACTGTCTAGAACAGTATTCCCTAGTGAAAAAAGGCAAATTAGGAGAAAGCTTTTCATTTTTTAGCTAGAATAAGGCTCTGAAATAAAAATATCTGCTAAACTATTTGCTGCTACTTGTTGCCACTTGTCAGAAGTCTTCAAAATTTAAGATGAGTTTAGAAGCCTTTACTTAGTTTACTTTACCTTCAGATAAAGAAAATTCTTCTAAAATTTGAATTAGCCAAAACAACAAGTCACAAGAATACCAAATCAGTAAGTGCCATAAAAAAAGAGTTCATCAAAAGGCATAAAATGTTTTTTCACATCTTTTTCAGACAGCTTCCTAGTGTTTTTTCTATCCTAGCAAGTGAAGAACTATTTCCTAGCACAATTTGAAAAAAATAAAAATCTCCAACTAAAGGAGTTCTTTCTACCTTGTTTTAATACTGAAAAAATTCCCAACCCTGTAAAACTGTGTGCAAGGCATCACTGTACTCAACCTGAAGACAATGCCACTTCACAAGAACAAACTTTGTCAAAAGTAAGGAGAAAAACAGGCTTCAACCTTTATGCAAAAAATTATTCTTGCAGTAATAGTCACAGAATATCCTGACTTGGAAGGGACCCACACAGATCATTGAGCCCAACTCCTGGCCCCACACAGGATCATCCAAAAATCTGACCCTACATCTGAAAGCGCTGTCCAAACACTTCTTGAACTCCAGCAGGCTCGGTGCTGTGAGCACTGCCGTGGGGAGCCTGTCCCAGTGCCACCCTCTGGGTGCAGAACCTTTCCCTAACACCCAGCCTGACCCTCCCCTGTCCCAGCTCCATGCCGTTCCCTCGGGTCCTGTCGCTGTCCCCAGAGAGCAGAGCTCAGCGCCTGCCCCTCCACTCCACTCAGGGAGCTGCAGGCCGCCATGAGGCCTCCCCTCAGCCTGCTCTGCTCTGGGCTCAGCAAACCAAGGGACCTCAGCTGCTCCTCATACCTCTTCCTCTCTAGACCCTTCTGCATCTTTATAGCCCTCCTTTGGACACACTAATAGTTTTACGTCCTTCTTATGCTGTGGCACCTAAAATCACACACAATACTCGAGTCATAGAATCATTAAAGTTGGAAAAGACCTCCAAGATTATCTGGTACAACCACCCTTATTCTACTCAAAATTTGAGGAAGGTTTCAGTATGTTCTTCTGCTTTGAATGCAAACGTGTAACTCAGTAACAACTCCTTGGAAAGCAGTAACTTTTACAGTGTCTGAATTCGTCACTTCAATAAAGTTACACAAAGTAAAAAATCGACCACCACCTAATCACTTCAATACAATGGCAAATTCCCACCAAGTTGTAGCCTTTCCCAAAGAGCAGTATTTAAGGAGGCCACACACAATGAGCTTCCCTCAGAGCTACTCTCTCTCAGGTTGAACAGCTCTACAGGATACATGAAGCATGTATTGATCAGGGATTTGTATGTATAGATGATATATTGGAGGAAAAAAAAAACACAACAAAATCAACCTAACTCAATTTCTACAGACTTGTATCTAAAACCTGTAGTACATTATATAAAGTTTTACCTGCTCTGAGTAAAGACGCACAAGAAACTGAAGATGAAAAGACGGAATAATTTAAATTGCAAAAAACGGCATAATGTTTAGACAGCTCTACTACAAAAAACACAGTGCAATTTTTCAATTACTGTTGCAAACAGACTGTGTGTGCTAGGTTTTAGTCTTTTTATTGCCAGTTGCATTTTCTGAATATAAAAGTGATTGTTGACTCATCTACCCCAAATTTCCTCTATGTTTTTTTCCCCCACATTTTGATATACTCTATTTCAATGTAAGCGTCAAGTTAGAAAGACTGAAAAATGTTTCAAAATCTAGAATGCTGGAAGTTTTTTCCACCAGGTGTTCGTAACACTGGATCCAGGTTTTGAACATGATCCTTTATTAGCTTACTCATTGAAAATTCTGAGAAAATTTGTTTTTGTCTGTCAGTAGTAAGTGTTATCCAAATAACAACACAATCAATATATTTATTGTGCCTTCATACACAGAACACCATCTTTTGTAAAACTCCAGTTGAAAAAGTATTTTAAAAAGAGTGTGACTAATTTTAGTTGGAAAACATTTTCAAAGCTGCAAAATTGGTGGGACAGTATCAAGAAAAGACAACCACCTCTGCAGATGTTCTCAACTGCTGTGAGCCACATGAGACACCAAAAGAACAAGTAATACATAAAATACATTTAAACTGTACATAGTGATCAAAGGTGTACAAGACAACATCAATAGCACCACCACATATTTATTTTGATCGACTTTTTAAAAAGTTGTTACAATAGCATGTAATATTTTAAGATTTCATAAGCATAAACTCAAAGTTGTAATGGTCAACAGTGAAGCTACACAGAAAAAAAATCCCTTAACAATGATTTGGAAATGAAACTTCGAAAAGCTTTTGCAAAAATCACTCTTCCATTTCCTGTTGGTACGCCATCACTCTTCTCTGCCAACTACAGCAGCTTCTATGCCCCATTTTGTTCACTTCTCCCACAAGCTTTCAGGATTTCTCATTCCTGGTGACTGGAACACCCACCTTCCTTCTCTTGAAGTCCCATCCTAAGATCCACTTCTGCAACGTTGCCTACAGAAAGAGTAGGCAACTAAAACACTCATTCACCATGTCAACAACGTGCCAAGCATCAGCTTTCACTGTGTAGACCATGCGGCATGGTCTCTCGCTTTACCCTTCTCACCACATCTTAATGATTTCTCCCTAAATGTATCAAATCTAGAAGTGGGAATTTAATATCTGAGAATCACTTTGGAATAACAGCATCTAATAGCATCTATGGTTTCTGAGAGTACTGGTTGCACCTTGAGGTAATGTGCAGAAAGGAAAGTACGCTCAGCATTACAAATATTCCACTGTATGTCTGCGTGCATCTGTGGTACATGCACATACGTAATTGAAATAAGTGTAAAGAAAATTAAGTTAAATAGGCTACTCTTTTCTATGTGTGTCAATCATTTGCTAGCTCACCTGAGGTTTCTCAAACTCACCAGAGTAACTTACGAAACAGAATTGGAAAGCTTCATTTAAGCATTTTTTGCACCACTCATCTTTAAATAATAAAAAAAAAAGCCTTGGCTCTAGACCGATTTCATCCTATCCTTGAAAAGCTAGAATAATTTAAACTAAACATTTTCTATAGGCTGTTTATAAAATTTACACAGGTCAAGGTCTATCAGGACTACGTTCACTTTGCTATTAAACCATACATATTTCTGGACAGCCATGGAAGCAGACTTAAAGCAATGACACCCTTTTAAAAATCTGATGGGAAAGCTTTTTTTTTTCTTTTTTTTTAGTTATAAAAGAAAATCCAACATTTACGCTGTGTACAGAGATCAAATGCACGCCTACCTGGCCATGGTATTACTGACCTTCAGGTGACATGAACTTTAAGTCATGCTTTCAGTCTTTTTCTCCCATATATTCCCACAAGCCGCTCCACATAAAATGGAAATACTTCACTGGCTTATTTATTTGCTCTAATAATAAATAGTTTAAGTAGTGCCAATGAAGTTCTAACATACAATAACGCATTACCAAGGGAAAAAATGTTTAAGAACAACTGTTTTTGTAACTTTGTACCACTACGAGGTGAGAAACGCCTAACTTAGACTACTTGAGCAGACAAACAAGCTGCACAAGGCATTGTCAGAAACAGCAAAGAGTTGAAAATGAAAAATGCAAAAAAAAAGAACAAAAACACTTTAGACAACATGTAAACACTAAATATAAACAATGATCCGATTTAAGTTACAAATACAATTCTTAAAGATGAAAAAACTAAAACCTGGCAAGACTATGACTGACGCTTTATATGTGTAACACACTAAAATTAAATCCCTTGCCACTGAAAACAGTCATTCACAACTTAAAACTCGATGAAGCCCTTCCTCGCATACATTTCACGTGCTTTAAACTACCCCGCTATTAAAAGATGAAAAACAATCTTATTCGACTTACATCTTTTTCTGACCGATGTGGGAACATCGACGATTGGCTGTAGTACATGTTTTCATCATGGTAGTCACCATCAACCCCCTCTACAAACTTCTTCCTTGAAGCACCAAACATGCTGTTTGTCACCTAAAGAATAAGAAAAAAAGATTCTATGTTACATATGGTTTGGTTTGCCACGTACTTGAATATTATACATTTTGAATACACGTATGTAAGGATTATTTAAAAATCGCTTTCAGAAATTTTAAAATTCCTCTAAAAATCTTTTCTGTATACTGCCAGCGTAATGGCTAGTCCACCTAGGATTTTCATCTGACAGAAACATCTATTTCAGAAGGGACTGGGGTGGGAAGAGGGGACGGGGTTTGGTTTTGGAAGGGGTGTTGGTTTGCCCCATGGCCTTTCACTCAGGTTTACTGAAAGTTACAGAATGTCAGATAACATGCCAGCAAGAAGAAAATTGAAGAACGTTCTTTAGAGCTCAGTCACCTTTAAAAAAACAGCAAAATAAAAGTAATAAAAAGGACAAAAAAAAGAATCCATGAAATCACTGCCATGTCTCAACACCACAACTTTGTAGAGGACAAAACAAAAAAAAACCTATTTGACCCTGCCGTCAGATCTATGATGAAGTAAGAGCGAGTTGAGCTTAACCACACTTAACAGTGACATCAAGATTGGCAAAATTACTGCATCCATCCATATAGAAAAATACACTAGATGTTATTTTGCCCTTACTCCCAGAGGCACATACACACAGCTGCTAAGTCACGAACTTGAAACTGAAGAAACAGCAACCACGCAGCTGTTCACAGAGCCATAATTCATGAGAAAATTTCATCCCACAGTAAGGTCATACAATGTCGCTACAGGATCTGCTACATAACAGTGCATATTTATGCACCTGACTTTTTATTTACGTAAAAACACGCACTGCTGTCAGATTGCTAATCCGCCTGGCTACAAAACACTAAGAGCACCGTGCAGATGTTCAAAGCACCTAAACGACACATACTGGCCAGCACCGTGTGGCTGGCCCCATTTCTTGTAGGGTACAGAAGACTGGAGAGAGTGCAACAAACAGGAGGCAATCAAACACTGTGCACCTTCACGCGGATCTTTAACATCTTGCGAGATAAGAAAGGCAAATTGCAGTTAGCTTACGAAATGCTCTGAGCTGTAAGATTTACTATCACTACTGACAGCATCTGCTAAACTTGAAAAACACAAGACCTTAAAAGTGTCCTTTTGCACCACCTTGGCCTCACGCTTGACATTGACCGAATTTCAAAACATTTTTTCTGGTCAACTGCAACAGGAGTTACTTTTCAGCTCAAAATCCTCTTATCCTTACTGCCACAAATTTACTCCGCTATTCCTCGCAGAGCGTGGCTTATTCAAATTTCACTGACTAAGATTTCTAGGCAGTGTTTGGTAACACGAGCGCTCCTACACTATTAACAACTTATCCTCGTGATTTCAAAGTCACAGCACTTTTGAGTAAGCGTAGAGCGAACACTTTGGATGAATGCAATATGGGTGTGATCACAGAAATTCTCTAAATTTTCAGCTAAACAAAAGCCTATTCCGCTATTCCTACACGAGATTTTCAGTTATTTAGACTACTGATGTCTCAAAAAATATATATATAATCTATTAAACACATATAAAGGCACGTAAAGGTACTGTGCATCTTCTCCAGATGAAACTTGCACATTTCTGTAAACACCATAAAATACAAATGTGAAGTCCCAAACTGCTTGAATGTATCCAGCTGACTTTCACACTTATAGGGAAGCTTTCATTACACTATAAGCATATCCCACTATGCTAATCCCCTTACAATGCAATTATCACCTACCAGCTGGAATGGAGCATTTAACAGGCTAAGGGGATTATCTTGTCCTTTGCTCTGCCTGAGTAAAGTGCGGAGAGAAGAGTGGCTGGCTTTCACCACCGTAAAAACGATAATGAAATGTTTTGGTGAAGCTATCCCCTAGCAATGAGGAGAAGCTCAGCTTATCAGCCAACTACAGCTTTTGAAAAGGTAAAAATGCGGTTTTGCACAAGTCCCTAAGAATTTTACAGTACTCTTAACATATACCTGGGATAAGAGGAGACTATTTATTTATCTATTTTGCCAAGTAGCCTTCTCTTGTAATACATCCTTTCATCATCATCATAAAAAATGTACTTCTATTTTTGTGATAGTATTTTAAAACTTGTGACTGAAAGCAAGTCACTGAGGCATACACCCTAAGGTATAACCAAAATGCCTCATTTTCCCCCTGTACAGCTTTTGGTCTCATTTCTGCAGAGGTTTGCACATGGCTGGCTACACACACACACAGAGTAAAGATTTCTGAGTCAGTGGGATAAGGTCAGGGCTTTGAGTCTCAAAATATGCTTAAAGCTGCCACAAGAAAGCTGGTATGCCAGCAGATGAAGTCTACACATTGAAAAGCTGGAAGATATTGTAACACTCTGCCCCAAAATAAAGATGTCCGAAAGATTATGTTCCATGCTGATAATTGTATAAGAAAGTGGCCCAAAAACTAATCAAGATTATGCCCAGAAGACTGATGGAACACACTGACATTAATACGGAGTCTTCCGCGTGCATGGGTATTAGAAGAGAAGAAAGCTTTTAATAGATAGATTAAATACTGCTGGTTTTATTGGCAACCCCTGTTTCTACTAACCCGAGCACACTGCTGAATCGAGGAGAACAGAGCAATGTTATCAGGATGCGTCTGAGGGGACGGGGGAAGCCCAAAGGCGCCCTGCCTGCAACACCACGCTGCAGCCAGCTGCTCTTGAGTCCTTCAAAAAACCGGGTAAGATCCCTAACTTCTGGGGGGCACCAGCACGTCTTCGCAGCGGCCTTTTTGTAAGCGATCACGTTGTTCAAGGCTGCCAGGTGCGGTGGCCGCGCACAGCCCTCCAGCAGCACCCCAGGATCCCAGGCTGATGCTGCAGCTGCCACACGCACCCCACTTAACTGGGGCTTGCTGGTAGGCGAGGGCTAACAGCCCATCCATCTGCCTCCCAGGAGTAGCTGGTGACAGCAAATGGCTGCCAAACTGGGTAAGAGCACCTCCCCCCGTGCAGGCGTTTATAGCGTTACGGGGGGTTTAGGCAACGACGGCGGCAGCGTTGCCAAACCAGCAGGCGGCATCTCCCTGCCCACACTGCCTTAACTCCAGCACTCGTTCCCGTCTTCATTAATCCGTCATGCTCCAAGTGTGTCTGCAGATACTGAGGAAAGGCTCCTACAGCACTGTTCCTAAGAAGGTCTGATAACAAATGGGGCAGATGCCCAGCTGGAACTTGGCTGCTTCCTTCTGCTGACAAGAAGCCACCAGGCAGCCTCCTCGTGTACCAAGACCACCGCTTCTTTTTATTACAGATCAATAGATCAGCATCCAATCAGCTACAAAAGAAAACACCAGCAAAGTTCATGCAGCACTTTAAAACACGTTTTAGATCATTTTGAAAGCAACAGTGATGTCAGTTTAGGTACCTTCCCAGGGTCTAGAAGGATGAGGTGAGCCAGCAGTCAGCTCTCACCCAGCAGTCAGTCCTCCATTCACACACACGTACATACACGCACTCGTATTTATGCCAACACCACCTTACAGAAGTGGTGCTCCAGCTGCATGGCATTTTTATTAAGTAAAGAACTCCTGTCTACTTGGCTTAATTTCACCTCTCTTACAATCTTGCGACAAAACTACTTTTCCTATTCTACTCCGGGAACCGGTCCTCCATCGCACAGAACACACGGGCAGAGCGACCACTCACTAGAAGAAAAAAAAAAGGTAAAAATGGTACACTGCCATCAATTTGTCTTCCACTATATTATTCGTAGCTTCGAGTCAATGCTAATCGAGCAAAATGCAGACCCAAGCCTGACAAGACCTTTAAATACTCCTGTTGACCATTTCCTACCACTAACTATTAGGGGTGAACTAAAAGCATCTAATGAGAAGTTTGCTGCTGTCATTGACCTTTACCCTTCAGATGAGCACATAACACATGACAACTAACAACGCTTCATTCTATGCTACTCTGACAGCGTACAGAAGTAAAAAATACAATCAGATGTCAAGAAACACTCTAGTATAGCGTGCTTCAGCACACACGAAAACTTGTTTGTTAGCAATAACTTCAACTACATTATTGGCACAGAATTTGTCCAAGGAAAAATTACTTAAAACTTTTTCTTAAGCTGCAAAAAGATCTTATTTACAATCATTTTTAAAATGGTGCTATGATTGCATATGGCATTACTTTAGCAGCTTGAAGGAAATATATTATCATTTTAAAATCCAAAAACTAATTATACCGCTGCTTCACAGTATTACTATAGGTAGTGCCCAAGGACAGCTCACTCACGACTTTAACACAGGGAAGTCAAAACTAAGAGGATACTATAAAATCCCCCTGGAGAAGGAATATTTTTAATTTTGCACAGAGCAGGAAAAATTGATCATTGAGTTAAAACTGATTAAACTCCTCATTATCATTATAAGAACTGAAAACTTTAAAATAATACAAGTTTTAAAAATAAACTTTAGGAGTTTGGGCAGTCTGTACTGCTCCTAATTGCCAAGGTTATTGTCAACATGCACACCACCATCGTGCCAGAGAGCAACTACAAGTTACAGTCTCTGTGCGATGTTCGGCAGCTTCCACCACCCTCCAGCCTAGGGCTTCTGATGTTGCTGTTTAGCTCTTAGGAAGCCAAGTCAGTAGTTTCCTCTATTTTTACTTCCTGTTACAAATCAATGTTTTCACGTAAGGTAACGTACTTGCGTATCTGAAGCAGCTACAAAAGAAAGCCTCAATGAGCTTTCCAGTGAAATGCAGGTGTCCATTCAATTAGCTATCACAAGTCACACACTGCTAACCACCAAACCCATCTGCAACTTAAGTCAAAACACAGAATTTGGAATTCCACCAGTTGGTGTTTTTGTAAGACAGCATAAATGTTATTTATAGGAAAAGCTGCTATCATTTATGAACCTACTTCTCAGTGTCAAAGATAATTCCAATTCAGCACAAAGTGGAACTGTTCTACAATAAACTACCAGCTTGCTTGATCCAAAAGCAACCTCAAATCCCAACCCTTTAGTGGGATATATGTAATAGTTATTAAACAAATGTACATGAGTACAAATAAAATAATATTTTTCACTTTCAGGATGAAAGAAAAACAAAACCTGAAGTTGAGACACTTTGTTCCCTCATTTAATTTCACAATCCCAGCTACTCCATTTCTCCAAGGTGACTTATAACCTCTACCAGAGCGTACTCAATGCTTACACCATGGTTACCCTTCAGGTAACAGCTCTGTCCTATCAACTTGGCAGAAACATTTTTTTGAATGAACTTTAATGAACTTAGTACTAGCACAGATTTGTACTCACTGTAAGAATACAATAGTAAAACATGGCTTTTGCCCATCTTCATCACTGCTTTTATCGTCTTTTAACTTAAAAATAGTTAGATAGGTTAAAATCTCAGAAATATCAGAAACTGAAATGAAGACGACCACAACATAATTGAGAAACAAGTCTGCCAAAGAAATGAGAAGAAATTAGAATAGCTTTTAGAATAGTGTCATAGTTTTTGTGTCATATAGTTGATAAATTCTTTTAATTAACTGAACTCTGTAGAAATCAGCTGCCATAAAACAACTTCCATTTACGGACTGACTTAAGTCTCCAAGTACTTCAAGATACCACCTCTCTCCTTAAAACACTACATGGTTTTTCCTTTCAGAAAGGAAACAATATGCCAGATGGCACACACAGCGACTTCTATGCAGAAACTCAAGAGCATGAAAGAGATAAAGGACATTCAGTTACGATTTCAAACTATCCTCCACTGACATTCTCAAGAACAGACATCTAAAAGCCAGTTTTCCAAGTGTTCATGGAGAACAGTAATGCTTTCGAAAGCTACATTAAAACCGTGAATCTGTGCTGTATGCAAACTATGCAGTTAAGTGCAAAAGTCACTAACATCAAACAAGCCACAGCAAAGCCACAGACATTCCCCTGACAAAGACCTACAAGCTAACTGTTTTAAACCTTTAACCATGCTTAACTACTATGAAACGAACGTTTTAAAACTCTCCCGAAACAAAACAACATAGCAGGAAGAACAACAGAAACCATCCCTCGTTAAAATAAAATAATCATCACCAAAATTACTAAAGCTAAACTAGAAAATTTAGATCATAGGAAGCCCCATTTGGTTTCATAACATGGTTGACACCGTGTCCATTCTGGGAGCGGGTTCTGCTCCCACTCATCACAAGCACTGGATTTGGAAGATGCAAGAAGCCAGCAGTGGTTGGAGCTATGACTGTTCCCTAAGCTGTGTGGATGCTTTTTATGGATCTGATCAATAAGGTGTGATCACAAAAAGAAGACACAGGCCAGGAAATAATCTTTGGACAAGCCATTCAACAGAATCCAAACGTAGGAAAGACATTTCAAAGATGTGAAAGGTAGCCAGCAAAGGAAGAGCAAATGAACTAGCACTCCATCTGGATCAGCCACAGAGAGAAAGCCAGAAGCTGCCAAACTCATTCTACCTTATTTAGCAAAGCGACCCAAGCAGAAGCAGGAGCGTGTCCCTCTGCAGACATTGCAATGAAGTCACAAGTTGACACTGGAACAGGTTGCCCAGGGAGGTGGTGGAGTCACCGTCCCTGGGGGTGTTCAAGGCAAGGTTGCACGTGGTGCTTAGGGACGTGGTTTAGTGGGTGACAGTGGTTGTAGGGGGACGGTTGGACCAGATGATCTCAGAGGGCTTTGCCAACCTTAATGATTCTATCATTCTAAGTTCTGAACGGCAGGGCACACACACACACTGCAAAAACGTGCAGCTGGATCATCTGCTGGAGAAACTGTTAAAGGATTTTTCAACCAAGCAGGGACAATGGTTACTCATCTGATATTATAAACCTGGTGTTACTTAGCCAGCAACAAGAAAAAAAGAAACCAATACACCATCTTCAACAGACTGTATAAAATATGAGTACATTTACCCACTTTCTCTCTTCCTGATGCTTCCAGTCCTTTGGAGTATTTACAGTCCATGTAAGACTGAGATTGGCTCTAGGCTGGATTTAACATAGCATTTTACAATATTAAGCCAGAAGTACTATACACTTGACGGTGAAATGCCCTTCAACTTAAATGCATTGTCGTAAAAATCATAGTTGAGAAGGAAGTGACAATTGTGCCAGTAACTTAAGTATCCTATATACTCGGTGATAGAAGTCAAATTCAGTATTATTTTAAGTATGCATGCAGTGGAAAAACAGCAAGAAACTTTAAAAAGAAAGTTTAAAGAATTACATACTAACATACTCCTGTTACCTACTTACATGACACTCACAGACATGCTATTTATAAATTGAGCTATTTTTTGTTGTGTTTTTTTTTTTTTCCAATTTTTTAAGTATGCTCTCAGTTGATGACCCATCAAGAAAACTATCAGCTTTTAAATATATACTGTGTGTATCACATTCATTTTTTGATTTTTTTTTCTGGGAATACCATCTGATCTGAAAACTGAGATATGCTAGGAAACCAAACTCAAGCAAAATTAACTTCAGAAAACAAACAAGCTTCTGAAGTACCTATGTTGTCAAGGGAAAACAGACCCCAACAAACAAAAAAAAGAAGGAACTGATATACAAATTTGAATTTCTAGAAAACAATTACCGTAGATCTGTCCATGGTAATTTTTTAATATGGAATTGAGTCAGTCTCAAAAAGGAGAAATTCAGCTGCCGAGTTTGCAAATAAAAATAATTTTAAAAAACGATACCTCAGTTTCAGTTTACAGGTCACCTGAGTCAGCCTAGCCAGACCAGGAACAATCCATTTTTTAATAGGAACAGTAAGAAACTGTGCTAATCAAAATGCCAAGAAAAATTACTGAGGTCATGAAACAGTGCAAAATCATAGCATCACCTGAGTTCTGGGAAGATAATCACATTTGCTTCAAATATTCTTATAACGACTGTATTTCTACAGTGGCACTTCTAGCCCCTGAAAGCTTATTATATGAGTTTCTTTCTACTGGTATTTAAACTCCAGCCGTACGAAAAATTCTCATTGGAAGACATCATTTCACCCTTTCTTGTGTTCAATAATCTTAAATTTGTCCCACTATGTAATTCAGAAATGCACTGGTTAAGAACTGCTTGCAGTTTTGACTAAAAATTGATTTCACAATTGAACATTTCATTTTGTCACATGGACTGCATTAGTGCTTTACAGTATTTTGCTGTAGACACAAACAACTTTTGCTGTATTTCAGAAATTAGCTTTTCATAAGAGATTAAAGACATCCTCCAATTCAGCAAGTTTCTCTCTTTGAATTCTATCTCAAGTTTTATGCCTGGCTTGACTTTCTATTAAAAAAAAAAAAGAGGCACAAAAAGGCATTTTACCCATTTGGAAGTTCTAGATCCCCTCAAGAAGTACCCTAAAGAGTCCCTTAATAGGGCATATATAACGGTAAAGTCCAACTTTAAAAGATTAAGAAATAAGCTACTGCGGTAAATTCTTTAGAAATAACTAAATCCTATCCTTTCCTCCAGTCCCCAAATAAGTTGGAATACAGCATTTTCTTAAATATTACAATACTCAGAGCTAATATATAAAAGTACAGTTTCTGTATTCAGAATTCGGATAAAAAAAGCCACTAGTTTCTCTCACCAAGCTTTAGGTGCTTCAAGCTAGTTCAGTTTCAGTCCTAAGGTGCTCCCATCTACACTTGCCATGGTAGCTGAAGCACCTTTACTTTAGAGCTTGTTCACGTCCTATCAACTTGGAAAGGAGCAGAGTAGGTACAGATATACATAAAATACCTGCAACGCTGTGTTCAGCCATGAGCAACCCATGGTGTCAAGGCAAGTATACTGTAACTCCTGCTCCCTAAAGGGGCGGGGGGGGGAACCACACCACTGAAACAAAAAAAAAAAAGTGTAGCCTTTATCCAAACGTGGGTAGTAATAGGCTACCTAAATGAATGACAATCCTGTGACAGAGCAGCAAAGTCAGCCTGAAGTGTAAGAGCCTGCTGCCAGCAGGACAGCAGTGACCTCAGACTTCCTGGCCATGCAGCCTCCAGCCCACCAAACTCCAAAGAACTCAGACAGGTGTGGGCAGCAGAGTCACTGCTCCTAATGTGCAAACCTGGAATAACATTTACCTTCCTCAGATGACTCACAGCTCCTGTCTTTTTGGCTACTGCAGAGCAACTTCTTGACTTAACATTACTCATCTGTCAACTGCTAGAACACATTGAAGAAACAACCCAAAAACGTTAGCTCTTGAGAGTCAACTATTTAAGCTGTTTCAGGAATCACACGCCAATCCATTGTGTCACTACGCAGACCCAAGTTTGTTGTTGTTTATTTGGGGAGAGGGGAGGAATTGTTTTTTTGCATAAGGGGGATGACATTGAGAAGCCTCCTGTCCCAGTGCCCGACCACCCTCTGGGTGCAGAACCTTTCCCTAACACCCAGCCTGACCCTCCCCTGTCCCAGCTCCATGCCGTTCCCTCGGGTCCTGTCGCTGTCCCCAGAGAGCAGAGCTCAGCGCCTGCCCCTCCGCTCCCCTCGTGAGGGAGCTGCAGGCCGCCATGAAGCCTCCCCTCAGCCTGCTCAGCTCTGGGCTGAACAAACCAAGGGGCCTCAGCCGCTCCTCATACCTCTTCCTCTCTAGACCCCACATCATCTTCGTAGCCCTCCTTTGGACACTCTCCAACAGTTTTATGTCCTTCTCATGTTGTGGCACCCAAACCGCAGACAGTGCTGGAGGTGAGGCCGCCCAGCGCAGAGCAGAGCGGGACAATCCCTTCCCTCGCCCGGCTGGCAGTGCTGGGCCTGATGCACCCCAGGGTGCGGGTGGCCCTCCTGGCTGCCAGGGCACGCTGCTGATATATATATTCATTTTGCTGTCAACCAAAATCAAAATATATAATCAAAAATTTAAAAATGCCAGCAGTAAGGTGTTCAAACAGGCCCTAAGTATTCTGAGCCTTAACTGCAGGATCTCAATTTATCCATGGGACACCTGCAGCTAGATGAACAAAATAAAATTGTTGAACGTGTGGTCTTGTCCCACATATGTCCTTAAGCCCAATTTTAAGGAGACAAACAACCAGTAAGTTCTCAATGGTATTTCTCTCCTGTTAGCAATTGCAATATCCAAGTGCTGTACCCAGACACATTTTCACAGCATCACTTCAGCAGCATATTTCAGTCTACTCGTACGCTTCAGTCTGGAATTTGCCTCTCTTTCCCTGCCTCATAGCTTTCCTCCCAAAACATGCCATCTCAACCACTACCTGCCCTCAGTCTGTTCTCCTCAAATCAAAACATGCTCCCATTCATTTTGCTTTAGCAGCCAAGAACAGCAAACTTTTAGAAAATAACCATTTCTTACACAGAAAAGTGGAGCATACATAATTCTGATAATTGGAGAAATAAACCCCTTAAAAAAATAATCACACCAAGCACATGCAAATTGCTCTTCTCAAAGGCCTGTTAGAACTGTGACAGATTCTATGCATTTCTCGTGGAAACAATAAAAGGTCTGTGTGACAAAAAAACTATGCATAGAAAAGTTGAGTTGGAAGGGACCTTCAGAGACCGTTCAGTCCAACTGTCTGAACGCTTCAGGGCTAGCCAAAAGTTAAAGCATGTTATTGAAGCAACGGGCACAAACTGAAGCATAGGAGGTTCTGACTGAATATGAGAGCGCATTTCTTTACTGTGGGGGTGACAGAACACTGGGACAGGTTGCCCAGAGAGGTTGTGGAGTCTTCTTCTCTGAAGATATTCAAAACCCACCTGAATGCCATCCTGCACAATGTGCTCTAGGTGTTCCCCTGGGTTGGGCCAGATGATCTGCACAGGTCCCTTCCAACCTCGACCATTCTGCGATTGAGGGCACTGTCCAAATGCCCCTCGAACACCGGCAGGCACGGGGCATCAACCACCTTGCTAGGAAGCCTGGTCCAGGGTTTGGCCACCCTCACAAAGAGATTTTTCCTCGTGCCCAGCCTGAAGCCCCCCTGGCGCAGCTCTGGGCCGTCCCCAGGTGTCCCGGGGAGCAGAGGCCGGCACCTCCCTCCCCGCTCGCCCTCCTTGGGAAGCTGCAGAGAGCCAGGAGGTCGCCTCTCAGCCTCCTTGTCTCCAGCCCAGGCAGCCCAAGGGCCTCAGCCTGCCCTCATGGGACACGCCTGCCAGCCCCGCTACCAGCCCTGTCACCCTCCTCTAGTGGCTTTCAAGCACCTTAACATCATTTTTACATTGTGGAGCCCAGAATGGCACACAGTATTCAAGGTAAGGCCACACCAACACTAAATGCAGCAGAAGAGTCACCCCTTCTGACCAGCTCTACTGTGTTTAAAGCATCCCAAGATGCAGTTTACCCATCTGGCTGACATGGCACACTGCTTACTCATGAAATGAAATTAGTGTTAGAACTACTTATATAATAATTTAAGTAATTTCAGATGAAAACTCAAGGGGGGAGGGGTGCAAGACAAGGAGGTAAAGGAGGTGTTGGGAACAAAGACATTTCAGCATGAAAAAAAATTGCAATTTGCATAAGCAACTGAAAACAGGATATTTCAACAGGGAAATGCCAGCCCACTGTTGAAGTACCCATAGTAACAATTCTCGTTACTGTACTCCTCCTCTGCCAGGATGCACTGAAACAGGACAGTCCTTTAACCAGTACATGTTCCATGGTCTGCGTATGGGCATACAGAAGGATAAAGAACTCAAGGGACAAAGGCACTCCTATAACTAGCATTAAGCAGGTTAAGGAATAATGAGACAGGCAGTAAGCCAAATCTGAATTCTAATGTCTTAGGTTGGACTTCTGCTTCACTATAAAGAGACCCCACAAGGCTAAAATGTCTTCTCTAACAGTTACAGCTTCAATACTAACACAAACATACTTTACCATCTCTGAAGTTTAGTGTCACTCTAGCCAGCCATCACCTTTTTCTACAAACAGACAACTCAGATGATGCAGACATGGACCAAGAGCTTAACCCAGAAAATGGCATGGGTGCTAACCCAGCCCACGTTGGCCAATTCCTCTCACTAAGGTTCCACTTAGGAAGCACAGATGATTGCTCCCAGTACGACAGAAATGATATGAAGGTTTTATTGAAGGGTTCCTACGTTGCACCTTATTAGATTGAGTCCCCAAAAAGTTGTAAGGAAACCCTTGCTGGACTAATGCGCAACACTAATTTTATACCGGAAGTAGGTGGTAACTGTTTTTCAGTATTATGCCCACTCTGAGTAGTATGTTAACAGTCGATACCCTTCACAAGAGTCCATCGACGTTCTGGAAGCCAGCCGTCTACAAGTACAACTTACTGAGAGCAAGAAAAGCCATTTGCCTGTGCAGAAAATAGGTACCTATTTGATTGCCAACTTCACAGCAAACTGTCTACTTTTCAGGGCTTCAAAACAGACAGCTATTTGTTACTGCACAAATTAATGTCAGCTTTGGTATACCCTCCCTTTTAAACATCTATACACTTATTTACATATTGGCCAAGGGTGACATTATATCTCATTAAAAATACACACACACACACACACTTAAGCCTCCAAAATGGTAAGACATGGTTAAAATAAGATAACCTCAAGTAAAAGCTGCACACTTTACAAACAACAGTTTGTGTACTGACAGCCTAACACCTTGCTAGTTTTGTACAATTAAAAACTCTTTATTTCACATGTGAACTGTAACCCACTGCTTCAAAAACTTTTGTTAAATTTCTTCTATTTACCAAATCAGAAACTTTCCCGAGAGAAAGTGAGTGGTGAGCAGAGAGAAAAGTAACACTCGAAAGTGTTAGAGGCATCCAGGGGACAAACAGTGAAGGAGACCAGCAGCAACAGCACTGGCAGGGCAGAGGAGCGTGGAGACAAGAGGGGACGAGGAGGAAACTCATGTCAGCTGTGGCTCACGGCCAAGGGAAGATGGTTGCTGATACCGCAGCTGAGCTGAGAAGCGACTCTGGGGTTAGGAGGACAGCACTGATATGCTTGTCAGTAAGCACCCGCTCTGTGCCACTGGGAAAATGTTCTTCCCCTTTCTCTTAATATCCTGATGAGGTCTCTTGCATCACATCTGAGCCAAGCAGCTATCATTTCATCTGCCAGCTTTCTCTGTACAGTCGCTACTGTAAAGTCATACACTTCAAGCAGTATTTCTTAACAGTTTCTACACACCCTACTCAACTGAAGCCAAAAATGCAGATTGATAAGCTTTCTAAACCCGTGCTTCTGTAATATATTAAGACCTATTAAATTACGTATCTTACAATAACTATCATTAGGTGGTCTACATCTGCTCACTGGCCACTATCTTTTGTTACTTCATTTACTGTTTAAAAACTTTTGCATTATATATCAGAGATAAAGCTTACAAACAGGAAAAAAACAGACTTTGAGGTAACTCAAAATTGGGTCATATCCTTAATATACATGATGTGACAGAAACTTCTTGATCTTATATTGTGGGAGAAGAATAAAAGATTAAGAAATACGAACTTTTGACTTTTTATCTGCTTTCTAACTTTTTAAAAAAGCAGTACTGCCTACCTATTCCTTCCTGGACACAGCCAAAGCTTTCAGTTTTAAGCATTGTATTTGACATAAGTCCTAACTCCCTAAATATTTCCTACAGTTAAGTGCTATATAGTAAGATGCAGATCATGATTACTGGAATATCAACAGTAATGTGTTTTTCCTTTTTTTTCCCCCTTCTTTTATTAGTTGGATGGAGTTTGTTGACATGCAGTGATTCAGAACTAGGGCCACTATCACTCTAGTTTTTGCCAGGAAAAAAAAAAGATAGGTTTTTGTTGTTGTAGCTTAGGGATCACAATATATAGAGGACAACTGAAAGAGAGCACAGCTAATTTTAAAGGTATATCTAGCAGTACAATCACACATACAGTATTAAAGTAAGCTGCAGACCACCTGTTCGAAGCATCGTCAAGAAAAAGGTAATGCCACTGTTTTTATTTTATATTCAATTTTAAGAAAGTGTTTCTTTTGGTTTGGTCATCAGAGAAATACCTCAGAATATTCTGGCCAAAAAAAAAAAAACAACACTCTACACACAGAACACATCAAACATCTTGTCTTACCTTAAAATACAACTGGAAAATTCAAAACATTAAGAATGTTTAATATGCTGAATTTTTGAAGAAAAAATATTTACGAGCTGCCACAGCTTCCTGGCAGCATACTTGCTTCTCAGTGGCTCTCCTTCTCCAGACATTGCACGCACAATAAAGGTGCACTCTGCAAAGGCAGACACGTTTCCCAAGAGCACAGGCAGGTTAAAGTTAAATGCATGTATGCCTTTTTAGCACGTCTTCCTAAAATATACCTAAGGGAGTCTGTGACTCTTCAGGGGAAACCCAAAAATGCGAAGTTAACCAAAGGATAGGGGTATTTTATTTTATTTTTAAATGAAAGCATTAAGTTGCTTTAGGAAGCACATTTCTTAAAATATTCCAGGGCCTGTTTCTTGTAACCTTCTGACTACAAAGCCAGGCTGTGTTGTGATTACAACTGTGCAGGGTTCAGCCATAAAATAAAGTATCACAAAACAACTCCGATGTTTTTACACCGTATCTAAAGAACAAGGACACAAGCAGTCTTCAAAATTAAAAGAATTACTGAATTTATTTTAAAGATAATGAAAAAGTAGCAGACTTGTTTTACACTTTAACGTCCTGAACTGCAATTGCACACTGATTTTTTATTATTATTTTTTTTTTTTAATTTTTAAAGCATTAAATGCTTTTCATAAAGAATTTGCAGAGTTGGATAGTGTTCCACACTGGGAGAGAGAAATTACAGACTCGGTGAGACCCCTAGCAAGGCAAAACAAATACAAGCACCAAGTAAAATTAAGAAAGTAGTCGAGTAGAAGGGCATGATAGACGCATTTACTAATCTTCCACGTGTTTAATTTAAACCTATTCAATCACTCTGTTCACCATTAAGGTTGTCAAGAAATGAATTAATTAGCTGTTGCACTCCCTCGTTTAAGCAGGTGGACTCCAGTCAGACTGCCATGCTGTAAAACTTTGGCTCAGCGTGCACTGTAAAGCATTCAAATACCAAAAACCGAAATAACGTCATTTTTCATTCTAAAACAATTCTCCTTTGGAGTGACAGACTTTATGCCACAACATTTTTAAAATGGAGCTACCCCAAATTGGCAGTCTGAGCTCAGACTGCAAATGTTGCTTAGACCTGGCCCAAGTCCCAGACATGGGATGTCCCCTGCATCTCGTACCTTCCTCCCAGCGTCTCTGAAAGCACTGCCGCACGTATTTCGAGCACTAAGACAAGATGGCAATGTTCAGTGCCTCAACAGCCTGGTAAAACCAGCAACAATACAGCACTTCCTGCTACTCTGCTCTCATTAAAGAAAAAAAAAAGTGCTTTATTGAAAATAGTTCTACTCAGCCTTCTACTCAGATGTATAGTCTTGCTCACAATGAAAGTTTTGTCTTCGGTGAAGTGTTTGCAAAAGCAAGCCCTCCACTTTCAGTTTTTCTTTTCCTACATTTGGTTTTGTAAAACTCAAAACTTATTCCTGGCCAGCAATATTATTACACTTTCATCTAGAGTTGCAATAGCAAAGCACTCAAATCACTATTGGTCTCAACCCATTTTCCCAGTATTGCAGAAAGGGGAAAATGCAAGAATTTAAATTATGACACTACAATCTGATGCCAAATTCTTTCAAGTCTTCTCAGGGTCAGCCAAATCCTGGAAGACGTTTTTGCTTCTTAAATGACACAATCCTTCCCCCCCTCCCTGCAGTGTTGAAGCAGGAATCTTAAAAGTTTTGCTTTTAAAAAGAGAGACAGTCCCAGCATTAAATCTCGTTCAGGAAAGATAACTGGATGGAGAACGAATAATTTATTTGCCGCATTTCAGACTGTGAAATAATTTCAGAGAACTCCATCCAATATATCTATGTATTAAATACAAAAAAGAAATTAAGATTTGCACTCAAAATCCAAATTAATACTTTAAAGGCAACAATATATCTTCTCTGAGCATCGGGCTAGTAAGAACACAAAAGGTAATATATTTCATTAGGAATCTATGTGCTGGATAACTGGAGGCAGCTACCAGTTACATAAATCGGTAATGTAACTATTTTTAAATTAAACAAAACATCACCCACATAATACAGCTCCTTTCAACAACTGGGAGTGTACAATAATTAGCTCCCAAAATCTAGAGGTGGCAAAAGCATTCACAAATACTGGAGCATTCTTTGTTTTTCATCCCCTTCGCTGCTGTCATCATCTTTAAAAATTTGTTTCTGAATCTCTGTGGTGCCATCCTTTTGTACTGCACTGTTAATTAAGTGTATTCTTTGCCACTTTTGTTAACCCTTCCCCCCTTTTTGAAAAGGAAGTCATCAAAATGCTCACTGCTACAACAAAAAATGTTCCTGGAGGCAGCATACATAAACAGCCTATAGAGAAGCACTGTGCAGAATTTACAACTGGCAAGACCTGATCACAAACAAAGTGGTTTTCTTCTAGTTCTGTTCAGCACTGCACAGAGAGTTTATCTTCAAAAAAGCTAATTTAGAAACAACACTACTTTTAATGCACGCAGGTAAGAATAAAATAGCTTAAAAAAAATCCTTATATTGTCTGGATATACATGTTACATCAAAAGCCTAAAGCTTATTAACAGGAAAAAAAGATAGCAAGATTGCTGGATCACCCACATTTAAGTGAAAGGCCGAAAAAAAAATCAGAGTCACACACAATTTCTTGGAATCTGAATTTATACAATTCTCAAGCAAGTTCTGTTGCAGGCAAACCCTTTGTCTCCAAATTTGGAGATTCCTGGAAGGAACAACGCTTTAGATCTCACTGCTTCTACTGCACCGATGAGAATTTTGTTAAACAACTGCAAAGAAAAGTCCAGATGACTCACTGAACTGAATACCTGATGAAAGGTTTGAAAGCAGAACAAGGAAGAACAGATTTGCTACTGATGGTTGGTCAAAAGCAGTTTACTTCAGACTGAGAAGTACTGTCTGAGGATAGGAATGTTGTTTAGGGTGTTCCAAAATCAGCTCTTAAGTGATATCAAGTCAGCTGGGCGAGTAACAAATGCATAACTGTGATCTGCTACAGTCCGAAGTTACAAAAATTTGGTGCAAGCTTTTTGGATTTTGAAGTGACAGAAGCCCTCTACATCCAGCCCTCTGGATTTTATGAATTTATTTTTAATTAAAGACGCGCTGCACTGTGAATCATCACCAGCACCATTGAGCAGGATTTTCACATGGCGAAAGGTTTCACGGCAGCGAGCCTAGTGTCGTTGTCCCGCTCTTGGCCAACTCGTGAAATTGTGATTTGGCTCTGCTAGATGGTTGCAGAACACCATACCGTAAGGAACGGGGTAGGGCAACGTAATAGTACAGCCCCCATTTACATTACCTTAACTGCTAAGAAACTGTATCGTATTTTCATCAAGCCCCTTCCCCAGGGGCTGCTGACAAGTTGCAGGGTACGATCAGCAACTTAAATTCCCAATTTATTCCTGTTAGGATACGCTGAAATCCACACAGGGTTTGCTACGCATCCTGTCCAATCCCGCCTGCGGCTGGCACGAGGATCTCTGGCACAGGAGCAGGAGAAGAGCAGCGGGTGGGTATTGCTTCAGCCACTGCTTTCACTCCACAGGGCACAAACTGCCCCGCAGCACCCCTCATGTCTCCTTTTCCTTACCTGTCCCACTGCCCCCGCATGGAAAAAGGGCAACAACAGTCTATAAAGCACCCTAAAAGATCTTAGCTGCTAGCCTTCATGCTTCTCAATAAAGTGCAAACCCTCAATCTAAAATTGCAACTGGAAGAACTTAAAATATTGACCAGTGCCAGTTAACTTATGCTTCAGGTACTAAAATAAACCTGCTCAGAGAAAATAGTCCTAAAGGAACAGAATCTGTCAGCAAGCCATGAAGAACGCACAGAGAAGAGAGACGTGGTTTGAAGGTTTGTGGCTTTTTTTTTTTTTTTTAAGGAGATAAATTTGCTAAACTTTAGATTAAATGCTTTGATAGCTGGTTTGGGCATTAGCCTAGTTAAGCAGAAAAAAACTGAAGGACTGAATATTTTAAGTTGAAAGCTTCTACTTCATGAGTTACTTTGGAACTAAATAATCCAACAGATTTTTAGTATGTTATGGCTCTGAACTTTAAAAGAACTCTCTGTATCCCCTAAGCATTCATTTTTCTAGACTTCTTGTAAAGTCCATAGTCAAATTAATTGACAAAAGATTGAAATGAAGCTGCTTAAGCTTTTTACTTTCTGGGTATGAAGTGCAGCCTTGGTCCCTTGTTTTCCTCCTTTTATTACTGTTTTCCAGTTTAACAGCCTTCTTACCACAATTCTGATGCCTTTCAGAGGAAAAAGTTTTTAAAATCTCAATTGTTTAAATTGATTCAACAGATTTCAAGGGGAGAAAAGATGGGGTTTAGCTTAAAAATTCAGAAAAATACAGTGAAGACATGAGTTCCTTTAGGAACTTTGTGACTTCTAGCATTTTTTATCTGATCTATCGCTCTGTACTGATGATACTTGCTAATTTCTTCTGATCAAGAGATGAGCAGGTGTGCTGTTCTCTCCATGAGAACAGCTTGTTGTAGAGCTCTCTACATTCTCCAGTTTCTTTCTGTAAAAAGCTACTAACTTTTACAATTGGTCTTGTCCCTTATATGAAAGTTGAATTTTACAGTTTGTTTCTCTCCCTACCCCAGCATGTATTCGTATGGACTATTATATCCTCTAAATCAGTGTCTCTGAAATATAACTACCTCATTCTTCAAAGCCGTAGATTTGTTCTCAATTACTTAATTCAAACAAAAATCTGTGTTTGAAAACATTCTCATAAAAAGCATCCCTCTGTTTTAAGTTCTGCTCTAAAATACCTACTTTTAAGGGAAACAAAACATACATTGTATACAGCCTACTATGAGAGGATTCTGTAAAAGTCCTTGTCATCAAAAACATTAGACTGGAAAAGACAACAGAAAAAAGAGCGTACAACTAAAGCAGGTTTCTTTTACAAGACAAAATCATGTTAACACTACAGGAAGAATAGAGCTGAAGATTACACGCAGTGAATTAATGACTTTCCATCTACGAATCCAGTATTTCAAAACAGGTCTGTCTGGTACTACTTCATAAAGCATCAGATCTAGCCCAAATTTAAATACGTAGGGCTGAGCAGCCACTCCTGAATCACATGAGGAGGAGCGCACAAGCTCTACCAGTCCTTAATCCCCATGCCCTGATGTCTGTATCCATCTCAACAACTTCTGACTAGAAGTCGTCATTCTATTGCTGGATTCAGAGCAAGTAAATTCATAAACATGGCAAGTCGCTTGTCTTCCTTATCACGGCGGTTAAGTCAGGATGGGTCTCGTCCTCCTGACACCACGGGTACCTTAAACTGCAACTTCCACGCTTCTGGTTACCAATCTGCATGCTCTCTTGTACTTTAAATGCTGACTCACAAAACAGAGCCCTCACCTGGACACGGAGCTGTAATCCCATGCCACAGCTGCTCCAGCCTCAGCTTTTTTCAAGCAAGTCTCAAAAACTACTTGTGAAAAGGCATGCTCTCGGATGGGGAGGTAAACTACACATCCCAGCTTGGCTTTAGGAAAGGCAAAACAACCCAGAGAGTGCCTCGGAAGCACAAACAACACACTGATAAACTATTCCGAGGCACAAGAAACCAACCTGGGCCAAGCATAACTTCTTCCCAACCTGTTTGTAATGCTGGGACAAAGCTAGAAGCACGCAGGAGGGAAGCCCGCGGCCAAATTCAAATCCCAGAACTGAAGGCTAGCTGAGCATAACAAACAACCCACGGCAAATGGAAGAAAAAAAAATCCTCAAAATGACTTCTGGGACTTTCCGCGGTACAGCATTAAATTCAAACACGTATGTGCCAAAATGTAAAACAAAGTAATCACAAAAACAAGCTGTTCTTGAGGTTTACTGACTCTTATATGCTCATCTTATTTTAACGAGTCTTAAACGTGTCATGACATGTCACTGGGAATGTGCCCATTCTCCTTTCACTTGGTATTTGGCAAAACCCAGAAGCCAACTCACGCATTTTTAGCTTTGTATCCTTATACCATGTTCATTTTTTTCCCCAATAAACTGTAAGCTCTCATTAGCTTGCAATCTGCTGAAATTCTTTCCCAACCCAGAGCAATTCAACAAATTCTACTTTTTGCATGGCACAACATCTGTTTAGAAATGGTTGTTCCTTCCTTCTCTACTTTTTAGGTCATAAACATGAAAACTGACCACATCATATAGCATCCTGATTTGTGACTTCCAACAACAAACTGAAAGCACTGACTTTTTAACTCAGTGATCTCAAGAGACAACAGAAAAAGCTGTAAGACTGACCTTCCCATCTTCAAAGGCAGATGTACTGAATTAAATGCAATTCTATCCTAAAATAGCCTATGCAATTAACATACATTTCAGGATAAACAACAAAAAGTTGGTTTATGGGATTTTTCAGTCTTTTCCACTTCAGCTGAAGGAACACTAGGGATTCCAAAAAACATTTATTTACAGAGCATACTATATTAATATGAAAACTTTACACAAGGAGCTTTTTTTAAAAAAATAAATAAAATCCAATTGTGAACCATATGCCCAAGTGCAGAACTCACCTACCCACTGTACAGTACTACTGCTGCAAAGTTACAAACATGGCACCTTGACTCATTTTTATTATGATTACAGAATACTGTAAAAGAAACGAATTTACTGAAGTGTAACTACTATTGCACTGAATTTTAATGCATTAAAGCTAGCAAGACACCGACAGTCACTAAAATAGAGATGTCCATGCCCAATCCCTTCATAACTTTGTGAAGTTACATTCAAGTTTGGAAAAACTGTCAGAAAGAACACTTTGCAAACCTAAAGAAAAGTATTTGTAACCTTTTTAAAAAGCATATATGAAAAGTAAACATAGTTGTTTCAATTTCTCTCTCGCACACGCATACATCATTCCATTCCTTCAATAAAATCTCGTTATAAAGGTGTTACACTTTTTAATATACTTCCAAGTTACTTCCTTCAATGCCTCCTCGTTCAATCCACCGCCTGAATATTTTAAAGAGCAAAATGTTATGTTTCGACGGCTATCCCACTCCCTTCAAATAGGATTCTCCTTGAAGAGCCTTAAGTGCACTAAAAATAGCTACCTACCTACAGACTGCACTTTTGCCCATTAATTTTTTGTCTCTGCTGAGGTAAGCAAATTTTGACCGGTGAACACTTCCTGTAAATGAAGTAGATTAATAAAACATTATTAGTAAAAATATATTGTTACCTTCTAAGCTTCATACAATTCTTATTGTTCCATAAACTGAAAAAAATAATCAATTTTAAAACACTTAATGCACTGAAAATAATATAAGCTTAAAATAATAAGCTTAAAATAAAAGATTTTTAAATAATTTTAAAGCAAAATGCAAATGCAATAAAAAGCAATAATCACACGTACTAAAGTGAGTCATTAACCACCAAAACTTCACTTTTAAAATGAATTAATTAATAGTATTAATTAATACTATTAATAGTATTAATAGTGTAGTCTTAGGGGAAAAATGAATCAGCAGTAAGCTTTTTTTTTAAAAAAAAAAAAGCCCGTTCACAGCATGAACTAAATGACTACAGAGATGTAATGTATCTACACGTCCTTCGTCAAAATCGGCTCCAATTCCTTGATTCTGTAAAGTCAAATGATTCTAAAAACACTACTGAAAACCACACAAGACATCACAAGCACTCCCCGAATTATTTTTAACCCTGCATATCCTTCTCTCTGCTAACCCCAGTAACTCCTGAACACTGGCTCACACTTGCTGTTATATACCTTCAAGGCCTGCCTACCTTGCCTCCCTACCAGAAATACAGAAATGCTCCCAAGCCACCCTCGAGACAGCACGGGAGCAAGTACAGATTCCTGCTTCTATGGCTTTCAGAGATAACTGGAAAAACAAAACCAGAAACCGGAGGCACAGAATCCATGTTTCCAAATCCAAAGGAGAAAAGGAAGGAAACCAAGTCCCTCACAGAAGTTGGGGTTCGCTGAAGAAATAATGGGGAGGGAAAAGAAAAAAAAAAAAAGTGTTTGGGGTTGGAATTAGGAAGGAGAGATTGTGATCTTTTGGGATCTTCAGAACCTGCGTGCTCCGGCTGTAACTGGTAGGGGAAAGGAACAACTACATCTGAGAAAAACCACATCACGGGAGTCTTAAGCGTGGATCGCTATTCTAGGACGTGAGGCTGGTGAGATAACCAGCCCCTCCGTACAATGATAAAGTTGTATTTCATCGCACCAAAAAGCCAAAAGGCAC
This sequence comes from Cygnus olor, assembly GCF_009769625.2. NCBI lineage: Eukaryota > Metazoa > Chordata > Aves > Anseriformes > Anatidae > Cygnus > Cygnus olor. Next base: position 38,518,178 of record NC_049169.1, on the reverse strand, counting down.
ATCTGCAGCCCTAAGACTGCACTCTCAGGGGCACTCTCCCTTCTCCAGCATCAGCAAAGCGCAGTAAAACCCACTGCTGGGAGGGAGCAGGACTTGGCACAGCTGGTAGAGGGATGGGTCTTGACAGCTGAATCTTCACCTGACGGAACAGAAATGGCACCAGATGCCGTAGACAGCCCACAGGTTTGGGTTTTGAGGAAGGGATCTTTGTAAGAGTTATGTTCACTACAAAAACACAAAGCATAGTGCTGAAAGCTTACAGGCTGATCCTTCTCATCTGACAAGGGACTGGGTCCTTAGGGAGGCCCAGCACTGTGAGACATAAAGCTTTAAAGTTTCCAAGACTCCCTTCCACTTCAGTTCTAAACTCACGACGTATCACCCCACGTTAAGTGACACTGTTTTTTTTATCTGTCTTAAAATTCTGCTGGTTTAGTTCTAGCATCTATACACTTTACAATATTAAGCTTTTCTTCTAACCCTGTATTCATTCAGCCTGTACTAAATTTCCTTTATTTGACTCAATTCAGACTTGCTACAAGTGGAAGGTTTCTTGCATCCAGTCCTATAAAACTACTGATGGGAGCGTGTATCACACCTGACGTGCAAATATAATAAAAACTGTAAGAGAAATTAAGGAAGAAGGGTTATGTTCTTTTCCTGAATTGCTATTAGAAATTTAGTAGCAGCATAAACAACTGCTTTTAGGGTACTATCAGTGAACAGAGTATCAAAACATCAACACAACACAAGATTTCCCCTTTCCCTTGCAAGAATGGAAAGGATTTGGGTTGCAAAGCCTCTCTAGGCAGCACTACAGAAGTAGCCGAGTTTCAGTTTCTCCCTCTCTGAACAGCATCAGCCAACGACACCAAAGCAGCCCCATGTCCAGCTCCAGCGGAAGGAAGATGCCTCATGCCACTACAACTCAGCCATTACCAGGCCGAATAAAACAGCACCGATGAAAATTCTGTAACGCTCCAGGCTTGCCATGCCAGGGATGGCAATTAATAAAGCAAGGGTGAGCCCATATTCAAGTACCAAAATATGACTTTAGAGAGCTCCATTAAAAAAAAAAAAAAGGAAAATGAATACATTTTGAATGAGAAACTGCCATTAATTTGTTACATATGTATGTAATGTTATATTGAGAATGCAACTTGCTAACACAAATATTAGCCTACTTCATATCCACACAGAAATTCTGATTACAATCACTGTAATTCCACCCCATTACAGGGTTTTTGTTCTCTGTGTTTCGTGAGAAATGAGAACTCTCGCGGCCCAAAGGCTGCGCAACAAGCTGTATTCTTCTTTCCCAAACTAGATGTTAACTCGGTAATGAAGAATTTGCACAGAATGAGAAATTCTGCCTCTCAAAGCCATACCTCATACTCCAGAGGGGCTACCAGCTGCTACCGTCTTGCTAAAAACCGTCTTGCTAAAAACCGCTACGACAGCAGTTTTTGGTTCCTACTGAGCTTTGACTTCTGCAGAAGGTGGGAGCCGGTATCTACCAGGTAAAAGCCAGCAGCTGCCAGACCCACCAGAGACCTCACACGACCTCCCGGAGGAATCCATTCCAGGGCCTGACTGCACTCACCAAACCTCCCCCCAACCTTCTAAAAACCCCTTTGTACAAACATCATGATGATCTTATCTGTTTCCCGAGGGCAGAGAGCAGCTTTTCCTCTCCCTTTCCCTTTTTACTCTAGAGGCACAGTCCCTCCTTTTTGTTCTTACTCCCCGAGGAAAACAGCTTGAGTTCTTCTCTGATTTCTGGGCTCTCTTTTCTAGACCCATGTTCCTCTCCAGTCCTTTTAACGGTTACCGTACTTCTGTAAGTGCAATACTCCACGTGAGGTCCTAACATCTTTTATCACAGCGCTAGTATTTCACTACGCCTTGCATACATGCGCTCATCCAGCCTGGAACAGCGTCTGCTTCCTCCTGTGCCTCACCAACACACCCCTGACCCGCACAGCTCACTATGCACCGCACACCACTCAACTCAATAAAATGAATACGAAACCTTTACCAGGATGCAATCCCCAGGGTTTCACAATGAAGTATTTACACCACGGTTTTCACAGAATCATGGACGGGCTGAGGCTGGCAGGGCCCTCCGGAGCCCACCAGGCCCAATGCCAGCCCAAGCAGGGCCACGTCCAGGTGGGTTTTGAAGATCCCCAAGGAGGAGACCCCACAGCCTCTGTGGGCAGCCTCTGCCATGCTCAGGCACCCGCACAGCACAGAAGTGCTCCCAAGCCAAATTCAACCTACAACATAGGGTTAGTTTTTCCAAAATCTTAACCATGTGACTGACCCTCTCTTCTGCCAACTTTTGGTGCCCGCAACACAATTTAGCGCCACAAACCTGAAAGAAACTGAGAAAAAGCTTTGCTAGGTGCTTAAAGGGTTTAACAGGAAATAAAAAAAGCAGATGTGACGCCCCCTGGGAACTATCACATTTTAAAAGAGTTAAACACAGAGGAAAAAAGGTCACAGAAAAATTATTATGTCAAAAAGGAGAAAGTGGGTAAGCTCTTCTTAAGCATCAGCTCGACTTTTTCCCCCCCCCCACCTTTGTTTTTCAGAAATACCACGCACTGTCTGTATTGACCCAGTTCCACTCTGACTTCCAGACAACGTAACTTGGACCATCTGCCTCCATACCACCCACTCCTAGTTAAACAACCCAAACAACACAACAAAAACACACACAAAACAAGAAAACCCAAAGCCATGACCTGCCAGCAAAATAGGAAAATACTTCTTCAAGCATTCCGAACCTTAACATGGATGAAGATAGTTTTAGCAAAGCCAGCACAAAGGTGCCTCTGATGTTAAGTCCTTACATACAGTAACGACAAAATGAATTATTTAAATAATGAAACCCTTTCAATATTGAATATACAAATCCCAGTAAAAATGTCAAAACAGCGTTTACATTGAAATAACATTAACATATACACGTCATTTTTGCATAACATTTCCTCTCCGCCACGCTCAGAAAGTAGAGCCTGCTTCTACTCGTGACACGGTAGTTTAATATTTGCATTTCAAATACTGGAGAAGGATGCCTGCACTTTCCCCTGTAGAAGAATTGCTCTGGAAGATATTTCCTCTGCAGTCGCACACTAATGTCACTAGCCCTGCACTCGTTAGTCTGGACTGATTGACAGTTTCATTATTTTCAACTTCGGTTTGCTGTTGCTACAGTTAGAAGATTAATCTGTTTCAGCATCTTCCCTCAAATTCAGATATTCTGATGCTGCTTGGACTTTACATACTTGAGAAACCTTCAAGTGATCGGTGATCCTAATCCCAGCCACTTCAGGTCCTTTTCAGGAACAAACCTTGTACAAAGAAATCTCTCTCCTCCAGCCTGTACTAATGCAGGAAGAAAAAGAAAAGGTTCCTCTAGGTAATGAGGTTCTTTGGCACGCTCCGCTAAACCACCCAGATCTGCATCACAGGCTCTTTGGCAGTAACGTAAAAGCTCATAAGCAGACAGCTGCGTGAAGGAGCCTGCTTTCAAAAGCCACACTTATGTTTGCTTTAAAGTCAGCCAAGGGAAGTATCGGGGAGGAATTGCTCTCTGGAGTGACCTCTACCCACTGCCTACAACGGGAGCCTGAGCAGGTAGGTGAGCCAGACCTCCAACTTGCAGGTAATTAAATAGAAGCAAGAGAGATCTAGTCACTGAGAGAGTCTTCATCTCCTGCGATCTTACCGGCTGGAGCAAACTCAATAATCCCACAGTTGTTACCCCAGAATATGAGTGGGTTATGGTAAAGAGAGCATCGTTATTTTCTTTGTTACACTGCAACGCAACACCATTTAAAATGAATGGTTAGCCACATGTGACAAACTAAAACCAAGCTTGCCTCTTACTGTATTTATCAGCAGCACATTTACTTAGGCTCTCACATACTTTATTTCAACTGCATCTCCTTCTCATCTAAGGCAGCTCTAACTCGCTCTTAGTAAATCAGGATGCAGCACTTGAAACCTGAAGTAAAGCAGACACCAATGAGCCGCACTTAAAACAATCAAAAATGATTTAGAAAGCGCTCAAACACGCTGAACTTTGGCAGGGGCTCAAAACAACTCCACAAAAGGTAGTTAAGAGAAAACAAACATTAAACACAAAGGAGCCGTAATCTTGCCTCACCTCTTACCAGCCACCGCCACTACGATGTTCAGCAGGAGGCAGCTGGCAAAGCACAACCTCCGCTACCTTGCGGGCAAATTCACCTGCGTGACCCGAGTGTCACGCCTGGCAAGGACAGGAACAGACAAAATTCCAAGAAAAGGGCTTCTAAAACTTCCTATTGTGCAGGTAAAATGAAGTAGGAAAAAAGAAATACTTGACATTTGTTCTATTAGCTGCTTCCCCTTTTTCATTTTTGAAGTGGCTAAAGACGACCTTTCCTTCCACGTAGAAGTCCAAAATACAGCGATAATTTCCATTTGGAAAAAAACATCTAGCTTTCACAAAGAAAAATAACGCAGGGAAGTTTTCAGGAATAGCTTTAAGATATTACCGGGAAGGTTATCCTGAAGTATTCACCCTTCAGTCCAGTTGACTTGACAAAAATAAACTTCACTCTCGGGCACCTTACAACTACAGCTGTGCTCACTCGCACCAAGCAGGTGACACAACAGCCCTAGCAGAAGACTTTGGTTGGACCATGGTTAAGGGGTGGGAGGTACAACACCCCATATATGAAGACATACACACAGAACACACAGAAAGTCTTGTGTGTTATCTCTACAAAAAGGCCTCCCTGTAGACCACGGATTCCAAAAGCTTTTTGAGCTGGCAGCACTTTCAGGTTTTTCTTTGTATTTTTTGAATTCTATGATATAAGGTTCCCGATTCTCTCTCTCGCCCCCCAAAAGCTCACAAAGGAGTAAGGGCAGGCTAGTCAAAGTTATCAACCCCCAAGCAGGTATTCAGTTTCTGGCTGACAATATTCACAACCAGTAACATTTTTCAAGTTGCTCAAATTTCTGCATTAGTCTGCGTGGTCTGACAACTCCTTTTCATCTCTCACTGTTAATCCCTGCTCACATTGCACCTCAGATAGCGTAACCTTTAACTTCTATCTAACACGTGTCTTCCTCGTTGTTCAGGGTGTGTATACACATTGAAGATTTCATCTGAGCGGTGAATATCACACGTGAAGACCATTTACATCCAATGAAGATGACTAAAGACGGTAAAGCGCTCAGATTTCAGACTGTCAAAGAACTTCTAAACGGGTTTTAAAAGCTGAAGCAAATCTCACCGCAAAACCGCACAAAATTGTGCTGTTCCAAAGACACCAACTTGGATCCTCGTTGAGGAGATGTAACAAAGGCTGCCTGCTGCGACCGACGGCAGGAATGAACGCTGGCAGCCTCTTTGGACAATGTTCAGTGAAGAAAAACTTCACGAGGTGTGCAGGGAAAAGCGTGAAGTGTTCCACCTTCGCTGTTTTGTTGAAGATCCATGTCCCACAGTTCTGCAGGCTAATCTTGGAGCGGGTGGGTTGGTGGGGGCATCCCAATTTCTTACCAAACGCTGCTTCGGTTCTCTTCTAATAGAATAAACACTAATAATCTTCTTGTCTCCAGTGATCATACCCAAAGGGAAGCCTCTCTCTAGAGAAACTGTCAGAGAGCAGAGATTCCAAGGAATATTCTTCCAAAACATTTCATTCCAGAGGCTTAATTGCCATCACTGTAAGATTCCTTTTATATCCATACTGAGCATATTTCCACTGCTAAAATAACCCCAAGCGAGAATAAACATGCATATAAAAGGAACTTTGGATGGCTACATGGTCAAACAGGTATATATATAAAAAGGAACTAACTGGTTTGGGCCAGTAAAGGTAAATATTTACACTGTCAATGGAAATACAGAATTTCCTGTTGTTACATGCTTTTATGGTCTCACAGATTTGGTCTGTTACCTGCAAGTTACAGGTACCCAAAACATTCTAGCTGTTTTTCCAGTGGTTCTCCTATTAAAAAGGAGATTTCAAAATACCCACTGTAGGCAACCAGTATTTTAATCCCAAAATTTAATTCAAGAAACATTAAATGATTATTATCTTAAACATTTGAGAACATTACTGTTGGTAACAGGGAACTAAAAAGCATCTTCAGGTTCCCAAGAAGATGCTGAGGCAGGTCCAAACAGTAGTGTGGGTAGCACTTTCTCACTGGCTTTAGGCAAATTTTGACCTTGGCAGCAGTGCTCTCTGAGGGGTTCAGATCCCGACACATCACTGCAGCGCTGAAATCAATGGAATTGACGTTTCAAGAATTTTTCTCTGAATGAGTAACAGAGCTGACAAAGGTCCATCTGCAGACATCCATCTCTAAAATGACAGTCTGAATTTCTCATTCAGACCCAAAGCCATGAAATGAGTCCCTTTTTCTACAGTTCTCAAAGCACACAGAAAAACTACAGATAAACCCAAACCTTGACACATTAATTTATCTGGCCCTGGTAAGGAGCATGTGACTTCACAATATTGTCTTCTTTGATACTGCTATACTGTATTGACATACACCACCACCACCACCCAAAGACACTGCTTTACTCAAAAGTTCCCGAAAACTGCTGTGACATTTCTGCTTCCTCAGGAAAAGCAACTCAGAGCAGCAAGACCAGCGCATCCTACCTTAGATTAAACAAAATCAACTCAAATTGTAAGGAGCAACACATTACAAAGACAATCCTAAGGGACATCCCAATGTAAAGAATTAGTTGCTATAGGTCTAGGTATCTATATTACCGCTGAGACTTAACGGTCCTAAATCCACCAAGGCAGAAAAGCCTTCACAGATGATGTGTCCACAATCACCCCAGTCAGCTGCATCAACCTGACAGGATGTAAATAAAACTTCTGGGCACTTAGCATGCAGTTTAGTTCTCCAATGAGACAAAAAGATGCTTCAAGTTAGTAATACAGTTTTCTGAGTCCCTTAAAAGACCCCCTTTTCATTATTACGAAGAGAAAGGAGTAACATCAGCATAAGAGAGTCGATCAACCAGATATTTTACTGTTAGTAGATTTGCATCGCTACAAAATACAAAAGAGAGACACTTCCTCTGTGATGCTCACTTCCGTGTTTCCATTCCGGTGCCTTGAAATCAAGAATCCTTTCTCTCTGCAATGCAACACAACTTTCCCCAGTGCACAGTGAAAGTCCACAGTCAGATTCCTGAAGGGAAAGGCTGTGGTGAGCTGTGTAACAGCCGCATGCCTGGTGAAACTGGTGGCTGAGGTACCAAGAACAGGACAGAGGTCGAAAAATAAAACGTTACAAGGAAAAGTTACAAGCTTCCTTGTAGAAAAAGGAAACTGCAGGCAGGGGATGCAGGGACTGAGCTGAAGCTGCTGGGACACCTGGAGTGATACCAAGGGAGGGAAAGCAGCTGGGCTGCAGGCTTAAGGCTGGCAGTACTTCTCTGCAGGTTTGAACAGAGATTAAGGAAAAACCAAAGCAGAAGTCTTCAAGCTCTGTAAAAGACATTGCTTGGAAAAAAGTACAGAGGGAAAAGAAGTGACTGAACCATCAGGCTGAATCCCTGACAGAATAAAAGATCTGCATAGGCCAAACTGTACAGGTTTACTAAAAGGCAGATCTCTACAAACACCTACAACGATTTTGCCCAAAGCAGATACATTTTTGCATACCCTGGGTGCTTTACAACAGCTACCCTTGAACTCAGACTCTTAAAACTTCTCTGTTTGTCTCAAGAAAGCTGTAGAAGAAGGCAATACCAGAAATTCTTCCCCAGAGCTTCTTGGCCTTTCTTTTCACCAGCAGAGGAAGCAGAAGGGTGAAGCAAAGCACAGCTGTGTTCACGAAAGCCACACCGGCAGGCAAGGACACATCAGCTACTGCAGAACATCCCTGAGGTTGTGGGATGCCTCCCTTCCTTCTTCCATGTGAAATCCTAGGCGTGCAGCCAGCAGCTGGGGCTGGAGCCCTCTCTGAAGCAGAACTGGCAGAAGACCTGTTGTGTAAAAAGCTGTTCCGCTCCCAGATGACCCGGGGATGACAGAGATCCACTGATGTAGCGCGCAAACCTGCAGCCTGGAGCATAAGCCTAGTAACATCACCTAAATAGCAATTGAGATGAATGCCTGTTAAAGAAAAGGGTAAACAGAAGCTTTCGCCATCTTTTGGCCCTATGCACGCAGCTTGAAGAGACGGTCAGGCCACTGAAACCAGCGACAGGTAGGGAGGGTAGATTTAAAGGCCAGAAGCCCAGGGTGAAAATTTGAAAGCTTGGGGAAACATAAAAATAGTAAAATGTTGTCAGTAAACAGGGGATGGCACCAAGAATACTCCACCTGAACACCAATTTCAGAGGATGAGGGCTGTCTGGTTCAAGTCACTGCGGGCACACAAGGGTCTCTGTGTGAACACACGCGGCTCGTGCCTCAAAGGAAAAAAATCATTACATGTCTGAGACGCCTGCAACAACTTTCCGCTTTAGCGGTGCTAAATGAGCATTATGTTCAATGAAATGTTTGCAGCAGTTCACTTGTGCTACATCTCTGTGCATCTCAGCTTGCCCAGGCTGTGCAGCGCAGGCCGCGTTGGGCACCGCGGCTGTGGAAACGAACCGTGACCCTCTCGAAACCGACAATTTGGCTGTAGCAGGCCGGGAGCTAGGAAGGGACGAGCCCTGTCCACCGCACGGCGCACGCCCTGCAGCACACACACAGCATTACGGCTCTCGGTTGAGGTTTCTCAGCATACATCATGGCAACCAAAGCAAATTTTACATCGGAATTGGATTTCCTTCTGCTCCCTCTAAGAGATTAGGATTTCTCCAGGTTTCCTTCTCCTTAGTTCCTCAAGTACCACATGCTGACATGGAGCTACAGATGCTTAGCTGCGCTAGCCCAGCACAGTCAAACACCTGCACCGTCATTTTGCTGCGTCTTCTCACACAACACAGCCCAAAAACCACCATCACTAAGACAGAGCTGCACCTTTCTGCTCTTTTTTCCTGCCTTTTCATTTAACCCAGCACAGTCCCCTCTCCCATGAACGTTTCAAGCATTTATCCATCACGAAGCTCACAGAATACAACAGACAGTAGATAATCCCCAGTTGTCATCCCCCTTACTCTTAGGTTGTCACTACAGTAATTTTACAGTGATGCAGCAAAACTCAAGCGCTATTCACGACGAACAGCTGCCTATCTCCTCAGCAGGACTTCCTATGACATGGACAAGGAGCCGTGCTTCCACCTCGCACAAACACATACTTCTCAGCAAGACCCGAGCACACGGCTTCAATAAACATACCTGCTGTGGACTTGGTTAAAACCACCAAACCCTGCCTTGTGCTCTCGTCAGCGCTGCTTGCGAGCACATGCCTCATCACCAGCGAAAGTTACTGAAAATATTTTACTATTTTTGTTTACTGGGTTTCAGAGCGCTCTGCAGTAACTGGTTTCATTCTTAGTGGCACTGCTGGGGCCATGCAGGACCGCTGCGTGCTCCTCAGCCTCTCCTGCTCGCAGCTCCAAAGGGCAGAAAACTCTGACCCCACAGAGCCAGCAGGCACCAAACAGGGCATAAGGAGGAGAACAAACCAGCAAGGTACCTCTGCTGACGTGCAAAAGGGGTTTTGTAGCAAAGTGCAGATCAGCAACGGAGATGCAAGGGGGAAAACAGACTCCAATAAATAAAAAGGCTTCATGGTAAAATATTTAAAATGTCTTATTAGAAAGCATCAACTTGAAGCGATCAGTAATGCCCCTTCAAGCACTGTTTTCTTTTTATACAACCTACTCAACCTGAAACACTATACGCGCAGTTGGCCTCGCTGAAGTCCAACGACAAGCTGGTGTGTCTTAAATCAAGCCCAGTTGGCACTGCCTTCGGTGCTGTGACACGCTGATCCTACTGATACCAACGCAGGCCAGTCTGTTCCAAAATTAAGATCTGAAAGTTATGATGCTTGAGAGAGAGAAGGCTGTGGAAGAGCTCTTTTTTCTCTTCCCTCCTGTTTTAAACAGACAAGGAAGAAAAATCCAAGGGAAAAAGCCCCAAAACAAACAACAACAACAAAAAAACAAGAATAGCATCGCGGTCTACAACTCCCTAGTAATAACACACTCTTCATACAGGACTTACAAGAAAAGCTGGTTTTCACATTAAATAAGAGAGCATAAATAACATAAACAGCATGGGCTTTCATAACGAAACGCTCACCTCCACAGCTGGCTTGGGCCAGGTACACCAAAATTTGTGTTTCTTCACTTTCAACACTGGGAAACTGACTACAGCTTACTTAAAATTCCTCACCAAACATCGCAGTCTTTGCAGAGCACCTCTAATTACCAAGCAAAATTACAGAAATCTAACCGCACTGAGCATGTAAACGTACTACAGTTGCTTCTCTTCAGGCTCACCCAGACTTTACACCCCCTTTATAGGAAGGAGCAAAGCACTGTCAGCTCACCAGCCTGCACGTCTCTTCCAGCTGCTCGTGTTCACGTCATTTTGCCTTTGACCAGAAAACTCCATAATGAAAAAAAAAAAACCAACAAAAAAACAAAGTAACTAGGAATCACAGAATCCCAAAATCATTAAGGTTGAAAGACACCTCCAAGACCATCTGGTCCTACCATCCCCCTACTACCAATGTCACCCACTAAACCACGTCCCTAAGTGTCAGGTCCAACAAGAAGTTTATTTATCTCCTCTCTGGTAAATATGCTTAGCTCTCAAATCAGAAAACTATTCAGCCTTTTGCTCTTTAAATTGTAAGGCCTAAATGGCAAACTTTTTTTTTTTTTTTAATGTGTTGCAGATGATAATGCAAGAACTCTTCACGTCAAATCATTGTTTCAGTGCTGCCAATGCCATTCCACGCACACAATTTTAATGATGGACCAGAATAGTATTCTGCTCATCAGTTCTTAAGAGGCACTAATAATGTTTAATAACAGCTAAAGAAAGAAGCTCTCTTTCTAAAGGAAGCACGGATATGTCTGAAAGCATGTGTCTTGTAATGAAAAATGTGTCATTACGCAGGCACTTCTATAAACAGACCTATACTGAGACTGATTATTTTGCATTATATTAAGACCAATTCTTTTAAGGGAGCGTACATCACAACACTTCGGGCTTCCCATCAAATTTCATTATTACAGATCTTACTACGCATGCTAAACCCTTCTCCTGAAGTATTTTACTTAAGATTAATTATGAGCTTCTAGAAACTAGCACCCAGAGATCTTGACTGCCAATATGTAACTACAGTTGAAAGATGCCTGCATAATAAAACAGCCAAAAAAATGATCCAAAGTTAATGTTGAGGATAATATGTTTACATAAAATATACTACAGAAACACTACATATATTTTTAAAGTTTTCTCAATAGCATCATCCCTAGACTGCCTCATATTCAAATTTCTCTTGCTACATATTTGCTGGCATTTGTCCCTTACAAACAGCTCCTGTAGCAACATCGGAAGAAAAAAAAAAATGTATCTGAAAGCCTTCCATAACAAATCAATCAAAAAATGACATCATCATCTCTGGTCTCATACAAATCTTGATTCCTGAATATACTTTAAGTTACAAAATCAATATGCAAAATGGTTTTTGAAAGCACAATACAGTCTCATAATAATTTATTTGGAAACAAAACATAATAAAGAAGTTTACGTTTAGATACAAAGATATCTAAATATTAGTTGGCTTTCAGAGCTTGCTTTGAGTTGCTCTGGACAAGCCCTATCCCCATTTTCACTCACTTCTCAAAGAAGCATAAAGATCAGCTGTGACAAGCAAAAAGTGCCAGAGGTCTCAGATAATATTACCAAAAGCCAGAAGCAACAGGTAAGGAAAAAGGAGCTGATGGTATTACCAAAGATCGGCAACCAGTTAAGAGAGTATGAACTTTTTCCCCCCTCTCCTTCCTTTGCATACTCTCAAGGAGTCTCTGAAGTTAACATTTCGCACCAAATTCTTGTTAGTACTAGACGGACCATAACCAGCTGAGAACAGTAACACCAAAGTTATAAGGAATTACTAGCCCATTTTGTTACCACCCAAAAAGGCAAATCCCAGGCTTCTGCTCTTCACTGAAAGGCACAACTCCCCTCCTTCACTGGCTCCCTACAGATACAACGTAAGGAATGCAGCTTCTGTTTCTCTATCTAAAGTTTGAGAAGTGAGACAAATAAAGCTTAGCATAAAAACTGTTATTCGCAGAGACATAAATCCTATAAACCTATTAGAATGGATACTCAGCCTACTGCAGCCAACTGCCAGACTTACGACTTGCTAACAGAAAGGGGCATAGTCTGGCTCCTGGAAACAGACACGCTCCGAGAAGCTGAGAAATTATTTGACTGCTAGGAAAATGTCAGAAAGCTAATTTTGGGTAAGACAGGTGTATAGATAAAAACAACAAAGTGGACAAAAGAGACGAGTTTAGAGCAATGCAAGAGGACAGATTTCGTTTCTCCTCCCTACCTCATTTGACAGATCGATCCCCACAGAACTTTATTATTTTGAGTTAGCAGCTTACCAAGTGACATCTTAAAAAAGTTAGTACTGACATGGAAAACAACAGGCTTCTTCTGCCCATTTGCTTACCGGTGTAATGCTCACCTTTAAGTAGGCACCAAGGCAGAATGAAAATGCAGAAATTCTTCTGGAAATGCTGTACAAAAGTATTCTTTCTACAGTTACAGAAACAAGGCATCCTATACAAAAACAGTCTTGGACTTCACCTCAGCTCAGGCAATTTCAAGCAGATCCTCAGTGAAGTATTGGTCACATCATAACCAGATGCACAACGTCTTACTTCAGTGACACGTTTAAATTAGTTTGCGACCCAGGATCTTGTTCTGTCTCTGAAATATTCCATCTGTGACCTCCAAAATCACATTTTCTTGAGAAGGACCTGGAACAGCAATAGCTTCCTCCATGAGGTTATGCTGGTGAAGAGCCCAGCAAACTATCTGAAAGGTCTCTTTAGAAACTTGCTTCTGCCTTTCCCTGATGTAGCAGTCCTCTTTAATTCAACTGCCTTGCTGGAAATCAGAGATAATTGTTACAGCCTAAGGCAAGGTTTGCAAGCTTGTCTAGCAAGGAACAGCGAAAAAATGGCTTTCCAGATTTCCAGAGCAGGCTTCTGCCAACCAGCTTCTCCACTAGCTCTCACAGTAACTGTGCAGCCAGTTCAGGGACTGGCAGGATCTCTTCATTCATAGGCTCACTTCCCTGTCCTACACATACCTGTGCTGGCAGGCCGCTGTTTGCCAGGAAGCTTTTATGAATGAAGGGGGGAAAAAAAAAGAGTAAAGTGCTTTACAGCAGCAAGGATCATAAATCATCTGTTCAAACACGACTGCATCAAAGCTGTTCCCTTGCAGGCTGGCACTGCGCTCGGACGGCTGACAGCACAGAGGTGAGGTGCAGTAGGTTTCGATCGCTCTTCCTAACGCCTTCCTCGGGGGAAGCTGGCACCTTGTGCCAACTGTTTCTGTCTTTTGCTTCAGAAGAGAGCATACCACTTTCCTGAACAGTCCGTGCCATCTAAGACCTTCATGCCTTTTTATATTCCCAAGTTGTTGGGGGTTTTTGTTGGTGGTGTTTTTTCCCCAAATCTCTCTAACACTCCGTGCTTCCTATGCAGAACACCTTTCACAGGCTATGAGTGGCCACGCTGGCATACTCGAGCAGTGCAGAGAGGGGGAAGAAAAGACAGAAGTTTATTTCTCTATGCCCATGAACTGGTGAGCTGCAAGAGCAGCTGTAAGGAATCAGTGAAACGATATAAACAAAGAACAGTTTGATGACTTTCTCTTTACAAATCCTTGAAGAGCATTTCAGGAGACACCCTCCTACCGTATTGATCCTTTAGTGGCATCTTCCAAGGCACTTTATCTACAAGACGAGAGAGGCACAGCTGATCCTAGATTCCCTGCAGCAGCAGGGGAATCTCTGGATCTGAACGCAAGGGGACAACTCTGGGGGAAGGAAGGTCCTTTGAAGGAACAGACGGAGCCCACCTCGGTGCCAGCTCAGGGGCTAATGGCATCACTCAGGAAGTGCGTCAAATGGTTTTTAAGCACCCCATCACCACAGTGTTTGTCAGTCTCCTATCCGGACACCAGCTAGAGATCTGTTTAAGTGGATACAATGCTTTTAATTTCTGCATCTCCTGTACTCACCTCCCTGATCAGAGCCCTCTGCGATAGCTAGTGGTAGCACAGGCATTTCTCTGCACTGCATTAGGCTGCCGTGGTGTGATTTGATATTTCTCAGAAAAACGAAAACTTGAACTATCTTAAGAAGAACATATAACGAAGTTCACTTGAGGACTATCCACTAAAGACAACAGGAATGCAAAACACAGTAAGAGAACTTTAGTATAGCCACAATCTAGTGTTACATTTTCCCTCAGAACAAATCCGCGTGTCAAATGATTGCCTGATTTTGTAATATATATATCTGATGGCATCACAGCAGTTTTGGAGAGTGTCTTTAACATGACGCATGTTTGCAAATCAAGAAGAAAAATGCAATTCTCACTGCAGAATTTAAAAATTGGAAGTATTCCGGAAGTCTCTAGACTTCTCTCTAACATGGGAAAGAAATAAAAACAAACATCATCCATTCAATGTGTCATCTGCAATATTGAGAAACTATAGGTTTTAATACTGAAATGAAATCTAGGGAGGCTGATTCTTAACACAAGACATTTAGCTCTTTTAAGAGAACTGGCCCATCAAGAACCTTCAAAACCACATGAAACATGAAGTTGAAAGTTTTCAATAAAGCATGAAAGATCATCATCTTTTCTAATTGGCATAGTTACCATTTAATGTCATTTACGCTGGCTCCAGTGTAAAAAAAACGCTTTAAGTAAAAGTTTTCAATTAAATACAATTAAACTGCTCATACTTTTTTTTTTCCTCAGAGTAAAGTATTCCCAAATCATGACCAAACGTCCGAAGATAAAAGCATAAACAAAAGGAATTGTTTCAGTAGTTTACTCCTTTGAAGTGCATCATGATTAACATGTGTCAGTAACGCGATGTATATGGGAGTAATATTCTAATGCTGCATTAGGGGAGGCTCCCTTAACCACTTCCATATCTACGCCTTTTCAGAAAATTAGACCTCTGCCATTAGATTCTGTATTGATCTGGAATTATTTTTAAAAAATTCATTGTAAAAGTTTATAGTGGCTTTCTCAGCATCAAGCACATTCCTACAGTTGTAGGATCTCAAAGCTCATTTAAGGCACACACATACATCAGAAAGAGAAAATTTAACACCATTACAGCTCTGTGACTCTTGAGTACGTTACAGAGGACTTGATACAGACAAATGAAACTTCAATTAAAAATATTTGAAAAAACTGAGAGCAAAAAACCTGAGTGGCAACATAGGCTGATTTAGCACTTTGCTAGGACCCAGAAGAACCATGAGAACTCTACCTCATATTTTAAGGTAATATTTGTAAGCAAGGCCAGCACCTTAAGTTAACTTAATACCATCAGTATTCGGGCCCGGTAAGGGCTTCTTCATACCAGATATAAAGATAAGTGTATTACAGTACACTGAATCATTTACTGAACAGAAATTACACGGCTCACAAACTGTTTATTCTGCATATTTTACACCTACGCCAATTTACACCGTTCCGATTCTCTAAAACTAAGCTCAAAACTGTAACTTTTAAATATTTAGTCAAAACTGGTAATGATTTATACACGCATCTGCAGGGGGGGAAATACACACTAAGTGTCTGCAAATTTAACAAAACTATGTACTAACGCTACCCCACATCATTATGAAGTTATACATTAAAATTTTATTACACTTTTCAGCCAAAGGAATCTAAATAAATTTTATAAACTACAGACTATAGTTTTCCAAGACAAAGAAGGCTGAAGAGGAAAGACCCCAGAGGCGCTGTGCCTGAGGTAGGAGCAGCCAGTAAACAAAACCTAATTCGAGACAGGCCCCTTGCTGCAGAGGACGACAACCACAACACAGGCCTGACAGGGTGAAAAGAAGAAAGTAAGAATCCAGAACTGATCCGTTACAGGAAAATATGCTAACCACAGTCTAATTTGTAATCTCAATAAACACTGCTTGCACAGTCACACAGAGGCAGCGTTCAAAAATGCATAATCCCACAAGACTTCTAGTGACTATACATTGTGGGTTTGTTTTTTTTTTTTTCTTTTGATTCGAAGGCTTCACAATTGTTAATAAATTATGCTCTAATTGCTACAGTGATACAAGATGTATTCAGGCTGTTATGCCTTAGCACAAGGTTAGCATTGCCACTGCCTATTTATATAGTGAGATTTTAACCGAAGCCCTGGGTTATGGGCAAGACACGTGTAATAAGAAAACAATCCCTCTACCTGAAAGTTGAAACGTAAAGGCGAAAAGTTTCCCTCTACCAATTCACACCGTCAACACACTGCAAGTCCTAGTGAAGACTACTGATTATTCGTTACCTGCAGCATATCCGCATGACAGATTTGCGTATTCGTATTGCCACAAGAACAGTCTGGAGAGGAGGCAAAGTGTTCAGCACCGCTTACACTGGCGTTACTCACACAGGCGTTGCAGTAACACGCGTACTCTGATCAGTTCTGCTTATCCATCCCGAGAGCAAACGCTCACTCCTGGTACACACGCGTTTTCAAGGACGCTCACGACGTTCTTCCCTTTCTTTCACTGGGCTTTCAGAGGCACAGATTTCTACCTTGTAGCCAGCTGAAGCCAGAGGAGAGAAATTTCACCTCAAGCAATCAAATTAAGTGGAGGAAGATATGTGGGAGAAATCTGGATCTTAAACAGATACCAGAAGATTTATAGTCAAGTCTGGATATTAACTGCTTCACTTATAAAACACAAAGAGGAATAGAAAATGAGTCATATATTACTTGAGCATATATCTTCATTATTTTCATGATAGTTTTAGTGCAAGTGAACACACCAAATAAAACCAAAACTTTCATCTTACCTGAGAACATTCCCTCCTACTCTAACAAACACTTTCTCTTTTAATTGCATCACCCTTCTTTCCTCCTCTTACGTAACCCTCTCATACCCGTGCAACGGAATCAGAAAAAAAACATCTATACAAAGCTAGGTAGGTTTTTTTTATTACTATTATTTTAAACGTAGCAACGGTACCCATGCCCTAACTCTGAAGTCACAGCTGCCACCCCCCCGCTCTCCAGTCCATCTTCGCAAGCATCAGTAATCTTCCTACAGATTTACAGGCCAAGTTTTTTTTTTCCTAAAATAGAAGTTTTCAGAAAAGAAATTTCACTTGAGGAGAAAACAAAAACCACTGAAAGAGCAGCAATACTTTGTGCATTTCATTCCAGCATCATTTTAAATAGAACTCTTGGGCAAATAACTCCCTTTGAAAACCGTATCATGTTTTCAAGTCGGGAATTCTGAAAACAATCTGGTAATTTGATGTTTATCCAACACTTTGGGACTACAGATTTTCTAGGAGTTTTCTACAGCCCTTCTTATATTCCGTACGTATTTCATATTTGGAGAACTGCACCATAACTTGAATGCATATGAAACGCACTTTATTCCGGACCGTCTTTAAATTGCCTTCAAATACACTGCTTTGGAAAAAGACACTGAAAACATACAGATCTGGTTTTACCTTTAAGAGCAATTGCATTGTTACAGACAGCACAGGCAGTAATACTCTGTTGGACGGTGTTAGTCCTTGCTTGCAAGACCCCACATTCGTTTGCTTTGCCTACAGAAAGTGAGGGCCTTAGATGTTCAAACTGGTCCTTTACCCATCTCTGAGACTGAACTGATCAGATTTATTTTTTATAAGTGGTTAAGATATCCTGTTTAAAAACACTCAGAAGTGATGGGACTAACATTCCACGCTCTCCCTCCTCCCATTTTAACGCCCAGCCTGCTGGGACGCTCCAGCACTTGCACGCTGCGCAGCAGCGACTACGGGGAGAACCGGGCAGGATCTCACTGCCTCTCGCCTCTGATCTGCAGCCCCCCTTTCATCTCTTTTCATCCGACTTCTGTGCAACGGCGCAGACGGCAGCCTAGCCACAGCTAAGGACACTTCATCCTAGGGCCGAGACGGACTCGTTCTCTTAAAAGTCTTTTGGGTGCCATCACGGGCACAGCTAGGACACAGGCGAGGGGCAAACCAAAAGCGGAATTAAGAGTTCGGAACAGGAACAGAAAGAGAAACTGCAGAGAGCAAGAGGTAGGCGTGCGAGATGCAATCAGCGGGCAGCCCTGAAGATGCAGCCACCACAGCGCGAGCAACTCCGGGCCTTGGAGCCATACCCACCGCTTCTGGGTTTCCTCCATCTCCTGGTGTACAGCCAGGGACCACTGTCAAGACATCCCTCTACGCTCTTGTAGTTACTGAGGCAGAGGACTACAGAAAGAAAACATGCCTGGCTAAGATGTTTAAATGTCACACATGTAAACTGATTTTATGCCCGTCTCTTAAGACTCGTACTTTTTTTTTTTTTAAATAACGTTTGGAGAGCCACACAAAGATTTCCCTAAGTGCTTTCTGCTTGAAATATTTCACGAGTCTGTGCAGAAGCATTAACCTTTCACAACTGCAAATTAAATGAAAGGTATTTCTGTTATGAAACATTAAGAAGCACCCACGGTAAGTCGATACCTCAGTTCCTCTATTTGTAACGAGTGGCTGTCACAACAGTGAGGTAACACGAAAACACAACTTTTGCCAGAACATATTATAAAGCACTTCTATGAAACCACAATGAAAAAAATCAGGAAGGAAATGCTAATCCAGAATTTACTTCTGATTTTGGATAGCATGATCTGAGTAACGGAATTTTAAAAACTCGGTATCTATCCAGTGAGTGAGCACCATGCATCTTGTTCAACAAATGAGGCCAAAGTCCCTTGGGAAAAAGCAGCACTTGATCAAAAAACCTATGTAATAATGATATGCAGATGGAACATGACTCAAGACGGGAAAGAAAACCTTCACTCGAGCACTTCTTAAATTCAGAGAGCCTTGAGTTTGCAATTTTAACATTCATTTAGGTGGGGTTTTATGTACCGACTGAGGGAGAGAGTTGTTTGTGACAGAAGTTTAAATGCTTATATAAACGGTGACCTACATCCCTCCCAGTTCATGAGTTGAAAACGAGACAAGCTTACAGCATGGCAATACAAAGACTAAGCATCAGGAAGAACAACAAGGATAATCCAAAACTTTGCTTTCCAATCTTAAATTACAGTTAAGGACAGTGGAAGCAAAGAAAGAGAAGAAAGATGAAAAGGCAAGAAATTTACAGGGACAAAAAAAAATAAAATTAAAAAAAACAATCAGAAGACTACAGAAGGTAGAAAAAGGTTGCTTTCTGAGAACATGGGAGACAAAAAAAAGGCTAGCCAAAGTCTTTCATGTTTATCCAAAACCCCGTCTTCAGACACAAATTAAGTTCACAGCCCCATATGCATATCCTAACACCTGGAATGCCCTCATCACGCTTGAAGGAGCGTAGCTCATCCTCTCTCAATTTATACAGCAGCCTGATTTAAAGCTTCTTGCTCTAAGTGAAAAAAAAATGCAAACTTTTAATAGCTAAAATTTCAAAGCATATTTGATATTACTTATAAAAATGTAGAGGAAATATTGCAAAATGAATACGTAACGGCTATGACCACTTCAGCAGCGTTACATAGATTTTTACCACTACCGTGCCATACATCAACCCCGAATTCAAATCGGTGCCTCGTAACCCAGGTGTAATTACAAGGTATCACTACGAGTCTCAATTTTACTCAAGGGCTATATTTACATTACCAATTTAGTCATTTGTAGCACTGAATTTTGCCAACTTTATTTTGCAGGTTTTGCGGTGGCCGCAGAGGTCAGACTGCTAACACGAGGAGGAGGAGCTGGGGAGGGCTGCAGCGAATGACGACGACTTGCCTGGGAGCCCACCTCATCAGCAGCCTGCTAGCTTGTCCAGGACAGGGCTGGGCTGTCTCTTACCAGAGAAAGACACCGAGTGGTTCTTCACAGGAAGAAAAGAAAGTTACAATAATCAGAACCATAATGATGAGGGCAGAGCAGCAGTAGCTGTGTTCAGAGAGATGAAACGCAACACCAAACGGATTTGTGCTTGGTTAAACAAGTCAAAACTCGGTGTTTTCTGGGTTTGACACTACAAAGCACGAGGGTAACTGGTTAGGCAAGACCACCATTCACTTTTTTCTGTTTCAGCGTTCGTGCTCAACATTGACAACTGCATCGTTTTTAAATGCTCCTAATGCGCACACATTTCAGAAGCTTGCCTTCCAAGTGAAATCTGTCACTCTCACATTTTTCCTTCCCTGTAAGAACGGTGATAGATATTTTAAGGTGTCACTACAACTATTAGTGACTAAGAGTTTTCACAGAAAACACGTTCACAACCAAAATATCCATACCTCGTAAGGATCAAAACATACCCACACAGTTTTATGGAGTGCTACAGCAAGAACAACGTTAGATGGATGTGAGCTCATTTCGGCCCCGCATTTTTCAAGGAGGAGACAATCCATCCATTCTACACGTTGCAATTTTACATGGCAGCCACTGAAGTCACCTGACATAACATTTCATGGTTTTACTTGATTACGGAGGGAAGCAGGGGCACACCATCTTTCACAAACTCTGAAACTTTCTATAAATAGCAAGTTATAGAAGCGCAGCACAAACACACTGAATTCACACAACGAAATAGGGCAATTACTAGTTTAAAGTAAGAAAGGACACACTAAGAGAGGTTGCAGACACCCCATCCCTGGAGGTGTTCAAGGCCAGGATGGACAAGGGGCCCTGAGCAATCTGGTCTGGCGGGTGACATCCCTGCCCACGGCAGGGGGTTGGGACTAGATAATCTTTAAGGGCCCTTCCAACCCAAGCTGTTCTCTGATTCTAAGACAACTACACAAAACAAATAGGAAATCCTTTTCACAAAACTTCCCTCTCTTGACAACCACCCTGGAATCTATCAGTACCAATAGTTTCTTCACACAGTCCTGCCCGAACCACGTCAGGCAGACTTGGGGGGTAAAATGCCAGGAACCTCCAGGGCCTCCTCTACACCAGCGGTCTTCTCTTACCAGCAGGGAGAGGGGCACGGTAGATAGCTGTAGGGTAAATCTTGGGATAATCAAGGAGAAACAATACCAAAGAGAACAGAGGAACGCCAGTACAAACATTTCATTTCTCCTCAGCAAACGCAGCGCGAGCTCTGGTCTGAGGCGCTGGGCATGGCGCTAACGGGGCCTGCCCTGCACAAGCTCCTTCTCCGGGATGCCTCCCACATCCCTGCCCTCCTGGCTCTCTCCCAACCCACAAGCGAGGCCAAGAAGGTTTCTTAAGATCCACCGCCAAAGGAGAGGGCACAGGATGACAGGCCGGACAGCAGGCTGTCACGTCCCCACTCTCCCACCAAACAACCCGAGTCCAACGTAGAAGAAGCGAGGCCTATCCATGCAAAAGTGGCCTGTGCCCACCCACCCCAATACATAAATACGCCATTTGGCCTCACGAAGGACAAAGCTTAGCCATAAGTCACCACGGACAACCCTCGTAGTGAAGCGTGGGCTACTGGTGTAATGACAAGTTACACCATGCATGACAGATTTTTTAATTTTTTTTTGGTCTTTCCTGATGCCATCTGTGCTTCACAAGGAAGTCTGATGGCTGACAGCTTTTCCCCAGCCCCCAAATTATGCTATATAGACACTGCTAGGAAATTAAATCATTTAAATAACTTGGATAAAACAATCATCAAAATCATTTACAATATCTCATTTATTCTTGAAACTGAGAGCTGCTGAAGAAACCGTGTTTGTTTAATTTACACACATATATTCCTTCAGCCCTCAGATTCCCTTGAATCTACTCCTCACCGAGCCACAGGATCCCTCAGGGAAGGAAAAGGACCCTACGAAATGAAACGCTTGGGATGTCAGTAAACAACACTACAGAAAATTAATTTTCATAAGGACAATACCAGAACAAATAATAAACATCCCTGTTTCAACCTTGTATTTTCAGTCTCACAACTTTTGATCCTCTATTCTGAAGTTTCAGTTGTGCTCTCAGCATAAAAATATAGCACCTACTTCAAGTGGTGAAATACGAGAACCAAGTTACTCTGCTAAAGCTATAATTCTTGATAAATCCAATTCCTGTCCCTTAAATTATTTACGTATGACAAGTCTGTTCCATACAGATGCCACCCGATCAGCAAGACATAATGCATTCCGCCACTTAATTTAACAACGCGTTATTTGCAGCCTGAATTCAAGTTTAATTGCCAACAGGACAGTAGTGCAAAAGCATGAGAAAAGGCACATTGGGGAGCTCAGACTGTCACTACAACTATCGCTACGACTACAGCAAGAGGCATAAAACAGCCAAGAGAAGGTATCATTTGATTGTCACCTAAAATACTGAAAAAATGAGGATTATTTTTGAGCATATTTTTAAGTTTGCCATCAAAGTTGCGTTAATATGATTAACATCTTTTCACACCTGCAGCATCCACATGTTTTCCTCACTATTAAACTTACACTGCAGACAGATTATGTGAGAGGTCTCCCAGAAAGTGTAACTTACGAAGTGCACGCACCTGTGAGCAGGAATGCTCTGTGCTTCTTCAAATTATAGAAACAAATGTCTGAAGAACTATTGCAGCTCTTTCAAACTGTTGGTTCTGCCAGATACGCCACAATAACGCTGTAAAATTGTGCAAACGGAGAGGAGTAGCTCACCTAACTGCGTAAACAAGATATTTGATAATCCTAAAACACAAGCAAAAACACTGTTTGGCCACAGCCATTGACAGGGAAACTAGCTGAGCTGTAAATACCCACATTCAGAAATTAGGTAGGATGCAATTGTATTCCGCTTCATACCAGTGGGGATGAAACCTCTAGGTGCTAACAATGCAAGAAGCGTTACATAAGACTATGCGCTTATTTTTAGAAGCACATTACAAAATTAAGTACTGCACTCGAATCTGTTGCCGAGCCGTGGACAGTCACATCAGTGTGCCCAAAGGACAACTGCTCAGCTGAAGCGGGGCATTAGCTTAGATTCAGATTAGAGTTCTCGCCCGCCAATCCCCAAAATACCGAACTATCAGAGTAAGAAAGTCAATTTGGGTTCACTGAAAAAACACTACTCATCATAAACACAAATGTATTCCTTTTTTAGGAGCCGCAGAACTGACAACTGGTTTCCTACAGCTTTATTCTTTTGTTGCCTAATACTTCTGCAGCGTGATGACCCCGAACTCCCCTCTTTTCCACCTCTCTCTTCACGACTCTCTCTCCTGCTCCAGGGAAAGGAGAGCCATGGCACAGACACTCTGGAAGTCTGCACGTGCTGAAGGCTGCCTGACAGCTGCCATCCCGCAGGACACACGCTCCAGGTCTGACCATCTCTCTTGCCAGTGGGTGCAGTAATTTGGACACACTTCCTCTACCTAGTCACAATTTTATGAGGCTTGGTGGACCATAATTTGAGATTTAATTCTTCCTTCCAATTTAAGTTTCCATATGTATGCTTTATATGTATAAAGCGTAAGTTAAGTTAAATTTGTTAATAAATAAGTTAACTTTGGAGTTAGAAGTTTACTATATGAACTTTCCATGTATATTTGTATTTATATTTGTATACACACGTAGACACGCATACTCACACGCACACACTGGAGAGTGGGAGGACCAGACAAACCAAATAATCTCATAAATCACATTTCCTGAGAAACTGAACCCAAGCTTCTTAAGTGTTTGCCTTTCTTTCTTTTCAAACTGCAGTGTGACCTGCAGCGGTACTGCAGAATGAACCCAGCGTGCACCTCCCCAGACGAAACTTCGCTCTTTCCTCACCATCTCTGATGATCTATTTTCCTCTCATTTTTACCCATTAAAAATAAAAAAATTACACCTAACTTCACAGTCATGTATTACACTGTTCTCCAGAACAATCCTACCCGAACATTGCTTCCCCTAGTTCCTGAAGACAGACATGAAACAACGCATTAAACACATCATACTACCAACAGATTTTACTACCACTGTTTCTTCCCTTGCAGCCTACTTTATTCCCCTCCAGGCTCTTTGCTAAATACGTTAATAGCATGGCCTGCAGACTACGCTTAGTCTACCGAGTTTGAAAAAACACCTCACAAGAAGGTTTTGTTTTCAAAACCAGACTCTGCAGACGCAGGTAGGCCCCGGCACCGAGAAGTCCAGCAGCGCGGCAGGCTGGAGGAGAGGCGTCCTGATGGAAAGGCACAGTTAAAGATGACTCCTCTCGGTGACTCATTCCTGTTTGCCAACGAGGCCCACACTGGGCATCCCAGTTTTCAAGACTTATCGAGCTGTTGATATACAAACAAATTCAGTTTAGCAGCACACTTATTTTAAAAAGGGACGGCTGGAATTTAATCTGCACTTAGGACCCTAAAACAACTTCCAGATTCATAAAAAATGTCATTTAAACTAGCTATGTGTCTTTCGAAGAAAAAAAAATGAAGAGATTAGGATCACGGCTAATATCAACATTTTGCAGATTCCTAACTAAACTGTTATGGAAAATACTACTCGCCATCAAGTGTATACTGCTGCTAGTCACAATATACACCTACCTGAGATACAGAGAGCTCAGAAGAACACCAATCTCTTTAAAACTACATTTTATCCTTCCAAAAAATTTGCAATACTTCTTGCTTCCTCACAGATGTCCCATAACATATATGTTTTTATATAACTAAGCTTCCTTGAACTAGGGGTAGGGGGGAAGAAGATTTGTGTTTATTGCCCAAAACACACCATTCTGAAAGTGCCAGAAAGTTTCTTTAAAGCAACAGCAAAAACTCCATATCCCAATTGCACAGGAGCCTGAATTCGCTTCAACTTTCACCATGAAATAAAAAGAGATACCGACGTACTCTTGTGTGTAATGCTGATCTTAATCAATCTGATCTCGAGGAACACACTTACTAGAAACGTGCATCCACGCTAAATAAGCCAACAAATTCAGATTTCAGTACAAGATGCCTTTCGACTTTATGATGATACTTTGCTGTGTGCTGTACTTTTTCAACATGTCAAAAGCATCAAGAACAGTACTGGCATTCCAATAAGTTAATCAAATTACTTATTTATATATGTGGCTTGTTGTTCTTTATTTTTTTTCTGCAAACAGTTTTACGGGTGGACACAATATTACCAGACACTTCTAATGTTCAGAATTGCTTGTTTTCTTTCACGTATTGGTGCCGTGCACAGTTTAGATTTCTTTCTGAAAACCTTACAGATTTCCAGTTCTCCATACTAAAAAGCACAGTACCTGCTCTCCAGAAGAGAGAAGACCCTCTTCTATATACTTTTTTAGCCTACTTAGTCACTACGTAAAAGATGCTGTTTCACAGCTATTTTCCTCCCTTATGCATTTTTAATATCTTTATATGCAACTAGTACTTTCCCACAAATTGCAGCACTGGTGAATGAAATTTCCCCAGTGTGAATGGTGAAAGACACCAAGCATGTACCCAAATAAGTCCCCTACACACCAGGGCAATGGAAGGAAGGCTGGCCTATCTTTTTGCCGTCATTCTACTTCCCTGGCAACACTTGCTTTGCAAAAATGGTTTTCACAATTAGAACATAAAAACGTACTAAAAATAAAAAGTAATCAGCACCTCAAACAATACAAGGTTTTAATAAGCTGAAAAGGGAAAAATGCTCTTCTACTGTAACGCAAAGAAAAAGCTCACAGTCCTACAGACTGTATGACAAGTGCACAGTCCACCACTATAAGCATTATTTTGCACCGTTTGGTACGAAGATTCTCATCTTCATACAATCCTTAGAAAAGACTGATGCTGATATTATATCATCATTGTCCATGTTACGAAGACACAGATGGAAGAACTACTTTGCCGAGAAGTTGCCTACAAAACTAAACATTAAGAGTTTGTAATTTGAAACTGTTGTGGTTGTATAATTAGCCGTACCACTTCTTTTTGGTGCCTGGAAACTCCTTGCTGTTGTTTTCAAATACACGTCTATACAGACTGTAACGAAAAAGTTATGGACATCAAATTCTGAAACGTGTAATGATGAACAATACAACTGCCACTTACTGAATACAGTATAGAACCAGTTGGGTTTTATAAACCCCAACTGTTTTCTCTATGTACACTAAATACTACCAGTGTCTACTTCCACAGAGCCCTTGAACCAAGCAAGCAAAACACAGGAAAGTATTATCCCAAGACTACAGACTAGAACTCAGCCATAAATTGGTTCAATGACTTACCAGAGCCACACATCACTTCAGCGGACGAGACAGGAAGCATTCTCTGACTCTTACGCTCATGCTCAACCCTTGCAGTGCTGTCTGTCCAGCGAGAGTAATACGAAGTAGGAGTTCCCATCTTATCTCCCACAAGTATACCTGTAATTTTACACTAGTTTTCATCTTTAATAAACTATCCCTTTTCACAGGTAATGACCTCATCTGTATACAGTCACCCATCACTGATTTCAAATACACAAAGAATTTGAACGTAGACCCTTGAAAACGTTTTAAAAGTTCAATAAACTGCTCGCTGCAAACAAAAAGAATCACGAGTGATGTGGGGTCCAAGAAGATGCTTAAAAAAAGACACGCACACACACAACCATAAAGGAAACTAGGAGGAAATAATGGTTTACTTATTAATGAATTTCAGACCTACAACTCTGGCACTGTAACTCACCAAGAGAAAGAGGTCTCTAAAAACAGTTAAAATCACGTTTTAAACACGTCACAAGTGTAAAAAGAGCGGTCAGATGACAGTGAAAGCAAGTCAAGAGGAAAAAATACCGCCCACTTTCCTGTAACACTGCTGATAACCAACGCTACCTCAAGACAAAGCGGTGGCAGCAAAGGGGGAGCTCAGTAACCTCCTTAGGCAAGGGTCATTTCCATCTTGTCTTGGGATCTGAACCAAACCAGCAGCTGAGCTAGTACAAACTATCACAATGCAAGTATTCAGTTTTCAGCACAATAGTGTAAGTGAAAGATAGAACAGAAATTAAAAGCAATCTGAAGATTGCACGTCTTTAATCTTGCTGACATAAAAGCACGAAGATTTTACCTCCTATGTAAAATCTCTTACTGATTAGCACAGAAACGTCTACGTGGTATACAAACATCTCTAAAAACAACCACTGCAGTACAATAACGTCATTTGATGCAACCCTTCCTGTGCTGTTATTACGTTCAACACAAGTAGACTTGGTCGTCAGCATACGAGCCTGAAAGCTCTTAATGCAAGAAGTTAACTGTCAACACGTGAGCGGGTGCTTTTAAGTCAAGGAGACTACCCACAAACTTTCAGGTGTTCATATGTTTTTACAGGAACCTGGGTCAGGAGACCAAGACAACACACAAACACTGAATGTAGGTGCTAAAACACATGAAAAAAGGAAAAGGAAAAAAAAGGTCAGCCCTATTCCGGAAACACCAACTGAAGCAGGTTGTTTTGAATTACTCAGTACAGTCTGAGACATCAGGATAAATTTCAAGAGAAAAAAAAAAAAAAGCTTTCTGTTGCGTAGAAAAATGTTTACATACTTTAAAAAATTATTTACTTGTACCTCAAAAACTCAGATGAGGCAAAGTTAACCTGACTTGAATTTCTTGGCTTTTGTCAAGAACTACTGCAATTTGTGTATAAATTGTATTAATAATAATAAAAGAAAAACTATAATTTAGAGAACAACCCTTTAAATTTATGGCAAAAATACTGTTTTGATGTAATGTGGTCCTGACCTTCTATATAAACTTGCACACAGCTCCTATCTAAGCTAACATTTAGAAATAGACAACAAATATGGCAAGTATTCTGCCAAGAATTTGAGACTTTTATTTACTTTTTTTAAAGTGGTTTTCAAATCTGTATTCAACCACGCTATAGCTTTACAGGAAGAGATAATCCAAAAAAAAAAGTTAAATACCAGAATCTACTTACTTCAGAACAAAATGCTGTACTGGGAAGCTTAGGTGCACTTTCTGTACCGCCTCAGAACAAAGCAAGCAATTCAACGTTTATCTTAAGTTTCCAGACGGAGTCAGAAAGCGAGGTGCAAGAAACGCCTCTTAACTAAACTGCTGGGGTTTTAGGTTATACTCACTTCTGGAGTCCATAACAACAGGGAGGTGCAGGCCATTTGTGAAGAAATAAAGTTATGGTATGCGGCTGGTTTAAAACTACAGCAAGGCTACAAATCTTGCAGTGACTACAGAACAGACAAACAGATTTTTTTATACAAACAAACAAAAAAAAAAGCACACAACAGGTTCTAAAAACGCAATAAAGTTTCTAATTCCAGAGCTAACTTCTGTCTCGACAGAAATATCTTTAGAAGTACAGCCAGTACAGCAGAAATCCTTCATGAGAGCCACCACTCCACAACAGACATGCACCATACACAACTTTTTCATTGTGGGGCCAAGGTAAAGACCAAGGCTTTCAGGTGCAAACACCTAGTTATGGGACCTGTTTGTAGTATCAAACTTCAGGACACATTAACTGTCCTATTTTTCACAGTGAACACCACTCCTCTAGAAGTAGATTCTTTTAAAGATAATTCAAATCATTTTTTATGAATTACAAGTGTTAACAGTGGAGTTGTTTTAGTTCTTAGGGCTTTTGCTTTCATCTGCTGGCAGAACTGACACACAAATAGGTAACAGTGACTACTTTGACAACAGTATTATGTTGCTAAAAGAACTGTGTAGACAAGGTTTATCTACTAATACACTCTTAGCTTTATCAACAGCTTCCTGAAAGTGAAACGGAAATACACTTGCAAGTCAAGTCAGTCAGCTCATGATATCAAGTATTCAAATCCCTTCCTAAGATCAGAAGCAGCTGACACCTTGAAGTTTTTCATGCCAGCTGAATTCTCAATGTAAACAATAGCGGGGGGGGGGGGGAAGGCACTGACCACATCCATAGTCTTCAGAATCACGCAACTGGATATTGCGAGTTATGTTCTATTAAAACGCCATTATAGGAGGACTCAAAGTACAACAACATTCACCTAACAAATCTTCTAGATCCAAGTAAAGACGCCTTTTCAATGCAAACCTAAACAATTATTTGGCTTTTGCAAGTCTTCACAAGTTTCGACAGCCTAAAACAAATCCAAGTTTCCAGGAACGTAAGGATTTCTGCTAAGCGATGTCACAGCAGGTTTGATCATCTTAAACTCCCTTCCCCCAGCTGAGGAGTGAGGAGAGCAGGCAGCCACCAGCACCAGATGTTACTGCCGTGCGGGCAGGCAGGAATGTTTCCTTCACACACTCAAGTCGCACACGCACGCATACGTGCGTGCAGATACAAGAACGACACAAAAGAAAAAAAAAAGTTCGCGTCTTCCCTGGGGATAAAACAGTGCAAAGTTGGAGACAAGTTCTTGTCTGATAAAACAGACTTACGAAAAAGCAGAAGCTGCCGATCCACATCTAACACGAGCATGTTTTCTTTCGCTCGGCTTACAAAACCTCCAAAACAAAGTTACCTGCAACTTCACTGAAGAAAATAGGGGGGAAAAAAAAACAACAACAACAACAAAAACCAAGAAGCCAACAGCAACAAAAACACTGAAAATCTAAGCTGTGGTGTCTGTAGGGAAGCCCTCACTCCTGTCAGGAACACCCGTACACCAGCTATATGGTAAATGCCACATCTCATACAAGCGTGGCAGTGCCCCTCTTCCTCCCTCACCCTAACTTGTCGCCCTGGGCCACCTTCCCGTCCCTTCCCTTCCCTTCCTTCCCTGTCCCTTCTCCCCGAGGCAGGCTCAGGCCAAGCTCCAGGTCCCGCACGGGCGGGCAAGTTCCTACAGGGGCAGAATCGCTCCAAGTTTGTTTCACAAACACGGCCGAGGGAATGCCAGAACCTGTTTACACATCACCTTAACCGCCACCAGGAGGAGAGCGGAAAAGGCGCTCGTAAAAAAAATAAGATAAAATAATAATAAAACCGGGTTGGTTGGGGGGGGGGGGGGGTGGGGGGGAAGGAAACATGCCGGCGCTATCCCCGTCTCACCCGGGCCTGACCGGGGCCCGGCGGAGCAGGCCGCGGGGCCACCTCGGCGCCCCCGGGAGCGGGGCCGGCGGAAGCCCGGCGGCGGGGGAGGTCGGGGGGAGGCAGCCGGAGCGCCGCCGCCGGGCCCGCTCGGGGCGCGGGGCAGCGGGACGGGGCCGTCCCGGCGGGCCGCGGCGGCGGAGCGGAGCCGCGGGGCCCAGGCCTCGGCCCCGGAGCGGCGCCCGGCGGCCAAGCGGGGAGGGCGGCGGGGCCGGCCGGGCCGGGCCGGGCCGTGCCGGGGCCGCGGCCGCGCTCCCGGCTCGGTGGCCGCGCGTCCGTGCCCCCCCCTCCCCTCGGAGACAAAAGCAAACGGAAACCCGGCGGGACGCGGCCCCGGGCCCGCGGGGCCCCGCCGCGGGCAGCGCCGCCGCCCGGCCCTCCCTCATCGGGCCTCGGCCGGGCGGCGGCGGGCAGCGGGGCTGCGGCGGGGGCCGGGGCGGGGGCGGCCGGGCCGGACTCACCGCATGAATTTTCTTGTCCCGCGGATCCAAGATGGCTGAGTATCCAGCACGGAGGATGCTGGGGGAGCAACCTTTACCCTCTGACCCGGCCGCCGCCGTGACCCCGCCGCCGCCGCCGCCGCCGCCGCCGCCGCCGCTCGGCCTGGCAGCGGCGCTGAGGGGCGGGGAGAGGCGGCGAAGCCGCTCGGCTGGGCCCGGAGGACGGCGAGGAGGAGGAGGAGGAGGAGGAAGAGGAGGAGGAGGAGGAAGAGGAGGAGGAAGAGGAAGGAGCGCCGCGCTCCCTCCGCCTGGCCGCCGGCGGGGCGCCTAGGCCGCGGGGCTGCTGCCGCACCGCCCGGCGGGCAGCGGGCGGCCGCGGGGCTCGGCCCCCATTTTGTGAGGGGAGGCGGCCGCGGGGCGCGCGCCGAGCTCCCCGGATCCCCCTCGGGCTCCCCGGGGAGGTGGGGACGGCCGGGGGCCGAGCAGAGCGACCCACGGGCAGCAGCCGCCGCCGTCCCCGGGGGCAGCCCGTGTGGGGCCGGCCTGCGGGTGCCGGGGCGCTGAGGGCGAGCCCGGGAGTTTTTGGAGGGTGCGAGGCGACCTGAGGGGGGTCTGGGTCGGAGACTGCCGTCCTGAGCACCCAAGTTGTCTAAAAGTCTGTATTTTCGGCACCAGCCTTCCTACCCGCTTTATTATTAAAATGGAGAAGCTTCACCGAGATGGCACGACTGGACTTTTATTTTTTTAATTCATCACCGTGAAAACGCGCGTTACCACAATAGCTACAGCAACTGCAGATGCACAAAACACTCATGATGCAAATAATCCCCTTGAATTCAACGAGACGATAAACGGTACAAAAGCTAGGCCTGTACGCAAGTGTTTTCAGGACGGAGGCCAATGTTTGTGAACTGGCTTCACTACTCCATCAGGAAAAAACATTAATGATGATGATTCTTTGATTTTGTTGTGAGATAGAGAATTTCAGACAGAAAATGAACATGCAATATTTTGCCAGGAACAGTCAAACTTCACATGTTTGTTTCCTTATCAGTCATGTCTGATTTTGGAGCTGCAAATACAGCTTAAAAATAAGTATTCAGTAGATTATACAACACTAATATTTCACAGAAACGTTAATACCTACAGTAACGTGCCGGACAACATTAACATGTTTTGAAGATCAAAGAACAGTCTTCCATCTACGCTGGAAGACCAGCTTCTTAATGCCACTACTGAGCACAGCTACATGCCAATCATGGGTGTTATATCACTTTAATAAACGTCTATACACTTTGTCTAGGAAAATATTATTCTAGTATCTTAACCTTTGTATCTCAAATATTAATGCATTTGCTGTAAACAAATAACCGTAGAACACTGTAAGTAATATCCAGTTGTAAGGATAGTATTTGAAGTCTTGGAGTACTTCTGTTCAATCAAAAAAAAAGGATTTCTTTACACCTTGTGACAGACATAAAGGCAGTAGTTTGAGACCAAATAAGTTAATGAACCTTCCACATCTTCGCTGTTGCTAAACAAACTTTTCTTTTGTCCTTCCAACCCTTTTACATCCATTTGTAAGCATTTTACTACGTTAGGTTTCATTTTACACTTTCATGGTGTCTTTTCCAAAAGCTAATATTTGTTGTATTTCCTCAAAGTCATTTAAGACTTAAGGTACCACAGAATACGTGGTAAGTAAACAAAGCATCTGATGTTGTCCTCGCATCTGTGTGGACCAATCTCTGTGTCCATCACAAGATTGAAGTTTACATGCAAATCAATTAGCATTTAGACAACAAGAAGCCTGTAGAGTTCAACAGAGCCAGGAAATAGAAAAAATAAGTAAAAGTTTTTCATGTCTTAGGCTGGTTAGCTTAATATAATAGCCCAATGAGCAATCACAGGGTGTGTAAATTGTGATTTAAATTTTGTTAATGAAACTAACCTGCCTTTCTGCTTAAAATTGTGTGTTTAGTTGTGGGACATTGTCAAGGTGACTGTAGTCAGTGTGTATTTGACTTCCTTGTTTCTTAAAATGAATGTTGTTAGCACTTCAATGCTTCAGAATAATCTCTGAAGCTGGTAAAAGCGAATGTGTGCTGTGTTCATACATTTGCTACTTTCAGAGTGGCTCAATATACATTTTTATACAATGGTGAGGCCTATTTTGCATTGCTGCACCTGCTTAATTAAAGAGGTGTTCTGAGCTCGTTTAATTAAATGGCTGCTAATCACGTGTGGACACTCCTAATCCGTTTTGAACCTCATACGGTACAATTTGACCTCTTTGTGTAAATCTTTGTCTACAGATATGCATTTGTTATTTTTAATCCCAGTTAATAAAAGGTCTCTTTTCCGTGTTTTGTTTTTTGGTGTTTTTTTTTTTTTGCTTGGTTGGTTGGTTTTGTGTTTTATTATTTTTTTTCTTGACTTATTTCACAGACACTCACCTAACCATTTGAATTTCCACCTAGAGAGGGCTAAAAGCGTTCAGCATCTGTCTGGAGCACCTGAAAAAATTGGGAAGAAGGCATCAAGCAAGACAGATGTACTCAGAACCCAAAATGCTTTCTTACCCTGGCTCTTGAGTGTTCGTTCCCTGGCAAGCCTCTGCACTTTTACTTCACCCCTGCTCCAGGAAGTTTTTAGATGCTCTTCAGCCCCACTCAGCATCACTGATAGAGGTGGATGATGCAGTCACAGATGTGGGAGGAAAAGGAGTCACCTAAAGTATGCAGAGGACACCATTAAGGTGTTTTATTTGTTTTGCCAAAATGTAGAATTAAATTAGCCGTCGTAAGACCACCGTCCGTGGTTGTGAGCAGAGGCAGAACATGACGAATAGCCTTGTAAGTCATTTTTAGGTACAACCACAAAGTGCATTGGAGTGCATCAAAGGTCTTCCCTTCTCCAACCTACAGTAGTCCTCAGGAGTAGCAAATACAGAGCAATTGCCAAGAGCAAGGGTTAGCAGCTTTTCAGTGGTAGCAAAACAGGCTGTATTTTTTTTATTATTATTTTTTTCATAAATAGGGTTTAAGCTCATTGGTAGAAACAGCTGGAACCATCGATAGTGCCCCTTGACTGCGGGGTGTATTTGATTAGCTAAAACAGTGAAATACTGCTTCTGAAGAAGGCAGAGGTTTCTGATTTCTGCTGAACTGAGAGCTGTGTAACACTTGTGAACTGGGAGCAGCAGCTTCTCGCAGATGTCTTCCTTGCTGAATGATGTTCAAGAGTCTGTCAGTTTGCTTTCTTTGGAGCAAGGCTGGAGGGTTACTGCACAGCTATGCATTAATCTTTGCCCTAGAAGAACATGGCAGATTTTTTTTCATAAATACAGCTATTTGTTTTTTAAATATTTCTTTAACACAAGGGTAGAGGTGTGTCAAAGTAGAGATCTCGCCACAAAGGTACGTTAAAACATTTTTTCAAGAGTAAAAACACGAAGAGCTCTCACTTTCTTACTGTATTCTCCTGATTCCTAAGTATTCCACTAAAATAGAGCACAAAATAGTCAGATTTAGGAGGATTTGGTTGGTTAGGTTGACTTCTGCGAGTTAGTCTCCAATTTGTAGTTTATCAAGGGAAGGGAAGGGAAGGGAAGGGAAGGGAAGGGAAGGACGGAAGGGAAGGGGAAGGGAAGGGAAGGGAAGGGAAGGGAAGGGAAGGGAAGGGAAGGGAAGGGAAGGGAAGGGAAGGGAAGGGAAGGGAAGGGAAGGGAAGGGAAGGGAAGGGAAGGGAAGGGAAGGGAAGGGAAGGGTCAGCTGTTTCCATGACAATGTCCTTATCTATCCTTTCACACCTACAGGGATTTCCAGGGATGGCTGCTGGCAAGGGAAAGCCCTAGAAGTGCAGCTCTGTTACAGTTTTAGTGTTAAAATGCATCACAAGTTATCCACACAGATGGCCTCTCATCTGCTGGATTTGTAGTTTCCAGGAGGGAATATTGGGAGCAGAGGTATCTTTATCTCAGTCTCTCATATTTTTACTGTCAGGAAACCCTACCTCAGCCTTCTGCAGCGGTCGCTTCAGTGTTTGCTTCAGTGTTCATTACACTAGACCATCATGACAGAAAAAAATACAAAGTTCGAAATGAAATCTGTCAATTCTGTAAAATATTATGACCTCAAACAGGAGATGAAATGGAAGATTTTCCAAAAATAAGATGCTTCTTGCTGCTGTGTAGCAACTCAGAGGTCTGCTGAGTGCTGGTAAATGAAAGGATAGATCAAGAATTAGAGATACCTGCAATCTGAATTTTTTGTTAAGGAAAAAAAAAAAGAATACTACAGATGGAAATATGTTTTCCAAAGAAGAGAAAGTATTAAAGAAACAGAAGTCTGTGCCTAAGAAGGTGCTGACTGACATTCCCAAGCAAGATTATTTCTGAAGAGACGGGACTTGCTGCAGTGGTGACAGGGGAACCCTTCCTATCTCGGTTCTCAAGAGTGCAGCCAGCAGTGCTTTTGCTGGTGGTCCTTGGAGAGCTGCTTGGTCAGAAGGTCTGCTTCTCATTTGGAACTCTTAAACCATATTAGAAGACAGATGGTGGGTTGTGTTTTTTTTGGCGTATAGGTTTTGTGTTTTGTTTTCTCTGTATGTGGTGGGATTTTTTTTTGGCATGACTTTTCCATGTGATCCTCTTATTTAGTTAATATGAGTATGTGTGACATAGGACAGTCTCTCCATATGTTTCAGTCCTATTGATAAAGAACATAAACTTACATATTGAAGACTGCCATAATTAAAAGTTAATTTTAATCTTGGAAGTAAGGGCTATTACAATGGCTTTGTAAAAAAAATGTTCAGTAAATATATAACCAGCAGCCCAGGGGAAGTAATCACAATATCTAAAATAAAAGGAGAATTACTTTCACTCATGACAGGTCTCAGATAGGCAAGAGAACAGAGCTTGGGGATCTGGAAAGTGCTGAATTCTAGTTCTTGTGTTTTGACAGTGTTTCATGTTTGACAGTTGGGCCTATTTCCAAAAAGGTGTTCTCCCCTAAATTAGTGTTAATGAGCACAAGTGAACCCTAGCTCCAGCAGATGACAATGTTACAGGACAAAGCTGTTTTCTTCGTCTTTTTGCCAGAGGTTGCCTCCTCCACAGCAGAACTGTTAGAAGTGGGTATGTATGTGCTTGCACCTCAGCAGTTTGCATTCAACTTGTTAGGATAAAATTGCAACAGAAAAAGTAGTGGTGTCTTGCTGCCCACATGGTGAGTCACTGTAAGCCAGCAGCAGGTAACTCAGAAGCTGACCAAATTCACGCAGCCCCAAGGGGCCACCAGCTAGATTTCAGGACATTAAGTCCCGTAATATATAAGGACTGGAAACAAGCTGTCTGTGTATATACAGCCTGTCCCACTCAAGCGTGTGCTGGATCTCACTCATGTCTGTTTAGGTGTGGTACTTGGGGTCCGTCCACCTACTTCTTTTAGCCTGATTTTTCTTCCAATGTCATGCCACTCTTCTAGCTTGATATAACATGCATCACCTTAGACTGCCATCCCACCAGCAGCCAGAGGACTCTATAGTAGAATCACACAATCATTTAGGTTGGAGAAGACCTTCACAAGATCATCAAGTCCAACCACGAACCTGATATACCAAGTCCCATCACTAAACCGTGTCCCCTAGTGCCACATCCATGTGATTCTTAAATACCTCCAGAGATGGGGACTCCACCACTTCCTTGGGCAGCCTGTTTCAATGCTTGATCACCCTCTCTGTGAAGAAATTATTCTTCATGGTCCCAGCGGGCAGAGTGCAGGGAACATGGCCCAATCCCTGTTCAAGCAAGGTGCCAAGCATGCAGACCAGAAGACCCAGAGGAGCACGGCGGCCTGGGCAGCCAAGGTGGGGCCATTTCATAACACTTTGCAGGAGTTTGGTGACGCAGGCTGAATCCGATCGTAAGTCCAAAGCTGCTGTTTACCTCCTGAGCCAACTCAAGCAGTGACATGTCACTAAGCTGATGAGAGAGGGAACTTAGTGCATCTAAACTAATCTGTATCTGCAGCCAGGACACTGAATTGAATTTCTTTATATTCTGGCTTGCAGAAAAACAATTCCTGGTGTGCCTGGGAAACTCCAACACCAATTGCCATCACAGGGTCAAGGCTGTGTGATCTTAGCTGAGTTACAAAACCCACTGTATCATGGACTATAACATCTCTATAAGAGAGCAACAGCAGCTACTTTTGTGCTCTTTGCCTTCATGACACTGCCCAGCTGGAGATGTAACGACATGCACATGTCAGCTTGAACCATCCAGAGGTTTCCTGGGTCTCAGCTTTGCAGCAGCTGATAGGATGTCGTTTTATCACAAAACTGCCCCCCAACGCCCTGGATACCACCCATGATTCCCTAATCCTGTCCTTTCATGGCCGTTAATTCAAACTTTTGTTTACAGAGTGGCCAAGCTGTATATGAAAGCTTGTCATGCACAAATTCAACTGTTAACATTGCATCCTCAAACACTTAAACCTCTCCCCCACAAATCTTGCTCATCACTTTTCATGCTTTGTTAAGGAGCTACCTACCTCTGAGAGCAACAGAGCTGTTCTGCACAGGGAAACCGACTGCCAGAGGCCACCTGCGTCTCCCCCAGGCAGATGTGCCTCTCAGCAGAAAGAAGCTGAACTGCATGTATGTATGTAGTGGCTGCCATGTCCCTCCACCCCCAGCAGCACCCATGATTCCTGTTTCTGCCCTACTCCTGTTCAGGATCTGCTTTTTGCTTGGGCGAGCAGGTGGGGAAAGTGGCAGTAGCTTCAGAGAGGCAAAATAAGGCTTCCTTCCTTCCTTCCTTCCTTCCTTCCTTAAGATAAATTTGAAGGCTTGGTATACTATCACTATCCCAGCTATCTAAACATTCAGCACCCACACTAACCCATTCCTCTGGCCCTTCTGCAAGTCAGCGGAGAGAAGGAAATGCTTATGGCCCACGGTGGGAGTCTGGGGGCTGTGGGGACCCCTGCAGGAGGAGGGAGCAGTGCTGGGATGGCCCGTGCAAGCCAGGGGCACCCTGCCTTACACTGCCTGCTCTCTTCATGGGTAGCCCATTGCATGTATTCAGGAGGCGCTTACTGAAAAACAAGTTTCTACACAATTATGAAGATTTTCTGCTTAGGGTCTTTGTTTGGAAAATATGCAGGAAGGTCTCTCTTTTATGCACTGTATGATAAACCTGGTTATGAAATGTTATTTTGGCATTAGAGAAAGGGAAATATGCTCTCAATTGCAAGATTTAATCTAATAGGAAGATCCTAGACATGAAACTACGCAATCCTAATGTGTATTTCTAAAAATGATTCCAGAAGGGCCCTGCGTTGTTCAGGGCTGGACGAATCATCTGCACAAAACCAATTTTTAACACAAAATTGTTGTTAGCGATTAAAGTGCAAATAGTAGTTACAACGTCCTCTGTTTTCATGCTGATTACATTATGTCTGTTTCGTTAGTAACAAGTCGTGTTTATTTCCAATTCCCCGTCATGAAGAGCTGTTACCAGCTTCAGAGATCAAGGTTTGAAGAGACAGACCTTTCCTGTGCACTCACTGTCACAACAGACCAGACACAAATGGAGGAGAGGATGAGGAAGAGCTGAGATGACTTGCTAAAAGCCATATGACAGCCATGCCTCCCAAGCCCCAGCACAGGGGTAAATCTGCTGCTCTGAACCGCGGACGAAGCTGTGTTGTGTTGTGTGAGGATGAGCTGTGGAGAAGCCTCATGTCTGACCAGGACGCGTGGCACAGGCCTGTGCTGGCAGCAATGCCCCTGGCAGGCCCTGCGGGCAGCGCGGCACCAGGCCGATCAGCGTTCACGCTCCTTCCCCGCTGACATGCCTGGTCTTCGGGATGGTCGGGTGGCATTGCTCTCTTCTCTGGTGTGGGTGAGGGTCTTGCCACCCCATCGCCCGACTCAGCTGCCTGGAAGCAATTCCTGCCTCCACCACTTCTGGTTGTTGAAGCGTAACAGGAATAAAAGAAAGCGCAGTTCAGGGTGGTCGATGCCAAAACCATCCGGTTCTGAGCTGAAACAGAAACATTGCTTACCAGGAGTGAAACGCTGCTGGCTTAACTCTTCCAGAGCGAGCTCATGCTTCGCAAGTAGCTTTATGTACTCCTGGTGATTCCCATAGGTGCCCATAAGCAGGATTTGGGGAGATGAATTTCAGTGTTGTTATTGGTATTGTCATTATTGTCGATGCTAATTACTTGTAGAGCTATTGTGTGAGCCCCAACTTCTTGTTCCACCATCTGTTGCTGTTGTAAATAAAGAAATGCATGTCGACCAAATTTTCACCAGTTATCAGGAAATAAATATCTTAATTCAAGTCTACTGTGAAGTGACCTCCATGCCTTGGCTGAGCGGTAGTTTCAGTAGAAGATCTTCCTGATGTTGTAGATGAAAATTATGTTGGAGGGAAGGAAGTAACCCCAGTGCTAAAAACATATGTTACTAAGCTCACCATTGAGCATTTTCATAAGTTTAATCATACCTAATGCATTAAAGAATTTATCACTTGTAACATATAGTTAAAATCCCAGTGGCAGTCAAAAGCACAGTGCAGCAGTAACGTGAACAGATTCATCTGGAGAAGTGCAAGCAATAATTTTTGTTTTACAATATTATCAAATATTTTGCGTTTTATGGCAGTTTGGGGAGAAGAAAAGCTATTGAATTAGTTCAGAATAATTCCTCATTTGTATTCTCTAAACTGGGCAAACAGTCTTTCACTTCTCCTTTATAAGAGACATTTTATGAGCACTGGGGCTTCACCCACCCGCAGCAAGGAAAATAACTAACAATTGTGTTTTAAGGGCTGTGTCACATGCATGTGTGTCGTGTGTGTGAATACTGTACTGTTATAGCTCTCTGGAGAGAAACAGAGCATTTGTGGATCCTACTTTCTATATCCATCTCCTGGAATGAAAATGAAAGATCGTCAGTCATCCCTGCCACTACGTATCGCATGACTTTCTTTTTCACTGGGGTTTCATGAGAAAAAAAATTATGCCCAGTTATAATTTTCATGCAAGCATCCCCTCCCTTAAATCCTCATATAAAAATAATAGTTAAAACCAAAATATTTTTGCAAGTATTCTGATGTCTCTTGTCTGTCAGATGTAACCAACACTGGCACTCAGCTGCCAACTTAACTACTTCTCAAGTCCTAATACACATTTATTTAGAGTGGGGACTTTTCCAGGGGGAATATACCCTGCTTATTGTATGTCAGTGGTGGAAGTATTGAAACACTATTTCTACACCAAACCAAAATTGCCAGAAGAATTAGAAAAGCCTGTAGCTATTTTGCTGCTCTTGTAGGGAAGGGATTGTACACGGGTATCTTCAACTCCATTAGAGCACACTCATTGCATCCAGGAACATCGTCTGGGCTGGAACTGCCTCTTTCCAACCTTGGTGCATCACAGAGGGTCATCTCCGAGGCCAAGGATGTGGCAGCCATGGGGCATCTTCAGCTGGGGATGTGTCTGTGCCTTGCTGCTTTAGGCAATGTTGCATCCTGGCAGTCAGTAGGAGAATAACCAAAAAAGCTGGTGATCTGATACATGCAGCAAATGCCCCTCTTCAGCCACTCCTGTACCCTTTATCTTGGAAAAGGAGGCTGGAAAAAGACAGAAAAGACTCTTAGTCCACTGCAGGTGGCTCTTTTACATGGACTTTCTGCCACTTACACCTTTCTCTGTCTGGAAGAACCTCGACAGAGGGGTCTGGTCTAAATAGCTGCAACCTAGCTAAATAACATGACACTTTATTTCCTGGCAATGCACTTTGTGCACCTCAGCTTCAAACTCTAACAACCCTCTTAGCCAGCTAGAAATATGGTGTTGATGTTTAAAAGGTAGATAAAAGGTTTGGCTTTCCTGAAATGTGCTTCTAATTATGAACGGGCTAGATGACTTTTTTTTTTTTTTCCTTGAAAGATGCATTTCTCTAGATGTTTTGGTTTGAATGCATAAAATTGTTCAAGAAGCTGATGAAAATTCAGATAGCAGTCATGCAAGTCACCCTTTAGTATGAAGAATTCAAACAGAGTTTCTAATCTGATGACTCTGAAATACAACCCCCCCTCCCAAAGAAAAAAAACAACAGCCTGAAAACTCCCTAGAAGACAACCCCCCAACCACCACCCAAACAGACAGAAGCAATGAACTTTTCAAATAATTGTTTCCTCTTCACCCATTGAAAAATTCAGTCCAATAACAACTTCTGTGTGGCCACTAAACTTATCTGAAGTTTCAGA
The DNA here is from genome assembly GCF_009769625.2 of Cygnus olor. Classification (NCBI taxonomy): domain Eukaryota; kingdom Metazoa; phylum Chordata; class Aves; order Anseriformes; family Anatidae; genus Cygnus; species Cygnus olor. Next base: position 38,477,217 of record NC_049169.1, on the reverse strand, counting down.
ATAATCTGTTTGTGCCTGCAGTGGCACTAACATACTCCTTTAACCACCTGGCACCACAGATGTAACTTCAGCCTAAAATGTTCAGCCCAGCTCATTGGCACCAAGAGCCACTGCCCTCTGTGCCTTGGTTCCCTGGTGAAGGCAGCCAGTCCTTTTACAAAAGGGAAAGAGGGTTTTGCAACTTTGCACTGCATGAACAACCTGGAAAAGGCCATAAGGTCTTGACCACCAGCTTACTACCTGCAACTGCCCTGGTTCTCTCACATTTACCAGCCAGACTTTTCTTATCCTACAGACCCACCTCTGATGAAAGATAAAGAAACGGCAGTAAATGCCTCTCTTCTAACTGAAAATAAGTTCCTTTCAACCCTAATATTTTAGACACAAAAAGACAGTTGTAAGAGACTTGTGGTGGATGGTACGCAAGATGCATCTACATATTTTTTCAGATATACAGTAAAATTTTTAAGACCATTTGACTTTCCCAGATGTATCTTACACTGATGGACAACCAACACACACGTCTATGTTTGTCTTCTGAAAATGTCCTCTGTAGTTAACTCGGAAACATCTCACAAAACAGTTACGAAATTGAAAACATTATATTGTGGTTTGATTGGCTCAGGAGCAGGATAATGGCCAACTTGTCAGATAATTTATTTGCAATGAATAATTTAGTCTTAATTATAATCAGCTGAAGTTTTAATCCCTTATATCTTTCACTAATCAACCTCACTTAGCATATGGGGAATCAAGATAAATTCACCCTTTCAATTAGAAAATCAGAAGCCTTTACATGGTTGTTGGTTGATGATAGGTCTCATAAACGCACGTCACTGATCTGCTGATGTTTCAGAAATTCTGCCTTATACAATGCAACTCCTTGATTACAGGAGGTGTTTTTAATCATGAGATTTAACTCTGCAAGGAAGCCTGATGTCAGAACAGCAGTTCTGATCACGCTCTTTGACCCCAGCCTTCTTTTAGACACCATCAGTCGCTGCTCAGTGGCACCCAGGATGTGGTTTGAAGTGACAAGGCAAAAGCCCCATGGCACCTTATGGCAGGATCTCATTTTTCAGGTGCCCTGAATGGGCTTGGTGGCCTTTCAGATGACTAAGAGATTTAAGATGCTCAGGAGAATATGATCCACTTTTGGTAAAAGATGCAAAAGAAAAAATGTTTTAGAATACTTTATTACTAGTGTCAGCTTTTAGAGAAGTATCTTCTCCTTGACAGTGTATAATTTTCTTGTATTTTCTGAGTAGCCAGACTAAAGAAGGCAAGGTGATTATTAAAAATATTAGCACAGGCTAACAAATAAGAGTCTTGGCTCTCAGGTGATGAAAAAGCAAGAGAGTTGTGTGGGTGTTTTTGTTTTGTTTTTTTATAGCAATGTATTTGTCTTGCTAACAGGCAAGCTAATGGGATCATAAGTGGTGAGAGCCACTGATCATCCCCCCTAACCTTATAGAGAATAGCTTCAACAGTAGGGAGGTAAGGAAGGAAATGAGTTTTGCAGATGATCTCTCTCCCACTGGAAAGGCACTCATAGGAATAAAAGTTCTTCTTCCCTTTTCCCCCATTTCTCTTCCTCTTTTCCTATTCTAAATTAAGAGGAGTATGACAGAGGTTGCACCACAGCCACACATCTCTCCCTCCCTAGGCTGCCCAGCAACCTCTGTTCCTTTTTCAGACTTACCCTGAAGACAGTGCTAATACAGAGCAACTCATCTGCTGTCCCAGACCCCCAGAGAGAGAAATCTGCCCTTCATTAAAACTCAAAACCTTTATCCAAATCAGAGATACTTATTTAGGAAATGGAAACAAAACGAGGGATGTTTTACTGCATTAGGTCTTCTCCGAAAGAGCATTTTGGTTTGTTTTGTTTTGGGGGAGGGATGGGGTGACAGAAATGACACTGTTTCCTTTGATAGCCCAGCCTTCTTCATTTCCAGTTGTCTTTGTAAGTGAGCTCTTTCTTCCTTGTGGTATCATTATTAATAGATTAAAAGGCTAGAAGAAAGAAAGGGACACATGATTTTCCAATTTTTCTCCAGCTGCGGATCACAGTTAGATACCCATAGTCTGAAGTAATGCAGTGTCCATAAACACAATTGATCTTTATCACGATAATGGCACCAAGGCAATGTAAATACTATCCTAGCTTTTCATTTCTCGAAAGCTGACACCGTACCTTAAGCAGCTGTCCATTCCTATCAAAACCAAAAATGAAGAGTACAAAGGGCTTTAAAGGTCACACTGAGAGCAGTAGCTGAACTGTCTCCACTGTATTTTTGCCCCCTAATGATGGCGTCTGCTGCCTCCACCTTCCCAGGACCCACAAGTAGGATGAGGTGACTGTCAGCTCAGATGGGAGACCTAAATTACTAGACCAGAGGTGCTGGAGGTGGCTTATGGTGACTCATTTTGTGACACATTTCCTTCTGAGTCACAGCTGAATCAGGGTCCCATCGGGATGCTGAGCAGCATCAGTAGAGGCTGTTTCTGTCTCCTGAAACCAAGAAAACTGCCTGTAAACAGCGAGGTTCTGCGGCACTTGTTGGCTGACCTGGAGAGAAATCAGCGTGATATTAATTAATTAATTTATTTATTTATTTATTTTTCCTCTCTGAGGAGCATCCCCCTCAGAACGGGCTGTGTTTATTCTTCACACTGTGCTTAGGTTCCTACTGGTCTCTGTTCTCAGCAACTCACATCAGGGTCCTGTGGTTGCTACACAAACAGAAGTCCAGAGCTGGGATGCTGATCCTGTACAGTAACTTGTGATTAACAGGTAGGCACCTTCAACCAGCATTAAAGCCTGGCATGTGCTGAAATTACTCCAAGATTTTTTACTATTGAATCTTTGACAATAAGTTATATTATGTCATAGATTTAGATAGTTCACACCACTTCAGTAAAATATTTCATAAAAGGAAGGACAATGAAATTCACTGGGGACTATCGCCTTAATTCTCATAAACATGAAGAATTTTCCCACGTTTAAAAAATAAAATTCCACTGCATGGTCCTTTGAGGATATAAGCAAGAAGATTAACATTTTACTGATAGTGAAACAAAATTAGTCAATAATGAGTAAAAATATCTATTTTAAATTAATACTTAGTGCCAGTGAAGCCAAGTGACAAAAAAATCAATGCTGCAGCAAATACTTGTCATAGTAAAGTTGCAATTATGATGTGCCAAAATACAGGATAAGCAACAGTTGTAGAAAGAGGTAATGCTTTTGCTAGACCATCTCCAAAAATTGAAGAGGCTCCTGAGCACACAGCATCTCTATTCGTTCTGACAAAGAAGTGTCAAAATCCCAAGGTTAGAAACATTTATTTTTGATATAATTCTGTTAGACTGATGTAGGAATTGTTTGTCTGAAAGTGTGTTAATTTAATTCAACTACATCAGCTGATTTAATAAAAAATATTATGCCTGCCAACAAACGTTATAGCGAGAAGTGAAATGTAAGCCATCACACATCTCATTGTTCAGTTTATTTTACGGGCTGCAATATTAGATCACATTACTTATGCTGGTAAACTTAGTTTCCTTGACATTATTTAACTGTGTGCCATCTTCATAATAAAGCTACATTTAGAAAAAAAAAATCAACTGTATTATATTTAAAATCAAAATGAGCACAAGCACCCCATCTTCAAAATTAAGCAATGATTTGATGATGCCTAACCAATGCTTTGTTCCGTAAGTGGGTAGCTAACAATGAGAAAAAAAAAAAAAAGGTGAACTGTATTTTAAAAGGAGCACACACCAGGCCATGCAGCCTGTTTATGTGAGACCTTTTAGCATTTAGAGGTATATCACTTCACATTATTTTGTGTTAGATCTCACACACTCAGCAGATGAGAGCCCAGGAAGTATCACGGAAAAGCAGACACGCTATTGCAGTTAATTGTATTAATTCACTGGGCGATGTTCTTTTGGAGCCACTGGGCTAATAACCAGCATCGAAATTAAATGTTTGATATAAGGAAATCTTGTGACAAGGAAATCTTGTGACAAACTTTTACTTTATCCAATATTTTGTTGAACTTGAAATGCTCCTTCAAAATTATTTTAATGAGTCGATTTTCTGACAGAACCCAGTTCAGCCAAAATGATGACTAGATTTTCGCATACTACTTTAACAAAATAATGCAGGAATTAGTAATTTCAACGAAAGCAACAGCTTGTCTTTTTACTCAGCAATCTAGAAACACAGATAAACTATAATCTCAATCTGTGACATCTGACTGTTACATTAACTTTGAAGCATTCAGTATATCGTTACATTTTTTTTCTTTTCTTTTCTTTTTTTCTTCAGTAAGATGTAAGCAATAACAATTCCAAAACTGGAAATCTCCTGTAGGTGGAAATTTGGAATTCATCCACTCCTTTTATAATTGCTTTAAACTTCTGGCGATTCAGTTTCATTGGTGATTAATGGCCTGCATTTGCAGATAGGACTCGATGGCGCTGAGATGCACCGTTGGGTGAATGCGCTGATATATGAAGCCCATGAGAAGATATTTTGCAGATGTCGTTTCCTCTTGGTAGTGGTAAATGAAGTAAGCACCGTGGTAAATCACACACGTGCATGCTGTGGCGATAACTGAATCCCAACAGGAGGCCACCTGTGGGACACGGTGTCTCCAGCCAGCAGTTTATGAGCCCTCTAGTGGCCCTCCCCGTGCTTCACTAGCCACCAGGGAAGCAGCACGTGTGCTTAGGTGGACTCTTCAAGGTACATTGGGCCAGGGGGACAAAATCAACATTTCCTTTCCGTTACATGGTACGAGAACAGAGAGCATGGACAGAACACACATCCCTGCTGCTTCACATCACATCACTCCCAACAGCCTGGGAGCGTGCACGGTCGCATGGAAGTGGGATGCTGCTTATCATAGCCACCCGTCTTCTGCGGGTTTCCAGCCAATTCAATAGCTCTGGGCATTTTCTCCTTCAAATTTAGGCAGGTGTCCATGCTGAGCCTCCATTCGCATTGCTTTCCGTCCCAGGAGTGTGTTGATGAAAGCAGGAGGTGAGGTTGGGAGTATAAACTGAGACTGGCCGGCTTTAGGCTCTCCAGCTTGGTTCTGTCCCTGAGAACACACGACCACTGCCTTAGCTGCTAAATCACACCAACTGCCTCAGAATGACTAATTTGTCAGTCCTTAATCATTGATGTCCAAATGATTAGTTCTTTTTCATGTTCCTTGAAAGTCTTGAATCCAGAAACAGCCTGAGTACTTCTCCCTGTACATGTAAAACAATTTCTGAGGCTCCCCACCAACCAGCTATAAATAATCTCAGTCCCCTGCGATCACCACATTATAGTGGGATGCGTTAGTGAGATAATTTCGGGCACACAGCCAGCTCTGAACAGCACTGTACATCTCCGTCCCATCATACACACCTCTTCTAGTATCTCCTTGTGAAAGTTACCACCAGAAAATAAATGCTTGCTCTTCTAATTCTGCGTCAGTGCATGTTACAGCACGGCAATGCCGAATATATGCACTCCATCATGCAGCACACAGGATAAACACAGCTAAACTTGGCCGTTCCTGATGTGGCCTGCAGGCACCAGAGCTTGGTGGCAAAACCTTGGTGCTATCACAAAAGACCTTTGAAGAACCTGCGTCCAGGACATCAGTGAAGGTTCAGCAAAGACGGAGCAGAGCTCAGAAGTATGACAATGGAAAATGTCATCTGTCATGTCGGATTTAAGGGTCCATTTGCCAAGCGAGAACACGAAGCATGGCTGACTGAGCGGCGGTGTGACAACCTGGGAGGACACGAGCTGAAAATCCTGGGTGCTGCCTTCCACATCCGCGGCTGCCTGACCCCACCAGGACCCAGCACATGCAGTGAGCAGGAGGGACTGTGCCATGCTCAGTCCTGAGACAAAACGTCCATCCATTTTTGGCCCGGGACATCCTCCCTGATCCCAAAACAAAGGCTGACCCTCTACAGTTAGGCACCTGCATGACACAGACTAAGCTCCCCGTCTCCCCTCTAGTTCTGCACATCATCCAGGGGGAATTTTTTCACCTGTTAGGGTCTGTAAAAGCAAACACCACAAGCACTTCATGGCAGTACACACAGTATTTCCAGCAGAAAATATATAGCTATACTCTTTGCCTTCCTACAGTCCTTGGCTTTTTCACTTTCTTCTGTCTTTTTCTATCTTTTTAAAAGGGAAAAAAAGAAAGTAGATTTTTTTCTCCCTTCCTTTCCACTTTAATTTCCAATTTATTCCAATAAAAGTTCTGTCAATAAAATTTAATCAACATCCTCTTAATTTTTTTGAAGTTCTACACCAGAGAAGTAGTGCTGCTGCTGCTGTCATATGGTTTACATAAAGCAGTTCATCCCACAAACAAAGCAATATAGTCACAAATGCTAATGCACTGTAACAGATATGACATGTATTGACATATTTTCCTGACAAATTAAAAGATCCTTGAAATACCTGATAACAAATCATAGGATATTGGTGAAAGCTTCTCCCTCATACACACAAAAGCTTGTTAAAAGCAAAGAAAGAGGTAGACAAAAATATGCATAACTTCAAAACTTGAGACTATTTTTCAGTTATGTTGTTAGCATTGTGTAAACTGTAGAAATTATTTTACTAAGTCACAGAAAACTTAAGCAAGTTTAAAAATCCAGAGCATCAGTCAAGGGATTTTATTTCATCATGCCTTGCTTAGCTTCAAAATGATTTTCTACTTCAGTGGACTTTGTGGAAGGAAGAGTTTTATGGTGCATATCTGTATCTTCATTTTGAATTTAACACTAAACTGCAATTATATACTGTGATATAAATATTCATAAACTGCTGTCTCCATGGGGAAAATATTCATCTTAAAGTAAACTTCAGTAACAACTGACTTGATAAAACTCTTGTACATCAGAACTGGCTTTTTGGGGTATCTGAAGCAGTATGTTATTGGGTGATGCTAATGAAATTATATTAAAACTAATACAAATTTTCTGGTGGATTTCATTGCAGAAGAAAGCAGCGGAGCAGTGGCAGAGTTCAGATGAACAGAGAGACAGAGAGTATGGAATCCAACCAAACAACCTTTGAAATCCTAAAAGCAGCCATGAATCAGTGATTTTGTCTGCAAAAATCTGGGCAGACAATACACATTTATCATAATTAATTTGACCTGCTGAATACATTATACAAGAAATTAAGTGTTAACATTTTATACTTTATAGACCTCTTTCTGTGGAAAGCATAGATTTTAGCTGATTCATGAAGACTGATGAAAGTCTTTTAAAAAGTTTTATAAGTGCATGATTAATGTTGCTTTTGGAAAAAAAAATGCAAATGTTGTATCCTTCCTTTAGATGTGTCTGGTTGTATAAACAAATTTGATTTAATAAACTCTAGAAAGGAATGGAAGCAAATAACCCTTATAAAATACAAAAAAAAAAAAAAATCCCTCTAAATTATGCATTCAGATCACACCACAGTACATAGTGTTCTTGCATGTTTAATGAAAATAAAAATTTCAACAACTTCCAGATACCACTGGTGAATAAAATATAAGTATTTTCAAACATCCATCTACTCTTTACATTCATGAATGCTATAGGCTACATGTATAGAGCACCTGCAGCTATACTGTGGTTGAAACTCCAAGGTGCTTACAACACAGACAGGCCTCTCCAATCCATTACAGACAGTACTCAATGCATTATATTGAAGATGTTCATTCAAAAAGGAAAATATTAGCTTAAGTGGTCTGACTGAAGCATGACATTACCAAAGTGGCTTTCTGTATATGTGGTCAGCTGTGTACCGGCAGTGTAGGTATGGAGCTTTGCCGTAACGAAGACATCCTGATACCTCCACAAAGCTGTAAAGAGATGACATGACAAAACATCTGCTGCTCACCCCAGACTTTATTTCTTTTTTTCTGCTGGAGAGGAACAGGCTCCGCCAGAGGGCAATTTTTCTTATCTAGTCGGGTCAGATAAATCAACCTCCTTGAGTATTTACTTCACTGTACCGGCTAGAAAAGGGAGTCAACTGTCTTAGACCTAATTTTTAGGCCAATAAAATTTTTAGCTCCCAGCCAGGTCCCACATTCAGTTATTCAAGGAAGGATTGATTCAGCCAGGTGGTTTCTAGCCATCCAAAAGCTGTCTTGAAGGTTACGATGGTTGTCCAGGGTTGCTCCATAGAGGAAATGGAGATGCCCAGGAAGAGGAGGCCTTCTGCAGCCCTCAGGGCTGAACCACCCTCTGGGTCAAGAGTCCCAAGTTGCAAATACAGACTATTGCAAGTTTCTCAGCCTGAAAAGCTTGAGCAAGAAGAAATCTACCCAACGCTGCAGATTTTAGAAAGTATAAGACAAGCATTAGGAAGTACCCAACACATTTGCCAAGTGAGCCACTGTATTTACCTGCTTGTGGCAAAGCCTGATGAGGGAGGTATCTGTATTTCCACAGTGCATTTTGTCACGAAAGTGGTTCCCTCCAGATTTCATTGAACTCAAAATGCCTTTGTGTTTTGTTACAGACGATTTTGTGCCCCTTGATCACCTCGACCTGACTCAAACCCCATGAAGAAAAACAAAACAAAACAAAACAAAACAAACAAACAAACAAAAAAACTCAAAATCTGGGGTTTTCATTCTGTATTGGCAACTTTCTCAGGTATTGCAGTGCAGAGCAGGCACTGTGGAGAGACCAACCTTCATGAACAAGCAAGAGGGTATTTAATCCACATCTCTTTTATTCTACTACATTTGCAAAATCTCTCATAGTTTTCTTCTTTTATTAGCACAATTGTCTAATCTTCCCTGGCTACATTCTGAAATGCAATATAAAAAAGCATCTGAGTAACAGTAACAAAATGCTCATTTTGAAGCCGTAAAGTTCTTCTTAATTCCACAGATGGAGCTGTATTGTTGTATACTAATCCTTTTTTATTCCAATAATTTCTCAGTACTTGGATGTTTCATGTATTTATCCTACAACTTCCCCACCCACCCCCCCCCCCCCCCGCCCCCCCCCAAAAAAAAAAAAAAGAAAGAAAAGAAGAAAGGAAGTAAACCCAGCTTCCTAGAGATCTTCCACAAATTGTCATTCCAAGATTATCGTATTAGCCCGGTAGATTAGCTTGATAAATGGAATATAATGCTCTCTCATTTTAGCTAATGCTGCTTTACTAAAGTGGCTAACATACTTAATTCTACCCAGGGCAGGATTACCTGACAGAGTAACTGAGTAATTTTGTGTATATACAGATGGGATGAAACAGATCAACTCATTTCTTTGCTCTATTTGCATTGCTTACTTGGAGATTATTTGTCCTTGGACATGCTCCGAAGGCCCTCATTGCCGTTGGCAGCAGGCTGTGGTGATCTCTCACTGCCCAGAAGGTTTCACCACTGGGTCCGGCAGCTGGAGGTCCAGCCTTTGGGCATTTCAACCAAACCTCTGGCCACAGGCCCCTGCTGCCCATGCTCGCCTGTCCCTGCACAAAGCAGGACAGCTGCTGGCAGGACACCCTGCACAAAAAGTGCTCACCATCAGCTTGCCTGGATCACTGAGACCTCAGCCTCCCCACTTCTGGGGCCATTCAGATGGCATCTGGATGCTTTTAGATCTCACCTGCCTTCTTGAATGATGGCAAACCCCTTGGGGAAGGACCAAGCCTGCATCTCAGTTTGTGTTTCCCAACCTAGACTCCAGTGTCCCTGGGCAGCTTCCCAGCTGGGACATCCCAGGGTTGCTCCGGAAAGCATCACTCTGCCTGCATAACCTCATGTTTCCTCCACAGCAGAGAGCTGCAGGTTAGCAGGCCTGTGCCTAGGCTGTGCCAGGACACGAGAGCCAAATCCCTCTGGGAAGCAGTAACAGCGCAGTCACCGGCTGAGCAGCAGGGCTATATTTGGCCCAACCTGTAGTAAAACAGAAGCCAGTGTGGGGGCAACTTCCTTTGAAAAGACAAACAAACTCCAGACCTTGTCATCTCTTTAATTATATGGTCGCTACCAACAGTTTAAACAAACAGTTCTTTTTTTATTTTATTTTATGCTCATCATTACTCTGACCATGCTGTGGAGCCTTATGTATTTCAAAAGCTTTCTCTGCTAGCAGAGTCTTGAGCAGCCACAGCAATGCTGCTTTGAAGAAGAAATGCCAGCAGTGAAAAACTTATGCAGCTTGCTGCTGGCTTCAGACAATCTCCACAGTGTTAAAAATCAAGCGGGAACATGAAAGAGGGAAGATTCAGGCCACAAGAAGAGACTAATGGGAGATCAAATTACTTATCCTAAGAAAGTTTGGGGGGGGGGATGCTAAGGATAAGCAAAGAAAGGAATCTCATTCTCAGGGAGTTTAAATTATTAAAGTCCTGGTAAAGAATCCACTGCAAAGTCTCTTCTACTCTCAAGTGTAGTCAACACCAAGTCACATATGAGAAAGAGCTGAAGAACAAACTAATGATGGCAATCTACATGACAGCACGGCAGTCTCACTGAGAAGGAGTAAAATTCTTTATTGAGAGCTAAGTCTTACAACACTTAAAACTTGCCCTGTAGTGCTTTTGTCCATGGATTTTAAATCAGTTTGCTAAAGAGCCCAAGTTCCCCTGTTTTACTAGGGAAGGAGCAGAGAAGTTAGAGACAAACCTTAAATGTGTGATCACTAGCTTTATTCACCCAGTTTGACATCTCTGCAGCTTGCTTCTTAAAAGGTGGAGGACACCACAGATTTCATCTGATTAATTTGTTTTGGAAGAATCTGAGCCCGACTGGCATGACCAAATTCACCCAAAGTAACAGGAGAAGAGCGTGAAATAACAAGTGTCTTTCACAGTTCATCTTGGCATCCCTCCCTAAGGAATATGTGCGAGACATTAGTTCTAGTCAAGCCATTTTTACAAAAAACAAGAGCTAACATATGCAATGGGAAAAATAAGAATCTGAACGTTGAAATCCAACTCTGTTAGTCTGTCTGTCTTAAAATAGCCTGCCCTACAATAACAACGCTGCTATGTTTATATAACTGACAGTGGGAACATCAGGCAGATTTGAAACACGACCATTTTTGAGACTATTAGGTGTTCTTATACTTTGGCCACTGTCCCTTTCTGAGCAGCCTCTCTGCTCTTTGGGAACTGGGATCTGCAACCTGAGCAAGCCAAACCCAGGCTGTAGCTGGACCAGGCAGTGAGGGTCTGTCAGGGTCCTGGTGCCAAATCACACTAAGCACGAGCATGGGTCCTGTGTAACACACTGGTAGCTCAGCCTTCACGCTGCACCAGCAGTGCTGAGGTGCAGCCATGTGTTGTCTCTCCGCACCACTTGTAGTTTCTGTCAGAAACTGCGGCCTGGGGAGACCAGAGTTGTTCTCCTCCAGGCTTCAGCACTGATACAGCATTAGTGAATGAAGAACTCCAGGCCCCCTGACTTCTGCAGGCAGCGTAAAGGGCTAAGCCCTAGTGAAACAGCTGTGTCCAACCCTGAGAGGCCATCTCTGTCAGCCTTTGGTTTGAGTTAAAAACACACACTTCCTTTCCCAAATGACATTTCGATCTTGTGAAGGCTGTTGTACTGACAACTGGCTTTGATCAGCAATAAACCCTGTGTGAAGAGTGCAAAATATGCAGCCCTGGCAGCCTGCCTAAAGCCTGTTTTGCTGTAATTTGCCTTGAAGAGGAGATATGGAAGTGTCCATATCCTTCATGATGGGCCTGCCATGGTGAGAGGCCCAAGGACCGTGCGACCAACTCAGTAGGGTGGACATGGGGTAGGGAACCCGGGCCTGGAAGCTGGCAGTAGACTCTGGGACCAGAGCTACAGGAGCAGCTGGAGGCTGGAAAAAGAGATATGGTGCCTAGCAGGTTGTTGCAGACTCCAAATGGGTCCGGCAAGGCCTGGCAAGGGAGGTCTGTAGAGCTAGAGGGTGGGCGGGTTGATCTGGAGCAGGTGGAGGCAGGGCTCAGGCACACAGACCTTTCTCTTTCTGCTGAAACTGTGAGAAACAAGAGGTTAATGCAAATTCCATTGAATGTAGCTTTCCAGACAGGCAACTCATTTCACTGATGAAAGGCTATATAATAAAACAACTGTCAAGTGATAAGCCGTTATCAGGTTGCTGATTTGCTCTCATTACCAGTTTACCAGCCCAGACTATCTGCAGATCATGCATGTCAAACTGTTCTACTCCTTTATATCAACACTGTAAAATAGAAATAAACACGTACCTCACATTTCAGAGTTTTAATCTCTAGGTTGCTATCGTGTTTGGTGACTATGTTGATTTTTCCTATTGGAAGAAACCACCTCAGCTCCTCTGAGTCTGTCCTGACAAGTCTCCCTTTAAAAAAGGAGAGAAAGCTTATGTACAGGACTATTTTTCAGCTCTAGGTATAGAGGCTTACTATTATCATTGAGAATTTCCTGGCACCTTTAATAAATGGAACAGTTTCTATGCTCTTATTCACGTGCATCAGTTTCTCCTCTTGGAGTCTTACTTCGTTGCAGGGAGTTCCCAGGATCAAAGTCCAGCCAGTATGAAGACGTTATCTGATTAACTCCATGCTGTTAGTGATTGAAATAGAAATTCAGTACTGCAGGAAAAGAATGTAGTAGTTCCTGCTATAAACCTATTTCATAATACCAGCCGACGTATCTGGCATTTTAAATGCCGGTTAGCATACCATCTTATACTAGTTGATTCCAGCTGCGGCAAGTAACCTGATACGTCATGGCCAGGAGCAGCTCCAAGAATAATGCAAATATTGCCAGATGCTGGAAGTCCATACTTGGAGAAGTGTTGCTCTGTCCTTCAGCATCAGCTGTTTTTATGCTTCTTCCTTCTAAGAGTACCTTTTTTTTCTTATCCATTCATAAATCAGCCTGCTGTGGGTTTCTGATTCACTTGTCAGTGCGTCTGTGCTGGTCTTCCAGTTTTGGGGAAGAAAGCAAGCCTCACTTTTAAGTTTCCTAAAACAAAAATTTGTCACCTTCACATATAAACATGGTTCCTATTGACAGCAATGAATACTAGGTCTGGGAGAACATTGGGCATTTCCACACAGCAGATGGTTGCATTATTACTCCTGAAGAGGTGCGTGCACCTGTGCCAATATGTAGATGGGGGTATTTTTTTGCACATGTAACAGATCCACATGTACTATCAATATGATCAGAAGGAAAGAGAATACTTTTGATTAAAAGTCAAAAACATGAGAGCAGTCCAGGGCAAAATCAATATTTAAATAGTTGACTTTAATTCTTTCTACCATCTCCAACATCTTGTATTTTCCATTCTTTTCACTGACTAAAAGTAGATACAAATGGCAATACTTCTATATATTGCAAATAGAAAGAAAAGACAGGATTAGGTGTTTCATCTGTACATAAATATTTTATCCAACTTTTTAAGGACTTTATTATCTGTTTGAAAACACCTTTCCAAATTATTTGAGATATGGATTAAAAAAAAAAAAAGTACAGAAAGCCAACAATATAAAATTCAAAACACTCATAAAGATTTTTCTCACAAGCAACTCAATGCTGTTAGGAGACTTCTCAAAAACATTAAAAGTTTTGGTGAATGCTCTGCGTACCCACAGAAATGTCCTTCTTGCTTTAGTGTATTTTTAAAAGTCAAATAATGGCTTTGTATGCTTAGCTTAGAGGAAACTCTGCCTTTCTTTTTGCAATCTGCCATCAATTTGGGGGATACCTGTTTTATTGGAGATATTTTCACTGATTTTCATAGTTGGAGTTTTTCACTTACATAATATTGCTTTTTTTTTTGGGGGGGGGCGGAGACAGTTGACCTCTGCAAATGGCACTATTAAATTTTACGAACTTGGCCTATTCTATAAGCATTAAATGAAAGAAATATTATGTGCAATACTGAGACAGGAACTTTTGAGGACTGCACAATGAAACTCTGCCAGTCAGGAAATTCATAAAACAACTGGCTGAGGTATGAGAATCAACTTCACTCTAAACCCAAGACTGGTTTATTTAGAGACATTAGATCTGCTCACCTCTGGATTGCCAAACATAACCTGCCCCAGAGAGGAAATGGCAGAAGACACTTGGAAAATGGTGACTAGGAGTCATTAGTGGAGACTGCAATCCACCTCTGCATTAAGACAAACCTGCATCACAAAACACAAACCTCACTATATATTAATTGACAAACACAAACCTCACTATATATCAATTGACAACCTGTCAATCACAAGAGAGGACAAGGAGCAGAGACATCTGTGCCTGAGCTTGTGACTGACATTAAGAGATGAAAATGATGTGTACCACCTCCCTGGCTGTATCCTGCCCAGTTCTTGTGTTGGGTGTGCAGACTTTTCCAGCTGTCAAGACCACCAAGGCTGTGCTTTTCCTTAAGACAGATCATTTCCTCCTTGGACAAAGGGAATATGCCATATCCCAAAGCCTCATATTGCAGAAAGGACTTGGAGTCAGTGGGGTGCCTCAATACAATTGCTTGTGACAGACTGGGATACACTGAGCACAAGAGTACTTCATCCATGCATTGACCAAGCCTTATTTATCAAGAAGTGAAGCATTATTTTTTTTATTTTTCTGCCAGCAGTATCATCCTTTGCAAGTTATCTACTCTTCGTGGAAGTTTCCAGCACAAGCTGAGTCTCTTTTATTCATGCAGGTTTTTCTCTTTCCTGTCTGTCAGGTTCTAGTGAAAAGTGCTACTTTTAGATGCACCAAGTGATCATTGATGCAATGCTGACATCCTGACTTGAAATAGGATTTCATAGGTTTTCATACTATGACCTGGTTCCTGACTGTGCTCTCTGAGATAAAAGTGCATGTGTTCTCCCCTCATGAGTAAAATAGGAATGCAAAATTCACAAGTGATTATAACTTTTAATTTAGATTTATAAGAAGAAAGTAAAAAGAATCTGTATACCAGTCTGTTACCAATGCCACCTGTGTGGGCAACATGAGAAAAAACAAACCCCAACTTCAATCTATTGTCCTTTTTTCCCAAGAAAGACACTGAATTTTTAACTGTTTTATTTACTCTCTGATTGGATTTGTGAACATATGAATATTCTGCAAGTGAACAGTTCAAAATAGTAAGGGCTGTGGTCTATCCTAAGGTGTATAAGGACATCTTAGGTTAATGGCCCAGATTCATCTCACCTATTTCAGGCTCTGATCATGCTGCACATGCTCTGTCATCAGTAAGGGACATAGGCATCTTCCAGTTGGCTAATTAGTCCACTGAAGTCTCTCTCTGTTGACTGGAAAGGAAATCAGGGTAAGTACATGCTTCACTTCATTAGATGCCTCATTTCAGCAAGATGCAGTAAGTGCCAGCTAGCTTGAAATTGTAAACCCAAGAGCAGAGTTTGGCACTGCTTGCGCATGGTATTAAACCATAAGACAGGCATCCAAGTTCATTCAGCAGAAAACCTCACATTACGTAAAGTGTTAATTAAATTACATGTCAAAGTAACATATCTTTACCACTACAAAGAAAAGGTTTGAATTCTTTGTGAATACTGGTTGGGGCACTCATGCCTAAGAATTGATAGCCTTATATATGGGATCCATTAATAGCTGTAAGTAGCAAATGACACTAAAAAGCAATAACTTTTTGTTGCAGCTTTAAACTTAGTGAAGCTATCAAACTATTCACTGCACTGAAAGCCCATGACTTACTGCGGCAGCAGTACATTTGGATATAGATCAAACAGCTCTGCAAGTAGCACGGTTAGAAGCTTTAATTTATAAGTCTTAACTCACAAGAAGTCATAACTACAACCAGTCCTTATCAACGATCTGTCCAGTCCTTGCTTAAAATTAAAATAATCTTTTGTGCACCTGATTAAGTTCTGAATTAAGAACTACAGATTACTGATCTCTTTACTGCTACATGCCTCTTTTCTTGTTATAATCTCCTTATCCTTACTTTTTTTTTTCTCTCATAGCTCTTGTGCAGAGACCCATAACTATTTGGGCTGAGGAGGTATTTGCATCAGTATTATATCAGTGTGTTTTCATTCACTTCCATCTTGCGGAGGTAAGCAAGAGCACTACATAGTTCTTAGGGCCAGATGCTCATCTCTTTACTTGTGCTCTCCATCGCTTTACCTCCTGACGTGCAACAAAGAAGCCAGTAGGATCACCTCTATGGAAAGGCTGTACGGATGATTTGAAACCATACAAGAATCTGGCCTCCATGATTATATGAGATGTGTACCTAAAGACAATTTTGAGGTAATGATGATTTGACAAATGTAGACTGCTGCTAGTAGAGCTACTAATTACATTCTGCAACTGTACTATTAGATCAGATGGATATATGGCAGTCATGAAAATTCCTATTTTGATAGCTATCATGTGCGTTAATTTACTTAACTCTTCATACATCTCTGTGGTCCAGTGAAACAAGGAATTAGTGGTTCACCAAGAACATATAAATTAATGCCAGTGTTTAGGAGGGTCTTTCCCTCTAAGTTCCTGACATCTTTGCTTCTTCATATTATTTTTCTTTGGTATTTACATTTGTGGTTCAAGACTAGAATTTCAAACCTTCAGCTGTGAAAACTAATGCAGTGCTTATTGCAAGTAACGAGGTGGCAAGAACAAATATAGGCCCAACACTTGAGCACCCACCTACACTGAGAACCCAAGCAATCTTCTGTCACCACTCCGTACTTGCAAGAACCATCTCCAAAAGGAACAGAATGATCCAGGCTACATGCCCATTTACTACGCAGTCTTTCAAATGGTATTACCACCAAGAATACAGTTTTTGACAATTTTCACTAGGTAGACAAAAGTTCTTGGGGAATTATGATGTCAGGACCAGAGCCACTTGTTATCTTCCCAGGCTTTAGCCTGGAAAAGAGAAAACTGAGGGGAGACCTCATCAGTGTATACAAATATCTCAAGGGAGGGTATCAAGAGGATGGAACCAGACTCTTTTCAGTGGTGCCCAGTGACAGGATGAGAGGCAACAGGCACAAACTGAAGCACAAGAAGTTCCACCTCAATATGAGGGGACATTTCTTTTCTGTGAGGGTGACAGAACACTGGCACAGGTTGCCCAGAGAGGTTGTGGAGTCTCCTTCTCTGGAGATATTCAGAACCCACCTGGATGCCTTGGTCAACTGCCTGCAGGGAGATGAAAGATTCTCTAAATACCAGAAGCCACGCAAGACATCTAGACTGAGGTAAATATTGTTTAAAAAATAATGAAAAGTTTCCAAGTGATTAAGCTTATGGAACGTGTACTGCAACTTCCTTCCTGCTGCAATTTTGGCATGAGCTATCATTAGTGATCTATCTGGTCGAGACTCCAGGCTCTGACATTCTTTTGAGAAGACCCCTCATTTTTCTAAAGAACAGCTCCTAGTCCTCTAAGGACAATTTTAGCAATAGCAGATGCCAGTTTCCATGATGAGAGTGTTTTTATAGGATGAGGCCAAGGCCTGATCCTCCTTTCCTCCAAGATCACCATATAGGCGGGGAGTAGTTTCACTGAAGTGAGAGAAAACCTGCAAGGGCAGAACTAATGCAAGTCAGGGGGGAAAACGAGGCTCTGCAGAGGAGTCATTTTTAGCATTAGCTGTGACAGATGTGAGTCTGAAAGTTGCCTCCCTGCCGCCATGCATCACCCAGCAGGCTCAGGCAGGGACCCTGCCGAGGTGGAAGCAGATGTTTTGGTGACAGCTTCGCAGCTTCCCCGTCTCCTTAAAGACAACTGATCGTTAAGGAATGAATACTGAACTTCTCTAGAAATGATCTTTCTTGTTTATTTGCCAGCTCTTCCATTTTCCCAGATCCCTCAAATGTGAAAGCTTTCTACCCAGGGATATGGGACACCCTTAGGGAGAGTCATAGCTAGATGCGCAGACATGGACGTCCTTCAAGCTATTTGGAAGTCGTTGTAAGGGGCACAAGAAGGGAGAATCCCTCCATCCTCCACATGGTCTCAAGAGGCTGTTTGGCAGGGCTCCCACAGGATGGGGCCAGCTGGGCAGGCGCTCTGTGGCCAGCGTGCATGACGTGCTAGGGAAACAATTCATCTTCGTTCCAAATTATCTGCCATTAGTCACTGTGTACATGTACTCGGCAATTAATCCTCTCTCTTGCTGGAGGGCTGGTTTGCTGTGATATTGCACAAATTTCTCCATCTGCCTTTGTCTGCTACCATCAGCAGCTTTGCTTGGGCTTTCTCCACATCACACTCTTTCCGTCTCTCCTCCTCATGTGATGTGCAAGAGCCGTAGTGGAAAGTCAAACACTAACCAAGACCTAATCTCTTGGATGAGGTCAATTTATAATCACCCAGTTGTAAAAATCTGTTGAAGATGACCATGCAGCCTGTTTCTGTACCCCATGGTATAGTGATACTTGGGGCAAAAAGATCAACGATGCAGGCAGCTGTGATTACAAGAGCAGCCGTTAACAAACTCATGGAGTGAGAGGTCAAAGTACGTGACTTTCTATCCATTTACCTTCAGATGAGTGATCCTGTTTTTACATTCAGGCACATGTGGTGACAGAACGTGAGTTGGCATCAAACCCTCCATCTAAACACCTCAAATTCAGACGTAGGCTGATGCTGTTTATATTTTGAATTGCAGGTAGTCATCTGCCCCCTGATGTGAGATACAAAGACAATTTCCACAATGTTGGGGTTACTTTATACTTATTTATTGCTATGTAGGATTGGAGATATGTTGCCTTGCTATTATTTGTTTGGCTTTTTTCATAAACTGGGGTGGGAAACATATTTTTGAATGACAATGTTTGAAAAAAAATTATATTTGATCCACAGATATATTTCATTTGTACTGTTTTTAAGTACAAAACTTAAAAATTTGATTTTTTTTCCACACATTTCAAAGGAAATATTTCTAGTTATTTAATTCAATTTTTTTTGTTGTTTCAAAATTTGCAATTTTATTTTTATTTCCTTCTGATCTTTCAGAAAACTATTAGAACTAATGTTTGTTTGGAGTAAAATACTTACATATGGACTAATTATTTATGTACTCGTTACCTCAATTCAAACTCGGATTGTCAAAAATGTGGCAGTCTCTTTCAAAATTAGCACGAGTCAGTAATTCCTGTGTGCAGAACACAATTAGCACAGCCTAACTGCTACAGCCAAGAGCCTTGCAAGCATTACAGTTGGATGACTGGAGGAGAATATAGACGAGGAAGTCCACACAATTAGAGAGTCCAGATTTTCCTTTTAAAATCTCTGTAGCATTTGCATAATTAAGCAAAGTGGATGTAATATTAAGGAATGCCACCTGGGAAGGGATCTCTCTGAAATTACACTTCGTGCCACATGATGCTATTCTGCACGCAGTGGCTAGGATTTAAACAGCCCCAAGAACAGCACTGTGTTGATGTCTGCCACTATGGCCTGGTTAATTATAAAGCTAATATAGAGGAACACAGACGTGACCATGGGGTCTGCAATGTCCCTGGAATGCATTTTTTGCAGTTCAGCTGTTAAGGGAATCTCACACTGCAGTTTTGCATTTCCTAGGCTTATTTTCCCAGAACATAAATTTTCTGAAAACTTCCATCTTCTTTTATCTCTAAATACTATCTTATACTTAGGCGAAATCATGATTCTAAATTAACTGTCATTAAGCTTTTCAGCCTAACCGTTCTCTTTGTGTTATTATGCAAGCATGAAACTGTGAGCCAATTTCATCTGTCCTCAAACATTTTTTTAAACGCTTTCAGCTTTGCCAGAAAGAGAAAGCAGTTTCAAACATCTTAAAAATGAACGTGTTTCTTTTTTTTTCCCTACATTTTAGGTTGATTTGCCAATAAACAGAAAAATGAAACCTGTCATATAACATTTGCCATACGTCACTAAGGAAGGAATAATTTTGGTATTTGTTAAACATGCAACTTAGGGGAGGGAAAGCAGAGTATTTAAAACATTGAAAGAAAATCAGTAGGCCTAATGTTTCTTGTATTTCTCTGTAGTTCAGTCAAGTGGGTTTATTTGGAGTGATGCTGAAGATGCCCAAAAAGCTGTGTGTTTAGCTCATCTGGGATTTAGCAGGAACCTCCTCTGTACTTCTTTCCCTGTCTGGGACATGCTCATTGTAAACATCGACAGAGTATGGGTAAAATATTGTTTGAACTGAGCTGCCTTTGTACGGCAACACAGACAACTGCACAAAGCACGACAGAGCGGGTACACCCAAGCGTAAGTCAGCTCCCGTGTCTGACGCCTGCAGATCATATGGTGCGTGACCCAATTCACCACCCTTGATCTCAGATCTGCTCCCCTGGCACTAAAAAGACTTTGGCTATGTTACTATTGTTTTCTCCTGGCAGGACTGTGGGAGGAAAGCATTTTATTGAGAGATTAAATTGGCTCCAGATGGCTAAGCTGGCCTTTCAGACCAAACTCCTGTTTGGGCTCCCATCATCTCCGATCTTGGGCACTGCAGCGTGCTCCTCCTTGGCCTTGGCAAACCCAGGCTGATACCTGCTACACTGAGCACTTTCCTTGCTAGTCCCTAACACAGAACCCCCCTCCACCTCTTCTCCCCAGCACAGGTGCTTGTCCTTGCTGGTGTAGCTCCTCAGTGCTCATTCCCTTCCCTATCGCCACTGCCCCCATCGCCTGGCAAACTTTGCTCTCCCGTTAGGTGTCAGGAGGGAACCTTCTCCATCCCCTTGACCCACGCTGTTAACCTCTGTTGCTTACTTGCTAGTTTTTAAACCAGTTCCCCTACACGTACCTCCCTGTGTGGAGGATGCTCCTGTTAACAACCTGCGGAGCCACCTCACTGTCCTGGCACTGTCCTCCTTGCTTTGATGCCAGTGGACTCGGTGGCTGCCCAGCTGCAGTGTCGAGCCACTTCTCTACAGAAATATGCACTGGGAGGGTCTCAGAAAATGTCTGGTTTTAACCTGCAGTTGCACCAAGATTTACTGTGCACACAGTGGCAATGGTTCCATTCAGAAAGAGGAATATCCTGCCTAAACGTACCAGCAATCAGCTCATTCCCACTGTTTGGAGGGGACAGCCAGGCCCCTTTCCTCCCTCTTCTGCTGTCACTCAGGCCACAAGGATGGGAGCACACAGGCACAGTACCTCTGTGCCATGTCATCTCTCTTGAGCAGTCAAACATCTTTCCTGGACGGTAACTGCTTTTGAATAATGGATCACCACAGCAAGGCATGCTAATGATCTATTATTCAAATGACAGCAATACCCAAAAAAGAAAATGCCACAATTGGCTTCTGTATAATCACAGGATAGCAATCAAACTCCAGGCACACGGGTGGCTGCATCCCTGGCACCATACGTCTGGTAGAAGAATGCCAGCCTTGTAACCTTTAATTAGTACTTAATAAACTGAAAAGGTGCAATTTACACTTCTGATTTACCTCGAGGGGCAAGCTGTATTCCCCTTGCTGCCTCTGCCTTTGCAGACTTCAGGCCTTCCTGTTTTCCTTCTGCTCTAAGCAGCAGCCAGGAGAAAATACAATGGCATCTCTCAGCTGGGCAAGACAGTCCGTTTATTATGATTGCTACCACTGTTCGCGCAGCAAGCTAGCAAAGCCAGTCACATGCCTTTTTACATATAACACCAAGCTGAACTGATTTAAAAGCAGTATTTCAGAGAAATGTGTAAGCAAAGGCAGTGTTCTAGGATGGTGCAGAAACAGTCCTCCCACTGAAGTGAGTCTCCATTTGGCTGCGTTTAACCTGGTAAGAACATGGTCTTTGTACACTTCATGTGATTATTTCAGGTTGCTAAATCTATACAGAGGAACACATCCCCATGTCTAGGGGGAGGCAATGCTCCAGTTGTTAGGTGGAGACTGAGGACTCGGTGCTTTTAGGCTAAGGCTGGCTGTGTCAGTCCTTCCCTTTCGATAGTTTTAGCAGCTTTCACTACATATATATATATATCTTCTCCTTAAAATAGAAGTTAAACATACGAAAAGGAAGCTATGCATATGTACGCATCTCTGCAGTCCCTTATGAACATCAGGAAGTTGGTTATTTCCATTCACTGAGCGAAGGCAGAGCACGGGGTGACAAATCACAGCTCGCAACCTGTTGTACAATGGGGCACCAGTCACTGAGCAAGCAACGTTAAAAAACATACAGCTTCTGCCAGAAAGCAATAAGGCTTTTGACTGTTCCTGTATGTCCAGCAAAAGTATGAAGAATGTTGAGAGGGTTTATTATTCGTGATACAAAAATGAGAGGTCGCTAAATGTAATTGTGAGAAAATTAATGCAGGGAGCAGGTTCATAATATAAAGCATTTAAAAACACATAAATATTCTTTTTGTTCCAGAACAAAAATTTGCTGAAAAACTATTTCAAAATAGACTTATTCTGGTACTGTAATAGTTCTACCTCTTCCAACAAATTAATCCACCTTCTTATATCTCTAAATACTGTTTTATATTCAGCCTTA
Organism: Cygnus olor; assembly: GCF_009769625.2. Classification (NCBI taxonomy): domain Eukaryota; kingdom Metazoa; phylum Chordata; class Aves; order Anseriformes; family Anatidae; genus Cygnus; species Cygnus olor. The sequence continues at coordinate 38,454,741 of NC_049169.1, read as the reverse complement.
ACAAGTGCTCTTGAATTAGCTATCATTAAGCTTTTCAGCTTTGTCATTCTCCTTGTGTTACTGTGCAAGCATAAAACTGCCAGACCAATTCAGCTGACCTCAAATGAAAGAAGCAGTGTTGTGTATAAAAACCTAGAAAATCACAGCGACAGCTCTTGTTGAATTCAGCAGGGCCAAGGTTTCACCCAGTTGTTCTTCTCTAATACGGTGTGTTCCTGAAGCTATGAAGGCACTGGATTATAAGTAGTAAAATATAGGCTGATGACCTCCTGCTGAGGTGCAGATCCTTGCATAGTGGGTTTCAGCCTAGCAGCAATAGATTTGCATTTCTTATTTGCCTTTTGATCCATACATACCTGTGGATAATAAGACTGAAAACCTGGTGACTACCAAACGGGCACAGCCCCGTATCTGAATGGCCAGCCCAGTGAGTGGCAGGAGCTGGCACTGGGCAGCTGCAGAGCCCAGTGGGGCAGCCTTTGTACGCTGCAGGAGGTGCTCTGGAGCTATATTTTCTACCAGTTTTATTTTACTGCTTCCCAGTATGACATCTTCAGAAGTCACAATGTGATTTAAGGGTTTAAGTCCCTGTGGGTTTCCCTGCTGAAAGCCTTGAAGCTTCTCCAAGAATTGTGCAGAGCTTCTTCACCATTAGTTGCAAGAATGTGGTGCATCCAAGAAATGTGGAAGTTGAGATTATTCACATATTTAAAGGTAATACAAACCTCTCATAGGTTGATGCTGATCCTTTTACAATGCCTCCTGGATCCAAGTGCTGGCTAATGCAGATAGGCTTATTTCCCTGGGAACACAGCCATCCCATCCGAGCCTATAAAACATGAAAACACAGGTTCTTATAAAAAGGAAAAATTAAAATAAATGTAAAAAAAAAATTAAAAAGCACTAGGTTGTCTTTCAAATAGCTTTGCAGAGTTTTGTGGTATCCAGGTACCATATTGTGCAGCACCTCCTGCAGATCCTGCTGTGCCCGCAGAGCCAAGTGAGTCAGCAGGGCTCCTGGGGCCCAATGCTCGCTGACAAGTTCAGTTTTTATGCACTGGGTCTACTAATGGGAGAGCCTCTCTGGTCTCCAGCAACCAAATACTGAGATATAATGGCTAATGCAGCAGAGGAGATGGGTCTACAAAACACAACTGCTTGGTGATCACAGAAGAGAGTCCTTAATATGGACTTGCATTTATTTCTGCTTAGAACTTTGATGGGGGAGAAAGAAAAATCCAGCCCTGAGCTTCCAAACACTAAACTTAGATAAAAGAAAGAGAGCTTCAGGGAAGCATTAATCAATTTGCAATATGTTTCATTATTTAAAAAAATAATTCTCCTGCTAAATTAAGTTGAATCGGTAGCTCATTTTAATTCTCTGTCTACTGCAGTGAAATCCATCCTCATCTTCTGACCACTCTCCTCGCCTGCAGTGGGAACCACGCTGTGAAGTGAATTTTTGGTCTAAAAAATTAAGCAAACATGAATACTTTGGTTATGACCATTTCATTTAGAACACAGGAGACTTCAGAAACATCACACGAAGTCCAAATCCATGGCGCATTGAAGAGTAGGCTGATATGCTAACAGTCTGTATCTGTTGAATGACTTATACAGGAATATACATTTTGCACTTGGGGACTTTTATTCTTTTTTACAACTAAATTAACTTATTTTTTTTTTAAACAGGGAGTCATTATTCCACATCTTCCGGGATTTTTAATCATATATTAAAGCTTTTTGGTTCCAGAGCTGCCTTTGAGTTGATGGACAAAGTCTAACAAGACTTGTTAACCACTTCTTAGGCCATTAAACTTTTAAAAGTAACAAAGTATAAGGCTGTGGTATGAATTAAATAAACACCTGAGATATAATTTTCTGTGAGTGCCAAGTTATTTATTCTAAAGAAATAACAATCCCAATTGTTTTACATTTTTAATGCTTTCTGCTTCAAAAAAATATTATTGCACTAGATCAGACAAGTAGTTACTAGTTCAGAATGTGAAAGTAATCAGAAAAGCTAAACAAATCTTTTAATTTGCAGAGAATAACAGAAAATGTTGGTTCTCCTAAGGCTGTTTTTGGAAAGTCAGTATTTCATTAAGTATTCCTAGTTTTGAACATTTAACTGCCTTTGACTGGCAACATTATTTGCCCCCATATGGGATGTTTCATACAGTAGTTATCTAAGGATGTTTTGAGAAGCAGAATTGCCTTTACCAAATTCTGTACAAAGCAAACAGATTTCAGAGCAAATCAAAAAGAAGAAGAAGAAAAAAAAAAAGCGAGAGAGAAGGGCTCAAGTGGAGAAATGGTTGCAGTTGTAGCTCGAAACTTGGCAAATCAGGTATGTTTCTGCAGATGATGCTGTTAATACCCAGGGAAAATGGAGGGTGGTGTTAGGAAGGGTCCTTCCCTTCCCTTCCCTTCCTTTCCCTTCCCTTCCCCTAGGGAATCCCAGAGTCCCAGGATGGCTGAGGCTGGCAGGGCCCTCTGGAGCCCACCAGGCCCAACCCCTGCCCAAGCAGGGCCATCCAGGGCAGGCTGCCCAGAGCCACATCCAGGCAGCTTTTGAAGATCTCCAAGGAGGAGACTCCACAGCCTCTCTGGGCAGCCTATGCTCAATCACTGTGATGGTAAAGATGTGTTTCATGATGTTCAGACAGAATCTCCCGTGTTCCAGTATGTGCCCATTGCCTCTATTTCCACATTAAAATAATAATAATGAAAAAATATATAAATGGGGAGGGGGTGAAGCAAGTAAGAGGCAGTCCTGTGAGCCATAGTTACAAGGAGTCATCAGGCTTTTACTTCTGTAGGTCCAAACATCATCCATCCTTGCACAGTACCTGAATATTTTGGAGTCCTCACCGCACAGATCAACACAGAGCCACTCTGAGGGAAAGGATGCTAATGGCATAGGCAGGACTTGTGCAGCCCCACAGGCCGTGGTGGCAGCATGTCACCAGAACATGCTGGGGCAGGAGAGCCCGAAGCTGACATTGTAGCTGAGGAACGTGTAGGAGGAATCCAGCGTGGGCTTGCCTGCATGCCAGCACACACAAAGGAAAATACCTGCACGTCCTGGGCTGCGCTGCGGCGCTCCTAGCTGGGACTGACATAGCCTTGGTTTGGTCCATTGAGAGCCTAGTGCACGTCTGTGCACAGCAGCCTGCTGTGGTTTGATGAGGTATTTTACACACTTACCTCTAGTTCATGCAGATTAATTTCCTGAGGCTGTGCCTGTGCTTGAAGTTATTTTGGAAAGGCAGCTCCTGCACGCTCCTGTGCCTGCAAAGACACCCGATTAAAATGTAGAATAACTTGTACTACTTGCACTTTTCTAAGCTCCCAAAGATGCCCCAAAGCCCTGCAGCAGGGCAGGAGCTGCACCCGGGCTCTCCCCGGCCCCAGGGTCCCCATCCTGCTGCCATCCAAGGGCATGAGAGCCAGGGCATTGCTGGGGCATGGGGCTTACACCCCCCAGCTCGGTTTGCCCTCCTGCCAGCACCCCGTCAGGGCACAGACAGCCTGGCACACCCAAAAGACAAGTCCCTGGCCCTGGGACAACCTGGCCCACTGCAATTTGTAACGGAGCTTCCATGACATTTCTTAGTTGTAACCTTGTGAGAACCAAATGAATTCACCATAATTAGTGCATTCAGCGTGAGTCCCAGTGGAAGCAATAATGATTTCCAGTTTATTCAAAAAGGTTGCTATTTTCTCTGACAAAAATGATGACCTAAAAATAACTGATGTATTCCTCATTACTTTAGTGAGTGTAATGATATGTTTGGAAGAAACACCAATTTTCCTGTCTACTGCTTTTGACACAACAACAATTAGTCATAAGCAATGAAAAAAATACTTGCATTAGCTAAGAAGTGGTGAGAAATGTTTCTGTATTCATAGCTACTGCAATATTATTTGGCTACATTAGTCAGACTCATTTTGTAGGAGAAGGGATCAGAAAACATGCTCTGTAAAAATTAAAACCTGTTGATAGTAAAGATACGCCAAAAAAAATGTATTTCACCAGGATAGTCTTCCCAGATGAAAAAGATGCTTCTGTAGCATCCAGGTATCACATCATGTAATGAAAATAGCAACGCTGTTGTCAGGAAGCTACAGCTAGCCTCAGGATAATCATGTTTGTCTCGTATGTTTGTCTCTTATGGTTGTAACATAATCACATCATGCTATCTCTGTGTCTTGTCACTACGTTTTGTTGCTAAATCTGTAGTTATAGAAGTAAACATATGGAAAAAAAATAAAATGTTCTGCTTAATCATTTACCTTATTGGTCTTCATTGGCATGCCAGTTGTTCATTTCTCTTTTTCATCTGTTTGAACAACATAAAAACCTAAGATGAAAAAGGTCACTATTAATATTACAGAATTAAAAACAACTCCACTACACATCTTTACTTTCCCCTTCTCTACTTCTCCCAAGCCCTTTTCCCCCCAGTCACTGCTCTTTCAGCTATTCCCTTCACACATGGCATCTTACACTCGGCATCTTACACTCGGTGCGTTATGCTTGCTTCCCAGTGTTGCAGCATTTGCTGTGCACTTGTCTTCATAAATAATGCATGGCGAAAGACTGCAATTCCCTGACAATCCTTAACCAGAGGGCAGGCTCGTTCCCCCAGTACCCACAGGTGTCATTGACACTCATTACCCTTGTCATACAGACCAGTTCTCTTAGGGCGAGACACATCTTTCTTCCAGCTTCTCCTAGCACCCTATGCTCATTATGCTACTATGAATTTACTGTCTGCTAAAGTTAAATCCAGCAGGGTTTCAAAGCCTAAGCCACCACCCATGCTGCTAACGAAGGACAGGTGGTGGCTGAGGCCTGGTGGTCTGTGAAGGTTTGAGCCTGTTTTGCTCTTCCGTGTGGACTTGCGGCCTTCCTATTAAACAATGGGGCATGGGTTAGGCTAAACACACTGCCTCCTACTCTGGTAAGAGCAATCCCAAATGTGGGTGCTCCCAAGCAGAATACAAATCCAAGCACGAGCTACAGCTGCATAGGTGGAGGGCAGGTGGTATGGGCCCAGCACACAGAGCACTGATGAGGAGTAAGGTTTGGCTCCTGTAAAAGCCAAAGGGAAACATGCCTCTTGCACAACGCAAAACCAGGTTCTACCACAGCATGAGGCTATTTCTCCATTTCTTTCTTTTCCTTCCAAAGCTAGGTAGGTTTCCTCCCCCACTTCTTTATTTCTTGCTATTTCTGGTAGGCTGAGGAATCTCCTTCTGGTAATTTTTATATATTGAACACTGAGGAAAATGCTTCTGTTTCATTACTGCTCACATGGCAGAATTTGGGCTTCCACTGTGTATTTTGCCTTTCAGTTTCCAATTACACACAAAGACAAACTATTAAAATGCAGAATAGCTTGTACTACCTGCACTTTTCTAAGCCCTGCTGTTTATAGGAGTGATTTAAGCAGCTCCTATTGCGTCAGCTAGACAATTCAGTCTTATCATTTTACACAGATAACAGGGATCATCTGTTATTAATGAAGCTTAACTCATTCACCTCATTCTCCATGTTCGGTTCAGTCAGCAGCTGAGCCCAAACAACAAGCAAATGAGGACAAAGACATTTTTTAAAGGACGCAGCATTAGCATGGCCTGAGCTCTCCAAGAGAGAAGCTATGCAGACCCTGTCATGGCAAAACCTCAAAGCCTCTTTGATTTTTTTTCTGGAAAAAAAGCCCCTCTGAGAGTGCCTTGCCTCTGTCGTGTGAGGGGCTGGTGATTCCCAGCCGAGCTGGTTCCCAGCAATGCTGCAGCATCACTCACAGAAATGCTCCCGTGATGGGAACAGAGAGGGACCACTGGGTACTCCAGAGGCAAATAACACCAGAACAAGGAGAAACCACTAAATAACTGTCTACATTTATTGTTGCGGGGGTGAAGAGCTGCATTTTTCCAAACTAATTTAGTTTTATTTCCTTTTGGTGACCGAATGGCTAGGTTCTCATATGGAGCGGATAAGTCTGATTATGGATTGTGAAATGAGTGTATGTGAATATTTCCAGGCCTCCTGAGCCCCTCCCTAAGTTTATAAAGCCCTTTGAAGTTAAAACAAAAGCAAACCTCTAATTATCTTAAGAAAACCCTTGTGAACAAGGGGCCTTGCCATTGGAGAGGAAACTTCAGACATTATCTGTTCTGTCCTGGCTTTCCCATGCAAAATCTGTATCTGTATGCTTTTTAAGGGTCACTTCCATCTGGGTGACTTCTGAAAGCCTTTAAGTGAAACTTCAAAAGTACTGAGTGCCCAGGGGAATTTCTTTTTTCTCTTTGAGCTCCTTTTTTTTTTTTTTTTTAATAACTGTGGTCCCTATCACTGCATGGTATTCTATAATAATATCACCAATCATTAAATATTTGGTTTGAGAAATACAATGTGAAAATCTTACATTTATTAAGTTAATCTACAGTTCAGCCCATAAGGGAAGACAGCCTGGATTCAAACAATAAAGCCACACTCTCATCCCCAAATCTAGCCTCTGCACCAAGAGAGCCAGAAGTGTTTGGGACAGAGCTCTCTGTCAGCACTGCCAACACCAAGCCTGATGCAAACAGTGCACACCAGCGATCAGGTGCTGAGTTCCAGGTGCTCAGGGATACCTCTGACCAAACAGAGAAGGGCAATTTCTATATTTCAGTGGGTGAACAAGTGATCTGAACTCCATGAGCTGCTGCTGCTGCATATATTAATGTTAATTTTCACTCGTATGGAAAATCAGGTCAGCTGCTTAAATCCTTCCCTACCAGCGCATCCAAATTTGAAAATCGCAGACATAGGTAAGAAGGCATGCAGACTCCCTGGGCATCACCAGCTGTGCCTGAGAAAACCACTGGGCTAAACAAAGTGGGAATGGACAGGACAAAGAGCTGCTCTGTTCTCTTATTTGTCCAGCAGTGCTGAGCCACTGCCACCTCAGAGCAACAGCCCAGATGCCAGTCCAGGGGGAGGCACACAGGCAGATGCAGAAGCCATGTGTCCCCTGGGGCTTTCCCAGCACTGGAGAAATCCTCAGAGATGCAGAGAAACCGTGTTAAGGGCTGATTTGCATGTCAGTCCTTCGTACTGCTACTTCAAAGCTAATGATCTGGTTCTTAGCATCTTTGAAAATATCCATTGCTACCAAAAATAATAAAAGGAATTTGTATGTGTCCCGGGCAGCTAACGCCCGTAAAAAGATCACACAGCAGAAAAGGGATTGCCGAGGAAAAAGATGCACGCGTTCGAAGCTCTCAGCAACAACTGAGCTCCAGACGGATTGGCGAAGTGATCTGCGCAATTAGCCCCAAAGGCAGCGGAGAGCATTTCCATACATTGCATGTCACATGTCAAAACTTCATTGTCTGAAACCGAAATGGCTCATAAATTGCGAGGCAGTGCAAGAGCAAGCCAAGCAGAGGACTATTAATTGCATGCTGGAAGAAATAGCATTTTTAACAAGCAAGTTTACGAGGGCTACCATAACCTGGAAGAAAAAAGGAAGTCCTTTGCATTGCCTGTCCTTGGAGTTATTTGCCTTTATATGTGCTGCCCCCAGAAACCTCTGATTTTTCCCTCACAGTGTCAGCTCTAATTCCCTTTAGCCCCTGGAAGGCCAGTCTTTGGTTTGATGATGCAGAAGGTTTGTCCCTGTGTTGAATCCTTTGCTTTGCTGAATGAAGCATGAAGAGCTGCCTCTGCATTTGGCCAAGGACCCTGGTATAAGCAGGCATATACTACGTAAAGCATGTTTTATTTGCTAGGGCAACAGCATTTCTGTTGTTCTTCAAGTCTGTTATTAACAGGTCTCAAGATAACGGTGTCTGTTGGACTTGCCATACAAAGGACATGTTAAGGACTATGTCACACATGAGCCAAGTGCCTCCCTACAAAGATACGGGTGAGTTTGGAGTGGCAAAAAGGAACAGATCGAACATTGTGTGTGCATATACAGACATCTGTCTGCGTGTTATGTGTAGTGGTATGATATCCAGGTTGTGCAGAGTGGGGTATCGACTCTGTGAGTGCCTATGCAACACGCCGAGTCCACAAAGCCTTAATGGGACGTGTGGCTTTGATTGAGCAGCACGCAGCCATGGGGACGCAGGTGTCATCACATGTGGGACAGCTGGATGGCACTCAATCCCCACCCGAGTTTCCCTTTTGTTTCCCAGTGGGATGTTTCCAGCACCATTTTTGTGTGCAGACCAGACAGGGGCTCCAGGCCTCCACGCTGTGATGGGGAAGGCTGTGTTGTTGTACTCGGGGAAAAGAAGCCTCTTTCTTCCAGCAGCCTTTAAAACTTCCCCCCTGGTCATTAAGACCCAATAAAACTGTTAACACCTCCTCTGATATCCTATTTTCCCATACCCTCTTTCAGGTGCATTGCATGGGCTTCCCTATTTAGTTTGTGCAGGATGTATTTTAAGAGCCTCACAAATTATTTTAGGTAAAGCAAGAGGAAACAAACTCCTGGCTTTTGAGGAAGGTTAATGCAGCAGCAGCTCCGAAAATGGGTATCCTGGACCTCAGCCCGATCCTCCATCCTTCCTATCTCCTTCCCATGTACATACAAATTCCAGACAGGCAGCTGGGAGAGCTGCTCAGGGCTCGTTTCTCCCTGGGTCGTGCTGCAAAGATCGCTGCTGGTTATTCATCCTCTCTGGAAATCAGATGAAATGGGATGCGAGGCCAGGAAGCCCCACGGGAGCTGCTGGAGCAGCTTCCCCCTGAGGTGACGTTGCTGAGGAGGACATGCTGCTGAGTGCTTCCTGGACAGGATCACCCGTGTTTCCCCAACCTACGAGGCACAGAAGTGGGGTACAAGAGGAAACTGAAACTGGAGAGACACGGAGGATGTTCAGAGCCCAGGGAGATGGCGGATCCTGCCTGCTTCAATGCTTCCTGCCTCCTGTTCTCAATTCTTTTCTCTGTCTTTGGCCTTTTTGTTAAGTAAATCTCTCACGACTTAGGACAAAATCAGAGGTGACTGATCTGAACCAGGAGGTCAGATAAAAGACTGGCAGTCTGGTAACACCGAGGAGAGCTACTGACATCCCAACATTGCCCAAGACAAGGTAACCAGCCCTCAGCACAAGCATGCATTTTCTCCAGCGTGGACAAAGGATGCTGCAAGCTCTCTGGGCAGCTCTTGCATCAGGCGAAAGGCCGTCCTGCAGCTGTGAGCTCATTGACTTTGTCAGACTGCACGCCCGTATTCCTCAGGGCTCATTTCACTTTTGGCAATTCTGGGTTTTGTTTTGAGCCTTATTGCTCCAAAGGGATGGAATTAGACAGCTAGCTTCTTACAAAACTTATTCCGGCATGGTTTGAACATGAGAACTTTTTCCTTTCTTTCCTTGGCACTGCAAAGACCTGCATAAATTTAATTACATCTATTTGCTTTGCATTAGCATATCCCTTCTCCCCTGTCAAATCACCATGCATTGCTTCCTCGTTTTAGGATTTCTCACATTTCAGAAATTAACACAGAAATAATCATACCTTGCCAGGGAAAAAGGGCATTAGAGACACCTTAAAAAATTACTTTCTCACACAAACATATTTTGCAGGTAATTTTCTCTTTTGAAAAATATTCTGGCTTTTCAACTTAAAATGTTTTCATTAACAGGTACGGGTTTGGGTGATTTTCTTAAAAAAGAAAAAAAAAAAAAAGATACATTTTTTATTCCTTATTCCCCAAACCTGGTGAAAAAAAAAAAAAAATGGCATAATAAGCTATCTAGGCACTTAGCTTACATCAGTCCCAATGGGAATAAGATATCTAAGAGCTAGGCATCTAAATAGCCTAATTGCCTCCTGACAGTGAGACTTTATGGAATAAACCATTCAGCCCACACAATTGTCTTCCTTGCCTTCAAAGAATATTCATTACAGCTGTCAAAGATCCCCTAGGCCTGGTAGAAGCTAAGGGTTAATTGAGGATAGAGGGATTGCTGGATACCATGTTTTCTGTGCATATATCTGGTGTGAATCTCTACTTTTCACAAGCCATGATGTACAGAATTGACTTAAAGACAGACCACCAGCTGCCATATGGGTTCTTTCCACGGGACCAGCATAGCTGCAGTAATGAGTAATTTCTCTTCTTCCCTTGCCGATGGAATAATATCAGTGTAAATACCGGAATAAACTCTCTAAAGAGTGGCATGTCTCTCCTCGTCTCAGCAGCTAACCCAGGATCCCATCAATTAATCCAGTGTTTATTTTTGGAGTCCACCTGGGAGACTGAAGTGAGAGCAGGCACCATCTCCCTGTACAGTGCAGAAGTTCTTGTTGAAGGAAGGTACCAGAGGATAATGAGAGCAGGATCTGGGAAGACTGCAAAGCCCCACTGCAAAGTAAAGCCATCGTTTCTAGGCCAGAGGGAGCATAGGGCTCCAGGGGTTGTGGTATGGAGCTGCTGGTGACAGCCAGGGACACACACACGTGGGTTGAGATGCCCTGGCTGCTGGGGAGGTCTCGTTTTCTGCCAGGTCATCCCTGTCCTTAGAGCAAGGCTGGGCTCATGCCTGAGACTTGGCACAGTGTGTTACAGCGGGACATCCAAAGTCACTGCAAAAGCTGCACTGAGTGGGGATACAGGCAAGGAAACGTGGTCAGGAGTTGGGCTACAGGATCAGAGAGTGCTCCACGTCAGAGGACAAGTCAAGAACAGGCTTGGACATTAGAGGTGGAGAAGACAAGGAGCCCACAATGGACTGGGCACAGATCAGAGCAAGGTCAGAAACAGGAACCAGGGTAAAATAAGAGGAAACGTGGCTGCAAGCTTAGCCGAGAAGAGCTGCAGTGGTTGTCTGGGTAGGGACAAACCCAGGGCATCAGGTCGATATGGTGTTTATTGGACCCTCAGATCCAGAGGGATAAAGGGCGGCCAGGCAGGCAGTCGCTGCAGGCAGAGGCTGAAAGGGAAAAATAAAAGGATAATACCAACCCACTGAAGGCATATTTAAAAATATAATATGGCTCTGAAAACCACAGCTAAATAATGTGTTGTTTTAGCTAATTATATATTAAGAACCTTATTCCCAGAGACAAACAGAGCCTAGTTTAAATTAGCAGATTGCCTGGTTATTAAGAAATTTGCTACAATAGCAACACAACTACCCAAAAACAACATTGTGAAAATAACATTGTGAGCATCTTTGACTGCTTGCTAGGATTGTTAATTTGAGGAGTTATGTCACAAATATTCTGTTAAATCAATGATGATTTAATCTGATATGTAGCAACTGCTGATGAGCAAATGCATCAGAGACGTTGTGTGAAAGCAGTGAAAATTATATGCAGGCTATAAAGAAATCAACATATTAATCAGCATGCTGTGCATCCTTTAGCACCTCATCTACTTTCAGTGATCTTAAATTGATGTGTATATGATATTGCTAGAACTGATACTGACTGTAATGGTTTCAGATGAGAGGCATCATACAGCTAAATTCGATGTGGAGATGGAGTGGAAGCATTCACTTTCAGCAAGTCTGCAGCTATTACCATTTCCTTTCATTTCATTCACTTTGGCTTCCCACACTGGAATATATTAACATTTTCTTTCCAACCTATGAAGCCATGGGCATGACAAGCCCCAGAGGCCATTCCAGGGTTGCTTTGCCTTCTTCTTTGACTGATTTCTGGACACCTTTTGGGGAGGGAGAGGGTCCCAACAGTCCTCCCTGAGAAAATGTAACCCGTTCTGTGTGATGCACATTTGTTTATATCCAGCCCCGCTTCGTCCTCAGATGACCGCTTCCAGCACTGGCCACCACAGAACTGCTGTGGGAGTAGGTACTTTTATTGCTTACAAATTTCTTGCCCTTTCATGTAAACACCCTTCTGTTCCTGTATTATGAAACAGAGTTGGGAGAACAGATCGATCTGTCTGCGTTATACGCATCATAATCAATCAAGTTCTCACCACATCATTTTTTTCCTCAGGATAAACATTCCCTGGTTTTGCATTCTCCCCATTAAACTTGTCTCACCACATATCTAACTTTGTTATTCTTTCTTGGATCTTTTCTTTCTTGAGATGAGAAACTACATTGAAGAAAGCCGGGACCTGGACTCAATGATCTTTGTGGGTCCCTTCAACTCAGGATAATCTATGATTCTATGAAAACTTTCCAGATGCATTATTTATATATATATAAATATATAATATAATATAATATATATATGCATAAAAATATATACGCACATATTCTGTTTGTACTACTCAATTCAGTAGCTTCCATCTCTATTTAATGATTTTTAATGAGTATTTAATCAGAATTAAGGCATGATGTTCAGTGCTGCTGTACACTTCACTGATACCCAGAAACTCGTATGGTGTTTTCTATGGACCCAGCCTAGAAATCAGCAGTATATATAACATTACTTTTTTTCTGTACCTGTTACAACTAATCAAAAACAAACAAACAAACAAACAAACAAGCAAACACCTCTGGCTTCAACTACCTAGCTATCCCAATATTTAAATCTATTTAAATTATCTAAACAAGTGTCTTATAATTTCCCTTAACTTTTACTAATCAAAATTACTTGTGATCAAAGTTTCTTGGTTCACATATGGGTTTATTCATTAGAAGAGCATACATATACATACACAGGCATATGTATATGCACTATTTACATGTAAATGTAGTGTGTGTTTGTGTGTGTCAGGCTTCATTAAACTTAAAGAAGTTATTAGAGATATTTAAAGACATTTTCAGAGATACACAATGCTTAAGGTTCCAATGTTTAGGAAGTAAAATACAGTAAGGGTTGTAACGTAAAGGAAGATGTGACAGTGCCTGTGCCCAGATGTCACCACCTCCTCCAGCATCTTACTGGACTATTATTTTTCCAGGTCTCAAAGCTTAGGCTTAGTACTGCTGAGCAAGCAGTTAAACAAAGCTTTCACTGAATACAGTTATCCTGCCAGATACGCCATGGATTTGTCAACTCACTAGCACTTCAACCAAAACCAGTACATCATTCATATGAATGATGGGCTGAAATGGTGGGTTACCTGATGTCCTTACCCATACAAGGGGAGTTGCACATGGTGAACACAGAGGGTGTTTTTGTAGAGTGCATGAAGTGGGATGCAATGGTCCCACGTGGATTCTTGGTTCTGCTGCTACCTGCCATCCACACGTGGATTTCCAGGCACGCCAGCAGTGTATGAGCCTTGTAATTGCAGAAAAACTGCACATCTGCTCACCTTCTTGCAACTCGCCGTGCTCACTTTGCTCATTTTAACATCCAGAAGATGCTCTCTGCCAGCAGAAAGATGTTGTTTATGTTATATAAGGTCTCGTAAAACAAAACAAAGAATAATTGACTGTATTTCTTTTTTGTGTTCATTGTTTGCTTTCCAGCATGCATAATGCAAGAGCAGTTCTACAGATTAAATTAGGTGAAGCCTTAATCCTAGTACTCTCCTGCCTGTCAAAGGCTAGAGGTTCTTCCAAGGAGATGTATTTTAGTCATAAGATTCTGGCCATGAGAGGCTCAGCTGTAGGGGATCCTAAATCCTGGGCATTACCAGAGGGCAGAAGCCTCAGCAGCATAGAGCAGGGGAAGCCCAAAGCTCGGGGCTGAAAGGATGGTGTACAGCAGAGAGGCTTCTTGAGAGCTCTGCTGTACACGTGTGGGATGTCTCTCTGTCCACCCGTATTTCTAATTCTTTCATGCTGCTGTATGTCAGCCTTCTCAGTTATTCTGTCTGCTGGCATTCAGTGTGGCTGTGGCTAGTGAGTGCTGCCGATTGTCCCCAGCAGACCTTTCTGCGGGGTTGTGGTTATAACGAGCCCAGCAAGGGGCAGCAGCTAGCTGGACTGGGCCCTCAAGGTGAGGGGATGTGCCTGAGAAGGAAAACACAGCAGTTTTAGGGAAAAGGAGCTGTCAGAGCTTTCTGTATGGGATAAAAGAGAGGAGTTGAGAAGCAGGAAAGAGGAGTAGGAAGGAAAGTGGGCAGTGGATTTTTCGGATGAGGAGTTTACTAACCCTGCTGGTGCGCTGTCCTCAGGAGGTGTGCGCACGCAGGCGGTGGCCAGGATGGTTGTACTGCTCAGAGCACTCAGCCTTCACGCTGCTGCTCTCCTCAGCATGCTCTCAGGCTTCGTGCTGGGACTTTGTGCCCTGCACATGAGTAATTGCCACAGCTGCAGTCAAACCGGTGGGTGGCCAGTTATGGTGACAGGACAGAAAAGCCAAGAGAGATGCTCAGCACTTGGTGTGAGCCACCAAATTAGTCCCCTCTGCGCGTTCCTCAAGATGGCTTTGGATGCATACACTCGGTGATGGTGCTTTCAGCCTGTATGCTAGGTCTTTGGGTAGACACTCACATAAGCTGACTACAGCCGCCCGAAACCTGCCCATCGGGGTCTCACCCTTCAGGGTTTCTCACTGGACGCACAGACTGACCGTATTCTGTGGGTGCCCCGCTTCTGCGGCAATGAGGCCAACGGAGGCAGCAAATACTCAGGGAAGCAGCAAAGCAAGGGCCGAACAGTGCAGATGTCCTGAGGCCCTTGGGTCCTCTCAGGAGCTTCTCAGGGTGCCAGTGTAGGTTTCAGAGTCCACAGGGAGGGAGGCAAAGCCGCCTTCCCCTGTGACTACGTGGGAAGTGTCTCTGATGCTGCGCCCACGGTCACTGCTGAGGCCAGGTGATGTGAATACTTTCCCTCTTCACCAACACCCTAGAGAGACGCCCACCTGCTTACAGGACACAAAATATCCCCTCTCTCTGCTCTTTGAGCTGTGTCCCATTCTTTCTTTTTTGCTTTTTCTTTTTTCTTTTTGCTCTGACACTTATTTCTAGTCTTTCAGATGTATCTTCTTTCAAAAGTATGGTCTTTGCAGCTTTTACAATGCATTTGGGGTGTGCATAATAAGTTCTGAATATAAGCACCCAGAAGCTACCCAGGATGCTAACAATACTGAAAAACAAATTATTTGGACTGAAAGGAGTTGTGCATCGCAGGGGTCCTCACCAGGCTGGATGGAGCAGAGGGCTCATTTCAGTGGAGAGACACAACCCAGGGCTTTCAGTGCAATTCCTACAGGCATGCCACTCAAACACAGGTTTGCCAAGCCAACTTCCTTGTGTAAACACCAACTTCATCATATTAATTACACTGCAAAATTCATACGCACTCGCTCAATATTTGCAAACGAATTGCTTGCAGCAAAATTGTGCTGGGTTTTTTTTTGGACTGCACATACACACACACTCCGTGGCCCATGAGAAAGAGTATGACAAAGAGAAGTTTAAACACCAGCTGACCCAAGCCTACACACATTTGGAGAAAGATGCAATTTACTCAGCTGAATTCACTTCCCAAAAGTATATTTATGGGTAGAAAGTAATTTCAAAGCCTAATGACTAATGAGGTCACCCTGCACGCTGGAGAAACAAAAGGTGCCATCCCTGCTGCAGGTCCCAGTTTGGATGCATCATGCAGGTGTTTGGGGCTCAAGCCTGCTGCTAGGAGAGATTTCTACACACTCAGTTGTGTGCAACTGATTGGTTTGCACTGGTGTTTCAGGGGTTGAGTTGTTTCTTCTGGCTTCTCCTTGCTTTTTCATGTATTCTGCTTAAAACTCCGCTGAACACAGTCCCCAGGACACATCCACAAGAAGCATGTTGCTTACCCCACTGAAAGTCCTTGCAGCAGGAGCAGGGGGGTGTGAGAAGACAGGGATCAGTTGCTGGATATCGTCTCTGATCCTGTGCTGCAGCCAGGACCATCCCCAAGTGACGCAGGGTTGACTGCTCAGCTTGGAAAGGCCCCATCACTTGATGCCCTCACGGCACTAAAGCCGTTTTCCCTTTTTCCCCAGGGGTACCAGCCGGCTTCTCATTGCCAAAACCTGGGTGCAGATCAGTTTTAAAGCTGAGCTCTGCTTTGTGTGTGCTTTTCCCTCGTGAGATTTTCTCCTTCCTTGTGATGAAAGCTGGGAGCAGAGCAAATGCTGAAACAAAAGGAAGGAGTCGTTTAATGTATTCTCTGGGAGAGGTGGAAGTGAACATTTTGGGCAGCTCCAGCACAAACAATCCTCATTTTGCTAAGCTAAGCTGCAGGAGCTTTCAGAACCGAAGGCCAAAGAAAATCTGTTATCTTTGTGTACTTGTCAAGAATGGGAATTTAGTTTATAAAGAGCGGTTCAGTTTGGAGCTAGTAAAGAAAATAAAGCCAGCATTGAAACATCAGGGACAGCTGCCCTTCAGATCTGAAGAGACCGCAAATGCAAAGAGCCCAGCCCATGAACGGGTGTAGGACCCGCAAGGAGACCCTGGTGCATGAAGGGGAAGGTGGCACCTGAACCCCAAACCCTGCTCTGCTCGGCTGAACTCCTCAGCACCTTATCTGTCCCCAGAAAACTCTTCTTGTCTCACCGTTCATCCCACTGAAGCCATTTCCCCCGACACAAGAGAATTCAGGGTACCCGATGGCCAGCCCAGCACTGAGGGTGTGGCGTGTGGAGGTGAAGGGCAGTGTCTGGTCCTGTTCCCTGCTGTCCTCGGTGGACGTCCTGGCCCTCTCCCCTCTCCTCCCAGCTGCCCGGTCCTCGTGTGGCACCTGCGGGGAGCTGGCAGGGAGATGTGAGCTCAGACCTTTTGGGCAGCAGGACCATCCATGTCATGGGAGGAGGTGCCACCCCAGGAGGACACCCCACCTTCAAAGAGGGATCCGGATCTGCTTTGCTGGAAAATTTTGCCTTTAGCCCTTATTTTCCGGATGGCCCCCTGCACAACCCTATCTCTGTCTTCCTCAGGGTTTCTAAGTGCTAGGGGCTTGTACCTAGAGGAAGAAGGGTAGCACTGAAACTCCGCTACTGAGATTCACATTAAGACATTGTAACGCTACAGTCTGGGGAGACCGTCTGATTAGGCCATAAAAAATGTCATTATAATGTTGGATTTAAAAGAAAAACCCTTAGCCCTGGAAAAAAACTCATTAAAATGTCATTATTAGGTGGGACTGCCACAGCAGAAGGAGGTGGGTGTTTGTGTAATGGACCCTGCATATGCACAGAAGGACCTCCTGGTGATGCCATTACGATGCGAGACGACAACGGCTAAACAATTTCAGTGCAAATCTATGGAGACCCCACTGAGTTACAGAAATGAAAGAAGACTCTGCTGTGCAGAAGTACCGCTACTGGTTACAAAAATAAGAAAAAACACGTATCATCTCGGGCTTTTATTTTGCTCCAGAGACAGTCTGATCAGCAAAGCTCCCGCCTCGTTCAGAGTTCCTCTGCAGCAGCGGGCAGAGGGTGCTGCGAAGCATGGCCAGACCGCAGGGCAGGCAGCAGCAGAGCACCCTAGGCAGGGGTCAGGTTTCTGCCCCAAATGTCTCGATAAGGTGTGATACAGCAAAACTTACCTAGGTACTTTTAAATCATCACCAGCATGCAGGTAGGTGCATAGCAAAGAAATGTGCAGCATCAGATTTTGCTGTGAAAAAAAGGTTTATGCTCTCCTCATTAAATCCAGAGTTGGCTATAAATGTTTGTATGTGGGAAACAACTTTTCTGAGCATTTGGCCTTTGTTCTGTCCTCGAGGGAAGATGTACACACCTTGTGCACTGCAGCGAGTCTCTTACGGCGCTTTGCTCAGAGAGCAAGGTGACCACACAACCCCCACATTTTGTTTTATTTGCCTTCGTGTTTCATGGTAGCTCCCAGCCACCACGGCCCCGTTACCAAATATGACAACACTCACTTAGTAGCTTTTTTTTTTTTTTTTTTTTTTTTTTTTTTTTTTTTAGCAAATTGTTGCATGCAAAGTCACAGTTGTATGTAGTGCACTTGAAGCCTTTTGCTCCCTGTTGAACCTCTAGCTGCTGGAGGGAGCTGAGGGCGCTTGGTGCAAACACCTGGACTCCAAAACTCCTGTATCAGTAGAGGATAAGCTAACGCCTAGCCCATTTCTTTCCCTCTCTGAATGAGGGTGCCCTGCTTCCTGTGGATGCAGCAGCCCTCACACAGCCATGAGGAGCCTGGCCTTGCATGCTGTGTGCACCAGTTGTTGGGTTTGGGATGGATCTGCTTCCCATTAGCCTGTAGCTGACTCTTTACATCTATTTTACAGAAAAACAGTAACCATTGCGGTAGCTGGTAAATAATATCCACTTCGTGACAAACAAACAACGGAGTTTCCTTTGTTTTCTGTTCTCATCCAGCAGCAGCCATCAGCACAGAACTCCGCAAAAGCTCAAGCAGGTTTTACTGAGCAATTCAGAGCAGCTCCTGAAGTCACCCATCAGTCCCCAGCGCTGTTTCCCCACCCATCTGAAGCCCTGCGGACGTATTTACAGGAGAGGTCACGATAAACTGGCTGCCCACTCACCTGGGTTGCAGGCAGACTAAACCCTGCATGCCTGCACCAGCAACGATTTAGGGGAAAGGGCTTCACCTCCTGCTCTGCCTGTATGGGAGAGGGTGCCTCTGGGTTTCAGAGGTGTTTCTTGAGCCCACAAAAGCAAACATCAGCTGAGGTAGGAATGACCAAACAACACAGGAAGTGCAGGCTGCCGTTCCAGCTTTAAATGTGTTTATAATCCTTGATGAATGGTGCAACTAAATGTATAATTAGAGTGGAGCCAAGTTTCTTGGAGCATAATTTTCCAATTTAGCTTTGAATATAGCCTGAAATAGCTAAATTTAGGCAAGGCATCACTTGAGGAGAAAACTTTTGTGGAGAAGGCTTGCCTGGGGAACTCCCCGGCCCAGGTGGCTGCAAGGCAGGGCTGGCCACTTGCCAGGGCTTGTCCTCGTCTCTGGATTCATTCCCAGAGCAACCTCAGGAAACTTCCTGGCCATTCTGCATTAAAAAAAACACCTTTCCCTATAAAAGATCGAGTCTTAAAATACCCACTGGGGAACAGGCTTTGGAAGCAATCAGTGCTACAGAACAGCATTCGGTGGCCCGGGGAGGAAAGGGACGGGATGGTGGTGAGAAATAAAACCTCTGTGTGCATTTCCTTGGGCCCCTTTCTTCCTGCTTACAATAAATGAACTATTAGTGCTAAGCTAAGACAGATCGCTTGGCCTTCCTGTGCAAGATCCAGGTTATTTAGCAAGGTGGTGAGCAAAGGCACGAATTCAGCCAGGGCTATCCGTCATTTGGGCCAGCTGGTGACTGACAGCTAGCCAGGCCAGCTGCACTGGGATCTGACACATCCGAAATGTAAAGCTGGCTGCATGGACCTGGCCGCTGCGTTCAGGACAAAAGAGCTGACGACTTGAGGTTTTCACCCCAATTTGCTCAGGGAGTAGGAGAGCGCTGCTGTGGGAAGGCTCTCGCGACGTCTGCTGAGACCCGTGTGCATTTGTCAAATGGTTCCTCACCAAAGCATGTAATAGCTCAGCTAAATTATAGGTATACCCACAGCACCTAGAAACCTCAATTACAGCTTTAGAGCTCAGCTGTAATCCTTAGTGGCATTAGCTTTTGTTGTTGTTGTTAACTGTTAAGAAAAAAGGAAATAAATGTGAATTACCGTCATGCCCGTAGGGGTGCAGGTGTGGAATGGACATGATTAGTACGTGAAGGGGGCTCAAGATGCAAATACAGGCCTGTTTTACTTCCCGCTGCTGTGGAAGCCTATATGCCATATGATACACTTAAATTGATCATTTTAAGGGTCCAGAAAATCATTCTAGGCATAAATATATCAGGGTGCTGTCTTAGAAATTGTGACATTATCGATAAAATTATGTAATAGCATTTGAAATTGAAAGGCTTTGGTTATCCTCAACGTTTTTTGTTTTTTTTTTTTTTTTTTTGGTGCTATCAGGAAGAAATCTGGATAGAGCAATGTGAGCATGGATCACAGAGCTGGAAAAGATGTCAAGGATCACATAGCACACCCTGCATCCCAACGATGGCACCTAAACCACTTCTGTCAGCTGCTGGTTTGGCCTGTTGTTAGGCATAT
Source organism: Cygnus olor (assembly GCF_009769625.2). Taxonomy (NCBI): domain Eukaryota; kingdom Metazoa; phylum Chordata; class Aves; order Anseriformes; family Anatidae; genus Cygnus; species Cygnus olor. The sequence continues at coordinate 38,434,754 of NC_049169.1, read as the reverse complement.
CCAGCTGCAGAGATTCCACAAATTCAGTTTATTCTCAAGATGTCTGCAAAGTGTCTTGTGATAGAAAGGCTAGGTCTGAGTGCAGAATGGAAGGGACAGTCCAAGTCTGGAAGGACCAGGAGAAACAGCAGACGAACGGCAGGGGTTCATGCTACCTTGTTTAGCAGGTCCTCAGGATCCCATCACATCTATGAGGAGCACCTCTGGACACCCAAACTGGGGAAACAAGGAACTACCTTAAACAGGGGAAAGCCTGTGTACAGACTAAGAAAAAGCCATTGAGAGGTTATGGTGGGAAGACAAAAACTCTGAAGAACGGAGTTGGGAACTTACAGTGCCCAAATCAGAAGACAAAGAACAGTGAGTGAATGCTACACACAGAGCTGGGCAGGATGGGGAAACAGAAGATCCTACTTGCCGTCAGCTCCTAAGGGGTGCAAAAACCATGCACAAAACCAGCGAAGGGTCACCAGGCCACCTGGAATGCACAAAAGGTGGGGAGGACTCACTCTCTTGGGCTTCTTATTGTCTCAAGGATACTGGCCAGACAACCTGGCTCCACTTTCCAGTACCTAAAGGAATGTTACTAAGACAAAGCCAGTACAAGATCTCTCTTTACAAAGATACAGACTCGGAGGATAATAATTTATTTATTTTTTTAATGTTATAAATTGAAGTTGTGGAGGTTCCACCTTGACAGAGGAAAAAAGGTTTCCCAGAAAAGTTGTGAGATCACCACCCTGGCTGTGAGGACCTGACTGCTGTATCAGGGTTTTAAGGCTTGAGTAGATAAATCCCCAGGCAGACTGATCTGAATGTAAGAGACGTTTTCTCATCTAGTAAGAGATGCTTTGTAGGCTTCTGCACATCTTTTTTTTCTAGACTCTGAGTGGTTTGCATCTTTGTTAAGAGTATAGCTCAAACCTGGTCACAGCATTCAATCTTTTTGGTATAATTTAGTAAAAAAGAATAACTTCAGATGCCTGTGAGGCCATACCACTGCTTATATGTTCTTTGCCTTTTCTCCTAACTGCACAGCATTTACGTCTGCCCACTTGTGGTCCATTACCAAAAGTCATCCCCTTCTGGGGAGCAACCACCTTGGCTGGCATCTCTCACCCAGTATTGATTCACGTGGTTATTCCCACCTTGCTCTTGTTTCCTTGAATCACAGCCCCTTGATCCTGACCCTGTACCTGACCTCGTGAAGCAAAGTGGAAGTCCAAACCCTGCTTAATGTTATCTGCATATTTCATAAAGGTACACCCATCTCTATCATCCAATCATTAACAAAAACACAACCTGGCACCAGACCCAGGACAGACCCTTGAAAGGCAGAGAGAGGGAAAGAAACAGAAAATCTCACCACCAATTGACTTCTGAATAATATAAAATTCATACTAACAGCACGAGAGTTTGCATCGCTGCATGGGTCGAGAGCAAGTTGCCATCTGAATTTGTGGTCAGGGTGGTGGTTTGCAGAGAGCTGCTCCTGCAGACACATTCCAGTTATCCAGGAGGAGAAAAACACCAGCTTGTGTGCTCAGCGTCACCCACCCAGCACCACCTGCACATGCTTAGGGCAAGGTCTGAGGCCTGTAAAGAGTTTCCATCAAAGTAAAGAACAGAAAGTACTTTCATGTGTATGCTAACAAACAAAGATTCAGCATTTGAAGCCGCTCTGCTACATCCCCACAACCAGGTGCCCATGACAGCAAGGTGCTTGCTGTGAAATAAAACTCGAGCAGCGCAAAGCAGCTAGAGGAGTGGCAACTGGATCTCTGGCACATACACAGCCTTCATCAGACACTACCCAGGAAATACGCAGTCTAATCAGTGTTAATGAGCTATCGATGCAAGCACAACCTGAAGACAAATATTTCCTTTATGCTGCTACTCCCGTAGTAAGATTATCCATGTGGTGGGGAGGAATCCCTTGTTTATACACACTCTGTCAGCATGCGTGCAGGGCCCCTTGCAGTGCTCGCAGCCTCCATCGTTGCAAGGGCACCTTTCCCTGCGCAGGGTAATTTCGCTGACCTGATGTTGCAGGTGGAGCTATGGTGCTATAAAATACCTTCTTTCCGTAGTGCCAGGCACTGATCCAGCTCTGGGTGCCAAAATCACAGTGATGGGCACTTCGTTTTCTACTGCTGTGAGTAAATCTAGATGTTCAGAAAAAAACGTTCCTAGCTGCAGATTGGATTTGCTGCATTGGTGGGTTTTGTACCTCCATGGAAAATTAAAGTCCAGTCTCTCAGATACAGTCGACTCCATTGTCATCAATACCTGGCTTCATGCCTGGAAGTTTACAAACAAACTGGGGTAATGACAGACTGGAGAATAATACCTTGCTAGCTTATTTACCATTACTGAGCTTTTACAGGCCACGAGTGCCTGTACTATTAGTGCAACAGCTTTATGCAGTTACACCACCTTTTATGAGCTGCTAATCACTTGATTGCGCCGTGTTATTGTAGCTGACGATACTTTCCATACCACTACCTGGCAGTTTGCAAAAATTGGCTGTGGGCTGCTTGGGCAGAGTGTGCTGCTGTGAGCTTGGTCACATACCTGGGCTCCCACCGCAGCAGCACCCAAGGTGTGGGGTCAGGAGGGAGGTTAAGGTGTGGTGTGGTGCTACCAGCACGCATGCCATGGCCCTCGTGGATGCAGGTAATGCAGGCAGCACATCTGGTTTCTCAATAGCAGGCGTGTTGCTGGATCTGTGCAGAGGACACATGCTGAGGTTATTTCTTGTGTTAGTGCTGATCACACAGTGCTCACTGTGCTGAATCCAGCATCACTGCCACCAGCTCAAACACCTTACCTCCACAGTTTACCAACCAGCCCTTCAAATGGTACAAAAGCTGGATGGGAAATTATTACCACTGGCTACTGTTTGTTCTAACCACTGGGGCTACAGGGAAAAGAGGGTTTTCATCGATGTTACTACTGATTTCTGGGAAGAGGAAGGCAGAGGTAAAAAATCTAGGCGCTAAACTCAGGGCTGCTGGTATAACCCAGCAGGGCACAACGCCAACAAGCTTTGTGCCACCAAGCAAGTTGTCATTCGTGGACCTGGTAGACATCTTCTCAGGATGCCACCGTGGGCTGAGAGGCCACAGTGAGAAGCTTTCACCAGCAACTGGCATTGAGATGAGCAGGGAGGAGGAAGGTTCCTCGCTAAGATTTTTCTTCCCTTCCCCACCCTCTCAGCAGGATGAGCCATATGTTAAGAGTTTAATTTCTAGAACTGGCTACACAATCCTGGATTTTAAGCTCAGGGGAAAAAGGGGAATCCCACCCAGAAATTGTCAGGCAGAGCGGAAAGCCCTTTTCTCGGCTGGCAGTGGGATTTCGCCTTCCATCTCTGCTTATAAGCACTGACATGGGTCACAGGATGGGCCGCCTTTGTCAGAGGTCCCCATGTAGCTGCTGCTGTTCAGTTCCCACTCCCAGCTCCCATCAACAAGTAAAATTAACAGCATCTGAAGGTCTTCCAACGCAGAGCTTCTACAAAGGCCAAAGGCTTTTGGTTAAGATGATTACGTAATTTATTCTGAGAGTTCAGTTTTTAACATCAGTGTATTTATTATAGAGCTCCACATGGATTTGCCTTGGATTTAATACTTAGGAAAAAGTTTTTTTTAAGTTTGGAAAAGGAGCTTAGAAAATCCAGGACTTCAACAACCAGACATGAGATGAGATGATTTGCAGTCTGTGCAGGATATATCTATTGCTCTTGGCCTGGCTTTCATTTCAGAAATCGGCATTAGCCTGTGGAAAGGGCTCAGTATCACCTCCTTTTCTTTAAAGGGGAAACATTTCCGTTCCTGCTTTAAATTGCTCCTGCACATGCTTGGCCGTCACATCAGCTCTGCAGCCCTCAAACCAGATTCAGGTGCGTAGCTGGAGCAGCCCCGCAGGGGCTAGGGGCATTGCCTGAGCTCTCCAGCAGTGCTAATGAAATCCAAAGCTGCACGCAGGAGATTTTCCCTGCTCCAAGGAAAGGCAGAAGCAAACAAGAAGAAGTTAAACTAGAGGGGGAAGATGCAATCTCTGAAATAGAAGTTAACTCTAGTAAGTGTTATTTCCATCTCTCAACAGGGTTTGGATCGTTCTGGTGCCTGGAGATCTTCCCCCATGCAGCTCCTCACCAGGGCAAAGCTCTGACCTCGGGCAGGGCAGGGGAAGCTGCTCCTGCCCAGCACCAAGTCAGGACCCCCAGGGACCCCAGCTGGACCTAGAGAGGAAAAGAAGGCTTCCCCTGTGAGCTCTCCCAGCTCCAGGGAGGGGCAGACCCTCCTGTTACTGCAAGCGGCAAGGTGTCGAGGGCATCTCGAATTTTGAAGTTGAATTATGTGAGATGTGTTGCAGATATGCCTGAAAGGAACTGAGCCTCTCTGCGTGAGACCTCTGGTCTTCAAACTGACCATAGATGGTTGCTAAACCCTAGGACGAGAAGAAGCATGAAGAAACTCCATCATTTTAATGCCATTTTCTGGAGGCAATTTGTCATTTCAGGACAGGCTCGTGATGTTTGCTTAGCTTTGGACTTGCTGAGAGTTTGAAATGAGACACCAAAATACCACAGTCATATGCTGGTTGTTCTTGCCACACAATAGAGGACCACAAATGAAAAGCAGCAAATCACCAAACTGCCAGATGGGTGCTTGGCCCACCATATTCAAGCCTTTGTGCAACCCGCGGCTATTCATGAACATTCTCAAAATAAGGAAAGGTCCCATCCATATCTCGTACATTAGTGGAATAACTTCCATGGGTTACACAATAATAACTTAGACCTACACATCTTAAATCAAAGTGAGATGCACATTTTTTCTATAATTAGTGCTTTCATGTCTGCCAGCAAGACCCCAGCAGCATTGGTTCCCATTGGAAAACTCCATATAAAATACCAACAAACAGCCCAGTAAAATTGTTATGTTTGCTGTTTTCCGTCTCCAGCTTGGACACATCAGAGGTTGTATCAGGCTGCAGTCAGGCAGCATGCTGTTACAACATGAAAAGCATAAAAACAGCACCAAATGTTTCACTCAAAGGCAGCCATTTGTACTATTCTCCTGGAGACAGACAGCTATTTTCTCATTATTTAAATAGGACCCAAACCCTGAAAGAGAAGCTGCAAGTAACGGTCTCCTTATGTCTACAAAGGAGGCTTCCCTCGTTGTTGGCTCTGAACCAGCTCTTATTTGACAGCCACGCTATAATTACATCTGGGTCAGGAGACACCAACTGACAAATTTTATTTGGAAACAATAATTGGGGAAAGAAGCAATAACCAGACAGAGCTAATAATTTGGGATCCATTTTGCACTCCTGCAAAAGCCTTTCACTGGTTCTTATTAACATAGGAATTAACATAAAACACACACCCTGAACAGTATGCGAGAGAAAGAGTGCTAAAAAGTGAGGCAAAACCAGGAAAATATGCAATGAGCTCTGAACTCTCAGTTGAAGGCTCTGGAGTGGGGAGGTGAAGCAGTAGCTTGAAACTTGTTGTAACAGATGGGGGATTTGGCCAGTCTGCTGGGAAAGCCAATTTTCCCTTTTCCGCATCTCTGGGAGACAAGACACCAACCTGGTCATCCATTTTTTCTTCCTCTTGCTGCATTCAGTGCTAGTTTCTGAAATCTTGCTAATTACATCAACTAAATGATTATGCCTTTAAAGTAGCCTGTCGCAAATTGCATCAAGGTTCCTAACCACTGATTATCTTGACTTGAAACCACGAGATACCTGCCAAAGGCAATTTGTCTTCGATATTTTTGGAGCTTCTGGTAGTTCAGACAGATGCCTGAGAGAGTGAGATCATTGGTGACCGAGCTGAAGCCGTGACATAAGTTTATGAAGGCAGTGCCAAGAGGCCAGCAAGGATCAGAAAAAATGGTTATAATGGCATTACCAACTGTTTGGCTTGCTTTTCTGTGTGAGAGATGCCAGCCCGTCATTTCAGTGTCCAGGCTATTTCTGGTACTGGTGCTACAAGAAGTAAATTTGGTCGATTGAGTAAGTCCAGATAGACATGGAAATGAAACTTTCCAGGGAAGAGCTTCAGACTGTCAAGCTTCTCACCCAGCACCTCTGCTCCTCATCTCATATCTTTAGGTACTTGTTGCAGACTGAGTATTCCTGCTGGGTCCCCAGCAGGGTCCCTACCTCTCCTTCGCCTTCCAAGACCATGCAGGGGGAGCAGGTGGACAAATCAGACGTGTAACACTGAGCAGTGTGATGCTTCCTGGGTGACCCTGTGGAAAAAATAAACAACCCAAAAAAGTGAGTCTGAAGATTGAGTCATCCTGACTGTACCACAGACACCAAGTGATTCAGAGGAGAAGTCACCCACCAGCACAGCATAAACAGCTAAAAGGTTATGGCAAGCACAGTCCTGGCCCTGTCCCAGGAGCAAAGTGGAGAAGCCCTTCAAATCTTGAGATAAGAAGAGAACATCTACAACAGAAACATGAGCTCTGCCACTTCTGACGCAGGTTAGCTTCAGATTGCACACTTGTCTAGGGATGGAGGAGAAGCCCTAAATGTATAAAATGTGGGAGGTCATCCAAACAAAAGGAGAAAGTAGGAAAAGCCTGCACATAAGGTGGCCATGGGGAAGTGAGTCTGGGAGGATTTAAGAGCACAGAATAAGTTTTATTGCTAGCACAGTCAATGAGGGAGAGATGCATTCTTCTTTTATGGATTTTAGGTTAAACAACGTATATCAACCACGTGTTGTGAGCATTGGCTCAGCTAAGCAAACTGGGCTGATACTCACCGAGCTTAACTTCTTTCTAGTGTCCAGTTTAATTGCCATGTTCCTCTTTCTGTTCAATTGCCCAGCTCTGCGCAGGGCTGGCAGAGCCGGAGGTGTTCACGCACTGGCGTTTGCATGAGAGCAAGGCCATGAACAGCAGCTGGGCTCTTCCAGAGGAGCAGTGCCCCCTGCAAAGATGTGCTGCATTTTCAGCTGCTGATGCTCTTTGGGTGCAATTGCCTACGAAATATCCATATGTGCATACCCAACTGCTTATATCGTGCATATGAAGCATCCTGCAAAAGCCTTCCCAGGGAGGACAGTGCTCCAAACCACTCACGATCATAAAAAATAAATGGTTCAGTTATAACCAATATAGTTGGGATTATAAAACAATTAACAAGATAAAATTATTTAGGACCAGTAACCTGGACCTGGCATACTTCTTCCATTTCTCACCCAGCTTCACGGAGCTCTGTGCTTACAGCAAACTTCTAAAGGAGGTAAAACACCCAGACGCTCCTGAAGAGAGAAGGAAACTTTTTGCAGTCACCAACGTCAGGCCAGATCCTGATACACTACTGTCTCTTTCACAGTTCCCAATGCTCATTTCAAAATACGGAAACTACTGTGTTCCTAGAAAATACCAAAAGATCAACACTGAGTCTCTGCAACAAACAATACTTTTGTTCCTGTACAGTTCTTCCCCCAAAGGCTGCAGATTGTTTAGTGGAAGGACTGGTTATTTCAAAATGAACTGTTCATTACAGTATTTTCATCGACAGTTCAGTGAAACTGTCAGCTCTTCTCTCTCTAATTGCTTTTGATCAACAAAAGAAGAATATGAACTCTTCAAGGAAAATTATTTTGACACAGCTGGAACTGTTCCCTGTTTAAAGAGGCTGACATGGAAAAAAGCAAGCAGACGACTATAACAAGAAGAGAAAGAAAGAATGAAAAAAAGTCTAACACATTTGCTACAGTTATTTCTTTAGTATTTCTGCAGAAAAATGCAGTTACTCCGGGGAGAACTTCAGGTGTCCTTCAGAACCTCTGCTGGAAGAAGAATTCACTTGGCTCTACTCCTGCTAGCACTAAAGAAAAAGCCAACTCTTGACTATTTAAGTCAGTCAAGTTCCAGATATTAACTTGGACAGCCCAGTCAAACCTGCCATGGTGTACCAGGAATTGAATTTAGGCTACAGCTCCAGCCCTAACGTGACTAGCAGCCATGTGATCCTAAACCACGATAGAAAGTGCAATCTGTCAGCGCTTGTGTTTTAACAGATTTCTGTCAAACACCTTGCATGAAATAACCTTGATCCCTAGTTGAATTAGTTGATAATTCATTAAGTACTAGTACATCGCATAGAAAACTAGCTAATAATATTCTCCTTTAAAACCTAAATAGAAATTCATGTTCATTTTCAACCCTTTTGTTTTCCCCAAATGCTAAAATATGGAATAGAAAAAATAAATTGAATTCTGGTTATATTTTGGGATCAGAGTAAAAGGAAGGGCTTGTACTTTCATAATAATAATAATAATAAAAGAGAGAAAGCCTCCAAACACCAGAGAACCACCAGCTCACACTTGCATTGCATCCTGGGTACTGAAAGAACTGGCAGAGGAGCTGGCCGAGCCGCTTTCCATCATTTATCGGCAGTCCTGGCTATCGGGGGAGGTCCCAGTTGACTGGCGGCTAGCCAATGTGACACCCATCTATAAGAAGGGCCGGAGGGCAGACCCGGGGAACTATAGGCCTGTCAGTTTGACCTCAGTGCCAGGAAAGCTCATGGAGCAGATTATCTTGAGGGTCATCACGCGGCACTTGCAGGGCAAGCAGGCGATCAGGCCCAGTCAGCATGGGTTTACGAAAGGCAGGTCCTGCTTGACGAACCTGATCTCCTTCTATGACAAAGTGACGCGCTTGGTGGATGAGGGAAGGGCTGTGGATGTGGTTTACCTTGACCTCAGTAAGGCTTTTGACACCGTTCCCCACAACATTCTCCTCAAGAAACTGGCTGCGCGGGGCTTGGACTGGCGTACGCTTCGCTGGGTTAGAAACTGGCTGGATATCCGGGCCCAGAGAGTTGTGGTGAATGGAGTCAAATCTGGTTGGAGGCTGGTCACAAGTGGTGTCCCCCAGGGCTCGGTACTGGGACCGGTCCTCTTTAATATCTTTATCGATGATCTGGATGAGGGCGTCCAGTGCACCCTCAGTAAGTTTGCAGATGACACCAAGCTAAGTGCGTGTGTCGATCTGCTCGAGGGCAGGAAGGCTCTGCAGGAGGATCTGGATAGGCTGGAGCGATGGGCTGAGGTCAACTGTATGAAGTTCAACAAGGCCAAGTGCCGGGTCCTGCACCTGGGGCGCAACAACCCCAAGCAGAGTTACAGGCTGGGAGATGAGTGGTTGGAAAGCTGCCTGGCCAAGAAGGACCTGGGAGTATTGGTTGATAGTCGGCTGAATATGAGCCAGCAGTGTGCTCAGGTGGCCAAGAAGGCCAACAGCATCCTGGCCTGTATAAGAAGCAGTGTGGCCAGCAGGTCTAGGGAAGTGATTGTGCCCCTGTACTCGGCTCTGGTGAGGCCGCACCTCGAGTACTGTGTTCAGTTTTGGGCCCCTCGCTACAGGAAGGACATGGACGTGCTCGAGCGAGTCCAGAGAAGGGCGACCAAGCTGGTGAGGGGTCTGGAGAACAAGTCTTACGAGGAGCGGCTGAGGGAGTTGGGCTTGTTCAGCCTGGAGAAGAGGAGGCTCAGGGGAGACCTTATTGCTCTCTACAGTTACCTTAAAGGAGGCTGTAGTGAGGTGGGGATTGGTCTGTTCTCCCACGTGCCTGGTGACAGGACGAGGGGGAATGGGCGAAAGTTGCGACAGGGGAGTTTTAGGTTGGATGTTAGGAAGTACTTCTTTACCGAAAGGGTTATTAAGCATTGGAACGGGCTGCCCAGGGAGGTGGTGGAGTCACCATCCCTGGAGGTCTTTAAAAGACGTTTAGATGTAGAGCTTAGCGATATGGTTTAGTGGAGTGCTTAGTGTTAGGTCGGAGGTTGGACTCGATGATCTTGAGGTCTCTTCCAACCTAGAAATCTGTGTCTGTGTCTGTGTCTGGGGCAGTCCAGGCTCACGGTTCTCAGCACGGCTCAGGACGGGGATTTGGTGCAGGGTCTCACCCATTCCGTGTGCCTCCTGCTCCTCTGCAGCATTTCTCTCATTCATCTCCCGAACCTCAGCACCTCCTCCCTTCTCCTTAGACCCCACCACTCACACAAACACACTGCAAGAACCCGATGCCCACCACCAGCCCCATCCTCCCTCCCGGCTCAAGGCACCAGGTCCCTTTTCCCAGGGCCAGGAGCATCGGCATCGCCTCCAGGAAAAGCCTCTGTGAGAGAGCTGGAGGATTTCCAAAATGGTGACGCTGGGGGGAAGGGGGAGAGGTGCGGTTACTGCTTGGTCCCCAGCCAGAGCAGCCAGATCTGATGGATGAGCTCAGGAAAAAGAAAGCAGCAACACCTACTGCTGAGCATATCTGGTTCACGCAACCGTGGCGTGCTCTTGGAAAGGACACCAGCGGCCGGGTGACTGGGTTATGTGTTGCTGTGCTCCTTTGCTCCCACAAGGGCCTTGATTGCTGAACGTTTAAGATTAGAATTGATTTTGTTTATTTAAAAAAAAAAAAAACTTCGTATATAGCATACAGGGCTTGCATTATTTGCTAGCCAAAACAGTCACACTTGGGATTTCAGCAGAATATGTGAATGCTCAGCTCTTCCAGGCACCAAATCGCTTAGATTAAAATACATAAATATGGATTTAAAAGCTTAATTTCTCATGTGCTCATTTGAAAAATGTGTGCATTCTCTCCCTGGTTCTATGCAGCAGTGGGGATGAGGCAGCTGTGAAAATACAAAAATAACAGAGACTGTCCCTTAGCCTGAAAGATCTAGTCTTGGCAGACAAAACAGCGTCTCCTGGGAGCAGATGGAGGATATCTGTGTTTAGCTGAGATGACGTGACCAGGCGTGAGACTGGGAGGATGGGAAGACACCTTGGTTTGTCATGTCAAATCCACGTGTCGTGTGAAATTCCCATCCAACTGTAACCCATTATTTCAAATAACTGGTACTCGGGCACGCAATAACCTTTGAAGTTGAACTGCAAACTCCAGAAGAGCAGAAGGAAAACAGGAACACCCAGCTGAGAGCCTTTCCCAGCCTCATCTAACTCACCCATTTCCCAACGCATTTGAGATGGATAAAGAAGTGTTTTCCTCGTTCTGCAGAATGGGGGCAATTTAGAAAATCACATCAGGCTTCACGTGATCCCATTTTCTTCCTGGCCTTGAAGAACGAGGCTGCTCATGCAGATAAAGACCCAAGGGTTATGCTAGACCTTTGCCATGCTGCCAGTGTTCAGCCTATAAAAAAATCAAGCATAAGAGCTGGAGGAGCCCACAGAGCCCAAACACTGTATCTGAATCCTGCAGCGATAGCAGGCTTATTTTGCTTTGCGATGGTTTTATTTTTTCCTCCCTGCTCTATAACTCCCCTAGAAACCTCCCAGTCTGATTTCTTCTAATTCTACCTTTTTTTTTTTTTTTTCTATCTATCAGACATTGGTTATTTTTACTCCCCTGTTCCTAATGTAGCTTGAAATTAATGCAGCCTTTTTATTTATGTATCAGCCTCCTCAATGATGTATGCATAGTTTGAGGAGAGAAATAATTACAGGCTGCTGCGGAAGAGCACAACAGGCTGGTGTCATTATGTCCCAGGCAAACTCTGGCTTTGTTTGCAATTCACAGCATATGGGATTTTTTTCTAAAGACGTTTGATCTGGATGTTGTTTCTCTAGACAACATAATAATTTAAATCAGATCAGGATGCGGGCAGTTTCATACTGTTCCTAAGCAATGTATACCGTGTCTTGTACAGAAATCACGAGAATAAAGGGCTGAGAGCAGGGCTGAGAGGGCATGTCCCTACGGCCTGCCGGACAGGGCAGTCCTCATCGAGTGATTTCTGAGCCTAAATAGGGAGCAGCAATGTTTTGACTACTGTTTTAATTAAAAGCACCCCAAACTTGTGCATATAAAACCAAGCAATGTAGATACAAAGTTCAGAATAAATTTTGTGTCCCCTATGAAATGACACCACTCTTGGATCTGTAACATATCACCAAACTGTGGATAACTCGCTTCTTGCCAGTAAAAACAAACAAACAAACACAAAACCTGCTGAAGGTTGTACTGCTATTCCCAAGAATTAAAATTTGTGGTTTAAATAAGTCAGTGCCAGGGGGCTGTAGTGACGCAGTACAAGCATTAGATTAGATACCAGCATTAGGGATTGCTTCCCTAGGCAATCAGGAGATCTCTGGCCTTTCCACCAAAAAAGAGAAGGCAGATGGAAGCCAGAGCAGATAGAAGAGGACAAGACAGAAAAGCAAAAAAAAATACACATTTTCAAAAATTATAAGGTATACTTTCTCTACAAAATAGAGCACCATCCAGAGATGTTAGGTATCTTTACAGGAAGGATTTTACAATTTGGTTCCTAGCCAGGAAACAACTGCTTATGAAAATGAAATATTTTAATTGATTTTAAACAATATGGCATTTAGTATTATTCAAATAAGGCAGCACTTATTGTTTAACTATTTTACAGGGGTTGGGCTTTTTCATTATACAAATTTTGAGTTACAGTACAGGAATATTCAAAGCATCCCCCATGTGCTCTCTGGTCAGTGGGTTATTTCACAGCCTCCTGGTCCACACGCTGCACTCCAAGTGCCTTTCCAGTTCCCAAGAGCCAGGTCACATCACTACTTTTAACTCACTGGGCTAATTTATGACATTAAAGTCACCACAATACCACCATCAGGTTTTAACATATCACTATCAGCTGCATGAACAAACATATCAAAATGTGGGGTAGAGATATTTTCATCTAAACAATTGAAATGCTTCAGCTGGGTGCCCTAGCATGAACCTGGAAGTCACTGATGTGATATCGTTCAATGTCATCCTGGTTCACAAAGTTTTGAACCAGCCAGAGCAGGTCCTGGCCCTCATCCCCACGTATGCAGAGAAGAAATAGCCCCTGCTCATCAGCCACAGACACAGAAGGGCTGTCTGCCAAACACACAGCACTGCCTGAGCACATCAGCCATGCACCCCATGACCCCCTTTGTTTCTGGAGACTTCAGTGTTGAATTTTGCCTCCATCTCAACACAAAACACTCTCTGCTGTGTTTTGTATCTTCTCACTTGTAAGGTAGAGCACTAGGTTCTGCAGAGCTCTCACTCCAAGCTCATTATCTGACAAGTGTACAGTAAAATATCTGAAAAGGAAATACTGAACATTAAGATCATTTTGAAAGTAAAATCACCCTACTCCTTACTGAAAAAAAGTATTCATAACAAAAAGAACTGTATTTCAATGTGATGTCTTTGAAATGGTAATATTGTGATGGCCATCTGACTACTGCAAAGGTTGTGTAATTGGGTGATTTAGGATATGCAGTGCTTTAGAAATACAGTGTTTTGTTCCTTTCAGTAAGTTTGCTAACATTTTATTTTAAGTCATTCATTTTACATTGATGCATTCATTTTACAAAATCTCCTTTTATTCCAGTATTAGAAGAAAATTCAGTTGGGTCAATTTGCTTGCTATGTTCTGTGTTTTTTGTTGTTGTTTTGTTTTGTTTTGTGTTTGTTTTTTTTTAATACTCCTTCCCCCCACCCCTTCCAACCCCCCCCCCCATACCTCTGCATTCATCTCTCCTCTAAATGAAAAAATCTATTATTTTTTTTCTGTTGTATTTCCTGCAGATCTTTTCCTGCTATCATTAATTTTTATTGCCCAGTTCAGAGCACTCTCTGCTCTGCTAAGCAGCAGGCAAACAGAACAGGGAGCCGAGTTTCTGGTAAGGGGGACAACAAATTCCTGGAGAGGAAAAATAATAATCCCACATCGTTTTTTTTTCTGCTCCGTCCCTTACACAATCTCGCACTTAGCCTGTTATTTTTAAACCACTAAGCACATCAGCTGGAGGTTCACTGTGATCTGTCAACAGCCACATCGAGCTTTTCCCCTCCATCCCTCCTGCAAATTAATCCTGAGTCCCCCGGGGCAAACCCATCGTTCAAATCATGCCTGTCAGCAGCTCATGGATGTCCTGGCTCACCAGGGCGAGCACCAGTGCCAGCCTCCTTACCTCTGTGGGGATGCAGCTGCTCAGTGCCACGCTGGTCCCCTCCCTAGACAGGGCCAGGCCACCCCGAGGCATGAAGCTGCCCTGAATTTGGTCCAGCAGCAGGAGGCTGGCTTGGGGCTTGCTCTTTTCCACCATCAAGGAGGGGCAGAAGCACTTCTCTGTGGCCTGCTGAAACCTAATGGCTTGTGCTCCCCCTTGTACACATGACAACACAAGGCCGTTAGCTAATTGCTCTAATCTGACCGCTCTAAGAGGAAATAGCTACTGCCAATGATTAATAAAGTATACATTTGCATATTTTTTTTTCTTTCCTAACTTAAGCACAGTATTGGTAGCTGATTGAGGGAAGGGATTGTCCCGCTCTGCTCTGCGCTGGCGTGGCCTCACCTCTAGCGCTGTGTGCAGTTTTGAGTGCCACAATGTAAGAAGGACATAAAACTGTTAGAGTGTCCAAAGGGGGGCTATAAAGAAGGTGAAGGGTCTAGAGGGCAAGATGTGTGAAGAGCAGCTGAGGTCCCTTGGTTTGTTCAGCCCAGAGCAGAGCAGGCTGAGGGGAGGCCTCATGGCGGCCTGCAGCTCCCTCACGAGGGGAGCGGAGGGGCAGGCGCTGAGCTCTGCTCTCTGGGGACAGCGACAGGACAACACATAGGCTTGGCTTCAAGTGACTACAGTAGAATAATAAAAATGGTCTTTGCTGGGAATTTTACATTACAGGAGTTATTTCAGTGCTAAAGATTTTGCAATCTGTATAAGATTCTCCCATCCCATAAGAGACAATTATTCTTCCTTGCAGGGCTTACAACTTGTATTCTCTCTCAAAAAGCTTCTTAAAGGGTAGTGTCTGGGAGTAATTCGTTTTTGAGTTTAACTGCAGAGAGCTTGAGTACAAATAATTGTGTTTTACAGTGCTTGAGAGAATCCAGAAAACAGTTCAATGTCAATTTTTCTATTGAAGGGGTCTAACCTTGCAGATTAAAATGCCATTAAACATACCAAAGATGCATAACTCTTGGTAAACTCTGAAGCTGCTCATATTGTAAGTGCAGTTTCTGTGATGACTGCTTTGTCATTGACTCAAAACCACACCTGCCATTGTGTCTGAAGTAGGTGAAGTGCTGACCTGGCAGTGCTGGAAGCTGAACTTCTTCATTAAGGGACACCTCACAGAGCTGCAAGTGCAGCATCAGCTCCTGCAGACTGGCTCATCCCCATGTGCTCAAACTGATTCAGAAAGGCTGCCACTTTTCGAGTGTGAAAAAATCCCTCCTTGATTTATCCATGGTCTCCTGCCAAAACAAGGGCACAGCATAGCACTTTTGCTATACCAGATTTTGCAAGAGCTTTCCCTGACCGGTGACTGAATGACATGCAGAACACACACGACCAGCCTCCCCACTGTATTTTAATAGCTATGGGTGAAAGCTTCCAGGGGCAGCAATCCTTACCTCTAACCTGTACACAGGAAAGTCCATTCATGCTGGATACCACACCTGCTTCTGCTGCCATTCCATCTGCAGCAAGTCAGCCCCACATTTGACACATTCCTCACTGCCAAAGCACGTCCTCACCACAGCCCTGGGAGGGAAGCGGGATGCCCTGGTGGGGTGTGCTCCATTCGGGGCCCTGCCACACACCAGCACCCCAGGCAGCAGCCCCAGGCATGGCTGGTGGAGCTGCTCGTGCCCCTGGACACAGGCCAGGGACAGACTTCACTGCACGTGGTGGCAAAGCACTCCAGCGTCTTCATAGCTCATAGTCGCATGACGAATACAAATTTACTGCTTAATTACATCTCAGTGAGAGAGCCTTTCTCTCCACAGAAAATATTATTGATATCCGACAGGGCTAGTGCTGGTGGGAGGGCAGAGAGGGCAGCGGAAATCTACACTCTGAATATGAAGCTCTTAGAGAAGATTTCCCTTCTTCTATTTTAGGTAATCAATAGTTGTTTAATTATAATTCAGAAATTGCAATGGAAGTTTAAATACAATGTAACAACTGTAGATTAATTAAAAGCCACTTGATTAAAAACATTTGAATGTTGATATCTTTGCAACTAATTTTATGTTTTGTAATTCCTGTTCTCCAATATTGTTTGCAAAAACCAATCTGCACTTAATTAACCTTATGCCATTGTCCCATTAAATCAAAACTAAAAGTACTTAGGACATTCAATTCAATCTGTTAACAACCCTATTAAGCAAAATAGCTAAAGCTCCAACTACATTTTCTTAATGAAATTTCTTGAAGACACATTCTGTTCCCAGCTTCTTGTAAAATGGGAATGAGTTGGAGGAAGTCAGATTTATCATAAGGGAAAAAAGGAGGGCACAGCTCCAGTACAGAGTGAAGAGTTGCTGCTTGTCTGTGCTGGCCTTCATGTGGCTATGATCTCTACAGAGATGAGCAACACTCCCCCAAGTACTGCTGCAGAAAATTCATTCCTGATTGGACATCTTACTCTCTGTAATGAGCAAAACTAAACAACTCCAGCCACCAGATTCCACCTTTAAAAAAGAAACAGAAACAGAAAAGAAAAAGGGAAAAGAGAAGGGAAAAGAAAAAGGGAAAAGGGAAGGGAAAAGAAAAAGGGAAAAGGGAAGGGAAAAGAAAAAGGGAAAAGAGAAGGGAAAAGAGAAGGGAAAAGAGAAGGGAAAGGAGGAAAAGGGAAAGGAGGAAAAGGGAAAGGAGGGAAAGGGAAAGGAGGGAAAGGGAAAGGGAAAGGGAAAGGGAAAGGGAAAGGGAAAGGGAAAGGGAAAGGGAAAGGGAAAGGGAAAGGGAAAGGGAAAGGGAAAGGGAAAGGGAAAGGGAAAGGGAAAGGGAAAGGGAAAGGGAAAGGGAAAGGGAAAGGGAAAGAAAGAAATAATATAAGTCCCACTAGAGAGCAAGAATAAGAAGTCAAGATCACAGCAAGGGTATGGCAGCCAAGACTGTTTCACTTACAGGACATTGAAATGGCAATTAAACACATTTCTGCAAAACTGCAAAACAAAATACAAGCAGGCGAACATAATGCCAGCTAAGGATAATGAAAGGTGCTGCACCTCAGGCATGATCCCAGCACGTGAGATCTGGCAGCCATCCGACCTCATGCTTACATTTGCCTGCTAAAGCAGCTGATGGACAATTTGAGGTGGTCTGGGGCATCGTGACTGAGCTGCTGGGCTGTATGCAATCTGCATGGCACATCTCACACCGTTCACTTTCACTGTGGCCTGGGCTGCAGTCCCACCATGCACATCTAAAGACAGAAGGTGGACCTTCTGCCCACCCAGCCGAAAACTGCCCCCATGAGCAGAGCGTGGCCACTCGCTGGCCCCTGCATGATCACACACCAGCTTCTCAGCACGGACTAATTTGTTCTACAGGGAAACTCCTTCCTTCTGCCCATGCTGTCTGCCCATGAGCCACAGCCACTGAGGCTGGAGGACATCACCTCCATTCAGTGCTGGGGGAAGCAGCTACCACTTCACTTCGGGTCAAGGCTGGCTTGCCCCTGTGGAAGACTTAGGGACAGATTTTGGCCTTGGGCCTCTCTCTCCCACCCCTCCCCATTTCCTTTGACCTTTTGGTGGGATGAAGCCAGGTTCCACCATGAGAAAGCTGCCAGTGCTGCACCCATGCATGAAGGACACTGGGAGTCCTGAGGACCACATGCCAAGCAGTAACCCTAATAGCAGAGGTGCATGGGACAATATCTTTAAAAAGCGCTGAAAGGCTTTCACAGCAGAGTGCTGGCCATCACCCTCAGTCTATTAACACTGTAAATGAAATCTGTTTATAAATATGCCATATTTTTGCATTTCAAATAAAACTTAGGAATGCTAGAGGGTCCTCAGGACATCTTCCCTAAAATGCTGCCTGCAAAAATGTTTTCATTTTTCATAACGCGCTGGAGAAAAAAAGATAAAAGTTTGTTGGTATAGAGGCATCAGACATAAGGTCAAACAAAGCATATAGGTAATGCAGTATTATAGGGCTTATGGACATTTCTCCCAGCAACACTGGCCAACAAACATAGGATACTGACCTGGGTGTGGACCTGGGGTTATCCTGGAAGGCAGCTCCTATGTCCATAAAACAGCGATGACAACCCATCACCAAGAATCCCTCACAGATGTTTGTTAATTATTTTCTGACACACGAAGTCAGGAGAGAACAAAGACCCAGGGCAGGCACTTCCCCAGTAGTGATTTATGGTGTGCCATAGGGCCCCACCCAACTACCTGCAGCCAGAGAGATGAGCACTTAGAGCTGATAACAACCACAACTGCCAGGCAATGAGTCCTCGGGGTTAACCAGAGCTAGAATGCAGCCAAACTTCCTCAACTTTCAAGGGTGCTAGAATTTGAGGTGTTCTTTATTGGTGCCCCATGTTATCCAGGAGAAAAACGACACCTCACTCATTCTCAGAAATCCACTAATACAACGAAGTCTTATATGAAGCATGCAGAGACATAAGCACTGCCAGGAGCTCAGCTGAAGAGTACTGAATTAAGATAATCAGTGGGACTAAAAAGACAGCTGTAAATATGAAAATGAAAATCGCTACGCTGATCTGCCACTTAAATGGAAGATAACTCCAAGAAGGCGCTTCATCCTGAAGCTAATGAGCCTAGGGCCTTGGTCGTGAGAGGTGAGCTTGACAAAAAAAATCATGCAACCAGCTTTAAGAGAAAGGAATTTTAAAGATGAGGATTTTTTTTCTTTCTATTTCCTTCCTGGGTTTAGACAGTGAGATTTATCTCCAGATAAATCTTCTACAGAAAACTTCTACTACAATTTTCATTTTGTCTACAAATTGAGTGATACAGGCTAAGGAAAGGCACTGCCAGCAACTTCTGCCGATGCAGGACTTTGGTGAAAGGCACGAGCCTGTCCCTGGCTGCATGTTCCCAGTGACTCTCCTGGGCCAGGGCTAGGAGCCCTGCTGACCATGTGTCAGATCAGCTCTCTGGTCTGACTAGACATCAATCTCTGTTTATGCATTTGCTCTAAGAGGTTTCAAGCTGGACACAATGTATCACACAGGGAGGAGATAGGAGCATGAGGATGGGAAGGACAGGCCCAGCCCTCCCAGATCTGCTCAAGCACATTAAACCAGGCACATAAGATCGCTCCAGGTCAGGGAGCGGGGAGGCGTTGGCATTTCTGAAGGAAAGCTCGTGGCCAGGTGGAGGAGCCCGTCTCACTCGCACCCTCTCTGTCTGAGCACGCCTAACTTTTGGAGAGAGGGATGAAGACAGATTCCCTTCCCAGGTCTTTAAGGGTTTTTAAATTGGTACTGTCCAGGACTGATGTTGAACTCTCTGTGTGAAGCAATCCACAAAGCTGGATGTGCTCATTAGCAGCAGTAAGACAGATAATGAGACAGACTGGTACGGCCCGAGCCCCAGTTCCATGGTGACTTCCTGGTATTCCCCTTCCATCCTGACAACTCAGGAAATATTGGAGTAGACTTGGGATGTGAAGAAAAACTCTTCTCATTCTCCACACTAAGCCAGGCAAGCAACTGAAGGCAACCCCGTTGCTTTTACGAAAAGTCAACGTTACACATGCTTGAAACACAAAAGAAATACCAGAGGAAGGTTCACTAAGGACAAGTACCACACAAGTGTGTTTGGCTGAGTTAGATGCGTTGGCTGCCAGCAGCTTCACTGTGTGTCTGTGTATACATATTTTCACGCTTTTGTGTATAAAGTATGTGAGGATACCTGGAGGCATTATTTTAAGTGGAGGGCACAAGGCATGCTCAAAAGGCAGACCTGAAAATAGCATTTAATTGTATTTTTCAGCTCATTTGATTATCTCAGCATCAGTAGCCAAGACGGGAATAGGTTTCAGTTAACTGACCCAAACATTTTCTTCAGTCCAGTTCAGTATTTTAAGCATATATTAAGTAAGAATCATCATTAGCCAAGGTTTAGGCAATACATACCATCTAATTCTTATCAAGTCTGAGTACACCTTAAATAATGGTGACTAAGACATCCTTTCCAAGTTCTGTTTTCTCTCATCTCTAAAATTAGTATAAACACACATCTGTCTGTCCCTTAGGGAAGAAACACCTTAGTATTCCTCTTGCAATTTTACATTTTGGATGGTGTCTAAGTCACTATTTTTATTATTATTCTTCCTTATTACTTCAGACTTATGACTCTTTGCTTGGACACATATTTGGTGGTCTCCTTTTACAAGGGTATAGATATGGTTACAAGTTTATTTTCACAAAATATGTGGAGTGGTTATCTGTGCTAAATACCAAAACAGTATTCAATCAGGAGAATTAAGCCTGTGAAAGAGATGCTAAGCCAATGTCAAAGATCTTCTAGGAAGACAGAAATTCTATACAATAACAACATGGTTGGATTAACTTTACAACAAAAGGAAATTAGACTGGATTTCTACAGAGTCGGTTTTGTTATTCTAGCTAACAATATGATTAACATTGAATGAATGGTAAAGGCCTCATTCATGCTTCACTTAGCCCAAATTAATGTGACTGATTACCCAGTCTTTCTACTCTGGCAGAAATTCCTGCATCTCCTAGGCCTCCTTTATCCAGAGTCTCATTTTAAGGGGGCTGACCCCAGCCAGAAGGAAACAGTAGCTGAAGCCTTTGAAGCTTGTGCACTTCATTGCCCTTTCCTCTGGACAACCAGCTCCAACTTTTTTATGGGGGTAAAAGTCTATGGTCCCAGATCCTGTAGAAGATCCAGCTGGGCTCTCCCATGGGCACACAGGTGTTATTCCAATAGTTTCAGGAATTGTTCCTTCATCAGTTTTGTTTTCTTTTTTTCCCTTTTTTTTTTTTTAATTATTCCCATGCTCCACATTGCCGATTATCAGACCGTTCTAGACGGAGGCTAGGTCTGTGCTTGGGATTAGCTGCTTGCCCTCCTGCAAGAGTTTGCCTGACTCCTCAAGGAGCTGTAAATCCGGCTGCCGAAGAGTAACCACTTTCTGCCAAGCACCTGAGGAACCTGAGAAGACCATATGGGCTGCGAAAATGACAATATGCACATCAAGGGCTATTTGTGTTTGCTGTGAGAAAACAGGTCAGTGCAGACTGACATCAATGTCAGCGTGATGAAGACTGCAGGAAAAATGCAAGCTGCACATTTCCCCTGAGAGGAAGGAGGCCAGGCAGGGGCAGGTAACTCCCCATCCCTCCACTCCCCCTGCCCCACTGCATCAGTAGTGCTCTCTCACTGGAGCGACCCACTGCCAAAACATAATCTACATGGAGAGCTTTGACTTTTCCTTCTCTTCATCCTTACCAAGGTACAATAGAGATAAAAACTAGAGGCTGTGGAAGTAGTCCTCATGTACACACAGAAGCAGGCGAATAACTTTCTGTGGTGCTCACACCTGGGGCAGGCAGGTGTCTTTCTGCAGAACCAGGACAAATATCTTGCCCCAGCTTGCAGCAACTGGTTGCAGTGCTACAAAGCCAGTCCTTTGCCACTGGTGCTCCTCACTGGGAGCTCGCATACTTCTTACATTATCTCTCAAAACACTTTCCACGTTCAGCTGCAGGAGGAGCCCCGATTTCCCAAGAGATCAGGAGGTATCCACAAGGCAGAGTGTGATTTGTGGTTTCAAGATGTGGTAATGCTTGAAACCAACACCCAGCCTCACCAAAATAAATCTTTAGCTAGATTTATGGAACCAGACTTCTTTGTAAACTGAATGTTTTACCCTTGAAGATACACCAGTTTAATTTCATGGCTGACCTGCAGGAAAGAACGCAGTTACATTGTGCTGCCAAGGTGCTCACCAGGATCTTGGCATGGACCAATGGGGTCCGTGGCCACACTTCAGCTTCTGTCTCTTCAGCCACCATGAAACTGACCATGCTCTCTGAAATGTCTTTTTTTTTTTTTCATATTAGTTTTATTGCTTTGTGGTAAATAAAGCTGCTGACACACACAATAACTCTGTTAACATCTTGGTTTTAATATAACCTACTTGTATTCAATATTTATTACTTTATACAACCTACCTCAAAGTAGGCTTTTTTTAATTAGGATTCAAAACACTTGAAATTGTTTTTTTACAGCTGCCTCAAATTTACCCAAGCATTGACAGCACTGAGTCTCCAGCTGGACCAAGTGCAAATTAGCCCCGGGCTCCACTCCTACGAGCACTGTATAGTTTTGCAGTTAAATGAAAGTCAGTGCATAAATACTGGCAGGACCAGCAGCCCTGTACTAGGGGCAAAACAAGAGAGGTGGCTGACTCAGGCACAACCTGGAGGGTAGGAAATGGACACATATGCACTGAGCCAAGTTAGCTGCAGCTTACCCAGCTTCTGCTACTGCCCAGCAAGGTACTGGGATGGAAGCACTAGATACATCTCTTGGGAGCCAAGAGAAGCCAGGAAGAAGTGAGAAGAGCAGGACTGAAGGAGGCTTTGGTGGTCTGTGGATGGGAAATGAACAGAGCAGGCCACTCAGATATCCAGAGTGAACTCTGAACACAGGTAGGAAGGTACCAGTGTTGTCATGTTATTTCCAGTTTTTAAAGGTACGCCAAGAAGCTGAATGCCCTACTTAGTACAAGGAGGATTATCCAAGCTACGTCTCTTCTAATATAATTCTTAACACCATAAACTAGGTAGATCTTAACTGTTATGTTACTTCGGGTGGACCATCCAGAAAAATTCAAAAGTAGTATTGGAGTGAAGATAAATACAAAGCCACTTACCACTGGCTGTAAGTGGCGGCCTTTCCTCCTTGGAGGCCTCTGATCCTTAAGAATGGTCACAGAAGCTTCTCCTTGCAATATGCTTAGTAATTTCTTAAATAATTTATCTGTGGGGTCATAACTCTGAACACTGGCACATAATGTGGACCATTTGACTAAATAAATAAATAAAAATAAAACCCCCTCTATTCCTTCACACTGATCACTGGTTTGAGCAGTAGAAACCACTGTTTCAGTCTGTTTTCACCTGCTCATGTCAGATGTACTAGACGAATTAGTGAATGCCTTCTCTAAATCCCATGCAGTCTCCACTACCGGTAGCTCATGCATGAGACCGTGGGAGTCCCCCAGGGATTTTCTGGCATCTGCAGTGTGTATGTCTGTGGCAACCAGAACCAAACCAAATCCTGTGTCCCATGCCCCCTCTCCCCAACCCCCTGGGTCTTCTAAGATCAACAAGAGAAGAATGGGAAAGCCTCCTAATGTTATTCTTGGCAAAAGTCTAACAAAGCTTAATTTTTATTACTATCGTGCAGACTATGTCTGCAAAAGAAAACAAGAAAGAAAGGAAAAATAAAAGGTTTCTCCAAGGAAATGCACATAATTTTCGTAGCTGAATAAGTCCTTGAGTCATGCAAAGGACAGAACTGAAATAATGCTAAAGCAGTATCAGCATGTTTTTCAGCAGGACAGGCTCTAAAGGTTTCATATGTAGCAATGTTTATGTGCATTTTAAAAGGTAAAAATATGAATTCTTATAGAAACAAACATTTGTAATTACATATAATATGTTTAGCTCTTGGCTGGAAAAGACAGAGGTTTGTACCTTAAATTGGAAAGCCCTATAGCACAGAATACATTTCCAGAATGAAAAAAGAAAAAAAGAAAAAAGAAGAAAATAAGACTCCATTCCATTAGGCTGTTCTGTCATAGTTTATCCTTAGTTTAAAAAGAACTCATGATTAATTTTAAAGATTTATCATTGGAATAAATAAATGTAGTAGTCTGAGCAAGAGACAGGAAATTTGATCAGAATCTGTTAGTTGTTCTATCATTGTTTTTTGCTTTATGTTAGGAAATTCACTCTCAGTTAATTCACCTATAAACTTAACTACTTGAACAAAAGATTTTGTAGAGCTTAATGAATTTAAGTCTTTTATAGCTATCCTTTTAAAAAAAAAAATGTTCAAAGTAACCATGAAACAGGCAGTGCTGTACATCATTGTTTTGATGATGGTGCTGGAATTCAGTTACATAGCTATACACCTTCCTGAAAAAAAAAGTTCCCTATTTTTATTAGCATTTCTAGAAACAGAACAAGCGCAGTAATATGGCACTCAGACACTAGACGGGAGAATTTCAATTTTCTTACAGAATATTGATGAAGGATTTGGTGTTGGGGACTCAACACTTGACAAGATAAACATTGTCAGAATCCAGGACAGAACATGTATGATATTGATTTCATAACAGGACAAGCCTCTATGATCACTGCTGTCAATTAAATACTACATATACACACAGAGATATACATACAATATATGCACAGGGCATTCTATACTTTTCTTTTCTAAACCTAGTGGGTCTCCCTTCTCTGTCACACACACATGCGTTTTTCCAAGCTGGCTGTTGCAAGGGCTGAAGCCGTTTAGCCAAGGTCACCCTGTCAGCAAAGTTTGGGGGCAGATGAGAAGCCCGAGCTCCCTGGGGCTCCTGCCCGGGGCCCCTCGGTGGCAGCCAGGCAGCCCTCCACCAGGCACACTTTGCGCCTCTGGTTCCTGGCCAAGGAGGCGTGTATTTCCTGGGAAGGAAAATCTTGTCCCAAGCTCCAAAGGAACAAAATGAGATGACTCCCGGCAGGATATGGAACAGGGATTTTTCATGCTTGGTGGATCTAGGCATCAGCTTGAAGAGTCAGAGGCTGAACGGCTAATGAGATGAGCACAACTGGGAGGAGGAGGAGCAGGAGGGACAGATGGACCCTGAGAGATCTTGTAAGGGTAGTGGGGGGTATACAGAGGAAATTCTCCCCCTTTGGGAGCCAAACATATTGCTTTTGGCAAAAACATGATTAAGATTTAATTACTAGGTAAGAACAATCTCAGAATCCCCACAGGGAAATCTTGTATTGTTCGCGGCAGGCATAAAACATCAAATTTATTTTCGTCAGCACATATATAATCCAGGCTGAGGCGGAACTAACATTTGACTTAAAATTCCTTGTAGAGCGAATCTTTGTCTTATCCGGACAGGGATCAAATATCCACAAGCACGCTCGGTTGTGGTATCACAAACCAATAGGATTTCTAGTGGAATAAACACATGGAAGGGGTTTTGCAGAGCTCATTTCACAAACCAGACCACGCAGCAAACTTGGGCCGAATGGCAGCGAGCCAAATTTTGCAGTTTCGCTTTGAGATGCACAGGGGGACAGTTTGAATTCCTGGTGGGAACATTTGGCTACCACAACCAACCAGCCCTCCTCCCTGCGGCCCCGGTTTCTCCCCCAGGAGGATCCAGCATCCTGCGTTTCTCATGTTTTCGCAGGGGACAGAAACAGAGCGAGGCAAGTTTGCCAGCTAAACATCTGCTTGGATAATGTTCCCCAACAATCACGGCACACTCAGTAAGCCCTGCGGTGAGCTCACTGAAGTTGGGTCAAGTGCTACCACCAGCTGACTTCAAGCTCAGCTCTGCTTGGATCTTGAGCACCGAGCTGAAGTGCTGGTCAGACATCTGTTGTAACATCCTTGGTTGATTTGCAAGCAGTGCAGAGCCGAACAAATCAAACACGGTAGACTGAGTGGCAGGAAGAAAATCCCATCTTCCTTTAAACGTGTTTTTTTTTTGTTTTTTTTTCTTGAATTCCACTCTTCTAGTGCAAAACCAGAAAATATTGGTAATTTACAGACTGATTTTGAGAAATGTAGATGCTTTCATACAATACTCACCAACAGCCAAAAAATTAGTAAGACTGGTGGAAACTTTCACTGCAGTTCAGTTAAAACATTATTATGAGTATCAGCCAGCGTGCTGTCAATGCTAGCATACTTTCTTGACATATGGAGTGGAGGGCTGGTTTTTAATGCCTTGCCCTTTCCTTCCCTTATCGAGAGAAGCTGAAGTCAGTGTAAGGGCAGAATGCTCCTCACTTCAAAAAAACTAATACCTGGTTACACCTTGGGAAGCTGAAGGACATTTCCATTACTGAGTTAGGGAAGAGGGTACTTGGGAACGCTGGAAGGGGCCTTATGACCAGGAACCTAATTAAAATAGTCAAAATAATTCCTCTGAAAAAAATGTTTTCTTTAGTAATAGCACAATAAGCTTTGATGGTCTTCATGTTGGCAGCACAAAGTCTCATGCCATTGTTTTTGATTCATGAGCAAGCCCCTAGTTGTCCCCTGTTGGCAAATTTTAAGGGCAAGCCAGCTAGTAGGGAGAACCAAGGGCAATAAAGCATTCACTGGAAGTATTGGAATTGAGTATTTTCTTGTACACTCCTCAGACCTCAGGAGGTGACCAGGAAGAAAGCTGTAGGCAGCAGCCTGAGATGTTCCTGCTGCAGGATGCACAGAGACCTCAGTTCTTCATTACTGCAAAATCTGCATCAGGAGCTCGCAGCACGTCCTTGACAGAACAACAGATAATAGAAACAGTAATAGAAGGAAGGATATGAAAGGTTTCCTCCACCAAGCTGCTGTCCCCAGCTGATTATAACGCATCTGGTTCAAACCCAAAACCTCCAATGCTCTTAAAGGGCGGCTAGACTCCCAGACGGCTTGCATGGACCACACAAACTTAGACCAACGGGGACAAAACTTGCAGTGACTTGATATTTCAGTAGGACCAAGCCCCTTAAACCCTGCAGTTTCATGGATCTCATCAGCTGAGCTCCTCCTCAGCCTAAAATTACATTAGATGCTTTTTGCTGTGCCCACTCTGCAGAAGGGGCCACCTCCAGCACGTCCCCACATCCCAGATGAAAGCACCAATCTTTGACCAAGCACATTGGTGTCACCCGGCTCCTACACACGTGCTGGAGGGTGCCAGAGGTGGAGCAACGCAGCTCAGATCTCCAGGGGCTGTCTGCCAAGATTGCAGTGTTAACCTCCAGGCGTGTTCAAATGCTTTGAATGTATTCAGCTTTTCTACTTTTACTCCTTTTGCTATACTCAGTCATAAATACATCACAGACACGGTTTTTCATTTCTAAGTAGCAACGTGCTTTGTGCAGACAGCAAAGCATCTTCATATTGTTTTGTAAGTAAAGAAATGTAGATACAAAGTCCTGCAGAAGATCACACAAGTCAAGGGAAGGGCCAGAAACAGAAGATATGGCTCCTGACTCCCCACCCAGAGCTCCATCCATCAAATCACATCTCTCAGCAGGGACATTATGTATCTGCCACGTGCTGATAAAGTCGTACCAATTCAGAGGTGCCAAGTGTGCAGACTTCAGAACGTATGGGACTTTTACCTAAGAAAATAGTCTCTTTTCTCATAGTGGGGTTGCTTACATGGATAAAGGAAATATACTAGAAAGTCCTCATTGGCCATTTTTTTTTATAAATGTAAAGATCTTGCATTTTGAATTATGTAACAATGATTTATTTTTTTTTTTTAAAAAGGGGGGGAAAGGGGAAACTGGTTAATTTGCACAGTACCTCCTTCCTGTCTGCTCTGAAGCACATGCATACTTGTGTCCAATGGCACACTGGGACATGCCTTACGGAGCCACGAAAATGCAGAGCAGCAGCGCAGGACTGGAAAGTGGCCAGCCCTGGAGGAATCTGATCCTCCAGCTATATTGTTGGTTCAAAAGTTTCGGCCCGAGCTGAAGTTGAAAGAGTGAACTCCTTTCCTCCCTCGGGTCAAACTCATTAGATTTTAAGCAAGGCAAAACTTCCAAAACGTTACTGAATCGCTTAAAGCCATTCACAACCACTTCTGTGGTTTTAATTTCACACAGCTATGAGTTGAACATCATTTTACTAGTAAGCTCTAGCACCATCTAGCTTGCATCTCAAGTAACAAAACAGCATTATTTTCTCAAGCAGGCCTCAAGCGATCCTCGATCGTGTAATTTCTTTTAAGTATGACTGTCTGTACTTTGGTTATTTTATTTACTTTGACATTATAATCCAAATGAAAGCAAAACTAGTGACGGCAAAACTGTCTCAGAGGTTGGTTGAAGACACATCTTTGCAGCCTGCACACACAGTCCCCCTCTCAGAGCACACTTGTGCTGTGGTGCCTTTAAAAATTGCAAGAAGAGCCATCAAGCAGAACTGAACCTCATCTGGAAACTACCCAAGGCACCTGAAAGTGGACGGGGATCCTTCACTGAGCAATTCCTCAGGCTGCATCCGTGTCTGCCTGTGGGCTTCTCTCTTCCCTCCTTTTTGGGCTTGAATCTTACCAGAGATACCTAAGCCTGTTAAATATTTCTAAAGTTTAAATTTCCAATTTTGCTTGCTTAAATAAGGTTTCTTAGAGGAATTCAGTATGAAAAACAACAAATAAGGGGACAAAGGAACCCAATACAAATTCTTGTTCCAAAAGAAAAAGCATCAAAAAATAAGAAAACCAGAGCTGTTGCTCACAAGACAAGCAGGATTAATGGTTGGTAGTGAGAACGGGTTTGCTTGTGGGGTATTGAGGTGGCAGCCTGTGGCCTTTGTGCCCCACAGAAGCCACCCTGCTGCACCCCCTGCTCCTCCCTGTCTTGCGGCTGTGACCAGCAGCCACGGCTCAGACGCATCCAGCAGAGTGGGAGTGGGAGCTGATGCTTCATCTTCATCACCCAGCAAGTTACACAGCACGAATCCATTCAATACTTCACCTGACATAAACTCACCCATCTAGATCCCTGAAAGAGAAATTCATAGGACAAATATCTGTGGTTACACAAACTGTGATAAGAATTACCATCATCCTGCAGCAGATGTCAGAAGACATCTCCCGAGGAGTCGGGAAGGTTGTTCCTCTTTTCTGTTACTGGACACAAATGCCAATGAGTTTCTGCAAGCTTTTTTCACAAGTTTTTGCAAGTTGTGAGCAATCTCTATCACGCCTCTGCAAGGCTCATCAGCCTGGACTCTGTGCTGCAATACATTTTGGGAGTTGGCTTCTATCTGGCTTGCCCATTTCCTCCTGAAAAGCACCATGTAGACGAACCCTCGCTCACATGGCATTGACTTACTCTGCAGCGTCAGGCAGTGGATGCAGCCAAGTTAATGAGTCAAATTCAGGTTACTAATGGACACAGGTTACTAATGGACACAGCCAATGACAGCACATCAGTCTCGGGGTGCCTACTGCAGAGCTCCAGGAACCACATCACCTAGAGCAATGGTTGATGTGGTTCCTGGAGCTCTGCAGTAGGCACTGCATATTTCTCGTCCATGAAAGACCACAGGTTTCAGTTTGTATAGCTTATTTAGGCCCAGTGAAACAATTACAGAAGAAAGAAGAAAAGCAAGACCTCCAGGATGAAGCACAGATTACGTTTCTTTTGCAACACGTTGCACCAGCTCTGTTGCACAAACGGACATCTCCCTGCTCAGACATGCAGAACAATCCCTGGAAATGCAAGCATTGAAACTGGGGAATGCTTGCCCCAGAGACATAAAAAGCTGAGTGTCACAGCCAGTAGCCACATCTGGACCAGAGCGGCTTAGCCTGATGCAGCATTCATTAAAGCAAATTCACACTGCTCCTGCTCCACGGTGGGTATCTTCCTGAATTTGCTACAAAAAGCACGGGCTTATCTTTTAAAGAGAAAGGATTAATATTGCTGAATACATTGAATGAGGAGTTTTAAGAAACAAAATCTGACACTGTTACGCTGAGGAAGAGTAATGCACTGACCCTGTGTTCTGGGAGTCTCCAGAGGCTGGGGAGGGAGCTCTGTTAGCACTCTTAGAGTAAATTTGGGAAATGTTCTTTTCAGCATATTTTGCAATGTAAAAATCTTCCCAGCGGTGAGGCAGTAAATGAAGACAGAACACAGAAGTCTCTGGAGGCACTATCAAAATCCAGCTGGGCATATACCTGGAGAAGAAAACTGACACAACTCTGAAGGACTTGTAGGAAGGGGAAACAAAGACAAGTGACATGGGAATTTTAGAACTCCATAATCCACACAAATGCTATAATCCATGCTGACCTGCAAGGGAAGCAACCTTGGCTCTCTCTTCCTATTCACCCCATCCTGTGTAGATCACGTGCTTTCAGGTACACCACACAATAGTGGCCACCTTTCTTCCCTTCCCAGAAGATAAGCCAATGATTCCACCTGGCCAAGACAGAACGTCTGCTGAAATAAGCACATTTTTTGCACCAGCCTTTCTGGAGAAACATAAACTCAATTCCACAGTCAGGGAGATTTCATCCAACATGCAACTGTCTGTCACATCATCAGCATGACCATGCCTGCCGTTTTGAGAAACTTCATCAGAATCCAAAACTTCTTGAGAGCCTACACAATTTGACTCTTTGACACCTACTTAAAGACAGGCCAGCAGCAGAGCTCATGAAGACGGATTAGGAGATGTCTGCAAAAGAAGAAAGATGAGCTGTTGGTTTGGGGGATGTTCTGCAGTTTGGAAGACTCAGTTCCTCTTCCTTGCTCTGCTAGGGCCCTCCTAGGAAACCTCAGTTATATCAGTCTGTTTCTGCAGTCCCTAGATCCGCTTGGTAATGTATTGCCTTGTTCACACTTCATGAACATCTGAGCTGCTTGCCAGTCAAACTGCCATTAATGCCTTGGTATTTTAAGGTATACCATCATCAGTATGGTTTGCCCTAAGACATTATGCTGTTCTGGGCTGAGCCATCTTCACTTTCTAAGTATTT
This sequence comes from Cygnus olor, assembly GCF_009769625.2. NCBI lineage: Eukaryota > Metazoa > Chordata > Aves > Anseriformes > Anatidae > Cygnus > Cygnus olor. The sequence continues at coordinate 38,404,182 of NC_049169.1, read as the reverse complement.
ACCTCTTACAAACACCATGAGTGAAAGCTTGTAATTGCCTCAAGAGCTAGAAATGGCTGCAACTTTGGTTGGTCAGCATAATGTCTTTCCATTATGCAAACATCATGTTTTTCTGTTTGATATCATGCATAGGTGATGCAGCTCATTTGTTTCAGATTTGATGTTTGGTTCAGCTGAGGCAAGAGCCTGGATACAAAAACTCAATTCTTGCTCTAACGCTTCAGTTTAAAAGCTCCCTGTAAGGTTTCACAAACTATCCTTGGCCTTCACAAAGCAATCAAGCCCAGCAAATGACTTCTGCAAATTGCCTATGCTGGAAAATGTGCAAGCCAATCTAGACAGAGTTGAGCTCATAAGCAGCAGTGACTGAGGAAAGCACCACTGTTCTCTAAGGATTTTGCTAAAACCCTAAACATTGTATTAATTATTGATGGTGAGAATACATCTCAGATGTTGCTTGAACTACGTTTGTAACCAAGCTCTTCACTAAAACTCATCAGGTCAGCACTGAGGCAATGACAACTCCAGAGCTTTAGGGCATCAGAGCCAGGGCATTTGAGCTTTAGGTTTTCTTTGCCTCCTCTGCTGTTGCAGTGGGAACAGCAGTAGCCCTCCAGGCAGAGGATGAGGCTTTCAGCTCTGTGAAATGGCTCTGGGGTAGGTCACGTTGAAGTGGTGCTCGTGTCATTTCCCTCCAGAACGTGAGCAGACAGGCCCTAAGGCCACAGGGCCTGCAACGCTGGCTCCAGCAGCCCTGAGGAACTGTCTCAGCTCCCCCACCATACAGGACTTGTTTTGACAAAAAGGACCTGGGGCAGACCTTGGTCTGGGGATTGTTCCCATTTTGGCTGTGCTGCAGATTTGGGAAGGAACGTGACGGGTTTGTCTTCCTGTCAGCAGCTTCGGTGTTAAATTAGCTGGTGAGCTACTAAGTGGTGATGCAAAAAGCACAGCAGCACAGGGAGCCTGGTCAAAAGCAGGTGTTTCTAGACACCAAGCAAAGCCCATCCCCTGCCCTACATTTCTGTCTAAGCTGCAATATAGCTTTACTTGTTTATGGGAAAAACCCTGTCAGCCAGGAGCTTTAAATATAATTTTGCAATCATGGTAAGTCTCCAAGAGGAGAGTCTTTTTCATACAATGTGATGAAAAATACAGCAACCAGGCTCCACAGGGACAGTGCCCTTCACTGCAATTTAGACACCCCCCAGTTCAGCGCTGCTCCGGGACAAATCATTTTCAAAACTTCCTTTTATGCCCACAGGTTAGGAGACGCTCGCAGCGGCAGAGAGCTCGATATTGGGCCTGATCTAAAGCCAGTCCCTCGTGCTCCGTGCCCGCACAACAGGCCCACCCCAGGGTGTTTCTGCGTGCCCAGCCGCCGTGAGGGCTCCAGGCCTGCAGAGTGCTGCCAGCGAGAGCACGTGCACGATGACAGACAGCTCGTCTACCGGCGGCGTTTGGCAGAGCTGAACGATTTCACAGAGGACGTTCCCATCTGTCACCGTATTCCGCAGCAGAACCTGATCTCGCTAACACTAAGGAAGCCCCAGCAGATTAACATTTAATGATGCCTTCACTTTCAGCCCTTGTAATTTTTCATCTTTCAGAAGGCAGACAGAGAAGAAGAAGAAAGTCATATATTACGCACAGCATGTGGGTCTTCTTGCAACCGCCTCCTTTAATATGCTTGACTTAGACAGGTCAGGGTTTTTTTCTTCTTTTTGCATTGAAAAGAAGTTTCTCTACATATATTTTACTCCAGAAACAGAACCTGTCATAATCAGCTGCTTCTTGTGAACACAGACAGTTTTTGTTTTGATTTGTGTAACTATGATATCTAATTCAATTTAAATAAGTCAAACAAGGGGTATGATTCTTGGTAGCTCTCTGAACAGAAGCAAAGAAACTAAATACTCCTTCATCTCTAGGACTCATTCCAAATTGAGTGAGATCCTTTGGGTCAGCCTTTTGCTGTCTTGGAAAATACTCTTAACCACGTAACCTAATGCAAAAAGACGCACTGAAGGGAGAGTAAAGTGACCCAGAAACACAAATTTTTCAACCTTTTGGCAAAGCAGTTCTATTGATTTTTGTGTCTTCTGCTTGTGAAGTGTTCAGCTTGTGCCCTGTGCTGAGGAGCATGCGTGGCCAGGCCCAAAGGCCTGCTCTCCCCAGCGCCTTGGTCCTTCAGCCATGCGTGAGGAAAGACCAGCGAGCACCACATAGAGCACCAGCTGAAGGTAGTAAGACCCTCCACAAGCACAGAAGCCCACTGAAGAAACAATACTACGGTATGAATGTTCATGAAACATGCAGTTAGAGGTTGAGCCTCTGAGGATCTGGACTGGAGTTTGTGGGAAAGAGTGAACTCGAACAAGGATTTACATGAGGAAGCATAGGGACAAAAGCAGTCTCCTGAAGGAGGGAGAAATACAAAAGCAAGCAGATTTCAAGTTGCTGAAAAATCCTGGAAAATAAGGGCGAGGATTTTGAATTTGGCATATTTACTAAGAGACAAGGCAAAAGATTGATCCTCGAAGCAAGCAGATCACAAAGGAAAGTGATAACTGTGAAAGGGATAATTAGAGCTGCTTTGGACATGATTCTGCAGGGAGAAGAAAGCTGGGAATTCAGGAAACTAAAGGGTAAGATACAGAATGAATAATATTGTGAGTAAGTACTGAAACCACAGCCTACCCACCATGTGCTCTATATTAAAGAAAATACCTGAAACAGCAAAAGTCTGATTAAACAAGAGCTGCATAGTCATGGGAAAAGCAAGTCAATTCAGTAACTTTTTTTTTTTTTTTTAAAGTAATGCCCATGAACCTTCAGCATCCAGACAACCAGTGCTCACCAGTATCCTAACAGGAAGGAGAAGGTTACCACAGCAGACTGCTAGTATAACTGTCTATGCCTAAAAAAATTAGAGTTTCAAAAACTATTATAAATGCATGGAAAACAGACAAGGGTAAATGGGAAAGAGGGAAAGCCAGAACTGACTTTTTTGCACCCAAGACCCTCCAAAGTATGAGAAAGGGAACACTGAGGATTAAAATCACAAATTTGTAAGGCTGCAGCAGACTCCAAACCAACATAGAAAATAAGAAACATGACTTCAAGGCAAGGCACCCTACACAGGCTCACGAAAACTGCAAAAGATGGAGGAAGAACAGTTCCCTTCACAAAAGACTAATTCCCAAGCTTCACTCACGGAAGACCTATTGCCAGTCAGAGTTTGTGTTTGACAGTTCACATCACAGCAGAGAAGTCTCACAAGAAGCCTCCTTTTTCTTAGTGTAATGGAAGGCCATGACTTTAATGCTGCTCCACGGCCCATCTCCATCCTACCCCTCTGCAGGCTGGATACCCCCGCAATGGTGAGAGACACACTGAGCTCAGGGGTATCATCCTTTAGAGTGACAGAAAAACTTTTAAAAAACTTTGGGGCTCAGACTCTTCAGCAAATTTTATAGCCCTTGCTAAAGCAGAGTTTGAAAGACTACGTATTTTGAATAGTAAAAATGTGTGGTTTTAGTTAAGTGCAAAAATGGAAATAAAAGAGGAAAGCCTAAGATCAAACTTGACTCCCTGTAGCAAAATTCTGAGGTATTAGTATGCATTATTCTTTATACTGTGGCAGCAGTCACAGGCGTCCATCATCATTTTATGCTCACTCTGCCCCTATCCTCCCTCAAAAATGAGTGCATTGGCACAGCCCCCATCAGCAATATACCATAGTGAAGGGGAAAGTGCAGCGAAGACCTGTAGGTAGATCCCTCTACCTGTGGAACACTTTTGCTGCCTACTATCCTTAATAGTAGGGTCTTGGCCAAAGTATAGGTGTCATAACTATGGAATATAATGGGTTAACCACCCCTAGGTCCAAAGGTATCTAAATGCCTCAGCAAGAATATTTGTGCTCTACTTTATCCTCATGAGAAATCAGGAAAAGATAGATTATGCTTAGTTACTGCCTCATTTTGTTAAAGAGAGATAATTGAAAAAACACATGCAAAAGTGATTGCCTAATCATCACATCAAATTAGTTAAAAAATAATCAATTCATCGTGATCAAATAGTCGTTTACCAAAAAAAAAAGCAACAACACACAGAGTGCATTCATAACAAGGTATACTCAGGAACATCACTTTTTCGGGGTGAATCTCATTGAGTCTGAATAAACAGCCTTTGTGCAAGGAACTTCACAAAAGGCCGAGGCTGTGCCCCGGAAGTCTTTAGATGATTTTTTTCAGTTAGAGCATCTTTCCTGCTGCTCCATCACCTTCCATTTGAGGAGATTTGTCGTTCCTTTGCTGTGCATCCTGAGGAATGTCTGACACCCAGATCCATGCTCCCCTTCCCAGCAACAGCCTGGCCCCTTCCATTCTCCCTTTGTCCTCAAGGTAAAGGCAGCAAGGGTCCACATGAGGAGCTCGCATGGCTCTACCACTCTGAAAAGCAGGATTAGGCCTATTGACAAGGAAAGTCCTCAGTCAGCCCTATCCCCTAATAACATTTTCTTAATCAAGGTTTTCACTGAGGACATGTGTCAGCCAAACATGTAATGAATTATTTGTACGTAATTTAATCTGAAGAGCTCTGTTCCAAACTTGTCTAAGGCTCTGTCCATAGAACAAAGCATTCAGGACACGACTTATTTTAGGCATCAGCAATATGCTTCAGGCAGAAATCTCGATTTGTAAATATTGCATTCTGCTCCAGCAGATTTCCTTTCTGATAGACCATGACCACTTCATAACTCTAGGACAGAACCATGAAGATTAATAAAAAGCAGAAAGAGGATTTTAATCAACACAGCCAGCTGGTCTGTGGTTTAGATTATGTTGTGGAAGGAAAAGTGTAACATTAAGATTGAATGAAAAATGCAAAACACTGATTACCCCGCAGAGTATCTCTGCAAGCTAAATTAACATTAAACTTAAATTTGCAAATCCTGTGTTTATATTACTGTATGTAGGCAATTGCAATATATTTAACATCAACTAGAAATTAAAACATCCACCATGAAAATAATGAGTTTTGTTTTAAATCCTATTCATAAAAGTCAGTTTCCCTTCCACCCCTTACTAAGAAGATGACCTAGTTTAAATCCCATCCTTTAGAAGTATTGCCACAAGTTCCCTTTTCGGAAGGAGTAAAGCGGCTCACGGGGTGGCTGGAAAGCAGCTAGTGAGGGAGGAGGAGAGGGAGCTGCGATGAAGAGCAGGAAGATGAAGGCTTTCCCAGCGTAGGGGCATGCAGCCAAGGGACGGGAGCTGTGGCCTGCAGGGCACCAGCCCCAAGTGACCAGGAGAAGCCCGGTGAAGACGGCTCCTCAGAGAGGAGATGACCAGGGAAGCCAGCTGGGGCTCCTCGCCTGCAGATGTGGGCTGCTGCCAGCTGTGGAGGGGTGGCGGGAGAAGGCCGGGGGGAAACACGCTCGCTGGGCCCGAGCCAAGGAGTAACAAAAGGCGAATGTACGCGCCATCGCCACGTCGCCCCGCCGCGCCGACCGCCCGGCCTGCGCCAGCGCCATAGCAACCGGGGTTAAAATTGGGTCAGGATTGCCAGTGTGAAAACGAGTATTTTGAACGTGGGGCTTGTACACGTGCTGAAAATGTTCGCTTGAGTGCGATTTTGACAGAAAACATGCTATTTGGGGAGCAGCAGCAGGCAGAGGAGGCTGTATTTATGAGGAAGGCAGGCTGCCTGAAGTGCTGTGAGGGCGGTAATTTTTTCTCTTTCTTTAACCTACACAAGACATGCTGGGGCTGACCAAAGTGCCTGAACACCTCTTAACCTTACTGCCACTCTGTCTGTGCCCAAGCAAGCCCCGTGCCCAGCGCTGCTCCAGGAACAGCTCAGGCCAGGCTATGCAGCTGCCCAGGACCTGAGCAGGAGGGGCTGCAGGCCCGAGGACAAAATGGAGATAACCTAGGACTGGGACATGCTCGTGCCTTGGCCTTTCCTTAGAAAGCACTCTCCTTTCAGCCAAATGATTTTGAGAGTGTGGGACATAGCCAGCAGCTGTCATGGCAGGTATTACTCGGTGGCTTGCAAATGTTAATTAGAATTATTCGTTCCATAGTGAGCAAACTCGCCCCTATCAGATCAGGAAAAAAAAAATACCATGCATGCGCAAGGCAGGGGGATGTTGAAACATAACAGCAAAAACTGTTTCTTCCAATCACCACTGTCCAAAACATATATATATATATGTTCACACTTTTGCAGAAGAAATGTCTCTGTAGGAGACACTTACGTGCAAGCTGAAAATCTTGAGTTAATGTACCAAGACCAAAGCATTCAAACTGAAAAGCTAAAGTTAGACATAACACAGCCCTCCCAGGGCACCATGAAGGTGGGAGGAAGCAAACATTATGTGGCTGAAAGATCCATGGAAGACAGCAGAATGGCTGGGACTTTTGCAGTGGTACGCTGTCAGCACACAGGACACAAATCTGTAAGAAATTTAGTTTCTTTGTAGCACAGTTTAGCTCAGACATTGAGTGAAATGAACTCATTTTTATGGTACTCTAACACAGTTCAATGGAGAGAGCAAGAGTAAATGTGATATAAAGCCATTTTTAATTTTAGGTTGGATTGCCTCAGGTTCCATCGATGCAATGGATTTGTAAGCTAAGAAGTGAATGATTCCTGAGTGAGCAACTTCTTACTCTGTGGGTAGAATTTAACCTGCTAACAGTTCTTAATGCAAATATTTTTCTGATTCTAGAAAGCAAGTTATGATCCTAGAAAAATATAGATAGGGAGGACTTCATGAAAAACTCATCTCCAGATCTCCCTTCAGACCTGTGCTGTGCAGGCCTCCAAACTCAGCTTGTAGATTGCTAGCTTCTCACAATAGGCTCACATCATCTGACCAGGGCAACAGGAGTGCTCCTCTCCGCTTACCAGGCCTCTCTCAAATGAAGGAGAGAGTTGTTTTATGGGAACTGAGCTGCAGGCAGAAAGCAAAATGCTCCTTCGCTCACAGCTGCACACAGCTTCAGCTTTGGTTGTGCTTGTACACAACACAGACTTATCCGCCTTCCCAGCTGTGGACTTACACCCTGGAGTCACTCACTCTTGCTCTTCTGCCTTGTACTTGGTTTCCACAGGGTGACCATACAGATTTTTCCCTTTAGAGCCTCTTCTCTTAGTGCACTGGGCTTTCAATAGATTTCAGGTGTTTGCTCAGCTCTTGCTTAAAGTGCCACTGCCACTGCTAGATAAACTGACCAAAAGCCAGGCTATGTGGTTTGTGTTAAAATCAAGTAAAAATGTGAATTGTTACATCATGTTCTTGGCATGAACAGCATGGTTTGAAATCCAGCTCAGATGGTACCAGATCACCCTATTGTAGGTCCAACTTTGCCTCCTGCATTTACAGCTGTGTGTGTCACCCAGACAGGAAGTTTGCTTTGCCTCAGCTCCCTTTCAAGTTAGGGGAAAACATTCTGGTGATGTCTGGGGTCTCTACAACTCAGCCACACGTGCTAAAAGAGGTAAGGGAAGGGGGGTTTCTTGTTCCAGGGAGAACATACATAAAACTTTAATAACTTGTTATTCACAAAATCTGCTTCAAATTGCATTGTAATTACCACTATTAACATTTGTTGCAACTTTATCACTGAGAAAACAGAAATGGCAGAAAAACAACTGAGATTCCCCAGGCTCAGGGAAGTGAGGACTCAGCAGATACAGGAGTGAGAGTCATTCCTAGGCCTTCCATATTCACCTACCGAAGTGGACTTAATCTGGACATGCACATCTGTGTTTTGGGGGGGGCTGGCGCTCCTTGGGCTTGCCAAATCTGCTGTACACACATTGTGCAGCCAGCCAGAGCTTGCCTGGGCAGCTCAAAGTATTCTGAAAACGTTATCAAAAGGGGAAGGAGAATTAAAACAGTTTCTGGGATTTCCCAGGTGACCAACGGCCTGGGTGACTCTCACACCAAGGAGCCATAATGTGAGTATAGGCCAAATCACACACATCGGGTGTCTCCTCTGGCGCTTTGGGCCCGGAGTACGTACTAAACTGTACATGCACAGAGGTCGTCGGCAGCTGCTGGTCGTACAGAAATCCCCAGCAAATAACAAAGCTTTTCTAACTAGACTAAACTTCTCAATGGAAAAAATAGGACATATTCAGGGGTGCTCAAGGTTCTGTTACACTATTATTTCCTCCTGCCCCCCTCCAATCCATGAACTTATTCAGAGGTAACCCCACTATGATATAATTAATGTCACAAAGGGACAGAAGCCATCTGATCCCCATTCAAAATGATCAAAACACTACTGTTAATATGTCATGCCATTTAAAAGTCTGTCAGCTCATTGTCACTCACAGATTTTCTCAGGAGCCTGAATACTATTAATCACAGTTTTTCAATGCCAAGTATTTCATTTCTGCCAGTTCCTCCCTAGCTCTTGCCAAGGTGGATTTTTGTTACCTCGGATGTGTTGGAACATAGCCTTTGTGCAACAACTTGTCATCTGAAATCTGAATAAAATCTTCAAGACTACCTTACCGAAAACATGTGACAGGAATAAAGAAGGAGTTGAAAATTTTTGAACTGGCAAAGTAATTTGTAATAAAATCACTGCTCGTTTTCTCACAAAGAAAATATTTGCTGCCCCACATGCATCTCACCCCAGACTGTAATCGCAGGAAGTGTTTTGATGACAGGAAACTTACATGGGAGCTTTAATTCTCCTACTTCAGTGCTCTGTGCCGCTGAGAAGAGTATTTCAACCCAAAACAGTGTGATGAAGAACAAGTGGGTCTAGAAATGTACTATTTTTGTTCAAAATGCACATGCATGATCATCTGGGACCCAGCAACACTTCTTAGGAATTACTCTCAAGTACGGACTATAAAAAACTAAAGGCACAAATTTATGATGCTTTTGGATGTGGAGTTAAAAGTACAGTTAGTCTCTGGGATCTTGCAGAACATGTCATCTACATTATAAATACTTCCCAGTCAAAAAAAAAAAAAAAGGAAACCCTTTAAGGTTTAAGGTCAATGCAGTGAGTCATATAAGAAAAAAAAAAAAAAAAAAAGCCACAACCCAAAGCCAAGGACATTGCAGTTAACCTCAACAGAAATACATAAGTCTAAAAAAAATCAGTAAGAAGGTTAAAGGAAATCAGTTAAAGGAAATCCAGAAACGGTGACAAAAGAAATGCCAAATGAAGCCACAGAAACAAATTAAACTCTACCATTTCGTTGTCAGGCAAGAAATACACAATTAAGGCACATGGGTGTATACAAAGACTGCGGTCAGTTCATATTTAGAGATTAATTTTCCTTCCTAATGCTTTCCTTCCACTGCTAAGTAAAGAATTTCATTCAGAATAAGGTTGTTCACATGTTAACTTTTACGTTATAAATCTTTGAAAGCCTACAGTCTCTCCATTTACTTTCTCTTCTCTACACAAAATGAATGATTGTTCTAGAAATGCCTCACGATGCTATTTATACTGCACTTGGTTATTACATCTGTGCTCCTTTTGTCTGAGTAACTAATTTGAAATTTCATTCAAATAACTTTGCCTTAAAAATATATTTCCTAAATATAAACAGAAAGATTTCTCCCATGCAAGTGTGTATCCACACTCATCTTAGAAAGCTGTGCAGGCAAGACATTCTTCTTCTCAAATATTTCTCTTCTTTCATCACACTAGCACAAATCACAACCACCAAGAAAAGAAAGAACCTGAAATTAGGAGTAAATACTTCTTTCCTTCTGTACAGTTTAAAAAAAAATAAAAATAGCTGGAACATGTCTCATGCAAACAGCAGCAGCATCATTAAGTTGCACAATTGTAATTGTAATGATGTTACTACTTTCTGAAATGGAAATACAAACGCTGGAACTGAACTGCAGTTCCCCAATTTACAGCACTTATTTTAGAGGGCACTTGCACAGTGCTTCACTTCCCTCTGGAAGTTTTGTTTGGTCTTGGTTTTGTTTGGAAAAAAAAGTGGATTTATATACAAAGGGCAGCAGATACTAAGAGAAAGTAAAGGTCTGCAGGTCTCCTGACTGCAAATAATACTTTATTATCTTACCGTCTTCTGAAGACTAGAGTATATCCCAGCTCAGCAGAGCTCCTACCCCCTTCTTTTTTTCTTTTTTTTTCCTGTCTGTTGTATGTACAATATCATGCCACTTCACTAAGATCAATGAGATTACTTGTTTACACAGCATGTACTCGATTGTCTCATGTCCTTTTAGAAACAGTTCCTGGAAATGCAGAGCTATGGTTGTGGTTGAACAACATTTTATTTTTCTCCTTTTTTTTTTTTTTTTTTAAATTTAAAAGCAAAACAAACAAGAAAGTGCCATACTTCTTGACAAAAGCTTTACAAAATACAGGGCCATACACAAGTCTCTTTTTCATATCAAGAGCTTCATTGTTTTTTTTTTCCCCAAGAACGGAACAATTGGCAACATTTTAGTTACACTGCCGATAAAAATAGAAGTAGTAATCAGTAAAAAACATTCCAGCAAAATAAGGATCTGTTGAGCAGCTTGCAAAACCCTGCAGAAGAAAAAATAAAGGAGATTCATGTAAGATCTTCTGTCAGCTCCAATGATACTTGTCTTTTGCTGTGTTCCCATCCGAAAAGGGCTTACCGGTGCGGCTACACGGAAGTAGTATGCGCTGTCATACAAACTAGCTACAGGCAGAGTCCAAATATGCTGACGTCCCTAGGTGATAAATGAGAGAGAGAGATTAGATAACCTTATTTCACATTCAGCTGGAGAGAGGGATAGGCTGTGGAAACATTTCATTGATAAATGCGGTGCAAAGTAATTACGATAACAAGACTTGAAAGCTACAGTCGGAGCATTTAAAGACAAAGTGCTGACTTTAAACCTTGCAATTGGGGGTTTGCTCTGACCAGCTCTGTGGAGGAACTGACAGACATCTGGCTCCCAGCAGCTCGCAGCTGGCTCTGAATAACTCTCTAACTCTAGTTTTCCAAGCAAACTCCACTGCAAGTAGAGATTGTCCCTGATGTGCCAGGTGGCCCAAAAGCCTTGATGTGTAACAGCAGCAAATTGCAATGCTGCTGTTTTTGAAACAGTGACATTAGCAGTCCTCAGTAGGCAGTGAAAGTTCCTCTGTATATTCTGAAGATACCAGCAGCATTTTTGCTCAGTATTTCAAAAACAGCTGCAAGAAAGATTTCATTGTACTTTTGACTGCAGTGACCTGTCAAGTACAAATGAAATAATATGTTTTGTATCTGAAATTTTTATGCTACATTGAATGAAATTCAGTCGTCACCTCTTGTTGACCTAATGATCCATTTTGGTCTGCCCACGATAACTTTTATTTCATCAGTTTCTAGTGCCTCCTTCATCTTTCCTTCCTCCCTCCACTTTCTGACACATTCTCTCTCTTGGAGATGGTATGTTCACATGATAAGACTTATATGAGAATTGCTCAGAGTCTAAATGATTGCCATCCTGCCCTTTGGTAAGGAATAAGCCTTCCAGTCCTTAGGAAAATCTTCTTGAAAGGAATTATCCAACCAGGCAGCATTTCTATTCCAAGTCATGTCAAACTTGAATGCTGACTGCTGCTGGAGGCTAGTGAGCTTTAGTCTTTTGATGTAGATTTCAGGTTGACACAGGAAATCTCTTTGACAACTTTTGGCAGTAAGCTTGAAGAATATTTCTGCATGGGAAAACTCTCTAGGTCTGACTTAATATTAAGGACTGTTAGAATTACGGCAGACAGGTCAAAACTTGGACAACTTATTTACTTCAGTCTGACAGCTTTGCAGCAGCTGCAGAGAAGCCTGTAACTTTTTGCAAAGACATTTGAAGAGTTTATCAGAAAGTCAACTTAAGGACAAAGGTACCCCAACCGCTCTAATTTGTCAAAGCAGCAAAAAGTAATTTAAAAGAATTAAGAACTTATCATGTGTGGTACCATAGATCAGAAATCTAAAGAAGACAGTGAAATGACTTCATCTTCACAGAGGTTTCTCCTACAATGTGTAGGAGAAATGCTACTGTCCTTGCTTCTGCCTTTCCCACTGTTTTAGCCAGAATAAACATTTCCAAGCAATGTAGATAAATCCGAGGACCTGGTCACATGAAAGTGTCGTATATTTCCAGAGAATTGGAAGGGAGTTTAAGGTCTTCAACAATTTACTGGGAAGAGTTTGCAAGCTCAGCTTGCCTGGGAAAAGCTAACATGTTTTTACAGCTATTATTCCCATCTAGACAATCAAGAGAATGAAATGAAAATATCTCTTGCTTTTACACTGAATAACTTTCCCTAGAGAGATTTATTGGTAAACTCCTGTTTGCACAGAAATAAAGGGGAATACTACTATTGTTTTCAGGGAATTCAAGGCCTAAAAATTAGAATTTACTACCCATAAGACAATAATGGAAAAGTACAGTAGATGACAGATTGGAGAAATCCTAAGGCCCTGGGTGAAAAATACTCCTATTTCTTAACTATCTCTGGAGTTATAATGTGTTATAGTGGTGAGTTAGGCTGGCATAGGCTCAAAACTGTCATTGTAGAGAGTCACTAGACAGATTTTTATAAATTTCAGCAGAAAATTGACTCCTTCAGAAAGACTGCATCCTAGTTATCTCATTATGGCCATGTCAAAACTAGCCGAGACTGGCAGACTCAAGGCACCATTTCGATTTCTACTGCTTTAACCAAGATCAGAATTTTGCAGCCATTAATTTTATGAGTCAGGTTCTCATGGTGGACAGCTTCCTTTCTCCAAGTGACCCTAAATGAATTATTGTTAAAGCAAATTTGACTAGTTGACATCAGCTACCCTCCTTTCCAGACTTTGGACTTTAAGATCTTCATAGTGTCCCTATCATCTCATTCATTCCTTACAATCAGTGGTGTGTAGGACTATCCAGTACAACTAGATATTATGACAAGTCTTTTCCACCTTCCACATCTCCCTCTTCTCCAGAACGCATCCACACAATGTTGCTTGAATCAAGGGATCATGACATTTTTAGCTAGGAGATCCTGAAGCGCTTATGAAAAACAAACAAATCTAATAGAAGGGACATTCTGGAGGGCAAGGAGAGAGGTGAAAGCTAACCCCAAATTATTTCAGCACTGTATGGCTTCAACAGCCAAACCTGTCAGAAAACTGAACACTTTTTCCTACATGCCATTTTCAAACAGCACAGTACCTTTCATGTAAGAGATGAAAAAACAGCCATGTGGTGGGCAGTATATAAAAATGATCCCCCCAAGCCAGAGTATTGCTGAAAATATATTACCTGTGTGGTTTCTAAGAAATCTTTCCCATTGCTTTGTCTTGAAGAATAATAGAAGCAATAATTTCCAAATGTAACTTTGCAGAGAAATACAATTAATGGTTCTGTGGTGCTTCAAGAAAAAAGAAAAACAAGGATCTATCCCATTGCTCTTAAATAGAAGAACCATACAGATAATACAATATAAACACAAAGAAAAATTCCAAAGACTTGAACTGTGGAGAAAGAAAGCAGAGGAACTTACTTCATTGGTTAATATGAAGAAACCTGAGACACCAACCTCTAAACTTGTCCAATTCCCTCCCCCAGAAGGAGGAAGCTTTTGTATTTGGAAACCTGGGTGGTCTTTGCAGCTGTTAAGATAAATCTAGAAAAGTACAGTAAACTTCCTCAAACTTTAAGCATGGTCATACCAGAAACTATCGTATTTGGCTTTTTTGTACAAATTAATGGTCATGACATGCTTGAATTGCACGGCTTACATCATACATAGGCATATCGCGCCTATGCCAGAGGGTACTTGGGCATCTGAACACAACAGCAGACAATCTTATGAAAGATGAACCCACAATAAGCCTTCAGACAGGTACCTATATAAATAGCCCCCATTTGTCACTGCACACATGCAAATATGTCATTAAAAAGAAGTAGAAAAATCCCTTTGTCTGGGAATACAGTGATAAATAGAATTTCATTCAGAATTCTTCAATAGCAAAGACCCTGTGGCCATACCTTCTCCAAACTATCCCTAGAGAGCGTCAAGCATTTCCTACCTTCACAGATGGCTTTTCTGAGAAGAGTATAATATAGATTGAAAATGTCCCTCCCCCCAAACCACAAACCAATATTCAGCATAAATTCAGCAACTGCTTCAGTGAAACTCTGAGTATGATGTATTAATCCCTACATGGGTGGGTTGCGTGATTAGTTTATAATGGCATACACTCAAAAGGCAAATTTTCAGTTGTTGTAGAAAACAACCAGGCACTTCAGGAGTACTTTATATTTCCTCTTATCCAAACAAGGAGGATGTTTACAAGGGTAATACCCAAAATCAAAAGACTGGACCTAAAGACCATACATAACTTCACAGATCACTGTATTGAAGAGACAGGATTCATGAAGTGTCATCAAGCAGAGTCCTTGGCAGCTATTCTGGTTATCACTGCCTTTTATCAGAGATGAACCCCAAAAGAAATCAGCAAATAGTTACTATCAAAAAAATGAGCCACTATCTTGGAAAATGTATATTATATTTAATTGTACTTACTTGATTTCCAGTGAGATTTCTACATCCACGGGTGTGTACTTGCTGACAGGAATAAGATAGCTGTAATTTCCAGACCTGAAAAAGATGATATTAATGCACATAGGATTTAAAGATAGGTAGTTTATTTGTGAAAACATGGAAATTGCATTTAAATTTAAAAAGAAAAAAATATTTAGAGATAGGAAAAATGCATGCACATGAGAGGAAACAACTGTGGGAAGAGACAGCCAGTTAGCCATGCCACATTAATGGTATTCTGTTCCAGTATAATAAAGCATAATAAAACTATTTACCTACCTGCACTGTGGGTTTTTACAATAACGACTGTCAATGCGTTGCTGTGTTTCCAAAATCTGTATGGAACTGATTGTTGTATCAATCCCTAAAAATATAAAGAATAATGTTTTCTTCTCGTTTATTTCAGAAATCTTAAATAAGAGTATAATAAAATTGCAGGTAGTACAGTGGCAGCTACTCCCTTGCCTGCCACTACAGGAGTTGCTACAGGTTTAAATCGGCTCTCAGTAAAAAGCCTTTGGTTGATTGCCTTCATTCTGCAATTACAGGGGAGATAAAATGCTTGTTGGATTCATGAAGACAAATATGTGGACACCTAATACTGTAATATTTTCTTTTGAGCAGACATCGAAGGCTGTTTTGATGGCAGTCCAAGTAGCCTACAAACATGGCAATGTTCATTTTAATGTACTAGAAGCCACACTCATGCAAGTAACTATTAATCTCAAAATCAGTATCTTTGCTGAGAGAAATAATCTGGAATGGAATGAAACTTGTTACTTATTTTGTGTGCAGAAAAAACACCGAAGTCTAATGAATATTACATTTTTTTCATAAAAGTCTGCCATTGACTTCTAAGAACTTCCAAGAGTTCTGTAATATTCTACGTATAAGAATAACTTGAAATATGAATCAAAATGGGCTCATCTAACCAAAATATGTATGCACTTTGATCCTAAGTAAACTGTAGCAATAGGAAGGACTACAAACAGTGCTAACAGGCTACTACTGTATTGATAGCTTCCTAAAGCTTACATCCTGAACCTGGAAGAACTTTTCTTCCTGTGATACTTTGGGCCAGCATCTCTGTGCCATGCAGGTATTCTCTAAGGTGCCTGGTTATGGTGAGCAGAAGAGTATAGCCACAACGACATGGCTCTTCCCTGAGGCAGATGAGCTCTGTGGAGAGCTAGGTGGCAAGAACCAGTGTGCTAGCAGAGCTGCACAGCTTCTGCTTTCACAGCTGGCCTAGGAGTCACTGCAGGGCAGCACATCCTGCAAAGCTTATTTCCTCTGGATACACCTACAGCATCTGATCAGTGTAGGCGCATAATTAGGCAACATCTCAGAAACCTATGCTGGCCCTCTTCAGTCTGAATTGTGAAGGTCCAAAACCAGAAGGGGGTGAACTGGTTTAACCCCCTGAGTGGGCCTAGGCTTTATCCAAACTCCAGCTTTTCCCTCAAGTATCCAAGTGCTGGTACTTCAAATCTGGCAATGTGGTGAAGGAAGCACATGGAGGACATGGTTCAGCAGGCCTAAGCCTGCTCTCCACATTGGACTGGGAACGCTGTTTTTGCGGTTTTGTTCCTCTGTTCTGCAAAAACAGTTCCCTATTCTGCAGAGGAACTTGATTATTGGCTAACCTGAGCTCTGATTATAAAACACCTGTGTGATAATATATACTCAACTTTCACCATGCATATCTCCACACGTATGCTTAATTGACAGATGGAAATTGAGCATGTTTGTCTCAAAGAACTAGCACAGAAGAACATTTCCCTGTGACACAGCATCTAATTAAAACATGTATCATAGTAATGCTGCAGAGGCCCCCTCTGGGGTGTATATCCACTGTAAAATAATCAGAAGAGGAATGATTGTTCCAAGATCATCCCACTGGGGGCATACCCAGGCAACAAGCAGAACCTGTGTTCTGTTCCTCACATGGCCCTAGGTAACAACCCGCTTTAAGTGCATGTCAATTTATAGATGTTTTACCATGTAAGTATTGCCTAATCTTTAATCAAACCTTTGTAAACAAACAAAAAAGATCAGGGCATCCACAAAAATATTAAGAATTAAAGATTAGGTATAGTTCTGCTCATACAGAATGAATGCCAGAACATGCCCTGAGAAGATGTGTAATCAGCAGCGACACGTCTTCAAAAGAAAAAAAAAGAAAAAGTTTTTTCAGTTCATAATGGCAATGCACAGTCAGCAAAAGGGGAGCCTGAAGTCAAGCCACATCTCAAAGAACCTCCTTTCACCTCCACTAACACAGGTAGTATCGGGATCCTGAGGCAGAGATGGCCCCCTTTAGCAGCTGATGTTGACCTAGTATCCACTAGGTCAACTAGGCCAAACCCCAAACGTTTCCTTTACACTCTTATCATGCATCTCCTGCACACAAATGCCATGCTCATATGCTTAAGCATTTTACTGTATAAGAGCAGTATTGAGCACCTTACATGGTTTTAGCTCATGAAGAAAAATGACACTTGTTGTTTTATTGCATTTGAAGCCATGTTTAAGAACTCATGAGAGAGGGCAGCCAGAATGTCTATAAAAATCTGATGAAAATATAAGAATAAATTGGAATGACAAGAAAATTACAGTGAACCTCAGGTATTTAGTAGAGTCCTAAACTCTAATTTCCTATAATGACCAGTTATAATTTAAACTTCTCTAAATTCCAGTAACAGAATTCCAAGTCTAAAGGCAGCCTTTCAAAGTTATACAATTACACATTTCAACAGTTAAAAAAATAATATGGACTTACAGTCATTTCCAAGATCAGGTCTTCCATCAGCTATTCTGTCTGGCTTTCTTTCAGGTAACATGTTACTTTTGTTTCCTGTGAAAGAAGGTATATACAAAAGTACCCAAGTTAGCCTTGCACAGTTGTAACAGCAAAATATGAATACAATTCCATAAGATACGTTGTTAATTATCTCTTGGATAAAGGTATGCAAAATCAACAAGAGAAACCTTCAAAATGCAAACCACCTCTACTCAAAAGACAACTACAGACAAATGACATCTGTAGATAACAAGAAACAAGATTCTGAAATTCTACAGGATACCTAAAACAATTCAAAAAATAGCCTATTGGAAACGATTTCCTCCCACACACAGAATATCACCTATTGTTATAAAGGCAGGGTGAAAGTCAACATCTAGCCAGGCGCCTCAGCACAACTCTGATCATAAAGCCACTCTTTCTTATTAGTGAGAAAATGAGTAAGTAGGCATCTGCCATGCAAACATAGGCCAGAGGAACAGCTTAGCTTTTTGAATTTGAGATGTAAGACACTGAGAACTGACCCAAGACATGGTGCTTCAGGCACAGAGGGATGAGTCACCAAACTAAAGAAACTAATGCAGAACTCTAACAACATAATCACCACATTCGCTATGTCACCTCTGCAATTTCTAACACTGAACTAGGCTGTCAAATATAAGTTGATGGATTTTTTACTCTTAATTTTCTCAGCACTTGCCTAGAAAAGTGAACGTTAAAGTATCTTTTGAATAATCATCACGTAGTACAACCTGGGGAAAGCAAAATGCCCTTCAAGCCCACAGGAGATGGTTTAAGGCTGGTCCTGTGCTTTTACGTTAATTGCCAGCCAAGAACCTGTCTAGAGGAATGTTACCAGTAAACTGGCACCAAGAAATGTTTATTTTGCCTAAACTAACTTGCTTCATCAAATACCATTTTATTTGGGGAAAAAATGGGATTGTGTATTTACAGAATACTGAAGTACTCCATTCCCGTGTTTTCCAAAGCAAACATTCTGATTTCAGAATGACTGTTTAGAACAGAAGTCACTATTTCATTATATTAAAATTTACTTTACAAAAGTAAGGATCAAAATGCATCATTCCACTGATACTGAAATAAAACAGCCAGACTGACATTACTGTTTGTTTATTTATTTATTCCAGACTTTGGCTTTTCTTTTATTTCGGTATTGGGAAATAAGAAAACCCAGACTTTTCTCATGCTAGTAGGTAACTTAGAGCATGGAATGACATTAATTAACAACTGGAATCTGAGGACCCAGAAGTGAAGTAATACAAAATTCAAAAAAAATAATAAATAAATTGAGATTTCCATCAATTTTGAGTTTTGTTATGAATTAGTGATACTGCTGCTAGTTACTCCTTGCATCCATTTTACTTGCTCATAATACAGACCTGCCAGTTCTACCAACTTAGATAGTAACTGTTGCATTTAGCAGCCAATTATTTTCCCATTTCTTTACACTGTGATCTGCAGTCACACACCTAGAAAAATGGCTTCTGAACACATGGCAATCAGTTATACATCCACAGTAGATCTTGAGACAGAGCTCAGAAAGGTTTATTCACTCCCTCCTTGTAATTTACACAGTAGTTGTCACATCTTCCTTTCCCTCTCTTCCTTTTTTTTTCTTTTAATAGTCTGGCTGTGATAGCAGTGCACTGACTGTTCCCTGACATTTTGCATTTTCATTAACAGAGAACCATTCTGTAGGAAAACCTATATCCACTGGTAAAGGCATAAGATTTTTCACTAAAAGAATTATGTTCTCCGTGTAGATAAAATACCTCAGCTATGCAAGTGTTGGCAGGCATACTTATTATATACTCTGATTTACTAAACATTTAATATTATGATTCTTGGTCTAGTGGATGATGGAAGAACAGTGTTAAGTGGGTATCAGAAATTTGTATAAAAATTAGGACAAAGACAGATTTACTTCACTAAGATTTCATCTGTTTAAACTGAATCAGTAACCACTATAGAAATTTATTTTTCCTTGTTTCTGTATTGTTCACAGTATTACTATTTCACTGTCCCATAAGCTGATGCAATCCAAATAACACCTAGAAAACTGGTCCCTGGAAGCAATTTTTTAGAGTTCTAGTTGCCAATCCAGAACATCAGGAACTAACAAAAAAGCAATGTAGTAGCCTTCAGCTCTGTCACCTACAGTAACTCCAAGGCCTCTCTCAAAGGCCCTTGTGGATCTCAAAGACCCACTTTTATTTATTCAGTAACAAATACGAAAGTACAGGCACAACTAGAATGAAATGATAACAACCAAACTCTTCGGATAAGATTCGGATTAATTTATCCAATAAATCCGATATCCTTTTTTTTTTTCTCAAGTGCTATCTGGTTTTAACTCAGGTGAGTTGGAATATTCTATAAGCAATATGGAAAAAAAAAAAAACTGCTGATGATTTCTTGTAATAGCACCTTGCTATTACAACTACCTTCTGAAGGTGATAAATGTAAATACATGAAGTTGACTGAAATCCACCAGGAGTCCTCACCAGGCTTTTATTGTGAGAAGAGAGACACCAAGAAGGAACAACACTCCAAGAGAAAGTAGGAACAGCCTCTGGTTACCAGGGACACTTAGCAGAAATGGGCGAGCAATGAGCATTAATGAGATGGAAGCAGAGAGAAGGAAAGGCCCAGATGCTGAAGGGTATTCACACTCTTCATTTCCACTGAAGTCAATAGGAGTTAGAAACTCTAAATCCTTCGGAAATTCCAGTTCTTACGACAAATAGAGCATGAAGAAAAACAGCTATATTAAGGTAGACTACATAAAAATGTGCTGAATTTTTGCTTAATAAAATTTGTCTTGCTTATGAATGCTTTTGTTTCTTCTTGAACACTCCTAGTAGGGTGACAGTTAGACCAGATTATCTTGAAGGTCTTTTCCAACCTTAATGATTCTACGATAACAGTCTTCTCCTCAACAAATTTGAGATGCAAAGGATTAGGATCTACAACAGGTGCACTCGATAGTGGTCTGCACCTGCACCAGTATGGCAGAACAATAAAAGGTCTGTTGAAAATGCACTCATAAATTAGCATGTAATTCAAACAGTTTTAGCTTTCCATGAATCAGACTAATCAGCTGATCCTAAAATGCCCACTTTTTATCTTGATTATTCCCCATACTTAATGTTCAGCTTTTTCTTTCAAAAACATTTTCCTTTTCATTTACCTTGGCTACAGCTACATTAAGCAGCTTGTTGGCTTTCCTTCTGTTTGGATTTTGTATTGACATTGTTACCTTCTGTCTGGGGACACATTCAGCTTCATTAAACTTGTGCAGATCTGAAATCTTTCAGTAGCTTGTGTACTGTGCTGATTTTTCACTCCTGGATCCACACTTAATGCTATTTGGAGCGTAAGACCTTGGGAATGTAATGCTTTGTGTATTGTTCTTATCTTCTCTTTCCACCTAATATCAAAAGCAGCCAGCTGGGGATAGAATGTTTTCATATTTCATTTTCAGCTGTCTACAATTCCCTCATTTGTAAATGAGATTAACATCTTTTTAATTAATCAACACTCTTTCAGGTTTCAGACCAATGCAAATCACTTAGATATATGACCTCTTGAAAGCACTGTACTGAGCTCTATCTGCCACAGGGCTTTCTGCAGCATTAATCACAAGAATCACAAGGACCACTAACATGCAGCCTGTCTGCAGACAACAGCACTTTGCAGTATAAAAAACGGCCAGTGAGTGAACCCCACTGAACCAGTTCATGTGGCAAGAGTTTCACAGCAGTTGGCAACGCCTGCCCTTGTAGAAATTTGTACTTCAGAGGCTGAACTGTGTCCATCCCCAATTTCACCTTAACTTGTCAACTATGATTGATGCAAGAATTGTTCTCAAGGACAAGAAAGGAAGAGTATGGATGCTGGGTTTAGTAACACTAACACTTCTAGACATCAACAGTATCAAGGTCTAGGACTGAGGAATACTGATTACAAAAACTTGTACGTACCCTCATGTATAAACTCTTTCTTATAAGTGTTATAAAAGTTGTAAACAATACACCTACTCATATATTACACACATAACATATTGCAGACAATTTCTGAAAGGGAATTCATTAGAGTAAAAGTAATTTATTTCATAGAGCTCTGTCTTCAAATAACGTTTCTCTACTCAAAAGCCCTGCCTGAATGAGCAGTTATAACTAAGCTTTATCTCTTCCTGTAGTTGAATTTCTGTCTCTGCCCACAGAAAAGATACAGTATTACCACAGTGTGACACTATTAAGTGTTTTGGTTTTTGTTTTAAATATGTTCATCCACCCTTTGCTATGCCCAATCAATTCCTGGCCAATTGTACCCAGAGGTTAATTAAAGGGATTAGTGACTTTCTGGTTCACATCAAATCATTTCCCACGAATCGCTAGCAAGAACCGTGACACCTAACAAAACATTTTAGGACCCAGAACTCTTGAAAGTAACCAGGCCAGATTTTTCAAAAACATACTGACAGAAGTGATGAGTAGTTATATCAGCAGTTCTGAAACACTGTGGACTAGGCATTATCTTACAAAGCTAACTACATTTAAAGATCCCTGCTTCTTTCTCCACACTCTTCATGTAGTCTTTATTCAAATAGCAAATAATAGAAATTCACATTTCAACTTACGTTTCTCTTCTGCATCAGTTTTCTCATAGATTTGGTATTTGAGTTTTGGTTGATGAATTGGACAACAATAGACCTTGTCACAAGGCAAAATGTCACAGAAATTCACTTCAGGAATCCTGCTGATGGGTTGCGTGCTCTGAGAAATCGTGCTTTCCTGCAATGCTAAAGAAAAAAAAGACATAATTCTCACTAGTGCTGTGTATCTATTAGCATTTAATAGTAGCATAGAAATTGAAAGCTTGCTACATGTATGCAGACCAGCGGAGATACAGTACCTGCTTTAGTGGTAGAGGGAAAGATTACAACAGAACTTGTGGAAGTGCTGATGAAGAAAAGCAAAAACAACTCATTAAGAAACAGACTTCATAGCTGTGGACCAAAACAGGTTGGTCCACAGTCTAATACTAATACTAATTCAAATACTTGCCTGGAAATATGATGTTTTTCAAAATGTCTGTCATGAAGGCTAAGCACATAAAGGGTCGATATTGTCAAAGCACTGTAGAAAGAGAATTATTCTGTAGTTTTACACCTCTCTCTTAAGTAACATAGTACTAATAACACCCTGACAACACTTTGTCCAAATGCAGTAATGTAAAAGTTAACTATCTGATCACTTCCCCTTTAGTGGGAAAAATTCTGACTGAATTTAATATTTTTTAGATGAGGTACTTTTATACAGCTAAATTCAACTCAAAATATGGTCAATTCTTTCATTGCAAATAGAATCACAATGCCAGTTCAAAGTATTCAGTTCATGGAGAGACTGTGAGCCACAGGTTTTGGGACTAGGAACAGAAAATGTCAATCTCAAAGTCCCAGGCGTAGTTTCCTTCCTATGAGTCCAATGCCACAAGTTAAACTTTTAGAGTGACAGTACTGCCCACCACATTGGGGAAAAGTTCAGTTTCTTTTCACTGAACAGAATCACTCTGCACTTCTGAAGCTGAACTTAGGCACAGAACAATTGTATAAAAAATCATGAGTCCAGCTTTACATCTGTAGTATGAGCTGCTGAGTGCACTTGAGGTGCACCATATATTTTGACATAGACATGGGTTGGTCGTACATGTGCCACATGTATATCTCACTTTTCTAAAGCTATTTCAACTTTGTAATATTACCAGGCATATTCACTATTCATTTTAATATATTATGTCCCTTGAATAGGAAGTGTGAGAGAAAAAAAAATTCTCACTCATCTTTCTGATAATTTAAAAAGGGAAAGGAGAAACAAGACAACTTTTGATAATTAGTTGTTACCATAGTGCCATAATAGCAACCAAAGCTATTATAGTCACCCGGAAAATCTTCCTGGAACAAGACTTTTTCCTCTTTGATAAACAAACCTAGAAAAAAAAAATGTTTGGTCAAATTAAGTGGCATATACCTAAGGTACTACTACTAGATTAAGAAGTACTACACTAGTCTGACTTAAAGTTAATCTTTTTTTTTTCAGAGGAACCATACACATCATTCCTATACAGAGGTCAACTTCTAAAGAGAAAAACTTAAGTAATGGCAGGCTCCCTAAAAGTGTGAGAGTGCTGCACACTGTTGATAGTCTGGGGATACAAACATTACACAGGAAGAAAGGATGGATAAAAATAACAGCTCCTTCTCTTTCCTTAAGCCATTTTTTCATACTCTTCAAGTATTTTAAAATCAAATGAAGAACTCTGTAAGGAATGGCCACATCTGAAAGATGAGCAACTTTCAGTATATGTTTAGACTATATTAAACCAAGTGTTGGTGTTCATACAGAAGAAAGGCACTTTTCCAACAAGCAGAATGATTTTAGATCATGGAGCATTTGATTGTCCTTATAGAACAAAGAAAATTTAACCTGTTATTTTCTCTTGCTCTTTGCACTGGCAAAAGAAAGATAGGCAAACGTGCATTGAATCACCTTAAAGAACCCGGGAAGACTATCCTGAAAAAGGTCAGCAGATATTCCTAACTAATTCAGTCCCTGTTAAAAGGGCTCTTCCCTTTTATACAATAATATGGGCAAGAGGTAGTCATCCAGCAATAGCAAGGACATCCTATTTAGGTCTTAACCACCTAAAAGACAGTATTAACCAATACAAAACAGAAGATGCAAACAGCAAACCACAGAGAAAGACTCAACCAAGAAACTAAGCTGAGGAAGAATTACTGCTGTGTGTACTTCCAAACTGAACTTTCAAACTTACATTTCCATGTAAGGCTGCACCGCACCACATGAGCAAAATAACTGGTTCAACAACTCCCTCCTGATCATCTCCTCCTGCACACCATTACACAGTATGGATCTGCCCCATACACACAATGTATAGACAAAAAGTAGAAGTGTCTCATACATATTTTCTATTTCAGTACAGGGAGCTTTTAAGCCTCTAGCATGATACTAAATAATTCTACCTAAGGGATTTTATTATATTTTTAGAAGCATGAAAACTTTCACCTATATTTCAGCACTTCCAAAAACTCTGTTATAGGCATATTTCACATATTTAGTTTCACTCACCTTGCTGGATTTTAGCTGGGCTGATTTTCTTGATGGCAAAAGACTAGTGGCTCGACTACACCTGCTGTAAGAGAGATCTCCCTGACATTCAAATGCTTCAGTAAGTAATAAATGAAAAAGAGATTTTTCAATAGGGTGTTAATGTAATTTGCTTTTGCAACTGTATCGTTTAAAAAGAGAAAGTCAAAAGAGTCATCAGATTCATTTTCAAGAACAAAGGCCTCCAGTTAACACATTCAGGTGAATGCTATTACATGCTACATTTCATTTCAAAGAAAGCTTGGGAAATGGTTTAGAAATAGGAAATGCCCATCACTTCCACTGAAATACTAATGAAGATTCTTTATTGCCAAAGAAGCTCTGCAGATTTCTCTTAGCATTGATTTCAAGCCTGCAGGGCTGTAACTGGACACAATCTATACTTGATTTACAAAACTGAAGTAACTACAGAAATGACTGCAATTTAACGGCCATTTCACATATTAATGTTGTCAGTGATTTAAAAAACAATAAGCATTTTGCATTTTTTGCACAATTTTAATGCTGGAAATGAACTGAACTCAACTGTCAAGCAAAATCAGTTTTCATTTCTACCACAGACACCACTTCATTAATTTCTGTGACAATTATTAGAGAACATTCCAGGCAGACATACCTGACTGTGCTCCCTCCGCTGATTGTGGACTTCACACTGCTTAACCGTTTCAGCCTGGCCAGTTTTCTATTCCACTGTTCCAGTTCTTCTATTCTGACTTCAAGGTTGTTGGTTAGTTTGCAAAGCTGTTTTACCGCACCTACATTCTCCATAAAGATCTGATCCTGAGAAGGAAAAAAAAGACAAAAGCAGATACAGTACATTTATCAGTCAGATGCAACAAGCAGTAATGCATACAGAATTCACCTGTGGAAGGACACGCTGAATATTTAAAATGCTAACACAAGTTAACTCACTGTAAATGGGAGGTCACTTTGGCTATAAAATCCCTTGGCTAGATTGTAAAAGTGCTTGTGTTCAATTTGCAGTAAATTGAAAATGAGGATTTGCAGAAAAAAAAAAAAAAAGGAAAAAAAAAAAAAAAAAAGAACAAGCTAAAGGGCTTTGTAGACCAAGAATTTAAACTGCATTTTGAACTTATACTGTGCTGAATTTTGAACATTAAAGATGTCACAGCAAGCATCTACTATTTGATTTGTAGTGTTGCAGTTGTTACATTGATTTCAAAACCCCCTAGCAAAATATAGGTCCAACTATTTACCTACAGGATAGACTAACCTGGCTGAAACAAGCCAGAATTGCTATCCATGTCCCACACATAACTTGAGCTATACAGGAATCAGTGAGACAGGGAAAGATCCAAACCAGAAAGTCAAGCTGTGATGGCCAGATGCTTCAGCCTCTTTAGCACCTTATAGGACTCCTTTAAGTCCTAATACTGGGTGATCAGCTCTGCAACGAACACAGTTCAGACACAGTCCATTTACTCTATGAGAATGTTTTGCTCAGCACAAGGAAAAACCTTGTGTTCTACCCTCTGATTATCACATAGGTATCAACCTGATGCTGGAGAATTCCTCAGTACATACATCCAGGTAATAAGGATTTTACCCATTTCTGAGCCAAAAATAGTTACTGACCCACTACAGGAACATAGTAAGAGCATGCTTTCATTGCTGTGCTTGGAAGAACAGCTTTCTCATCATACTAACAAACAACCAGACTGTTGCTATTGGATGCTACCTTGGATGAAGCTGTTACCGGCATTTAATGTTGCTGAGTATCCTAGCCTATTCAAGCCATGGAGAATTACAGTAAAAGCAGTTTTGCCGTTCGCCTTGTAAATACCACACACGCCTTTCTTTTAAAGGTAACTACCTTCCACAAAAATGGACAGTACTTTGTATAAACAGAACCAGAGCACAGGTGCTGGTGGTAAGTTGCAAACTTCTCTACCACCAGAAGACCAACGTCCTGCTTACTAAGGAGTGACTTCAAAATAACCACGTGTGCCTAGAACTGTGAGATCAATTATATAGTCACTCATCCTCATATCAACGGTATGTAGCAGCCACCATTTCCATTCTCTTCAAATCAGGTATGGATCTCTTCTAGGTGACTTCAGGTAAATGAGAAAATGGCTCACCTGGAAAAATGAAGGAATACTTTCTTTGGGAAAAAAAAAAAAAGGACTGATTAGAGTTGTACTGCCTCATTGATGACAAAATACTCAGCACTGTGTGGTTGAGAAGAAAGATTCTTGTCCCAAAATAGCAAATTTTCACACAGATAATATATCTCCCAAGAATATAGCAGAGCCTGGTTCAAACTTTTAATGAAATCAGTTTCACAGAGATTAACAGCTCCACACAGGTAACAGACAAAGAGACACAACCACACCAGTCAATATCATGCTTATCTTGAACTAAAGTTGGAATGCAAGGTAAAATAGTTCAAGACCTTATCACCTGCCTGACTGAAAGCAAAGACATAAGGCACTGTCATCCACATATCCTTTTATTATTTAAGGGACTGAGATACTCTGATGATGGGAGCTCCAAGTATTTAGAGCAGATATTCCACCTAAGATATCAGTTGTCCCAAAGCTCTGAATTCAATATACACCTTGATGTGTTAGACACAGGTCTCTCTCCTGCCCCTGTCTCCCTCACCAATGTCACAGAATTGACAATTCACATGCTCTGTAACAGGTGCTAGGAGAAAGAGCAGAAAGCAAGATAGCACTGCAGTAATTTACCTAACCTTATTAAAACAGGAGGAAAATTGTTTGTGAAGTGATCCCACACCTAGCCAAGTAGTCAAGAAAAAGCTACCTAGTAAATACGCCACCACTGTAACAATTCATTCCTGCTTGGGTGACATTCATAGCAGAAAGACACCCTGCAGGGTGCAGGAGGCTTTCTCCATCTCCATCACATCACTGGATCAAATTCTGGTAGGCACCGCCCAGTAGTGCCAAGCTACTGAGGAGAAAGGCAACATGACAGGCCCAAACGGCAGAGCTATCAGGCACTGTTACAAACAGTATGTTGTGTGACACTTCAGGAAAAAAAAAAAAAAAAAAAGAGAGAGATTTCTATCAGATACATTTTGCAGCTTTTTTTTTCCCCCATTAAATCAAAAGCTCAATTGTCCAACCCAAAAGTTTGGTCAGAAAAAAGCTGACTACCCCAAAGCAATTTTCTGAGGACTCAAAAAATGCAAACAATGTCGCAGCTCTTACACAATGTACAATGAAGGACTAAAAGGCAAAATAAACCTAGTGTCAGTATCTAACACCAGTGCTCTTCTATAACAATCTAGAGATCAGCTGGAACTCTGACCAAATAGAGCAAATTTTCTAAGTCTCTTTTTCAACACTGTCTCCAGAAAGCCCCTCTCCCCTGTTCAAGCAGACAAAGCCCATTTGTTCATCTTGCAGGAGATAAACCTTGTCATACTTAGTCAGCATAAAAGTAGAGTGTCCTTTAAGTAGCAGATGGAACTGAAGGATTAAAAATAGTCTGGACTCCTAAAGAGAGGAGAAAGAGGGGGCTAGGGAATGGTCTGACTTTTCTTGGCTGTTCTCCACGCCTCCCCTGACCTGTATTCACACACTGACTGACAACAAAAAGACCCTACTACCACTTTCAGCACGCCCACAGGGAAGCACTGAGAGCTATAAGCTACAACAAGCAGGATACGGAGCAAGTTTTCTGTCACTGTCATTAAACTACTCTTTTCCTGTAAGCCATCTGAAAACTTATTATTCACGTGGGTAACATGAACGCTGAGATGTTCAAGAAAATGCTCTTTCCACTGTTTAATTCAAGGTGTTTAATTCATGAGACCTTTATATGGAATACTGCCTAGCAGATTTAACCTTTGAAATTAATCTATTCGTAGCCTATCAGAAGAAGACAACAGAAAATTTTGATAAATATGTTCTCTAAGCTTGTTGGTGTAAACTTGTGTTTTCTACTGAATAGTGAGAGAATGCTTGATTATAACGAATAAAGAATCTTGTTAATGACATCGTCCAAGCAAGACAGGTCACCCATCTGGAAAACCTCCCTCTTTCCATTATCAGCTGTCAGTGGTATAAGGCTGGGAAGCGGTCCCTGACCTGCAGTGAACCAGCGCAAAACAGAGGGGCCACTCTGAGCAATGTTCTGGACAAGAGATGTCAGCAGTCAAGTGTGACTGGACACTGACTGACAGCACCTTGCAATCCTATTTCTACAGGAAAAGTAGGGGAAGAGAGCACAGGACAATGGACTAAGGCACTGATTCCAACCTATTAGCATGGCAACTACTCTGTGCACCATAAGCATGTTATAGTAGTATAACTTTGAAGTTATAATAAATATTTCAGATAGACAAAAAAAATTCCCACAGAGCACACACAATCAGCAGTTGCATTTGGTGTGATTACACGAAGATTTCAAATAAGGACATTTTTATTTAACAAATGGAATGCTATCATTGCTTAACTCATTTCTGGAGCATTTAATTAACTTCAACACTTACATTCAAAAGAATGTTTTGGAGTCCCACTTGTTGGCCCAATGCTATGAAATCACTATCCAACTTTATTAAGAAAATTTGAAGTTTTTTGCCTTTTGTCTGCTGTTGTATGGTCATCTGACCAGATGATCTTGAAGGTCATTTCCAACCTTAATGACTCTAAGATTTCAATGTAAATACTTTCTGTCTTTGAAAGATCCAGCCATTTACTAACACCTGATGGTTCGGTTTTCCTCAATGATTTGCCAAAGACTGCTTTTGTAAGTACATGTGCAGGTCTACATCTTTGTCTAAAGCACAAGTGGCATATGTTTATAGCTCCACACATGAAAGGAAACATCTAAATACACACCTCCACTTTCCCTCTCAAGGCCATACCTTGTCAACCATGAGGAAGTTTTCTATTTTTTCTCCATCATTACAAGCAACATCTCCAACTTCTCTAACAGCTTCAGGTAAAAGCTCCTTCACTTCCTGGGCTATTATTCCTGTTCACAAGATAACAGAAACAAAAGTCAGGAAATGTAGCGCCTTTTGTAGCATTGACCACCTTTGTGTGTTTAAGTCGAGTTGTCTATCGTAGAAGGTGCAGGTAGGGTCAAATATGTTCTAGAATTTCTCTGTGGTAGGAAAATCCAGAATTTCACTTTTCTTTTTTTTCTATTCTACAGAAAACAAACAGAAACATTGAAAGTTCCCTTCCCATTTCTCTGCCATAAGAACAAAATTGTTTCTGATCATGTACTTCATTCTCATTAAACCTTGAAAAATCATCTTCTACCTTTGATAATTGAAATCGAATTTGGAAATATACCAGGAATACTTAATTTTGGCACCTTCAACTCACAAGAGAAACACAGCAAAGTAAGCAATTGAAGTATACTAGAAATGAAGATGAAATAGCAGGGTGTTAAAAGGCACTAGGGCACAATGAACAACAGCAGAACTAAACGAAAAATGGGAACAGAACTGACTGAATACCTGTTTCATGGGTATTCTTTATTCCCATAACAGATGCAAATTCAGGCTTGTAGTCATACTCCACCAGCCTCATTTGTGTTATTCTTCTCAACTGCTCATTCGTATCAACCTAGTTGGGCAAATACCAAGATTCATGTGTTGAGACATTAAGAATGGTTGTGGCATCTAGGACTTCACTGATAGAAACAAGCCTAATCTGGCCATTTGGCTAATCTTTGCATCAAATAATACAATCTTCCCACTCCCCATGAGCAGACTGCTGTTTGTATTTGTATTGCCAATTACCCTTCAGCCCAACAACTCCCATTTACATATACCCTCAGATTCTGTGGTCAGCCTCTTCCGAAGGCCACAGGCCATGGCTGTACAGAGCACACTGGTATGCCACATTCCCTTAGGCTAGCATTTTAGCACACCCAAGATAAAGACACAGCTTCACATCTCAGAACAATGATCCATACACGTGCCGTGTTGCAAATGTAAATGCCCTAAATACTCCATAGCCCTCACCTCCCGGATATTCTCTTTTGCTCGGCTGTCAGATGGATGCATGACTCTGCCCATAACTTTTGCATTTCCGCAGACAACCAGTGCTTCGTCTGGTGTATCTGTGTTAATTCCTACTCGACCGTGACAGACTACCGTCTCTGGAACATGTCCTCGCTGCCACAGTACATCACTCTCATTCTCAAACTGCCCTGGGTTAGATGCCTGGGAGAAAAAAATATATGTTTAAAGATATAGCATAGATGTACTATTGCTTTGTTCCATTAGCAATTCAGGGAAAATAAGATAACAAATCTTTAATATTTAAATTGTATTTGTGAGCTTTTTTTAAAACACTAACATAAAAAACAGAGTGGAGCCGATCCTAAGTAATTGTTTCTGCTCGTAAAACTCTGGCCTCTTTGCTCTTTCCCCTGAATTCTATTTTATTATCACAGTAAGATATATTATCAATGTTCAAAGCTTTTCAAAGTTTAACTTTGACTTTATGCCATATAGCCTTCCTCAATTTTTCAGCAACTTTTAGCTGAGGCTGGAAATCAGAAAAGAGAAAACAATCTAGAGATTAAACACGTGGTTCAAAAATACATATTTAAATATTTATGTAATTTTACATGCTTTGGCCATACTTGTTTCATTCTTTTACATGTTGTTTCAAGAACTTTTCCAGCATGTACCAAAAGCCTGTACTGAACAGATGAGAGGACCAGAGATGATCTTGTTTGAATTCACAGGTCCTGTTCTCATAAATAGATGCTCCAAACCATAAACGTCATGTATAGAAGGTTTCTAGAAATAACCCTTGAAAATGAGTAAGTGGAAAAAAGAAGCCCAACTACATTACCTAAATGGTAAATTACCAATTTAATTGTGAACCACTTGTGGAAAGGGATCATTTTTTCCCTGTTTAACTGCACCTAGCACAGTGGAGCCTTGCTCCACAACAGATATATTAAAACTAGGAGCAGGAAGGGAGATAGGAAGAGGTAGTGAGACCACTGCCCCTATCCGTTCCCTTTTCACAAGCATCAAAACATTTGCTGGGGAGCCACAACCATGTAAGAAGAATAGGGCTTTGCAGGGCTGAGGTTTTCTTTTCAGGCCTATTCTATTTCCTGCAGTAATTCTGCAGCAACGTCACACAGACAATCACCTCAGCACAACTGAAGGAATGGAGAACTGTGGCGCAGGGGCAGAAAGGAATCCAAAATCTGCTGAGGGCTACAGCTTGATGTACATTTCTTTTGGCAGTAGGACCAGTGTAGGCAGCCCCCTCCCCAACATTCATTTCCACCTGCCAGCCCTCAGTTGATACCCTGACATAGACCAGGATGGAGGAACCAGCCTGAATTAAAAGCAACCAAGCAAAAAAATTAGACTTGCTTTTAACACAGATTCATCCCCTTTTCAATTAATTGCAGGACCCCAGAAAAGCAGTTGTACCAACACAACTGAGGAGGAGTGTGGTAACAAGAGCAAGAATTCTGATAGGAACAAAAATGAGTCAAGTATGGTTTATTCAGTGCTGCCCTGAAATGAAATGTACCTCAAACCATAGCCCAGGAAATGCTTACATTGTTGTTAGCATTTTCACAATAAAACACACACACAAAAATTAAGTCACTGATCAAAAGTCTTTTGACATTCTAAACAGCTTAAGTCTTACTAATATGCCTCAGAAAGAAAATGGAATAATGAGGGTTTTTTTCAATTATTTGTGGTTTTGAACTGGTAGAAAACAATGCTTAATGAAAAAAGGCAGGAACAAATTTACTTTCTAACAGCAATTTCTGCAAGTTACAGTTACCAAATGAGTTTTGCTTTTGGCGACTGAGATACTACAGTATAAGATACATTCAAAACCTGTTTGCTAGGTTCCAGAGACCTGCGAAGTCTATAAATAGCAGTTCCTGGAGAGGTCACCATCTGGACAAATGAATAATGATGACTATCTGGTTTACCAAATGTCATTTTCATTGAGGGATCCCAGAATAAATGCATTCACAAAGTCTCTAAAATCCTCTGTAATGTTTAAAAATAATTCACATTAGAAATTCCATGTCAGAGAAACAGAGTCTTTCAAAGAACACCAAAAAACAAAGGAGTGTGTATAATTAGAAAAGGTATTTGTTTTCAATAATTAATTTAGTCAATTTATTTACTTTTTTTTTTTTTTACTTTGAATTCAGGCCTCCAAATTTGAGTCTGAGCAGAGTACGATTGTGACAAGAAGTTCACAGTCATCTGAAGGAGTCTCAGGTTTTCACAAGGCTTTGACATCTATAGTGCATGGTGTTGTGCACTTACCACTGTTCGCCACAATTAGAGCATGATCTGATATGCCTGATAACCACTATTCAGCTGGTAGTTTTGTTATGTTATATTTCAGTATATAAAGGGCCAGAACAGGAACCTCTTTCTCTTGCAGAGCTTTGCCACTTTAAAGGAACCAGTGGCTGGCTGAGGTTACCCTGCCATCCACTAAAACCCTTTCAGACATCTGGAAAACTGCCTTTTTTTTTTTTCCTCCAGCTTTCCTGTTGACATTTTCACCACTTCAAATCATAGCCAGTGTTGTTCCTTCTGCTTTTCTGCCTTATTTTTCTTTGGCTGGATAGTGGACAGGTTTGCAAAATCCCATTCATTGGATTCCTGTTCAAAAACCCTGCTCTCACGTGCATTGAAAAAAACATTATTCATTGAAATTTTAAAAGACTCTAACATTAAAAATGGAAGAAAAATATAAATTTCTAAAATCTTTCTAACTCTTCTGGAGTTACACAGACTCCCATGTATGATTCGCATGAAAAAGAGGCCAGAATAAAAAAGTTTTGGCAGCCCTAACCTTCCCTTTGCAGGGCCTTCTCCAACCAACTTACACTGGAGCTCTGCACTTTCTCACTTTTCATACCCTAACCCTTTCTCTAGGTAGTGCCCAGGTACAACACAGACCCCTTGTCTTTGGCTCACACAAAAAAAGCCCACCTGAAAGCTCTGGGCAGCTCTCACGTTCAGCTGGAATCCCTTTCTAGCCCCACTGATGTTTCATCTTTCCACTTTACCTCTCCCTTTAAAACCCAACTGGAACCCTAACCCAAACTGTAGGGAGGAGCTATGTTCCTGCACGGCATTGAGCTTAGGCCCAAACAAAACTTTGCTGGGACTGAAGACCTTTTGCAGCGCTCCCCTTCCTTGCACGGCCCCTCCATAACTCCCGTTACATTACAACACTGTTTTTTTTGTCTCTTCCAAGTCTAACTCTAACTGTAGGTTAAGGCTGAATATTAAAAGGAGAGCTTTATTTTTCAAACCTCTGATCCACATAAAGGTTATAAGGATGAGAGACAAATTCTTCCTTTTATTGTTTTGAAACATATATTACAACCACGAATTTAAGGGCTCAAACACACTGGAAAGTGCTAGCCATAGGTCTTCATCTTTCCAGAGCTGCTTCTTTGCTTGCATTTTTTTTTTTAATTCTCATTGTCCCTTGAAAACGAAGCATTTAGCCAATGAAAGCATTTACCAAATTCCTGACAAGTCCAGGCAATTGTTTCACCTCAAAGGAAAAACAATCCAGAAAAATCAACATATTCTGTATTCATAACAAGCTTTCTTTTTAAAGTCTTCCATAGCCCACTTTTAGTGTTTTAAAATTTGGTAATTATGAGATAGAAATATATTCATAACGTATGCAACTGTTTTTGTTTTTTGTTTTCTCCATATTTTTTATTCAGTGGTAATTTTTTACACTGGAGAATCACTCCCCATAGTCTCCTGTGAGTATTAAAACAGTAAATGTGAAAGTAATATAAATTTCTACCTACCCTTACAATGATCTTTTCAGAGACATTTGCAGACAGCAGGTAGAATTGATCCTGAGAGACAGCATACAGTCCAACCACCAGCATGAAGTATCTAATTTGAAATTTATTTCATGAAAAAAAAAAATGAAATAATGCCTTGCTACAGAAGAAAATAAGAAGTTTTAAATACAACTGCTACTGTTGATACATAAAAAGATAGACAGAACATTTTAAAAATATTTGTTACAAAATGAACGAGAAAATGTTTGTTCCACTCTCAAGTAATATGCTCATTCAATCACCCAAATCACTGAAAATGAACAACAAAAAAAAAAAAAAGTCACAAATTTAAGTAATGAAGACTTAAGGACGAAGAATCCTCTTTCTCCAGAAGAAAACAACAGTTATTTGGGATGGGATCTTTTGGCTTCTTCAGTATCTCAGCCAACAACACTCTGGCTATGATTTCCTGAAACAATCTTTAATCATGAAGATATTTTATTTTTTCATTCGTTTGTTCTCATATCATTCTGTGACTCTAGAAGAGAAGCCTTTAAGCAGATATGAAGTATCACAGAATTTGAAACAAACAAATCACAGGATTTGGCAACACTGAGATTTTTAACACACTTCAGCTCCACTCTAAAGTAGATGGTCTTTTTTCCAATTCCCACACACAGGCTAACAATACCTTTGGTCAGGATTAGGTTTCCCCTTTTTTCTCATGTTATTTGCTGTTGTTTCACTGAAATGCAACCTTCCCAACGTTACTTTAGTTATCTGGTCCCCTGGCAGATCAACTCTAAAACACGAAAGGAAACAAGATTAGGGAAATAACTATTCGGAGATCTCCCTGGATCTACCCAGATTTTCTCAAGCTCATTAAAACAGTTTTAAGAAAAGCTGATAAATGTAAAAATAACAGAGATACCCCAGTAAAAATGCAGCAACCCTGGTTTATAAAAGTGCATAAAAATCACACTGATCTTGTCAAGGAGATAAACATACACAATAAAGGACCAGGAATGAGAAACTGCTCTTGTTAGTAGGAATCTTTGCTTCTTGGTCTGTTTGTACACAGTTGTGAACATAATAAAACCATATGTGCACCATATGATGAGAATCTGTTGCTTGCCAAGGGCAACATTGCTTATTATTGGATTTGAACTTACATATTAAAATTTTAAAACAGATTACTGCTTGACTTTTTTTTTCATCTGCAGTTAATTTGTGTGTCTGAAAGCATAAAATGTATATATATGTCTCAAATACATAGTGGCACCACTCTTGTAAGTAATAAATAATAAGCTTAAAGAGTTTGCATGGAGAAAACAACAGTCCACCTGCCACCTTCTTGTCTACTATAAGTGAAAATTCCACCATTGTCACGCATGAAACAATTGACATGCACCCAGAATCTACTTTTCAGTATGTAAAAGGAATAACAATGCTATGATAGAGTTAATTAAGTGAAAATACAGCTCTTTGTCCAAGTTCAAAGTTCATACTTTTGTAGATGTATATTGCAGCCTTTATCCAAACACTGTCCTGTCAAATTTGACAATGTCTTATCTTTTTCTGCTGTAAGGCTTATTCAATTATTTTTAGAGAACAGACCAGCTGCAACAGGAAACACTTAGAAAAAAACAAATACTGATTCTGCTGCTGACTAAGATGCAGAAGAATGGCAGACAGTTCCCAGGAGAAGTTGCATGTATGTTTCTATTCAGGTCACTTCCTGTGAAAAGCACTGCAAATATATCTCATGTCCATGTAGTCTCATGCCCCCACAGAGCAGGAACATTACTTACATTTCTTAGGGTGGGAAATGCATCCAGCATCCAGCTCCAGTACCATAAAATAATGCTCCTAGCTGAATGCAAATATTTAGGATGGGCATTTGTAAAGCTACTGAATTTTTTCCTTAATGAAGGGAGACCAGGTATATATTACTACTGCAATTTTATGTACTCACTGGGAACAGAATTTGAATAAAGATCAGAAGATGGATTAGAGATACTATGAGTTTCCAAGAAAGAACTACATCAAAGTTCAGCCCACTCTATTATCGAAATAAAATGGAATAAATTTCTCAAAACTCTTACTTAACGGGTTGGAAAGTTTTTTTGCTTCGATCTGTCTGAGACTGTTCAATAGCAATAGTTTGATTTGGAGTCTCCACCTATCAAAAAAAAAATGACAAGAATACTAAATTTTTAAAGATATAAAACTTGCAATAGAAATGAACAGGCAAACTGTGCAATCTCTCTCATTCCTCATATAACTTAGCAGAAAGTAACATGGGAATATACACCTACTCAATTGACACTTGATCAATGCTCTGTTCTAGCTAGTCTAAAGTCCCAAATCATTCTTGCATATAATTTGAAAGAAAACAGAAAATTGAAAAAGTGATACATTAATTTTCAAAAGAACATTTAATTTCTGAGTCTTGACTGTTATTGGCTGGTTCCATTTCAAATCATAAATGTCATTTTTTTAACATGAGAACCAAGTCTACGTAAGGCAGTCCAGTAAGTTATTTTAATGTAAATTTTGGTACCTTTCTGGAGTGGTACCAATCAGCACTTTGGTGCACAGAGGAATATATGACAATAATACTCACTAATTTATTCTGCATTCATGTTTCAGAGAGTATTAAGCAAAACAACTACAGGGATTTTTTAAATAACTAAATGTTGGTAGCAAGTAAAAAATGGTAAAATCTTTCAGAAAGAAGAAAATCTCATATTACTTCTCTATATGCAAGATTGTGGACCCATATTGGCCAGGAAGAATTTGGTTCTTTAAATGAAAATTGAAAACCTGACAAGAAGAAACTGGGATATTGTGTTGGTTTTCTACACGTGAACTGTTCAGGAAAAACAGATTTGATTATTTTTCTTTGCTTTGTGATTTTTTTTTCAACACATCTCCTTGCTCAATGGGTAGACTGGCCACCTACACACCAGCTGGTGTCACTGCACTGCCCACAGATGGAAGAAAACTTCAGCCAGTGGAATGGGACAGAAGCCATCAAAACCACGTGTCAGACAAGCATTATACCTTTCAGCATGTACCAAGCACAAGCAACCATAAAACATCACTCCCCCAGAGTACCACACAGAAGTCATTAGTAATTTTAAGAGTTGTCTTTTGCCAGTTCTTGGACAAAAATGATTATGAAAAACGTTCACTTCAATTATTTACCTCATTATGTGGATAATCACATACTAACATTAAAAGTAATATATGCAAAGAAGATAAATACTTGCCCTTATTCCAAAAACTTTCAAGTAAAACTTTTCTATTGGTTTCATCCCTAGCTGAGTTTTGACATATTTCGGATGTCCAGTGATTCTAATATGGACTGTGATTTGGAAATGATTCTTCTTCTGACACACAAAGGCATCATCCACTGTTGAAAAATTAAATCCTTTGTCTGTGACAATGTGATATTCTACAGCAGGTCTATGAAGACAAGAAGAAAGAATAGCAACCATAAGTACACACATATTTGTATCTCAAGTTCATACTTTTTATGTGGACTGAAAATCCCTCTGATTTTTACTGACAAAATGAGAGTCGAAATACACCTTTACAGTCACTGGTTCAACAGATATTTTCTTCTTAGCCTCTTAGAGGTGTAAAAATGAAAATGCATGTAAAACATACGGTAATTCTCATCTGACACATTAAATGTT
Source organism: Cygnus olor (assembly GCF_009769625.2). NCBI lineage: Eukaryota > Metazoa > Chordata > Aves > Anseriformes > Anatidae > Cygnus > Cygnus olor. Next base: position 38,366,099 of record NC_049169.1, on the reverse strand, counting down.
TGGAAACCAGTGGTGGGAAAGCTTACATAATCCTCACTTACAAATCTGGTATAAAGGAACTCTGTGCACCAACCCTTTTAGCACGTTCAAGAATTCATTACAACATTGCTATAAACAACTGAGTTGAACTACTGCTGCAGACAGCAATGTGCTAACAAAACAGCAAGATTCCCTATTTTTTTCCTCATTTCCCACACCAAGATCTTCTGCAGAATCTGCTAGGGTTAAATAAGCTTTTACTCAAACTAAAAACAAAGCTGTAGATAACTACGGCCAGACCATTATAAAACTCTTCAATAATATTTTCCATCCTACCCCAACTAACAAAACTCTATTCCATTTATTTCAAAGACAAATCTGTCACCCAAAGAGAAAGAGTATTCTGTCCTTATAATTCACAGCAGACAAGGAAAGATATCAAAAGATCTTTCTAAAACAGCCAGTGAACTCACCATCCCAGCAATGTTCTCTCATTTAAGCGATGGATAATTCCGAAATAATAGGACTACATGACAAAGCTCTCATATGGACATTGGCCTGTCTCGCTAATGAAAGTTGGATAATGATGATCTCTTGTCTGATGCTACTGCGAACCTCTCATTAACACTACTGAAGATAGCTTTTCAGAACTTATTTGCACATCATTGGTTGGAAGAATCAAAATGTATTTACAATTTACGAAAAATGTACAGACTGTTATGTTTTTATAAATGATGAGTAAGAAGTCCCTTTCAAACAACCACAAATTATCTGGTGCAGGGAATAGAAAGAAAACTACTTTAAAACTACTTCTAAACTATGAAGTCATATTGCTGTTAACTCCTATTCCCACTTAGAACAAATCTGTGGCCTGTGCCATAAACTACAGTGCATCTTGGAACAACAGCTCTGCCATTGACCTCACTTAAATGTAATACTGACTTCCTCTGCAAGTAGTATCTTTGCACAGTAATGGTAACAACACATGTATTTGGATGTTTCAATACTCAGCAACTCATTGTCTTATCTCTGTTGATACAAGCCACCAAGAAATGTGAGTCTGGAACTTCAATTTTATGTATATGGGAATCAACAAGTAATTGGGTTAACAGCAGGAAAGGAGCCTCCCACCATTAACTCACAGCTCAAATGAAATGAAGGCACAAGAGGAGTTGGAGACCACCTCCATTTAGACGCACACTTCATATCCCAAACATATCTGAAGCACTGTGAGGTTTCTTGGCCCGTCCAGCTCCCAAGGAGTAGAAAGGTGCAAACACTGAGCTGTCTGCTCTCTCATCATGTCAGTCCCTCAGGAAAAGGGTTGTGATGTATATTACCCCTATCAGATAGTGCAATAACAGGGAATGTGAGTGTCCAGCAATGACACTGATAAACCCCAATCTGCCATGAGCGCTTTTAGCAGCTTGAGCTAGAGGAAACTTAAAATTTACTATTTACTAAGTCCTGTGGAGACATTAACATATTGTTTGCACCAATCCTGGGGCATAGACCAGACACTGTAGAAGGGCCTTTGTTAAAAGGGATCATGCACTAAATACTAGAATGGAGAAAATCTGGGGTGCAAAGTGAAGTTGGAATGGCCTTTCCCAGATCATGAGGCAAAAGAAATGGTTTACAGTTTTGATTCATACAGAAAAACTCTTTGACTAAAGATTTGCACATTATACATATATAACTATAGTTATAACACTTTGGTCATGTGAATCTAGAAGTAATAGTATCTTCTATTTCCATTTCTTTAATGTTTTAGGCCGTTATATGCAATATGCTCAGTAAGTATTTCCACTAATGTGCTTGACAAAAGAAACAAAATCTACATGTATTTATGTTAAACTATTTTTTCTTTTGCTCCTAAATCCCTGAAAGGAAATCAGAAAACCTAGCATGAATTTCAAGCAGTGTTTAAAGTTCTGCTTATCTGATACCTCCACAGATTCATAACCCACCACTGCTATACCTCCTTCTTCAGTCTTATAATCAGAAAGAACAAGGGATGCCAATTGCAGCATTTATTGCTGTAAAACCACAGGACCAGGGAAAAAAAAAAAAAAAAAAAAACACTTTTTCCAAGTGCAATCTTCAGTGCTTACAGTTTTTCATAATTAGAGTTAAATAAGCTGTTCCACTGAGAAGTTTGGTACAGTTGCCATGTTAGAGCTTGATAGCATTTTTCCAAAGCAGCATTCTGTCCATCACTGTCATATTCTTGCACCTCAACTGCACAGTCCTTAAGAGTTGCTGTAGAGAAATAGATACAATTCACTGATTGTAACTAGCAAAAAATCCTGCATTAAAATTTTGATATATTTGCATACGAATAAAGCACAAAAAAGCACTAACACATAAATATGTTAAAAATATATTTAAATCTTATTTTCCTTTGCAGCTATTCCAAAAGATCCTGTTATATTCCCTTGTCACACAAAATAAAATTTTTACCTTTCCTAATTGGCAAAATATTGTACAAGTAGCACTTCCTATTATCTCCCAAAGAATACATAGTTTTCCTTGGGAAATAATAATAGTAATAATAATTAAAAAAAAAAACAGCCCGCAATGGAAAGCTAAACATTTTATTCTAAACTGCAAGTTATCTGCAACATTGCAAGAAGCTGTGCAAGAAGCAAAGCGGGACAAAGACGAATAAGTGCAGTGAAAGAAGCAAAAGAATTACAGATGTTTCCCATTCTCTCTAGTACAGGTTTAAACTGAATATACCCCAGCTCATTGCAGCAGGTACTTAGTTTGAAAGATGAAGGCACAATTTTCCAATAGCAAGCACATTCACCACTGCATCTGGTTAACTGGTTAAGCTTACCGACTATATATAATAGCATTCTGAGATAAACAGGGTGAACCATAATTCATTATACATTTCATGATGACAGAGGAGAATGTGGTAAGAGAGACCACATTCTCCAATGGAGTGCGGTAAGGATGGGAGAAAATATGTCAGTGAGCATATAAACTGAGATCTTTCCATGGTCTGTGGCAGCACATTGACAGAGACTACTGTTACAGCAATAATTTCAGGCCCAAGCTTCATTTGCAAATCCCCATTTCAATCAAGGGCAAAAATGCTATTAAAAAAATAACAAGAAATTCACACCTCATTCCTAAAAGGTCCCCACCATGACGTTTTTATCAATTATTGTGTTCTTCTTCCAACTACAAATGGGTTGGCAAGATTTTATCATCACAGACTCCCAAAGAAAACATATTTCAAAGTTGTGTCTTTAAGTGTTAAAAACAGCACTAACAATTTTAGCTAGAGAAGTGTCTGTTCTGGAACTACTTTTCTTCTTTTTTACAGGAGTGATAGACTCAGAGAACTAGTCACAATCAAATAACAAGTACCAAACTAACCTAGTAAATCCATTTGCCACTCATTAAAAATATATATATATATCTAAAAGATTGATTTAATGCCTAAATAAACTTACATTGAAGAAATAACATGAAACTTTCAGATTTTCCACTAATAGACATGGCTGAAAATTCCTCAGATAAATTGTTTATTACAAACTGTTGATTCACAGACAGCCTCACACTTCACAGAAGCTGATGCACTTCTGTACATGGCTGATAAGGTTTTTTATATCAATTGGTATAAGCTTAGCATATTTATCTTGATAAAACACTGATTAAGTTAATTTGGAGAAGGGGTGGAGAACACAGTTCTCCAACTTGCACAATTTTCTACACTTTGTAGAAAAAATACATAGTTGATAAATCATATCATAAAGGGAAAAATGCAGTCTGTTCTCTCACCCACTACATTAATCCCCTGCTAAGCTGACCCAAGTTTCTTTGCCCAGTCAATTTAGCGCCAAGCAAATCAGCAGAGTATGGTATCATCTGCAGGCTCACGCATGGAGAAGGGCAGAATATTTTGTCTGGGGGGTAGTCAGTAAGCAAAGACCTCTAACACTTCGTCTCTCTTTCTCAAATATACATAGGTCCTTATTTAAAAAAAAAAAAAAAAGAAAAAGAAAATGTAAATTGCTCCAAACCTGGCAGTGGAGTACAGATTGTTAATACCACTACCTTTTCAGAGTCATTAGGACATGTGCTCTTAAAACATATACTTGTCTATGGTATGAAACATTAAATTCCATCTTCACACATCAGCTTACCTTGACTGCAACTGTTAGACCAGACTGGAGGATCAGTGTTATCTCCCAGTAATTGTGATAACTTCCTTTTTTTGCCTGATGCTGTAGAAATACTTTTTTAAAAATACGTTACATTACTAATTTCAGCTGGAATAGATATTACAGTTATTACAAGAGAATACCTAGGTATTTCATTCTAACTCTATTGTCACCCAAATTTTGATTTACCAGGAGCAGGAGATTGATTTTAGCCTTTTCAATCCGAATTATGCAAATTTTCCTTCCAAAACATAAATTAGAATATTTTTAATTTCATATGAATAGAGAACTTAATCTCTTCAAGTTTACAGAGTGCATACAAGATAGGGTTTTATTGTTTCCTGATATCAGCATTAAAATCATACCTTTTTCTTAAATAATTTTACTTCACTGAGTGAAGTAAACTCGCTTTTCTTATACGGAAAACAAAAGACCAATAGCTATTAAACTAATGCGTTAATGATGACATCTCTAGGGAAAACTGGTGGGAAACAGTTTTCCCCTTTCCTAGAAACTGAAACTTTAAAATCTGCTCCTTTCTGCAAAGGGAAAAATCTTATTCCAAAGTTTTGATATGATAAAATATAATATGGAATATCCTGACAGATGGTCACTCCTTCTGGAAGTGTTAAAAAAAAAAAAAAAAAAAAAAAAAAAAGCCCAGGTTGCAGACAGTCCTGGCAGATACTGAAGAGAAGAAAAAACATAAACAGCTTCACCAAGAAAACTAGGCCCAGCGTCCTTTACTCACATCACCAATGTGACTTGTAGTTGAGCTCCCAGCAGAGCAGAGACAGAGAATTTGCAAGCCCAAGACTAACACTGATGAATTTGGATTATCTCCCAACAACCGGGGAGGTACCCCTCTGGTATGCGTTGGTCAATTCATTCTTACTAGGTATCATGGTTGTATGCCTGCGCTACCTAACGTATTTTAATTAAGCATCTGGAACACGTTAGTGGATAAATATGGCAGATGGTATATGACTACCATTTCACTTGCTTACATTTATATGACAATTTTTTTCTCATGTTGGAACACTTTCAAGACCCTTATGGACAAATCCCTGTGGAAAGTATTGCAAAACACCTAAATATTTTTATAATCCAGTTACCAACTACCTGTTGATCCCTCTTCAGCCTTGTAAATTTCTTAGAATTGAAGTCCATTCCCACACATTGTAATCCTAATTTTAATCAAGATGTTTAAAGAACCCTCAAACATAAGTGTATCAAACATGTCTAAACACTGCCATCCTGTGGAAAATCCTGCACCCACAGGGATTTTACACCAGTCTTTAACCACGTCTTCTATCAGCTCCATTTTTTTCTGTATCTGTCTCATCCCTTGCATAAAGGTTTTATCATTTACCTGGAAATCTGAGGTACATTTGGTTGGAAGTATGAATAATTGAAACCCAAACAGCTGGAGGATGTAGAATTATTCCATTGGGGCACGGTATTATCTTTCTTCAGACAGGAGCCTTGGGGAATGCTGCAGGGATGCCCACTGGTGTTAGGGTCAGGAAAAGTCTCCAGGAACCTGCAGGGGAGCTTGCTGGGTGCCACAGCCGATGGACATGGGAGTGGAGGCTGCTGCCCACTTGGCCACGAAGCATCATTGAAGATGGCTGCAAGAAGCAGACAGACAAGAAAGGAGGTAGAAAGAAAAGGAGCTGGAGACCTTCCTGCTAGCTTAGGAGAGGCAGAATTCACGTCACCTACTCTTGAGCTGTGGTGGAGAGCATGCTTCCGACCCAGAGTCTGGTGGGGAGTCTGGCAACTGGCTTTGCCTGGGGATGAAAAATAAGTGTTAATTTTTACTGGGAGAAAACAAAGAGGATGCTAAAAGCAGTTGGAGGGGGACCACCAAGCTACTTAAAATGGCCTTTGGGGAGCATTCATCACTATGGCTGCTGCCCTTTCTCACAGGAGCAATGTCACTTGCGCTTTGTCAGACATCCCCTCTGGCCCTCCACCTCCCCCGCTTGCAGGGATGCCCCACAGCTGCCAGCTCTTGCCCAAACACCCCTCCCTCCAGGGCAGGGGACTCAAGTCCTCCTTCCTTCCCATGAGCTGTTGGAACTTGGAATACAACTTGGAATACAAGGAGCTCACAATATCTCCATTCTCTCTACACTACATTTCAAAGAGCTGTAGCATCTTCAGCTGCTAACTGTAGATAATTCTTAAGGGAACAGTTTGGCCACAGCACTCTCAGCCGCTACCAGATTTTAGCAGGTCATACCACAGCACCTCACACGCCCAAGAGAGGAGGGAAGCGGGGGCTGCCCCAAGGGTGGGAAATGCAGTCGCCTGATTTGAAGCAAGAGCTTTTTACAAGCTCAGCCAAAAAGATCCAGAAGTTTAACACAGGGTTTTCATGGGTGACAATCTACTCTCCCTCTTCTCAACCCTACACAAATTTTCTAGTTCCATTTAAAAAACAATGAGGGGGGACGCAACAGGGACGACACAGCAATTAATATCTTTTATGTCTAAATCACGAAAGAAAAGGTCCATCCCAGCAGCCCTCTGAAAGGAAAGCTTAAAAAAAAAAAAACTCACCGAAGACGGGCTACTCAGGCACAAAAACAACAATGTGGAATGGTTGTTTATCACTTGGAAGACAACACAAAAAACTGAATAAAGAATAAATTTTAAAGGTGCACTGGAAAAAACAGACAGGGTTTGGGCAGCAGGGGCTTCAGGCTGCGCTGAGGGGAGACAGTCACAAGCTGCCAGGTACTGGTCCTGGTAAGCTTCAGCCAGTTCCAGCCAGTTCTGTCTGACTTCAGCCAGTCCCAGCTGGTTTCAGCCAGTTCCAGCTGGTTCCAGCCAGTCTGAGCTGGTTTCAGCCAGTCACAGCCAGTTTCAGCCAGTTCCAACTGGCCATGAGCTGCCCCTTGCCTGCTGGAGCCACCACCTCAGGCAGTCAGCAGTGCCCACGTCTCACAGCGGCGGCGGGCGAGCGGCCATGCAGCTGAGGCAGAGAGTGCTCTGTGAGGCAAGGCTGTGACCCACTGGAGGAGGGATGTGCCAAGGGGACAGCAGGGTCATGAGTGACCCATGGCAGAGCTGAGGAAAACCAGAAAGGGGGGAAGAGTGGCAAGGAGGAGCCATTACACACCACCATCCCACCACAGGCCTCCCATCACCTCACAGGAGGCAGTGGGAGGGAAGGCGGCAATGAGGGGACTGGAGAGCAGGAAGGAGGGAGAAGTGTTCAGCTGAAACTGAGCCTCGGAAAGTCTGTGTGGAGGAAGTATGTTTAATTGTTTATGTTCTCTTTATCTCAGTAGCCGAGTCAGTGATCAAAAGTTTGTGCTAATTGGTAACAAATTTAAGAAATGAGGCTCTTCTGCCCACAACAAAGAGCGCTCACAAAACGCAGACCCGTGCAGCACCACATGCAGCACTGCCACCCAGCAGCTTCCACGTCACCCGCCGTGAAAACGCCTGCTGAGTAACACTGTGCTGTGCCAAAGTCAGGCAGAGCCAGGCTGCTTTCCTCTGCGTACAGCTACACAAGCAAGAAGCTCATCTCCCAGTTCACGTTACATGAAGCGGGAAGCTGGGCCATCTCTGCAGCAGCTCGGGTTTTTATGCTGACAGCCAGCACCATTGCACAGGAGTAACGCACTCAGCACCCTGGTGTGAGGCAAGGTCTCTACGTGGCACAGCACCTTCAGACCCCCAGTGGGAGCATGGCAGGGAGCAGGTGCACAGACAAAACGAGGTGGAAAGGCAGTTATGTTCCGAAAATCAGTAGCAGAGCCAGGGCGCTGGAGGCATGACAGAAGAATCCTGGCTGGGAACCCAGAAATTCCATGTGATCCACAGCCACCTCCTTGCCAAACCCCATAGCCAAGCATGAAAGATTTCTCTTTTAACAGCCCTGCTGGGAGAGGTCATTATGAAAGCACAACAACATAAGTATGCTTTTGCCTATCTCTGATTTTTAAAGTGTTCCTTTTCTTTTTTTTTCTTTTTTTGTTACTAAAAGAGATAAATCTCTGAAAACAAGAACTGTTTCCTTTCTGAAGAACTTCAGTAATGATGCTCTGTACAAGAACATGTTTGTCTATGCTATTTTACTGTGCACATTCCTCCTGATTTTCACAAGGAAAGTGAACACTTTCTTCTGCAGCTTGGAGCTTGGAGCTTTGCTCTCAGTTTATGACTCATGTCCAACAGCTCAGCGTGTTCATGTGTTTGAGATTTGAAGAAAGTTTCTTGATTATTTAGTCTTTGGCCCATATGCTAGATTATGTTATAGTATATACCCTGTTTTGCTTTTACACTTTTAGAATTTCTCCTATCAGACAATGTAAAGGATTACTGCCTTAGAGAGAGATGTGGAACTAGAGCATAATTTAAGCTAAGCCAAGTCTTTCATGAGTAGTTCACAGCAACAAGTGGGTGTTCCCACGCTACATAGCAAAACCACTTCATTGCTTCTGCATTGAAAATGGGAAGAGCGTAAGTCACCAGCAGGCTGCTGCAGCGAGGCTGTGCTCCCGGCTTCAGTCAGTTGAGGGCACAGGGCTGTCACATCTCCTATTTTATTTCAAGTTTTTCAGCTCTTTCTGATTACGTTTTCAAAGCAGTTTAAAGGAGAGAAAATCCTATGCCAACACTCAGCCACTCTAAGGACATATAAGGGTTCCTCAGTTGCATTAGGGATGATGGAGATTCAGAAATTGGCTCTTAATCCTTTCAGGCATTCCTATAAATTGTAGGCTCAAACACTGCTTTGAAGCTCTTTTAAACAGATGATGTTATTGTGTATGCTCATGCTTAGCACTGCAGCTATAATACCCATGTAATGTACCTAAGCTACATGATACCAGATATGTACATATATATTACTGCTATATGTTTTTGTGTATGAAGGCAGCAGTTGCACTTTAAAGTTGTCATAAAGGAGTTTGATAATCTGTTTAATCTGATACTTGTTTAGTCATACTAAGAACAAAGGTTTTTCATTCTTCTGTTATGAGTGTGGCCAGTGAGAAAATCAAGTAATTATTCATGATTTAGAGCAGGTAGAAGCTTATTTAGCCCACTGTAAGTAAATATGTGCTATGCCAAGTATGTACAGAGTGAAAGGTCCTGTGGGCCATTTAATTACTGTAAAAACATCCACTTTTGCTTTGCTCTTGGCAAGTGTCAGCCCATTAATCATATTTTACATTTAACAACAATCATATGACAGTTGTCTAGATGAAAGGTTTGGGTTTGAAGTCTTGATAGACCTGCATTGCATAACTTTCCACCCTTAACCATGACCCTTTGCATTACGTAGCCTTCGTAACTCTGAAAACAAGTCTCAGAAAAGATTAATGGACAGCTTCTTTTTTCTGAGTGAAGCATTAGGATAAAAAGAGTAGACCTGTTCCCCTCAGAAATGGAGGTTTACATTAGTCTCTCAATTTATTATACATTAATCTCATTTACATCATTTATTCTGAATGTTAACACTAAAGCAGTACTTAGTTATATTAAAAAATAACAGCTTTGCATTTAAGGCCATAATTAGTATAACAGTTGTGAATTATCCCAGACATCATTGTCATCCATTCTGTTGAACTACAAGACCACCATATTTCTGTTAATATCTGCAATTTATATTTCCAGCGCTTACGCAGTTTCAAGTAAGTAAAAAAGTACACCACAATCCTATTGAAATTAAGAGATTTCAGGTCTGACTGTTGCATTCAGATTTTATGAATGTGCTACTGAAAACAAAATTTAATTCGCTGCTGTAATACTTACAAAGTTCCAAACTCTAAGTCACTACTGATGAATTCTTCCAGCATACTTGTATCCACCATGGGGTTCTCCAAGGCTCTGTGGACATCTTGCCCTATAATTAAAGATGTCAAGAAGACAAATTCTGAGAGTGAAATTTGTAGAGTCAACAGTACTTTAAACTAAGTGATGCTGCCCACTGTCCCGCACAAGGAAAACAAAATCAGTCCTGTCCTAGCAGAGGTGTACACCTCATGTGTGACATATGGGTTATCCTTTTGTTTAGAAATATATAGACACTCTGGGGAGAAAGGATGACAGGAAATGCAGAGCAAAAGAGAGCATACAGGTGAGGGTGGAGATGTTGGAGCTGCACCAGGAAAATACCAGTTTGTATTTGTCATTAAGGCTTCACTGAATTATCACAGCAAGAGGATGAGGGGCTCCCATCTGCAACTGGAAAAAAAAATGGGTTCTGAAGATAACTTCATACCCTTTTATGTTGGGAGCAAAACAGGTGATTGGGTCAAAGCTCAGATGTTGTCTCACAGAGATCCACTTTCTGCATTGGTACTGCCCGTGAGTTTCTAATAGTTTTAAGCTATTCTAAAATAATTTTTAAATCCATTGTCCTAAACTTAGATTAAGGAAACAGAAATAAAGCTTTAGAAATGTTAAAGGAATTAATGGCTTCGTATTCTTTGCCTAGAAAAACAAACAAACAAACAAAACAAACAAAAAAAACCCAGCCCAATAACATGTTAAATGTATTAATGAGTGGAAAGTTTCAGTACTTTGTCCTTTGCTGCTTAGTTACTGAAGGCTATAAACAGATTTTATGATTATAAAGTCTGTGGAACTCATGAGTTCTTTCCTAGCACGTCAAGCAAGTCAGACGGAACTCTCCTTAAAGAAAAGAAAAGAAAAACAAACAAAACTACTGCGCAGGCTCACCAGCTTTCCAGCAAGCCTTCTATAAACACAGGTGTGTTCAGCCAGAAAGCAAGCAAGATAAGGAGGTTTAAGTTACTGCTTTCTCCAGTCAGCCACTGGAGCTGGATGGCCCTATCCCACTACTACACAGGGTAAAGTGGAGTAGCCTGTAAATCGAGAGCCGTGTGGCTCAGCCCCGAGTGGCTGACACCATTTCCTCTTAACTCTGCAGCTGTGTGGGAAAACATGAGGTTAATCACTCTCATTAAGCACAGGAGCAGTAACTGCCTTTGGTGCTTTAACAGTCTTCTCGCTGTACTAGCAGCAGACACATGCGTAACAGAAGCCATAAGGTTTCTTCTCTTTTTTCTGTTGTCTCTGTCTCACGTGGTTCTTTCTTGATCCAGTGTTTAGACATTGTTTAACTGCAAGCAGCATCTAATACCTGCTTTGACCACCTTGCACAGGAATTCCCTTGTGTGTGTGTGTCTTACTACATAAATTCAAGTTGCTAACAAAGGTTTCCAAAATAGCTTTGCGATCACGGGTGAATCTAGAAATCGTTTGCTTATTGCTGCCACAGGCTGAATTCTGGCTGCCGTTCACCGTGAGATTGCAGCTTGCAGGTGTGCTGGTAGGTCTTTGCATCCAAACATACCAGCATTGTATACAAAGCACTTCAGAGAAGAGCAGATTCAATAGGTGTAGCAGACTTACTTGCCTCAGCAACATTGTGATATGGAAAGTCTTGAAGGAATAGCAAACAAAGCACTTCGCAAAAACAGCTTGAAAGTACACAGGGGCCTGGCTTTCTTCAACAACCTCCCTAAAACTTGAACTCCTGTTCAAGTAGCCTGGCCCTCATGCATAATGAAACAATCCTGTTACTAACGTGTTTTTCCTGTTCCACAAAACCAAGAATTGCTTTATTTTGATCAAGATCAGAAACAAACTCTTTTGAAGTGCAGCTCTGAAACAAAAATGGACAGGGTCTTTCATACGGGCATCCCACAGTCCAGGGATTAGCCCTCTTGCTTAGCGATGACAACAGCAATATGCACCATTCCCTCTTAATCTCTACATTTTGCACTAACAGTTAAATGGGTAAGAGGAGAAGGAAGGAATAAGTAATTCTGTGCTGGGGGAGGAAGGAAGCACACCAGGAAGACAGCCCACCGCTAATGAACGTTTCGTGATGCTGATGTACAGAAGAGCCACAGTGCATTTGGCTGCGCTGTAGAACTTCTCTCTAATAACCATCCTTTTTTCTTTCTTTCTGCATGTACTTTCCTTTTCTGTGCCAGCCTGTGCTTGCATTGGCATGTTTCATCGGAGGAGGATCTGCTGGATCATATGCAAATGTATTTAAAACACTGGCATCCGTTTCACAGGCTTTGAAACACGGTAAGCACTTGAAAGGTATGGGCTTGGGGATGATAAAGCACGCTGGCATTTTGACTGGGAGTTTATTTACTGTTCTTGTTGCTCCCTGGTAGTGTGCAAGCCAGTTACCCAAAGCCACTATGAGGGCAGAGAGCTATGTGTATGTACACGCATAAGCTCTGCTGAGAGGCCCCTGTGCATGTACAGCTTCCTGCACCAAACCGCGTGCCTGGCTCAGTGCTGCCAGGGGACGTGCAGCATCAGCAGCCCTTATCAGCATGCACACAAGGATCTCTGCTCCCAGGCCACACTCCACAGCACAGTCTGCCCAGCCATCCTCTGGGAAGCATCCGCACTGGGTGACTTGTGTCACTGTGCAGAGGACTGCCAGCTACTCAAGGAACCGGCAGAAATAAGCTGGCGCCTGTGAGGGGCAAGGGGAAACTCAAAGGCAAGGCGATATGGTGACTGCAGTCATAGGCAGCATAGGACTATATTTTGACCATTTCTCCATCAAAAATCAAACAGATATTCTGTTGCTCTGTCCCATTTGATCTGAAGTCCCAAACCTCTCTTCTACCACTGCCTTGTTTCCCTGTCCATTCCCCGCTAGCCTGTCCCTATTTCCAGCCACTTGCACCGCAGAGTAGGCTGATCTCTGTCCTCCCTGTCTGACAGTGACTTGGTTCATACATCCCTTTTTGGCAGACACCTCCTTTCCTCCAGCCAGGAGGCTCCAGTCACAGTTTCCCCTATACACTCCTGAAGCCAACAGCTGCAGTCTCAATCCCTCAATATCCTGCCTCGGTTAATTCTCTCAGCACTTCCTCGCAGAGCCTTACTGCGTTTAAATCAGTTACCTCCTTTTCACTAGTAACTAACACAAAGTGAAGGATGGGGGGCACAGAACCAGAAACTCCTTGCAGTTCTTTTTATGTCTTTCCTGGAGTCGCTGTTTCAGAGAAAGTCACACACAGGTCTGAATTTGGCACGAAGCATAGCCACTGCTTTCTAGATGAACACTAAACTGATCATTACTTGACATTAAAAGAGGTATGCCAGGAAGTTCCCAGCCAACTCTAGCTATTTGTAGTAAGATTCGTGTCAAAACCTCAGCTATTCCATACAGGGAACAATCCTTAAATACAGTTGGAGATGTATAAGTGGCCCATAAAACACATTCAATGCTAAGTATCACTTGCCTTCTGAAGGACAAATTCATAAAGCTTGCTGCAAAGCCTTGCACCTTGAAGGAAATGTTTTCTTGGAATTAATAACTGATTTTTATGTGGAGATATTGTACCACTAAAACACTTTATGGGCCACTATAAAAGCTCAGTGAAAAGTCCAGTTGAACTTCATTAAGGCAAGTCTTGCAGTAAGGTAAGTCTTACTCAGGGGGCTGATAATTCCTTAACTTCCTTCATGCTAAAAGGATTCCAAGTATTGCTCAGTGTTTAAGTTATTGAAGATAGTCCTGTTCATTTTGACTGGAACAGACTGGAGTCATTGACAGAAGCTGCTCAGCCATCAGGGCAAAGGACACGGACCTCAGGCACATGGCAGCAACAAGCAGAAAAGGGTTAAGGACAAAACAGCTTCTATCTGGAGGAACTGCAACCCGTGAGGACATACCACTGTTATTCAGTGGCAGGAAGATCTACGACACTCCAACAGGTAAGGAGTGAGCTTGTGTCAAGATAGATGGCTTTTCCCCCCAAATACGAGCATTTTCCAGAGAAACAGGAATCTCACAGTGAGTACTTTTAAGTTCTCAAGTCATCTTTTATTCCTGTTTCAGTCTCTCATGCTTAAAATGGTAGGAGAGGCCTTTGGCTTTTTAAGTGTTTCATTTTTAATGGCACATTTGTTCTGTGGCTTAATTCATTTACCAAGACCCCCAGATATATTCAGTGTTATCCGCGTAAGAGCATGACTACAAAGAGGTGGTGATTCCACTATGAGGAGACTCCTTTAGAGATCACAGAGGGCTCTAAGGCCAAACACACATCTCAGACACCTGAACATAGCTTCTAACAACAGCAAAACAGGAGATGGCTGAATTTAACAGTGTAACTACTTTGGCCTACATTCTGTGTCTCACCTTATTGGTAACATCAGCAGGAATAGATTGCTCTGCTACAGATGGTCAGGCAGAAAAGCTAACGAGGAGCTCTGGCCTCCCCTTGACAAATAGGAAGTTACTGATTCAAAAATCTAAAGGTTTTAATAATAAAAGTATTTCAAGAGAAATCATGGAAAAGTCTTAGGTCAAAGATTAAGTGTCTAGTGTGAGAGGAATGAAATGAGACAGAAAACTTTCAGAACAGCCACACCACAAGAGAAAAGCCATTTTCTTGAATGAGACAAAGCCAGGGTCAAGTCCCAGCCAGAGTCACATCTAATCTAAGGCCTATTGATTATTGAAAGTAGTGATTTACAGGAAAACAATCATTACAGTATCTCATTTTCCTTGAAAACTTCTTCAGACTGTCCTTGTCAATACTGCAAATGCAAGTTGATCTTATAATGAGTGTGAGAACAAATATACACTGTTAGGAACTAAAGCAGCAGGGAAAGTGGGATTCTTTTTTGCTCATGAATTTCAAATAATCCAGCAAAACATTATAAATGTGCTTAGTTGCCAGCTGATCCATTTGGAAGCCAAAGCTGGAGCACTGATGAATCAGAGACTTCCTCAGCGGCAGCATTTGAAACTTGATATTGCAAGACTCAGCTGTTTTGTAGCCTTGAAAGACAATGTTCCAGCTGCTATGACTAATCTCAGAGGCCACTAAATCAGACTTAGCAGTTTATTGCTCTTGTCTCATTTGGAAGCATTCTAAAGCCAAACCACCAGCCGTACTGCTAAGCTGCAGAGAAGCAGTCAAAGTTGGCCTTACATTCAGCAGAGCAAGAAAGAAAAGAATGCAAGCCATCCTTTAAATCAGCCCACTCCCTTTTGAAATTTACCTGCGGTTTAACAGCAAGAGGGGTCTAGCTACTTACATGTTGAATGCAAGAGTTATTAGCTTCTGTAGCCTTGCCATACATCTAGTGTCAGTGTCCAGACAATGAAATAAATGTCATCCCCACATGTCGCATCACCTTAGCAGACCTTAGTCATATTCTAGTTCTACACAGAACCGCACAAAAGCAACATGACTTTCCAAAATGTTTCATTTTTTTCTGTGATTACATGGAATTGACAGGGTTTCTCCCCCCACCCCCACCCAGATGTTCTACCTAACTACCTTCTAAAGAGAGTTAAATTAGTCATTCTAGAATTACAATTAGTACAATTACAGTTAGTAATTCTAGCTAAAGAGCTCACACAGCTAAAATCCCTGAAATACTTTCTACCATCATAGAATCACCACAGAAAACAACCAAACCCAGCCCACACTTCCCAGAAAGCTGTTTCCCAAGGAACTTCCTAAAAAGTTTTCTGGTAATCAGCTTTTTATGTACTTCATATCCAACACTATTTTGAGTATTTAACAGCTATGCAGTACAGTACTTGAACAAATAGCTTGATAAAAACAAATATCTTGCTGAAAGCAAATCCAAGTTTATTAGCTTTTGATCTTTGTGACTTAAAGTGAACTTATGAAACATGGTATGAATTTTGTAATATCTACAAACAACACATTTGCCTGCTAGCAGCCCTAGATTGTGTTTCACTGATTCAAAATTTCTTGGCTTAAAAACTATTCCTTGAGGAATGCAGGCAGACGTTCATTTCCTAGACTGAAATCAAAGTCAAAAGTTAGAGCTGCCACCTTTCACCTAGTGCAAGCCTAAATAAACAAATACATTTTAATTTTCTTTTAAATTTAAATTTAAAATTTTATTTTAAAGTTAAATTAAAAATAAAATTTAAAAATTATTTATATTTTACTTTTAAAAAAATATTTAATGGAAATTAAATGCTGGCAAACAAATGTTGACCATTTTAGCCAAACAGAAAGGGTAGTTCTAGTTAAGACTGGTAACAGATGAAGAATATCTGCACAGGTAGGAGAAGGAAATGAAAATATAGAAAGAAAAGCTTGGATTTGAAAGGTTAATATTAAAAAAAAAAAAAAGCAAAGTGAAAACTGAAGCAAGAAAAAAGTAAGATTTAGATAGTGAAAAATATGTAAGCCTTTTAACAGCTATTTTGAGTAACATCACGGCAGGGCCTGCGATGCAGTTTGATTAAGGAATCTGGTAGAAAGCAAATTTTGTGGTAAGAGAAAGGCAAGGGACTGACAGGTCCTGCCTGAATGTCAAATGACTTTGGGAAAAAGGCATAAGGACAGATCCCAGCCAAAACAAACAAACAAAAATATTGGCTTTTAATTTCTCAGATCCAATTACAATCAAATAGCTTCAGAGGAATTTTGAGTGGAAAGAAAACCCTCTGTAACCTGACATGATGAGGTAGAGTAGGGAGGGACCTCCCCAACCTCATGAAAATCACTACGGTTGCAGAAGGGATAAGTTGTGAGGAGACCTCGGCCACTTCCTGGTTTTCTTCCTGACAGTTACCAGCACTGCACCACAGGATCCACCTTTCCTTTGTTATTCTCCCCAAAATACCAAGAAAAACACATTGCAGTGCATCTACACCACTTGTACTGTTTCTTTTCGGTATTGCATTACATGCTACTTTTGTATAAATAGAGCTTCTGTTTCGGGGCGTTTTTTCTTTGTCTTTTCTTCAGTCAATCCCAAACAGTTACTGTATTTTTGCTGCCACAAGAAATGTTTAAGACTCTGCCTTAAAACTAGACTCTTACCTTCAAAGAACTGCTGCAGGGCTTCATTTTCTCCCACCACGTCCATGACAAGCCAGGAGAAGCGTTTTGCTTTCCTGCTGCCCGAAGAGTCCCGCTGAGCAAAACGCCCCGTTTCTCTTCCAAGTGATCACGAATGCATGAAGGAGCACATCATGCTTTCGTCAAAGGTTTCAACCGACTTCGTCCCAGCTACTCTCATTCCTTCCTAACTAGCATCAGGATATGCTGAAACCCTGCTACACATAAAGAAAAATTTGGTAGGACTTTTGAGGCAAGGTGAAGGCGATGTGCTTTCCTCAGTTTAGTATGCTTGATGTATTAGGGACCTTTGGTCCCAATACTAATCACAATTACACATGCGCAAAAATTGCAGCAATAAAAATCACTTGTCTTGTCTCTGTACTTTCACACAGGTGATGCAATTTCAAGTATTGGTGAAAGACCAAGTGCTCCAACAGTTTTAAGTGCAGGGCCATGGGTGGTTTCACCATACCCATCTAAGCAGCTGAGCACCAGGCTATCCAACTGCTCTAAGAAAAGTTCTGTCTCGCAGCACGGTTTCCTTATAGAGGAGCAGACCTTTTACATTACTAAACTACAGGTGAAGCTGTTTGTCCTAGGTAGCTTTGAAAAGCCCAAGGGAAGGCTAGGTATTCAACTAATGTATTTAAGGCCAGCAGCAAACCGTGTTTCACTTTGTCTCACTTGGTCTTTGTATACCGAAGATTGCCCCTGTTGTGTCATCCATAAGCAAACAGCGGAAAAATATTCAGGTATTTTGAGTAGGTATCTGTAAGATACCTACTTTTTTTTTTTTTTTTTTTTTTTGCATTTGGTTATAAACAAAAGCTTCAATGAAGTCAAGAAATATGGAATAAAGCCATTTTCTAAAGTAGTTGCATTCACCAGACAAGTACCTGTTGTGCAGTTGTTACGAGCCCAGACACTCATAGTGGCATGGGTTTCTCATGATAGACAACTTATATTAAAGATATAGAAAATAATTTAGGGAAAGAAATGTGAAAACAGAAGCAAACTAATTCAGTATTTACCATACATCAATACAATCAAGCCAAACAATCATTATCACCTAAGTGGTACATCTCTGTAGTCCCTAGTACAAGAAAATAGTCTCTTGTATAATAAACTTTAGATACATTTTGTCTTGAGACTATCATGTAGAGAAAAAAAAATCTTTAACTTCTTTGGTTAAATGAGCAACATTTGTAAAGGATTATTAAGTCAGAATAGCAGCAGCTACAAACTATCATTTAATTACTATTAGATAATCCTGGAAACAGTTTGGTATCTTTATGTAAACTAAGTATTAACAATCATTTAGGAAGCATTTCTGAGTCAACAAATACAATTTGTTTTCTAAGACTGAACAAAACCAGGTTCCTTAGCTTAACTGACCTAAGAAACAACCTTTTTCTAACAGCTGAAGCTAGAATTCTTCCACGTTTCTACAGCAGGAACCAGTAGTAGCATCTACCCAGTGATAGATTGACAAAAATCACGGGCTGCAGCCCGTGGAGGAGCCCCAGTGGAGCAGGTGGATGTGGCCTGGAGGAGGCTGCGGCCCATGGAGAGCCCCCGCAGGAGCAGGCCCCGGGCCGGAGCTGCAGCCCGTGGAGAGGAGCCCACGCAGGAGCAGGGGGCGTGGGGGGAGCTGCCGCCCGTGGGGGACCCGTGCTGGAGCAGTTTGCTCCTGGGGGACGGACCCCGTGGTACGGAGCCATGTGGGAGCAGTTCTTGAAGAGCTGCTGCCTGTGGGCAGCCCCCGCATGAGCGTGACAACTAAGGAGCAGCTGACAAAGTGCTATGGACTGGCCACAACCAATGTTACATGTAAATTACTATCAACATGCTAAAGAAACTTGTGGAATAGATGTTTTGCAGATGTAAAGACAGCTATGGAAAACTGATGTATAAAACAGGGAAATTGGAAATTTCAAAAAAGTAGAAAAACCATTCAAAGAAATAAAAAAAAACTCAAATGAAAGCAAATTAGAGGGAAATAAAAGTTTTTAGTGGTCAGATTTCTAACTTGTCTAAGTAAGAGCCAAAGAGGGACCAAGGAAACTTCATTGTTCCTTGATGTCTGAAAAGCATCCTACTTTAGTGAGAGAGGACAGCCCAGTTTATTATGCTGTTGACTCTTCACAGTATACAATTCTCTTCTATTGCTTTAAAAATGAAAAATATAGGAAAGCAGCACTTACAAGAATATCAAGTTCTCCTAATCGTCTGTTAACTGTATTGGCATACATACATATAGAAGACACATATATGCATCTAAACACTACATTGAGGAAAATACCAGACATTCACTCCTTCATCATGAAATCATCTCAGTGTCACAGCTCGGAATTACTTAGCTTTTCAGGGAGGTTCACAACATTCTGCATCGCAAAGAACAGACAACAGATACTGCTTCAGACTAACATTTATTTAATCAGAAGTTTTGTTTTTTAATGTAAATTACAATCACTAATACACCTGCAAGTGCTTACCACATTTGTTCACCTAGATATTATTATGTACGCATATACAGCATAGGTCAGTTTAAAACAATCACAGTACTTCTTAGTGCAATCCGCAAAAGGAGAAAGATCTTGGACCCACTTTGTGGAAATAAATATCAAGTGACAAAAAAGATTCCGAAATTTTGGAGTTATGTATATTAAATGAAGTTCATGCATGCGCAAGAGTAAAAAGATTTAGAGTTCTTCCTTGTAGTAGCCAAGTTTTGCTAGTGACATCTCTCTTCTCAGCTGCATAACTTCCCAGAACATTTGATCCACTGAAACAGATAAAAATATCATTAAACGTGAGTTAATATTTTAACTGAAGTATACACATTGCCTCAGTTTAAGGAAACTTTAGAAGTAACAAACATCTAGTGAAACCAGAATTAAAATGTGAGTGCTATTTGTGATTTTTTTTGAAAAAAATATTTTATTTTGAAAATTCTAAGAGATAGTCCAATTAAAAGACTAAATTTCAGGTTATTTTTTTTTTAATTGGGGAACAAAACTACATCAGTACTTCTTTTCAGCTATAATTAATTGCAGTGTCTCAATATAATTGTCCTTTCCATTGATTCATTTTTCTGTATAATTAAAAGACTGCAAAACGAAAGAAGTAGAACTTGTTGACTAAGTAAAAATTTTCATCACAAAACCTATAATTTTGTTGTAATTTTTCCATTCGATCCTTCTTCCTCCCTCTTTTGTTTTTCCTACCAGAAATCTGACAGCAGCAATGAATTAGGGAGGAAAGACTTTTTTTAATTTCATCTGTATTTTGCCAAACATGATGAGCCTGGTGCATGCCTTACACAGCTAAACATCACTGCAACACAAATCAAAATAATTGAGTACATAATTATTCCAGACAAAAATTATTTCCATGCAGTCAAGCTTATGATGTAGACTGAATACAAAGGTTATTAACCTGAGGTTAAGGTCTCCTGGACCATATTTCAAAAAGCATTTTTGCAGAAGCGAACTCCGTCTCAAAAATGATACGGTTTAGCAGAAGAAATATGAACAATGAGGACAATTAGGAGTGCCCACATTCTTCTACAGATGTTGTTGGAATACTTACATAAAGCTACAAATCCAAAATTTTTTAATGGTAAAGATGACAATTGATCTGAAAAAACCCAAGCCCAATTTTTTGTTACTTGTGAAGAATAAATAATTCTGATGATGCTGAAACCATTTTGATGGATAAAACACTAAGTCAATTTCTTTATCTCATTAATAGTGAGGTAAACAATTTTTAGTCAAAACTATATATGCCTTTGTACCGGGTCTGGCTGGGAAGGAGCTAACTTTCCGCCAGCAACCCATACAGTCCTGTGCTCTGTGCTTGCAGCTGGAACAGCGTTGATATCGCCCGGATGTTCTGCCTATTGCCGAGCAGTGCTGGCACAGCATCTCCCCAGCACAGCCCCAAGGCCAGCAGGCTGAGTGAGGGACATCAGCAGGGCAGCTGACCTATACTGACCCAAGGGATGTCCCATACCGTACGGTGTCACGCTCAGCGATACAAGCTGGGGAAGAGCGAGGAGAAGAGGGGGGTGGAGACAAGACACTTCTGCTACGGAAGCATTTGTCTGCCCACACAACCGCTGCGTGTATCGAGGCCCCGCTTCTGGTGGCTGAACATCACTTCCTGATGGGAAGTGCAGAGTAACAGTTTTCTCCTTTTCCTTCTCCACAGTCTTTTTTTTTTCCTCCTCCCTTTTCCTTTAATTAAACTTTTCCCCACCGTATTTCCTCTCCCTGCTCATCTGAGGAGGAGGAGGAGAGAGAGAACAGCATGGTGGAGCTGAGCCGCCCATTGGTTGTTAAACAGCCACAGTACGTTTGTGGAAAGTAAAAGCCTTTAAATATAAACCAGATTACAGCTTAAAATAATGCATTTTCAAGGCCTTCTCCAATGACAGTAATTCAGTAACAATTACCACTGTCTGAAACTTTTATTAAACATAATTTAGTATATGGAATAGGTAACTTTTCTGGTAAATTCCATGAAAATAAATCCCTTTAGAAAGGAAAGTAAATGGCATTGTTTGGGTAAAGAACAGTCTGTAACCTCAGGAATACCTCAGGTTAGATATGGGATTTTGGTTTATCTAAAATCCTGAGCTCTTCAAAGTGGGGAACATCAGAAGAGATGACTATAGATCAAAATACAGCATGTTTTTGCATAGATCAAAATACACAGTGTATTTTTTTAAATCCAGAGTTAAGTAACCTAGATATACAGTATATACACTTTCATAGCTATCTTCTTTTATATGGACATACTAAAACCAAATAGCACAGTTAAGCAAATTTCCGATTCACTGCCCAGATAAGAGTTTCAACAGGCAGCTGTTGGATATGCTGTCCTGACAGGAACAAAGCAGCCAGGTAACTCTGGAGGGGAAAAATAAACAGCCTGAAGCAACAGCAGTAAAAACGCATTTCCCTTTTGGGTTGTGGATGGAAGAGAGGTGCAGTGCGAAATGAAGCCTTACATAAGCAGCTGCATTTATGAACAGAGTCCTAATCAAGAGACCTTGCAATGCCACATCAAAGACCAAGTGCTTAGTTTTCGACTGCATTCAGATGAACGATTACAGTCTGATTTCCTGCTTTTTGTTGTTGTTTCTTTAAACAATGTAACCCAAAAACACTGTCATCCTTGTCAGTTCTCCCTGAAGAACAGACTGACACGAAGGGCTGCCTGAGTTCTCCAGGCACAAAATGAGAAGAGATGTGCCAATTCACAAGGTGAACAAAGAATCCAGATCAAGCCAACTGAAGATTTTCTGGTCCCTCTATCCAATGCAACACTTTTTTTTTTTTTTTTTTTTACTTTTTTTTTTTTTGGAGTGAAATTGCACGTTATTCCATGTGTTGGAACAAGAAAACAGACCTTGTTTTCAAGCTTGAACAAGAACAAAACAATGTAACTGGAAGAATAAAACAATGTACAGTGATAAAAGGCCATGTTTCCACAAATTGTGAAAGAGCCTTCATTTTTGAATACAGTATAGAAAAACTGTCACTTAACTCCCCTTGTCACAGAATTTTTCATGAAATTTCTTACTGAATAATGTAATTTTTAAATGGACTAAAAAGCACTGTTTTTTCTTTATAATTTCATGGGAGGGTAGGTATCACCAAGTTCTCATAATTAAAATCAATAGCAAGTTTTAGACACATGCACTATGTAAATTTCATGTTTATACAAGCAAAATACAATTCACTACTCACCATCTTGCTGTTTCAACAGTCCTTGCTGTATATATCGGATATATGTAAAGAAGTTGCACACAGAAGTGATCTGAGACAATATAAAAATAATGGCGGTCAATATTTCGTACAATGTTATGGAAAAAATACTACTCAAAATTAAATCATGCTAAATTACTTACCCTGTAACGACAAAAAGGAGAAATGTAGTAGTAGCTGCTTGAATCTCCTAATTTGATTCTATGCTTGCATGACTTGCTTTGTCCACTGAGAGCACATTTCCTACAAAATATAACATTTGCATAATTTAATAAACAAATCTGACGTTAATGTCTAACACCCACATGTATTTAAAGCGCTAATGTAATTACTTTGTATTAGCTCAGATACTCAAGTTTCTGCCTTAATGTAATAATTGTAACTTTAAAATGACATCAACTATTTTAGCTCAACAAGGACTAATTTTGTTTCAACATCAGTGCATCATGATATATTTCTGATTTTTAAATCTTTTGTCAGCTTTGGTCAGGTACTTCCACATTCACTAGTTCATGTTTGACAGTCTGGAACAATGGGAACTCCTCAACTCCTTATGTGTGAAATAAACTTGGTTTAAATTATCGATTCCAACAATTAAACAGATTTTTTTTATATATACAAATTTCTGCTTGATGTTGCATGTCAGAAAAAATCCGGGCCTATAGAATAATTCTGAAGCTTCTGAAGTCTCTGTCAGATGCATTCCAAGATAAGCTTCGCATTTATGCCCAAACTGAAATCACATTTTCTACTTTCAGTGTATAAAAGTTTGAGGCAAAGGAAAACAGGTTGCTTGAGAATAATTCTTTCCATTACCATTATAAAAAGTGACAGTAAAATAAATGTACTTTTTCTGGTCCTGTTCCTGTATATTATACAGGATCAAGGAAAGGTCAGTAGTCGCCAGGAGTTTTCCAAACAGAATTCACGAAAAGGTACAGAATTCAAACTAATTCTTCCAGCATTCTTTTTTCTAAAGTTTGACATCTCTTGAAGAAACTGCTAGTAATACAATGTAAATACACCAGGAATGTGATTTACTTGGAATTTCTATATTGCAGTATCTCGGATGAACTGGGTTGTCATGGTATCCACTGTTTCATTGATTTTGAAAGCTGCTGGCTCTTCTCCCTTCCATTTCTATCTCATGAAAGAAGGGAGCATAAGAAGAAGAAGCCTTTCAAAAGTGAAACAAAAATTATTAAGCTTCTACAGTTCTAAACAGTGGCCCAGAGGCCCTTTTAAATAGTCTGCAGCTGGCCCACAAAATCATGCAAGGCAAGAGAAAATTGAAGAGTGTATATGATTTTCCACAGTAATTTATGAGGACTGACAGAAGTCCATTGATCCAAGAAATACTACAGTGGCTGAAGCAAGCTGATCACAATTACAGCCAAGCCTTTGTGAGCAGGCAAACAGATTTTTAATGCTAAGAAAATAAAGCCCTTTTTTCCCTTCTGGCAACAGAACTACCTTCTATATGTTATCTTCCATCACACCAGGTTAAACACTGGCATGACAGCTACTACTAATGGCTGAGTTCTGCACTGTACAGCTTACTGCTTTGTTCCCCATGGGGACAATTACTCGAATCCTGTGGGGAAACCCAGCTGTCTTTTGTTAAGGCAATACTTCCTACACACCATCACAGGCACTATTCAATAACTTTTGTATGTCGAGAACCTTTCTTCGCTATTATCACAGCTCCCTGCCCTCCACTCCTTGTTTTGCTGTTGAGCAATTTATTACCTGCTATTTTATGCATCTGTTCCCTCTATCCTCCAGGCAATTGTACAATAAAAAGAATTCCTTTAGGAGCATTATTCTAATTGCCATTAGTATTTATTTACACTGCTTGTCTACATTATGCTACCTATTAGAGAACATGGTTTCAATAAAAATAGTGATTTTCACCATTTAAAATAGAAAACATGAAACTGCAAAACTGCTACTCTGATTAAGTAAAAAACCAAAACAGCTGTTTCCCATTCGGTGCCAGCAATATTTAAGACAGAGCACATTTGCTGTCAAATTAAGCTTAAATACTGCACGTTCCTCACCTCTTACTTAACTACAAACAATAATATAGAAGTGTTTGTCGCTACGTGACAGTGGGAAAAGCAAGAAAAAATATATACTTTTTCTATACATCTAAAGTAACTAAAGTACAGTTTGCACATGGATCTTTCAAAATATTAATCTATGCCCAGCCAACTAGTTTGGATTACATCAGAGAAAAAAAGGTTAAAAATCTCATTAAACTTTTGACTGATGCAAACGAGTGCCCTCTTGGAGTACTTTATCAAGATGCAGGAAAGTTGCTTGAACCACAACAATTTTAGAGGAGTTTGCCAATTGCTCTTTAATGACACACTTGTTTCAGTAGCTTCTTGCTGTCCCCACTCTCTGTGACAGCTCATAGTGGTGCCTCTTGGACTTGAAATCACCACCCTTGAGTAGCTCCATCACTTGTGGTTAGGCCTTAAGACTGAGGACTGCTACAGCTCAAAGAACACATTTTCTGGTGACAGTAGTAAGCTGAAGAATATCTGAATGCCTGAATTTTGTAGTTTTTGATCCTTACTAGCTTAAGTCATAAAACACAATATTCATTTTATACAGATTCTTTAGAAGGAGAAGTAAAAACTTTCTTTGAAGTGTTAAGTGTATTTTTTCTTCAACCCAGAAATAATGAGGAAAAGCGAGAATTTAAAAACAGTAGCAATGAGAAAGAAAGAAAAAAAACTAGATGAAAACATTTTGATGCAAGTCTTCTACCAGAAACCTGAGTCTATCAAAATAAGTATTACAGAGAAATGTTATCTTGTCCAAAAGATCTCCAGCAGAGAAGTGAAGACTTTCTCAAAATGTGGAAGGTTCTGTATTAACAGTGGCTTTGTTTGCTTAACCCTGACATACACTAAAGCACACTAGAAATCTCTTCCTCTCCACGTTCATCAAAGCCCCAGTGCCTCAGGCAAGTCTCTCCCACCTAACCTTATTGTCTACATCAGTACCTGACATCAAGCCTTGCCTCAGATTCCTCTAGGACCATTCCAAACTTTCTAAATCAGCCATCTGGTCATTCATCCACACTTCTTACTTGAGGTTTAAACTCATCCTCACTGTCAATCCCTCTTCATTACATTCCTCCTGCTCACATTCAGACAGTTTATTTTACAAATCTCCTCTCATATCCCTCAGCTGACTTTGCCACTATGCTACATATGTCCTCCATTTCTTATACCATAAATATTTCAAGATGTCTGACATTCAGCCTGTAATACTTCTATACCTATTTTTTCACGATGTTTTCCAGGTGATAGCCTTAGTTGAAAAGACTTCATTTTTAAGTATCAGGCTGGTCTTCACAGAAGTGAATGTTACTTTTACTTCACCTAGGATGCACTGACTACAAGCAGCTCTCCCAAACAGAAAATTTATCTTAAAATGCTAATATAGAACAAACCTTTACCATTTAAGTTTAGTTGCTTACTTTCACCATAAAATTTTGAAACAGCAATCTTGAAATCTGAGATTTTAAGAAATATTTACAAGTTTAAGATATACAAATTTAAATGAGGTGATCAGTTGATAGCAGTTTTCTCAATCCAAGAGTTATCTCAAATGAGTGCAGATTCCCCCTCTGTCTGTTAGCTTAACATACTTTGGTCCCCCACATTCAACTGCAGAAGCTTTCACAAATCGAACAGGTTGCAAGCCAACAGGTTCAATGCTCAGAGTATTGTTTTCCACAGCTTCCAGAACAGCTGAGGCCAACTGCAAGAGAAATTTAGAAAGCAGTTAAAAACAGCTCAGTGTTATCCGTTGCCTCAAAGCAGTGACACATTTCTGCCTTTGTAAAGTTAGGAAAACTGAAAAAGTCAACTCAAACGGAAATTCAACTACAAATGAGATTTTGCCTATGCCATACACAAGAGGTCCCATTCCCAGGCTCCAGTTTAAATTCTGCCCTCTAAATAACCCTGCCCTCCCTGAGGCAAGATAACCGCTTTTACAGCACGGAATGTTATGCTTGACTACTATGCTAACTGTATATTCAGTCATTCCTCATAAGCCCAAATAGCACGTACAATTGCACAAGCAGTGTTTCTTTCAGATAGTGGATATGGCACAAACTTTGCTTACTTTAAAAATTGCTCTAATTTTATTATGTTCTATGGAAAAACAAAATGATGCAGTATGACTTCTATACTTTGCCAAAAAAAAGTAAATATTAGTCCAATTTTTCAGCCAAAGATAGCTTTAGAATGGTGTTCAAGCAAGACTGAACAATATATGGAAGAGCCAACAGGCTACTGTGACTTTGGAACACTGGCATAGTTAAAACATCCCCTTCATTAACATAAAGAACTGAACTTTGTTTATTATTTATACTCCCACAACCATTACACACTAGAAATATGCTCTTTTTGCTTGACCGGACTCAACACTTGCCCAAGACTACTGTTTAAGTATGCACAAGTAATACCCACTACCTTGATTTAAAAGACTGTACTATTTATGTTAGCAGTTAAACATAATTTTGTGCCCACATTCCTTGCTACTAATAGAAATATTTTTCAATTGTACTTTAAATGTTTTAAAACTAGAATGTTACGAAAGAAATTCATACAAAATACTCTCCCAATACCATTTACCAAATACAAAACAAGATTACATTTATACACAAGGGTCTACAAAGAGATAATGTAATACTTCAACTATTCAGAAAACTGCATTCCCAATTATTCAAAAACATAATACACGTGTAATTTATTAACTGCACAGTAGCTTGCTGTTATTCAAAGGAAAACAGAAGTTTGTCACTATGCACAGCATCTGGAAACAATAACTGCTATAGCTGACCAGTGCTAGAAGCCTCATTCTTTCCTTGAGAGGAAACAGGATTCTACAGTAACTGTACCACTACTGAGGTGGAAAAAAAAATGAAGTTGCTGGGAAAGACAGCAGGGTGGCCTACTTACACACATTGCAGAAGTAATTTAATTCCCATGGTAACAAAGTAAACTTTTTAGTGGGTGAGTTTCATATGATGCTCCAGACCAACCATAATGAACTGGTATACAATTAACTAGAAGATCATGCATGCTTCTGGCCAGAAAGTAACAGCAGATGAAAAGCACGGGAAAAGTGCACACACCATAGAAAAACAGATAACTATCCTGAAAAAAATACAGCCTTTTCCATCTGAGAGTTTTAATCTTATTAAAAAAAAAATCAAGTTGGAGGGCTTTAAAATTTGTTATTACTTTATTAAAGATCTACAAATAAAGTTCCTTTCCTCTGGAGAGTGATACTACAACTACAGCCCATAAATGCTGCTTAACAACAAAGAGTAAGTACAGCAGTTGCAGCTGGAACCAGTTCCACAGTAATCCCAGGATGAGTAAAACACCATTCCTTCCTCTGTGTTGGGGAAAGCAGGGAATGGGAAAAATCACACAGTCACATCATTCATTTAATCTGAAACCATATTCCCAAAGTGTCCCTGCTGAATCACTTCAAATCCCAAAGTCTAATTCCTGAAATTCAAACCTCTCTTCAAGAAGATACCCAGACTTGGCTTTCCACCTGCTCTGATTGATGGGAGAGAAAACAGGGCCACAAAATTAACTATGTTGGGCTCTGTAAACAAGGGGCAGCGACAGGACACTGTGTCTACTAAACAGCACCTTGGACATACTGAGGGAAAACCTACCATCCATTCCTACAAACATTGATTCTGCTAGACAGCATTAACATCTAAAGGTGTAGATAATCTCCACCTATGCGGCCGTATCTAGAAAAGCAAATGGTGAAGAAGAAGTGATTTATTTCAATACTCCAGAATAATCTTAGGTACTTTGCTATAAACTGTCATACTGTAATGGAACACAAATGGTAAAGCTTCATATGAAGAGATTTTAATAGTCAGTTAGCTTAATGGAACATATTTAAAGGAAAAGTGTCTGTGACAACATTTAAACTGTTTACCTCACTTTTTGAGAAGGTTAAACATGGAAAAATATCTTCCCGATAAATTTTGTCCAAGAAAGGACATGTTCTGTCCATAGTAGGCTCATCCTTCCAAGATCTGAATTCATTGTACAAAGATAGGTCAGCCTAAAACAAAGATTCACATATTTAGTGCTGTAATTAATCACACCGGAGTTGATAATCTACAAATATCCACACATAAATAATGAGGCTGAAGACTGTCTCCTACCATACTGAAAGAATATTACTATGCCCCAGCTACAAACACCTCCTTAAATTCACTTTCCCTAAGTTACGTGACACCTACTTGACATGCTCAGACTGGCTTTGAGATTCTGTTGACAGACTTCAGCACCTTTTCCCTCCAATTGGTTGTCAGATCCCTTTTCTGTATTATAACAGGCTTACATTCCCAAAACCAAAACCTGAAGGTATATGGAGAGATATAAACCGCAGGCCAAAGACAGGTCAGGAAGGTGAGGGGAATAAAACCCAAAGATGAGATGCAACAAATGGAAGAAATAGTCTTGTAGAAAAAGTGCCTCTAGAAATGGCAGGAAGTCATGCAGAATGAGGAAAAAAAAAAAAAAAACTGCAGTCAAAGCACAGAAGACAAACAAAAAGATTACTAAAATGGAAAAATGAGAAGCAGATCTCAATGCTGTTCCCACTGTGAGCTTCTTTGCCACTCCACTCCAGAGTAAGAGAAACAGATAAAAGTGCGAAAAGGAGGAGTGAGGATGAAAAGCAGTATTTTAAGAGAATGTATTTTAAAGAAAACCCTAGACACCAACAACAAAAATTAATACTGCTTTTACAATATGCATCTTAAAAAGCAAATGTCATTTTGAAGTCTTATAATATTAAAAACAAATAATGTAGATGAGATAGTGAAAAAGGGAAAACAATGTAAGCTAAAAATGAATTTTGATTTTTAATTCATTTTAAAAGATCAGAACCAACCTCTTTTAGTCTTTTATTCTTTACCATATTCTTTATTCTTTCTTTATTCTTTCTCTGAACTCCCAGCACTTTACCATTCTTTTACACACGTTTCAGGGAGTACTTTTGTTTCTTTTTTTTCCTTGAAAAAATTCTACAAAAATTAGACTGCAGATTTGTTTTCCATTAGAGCTACTTGCCTTGCACTCAGGTACAATCAGGACCGACCATCTTAATTAAGCTTGTCCACAAACGTTCTGGTTGCTAGGCCACCAGCCTCATTCCATGAACGAAACTCAATAGGTGTAACTTGCTCCCTAAAGGAGCATTTCCCATACCTTAAAACCCACCTTAGGTTTGGTTTTAAAATGAGTACAATCAGGGGATATCAGAAGAAAAATGCTATTTTAGAATCGTACAGTATAAATCAAAAAGTTATAATGCATTTCTTAGCAACTACTGGTTATTTTCTATATCTAACACATTTTACCCAAACCTACAATTTATAAATAAGCTGCCTTGAAAAAATTGCTCAGTGAATATAGCTTCCTGCTCTTCCTTTCCAATCTACAGTTACATGTATATCTGCTCCCTACCTTTACTTGCACGTTCACTAAATCAAAATTTTGATTACCTGCAATCAAATACACAGCCAACTGTAACTACAATTTTTAAAATTTTCATGTTTTAATTTTACAATAAAAAACATTAGAGAAACGTTTCAGTTCTTTGAAAAATAAAAAAACACTGATGCATTTAGCATTTACACTGAGTAGACGTTACCTGCCTGCCTAAGATCCAAGCAGCTATTCAGCTTGCCTAAAACATGTTCAACAGCAAAAGCAGTAGACACATCTACGTATGCTTGAGGTTACTCCCAAATACTAGAGAGTAGTTGTCTGGGATGCTGGCACCCAGAGGTTAGTTTCCAGAGCTTTCTCATTAGAGGGAATCATTAATCGTTGTCCACCATTCATCTTTCCCCTGTCACCTGCGATTGTATAGATTGTTGCTCTACCTTCAGAGTGTCTCAATGTAAAGAGCCCTAGTCTCCCTACACAGAAAGGCTTCTATTGCTTAGATCACGTCATACTTCTTTGTATTTTCATTATGTCCTTTCTGAGATGGAGGTATCATAGCTGTGTGCGGAAATGGATGCATACATTTACCTCCCTGTTTATACATCAGTGTAACACTTTTTGTTTGCCACTTGTTCCTTTCCTAACAAATCCTAAGCCTCTGTAGGTCTTTCATCATCACTGAACACTGATATGGTACCTTTAGAGAATTATCTACAAGTACACTGAATTTTTTTTTCCTGCATCACGTAGCTAATTCCAAGCCCACAACTGCACGTCTGCTATAGTTGCCTTTTTTTTCTAGGTATATTACTTCTCATTTATTGATTTTGAAGTTCATCTGCTGTTCCACTACCCATTCACTGTCATGAGATAGACCCTTCTCACAGCTCTTTGGACACTTTCAGATACTACATTCTGAGGACCTGAGAACCAAGCTATTCCCTCAGTACTTCCCCATTCTCAACAGCATGAGCAGACAAAAACAGAGGCCTTCTGGGACTCCAGTGGTAACTCTTCTCTTCTTTAATAAATTATCATTGATTCTGTTCCCTCCCCCCAACTCCCTTTCACCCATTATTGATCTACAAAACAATGACTCCTCTTGTGACAGTTTTCTATGAAATGTTTATGAAAACTAATGAACTTCCAGTGGTGGACTTTGTTTAAAAAAAAAATAAGCAACTAGAGCCTGCCATCCAGTTACACTGTTGTTATACAGCACCTGCTGATGTGTGTAAAAACAGTCTTTCATTAACAAAAATCTCTCTTCAATAAACAGTATTGCAAGATTTAGTATATACTAGAGAAAAAAACACTGAGAAAAAACAATAAAACTTGCTTATTAGCAAAAAGAGGACAATCCTCACCTCTTTGCAGTCTTTTACAATTGGCTGCATCATGGTAAGGTCCTGATGACTGCCACCCATAGCACTACTTGTACTCTTGTTTCTTGCATGCCCTTTCTTAAAAGGAGTTTTGACACCAGACTGAAGCTCCTTAGTTGGAGACGTCGGTGAAGTAGACAGTACTAGCGTTTTCAATGCTGCTACTTCAGCCTGAAGGACATCAATCTTGAAAATAAAAATGGAAAGTCAAACAAAAATATCATATTAGCCTACAAACGTGTTAAATCATTTAACAATTTCCAATTACCTCTGTTCAAATCAAAATTCCATTTTCCAGCAGTACTAACACAGATCCCTATGCAACTGCGTATTTTAATAACACTGGCTTCTTGCACACCTTGCTAGCTATCTGATAAGATTCCGAAAAAGACTCTACATCTATCAGTGTTAGCTAAGAACAGGTCAAGGCAACACAGAACAACTCAGTATATATTTTAATAATGTATGCACATCTTTTTATCGTTCACACTATAGTTTTAGAACTATGTGAAAAGGCAAAGCAAGCAAGTTGGAAAAAACTCACTTTTCCCTGTGCTTCTTTTAACTGTTTTTCTGCTGCAGCTTGTTTGACATTAGCTTCTTTAACCATTTTATGTGCTTCCTGTAAAAAAATGTTTAGCTGGTGTAAATGCTTCAATAAAGTTACAAGATCAAGTTTAAAAAAATCCTGCCGTTATATCATACTTTTGCTTCACAAAGATTACTTGTAAAACTTGTAAGCTGTGCAACGATCTGCTGAAGTTAAATAGTTACATAGCAAAAATCTATTATTTGGATTCATCTCTGCACCAGTAAGTTCCTTCTCCTTGATCTTGAGCCCAGATAGAGATATTCAGCAATTCCTCCCAGCCACAGCCACCACCACCACCACCACCCCCCTCCAGCAGAAACAATACCTGTCATGAATACCAGGCTCTGGTCACATTTCAGGAGCTGACAACTGAAGTTCCTTGACCCCCAATAGAAAAATTTAACTGGTAGCAACAAAAGCAACACGGGCACAGTAGCACATTCAAAAGAACTTCTCCCTTCTAGCCAGAATAACCAGTTTTATTTTAATCAGCTATAAACTTCTGCATGAAAAAACTCGTCAAACAACTGAAGTGTGAATTCTTACCATCAATTAAAAAAAGTAAAGTAAAAGCTTAAAAGTACTTTATGGGTTAATAAATATTTCTTAAGTAGAATAGAAAAGGCACTAAAACCCAATCCAAGTAAGCAAGCAAGGCTAAGCTAATAATGAAAGGACTGGGATTTTTTTTAAACATCTTTTTACCTCAGACTTCTAAGCCTTTTGTCTGCATGATGTATTTGTTTAGGCTCTGATCCAGCAATTTATGCCTGTGATCAAATTTCTGTTCTTATTTGGCACTTACTGAAGGCAACAAGAACTGAAAGATCAGGGCCACAGACTAAATTACTTGGGATAGGATTCTTCTCATATCTGTAAAGCGCCTAGCACACATCTGGACGCTATATAAATAAAACAAAAACGTCATACATCATCACACCAGAACATCTGGCTCCCATTGTCATTCAACATAGCTGTATAATATGGGTTCATAAAATTCTCTTAGTGACAGACACATGCAGGAATGGGCACATACACATCTATACAATGTGTACAAATACATTTAACATCGACCATGCAGTTTCTGCTTAGGGATGCACCTTTAAAAGCAAAGCATGTTACCATGCTATTACAGTGTGATAAAGGAATATATACATCCAGCTGTGCAAAACAAGTCTCGATCCTCCAGTGGGCTACCTGAATATAAACTCCAGCATATCCACCCATACACTCATGAAATTAATGGGATTCAGAACAGAACGTGAATCCAAGGGCTGTAGATCCAAGTGCAAAAATCAAGAAACCTTAACACTGTTTTATTAGAGACTCTTAGTGAAATCACAACACAAAAGAAAATTCAAGTGACATGCCCACAACAGCTGGGAGTTCTGAATAATTAAAACTCATTAAATAATCATTAATAATGTGTTATATTTCAACACAGCTTTAACAAACTGACACATTGTTTTAATTTTTCAACTGTCATTAACATAAAATTACATGGGTAATTACGTCTATTCCTCTACAGTTAAAATGCCTGTCCATCACCTTCATCCACCCAATCTAGACAAATATTTATGCTAAAAAGTAGCTTTCTGGCTTTTCATGTTTACTCTACATGCGGAAGCTTCTTAAAACATTAAGTAACTTTGCCCTACTGGGATGATGAAATAAATTGCATTGCCAATCCACAGAGAAATCTCTTATTTCATTTTTGAACATGAATATTTTCCAGTTTTTATAGCACTTGTATACCATTACAACATCAACAATACTGTTTCTAAAAACACATTTAACGTTTTTATCTCTGTGTA
Organism: Cygnus olor; assembly: GCF_009769625.2. Taxonomy (NCBI): domain Eukaryota; kingdom Metazoa; phylum Chordata; class Aves; order Anseriformes; family Anatidae; genus Cygnus; species Cygnus olor. Next base: position 38,331,979 of record NC_049169.1, on the reverse strand, counting down.
TGCTGAAAAACAATACTTACAATTTGGTAAACACAAAGTATCACTAGTTTATGAAACTTATTCCAACAAGTTTGCATATCATAATTTAGCTTCTAGGTATTCCATGGCAAAATGACAACCAATTCTGTTTCAAGTGTGGATTTAAGATTTTTTTTCTGTTTAATGCAAGCTCACAATCTTTGTTGGCACCACTGCTCTTTTCTCAGATGAAAAGGTCCCACTTAAAGAGTTCAGGGTTTCTCACTTTGCAACCAGGTTCCACCCTGGTGCATCACTCAGTTTTCTCTTCACGTTTGTGGGAGTAACATGCTGCCAGACCCAAAATTCAAAAGCTGAAAGCATGGTTAAGTTATATACTGTGCTACCTCCATTGATCTGGAACTATGTTATTTTGCATGTAATCACCATGACAACCCCAAATTTAGCTCTTATCTAGATAGCCTTGTTGTCAGACAGAGAAGCTGTCTCAAAATAGTTATGCCAAAAAATAAGCCTAAACAGTTTTAAGCTTTCTGACACATTTGCCTTATTTTCTTCATTTTGTGTCTAGGCAAATTGACAAGCTCAACACCTCTCATCTAAGTGAAAAGTCTACTGCTTACTCTTAAGCCTCTACCAACACACCCAGGTCTTCAGAACACAAATCCCTTTGTAAGCTTATTGCAGAAAAAGTCAGCATTAGATACACTGATTCTACATAAAACATCTGGCTCAGCTTCCTTTAAGTATATCACATCGAAGACTCCAACAAACCTCAAACAGACTAGCTGTAAGTTCTTCCAATTCCTGTCCAAGTTGATCTCGCACTTTAGAAAGCCTTTCACATTCTTCATCTTTTAACTTCAGCTCCTATGGAAAATTGAAAGTTATTTATTCTGACTTAGAGTAGTGATTTGGCCTTTTAAAGCTAATACTACAGAGAGGGGGGAAAAGAAAAAAAATATCAGAGGAACACAAAACCTTCACTAAACAAAGCCTTTCAAAATATTAGTCTTAAAACTAGAAGCAATTAAATTAACGCCGTGCATACATAGCTATTTCTTCCTCTATACAGCAAGCTACCAGGCCAATCTACAGTATCTCTAACCTAAACATCAGCATTTCCAAAATTCGGAGGTAAAAAAAACTTGTCTTCTCTTAAAAGTATAGAAGACTACAGTCCATTAAAATATAGATAAGATTAATTACTGGGACAGACAGAATACCAGTTCTGTTTACCCATTCCTTAACAGACGCTTAAAAGTAATCCACAAGTATTTGGTTTTGTTGTTTAAAGAAAAAAGTTTTCAAAAATAGCTTTGCCTCAAGACAATCCCCAATTCTCTTACAATCTTAAAACATATCTTATTATAAATAGCATCTCGCCTGTAGGTCTCCTTATGACTAACATAATTACAAAATCATACTGTGATTTTATCTGTAACTCTTGTTTATGCAGAGATACATAAATCAAATGAAAATAGCTTATGAAATTTAAAATGTTATTTGTCTCTGATAGCACTAAAATATCACCTAAGCGAAGAAGGCACTTTTACAGTAAGACCTTAGTACAGATTTGGCAGTATATGGGATACACATGCCCAATCTTGTCTGTGTTTTCCCAAGTCTGAGGAAAAAGTGCAGTATTTTGGCAGAGGAGTACAAAAAGTTTGACTGGGAATTTGAAAGAAGAGTTCCTCTCCCCTTTCCCACCTATTAAATGCTGGAAACTCTAGCAAGAAAGAAAAGGATGGAGAGAAAAAACAAGGGAAAGAAAAGCAGAAAGCAGACCATTCTGACCTTTCACGTGTTTCTTTTATCCATAACTCCCCTCCCATCCACAACCCCATCTAGCTCTTCTCCATCTTCTTTTCTCCCTGCCAATCTAGCTCCTACGGTAGTATCACGCCTGGGAGGCAGGACCCAAGTCTGTCACTGACACGTTAAAGACTCCAAATACAACCTAACAACAGTTATGCTTCCAAAACCTCCAGAAACCAGCACAGAACAGACCTGCCTTCAGAAAACTCCAAGAGGCCAGTCCCTACAGAGTCATAAGGAGGCCAAAACGTCAGCTTCTGTACGTTTCTAGGAGGTAATTAGTATTTCTCCCAAAGTCTTCATGGTTGAGTAATGCTGTACACAACAGTGTGGGAAACTACACCTCGCCTTGCAGCAGGCTCCCAATTTCTGCGGTGAACTGGCAGCAGGTTTTCCTCTAAGATGAAGGTCTTCTTGTCTGACTCCAGCCCCTAAATTTGATGCCTTTTCAAGACCCATGTATTGGAAAATGCATTGTTTCTTTCTTCTTTTATTTGATTTTAACTTTGGACATTTTCATCAATTTTTAGTTTAGTTTAGTTGCTATTTTACTTTCCATACATAGCCCATTAATTACTTTGAGAGGTACCACTTAAATGTGGTGGGTTTTTTCCACAAACATGGTATTTTTCTGATAGTACTCAACTCCTACTTACTATGTACTACACTGTACACGATGACCTATTTGTAAGGAAAAAAAAATAAGAAAATAAAAAGAAGGAAAATAGATACAGACAGATGGAAGGAGAAAGGAATACAGGAAACTAAAAAGAGAAAAGATACTGAAAAAAGAAACAATCTAGTTTTTGGTTGCTTTAACATATTTCCCATGTAAGGTATGGTTATTAATAGGGAAATGAAAGATTTGATGCAAAATGCTTAAAGCTTAAGTTTTATATGTTCCTATAAATACAGCGCATACATCAATACTTTTTAATTCTTTGGTTTATTTCACTGATTTATAAGGAAAATGCTACACACATCTTAAATACGAAAGTGCTACGACACATCGTAAGAGGAGGTTGTATTAAGACTCAGGTCAAGAGCTATCAAACTCACAACAAAGACAGAACCAACTCGGCTCACTTCTGGCCTATCGCCACCAATACACTATTCCAGGCAAGACTGTTGCAGCTTTGCCTGTAACTGGGAAGATTAGGGGGAGGCTTAGATTAAAATGTAGGCAGACGAGTAAAGCTACTTAATGAAAGCAAAAGGGAGCTGACAGTGTGCAGTCTGTTGCACACAGCTGCTTAGCTGCATTTGTCAAATATTGGGCAAATTTCCGTGACACGACTCCGAAGGAGCACAATATACCACGTTATTTTGTCACGTAAGTTTAATAGCTCCAGCTGATGGTTTTTATGCAGGAAAGAGATAAAGAATGCCCAAAGCAAAAGCTTATCAGTTATTAGAGCCATTACCACCACTTGTGCCTTAAAGCCATTACTGAACACTTTCCAGCCATACACAACACAGAGGCAGAGAAGACAACCACGTGCACCAGATGAACCATCCCTGCTGCAGCCCTTCCCACACCACTGCTCTGACACAGCACATGAAGATCAGCTATTGTAAAGCGGAATGCACAGTCACTGAAGTAGGTGATGAAAATTTGAAACTTGCATGAAAAAGCTTTTTTAAAACATATATTCCTGTATCGAATGGTCGTATTACTGCTTATTTCACCTTGACCTTCACGAATAGAGTACAGGGTGGGTCTTTAGAGAAAGACAGTGCAATAAGTAATGCAAACTACTGCTTCAAAATAATGTTTTAAATTCCAGAAAGAAAGTCATCCTGGATCTGGTTCAGGAATTTAAGCAAGTCATCACTGAATGCAAAAGACCAGAAAAGAACAAAAATCTTCTAGAGATATCACCTAAAATCAGAACTGCGGAATACGGCTGAATCCTGAAGTTGGAAAAAAAAAAAAAGTTGGCACCTTAATAGAATACATTTAAATTTGTCAGATTTTCATTCAGCACCCACATGAAACAAGCTACACAGAAATTTGTCTTTTGGAACCACATTTACAAGGGTTTTCAATGCGATTGAACTGTTGATGGATCTGAATTCAATAGACTATTGAATTATATGTCCTACAGTGTGGCTGAAGATGCTTCTGTTTTGCATGCATGCAGTCTTCTACTTGCCTGAAAAAAAATTTGATGCCTGCAACATACCACAACAGCATCAGGCAGCAGTGTGGAAACAAGTCCTTCGTCACTCAACGACAGCAACAAGCTCCTACAACACCCTCAGAGAAACCATCTTTAACACTGACAAGCCAGTGGCCTTGCAATTCAACTGCTATTTGCTTTAGAAAAGTTTGGAAGCATACTCTTTGGTGGAGTTTGGGATGGTATGTTTTTCCGGAGCCTTCTCATTTTTATTCTTGATTAATTTATAAGCAAGTGACAGCAGAAATATACAAGTTCCAAATGTTCATATACTGCTCTGGGAATTCCTGGGCAGTTATTGTGAATATATTTTTTCATTAATCCTCACAGTTTCTAAAAACACCATATTTTTCTATGAAAAAATACAGATTTAACCTACAGCAGTGTTAGCCTACTCAGAAACACTATGATGGTAACATCTGTTACACTGGATTCTTTGACAATACAGGCAGAACAATGGAAAAATCCACTTCAAACCCCTGAAGACATAAATAAAACTCATTAGTCCAGTTTGATCTTATGACGTGAAGAATGCTTACAGAAACCGAAGCCTCTGAAATAAAATCCAAGTCTGAGTATCATGCTCCAAAAAAAAGCTGGTATTTACAATATCATGTTTTATACTGGTACTCCTTCACAAAACATCAATGTATCGGTGTAAGAAAACCTCTCAGTTTCACTCTACTAGGGAAAAATCAATCATGCAAATTTCTATTACAAAAACCAAACTGGTTTAGTCACTGCCAATAAGCCTACAGATCTTACTCTAAAGATAGTAGGAAGCATGGAATTCATTCTCAAACTGAGTATGGTATTTACTGTCATCATTTCTGGTGGACTGCTCTTTCCTCACCGGGAAAAGGGGCTACCCAGCAGTGTGAGCTGAAAACACAACGCGCGCAGAGAAAACATATCAACACAGAAAATTAAGTTTCCCTCTGCAGTTACAGATGACATCATTATATTGACAGTCCGATTCATGACTGAGTAACTTCATGGTCGAGTCACACAAAAATTCAAGGAAAACACGACCATGAACTGCCACAGCTCAGAAACTGCACACAAGCTATCCAAAAATACATGCAGTATGGCAGTTACTCAGTTTGAAAAACAAACAGAAAGTATCCCATTGCTAAGGCTCCACTAAACTTGCACGTCAAGAAGTACCATATATCAAAATGGCATCATTGTTCTCTCCACTTTACCTAAATGTGGTTAATTACAGCCACAGTGTCACAGCTCAATCCAAAGATGGCTGAAAAAAATGCAAATGTACAGAGACATGAGGAGATAAGGTCCTGGGCACTGAATCACTCAGCCTTTTAACTCCTCCTCTATTTCCTTGATGCTGTTTTAAAAACAGGAATAAAACACGTGGAAAGGTTCAGATCATTTAAAGAAAGGGCTCTTCAGCTCCACTTTATGAAGTACAGCCAGAAAGTCTTCACTGAAAAAAAAATGGCCTGAATGGACTCAGAGTAAAAAATAAAGTTTTAATTTTTAAGGCAGCATTTTGAGGCAAAATATGTCCAACCTTACACACTGTGTTACTATAGAGTGTTGCCCTACTGTTATTTCCGGCCCAACCTCTCTCACAATCTTATATGATTTGTGACTGCAACTTACCTAGATTGAAGCAGAAAATACATTTCCTCTCATCATGAAACAAATTTTTGGAAGATTTTTTCTTCCAACAGTTTTGCCAGCAATGCTGTTCATTTTGAGAAGTAAATTCCTTAGACTGAATAAATACAAGGCATATATAGAAGTAGAGAAAACACCTTTATCCTACTCCTGAATAATTTCAAGAACCATATTTAGATGTCCAAAAACTACATGTCGTATGTATCACAGAATCACAGAATCATCGAGGTTGGAAGAGACCTCCAAGATCACCGAGTCCAACCTCTGACCTAACACTAACTAGTCCTCCACTAAACCATATCACTAAGCTCCACACCTAAATGTCTTTTAAAGACCTCCAGGGATGGTGACGCGGCCACTTCCCTGGGCAGCCCATTCAACCTTCAGCCTAACAACCCTTTTGGTAAAGAAGTTCTTCCTAATATCCAACCTAAACCTCCCCTGGCGCAACTTTAGCCCAGCATTCCCTAATATAAAAAAACTGAGAGCATATGAAGAAAAAAGTTGTATTCGAAGCATGAAAAGAATTTAAGTAATGGATCCCTAAGCCTCAAAATTCCTATTTCCATTCTCGTTACCCTTCCAATCACAACTGCAACAAATTCAAATCAACCTGTCTTTAACACATATCACAATTGCATACACAGTTCAGGTAAGAAATTTGGAACAAATGAAAAAGGCAAGACAGCAAACTTGTATCTACTCTGTTCACTCCTGGGGAGTCCGTAAGTTTCCCAGGCTGAAGGAGTTCATAAAATTCAAGTGCGAACTGCAATTCTCTTTTTTCTCACTGTTCCTGACAAAGCTCATAAACTGAGGGAACAATAGAGACTTAAAGAGAATTTTAAATCATCATGTAAAAAACAACAAGCTGCACATAAGCACCACCTATTAATTATATCCCTGCAGATTTTTAAACAGCACTCAGTGACAAGAGTGAATGTAGCTGGATATATATTCAAAGACTGCATGACACTAAATACTGCAGAGTGGGCACAACCCTATATGAACAGTCATAACTTTGGGGAAAAAGCAGTTGGAGATTAATTAGGGATACAAAAAAATTAGTCCCTATACAGGAAGCAGAAGAAATACTGTGAAAGGAACAGGGTTTATCACTGTGCACTTTGTAAAGACTCCTGCATTACTGAGTAATTCTGAACCAGTGCAAGCTTAGGAAGACAAGCAGACAGAAGTTATTCACCTGGTGTAGCACTGGCAAGAATCAACTTAATGTGCTGAGAATTATTAACAAGGACTTTGACATCAACATTCTCAAGTTAGAGCTGAATCAAGTTTTTAAGAACATCAGAAATGTCTGAAAATACTTAACATGCATTTTGTATGCCTTAACAGCTTTAATGCTATTTCTTTTAAAACTACCTTAAGATATAGCTGAGCTAGACATAAAACCCACGCAGCTTTACACTGGATTAACATTTTCAGATAATTCAAAGGTTACAGTAACAGATCCAAGTTACAGATTTTAAGCATGTTAGCTATATTTCTGTAAGTTGCCAGGAGGTGAAAAAGCTCAAACTAAAGTTTAAACTTCAGAAGATCTTACTTTCTAAGGTTCCAAGTTCAACTGCTAGGTTTATATATTCACATCCAAGGTCCTCAACGTTAGCTCAGGTTAATGTTTCCTTTCTGTGGTCAAATGCTAAGCACACGAACACCTCAGCAAAGGAAGCAACTACTCAGTGACAAAACAGCCAACAGAAGAAGTGATATCAAAATCCATATTTAAGATTCACAATGACAAGGGCAAACGCAGCTATGACAGAAATGATTACTACATTCAACAGAAAGGCAACGAGCACAGAGGAAAACAAGTTCAAACACAAGATCAGATGGGCTTAAATCTAAACAAGAGTGGAATCATGTAGAGGAGAGGAAAGGGCACAAGTACAAACAGCACAAAATCTACTGGAAAGTTTAAGCACAGAAAGATGTTAGAATGATAAACAATGGCTTTGCATTTATATAGCACCATCCATCCAAACAAGACAAAGCGCTTTACAAATATTAACGAATTGAGCCAGTGTCCTCAAAGGCATCCATATTCAATTTGAAGTGTGGTGTAACAGTACTCTAAAGAACTTCAGTGACATCTTTATTGCTTCTTTCCTATACCGGCATTTGTTCATGATACATGGCAAGTACCCATGTTCTAAAATGTTTCTAAATTGACACAAGCTACACTTTTATACCATAGGAGAAAAAAAGACTCAGCATTATAAAAACTTAGAATGTAACAAAGGGATGACAGAAAATTACTCTTATTCTCAAATGCCAGAATGAAGGAATGGCCTACATTTCATAGAAAAATAATGTTTAACCAGAAGCTGCAGCATTAGAAAGAATTATTCTTTGATAGTGTTTTAAGACATTAGCACTGCAGCCATTCAGAATAACTTTACTTAAAATAAATACATTGTAATAATTCTATTGTAAATGAGTAGGCTCGAACTGCCACCTATCATTCTGTCACGTCAGAATCATAGTGAAGAGAGAAAAAGCAGGAGACAAGACAACAAGCCTTACCCTCTGAGCTTTTGCAAGTTCTTCTTTCAATCTTTCATAGCCCTTTTCTCTTACTTCCAGTACAGATGGGCTCCGTAAGTGAGATAAACTGTCTGTACTCAACCCAAAAATATCTTCATTTCCTTCAGCAACATCTGCTACTGTAGCACCCTGCAAAAACTCTCTCTCTGCATTATTGCTCTCCTTTCTGGAATTATTGTGATTGAATGACCCACCCTGGGGTCCAGAGGTAGAACAAAGTACTGCGTCGGTAACATTGATGCTGTAAAGAGAGTGAGAGGGTTTTTTTATTCATATTATATACTAAGAATAAATATTTCAGAAATAGCAGTAGTAGTGCTGAATGTACTGTTATGGACACTATTTAATATTACATGCTATATTAAAATTCTATCGTTAGTAAAGCAAATAGTTTGTAAGCAAAAAAAAAATGCCAGTAAACAGATGCACAAACCTTACCTGACACCTGATATTTCTCCACAATTCAGTTGTCTGGGAGACGAATAAACAGGTTGTGTGGGAAGGTCAGAAACATTTAATGCATTGGGTTGGATTGGCGCGGAGGACACAACAGAAGGATGTGGTCGGTAAATAACACTGGGTGAGGTAGTTTGTTCCTGAGTGCCTGGCTCATTTACTCCAAGAAGATCTGGTGTAGTAGGCGAAGCGAGGTTCACTTCATGAAAGCCTTCCAAGGAGTCACTGGCCATAATAAAAGCCTCATCATATGAAACCCTGAACAAAATAATCACATCATCAGAATGCAAACAGGAAACGTTTGGTTATATCTTTATATAACTGCATATAGAGCTACAAGCATTTGAAATTTAAAAAAATAGACAAATATGGTCAGAATACTTCATGATTTAACAGAAGCTGCGAACAAATTTTGCACAAGTATCAACTTCAACCACCAAAGATTTTTTTCCCCCGCATATTGGACTGTTGAGTTCAGAAGCTCTAACAGCAGTCTCGACATCTAAACCAAATGATGAAATCAAGAACATGCACTATCATAAAACAAAGTAATCATTAATATAGTCTAGAACTGTTTTGTATCAAAACACAAACGTTTTACATTCAAGAGTAGGAGACCTGTGAGGCAGAAAAAAAAAATTAAACCTAAAGCTTCCACTTTTAATCTCAATGAAACAAATAATCTGGAGACAGAAATCACTGTACCTTTAAATAAATGAGAGTCCATAACAGTTTTGGTTAATTTATGTCTAACCTTGTAACAGTTCATTGAAGTGACAGAACTGGTCGATAAGACTTCTTATGAAGCACGATGATGTGTATTTAATACATCACATAATTAAGTGAAGATTGTGTATTTAATAAGTATCATACCAGAAATGAATTAATTCCATATAATATATGTGAAAGCGTACGATGAATTGGCAACGTGGGCAATTTAACTCATTATCTTTTCATTTTAATTCATGCTTTTTACAAGATCAACACGGTAGAACAAGAATTATACAAACAATAGAGAAGCTCTGATTTTCTCCACGACTTATCAGATCATAAAATCTTTGCATGATTCAAAACTATAAACTGGTAGTAGTATGAAGAAATTTGTGAAGGAATCACTTAGCAATGATTACTCACTGCAAAAGAACATTTTCCATAGTTTATAAATGAAGACAAGATTAAGGTTTCGCAGAGGTACCTTACATGGAAAAGAAGAGCAGCATCTGACAGAATCCGTGGCGTCTTATAGAGAAAATTTGCTTTGCTCTTTCTGTTGAAAAGAGCAGGTAAAGAGAAGATCTAGAAAGATGATAGATCCTAACCACAAAAGATGCCATCTACTTACTGTCATATGAACGTCCAGCTCATTATTTCATAAAACACACAGGAAAATGTCAGGAATGGAATCCTCAAGAGTGTACACACACGAACGTTTTAGTTACATCAGTGCTTTTTGGTCACCTTAAACCTCAAAGAACACTGTTCAAAACTGTTTTGTGCCTCAGGTATTGTACTGAGCACTTACACATCCATGCTAAACAAGTTGCTTTACTACATTATGTAGCATATTTGGAGCAAAAGGTAGAAAATAATTTGTTCAGACAGCAAGTTACCTACAGTGTTGCTGCTCTTTGTTAACTGCTCCCAAAAAAAAACAACCACCACTAAACAACTGCCCAAACTTAAAGCACAAAGAGGACCTTACATAAACACAAAGGGACACCTACATGCTTTAAAATTCTATGCAGAAGTCTGTTTTGATCAACAGCTGTGCGTCATTTACAAAGAAAACTGTCAAAAATTTGTACTTCGGAGTTTTTCTATCATAATACAAAGAGCTAAGTTTTGAGTTTCATTTAAGTAAGTTTGACAAATATTCTTGTTCACTTTCCCTATAGTTCTTCTTAGCTATTACAAACATTTTAATTATATGCTCTATGTGATGAGAAAACCTGTTGAGTCAACAAATTAAAACCAAGGGACTGCCCAAGCTACAGGACATTTCCTCAAGGTTAAACGTCCAAAAATGTGTTCAGGTCTACAGTAGAACTACCGCATGTCAGCATTTAGCATTTAATAAGCTAAATAAGTTAAATAAGCCGTTTGAAGCAAACGCTGTGCAGCAAGCACACCAAGTAAACAGCAGGCCTGAAGGTGTGCCGTTCCTTATCCTTGTGATAACTTACACAAACCCAGCTACATTATAAAGTGCACAAAGTCATGCTGGCTCACACAGAAACAAAAAATACATATATATATATATATATATATATATATATATATATATATATATAAGCCTGCTTATTACCTTCCAGACATTCAAATCCATTTCCAGCTCTTCTCCCAGACTATCACATCATCTACAAGTAGTGCGTTTATCCAAAATATCTATCCTACCTACATGCCCCTGCTGCTATGAATCCTAGGTCTTTTCCTCCTAAACTGCCTGCATCCTGCAGTGATCTTAATGGGCAACACTAAAAAAAAAGAAAGGAATTTTATTTACAAGACTATCACTCTGCTTGTCCATTAAGTATCAATCTCAGCTTAAACAGACTAGACAGATTTATGAGTAAGTAAACCCACTCGTGCCTTCTCAGTTATTAAAAAGCAAGTTCTTTCTCATACAGCAAGTAAAAAAGTTCCACAAGTAACTGACAGAGCTGAAAATAAAGCCCTTCAGCTAAACTCTTTCCATAGCCTGTCAAATGGGCACTCACAGGCGTACCATCTGTGTAAAACACTTCCCATTCACAACTTTTTTCCTCCCTAGCGTTACTTCTCACTTTACAGTGAGCAGGCAGAAAGAAGCCTGGTTCGGGTGGTTTGCCCAGTGAAGAAGCCTACACTGAATATCTCCGTTTTGAGACTGGCCAACACCAGAACGTTGTTACCAAACACCTGCTGAACACACGTTATGCTTTAATGAAACCAGACATACATGCAAAAAGCTAGGCAGTCCTAAAAAAAAAAAAAAAGTTATATTTTGGGAAAGAGCTCTTAAAAGTAATGGTTAAAAAAAAATATACTAAATTTCAGTGTTATTAAATCTTATAGGTTTAAGGCTTGGTGGGGTGTTCAGATCGTCGACTAGCAACAGCCTTGCTGTGGGAGAACATGAAGCTGTTTCTTGTGGTTTTTTTGTTTTTTTTTTTGCAATTTGGATGCCATGCAAAATTCAACTACTGTAATAAACTAGTGTGAAACAACAGCGTAAGCTAATTTCCTTATACCTTTCTCTGGAAATAAAGCCAATTTGGTGTAAGTTGTCATTTCATTACATCGCCGCCGCCCCACTTGCACTGCTGATTATCCACATAACTTCCTGAGGAAACTATGCACAAACCTGACATTTATCTAAGATTAATTTAAAGTGTACTACAGCAGAAATGAGTTGCACAACAGTTTAATATGCCTCTATAGTTTCTAACAAGAAACAAGAACTGTGAACATTTTATACAGTCAAATTAAAACACTTCATCTAGTTTTCATGTTGTTACTTTAAGAAGGGTTCAGCTACTGCCTGAATGGGAGCAGCCAATATCCAAACGTTCACATCCTCCCTGGAAAGCAGCAACTTACCATGGATTGTTTTCTGTTGAAAAAGCAAAAATATTGCTTGAGACTGCCTACTACGAACCAAGTTTGTCTTTCACAAGCTGTTCAAAGTTGTCATCTTCAGCCTGTTGTTATTTAAAAGCAATTTCCTAACTGCTACAGCCCATTTAACAGCAACATTTCACACATGGAAAGCATCATTTTTAGCTTTGATGACGAGCACCATCACAACACAACTGTTACCTGCTCAAGGAGGAGGACACAAGGAAAAAGAAGTTACCACTTCTGAATGTTTTGATGACACGCAAATTCTAGTCAGCAGTTACCAAAAAATAGGTATATTACCTAGAGTGTTTTAATGTTCACACAGAAGGCTTTTCAAAACAGAATGAAGTCTCAAAGGCTTCATTTATGGGACTCTAAAGCTCACTTCTATTAATACAGGAGGGGGCAGTAGCAGCAGGGGGAGCGGGCCAGGAGAGGGGATTTTTTGGACCAGTTCCTCAGAAGGACTGAGGCACCATAAGGCCTGCATTCTTCTCAGCGGGTTTAAAAAAAAATCAAGTTTGAAATAGTTGGCATTTATAGTCTGGAACATAATATGTTTCAAGTCCCAGAGAACTCAGCAGGGAATTACGGTGGCGGACTAATAAATACCTTTTCAAGAAGCAGTCCAGTTAAGTACTGCAACTCCATACCAACACCTAGCAGACGCAAGCAGGCAGTTTAAAAACTAAAATTGTTTGTAAGGCTTATGTGGACGTTAATTTAAGGTTCAAAACACCAATTAAACTACAGCTATGCCATGTGAGACATACATTAGATGTTAGCCCTGGATATAGACTTCTGGTGGATTTTTTTTTTATTTTTTTTTTTTTACAGGACTAAACTGTGTTTCATATATAACTTTAGCCACAAAATTCATACAAGTTCAAACACTGTTGTTGCTGCGAGCTCATTGCACATACACAATTCAAGATTTGGCACAGGAATTCCCTTAAAGGGGAAAAAATTCCCACCTTTAAAAGTATGACAGAACTTTTTACCTAAGGAGTCCAAATGTGCAACAAGTTATTTTGAGGGCAGCAAAACACAAGAGAAAATAGAGTGTTCAACTGCTCCAGTGCTTAAATGCAACTTTTATTTGTGAGTGACCCTACACAACATATTTACCAATCAATAGCAAAAGAAACAGGTAGGCAAATCTATGGAATTTAAGAATTAGCAAAAAGAAACACTTGGTTCATATACGCATGATTTTTTTTTTTTTTAAAGTATTATCTAATTATGATAATATTTTTCTATTGCATCCCCCCTAGTTTTGTCATATAATGCTATGTGGGTGTTTTTCCTTTCTTTACCCTGTTAACCATCCAAGCGCTATTTCACACTGTTTTAAAGAAACATGTAAGACTGTTTGATAGCACGGCTTCATAAAGTTAAAAGAATTTGTGTTTTGCTGAAGCGATGATTAAAAAAAGCTTATTTGAAAACTGTTATGGGGATATCTTCAATTAGAAAAACAAAACAGGTGCAGACAGCAAGCTGCACCTCTTACGGGAAGAAACGAGCAGCACACGATTCAAAGATCTATATTTACAAAGTGCTTGTGAAACCTATAAATAAACACGGCTTAGAGTCTGCTAGATAGCACACCTCTTATTTGAGGGAAAAATCGGTGCTTTGAGAGGTGGAATACCTCAAGATTTATTGTGAGCAAACGTTCAAAGAATGCTGTTCAGCTCACAAAGTATCCAAACCGAGGAATTCGGCTGCAGATACTGTCCTCTTTCCAGGCACTGTCCTTAAGGCAGGGAGCACTGTTCTGCCTTACCTTGGGAAGAACTTCACGGTGCCTCCTCAGGCTGGCGCCTGCTCACTCCGAGCGCGGCGGCAGCGTAATTCCTGCTGAGACTTGGCCTGAAGACCCTCTCATTTTCAGCTAACACTGAAAATATTTAATTAGTGAGCTTAAGTAAAAGCGACCGCAGTTTTCATGGTGCGCAAAGCTTCCTAAACGTGCGTGCAGGTAAGTTTAAAGGAATGTTGCCTCTGAAGAAATGGCTAGGATACTATTAAAGAGTCTGATACAACTTCTGGTCGATTTATAGTAGTATTTTAAATGCCATGTTAGAAAAGAGATTTAAAAAAAAAAAAAAAAAACGATCAAAATACACGGTAATTTTCCGGGAAAAGCTGTAAGCTGATGGGGAACAGCGAGGGAGCGGTTGACCTGGCATCCGAGCGAGTGTTCACCCCGTGCCGGTGGCGGATCTGGGGGCTGCCTCCCCCCGGGCTGCAACGGGACCCGCCAGCTGCCGGCGCTTGTTATTTATTAAAAAGGGGACCGCGGAGGGTGAATTATTTATCCTCCTTCCCCACCAGGTAACATTAACCAGGCGAGGCAGAACCGCGGCAGGCCCGGCTTTAACCCGCCCCGCGCCGAGCCGTAACACAAACGCCGCCGAAAAACCGCTGCAGCCGCAGGTCTCGCCCCGCGTTTCGCCCCGAGCGGCCGGCACACGCTCCCGGGCCGCCTCACCTCCCACCTGCCTCGCAAGGGGACCGGGGCAGCACGGCGGGGCTCGGCGCCCCACGCCGCGGTACCCCCCCCCTCCCACCGCCCCAAGGGCGCCGACGGTTCAACGAAGCCCCCGAGACCCGCAGGCGGCACCGGGACCGGCACCGGAGCCGCCGCGTACCTGCGCCGAGCCAGCCCCAGCGTCCGCCGCCGCCCCGCGTCCCCGCAGCCGGCCGGGGGGCGGTTCGCTGGGCGGCCGCCGCGCATGCGAACCGCCGCCGCCCCGCCCGCATGGCGGCTGAGGCGGGAGTGTGGGGAGAGAGGGGAGAGGGTGGGGGGCACCGCCGCCATGGGGGGGTGGTGCTGTGGGGGGAGGCTGTGGCGGGCTGAGCGGCCTCCCGTCGGCGGCAGCCCGCTAGGAAGCGCTCGGAGGTGACCTCCGCAGAATCATAAAGGTTGGAAAAGACTTCCAAGATCATCTGGTCCAACCATCGTCCTACCACCAATGTCACCCACTAAACCATGTCCCTAAGCACCACGTCCAACCTTTCCTTGAGCACACCCAGGGAAGGTGACTCCACCACTTCCCTGGGCAACCCGTTCCAATGCCTGACTGCTCTTTCTGAGAAGAAATGTCTCCTCATTTCCAACCTAAACTTCCCTATCTTCTCACCGCTCGTAGCCAAGCTACGAGGCAAGGCAAGGACCATGGCTGAGGGAAGGAGGTGGTGTGGCATGGTAGGACAAGTTGGGTTGGTCAGTGGCAGTGCCAGAGCCATGGGCCAGTCACCCATGGGCCACAAAGTGACGTTGGCTGGTCGTTTTAGGCCAGCCATGGCGGATGGCGGAGGCTGGCGTTTGAACAACTGGTTTCAGGTGGTGTGCTTCTTGAGAAGACAGAGTGCGATCAGACAGACTGCAGACAGACTCATAACTTCAGGAGAGATCCATCGACACTTTGTGCCTCTGCGCATGGTCTGGAAGAGAGGGTTGCAGCACCACTTATGTTCGAGGGCACAGAAGGACAGGGCTATTAAAGTCTGTTACTATGAAAAACACAAGGAAATTGATAATCCTGGGGTTAGTTATATACAGTAACAAAGACACTTCGTTACGCAATTAAAAATGAGAAAATGAAATGTGTACCACATCATTATGCAGTGGTTTTTCATTCATGGGGCATGCACTGCCCCAAATTGGGTCCGGAGCCCGTCTAATGCATGTAATGAAGATTGAACTATAACTTGTATGCACAAGACTTGTGAAATAAGGTCACGTATACAGCTAAAACAGAGCTCACATGCTAAAAAGATTTGTTTTTCCAGCTCTAGTAGTTTGTCCGATAAAGAGAGATTACTACTTCTAATCTTGGTTTACCTATGTCCTTAGCCTTCGTTAGAGCCACCTTGATACAACCACAATAGATCAAGCAATTTTCCATCTTTTCAGAGGTTAACATGCACTCTTCACTTTTTTTTTTTTTTAACCTTTGAAGTCCTGGTCTGCATTGTTTTGTGTTTTATATGTCTTTAGAAACAGTAGGCAAAATGTTGGAAGGCTGCCATAACCAGGGCTCCATTTTACCACCGGTCCAGTGTGATCGCCAAGAAGCGTGCTTCCAATGACAGCCGCATTGGCTGAACCCTGCACTTTGGTGAGGAACTTTAGCAAAAAAAAAAAAAATGATGTAAACAAGATCTTGTCCCATTCATCAGTTAAGGAATCTAGGCCATGTTCCAGTCAATAATTGAAATGTTAATTATCTTGACAGCTTTCCACTGAATGTGAAAGAATCCCGTTTGACCAGTCCTGCAGGACATTGCCACAGACAAATAATGTCCTCCGTGACACATTAACCATAGCATCTGCCAAGCAAGAGCTTCATCAAGGGCAAAATAATATGACAAAGAGGATGTCAAAAGACAAACATCAATGCCATTCATCATAAAGTAAATATATTACCTATAAATGGTAATATATTCTCAACTTTTTTCAGCCTGTGAATCTACATAGACTACAGTTGGGATCAGGCAGCAAAAATGGCTGCAGAGAATCATCATCCATAGCTTTTCTGGAAGTAATTGGAAAACCGAGAAACTAAGTGGTGCAAAAAGTAGAGTATTCAAATAGCAGTGTCACTTGAAGTTTGTTGCAAGCCTCATAGAACGGAAGTGTTCAGTTTGAAGAGCTTTGACCTTTAAAATTATTTAATTCCCTAGTATTGCTATGCAATAGAACCCATGTAGTGCTATCAGAATACGGGTTTGCCAAATTAGAAGATGTGTCAGGAAGCTCATTAAAAACATGATTGCAAAGAAGACATGACAAGTGGAATCAGAGGTTGAAAACAATGTATTAAGACATAGTAAACTGACAAGAGTCTATAATTAGGATCTGTAATCCTATAGTTCTTAATCCTGTACATGACTGTACTTGGCATGACAATCTGCTGTCTTAACCAGATTAGACATCTTGCATTTCAAGAAATAAAAGGAATACAGTTTCAAAGACATTTGACTGTGCTAAAATTAATCACCAACAGATTTATTTTGTCTGAATATTCCTGTATTTTGCTGTATATAATACTTTAAGAAGTCAGACAGCAATGATCTACAGAAAATATAATTTACATGGTTAAAATCCAAAAGTCAAAATAATTTGGATTAAATTCAGAGACATAAAAAGGGCAAGTAAATGTTTATTTTAAAGAGTGCTTTTATTCAACCCTTGGCTGTTTCCTGAGGTGTACTTCAGTGTCAGAGTGGGGTTATTCCTCCAGGCATCATGAGCTGGGAGCCACAGGCAACCCCACCAGCGAGGGCACAGTCCAGAGCTGGTGACAGCAACAGGCTTTGTTGTGACCATGAAAGGTGAGATATAAAATCAGGTCCAGGATTCATCTAAGAAATCTTGTCAATAAGAGCAAGAGACAGGACTAGAGACAAAGGCACCTATAGCACAGGTCTGAAGTTCATCCAAGGAGGTAACAACCAAGAGAAGCTCACCCAAGACAAGGCACAAACAAGTCCTGGTGGCCTGGGAATTTAAATAGAGCCCTGGAGCCCCTTCCCACTATGGGAAGAACTTGCGTGGCTGGGGGCCCCAGCTGAGGCTGACAAGGGCAATTAAGCCCCATTAGTGCCCTTAGGGCACTGGCAATCAGAAAAACTGGAAGTCATATTAGAAACACAAGCACACATCTCTCTTGTTCTAAATGAGCAGAGTCACTCCTGCCAGTAGAAAGCGATGGGTATGTAGTTCACAGTTTTGGTGGGATAGCATATGCCATGGATGGTGTCTCTGATTAAATAGATGCAGTCTGACAGGACCATTGAACAAAACCACACAATATGTATTATCTGGAGGATGCACTTTGCTGAAACTCTGTTTTTTATAAAGGCCACTAGTATTTGCTGCTTCCATCGTATCTATTCACTCGGCTTGTTAAATCAATTCATGTGTCCCTTATGGACTCCTCAGTGTGGTTAAATGCCCCAAATCAGAAATCCCCATTCTCCAGCTAGGTAGAAAACCAGATAGATATCTTGGCAGTGTCAGACTTGGCCACAACAATCTACGTACTAATGAGTGATGGTCTCATCAGTGTAGCTTCTGTCCAGTCACCCTTGAGCAAAATGTGGCAAACATCATTGCAAATAGTTCCCTCACTGCTCAGAGTCCCCCTAACTATGGCACCTTTGTCTGTCCAAGTCTTCTACTGCATTTAAACCATCAGTTTGACAGCGTCTTCATATGTATCTGTGTATTTCACTAGTGGTTACAACCCACTGGACCTTAAGAAATCTATTTCAGGGAAGAAAAAGCAGAAGAGACAAAGGTGTTTCACAGAAGCCAGGCCCAGGACATCACAGTCTTCTCTGCTGAAAGCAAGAATTCCTGCAGGACTTTAAAGAAACCAAGAACAGCAGGGTTTTTTTTGGTCTGATTTGAATAGATTTAAAATTTGTTGCATATATGCACAAACACAAATGCCAGCTAATCAAATCTTTTCTCCTAAAGGTTGGGAGGAAAAAAGAAGGGAGATGGTTCTTCTCTTAACAGATGTTTGAGTGTCTGGTATGGAAGGATGTCTCAAAAATTTCACAGGTAATTAAAACAGATGAACTTTGAAATCTTGTTTTTACTTGCCTGTGGTGTTTTTTGCTGGTTTCTTTTATTGGTTTTTAATATTGAATAACCTGTAATTATTTCTTCCATCTCAAAGAAGATGTTATAAAACAATAAACTCAAGCAAACCAAAGGATGAATATACTCATAGAAGTCCCACATATGTTGCAACCCCATAGCATGGTATAAAGAAACAACAAATGTTTGGCTATGCACCAAAAAGGTTCAGATGTTGTAACTTTTCTCTATTCTAAAGACTTTTTTTCCTTCTACTAGTTCAATTGTACCAGTTATAGAGTTTGAGGAACCACGGCAGAGACAAGAATTCCCCAGTCAAGTATATTTCTTCAACATTTTATTTACGCATTTGGAAAGCAAGTCCACTGGCATAAGTAACCACCCAACTTATGTGAGTCTTATTGGTATAACATAAAACCAATGAGGGCTGTATTTTTATTCAAATTTACACATGAAAAAAAAAAAAAAAAGAAAGAAAGAAAGAAAAAAAAAAAGACAAATAGACGAGACTAATGTTTACTCTTTCTCCAAACTTCCAGTGGTGGAGATTGCTGCACAGCCTCCCTGTGCAGTGCATTCCAGTGCCAACTATCCTCAAGCCAGAAATACTTCCTAAAGTCCAACATAATCTCCTTTGCTGCGTTGTAGGACGAGAGATAATGAGCTTATCTCAGTGGTTACAGGAAACAACAATGTTTACTGTATTTGACAGCATCATCTATCCCCTCCATTTTCTCAAAGACTAAACAGTTATTTTAATCTTTCCTCATGGGTCATGTTTTTTAGATCTCCAGTTGTTTTTATTATTCTTTCTGGAATTCTTCCCATTGGTCCTTGACTTTGTAGAAGAGCTGTGCTGAAGTCTGAGCACAGCACTCCAGCTGAGGTCTTTTCAGTACTGGCTTCCACATATTACATGCCTGCTCATATATCCCAGCAAAAGGCTTTCTTTCTTTCTTTTGACAGCAGAATGTTGCTTAACCAGTCTTCCTCCCAACTTGTGTATGACGTGAACTTATTTCTATGTATGTTGATTCTTACTGAATTCTAATCCCATTCTAAAAAAAAAAAAAAAAAAAAAAGATTCTGGCCCTTCATATCTTGCAAATTTAGTAAGTGCACTCGTTGTTCCATCAGCCAAGTCATTGGTTAAAGTATTGCCTATTATCAGAACCAGTGTGATCCTCTGAGATGACGTACTTTAACAACTGGCCATTCAAAACTGTGTTTTGAACATGGTTTTTATATCAGTCATGTACTGTCTTGCAGTAGTTCATGCAAGCCAGTGTTTCCCTCACTTTTTAATGACATCATAGGAGGGGATTTCAAAAGCCTCACCAAAGGCTGTCTATATCACATATATTGCTTCTTTTGCATTTGTCTTGGAATGACTCAAATGGTTTGCTCAAATCACATAACCAATCTGTTGCAGAATCAAAACCTCAAACCACTTCATAGTCCTCTCCTCTGTTAGACTTGTCAACATAATAAATCAGCGTGAGAAATAAGAGCTTCAAATGGTGTCTAAAAGTGAATGTTCATTAAAGACTTGTATTCCTTAATTATAAGTACATGGCATGTATCCATACGCAACCTGCAGAACTCACTCACTGACACAATATAACAAGAATGGCAAATTCTTAGCTGTGTTCAAAAAAAGATACCTCTATATGACTACACAGAACCCACCCTAATTAGGGAAAATACAAATGAATAAAGAATATCAGTTCTTATTTTCAAGGCTACAAAGCAACTATTAAGTAACAAGGATTAACTTCCCCTTTGAGCACGCTAGTTCAAAATTGTCCATTTTGGCCATAGGACTGATTCTGCAAACAAGTTGCTGAACTAGTCAGATTCTGCTGCTGCCTATAAAATACGTAATTCTTCTAGTTTTTTTGAAGGTGCTTATAAATGCAATTCAATACTAAACGGAAGAAACAAAAGACTGAAATGGCCTTACCAACTTATGTAAGGACTGACATGTGGTCTCGTTTATCTTTAGAAGCAAGCCAGGGACAGATCCTGAATGCAATTAAAAATAGTACACCATGTTCATCCCTAGCTGGAAAATGGCAGAGATGCCAAAACTGAACTCAGAAATCAGAAAATAAATATACGAAATGCATTTTCACCTGAAGCTTAACACCCTGAAAGCCAAACTTTGTAATCCTGATAAATCTATTTGTAAAACTCAAGAATCCTTTTACCTGAGGAGATTCCAAAAATATCTCCACCAAATATTCCAGCTAGTAACAGTGAAAAACATAAGGTAAGGATTCAGGAATTGTGTGTTTTATTCACCGTTCTGTTTTGGATCAGGACACCCTCACTGTGCTTTGATTTATCCATCTCTAAACTGAAATTCCTGAGACTTCTTCCTCCTTCCCCATAACATGTGGCTCTATTGTAACATTTAGAAAACAAGTGTTTCAGAAGTCTTTATTTTTTTCAGACCAAAATTTCTATAAAAATTCAAAATGTAGCTTTACTGGACAGATTTTTTTCATTATTTTTGCTCAGTGACACAGAGATTCAGAAACTGACTTGAACAAAGGCTGCCAGTTATTGCCATGTTCTGAGGAGTAAAACCGGTCTTATAGGGAAGTTTTTGCATTTACCAATCATTTCCCTACATGACAGAAATGCTGTTTTATTCTTCTTCTGTCCAGCATTTTCTAGTTTGTATGGGCATCACTCCACTAGGCATAGGAATGACTCCCAGTGGCCTTTTCTCCTTGTCTCCCGAGGTGACTTGCCCATGGTAGCAATGCTTTGTGAGCTTGGTGCAGCAGATCAGAGAGACTTTTCTGAAATCCTTTCTTCAGTCCCATAGATGGTAAAAAAGCTGATGTGGTATGGAAACAAGAACAGTTTCAGTACTAAAAAAGAGAAGGATTACTCTGCTATGCCTCTAAAAGACCGAAGCAAAGTGGCCTCCGAAGTGCCAGCCGTTCCCAAGACTCTTGTCTCCATGAATATTTACGTACGTTGAGTTGGGATGTACCCACACTCACCATGGCAGGAAAAGCTTTCCCCCACCTCACTAAAATAGTCAAAGCAAGGATTTACCCAGAGGAGTGCGAAGAATAAATCCCCCAGCTAGCAGCATGCCATACCCATGTGTCATCTGGCTGGGCAGCAACCCAACAAGCTTCCCCCCCTTTCCAGCCAGCCTGGGGCTTAGTCCATCCACTCCTGGCTCACAGACTGAACCTCATGTCTGGGGGAGCAATGAGACTTTCGATTCTGAACCAAGGTAAACAAACAGCATAGTGGGTATTTTGCAAAAGCTTCTAAGAGTATTCAGGCATTTTTAAACGAAAAGTTGCAGAAAGCAGAGAAGAGGATTGGTTGCAGCTCAGGTGGAAATAGAAAAAGGGAAGGCTGGTTGTGTTTGTCTATGTCGGCTTATTAACTCGCCATTCAATTCCCTATTCTTTTTTCCTGGGTGCTACTTTCTCTTCTTATACTCTTTTTTTTTTTTTTTCCCTCTTAATCAACATCTGCAAAACAATCAAAGCTCTGATAGAAAAGGTTAGCATTGAAGTATGCTAGGGAGGAAAACCAGAACTGGTTTGAATGCAGGACTGTCTGGGTCACTAAGTCCTCAGTTTTATCCTTTTCATGTGTTTATCAAGTGACTTCTTTTAACAGCAGTAAGTTTTGTTAGTTTTTTTGTGTGTTTTTTGTTTGTTTCTTTTCTTTTTTTTTTTTTGAACTAGAATCAGGTAAATAAGAAAAAGAGCTCTTGTCAGTTTTTCCCTTTACAAAGAGAAATGGGTGGTAGTCAGCCCATAGTTTCTTCCATCAGTTGCAGCAGTGTGGTTTAATCACACCTCTAACAAAGGCAAGTATATTGCACCTCAGCTTCACATCAGCCATGAATGCACAGTGCGTTTCTCTTCAGGTTGTGCACTAATCCAGATCTCTATCCTCTATTCTCACAAATAATTTTTCATATACCAAAATCGTAATACATCCACAGAGAGAATTTCTTCAAAGAATAAGCGAAGTTGCCCTCGTAATTATTAAATGGGAGGAATAGCGGTTCAGTTATACTATTAAGCATATTATCCAGTGTTATGTATTATTAGTATGTTTCTGTGCAGGGAACAAGGAGAGATGGAGACATTAATTTACATTATAAAGCACAGACAATCAGCAATCAGTACTCTTCAATATCCACTATGATACCAAATTCTGTTAATGTATTTTTTTAATTAAAAAGAAAGATAGAGTTCTGCAGGATCCCCCAGGTAAAAAAGACTGGTTATGCCCAGCTATGCAGTTAGCTCTATTTTAAGTCAAGAGAAAGTTGTCCCAGGTATTGGCCTTTGAGTCCAGCTCCTGGACACCTTACTCGTGGTGCTTCGTCCATCCCATCTCCGTCTGACGGCTCCCCTGCCATACCATCGGTTTGCTTTGGTGTGTGTGCACCTTTCAGCAATAAAAGGATTGTTGAAGCCAATAGCAATCACCGTAATAACAATATTCCTAATAACAAACCCAGCACTACCATGCAAAAAATGTTGTTGATTTCATTACAAGGAAGTTGCAATGCAAAGTGTTCCTGAATACGGTCTTAGAGGACTCTGAGAATGAATCTGTCGAGGCAGCCAGCTTTATGCTGCAGACAAATTCATTTGTAATCCTCTGAAGTATCCTACCATGTGACTTCCAGAGATAAAACAGCCTGCTTTAAAGTATATTTCCACAATCCACAGTGAGTGATGCTGAGGATGGTGGTATCTCTCACAGTAGATTAACTTTTAATTATTGACGTTTCTCTCATGAAAGAGACTGTAAGATATCACAGCAGCTCTCCACATGTTCCTCCTAAGGTCAGAGGACATTTTATGTTAATTTGTTCATTTGTTTAAGACAGGAATTCTAGCAGCTAGTGACAGTAAGAAAAAAAATAAAGCAAAACCCAATCCATTCTTGTCTGAGAAAATCTGACAGCAGCTTCTTTAATATCGCCCCCTTCCCAACATTTTAATTATTCACTTCTTTTCAACGAGAAGATTCTTTCATGTTGTTCATACCATATTTTAGCCTTGTTATTATGGCATTTTGTTGGGTATTGGCATAATGTATTTTTTTTACAGATACTGATGTGTTTGCTTGAATCTTCACTAACACGCAATATGAATTACTTTCTTACAGAAATCTTCCAATGTAGAAGACTGGAAAACCAAAAGAAAATCAAGAGAAAATAAGAGGAGGAGGAAGGACCAAGAAATGATATAACTTGTATTTGATAGATTCCTACCATCTGCTGCACTGCATTGTCTTGTTAAACACCCATTGATGGTAACAGCAAAAACCTTTCTAGTTACACAGCATGACAATATTTTTGTCCCTTTGCAATTTATGTGTGTCCAAAATACATCAAGAGAACATGGATGCAAAATACACCATTAGTAGTGATCACCAGTGGAGCTGCACATCTAGAGGAATTTCTGAAAATTATTTTTGCAGAGGAGACCTCTCAAATTCTTGTCTTCCATATATGTTTGTAAAACCAAAGGACCTCCTTTGTCCTTGTTTGTCGATGATAAGGACGTCCATCTTGAAGGATCTGAAAAAGCACAAGAAGTGATAAAATTAAACCATTCATTGCAAATGTGAAATACTGTTTTACACACTTCAAACATCTGTCCTTTTTTGATGACCTTTTAGAAACATACTGTATACAAACTGAATTTCTACATGTTATCAGGCATATGACACCTGTTAAAAATAGTTGCTTGTGATAGCAAAGGTGTGAATATCTCAAAGTATTACTTATCATGTCTTGAAAATATCTTATTTGGATTAATGATCTGTGATAAGACTCCATATAGGTTTTAGAAGGTCTGCAGCGTCTGCAGAATCATTCCTCAAATACGAAGGTGAAATAATTAGTGGTTTATAGTATAGAGATCACTGGAGCTCCAGCAATACTTTGCAGGCCCTTACTCATTATTATGAGATTTTAAGAGTTTGCTATAAAACTTCATTTGCTGCAGTGGAGTTCATTACATTTAAAAACCTAATAAATGGTGATGACCACCCATGCGTCTTATTGTGGAAAGAGTTACATAGCAGAGGGGAGACAATACAAATACAAATCCTTACAGAAAAAATCCTTTTTAATTCCACAAAATATACATATTTGTTTGTTCCCTCTATTATGTTGTACACATCAGCTGCCTATTAACCAGTTAATCAGTTGGCACCCTATTTGAACTTACTTTTTTGCTAAATAGTACATTAAAGGGCCAGAAGATCACTCAGATAGCCCAGGAGGTTCCTCGTAGGTTAGATTTGCTCATTCAACGAATTTGGCAGAAAGACAGGATTGTAAGAAAGTACGAGATATCAGTTCTAGTTTTAAATAACAGGTCACAGGTGGCAGGCATTTTGTATGCAGCAGGACTGTCATGACCGTGTCAGCATCCCCCAAGAGCAAAGCAGAGCTGACCAATGTTTTCTCAGTCCTTAGCCCTAGCTGCTGCTTTCTTTCTCCCAAGTCCCCCTTCTTTCTTGTCTGCCCTTAAAGCAGAAGGCAGCTTCTAATGTCTTGAAAAAAGGGATTTTGCAGAACTCTGTAGCCAGTCCTTAGTGAAATGAGGGACAAAGAAATGATGGTGGTGGCTTTCACGGCCCTTCTCTAATAACTGAGCTTTTGCAGCCCCCCAGCAATGTGCTGTTCACGTTGTGCATTCAAGATACCAATATAAACACAAACAGAAGAGCTGAATTACAACGTAAGACTACCTTAAAACTTACAGCAAAGGTCTCCACTCATGCTAACACAGATATTGGCATCAGCTAGAAAATGTAACAAGCTCCTTAAGCAGGGACTCCCAGTAGCAGTTACAAGCTACAACCCTTCCCTCCCTGCCTTCCTCCGCGTTCAGGTGGATGGAGGCAGCCTGTGGGGTCTGAGTTTCAGGTCTGGGTAATTATTTTAACAATGACCTTAGAAGATCCCTGTCATGAGGAGTCTTCTCAGGGCGGGCAGTCGCTGTAATAGGATCGGGCAGCGCGTTTCTTCACGCCAAGTCACCAAACGTTAAAATGATTTGTCATCTTTCACTGCAGGCCGCTGCCTGACACACACATGCCACAGTCTCGTGTCTCGCCTGCTTTGACATCAAAGTGTCTTCCTTCTGTGATTGCCCATGGGAAGAAAGGCAAACAATGACAGCGGCTGATTTGCTTTCAGAGAGAGTCCTAATTAAATAAGTGCTCTCAGATAGCTTTGTACCTTATAATGGGGTGAAGGCAGGGGAAAAAAGCTTTCATCATAAAACGTATTAAATCCATAAATCTTGCTTACTCTCTCCCCCTGGAATTTTTATTTATTTATTTATTTATTTCACAGTCACACTATTTCATTCTCCATAGAGATTTATGGCAACATTATATGGCCTCTCCTGGGCTTTCACAGTCTGTCACCTTTTACAACTCCCTCTTAATGCCATGAGTCATAAAAAAGGGAGTCCATCTCATTTTACAAAGGGGAAGAGGGGAAGAAGTTCCCTCCAGTCACACAAAGCCTCAAATGTGCCGTCGTGAACAGGTTCACTGAGCCTGATGGGACTTCTCGTAAGAGCCACTGCACTTATTGTGAGGGATGGGAGGCTTCTGCAGCCTGCCCTGCTGTCCTCATTTCCCAATTCAAGGCAGCGGGAGAGCAGCGATGTGCTGCAGGGTGGGAACCAGGTGCAGCTGGGTCACATCCCCAAATTTGTCCCAAATTTGTCCGGGTTGTCCAGTCTTCCTGGTTAGATGCAGTCAGCACCATTCACAAGGCTAGGTCTGAGGAGGTGACTCTTTCAAGGTCCCAGATGAAAACGCTCCTCGCCTTTCCCAGTTTGGGGACAGGAAGTAAAATGGAGAAAACTGGAGGTGCCAGCCAAACCGTGGCAAGGCTCTGCATCCAAATGAAAGGGGTCCTTCCGACGGCAAGCGGCGTTATAATTATAGACTAGAAAAGAGCAAGATCAGCAGCTGCTGCTGCTGCTGCTGCTTGCGTTTGTTCCCTGTGTAACTGACAGGACAGAGGACTTGGCAAAAACAGCCTTCCAGAAGTGGAAAGACATTTTAACCCCTGTGCTTGTCAGTCCTCTCCTCCCGGGGCTTGGTGGAAGCAATCCCCTGCTTCAGGTTAGGGGAAGAGCCCAGGGATTACACCAGCCCCGAGGGGTGCCCTATTTGGGACGTCTGAGCAAGAGGAAGGGTCCGGGATTTGCCTTCGTGCTTGGATTGCCAGATCCAAAGAGCAGGTCAGTGGGCATGGAGCGTGCTCGATGTACTTTTGTGTCCGACTTAACGCCGATCTCTCTCTCTCTGGCTTGCTTTCTCTAATATAGCATAAACAAATAAATCAGATAACACAATGACAAAGGGTAGGTCTGCGCAGAGGCACTATTTATTTATACGTTCTGTAATGTCTCTTTCATGGTCAGTTAGGGAACACTGATTGCTGTTATTTTTTACTGTGGTTTCTCTCTGAACTCTGATGCATCCTGAAATTCTCAGCCAGGCAAAAATCCTATTTACAACTGGGCTCAATATTAGCAGGGAAAAAGAACCTTTATTTTTAGGCATTTATGTCTAAGGACATCTGATGATCTTAGCAAAAGTGGAGTGATATATACCTCACATTTCAGTCCAGGCTGGAGAAAGTTTCAGAGAGGGAGCAAACACTGAGCCAAAGGAAAAGCAATGTCACGGATGTGAGCCAAAGTTTCTGCAGGCACAAAATGGGTATAACTTGCGTCACGTTGTCAGAACTCACAAATCCAAACCAGCAGAAAGCCTAGCCCCGTATCTGCTAATGAAGCCCAGGGCAATGCGATTAATAGGAAAGTCTTGCATGGCAGCAGTTACTGCGGTGTCCGATCCAGTGCTCTGTCCTTCCGTGGCCCCAGCCAAGACAGGCAGGAATGTGCTGGGGGCATCGTGATCCTTCGCTCTTCCTGTCAGCCTCAGCTTTAGCTTTTTAATTTCCTGTGACCATGAGTAATGCTGGAAGGACTCTCAGGCAAAGGCTACCCATGCCCCAAAGGCTTGGGACCACCACACAGGAATCAGCCACAGCACCAGGATTTATGCAAAAATTTGCTGCCTAAATGTGTGTGTGCTGTACCCCGGTGGTGGTAGCTGTTCACAGAGGAAAAACACAAGTGCAGACTTAAATCTATACTTGCTATGTTGTAAGATCTAACCAGACGGACACGTTGCTGTCTGTCATAGTTCCTATAGACTAAAGTGATCTTAGGTCACCTAACCTGACCTAATGTGTATTTTGGGACATTACATTTCACCCTGAAACCTCAGTATGAACCCAGTGATCAGCATTCAATAATGCATTTGCTTAGCAGGAAACTAAAATACAGAGCATCTCAGGCAAGGCAAGGAAAGAAAATCAAGGCACCACAGCCTGAAATTGCTGTGAGAGTCTCACTTTTATTTGCCCCATTTCTGAGGCAGAAAGAAAAAGCCACTGGTGCCCAGTGCCTCCCACGTTCACGTGAAGGTTTTCTACTCACAGCCAAGGACTTCAAGCAAAGTGCTAAGAGAGATGGCAGAAATCTGATTAAGTGAAATGTAGCTCTTCAACTTAAGCAGGCAAATTGCACTTCCTGGAGAAAACTCCCCTCTCCCAGCTTAATGTCGGGAAATATTCATAATCCGGAATCCTATTATCACTACAGCTCTGCAGTTGTAGCCAAAATCCACCCACTAGCATTTCCAGGCAGGATTTGCTGCAGGTCCTTAGAGGAGTTGAACCCATTTTGTCCTGCTGAGCTAGTGTCGATTTCTGGCACCATGCAGGCACCGATGTTGTAGAGGAAAGCCAGGGGGAACACACTGAACACAGATCTCAGAAACTGAGGAGGGAGCTGGGGGAAGAAACACAGCCCTGCAGCTAACAGGGTGCTGATGACAGGTGATCCTGGTGGACACTTCTTCACTGTGTTGTTTGAACACACACTACCTGGCATTAATGGGCAAGGTTAAAGCCTCCTACAGCCATCCCAGGAGACTCAGTGTGCCTCTGACCACATCTTTCTACCCCATTCCTACCCTATGGCCTGGCCACTGACCTCTCCTTGCCTTTAAAGCCCTATTTCTGCTGGGAATGGAAATCTCTGCCTCCATTTTCTTGATGTTGCATCCTGACCACAGGCCTTCCAGCAGGCAGGGCTGCACTGCTGCACGCCAGCCAGCCAGTTTGGCTCCTGAATTTAACTTTTGGAAGTTCAATGGCAACAACAACAACATTTAAAGGGATGTGTCCAGTCTCAGATGCAGAAAAACTATCATTTGGATTTGGATGCTAAGGAATAAAAACCATGCATCTCAAAAAAAAAAAAAAAAAACAATACCAAAACAAAAGTCTCAGAGCTCAAGCTGGCAAACCTCAAGCAGACATTCGGCACATGGGAAGAGACAGTCTGTCAGTAATAGGAGGCTTATGGTGTCTTTTCCCTGCTGATTCCCATGGTGACTAAAAGAAAAAGTGGCACTTTTACAGCTGAATTTTAATGGCTTGTTTTTATGCTCTGCATAGGAGATGTAGCCAAGTTACATAAAACACTATCAAGCCATCTATTAACTGTGGGTTCATATTTCTTTCTGAGAGTAAATGACCTACACTGGCACCAAGAAAATGCGTACAAGAACAATATTTAGGCTAGTGTCTTACACAATCACTACCCTGAGGCTTTGTGCTTGTCTTGTTTGTTCCTTTTCCTGAATGCTGTACAAAAGTGCTTTCATCTCTATTTGGAGTTAAATTCTCCGCAAGCACATAAAAGTTGCTGTAGCATCCCTGCACCAAGCAAGCAAGCAAGAAAAACAGTGTAAAATATTTGCCAGTATGCTTTTAGCACTGCTTTAATTACGTGGTGTTTCATGCTGTCTACCTGAGCAACCCTGTGGCTTTTTTTTGCATGGCCATGCAGTGCTGAAGCACCAGCGTAGTGATGAGTGTGTCTAGCTGCCAAGGAGAAAAATAACAGGGTTCCCCAGCCGATCTCAGCTGCTGTCGTAACTGTTAATGAAAGAGGCCGTCTCCAGATCTCATTTGCTTCTCGATGAGTGTAATTACCAAAGCCAGCTAAAAATACTGGCTGGGGAGGAAGGTACATTGGTGAATTCAGCTTTGCTTCTGTTGCTAAAGCTCTGACAGACTTTGGAAAAATTTCAAGCAAATTTGCTTCCTTTTCTTTGCTTGCACCAGACTGGGGCAAACTGGGAGTAAGAAGAGGCTTCAGAGGTGTAATGTGTCCCTGCTGACACGGCCACTGCCACCCAGGCGGGCAGCCACATCTGGCGCTGGCTGCTGCTTTTGGGTGGTGGCTGGGGCCAACCTCAAGTGCAGCATTGCATCCCTCAACCTGCAGGTCAGCAGGGCTTGTGACCACAAGATCTTCACATTTTTCTCTCTTTTCACATATAGAAACACACAGCATGTGTTTATGTATACTATTATATGTGTATTTGTGCGTGTATATCTGTATATATCTATACATGGGTGCGTTCAGGTTAGGATATACTGTCTAAAATGTTATTGGTTTCCTGCTTCTCTTCTACTGTTTCTAGGCACAGCCTGCCAAGACGATGACAGTCACTTATTCCAGCAAAGTAGCAAATGCCACTTTCTTTGGATTTCACAGATTACTCCTAAAGTGGAAAGGCAGCATCTACAAATTGCTGTACAGAGAATTTATTGTTTTTGCTACTCTTTACACAGCGATAAGTGTATTATACAGGTACACCCTTTCCAATTCACATCTCATTAAATGTTATACTGAAGTTTCACACTTGGTAGCATTAGGCTGATGAGTGACTGGTTGGGGCGGGGGGTGCCACATAATTGTTGTCCTTTCCTTGAACCTTTTCTAATCTCCTTTAATTTCCACATTTACTTTATAGATCCAGAGGAAGCATGTAGAGAGTAAATAAAATATGGTCTATCATACTCGACTGATTCTACTCTCAGCCTCCTGCCAATGTTGAGCAACCCTTCTGCTGAAGTTAGGCTAAATAAGTTAGCCTAAATTAGTTAGTTAGGATAAATAAATACCTATAAGTAGCCCATGATATCTAGTCTTTATCGTTCTGGCATTGAGTGTGCCTCTCTGCTTTGAATGATGAGTATAGGCATTTCTTGCTTGCAGAATTGGGCCTTCAGTTGCTCAGAGGTAATTTCACTGATGACACTGAAGTGAATAAACTGAGGGGCAGGTTATATAGTCTTTTCTCAGGAAAGGTGAAGTTATCCTTAAAGGTAGGAGAGCATGACTAACTTTATTTTTAAGGACCTAAGCTTACAAAGGGACAAGCAAGACTAGCTGGAAAATAGCTGTGGTTATTAGCTGGGTGCAACACAGCACCTGGGAGGGCCAGGCCAGAAGGAGAGCTACTGTTTGCACCAAGGTGTGAATTAAATAGAAGCAATGCATCAATTAATGTAGTGAGCCTTTTAATTGATGAAGTGCACTACACATGAATATCAAAACCATGATTCAGATCTTGCCTTGATCTGTAATTAGGCCCCGGTGTTTTCTTTTTATGTGTAACAAAGAAAAATAGCTTCAGTTTGTTTGTGATTAATGGCCAGCTTCGCACAATGTTCAGTGGTCTATACCTGTACCTTCAGAAAGAAAATTACAGTATTAATATGTAAGAAAAACTGAAGGCTGACATTCATTTATATTAATCTAGCTTCACTGAAAAGTTAGGCAATTAAAGACTGTAATAAATATGACCTGGAAAGCACTTCATATATACCACAGTTTTTACTACATGATTGTAAGCAAAATCCACCAAATATTTGTCACGTGTTCCTTTTATATGAAGTCAAAGAATAACTGTAATACATATATTTCCAAATAAAATAATTGTTTGTGTTTAAGCCTGTTGTATTTCATTAGATATATTTCTCCATGGGAATAAGTTGCTGTGCTCCACTAATTTTCTATCATCTGATGAATATTTTCCCCACTACAAGATGGATAGAGTTGTGTTTTTCATTTTGTGGGTAAGCAAAATTTTGTAGGAGTAAGAGCAAAAACTGCTGCAATGTGGCATTTTCAAATAACAGTGGGTAGAAATCGGTAACTTTTTGCACTTCAGACAGACCTAAGCATTTTGGTTAAGTAGCCCTCTGGAAAATGAGAGCAAGCTCATTTCAGACCAATCATCATTGGTCTGGATGAGATAGCATGCTAATTCTAAAGGTGTATTGACTCTAATTAGCAGTGCCAGTCGAATTAGTCATGAGAAAACAGCAAATACATGAGAATAAATAGTCTTCTCTAGCTTCTTTATTACACGGTACAAGTGTTCTTTTAGAATCTTTAAGAAGCACTTTAAGAATCTTCTTGAAGACGTTAGCCAAGCTTGCTCCCAAATACAACTAAGTGATCATTTGTATGTATTTGCACTTTTTAGTGCCAGAGTATTACAAAAGGACATATACATTTTATTTTTGCTGCAGATTTTTTCTTACAGGAAGCCAAAAACGGTTCTTTGAAAAATTATCAATTTACTGTGACAAATATGCTGAACAAATCCCAGTAACTTTTGTGCTTGGTAAGTACTGGTTACACATGAAATTATTCTCCAACACTGTCTCTGTCCAAGTATCTTGTACGTGTATGTGCAAGGAAGCATTGCAGAGCTGAGGAGCATGTGGGAGATTAGAAGCTCACAATAAAGTCATCAGCTTCCAGCAGGTTTCCTTAAAGTCAGGTTGCTTTTGTCACATCAACATTTATGCTCAAGTTCTTAATATTCCAACAAAAGAGCATTTTAATATATATAAAGATATATATAGTGCCCACTAACCCTGGTACATTGTTCCTGACCTTTCAAAGCACTAAATTCACTCAAAGTCTACTACAGAAAAGGAAATTTGGAAGTTTGTGTTAACATTGTATGAGATACTCAGATGTAATAGGTCATTAACTTGCAGTGTCTATTAAGTATTGATTTCATACCGATTTTGACATGACTTACTGCATTTATTCTGGGAAATGTAGCAGCTTAGTGATATGAATAATACCCTATAATGTAAATCAAGGTAAGCTAAACAGAAGCCCTGATAGGCATTGGACCTTTTTTTTCTTCCAACCCACAGGTTTCTATGTCACGTTGGTGGTGAACCGGTGGTGGAACCAGTTTGTGAATTTGCCATGGCCAGACCGACTGATGTTCTTGATCTCCAGCTGTGTCCAGGGAAGAGATGAATACGGCCGCTTGCTCAGGAGGACTCTAATGCGCTACGTGAATTTAACTTCTCTGCTGATCTTTCGCTCCGTGAGCACAGCCGTCTACAAAAGGTTTCCCACCATGGACCATGTGGTGGGTGCAGGTACTGCTGCGTCCTTCTCCCAGAATTTCTTTTCCCCTCCCTCATGGGTAGGGGCACAGGGAAGGAAGGAGCCACCTTCATGTTCTCTTTCCTCTTTGGCCCCATGTTTCTGTCACACTAACCCTTGTCAAAGATGCCACCTTTTTGTCACTGGCTTAATTGAAGTGCCTTTAAATGGCCATTTTTAATGTTCTTCAAGACTTCATCTAGTGGCACTACAGAAAGCAGAATGAGTTGGAGACTCTTACATGGATCTTTTTGCAGGCATTGTGGGGGCAATAGGTCTGCCCCCAACAAACAAGCACGTGGAGCAGGTATAAAGTTTTCCAAGGCATGAAAACTGAAGTCGTTGTGATGTCGTATGACACAGTAGGAGTGCTGACCTGTTATCCAACAATGTCTCAATGTCTAGGGTCTAGTGCATCAGGGGCTGGTTTCCACAGACACATCACAAATACTGTTTCATCTCAATTATTTCTGAGTAGATTGAATAGGTCACAGATTGGTTGGGATACACTCTGAATATCCCAAACACCAGGGCTTTTTTCTTTGAATTTACAACCCCACCTTAAACTTAGTTTTTCAAGGATAGATAAGTATTAAACACGTCTTTATTCTCTCAGCATAAAGATTTGGTGATTTCTTCCAAATAGGAGATATGTTGTTACTGAACATTTTACATTTCTTAAAATTATTCCTTTGGCATGGATTAGTAAACAAAGTTGTAGTAAGTTAAAATATGCAGTGTGTATATACATATACACATTCAAATATGTGTAAGAAGCTTTGGATGTTGAAAAAAAAAATCCATGCAAAATGCACTGATCTTTCCAAAAAAATCATTTGCGTTGTCACCCTTTTTTCCAAAATTCAGTTGAATTTTGTAGTTCTCTTCCATGTGCTTTTCAAAAATATTGTTTACCTGAGCCTGTGAGAGGTCAAGGAAGCTTCTGTCGCTCTCTCCAAGCAATCTGCTTCTAGCATGTACTGGAAAATTACCACATTTCCAGCAGGCTAATCCAGCTCTGCCTCCCTATTGCTAAAGACAATCTGTTCCAAAAGAGACAAAATGTCGCAGCATTGTACAAAAATTGTAGACTGGAAAACGATTTCTTTTTTTTTTTTTTTTTCTGCACAGTGGAAAACATTCTACTATACACTACATAACTAAGTATTGGCAGGCAGCTCCGTGGATTTCAGTACAGATTGTGTAGGTCCTTATACACATTGTGCCACAGAATTTTGGTTGATGCGGTATTGAGCACTTGAGGGTGTATTTTGCTACTACTAGCATCCAGTGATTAAGACAGCACTCTGCAATTATCCCCTCCCTAATTCCCTACGGCATTATATAACAGGCTGCATGGGAGGGCAACATTTAATATGAACGTGAGTGGCAGAATCTGATACTTACAGAGCAGTCATCACTGAAACAACTTGTGCCGATTTTGCATTTTGCTCTCAAACTGAAAACTGCCATAGTGTAACTACTGCTACACGTTTCCCTTTTCAGCAAATGAACTGCTTAAATTCATAGATTTTAAATCTGAGAGCAGGACAATGATAATCTAGTCTGACTCATCCACAACACACGGCATAAAAGCTTACTCACAACCTCCTTTATCAAGTTGCAATTTCTGACTGAACTGTAATACCTTCTAGGAATCTAAGCAGCCCTGATTTAAAATTCAGCTGATTACAATGGAGAATACACCGCAGAGCTGGCATTCACAACAGTGAACTCACTGTTGAAAAGTGGAATTTCATTTGGAGTCTGAACTTGCATAGAGTCATTTTCTATTCACTGGATTTTTAAATAGTTTTGGTTGTGTTTTTTTTTGTTGTTTTTTTTAGTTAGGTGAAAACACCATTTTCTCTCAATAACTACCTATTAGAAGAGTGCATAGAGGCTTGAAAAAAAAAATATGAGCTTCATCTTCTTTAGACTCTTCCTGCAAGGTATGGTTTTCAGTTCTGGATCTTCCTCATAACTATTTTCTAAGCTTTTCATTTCATTTTTACCATTCTTTATGGAACTGTAGGCAGTCATTTCACATAGATTCATGACATCATGATGCTGAGTACTGCAGCATGTACACCATAATCATCAAATTCCTGGCAGTCCTTAAATTTCAAATCCTGTTTGTTGCAAGGTGTGAGAGGAAAGGTGGATTCAAGAACATGAATCTTGAAAAACATGAGTCAACTGCTTGGCAGAGAGCCACCCAAACCAAACAACAGGAGGTGCTGAAGAGAAACATGAGGTTTGAACCCAGTGACATGGCTACCTACTGTTGACTGAAGTGCGCCCACCACTAACTAATCCTTTCTCAGATGAGAATAGAGAAACATAAAATGAAACTTATATATATTTGATTGTTGTTGGCACACTCCGTGGGAGATGCCCACCGATCAGTTCCTTCTTCTAACCCCTAGCCATTACATCATTTGACATGGGTACCCTGAACCAGTCTTGCCTCAATCCATCCCATTTTGACAGGAGTCCTGAATACCCCATGAATCATTTCAGGGAGAGCACTACTGACTTTTTCCAGACAGACTTGTGTTCTCATTAATACTTTTTCCGTAAGATTACTTCGGCTAACACTGTTTACATTATTGTCTTTTCATTCTTTATTGACATCTCCCGTGTCAAGCTTTTCATATTTTTGCAAGGATTCAGTGCCCTATCGTTCCGTAGATCACCCTTTTCAAGGTCTTGGCAGAGTATTTGCCAAATATTTTCAATTTTCTGGTACTGCTTCAGTCTTCCAGTGCCAATGTTCTTGTTCAGAGAGTTTGTCAGTTAATTCTTTAAATATTCTTAAATAAAAATAAGATGAACATATTTAGAAGCCATTTAAGTTTAATAAATATCCTCTCCTGTAATTCATGGAATATAAGGTGTTTTCTTACCCCTGCAATTACAACAAGCAATTCTGTACTGCATATTGCTCGTGTTGCTGTTATATTTACCAAGAAGAAATATTTAATATTTTCTGTGATAAGTATTCTAGGTATTATTAATGTCCATCAAAGACAATATTTAATTAATATAAACAGGAATGCCTTAACTTTAAAAATAATGGCAACTTGAATATTGCTTTGAAAAGAGCAGTGATGTTTATTTTTTTCTGAACAAAAAGGTACCTGGTTTAAGCAAAGAGCTGCACTGATTCTTGGAGCTTCACTTTTCTGCATGAACCCCTCAGGCTGTGCCCTTCTCGATAATGACTTCCCAGAACCTCTCCAGGGAATTGCATACTCCAGACTGTCATTTGTTTTTATATTCCTTCTGTTTCAGGATGAGAGAAACACCTTTTCCTGTCCTATAATAAGAAATCTGGCCAGCCAAAAATCGAAGGCAGCCTTAAAGACTGACTTTCAGGAGTCAGGAGGATTTGTGGCTAGCAGGTCAATAATCAGTTACCCGATTATTTCTGTGCAACTGATTATGACAGCTGGATGCACACCACACAGGGACCTTTTAAAAGTTGTATATTTCTCTCTTCTTAAGTTCCAGGATTCTGCAGGAATACCGTATCTTTCTGCTGAACTGCTTTTCTTCTAGCCCAACAGCAGTGTGTCCTGTCCTTGTGCTCCTTCTAAGTACTTGCAGTGTTCATACCTTCTGTGTTGTACTATTGCAACTGTACAGCAGTGTCAACAACAGAGTGTTTATGAAGGTCGCCTTGTTTAACAAATGTGCTCTTACCTTACTCACATTTAAAAAAAAAAAAAAAAAACAGCTGTGGAAGTCTGTATATATTTCTTTTTCACAGCTTCATGTATCATCACCAATGTTAGTAAGAGCAGATCAACTCTTACTAGCTAAAGGACTAGAAAAAGGACTAGACTTACTAGCTAAAGGACTAGGAAAAAATCACTTGCTTTCTCAGTTCCTCAAAATTGAATTTACAGCACTCCATCTATTGTTAAACTTGTAGTTAATGGATGAGCCATTTATTTTGGAGCTGCTTTGTTACTATCTTTGTCCTGTTTCAATTCTAATATCAACACAATAAAAGAAGCCTTATACCCACCTGAGCAAAAACTAAGGTCCTCAAACCTAAAGATTGCTCTAATACTAGAAAATCTAGGATTCAGCCAAATTTCTGAGGTTGTTTTTCTCAAAGGCACGGGTGGAAGGAGGACAGCAGAGCAGAGCTGAACTATCCTAACCACAAAGCCCAAGGAGGTTGAGGTGTTGCTCCAAAAAGCCGGCTGCCCCCATGCCAGTCCCAGGCAGAGCAGATTTTGTCAGACACAGCCCTGGCTGCCCTTGGAGCTTCTCGCCATGGAGGGAAGCAGGACTTCACAAGGCCAGGCTATCTCTGCAGGAAACATAATGCCTTCCCAGCACCAGGGCCAGGCAGGCAGCCAGGCAGAGTGCAGCACGCCTCAGCATGCAGCCCCGGAGCAGGCGGCATGGCCCAGTGCACCGTGAGCAGCAGGATTTCTCTGCATGGCTCCTCTTCCTTCTCCTCACTCACCTGCATAACCCCAAAGATGAAACACAAGCTGGCAGAGAAGCATTTCGCTGGCAGAAGGTGCGCTCTCTGCTGTGCTATGTTTCATGCACATGCCTGCATCCTCCCTGGCTTGCTCACTTCATTACAGATTTACCAAAAAATTATCAGGATCAGAAGGTTGCCGGGCTGCCTTGCAACATATAATGACATCTTGCTAAAAGCCATCGTTGTTGAAAAGTGATAGTTTATTGACTGATGTTATCCAGTTCCTTATTTTTCTAAAAGTAGAATATGAAACTGGAGGGTGATCAGTACAATACTTAGTATTATCTGTATCTACAGTATTTCAGCAGTTGCATAGGAAAACTGAGCTATAGCAAATCACTGCATATATTGATCAAGACAGATTGCTTTTCAGATACTTAGTGCAGAAAGAAGTTGTTTTAAGCAAGAGTAATCCTGGAAAAATTAAAAAAAAAAAAAAGGAGGCTATTATAATTAGTGTTTTGCATAGTTCTATGGAAATATCATATGAACATAATCATATTCAAAATCTATAACAAATTGCACTGTCTGCACAGAATAAATCAACTCTTTTTTTGTTGTTGTTGCTGTTGTTTGTAAACAGGTTTTATGACAAGATATGAAAGAAAAATATTTGATGACCTTAAGTCTCCCCACCTAAAATACTGGGTTCCCTTTGTCTGGTTTGGAAATCTGGCATCCAAGGCACGGAAGGAGGGTAGAATTCGAGACAGTGTGGATCTGCAGACGCTAATGAATGTAAGTAGAAAAAGTAAATCTAGAGAAAACTAGTATTAAATTGCTATGCGGTAGCTTTTCACTTACACAACTCGATTTAGTGCACACAACTCTCCAGAGTCATCTAAATGATCTTACTCAAAGTCTATACCGCTTTTCTCTGTGCACCACTGTACACTCAGGCACACACAGCAGCAGTGCACTGGGATTGTATTTATATGACTGAGGAGGTATTACCTGAAACAATAATTTGATGAGTAAAGATTTCTTCTAGCTTCACCGTAAATTTATACTTGGTTCATTGCTGCAGAAAAAAATAAATAAATAAAATAAATCTAAGAATTATTTGGCATTTGATAATTTTAATATCAATTTCAGGAAAAATAATCTTCCTGAATATTTTATTACGTGGTCAAACATCCTTTATATGATAGAACACGTTCTCTTTCATATATAACTAAATTGTAGATATGATAAAAACAAAATATAATTTGTGGAAGAAATAGATATCATACTAAAGCATTTAAACTCCATAAATTAAGTGAATATTCAAACACAGCAATGGGCTGCTGGATATAATCATTTAATCAATTTATACTACCTTTTCTCCCGGTCCTTTTGCATGTATAAAAATGAACTGCAACAAAATGTTTGTCATTCAGAATTGATGTCGTTTAAGTTCATTGGGGTTTGTTTCTATTTTTTTTTCCTTCCCATTCAGGAGATGAATAAGTACCGGTCTTGGTGTAGCCTTTTGTTTGGCTATGACTGGGTTGGAATTCCACTGGTCTATACACAGGTACTGAGATGTTGTCTTTCACAAAATTTGAAACACAGTTTCCATAAAAGGGGAGATTTGTGCCAAATGTCCATAGACTTGACTGGCAGCTCCAAGCTGTTGGGCACTCCCTGAGTCCCACTGGCTTATGGATGCCTGGCTAAATATTTAAGTCATGTTTAATGTGGAGATGTTCTGAAGTCCTTGCATAATTTGGAGAGCGGGGAAGCACCAAAATGCTCATTTCCTGGGTCTACTTCCTAGCCATAATTACTCATGTGGCCTCTTTATTTGTAACATTTTTCTACAGATTTATAAATAGTATTACGAAAGGCAGTCAGAGGCCTTTGGATATGTGATGCCTTATGCATAAGACTGTATTATTATATGTTTCCAATTAAATTTTGTTCTTTGCAGGTTGTTACTCTTGCAGTCTATACCTTTTTCTTTGCCTGCCTGATAGGGCGACAATTTTTGGATACTGACCAAGGGTATCAGGGACATGACTTAGATCTTTACATTCCAGTCTTCACACTGTTACAGTTCTTCTTCTACGCAGGATGGCTCAAGGTAAACTAGTTTTCTGAGAAGGTGATGGGGGAACCCTCCCTGGGTGAGCTGGTGAAGGTGTCAGAGCTGAAGTCAAGGTGTCAGATTCATGGCACACTATAAAATCACCAAGGATTAATGGAGTTATACCAAAGCAGGATTCAGCCCAGAGTGCCCTGTGGTCATAAAGAAAAAATCATCTGATACGTTTTTAATTCTACTCAACAGATTTTACTGTAAGAAATTGTCAGGATCCTGAAAGAGCCCATTTTATTAATAGTGCAGTGACAGCTCCCCAAGCAAGCATTACTCCAACAAAATCCAGTCCCAGGACTTGGACTTTAAAATAACAGAAGAAATATTAAAAAAAAAAAAAAAAAAAAAAAAAAAAAAAGGTTTTTTCTCCCCCTCAGCTGTGCGGTAAATACTGTTGTTGCAGACCTGGCATGAGCTGAAAGGGACGAAATCATACTTGCTTCTTAGGATCAAAGCCTGCCTTTAGTGTCTACTGTTAACTAATCAGATGCAGGCAATTAAAGGTCTCCAGTTTCAGATGAGTTTCAAACATGGCAGCTAATATTGGCTACAATCCCACTGCATAAAAACATTCATTAAAAAAAGAGTTATGGAAGGACTTGGATGCTACCCATCATCCCACTGATGCCTGGTCAGTTAACATACCGTCATCGATCCGATAGATGAGTAATTAAGGCACACACCTCACACTGATTCTCTCCCCTGCAGTATCAAGGTAGACTAACTGAAAAAAGTTTTGAATAAAGAGCAAATTTGTACATTAGGTTTCCTTTTGGGATTAATAATCATAGCTGGAAACTTTGAGCTCACATTTGTTAGGAAATAAATGGCACAAAATTGGTCATTTAGAGCCCTCTTCCCATTAAAGTCCCCATTTTCAGAGCCCTCATCCCACAGCCACCTCACAATGGCACAGCAAAAGAAGGCAGCATACCAAGCTGGTGTATTGCAAGGGTTTTGCAAGGATTGCAAACATTTAATAGCAGGGTAGATGCCTATAGACCTTAAATTCCTATCTTTTTAAAGTGTATTCATCACGGACTTTCTTTGAAGTTGCAGATGAGAGGCTTTATCTCTAGGCACTGCCTTTCAGGGGTTTAATAGTGAGTTACAAAACTGGATGCTGTTCTTCCTGACTCCCCTGCCCAATGCCTTCCCCTCCATCAACACCCAAGGCTGTCAGTAACATGTTTTCCAGTTAGGCTTGAGGCTCCCAGCCAACTCCAGGCAACAGCAGGTGTGGGATGTCATTATAACTGAGAAATTTTCTGCGTAAGACAATGAAAGGGAGGAGAAGCAGCTTTTAAAAAGCAAATGTAAAATCAGCAATGCTCCCTCAGACTTGCAGTGCCACAGACTCAGGGTATTTCTGTTCTGAAGGTTAAAGCCCGTTTCCTGCTGAGTGCATTGGGCTTCGGCTGCCAGATTGTGTAAAGGGCTCAGCACTATTGACTTCAGTAACTTGGCAGTTCCTCAGAAATGATGGCGAAACTGAGCTCATTCCTTGGCCTCAGGCCTGATCTGTTATACCTGCAATACAGGGACAAAGTTTCCCATCACGTGAGACATTGCTAAATCCCCATTTTCATTACTGTAATAGACAGGCCATCCAAATACAGGCCTTAGCTGTCTAGCATTACATTCCTTTCCAGACAACAAAGGCCAGTGGCCAGGAAAAGGCCATTGCTGCTGTTCCCTCTGTCCTGACCATGCTCACTGTGGTTTTTTAGCTCATGTGATAGGTTTTGCAGTGGATTTTGGGGCAGTGATTCCTGAGTTAACACCAAGTGTCTTCCCTGGAGAGCCACAGCACCATTTGTGCTCTGGCACACTCCGATTCCAGCAGCTACATCGCTGTACCTGAAGTCCGGTGCCCCGGGGCACACCAATGGGTGCGAGCAGAGGTGTCCCCTGTCTGCTTTTCATTCCTCCTGCCTTCAGTGGGGTTTTCATAGTGTTGGTCTTCTCAGCAGTTCATTCCTCACCTTCCACTGCTGGCCTAGGAGAGTCAGCAAGCGATTAGCTAATGTTGCAGCTGAGAGGTCTTTAATCATGAGGCACATGTGAATAAATAACCGCAGAGTGACTGCCTTGCTATTATAAGTTATTTAGATCGCAGCAGCCCTTAGCAAGTTTCACAAGGGAGGCCGTTTAACCCTGCAGTCTCTTTGCTCAACGCCATGTTGAAGCTGGGACCTCACCACTGCTCTCTGCGTGGCCCTGGCCATCTCCAGGATCTTGGCTTTGGCTAGCAGGACACACAGCTTTCACTAGATTTGAGGATTTTTGCGGGCTGCTTTTCCTCAAAATCGCTCAGAGAGATGCAGTTAGCATGACCTTAGGGAAATAGGGAGCGGCTAGGGGGTGGCATCCAGGCCTGGGCTCAAAAGACAACTGTATGCCTTCCAGAAGGCTTCAGCTGCATTGCTGGGAAATATTAACTGAATGGGCCGGTGGAGTATCGTAGACCATAATGCAATAACAGAGCCTTCAGCAGCTAAATCATTAATTTAAATCAGCCCAAGACAGCAGTGAGGGAAGGTAAGGAATATCTTATGTGACAATCACAGTGGCCCGGACATTTCTCAGTTCCTGTAGGCCAGTGCTTACAATCATGACTGACAGCACGAACGAGACACCAGGGGCTGCATCCATGGGGAAAGCAAGCTGTTCCTTCACTCGACTGGCAAAAACATCACACTGGAGCCTGTGTTATGATTGCAAGTGACAGGCAGGGAGGGAGAGAAAAATCAGATCAAATTTTCTCTGAAGCAGCAGTCCTGACATTGCATGCCAACCTCTATTCACGCTGTCTCGTTTCCCTTTCAGGTCGCAGAACAACTTATTAATCCATTTGGAGAAGATGATGATGATTTTGAAACTAATTGGTGCATCGATCGAAACTTACAGGTTGCTGTTGTTATTTCTACTTCCAGCTTTAGCGTATTATAGATCATCATCACATTTAATCCCATTTCTTACATCGAGGTACAAATTAAGGGCAACAAGCGTCATCCAAACAAACTCTTTCCCTGGAGGTATACCTATAGCTATAATCCCCAGGTTTTATTTTCATAATCTAATGCACCCTAATTTTGGTATTTGGCATTGCTTGCTGCCTGACTAAACGCACGAATAGACTCCCTCCAACTTTAAGCTCACTTCATGCCAGGAAAAACAAATAATGTCGTTTAATCCTGCAAAATACAAAAGCCATCTATTCCCATCTAGACAAAAACATGTTCTGCTGATCTGAATGTCTAATGATTACAACAATATATATTAATCTTCCTTAAAAAAGAAAACAAAACTATATGTATATATAACCTCAGTGCTGGGGACTTCAGAGACTTTTTAGGGGCAGCAAGGGCAGGAAAAGCAAACCTGAGTATGAAGCAAACCAAGCAATTCAAGTGTGCACAGAAGTGGGAAAGGCCTTCACACCTGCCAGAGATGGTCTCTGGCTTAACAGTACCTCAGGCTTCTTGTGCAAGGGTGAAAGAGAGCCCTGAAATATATTGCAAGGCCCTAAATCAGGACGGTCAAACTCTTGATTCTGCAGGTGTTAAAATGTGGACAAGGCCTATCAAAAAGCTCCTCAACTTGTGGAACATTTTAAGGAGCACAATTTACGCCCTGCACAGACTGCCCATAGCACGTAGAGGACTACAAGTCCATTTAACCACATTGTTTGTGAGGAAAGGACCTCAATCCCAAAGAAACATCTTCACAGCACAGAAGACTCAATTTACAATAAAATTTAGGATTTTGTGGGTGTAGGAGGGTATTTGGGATGTATTTTAATAACACTGAGTCTCTTCACACTGCCCAGGGCACCATACATGGCTTACTTTGGAGGGTTTTGAAAGAAATATTGAGTCAGAGAGTTCAAAGCAGATTATTTTGTATGCTGTAATATATTGAATGTGACATAATTTATACAAAAAAATATCTAAGGTCTCGCTTCTGGCGGTGGATGAGATGCACATGAACTTACCGAGGATGGAGAAAGATATTTACTGGAATGACTCTTCTGCCCGGCCACCCTACACAAAAGCAGCTGCTGATTACTGCATTCCGTCATTCCTTGGATCGACTATTGAAATGGGGTGAGTGGCACTAAAGTCCTTAATGCTATAAGAAAGGTTACCCCGGGGGCAGCCCAGCACCTCTGTTGATTGATGGACACTCAGCGCAGCGCTGCAGCTTGGCACCAGTGGCTTGTACTCTTTGGGGACCTTCACTGGTCCCCAAAGGCTGGTCCTCCTTGCTAACGCTCAATTGGAGCAGCTGCCTTGGGAGTTCCAGTTTGTAACACCTGATTAAGACCATTTCCTTTGTAGGAATGTGATAAAGAGGCATGGGACTTAAGGATGTGATGATATTGTGAATGAGGAAGACTGAGATGGGAAATTAAGTTACTGGGAGGGGGTGGACAGGCTGGTGTTGACAGGATGATGTCCTCAGCAAGCCATGTGCTCATACAATTGTGCGGCCATAGCACACATTGTCTAATTATTGAACAGATTACATTTGGGGGGGCTTGCTGATAGACTCTGAGTACTGGATGGCACCTGAAGACAGTGAC
Organism: Cygnus olor; assembly: GCF_009769625.2. NCBI lineage: Eukaryota > Metazoa > Chordata > Aves > Anseriformes > Anatidae > Cygnus > Cygnus olor. The sequence goes on along the minus strand of NC_049169.1, from coordinate 38,287,538 downwards.
AAACTATATTAATATTTTTTTTATTTACTACAGCTTATTCATACACCCGCAAATAGCTGTTCCTTTGCCTGTTCAATTAGCAGATGATGCCTTTTACCTTGTTGGATGAAATTAGTCCAACTTTTTGTGAAGATAAACAAGAAGTCCTCTTAAATGTTGTATGGCTTTTCATTGACTAATAATCTAGGCAAGTAAACTGGAATGGTCAGATTTTGTGAAGGGATAAAGAAGAGGAGTTATTTGCCAAGACCAACACAATAACCCTTGTTATAAAGAAGTGTTGGGAGTCTATAGGATTGCCGGGTGTAGTCAGGATCTATATTAGACAGCAGTAATAGGCCGGTCAGCTTAGAAGGTGTTAAGTTTAAACACTTGTGACATGCTCTAATATAAAACAAGGCATTAGGTGTAAATACCATCGTGCCTAAGCAAATACCAGGACAAGTAGACATTTTTATCTGAAAATCTTTTTTAAAACTTCAGTCTTTTTTTGTAGCTTTAAAGTATATCTCAAAAAGTTTTCAACTTTTTCAAAAATTTCCAGCTTTCATCAAAACAAAACAAAACAAAAAAGTGGATTTGTTTTGCTTTAGTTTGTTTTGCTTCATTTGGTCTTGGAAAGGACATTGATGTTTTCTCATTTTTATTCCTCTTATTTTTCCGTTTTTGCTTGCCTTGTAATACAAAGAACAAAGTTTTATATCAGTTCCTTTTATCACACACAGCCTTTTCAGAAGTTCTTTCATTCTGGAAAAACTATTAGATAGCCAAAAGAGAAGAAGAAAAACCCATAGAATATAATTTATTTTACTGTAATTACCACAAGAAAAAAAAAGGAATATAAGAAGAAACATTATTAAGTCTGAGAACAATTTTTTTAATAAGAAGCACTCCACAAAGATGAGGGGTAGTAGATGAATAGCTTCATGTTAGTCCCAATGAAATGCAAACAGCTTCTCTTATTAACTGTTTTCCCCTCTGAAATATTTCTGCATTCAACTCTCTAAAGAAGAGCTAGTTAGTTTTTGCAGACTCCAAAAACAAGGTCTGATGGGTCATCCAACTCCAAAGCAAATATATATATAAATCTTGAGGCCAAATCCAAGTTCTTCTCCAGTCCCCTAAACTAACATCTTCACAAATGCAGAATGAAACTTCCTCTGTCTTTCTGGGTTAGTGTTCCCTCCCCGAGCTCCTTGCCTCAGGTTTGGCCCGAGTCCTTTTGCAATCCTCGCCCTTAGGACAGATAACCAGGCTAATTTGACTTGTCTTGTGGGATGTACTGGGTCTCTACTGTGCAGTGAATGGCCTGGCAGATGAAACAATAATTGTACTCATTAACCAGAAGTCATTCTCATTAACCTGAAGTTGTTCTCATTTGCCTGAAGGCCTCTCCTGATCTACAGCACTGTGCAGGGTTTCTTTCCCCTCTTACTCTCATCCTAAGTGCAAGCCAGTCATGTGGAGCTGCTGCAGAGGGCTGCCGCCAGGTATTGAGTGGAGCAGCCTCACTGGGCTGCCCTGGCTCCTGACCCCAAATTTCCCGTCCATGCCCTTCCTGAGGGACGCATGAGGGATTTGGCTCCTAACCCCTCCCTCATTGCTTTCTTCCTGCCAAGACAGTGGGATATATGCAGAAGTGTTGCAGTGCATGCAGACTGCAGCACTTCCTCTGGGTAAGTAACACCTACCACCTGGTTTATTTGGCAGGCTGGCTGATACCGAATTCCTCTATGGGGAAGAGTGGCCCTGGGAAGAGGAGAAACACCGAAGACAACACTCAGTGCTGAGAAGAGTCAAGAGATTTCTCAGTGTCCATGAGAGTCCTTCATCCCCTGCTCACCGGCGCTACAATCGGCAGACGAGTGAGAATTCGGTGTTTTTCCCGGCAGATGAAAAGGGGCACATCAGAAGGCTGCAAGAAATGCACACAAGGGGGAGACATTCTACCTCAAGCTTCAAGAAGAAACATGAAGGCGTTGAAAGAAGTAACAGACTTCACAGTAGCAGAGATCTAGGACCGATAACTGAAACCTCAAGGAATGAGACACAGTTCAATGACAGTGACACCTCATCTGAGACAAGCAAGCCAGTTCCTGAGGTCATCATCTCTGAAGTCGAGGAGAAAGCACCTGATGTGCTGGGCAAACCCGCTCTGCAAACAGAGAGCACCACAGGTATGCCAGAAGAGAAGCTCCAAAGGAGCCTAACTGAGGCAGACGTGACTCTTCTGGACCTTCCTTTCTTCCCCCCAGAAGTGACTACATACCTCCCAGACTCTGACATGCATCAGTCACTTCCTAGCATGATAAGGGAGCCCAAACACGAACCCCATAGTAGTAACATAGCCGGTTTCGTAACAGATCATGAGGGAAACCTCCAGCGATGGAGTTTACCAAGCTTCCACAGTCCCAGTACAATGTCAAATGCTGACTCTGCACCTCCCGTAACAGATCCTGGGACAACTTTACAACAAAGGACCTTAAGTGATGGAAAAAACGTTACTTCTGCTGCTGCTCCAGAGACATTTGAAATGCACCACTTACTAGGTAACCTGGATACAAAAGAAACAGCCATAGTAGAATTTTCTAATGAGAAAAGTGAAAGAAAACTTTGACAGTGCTTCTTCTGGGTCTGGCTGAACTTCCTCTCTTTTCTTGAAAATGGTTCTCACACAGATTTGTTGCAAAGTCCAGAAAGGCAGGCATGCTGCTCAGACAAGTCCTGAGCAAGATCCAGTAGAGGATTTGGGCACCTAAACAGGAGGCACTGTGGTGACATGCTTTAAGCCATTTGGTCACTTGCTTCAAATCTGTGACCCTGTGGGGAAAACACTTATGGAGAGAACTGAGAGCCTCAGAAGTGGATGCAAACCAGGCAGCACACACAGCAGTGAGATGTATAGGCTCACCTAGAGGAAACACTAAGGTAAAGAAGAGCAGAGGTGGCTTTGTACACTTTGGATCCACCCTGAACACTGCCATCTAATCTGACGGCCATTCTCTCGGATTTAAGCCTGTAACATCCTCGCAAGATCACCAACAGTTTTGGTTTCTAGTCAAGCAGCTGGAAAGGGAGATGTGGGCTCAATTCCCTCAGCCTGGAGAGATTCAGTCTAATATCTCCCACTGCCTGGAGGGATGCTTGAAAAATCAGGCTCCTTGCTTGTGGTTTGTGGGGGCAAGAGCCCGCTCTGCTCCTGCTGGAGGGGGGAAAAGAAAAAAAAAAAAAAAAAGGAGAGGATTAAATATTTAACTTAATTAAGAAAAAGAGAAGATGTAGAAGATGTAAATCTTCTGATGGCTGTGCATTGGAGCTTTGAGCCTTGGTTTCTGCTCCTAGGAGAATGTACGTAGCTTGCCCAGGGGCTGTGGCACTCTCTCAAGAGGTAGAGAGCCGTAGAGGCAACTGATCTCATTCCCCCACTCTTGTAAGGGTTTTCAGCTGGCATATATAAGGATTTTCAGCAGCTATGGAGAAAATCTGACTTCTTATATAACTCTGTCCTCACAGACCATGAGCTTGAGGTACTGTGTTTCCCTCTGAAAGGGGATTTAAGCCGGAAATGACTCCCCTACAAATCCTCACTGAGGGTCTGGTCCCACCACACCTACTCAATCTCCTTCACACAGCTTCCACCAGAGTTAAAGGTGTGGAAGCAGAGTCCTCATCCTCCCCAACCCAGACATCAGTGTGTTTTATCTCAGCATATGTAGGCCTCCAAAAGCCTTCCCAGCTTCTCATTGTCCAGCTCTGCTCAGCTTCCATCATTTTCCTCTTGGCGTGGCTGCTACCTAGGGCACACACTCGTGCTTTCTGCCAGGCCATTAAGCATGACATGAGCAATGATTTTTCTGCTTCTCCCACTCACTCTGCCAGCACTCCCTGGCCCAGCAACAGTGTCCATTCTTCAATGGAGGCCAAAGGAAGCCATCCAGTAACCACTGAGTGGATAAGCTTCAGTTAAGTCCCACAGAGGTGTCTATTACACGCAGATGTATGTTAAATTAGGAGTGACAGATCTGAAGTCCCACAGTATATTCTGCAATAAGCAAATAACATTTCACACACAGCAGGCCAGCTCCAGGTTAGCTATAATATAAATATAATAAAAAAGAACTACTGCTGGGCTGAGTTACCAGAAAAATTTCCTCTCATTTAGTCTGTTATCTCACTTTTGCAAACATCTGCGGGTTCTGACTTGTATTAAATTATCTTTTGGAATTACATGATCTTTTAGGCACTTCTTTTGGTGAGCTATTTGCATGGTAAATGGACTATTTTAGCTACCCCAACAATTTACAATTCACGTTCACTGGCAATGTGAACAATGTAGAATTATTGCATGAATAAAGTTATTTTGAGAAACGCAGTTGTCTCGACTGTACTGAACTGTCAAGAAACACTTCTGGCAAAGGTTTGACCCACCATGCAAAGTCAGCTTGATGTCTACTAGGACCAGAGAGGAAACCCTACAGAAGTGGGCAAAGCTGGAAAAGACTGAGGAGATAATAGGGCCAGGAAAGATAAATATGTCAGAACAACAGCTTGCGCCCAGCAAGTGGTGTTAATCTTAAAAGAGATAAGATACATCAGAATAAAGAGAGGGATGGTCCCTGCACACTCAGCCTGACTTTCCATGTATTCCTAGGATGTGTTTGTGCTCTATGCCAGGATTCACAGAGCCAAGCTGTCAGTGTTCACACTGCAGGGACACATCCTACCACCCTTAAAATCCTCAGTTGTAAATAACAGATCTCTAACTCTTCCTGCAATTTCCTGTTTGAGGAATACATATGTATTTTGGAAATAATGGAAATGTACCAGAATGGTAAGTCAGCTGCGTAACAGGAAAACAGAAATACCCAGCTGCTGTTAAATGAGTGATACATGTTCATAGATGTTTGGTATATCACACACGCACATACACATGAAAAAGAAGTTTTCTAGACAAAGGAGTTTGCTTACAGTCACGCTGTTCTTTAAGAATGATCTGGATAAAGAGAGGATAAGACAAAATAATCCTGAAATAAACAATAACCATACAGTATAATCTTTTCTGTAAAAAGAAACAAATGGCAGATGAGTTATTGTTGCTGCAGGTTGATAGCTGCGATACCAGATGTCTAACATGATGTAGTTGCAAATACAGAGCTGTGAAAACGCACCAGAGAGAGAAAGCATTCCACACCTGAAGGCAGGATCAATATTTCAGGGATACCTACACACAAACCGCCTATCTTTATTTGTACTTACTGAGTCTTACAACTGAAGCCTTAAAACCTAAGACCCCATGATGGTAACCCTGCCAAGGCCTGCAATGGGCATAGCACTGGCTCTGTGTTGAGCACATCCACACACGTGGCAGCTGAGGCCATCAGTTCCTGCGCCGGGGATGCTGAAGCAGGGCCTGTCCCCAGTGCCCTACAGCCCTGCCCAGCCATGGCCTCCACCCGGCTGGTCCCAAACCATGGGCCCATGTCCACCAGGGAGGTGCCCGATGCTCGGGGATGGGGTTGCCCAAGTGCCACCGCAGATGCGACCCAGGGACACCGGCCATGTCTGCCACCACTGCTGCCTCCCGGCAGCCCTCATCTCGCATCAGGCCTGGCTGTGAGGGGAGGTGGGAGATAACGTGCCATTTGGGCCTGACGGAGAGGACTTGACTCTTCATGTACATGGCCTCTCCCACCAGTCCAGTAAACCTGCTCAGAGCTTTTCACACACAGACGTTGTTCAGCTTTAGGGACAGAAGAGCAGCACCAACACATCCCATTTCCCCACCACAGGCCACCAAGCAAGCTGGAAATGCAATTGCTGTTGACCCTCTCATCCCCCTCAGCACAGGCAGCCCTGGCAGTGCGGAAACCACTGCAAGAAAATGCAAAACAAGGCAGTGTTGAGCAGAAAGCAGATTTTGCTTGGTCAAATTTTATTCACATGAACAGGGGCAGCATCAGTTTTAGCAACCAAAACAAATATTTCAGTGGGTATCTTTCAGGTGGATCTTCTTTGGCTCAATCATCTGTAGAAAGCTCAACAGCTCCCCTTGCACGGACTGTGATCTGTTTTTTGCAATGCAGATAGATGCTGCTCCCAGCTGTCTGAACTGCCAAAGGGCAGAGGTGTCAGGCAGCATTGAACACCGAGACCCCAAAGAGAAGAAGAGTTAAGAGAGAACAAACACGGGAAAAGCAGGTTTGAGAGGAAGTTGTCTGCAAGGGTAGGGGAGAACACGGTGATCACACAGGGATCAGTCCAACTCTTCATATAAATCGGTTGGAGCAAGACCATATAAAGGGAATTTATGTGGCACCAAGGAAACAAGGATGCCAAAACATGGAACATAATGAGGAAAAGAAAGTCAGTGGGAAATGAGATGGAAACAGCACACAAGAAGAAGAAACAGTACCCAGAACAGATCAGACCAGGATTAGTTTCACCCATTCTTAACTGCCATCTCGTCGGTCTTGCACTGTTAAGCATTTTTATCCTTCATGCTCTCTTGCAGATCTGTGCAACGAGCTGTGATGAGCTGTCTTCGTTTAGAGAGCTGTGGTGTTCATCAGTTATTCAGGAAGAAAATATGTCTTGGTTGTAAATATATAGAGATTGAACCAAACTATGTAATCTGGGACAAGGATCATCCCAAACCCTGAAATCTTGGGGAGGGGTGACTACATTCTGGTTCAGAGTTTCAGTTATAGTCCTTTTTCACAGGTCTGCTGAAGATCTTTACAACAGCATTCGGGTTGAGGCAGAATAAATGCTGTTGCAACTCAGTAATAATCCTTCCTATGAGCAGCTTTTGCAAATCCCACTCTGTCATTCCCGCGGTCAAAAATGCAGTAAAAGGCAGACATAAAGACATCTCCTAAAATCCAGAGCGGGCCAGAGCGAGTGGTGATGTCAAGAGACTGAAAGCCGCTCATGCAGAAGGTTTGGTCATCGATAGACTCCTGGAGGGGAAAGCACATTTCCTTGCAGTGTCTCTTCCAGCCCTGGCTCGGGAGCTGGGAGCCAGGAGCCGGGAGGATACGCACCTTCACAACATATTGCTCTGCTGTCAGCTTGTATTCATGGTGCCCGATGGTGAAGCTGATGTGGGGCAAGCTGGACAGTCTTCTGCAATCTACAAGAAACTGTGAGCAATGCACTGGTTGAGATGTGATTGATTTGGCTTTTATGAAACACTGTCCTTTGCATTCGAGCTTTTTGCTGCAGCTGACAATGAATTTACCACAGAGAAACAACATCAGGCTGACTTACAGCCCAACACTGCCCTCCAGCTTTGCAGGTCCCACACTGGGTCAAACCAGTCTAGCAGCCTAGATCACCCGCACCAATGCCCCTGGGGACTTAGGGAAGATGAAAATCACTGCAAGCTCCAAAGGGGTAAAGGGGTACTCTGATGTTCTCCCTTACAATTTGGAAGCAAAACCAAGCTGGTGAGCCCCAGTGAAGAAGAAATAAGCAAGGTCTGCTGAGCAAAACTCCTCCAATGCCCTGGCTGGGACTGGGTCCCATGTACTCTCTCCAGTAACATGATAGTTTTAGGGGAAAAAAAAAAAAGACTTATCCAAAAAGCCTATGAGGAACACAGCACTTTATACTTTACTGTGCCCTGGAGTGGGATTTAAAGAACAGAATAAGAAGAATTAAACTCTGACATGTCCATTAATTTCTATAAATAATACATTCACTTACAGTAACACAGCAGATTGTTTCCTGGCCTCTCTAGCTATTTTATGAAACAACTGGCACTGCAGAATGCTCCAAGCCCCAGAGGGATCTTTGCTGCAAACTATATAGTTTAAAGTCATTGTTTTAGGAGCTTCCTATAAGGAAGAATCTACTTTTATTTTTGTTGTTAAGTCTGCTTAATGAAAACTAAGTCCTAAATCTTTTGTATACCTAGCAGGTGTCAGACCATTAGAACAAAATAAATCATGGGATACAGAGGATAAGAGTAACAGAGCCAATATAATGGTTTGCAAGATATGAGAAGCAAGACATAATTCATTTACATAGCTAGTACATGCAGAGCAAATTAATCCTTGCTGGAAAGAGATAAAAGTTCTGGTAAAATCATTGACAGATGCACCCACTTACACCAGGATACATTTGAGCCAGTATACTTAGTATGTCTGTCGTTGCCACAAAAACAGTCACATAAAGTATTGCTTTCGGGTTCCTTTTTGCAGAATCTGAGATGCCAGCTGAGTGCTATTACTTCAGCATTGGAGTAGATAACTGTATACAGAAAGGACCTGTTTCTTTTTTATGTTATATTAATATAACTTCTTTGGAAATACATATTTTATCTATATTCATGAGTATGTACCATTATAACTTGTTATCAAAACAAACTGTTCAACATGTATCTGAAAAATTTGAATGGAAACAAAATTTAACATTTAATTGAAAAAGAAGTCAGAAGCCTCATAAGTTACACAGAAGTAACTCCAGGTCTTCCTCTTTCAAAGGGAGGCAGATTAAAAGCTTACTTTCTCTCTGATCTTTGCCTGGTGCACTGGGCAAAAGTAACACTCTTAATTTTCTCCAAAGTGCAATTTTGAGTCAGCAAAGTTAACAAGAACTGTACATCCTGGAGCCACAGTAAGGTAGTATTAACTGTGGGAGTCAGCAAAAGACCAGCAATAATGCACTGCAAAAATAAGCTGTCCCCTCCCTGGAGATGGGTCAGTTTAGTCACCTCAGGCTCATTACCTCGGTGCTTCAGATATTGCTAGGGATCAGAAAATTAACACCAAGAGGATACGAAGGGCAGCACAGAGACATCACTGATGACCAGCCCCACCTTGAGCACCTCAGCTCATGCAACACCCCCAGAAAGGAGTGTGGGGATCAAAGGACTGCAGATGTGGGCCTTTTCTGACTTTTGTGATCCATTACTTCAGTTATTTTCCACCCTATAAGCTCTTTGCACCAAATACCAGTTTCTCTTCTCCTCTGTCTGTTTTCTGGCTGCACAGTGCTTACCTCTCCAGTATGTGATGGACTTGCCCCAATATACTCCTGGAGTTTCCTGATTTGTGAAGAGGGACCGGTGATGAGAGAAGTGCCTGAATCAACGATGGCTTCACAACCGTGGGAGCAAAATGCCACCCGGCCCTGGATTTTTATACTGCAAGCAAAAAACAAAGCATCTTTAAACAAATTGTGACTGTCACACTGTGACTGGAGCAACACATCATTGCCAGCTGAAGTACAGCCTGCAGTTAAAACCAGATACCAAGCCTTCCCAATCTTAAAAGTCAAGAATGTCTTTAAAAGCAAAGTAATGAAAGGAAGCAGCATTAGGAAGACTTCTCATTTGTGGGCCCACTTCTCCCTCTCTGGATTCCTGCAGCCCCAACCATTTGCTGCCTGCTGACAAACGTGTCCCCACCCAAGATGAGGTGTGTATCCTCGTGTTTGTTATGAAGCACAAGCAAAGGGGCACCAACTACTTTGACCAAGGAAAGATTAGAACAGGACCTAGAGCTGGATTCAGTTTCCTGGTTCCACATCCACTTCACTGAATAGTCCACCAAGAGTCAATTTGGCCATTGGTGAATCACGTTAAAACATTTAAAAATACTCTCCCAGAAACCAGCTACCCATGTCACAGCAGACTTGGAGAGCCGGTAATCCTCAGACCCATCTTGGCAAGCCCCCTCTTTGAGGGCCTCAAAGATGAAACACTGCAGCCAAGTCCTCCTGCATCTGTATTGCTAGCTGGTTTTGCCTCTGCGTGCTTTACCTGAAGAGGTGAATTTCACCACATATTTCACACATACATACATACTTGTTCAGATGTATTTGCCAGTAGCTTTTCTCAGTGACTGGGACCCAGTGAATTGAGCCTTTGTAGAGGGAATGGTCTATCCCCCCCAGGATCAGCTCACCACCGTTCTCAGTGTCATCTCCTCTGGAAGCAGAACACATGTTAGCAGCAACATGGGCGTATGTCAGCGTACACCTACAAGGTTACACTTAGAAAGCAAAGGACAAACCACAGACCTTTCTAAATTCAGGTGTGGATGTCTGAACCTGATTATTTCCGAATTATAACCAAATAGATCCCGGTTCGGAGCCTCCAAGCAATCTCAGAAAACTTACTGCAGGCTGCCAAGGGCTGAAGGCAGGCACTAGGAGCAGGTTGAGCCAGCTACTGCTCTCACCTCAGAATAAACTCTAGATAAATTGGTGGAGTTACAGCTAGGTTCAGATTAGGGAAAATTTCTCTTCTGAAATGTGGCCACTTGGGTGTAGCACTGCATTTCTGTTCATCTCCACTGGCAATAAGGAAGCTTCCAGCAGCTTCATGTCTGAGCTGGGAACTTTTCTTTTGTCTATGGCCAGCTCCAGCAAGAAGAACTGTCTGTCCAAAAACTGATGATCCCCTCCCAACACAGTTTTCCCTTTCATTACTTTTTTTTTTCCCCAGAGGAAAATTGAAAAAAAAAAAAAAAGAAGAGGAAAACAGGGGAAATTACTTTCGGGAATGGAAGATTTATACAGCTGCACTGTTGTCTCCATCAACATCCAAAGTACATTTGCTTCTCATTTGGCACTGTCACTTGTAAGACTGACCTTTTCAGATAGAAGGAGAAGACTGGCTCCTCCACCAGCTTCTGGTTCATGATGCTGTCAAACACGGGCAGAGCATTGCCCACTGCTAAGGAGGGGTATCCCAAGCCCAGCACGCCATCAAAGTGGGCAAGGGCAAAGGTTGTTCCTGGCTCAAACACGGACTCGCCAAAGTCCTGTCCCTTGATGGAGATGTTACTGATCTGTCCAGTATGAAAAAAGAACAAGCGGAAGTAAGGGCACCATCGGTTCCAAGAAATTAGACATGTTTCAGGTCCATTTTGATGAATTCACTACGTTTGTTATAGGTAGTGCAGAGAACCTGAGTAGCCTGGTGTTGCCCTGCTGGCTGACACCCCTCCCGGCTGGATGCCCACCTGCAGCGTGTCCTTGGCAGCGATGCCCAGCAGCTCTCCGGTGCCGTACTGCAAGGAGAAGGCTTCCCCGCCATGCTCATACGAGTCCGACAGAAAGGACTTGAATTTCTGGTGTACCCCTGCACAGAACAGACGATACCTGTGCCCCAAGGGAAGGTCCTGGCCACTCACCCCCTCCCCCGTACAGAACTGGCCGAGATGCAGGCGAGGCAGATTTGGCTTTTCTTATAAGGAAGCCATCAACAGAGGTGCCTGTCCCCCTGCAGACACCCAGAATACCTTGTTTGGGGGGGTTATCTTTTTTTTTTTATTTTGGCTTTTAAATGGAAGCAGGGAATCCAAACAAAACTCAACATTCCCGCAGCTATCTCTTGCTCCCCCCCAGGTTTATTTTCACACCTTTCACACGTGGTGCAGAGGGAGGCCGGGTGGCAGCAGCGGGGGAGCAAGCTGGCGTGACGAGGGAGGCCTTCGGAGCTGTCCCAGACCCTCCCCTCCCAAACTCCCGACAACTTGAGAGAGCAACATTTTGGACTTCTTCCAAATTTTGCTCACAGGTGGCATAAATAGAAAAATAAACAAGTAAATTGCCAGTTATGTCTGTGCTTGGCTGAGGCCAATCTACCCAGGACATGAGGAGCGCGAAGGATGGTAAAAGGTTTTCTTACTGCACGCTTCACTGATGCAATAGGCGGAAGGGACCCAAAAATTGGACGAGCCGGTGTCAAACACCACGGTGAACCTCTGAGGCGGCGTGCCCACACTCACAACTCCATAGTACTGCGCCTGGGGGGGACAAAGTGGTCGGCCCTGCGCTGCCCCCCTGGCAGCTGCTGCGGAGGGGCAGGCGGGCCCTGACGCACGATGCGGCACCTCCTCAAGCTCTGCAGTGCAACTTCAGCTAAACGTGAGCGCACACCACCTCTGCCAGGTGGGGAATCATTTCTGGCTCTGGCTTTCACTTTTCAAGTGAAAAATGAACTCTATTCTACAGATTGGGTCTGATGTAGTGAACAAAGTTCATCCAGAGGATAAAGGAACCACTGACTGCCCTTGGACATCAGCTGAAGATAATCTGCGGACACGTGAATGCTGAAGTGAAGAGCTTATCAACATCCAGCCTGCAAGTGTCTAAGTGCCCATATCTGGCCATGAAAGAGCACTTCAGCATTAAGAGACCTATTTTTAGGAAGAAGCATTTCTGGAATTCAAAGGCAGATAGAAAAGCACTACCCAGTGCCAAGTTGTTTGTAGCGATACAAATATTTGAATAAGTATCTTCAAGTGCATGCTTGTTAATTAATACTCTGAATATAGTTTCTGACCCCAGAGTTTACATGAATGAGATAACCATAATGCAAGCCTGTGTGCCATGTAACAGCAATAGAGCAGGATGCTATTCCTCACTATATCAAACATTTATTGATTAATCTGTTAAGTAAAACAGCACTATGTCACTTTGGTCAAAAAAAAAAAAAAAAAAACCATCCCACACAAAACCGTTTCTGATGCTAGCTCAATATGCTGGGGAAGCTCAATATGCTGTCCACAGAATGGACAAATGGACAAAATGTTAAAGCCAAGAAAGACAGCTTACAAAATGGTTGACCTGTTGACTTGCCTGTGTGAGATCCAAAGAAACTCATGTCTTTCTTTTCTCAGTTTAGAGACCTAGGTCAGTCTCAAATCCTTAACACATATTAAGCTGAGAAGATAAAGCAGAAAAATAAAAACTCTACTTGGGTCTTTGTTATCACTGATTTATGACTCCACGTGACCAGATAAATGAGATTTGGGGGATATTTTATAAAATGCAAAGATCCAAGTTTCTGATAAATAGAATATAGCTAAATGAACTAATCAGCTTCTCCTACTAAAAACCCAATCCTGAACCAAGATTGATAGAGGGAAACCTTCCACATTTGTTTGGAGACCCACTGAAGACCAATAGAGATCTATCCAAAAATTAAACTCGTCAGAGGACTACCACTGCTAGATTACATCAGCTTTCTGCCCAGGTCCCATGTTAACCTAGATATATCTATTTTGTATTTTGTGAAGTAGCACACTGTTTTTTGATGATCCAGTGTCTAAAATGAGCCTCCCTTCTCAAGTTTTATAATTTCTTTGAGAGACTTGATTTCAAATGTGCTGGGGGAAAAAATCTGCTTTCAACAGAACAGAGTTCGTATGATTGCATTTACCATAACCGTACTTACATTCATGTAATCATACAGCCTTTCTGAAGCGGTTCCTACCGATAGAGTAATATCTGCAGGGAAGCAATGCAGGTACCTCCGAGCAAAAATATCGGGGTGGTGATTCCTCCAGAATTCTTCTAATTCTCCCTTTTCTTTAAGTTGTTTCTTGATAGATTTAAATCGAATGAGCGGGACGCTATGCAAATAAAAGAAATACACAAAGTCTAGCTGGACCTCCTTTCTAGAGTTCTCATACACTATTTTTCTTCAGTATCTTTTCAGAGACCTTGGGTAACACTAAGCATGGGTCACCCCAGGCAGCCAGCTAAGACACGGGGTGCGAGCTCTTACCGTTCCACAGCCACGGCGAAGGGGACGTAAACCACAGCCAGCAGTATCACCCTCATGTCTTCAGCCGGCTCCGAGTCTGATGACACTCATTTACTTGGAATTCTCTTTTTTATACCTCGTCGCTAGCAGAGGGCCGTTCGCCAGGTCAATCAATTACAGGAGGTCAGAGCTTTGGCAGCAAGTTGATGAATTTGTTCTCAGAGCGACTGCTGGATTGTGTAAATATTGGTGCTCAGCGAGGCTGGGCACTGATAACCAGGGCACAGTCTAGACCAAAAATACATTTTACTAACAACCATTAGTTTCTTTCACATAAATATAATAAACAGGGGAAGTTTGGCTCCTGTTAGCATGGGAAAGAGTGTAAGCTGCTTTTCAAGCTTGCTTTAGTGATGCTTTAGTAGCCCAGGAGTGTCCAAGGCAGAGAAAGTGGACAAAATGTATATGTGTGTTTCACTTTTACATGGAGACATTTCAACAGGACTGAGCACATGGACATTTGGTCTGGTTGTAACAAGCCATCCCCTAACAACTGAAGATTAATTCTCCGTTTATGTATGAGTTCTGGTCTGAACTAAGTGTGATTGCCACCCCAAAGAAATAACAAAAAAGTCTTCTAAGTCAAAAAGATGACAGCCTGCAACACACAGTAATAAACAGCCAGTGTTTTTCTCCCGTCACGCAGCTGCTAAGGCTGTTTCTAGCTGAGGCTTTGCTGTGCACGTTTCAGCAGGATATTTGGAAGCACTCACTCGGGTCGATTTACCCAAGAGTTTCCTGAGGTTCACCGTTCCCACCCCTGCCTGGCGTTTGGGTTCACGTCAGCCTGGCAGAAAAGTAATGGTGTCAAAAAGAGACTCTGATCTGACAGGTGGCAAAGCAAAGCCCGTTAGCCCTCTAGGAGGAGGCTCAGCACTGAGCCTACAACTTGCTTATGAGACTTTTTGAATCTTTTGAAAGTGTGCTACAAAGAATGAATGGCAGCAACATGCAAAAATAAGGAGTCATCACACACTCTAATACTGATGTTCCAGTAAAGAAAAAAACAAATAAAAAAGAACAAACGTTAGCACAGAAGGGGTCTAAACGCCAGTCACAGAATTTAAATACATGTGTATTAAGTAATTCTCAGCATGTAGTAAAGTCATTTTTAAAAAATTGTTCCTTCAAGCCCCCTGACTTACTATGTCAAGTTGACTAAAGAGAGACATGAGAGCCTTAAAGTTAACAAACGTAGATCTCACTTTTTTAGTTCCTATGGATTTCGAAATACATGTTTTGCTTTTTCAAACTTACCTCCAAAACTGTAAGGGCTAAAAAAGCCATTCTCAGCAAAGGCTGAGCTGGGAGTGGTCCCACAGCTGTGTGCAGGGCTTTGGCTCTGAGAAAGCAGCAGGATTTCTATTCTAATCTTTGGTTTAAAAGAAAAAAAAATCTCAAAAATGCAATAGTAACACACAACTTTTATATCGATTTACATTTTATTGTGATGTTTCTGAGCTGTCTAGCTTTGATCAGGGTTCCCTGTTCTTTCTCGACTCAGACATTTTTACAAAAGTTTTCAGCAAGCAGCTGTGCTTTCCGTCCAGCAGCCATCCCAGCCACTGAGCTGCGGGACCTTTGTGCTTCAAATGAGAAGAGTGAGTGAAGCTCCACACAGAGCAAGAGATGTGGCCATAAGTGAGCTTTCAGAAAGCAGCGGCATTTCTGAAGAAACCCACAGAAACCCCTCTGTGAAGCAGAGCTGATGTCGTGCCCTCTGGTACGGCACTGTCACTTTGACAAGAGCAAGGCAACGCCTGTGCTGAACGCTTTTATCGCTTGAACTTTTCCTCAAATGCCACAAATGCTTCTGGGAAGTCATTAATACTCGTGTTGTAGGGCATCAGGAGTGACTCTGAAGACGAAGTGACTTTCAAAATACTGCTCTGGGTCTGCAGAGGGAACTGTCTCTGCCTCATGTCCTCCACAAAGTCACTAATTCTCAGAAGGATCAAGATTGTTCATTTTATTGCAAATGTAGGCCTTTATTATCCCACAACATGAAGGTTATTTTTTCCCAAGTACACTGATCTCACAGGGTGTTCCAAACAGGCTTTCATTTAACCAACAGAGGTACAAAATGCAGCAACAAAAGGTCATCGTGACTTTTTTTGATAAACTGGAATAATGATTAAACAACAATGCAGAGGATACCTAAGAAGTAATTTCCCGGAGCTTAAAAGGTTCATTAAGTAGAAATAATTCAAGCAGGAAAAAAAAGAAAAAGAAAAAAAAATGTGTGTTTATAGACATAAGGTATATTGCAAAGTTGTTTCTCTATACATGGGTTATTAAGAAAAATATATCTAAACTACATTATTAACATCCTCTTACGTAGAGTTTTATGCTGTTGTGATCAGCAGGATAGCTGAAGGGATTTGCCTAAGGGACACACCTTTGTTAGGGGTGTAAATTTTACTACTCAGCCCTTTTTATTTCTGCCAAGTGCATTTGCTCCTCCACACCTGCAGCAGAGCAGGCGGTCTTCAGAAGGCACCACGGCCTCTTAGAAATGGCAGAAAGCCCTGCTGAGGGCCATAAGACTGTTCTGAAGTCAGAACACATCCCGGGGTAACTGCTTGAGGAAGGTGGCCCTGCGAAAAGCAGACGGGGCACGTGCCCCACGGCAGGCCTCTGCAGGGTGCGCAGTGCTGGAGCACCGAGGCAGCAGCGGCCCAGTGAGGCCTGTTCGGTGCAGACTGGTGCTCAGAGCTGGCAGGCTGTGTGGGCAGCGCCTCCCACCCCCATAGTGAGAGGATTTTCAACACCACTCTTCCACAGCAAGGCCACGGGCAACTGCAGTGTATCCTTGTTCTCCAGGCTTGATATGCTGCCCAGCTTCCGTGCTGTTTTACAGCCCTCAGGTTGCAGCGCTCACTGTTCTCCATCCCACTGCTACGCTGGTCCCCACCTGCCCCTCTCTGTTGCTCTCCTCCCCCTGTAAATCCTCTATACACTTCATGCCATCACATCTGCACAGCGCACATACTAGAAAACATCCTATAGTCTATACCCAATTCATATTTAAGAGCTGGTTTGCATTTAAAAGCAAGTGATTGGAGAGCTCTGCATCATCAGATTTGACCAGAGATCATGAGGCCACCTTGACTGTTTGATACTGCCTTTTTCTCAATCTTCTGTTTGTTCTGCATTTTGTTGTTCCAAGAATACCATGTGTTTTGACTGTGTAGCACTCCTGGAAAGTGACTGCAGATTGATTGAAGAAAATATCCTCCCTAAGTTATGGTAAGCGTGGAAAATGGCAGCAATGAGCTGCAGATAGCAAAGACAACAGCCAGCTGCCAGAAAGGCTGCTTCGACATTAAACACTGCCAGCTTTCAAATCCAAAGACCATGACATAGCCATGGCTGACACACTTGTGGGACAATCCACAAGAAAGCTTAAATCAGCAGCAGCACAAGAGGTCAAAGCACAAGAGACAGGAAGGTTGCTCTGAAAAAACGAGTGTTCCTGACCTGAATGGCACGTGTCTTGCTGAGACTAAGGAGAACAGCTCACACAGCACAGTCACATCTAAATAGTCACCGCTTTTAACATCATATTTCACAGAATCATAGAACCATAGAATGGTTTGGGTTGGAAAGGACCTTAAAGGCCACCCAGCTCCAACCCCCTGCCATGGTCAGGGACACCTCCCACCAGACCTGGTTGACCAAAGCCCCATCCAGCCTGGCCTTGAGCACCTCTAATATATATAATAAAATATATAATATATAAATATAAATATATAATAATATATAAATAAAATAACACGTCTAATCTAATCTCCACTCTTTTAGTGTAAAACTGTTCCCCTTTGTCCTCCCACTATCTGTCCATGTAAAAAGTCACCCTCCATCTTTTTTATAAGCCCCCTTGAAGTATAAAAAGGCTGCAATGAGGTCTCCCCGGAATCTTCTCTCCTAAAGGCTGAACAGCCCCAGCTCTCTGAGCCTTTCTTCATAGGAGAGGTGCATCTTTGTGGCCCTCCTCTGGACCCACTCAAACAAGTCCACATCCTTCTTGTGCTGGGGGCCCCAGACCTGGACACAACACTCCATGTGCAGAGGGGCACAATCCCCTTCCTTGCCCTGCTGTCCACCCCTCTGTGGATGCAGCCCAGGATGGAGTCGGCCTTCTGGGCCGCAAACGCGCACTGCTGGCTCATCTTGAACTTTTCATCCCCCAGAACTCCCAAGTCCTTCTCCGCAGGGCTACTCTCAATGAGTTCCTCTCCCAGCCTTTACCCATGTCTGGGATTGCCCCGACCCAGGTGCAGCACCTTGCACTTGGCCTTGTTGAACCTCATTAGGTTCACATGGGCCCACTTCTCCAGCCTGCCCAGGTCTCTTTGGATGGCATCCCTTCCTTCTGGTGTATTGACTGCACCACTCAGCTTGGTGTCATCTGCAAACTTGCTGAGGGTGGGGTGCACTCAATCTCACTGTTTATGTCATTGACAATGATATTAAACAGCACTGGTCCCAAGACAGACCCCTGAGGGACACCATTCATCACCGGCCTCCCCCCAGACGTAGAGCCTTGACCCCTTCTCTCTGGGTGCAGCCATCCAGCCAATTCCTTATCCACCAAATGGTCCACCCTTCAAATCCATCTCTCTCCGATTTAGATACAAGAATGTTGTGTGGGACTGTGTCTAAGGCCTTACAGATTTCCAGGTAGATGACACTGGTCGGTCTGCCCTTGTTGACTGATACAGTCTCTTCATCACAGAAGGCCACCAGCTAGGTCAGGCAGGATTTGCCCTTGGTGAAGCCATGCTGGCTGTCTTGGATCACCTCTATGTCTTGAACGTGCCTTAACACTGCTTCCAGGAGGATCTGTTCCTTGATCTTCCCAGGCACAGAGGTGAGGCTCACCGGTCTGTAGTTCCCCTGGTCCTCCTTCCTACCCTTTATAAAAATGGGAGTGATGGTTCCCTTTGTCCAGTCACTGAGGACAATTCTGGCGGTAATTAAATCCATGGCAGTTTCTCGTCAGGTTTTAGTCTGCAGATTGCAGTAACACAGTTGGAAGGTGTCTGGAGAGCAGCCTTGGACAGTTGTGACAGCGAGTGTATTAAGCTGGGATTCAGAAAAGAAGCAAAACACGATCTAATGAAGAAGGCCCTACACAGTTAAGGGTGCCAGAGGCTATAGTAAACACGGTTAAATTAGGAACATAAATACTGGAGCAGCTAAAGGTAGCAGATTGCCAAGTATTTCTGTTAAAGGTTTGAGATAAGTACTGGGTGGCAAGTAACACTGTTAAATTATGTATTTGGCACCTTGCAAAGCAAATCCATAAAAGTGCCACTCGTCTGGAAAGTCGGTCAAGTCTTAACAGGTATTTTAAACAACAATTAGATTAGAGCTGACATTTCCACTGAAAGTTTAATTAAAGCTAATCCTTTTAGTTTAAAAATTTGGTCTTCTGGGGTGTTTGCTTTCTCCAGTCAATCCCCACCACCAGCACCAACTGCACAGACAGAACAACCACAGCAAACCAAGAGGAACAGGGTTTCCATCAAAGCAAGAGTTTGAGGAAAAATTGGAGAATGTCGAGAGCATGCAGGAAGAGGGGAGATGGGATATTTTCTGGGAGAGCCAAGTGGGCCTGAGCGTGTGTGTGAGGCAGGGAGGGAGACCTGCACTCTCAGCCATCGTGTCCGTAATCCCCATCACTGAACACTCATTCAGTTATCAGAAACATTTCAGAGCCCTTGAGATTAATGCCTGGTGCCATGTAAACAGAGCCTTATATTGGGAAGACAGAGTTACCAGCAGGCCAGTGCACAGCAGCAGGAAACCAAGGCTGGCCTCGTCCCTCACAGCCCCGTCAGTCTCTGCACAAAGAAGGTCCCAGGATGGGCAACAGCCTGAAAGCCATAGTTGCTTTTGTGCCCTCTGATGACTGCCAGAAGTACCTCCTGGAAGAGCTGGAAGAGATGCCAGTGGACAAGATGGTGGATCTGAGCGGCAGACAGCTAAGGAGGCTGCCTCTGCACATCTGCTCTTTCAGGGAGCTGGTCAAGCTGTACCTGAGCGACAACAACCTGAACCACCTCCCTCCTGAGCTGGAGCAGTTGCAGAACCTCCAGATCCTGGCGCTGGACTTCAACAACTTCAAGGCGCTGCCCCTGGTGGTGTGCACGCTGAAGCAGCTGTGCATCCTCTACCTGGGCAACAACAAGCTCTGCAGCCTGCCCCTCGAGCTCCGGCTCCTGCAGAACCTCAAGACCCTCTGGATCGAGTCCAACTGCCTGCAGCACCTGCCCGAGGTGGTGTGCGAGCTCAGCCTGCTCAAGACCCTGCACGCCGGCTCCAACGCGCTGCGCACGCTCCCCACCCAGCTGCGGGGCCTGCAGGAGCTGCGCACCATCTGGCTCTCAGGCAACCTGCTGTCCGAGTTCCCCCCCGTGCTCCTGCACATGCCTTTCCTGGAGGTGATCGACGTGGATCGCAACGCCATCCGCTTCTTCCCCAGCCTGGCTCACCTCCCCGGCCTGAAGCTGGTGATCTACGACCACAACCCCTGCAGGAACGCACCCAAAGTGGCCAAAGGGGTGCGCAGGGTGGGGAGATGGTCGGAGGAGAGCCCTGAACCCCGCAAGCGGTCGGGGGCAGTGATAGAAATCACGCTTGATGAGAGACCGTCACCACCTCCTATTGACAAGCCCGAGCCAGAAGCTGAGTCGTGATGCTGCTCAGCTACCTCCACCAGCAGAGGTGGCAGCACACCCACGGTGCTGCCCAGACTCTGCCCATCCCTCCCTTGCTGGTTTGGAGAAGGCATCGTGCCGCCTGGAAGACCTCAGGGTAGGTGCATCAGTTCAGAGCAAAACGCTCTTCTACAGCCACCCTCTTCTGCACGCTCTCCAGAGCAAAGACTTCTCCCTCTCCCCCTCTGTGGGGACCACTCGGAGCTGACAGCAGGGTTTACGTTTCCTGTGGTGGATTGGGCAGAGCACGTACAGGCTCGCTGATCTCCACCCACGGGAACCCCGTGGGCTCGCCTTCCCTCCTTTACCCTTTCTGAGGTGTCCAAGCCCAGCTGGAAGCCACCATGCACAGTGAAGATCACTGCTGGGAGCTACAGCTTTAAAGTAACCCACGGCACTTGTCTCAGTGACTTGTTTGAAAGGCAGCAGCAGAAGTAACAGCTCGAAGGTTCCCCTGCCCACCGCGTGGTACGTGGCAGCGGAGCCCTGGCTGCACTATCAAGGAAGCAACGCGTACTGGAGAACTCTCCTCTTACAGCTGCTGTCTTCTTCCTGGAAAATTTGTGACCACTCTGGTTTTGTTATTGCTAATTAGCATTTCAAATGACAGTGAGGAAAGCTACATGCTTTTTTTTTTTATGATCGGTCTTACGTAGCCGACCCCACTGCCTGTGAGGGCAGCTGTACGTGCTGAGTTTTGATGCGGTAGCAGAAAGCCCTGACTAAAATGGGAGAACCACAATCGTTGCAGAGATAACGTGCGTGAAGGAAATGTAAGGCTGGGAGCCTGCGCCTTCAGACTTACACAGAAACTGAAGCTGAGGCAAGCTTTACCCGATGAACTCCAGCAGGGTGCTGCTGGACTTGGGTGCTTGCAAACCTCAGGTCTGTTCAGATTTCCTTAGAAATGCACTGAACTTCCCAGTGCGTTTTGGTTTAATGGTGTAGCACAGAATAGAAACCTGGCTCAAAGTGACTTTACGTTTTTAGCTTTTGATTCCATAGCACTGAGCGCTGGGTTTGGTGGAAGACAGCTTTTTAGAGAAGGGTGGGGAGCCCTTGGTGGTACAGAGCAGCCACTTCCCCCTCTCCCTCGCTTGTCAAGTGGAACTGTCTTTCCAGCACGGCACACAGAAGTGACAGTTTGGCTTCCCATAAAAGGTTTGAGTCAATGCCAGTTTGTGACTGCTTAACGTCATTTACATTCTTGAAAAATTCTCTGGAAATATATAATCTCCCTTAGCGCTGGCTGCCTTGTTAAATGAAGTGCGCGCTTGGATCTGGCTGGTACCCACATAGCGTACTCGGTATATTCATTAAATTAAATAAAGTGTACTAGATTCTCACTGAGCTAAATTGTCTTTCTTTAGAACTAACTTTCCAAGCTCTCTGTCTTTTTCCAGCAATTTCTTTCTACAAAAGAAATCATTCAATGGGATGAAAATTTGGGGCTTTCTTAACATCAACGGTCAGTGTTTCATTTCCTGCGGAACTAACTTGGTACTCCAGTTATCTGAGAGGGTGGAGGAAGATACACTTTCACCTGCTTTTTAAAGGTTTGTTTTTAACACTACTCTTAACAGTATTTTCAATTTGGGTGATTAGAAGAGAGTCTATGTTGAGTTTGGAGGAGCTTTCCATAAGCAGATTCGCTTCGTTTCAGGAAGAAAAACGTTTGCACAGATACCTTCTTGATTTCAGATTAACCTTCCTGCTTTGGCAGACTGCCCCTGCTGTTCACCAAGGTGCTGCAGTGCACCGGGAAGGGCCAGTGGGGTCACAGCACCCAGCGAGCACCTCTCTACAGCCCACTGCTCAGATGGGGACATCTGCACTCCTCTCTGCTCAGAATCATCAAAAATCTACCTGAAGACTGCTGCAGGAACCAGACTTCATCACAGTCCAAGTTCCTAAGAAAGGACATTGTGTCTTTATTGCACTCATTAACACCGCAGGAGCTACTGGAATAGGAAGGAATATAAAGAGATGGGTCACAACAGGCATGTGGGGAAAGGAGTGGAGAAGAGAAAAAGGAATGTGATGCAGTGTGGCACATCTCTCACCAGCTGCCCTCCCGTTGTAACAACCCGTATTTGTAAAGACAGCCAGCCCGAGTCTGGTACCTGACAGACAAACACATGGACTATTTGGCCCAGCATGCTGATCCCTCTCTCCCAAACTGCATCTCCCTCTCTAATGAAACTGCACTTCTTGGTTCTACACAAAGACAAGCGCAACTTTGATGAATATGATTTTATTTATTTCAGCGTATTTTAGGTGGAAGCTGGAAAGGAACAGGGGTTGTACAAGTAAATCTTCCCCCCAACACATGTAAACTGAAATAAGTTAAAATCAACTGAAGGCAGTTACTTCTTGCCGTTGATGGAGCTGCTCATCTCAAGCTTCCGTTCCATAACCTCACAAAAATCACTTAAAAAACTGCTCGGTGAGATCTGGTCCACACATCCTCAGGTACTGGAGAAAATTTAACATGGGCGATGGTCTGGGACACGTTTTCTGTTGAGAAAAAGAAAAATCATAACAATCAGAAAACACTGAGGTTGACCAGCTTCCCCCCATCTGCCTTTATTTTTAATTTTTAGTTGATATTTTGCTTTCAATACTAATTTTATCTCAAGGCTTTGAGATGGCGCTACCTATTGTGATAATACACCAGCTTTGCGTGGTAAGAAAGTGATTCACAAAACAGTGCAAACTACCTCGTAGTGGGTACACACAGGATAATCTGCCAACAAGTGGGATTTCTTCCCATACTTAATAACAAAAGCAATTTTGTTCTAGCTGCAGATTCCACTTCAGAAGCAGCTGCAGTTAACTACAAATTTCCCCAAAAGAAAAATCCCTTACATTTTCGTCAGTCACTTTTGCAGATGGTTTAGTACTGCAAGTGGCACTTGAATAGCTGGTGACTTAAGATTCACTAGGCAGTTCTCAGGCACGCTGCTGTAAGCGCGCTGATGGCTCTAAAGGCCTGGTCATATACTACTGCAAAAAAAATCATATAAAATGAATATTAGCACGTCAGATGTCTGTCTTCATTTCAGATAAGATATTTTTATCACAAGGCTTTTCTGCAGTTACTCTTCCATTGATGGAGATTACCCTACACCATTGTAACTGACCAACACAGGTAGCCATACCTTGGTGCTGCTTTAATAATGTCATCTACACGAAGAATCATTTCTGCTGCTTCAGCTGCACTCAGCAAAACTTGTCTCTTGACTTGGAAACTTTCCGTCACTCCCAAGACTGCCATGTCTCCAATGGTACCCTCTTTCATATCTTTAAGAAGAGATACATTAAGAAGTCTTTTTTTCTCCTCGCTTATTTTAAAGGAAATTACAAGAAGCTGACGATGTGGTAGCTTACCTCCTCAAATGAACCACACTGACAGTAGAGGAAATATTTTTAAAATTATTTCACTTCAAGGCCTAGCATCTTGCAATTACATACAAAAAATAATGATGAAAACTCCACTGGGAAAAGGAGATGATACCCAATGGGACTCTCAGCACCATTTCCTTATGTATATCAACTTCAACACTCTTCTCTGAGATGTTTTTTGTTTGTTTGTTTTTTTAAATACGCGCCTTTCTTTTTGAGATTCGTATGACTAGGCCCAATGCAATTAAGGCACGTGGTTTTATGGGTGGAAACTATCCCCTTCACGAACACATTCACCCTACCATGAAAAGCCTGATAGAATGATAAAGCGATGTTACATTGTATGGTTATATTTCTGTTTGCTTTGCACATAACAAGTCATCATATCCATCACCCTGTTCTGCAACACAAGCAAGTAGAAATGTAAGTACCTCTTAAATAACTTCAATGCACAGGGGCTTCTGTCACCAAGAAAACAATTCATCCAAAAAGATTCAGAGAGCAACAGGAGTGCAACTATGTAATACAGACTTTAAAATAATACAGATGGTAGGCACACACTGTGGCATCACCACCGTTCTTTCAGCTGACTGTATTAGTGAGAAACAGATGTGACCGAGCTTTGTAAGTCTAATCCCCCCCACAAACAGCAACCCAGTAACAGAAGCATTATCAAACTCCTTACCAAGTCCGTAAGTAGTCTTCCCTTCACTGTGTGCAGCCCTGAGCTGAGCAACCAGATCTGCGCTGTCATAGCCAGCGTTATCAGCTATTATCGTTGGGATCTAAGGGGTAAACACAGGTTGGTGTCCATTAACGCAGAGACTGATCCCTATTACGCATCACACACACACTTCGATATTGCTATCGTACTATTCCGTTTCAAGAAGAGCAAGTATCAACAACATGATATATGATCTGTTACATTGAACAGAAGTCAGAAAAAACAATCAAACTACCCTTCTAAGGATGGTATTGCCTTTTGTTTAAGGCCCCGTAAGACACCAGAGGAGAGCACGTTAGCAGATTTGTCACCTTGTTTTACATGGACAGAAAGAAATTGTTTCTGTTGATCATTTCAGACTACAACTGGAGGATTTACTTTCAGACCATAGCTTGCTGGTTAGCCTTAGCCACCAGATTGTCCTATAACAAAAACTGCACATGCTGCCTGAAGAGGCAATGCCAAGTCTTACGACACTCTTTAATTTTCTTAAGAGAAATGTTTTCTTACAGTCTTTAATTTCCTAAGGACGGTTTTCCCTAATTTAAAATAGAGAAGCTGGAAGGCAGTTTTCCTCAAATTGACAGTCTGTTGTTAGCACAGTAATATTCTATAAACTTCTTTTCTTGTGGTATTCTATTTTCTGCTAAGACACAACCTCCAATACAAGTCTAGAAAATTCTAGATAGTACTAGAGAATGAATACAACTAAATAGAATCGAGGGCTTTTATAGAAAGGCTATTATTAAAATACCAATACTTTTTTCTCAAATAGAAAACAGTAACTTTTTTTCCCCATCATTCATCCAAGGCACATTGCTAAATTTCACTTCTTTAGTTTTAGAAAACCTAAAGTTGGAGAGAGAGAAGCAACCATCTGATATCAGAAGTTAGTAAAGCAATCGGCTCTTGAAATTTTACATGTATTAGTCCAGCAATCTGACTAAATAAACTTACCATTCGCAAAGCCTTAGCAAAGGACTCCATTGCAACAGATTCTTTGCCAGGTGTTCTGATGGCAAGTTCTGCAACGGCGTTAGCCATCAGCATCTCTGAACAACCTATTCAACGAAGACAAACAGGTGTTTTATGAGTTGAATAGTAACACAATGTCTATTACGGCCATATTAGAAAGAATCTAACACTCACCTCCACCATAAACAGTTCTAGTGTCCTTCACGGTCTGGGCAAGAACACAGAGAGCATCATGCAAAGACCTCTCTGCTTCATCTAGAATCTGCTGTGTTGCTCCACGCAGAACTATGGTGCAAGCTTCACCTAAAAAGGTTCAAATGCAAGAAGATTTAAAACAAACAAACCAAAACAAGAGCCAGACCAAGAATGTTAACGTGACGCAACAAGAGACGATCACAAGGCATTTGTAACAGGTTTGCTATCGCTGCAGTCAAGTTTTACATAAAGAGATCAGTTTGTGGAGGAGGAAGCAGGAAGCGTGATGACATTTCACAGGAAGACGCAGGTAGAATGAAACAATGTACACTATGCCATTGCTTTTATCAGTGAACTGCTGTAAGATACCTTATTTAATTGAGTAGAAAATGATTTTTTTTTCCAAGCTGTAGTTTTGAGACATTTACACTATCTGCATTTATTAGAACAAGCTATCAAGTTCTCAAAGCATGACAGGTCTCATCAATCACACAAAGCAGAAATTTTGGGTCCCATCCTTGCAAGTGTTTATGCAAATTTTAACATTATGTAAATGAACAATTTCAACAATGAACACGTATCTTTGAAGGGTTAGTGTTTCACTGAAGAGCAAGGCTTTCTGAAAAACGGCTACCTGAATCTATTGCAAGTTACCTATGCCATCCTGGTAACTGAACAGGTCAGCAAAGCATTAACACAAATGTTACAATGTGCCATTCCTGGTAAAACACTCACCCATTGCCACACCAGAGAAATGAATGAGTTTATCTTCTCCAATCATGACTTCTTCAATAAGCTTGCAACTTCCTAGTTTTACCAGCTCAGGGTGATCAAAGGTTGATGCAATTTCACCACCTACAAGTGTGAGATTATTGAAGTGTCAAAATGAAAACACCTTTTGAAGCAAGGGCTAAACTAAGGAAAAAAAAGTCATTGTAATTGCACAAAAATAAATTCAAGGTAACAATCGTGATAAACCAAATTTTTCCAACATCAAAGCATGTCAACTTCCTACTGATGTTGACAAGTTCTTAAACCACCAATGTTTTGTTTTATGTCACAAGAACTGCAGTAGCTGTAATGCTTTTGAGTTCTGCCCAGATAAGAGGATACATGTTGTTGTGACAGTATTACAGTGTAAATCTGTTTATCTGTTTAAAGTTTTGAAACTATTTAACTCATTAAATGTTCATGAACTACTAAATCAAAATTTGTTGTTTTGAAACTTGTGCTAGCATTAATTCTGCCTTCCTGATTACGCAGCTGAAAATGACTGGCCATCACTCTCCCAAATCATGAGTCTTGCAGCATGTCACGGCAGCCATGCTGTGCACCATTCATAAACTCCCATATCATAAACGAAACAGACATTACAAAGAGCAGAATGTCCTTGAATGAAACACTGTTCTAGTACTTCGCTATTCCCATTAGAAAACCATTTACATGTATTCATTCCCCATGGATGCTCTATTAATCCATATTAGCTTAATAGCATTGCTTTAGCTGTAGCTCTACAAGAAAAGATCAGATTTGCAGTTGAGTTTGTCCTTACTACGAGCTTGTCACATTTTTTCAGCTTTCTGTTTGACCCACTGTGGTCCAATACAGTCCACTTGCTCTACCTACAAAATTTGTTTTCAATTTGTTCCAGAACGTAAGCAGTGTTTCTCTCAGTGAAGTGTCTGCTGGTGTCAATGTACCTACAGACAGCCGCACACAACTGCGACTTTAGTTTTGCTAGCCTGAACTAGTCAGTATCTTTTCCATTCTCCCTGCAAAGCAAACTCCATTCTACTGATCACTACCATAATTAGTTCTTTTTAATATGTTCCTGCTAACTACCTTTAACTGGAATTTAGGCAATGAGGATCATCTGTAGCATTCCAGAAGGTGTTTCATTTTGATTAGTTCCTAAAGTCACATTTACACTGACCACTACTAAAAATGTCCAAGATGCTTATGTTATTTGAGGTCCGCCTCAAGTTGATGACTCAGGCCCGCAATTCTAACAGAGGACAACTCTTTAGTCTTCTCTGTTACTACAATCAAACAACAGCCCTTTATAAGAAGATAGTATAAATGAATTTGTTGGTTTATCATCCTACACTTCCTATGGCTAACTTTTATCTTTTCCCTAGAAAACAAACATTTCAAAAGTTTATCAAGCAGGGACTTCATCATAAAGTACTGTTAAAACATGAAAAAAAGATATTAACTGGCTAACCTATACTTTCCACTTAGTAAGATGTTACTTTATTCACAGTTGCTGGATAAAACATGTTTAAATCATTGTGCAGGGAGGATTCATATTCAAAACGAACATTTTACAAGTATAACACACTGATGATAGAAACCAAGTTATACCTGCTCCTGAAAGAATACTAACGGTTATATAGCAGTTAAATCAACAACTTAATTTCCAAGTTAGTTACGGTAAATTTCATAGAATCCTCCATATATGTTTGTATTAAGTTCTGTAAAACAAAGCTTATGCTAAGTACTTCTCACATTCACAGATCAGCTTAATAGTAAAAAGGAAGTAAAACCTAGGTGATCAACCATGAATATTTACCGAAGGCCAAATAAATAACGTGACCCTCCAAGCTGCACCCGCTAAGGTACTCCACAAACCTGTAACAAGAGCCAGGCGCTCCACACCAGCAAAGTCCGCATGCTCAATTGCCATGACGCCAGCAGCCCCAAAGAGCTGCTCGGGGTAGTTGTAGATCAACTGCCTGCAATTAAAACAAAGTCACATTCTCACACCGCAGGAAGAACAAACCTTTAAAAAGATTTTAAAACCTTTGTTACCAGAGTAACAAAGGACACCTGATGCTCAGCAGCGTGGACACAGTTTTCTGCAAGCTACCGGAACAGTCCCTTTGTGAGGCACCAGCCACATGAAGAAAGTTACACCCACACAGAAAAAAACCAACAGCAGTGACAGGAAAACATAAGCTACAAAAAATTTCAAGGTATTGTAGCTTTGAAATACACTGCCCCTGAAGACACACTATCAATGCTTGAAGTTCTGAGTTCTTTGATCCTAAGTGCCCGCTAGCCAGTTACTTGCCTGTTCTAGCAGGGCGCACTACGACATGTAAAGTAACTTCTCTAACTCCTTACCACCACAAAATCCAAACAGGATACAACTTTGTGGGAACGATAAATGGCCAGTCTTGTAACATACATAGACAGAAGGCCACAGAGCAGAGCACGTGCTTCTTTGTTTGTATGTATTCCACTCTCCCCAAAGCAGGGTCAATGACCAAACTATTTTTCCCCTCCAAATTAGAGACTGGGTGTTGTAGAAATTTAGCAGAAGCTGGGACACACCATGTCTGTCAAAAAAAGATGCTCCTAATCTACCTTCAAAAGGGACAGTTGGCATTGCTGATTATGTACAGAGAAGATTCTTCCTACTTCATATCCATATAGCATCCTGTCAAGCATCTCCTTGCTCACTGTGCCTACACTACGACATCACGTACATGAATGAAACATGACACAGATGGAGACAGACTTATAAACCCATCACTAGTTCTTACAATTAACACAGATTTTGGAGTTTTAAGATGTGCAGTAGCCCGTAAGTGTAAATCTTTGCTACTGTTGTAAACAGTGCAACTCATATTCCTATCCTTTGATGCGGTGCTGGTTAGCCAGCTTCCTAGCAGACTACAGAACCACTCAAATGAGAATTACTGAAAGGCATAAGCACTTCTCACATTATTAAATATATCAATGCTTTGCATCATGACAATTTAAAAGAGAAGTGCACTGCTATCAAAAACATGTAATTTAGATTGTGATGTTCACTGGACTTAAACACGGATCCCTTATGAAATAACACCACTTCTGCCTTAAAAAAATAAAAAAGCAGCAGAGGGGAGGGATGACACTGCACCACACTTGAGGGAATGTGAAAATTCTGGCGTCACTGAAGTGACTTAATTAATTAAGCATTGAGTAAGATCACCTAATTTTAGGGATAACCTTCTTCACACGTATACAGTATTAAAATCTTGCTACTCCGTGACTGCATTCTAAATTCTAGCCCTTTTCCAAGGAAACATACCTGTTAATAAAGCAGTTTATTCCATGCTTAAGAATACGCTCTACTTTCTCCTTCATTTTTTCTTTCTCTGCCTGCTCTATTTCTGCTACCTTTGCTGTAGAGTCCACTCTGACGCGAGAGCCAAAAATCTAAACCAAAGAAAACAAATTCAGTTAAAAAAATGAATTCCATACATGAAAATACTGTTTCACAACAGTAGTTCTGTTACATACCTTAATCTTATCTGTATCCATGCCAGTATTTGCAATAAGAATCTTTGCATTTTCAATTCTTTTTGGCTGGTTTACACCGATCTTCTTGTCAAGCAAAAACCCTGTATAGTAAGAAAAAGATTAAGACTTCATATTAAAAAAGGAGAACAGTTCATTTAAATTATTGCTAAATAATTAGTAATATTATTATTCAATTTAGTAATAATTTTTTTCTAGAACAAATTTGCATAGAGATGTATGACTTTTAACAATTTCATTTCTTAAGCACACTTCCAGCCAATATACAAAGACTTACCTTCATCTAAGTAAGAATCAGCCAAACTTCCACCAAGTTTCTTAATGACGTGGATAGCCTCCAAATTACCAGAACCTTTCAACCTAAGAACAGCTTCTACAGCCAGCTTGACAAAGTGATCTTTATGATGAGTAAGTAACTTTGATGAGAGAGTCGTTCCCGCAATGTTCATCAAGTCTTCACGGAACTTCGCTTCATCATCGCTGCAATAAACCCAGTACAGTTATACGGGCAGGTCTGTGTCTGAAAGCCTTTATTATCATCACTCACCTAACACTGAGAGTCTCTCCCTGCTCCTCCTAACCCACGTGTATCTGTACCAGATTTGTACCATGTTCCATTCTGAGGAATGACAGAATTCCTCCAGTGTCCCAAGAAACAACTTTCTATTGAAAACCCGGTTAGATTAGGAGTTCCTTGTGAGAAGAGGTTTATTTCCTGGGTGCGAGACACCATACATATTTATGTGCTTAAGGGATGACATTCTGACACCCGCATTTTTCCTAAATGACACAAAGGCACACGAATACGCCTATCTCAAAACACTAAGCAGAAGTAAGATCCATACTCATACAGAAGTTGAGGAAGCCACAGGTAAAGTATTGAAGCTGATTTTAATCTCATTTTTGTTGAGATAGTATTTTGTGAAATTAAGGACAACCAACAATGAACAAAATCAATTCAGTCTTACAATGACATACCCACTTTTTGCCATTCTGGTCAAATACCACGATAACAGGCATTCTATCACCAACTTGGTATGTCAAGATGGTATCTGTAAGATTTCTGTCTACGAAATATAGCAAAAACATTTAATCTACACTTCTCCCCGGCAGAATGAGAAATTGCACAACTCGTTCAGATACCAGGGAACTGCTTCTTCAGATTCTTGAGACTAGGTTATGTAACTAGATATTGATGCTGCTTCTCTGCCATACTAAGGCTTTTAAAAAATACCATTTCATAGTACCTTCTACCATTTGCACTACACTACTGAACTGGTACTCTGTGATGTGCAATTTTACTACAAAGTAGTTTAGATCAACTGTTTTACGAACAAACACTTTCCATTCAGCTTTGAAAAAGTCTATGCTGTCACGCACAGAAAATAGACGTATTTAAAATCAGAGTATGAAATCAGAAATAACAGCTCCGATTTTTGTCCTAAGAAGAAAATTACTGCTTATTTTCTGATTCTGCATGTTGCAAGCAATTTTAAATAATTTCATACAGCTTCTGTACTTCATCTAACTCAAAAGTAGTCTTCTGTTCAGTAACTGTTAAATTCATATATTCAGCTTAAAAGACCGCAAAGAATTTTCCAATGCTACATAATTCTCTCCAGTGAGTTTTAATCTCGTATGGTTTATAAAGAGTTACTGCCAATGTACGTTACTAACCCATGATCCACAGCTGCTTTCAGAAGTGCCTCTCTTGAAGCTTTTGTGGCTGCTCTCCAACCTGCAATGATGGTCTGAGGATGAATCTTCCTAGAAATCAGCAATTCTGCCTCCTATTTAAAATAAATAATTAGCTTTCTTCCACAGCACATTCACATTAAATAGGAAAGGCACTTGCAAGCAATCTGAAAATTCTGAATGCCACCAAAAGCACAAGAGCTGTAACAATCAAATTAAAGTGAAGACCTAAGAAAGGGAGATTATTCTAGCCACCATACTGGCACTTTTTTTCCCCCTCCAGTCTAGGCAAACTGGATCTGCCTTTGGAATACCTTCTAGAAATATTGATTAATAAAAAAATCTTAGCTCCAATATGAACAGTAACCAGACACATACTTAAAGTGAATTCTCACTTCATGTTTGAGATCAGTTTCCTGTTCACTTACAACTGCAAGTTAAGGCGTAGTTGTGGGGAAACAAACAAAACAAACAAAAGATCTTCAAATTTCTTTTTCTTCAAAAGTTTTGTGAGGAACTTGGTAAGCTGATGGGATAATTTCTCAGATTTCTTGATCTCAGATCCAGGAACTCTGATCATTAAATTCACTGGCACAGCTTTGCTGAGTTCCTCACTTCTGACATCTCTCTTTCATAGTAATTTCCAATTTAGAGTTTGGCAGTCTTCGGTATGCGGTGTTTAAAGGAACATTATGAATTCAAGTCTTGTGCACACAACAGCAGAATTTAACATGCCTTTTTTTCCCTTAACGTTGTGGAAAAGGACTGAACCTCACAATTAAGCAGTGCTATATCCTGCTTAGTGCAAAATCCAGAAAATGACCTGTGACAGAACAACACTTCCACGTTTCATGATAGTGTAGTCACAGGACTACACTGTCAAATATAAAAACATTTGAAAAAATTTAATACATCACCCTCAGTAATTCAGCTGCCAACACTGTGACAGATGTAGTTCCATCACCAACTTCATCATCTTGAACCTTTGACATATCTAAAAGAGGAAGTCATTGTATTAATGTTTTGATTCAAAGTTCCATGCTATAACTGCTATAAAGTACAAGTGTTTTTATCTCACATTAGTTTAAGGAACAAAAAAAAAATAAAACTTACTCCTTGATAAAGAGGTTGTCAAACTATTAAGTCACAGAAAAACCTGAGATGAAATCAGATTCAGCATCCATGAAATTCCTTATCTTCATTTACAACAGACACCAGTACCAGCCTGTCAATGGACAAGAGCTATCCCCCTCTCTCCCCATGCCTGAGGACTGGAAAAGGGAAGGCTCCGGGGAGACCTTACAGAGGCCTTCCAGTACCTAAAGAGAGCCTGTAAGAAAGCTGGGGAGGGACTCTTTGTCAGGGGGTGTACGGGTAGGACAAGGGGGAAGGGCTTTGAACTAAAAGAGGGTAGGTTTAGATTAGATATAAGGAAGAAAATCTTTACTCAGAAGGTGGTGAGGCCCTGGCACAGGCTGCCTGGAGAAGCTGTGGATGCCCCATCCCTGGAGGTGTTCAAGGCCAGGCTGGATGGGGCCCTGGGCAACCTGGTCTGGTGGGAGGTGTCCCTGCCCATGGCAGGGGGGTGGAGCTGGGTGGGCTTTACGGTCCCCTCCAGCCCAAACTGTTCTGTGATTCTCAAGACAGACAGCCACAGCTGTCTTTCATCCCTTTTGACTCCAGGGACAAGCAAGGGTTGAGGGTAGATAAGGAGACATCAGAATAGTTTTGCGAGAGCAGCATATACCTCAAATTTATTTTTCGCAGAGTTCCACAACTCTTGCAACACCTTGGTCTCCTTATTTCAGGACTTTTTCTAACCTTCCCCTCAATTTTGCACGCTATGTGAAGAATACTCTTCTACAAATAAGTAAGAACTACACAATAAAGCTGCAAATGAAGAAACTCCAAGTACAACAATGACAAGCTGTTAAAAACTCACCAACCAAGACCTTGGCAGCTGGGTTGTCAACTCCAATAGCTTTCAGGATGGTTGCACCATCATTGGTCACTGTCACCGTGCTATCTCTCCCAGTACTTAGCAGAATCTTGTCCTACATGATGCAAGATACAGAACAGTGTTTGAAAACGTACTATAACTATTAAAATTAAATTAACAGGTATGACCACTGAGAACTTGCAGCTATCTTACCATGCCTTTAGGCCCCAGAGTACTCTTGACTAGGTCACCAATAGCAATTGCACCAACAAAGGATGACTGAAATGAAAGCAAATATACATTAGAAAATGATTCATTTCTACTTTAAGATAAGTAGTAAATGCTGGGCCGTATCTTCCAAAGGGGAATCACAGAATCCCAGAGTGGGTGAGGCTAGCAGGGCTCTCTGGAGCCCACCTGTCCAACCCCTGCCCAAGCAGGGCCACGCAGGGCAGGCTGCCCAGGGCCACGTCCAGGCGGCTTTTGAAGATCACCACGGAGGAGACCCCACAGCCTCTCTGGGCAACCTGCGCCATGCTCAGGCACCCACACAGTAAAGATGTGGGATCTTAACCCAGCCCTTCCACAGCCACACTCCAAGAGTCTGATTCCAAGTTTCTGGAGTGCTGTATTTTAGTAATCAGCTCAAATACACTTAATTTTCACAGTAACCATAAAACCATGTCTCACGGCTAAACGAAAAGCCTTCCAACAAATATGAACCTTCTGAGCTGAGATACGGCTACTCTGTCTGTATAGACAGAACATTTTCCTATCTTCTGTTCAGAGACATGCAACAAGACAAAACACTACGAGACAAAGGAAGCTCTACATCAATATGAACTGAAAGTACACTTAACAGAAAAACATTTAACAAAAGAGCACACAAAATTTAATTGCCCAGGGCATCACCAATTTCTTAGAGAGTAAACTCACCAGCCGAGCTGTTTCTGCTTTTTCTTCATCAGCACCTGCCTTGAAAATGTTCACGGGTGCAAGGGAAATGGATGCCTAAAACAGCATCAGAATACTTCTTTAATAGATCACTTCATTTTAAAAGCAAAAATTTGGCACTAACAACCCAAACAATGTCTGTATTACTGAAATGATTTATTTTCATACCCCATTTGGTTTTGATAGAAACTGTATTCAAGGTGAACAGTTCTGGAAAATCTATCTGAGGCAAACAGAGCTTGACTTTTTCTTAAAAAAGTGTTCATGTAACGGAGAGATTGTAAGGTAGACTGTAATCTTCCGCATGACTGTGCGCCGTGTTGTCTGGTAATTACATCTCCAGGCCTGACAGACCGTGGTGAGCACCTTACTTTGTGGCGGTGTCTGTGCTGATGGCCAGTGGAACCCGATAAATCTGGTTACTGAGCACAACGAGGATTTAGGATTTCAGTACTTGAATATTTGCGTTAGGCCTTTTTTTTTTTTTTTTTTTAGGCGTTTCCTTGCAAATCACATTATAGGAGGCACAAACACGTGGTTTCAGAGCACAGACTGGCATTCGCAAGGAACCCAAGGCCCTGAACGAGCCGGGACCAGCCCCCCGTGGTTTTTCACAGAGCCGCAGGATGGCTGAGGCTGGCAGGGCCCTCCGCAGACCATCCAGGCTCCCCCTGACCACCCTGCGCAGGACGGCACCCGGCGGGCTCCGAACACCCCCACAGCCCCCCCCGGGCAGCCCCCTGCCAGGAGCCGCCCCCTCAACGGCCGCGCTCTGGAACCTTCCATGCCCGAGGCGGCGGCGGCGCCGCCCCCGCTCCCCCCGCGGCGCGGGCAGGGCACGAGGCCGCCCCCGCCGTTCCCTCCCCGCCGTTCCCTCCCCGCCCGGCCGCCCCCGGGCCCCGGGCCCCGTCCCCGCAGCCGCCGCTCACCATGGCGCCGCCGGTCCCCGCCGCAGAGCGATCGCACCACGCCGCACAGCCCCGCCGCGCCCCGGCCGCCCGGAGGAAATGGCGTCCCGGGAAGGCGCCGTGTGGCACGCCGGGAGATGTAGTCCGCGCCTCAGCAGGGCAGGGGCGCTCATTAACCGTTTGTAATTAGCGCCGGGTCTCTCTCGCTGCGCCTTGCAAACCTGCCTGCCAAGAGCCGCGGCTTCCGTTCGCATTTCAGTTGTATTTCTATAAAAACGTTTTTCTAGGCAAACTTGACCCTGCCCCAAAGCAGTTTGTGGTCGCCCCAGTTTAAAAAATGTCGTCGAGTTCCTGGAGGTCAGCTCTTGAACAGGGTAAATACTTCAAATTCAAATTAAATTAAGTACCAAAAACTTTAAATTCAGCTTCTGGTGTCCTTTGAGCGTCACAGCCCCTCCCCGACTTGTGCCATGGCACCACCCACATCACCCCTCAAAAGGGAGCAGAGTTAGACGTGGGAGATGGCCCTGCACTCTTCCACCTAATAAAATTTTGTTTTCAAATTAAAGGACATAAAAAATCCGCTGCCAAGGCTCTGGGTATGACGTACGTGTCTGGTACAGCAGATGTGTGCGATCACAGCCAAGCCTGGTCCTCTTGGTTTCTCCACACACAAATAATCTGTTACCTGGCCATACCAAAAAAAATATAAAAAGGTTTGTATGACAAGTTCCTCAGGAATTAATTCCAACTGGTATTCCTCTGCTGGCTCCCAGATACTTAAAAATATCCTGTGCAAATATTTGTGCCGGTGACCAGAGTTGTAGTATCTATAATTTCTTCTTGGGTTAAGAGAACAAAGCCTTTTACAAAGGCATGGCTAAAGAAACATTTCTTAAGAGGTTCTGTAAACAAAACATCTCCTGAAATTTCTGGGGGTTTATTAATTTGTTGGCTAGAAACATCCCTATTGAAATTATGCCTCAAAAACACTGATTTAGGAGAGGGAAATACTGAATTTTGATAAATCACCATATTTTATAGTCTCCAGAGGAAAGTGAAAACACCATCTGGACATGACTTCAACCTTGCATTTTTCTTATGAATTCATCAGTACTATGCTGACAAACTACAGTTAGGCTTTGTGAAATCTTAGTCATTTAATAGCTGAGGAAGGAGTACATTCAACTTGCTGGCATGTGATTCACAAGGTAGTAGTTAATAGCAGCACTACTACTACTACTACAAATCCAGTCCTACGGACATGAGAATGATGAAATATAACTCGAGTAGAAATGAAACAAAAGCTTGGAGAAAAAAATTACAAACTCCAGGTCATCATGTTCTGTTTTTTCTTCCCACTACTAAAATTCATATGCAATAAATGGGGAAAAAATTAGGTAACTACCTGAAGCAATGACTTAAAGCAAAGCAAAAAAGCTTTTACTAATGCAATACAATACAGGAACACTAACACTGGTAAGCATTAAAGTAATCCACACATATTGTCAATGTAAAATCAATAGTTTATTGCCATGCTACAATTTTTTTTTCTTTCCAAATGAAGTTGGCACTGGTAAAGAGGGAAACGTTGTCATAGTACATAACACATCTTTTAAAAATGCACATTTGGTAAGCTCTCTCAATCATGACAGCTTAAAACAAGTTATTTTTTAAGATTAACGTGGAATGGCATAAAAATACACTCTTTCTGCATAGTATAATATAACTTTTTCATAAAAGAAATACGGAATGTTTGTAAAAACAAATCCATTGAACAGGGCAAATTAATTGAAATTTTATAAACAATTTGGCAATGATACTCCCACTGTTTAGACTTTTTTATATAAAAGAAATAAAAATCTAGAAAGCTACCTTTATACAAAGTTGCTATATTTATGCCTTTAAAGTAGGAAAAAACATTTTATAATGCAAATTAGGACATACAATAATCTTACAATATCATACAATGTAATGACAAGAAAGGAACATACAACATAAGATTTTGGCCTTTGTAGAAATGTGTATTTCTGCATTTAAAAAAATGCATTTGTGGCACACTGGTGACTATTGTATTCTTACTCCTACCAGCCAGCTTTCCTGCTAGAAGTGTAGTCAGCTGTACTGTAAGGGCAGGTCTGCAGTTTCGTTAAAACACAGACAATTTTTCAGGAGACGTAAAGTGATGCTGCAGTGGAATGAGATGTAACTCACGAAAAAGGCAACACGCCTGCTGGTTGAGACATCTGCATGGTTGTGGGATACCGTACAACACTACTTTCTTTCATACCAGAGCATTTCGTATACATTCAGTTATTAAGTACCAAAGTCTTACAAGTGAGAACATTTGTGTTTGGGATTTGGCAAATTTCAGGGAAAATACAAAGTTAGTACCAAATATATAATATATTATATATAAAATGTGGGTGTATGATATACACACATATTCTAATGCAAAAAAACTGCATTAATATGGAGTTAAATTTGCTGACATCCATTCCTAAATAACACAAACATTAAAAATACAGGTGTAATCCTGATCTTTCACACACTTTAGAATCACTTCCTCTTTCATACATAATAGTTAAAGCAATATATATGCAAGTATGACTAAGAAATCAAAATTCACATAGTAATCTGAACTCTGACCACAACAAATAGGATTTTTTTTCAGTACACGTAATTAAATATATTTATATTTTTACAATATTTTTAGACCATTCCTGAAGAACTTGACCAACCAGGTCCTCAGGTGTAACAGAGCTGTTATGTCAGCAGAACTTGATCTTGTAGGAACACATCCAGGGGCCCTCGAAGCCAATACGAACCACTCGTGTGGCTTCAAAGGGTGCTGCGTGAGGCCCAAACACTCGCAAGGAAGATTCCCTGATGACATCAAAGCTCCTACCTCAGACTTCCTTTTCTACTGCCAAAGGGAAGGACTGGAGAACAGGACACGCCGACTCCGGGGTCTGGGTTGTTGGCAGGTGGTTGGGAATAACCACGTATGGCACAGCCCCAGCATCAGCGAGCGGCAAGGTGAGCTTCATGGCACCTTCGTGCTAAGGCTTCTCATGGATAGCAGAGGAGCTGCTCCTCCACGTTCATCTCTTGACAGTTCAGTCACCACGGGTCTCAGTCATGAGCTGTGGCTGGGACCCCAAGGCATTAAGTAAGTATTTTGCAGACACAGAGGAAGACGGTCCCTGTTCCAAAGGGCTCGAGCCTATTTCTGAATCATATTTTTACATAATCTCCTTTGTATATACACATATTTGCTACATAAAATAGAATTACACCAAAGTAATGGATATATCAGAAAACATTGTCACAATATATGTATATTACCACACTAAATAATTACTAAAACTGCAAGAAATTTTTCAAAATGCCCTTTGTGATATATAAAAATATAGAAATGTCCAACACTTGTTTCATCAACTTTAAAGGTAACTTTGTATCTCATATTCTATCTGTACACCTACACATTTCCAAACAAAATACTGCGTTAATCTGGAGTAAACACCACATTAGGATAATATCCTCATAAGACACCTGACAGATTTAGTCACATACCTTACAGCACAATATTACAAGATATAATATACACATGGTCAGAGTTACAGCTGCTAAGATTTTTTTCTTATTCACTTATCTTGTCCAAAAGAGGAAGCAATTTCTAAAGATTGTGAAAGAACATTAGCTCATGACTTCCCATCTTTTCAATATATGCTATGCAAGAAGGACATCAGCAACCTTGACTCCATCTTAACGCAGTCTTTTGTGGTGGAATTTCTTCCGGATTTTGTTGGTGGTTGTTTTGTTGGTGTTTTTTTTCTTTTCTTTTCTGGAGTGTTTATGAATTTAAAATAAAGATATTGTAAATGAACTTAGATTTATATTAAGTAAATACTGTCAAATATAAATGCCTGAATTACTACCTCAAAGAAAAGATGGGAAAAGTTCTTATAATTAAATTCTAAAAACACCTAATTCTATCTGTCAAACTGCGGGACCAAATTTCTTTTGGCTTCTTGGGGGTTACTGGAAAATTTCTGATCTGAGTCCACTATTAGATCCTACTAAACCAGCTTTATCTTATTTGTAGCCACTAAATAAATTAGTACAGTGCAAAAACTGGATTTTCACCATTGATCCCACCTTACACAAAGAGAATACTGCTTAGAAATAGAGGTCCAAATCAGACACAGCTCATATTCTATGCTCAAAGTAGTAACTGAAGTTAATCAGAACTTGCATTTTAAATTCCCCAACAGTGGAGACAGTCTGCAATATTGTGATTCTGTCTCAGCATGAAGTGGCTATACATAAAACATATTCTGAGCCAATACACTGTCATAAATCCAGCAAAACCAACTGCTGGCCCGTCACCTGCAAAAGAGCAGCCCTGTTTTGACATTGTTTTGGACTTTCTATAGCTTAGACCTTTCTGTGGCCCTTTTTAGAATAAAGCCCTCATCAGAGGTTTAAACACAGACGAATGTTTTAAGTATCTGGGGGCAAGGAAGGGGGGTAGGAATTAAGGAGTTTATGATATATCCTTAAAACATTTCAGATTTCTACAAAAATTTTGTAGAGTTTAATAGGAGTAGTGCTTCAATGCACACCATTACACTTAACACTTACCATATGCAAAACTTACTTATCAGGGGAAAAATGTTACAATTAGAGCTAAAGGTTTCAGAATGATCGTTTTTATATTGTTTTCTGGAGTCACTGACAAAGACCACAAAACTAAAATCAGACTGCCACTTCAGATCAATTTGAGAAAAAATATTTTTGTGATATAACCAATGGATTAGATTCTCGCCAACTGTATTTCCAGTACAATATCTATTGCCTACTTTTGGTCACTGCTACGTCTTTTTTATCAATTCAATTTCCTTCTTAAAAAGATACAGTCCAACGTATGTCTTTCATAAATCATTGCACTGAAGGAATATCTATAATTAAAGGCTTTTCTTCGTCAAATGTGCTTGTAGCAGCCAGTTGCATGCTATGGATGAATAGTAGACCTGAAGGCGATGTTGCCATTTTTGCAGGAGCTAGTGTATGGAAACTTAACAGATCCCAGTTACTAAAGAAATTTGTTACATATTTGTTTCCCAGTCTATATACCTGTGGGTCCAAAATATAAATATGATCAAACACTGTAGTGAGATTTCAGCTGAAAACTGAACCCTAGATTACAGACACTAAATCTAAAATCACAACCTTTAAAGAGACTGAACTGAAAAAATATTTACCAAGTCTCATAGGGTAAAGTGCATTGCAACTACATCTACTTCAAGGGGCATAAAATAAAGAAATAAAAAAGAATGCTAAAGATGAGCAGTGCAGATAACAGGGACTAACCAGTGTGTTTGCAACAAGAAAGCATTATCCCATCTGTAGAATAAAAGAGGGTTAAAAAAAAAAGTCCTAGAAAATATGGTACCAGATTGGTTAATAAAGACTACAGAAGGTTTTTGCTTAACTCTGCTTGGTGCATATTTCATTTAGAATATTAAAAAAAATGCCAAGACTATGCATTCAGAAATCACAAGAACCTCAATATGTTCTGAATTCTGGGGGCCACAGCTAAGAAAACATCCGTAATGAAGTATTGTGAAACTTGCAACATAAAAAAAATAAAAAAAAATACTCAGACCATCTCTTGTATCTGATACTATTCAGGATAAATGTATGGGACAGTGCACCAGAACTAAAGGGGGATATGTTTCCTTTAATTTTGGCAAGTCACTTAGGATCTACCGTAAACCTCTGTTTCCCTATTTGTCAGTTAAGACTATTATCTTCCTGCCTCACAGGAATGTTTTAAGGATTCAGTTAATCAGTATTTATGAGACACCTGTACTATACCGATGAGGACCAAATATTTCTAGGCAGCTAGCTAGATCAAACACATTTGCCTCAAAACACATGTTGAAGCATTAGGCTGGCTCACATATTTAAGTGAACTTAAATTCATGTTCTTAAACTAAGAACAAGAATCACACCAGTATCATCAACCGGTAAATATTTTGCAACACCTGGTAATTTCTCTTCAGTACAAGACTGTTCCTTGGCATAAGGCGAAGCAATGGCAAAGATGTGAAGGAGCATTAACACTGCAGACCTGTAAGAATCTCTACCTATACGGTAGCCTTTACCTTCTTGAGTACCAAGTTCTCCCCACAAGTCAACAAGTCTATCACAGGAGTATGCATAGGTTGACAGTGAGATTATTAATGAATTATTATTATTTATCTCATTTAAGTTCCTCGTAATGGTCTCAACAACTCCCATCTCTTACTTCTGTAAATTCTGTTCTTTGTGCATCTGGTATTTCAGTACCATACAG
Source organism: Cygnus olor (assembly GCF_009769625.2). Lineage (NCBI taxonomy): Eukaryota > Metazoa > Chordata > Aves > Anseriformes > Anatidae > Cygnus > Cygnus olor. Next base: position 38,245,782 of record NC_049169.1, on the reverse strand, counting down.
TCTGTAAAGTTTTTCAGAGTTAAAAGGCTGCCTGATATCCCTTAATGATGTGGCAAGAAACACATACTTCAGGTGCTACCACTGCTGCCACTACTAAATTGAGAGAAGCACAGAGAAAACGTTAACAAAGGAACAGGGATACACTCCAATTTAAAAACCTGAAAATATATATATTTTTTTAATAAAACTTAAATTTAAATATTGCATGAAGACCCTTATTTCTTTTCCAGATCTTCAGATGGCTTTTCTTGCATGTTTTTCCTCACACAGTTCAAGGGTTATATTACATCGCACCAGTTCACAAGCGTCAGTTCCTTTGCAATCACAGGCTCAAGAGTAATCTCTTCTGCTGCCAGTACCAAGGTGCACCTGCAATACTGCCAGAATTCTAAAATTATTCAGAGTATAAAAAAAAAAAAGAAAAAAAGAAGAAAGTTCTGCTAAGGGTGCGTCTGGCATACTCAAACGACATTCCACCTGGATGTACCTGTAACACTGAGCAGCTATTATTGTAACCAAGTTCACCAACTGCAAAAGAAGTATGTTCATAGATAATACTACCTTCAGATAATTTACTACATCTCTTTCTAAATTAAAGTATACTATCAACTATGGATGCACATTGCTAGAATGTGCAATTTTCTATGAAGAACTATCAAGTCCAGTACCCTGCCTCCCGTGTAACCTGTGTCTGATGCTTTAGAGGAAGACAATGACTGCATAATAAACCTTTCCAGTTGTGCAATAATGCATGCTGCTGGAGAGCTGGGATATTTCCGTCAGGCATAAAAAAAGTAGAACACTAGACAAAGACAAACATTTGACCTTCAAGAGTCTTTCTTTGACAAATGCAGAGAGTAAGACAAACACATACACAACCCTGAACAATAATTAAAGCTATGTACAAAATTTAGACTCTTAAAACGTTACGGAACAGATAAAAAGAAGCACAGATGCAAAGAAAGGAAGGCACACTGAACTAAGAAATGATAAAAGAGCCTTAATTCATATAGCCAACCTGTGAATTCCTTCACAAAAAAACTAATGAGATTAAAATTCTGTCTGATTTCACAGGGAACTTGATATGCCACTTGGAATTCTCTTCTAGCTGAAGTAGCTTAAGGCTGGGATTAGATGTGTTCATAATGTTGATCAACAAACTTCGATGTGACCTCCCAAACATCACACAACTTAAAACTATCGGGAATTAGATGCCTTCTTACCCATGTGGTCTTTGAAGGAAAAAAAAAAAAAGAAAACCGACAAAAACGTGTGGTGCTTATATCCCTTGAGATGAACCAATATATCTGGTGTACATCAAACTGAGTGAATTAATGAATTACATACACTTCATTCTGAAGGAGCCACGTCAATGAGGAATGAATGTAGATATGTATCTTGAAAGATTAGGTTTACCTGCTAATAAACACACATATCAAGAGGCTTTAAAAACTGTTATAAATGCCATTAATGACTATAGGCACCAGACCAGAATATTTATAAATTCAAAACTGGCATGTCACTCAGACTCTAATCAATTTAAAGAGGCACTGTGAAAGGTGGTGATGCTGCTATGCAGTAATTACTACTACTGTAGAATGAAATAGTGTTACCTAAATGAATACTTGCTCTACATTAATTCCCTTTAGTTAGACAAGTACATGAAATATGCAGAAAAAGTTCTATTAGTCTATAAAAGGCGTTAGTGTTAAGAAATGCAAAGTACTTGCATCTTCAATTTTATAAACTTCACAAAAGGTGCAAATGATCTAATGCTTCCCAGGCTCACATAGGCAGGTCAGTACTGTTATGTCTAGTTTTCCTAGAAGTACCATCATCTCGGGGCAGTGCTTTTTGCAAGCTTGACATAGCAGCAGTTCGTTCAATGTCTATCACAGCATACAGCTCTGTGCGCCTGGTTGGAGTTTGCGGAAGTGGAGTGGTGGGGGTTTTTGGAGTCTGAGGGTTGTCGGAGTCACTACCACCTTCCAAGTCAACCTGTATATAGTTGAGCTGCCTGTGTTCTAAACTTGGACGCCTAATGTCAAAGTTAAAGACTGTTGGGGTACAGTCCCGACGTCGTGTAAATTCTATTTTGTGAGCACTTGCTGGTACTGTTACATTCTCCGTATTGACATAATTATGCATTGGATCTAGGTTATTGTGGTAGCCATTCAAAGATGGGGTCTTTGGTCCTAAACTGTCATCTTCATCTCTACTCAGCTTGCGGGCTTCCCAAACAGGAGGCAAGGATGGCAAGTTCTCATAGTTCAACAGCGCAGTTCTCCTCTGAGCAGAGTTGTTAATGTTCTGGGTATCTGAGGTACTGGTTGATGTCAAACGACCTCTTCTGACCCCTGAGGCACTAGGGATTGATAACCTATTTATATTTTCATACACCAATTTGTTACCAGATGGTGTTTCTCTACGTTCATCACTGTCGTATCCAGTGTCCCATTCAGTGTTGTTTGTGCTGCTGCCGCTAACTTGGTCTCTCCCAAGTTGCTCCAGTTTCTCTCTTTCCATTAACTGCCTTTGAACAGGTGTTGGTCCTAAAACAAACTTGACTCCTTCAGGCTCCAGGAGAACCTGAGCATCTTTGTCATCAGTACAAATCTGATCTTCTTTCACTTTAGTTGTTTCAGTGTTTGAAAGCTTTGATTCCAGTGGCGCATGCACACTTGATCGATTTTTTCTCTCCTCTTGTACCCCAGTAGTGTTGACGTAAGTGTGCACCTGAAAGGAAGAAAAAAGGAAATTCAAATTCTAGTTGCACATTTTTATTTTTTTAATTTCATTCCTTCTCAACTCCCCCCTTTTCTGATCAAAATACCTGAGAACCAAATATCACGATGACAACTGTTTTAGAGCAAAGATCCTCTTTCTCACATTTCACTGAGCTGTGCTCAACTTTATTTTTTTGGTTTTGTTGTTGGTTTTGTCAATGTTACTTTAAATAAAATTAGAGGTATTTGAGACAGACAAAATAATGTTTACATCTCAAATTAATGATTATTTTGATTTGATCTTTCATTTCAGTTGTGCTCTAGTTGCAGCCTTCCAGGTTCCATTCGAACTCTGCTCTGGTCAGGGCAACCTTGGTTTCTTAAACTCAGTTCATTAGCTCACTGGGAGAAATCAGCGAAGCAGAGTTCTGCTTTGATCTCCCTTACCATGAAAACGACCAACAGTTCCAGATTTGCTTTGGCTAAATTTGTCTTTGTAACTTCCACGCTGCAAAGGAAATTTATTGCCCATTTAAAAAACAGGACCGTGCCTTGTGTACCACTCAACCATTGACAAGAGAGGTTGGCTCTACTGCAAGAACAGTTCATTCTTCCTTCAAGAACCAACAGCTTTCTAACACCAGAAGCTAAACAGAAAAACATACACTTCCGCATGACCTGTGGCACTCATGATTAAAAATAAGCAGGAGTTAACACCAGATGCCACTACGGCAGGCAGGGGTACACCACTAGTTTATCCCTCCAAGTTCCCACAGAGGATCAACATGAGGCTGAAAGGGAAAGACTGCAGTCAGTAAAGAACACCACCTCCACATTTAAACTCTGTCTGCGCACCCAAATGGCAGAGCAGTATTTAACGGCAGAACTCATCCAGTCCTCACAACTTTAAGCTCTACAAACTGCAGTGTTATTTACAGCTCACTTGACTCCTACACTGGTTCTTTAAACTGATTTAGTCTGCAGTAACTCCAGCAACAGCACCTGGACTCTTCTGTGGTGGCTTCTACCAAATGTCTTCCCAAAAGATGGTTCACTGATCTCTGCTCTGGTTACCTTCTCTGGTTTTCAACACTGTTTCTTGTCGCACATGACAATCTTCTGAAGCCAGATTACATTTCATTACATTTGACTAACGTTTTCATCAGCAACAGGAAGGATGAGATAGAACACACCTTCAGAAAGTTTTCGGGTTTTCCCAGATTGGTAGGGCTTCCGCTGAGAAGGATCCCAGCAGCCTGGAGAGATAACCTCACATAAACTTCACGGAGCTCAGCAAGGCAACCTTAAAGCCCAGATCCAGGCACGGAATAACACTGACAGTACAGGGCGGGCACCAACTGACTTGAGAACAGCCTTTCAGAAAACCACCAGGGATCCAAGTTGAATGTGAGTCAGCAGTGGGCCCTTGCAGCAATGAATACCAAATGCCTATTGGTTGGTGTTAGTAAAAGCACAGCCAGTAGGTTAAGGAAAGTAGTCATTATCCTCATTTCAGTACTGCTGATACCGAATCTGGAGTAATGGGCTCCGAGTACAAGAAAAACATCATCATACTGGAGTGAGTCCAGAGGAGGGCCATGATTAGAGGGGCCGGAACAAGTGATATACAAGGAGAAGCTGAGAGAGACAACTCTGTTCAGTTGCAATTTAATAGTCACTGTCAACTACTTTTAGACAGTTAAAGAGAAGATAGAGCCAGACCCTTTCTGGAGATGTTCACCAGAAGGCTAAGGGGCAATAGACACCAGCTGTAACAGGAAAAAAAATGATTGCATATTAGGGAAAAATGCTTTCAGAATAAAGGTTGTCAAATGCAGGAACACGGCTCAGAGACGCTGTAGGATCACCTTGCTTGTACTATTTATTAAAAGCATGACAAACAAGGGTCTGTGGAGTCTCTGCTCTAACTTCACAAGCAGACCTAGAGAACTGTAGAGGTTGCTTTTAACCTCATTTTTCCATGATTTGCCAAATAGAAGACATGTAAATAAGTTTTTGACTAAGATCTCTCATTGTGAAGTCCAACTTAGGTGTTTAAAATTAGCTTCTGAAATTTTTGAAAAGAGTATAGGGAAATACATTTATATACAAATAAAGACATCGAAAGTATAAAAATTTCAAGTAGTTACACTTCCTCAGTGATCTGTCCTACCAAGCATCATAAAGAGGAAAAACAAATCTAAGTAGTAGCTCAAGTGTGGTAGAAATAACATTATACCTGACTCTGAAAAACACAAAAATGAAAACATAATGCTACAGAATTAACAGTGAAAAACCCTCAACTAATGTTGAGCCTGAATTGGGGGGTGGAGGGGGGAGAATATACCCACTTGTTCCTCTGCTACAAGTAGAGGATGTGTTGATTCTTCACCGACAGAGGGGAGGCGTGCACTTCCGACAGAAGGGTGCCTGCTGGAAGGATGTGATGAAGCATCTCCAAAAGATGGGTATCTGGGATAGCCGTTAGGTAAACTTTGTGCATTGAACCCAGGAGCTGATTCAATTAGAAAATATGAAAAAACATATTAAAATAGAACATTTTATTATATATGAGTAATATGTTTTATATATTTATCTTCAATTTTCACAAGAAGTCAAAATATGTAAAACAGCTTAAATATTCACAAGACAATTTTGCTGGGGGGGAGAAAAGGGAAAGCAAATTGCTGAGTAGAGCATCCCAGTATTTACTGGGAAACACGTCTGAAGCAACCACCGAAGTCTAGGTGTATAACTACAGCTTTCTCAATAAACTCCCCGTCCAGCTCCTTTTGCTACCATGAACACATTAACAACACATATCCCTTTAAAGAGGGGGGGGGTGGGCAGGAACAGGATGGATGATGACTTCTTTATTTAAGCTTCTATTTCTTTGAACTCATCAATAACATGCAATTTCTAGTTTCAGATGTCTTGGTATCTGCCTGGGATTACCTAAAATCTTCCATCAGTTTTGGTAAGACTTCACTCTATCCATCCACCTACCCACAGCAAAAGATTTCAAATCCCCTGTAGATGTGATATTACCATTACCTTTTTCCTAACAAAAAGGTTGGAGCACTGCCTAATATTAAAATTTCTCAGAAATGCTAAAAGTAAAATATGGTGATGTATAATAAAGTAACTGAATTAAGTATATGGTTAAACAGTGCTGTTGTGCAAAAACTAAGTTCCCAAAGCTTACTTCTTAAAGCTGAAGAACTTGTCTACAAACATTTTGCTCCCAGGACTTGAGATTCTGGAAAGCGAATCCTCAGCAAGTACCTCAAAAGAATTCATTGCTGGTAATTAACCTCCTAGCTGAAAATAGCATTTAATTTGCATTAAATCTTTAAGTAATTAAAAAAAAAAAAGAAAAAGAAAAAGCCTATTTTAAAGCTAAGTACCACATTAAATTCAGGTTTGTCATTTGACAGTATAACCATACTTACTGGTAGGCGTTCGAGGGGTTCTTGGAGCTTCCAACTCAGTCTGATGGTTATTCCTTTCTACTACTGGTTCTTCTACCACATTTATGCTATTATTCTGCATTATCTCTTGCAACATATTAAATAGCTCTTCTGCACGGGCACATTTAAAGGCAAAGATTCCTATAAATACACAAGAAAAAAAATCAAAATCCTTTAACATAAAAAACATGCCTTACAATATATATAGCTTTCAGGTAATAAAACTGGAATCCACATAACGAATACCTGTTAAAGAAGCAAAAAAGTTAAGAAATCTTTATTGTACAGAACACATACAAATACAGTGAGACCCTTTCAAGTGTTTATCTGATAGAACAATTTTCCCATGCACCAGAAGTTAAATTGGAACAGAAAATTGGTTCAGTTAAAACCAAAAGTATGTTCTGAGGGCTAAATGAGGAATAAAATAAAAAAAAAAAAACAGCAAGTTGCGTTTTTGTCTAAGTGGATAAAAAGGGTACCTGTTAAATTAAAAAAAAAAATACACTAAGTGAAATTACTGTGGTGCTACAAGGTTACGTTTCTTAAGCCAGATTTCTATTAAACTACCATAAGAATAAGATAACAGCACAACAGGAAAGAAGGATTTAAACATTGCGCAAATGTTTTTTGCTTTTTTTTTAAGAAGATTAAAATGAAAAGCTAGTAAGACAAACTGTGTGAAACAGACAGTAACAAACCAATTGTTTTAGGCTAAAGGATAGACACAGAGCACAAAGTGAGCAGCAATACCATGTATTTTGAGTGTGTATTGTGCCACTTTGCTTTTAAACAGCAGGGAGCGCCCCAACTTACCCTCACAAGCAAAGTCGCAGCTTTGGATTATTCTTCCATTGAAAGCATGAAGTTAAAGTTGACATGCTTGTTAAACGTGGGTGCAGGTGCTCATTTTTTTAAATGAGTATTACAGTCTTAAAATTACACTCTTTACTAAAAACTACCTATCTATATTGCTATTTCTGTAAGTGCAATTATGTTAATATGCTGGCAACTACCTACCATCATAACTTTATTTACGGACACAGAACTGAGATAGATCAGAATTATCAGAAACACTCCACACGGCAGAAGCTCACAAAACCTAGCTGGGAGCATACCAAATGAGGAATGATGCTAAGAGGAATGATGATCAGCAACTAATATTCAGCTGGTGCAGTGAATAAGCTTCATGCTTGCAACACAGCAGCTGTAGAGCTGCTTCTACCGCTTTTACCTAACCAACAATCCAGCTCAAGTACAACAGCCTATATTTAATTTTTCCTGTATTTCCAGAAATTCACACTGGATCCTTAAACCTTTATGGGAAAAAAAAAACTGCTAGCTGCCTTTGTCCCCTCTCTTTAAAAAAAGTGCTTCCAAATTGCTAATTCTTTCAAATATGAGGCAAAGTGAATTGGCACTAAAAGTGCAAGCAAAAGTAACTTTGTGGAACTTTGATTTTTTATTAAATACATTTGCAATAAATACAATATGATCTGTGGTGTATATAGCATGGAAACACAGTAATTCCTCTAATTTCCCTATCCCGAATTATCTATTAGCTGTGCTCCCAAAACATATCTTTAAGGACTTCAATACCTCGCACAAACTCGGTGTTTTACCACCAGTGCATTCTGACAATATATCAATATAAAATATCTGAGATTAAGTGGAAAACAACAAACAAGAATATTGACTAATTCAGTCAGTTGTAGGGCAATATTCAGGATATTCTCAAATGAAAAACTTCTTGGTCATCTCACCAGCTGAAGATGAAGTTTTGCAACTTGCCCACAAATACTAGTATAGGTCTCAGGAACAATGCTCCATTGCAAAACGGCAGCAGAGAGAACATTTTTTTGCCAGATTTCTTTTTTCTCAATATTCACAGTATTTAATATTACGTAAGGAAGGCAAGAAACAAAAGAGGGAAGAAAGGGTTGCTGCTCACACAGTCTGCTTAATCTTCTCTATTTAAAAAAAAAAAAACGGAAATTAGGAGGGAGGCAGAGAAGTCAATTAGAGTCAGTGGAAAATCTTGGCTGTGGAGAAGAACCTTCAAAATTGTCTTTTCAATTGAATTTTATTAGTATTTATTTTACACATTTAAAAGAAACAGTAAATTAAACCTGCAAAAATCAAAGTGGTGGTTTTTTTTCAAAACAAAAAGATTATGATTTTCTCCTTAGAAGTCTGAAAATTTAGTTTAATATGCAGTATACTGTAACATTTTAAAACATCTTTATTTCTTATTAAGAGCTGAATCAATAATGCTTTCTTAATTCTTCTTGTAAAATAACTATCTGCCCTTACCCCTGCTTGGACAATGAAGATTGAACAAATTTGTTTATGATCAAGTTCTTTCATGTTCCCGATTTTTTACAGTGAAGTTAAAAAATATTTTGTAATTGCAAATATCGTTATCTATAAAAACACTAGTAAATGCTAAAAATCGGTAAGAAAATAAAAATGCAACTTAATTTCACAACATATCAATACATAAGAATTTCAAGTACATAGAGCTGCATCATGATAGGAAGATGCAAAATGAGGTGCAGACCTCAACCAATACAGTTATTGCACCACTGGGGACTGCTGCAGTGAGTAGAGATTGAAAAGCCTATCTTAGCCAAGGCAAGGGATGATCTGGCAACTGGAAAGGTAGCTGTCTTTCTGGTTAAAGCCACATAGAAAGTAACTAAGCATAGCTGGAGTCTGCAGTCTGAATACAAAAATTTGTAAAAATTTGAGAATGATGTCATTGAAATAAATCAGCGGTATTTGTTTCAGGAAGAGGATGAAACAAGTGTGTTAGTGAAGACCATAAGAGAGTAGAGATACCCAGTTCATTCCAGCGCTCTAGTCTCTTAAAAATGTAAAAATAGTGAAAACTCTGAATTCTGAGAAGATTCCCCCATGGTTCCAGGTTTCACCACCCTTCCTTGAAAGTCAAGTCAACCGCTGAGACAGAAGAATTTCCCTGTCAAAACCACCTTCTGAGTTGACCAGAACTATCAACACATACAGCCATGGAATACTCCAGACCAAAATCTATAAGCAACTCAAATCCTCATTTTACTGTAAGACCATCCAACTTACTTTTTCCCAGAAACTGCATTCACATAGCAAGTACACCTTAGATAAATTAATAAATAAATCCCCCGACATCAAATTACTTTCTAAACATCTTTGTATACAAAAATTCTACATACCTTGTCCAGTTTGACATCTTCGACCACTTTCAAAAGAGAAAAGATTTGAGTCATAGCCATAGCGACGGAGACAGAGGTAGTGCCATTTTACAGAGTCCCTTTTACGGGTGTACAAAATTAGTTCTGTATCGGTAAGTTCCATTATGCCAGAACCCAGCTCATTACCATCATCATCCACGTTAATAACCTACAAAAAGGAAGTTCAACAGCATCAGGTAAGTATTCTTTTGAGCACCAATACTACTACTGTGATCTTAATGTTCCACTAATGCACTCCATCTGCTCCATCATTTGAGTTATGATCCTTGAGGTAAAAGTTTAAAAAAACCTCACCAAACCAGTTCCTTTGCTCCTCCAACCCAGAATTAAAATAATACATATCTAAAAGCAGTGAGTGAGACTAAGTAACATCATTGCAAAATCCGTGGTGATATTTAAAATAAAAGAGATTTGTAAGTTTAATGATTTTTTTAAACTGACTGTATGTACATATTCTAGTATTTCCACATAGATAAGGCATACCTAAGATAATGAAATCTTTCAGAGCACTGTTTCAAAAAAAAATTATTTGCTTTGTCATATAACCCCACTTAAAGTTGGGAAAAGGAATGAAAAAGGAGAAGGGTCTCTAAGATAAAGCTACCTTCACATATCTGTAGGGCCTTGTACTGTGCAGAATCGCCAGACTGTTTTGGATTCTTTTTTCCTGCCTTTTTAATGTCAACAAATAATTCAAATACCCTATGGTTATCTTGTGTGAAAACATGATGCATATAAAGCTTATATTCTTATTCTTTTTGCCTTTACACCAGTTGGAGGTCTTCTGCACCCCTTAAGGAATCCTGACATGTATTTTCCCCCAGATGCGTTTTATCTCACACCGCTGCTTTTAGGGGGATTCTTTCTTACTCAATAAAAAGGCTACAAAAAGAGCTTCCCTATGGTATCAATTAATTTTACTCCTTAAAGAGACATTTTCAACTTGAAAACTAGTCATTTAAAAGGAATTAAGAATAGTTTCATCTGCCACTGAAGCCTATGCCAAATGTCTTCATTTTGCAAACTACATTCTTTCATCTTCTCCCCCCTGCTGCTCAATCAGAGACCCACACAAACAATGGAGAGATGCTACAAGGAGAAAAGTAGGAACTAGTCACATGAAGCTAAGTCAAATGCATAAAAAGCAAGAACACAAAAATATTTTATCCTTCAGCTTTTCATACTGATAATATTAAATATTTCCAGAATTTCCCATGGTTTTAAAGCTCATTTCAGTGCTGCCCTCAGGCAGTGCATGAATCATTTTTCACTATGGAAGCGTTACATTCCTTTGCCAGCTCACGGAGACAGTTCGGAGCACAGAAGCAGAGCCGAGTTGTGTGACTACGCAAAGGTATGTTTACTTAAAGGCACTGACTTCAGCAGCTTCACGTTAAGCACATGAACAAGTGTTCACAAGCTTATAAATTCCAGGGGTATAAGGGACAGATGCACGTATATAAATGAAGTTCATTCAAGTAAAGGAAAAAAGGTTGTCCAAATGATACATTCAACCGTGATCTTCAACTAAAATCAGCGGTCCTAAAGTCTTCCATTGCTGACCCCACCTCCAGGTTCATAACCACAGCTCTCCAATAGCTCTTCCATTATGCCTGTGACCCCCCCTCATTTGGTCCAAAACCTCCCAGAGGTAACAGCGTTTAATTGGGCCCCCAGCTCAAACTGGGACAGACCAAAAACATGGGGCTGCTTCTCCCACCTGAAGATCAAAACTGTCATGACAAAACCTGTCTAAAGAATTCCCGTCACTGCTAGTAAGAAAGGAGTCTCAAAGGGAAAAAAGAGAAACCTGCAGCCAGACACCTACAGGTCTGTAATTGTTTAACCGTTAGGTAATTCTCTCCCTGTTTTCGTTTAAGTATTTTCCATCACAGACCTATCCTGCAAGAAAGCAACAAAATAATTCACAGCATACCACACCAAGTGCTTACCTTAAACTTGTTTCGATGGTTATCTGGGACAGTTTCTTTATCTGGACAGCTACAACAGCTACCCATGACTTCTTTAGAAGACCATGTGATCTCTAAATTAAAAAGAAAAAAGCAAACCACAACCAAACACGGTGATCATTTAGTTGAGGTAAAAAATAGAGCATCATCAACAGAACAACACAATACAAAATTCTGCCTGAATTACAATTTTTCATGATGAATTTTGCAGTCAGAAATAATAAAAAATAATATTTAGGAGCTATGTGAGATTTGGCATTGAGAAGTGACTGCGCTAAGCCCTGAAAGTCCTACCAACAGTTCAGCCCGATGTTACTACCAAACACACCCATTGAACTTGACTGAACCTCTCACCTTAGTTCCCATAGTAGCATTTGAGGGGGAAAAAAAAAAAAAGAAAGAAAAAGAACAAATATTGGTTGCAATTCTTCTCTCTCCTAAACCAAGGTCTTTATGTAAGGCACTACCTGGATCCCAGTTCCACCTAAACGAGCACTCTCCAGCTTGCTGCTGAGCACAGCCCTGGCTGACTCCCGTCCCAGCCCAGGGTTGCAGGTTACCAGGCAAAGGCAACACAAAGAGCCCGCAGGGCAATCCTGAAAAGCTGCCCTGCTTTGGGCAGCTCCAGCACGTTCAATAGAGGGTGGAGGCACTCGGGGCCTGGAGGCAGCCCTCTGCTCAACTTCTGTGCTTCCAGTTTAGAATACTTCCCATGTAGCAAAGCACATACAGCTACCTAATCAAAGGCAAGGGAAACAAAGCTCCGTGTTCAACACAAATAGTTTAAAACTAACTTTTTAAATTCCTATTATGTTACTTTTGGATTAAATTGTGTTATACAGTCTACTTACTCTAAAACAACAAAATACTCAACTAACTCCATGGCTAAATTAAGAAAAAAATATATTTTATATTCTTGGTATTCTAACTGAAAAAAATTTTGTATGTATGGTAAAGCTTTCATAGAGCATTAAGATAAAACTGTTACAGAACCAAGCCTCACAACTTTCTTCTCCTTCCACCACCCCGCTACAAATCAATCTTAAACTCTTAAGAACAGCAGATAAAAGGAAACTTACCCATTTACGTGAGCTGTATATTGGATGGGAACTAAAATTTCCACTACACAAATGAAAAGTGGATCAAAATCTTGGAAGAGAGCTAGTAAGCAACAACAGGTATGACATTTGGAGTCAAGAAGAAGCAAGGCGGAACTTCTTCTGACAGAATGGGAAAAATCAGATTTCATCTTAGGAAAACTGGGACTCACTTTCTAGCCAGGCACTTGTATTAGTGTGCAACAGTAGTATCCAATTAGCACTTTAGCCTGCTGAAAAATAAGGTGCAGGGCAGATGGTGAAGTTCAGCTAACTATTCTTGACCAGACAGGCCACGCTAAAGCGATACCGCTACCCTAGAGACTGCAGACATCTGTCAGTGGCCACCAAAGCCCTGCAGAGGTGAAATGAAGAACTTAACAGAAAGGCTAACAACATGGCTTAGATTAATCCAGTAACAAAGAGGCAGACAGCCCGACATTGCCAAAAATCAATGGATTCTCTGATGTCATTCCTGGCCATAGTGTAAAAAGATGCATTAAATTGTCAGAGCTTTTTTCGCAACCCAACAGGGAAGTAGGTTGTTGTCTGCTTCTACTACAACAGAAAGAAGCTATGCTACACACAACTGGTTGGTTGTTCTTGCACAGTGAAGAGAAGCCTTCAATTTTCTTAATCAGTCCAATCAACCTCTCAATTACAGACTGCTTTCAACAGTCTCCATACATGTATCTTGTTATTAGACTAACTACTCATTTTTTTTGCTGAAGAATTCTGCCTGTTCTGTTAGGAAAGGAAGATACAGAACATCTTCTGTTACTGGTTTCCTACCCTGGCACCCCACCATGCCTCACTACGTAGATGTTCAGACGTTGGTCTTATCACCTGACTGACGATACCCAATTTATTCTGTGATAACACTGTTAAAAAGAGCAATGTGTGAAAACAGCTGCAATGCAGATTAACAACAAATGCAATATAAATTTGCAGCAAAGGTTTTCAAGCTCTGGTCCCTACGGCACTAAATTGCAAAACAGAAGCATCTACTAGCCTTCAAGCACAGATGCTCACACCTAATAAAGCCCAGTCTTAGACTTCTCAAAACCTTTTGACAAACGGGTAATACAACTAAAGAGCAGCACACTGTGACAGTAACGTGACATCCTTTGCATTCACCATAAAGATAAATCAATAGTAAACTGAATAGGCAATAACAAAATAACTGCAAAGTAGTTCGGGAGAAGTATATAGAGTTGCAAATAAAAAGATGTAGTATATGAAGAAGTCTGAAATATAGCTACCATGTCTCAAGAAAGACAAAGAAAATGGATGTAATCAAAATCAATCATACACACTTGTTATTTCATCTCCAATATATTCTAATATTAATACTTCAGAATACCAAGAACCATCATGCTGCTTCAAAGCTGAGATGGGAACTAAGGCAATGAGGAAGAAACAAAACAACCAGGGAACCGTCAAAGTTAAAAATCACTCACCTAGATTTGGCCATTAATATTCCCAGCCTCTGTTGCGGCATCAGGGGTTCTGTCATACTTCAAAGTGTCATGCTGTCTTGTCACAGAACTAATCATTTGACCTAGAACTAGAAAAGTACATAAAAAATGGTTTTTTGTTCTTGTTTTCAAGACGCCAGTTAGTAAACTAACAGAAATACATATGGCCTTTTTAGTTTGGCATCATTACGTCAAGTGAGGTCTCCACAGTTAGGCTGCCTCGTACGGGGAACCTTAGGCCCAGCCTCATCTCTTCGAGCTCCCCGAGCATTTCCATTGCCTATCTGGCAATGATATCTCCCGTTATCCTTAGCACATACTGAAACAAACCACGGCAGGCACACAGAGGAAGGCACACAACTTGCTCTGCTCAAGTCCCTCTTGCTCATCCTACTGACCACATACAAATGTCACCTTGTATGGATGGCTAACACATCACCCTTTCTTTGCATCCCTCGTGGCTCTCGCTCCATGGCACTAAGCATAAATTGCTTGCTTTCACTTTTATTTTATTGTTCGCCTGGATTACTCTCATACTAGCTGCCCTCTCGCATTTACCACTGAAAGCTCCACTCCTGCTGCCACCAGGCTAGCAGTTGGCAGCCTCCATCCTCTGTCTGGAGAACTGCCAAGCAAGCTCTTCACGTTTTCTTTGACACTGCTTCTTGAACTGGCGAGAAGGGCTGAATTCTCACAAAACCATGTTATTTAGCCACTTTCTTACCAGCCTTTCAGAGTGTCTGTGCAAACCATTGCAACTCTGCCCATCAAGAGTACTGCCACGATTCTGTATCCATCTGCTGACCTCTGCCTTATGGTTCAATTAAAAGCATTTTCAGAAACTAAAGCACCTTTCTTTTTTGCACAGCATCAAATGTAACGCAGTCCCAAGCTCACCCCTGGTCCTGGCATCACAGTAACACTTGCAGAACGCTCTTGTTATGGAGGGGCTGTGCAGCAGGACAGCAGAAATACAATACTGGAAAATGCAAAATAGCACACCTAGCAAAAGAGCTTTACTTTTTACAGAAGATCTGTCATGGAGTCACGAAAACACTCGACAGCTCAATAAACTAGCTCAATAGCTACCAACATAAAGCAAATGAAACAGAATCGGTCAGAAAGAACTAGAAGAGCAAAAACTAAAATACAACTGCATTGTATGAATCCACAGAGCACCTACATATTCAGTCATGTCTGCAATTGTGACCCCCCTTCCTGGTTTAAAAAAAAAAGACGTAGTAAAGCCAGAAAATGTACTAAAAGTGGCATGGATAATCAAAGGCAGAAAATAGGAGTACAGAATGATGTGGAGAAGATAACAAAAGCACAACTACTCCAGACGCAAGCATTAGGGAACAGCAGATTACGTTATGGAGCAGGTTCAAAAACCACACAAAAATACATTTTGCATGCCACGTGTAGTTAAACTTTGCCATCTACAATAACTTATGGGAATGAGTATCAAAAATGTATAGGTTCAGAAAGTAACTGGACAGATGCAAGGAAGAAAAATAAATATCTCTGTAATGAGCTTTTAAACTCAAGGCTTTCCCATTGGGCTCAAAAAGTCTCTGAGCTGCAGATTCTTGGATGGGCATTAAGGAATGATCATAAAATGTTGGTTATTGTTATTCCCTTCCCTATATATTTCCTACTGACTACTGTAAGAAGCCGGATACTAGACTGATTACTTCAGTCTGACACAAAAGAGCTATTCCCAGCTGGCGGAAAAGGATGACAAGGACTGAGCATAAATTTTTGAGTACATTGGTCATACAACATTAAAAAAGAAATAGTTTACTACTTGTATTTAAATTGAAACTAAGACGCAGATTCCACAAAGGCACAGAAGGACCACCTTTCTGAAGTGCTCTATGGACATGGCTATTTGCATACGCAACACACGGGTTCTCTCTCTCCTGTGCCCAAACGGTATTTAGGATCAGGAACTTGCAGCCAGTCACGTACCCTTAATATAATTTATTTGCCCTTTAGCCACAAGCCTTCTTGATCTTAGACAAAACTGTATGCAATTGTATTCAAGATCAATCCCTTTGCAACACACACAGGCTCTGTTTCGGTGATGGCCCTACCCAATTTGTTTGAGTACACATAGATTTTTAGGTGAGGTCAGATTTTTGTTGACTTAGCACATCAAAACCAGCTCAGCAGAGAGACCAGCGAGTACCTGCGCCAGCTGGGGACAGGATCACAACAGGATGACCTCTGCCAGTGTTCAGAAAACCCAGCCCTTTCACTAATACTAAGCTTTACTTAGTTTAGCAAATTACCTGAGAAAACTTTCAGGAAGGGAGAGAAAACAGAGAAAGAAAGAAAAAAAAAATACCCACTATCTCTGGTGGACTGTGTTTATCTGTCAAATCTTACAGGTAGTCATAAGAATTATATAGTAAACAAACAAAAAATCACATGCAAATCACACTAATGCAGGTGTCTGCGGTGATATTTACCCTGATATTTAACTAGGAAAGTTTTAAAGCCTTCCCATGGTTTGACTACGTTCGGTAGACTACCCTGCTTTGGTTACACAGGAATTCTTAAATGGTCTAAATGAAGTTTTTAATGGATAAATGAAAGCACACAGATTTACAGCACCTATCTTCTTTTAAATGTAAAGCTGTAACAGAATTCTCCAACAAGTTGTTTTCAATTACAAGCTGGGTTTTGCTTAAGAGTTATTTACTCTATTTGGGATTTTCTTAAATCTTCCCAGATTGCAAAATATTTACACAAACTTACACACATGAGGAGAAGTAGGCAATTTCAGTCACAACCGTAAAAGTTAATCTTCTCAGTTATGTCTACAATGTCAAACTTGGGAGCTGTAATTTCCCCTTCACGAAGCATCAGTGGCCACGGGGTGCAGTCATGCAAGGACGGAGAAGGTGCAGGAGAGGATTTTGTGCTTCTTCCCAACACATCCATCGGGGCATTGCGAGGCAAAAATGGCAGGAAAGACAAAGCAAGACCTGCACTTGTTTATACCTGATGAACAGGAGTGAAAATTAGGAACTGCCATAAATGCAGTAAGACTTATTGGTTGGATTGGTAAGGTAAAGCATGTCTCTTCCTTCATAGACTAAGCAGAGCCTTAGACATTTAGAAATAAACTACCTTATTTTGGGGAGGGAGGTGGGGTAAGGATACTACAGCCCCTCAGCAGGCACCACCAGCACTACTGCAGAGGCAACAAGTGATTCTCTCTCAGAAGTCAAAGGAGGGAGAGGCTCCGCTGTAAACACTGTCAACACTTTAAAAATAATAACATAAAAAGTAAAATTAAAATCCCACAGTCAAACCCTTGAAAATTCTAACAACAATGGCATTTCTGCCATCGGCCCTGGGCCGGGAATGGTCTGAACAACGTGTGCATTCCTCTTGTGACCCGAAAGGCACACGGATGAGCAGCAACCTCCCTCCTTGTGCTCAGGCTGACCGGTAGCCCCGCTAAAATCAGCTCAGAGTTGCACAGCTGACTTAAAAACTGGCACGAGCCAAGTTCTGCACACTCCGGTTGCAGAAGCGAACGTTAGGTTACCTCTGGGGGGCTACTTTCTGCTTCCAGTTATTCCTAGCACACCTCCTTTGAAAGTCAGGGAAGTAAAAACCCCGAAGCACAGCACGCTTGAGAAGAGGCAGGGAGAAGCAAAGGCTGGAAACCCATCTCTTGGGCATGCTCTCTTCCAAGGACAAAGCGGCCTTTCAAAGCCCCGAGCTGCCACGCTGCCAGATCCTCTGCATCTTGCTCTCAGCCCCATCGAGTTCTCCATCACCCAATTTGGAAGCTTGCGTCTACTTTTTAAATCTTAAAAAAGTCTTAAAAAATCTTAAAAAGTGTCAGCATCCATTGTTTTCAAAGACTGTTTCTTGTTTGGTCTATACAATTAAAATTTTTTTTATTTATTTTTAATCCCAGCAACTACAACACAGAACACCCCTGTGCTTTTATTTCTTACTCGGATTTAAAATGCTTGCTTAAAAAGGTAGAGTAAAAATAAATATGTATTATCAAACTCTCTACATTTAACATCAATTTTGGTGGAAATGTTGTGTGTTATGACAAAAGCAAGCCAACAAAAGTACTGCAGGTTTTGGAGGCATATGAAAACTGCAAACTCATTCAGAGATGGATGGATCTCCATCAGGGGTATTTCACCTTTTTCATTAATTTCTGCCAAGAATTCTATTTAGCATACTAAGCAGAATAATATTTTTCAATTCCTTAATTATTTTTAAAACATGAAATAGCACATGAATTGATGATGCTGGCATGCCTGGCATCTCACATTTGTTTTTTCTTCAATAACAATGCAGGGATGAAACCCTCATAGTTCAAACTCTGCTGATTCCTAAAACATTTCCCCAAATGTGTCCCACGACCATTGTCAAGTGTTAGCCATGGTTTAACTACACTTGAAACAAGTTAGCCAACACCACCGCTAAAATCATGACAATTCAGACAGCTCAAAAATTAAGTCTATTTAAGATTTTTTCCAGCTGCACCAGCATCATGACACTTGAATGTTTCAGAGCTGCAGAACTCCAGGCTTCTCACAGCTGTTTGCTGTCAAGAACAAACAGAAAGGCTATATTCAATCTGAAGTTTCATTACCATACTCTTAAAAATACAATTTATATGAATGGTTTTCAACACCTGCTTCTTTCTTAACTCTGTAATTAATGCTCAGATCAATCAAGTAAACAAAAAGAAAAAAAATAGGATATTAGTTGTACTTGACAGCCTTAGGATAAACCCTTAAGTTTTTGAAAGGCAAAAGCTCAACGGTGGGAGGGGAGCAGAGGGAACACTGAACATAAGGGCTGTCTTCTGCACCAAGCCGAGGAAGGTTTCAATTTCACAGCTGACTTCTGTGAAATAAATTCAAGTTATTGCTTGGGGGACAGTTAGAATGACAAACATTTATTATATTAAAAAAAAAACTCAGATATTTTCACAGTTTTTCTTTTTTTTCTTCTTTTTTTTCTTTTCTTTTTTCTTTTAGCTGCAGCATTTTGTTCACAAGCTTTTCCCTATTTAAAGTTACCTGCCAGCGAATCATAACAGTAACAAAACAGGAGATGAACCTCCTGCCATCTGAGGTTCTTTTCGGTTTTTAAAAGTTGAAGTTATTTAGGATTATCAGACACATCTTAAGAACACGGTAACTTAAAAGTAAGTATTCTGCTGATACCAGTGTTTATGGCAGCAAGAAAGTTTAGAAGAGTGGCTAGTGTTTTCTCCTGAAGTTTTTAAGACTTCTGAAGGAACAGACCCCACAAGCTATTTCTAACTCAAATTCTCCCGTGCTTTGACTTACATTTGCCATGTAGAAGACAAGAAAGGAATTATTTAACTTACACGTGCCTTTCTGTCATGGGGTCATCAATGCCAGGCATTTTTCATCACAAAGTGCTCTCACTGTGAGAATGACTGGCACCAGACCACACAACAGAAATACAGAAGTTCACCTGAAGGCCTCCCAAAATAGTGCCCTTCACAGAAACCGTGACCTTGCCAAGAAAATAACCTGTGTAAAGCAGAACAAGGGGTAGCGAAGAGCCGAAGGTCCTCCTTCCACCTGACGGCGCCCCTCTTTGCTTTCCCCCAGGTAGAAGGAAGCAGCCTGAAACTAAAGCAGCAAGTGGGATGAAACTAAATGGTTTTCTTTCTGAAACCCCATCAAGTCTCCACTAAGACAGAAACGAAGCCTGTTGAATTTGCAGCCTAAAGGTAGAATTTGCTGTCCGCAGACAGCTGGCCCAAGCCCAGAAGGGCTCTCGCTGCTGCTGCCTTCGAGTTCAGGAATTGTCAGAACTGATGGCAATAAATTATTTGTATCTATGCAAAAATATGCACAATTTTCTCAGGATTAAGGAAAACTCCCCCTTCTCCCTTCCTCCAAGCATGTTAATATTGTCACCTCTAATAAAACTCCTTAAAAATGGAACATTGCTCTTCCCAAGCTATTAAGATACCTAACACTTAAAACCACATTGTGCAGGAACAGACCCATTACACTTCTAGCATTTGCCTCGTCTAGACTTTTTTATTTTTATTTTTAAAAGTATCTACCTCAACTGGGAGAAAAAATAAAAAAAAAGGAAATTCTGTACCGCAAATAGAAAAGTGCGAAGAAAAACCCAGGGGGTATGGAGAAAAAAAATTCTATTACTTGTTTTTAAATACAACACCAGATTCATCCTCTGTTTTAGGTTGCTGGACTGAATGCTGTTAAACCAATGCCCCCACCTGAGGCTGACCTCTTTCCCCAGTACCTGGGGACAGCGGTGACATTCAAAACAAGCAACCCCATTTTGGTACAGTTCCACAACTGGCTTCATGCAGGAACCACACCGCCTTAACGCTGATTTCTCTTGAAAAAAGTTACAAGATTTTTAATCTTTTCCATGACCTCGAGTATCTGGAAACAAAATCAGTGTCAAACGTTTAAGGACACAGACCACTCTCTGCAACTCACTTTCCATCTTTCCCCCCGACCCTCATGTTTCCTGTCCTATTTTTCCTTTCAAAGCTTTTTACAGAGTGACACTAAATATGAATTCATTTAATTTCAGATTTGACATCCTTTCTGCTTCGCAGTTTCCACCCTTGCATACCATGTCCAATATTGCTTGGTGTTTAATTACATCTGGCATTTAGCCTGTGAACAGTGAATTTTTGCCATGCAAAAACACAAGCAGCGAGCACAGAATGAAATTTGAAGCAGCCTATTTCACCGTTTCCTTCATGAAGAATACTGGGGACTGGGTTATGTCAAAGAGGAAAAACATGCTTTAAAAGATACTGCACAAGCTGTGCATTCAATCCCATTTAAAACACCCCCAAATAATGGCAGAAGTAGCACTACCTTTACTTGCCCAAACGTTTTCTGACAGAACCTGAAGCTTACATGCTCAGCTCCTTTGAAAGCCAGCAACACCACCGAACTTCTGTTTTCTGTTTTTCTGTTTGCCCCGGGATGAGCCATACAGCATGCAACCTGCCCCTCCCTGAAGCTCATTCCAGCGCATCTTTCTCTTCTTTTCAACTCTCACAACTGGAAATACCTGAGGAAAACACAGCCAAGTCCCTACAGACACGTTATGATAGGCAGTTTTTCCAGCTCAGAGTTTTTGAGCAATGTTGATGCTGACGGTTATCCTGGAGCATCGACCAGTTCCACCAGGATACTGTCACCCCGGAGATTAAGCACAAACCGAAAGTACAAAGCCAAGCTTTTCAGGTTATACGCATACAATTTCTAAGTAACTCAGGACATCCTGTGCTCGCTAAACACAGACATCGCTGCAACAAAGCCGCTTTAATTTTTCTGCACAAAACAAATTTTTCATCAAAGTGGAAGGCACTGGAGACAGCAGGCAGACTAACAAACAGAGAAACCAACTCACCATGTAGGCGAACTGCTGCTGAGTAAGATAACAATTGCTTTATCACCATTTTACTCCTTGCAGAATAGCAGTGAAGGTGGCTGAAGTGATCCTGCAATCTGCAGTTCTGCTGATAGCTGAATCCTGCCCATCTCCTAACGGGGCAGTACAACAGATTAAATGGGTAACTGATTCATCTGATGTGGCAAGCCCCGCGTCTTCAGAGTTGTGATGTAATCCACGGTGGCAAATTCTATATGATTTCAGAATCCTGGTATCCTACTTAAGACTTAAAATAGCCCATACTATGACCTTCTATTTATTTTGGCTAGCCTACATTCACTACCACGAAGCCAAGTTCTTTCAATTGGAAAACAAAACTTAGGTTTCTGGAACACGGGACTCCCACGTACCAGACCTCACATGCACATAAGAGATGCAGCATCAAAATAAAGCGTTTGCCCTGAACTAGTAATTACTGACTGTGGTCAGCTCCAAGAGACTCGTTCCCCCAACGGTCGCAGAACGGTCCTATTCACTTTGTAATTATTTGGAGAAAAAATAGACGATTTCTGTACATCAGCAAAGACTGACTAATTCGCTTTGATGTCTGAAGACAGAACAGATGTAAGAGGTGCCAGAGCTGGAATATTCTCCCATGGAAACAGAGCGCTTTAAAGGGATACGTGTGCTCAGCAGAACTGGAAGAAACCTTGCCTCCTTGCCTCCCCACATACGCTGCCATCCTTCGAATCAACTCTTCTTTCAGACGTCCTGGCCTCGCGCAGCCTGACGTAACAACGACTCGGCCCCACGCTGTGAATGTATTTTGGAGAGATGGTGTTAAGGTCGGCCGTAATCCTCGCCCTTCTTCCATTTGGCAATGAGAGTTAAGAAAATTAAGACTGAAGCTGCATCAGTACCGTAAGGCAGAAAAGGCAGCAGTGCTCGCTAACAGAGGTACTGGCAGGAAGAACAAAACACCAGTGCTAACAGACCATCACAGAGCTAAAAACTACAACAAAGGAGATCCAAGAAGAAGCTAAACGTGCTGAGAAATAGTTTGGTGCCACTGGCTGCAATTATGGAAAACACAACGAACGGCAGAGGTGAAGTTGCCGAATCTAGTTTATAACTTCATTTATGCTAACAGGTGGAGCTTTACCCCAAGATTTTTATTAAATGAGCATGCTGTCAGGCTTATGATTGAAATACAGTATTAAACGTACACTCCTTTTCTCTCGCTAGCCCTTTCCAAGATTAAAAAAAAAAAAAAAAAAAAAAAAAAAAACTTGGCAAAACCCAAGCTAAACTGCCAGCCTCCTGACTCCTGTGAAAAAAAAATTATCGCAACCACACGCAAGCTTCGGCACACCAGCCCGTAGCTTCTGCGTGCCGCCCTCCGAGCCCTCTTTGAAGGCGTGATTAGGAGGGCTGATGCACCAGCACAGCCAATTCCTCCTCTCTGCGCACATCACGAGCTGCCCTGGCAGCAGCATCCCTCTCCAGGCAGCTCCAGCAGGAGAGATTCTCCTTCTCCTTCTCCTCGTCCTCCTCCTTCTCCTCTCCTCTCCTCTTCCCCCTCCCTCCTTTCCAACACCCAGATTTGCACAGGTGGGTTTCAGACCTTCTTCAAGTGATGCTTCTGTTTTGCTGCATAGGTTTTGGGGAGTTTTTTGGTGTATCTGGATTCAATCTGATTATCGTAAAACAATGTCCCAAACCCACTTAAAATAAAAAGAAACAAGAAAAAAATAGAAAAGAAAAGCATTTTTTTTTAAACTAAATGTTCCCAAACAGTCTGCCTTGACAATGACCTGCCAACTATCTTGAAGAGCTGTTATGCAAAATTTGGAAATTGCATGTTAGTATTAAAACAAAATAAGCTCTACGGCTCTTCTTAAAAGCAATCACTTCAGCAAAATGCTCAACTTCAGATAAGTTAGTTAAACATTTCTTGGAACACCATTTCTCAGTAATCCCTTAAAAATAAGTGTTTTTTCCAACCGAAAAGCCCCTGCGTTCACCACTGTCACTATGTCAAAATGAAGATGGAAGAGCAACCTGAAGGGCCGGGTCAGAAGAGCAAAGAGATAACTACAGCAGGTAGCGGTGTCCTGCTAACAATGGGACATTTCAGGCCCACTTCCATGACACTGATCCTACACCTCTCTCCACTTACTTCTAGCATAGCGCTTTGAGACCCACGTTCCCTGGAAGGAAGCTTCCACCCCATCTTTTGGCGATATAAAAGACAACCACACATTTCATCTAGGCACTACATCAATACAACTACTCTATTCTACAGGTACACAGATAAAAATGACATTAAATGGAGTTTAACATCTTCAGGTTAGCGTATTAAAAAAAAAAAAAAAAAAACTAGGTCTTTAATGAAAAGGTATCTTGAAAAAAAAATACATGAGCCATTTATGCCACCATCCCCGTTAATCCTTCTGAGTATGAGACAATGTTCCTTGTTATCTTATTTAAATTTTCTCTAAAAAATTATCCCCTTATTCTAAACTTCCAGAGAAACAAGACTTAAGTTTTACTTGGTATCATTTTTAAAACAACTTACACGCATGCAAATATATTTTTTTAACTTTCTTAATAAAACAATTTCTCCAGATCCGCAACACCATGCTGTTTTCTGTGAATGTCTGCCAAAATAACTACATCCTTTTAAAAGAAACAACCAAAACATCAAACTCCAAACCGCTGCATTAGGTTAAACAAGCAAGCTGCACTAAATTGTTTTAGTCTTGGAAACTCCAAATATCTTTAAAAATGCCCTCTGAGAAACAACACATGTGAAAGTATCATTTTTATGCAACAACAAAACAGCAGAAACGGGACTGAAGTTTTAAGCATCGTTGCTACAGGAAAGCTTTTTGGATACAGGATCAAGGAGAAAGGCAAGGAGATGGGAGAATAAAGCAAAAGGGTACAACAATTAAGTCAAGTAATGGGCCCTAGGAAGAAGGGAGACTTGAGCTTAATTCTTGAAAAGGATGCCTGGCTTCAAACTGTTGAAATAGTGAGTCAGCTCTCTAATATTTAACCACAAATGCCTCCTAAAACTTGAGGCCCACAGCTCTTGCCAATTCTTCAAAGCCAGCAAAGTGCCAAATCTGCTAACTAAGTGGCACTGAATTTATATTTTGCATTATTCTGATCTCTGAAATAGCGTTCATTCCAACATTTCAGGAAAGGTTAAGTTTTGCTTTTATGTTTTTGACATGTTTTGCAAATAGTCTTCTAATACATTAATTAAAATTACATTTAAAAGCCTGCAAGGTTTGCCTTACCCAAATTAAAAGCAGACACAGTAACACATTATCAAAGCTAAGACCATGCCACTGTGTTTTCTAAAAAATAAATAAAAAAAATACTGTTTTGGTATGTATTCTCAACTTGTGTCCTTCCTTATCCATTCATTGGTTTCTGTTTATCAAAAAATTGCTAGCATGTGGATGAAAGTGACCTGGCATTACCCAAACATCTTGCTTTTATAGCTGTGTTTTTGTTGTTGTTGTTTCTTGGAAAACTGAAAGTCCCATCCTTACAAGGTGTCGCTAAATCTGGGTTCTTTTAAAAATCGTTTGTCACCTCTATTTATCGCTGCTCCCTTTTCTGCAGAAAATTCCTTTCATCACACTTGAAAGACTGCTGAATTTCTTAGCTCAGTTCACATGCCTCCTCATGTGCTTCTCACACATTTCTTCTTCCCACTTTAAGGAAGAATTCTAACTGCCATTTAACTCCACCTCCCCTACGACCTCAGCTTAGGGTGTACAAGGGGAAGATTAACACTAGCTATTTGCATTCTCTGCAAAAGCTGGACTACGTAGACTTCACCGGTAGCTGATGAGAAGCGAGATCCATGATCTTAGTTAGATCCATAATCTCGTTACCACTGAATTACATCTGTCGAAAAGCAAGTAGGTTATTTTTTTTCTTTGCATTTGCAATGAAAACGAGCATATGTACATCTAGCATGGCTGATTTCTTGAACCATCCTAACCCGTCCATGAGCTGAGCTCTACCAAGTGATTCACATCCTAATCTTCCCAGCAGATGTAAGTAAAACCCAAACCTAATCATATTTGGGCATCAAAGCAACCCTTTTCTTCTGTTTGCTGCTGAATCTCTTACTGTCAATTTACACACAATTAAATAGCACTTCACCCTTTACAACATCTTCATCTGTTTTGAGTACTCCTTGGTTAGTGATTTAACAGACTCCCAACTAGCCTAACTGATACAGGCCCTAAAAAAGTTTTATTTTTCCTATCTGAGGTGGAAGTTACCAAAAAACTGGACTGTGATCTGCCAGTACACTGGATAGAAAACTTCCATTAAACTAAAAATCTTTATTTTCTTAGTGTGTTACAAGTAACACAGGTTAAAAGTCCCATTTACTTGTATTATATTTTTGATTTTGAAAAAAAAAGCTCCTCTTTGGGTTTTAGAAAATGTTTATTTCTTGAACACTGCTGAAACATTGAACAGAAATTTCTGTAGCAATCCAGATCTCTCTATACAGAGCCCTACCAACCTTTATTCTGTCAGATGAATATTTCACCACTGGAGACAACTGCTGCCCAATTTTAACATCACAGAGCACCTTCTTTTATCAAAGAATTAACATACCTGCCTACAGACTCCATACTGAATTGTCCACTTTTCACAAATACCTCCTAAAGATTGTAAAGATCTGTAAAAGTAATATGAGAACGATAGGTAACATGAATGGAAATGGGAGCGTATGAGTGTGCATGTACGTGTGTCAGTGCCACAGCACCAGAACAAGGATTAAAAGCTTAGCTTGCACTGAGAAGGAAGAACACAGGTCCCCGACCTCTGCCAGTGGCAGAGCCTGGAGGACAGCAGCATCACATCATATAGATCAGTCCCCTTCCCGTTAGCTAGCCCGCAACACAGCCTACTGGCATATATTTAAAAACATTTATTACAGAAAAACAAAGGAGAAACAGACGATGAACAGCTGCCTGTCCTAAGATTTATGGAAGCTGAAAACTAAAATGACCATGCCACAATGCTGGATGATCACTAAGGGATATAAAAGGTCATCCAAAAATTAGTGTGTCACCAGCAATCAAGAGGGACCCCTGAGGTGTCACGAGGATTTGACAGCTTTCTTCCTCTCCTGTCCTGCTCACAGGGGATCCTGGCCAACACACTTGGGCTCAAGTCTTGGTCCTTGTTGAGTGAGCGGACATGAGGCTGCAAGCAAATGACATCTGTCAGAGAATGAGTGATGACTGATTTAGAGATTGGAGAAACAAGGGTATCACCTTGCCCTTCTGTAGGATCTTGCACCGAATTTTGTTACACCGTTATTCCTAAAAATATATCTTTAATCAATGCTGTAAAATAATTCCACTGAATTGCTAGTTTCATTTTAAAGTTAACTTGAATAACTATCTGCTCTCTTTTACTTCTCAAAATAATGGATTATAATGTAAGAATGTACATGTTTCTTGCAAACCCAGCCATGTTTTAAAATCCCCCAATACCATCAGCTGTGGACTTCACATTTTGCTACTACTTAGATAATTATTTTAGAAAGCCGTCATGGGAAAAAAAATCATGTGTTTTTTCAACTATATCTGTATCATGTGGAAAAGTGTTCTGGGGTGAGATGGCGGGAAATGGAAAAAATACCTGATTTTATTCTTCTTTGTGTTAAGAATGAACTCAAGACATTACTGAAGGTTCTTTCTCAGGCATCTTATAGTCCCAAGTTAGTAATTTGAAAGTCTGTTTGTACAGTGAAGGTGCCAATTTTGAAGAGCAGGATTTTACACTAAAATGAAGACTCCCTCACCACAGAAGTCACATTTAATTTTATTTAAACATGACCTTCCTTAAGATTCCTTCCACTAACAAGTGGAAGATGTCTTTTAGAGAATCACTTCCGCGGAAGGTTTTCAGGGTTAAACTCTCTACTTTGTGTCAATTCTGTGCAAGGTTTTCAGGGTTAAACTCTCTACTTTGTGTGTCAGGCAACATTTATAAGCACTGGTACCTTCAATTATACAGAAAAGCCGTAATTCTTTAAATCAAGAGTATAAATCATATTCACCACATTATACTGAAATCATCACCTTCGATCTTAAGTGGCAGATGATTTTTAAGGAGAATAAATGATCTTTATGGATTCTTGTCTTGATAGCAGATGCATGTTTTGTGATCAGCAACTGCGACGCCTGAGTGTGTGCAGCACGTGCTGCCATGCAGTGGTCACATCCTTTTTCTTCATTGCAACATCAAGATGTATTTAGCAAGCAGCCCCCACCTGCCTGTAGCTCCTCATTTTCAGCGCAGTGTTTGTAGCAGGACTGGGTTTCAGAAGTGCATATGAAGACTCAGCTGCAACCCTCTCTGAATGAGCAGAACTGCATTCAATGGCATCCTCTATGTACAAGTACACGCTGATTTTATGATTCTCTATTATTTCATGAGGGGACCTTACATGCTGCAAACATCTGCAACTTCTAGATATGAAGAACAAGGCCGATGTACTTGAAAATACCACACCAGGACTTCAAACACAGTGCATGATGAGCTGATTTGGTTTACAGTTAGCATGGACAAGTGTGTCCTTGCCTAGCCATTTTGCCAGCATCCGATGGCTATATTGATTGCCTATTTTCTCTTGTAATAGATTCATTCTAGAGACAGTGGAAGATCCCAGTACTTTATTACCATTATTAGCAGATGGAGCTAATTATTATTACCATTAACGCGGATGGAGCGCGCCGCAGAGGCACGGGGAGCAGCAGCAGCCGAACCCTGGCAGGGCTAACGGGCAGGCACCGGGGGCAGCAGGACGAAAAGGACAGCAGGGCTGCTCAGAAGCACGCCGGCACCCTCCGGGAGGTCGTCTCGTGGCAGCAGGAGGCGGCCCGGTACCACAGGCCAGAGGCGCCGCCATGTGCCCTCCTGCCCGCTCCCAGCCACAGGTGAGCGCAAACTCTCACCCATCTCCATGGTGAGCTGCTTCGTGGAGCAAGGCCAGCTGGAAACGTATTTTTGGAAGGTTGTGTTGCAGCCAGTTTAGCTTCCTGAGCTGCCTCCCTGCTGGCCCGGTGACAGGGCTGGCGAAACAGAGAGGAGGCAGGAATGTGCGGGGAGAGCAAGACTATTGCTGGCTGCTCTCGGAGCTCAGCTGGAGCGTCACGCCGAATCCCAGCTTCGTTAGCACAATCTGACCACAGATAAAGTGCCTTTCGTCCCTCCTCCTGCTAAAGTGTACCTCATCTCTGATAAATGTAAGTGAAATACATTTACTGCTACACAAGCAAAAAAATAGTAAGAAAACCACTTACACGCCTACATTTCCACTGTCTTAGGCTGTGCTTCTTAGAAATGCTCCTCGAGTTAGCCATCGCTCCCATACATCACTATTTCACTGATAGCTGGCCTGGGTTAAAAATGATCGTTTTCCTTGCTGGGCTATTCTTAATCTGCACCAGCTTCCCGATCAGGTTGGCCACGTGAGCACACAAGCAGAAGACAGGGGGTGGCACTGCTTATCCCAACAGCACCCCAAGGCTTTGAAACACTCCTGAAACTACACCCACAGATACACCTTTGTAGTTACCCTACTCTGTGTTGCGCTTAAATAAGCGATCATACCTTGCTCTCAGTGTGAAGTCAGGGGAACAGAGATGAACTCGGATCGAGGCAGTCTGTTAACGGGCAACATGAATAAAGTCACGGTTCTGACCCATCTGTGGGACTCGGTTGAATTTTAAAGCAGCCACAACAAGGAAAACGGATACCCTCCCGATACGACAATATTCTGTAAGATGACAGGTAACTTTATTTACTGAATTTAAACAGCCAATTTGCTGCTTCAGGGGATTCCAAGTCCATCCAAAGCATGATATAAAAACCAATTATTCATAGATTTTTACATCTACGGCACCATGATTGTGTGGGTGAAACCTTGGGTCTCTAACAAAGTAGCACAGTTGTTTAAAAAAAAAAAAACACGGCATGTAAAATATTTTGGCATGAAAACATTTAAATAAAAAGCCCACAAAGCCTGCTGGCACTTACTTTGACAAGAATGGAAATAAAAATAACTCACTCAATTCTAGGAACTAGATTTGTATTTTAACTTTAATTTCTAAGATTCAATATCATAAACTAGTCTTCCACTACAGATGAATGGAAGCAAAACTGATTCAAACAGATATTTAATTGACTTCTAGACTCCCTTCCAGAATTGCTTACTCCCTTCTAGAGTTACTCTCTAGGTGAAAACTCAAAGCAGTAAAACATCTATACAAAGATTTGCCTTGTAATATTTCTCTGCTCCAGCATCTTAACAAATATTTCTTTTAACTAAGGAAAAATAATTTGTTACTGTTGTTGATATTCAAACTCCTGTGAAGTACGTAAAGAATCTTCTCACTCCTTACAACACATTGCAACTGCTCAGGAAAGCCCTGGGAACAATATGCAAACAAACCAGCAAAACCCCAAGCCAGTTTTTTTGGTGCATTTTGTTGGCTTTCCGTAGGCAAGGTATGGGGGCAGAGTTTCCAACATGCTATTGAGAGCAGAGAAATACATTTGCCTATCTTTTTGAAATAAAAACAATTTCTCTTAAGAAAAGTTCACAGGGTAACAGTTCTGGAGGCAAATCCAGATCTGTCACATACCCAGAAGACGACTACACGTCCTCAAAGATCAGCTTTCAAAGGTAGCGGGCTAAAACAATATAAAAAATTAATAATTTAACTATATAGAAAAGAACTAGCCAGTTTGGGTAAAAATGTAAAACTCAGCTAGAGAGACTGACAGCTGACAGCCTCTCACCAGCAGCCTGGTGCAAGCTCAGGAGTGATGCTTTACTCACCATCTCCAGCTGACAGGTACAGAAATCCAATGCTTGACATGCTAGGAAAAAAGGTTTTTTACGTAATACTTTCTCAGCAC
The DNA here is from genome assembly GCF_009769625.2 of Cygnus olor. Taxonomy (NCBI): domain Eukaryota; kingdom Metazoa; phylum Chordata; class Aves; order Anseriformes; family Anatidae; genus Cygnus; species Cygnus olor. The sequence goes on along the minus strand of NC_049169.1, from coordinate 38,215,398 downwards.
ACCAGAATTCCAAAACCAGCTCAGCTGAAACAGCGTTTTCCACAGAGAGGATTTGTTTTTACTGGTTTTAACAAAATGCAGCAGGTTAAAAGGTATTTCTGAGGAACTATTGCATATGTATTGTACTAGCTGAACACTGCCACCTGAGACCCCTGCACGTTGTTATATTTTGTGGAGAAACACGGTAATGACTGCTGAGGTGCTCTCCTGTGTTCAGAAGAGATGTGGGACACTGCCAGATCCCCGAGCTGTCCTATCCTTAGCAGGTGAGTTCATTACAAATGGATTAAGATGGGATTTCTGGATTTAGAAGTTATAGCTTAGTAAATATTTGCACCCAGAAATCACTGGTCAAATGGAAAAAAAAAAAAAAAGATTGTTTACGCTTCAAGAGGAGATAACTTGATAGGACCTTTGAGAATAAGAGATCTGTTTTTAAAAGCCATTAAGTATGAAAAACGCCAAATAATTAAACACGCAATAAATACGTGGTAATTAATGTCTGTAATCAACTGACAAGAAAACTAGTGGAGCTTTGATCTCTTGAGTAGCTCCAAAACCTTTCTGAGTACATTATTTAGGCAGAAAGTTACCTGGTTTCACTTCAAGAGTAAATGGGTGAGATGTAATAGTTTGTCTGAACAAAAAGGAATCAGACCAGGTTCCTCCTGCCCTTAAGCAACGTGCAGCTAACAACAAATGCTGGCATTACCAAGCAAAAACAGAACAGAAGAGCAAACCTCTCTTCAATATTCAAAGGTATTTAGAAGCCATTTTAGAGCAAAAACTACAGACAAACTTGGTGATAATAAAATGTAATACATCCCTTCCAAGGCGTACGTGTTATCATATCACCCTGTTGCACGTAAGACTGATGTAAGTTACAGAGCATCCGTCATCCCACTGCCGATCCCTCTGCTGGGTGGAGAAGGCCAGCCGGGTGACCGCGCCACCACCGCCCACGGTGACGGGAACAGCAGCAACCGCGGCCAGGGCCTCTGGAGTCCAGGAGGCCCGGAAAGCTCCCCGCAGATCTCACTGCCCATCCTTCCTGCGCTGATGTGACCTTTTCTCTCCCTCACAGCCTCCATTAACTTCACCCTTAATTTCGGTAGAGGCAGTTACGAAATCTTACGTGTAGTTCTGTACTTAAACAGAGGTTTTATCTAACACCCTGCTCCATGTAACCGTTCGAAGCCGCAACTGTAAGGACATCAAACATACAGCTTGATGTGTACAGGCTCAGAAAAAGCAAAACATACAACCTCTCAGGAAACTAGACAAAGACAAAACTTGACCCAGACAAAGCCTCCCGGGGAACTGCAGCTATACCTTGGGTACCGTCAGCACGCAGCACCAACAAACCCACTCCTTTTCGTAAGCCTGTAGTGTAAATGGTCCGCAATACTAAAAGGGTCAAGGGAATAAAACAATGGCCACTGACCTTGAAATTAAAGCATTTTCAAGACACGCTGTGCTAGAAGTACTTTACTTGCCCTATAGGAACTGTACTCTAAGAGAGAACATTAAAAAGCGAGTCCAAAGGTCCTTACATATGGATCTCAATCATGTGAGACTCAAATCCTTCCCGCTGCCATTTTCAAGGCTTTGCTTGTAAACCAGGGCAAAAAGGGCATCTTGTCAAAAACTCTCCCTCAATTCCTTACAAACCCAAGTCTATACAGGGGCAAGTCTGTGTGGCAAGGAGAGAAGGTAGGTCAGAAGAGCACGTGCCCAACAAACGTTTCAAAAAACAGCGCCTGCATGGCAAATGAAAAGGAGCGTGCATCACTGTAAACAGCCAGCGAGAACTTCAAGGAACAAACAGTCATTAGGATGGTGCAACTCCTGCCAACCAAACGCACAAGCTGCCCTAGCAGCCCAACGAGCTTGTAATTTTGGATATCGGCATGTTTTGGAGACGCATCAGGAAGCATGCTGAGCTGGTGCAGAGAGCTCTGGTCGTCAGCTGGCCTGAAGCATCCATTAGTTACCTCGTCACAAAACACCAGAATTATCCAATTTGCTGGTCTCTGACGCAAAAAGATCAGTCCCTACTGAAGTCACCCAACAAACGGGCAGAAGCTGATCACCTGCACCCAGCAGGACGGTAATGCGGGCACCGCCAGCTCCCGAGCACTCCTGCTTCCCCCTTCCAATGCACTGCCTACTGGGGAGGAACCCAGGTTCCCAGTGCAAGCCAGTTTCAAGCAAGGTGGAATTTACACCTGGATCTTGCAACACACAAATATAGCATTGGATCCACTATCATCTCTTCTTCTTTGCTGTGGTGGAGGGGGCTGAAAACAGGGCTGAAGTATGATTGGTATCAGATCTGTGACAACTGCCACGAAGATTATCATTCAGTAACGGTGGGGGGAAGGAAAAAAACACCACCCAAAACAGTCAAACAAATTAACAATAGCACAAGTATCTATATTATACTCTGCGAACGTTTTCCCATATAAATGTACCTATCTATATATGTTGAATAATATCTAAATAATTATAAACCATTAAAGGGTGCAATTACTATTTATATCTATTTTCCAATCTTAAGCTGCATTTTCAATTATCAGGAACTGATGCGTTCAAATTCCAAGTATTTATCTTTAATTGTTCTGGCTTCTCTAATTGATTCAGGAAAAAAGAGCAATATGAATGGCAGAACAGATGTTGTAACATGTGATTAACATCACAAGCTTGTCCAGTGATCCTGCGCAAACCATGGGGTTTCTGTTGTCTTCAAGCAACAGGGACAGACGGGACATTTCTGGGGAGAACAGAGGAACAAAATTCCTGTGAAATTCTGCATCCAAGACCACCCCTTAGTAAACCTACAAGTCAGCATCAAGAATTCAAGTTTTGCATAATAATCACTCCATCATTCTGAACTTAACAGTGAGAAGAAATTGCACAGGTAATTTTGCATCTTATACTACTCTGCACATCAAGGCAACAGTACCAATGCGGGCAGACAGAACAGGAGCAGGTTGAAAATTACCAAAAGCACATCTGTTTTACCAGTAGCAACAAATATCTATACTGAAAAGGAGCAAAAAGGTTAAAGGAGGTGTTTCTTCTTCTACTACAAGCAAATACTCATGTTGATAAGGGTCACGTTTTATATCAAAGATTTTAATGTTACAGGCAGACATTTTTCAAAAGAAATGGAATTTGAAAGCTCTTTTAACCATATACTCAAAATTAATGAAAACCTTTTAAAACCTTAGAGCTTTTCTTAAATATCCTATTTTACAATTTAAAAAGCCACATTACCTTAATCATGTCCCAGTAGCCACACCTACGTACACGTGCTATAGGAGTGACTGGAGGGTGAGGAGATGGATGTAAAAAACTCCAGTTTGCAGAAGAAATTCAGCTGTACTCTACTCACATCTCATTTCCATTAGTAGTAGTACCTATGCACCTCAACCAGAGCATTTGCTATTAGTTACATAAAGGGAACAACTAAGACCACTGCACACCTTTAAAAATAGCCAGAACAGAGTGAATATTGCTAATCAAAACAATTGCCTAGCACTCACTCAAGGTCACATTAAATATTGCGTATTAAATATTGGGCTACTGCATAAACTTTTACACTGCCAACCCCTGCTTGCTTCCCTAAGGAAAAAACAAAACAAAACAAAAAAAAAAAAAAACAATAATTTCTTACTACTCTAGTGAAATCAGTGTCCAAATGACTCAGTACTAATATTTTCATTTCTATCCCACTCAACTTACTGCTCATACTTATGTTGACACTGAAGCCCCCCCAAAAAAATGCCAAAATAAATCATTATTTTTATAAACTAAAATGGTCAAGTAGAGAATTACAAAGTGGTCATGAAAACAGCTTCATTATAACGTAAAGGGATATTACAGGGATCTGCTGAAATACCAGAATTTCACTTTTATAGAAACCTACAGAACACCTATAGAAAAGAAAACAGGCTGTAGCCTCTGAAACCGCTTCCTTTCAACTTATATATTTATATATATTTAAGTACATATAAAGCTACAGTTATCTATGCAAAGTGCAATTTCAAGCAACTACTAAATTCTGTTTAAATGTTGGGGAAAATAAGGTATATTTGAGTTTCAGGATCAAGAACAGTAATTGGTACGACTCTCTAATCTAGATTTATACAAGCAGCAATCTTACATTCTGCAACGTCTGGCAGTGCAATTTCGAACTTCCGCTCCCATAGCAGTAGAAGCATCAAAAAAACTGCAGAAATACAGCTTCAAAAGTTCCTAAATATTTAGGAACAGGAATGGCAACCATTTAGCCAGCACAGATTCTGTTTAAAAAATGAAATAAAATAAAATACTCTTACTCCTACAAAATAAGGCCATAAAACTTCACTTGAGTGTACAAATTAAGATTAAACTTCTGAGATTTAAGCCATTTCATTTAGCAAACAGAAGTCAATCCCAACGTTTTGCAAGAAAAAAGTCAACTAGTGATGTCAAGCATCCTCCCAAACTCCAGCCCGAGCCTTATCCAACTCATCAGTAAGTTTTATTTTACATAAATACACAGCATGAAACCTTCGAAAGCTTGGGGTTTGCTAAACCTGAGGACTCATTACCAACAGTTGCAGATGACAAGATTTCTGTCCCCCTTCCCAAATGATCTGCAGCACGAAGATTAATTTAGAGTAAGAACATAAGCTTTAAGCCTTCACATTAATTATCCCATTTCACCCTGGTAATCAAGTCTATCTGATTTCTTATGGCAGCAGAAGATAAATGGCCTCCTTTCACCTCAAAATTAATATTCAGTAAACTAGAGGGACAGTAGTATGTTTTAAGAGCTTATTATACTACTTAGTATTTCAAGTTAAAAGGATATCTTTGAAATGATAACTAAGTATTGTTTGAAAATATTTTGGCACTGACACAATCTGCAAAGAATAGCCCAAGTTTTAACTTAATTATCCTTTTACAAGAACTGTGGTTTGAGAAAATACAACAACTTCATAAACATAATAATCGCTAAGCGTAATAGCCTTTGGCAGTACTGTTCCAAAGCAAGTTTGGGTATTCCAAGATAAACCATGACTCCTATTCTTTCTCTCTGTACTTTTGCAGTTAATATAGAAAATTCAAAAGCGAATGAGAATGTGTGTGTCAGACTGCACAAGCAAACAAAACGCTTCTGTCAAAGCAACACGTTACATCTAGCGATAACTGAATTAGTCAACAGCAACATGTTATGGAAACTGCAAGCCAACAACAGACTCTGCAAAAGCTACATTATTTTACAAAAGAGAACTAGGAAGGAACTAAAGAAATGTTAGAGCCGCAGAAGCAGTGTGAAATAATCATTATGTAAATACAATGCACTTGAATCCAGGTATTATATCCATTTATTGCAATTCCTTTGTTTATACTAGAAGACACTCTCCCCAAAACAAATCACAGAAGCTACCTATCCCCACATAATAGTGCAGAAATATTGAAAGTGATTTAGAACTAAGAAACACCATCATTAGCTACTGCTAAGACAGTAAAACACTGTAATTCAAACTTTATACGTAATAGGTGATATTACACAGGCTAACCTAAGTCAAGCACCCCCCAAATGTAGAATATTCCAAAATTCAAGTTTCTTCCTACTGATTCCCGGTCCCTTTTCTTTATCAGGTAGCATTCGATCCCCTGGGCTCTTCCACTACCTCATCTTGCCCAGCTCCTACATCTTCTGTTCAACCCCACCAACCTTTACACTGCTCACGTATGTGGAACACCCCAGATTTCCGCAGGTCCGGTTCTGTATCTGAATCAGATGAATTTTCTGTTATATCTGATCACCATAACACACTCATAATTGGCTTGTTCTACAGATAATATGCACTTTTACACCATTGTACGACTCAGCAGAAATTATTTAATCCTTAGTGTTTCTAAGATTGTGAACCTGACATCTCCAGGCTCCTTCAAATAACCTACTCATTTACGTCGACTACCTGAAAAGTGCAGATCAATTTCTGTACATTACCCCATAAACTACAGTAAGAGAATATTATCTTTTTTAATTTAGAAATAAATATTGCTTAACAAGTATCTGGAAAATAACTAGAGAAGCAAGAACATTATGCAAAGCGTGTACACTGATGTTTCTTTGCAAGGAAAGAGGACTTTTAATTTAGGTTACTTAAGTTACCATATATATATATATGGTATGTATGTTATGTATGTATGCGTAACATCATAAGTGAGAGGGCAGCAAAACGTAGTGCAGAAGGGAAAACAAACAGTTGGAAAACTTTTAAATAATATAGCACGGAACCACAGCCAGAGTACATTCATCCCCCGCTTCTGCTGTGCCAGCGGCTGGAAGCCTGTGGTATGCTGCAAGCAGGGCTCGTGTCAAACTCTGAAACCTGCCCAGTGCTGCACGCTGATGCAAATCTGCTGCTACAGCAGAAACGGCGACTACCTCCCCATCGACAGGAGGGTCACCAAGATTTTAGCTTATTTACAAGAAGGGACGGAAGAAGCAGAATCTGAGAATTTCAGTTCACAAGAAATGAGTGAAAGATTAATCCTAGTGTGCAGCTGCTCTCTAAAGCAGCTAAGTCCTTTCTGTACCATGGAATAAAGTTACATTTTGTGTTTTAAAGCCTCCGTTAACTCAAGCAATTTGCTTCCCTGTAGGTAGCAAAAAGCTTAAGTTTATAAATAGCTGCTAAATGTTATTCTCAACCCAAAGCTTGCAAATGGAGGAAGCTTGGCCTTCAGTATCTAACTCCTCATGGCACGCCAGATTATGTTTTCTGATGTACCTCCTTCTGTGATCAAAAGTTTCCCTTATTTCAAATTGCACTCCCAGATATCAGGGCAGAAGCTGATCAAGCACCTTTGTTATCACCCAAAATATATTAATTCCTGTAGGTCATAACCAGCTTCTAGACACGTCTTTCAGGACAGATGGATCATTTGGAACTGTGCAGAAGGAAAACTCATTATGTTATCTGCAATCAGGAAGATGTCGGTGAAATACAAAATGTTCACTTCAGAAGCTTCGCATTTTATGGAGCAGGAGGTAGAAGTAAACTAGCAACCTTTACAAATTGTATTTTAATTTAAATCACAATCTGCCTTTGTGCCCTCTGCTCCACCAAACAAGCTCTGATTTTCCTTTCAAGTGATTCCTCCTCTTCTCTGAAGTTTCCTCCCCTTACTTCATGGAGTTCCCTGGTTTCTTCCTCACTTCCCCCCAGGCTAAGCTCCAGAGCATCCCCGCCTGTGCTGCAGTCACAACAGCAGCCTCACCACCGTACTGCGGCAGCAGCACGAGGAACGATGCTTCCAAAGGGAAGTCTTGGGCTTCTCACAGGGTACACGTCTGCCCTCCCAAGGAAACCCACCCTTCCCTTTCAAATCGCCTGTTCCAATACCTCTTCACACCAATCACCGCTAAAGTACATTCAGCTTCTTTGTCCATAATGCACGTACGTAATGTTATCTGCTTTTATTGCCTCCAGGATTCTGTTCAGTAGTGTGATGGTCCACTGTCCACTTGACTGAAAGTCTGTAATGATGGAAAGAACTGCAAGGAAACGCATCAATAATTTAACAACTCAAAATATCCAGTAAGCTTGACTAGCACACTATTAGAGTGCTATTTGCACCAATACACTGATCAGCCTGTGCTAATTCTTGCTGTGCAGGCTCTCAGAGGTAGGCTATATAATAGAGCTAGGTAATTCATACGCCAGCTTCCTGCCCACTCACTCTGCCCTGCAGACAAGCCCCAGGCGCGCTGTAGGTACGGCACTGAAACTCTGACCAGAAGCGACTCAGCTATACGCCTGTCCCCGCGAGGGTTGTTACTGAACGGCTCTTAGCACATCCCACAAACTCTTCTGTAACAATTAATTACTTCGCCATGATCTTGATCGAATGCAGTGAAGTCACCCTGAAGAGCACCAGCTGAACAACTAGTTCCATACAGCCACACAACTCTTGCAGAAGCTTGCAAACATCAAACAGGGATCACAAGCACATCGACTTCGTTAACTTTCCACAGTCTAACAGCCCTACCTCTGTAGTATGTTTTTTTTTTTTATTCAACCTGAAAAACATTAATTCTTGGCTGCTAAGGTGCTACAGTTTTTTTTTTTATTATTATATCCACTAAACAAAGGTCAAACTGGGTAGAACAAATTTGTATGGCTGTGTCAATTTTACTAATTTTTGCAACAGATGTACGGAAGTGATAGCTGATTTCTTTAATCTCTGGCACATCCGGACTTCCCTACCCCGCCACCAGATAGCCCAGGGAACAAGAAGTAATCACAAGATCCTCAGAACTCATTTGAGAGTTTCTCCGAGAATCACCAGCGATGACACTTTTGGCAAGTTTAATTCCATGTGCAATGTCACGTCACTGCTACAGATTCATACCATTAATAGTGACATACCACCTTAGATGAAACACATCTTTTGGACCAACAGTAGCTTAGTTAGTAAAAGACCAAAAAAAGCACTAAGATATATGTATAAATAACACACAAAATCTGCACGAAAAATCCCGGAACACCACAAAACCCCCCAGTGTAATTCGTAACATAAGGTGCAGGCTGACCGATACACCATCACACACTTTTATAGGGAAGCATTTACACTTTTCCTGGAACTAAAATGAAGTTCTGGGAAGCAGCAAACAACATTTCCAAGGCAGGAGCTGATGTATAAATTCCCTAACCTCAGGAGGTGCCAGCCCTACCCTACTCAGGAGACAAGCACTGAACCACTGACGCTCAAACCAGCTGCTAATTGCTGCAGTTCACAGCAAGATTTTTGCCATTTAAAGCAAGCGAACAAAAATCTGTAAGGCATACTGTAAAATGATTTACAAACAGTTTGATCATCTGTGTACATGATGGTTGTGTAAAGCAAACAGAAGGAAAAAAAAGTGCACCGGCTGCTTCAAGCTATGCTGTCACTACTTTTGAGTTAAAATAAAAAAGAAGTGCTGACATCCAGTTTAACTATTAACACTTCACCCAGCTGTGGAGCAGCTGGACAAAATCGTGCCATTCAAACTTAAAAACATACTTAGAGGAGAGTGTGAATGATCTACTTACTAGCTTTGTATCTGCACCAGCACAGAAGTTTAAATCTCTGTAAAAAATTGAATTTCTATAAAAATAACTTTAAAAGTAGAACTCCACAGTCCCAAATTACACACCCTAAAGATTCCTCTTCTTACGGAGTTTTCTTCTCCACATCTCAGCTTGAAAAGAAAATGTGATGGGATTTTAGCATAGGGCAAAACCATCTCGGCGTCTCAGTTTCCAGGATTTTTACCATATCTCTATTCAACATTTTTAGTCCCACCAGTAGCTTAAAAGTGATATATTCACAAATGCAGATTTGAAACCCAAAGAAAATTTAAATACAGTTTGTTTTTAGGGTTAGCCTGTGAGGAACTTGGCAAGAGTTTAGCTTTTAACATACAAAATTCAACATCAAACATTTTGGTGACAGTTTTAGTTACATTCTAGTTACAAATACAGGCTCACATGCTAAAGACGACACCCCCTTATTCTTTCTCGCCTTATTTTTAAATGCTTCTTTATATAATATCCCTGAAGTTGTAAAAAAATCACAAAATCACCCACCTCAAAATAGCCCATTCATAAGGATAGGTAACCAACGATCTGGCCTCACGAAAATTCTGTTTGGTATTGGAATTTATACACGTAAAGTATGTATATATTTGTCATTATTATTATAAAGCATGTATATATTTGGATACATATAAAGCAAATTCTCTCTCAAATCACTAACAGCTGACTCACAACGTTTACTATTTGAAGTAATATACAAAAATACTTCTACTGTTCATCATAAACCATTTGACTTTATTATTCCGTCCTTTCAAGCATTCTTTTTATTTACTTATTTTGTTTTCTGTTCTGAAGTGAAGAATAGAAACACGTTTCTGAAGCTACGCTTCCTTGGTACAGCGCACTTGAGAAATAACGTATCATATGCAACAAACCTAAAATCTAACTACTTTAAAACCTCATTAGTATGGTGTTTCACTTACTCCTCCTTAGCTGACAGGGAAGTTTCATATAATTCATTATACAAAAGTTTACATTCTTTTCAGCTCCTGGGCTGTGTCCAATTTTTGACAGTCTGGAAGCTAGCATTTCTACACACTAATGATGGAGGAGAACCTAAAGCTGAATGCACCCGAATGACAGAAGCGAGCTGAAGATTTTGTTTCCATGAAAGGATGAACGGTGGATGTCCCTTCCCCATCCCCCCCAATAATTTTAGCTAATTATCAACAACAAAAGCCATGTTAACTTGCGTAACTCGACTAGAAGAAAAAAACCAACACATCTAGGTCACAAACTTTTATGTAGGGCATTGGAAAGCAACAAGAAAAAACGCAGTCTGCCTCTTTCAGACATTTTGACATCTGACAGCAGGATTAGAAAATAGGTCTTACTTCAAATATGCTTATTTTCTTGAAATATTTCAAGACCTCTATGCAATCAAGCACTACAGCAGTTCATAAAAATGTTTAGTTAATTTCAGAATAATTACCAACTCAATACATAGACTGGGGAAACAAATGCTCTTTTTCTAGCACAGAAGTTGCAAACTGCATATTCCATGTACAACACTGCATTCGGTCTGGTGCTAAAAACTGATGCTTATGGCAGAAAGTTTCATGAAAAGGCAACGCACAATCCGTAACGCTCTGCCCGCTCTGTCAGGCAGCGCCAGAGCCAACCCACCCATCGCTCCGCCGTGACCAGGCATCCCGCAAGCAGCACGGCGGCAGTCGGACGCATCGCCCAACACCTGGGTAATATCCCACTATTTATTAGCGTAAGCCTCGTCGACATTTAATTATTTTATTTAGAACTTTCCCTAGAATGCAGTACTTATCATGAAGTGCTTCGTTCCTGAAAGTCTCAGCTGCACAGGTTTACTCCTCCTCTGACATCCTCCTACTCCACGCTACGAAGAATTCACCTGTAATCTGGCTCGCCTTCATTCCCAAGGGAGAGTTTACGAGCAGTGAATTACAGAATGATTGGCATATGCTTAAGTTGCACCTTATTTTTCCTACATCCCTTGCTAAGTTTTGTCGCCTGGGGTTCAGCGAGAAGTCAAAACATCCAGCAAAATCTTACATGAATCAGAATCTAAATAAATAAAGAGTAACTCAAAACCATGCTCCAATTTACACATCAATAGGTAAGAGTACTGGAGGCTCTCAGAGGTGACATGTGAACATGAAACTTGATTTATCAACTGTTTGTCAATTAGCTTTTTACATGCCTGTATTTGTGAGCCCTAAAACTTACAAATATTTAAACTGGGACACAAACAACAAAAACCTGCCTTAGGCTGAGCCCCAGGGTAAGACAGAGACATTTATGTCCTTGGAGGGGGAGGCACAATAGGGGACAGGCTGCAGCATAAATGTTATCAATTTATTTTAACGTCAACAATGAAGAGCGCTCAGAAAATGTGAAATGGATATGGTACTGGCACAAATCAAACTCTCAGGAAGGTTTGGTTCCGTTTTAAGTTCCATGCAACTAACAATATTAAGCTGCTTTTTACTTTTATATTAAACTATTTTAAAAACACACCATTTAAAGTTAGTGAATTACATCCATTTAACAAACAGAACTATAGATTACAGGTTACTTCACAAATACAAACTCTTCAAGAGAAATAAATTTAAATTTAGCAGACACATGAAGCTGTGCTGTACGGGACCAATTTAGAGGGACTCTGCAGAACAAGGAACTCTAAAGCAAGAAGAAATAAATATTTAGTAAGCAAACATACTGACATTTATGGACAAAAGTCACAGTAAAAGAAAATGCATTTCTGAAGGTCAGATGATCCACATCCACTGTAGGCACAGAAAATCCTAGACAAATAGCTTAAACTTTAGATTTTGAAGGGCAGCTCGTCGCCCTTTACTAGCAGAAATATTTCAAGACGCTAAGTGGCTACAAGTATCTGACAATAACAGTCATAATATATACTTAAACATGAAGAGTCTTACAGAAACTAGAAGCTTATCTGAGTTTCTGGCATACGCTGTGCCTTTAAGACACAACAAACATTGCTCCAGAACTGAAGACCTAGAAGACAACCTGAAAACGCTTTCCCCACCTCTGTTTTCAAAACAGGTTCTGGAACTTGGTGAAGGGGGAATGTAAGCATTGGGTAAGAAAGGTTTACCTATCTAGCTGTCTACCTAAAAAAGGATGAGGAGAAAAAGAAGAAAAATAATAATAATAATTTGATTGAAGCCGATGTAGTATATTCCCTTTTACCCTTCCCACATACGTTCTTTTCTAGCCCAGCAATTGTTAACAACAAGGCATCCTCTAGAGTTGCAGGACTGCCTGACTAGCACGTATTACTAAAGATGTCTCTATGGGCCTAAAAATGTTATTATAACAACACTAAATAAAGAGCATAAATTTCAAGTTGAGAGAGTAATTTATTAGACAACGTTGTATAGAATATTAGCTTGTTCATTGCTTTTTAAGATCTAAACTTAGTCAAATGCCTGTTAGTAACAAAGATAAATGTAATGGCATCCTTCCCAGCCAAACTGCAACGAGAGAATGCTCCCTCAGAAACTGAACACTGTAGGCTACAACATACGCAGTAAATGAAGAGACTATCAGAAAGATAAGAAAATAGGCATTCACATTCAAACAGAGCATCCAAACATTTGCCGATTAAATGCTTTTAAGAGCCTTAAAGTAGGGGCTAGTCAGCTAAGACTAAGGCTATCTCCAGCCTAGCCGCACAAACACCACATCGAATGACACGAACCATTCAGCTTGCTTTGGCATTACTGCTGGTACACCTAATAAAAGAGGGGTCAGGCACTGGAACGGGTTGCCCAGGGAGGTGGCGGAGTCACCGTCCCTCGCAGCGTTCACCAAGCGCCTGGACAAGGTGCTACGAGATACGATTTAGTAGATTAGTGGGTAATATTGGTGATAGGAGAACAGTTGGACTAGATGATCTTGTAGGTCCTTTCCAACCCTGTGTTTCTATGATTCTAAAATTAACACTAAAACTAGAACTACTCAAGTCCTTTCACATTCACTGCTGTACAAACTGACGAGCAATACGTACCCTGCGCTCTCAATCTGGAGGCACTGAAGCCTATGTAGCAGGTTTCAGGAGAATGAAACACAAGGCAGCTGCTGTGACTCAGAAGAGGTCATGACAATTTCATTCCGCTATCCTCAAACATTCCTAAAACAGGTACAGCAAGCTAAATATTACAATTATTGTAGTCATTATAATTGAAAACAAAGTTTAAACACTCGATAAATAAATCACAAGTCACTGATGCAAAAACGTTGTGGCCCGATACTTCATGAGACATGAAAAATACTTAAGAGTCAACTGGTTTCCCATAGTCAAAAAGAAAAAGAAGTATTACCTCTGTTAATATTAGCTTTAGTTCTGCAATAAGACATAGCATTTAATGCTATTTTTATTGCTAGTTTAATTCAATTAGTCTATCATTTACAGACTACTAGTCAGATTTGTCTCACCCAATAAACTTAACAAGTACAGCAAAACGTCTTTACTAACAGCAGTCACACAGAGTAATAAAAGTCCACAAAACCTGACATTGTACTCACACAACAAAGCTTAAGGCGCGTCACCAGTGCTCCTCTCTTATTCCAGAATAAGGAAGTACAGTCATCAGACAAGTGAACCAAATTGGGAAGACACAGCAAAATAATTTTCACAGGTCTCTATTAAAAAAAAAAAAAAAAAAGATAGCATGCATCCTTGTCCGCTTCGTTAGATAAAAATGCAGTTCATCTGTATAAGCAGAGCACAATACCTAACAACATGAAGAAAAGTCAGATGTGCAATGATTTTCTCATGTAGTAGGATCACCATATATCATATGGTAACACTCAGAAGTTTCCTAAATCAAAAAGAAGAATCTGACCCGAAACACAAGTGCAGTGGTAGAGGAAAAAAGGACAGACTGGAGCACCACGAGTAGCAGGGCGAAAGAAGAGCACGTTGTGGAAATTCAAGATGCAGATTTTTCGGACTCAAAGACAATGAACGTGAAGTTGATGAGGGAAGCTAGCAGTCAAGCAGACTACTGAAAAATCTTCCCAGCCGTATTTTAAGCAGATCGCAGAGACACGAATATCAGGAGGGGAGGGAGGAGGTACTTGAAGTACTCCAGATGACAGACACAGGCCTAAACTTTATTTGTAAAGACTGAAAAAGAAAATGTGATCTTGGAAATGTTGTTTGGACAAGGAAGAAGAAGGATATGAATAAAACATGACTGTGGATTCAAGGAGAAGAGAAAAAAAGAGGGCTACTCCCAAATTACTGCCCCAGGCGACAGAGGATTATAGTGCTGTCAGCAGCATTGCAAATGGAGAGCAAACGAGTTAAATCTGAGAGAGATGATAATGAGCTCCAAGACATTCAAAATGTTTATGATAATAAGAGACACTGCAAGGAAACGTAGGGCTGAATGAAGGCACGCAGAGCGGCGAAACTCCAAAAAGAAACGCGGTAACCTAAATAAAGGAGATAGCACAGCAGTTCTCTACAAACACGGTACACCTCGGGATTACTGGGAACAGGCTACGAGCAGTCCCACAGATGCCTACGTTTCCCTGCGGTGCAAATGGGCTTATTCCCACCACAGTAAAGCAACGCTTAGCTGTGCGCTTTGTAAAAAGCACGGCAACACTTTGAAAATGTAAATAAACGTCCCGGCTGCACATTGTACTACCTGACAGATGTATGATAACTATTTCAGTTACACTTACTGTGGTCACTTGGAAGGAAAAGCATGTTTGAGTTAGCATAAAACCTGTAGTCTAATTACATGCTTCAATCACTGTTTGAATTACTGAAAAATACAGTCAGATACAAAGAAAAACCTAAAAGGAGTATTCTACGCTCTGCTTCTAATGGTTGGCTGAGGAGGCTAAACCTCTTCGACGGTGTCTAGGAAAAAAAAAAAAAACAACCTCCACTTGAGTTTCAGTATTATCTTTTTTTAATTATTAAACAAAACAACAACATCAACTACGCTCCACAGGAGTAATTCAAAGATACACATATATATTTTAAACATAAATACAACAAACAGTCTCCAAGATGTCGGAAGAATCTTAACATGCTTCCCTGAAGTAGTAGCCCTCCCTGGGTTTGCCTGGTATCTTAATTTGCCTTTGGTTTCAAAACTCGAGGCTTGCCAAGAGCTATTCCTTTCAAAACCTCAGGAATTCCATTACTAGTTTTAAGCTAAATTAAAGGAAAATAGAAGCATTCAACGCATGGCAAAAGTATGCACAAAGTGTTTGTTGATACTCATAAATAGACTGAAAAATTTAGCCGTCTGAAGGATAACTGCTGCACAGTCAGCTCTGTTCTGCTCGGCCGTGCAAGCGAGCAAAAAGCTGCTGCTGTCATTTCCGAAGAGCTCAGCACAAGACACGTTGCTACCAAAATGGACTACAGTTAGCGGCGGATCATTCGTTTGTCACTCGAAGCTATATGTAGGGCAGAGTTTGCATTTCGGCAGAAAACAGCCGGAGTTTCCCTTTTAAAGCTGCTGCTGCAACAGCTCCATTCGGGGAGGAGATGTCAGCGTGTGCTCAGGCACAGCAAAACCCGTCAACTCTCCGCCCCGTCATGAAGTCAAGGCATTCCCTCTCAGAAATACGTGACTACATACTGCTACAAAAAAGTATCATGTATGAGGACAAAAGTCTACGAAAGCTTTCTAGTCTAATCTAATATGATGCCGTTGAATATCTTTCCCCTGCCCACATACTCAGCGCAGCGTTGCTACCATTATTTTTACTGACTGACTTCGGGTAACGATGAAACGTCCCCACCTGCACACTGTGCGACGTGTCACACTGAGGTGTCACACGTAATATCCCATCCAAAGAAAATCTGCCTGACAAACGGTTGCTCGATGGGTGTGGGGGTAAGAAACGCCATCGGGCAAGGTGTCCCACGCAGCTGAACTTCTTGGCGGCAGCCACGGGAGATCGGTGGGCCTGGCAACACAACGGCTCCAAGTCACTGTTCGGCACCTTCCACCAGGAGCACAGGAGTCCAGGTACCTCACGCTGGACAGAGGGTCTGTTTTATCCTTGAGAAGGCAGGAAATCAAAGCGACTTTTCACCACTGAGTCAGCACACAGTAACAGATCGGTGGTTTACAGCAACCATCACCACCGTAGGAATGACGGCAATAGCAACTGAGCCCTGCCAGGGCCAAAATCCCAACGAAGAGAAGCCCGGAGAAGGAAACCTGTTCTTCTGGCTAAAGACACGGTGCCTGGCTTTGTCAACCGAGGTCCCGGCAAGAAGTCTGGGAATTACCCTGGGCCACCTGCGAGTCAGCCTCAGATTAAGCACAGCTTACAAAACAAGAGCTTCAGTACTCCACGTACGGATGTGAGAGCGTTTTAGGAGAACAAAGCCATGAAATTAAAGTATTCAAAAAGAAGAGAAGGAAACAGTCAGTAATCATAACGCCATTTCCACTAATTAGAAAAGAATGCATATAGTCGATCCCAAACATGCAATAATCGTGAAATTTTATTGTATAAACATCAGGAAAAAAGCGATTAGTTCTTTTATTAAAGCCTAGGGATAATTATTTTTGTTGTCATTTCAAGCTTGAGGGAAAGACTGAAATCCTGGAGAATTACACAGCTCCAGGAAGATCGGCCGCAATAAAGACTGATATACCGGGTATCACGATTGCTGCCGGCCAAGCAGCAGCAGAAAGGAGGAAGCTGAAGAGTGCGCTGTGTTGGGGAATATGTGAGGTACACACACACATACAGGCACATACACACGTGTAACGTGAGAAGAGATCACCACCCGTTTGTGACCAGTTCACGTCTGAAATGAAAGCTTACCTGTAGCAGAAGGGACGACCAAAGGGGAAAAAAAAAAAAAAAAAAGATGCTTAAGAGCAAGAGATGCAAAGTCTGCTATATTATGCATGTTCTTGGGCAACTTCTACACGACTGAAATATCATCTGTGTAAGCTGCGTGAAACGACATCTCTGGACAGCAATTTTCAGCCAACAGCCCCTCAGTCAGAAAGAACAACGTCACACAGCAGCAGCCAAAGCAAAAGCCAGTAAATTTGTTTCAGAAAACGTGGCTGACCAGCAGTAGACAGATGAGCTCCTCCAGCAGAAGCTACTGCCCGTGGTTACTCATCGCCAGCCGGCAGAGAGGCCACCACCCCTACAGACCTGCGAGGGCGGGGATCACGTAAGGGATCACGTAATTCATCCACTTCAGGAGGAATTCCCCGTGGCACCCGGGTGCTGAAGGCAGAGCTGACGCTGGCCGTTACGCGCCGGCTGTGCCGAGGGCAGGCAGCACCACCGACTAGCGGCTCCTTCGCTGGGAAGGATCGTTCGGTGCCATAATCGGTGGCAGAGCAGAAGAGACAAACGGCTGCGGGATGCAGCATCTAAAATTTTCAGAGATGTTTGCAAAAAGCAATGCCTATCCACATCCTGAAACATTAAGTAAAGCCTGAAAGCCTTAAGACAGGCTTTGAAAACCACACTGTTATTTAAGCAGAGGAGTCATACGCTGCCTCCTAGGATGCTGTCTGAAGTTAACAGCATTAAGTCTCAGGTCAGCATCGTAACTTTCATAGTTTTTTTTGTTGGTGGTGCTGTTAAACCTATTTACTCTTGCAGGATATCTTGCGGTTTTCTTAGCACACGCTCTGATAACTGTCTGTTCTGAAGTTACTCTTTAAGAACTCAACACACACGCTGAACAAATCCATTGTTCCAAGAATTTGACGGATGAACTGCAGTTATAAGCAGGAGCGTATTTTTCCCATTAAGCACCGCTAAACAAAACAATAGGTACCAAATGCAAACACCAAAAAAAAAAAAAAAAAAGAAGAGGTATTAGTATACAAATGGCCAGATTCTTCCCTCAAAATCCCTTCGGAGTGCATAGCAAAATCAGCGACACGCTGCCATGGATTAAGGGGTCTTAGCTGTGAATTATGCCCGTGAGCTGTAACCAAGAGATGCACTCAAACCCTCCAGGCGACCTGGCTGAACCAGGCCAGGACCAAGCGCCCTTCAAACCGGCACGACGCGTCCCTGTCACCGAAAGCAAGGGCCGCACCCCGCTCCCACCGCCAGCCCAGGTGTTTGTGCAGCGAACCCGGCCTCCCCCTCCCCCTGCCCCTCCCCGGCTCCCTGCGCACCTCGGCCCGGCCCCGCGCCGAGGAGGAAGCGGCAGGCGGGGTGCAAACAAACAGCAGCACCCTGCTTTGCCATACGCTCTCGCCGAGCCCGCGGTGCTGCTTCCCGGCTCACGTCCCACGGTGTCCGTGGCGAGACGGGGCCCGAGCAGCCCCAAGGGCTCGCAGGCAGCTCAGCCCCCCACATCGGCATCCCCAAGGGATGGACAGCGGGCAGGAGGCCAGAAGGCAGAAAGCCCGACTTTGACCCGCTTGCGATGCCGGGAAACACGCCTGTGCACCACCACAGCTCACATTTAAACTTGCCAAAGCAGCTCAACGGGATTATTTTTCACACCAGATTTAAGACTAAGCGTTGTCACCACGTTTTCAGAAGCCTAAGCAGCCGCAGCCTACTCGGGCAGAAGCGGTAACGGCGTTCCCAGCTCCACTCTTCATGGTTAGCGAAATGAAGACAGAGCGGGAGCAACGCTAACCTAATAACGGTGCCTTCGCCAGACGTTCCTCTAAACAGCACTGATTAAATTGGCCTGGGCTTTTTGCTTAATAAGAACATATATGCCATAAACCCAATACAGCCACGTCAAGTATTATCTTAACTGGAATTTAATGTTTACCAGAAATTTAAATAACAGTTCAGGTGACTAAAGTGGTCCTAAAGTGGCTCAGGAGTGGATTTCACCACTATTCAGAGAGCTGCATCGCTTACACCGCAAGAGCCAATGGTCGCAGAAGGCAGTAAGCCTGATTTGGGTTCTGGATTAGACCCCTAATAAACACGGATACAGCTACTTTCAAGCTAATTTTTGAAGAGTAAAGTATCGTAAGCAGTAGTACAGATAGGTGGTTAGAAATAACGTTGCTAACTTTCAACCGATGTAATTTATTATTGCATCATCAGGTTTTAAAGGGAGTAATTTCCATGGCACGTAAATATCCTTGTTTACGCTCACCCAGTTTAACAGAGGACAGAAACACACTAATTTAGCAGACGGGACATATCGCATATCAACCTCAGAGATCAAGAAGAAGCTGAAGCGCAGGATTATATTGACAGATCCTCAAACCAGTCTTCACAAGTGCCGTATACTGTATTCTTTGACAGTTTATGAAACTCCTTTTCTTACAAAGCTGGATTCTTCCACAGACTGCCTCAGACAACGTTTTGTATAAAGGCTGCACTACTTCTCTTTAACAGAAGTTTCTCACACGAGGAAGGAGCAGACCGAGTTACTGTGCGAGAATTACACAGAAATGAGACCAGTTTATTTGACTACAGCTAAGCACCAACATTCAAGAGAAGACACTGAACTGGAAAGCAAGCAAAGCCCTGCGAAGCCATTTAACCTGGTATAAATACAACTGCTGGAATGTTGTTTCACCAAGCGTTTTCAAAGCATTCTTTACCTGCAAGCAAATAAACCCAGAGGTTCTCGGTCAAGAAATGACGTCCTTAATCACTTTGCTTTTGTAATGCGGTTCATATTTTTGGACTTGAACTGGCAGTTTATGCTGACACCAATACACATTTCTTTTTAAGCAGGCGTGGACCGGTGTGCATTTCAGATGCACTTGCTGAGAAAAACAGGTAATGAAACAATGTCCCCGGCAGTTCTGCTGACCCCAGCAGGAAAGCAGGATGCTTACAGGGTCTGAACCCAGGTGTCTTCATAACAAATCACTTTTCACCCAGCAGTGAACCTTAGAAAAAATGGTCCTTCATTCCCCTAAACGCAACCATATTGTGGAGCAAGGAGCGCAGGGTTAATGACAGAGTCATAATACGGAGGTACTGTGAACACCGGTAAGGCAAAATATTTTTTCTCGTGACACTACATATCGCTCCGTCACTAGCACCTTAACCCACAAGCCTCAAAGACGACTCAGAAGCCATACAGAAACCGAAAACCTTTCCTAACTCTTTTAGCACCCAACCACCACCGGCAACTTTCGGACTCCAACCCCGACCTCTGCTGCACGCCTTCCCTGCGCGTATTACACACAGCGTTTCCACCTCGGCGCCCGTCAGCGCTCCTCAGGGCTTCTCCCCGCGATTATCCCGATTATCCCGACCATCACGAGGAACGAGCCGCGGGGCCAGCAAGCGGCGGCAGCACCCCCGCTCCCCAGGCACCCCCGGGTCACCCCGGGCGGAGCGGGGCGAGCGCGGCCCGGGCTCCGCTCCCCGCGGCCGAGCCCCGCAGCCGGGGCCGGACCCTGGCTGGCGGCCGGGGGCTGACAGCTCGCCCCGGCCGGACCCGCCGCCGCCGCCGGGCTCGCCCCGCGCCCCGCAGGCGGCCCCCCGAGGAGGAGCCGGAGCAAGGGGAGGGCCCGCACCCACCTCCGCCGGCCGCCGCCGCGCCGAGCCGAGCCGGGCCGGGCCGGGCCCCGCCGGCGGTGAGGGGCGAGCGGGCGGCCCCGCGTCCCGCGGCGGTAACGGCTGCGCCTCCCGGCAGCCGCAGGGCCTCGCGCTGGGCCGGACTCTGCCCGCCACCGCTTCCGGGGCACGGCGCGGACGCCTTCCGGGGGTGGCGGAGGGGGCGGCGGGGCCTGCGCGGCGGCGCCCAGCGGCGGGAGGGACGGGAGGGGACGGGGCGCAGCCCGTGAGGCCGTCCCGGCCGGGGTGGTTGTGGAGTTAACGTCTAAGCACGCGCACACCCAAATGAAGCGGTTGGGTCGCAGGTTGAGCAGCCAGCGAGCGGTGCTTAACGCGTCCCCATCGCGTGTCACAGAGTCATCAGGGTTGGAGAAGCCCTCCAGGATCATCTGCTCCAACCACCCCCTGCCACCACTGTCACCACTGAGCCTAAGCACCACGTCCAGCCTTCCCTTGAGCACCTCCAGGGACAGTGACTCCACCACCTCCCTGGGCAACCCGTCCCAATGCCTGACTGCTCTTTATGAGAAGAAATGTCTCCTCATTTCCAACCTGAACCTCCCCTGGCACAACCTGAGGCCATCCCCTCTAGTCCTATCGCTAGTTATCTGCGAAAAGAGACCGACCCCCAGCTCCCCACAGCTTCCTTTCAGGCAGTTGCAGAGAGCAATGAGGTCTCCCCTGAGCCTCCTCCAGACTAAACAACCCCAGTTCCCTCAGCCACTCCTCACAGGACTTGTGCTCCACGACAGAAGCATTTCCCCCTTGTGTCCAACTTCTCTGCTCTTACTCTGACTTCTGACTTCCCCAAACAATGCCTGGCTTCTGGTCACTTCACAGAACTGCTCAGCCCATACATCCAACCTTCTTAGCAGTCATGCACCTTGTGTTTTGACTGCTTCAGTCATCTGAGGGCTGTCACAGGGAGAATGGAAAATGTTGCTGTGTTAGCTGCTCACCTTTTGTCCCTGCTCTTGACAGCAGATGAAGCAGAAGCAAATGAATGGCAGCGGTCCCCAGTGTCCAAGTAACCTGTGGGCTGTGTGAGAGCTGGAGAAGCTGAACTTCGTGCAGAGGTTTTCTTCAACTGCATGTCCTAGAAACACAATGATACCTGAAAGGGTGGATGTGGATGAGATCAGAGGAGACGAGATCTTCCTATAGTTGGGTCATGTAACATGAAGTCTCTAGCAAACATGGCCATCTAACGTACTGTGTATGCTTGTATATCTCATAAATGTAGCCTATCTAATGGGCTACAAAACAACGAGCTGGTCTAAAGACAGACATCTGCAGCACAGCTTGTGTCCTTTAGGTACTCTTTTACACAGAATTGCCTTTAAGTCTCTTCAGCCGTAGTTGTTGATCTTGATCTGTGAGTCCACATCCAGCTAAATATTTCTACATTGCAATTTTTCCATAGCCCTCAGCCGCATCTGGATAAGCAATAAACAAAGGTTCCACAGGTCTCTTATGTTGAGTCTTTTTTTTTTTTTTCCCTATTCTGTCAAGGGGGGTAGGAAAAGCGCAAAGAGAGGTGAATGGAGTTAGAGCCAGCTGGAGGCCAGTCACAAGTGGTGTTCCCAGGGCTCAGCACTGGGGCCACTTCTCTTCAATGTCTTTATCAATGATCTGGATGAGGGGACTGAGTGTACCCTCAGTAAGTTTGGGGACGACAAGTTGGGTGCAAGTGTTGATCTGCTTGAGGGTAGGAAGGCTCTGCAGAGGGATCTGGATAGGCTGGACTGGTGGGCCAAGGCCAATCTATGAGGTTCAACATGGCCAAGTGCTGGGTTCTGCACTTGGGGCACAACAACCCCATGCAGCACTACAGGCTGGGGGAAGAGTGTCTGGAAAGCTGCCTGGCAGAAAGGGAACTGGGTTATCGGTCAACAGCCATCTGAATATGAGCCAGCAGTGTGCCCAGGTGGCCAAGAAGGCCAACGGCAACCTGGCTTATATCTGAGGCCAGCAGGACCAGGGAGATGATTGTCTCCTTATACTCGGCTCTGGTGAGGCTGCACCTCGAGTACTATGTTCAGTTTTGGGCCCCTCACTACAACAAGGACATTGAGGTGCTGGAGAGTGTCCTAAGAAGGGCAACGAAGCTCCTGAAGAGTCTAGAGAACAAATCTTATGAGGAAGGGCTGAGGGAGCTGGGTTGTTTAGCCTGGAGAAAAGGAGGCTCAGGGGAGACCTTATTGCATTCTACAGTTACCTGAAAGGAGGCTACAGCGAAGTGGGGTTTGAGCTCTTCTCCCAAGCACCAACAGGTATGACAAGAGGAAATGGCCTCAAGTTGCGCCAGGGGAAGTTTAGATTGAATATTAGGAAAAAAATCTTCACTAAAAGGATTGTGAAGTATTCAAACAGGCTGCCCAGGGAAGTAGTAGATGTAGACCATCCCTGGAGGTCTTCAGAAAACATGTAGATGTAGAGCTTAGTGACATGGTTTAATGGTGGGCTTGGCAGTGCTAGGTTAAAGGTTGGACTAGATGATTTTAGAGGTCTTTTCCAAGCAACGTGATCCTGTGATTCTATGATTCTAGCTCTTACCATGCATTCACTCATGTGAATGGCTGTATTTAAACTACACGTCAGTGTTTGTTTCGGGTCTGGATAGCATGGCATCTCTTTGAGGATCTAGTTCTACAGCTTAATCAGAGGTGAAGCAGTGAAATTTTTCACCTGTTTACTGTCCATCTTCACTATTTACTGAAATGTTATCTTAGCTAGCTCACTCAGATTTTCTGGCAGACCAATTCTGTATTTAGACACTGCTACTTTGCTGTATTCTGCAGCTATTGGGTATCATTCTCCAGCTGAGTTTTTCTAGCTCCTTAAGATCATGCTGTGTCTCACCGCTGTTGGGAATTTCTAACTGGCCACGTTGTTGCTTCTTTTTCTCACTTCATAGATCTTTCTGATCCATGACATATTGGTTGCTGGTCATATCTATAATCATTTTTGTCATCTCAAACTGAGATATCTGTCAAGATTGCTATTCTTTCAAAGATTGCACAGCTGCTTGCAGATGTCTGCAAATTATGAACCTACATTGCTTTAAATCTTTTGATGACATCTTCAATTCTGTTTTGGATCTTCCTAAATTTCCTTTTGAATAATTCCTTCAACTTTGGAATCAGAGACCTCCTCTGTCATTTCAGTGTAGCTCATATTCTCTCCCTTTAAAAATGAGATGCTGCTGCCAATGCCACCTGTAAGGCTTCTCCATAAGCAGCTAGCTCAGAGCTAAAACTTGTAAAACTACTATTTTAGTAGCTAAACATTTCAAATTGTTTGCTTGGGCATTTTTTATATGGTCTTATACAGTGGCTACAGGATGTGCTAACTGGCTTTTCTGGGGCAACAAAAGTAATCGTACATTTAATCGTTCTCTGATACATAACTGGTTTATCCAATTAAACGTTGTGTTTAAAGGTGTTAATTTTAAATACTACTTAGAATAACTCCTTTATTAATAATGACACTTTCAGCCCAAATTAAAACTTTCAGGTTAACACCTCTTTTTTATTTAAAATTCTGAAGGTTATAGAAGTATTTTGGAACAATTCATAGTCTTTGAAAAGGAAATGAGCTTGAACTGCATCAAATATACTTACCACAGCTTGTGTTTCCTTAAGTTTTCATTTCACTGTCCTAATGTATTTCAGGATTGGTTCATAGATCTGTCTTGTTCCAGTTCCTGGTTTCTTACAAGAAGGGACCAACATCGTGGGGTTCGTCATGAAACTTGTACTCAGCAGATCAATTGCTCTTGCCTGTTACCTACGTCGATTTAACAGTATTCAATTCTGTAAGCAAGAGAGCAGTCCCGTCACATTAAAAATGTTAACAGTAGATTTATCCATTAAGAAAGTTCTCCCTTATTCATCTTGTGTTCTTAATGCCTGGGTCTGACAAAGAAGGGACTATGGGGGAATGGAATGCCACATTCTGCACCATGTTTTTGCAGTTTCCTTTCATATGTTGTTTAGAGATTCATGGCAACAAACTTCTTCAGGGTATGAAGAGAAGAGTTATATTTCTTCCCCCAAAAACCTTTGGAACCTATCCCATTTCATGCATAGTTTGTCTTCTCACCTGGGAAGCCTTTTCTGATCAGCCTGAGATTCCCCAGCAGGAATATTTCTCTTTAAAGCTTGTCTTAAAATGGATGTATTTTTGTAGATGGATACTGATACACATCCTTAATGTTTCAACTATAAATTCTGCTCTTGAAGTAAACAGAGGAGAGTAAACAGTTTCTCCTAAAAATAAAACCATAGCAACAGCCTCATGACAAATCGTAGAACTTTGCAGTCGCTTTGTTTTGTAATGAAGAAGGCCTTTGATGTTGCTATAGGCACCACCTAACCCAGCTACAGGTGAGGGCTCTATTATATAATAAACAGTGTCTTTCAGGGTTTATGACTCAGCAGCAAAAGCATGTTCCTGGCTGAAATGTGGTGCAGAAACTCACTCTGTTGTAAGAGGCTATCTGGAGTGTAATTTTATTCTGCCTAGGGTGTAATTTTATTCTGCCCTCTCCCCTGGCTCCAAAATCCATTAGACATTAACAAAATTCTTCAAAAAACAAACAAACAAACCAAGAAAAAAAAAACAGTCTATAGCAAACATTTCTGGAGCTGGAAAACAGATTTACAAAGAGAGAGCTAGACTTAGTGTGCTAGCTGCACAGAATAACACCAGTCACATTCTGCCTCTCCTCATGTGTGGCATGCTAAGTAGAATGACCCTTTGTGTGTCAAATCAAGAAGTTTTTGTTTTCATGATCAAACAAAGCCCGTGCATACAGTAAGGGCCATATAGCAGCCACTTACAGCCTGGTCTGCACTTCTTAAGAAAGAACCCCTATCCCCACAAAGTTAGTAGTTTTTTTTCATTTTTCAGAAGTAAGTACAAGTTTGAGCCCATAATTTACACCAGTAATTCACTACTGGTCATCAATAGTTGAGTTGTCAACATTTCAGTTTAAAATGAAAAAAAAAAAATTGAAATCCAGTGGTAAGTGCAGGCATCGTACGGTTTAATTCACATAGTGAAACCTCTCCTGAAATGCCTGCCAGAATATGACAAACCTGCTCTTAGTCCTGTGACATCCACGGAAAAGTGGAGCAGAACTGGTTACGCAGGTCACTGGTGGTATTGCAATTTGTTTTTCCTCAGGTGTGTAAATTGCCTTGTTCTTGTACGCAGATGCCACCGGCATGGTTGAAAGATCCAAGCGCTCTAAGTAACGTGCTGTGAAGGAGAGGATACTTGTCGCTGTGACAGCTAGACTTTTATAGATACTACAATGAGCTGCAAAAACATGAATTTAAACTCAGGTATTTTCTCTGACCTCATTTTAGGCTAAGCTTGCTGGCTGAGATTCTAGGTGTTTTACTCCTTGACATACTAGACACTTGGTCCCTTACCCATTTGGGCATTGAAAGTCTGAGAAATGTTATTACTGCCAGTGAAGCTGCCTTCTGGGCCTCACAAGTACATATACAAATGCAGTTTGCCTCACAAGTGAATGCTCTGCTTAACCCAACTGAACTGTTTTCGTTCCCCTAACAAAGGCTGCCACATGCAGCTCCTCTAACTTCTGGCTGGCTCTTTCCCAGGAGCAGCATCGATGTGCTGACTGCACAATGTGCGCACGCCTGTTTCCAACTAGCCTGTGATAACCAAGTGGGCCATAAATCTAATTAAATGCAAAAAAAAAAAAAAAAAGCTACAGTGTGTTGCAATATCTTTCAAGATTTGACTTCATCTGACAAAAGCAAGGAAATTCTGAGTGAAGATTGCCACTATGTCCTCAGTTCTCCCCCCGGTATTGTGGAGTTTCAGGGCCCCGGAGCTGTGCACATTTAACTCTGTACTATATGTATTAAGCAGCGTTCGAAGAGCATTGACACAATGTCAGACTCTTCAAAAATTAGGCAACTTCTGTAATTTTGACTCCCCTGTGAGTGCAAAGGATGGGGAATGAAGTACGTTGTCATGTGCCATTTTTCTAGTTTGCAAACCCTTCCTCGCTCAGGACGCAGAGTAGTCGCCTCTCCCAGGAGAAGACAGCTGGTTAATTTAAATCTCTGCGTGCAGCAAGTGCCCTTTGCCTTATTTATTTATTCATTCAGTGAGTAACTACTTAGGTATTCGTAGGGCATTTGTCATTGTATTAGTTGATACTTCATTAGCATTAGTGGGATTGTTTCTGCGTTCCTGTTTCCAGAGGAAGAATTACAGCTACATGTTGCTTACAAGGCCGTGTGGGTTCGGGGCACGGGGGATCTCGGTGCTGCAGTGCTCAGCATCGTGGCCATTAACATTACACAATCCTGGAGCTTGGTGATATCCGTGACACCCAGTTCTCTCTCCAGGTTTCCTATATGGTACGTGGCAGAGGCAAGGGGAGGAATGGGATCACGCGGGATCCACCCCGAACAAGAAGCTGGCTGAACTTCGTGCTGTGAAAGGCTGATGGCATTTATGTGACTGCGGGCACAGCGGTCAGGGTTTAGTGCCAAGGAATCTCAAAAGATGCTGCTCTGCGGCGGCCCATGAGCAGGTATCGAGGCTGCAGTTGGAAAATTGGCAGATGGACTACGCACGTTTGTCTCTGCCTCTACAGCGGGCGCTCAGGAATGCTAGGGTGGGACCACACTGCAAATTCTTAACGAGGACACTGACAAATGGTCCATTTTGCTATACGGGAGGTGTTTCAGTGCAGAGCAGGCTGGGAAGTACAGTCCCAACATTTACCAGTTTGTCTCTCAACATCCTCAAAACTAAAACTGGGTTACAAGGAGCTGCTTGCTCCTCTTGGAGCTCACTTCAGCTTGTGAGATGCCTGTGGGGGCCCCTGTATACAAGACATGAATGTTTAAGGGGTAGGACAAACTGTGCTTTTCCCTTAATTTGGTGATTAAAAAGTCCCAAACTCGGTTTTTAGGGGAACGTGGGTTTGGTTTCATCCTCTACCTGCGAAAATATGAATTTGTATTTTCCTTCACTTGAGGGGTGCTGTAACCATCACACGGTTATTACAGCTTCCTTAGTCCTACCCGCTGAAATCATTCAGTTGTGACTGCCTGGACTGGATCCGTAGGAGCAGGATTAGGTTGCTGGGAAGTACATACTGGAGCAATCACAGAGATGTTTTGGGAACCTCACTGAAATAAGAATTCATGGAATGTGAGCATCTCCATAGCTGGGAAGCAACTGGGTGAGGATTTCGAAGGTAGTTATTTTGGATTTAAGGATCATAGGTGTTCACTTCAAGCATCTGAGTCCTCTTATTGAGAACTAACCAAGACATGTTTCAGGTCACACAGGCAAATCAGTGGCAGGGAGCTGGGGTGAGGCTTCAGTATACAAACAAGTACGTCAGACCGCGGAAAAATCAACATAGTTTTTGTAGATAGAAAAGCTTTGTCACAATTATGAAGTTCTTTGACTAAACGAACAAACTGATAAAACAGGCTGATACAGTCAAGGCAGTGATTTCAAAAGTTTTTGGCACAATCCCACAGCAATGCTGCTAAAGAAAGTTAGCTGTCATAGGTCTGGAAGGAAGGCTGTCTTGTGAATTAGTAACGGGTTGAAAGAGAAGGGTTAACGGGGAAGCAATAAATAGTCATTTTTTACACTGCGGGAAAGTTACGATCAGACTCCCACGAGGATTCATGCTGGGACCTGCCCAGGTTAGCATACTCAGAAATGGTCTTGGAAAGAGAGTGACTAAGGAAGCAGCACGGTTTGCTGCTGATGCAAAATCCTTTACAGTCATGGAATATAACACTGACAGCAAGGAGTTGCGGAGGGATCCCATCCTGCTGAGCATGGGTGTTAAGCTAGAAGCTGAAATTCAGTCTCAATACCTGTAAGCTGATGCATATGGGCAAAACCAATCTTAATTATATGCGCACGGTTTTACATGGGCTATTATTACAGCGAAAAGACATCTGAAGAGTCGCTATAGGTGGTTCTTCAGAAACTTCATTTCCAGCTCCAAGTGAAAAATGTCAGGAATTTATTTGGAAAGGAAGACAGCAGAGCAAAGAGTGTTGCGACATCTTTATGGAGATAGGTGGTACGGCCACATCTTGAGAACAGCATGAAGCTCTGGTTTCCCACATCAGAAAGAATATGAATGTAGAAAAAGAATAATAAAGCATTGATAATGATTTCTGTTTAAAACATGACTGCCAACGCTTGGACTTCTCAGTTAGAGAAAGACAAAATGGACCATGCCTGGATGACTGAGGGAAGGGGACTGAATTACATAAAGTGGTGGGCTGTGCAGAGAAAGTAGGGAGCGATCATCCATTCCTTCTAGTAAGCGGTAACACGGGAAGTAATGAACAGGTTTAAAGCAGCCAAAAGGTAGTGTGTTGGTTTTTTTTCAGATGCTACAGAACTAGAGTAAGGAGCTCACTGTTTCCAGAAATGTAGAGGCTAAAACTATCATTGCTTTAGAAAAAGAATTCAAATCAAATGGGAGCAGAGCCATTGGTAGCAGGTAAATGGAGTGCAAAGGATACACTGCAAAGATATAGAGATCATTTTTATATATATTTTTCCTATGAAGGTAGTCAAATATTGGAAGAAGTTGCCCAGAGAGGCTGTGCAGCCTCATTCCTGGAAGATACTCCAGGAATATTCCAGGGTCAGTGCTTCTTGGTATTTCGGTTAAGATTTTTGGAAGATAAGATGCCCGTGTGCTCTCTGTGACTGACTGTGTTCAGCAACTGGGATGCATGGCACGAACAAACAATTTGCACTACAAAAATACCCCAAACTGCCTGTCACTGCTTTCTCCTGTAATAAGAGGAGATCTGTCTTTTATTTGAAAGACACAGCCGTGCTGCAGCTCGGCAGCTGTGCGACAGGGTATTCACAAACAATACTTATGGAATAAGCTGAGTCCTATAGTTTTAAAGAACAAATGCACTTCAACTTAATTGCAGTCAGGCCAGAATAAAAATTAAAGGGTTTGCATGTCTGCTAGTCTATATGTGGGTAGAAAGGCAGTGAGGTTAAGATAATAGGCTCAAAATGTATTCTCAGAAAACATTTAAAACCACAGTAGGGTGTGATTGTATGCAAATAAGTATTTTTGCAATAGCAGATTAAACACCTTATGGAATTTGTATGGAAAACTGCATGCTTGTACATGATGCAAAGAATGATTAAGCACCAGTGCGTGGAGTTTTTGCCTTTGGTGAAAAATTAAGTCAGATTTAAATCAATCAATGGTTTTCTCAGCCTTTTCACAGTGTAAGTTGTAAGTTATGAATGGTGACTACCAGATAGAAAATGTTACAGATAACACCACTTTTTCCTTGGGCCTGCATCCTTAAAGCATATGTCCTGCTGTAG
This sequence comes from Cygnus olor, assembly GCF_009769625.2. Lineage (NCBI taxonomy): Eukaryota > Metazoa > Chordata > Aves > Anseriformes > Anatidae > Cygnus > Cygnus olor. The sequence goes on along the minus strand of NC_049169.1, from coordinate 38,185,333 downwards.
TTTCCAGTTTGCAAAAGCATCGCACTATCAGAAAGTCTGAGGCCATAGGATGGCAACTTGTAGGATCTGAGACAGTGAGAAGAGAAGACTGGTGAATCGATGTAAACTTTTACTAAACAGCTGTTCTGGTGTGTGTTTTGCCACCAGCTTACAGAATTACAGAATGACTTACAGTGTTCCTTGTAGAACTGCCCAAGCATCTTTTTGATGCTTTTCATAAATGGCTGGATTAATTATTCCAGGTTCTGGGACTACTGCTTATACAAACTTTTTTTTTCATGCTCAGAGATTGTTAACATGACTCTGAGGGCACCCAGGGCCTACAGGGGCAGCAGGTACCGTCACAATAATACATAGCTAGCAGCATTGCCATTTGAGCATTTGCACACCTAAGGGACACTGCAGTTGGCAGAATAACTGAATTGTCTTTGGGAGATGGTCTTTAAGGTCAGATTATAATCCATATCACGTACCAGAGTTTCATACCCCTGCCCTTCTGAAACTCCTTTCTCTAACATAGACATTCCCGTGTCCTTTCTCAGAGAGAGAGGCCCTGGCTTTTTCAAAAAAAAAAACCACCTTAAAATTATTATTATTATTATTATTATTATTATTATTATTATTATTTTGTGCCAAGGAAGAACATTTAAAGGAACATTTAAAGTTGCAACTTGGATTTTTTTTTTCCCCTAGCAGAGGTAGATCTGACTCAGCAAAATCAGATATAATTGTGTTTGTTTTCATCCAGCGTTTCTCCTATCTGGATAGAAAAGATAAAATGCATTAATTTGAATTACCCTTAATGTAAATATTGAAGTAAATTGCCCCCACACTGCCTTTGTGCAGTTTCCCTGGGGTGGATGTATGCAAGAAATAAAAGCTGCTCTGAAGAAGTCAAATTGTCAAGTTGAGAAACAGTGAAACACGCTCTCTTTCTGCCTTCCAAAACAACTCTGCCTGCTCAGCAATAAATCTGCAGAGGGAACCCAAGCTCACACTGGCAGGATTACTCTTCTTTCCTGCCTCTTAATCATAATTTGTTAGTGAAAGCAGTGGTCAGAGAAAGTGCAAGATCAACAGTTCTGAGCACTGGTGCAGCGGGCTTCGCTCTCCTTCGTTCCCCATCCTCCGAAATCAGAAGAGGCGTAACACAAGAACAGATGAAGTATGGCAAAGCAGAAATATTGGTAATGGAATATAAGTGTGCTTTTACAGTGCCTCAGTTTACAGCCAGCATATTATTTCTCAGCTTCAGGACTGCAGAAATTCACACACGAAGCTGGTATAAGCAAACAACATAATTGCTTGAAACATGGGAAATAAAAGTAGACTTGTTAATTTAAGGGTATTTTAAGCAATAATTATTTTAAGCAGAAATAATTGTATTTCCCTTCAATTACTTTTAATAGCTTAGATTTTGAGCCAAATCAAGGACAGGATCAAAACACATACCAATGTTATTCTCTCACACAGAAACAAGTGTGGGGGAGAGTCTGAAGGATGGAGACCAAGGAGGTCTGTCTCGCTCATGGAAGCTTTCCCAGCACAGTTTGACTCAGGTGGGACTAGCTCTGTCTGCTGTAAGGGAGATACTTGGCCCATCAGGTTTGTAATCCATACTTGCCTCTTAGCAGGAACAGAAAAGGATGACAGAGTTGTTTTTGCTTTAACAAGGTGTTTAAAAATAAAAATAAAATACTTGTTCCATGTTAAAGAACCCCAGAGAAATAAATTTTCCAGCTGAAGTGAAAATGTTTAAGTTTATGAGCCTTTGACTCTTGTGGAAATTCATTCCACTGTTAAGCACGCTTGAGCTCCCTCAGGGAAGAAAGCTCCCTTGTGACGGAAAACCTGAGCTGGTAACTGTGGGCCACAGATGATCTGTGATAGTTTTTTTCCCTTCTCTGTCATACCCTTGGCCTTTCCAGAGCTGCTTCAAGTAGTTCCTCGTCTTGTTAGCACTAAGGGCACGTTGCATACCCTCATCTTATTTAAGATCCACTTGGCAGTGCAAAGCTCTGTAAAACAGCCTGAAGTGCTTTTTTTTGTTGTTGTTGTTCTACATTCACAATTGGTTGATACAGGATTATTTTGTCAAAGGCTTAGAGTTTTTGTTCTTACATTTTCATTCCAAGAGCACTCACTTCTGTACCAGACAACCGCATGTCTTCTCCAACTCCCCAGTTCAAAGCCTTTTGGATACAAATGGGAGATTTCCAGAGAATTTTTGTCTTATTTCCTTTTTTAAAACCGTAAGAACAATTTTTATTCAAGTGACTTCCAAGAATACTATTTTTTAAAAAAAGAAGCCTTTTTTTTTTTTTTTTTAATTTTTAAAAGGTAGTGAAACTTACAGAACAGCAGTCACCTCACTTATCCACTCTGGTTGGATTGAGTTGTGGTGCTACAGAAGGATGAGAACTGCAAAAAATGCTTTTCGGTTCAAAGTGGTTGAAGGCTATAATCTTAGAGCTGAAAGACACCACTTACAGTTCAAGCAGAGCTCTGCAATTATTATACCGCCCATTCTATATTGTCTGTTTAAACTGAAGGTCTTCAGGCCTGGAACTGTGCCTGCACAGTTTGCATGTGCACCATGCAGTACTCTCAGGATACTATATAAATAATAATATGGCAACAGAGGAGGGAATAGCCCAGTGCAGCAATCCACAACTGAGTGAACCTCTCAGATATTATGGAACAAAGCCAGCATTACTTCAAAAACTTTTTTTTTTTTTTAAGACAAGGTCAGTCAAATGCCTAAATTAAAATCCCACTCAATTGCTTTGATCTTATCAGATGCAATATCTGTACGTTCATTTAATAAGGCTCTCATGCATTTTATCTTTATGCTTAATTTAAATATGAGAAGCAAACACATTTTATATAGTTGTTATTCTCCAATTACTACAAAAGCTTCTTAGAATCTTTGATCATGAGAATGTTATTTCAAATCCAGTTCTGCTTCTCAATTACTAAATGTCTTCGCTGAAGTTACTTTGGATGCAATTCCAGCCCAACCGGAGTAAGGTAGTGTCAGTCCTTGGAAAAACGATAAAACTGTGGAGTAGTGAAGAGATCACAATGCACTCGAAGAACTGCGTTGATTTATTTGTTCGTGGTATTTTTTAAGGCAGAAATTCCAACCGAAGTTGTAACGATAACAAGTGAGTGTCTAACACAGTGATATGCTAACGATTTACCATTAGACACAGTTTACAAAATGCTGCTATTATTAAAAAAACATACATCAGTGAATTTTATTTTTGTATCAGAGACACTACAGTAGAGGTTCAGCCTCAGGGTTTTGGTTTGTTTGGATATTTTTGCAATAGGCCACTCAGAGGTGACAGATAAAACAGCTGCTAGCCAAGCTCTGTGTACGTGTTTGGGGATAACTGCTAGGTGATTACAAAATGCATTCAGAGGTGTTGCACAAACTATCTCTGGATTCAGGTAAAACTGAAGCTAGCAGTTTACACTATCTGATAAAACTCTGGGATTCTTCGCTTTGTGTCTTACCGATGATTTCCCTTTACTATTTGTCAAGAGTGGTGAAAGAGCTGTAGCACGGATCTGAGGAGGGAGAAGGAACTTATCAAGGCCAAGCCTTTGGGCAAATATATAAAATACACTACAAGAAAATAATTTTACTGCAAAGTCCACAAGAGGGCATACAGCAGCAATGGCTAGGTGACAAATTGATTATTTTTTTTTAAATTTATACATATACATAAATTTATACATATCAGGTTTCTGGAATTTTTAGCTTAATACTTCCACAGGAATGCTGTAGAGTGTAGCCATTACAAAACTACTGAAGTGGCTGCCCTTTTTTCAAGTGACCTTTCCACTATGAAAAGGTGGCTTCTTCATTTACTGATCTATTACCTTCATCCACCCGAGTCCTGACTGAAACCCACCAACTTCACAAGGACTGAAGGTCAGGTTTATTTAGTGAAGTACTAAGCATTTGCAGCTCTAAATACATAGGCAGGACACTGGTGAGCATTCAGTACCATATAGGATCAGATTAGACTATGAATGAACTTTTATTAAATTTCACTTTTTAGACAATCAACCCATGGAAGGTTTTACTGCTTCTCCTTTTTAAAATACATATACTGTGTCAACCTGTTCTAAGAAAGCAACACAAATTCATATAAATTAACTTAATCTGTACAGTAAAGGCATTGCCTTTTATCCTTGAGGAAAAAGAACAAAACAACACTAGAAAAAATTCGCTGCCTTAGAAAACTGTCTCCTCTGTCCTCGGCAAATGCACAAGGACTAGGACTCCTTGCTTGTTTGTTAATAAAAAGTAAGCAAAACTCAAAACACAGTTTACTTTCAGTACAGCTAGATCACGTTAGCTATTTGAAATCACAAGCAGATTCTTGGCTGCTAAATACTGTAGAGTGAATCTGGCAGGATACAGACCTGGCAGACAGACCTGGGACGAGATGCTCAGGGAGCATAAAGGGCTGTCCCAGGAGCAGACATGCTGACTCGAGGCCTGGCAGTCGGCTGGGCACCAAATCTGTTTTGCGCTCTACTGACGTTGCCCACAGCATCCTGTCAGCCATCCAGGGCAACAGCAGCGTTCCTCCAACACCTCAGCCCCTGGTTGGTGCTGATAGGGACGAAGGTGGAAGGTTCAGAGCAAACACAAAGCTCTGCAAAGTGGCAGGTGCTCTGATCATTCCCAAATGCTATCTAGGAGCGTGGTGGAGTCCAGTATGGAGAAGTGCCTCTGCCCTCCTTACTCTCCTTTCAGGAGGTTTTTGCTCTGAAAGTTGAAATGTAAATTTTAACTTTGGACAGGTATTAGCTATTTGCATAGGCAAGACAGTGTTTTGCTAGAAACTCACCATTTCATGTTCTAGTTTAGACCATTTTAAAATGGAAATAGTATAAATGTAGCATACATGAATGTTACAATAAATCTTAACTATTATATTAAGATGCGTAGTCTCATTCTTTCTATTTTTCTTTTTATCATCCTAATACCTTCTTCTTCCCATACTTAAATTAAGCTGTTCTTCCCTACTGCATTCAGGAATATCCCAAGTTCTGACAAACATACAAGCTAAAGATTAATTTACAGTATTCATTAAGCAATAACTAATGATGGATGCCTATTAACATTGAAATATGTCTATTGAAATTAAGTTTAAAAAATAGTTACTTGTGGAAAGTCCTCTCATTTTGTACCTGCAATTGAGTGCAAGCAAAGTATGCAGTCCAGTAGAGTACCCAAGTCACATTTTGTGCATTTATATTGTCACACAATCTCGGCCTGAAAAAGCAAAAAAAAAAAAAAAAAAAAAAAAAAAAAAAAAAAAAGAAAAACCAGGCATTGAATTGTAAAGGTAATTCCCTTGCCAAATGAATAAAAATTGCAAACCAACATTCACACTTGTTTTTGCTTCCTGTCACAGTACGTTTGATTTGCTCATAAGGCTGAACAGTTTCATAATACACAAGAGATAATTTGGTCATCTCTGCATAAATATAAGTTGTTTAATCAGACGATCTCAAGGTCTCAAAGCAAACGAGACGAACCAAGGACTCTACAGATCTGCCAAAACCCCAGTAATTAAAATGCTGTTGAGACTGAAGAACGTTTTGCACATACCTGCCACCTGGTGTTTGGAAAACAACCCGACATGCTTTTACATCTGTATTCCCACTAAGAAACAATGATGTATTCAATATGGTTTGTCTTTAATACATCATCAGCAAGAGTGTCTTTAGGTTGGCATTACTACCAGCAGCTGTCCGGAAAGAGGAGGGACAGGGTGACAATATTCCTTCCAGTCTCATCTCTACTAACCACGTAAGGTCTCAAGTAAATCTTTGAGTTGAGTGCATACACAGGTCTTCAGTAGTATCGCTTTGAAGAGAAACATGCCAGGACCGTAAACTGGAGCATGCCAAACCCAAAGGTGAAGGAAAGAGGTAAGTTATATAAGAGACTGAGCTAGGTTAAAAAAGAAAAAAAAGTGATAAAAAATTCTGGCTAGCAAACGGGTAAGTAGTAGGTGTTTGAAATTCCTGTGATGACTATTCATATGCCTTAGCTAAAAAAAACAAGTTTTTGTAGTAGAAGTGACAGTAACTATGAGTCCTGAGTGTTTGATGCCTGGAGTAGAAAATTCCTCGTTAGTAAAACTGATAACAGCAAGGACACAAACTGAGATAAGCCTGCTTTAATTTTATCCACCATAGGATTAGCTCAATCAGAGCCTAAAGCTTCGGTGTATTTAATTAGACAAATTACTGTGCAATTCAGTAATATCAAACCGTACCCATAGTATTATGAAGGATTTTCTCCTTCCTTTGCAAAGCGATTTTAAATAAATCTGTTTCACCATTATAACTCAGGATGGAAACACAGTCTGAAGTCATTCGCAACAATAAAAATAGCTAGCATTTAAGTTAAAACCCCCTGGTAAGCACAAACTGTAACGATTTGCCTCGAATTGCATCTTTCTAGGGCTGCCAAAAATACAGCTTAGCATAGCTGTGGGTTTGTTGTTCTTTTTTAAATCAAGGCAATGGAGGTCAAATGCAACTGAGTCCCTAGGTGCCCCACTCTATTTCCGTTCCAGTAAGTTTTAAAATGATACTCACTGCATCAACACTGTACTACACTGTATGTGCGTACAACACTAGCGTATATACGTAGCAGGTGTCCATAGGTATATCTCAGGTGCTCGCACAAACAACTCTTTTAATGGCAGATACATAAACCCAAACATAACCCAAGCCAATTGTGAACCACACAGCTGCATGTAAAGGAGGTTGAAGAACTCTATAGGTTTCCTTGTCAAATAGAGGGGGGTGCTTTTCTCACGTTTTATTATCAAGCCAAGATCCTAAAACTCTTAATTCAGTTTTCTCCATAATTTTATTATTTCCTAATACAGGGTTCAATCACGTTGTCAGCATCAGAAGGAAGTATTTTCTAACAAAAACAAGGAACACAGATAGATAAGGAACCTTGTAAAGCACAGTATATTTTTGCTGTTTTTTGCCAACTGACCATGCTGAGAAATTACTGTTATTAGGACTACTTTCTCGCCTTAGTATGAACTGGAGAATGCCTATTGTATAATCTTTGGAGAGCACAAAAGAGAGAAAAAAATACAAAAAGAGTAGAAAACCTGAGGAAAAAAACCACTAACCACAAACAAAAATTACATCACTGGTCTAGCATGCTAATGTTAGCTCCACTAACAGTGGAGCCAGGATTTTTGCTTCTGTAAAGCTGACTACTCAGCTGGTTATAGGATGTCATTAAAAACGGCCTCAAAAGGTACCACTCCGTTCTTTTTCAGTCTGTTCACGACTGTTGCAGCACTATGGATATTAAAATCCGTTTTGTTGGTCAAAGATCTTACAGAACCTATTCAATATTCCATTTGAATTACTTTGCATTAATATTACTTAAACTCAGAAATATAAAGATAGTAACATTGAATACAAGCTGGTATTGGTTTATTATACACCAAAACTGTGCTTTCCGCTCCCATTTTGATTTCAACATGCCCTTTCAATGGACCCTAAAATCAGGTCCTTTCAGGAAATGGAATAAATCCACTGTCCTGGTTTCAGGTAGGACAGAGTTAATTTTCCTCCTAGTAGCTGGCAGGGTGCTATGTTTTGGATTAGGATGAGAAGAGCGCTGATAACATGCTGATGTTTTAATTGTTGTAGAGCAGTGCTTACACCAAGCCAAGGACTTTTCAGCCTCTCTCTGTCCTGCTAGCGAGCAGGCTAGGGATGCAGCAGGAGCTGGGAGGAGACAGACCCAGGACAGCTGACCCAAACTGGCCAAAGGGGTATTCCATACCATCTGACGTCATGCTGAACAATAGATAGGGGTGGCTAGCCGGGGTGGAGGGGTGGCCGGCTGCTCGGGGATAGGCTGGGCATCGGTCAACGGGTGGTGAGCAGTTGCATTGTGCATCACTTGTTTCGTACACATTATTATTATTAATACTATTATTATTATTATTGTTATTATTTTTCCTGTCTTAATAAACTGTCTTTATCTCAACTCACAGACTTCACTTTCCCGTTTCTCTCCCCCATCCCAGAGAGGGAGGGGGGAGGGTGAGCGAATGGCTGTGTGGTGTTTGGCTGCCTCCTGGGCTAAACCACAACAGTCCATTTGGCGCCCAACAAGGGGCACGAAGGGTTGAGATATCGACAGAGTGTGTTAAACTAAAATTGGTATAAGTATTCGACCTGCTTAATAGTTGCTAGTCACAATGTTGATTGCCTTAATCTCAAGTCTGCTGTGCCTGTTTCCCAAATTGAGTTTTATAGCAAGTTACTTTCTGTATGTGCTCCCTGTCGTGCTGTTTATCCTTTCCGGGCCCTGGTTTAAGATTGTTATGGTACTGTGTGGTGTAACGATGGCTTATGAAATGATGAGATTTCTGGTCATGACTCTAACCTGGTATTTGTACTCAGCACTGTCGTTGACTCTATACTTCGGCAACCATATCTCAGAAACTATTAGCAATTACACCTATTGCCTTTTTTCATCAGGGAGTAAATCTGTGGAAAGGACAGGGGAAGATATTTTTTCCTACCTGTTCACTCTCCCTTCCTCCTTCACCACCCTCTTATCCCCCGAGCTAGTTACGGTAGCTCTCCAAGATGTTGAATATCCTTGGGATATTCAGACCAGTATGTTCCTGTTGTTATGTCTCCTGAATGCGCTTCAGGTTTTGTTTAAGGTTAAACAACTACTTAGGAATCTCATCTGGAGATCTGTCTTGAGGCGGGATAGTTGCGAGTGGCAGGGAGTGTGGGAGGATATGGGCAGGTTTCTAGGGCAGTGGGCACCTCCAGTGTTTTGGACATTCACCCCTGAACAACTGCAAAATCCTAAAAAACTGGTAGAATGCTTGAAAAAAAGGTGTCATGACTCTGGCAGTTCCAAAGTGACACAAATCACTGTGGCGTGCTGGGGTCTGGCTTGTGCCTATCGAGCTGCAATTGATGCTACTATCAACCTAGTGACAGACCCTGCGGCCGTTCCAGTCCCGGCTCCTGCAGCCACTCCAGCTCCAGCTCCCGCAGCCGTTCCGGCTCCAGCTCCCGCAGCCGTTCCAGCCCCTGCAGCCGCTCCCACTCCTGTGGCTGGGTCGGAGAAACGAACTGTAGCAGTGCAAGCTGTCCCTGCAGAGGGTATTCCAACCCCTGTGGCAGACCTTGTGGCTGGGTCGGAGAAACGAACTGTAGCAGTGTAAGTTGCCCCTGTAGACAAGGTGAAAAAATGGTATAGAGACTCAGGTCGTTTAGAACGCAGACAGTCTTCTGCTAAGTCTGGGTATGGAGAAGATGGGGCTGGGCCATCAAATGTGCAGGAGGATGAAGATGAGGATGAGGATGTCGAAAAATCAACAGTAACTACCCGAACCCTATACCAGCGTGAGCTGCGAGATGTGCGAAAAGATTTTGGTCGCTGTATAGGTGAGCAGCTTGTCACCTGGCTGCTCCGGTGCTGGGACACTGGAGCCAATTGTGTGGAATTAGAGGGCAGGGAAGCCAGGCGGTTGGGATCCCTTGCTAGAGATGCAAGCATTGACAAAGCAATTGGAGATGGAGCACGATCTCACAGCCTCTGGAGGCGTCTCCTGTTAGCTGTGAAGGAAAGGTATCCCTTCAAGGAAGAACTTGTATGTCTACCAGTCAAGTGGACCACCATGGAGAAGGGAAGTCAGTACCTGAGGGAATTAGCCGCACGGGAAGTAATTTATAAGGACCTAGACGACACACAAATATCCACAGATCCAGATGAAGTCCAGTGTACTCGACCCCTGTGGCGGAAGTTTGTACAGAATGCACCATCAACATGGGCCAGCTCATTGGCAATAATAACCTGGAAAGACGGTGAAGACCCCACAGTGGGTGAAATGGCTAAACAACTCCGGCAGTACGAAGGAAATCTCTCCTCTTCCCTACAGGCCTGCGTCTCGGCTGTGGAGAAACTCTCTGAAGAGTTCCACCAACTTAAAGAGAATTTATCTTCCCCCCCCACCTGAACGAACCAGTGGCCACCAATTAAAAGAGAATACTTTGGAGAAACTTTTTGAAGAGGTCCACCAACTTAAAGAGAGTTTATTTTCTTCCCCACCTGTACAAACCAGTGTCTCGGCTATTAGGGGTAAACGTGCATCCGTGCAAAGAAGACAATATGGTGGGTACACACCCCGCGCCACCCTGTGGTTTTACCTACGTGACAATGGAGAGGACATGAGAAAATGGGATGGAAAATCTACTGAGACCCTAGAGGCACGGGTACGTGAGTTGCAAAAGAAAACAATCGGGAGAAAGGGGTTCTCCGGAAAGTTTGCTGCTCCAACTTCCAGCAGGCAGTCTTTTAAACACAGAAACGAAGATTCTGACCAGGACTAGAGGGGCCCTGCCTCCAGCCAGGGGGAGAAAAGGGACAATCGAGTTTATTGGACTGTGTAGATTCGATGGCCTGGCACGTCTGACGCACAGAAGTATAAGGCTTTAGTAGACACCGGTGCACAATGTACTCTAATGCCACCAAGCTGTAAAGGGCCAGAGCCCATCTGTATTTATGGCGTGACAGGGGTATCCCAGCAGTTAACTGTATTGGAGGCTGAAGTGAGTCTAACCGGAAATGAGTGGCAAAAGCACCGTATTGTGACTGGCCCGGATGCTCCGTGCATCCTTGGCATAGACTATCTTAGAAGAGGATATTTCAAGGACCCAAAAGGGTTCCGCTGGGCTTTTGGCATAGCTGCCTTAGAGACAGAGGACATTAAACAGTTGTCTACCTTGCCCGGTCTCTCAGAGGACCCTTCTGTTGTGGGGTTGCTGAGGGTTGAAGAACAGCAAGTGCCAATCGCTACCACAACTGTGCACCGGCGGCAATATCGCACCAACCGAGACTCCCTGATTCCCATCCACGAGCTAATTCGTCAACTGGAGAGCCAAGGAGTGATCAGCAAGACCCATTCACCTTTTAATAGTCCCATATGGCCAGTGCGAAAGTCTAATGGTGAGTGGAGACTAACAGTGGACTATCGTGGCCTGAACGAAGTCACGCCACCACTGAGTGCTGCAGTGCCGGACATGCTAGAACTCCAGTACGAACTGGAATCAAAGGCAGCCAAGTGGTATGCCACAATTGATATTGCTAATGCATTTTTCTCCATCCCTCTAGCAGCAGAGTGCAGGCCACAGTTTGCTTTCACTTGGAGGGGAGTCCAATATACTTGGAATCGGCTGCCCCAGGGGTGGAAACACAGCCCTACCATTTGCCATGGACTGATCCAGTCTGCGCTGGAGCAGGGGGAGGCTCCTGAACACCTGCAGTACATCGATGACATCATTGTGTGGGGTGACACTGCAGAGGAAGTTTTCGAGAAAGGGGAGAAAATAGTCCAAATCCTTCTGAAAGCCGGTTTTGCCATAAAACAAAATAAAGTTAAAGGACCTGCACGAGAGATCCAGTTTTTAGGAATAAAATGGCAAGATGGACGTCGTCAAATCCCAATGGATGTGATCAACAAAATAACAGCTATGTCTCCACCAACTAGCAAAAAGGAAACACAAACTTTCCTAGGTGTCGTGGGGTTTTGGAGAATGCATATTCCAAATTACAGTCTGATTGTAAACCCGCTCTACCAAGTAACCCGTAAGAAGAATGCTTTTGAATGGGGCCCTGAGCAACGACAAGCCTTTGAACAAATTACGCAGGAAATAGTTCATGCAGTAGCCCTTGGGCCAGTCCGAACAGGACCAGATGTAAAGAATGTGCTCTACACCGCAGCCGGGGAGAATGGCCCCACCTGGAGCCTCTGGCAGAAAGAACCTGAGGAAACTCGAGGTCGACCCCTGGGGTTTTGGAGTCGGGGATACAGAGGATCTGAGGCCCACTACACTCCAACCGAAAAGGAGATATTGGCAGCATATGAAGGAGTTCGATCTGCTTCGGAAGTGGTCGGTACTGAAGCGCAGCTCCTCCTGGCACTGACTGCCGGTACTGGGTTGGATGTTCAAAGGAAGGGTCCCCTCTACACATCATGCAACTGATGCTACATGGAGCAAGTGGGTTGCACTGATTACTCAGCGGGCTCGAATAGGAAACCCCAGTTGCCCAGGAATCCTGGAAGTGATTATGGACTGGCCAGAAGGCAAGTACTTTGGGATGTCATCAGAGGAGGAGGTGGTCCGTGCTGAAGAAGCCCCACTGTACAACAAGCAACCAGAAAATGAGAAAAAATATGCCCTGTTCACTGATGGGTCCTGTCGTATTGTGGGAAAGCATCGGAGATGGAAAGCTGCTGTATGAAGTCCTACACGACGAGTTGCAGAAGCTGCTGAGGGAGAAGGTGAATCGAGGCAGTTTGCAGAAGTGAAAGCCATTCAGCTGGCCTTAGATATTGCTGAACGAGAAAAGTGGCCAGTTCTCTATCTCTATACTGATTCATGGATGGTAGCAAATGCCCTGTGGGGGTGGTTACAGCAATGGAAGCAGAACAACTGGGAACGCAGGGGCAAACCCATCTGGGCTGCTGCATTGTGGCAAGATATTGCTGCCCGGGTAGAGAACCTGGTTGTAAAGGTACGCCATGTAGATGCTCATGTGCCCAAGAATCGGGCTACTGAAGAACATCAAAACAATCAGCAGGTGGATCAGGCTGCTAAGATTGAAGTGGCTCAGGTGGACCTGGACTGGCAACATAAAGGTGAATTATTTATAGCCCGATGGGCCCATGACACCTCAGGCCATCAAGGTAGAGATGCAACATACAGATGAACTCGTGATCGAGGGGTGGACCTGACCATGATTGTGAAGCATGTGCTGCAATTAAGCAAGCCAAACGGTCAAAGCCTCTTTGGTATGGAGGACGATGGCTGAAATACAAATATGGAGAGGCCTGGAGAGTGTGATTACATCACACTCCCTCAAACCCGCAACGGCAAGCGCCACGTACTTACAATGGTGGAAGCAACCACCGGATGGCTGGAAACATATCCTGTGCCCCATGCCACCGCCCGGAACACTATCCTGGGCCTTGAAAAGCAAGTCCTATGGCGACATGGCACCCCAGAAAGAATTGAGTCAGACAATGGGACTCATTTCCGAAACAACCTTATAGACACTTGGGCCAAAGAACATGGTATTGAGTGGGTGTATCACATCCCTTATCATGCACCAGCCTCTGGGAAAGTTGAACGATACAATGGACTGTTAAAGACTACACTGAAAGCAATGGGTGCTGGGACATTCAAAAATTGGGAAACACATTTGGCAAAGGCCACCTGGTTAGTCAATACTAGAGGATCTGCCAACCGAGCTGGACCTGCCCAATCAAACCTGTTACGCACTGTAGAAGGGGATAAAGTTCCTGTAGTGCATGTAAGAAACATGCTGGGTAAGACAGTCTGGGCTACGCCTGCCTCAGGAAAAGGCAAACCCATTCGTGGGATTGCTTTTGCCCAGGGACCTGGATGCACTTGGTGGGTAATGCAAAAGAATGGGGAGGTCCGGTGTGTACCTCAAGGGGACCTAATACTGGGTGAGAATAGCCCATGAGTTGAATTATAGTATGTAAATTATCATATAACACTGTATGTCATCACTACCATGATTGCTATATATCACAGATGAAAATGGTGATTAATTAGAAGGTATTGGAAAGAGTGTAACCTGAGCATGACATAAATGGTATGGAATAAGGGGTGGATATCTGTCCTGGTTTCAGTTAGGACAGAGTTAATTTTCCTCCTAGTAGCTGGCAGGGTGCTATGTTTTGGATTAGGATGAGAAGAGCGCTGATAACATGCTGATGTTTTAATTGTTGTAGAGCAGTGCTTACACCAAGCCAAGGACTTTTCAGCCTCTCTCTGTCCTGCTAGCGAGCAGGCTAGGGATGCAGCAGGAGCTGGGAGGAGACAGACCCAGGACAGCTGACCCAAACTGGCCAAAGGGGTATTCCATACCATCTGACGTCATGCTGAACAATAGATAGGGGTGGCTAGCCGGGGTGGAGGGGTGGCCGGCTGCTCGGGGATAGGCTGGGCATCGGTCAACGGGTGGTGAGCAATTGCATTGTGCATCACTTGTTTCGTACACATTATTATTATTAATACTATTATTATTATTATTGTTATTATTTTTCCTGTCTTAATAAACTGTCTTTATCTCAACTCACAGACTTCACTTTCCCGTTTCTCTCCCCCATCCCAGAGAGGGAGGGGGGAGGGTGAGCGAATGGCTGTGTGGTGTTTAGCTGCCAACCGGGCTAAACCACAACATCCGCAAGAAGCCAAGAGAACATATTTGGAAGGACTCACTTCATGCCAGCCCTACTGTGTGTTTCCTTAGGAACATCTGCTACTGATGACTGTTAGAGAAAAGGAAGTAGCCAAAGGTTTTGATCAGCTCTGTTATGGTACTACTGACACTGTACGCTTAAGAAATTGCCTCAGACTTGCTTAATACGTATAAATTGTAAGAATCTTTACAATTCTAACAATTCCCCATGAGACCAAACTAATGAAGAATTCCACAGCTATTTAACTGTCCTAAAATTGTTATGTAATCAGTTCAGTGAAAATTTCCCAGTTCAACATCTTACGATTTCCAATAAGCATCTGACTACTTAAAATTAACAATTAAATTTGTTCAGTCTTCAGAAGCAATAAACATCTTGAAAAACATAAGGCATGATAAAATAAAATTATTTGAATATTTTAACTTTTCATTGAAAAGTATTCTTAAGATATGTAATATACTGTGGCTCTCACAAGTCTTACCTTCAATCCCCATTTCAAAACCTGACACATTTTTTTCTACCAAAGCTGTCAAGCACATTCTTTTTCAGCTACTACTAACCAGGAAATTGTTTACTGAATGAATAACCCAAACCTTAAAATTCATTTAACTTTGTTAACAAGGATCCCTCAACAGCAATATCTCAGCTGCCAGTTTCTCTACTGGTCAAAGCAAATTCTATCCACAGAAAATAGCCTGTAACAAAGAGTAGGTGGGAATGAAAAAACGTCTCCAGTATCCAAACAAAACAAACCTGCCTTTCGTTTATGTTTTAACTGAATATACTGACTTCAGAGTGTTCTGGAACCCTCGTATTTATACTTACCTACAATGCTTGGAAAATGGTACAAGAAAATTGCTAGCGGCTGGTAAAAATAGTTGTTCAGTGTGATCATCAGCAATGGCAGTTACCTCATCAGAAAAAATTGGGTGGTCTGCAGCGCTGTGGGGGATTTGTGTGAACGCTGCTGGTACAAGCTGCCTCATCTTCCTCAAAGAAGTACACCGAATTTTAAGTTATCTTTCTTAATGACATCTCCATATTGAGTTCAGACTATTAGAGCTGTTTCAATCATGAATCTTTCCCAAGCCATGCTAAATGCAAAATTATCAATTATTTCAAGTATGACTAAATCAGTGCTTTGGTCTGAAAGCATTAATACTGATTCGTATGGAGGTGGAGGGTGTATTTTTTTTTTTCTTCTCTATGACAGAGGTTATTGCATCAAAGGAATTTGAAGCAGTAGAGATTTCCAAGCCTTTCAAAACCTCAAGTCCTGCCATCTCTATGAGGCTCATTTACCTCTACAAATGAAGAGAAGAATTCACAAGCAAAAGATCACGTACTGATTTTTCAGGGGGAACACTTCCTACTTAACAGTAAGCACAGGAGAATATAGATGTTAAACAGAATGTCTACAAAACAGGACGCACGGTTTCCTGCATCCAAACATAACTTGTCTGGTTGATGCCTTTGTGTTAAAGCAGATGTGGGACTAGAAACTCTTAGCTGTAGATAAAAAAAAGTTATTAAAAACAATATTTTCCTGATTTTATGAAGTGTTTTTTTCATGCTGCTGGTAATAGACAGGCTTATAGAAATTACTGTTAACAAGACTTAAGCATCTTGCATACTATTATACTATAGCCCCTGACTTAAACTGTTATTTATAATGGTACTTGAAGCCCAAACTGGACAGAGACTTTTTTTTTTAAAAAAAAAAGAGCATGTTTTATTTTCAACTTAAAGATGCATCTCTAAACAGTAGAAAAAAATAAAAAAGTAAACAGTGGCATTTTGTAAAGTCCCATTGAACTAATACAAGACTTAATACAAACTTTTCATATACCACTCAAATGCAGTTAAAAAGTCATCTGGTCTTCAAGTCCTGGTTTCCTTGAAATAAATCAGTACATACCCACAGATTTCAACTATAAAAAGAGGATACGTTCATTCTTGTTCTCTTCATGAAGTCAATCGCCACGCATTCCAATGATTTGCGAATAAAATTCATACAGTCTCAGTTAGGGAATTCAAGAGAACACACACAACTCCATGACTGGAGTCCTTTCATTTTCAGCACAGGCTCCCTATCAAGTCACCACTCATCACATGTCTTTAGACTGATCATCTTCTTCAAGTTTTCTGATTTCATTCTTTAAACAGTTGATGGTTTCACGACTTGCTTTTAATCTTTCTTTAAGCTCAGCAATTTCAAAACTGGTTTTCTTTTTAGCAGCTTCTAGCTTTTCCCTGGTTTTTACTTCAAGATCTGCAACTGTGATGGTGATAAAGAAAAATAAGTAGTAAGTATAAAAAGAAGTTATAATTATTAAAAATAAATTTATTTTTTAAACAGCGATAGTCGTTTAGAAGGTACATGTCCTAAAAAAAAGCAATTACTCTTAGTAATTCAACTACTTTGTAATTCAATACTCTTAGATTCAACGATTGTGGTAAAAATGATATATGAAAAAAAGCTGGAAGTAAAAACGTGTTTACGACCTCATTCAGTCCATCGTTTTTGTGGTTGGAACAGTATAATTCACTACAGCATTTGCCAGAGTAAAAAAAAAAAACGATCGAATGAAAACAACCTGAAGATTAGTTGAATAAAATGACATGGTTGACAGCAAAAGAAATGGAAGATTATTACAAATAATTTATACAGCACATGGGAAAAGGAGAGTGAAGAGTGTATCACATTTTCTGCTCTTCACTGTAGTTTGATTCTGCACATCTACAAGATTTTGTGGTGCTACCTTTGCTTTAACAAGCATCTGACTGGCGATGGAACACTTGACAGAGGTATTTAATTTATTGTCATGCACAAGTTTTAACACAATGTAAAGCCAACAAGTCTTCTTAGGCCATGGATATCCCTCCAGATCCTATGTTACATCATTTGGATCTAAACTTTTATCTGCTTCAATAACACTTTTTAAGGAAATGCATTCAAAAAAATCTATTTTTTTTAATTGATGTTCAGGAGAAACATGTAGAACTTCTGGACTTTTAAAAAAAGTTTCAAATTATTAAATGCTTTCTATCCACAAACTATAACAACATGCAGTATTACAAAGATCCACCTTAAGGCTGACAAAACTGAGGTAGAAAATGGAATTACCTCACATGTTCAAACACCTGAACAGATACGAAGCAAATCAGAACCCTGAATCTGTGGAGTTCAAGCATTCATTGATCGAGGTATTCAGTGTCAGGGGAAAAAGCCAAAGAGCAAGTGACCAGAAGTACAATGGCATTGCAACTAACAAGGTAGAATTTGTACTTAATAAATACAACTGCTTTCTGAAAGCGTAAAATCAGAAATCAAGTTCAGAAGATCAGAGCAGAAATCATTGCTAAATGCATTACTTTATGAATAAATGCATTTTCATTTTATTTCATAGAATCACAGAATAGTCCAAGTTGGAAGTGACCCACAAGGATCATTGGGTCCAACTCCTGGCCCCACACAAGATTATCCAAAAAATCAGACCTTGTGTCTAAGAGCATTGTCCAAACACTTCTTCAACTCTGACAGGCTCGGTGCTGTGACCACTGCCCTGGGGAGCCTGTCCCAGTGCCCGACCACCCTCTGGGTGCAGAACCTTTCCCTAACACCCAGCCTGACCCTCCCCTGTCCCAGCTCCATGCCGTTCCCTCGGGTCCTGTCGCTGTCCCCAGAGCGCAGAGCTCAGCGCCTGCCCCTCCGCTCCCCTCGTGAGGGAGCTGCAGGCCGCCATGAGGCCTCCCCTCAGCCTGCTCTGCTCTGGGCTGAACAAACCAAGGGACCTCAGCCTCATACATCTTCCCCTCTAGACCCTGCACTATCTTCATAGCCCTATTTCCTTAATTCCATTAATATTCGGTTTTATATTTAAAGACAGATTAGGCAGGAGGGACAAAAGTAACATTAAACTACACTGAAAAAGTGCATTACGAAGTGACCTACAGTTAAAGTATTAGACAGAAGAGAGAAGAACAGCAAGAGCTTCCAGACGCTCCTCTCTATCCCAAGGGGGTTGCTGCTTTGTCTTAAGCAGCACTAACAGCTACATACAGTGGTGAAGCACAATCTTTGCTTCCAGTTAACATCCTCATGACACAAGCCTAATTACCTCTAAGGCAGTGATCTGAATTCATCCTCTTTTAATTCATTTCAAATATGATAAACTAGGCATAGACCATGCCATCAATCTAATACCAAGTTATTTGTAATTCCTTTCTTTTCAGCAAGCATACAGATCTGAAAATCTTAAGTTTTCAAATAAGTACTAATATCTTTGTAAAGTTGAAGTTAATTTAAGGCAAAAATATCACCTTCTAGCAGCAGCCAAATCCATCGTATGATTACATTCCACAAAAAACACTAAACCCAAAACCCACTATAGTTTACTTCTAAAATGAACGTATTTTGTACTTACACTCTGTTTCATGCTTATAAGCACCTAGTGTTAGCTGACGAGACGTTGTTAACAGCTGCTGCATCATTGCAGTAGGATCTTGAAATATCTAATGGGGGAGAGAAACAAGTGATATCACTAATACTTTTCAAAATAAAGTAAGGATTACATTAAAAATTTTCATACCATTTCATCATAGAATTCAGAAACTACAGTTTTCTTTCCCAGGATAGCATTGGTGTCAGACTGAAAAAGCTTCAGCAAGTGATACAGGGTTACCTGTGCAGAGACAGAGATTTATTAGCTTGACAATTGTAGGGAAATACAAATCACCTTCTAGATATGAACACGTAGTATTTGTTCTTACTAAATAATTGCATAGGATTTAAAGGGCTTTTAGGAATACAAAAATAAATGTCATATAACATCAGCAGAGTTATTTAAGTTTAATGTTCATTATTAAACATGCCAGCCACAAAGGCTGCTTGGTATTTTTAAAGCGTCTAAACAACTGCTTTAGGACTGATGCATAAAAACTACTAAAAATACCTTCTCTTAAAGATTTCCAAATAGAACAGATGATTTATTTCAAACCAACTTTGCCAATAAATCCATTTGAAAGTGGTTTCCAAAACCTTACTATCCCCATAGTTTGCGTAACAGAATGAACTTGCTCCTTCCAGGAACTAATATCTTACCCTAAAATATGGTAGTTAAGTTTCCTACCTAAACTTGGATACACAAAACTGCAAGATGCCTGAAACAAATGATAGGAAGAAAATAATTCATTCCAGGGCTTTACAGAAGTGTGCTAGCCTGCTTTTCTTTGGAAACTAACACTAGTATAGCAACTTTGCCACTTTTTAACAGATTTTGTCCAAATCTGATACAGTATATACATATGTATATATATATACACACACACACTACGTTATGATAATTAAAATATTCAAATATCCTATGATTAGGAAGCCACTGAGAAGAAACCCTCCCTGTGTGCTCAGCCCAGGTAAGGTGCAGCATGCGTTCACATATAAGTAAATGCCAGAAACAGCAAAGGCCTTCACAAATGCCCTAGCCTGTAATAAAGCACAGAAATCGGAAAACATGGTCAACCATTGAATACATTTCCTACAAACGCAAACTTTATTATCCCTGTGACTGACAGCACTTATTTTGACCAGCAATATAACGCACTACAACCTTAGGCCTCCATAATTCCTTAAGTACTGCTGAAAGTTTGATGTACTTACAGGTCTTTCATTGGGGTCGATGAAAAATATCTTAATGATTATTTCAAATTCACCCCAGCCTGTCTCAGTGATCTCATACGGCGGCTTGGTAACAACTGCAGTAAGAAGCAGAAGGGAAGGTGATGAAGCCCCCATGCAACTAACCAAAACCCCAGCTCCACAAACAAAGGCCAAAACACAAACCCTACCTCTTAGAGGATTCCCGTAGCTCTCGTGCAACTTGAACTGAATTTTTTTCACGTAGGCAGACATGTCCTGAAAGGGAAGGTTCGGTAATTCTCGTTATTTGCACAGCACGACAAACGACTGTTTACTCCCCCATGCCAGGCGCCTAGCCCTTCTTCTGACACCCCTACCTTCAACAACGGCAGGAAAATAAGAGCATGGATCCAAAAGTTAGCAGCACCACGGGTTGGTAGCACCACACATACCTCGTTAAAACCCCTCATTCGCTTGTACGACAAGCTGCCCCGCTCCACGTGAAGCGGCTGCATCCCCCCGCAGCGTTTTCCCCCTTGAGGGCCGCACACCTCGGTGGCCGTTTCCCCCCACGGCCCCCTTTAGGACCGGCACCCCGGCCCCCTTTCGCTCCTCACCTCGTTCCTGTAAGGCTTCACGTAAACCGTCCACTGGTGCGTGTGCCCATCCTCCTCTCTCTTCTTTCCGAAGTACCTCGCGACGTTCCCGTACACGATCGGCTTCACGATGGTAACGCCCTTAAAGCGAGAAACCCACAACCCCACGGTCCCGCACCCGCTCCCGAGCCGCCGGGGGGGCAGCCCCCGACCCCCCCGGGCTCCCTCCCTCCGCGCCCAGCCCGCCGCACCTTCACCCTGCCGCCGGAGTCAGGCCCGAACTCGGCCATTCTCTTGAACATATTGCACCGAGGGGGCGCCGCCCGCCGCCAGCCGCCCGCCGCCAGCCGCCGCCCGCGCTCAGCTCCCGCCCCGCGGCCGCTCGGCTCGGCCCAGCCCGGCCCGGCCCCGCCGCAGCCGGCACCGCGAGATGGCGGCCCCGCCGTCACGTGCCCGCGCCGGGAGGGGCGCGCGCCCCCATGGCGGCCGGGGGCGGCCGGGGCATGGCTGCCGCCGCGCGCGGCCCCGCTGAGGCGGCCGCCGCCGCCGCCATTTCCTGGCTTTGCCGGGGAGGCTGTCCCGCGGCCGTTAGCGGGGGGTCGGCCTCTTCTCGCGGATAACTAGCCATAGGGCGAGAGGGGATGGCCTCAGGTTGTGCCGGGGGGGGGGTTCAGGTTGGAAGCGAGGAGACATTTCTTCTCAGAAAGAGCGGTCAGGCACTGGGACGGGTTGCACAGGGAGGTGGTGGAGTCACCGTCCCTGGGGGTGCTCAAGGCAAGGTTGGACGTGGTGCTTAGGGACACGGCTCAGTGGGTGACAGTGGTATTAGGGTGATGGTTGGACCACATGATCTCAGAGCCCTTTTCCAACCTTAATGATTCCACAATTCATTAGCCATAACCACTTTGAGCAGTCACAGATTAAAATCCGTGGCAGCGCTAGCAATTAAAAAGCACACTCACCAATACACAGCCATTTGCAGATATTTTTTAATGATGAATGCATTTAAAACTGCCAAGCAAGTAACATCATGCTAGTATGCAGCAGCAAAACCTAGCGGTGAGATTTCGGTTAGATTGGGTTCCTGCTCGTGCCTACATATAGCAAAACCAGCAGCTGGTAGTTTTAGCTGCATCGGGCGCAAACGGGGTGGGTGGGTGGAAACGAACCCCTTTTATCAGCAAGGAGTAAAGCATGGGCTTCACAAATGAGCTGCCTTGCATTAAGGCTGAATTTTGTTTGCATCACGTAACAAGCGCCTTGAAGAACCAGTTTGCTCGGTGTGCCAGCTGTTGAGAATGGGCTCCGCTGAGCACCTGCGCCTCATAGCCTGCAGCCTCTGATCCACCGGGAGACATCTGTTCCTTTGCACCGGTTGCGCCACGCGACCCTGGACAGAGGAAGATCAGGGCAATTAATGACAGCAAGCTCAAATGTCGGCACTGGTGGGATTTTCTTAGTAACCCTGGCTTAGATACACAGCTAAATTCTGCAAAAGGCCAGGTTATATATCAAGTACTTTGCTACTTCCCCAAAGAGAGAGGCACAATTAAGCATTCCTGATGTAGAAATTAGAGCACACCTAAGACTATAGGTTGGACCGGTCTATGCGCTCTATTCTTTGAGAGCGTTAATTCTAATTAGAGCACATGGGCTTTGTAAAAGCAGGTCAAGATGACTCTACCCTTTGCCCTGCAGCCAGCAAAATCAAAACCAGTTACATGTATGTTGTAGGTCATTTATTTTGCACTTCAATACTAAAAGTTTGGGGAATGGAAAACTGAGCCAATATTTGTGCCCTGCTAGTTATGAAGAATTTGGTGCATATCAGGGTTTGAAGAACATCAAGGATGCCACAGCTGCAATTTGCACTGATGCTCATTTTAGCTACTGTTCTTATATGCTTTGAGTTGAAATATACATGCAAGGGACTGCTACGATTTGCTTGTTCTTTCTAAGCTGGATTAATTTAAAATGATTTTCCTTCTCTTAATTGTCCGTGTTCTACAAGTGCAGCTCATTTTTTTAACCCACCAAAACCTACCATGCGTTCATGCCATTTCCGTCGCTGACAATCTTCTTTGCACATTTCACAGTTTGTGTTATGTCTGATCTCAGTAGTGCTTAAAAAAGGAGACAGGAAACAACGTCAGTTTTTCCTTTCTTTTCATATTTTTATTTAAATAGTCTTCAAATGTCCTTAGGGAGTATGTGTTGGTGTTCACCATTTTTTTGTTTCTCTCTCCCAAGGGCCCACATGGTATCTGGTTAAATTAAACATCCTGTACAAACAACAGTTCCGAAGAATAAATAGTACATGGGCAAACGTGGTGTGAGGAAAAGCCTATATAACACCCAAGAAAGTGAGAAAATGGTAGTGGCAAGAATGATAATAGTTGTACAGCTGCTTTGAACTTCAACATATTCAGGCTGTGGGCTGACTACTCCGGATATCTTGTTCAGCTCTTGAATATATATATATATAGTGTATCACCTTCTTTGGTAAGACGTTGTACCAAGCAACAAGAACCAAAGGCTTGAGATGTGTGGCAATTTCTCTGTTCTCTATTTTCTAAGGGAAAGCAAAGAACTTCCCTCTGGCAACTTGCAATTATCAGAATGCAAGAGTAAAACCAATGAAGCAAATCCAGAAATTATACAGAATAAACCAGGCTGCAAGAGGTCATTTGGGCCAGCCTTTTGCAAGAAGTCAAGCTCTCACTACCTTCAAAGAAAATTTTCCAGGGGTTAGTGTCACTACTCATTAATAAATGTGTTCTGCAGAAACCTCTTTACTCTAGAAACAGTAAGATGGGTAAACGGGAATACAGTTCCTCCAGTAAAGAAATGTTTTCCTCTCACATGTGCATGACCATGGTGCAGATCTCCCTTTTGAAAGGGGGCAGGGTGAGTTTGAACTCTGTACGGCAATGTTTCTGAAGCCAAAGCTACCACCAACCTTTGCTCATTTGCAATGGGAATATGAAAGGGCAGCCCGTCACGGTATTGCCTGTGGAAGCTGAGCTCACCTGAGCATGGGATACCGCACAGGTTCTTGGCCCTCGGGGTCTTGCCGTCATCGCACCACCAGCGGCTGTTGATCTGTAAAATTCCGTAGTCAGTGCTTCCATCAGTGTTACGGTTTGTAGCCTGCGTGTTGAAGTTGCTCTCATATTTTGCTGCACACACCCCTGTCAAAATTCCATTCAAAAGAAAAAAAAGAGATGTTTGCTTTAAAACTGGACCCGACTTGTGTACATACACACCCCATCTCCTCCCCTGGCTGAAACGTGATTGTATACAGACTGCATGTGACAGGTGGGGCTCCTTTTATTCCAATCCAACCCAGTATGAAAAACAAATACAGCATGTCTTAAATTCAAAATGACCTTAGAAAACCCAGAAGAGGATTTCTACTCTTCAAAATAAATGCCAGCTCCTGCCCATGTGGCTGCAGGTGGCCCGGCTGCACCCACATCTCAAGGGATGCTGACTGGAGTGGGCAGCAGCAGGCAGGGCATGCTCTGTCTCTCATCGTGTCTCTCTTTGAAGCTTTTGGGAGCCGATGACAGCAGCAGATGGCAGCAGCACAAATAGCCGCTCGCTTTGACAAGGTTTATTTCAGCCGCTTGTACTTCACGCGACTCGTAATGGCCTTATTTTGTCCCATCTACATCTGCTGCATCTGTGTCAGGGCAGCGGGAAGGAAGAGGGACGGGGACAGTGATTGTGTCTGACCCTCACATGGATCGCTTTCCAGATCCGGGATCAGACCCCACACATTCTTCTCTTCAAAGGAAATCGGTTTAACAACAGCCTGTTGTCCGGAGGAAAGAAGTCTTCACCTGACCTTCACCTGAGGGAGGGAGGCTCCTTGTCTGGAGGAACCCCTCTCCCTCAGCCCCCTTTCCACAACAGCACGCGCACTGTCTCCTCTCCCCCGCTACTATTTCCAGTGATTCCCACCAAGCAAGCCTGGCACCAGCGCCTCTGCCCAGCTCAGCTGCACGCTCCCGTCCTGCTTGCTCCACAGCCTCAGGGTGGAGGTCACAGAGGAAGGAATCAAAGCAAATAAAAGCCAAGCAATTAGCTCCTGGGGAGGTATGACGAGACAGGTTGCTTCTGCAAAACGCTTCCTGATAACGGCTTTATTTGGCTGTGGAAGAGTGGCAGGGAAAGAAGTGGTAAAGGGAAAAGCTGTAGAAAATGCCTGCAGTCTGTGCCAGCAGAGATGGACTAACCCAGTTGACTCTTAACACCTACATTGCAGCATCGTGCCTACCTGCTCACTGTAACAAAGCTTGTTAAATGGAAATTCCCACCCCACATGCTCACTGGAAATCAGGGGAGAACAGACTTACAGTTTCCCAGGCTGTATCCCCGGTATTTGTCCAGTCCAAGTCGCTTCATAGCTGCTGCCAGCTCACACCTTTCATAGACTTTCCCCTGAGCAGCCAGGGGTAGGAGGCAAAACACGAGGGTCAGCACAGCCTTCATGTTGTCAGCGTAGCACACACCGTTTCTCAAGAGCGAGACTGCAGGCTCTCCTGCACTTGCCTCTTATATATTTTTCTCCTGCCCCCTTTTGGTTTCTCTGCTCTGCCGTCATCAGAAACAGCCTTTCAAGTATATGGCAATTTCCCAGTAATTAAAACCTCACTCCAGACTTGTCAAATTTCTTACAACAGGTGGAAAGTACTTCAGCCATAGATGAATTTTGTTTACAGTCTGTTGCAATACCTATTGAAGAGGAAGTTGGGTATTTAGGCTCTGCTACTCAAGGTTTATTAGGAGTTTATCATCAAAGTCCTGGTTTTACTGCACAGCTGCTGTTCACCAATCTATCGCTACTAACAAAAATAGCCTAAGTAAATACACATATTTTAATTGGCATAATTACTAGACCATTCTCTGATAATAGAAAGGTGGCTCTTCTAGTCAAGTGCCGAAGAGTGTCAATGCATCGTTCGTGTACCAACAGGAGCAACCTCACCGTGCTGCGTGTTCTTGCCCGGAGTCTGAAGCAATGCTGGGTTTGTCAGGGCTCTGAGTGCAGGGGGGCTGTGGGGACATTTGCTGGCAAGTGAGGTGGGACATCAAGCAGGAGTATTTGGGGAGGAAGAAGCACGTGCAGAAGCACAGCCTTAATACTCCTGATGTATCAACCCTCATATAAGATCTACGCGAATGGCAAAGCATGACAAACCCTCTGCACTAGTCACCAGCCCCTATATCTTGTTCTTGTTTTGATAGTGGAACTAATAAGGAGAATAAGGAGAAGGTTTTACCCACTGAGTCTTGAGGTTGTTTGTACAACTTATTTATTTATTTATTTATTTATTTTCCAGTGGGCATACATAAGCTGAACTACTGAAGGCAGCTCTACTTGTTCATGACGTTCAGAGCTGGTTACTTTTTACTAGCCTCTGAAATTCGTATCCACTTAATTCATTTCAGAAGAAAGTGCTGGCAAGAGACAGTATGCCTGCCTGCACAGAATTGTATTTGATTGGAAGTGCTTTGTTTGAGCAGCTTTACATGGGGAACTGCAGACGCTTGAAAAGGTAGAATGAAAATTGACTGTGTAATGTTCAGCAATCTCTTTAAGAGATCAGCTTTTCACAGTGTCCCACTTCAAAATGCAACTCTGGTAGAGGGGAGCAGTTTCTAACACAGCCCCTAGACTCCGTCTTCCATGCTAAGCCACCTGATGATACTGATTGCATTATGGCATCAGCTAGTTCACTTTAACAACTGCAAACTGCATTTTTATTTAGTTTTGTTTTGTTTTTTTTGAGGATTGATGTTGCCTCATAGTCAATCAAGTAGCCTGGGAGATTTGGGTTCTTATCTGACCTCTGCTGAGGCCAATACGTAACAAAGCAAAGAGATACATAAATACCATAGCTACGCAGTAAAGGTCTCAATCTCTTCAAGATAAATGCAGCTAAAACCTTCTTAGTCTTCAAACTTAGATTTATTATCCTCATTATTTTATTGTCTTATTTGTAAGTTGAGTTTAATAACCAGAATGGTGCTGTCACCAACAAGGAAGAAAAAAATCTTAAGAAATTCCCATCTTGCAACGCACAATTGGTATTTCTAAATACCTATACAGAAATGTGTGACTTCCTGCTAGTCAAACAGAAATATTCACTGTTATTTACTCATCCGCCTGCAAGCAGTCAGCTGCCAACTGCAGATGTACCACACAAGAGCTTAACAAGAAGTTCCTTCGTGGACATCTTCTAAAAATTCACCACTGTTTCTACAGACTTCATAGGAATGCATGGCGTTGGTTCAAACAGGAGTCAAATGCCTGCAAGGGCTGTGGTTATTCACTTTCATAACGGGCAAGGTATTTCCTCCTGTCCTGCTGCAGACTGCAGTTTAAAGGCATTTGCTTCTGTATGTGGCCATAGCCAGTGAGGAGTGAAGCAATCTCTGATTACACAGGTTTGCAGGAATTCACTTTGAGGGAAAATTCCCATACAGTACTTCTCAGAGGACCAAACTAAGTGCCCAAGTTTCATATTTAAATTATTTCCTTACTGTTGTTACCTGTGTGGCTGTGGCAATGACATTTTTCGTACAGCTTTATGCTGCCTAGAAGGGAGGAGATCGCATGAGCAAATTTAGCTGTCTATCAAGTCTTTTAGGGTATGACCTGCTCAGTACATTAGATAAAATACTTCAAGTTTAGGTTGATTCCGTGGAAATGTCATTCGGAATACGCTTCTGTCAAGGTTAAGTGAGTGCATTCACTATTCACAAACACATGGAGGTACTCCTGTGGCTAGAGCTGAATCTTATTTTGCAGCCTAGCTTTATATTAATAACGGATGGAAGACACCACTTTCTCCTTCATTTCCTTAGGCCGTATGAAAGAAAGCAGAAGAGGAGAAATTACATTTCATGTATTGTCACTCACCCAGCTGGTGTAATAGTCTCCTATCATGAGAATACTAACTAGCAGTACCTTGGCCAGGAACACCTTTCTTGTTCAAAAACTGCGTGCAAAGAAGCCTAATACTGTATACACAGTTTCCAATCCTCTTTCAGACCCTGAGGCTATAAACCTTCGGGACTGCATCCTGTATTTTGTAGGTGTGATAACTTCCTCTTTGCTGAGAAGAGTGCTTTTCTTTTTCTCTGGTATTGAAAATGTTCCCAACAGCATGAAAAAGAAAAAATAGCAAAGGAAATTCTACAGTCACACACACACAAACCCTCATAAGAAGCATGATCGTTAGAGGAAGATCTGGCCTTGGAGATAAGGGATAAACTCCCTGCTACATGTTCCCTCCTAATATGGCAGTTCTGACTCCAAACCATAGAGAAATAAAGATGAAATTGACTATAAAGCATCTGGGAGGCATCAGTCAGGCCATAAGCAAAAGCTTGGCAATGTACAGAAAATAAGCAGACCTCCTTCAGCTTGGAAAGATCCCTTTGACGGGCTGATGAACTCCTAGGTGAAATTAATAAAAGGCAGAATAGCACCTGAACATCACTGCCACTGCTATATATCAGCTGAAATCATCCCTCATTTTGAGTGTTCAAGTGCAATCACTGGATGGCAGAGCACCTAGATGAGCAAGTGCTACTCTGCTGTCTCCTGTTTTATCAGTTTATTGCAGTAAAGCAGCAAGAAATGTCATCATGATTCTCCACACAATTCACCAGAAGGGGTAACTGCGACTTATTTCATAATCCAAATACCATGGGGTGGCTTTGGCAAACTAAATCTCCAGCTTGGGGTGTTCCTATATAAATTAGTCAATGCTGTTTGCTACAGCTTAAATATTTCTTAATTTTATTGAGCTAGATAACCACTTCATCTATCTCTCAGTTGATGTCAGCCAGCCTCAAAAGTTCCTAACCCCTAAACTCTAACACTAACCCCTAACACCTATCCCTATCCCTACTCCTACTCCTACCCCTACCCCAGCCCTAACCCTAACCCTAACCCAAAAGGGGCCCTAACCCTAACCCTAACGGCAGTGCTAACCCTAATAGATAACCCTAACCCTAACCCAAAAATTCTCCACTATGACTCTGCTGGCCCGTGAAGTCAAACCCTGTGAGTTATTTCAAAGTAATTACATAGTGGATGCAGTAAAATGAACAAATTTCATAGAATCATAGAATATCCCTAGTTGAAAGGGACCCAGAAGGATCATCGAGTCCAACTCCTGGCACCACACAGGTCTACCCAAAAATTCAGACCATATGACTAAGAGCACAGTCTAAACACTTCTTAAACTCCATCAGGCTCAGTGCTGTGACTACGTCCCAGGGGAGCCTGTTCCAGCACACGACCACCCTCTCAGTGAAGAACCTCTTCCTGATGTCCAGCCTGAACCTCCCCTGCCACGGCTTGACACCATTTCCTCAGGTCCTGTCACTGGTCACTAAAGAGAATAGATCGGCACCTGCCCCTCCACTCCCCCTCCTGAGGAAGCTGTAGGCCACAATGAGGTCTCCCCTCAGCCTCCTCTTCTCCAGGCCGAACAGGCCAAGTGACCTCAGCCGCTCCTCATACGTCTTCCCCTCTGGGCCCTTCACCATCTTTGTAGCCCTTCTCTGGACACTCTCCAACAGCTTCATGTCCTTTTTGTACTGTGGTGCCCAGAACTGCGCACAGTACTCGAGGTGAGGCTGCCCAGTGCAGAGCAGAGCGGGACAATCCCTTCCCTCACCCGGCTGGCAGTGCTGGGCCTGATGCACCCCAGGGTGCGGGTGGCCCTCCTGGCTGCCAGGGCACGCTGCTGGCTTGTGTTCAGCTTGCTGTCAGCCAGAACCCCCAGACCCCTTTCTGTGGGGCTGCCCTCCAGCCCCTCACCCCCCAGTCTGTACGTAAAGCCAGGGCTGCCCCTTCCCAGCTGCAGAATCTGGCACTTGTTCTTGTTAAACTTCATATAGTTGGTGATTGCCCAGCTCTCTTTGTCAAGGTCTCTCTGCGAGGCCTTTCCACCCTCAACAGAGTCAAACTTGCTGACAAGGAAGTTGCTCTAGTATTTTAGGGATCGTTCCAAACAATAAGAACTGGTAAGAACACTGAATGGCAGAAGGCATTCAGCTAGACATTTTTCTTTGCAAGACTGTGGCAAATCCATTTCCAGTGGTATCAACAGAACAGGAAGAAGACATTGAAGAATTAAACGGCCACTGAAGAGAACACCAAAATAGGCTAATATTCGTCAAAGAGACCGACTTAGAAGGGACAACAGATAACAAGGACATTATACAGAAACAGCTGGATGATGGAGAAAATGGTGTAGTCGGAACAGAACAGAGCTTAAGAACATCAAAGCACCCAGTGTCTCTGCTGATAAAAAAGCTTATCTATTGGAAGTATCTGATCCCATATACTGGATTTACGGGAGGCTGCAGCAGGGAAGGCACTTTCAGTAAACAGACTAAGTACTAATGCCACCCTGCAGACCCCATTAAGACCCCACCTGGAATAGTGCACGTATTTCTGTTAGAGGAATGTGTATTCTTTCCTGTTACAGGAAAAAGGAACTGAAACGTGCATATGCAAGAATGGGGCAAGTGGGTGTAATGCAGTCTGTCCTAAAGAGTGGAAGAGTCTCCTACAGCAGGCTTACCAAAGTAAAGGCAGAACAAGTATTAGTTAGCTGTTTTGAATGCCTTAAGGAGTTAAACACACTGGAAAAGGGAAATAACTATATAAAGTAGAGAACAATATCAGCACCAGATCAAATGAATATAATCTGATCAAGAAGAAATTCAGGCAGCAACTTAGGCTGATACCCATAGAGGCAGTGGAATAGTGGGATAGCCTTCCAGTGGGAACAGCAGGAGCAAAAACCACAGACGGACCCTACTTGGATTTAAGATGAGTCTTAGAAGGGGTTATAAGTTGTGGTTAGCTGCCACAGCAGGGGCCTGAACTGCACGTCCTGGGCTATATTCTCCAGCCCTGCATTGCTACTTAGAGAATTCAGTTTCTCCTGCAGCCTTGTAGTGAATTATGTAAGGCTAAAAGACCCTCCTCCATCCTTGGCCCTTTTTACCTTTAGTTTGCTGTGTTTGTCATAGAGAAGACTGATATGGGAGAATTAAAAATAAATAGACAGCCCTTTTTAAAAAAAAAAAAAAACCTCACACAGAGAATTGAAGAATTGATCACCAAGAGAATACTACATTAATGGATTTATTGTTTGAACATTCACAGGCATGAATGTTATTACCAGCATGGAAGCACATTTTTGGAAAAAAAAAAAAAAGGGAAAAAATGGCATAACTATAGAAACTGACACTGAACACATGCTCTACACATTCTGAAATAAAGGAAATCGCACGCGATGTGGTAGCCTCCAAAGCAGTCATTTCTGAGTCACAAGTAGGTTGTGGCATAGGGCCAGCCGTGGGGGGAAAAACGGTGTGAGAACAAAAAGCAGAACAAAAATCTGCATAAAGCAGATGACAGGAAAAGGACTGGAAATAGATGGAATTGTTTGAACCACACTGCGTTACTCAGGTTCCTGTCTATAGCAAGGGACAGGGCTGAGCGGCACCACACACTGTGGCAGACGGAGCTGGAACAACCCTGAAGAAAAACAGGCTGCCACCAGCCTGGCTGGGGACCTACTGCACATCATCTGCCACCCAGCCCTAGCTGCCGAACACAGCTTCCACCGAAGCACCCAGTTTAGGCGAAGCATTATCTTATACACAATATCCTTCTCTCTAAATTGGAGAGACGTGGGTCTGAGGGATGGACCACTTGGTGGGTAAGGTGTTGGCTGGGTGGTCACCCTCAAAGAGCTGCGGTCATTGGCTCAATGTCCAGGTGGAGACTGGTGACAAGCGAAGTTCCTCAGGGGCCAGTATGGGTGCTGGCACTGCTTAACATCTTTGTTGGTGACATGGACAGTGGGAACAAGTGCACCCTCAGCAAGTTTGCCAATGCTACCAAGCTGCATGGTGCAGTCAGCACGCAGGAGAGAAGGGATGCCATCCAGAGGGACCTGGGTAGGCCCGAGAGGTGGGCCTGTGCAAACCTTATGAGGTTCAGCAAGACCAAGTTGCAAGGTCCTGCATCTGGGCTGGGGCAATCCCAAGCACAAACACAGGCTGGGTGGAGAATGGATTGAGAGCAGCCCTGAGAACCTGGGGGTGCTGGTTGATGAGAAGCTCAACATGAGCTGGCAATGTGCATTTGCAGCCCAGAAAGCCAACTGTGTCCTGGGCTGCATCAAAAGAAGCGTGGCTGGCAAGGCGAGGGAGGGGATTATCCCCTTCTGCTCTGCTCTCCTGAGACCCCACCTGGAGCCCTGCGTTCTGGGGCCTCCAGCACAAGAAGGACATGGACGTATTAGGAAGAGTCCAGAGAAGACCATGAAGATGCTCAGAGGGCACCTCTCCTATGGAGACAGGCTGAGGGAGTTGGGGTTGTTCAGCCTAGAGAGGAGGAGGCTCTGGGAAAACCTCATTGTGTCCTTCCAGTGCCTAAAGGGGGCCTACGGGAAGGCTGGGGAGGGACTCTTTGTCGGGGAGCATAGTGATAGGACAAGTTGTAACAGCTTTAAAGTAAAAAAGGGTGGATTTAGATTAGATATTAGGAAGAAATTATTTACTCAGAGGGTGGTGAGGCACTGGCACAGGCTGCCCAGAGAAGCTGTGGATGCCCCATCCCTGGAGGTGCTCAAGACTAGGCTGGATGGGGCTTTGGGCAACCTGGTCTGGTGGGAGGTGTCCCTGACCATGAGAGGACATGACCTGACAACTAGATGGTCTTTAAGGTCCCTTCCAAACCATATTATTTTGCAGCTGCTAGGAAAGAAATGACCCTATAAGGATGGGAAGTTGGCCACTCCTCTCATAGCTGAGTTTAATACTAAAAAAAAACCACAAAACCCAAACAACAACAACAAAAAAACACTAGTGATTGCAGCTCTCAAACTGCACGCATGAATCAGGAACTAGTTCTTCTTCAGCTACCAGACCTTCCTTCTTGTTCGCTGCAATCGAGGATAACCTGGAGATGGGCAGATCTTACCCCAAGACAGAAGTGATCTGAGATGTAATTGCTGAAATACGGTGGGGATATACAAGAAACCGAGACCTGTTGCACATTGACTGTTTGTACTACAGCACGTCACAGAACTGAGAAACTCTTCCTTCATTTACCAGCCTTCCTTACATTTTTCAGCTCCCTTGGATGGAGCACTGATACCAGGATTTTGGTAAGTGAGGATCGACCTCCAATTCCAGACTCTTTAACGAAATTTCCAGGTGACAAGGCATTCTTAAACAGATTAGATCAAAGATTTAATTCCAGAGCTGTGGATTTAAATTTGCCAACATTTTCAAGTTTAAAAAAAAAAAAAGAGGCGGGAACATTTTTGTTCCTCATGAGATTACATATAACCTCACACGAGCTGATTTTGCACGAGCTTCGTACGAGTTTCCTCAAGCTTTATCCAGTCCTGGAAAGGACCAAAGGGAGTGGGGAAGAGGCCACAGACTCCATGAATTAGGCACAGCTGGAGGCAGCACGAACCTGGCTCCAGACATGAACACTGTGCCGCCATCTCTCTTGCTGCCCCTGATGGTTTTAACAGACTATTAATTTAATTTGGTGGTATAGTTGTTTTTTTTTTTCCCCTGTTGTTGTTGGTTTTGGCACCCTGCCAGTTTTCTAAATAAAAGACCTGAATTTATATAAACCTTCCCTTGTTCCCCAGTAACACACCCAAGCCTCCCTCAGTTAAAAATGCAAGCTAGTTATTGCTGTAATTAAAAAACAGAATGCTGAAAGAGGCGGTAATGTAGAGGTAAGGGTTTTATTTCTAAATTCATTTTTACTAAAAGGCATAAAATTATTTTTTTTTTTCAAGTAATTGAATGGAACAGTCAGGGGACAACTTGAAATTAGGAGGGCACAGTCGGGATCCCACATGACAAGAAAAAAAATACGATTTTTCTGAAGTATCATACTGTTAACACTGTGAAAGAAACTCCAAGAAAACGTTAATGGACTCCAGCTGAGATGGAAGCCAGCCAGCAGATAGTTTTAATCGTTATGGAGAATTTATACTTACACAAAAAAGCTCAAAATATTTTTTCTTGTGGAGAAAAATAGTAATCACTCATCTGGTTTTTACAGCTGCTAATAAAACACTGACCTCCTCTGACCCTTTTCATTCAAAGCAGTTTAAGTATTAAAAAAGAACCCACCACACAATTTAGACATTATTTCCAACAGTTTCTTCTACAACACCGCTGGCTGTTCTAAATCGTTCACCGGCTTCACTACTCTTACACTACAGGTCCTTGAGAAAAGGGGAGCTGTGGACCTACATGTTGCAAAGATTCCAGGCTCAATGATTTAGGAATGTGAGAATGCAGTTTTAATTATGTACATACTCCAATTAACATTTTGAGGTTGCAGCTCAAGTCCCTTGCAGCTTGATCCATGAATAAGGATTCTGTTTGGGATGAATGGTCTCTGTTTTAATCCCCCTTCACCAGGGCAGAGCTGTAACACATCCAGGCAGAGCCACGTATTTTTTAAGCAAAGCACAGCCTGCAGATTGTAAAAGGTGAGGGCAGCTGCTAGAAATAAGCAGATTGCTAAAGAGGGAAAGGGGATGCAAAGGGGATGCTGTGAAGCCTAAGGAGTCAGTTTTAAGAATTAGTTTCACCATCAGTTCTGAAATAATAGTAACTCTTTAGAGCTCTTTCAGAGGCAAACACCGCCTGTTCCTCGTGGAAACCCACCCATCTTTGTCCATTTTTCAGAGATGCGTTCATCAGAGCAACTGCAGCCAACGTTCTCTTCCTGTGTGGTTCTCCCAGTGCTTTCTGTGTCAAAGAAAGGCTTCTGAACACTGAAATATTTCACTTTAAGTGTATTATGTAGGAAATCATGCAAAAGAATTAACAGCAGTGCACTCAAAAGGCATTCAAGGTAATATGCAGAAGGCAAGAAACTAGAACTTTTTTGTGAGGTGTCAAAGCCAGGAAAAAGCACACAGCTTGCTTATTTAGCGGGAAAAGGGGAAGAAGTGACTGCTATCTTCTTATGCGTGGGACAGCTGGGGATTATCAAGTCTAATTCTGACAAAACCGTAACTCGTAAGGAGGTAAATATATGGGATAAGTGACAAATGTATCAACATGGCATTAATTAGACAAGCAAGCATCTCAGGTGTAATAATAGCGCTCATTTATCCAAAGCTTCATTAGTCAAACAAGTGTTTAGAAGCAGCAGTTTTAGAAGATCTCAGTAAATGTGTTTTCCTCTTAACTAGTCAGCTTTCAGTCTCTTGCAACTCTGTTTAAATCGACCAGTTCTCCACAGTCTCTCACAAAATACATAGTCGAAATACAGGCTTTAAGAATAAAAAAAAAGTGTTTTCACCTGTTACTTTTAGCACCAAAAAAAATAAAGCCTCTCCTGTTTCAGGTCACCTTCCTACCCAAATCTCAAAACCAAACAAAAGCCACCACTGAAGAAGTGTCACGCAACAACACGCCACTTCCTCGCAGCCAAACAGGAGGCACAAAAATCTCTCCATTCATGAGATTATTAAGCAAGAAGTAGAGAAATTTTTCATGCCACTAGATGGCAGGAGGGGACCTTTTACACCACCGGTGAACATCTGCACCATTTTGACTCTAGGGTGTGTGTGACAGAACACCTAGGGGCCTCGCTTCAGCATAAAACGTTAAAAAGATGAAATCTAGTCAATGGGTAGCAGTGCCAAGTGGATTCAATTCCCACTTATACAGCTGGGACATGGTTTACAAGACTTAAAGCTAATGAAGTCTGATAGGAAGCTGTGGTGGTTCTAGAGGGAGTTTCTTCTCCAGCTCGCTTCCAGGTCAAATTTAACCAGCAAAAAATACACGCGCTCCTTTTAGCACCAGCCTTTCTCTCTCCCATTGCCACACCTCTCTGCTTTGAAACAAACCCTTGAAAACAAACTCACTGCCCTCCCCTATCAGCTGAGAAAGGAAATATATTCCCACCTTGGCCTCCTGATGTTTTTATCTTGTACATTTCCCAAAAAGGTTATTTTTTTTTTCATGGATGTGGAGCAGGGTTATTTATTGTCTCCCCATCTCCAACCATTTACTTACGTTTTTCAAAATCGATCACTTGCTTTTGGATCTTCTAAGAAGAAAAATAGCTGACAATCCAATGCAACTGATAAGCCTGCTTCCTCTTGCATGCCTTGGTTAACCGTCTTGCCTCTTACACAGCCAACTCTCCTGAACAGCAGCAGCTGCTCTCACACACCATGAACAATCATCTTTAAACTCTTCATTGGGGTTGGAGCAACATGTTGTTAGCCAAGATGCATTCAGAAAGTCACGTAGAGTCATCATGCTTTAACTATGTTAATATGTTAAACTATGTTTAATATGTTAATATGTTTAAATTTAACTATGTTTAATACGTTAAATAAACCCTGTCAGAGGTGTTAAGTGTGCAGACTGCACTGCTACAAAAACATGCCATGCTACCAGGTGGTTATCTTTGGAGAAATGCAGAGGTCAACTTGGCAAACATCGTTCTCAGTTGACTATCTTACTTCTAAGACTGTGATGCCATAGGCCTTCAAAAGGACTCTTACCCAGTGCAGCAGAGGTTCTGGCCCCAAAGTGTTTAAAGCAGTGCACCTGGCATTTCAGGATAAACTGGATGTAAAGACACTCATGTGCCAGCATCCGAATTTCCTGTAATAATGTTTAAAAAAAATACATATATACATCTTTGTGATGGTAAGCTACACATCTGCTACAACCTGTATCTTCCTTTTACTCTGCCTGCACTGAACAAGCTTTATTATCCACAGCTTCATACAGACCTCACTCTGCTGATTTTGGAATTTGATTTGCATTCTGCTCCTCTTCTCTTTTGCAACTTCGCTTCTCCCCTGGACTAGCTGCAGTATTCTGAGGTGTGAAGGACAAACCAGGGGAGAATACAAATGTATGAAACATCACTAATACTTTCAACCTGTACATTTCTCCCCTCCCTAAATACAGCAGGGGGCAAAAAGTTCACCTCTGACTACTTCCTGAAGTTCTGCTTTCCCAGCAAACGCTTACATCTCTTTCACTTCCACACGGAGTCAAATTTGTAAAAATAAAGCCTCTCCCCAGTCACTAATGCTCTTCTGTTGGCAGAAGTAAAACAAGATGCTAGCTCTGCGAGAGGGGAAGCTTCAGCAGTGCACTCACTGAAGCTGGGTCAGAACAAGTTCAGTAGCAGGAGGATTTTCTTTTTTGCATGAAGATACCCTGGGGGCTTTGCTGCTCCACTGCCTGTGCTGCAAAACCTGCAGCAGAACATCTTCACAAGAACTCAAGAGCAACCTCATGGAAATAATTCCTGCAGTCCAGAAGTGCTCCTTCAATTGCAACTCAATCGAGAGCCTACAGTTCACAGAAGCAACTGTTTCAGGCTCCCTTGCTAAACCATACAAATACTTCCACGTTTCCACTCCCCTAAGAAATCCTACCAGTCAGTACTTTTATTCAGCCAATACACCTGTGCTCAGAAACACAGTTTTATCCTCATAGGTTAGGTGTTTTTTTTTTTTTTTTTTTTTTTTTTTTTTTTTTTTTGGGGGGGGGGGGGTTCTTTTTTGTTTTTAAGTTCATTTTCCCTTGGTTAGTTGGGAAGAGTTAGCTCTTTCTGAGGCCAACCTGCCTGCAGCAATAGGTAGCAGACAAGAGGCTTCTGCATCAATTTCCGCTCTGCTACACAGCAAGGGGAGAACAAGCAAGGAAAATAATCTGCCAGAGCCTGGATTCTAGCAGTTTTTCCTCTGG
Source organism: Cygnus olor (assembly GCF_009769625.2). Classification (NCBI taxonomy): domain Eukaryota; kingdom Metazoa; phylum Chordata; class Aves; order Anseriformes; family Anatidae; genus Cygnus; species Cygnus olor. The sequence goes on along the minus strand of NC_049169.1, from coordinate 38,147,939 downwards.
CTCACCATAGCCCATAGGCTCCAGGGCCTTTCAATCTGCAGCAAGTGCAGAGGAGTCACTGAAAAAGCCTGGCAGCAAGGCTCTCGCAAGCAGAATTGAGCAAGATTTTCCCCTAGTAAGCTGCTGAAATACTTCCTTGTCTCTGCTCAAGCGGTGTTGTTTTTCCAGAAAGCTTACATAGAAGGAAAAAACATTTTCAGAGTGCTTACCTTCCTTGTTCTTCGGGTACTGCTTCCAATCAGACCTCGGTGATCTGGCATCCTGGTTAGTTAACCTATGCTCGAACACTTCCACAATGAATCCATCCACGTACTACTGAATCCTCACTGTGTTTATCTTAGAGTACACATCCTACGTTTCTGGGGACAGGATGCTTTACAATTCTTTCCCAATTAGCAATGAGAACTGCTGAACACCCTAACCTAGAGGAAAATTGCAACAAGGTACTTTAAAATAAAAAGTTAACAACAGTTTTCTCCTATGCTCTCCATGCAGAACAAAGCTTGGAGCCCTCCGAACCCCACAATCCACACCCCTTGTGGCTCCTTCCGCCTGTCCTGACATTCACCTGGTCTCTAAAGCCAGGCTACAACCTACGCTCCCCTAGCACAGAACCCACGTTAACTACAAATCTGAGACATAATGCAATAATCAGTGGCCGAGTTAGTTTTCCTATCTTGCTGCCTGCAATTTTGAACAATTAAAGTTGGAGCCCTATAGAGTAAGCCAATGTTATTTTCATTACTACAGATTTAGGGCACTAGCTTGAAGAAATCCAGGTTCATTTTCACTGAGCATGTTAATTCTTTTTCACAGATGTGTACCCAGACTCACCCACCTTCATTCATTTGTTCAAACATCAGGTTTAAATAAAATCACAAGAGCTGTGATTTTTCAGGCCAATCAGACCGCATTTCAGGCTTTGAAGCTATGAAGACTAGCAACAATATTTTTCCCAAATGAAAAATATATATATATATCAGTCTCTGCACATAATCTTACCAGTGCTGAATACCGGAAGCTTGTCACAGATAGAAGTTGGGGATGACAACACCACAAACGGGTATCGGTCATCCAAGATGGTGCAATGGACATAGTGCACATTGCGCTACAGTAAATGAACTCCTTCAACAAATATTAGGAATTAGAAGTTGACTATTATTATGGTACAGCACTGCAGTGCGGATGACTTTTTGTATGTAACTGTATACATGTGTTTTTTATGTAGTATTGCTGTGCAGTAGAGGAGTAATATATTTACCTGTTAAACCACTGGGGCAAAAGTAGGTTTAAACCATCACAGGATACCATTACCATTGGGTCTAGGCCAGCTGCCTGTAGGAGATGAGCTGACAACAGCTCAACCTGGTGTACAGATGATTTTTTGACCAAAATAAGCCTAGCTTACCACTGCTGTGTTTGACATGTGTTTTGTAATGATTAACGGTTGCCACATTCAGTCAGCTAAGGAAGACAGATTAAAATGAAGTTTTATCATCGCTGGTTCATTGTATCCTGTATAGCAAACCCAGGTCCTCTGAGGTACTTCAGGGAGCATTTACACTAATGTTCGTTTCTAGAAATGTAATTTAGAAAGACTGAAGTTGTTTTACACAGCCTGGTTTTATCTATTATTTCTTTCGCCACAACTGACACTTTCACTTGGGTGACCGGATTTTACAAAAAAGATAAAATGTTGGCTTAAAAAAGTATGCACTTCTCACTAACCTTTAACTCTACAATAAGAGTTTGAAGACCAGATAAGATGGACAACAGCTAGTGTGAACAAAATTATTTCTAAATTCAGAATTACAGCACAGAATTTAGCCTTAACTACATTAGTGTTCACTAAGTTTTAATGTCTGAGTATTTGACAAAACTGACATAATGAACACTGCAAGGAAATTAGACAAGCTGAAATGAAGACAGACAAAAGATATTTTTTAATATAAAAATGGTCTTTATTTCTTCAATACAAGGTAAACTACTATTGCAGTTTAAGACCAACACAAAAGTTGGACAGCAAATTGCTTAACAGTCTCCTAAAGGCTGAAAAAAAGAAACCCATGAAAGCTAGAAGTTATGCAGTATTTCAAGTATAACATCTAAAAACGATGAAATGATCCCTAAACTTATAGATTAACTAAGTACCTCTGCTGAAGATGTATTAAAATCCATATTTGCTAGGATACCATCTTACCTTGTTGAGAAATATAGGTCTCCAGAAATGCAAGTGTTCAACAGACTCTTTGGCCTGCTGGTATCAGGAAACTGTTTACTATACACATATAAAATCCTTTGGAGTTGGGCATTCTGACAGACATCCATTTCCTTACATTTTGCATTGCAACTCTGCATTCCAACTCTTATACGCTCCCATGCTGTATTTCAAAGCCATTTCTTGAATAGTTTTTTCATATATCCTTGTGCAAAATGGGAATCAGGAAATGGAATGATACAGGAAGACAATACAGCCTTATGGTTAGAAAGTCAGCAGTGCTGGTAATCTTCATAAAAATGTTAAGGTTTACCAAATAGGAATGTATTTCACCTGTAAAACACCTGGCTTTTTTTTATATATATATAAAAAGGACAGCTGCACTAATAAGGAAACTGAATTTGCAATCGCTTGTATTTATAAAAGCACACACATTCCTCATTTTCTTACATTTGAAGATCAAGGGAATGTTTCTTTCATAATGTAATAATAATATGCACAGTTTAAAATATTTTCTATTACAAAATACAGTACACAAGAGGGTGAGGCCAAAGTCTATTACTTGAATATATTCCGAAGTGTTAGCATTGAATCATGTAAAATCACATTACATGGTATGAATAGAAGGAAGATTTTACAACTGAAATGCTTAATTTCATTTGGGATTAAAGGTATACTGTTTTCTATTTTCAAGATACTTAAATAAAACTTGCGTATTTCCAAAGACGCTTTCAAAAATTTAAGCTCAGACAGATCATGCCAGAACCTACACCCACTGCAATAATTGGGGCTACAGACAGGATTCAAGAGCTAACAAGTGCGTAATATACAAATAGAATGAGATGCTTTATCATACTTTGTCCAACATGGAAAAAAAACAACGTGAGAACATCAAATTAAGGAACTTCCATGTTTCTTAGTAATTCATCCTCTAAAACTGAAATGATTTGGAAAGTACATAGCATGTCAGATCTTAATTTCAGGAGCTGGTTGTGGAGGCGGCGTGCTGGGGACACAACACAAAACCACCCCAACGCCCCCACCCACCCCAAACCTGTCTGCAACATTACTGCAAGGCAGTGTAATAAACAGTTGCAAGAGACATTTCTGCATAAACACCATGACTAATTAGCATGCTGCAACCCCTGCTGGAACCATTATGTTTAAGACCTATGCAATCAATTACCAAAATAATTTAAATCCCAAACAAACCGATGTTGCTTACTTCCTAAGACAAAATACTTGTTTTGGAAATAATTCCTTCTTTAAGAATATGCACATGGATCTGCACTTTGCTCCTCTACAATCTTGAAGGGTTTATATCTGAATGCAGAAGAAATTTATTTAGTGTCTTGGGATCTCTGAAGAGTAGCAGTCAAACATGCATGTTTTACATTTGAGTCTACAGACAAAACTACCTTAATGAGCTTTATGCTAGTAAATTTAAGGCTGTATCTCAGTTTACACACGAACCAACAATAAGACTACGTATAAAATTCTATAAATAAAAAAAGGACTTAGAGGTCTGTTTAACCTGTACAGAGAGAGCAAATGGATAAGACAAGGAAATCAGGAACTAAGTATTTCTATAAAGAATGTCATATATTTTTTTTTACTAGAAACACAGATGACAAGTATATACAACATTTAAATCTGAAATTATCCACATACAACTAGGAAAACATTTACAAGGGTCTGGGTATGCAACTAAACAATCAGGTAAAAAAGTACAGTTAGAAAAACTAAGCCTCACCAGTTTCAAAGCAAAATCACTCTCTACTTAGAGGGGAAAAAACTCATCAAGCTAGCCTAAACTTAGTAAGGTATCTTGTTTGTTTAACACAGAAAAACAACAGCTATCCAAGCTTTTAAGCCACGCTGTAAATAAAAATGTGAAGTTCTGATACATGTTTTTCCATGATGCAATCAGAACTCAAGTTACTGGCACAGAAAGCAAAAAGTGAGTGAGAGACAAAGGCTGTAGTTTCCAAAATTTTGTTCTTCTTTTGAAGAACTATTTTTGACCTGTCAAAACATATAACCCAGTAGAAACTTTACTAAGAAAAAAAGCCTCACCCTATTTAAAAAACAACAAAACAAAAAAACCATCCCAAGCCTACCGCAAAAACAACTTGTTGCTAAAGAGCCACCACCCCTACCTGTTGGTTTTGTTGTTCAAGATAAAGGACATGGCCTTAGATTATTTTCAACATTACTTATAAAAACAGTATTTAAAAGAAATATCAAGTATTTCCTCAGAGACTGTTTTATCCTTTCATCAGCAAAAGGAGATGAAATACAACTGAGTGAATATCAAAGAACACAGCAGTAGCCATCGTGGCATCACCACCAGCCAGTAAATTACTGAACTCCCATTTCCTGAGCATGCACAGGAAATTGCCAGTAACATTTAATAAACCAAAACCTGGTACAAATTGTGTTACAGATCCAGTTATACATGATGTGCATTAGACATATTCCTTTTTGGTGTCTGTCAGGGTCTTTGGATTTTTTTTCTGTACATATTTACTGTTTCATTTAAAAAATCTAACAAATGGAACTCACAATAACGAGAATATTATCTAAATTGTGACACAGTATGTCTATCAGTTAAAACTAGGTATTCAGAGCACAGGCAGAAATTAGGGGCTTCATATGGGGACCTCATCTTTCAAGCCACAACAAACACTCAGTTTCACCTGTGTTGTTTTCTCCCTGCTATTTCCATTGCCAGCAATGGAAATCTGTATGCATGAGAAATTACACTCTGTAAAAGAGCAACAGTCTCCTTAAATCTATTTTAATGTGGAGTAAAGTATCAGTTCCTGCATAAAATGCTTTTCAATTTTTTTATTTTAAGATTTAATATAGCTATGCAGTGGAACATTACTTACCTGCTGCCTCTCCAGTATTAGCTACTCCCCATGTAACAGCTACAGGCAGGTTTTTCCTCCCTTAAACTTATTACACACAGCAGTAAACAATGGTTTTAAGTAAAAAATAAAATAAAAAAATTACAACAGTATTGTTTGTAACCAACACCTATTCACAAGAAGCAGGAAATGAGTCATGACTTGATACAACTTTCAGTTTACAAAATTTTAAAAGGCGGTTTTCATTTTTCAACAGGATTAAACAAACATTGCAAGTATCTTCTCAGTAGCAAATAGTTCAATAAACACCAGTGATCCCATGCATGAGGATTCGAGGTACACAATTTAAGGAAAAAAAAGGGGTAGTCTGAAGCTTGTGGCCAAATCCAACGCTATCAACCTGGCTGCAGAAAATCTGGCCGAGTGGCAAGTGACAAAAATGTTAAGAGCATTTCAGACTTATGCAAAAACTTCTGCAGTTGCAAAGGCTACTGGTCCCAACTCAGTAAAGCATAAAAATCACACAAAAAAAGAAACCTAAAGCATATGTTTACATTCCTTGAAATCTATGGAATGCAAGCATGTGCTCTGAATGCTCTGGAAAACCAAATGGATTTAAGTGCTTTCCTGAACAAGGTAACAAATTTTAGGTCTGCTGTAAAACCTTCAAGAAAAATCAGTAAAAAAATGAAAAGAAATCAAGAGCTGTCTAAGAGTTGCCTCTTAAAGCCATTTGAGGTCTTGAAATTTAACTTAAAACATTAAGTGCTGCTATTTGAATAAATGAAAATGCTAATACTAAATCCATTACATAATGACTTACAATAGATGAAGAGTGAGCCTTTGTGCAAGGCTGCCAGAAACTGAACTCTTACAAAATTACATGAATTTTTCTGTTCACTTATACTTCATGCAATGAAATTTAGAAGAAAATCCTGTTTGTTTTAAAGTTGTTTTAAACATCCACTTGACTGGAAGTCAACTTCCACTGCAAGCTCCAGTGAATTGTTTTCAGGTAAATTTACAAAACCTCATTTGACAGACTTAATTATCGCCACTTTTTGCTAAGGTATTTCAATATCGCCCATCACTGAACAAGGACATACAAGTGTACCTTCTCTTTCATATGCACGTGTGAATAAACCCCAAAGTATTAAGAAAATATCAAACCCATGAAGTCTGAAAAATGGAAACATCTGGTTTCTTCTGTCACATTTCTAATATACAACTATGTACAGACTGCTACGGCCTTGGGGGTGGAGGGGAAGGGGGAAAACACACACAAGCACTATTACTATAAAACTGTAAACAACTGCAGAATTTTTTTTTTTTAACTTTTATTTTTTAAAGCTAACCTTTCCACCCCTCAATATGAACAGTTTAAGTTCATATAACCAGTTTAAGTTAATATAAACTGTAGTGTCAGCCAGAATCGAGACTCTTTGAAAGCGAGCATTTTCAGCGTGCTAAAATCAGAGACCTGGGACCACCTCTCCTCCTATCAGACCATGAGGAACTGCAGTTTTTACAGTTTTATATGTCAATTAGCAAATTCACAAGCCACCTAGGCGAACACTGCTAGAAAGCAAAATAGCATTAAAGGTTTTTGTAACCATCTGTCTTCATATCAAAATTGAGTGTGTGAGAGCAACATTAGTATGTTCAACTCACTGAATGCAAGATTAGGTTGAGGCATATGCAAGAACTATTGCGATGTTTTTAAAGACAGCATCAATGTTTTCATTGTAACATTATCTTTAAATATTGCTGAACACAAGACTTTCCCTGAGGTGTAAACATCAAATAACTTGAACAGCTTTACACATCAGCCCCATTAAACAGTTTATTACAACACTACATCTACTGTAATCAAAGTGGTGCTGTGTACAGACATTATCATATGAACATTTTAACATGAACAAACTACTATAAAAACAAGCATTTACTTGACTTTTTCCAATTGCTTGCACATTATAATTGCCAAATGTATATAACCAGTAATAAAGTTGCAAAAGCTATAAGGTTTAAATCACACAGGTTTCCCTCAAATAAAACAGTTAAGCAACATAAAAAAAGTAAAAGAGCTACTGGTTACCATGTATGCAGATTTGCTTTATTCAGATCTATTCCTGTTCATTTTATCCATGAATCCTTACAGGCTCAGTTCAATCACATGAAGCAAACTGCTGGACAAGCATCTTTCCTTGAAGAACGTATCTTGTCTTGCACGCTGTTCCTCTTCCTTCAGCTGTAATGTGTCAAAATTTGTGATGTAGATTTTGCTAGTCCCCATAATACACAGAAAATTGTTGGCTTATCTATACATACACAAGTCGTGCATCTACTTCACCATAATGTAAACTAACACAAGATACCCGGAAGCAGTAGCTACTTGTTTGTGCAAGAAATTGTTTTCTAATACAGCAGTTAAAAATGATGTTGTTGTACAACAAAATTGAAAGAACAAGAATTCCACAGTTAGAAGTACTGAATGGTAAAGGAATAAATAGCTACTGTTCCTGTGACTGATGGAAACATTTATATAGAACATTTCCTAAAGTACGCACTCTGCAAGAATAAACGAACAAGCACGTAAGGTAATTTTGCCACAACTAGGTTTTTACATTTTTACCTGCCCACTTACAGAGGATTTAAACTGATTTGACATTTAAATAATGCACTGATTGTATAATGAAGTGGATGGCTCACAGCTCAGTAACATTTAAAAGTGCACAGAATCTGATACCAATACTTCAAAATTTTCAACCTAGTAGCAAGCAGGACAGGCTTCACATCTAAAAATACACTCTTGAAGTTTAACCACGCAAACCCGCTCTTCAAATAATAATACAACATAGATCTGCAGGTTTCCTCACCTAGTTGCCCTAGGAAAAAAACCCAAACCCTAATCCCTACTCTCAACTATTTTGGCAAATAAGGAACCACACCATTCAAAGTTAATTACGGAAAGAGTTCACAAAATACTTGGGATGGTATAATTCCATACACTGGATTTCAGTTGAATTCCATTACAAAACAATTAGCTAGCTTCATTTCATCAATAATTCACAATTTCAACATTCGATAGTTTCAAAATAATTTAAATCAAATTGTTTAAAACCCAACACATTAGATTGTTCATTTGAAAAACAGACATTTAGAGGAGCAATTTCATGAACATACATCAGTACACACAGCTGTCAAATATTCTTCGGCTTTTATAATATTCGCAAAACAGTTGGGAAAACAAAGTATTTAATTTTTGTAAAATTGACACATTTTTTCCTCCCTTCCTCAAGACAACCATTAATGATAACTTTAAAAAACGCATATAGCCAAGAGCTTAAGCTGTATACATTACAGTATGCAAGTAAATTAGTTCAAGGCTGAAGCAGCAAGTGGAATTTTTTATTTGCAGACTTCGTTCTCAAGTTATCCATGTATCAACCAGTAACTACTCTGGGTGAACTTTCTTCATCAGAGACCAAAGTTTCCACAGGTGTTAGGTACTTCTATTTTTTCAGTAGCTAAGTGACAAAGTGCTGCCTCCTACCACAAGCAGACTTATGCAGAGCTGCGGGCTAAGGTAGCGCACACAGCGGAGAATTTCAGGTTTTTAGTGGAGAAACTCAGTGTATGACAGCTGTGAGTCTGCATGTCAGAATTTGCTGCTCTCATAATACAATTGCTGTGGCAAGCATTATGGATCTTTATCACTTCTATGGCGACAGTTAACAGATCCAAAGCACCGTATATATAATTTAAAATACTAGCATAAGAAAGCTTCAGTTCCTGGGAATAATTTGCTAGATTTGTAAGGGCACTTCTGGAACTACAGGAACTTTAAGGAATGCATGATAAACTGTACTTAGGATTAGTACTTGTCAACATAGGGCTCTTAAGATGGTCTGCACCACAATAAACCTTCATTTTTATTTTATTTTTTTAAAAACATGACCAACTAAAATCCAAAGTGGGGTAAATTTTGTTTCCAAATATTCTGCCACTATACCTGGGCATAATCAGAACCTTTGCGGTTCCAAAGGGAAGAAATTAATCTGTATGGATTATACCTTCATCAACGGCCCTTTTCAGTATTCTACAAGCAAGTAGAATATTGAAGTAAGAAACAACTTGGAAAAAAATGAATCTGTAGTCAAGCCTTCTTTGCAATGCTGTTTGCCAACTGCCTCAAGTTCATATGAGCTATCTGTCCCAAGCACGTATTAGGTTTGTACAATTTAACATCATACAGCAATCAGTTTCTCAGCATTTCTACTAATAAAACCCAAATTGCAGACTTCTCTGTGAAATTAATGTTAAGTTGTGGTTTAAAAGCTATGTTTTTATGCCAGAACATTTCAGAAATGAAATCCCAGAACTTAAGGGATCAAACATTTTTATACTTATGCAAGATGCAACTTGAGCATTTTCACACCCCCAACCAGACTCTTACACCAAAACCCAATAGATATCATATAAATATAAAGCATCTTGCAGTAACAACTCTGATTTTTTCCTTTAATTCCAATCATCCAAATAAGCATATGAAAGCTTTAAACAGCTTTCAGAAGTGTGAAAATTCTACAGTAATTTAAAGCTGTATGTGCATACATCTGTCAAGTTTATAAGTGTAGTTATTTATCTGATATTTTCAGACTGAATTTCAATCTCTCGAAATGTTCACATTTCAGTAAAATGCATGACACATATTTATAATCATATCCTAACAGCTCCTAAGAATGAATATAATTGTCCTTTATTGTATTCTATACATAAAGCAAAAATACACAAAAGCAAAAACCCCACAAAAAAAACAGCTTGAAGGCCAAAATCTGTTTTAACTTTATCTAGATCCCAGACTGTCAGACACCTTCAAGTATTGTGATGTTTTAGCTATAATACAGTGAGCAGGAATGAATTTTAAGCATGACCCTGTATTTGTCATTCTGCACGTAAATTATGTATCAGTCTCTGTCCACCATACATGTACAGATTACCTATTCTACCACCACTAGCAACTTCTTCCACTTACTTCATTTTTCCCCTCTGTTATTAGTGTACTTACCTGTCATCTTTGATTTGATGTTGATTTTAAATTCTACACTAAGAGTGAACAATTTCTTGTTTCTATAAATAATTTTATATGGATAGAAAGAGAACAATCCCAAGATACAGTTTGTTTCTTTATCTGGCTTTTCCTACTGTCCCAGCCTATCTACTCACCAGAGGTAACTGATGAACAGAGGGGTGTGTTCAAAAACCAGATCTTGACTTTACAAATTAAAATGCTATGAGGTTGACAAGTATTTTTCACATTAATATATGAGGAAGACATAAAAGGTAGATCTGTCTGCCACAGGAAAATATAAAATGAAGATCTTTCCCTCTCTCTTTTTTGCATAAAGATATCTTAGTTCTCAAACCACAATGAGCAAAAGGAAAAAAAATGTTTGTTCATTCTTTGGAGAAAGCTGTATGAAACCAATGCTTTTACTTGCAAGTAAAAATTATTTGTTTCAAATATTATAATGTCTTATAGACAAGTTTCTTGAGGAACTTCTATACAGCTCAAATTTGTCAATACTACTGATTTCAGAAAAAGAAAAAAGCAGGCTGTGGGGAATAGAAAAACGTAAGTGTCTTAAGATACCTCAGAAGACAACAAAATTACAGCAATGTTCATTGAGGAAAAAGTCATAAGAACATAAGATTTTCAGTTCACTTGCTTTTTCAAACCATCTTATCACCCTTGAGGAAATGAGAGAAGATACTGAACATTAACAAACAATGTATATGCTTCTGTAAAGCCCCAGAACAGCCATAAAACAGACTTTAAGAAGCATATAGAACAAAGGCACTGCTTGTCTCCTTCACTCTAAGGTGGATTTCAAGTATTGAATCAGATGCACAAAGTATGAGTTCTCTGATGAGTGCTAAAAAAGCACATGAAAAATGCCAGCCCCGCATATATGCTTCCTCGAAAAATACAAATTAAAAAAAAGAGATTAGGTAAATAATGTTCATAATAGCTCGATACTAATCGGATCTAGAATAATCCTGAACATGTACACATATAACTAGGGTCTCGAACAATGCTAACATGATTCACTTAAAGTTCAGTTATTAACTAGAAGCTTATTATAAAAACAACCTACAAAAATAGGCATTTTTCTATTATCTACAAGGTTTCTTAAAAGGCTAATTGCATACTTTGATGTTTGCTAACACAGTTACAGGACAGTTCCTACTTACACAGGCAAAATATAACGTACCTTTTTAAAACTATCAAGTACCATTTCCCCTTTTAACAACACAAAAAAAAAATTACAACCATGTTAGTTCTTAAACCACTCCAAAGCTGAAACTATTTCAGAGACCTGAGAGCAGTTTCTGAAGCAGCATATGAGCCTCAAAAGTACATTAGACTAAATGATTTTGCTTACAGTGGTTTGAGAATAGAAAAATCAGAGAAAAGCCACAAAATATGGATAACAAAGTCTACATACATTATCAACTGTTACATTGTTAGTGTATTTTTTCTTTGCAATTCAGTCCAAATCCAGTTTAAATAGGAAATAATCAAACGACCCAATAACAAAAACATAAAATGAAAAACTTAACATTCAGTAGTTATAGAAATTCAGACAGATTAAGATTGGGACAATGTATCAGCTAGAAGTACATCATTGAGTATCAGATAAACTAAAAAATCTGTCTTAAAAAAAGAATCAGGACTCATGCTGATGAAGTTACATTACTATTCTGTTTGTACACATGCATTTTGCTGTTAATCCTTCTGAATACCATTCTATTGGATTCTTAGCTTTCTGGACTATTACAAGTCAGACATTTGTCTTGTAAATCTATTGTTCTCTTTTATATCTTCTATGTGCAAAGACGTTTCAAGAAAACATTCAGGTTACAGTAATTCTGTAGAATGGATTATCAATGCATGTGAAGCCTTACTCTAGCGAAGGCACACAAGAATCTTGCGAGAATTTAATTTTAAATCATAAAGTGTACAAACAGAAGTGTAAATACCTGCTATGGTACATCTGAACTTTTTAATAGGGTTTTATAATGAATACATTTAGTAAGTTATTCCAATTTAATCCATCTCTAAGTGTAAGTAAATACAATAATACAAAGTGAATTTCACTGTATACAAAAATATTCACAATGGACCTTTAAAATCCTTCTAAACTAGGTGTAACACTTTTTTTTCACTTCTTTTTTTTTAATATGCCAGTACAGTATCACATTTATGACTGTAGGTACACACAGAAATAAGAAGTATAGGTGCCATTCATAGGGTGCAGGCACACAGGCAACTTCATGTTACCTGATAAAACACAGTAATATGGGGAGTAACTCTTCCCAGTACTGCTGATATATATATATAGTGATTGAGATTGTTAAATCTATTTATGAGTATTAATTAACGTAAAGAGCAAAACAAAAAAAATGTATGGCAACATACATCTTGGTGAAAATGAAACATACAAACCAAAAGATCACTGTACGTTTTTATGTATGTATTTATATATATATATATATAAACAAAACTACAGTAAAGCCTTTCTTCATTAAGACAGAAACAAGACAAAATGTTTACAACTTAACTTTTTTAAAAAATACCAAATGTTTTCATTTACATGAGGAATACTAAATTTGTCCTTTAAACCAAATTATTAGGACCTATTTTCTTTGTGCAAGGGTATCTTACCTATGCAACTCCTCTGAAAGAACAGAAGACCCAGCACACAACAAAGTTGAAAGAAGTTGTATATATAAATCCCACCTGAACTAAGACTGAAATCTCAGTTTCATTTTTTTGAAATTGTGCTTTGGAAGTTATAAAATGCAGCAACCTAACAGTATTGGACATGCTTTCTTGGGGTGACAGGGTAGGAAATCTGTACTGGCACAGAAATTCCACATCTACATGCACAATAGTCTAAATACACAAAAATGAAAGCTATATTAATAAAGCATGTCAAGGGTAAAACAGTTGCCCTAAATTCCAGATTAACAATTTTTAGTATAGCTTGCTCAACTCCAACAGAAGTAAAAAACTCTGGAAATGCATCCATCATTCAGCTCAACGGTTACCTCCCATTAGTAACTATTGGCAAATTTCACAAATATTAATTTATGATAAAAGGGAAAAATCCAGCTCAACAAGAGCAACTTCAGTTACTTTTGTTAAATCTGTACTTTTATGTTCTGACATTTTTTTCAATTAAGAACAACAGTTGCTATTTTTATGCCATTCCAGAATTATTTCTATCATTCCATTTCTGATGGCAGAAAGTGGCATTAACTACTCCCAACTTTATTTCAGCTGTCATGTTTCATCGTCCTATTTAAGCCTTTGATTCCCCTTCTCAACATCCATTACTGCTCTTTTAGAATATGAACCCAAGACAATATCCCACTTAACACTCAGTAGACTAGTGCATTTAATATCAGATTTTGTTTTCTCTGGAAGGAATCAGTGACACAAAAGCCTAGCATGGAAAAACTGACATTCAAATAATGCAAAATTATAGAAATATTTTTACTTAGGAGCAAGTTACAGTTTGTGATTTCTAATATAATTTGCTCTGTCTAACTTCTGCAAATGAACTTCCATGAATAAATGCCATAAGCAAATCTGAAAACTACATTTGAGGGTAGACATAAGAAATGGAAGTTAGGCAGACAGACAAATCTGCTGGGTTTCTGTTTGAATGTGGATGTGGTGGGAAATTCTAAAACCGGAAAAGACTACTGCGGCAAAAATAGGTAGTTTTGTTTTGTTCTCCCCTTATTGTCAAATATAAGGAATCGTGAGCAGCTCAAATTACCACCAATCCTCAAAATCGTACATCATATAATGTGATATACATTATATACATCATATATGTATTTTAAAGCTCTCAGCAGTACACCAAAGAAAACGTTATTTATCGCGCTACTCTGTAGCTACCTAGACATTTGATGCACGCAAGACTCCAGAAACATGACATAAAAGAACATTTTAGCATGTCAACAACCAGAAAAGAACCAACCCCTGTGTTGTACATTTGTTTACTAGTCTTCAGAAAATGACTTTACTGTCAGAGAGGGGAGGGAATGAAAAAGCAGGGTGGTGGGGAAAAACCAACCATAAATCTTGTTGAAGATAACACCTAAATTTAGCTAGAAGACAGAAAAGTGACTGGCTACATTTTAGAAAATAACAACCAACGTCTATCTACATTTCCTGAATTTGAGTAAAACTCACTGAAACAAAAAGAAAGAATCTACTAGTGCAAGGACGGCAGCTGTATGTACACATTCCCTACACAGACATAATCCCCACATGACATATGAAGGACTAAATGCTGCAGTCCTCACACAACTAGATTTTTTTTATTTTAGTATAGAAATGATAAATACAAACAAATTTCGTATGATCTTTTAAGATTACAAGAGAGCAGACATCAGTCTGACTTACTGCTTACTAAGAAATGGCTCGATTGCATTTCATAAAAATTACAAACATTAATACCATCTAAAATTAAAAAGAAGGCATGCCAACTGCAGAAAAGAACGACACAAATACTCCCTCCCAAGCCCAGAGTTACCTGTCATTACTTACCTGACTTCATTTCAGATGCTAAAAGGAGAAAGTAATTCAGTACGTTCTGCAGGACCATTTAAACGCAGACATTAATGGTGTAAATAATCCCAGATCTAGAGCACTTTTAGTAATTCAGTAACAGTAAACTTAAAGAACACAAAACAAATGCTCACCTTCTTTAACGATGGCGATACTCTCTCTCTCTGTCTCGTTCTCTGTCGCGATCTCTGTCGCGATCACGATGCCTCTCTCTTTCCCGACTTCTTTCCCGATAATAGTCATCATGGCGATCTCTACTACGTGATTTGTGGCGTCTACTTTTTTCTCGTGACCTACTGTGGTCCCTCTCCCTGGATCGTTCACGTCTTCTAAAAGAAATTACTTCATTAATTTTTTTTCTTCAAAACACAAGCCACTCACATGCCAATTCTGTATTCTGTTGACTAGTCAGAATTGGATCAAAAAAGTATGTGAGAGAAATATCTCCTCAGATGTGAGAGAAATAACTCTTCGCTGTGATGCAGAGATGTTTTTGTGTATAACATGGAAGATATGGAAGGTGGTGATGACTAAGACCACTTACAAATAGGTGTAATCTGCTTCATAATCAAGGAGAAGTCAGAAAGTACATTTTCAAAATGGAGGACAGCTGAGATCAGCTGGGGGAACGTACTGTGCCTCAAATGATTAAATGATTCCTACAACATGGCTGCTAACTGGGGTACTGGAAGTATGATCCAAAACCAGCTGTCTCTGTTTTTATCATTCCAAGTGAACTACGCTACTGCTACAGCATCCAAATGAAACAGAGGCTTGGTGTTTGTCTTAACTCGGAAAAGGCTGTTAAGTTGTACTAAGTAGAAGTCCATACATTTCAAATCTACTTGCTCTAAAGTTTTTAGATTGCATGATAAAGAATAACAGAAAAAATCATTCTGGCCAACCTTTTTCTCCCAACTCAAGCACACTTCTTCTGTGATAAGTGTGGAGAAAGTTTGCTCTAAGCAAAATAAAAACTGGCAACAAGTACCCTCTACATCAACTTTCAATAGCAAATTATTATCAAAATTATATACCGGACAACTTAACTGATAAAGCAAAAATCAATTTTGAAGTTTACATGCTGCGATACTACTGTGTAGAAAAGGATACTAATTAAAAACTGAGAGTTAAAAAACTAGTCAGATCAATTTTAAAAACAGGATTAATTAAAAGGCAGATTATTTAAGTTCAGAATCCATACTTGGTTCTTTAACACATTTCTTGTGCAGATGAGCAAATCACTAAGCTTCCCACATGACTTAGTTTCCTTCTCCTCTGTGAACTAGTCTTGCCCTACACCTTCCCCGTCACAAAGGCAGATGGAAGAGGAAAGTTTTACCTGGATCCAGAACCATAAGACTTGGACTCAATCCCATGAAGGCAGTCTTGAAGAGAGCTAATAAGAACTTTACAACGATCGTCAGCAGATACTTTGGACTGTTTAATTAGGGAAATTGCAGTTACCAGGGTCTCTATAGCACTTCCATAGTCCCCTGAAAACAATATAAAATCACTATGAGAAAATTATACCAACTAAAACAAAAAATTGTAGCTGTAGTAACATTACCATTCAGGACGTCTTCTCTTCGATAACCATCCAGATCATTTACTGTAGGACTAAGCATTAAAATACCGTCCAGATCACTACTCAGAAAGCATTCTCAGACATCAGCTGGAGTACAGTACAAAACCAGCCGAAGATTGTTGTACAGAACTTCAGCCTCCTGAAAGCCACATCAGAAAGATGCGGCTTCAAGGCTGCAGGCTTCCTAAAAGAAAAACTATAAACTCTTTTTACCTAGGTAGAATAGAAAGCATATTAATAAAGCTTTACTAACCAGCACTTGCATCTGATACAGCTCTTGAAATGGCACTGCTTGAGATCGCCCTATTTCTATTCATGATTTCTTCAAATTCTGCTTCACTTAGAGGTGTCCTTGCAGCATCCATTTCTCTGAAAGTAAGAAAACTACTATTTAAAAGATTAAGAAAACGTTAAGGAGTTATCATTGCAGTTTTAACAATCCAAGTTCACAACTTTAAGCAAAGTGACAAACAGAAAAGAAAGCAGGATCTGGGTTTGGTTTGTGTTAAGGACCATGTTACAGTACAAAATCCTGAAAGCTTAAAAAAGGTAAAAAAACAAACAAACAAAAAAATTATTCTTGTTCATCCCATCTATTTTGAAGATTCAGCAGCACTTGAAACTGTGCTTTACAAATATTTATCATTTTCATAAAATCCTTCAAGGTATGTGAGCAGATATTACCCCAATTGAATGGATGTAGAAATACATGTATATGGATAACACAACTTTGAGCAAAACTAGGAATCTTCTTATGAAAATGATAGAATTAGAACTGTATGATACCATTTTCCAGATTCTTAAGTAAGACCAGAGTACTATAACTTATGAAAAGCAACTATAGGCTGTCATTTTTAGAACAATATATTATCCAAATGACACTTCAACATTTTACAGCTAATTCTAGTATTTATTTCTGGTCAAGTTCAAGGTACTTCAAATATATCTACAAATTGGTCACTGTAATGAAAAAGCAATAAACAGGAATCCTTGTACTCATTACACTTTAATTATTAGCTACCTATAAATGGATTACAAAGTAAGAGAAGTTAACCTACACAAAATTGTTCTCAGAAGTTTTGCAGCATCCTATTAGCCAGTCTCTGAACGATACAGAAAATCTGAAGAAACGTGTTAAGAGATAAAAGTTGAGACTGTTAAACTGCCCCCACTGCTTGATATTTCTAAAATAGTGTTAGTTCTTCCAGTAGAAAGAAAATGCAGAATAATAAGCAATGCTATCCTCTTAAGTGCAAGAAGTGGAACAAGATCCTATAGCCAGTTTAGCATAAGAGGAAATGTCTAAAAATTCATACCTCCCTGAGTTTTGAGTATTATTTTTCGTGTGCCTCCCATAGAATGGAATATGTAATTTTTCTCTTATGGGCATGTTATTTCCAGTGAAACGCCTATGATATATAATTAATGACAATTTAAATAGTTATGGATGATAGTTTTAACATTACTAATGAAAATACTGGACAGTAAGTTATTCTGTCCTATCCCCACTCCTTCCCTCCCCAGCCATGTATCAACTGCAGACAACTTAGATTTTGTCCATCAAAAAAAAAAACCAACCACCTTATCTTTATTATATTTCAGGCAATTAAGCCAAATGCTTGAATTTCTACAGTTTCTGTATTAACATAATATGTACGAATGCTTGTGGTTTTTTTTAAAACTTTGTGCTCATATGTAAAAGAAAGAATCAAAGCAAAGTGCCTGTGCAGAGAACATTTTAGGTAAGGGAAGTCTCTCTCAATAGCAGTAAAATCACAAGTGAAAAATCCACATGTAACTACGCAGAAGGTATCTTTCTTACAATTTATCCCAAGATGATCTAAGCAATACAAATATGGTGAAAATTAAGAAACAGCAGTCAGACATAGATGCTTGAAAGCACAGATGAAAAAGACATTTCAAATGATGTGAAACACTTGACAAGTCAAGTCAGAGAGACTCAGAAACCCTGTCCAAGATACGATTAACCACAGAAAAGGCCACTGCTACAAACACAGCAAGATTGTACCAAATTACCAGAAGGGGCTTAACAGGAAAGGAAGATAAAAGTCTTGCAGTAAATTCCCACCTGTTTTTTTGAGACAAAGACTAACTTTGAATTGAATCCTTAAGGAAAGAGGCAAGCAGAGCTACTAAAAGATGAAAATGGTATGGCACCATACTCAACAAATGCACATATTCAAGGAGGAGAACTCCAAAGTATTCTAAGATGACAGCTTGCAAAGCAAGATGGCAAAGGAACAAGTGAGAATTTTGAGTTAAGACAGAAGCACAACCACAAGCTACTGATACGAAGTGATATAGTAAGTTAACACGTAGTACACATGGAATAATGACACTGCCAAATACAAACAGTGAAGACAAACAGTTCAAAGCTGAAAATGGAAAGTAAGATTACTAGTGTTGCATTTTAGGATTTTCTTACTGCTACAAACATATTTCTTAGAGTTATTTCACTGAGAAGTGAACGGGGCAAATCTGAAGACTGATTAGATCCCTTCGTTTTTTTTCTTACTTTTAACTAACATTTGCTTTAAAAAGAAAGATCAAACGTGTCCTACAAGGCATAAAATCTGCTACAAAGCACATTACACCAAAAGCACTCACCTTCCAGGTGGCCCATAGTCACCTCTGTCATATGGTGGAGGTCGGCCATACGGATCTGTTGGAGGTGGGCCACGGCTGTCTGAAGTAGGTATGCCACTATTGGCAGGTGGGGGGAAGAAAGCTGGATTCACGTGTGGTGCAGGCGGTGGAGCACCTGGAGGCGGCCCAGGGAGATGTGGAGGAGGAGCGAGAGTCAGGGGCGGCCCAAGAGGCCCAGGTGGACGAGGGGGGAAATGGACCCGGAGGTGGAGGTGGACCCTGCTGAGGTGGTGGCGGACCTGGTGGTGGCCCGTAGCCTGGAACTGGTGGTGGAGGGCCTGGAGGAAGGGGCCCGAGCGGAGGCTGACCAAAAGGCTGTCCTGGAAACAGAACTGGTGGTGGTGGACGGTCACCACGATTAGGAGGTCCAGCTAAAGGAGGTGGGAGGACCTGACCAGGAGGTGGAGGGCCTGGTGGGCCTGGTGGACCAGGAGGACCTAACGGTGGACGTGGGGGAGTTTGTCCAGCTAAAAAAAAAGAAAAAAAGAAAAACGTTAATATAAAGAAATAAGAGTTAGTGAAATAACTTTTTGTTCTCAAACAAAAAACCCTCACTGAACAATTTGCAACTTGTGCAAGACATGCATATCTTGCACTTTGGGGTCCAGTAGCTTAGTAAATTTATAATTACTTCATTATGAACGTCTAAAGAGAATGTTAATAACATGAAAACAGACGAAAAAAATCATGTAATCAGTTGCTATTGCTATCAAAAAAAAACCCCAAATCTTACAAAAAATAAAATATTGCACCCTACTTACACCTACAGCTTGCCTTTCATATGGGGCATAAGATATAATGTTTATTAAAAATACGTGAAAAGCTATATTGGAGAACATTTACTACATTCCTACGTTTACCGTACCTACTTTCAGGTCCTCATTAGTGTTTTTTCAACCTATGTCCCTTCGACTGCTAGTAGGAAATCCACTACAGAATGATGTCTATTTAAAAAACAGTGAAGCTGAAATGAGAACTTCACTGTAATGCAAGCCTGATGTTTGGCATTCTATGTGCCTGCTAACTGACCTGTCACTGGGCACAAATCAAAGCTAAATTCTTGTCTTGTGCGAATTTGTAATGTAATGAAGAACACGGTTATTGCCTTGATTTTTGTAATTCCCAAATAACTACACTGCTTTAATAGAAGGAAACAGAAATGAAACCAAAACCCCACATATTAATTATTAATATTACCTGGGAAAGGTGGTGGTGGCCCTCCTGGCCCTGCTGGTCCAGGGAATCTGTCTCCACCTGGAATGGCACCAGGAAAACGGCCTCGCCCTCTGTTACTAGGTGGGAATGCTGCTCGCGAGCTTCCTCCTGGAGGCCCAGCTTTACCTTCCCCTGACATCTGGCCAGACTGTGTGGCTGTGATGGAAAAGCAAAATTGTAATTATGTAAGTCAAAACAGGTTAAAGCTTTCCAATTCTCAGCCCAAAGTTTTATGTAGCACTGAAGTAAAACTTCATGAGCACCACCTTGTTCCTCTGTACCCAAGAAAATAAGGGGCCAGGGTGGAGAGGGAAAAAGTGCTTTGCTAAAATATGGCAGTGTTCCAGTATCCCCATACAAATGGAACAGCAACTGGGGAGACTGGCAGTCCTTGCTTCAATGCAGCCCAAGGCCACACACTGGACTAGAAACCACAAGACAAGGTGCTGTAGGGAAAGCACAACACAGAATCTCTTCTCCACCCGATCATAGTGCAACTTATCCAGACGTGAGAACTTAATCTCATCTGCCTATGAATGTCAAATTTCTAAATGCTCTCATGGGTTTTTTTTGTTTGCTTTCAGTTAAGTTCACAAGAAGGAATTCAGAAACCTTCTCCAATGGTAAGACAAAAGTTTTACAAAGCTGCAATCTTCTTCCAATAAGTGTGATCTCCTGCTACAACCACAGACCTTCAATATATTAATTTTTTTAGAGGATCTTTTTTTAACAAAGCTGCAAATTCATTTACATAAGTATTTTATAGCTATTTTAAGCTGCGCAGAAATTATCAGATGCTGAAAAAAATGCAGTACAGCTTTTGGAATAAACTTCTATTTTTCCAAGACAGCACACAAGAAAGACTTACTTTTCCTTGACTGCATTTCAAACTGACTCAAAAATTGTTTATTACATGGAGTTACAACTGGATTCTGCCCATGCAATTCTCTTTTAGGCAGCAAGTCCATCAGCTTTTTGGAGGATGCTTCTGATCCCACACCCACAAGGGCAAACCTGAAAGGAAGAAAAAAGGTTACACTGCATTTTTTCCATTCCTTGGATACCCTAAAGCCTCATGAAAAAAAAAAGTTTAACAGAGTAAGCAAAAGGACACCTGAAAACCAAATACAGAAACTCTTTCACAGATCTTAGCCCAGTTTTAAAGACAGATAAAGTAACTCATTCTAAGACATATATGAAGAACCACAGTGCAAGTACAAGACGTGGCAAAATATACAACAAAGGTAGTTTTCTGGTAGAGTATCAACACACTATATATGAATGAATATGATCAAGTTATTATCAAGAATTCACTGCATTCTCATTACTACTGCCATCAGTACTAAGGAGAGACAAAGGCAGTCATGCATGGAAGATCAGACTGCCAGTGAAAAATCAGCTCAAGCACTCACTTTTAACAGTTAATAGAAAATCAAGCATCTAAAAATGACTCAGTAATGGGGATAAGGGGAAATTGTATTTACATTATGAAGAACAACATCATCACTACCACACTAACTGAAACTTAGGAAAAGAGTCTTCATGAACACCACCAATAAAATGTAACTTACTAAACAGTAAGACACATAATACTGCCATAAAATGTACATCTGGAATTTTAATCATTAGTATTAAATTATAAACCCAACCATCACTGGATATCAATAAACAAAGGTAATCAGTTTACATACTGACAGTTATGAAAAATCAGAACTCTTCCCGATGCCCATCCTCCCCAACATCAGTTCATTTAAAGAAAAAGGAAGTGACAAGTTCTTACCCTTTAGACTGGCCATTAGCACGATTTTCAAAAAATTTTATCTCCAAAATATCATTTACCCCCAATGAATGAACTGCTTCAGTTAAGTCTTCATCTGTTGTCCACTGAAAAATATATTTTAAACATTCAGTTATGAAAACTTATCTATAACACCATGAAAAGGACAACCAAGTTTTACATGTTTTTATTTTTTTGTGCAAGCTGTCAAGAGGAATACTTTATTCAGGTTGCCAATATTTTCTGACTCTTACAGAGCAGTCATTGACATTTTAAAATTCTCAGAAAGTTAGTTTTAGAAGTGCACACTTCCTCATATGCTATGTTGCCCCAGTCCCACCACACAGTGTACCAGCTACAGTACGCCAAAAAACATTTATATCTGACTAACTTTGCTGAAAGCACTTTTTCAAGAGTATCAGGCTTAAACCGAACTATTTTCGACCCAAACGATCCTATGATTGATTCTGTTTTAATAACTGTTACATTTTTGGACATCCAGTCCATTTTTCTCCCATCAATTCTATCTCCAAACTTAAAAGTCCATTTTTAACACCCTATTATTAAACTGGTGCTCTTTAAGACAGCTTTGATTAGTGAGAGCCTAGATACTATTTGCACAGAAGTAGCAAGATTTACAAATAAGAGATGGAAAAACCAGCACAAAACCTATGGTTAGTAACAACTGTTTTCACTTCAACCTACTTGCTCTAATTTCCTGTTAGTTACTATGTAATATTCCACAATTTCACGGGTATTCAAGGATGTGTAACACATTAGAACACATTAATACTCATAGTTTTCTTCCTACTTCTGTAACTCCATCACCTCTTTAAATTTGGTATGGAAACTGCAAAGCAGGCTTTCAAGATTCTCAACTACTTATCTGACCTCCCTCAAATCAAGGCTTCTTTTAAAACTTTAATAAATTACTTTGCTGAAATCTAAACACAAATGAAACAAATACACTATATGATCAAATGAGCAAATGTGCTTGTGGTAACTCCATTTGTGAAGCCAAACAATGAGTAATAGGTACAAATAACAGTACATTGGCCTATCTACTTCAGAAATCATGACATTTGACTTGGATGAGTTCGGCTGATTCCGTTCATGTATTTTAGAGCGGTACAACTGTTAAGTCAATTACTCCCCTACTTAACTATTCGCTTCTGAAATTAGGATGCTGTAAACTTAATGAAGAACACCGAAGTATCCACAAAGCATTCTTTTTCAAGCTTAGCACTAGTAAAAATTTCATTGGAAGGGAAAAAAACCCGAATGAAAATTTTGCATGCGTGGACTTTGGTAGAACCGGATTTCAGGTAAAGAGAGATAAACTCCAGTTAATTTAGCTACTGACCAGCTACTTGCACTCTGATTAAGAGCAATTGATTTTAAAATACTTTAATGCTGACAAAAGTAATTGTCTTAAGGGCAACTGCAGTTCAGCGAGTTACTGTTACTCCCAAGACTGCAGAAATAAGCCTCAAGGCAAACGTGAAAACAGCTTTGTTGCAAGAGTCACTGATCTGGAAATAGTAAGTGGAAAAAGGCAAAAAGTATTTTCAAGAAAATCCCAGAGAATCTTAGTTTCTTTTAAAACTAAAAACTTTAGAAAGGGATTACTTAAAAACAGGTTTGTTTGGTAGCCGTAAAGCATCTCCAAGCATAAGATATTTGATAGTTTAAGCTTGTTCGCTTTCATTCAGTTTTCTGAAAAGACTGTGGTACCACAAATATCCCTTCATAGCACTTAGAACAACAGAGAAAACTTTAAAGGTGATATTTACTGAAAATTTAATCCATTTTTAGACATCAAGACAGCTCCAGGCAGGCTCACTAAATTGCAGGTAAAAAAAGAAAAAAACACTTTCTTCACTGCACTTTTAATATTTCATACAACAATTCTTAAATGAAAAAAATCTTTACAAAGAATTACGCTCACAATTTTCAAATTGCTGGCTTCACCTGAATAGTAATAAGGTACTTACCCAAGTCAGATTTCCAATGTACAAGGCAATTCTCTTTCCAGTATACGTATAGACAACATTTGGTGCAGCTCCTTTACCTACGTCATCTCCAACTGATGGTGGGAGAGAATCCATATAATCACGATCTTCTGGGGCATCTCCATTATTTGCAGACGGAGAAATTACATCATCATACAAATCAATCTGATCATGTCCACCATATTCAGCTTCCTAAAACACAAAAAGCACCTAATTTTTTTTAACATTCTTAAAACTTAATCTAAACAAAATACTCTGACAACATTCCACAGACACAGTTAGTTTGACCCAACACCTTTACAACATCATCCACATCCATTTTCGTCCCCATGAAAATATATCAAATTCTTATGACTTCTAATGGATTCTAAACCACCAACAACCAAAAAAAACAACAAATACCACCTCCAACTAGTGTTTGGCACTGCAATGCTTTCAAACCTGTAATATAAACAGAAAACCCAAAAGGCAAGAGCCCTGCTCCCAGAATTACAGACATCAGCAAGTACAAGCAATGTGAAAAGTTCCACCAATTTTTTTTTATCACAACATTTGGTAGAATGAACAGACCAACCTCCAAGAGGACCAAACTGATAAACTCTGTACTTCAGATTTCTACTGCACTCCTAACTTCATTTTTATCTCCTCATTCACAGAGAGGCCAGAAAGGGCCAGAATTCTATTTTATTTCATTAAATTTAATAAACCCTTGGGTTTGTGCGTATTAAACATTTATTTATTCACGGGCTACAGAGGGACTATTCTACAGCATCAAGGCTGCCTCCAGAACATTTTGGTTGAGAAAATTATCATGGGGTTTTGGAGTGAATCGCTCCCTTCTCCCTTGAGTCGGTACAGTTTACAGCACGGTTCTGTCCAAGTGAACTAGACTCCTTCCAGAGGGAATGGAAATGTGAGTTTCTTTCCAAAAGCTCCACATCCTGTGCTCGGCAACTTCATACTACCTGCTAAATGCAAACATACAGGTCAAAATCAACCAGCGGTCCCTCAGATATATTGAATTGTAAGCATGGAAGGAATATTTGGTCCAAAAGACCAGACTAAATTTAGCCTGAGACAGACCATGAAAACAGCGCATTAGGAAGGTGGAGGGCCCTGAGCACCAACTACCTCAGTCTGCTGATGCACTACTAGCAGGACATACTGCTTTTTACTGTAGAGGCAGCTGTACTCTCATCACAGAAGATGGACAAGTAAGAGAAGAGTAAAAGAGAATCTTCTTAACAAAAATATGCAAAACAATTTTAAAACAGCGTAAACTTCATCAGTGGGACTGCTTAATTCCGAACAGGAATGAATAGGTGTTGTAGATTTGCATTAAGGAATTATTTTTCAAAGACTTCTCGTGATACTTTCCATTTGTCACCTTATACAATGTCATTCATCATGCTCATCATATACTGGAGCAAGTCCAGAGGAGGGCCACAAGGATGCTCAGCGGGCTGGAGCACCTCTCCTATGGGAACAGGCTGAGGGAGTTGGGGTTGTTCAGCCTGGAGAAGGGAAGGCTCTGGGGAGACTTACAGCGGCCTTCCAGTACCCAAAGAGGGCCTGCAGGAAAGCTGGGGAGGGACTCTTCGTCAGGGGGGTGTAGTGACAGGACAAGGGAGAATGGCTTTAAACTAAAAAAGGGTAGGTTTAGATTAGATAAAAGGAAGAAATTCTTTGCTATGAGGGTAGTGAGGTACTGGCACAGGTTTAGCAGTGTTTAATGTTAGCCTTCAAAGCTTATATAGTGACTTTTGAAAGTTGTTCTGCCATATGCAAAGGTTGTGCTTCAAACGGCTGCAGAGAGCTCCTGGACTCTTCCACACTGATCCAGAACAGAAACTGCTTCACCGAGTTTTGATATTGGAGATATTTCAGGGGCTGCTATCTTGTGAATGTGCATCCAGAAATCCACATAACCATCTTAGATAGAAAAGCCCCGGATACCAGATACGGTGATCGGAGAGAATCAACTCGGATTTCACAGAAAACAGGCTGCAAAGCCAGCAATCTTGGTTGAAAACTTCCTACATTCACGATCATCATCAGATGATCAGCTCTCTTGAAAGCATACAAACATTCATTATCAGCTGCTACTCTTGCCAAGAGGATATCACTACAATAAACAAAACCAGATACGCAAAGTTTTGGTGTCATCAGTCAAGTAGTTTTGATCCTCAGTAAACTGCACGGGCCACACGTACCCTGAACTTCAGCAGAAAATTCATGTCTTTTAAGGTAAGTTTATTATGGCCACATTAAGTAAGAGTTTTGTATTTTCACTGAGTCCGCCCCAGCCCTCTGTCAGTTTGATTCCTCCTATCATCACAATTAATGAAAGGAGGTTCAAAGAACCGCCTGGGACAGGCTGGAACACGGTATCTGACGGGGAGATTACGGCTGATGTCACAAGGCAGTTAAGGAAATCCTCTACTGAACGTGGAGTAATCCTAGCCATTTGTGTGGGGGTGATGACTTCAGGGAAGTAGAATTTAGTCCCGGTAGACAGATCCAAACAAGCAGCCACCGGTGTTACGGCAGACGTACACCAACCTCTCTCTCTGAGAAGGCTGAGCTCAGCATTGCCAAAGTACCTACCAGAGCAGTTAGCAGTCCACAGCTCTGCTGCACCTCCTCAGCAGCAAGAAACTCCTCTGAAATGGATCAAGTTTCTATTAGATAGGCTTTCGGATCACCATCAAAGGAGAGAGAATTACCTGGGCACTGTGAGTTGAATGCAATCTTTTTTGTCAGGTTGTCTGACAGCATCAGTGCCCTGATTTAACTCAATAAAGACCCAGCAGCAAACCTGATGCTGCTCACTACAATCTCTCCTCGCATCACACTGGTTTTGCAGCCAGCATGGAATCCACTCAGTTAGCAGCCAGTCAACAAGGCACGCGGTTAGATGATTGAGTGATCTGAGTCAGCAACTGCAGGTGTAGATAGAAGAGGCACGAGATGGCTCAACGGCTGTTACACAAGATCCAAAAACCCCTTCCTCCTTCAGAGGCAGACCATGGAAACTCACCCCAACACGCTCTTCTCTCCTAGATGCAGATGAGTAAGAAAGAATACAGGAAGCCTTGCTCAAATAGCTGAGGCTGGAGAAGTAAATGTGCCACCCATATCATGGGCTGGCTTTGACACCACCTGACTTCCGCAGTTAAGAGAAGAGCAAGCACGAGAAGAAATGATTTCTGCTCAGTTACAGCCATTCACAATCCTGCAGATAAACACGCTAAGAAACAGCCTGCTGTCTGAAACATCAGATCATTTGCTCTGCAAAATCACGACTGAAATTCCCCGTTCAGTGCTATTCGAGCGGGACTGGGTGAACAAAAGGGCACTGGAAAGATACACCGTCAAAAACTCAGACTAGCTGTTACACTACCAGTTACTCAGCCCCTCCCCGGTATTTTACGTTTTAATTACGCTTGCAGTGTTTTGCAATATTCAGAAACGAAAGACAAACACATGGAACATCACGGTCATCTGCAGAAGGGACAAATTAAGCGTTAATTCTTTTTGAAACTTAGCAGCCATACTCTGAGTTGCAGCAGAGAACTGGTCTCTTTCTCCCTTTACCCAAGGCTGTTTTGGAAAATGCTGCTTTATTTTTTGGGGGTATCATTTCTCTGAACAGTACATGCATCTCTGAGATTTGCTTCTTCCCTCTGTTCAATTTGAGAGTCAAATGCTAAATTACATCCCCAAGGCGACAGAAGTGACAACATTTCATGAAAATAATCACTATATTTTCTGAAAAAAGCACTCAGTTAATAAAAAGCAAGTTATCCATCTTCTCCATTACTACTTTTTCCAATTCAAAATTATAATGCACGTAGTCAAAAACTCTAAATACACGTTAGCAACCGCATTTTAAAAAACAGTGGTAGTCCTAAAAAAAAAATCACAAGGAATAGGCAGAAATCCTTCTGGTTCTGATTAGCGCCTGAACGCAGAAACTGGAAGTCTAACAGAACAGCAAGCCCTTGGTGTTTCGGAAAGACGACACTGTCTGTGGCAGGAACATCTATGATGGGGACAAGTTTGTTGGGCCATACGATTCCCATTTAGTCTACGGACCCAACCACTCTCAGCTTTTATTATGTATTAGACCAAATAGTTTTTTCTTTTGCTGTTCTAGACAACGAGGCAAGAGAGTAACATGTTCCTAGGGCTCTGCAGCCACAGAGGCTTTCAGCCTCTCAGCTGCTTACTCCATCTAAACCGCTTTTATTAGCCAGCTACAAAATACAAAGTCAAAACTCTTTCGTTTCTAATTTGTTAGTATTTAATTATCAAACTAGAACTCTTCAAGGCATGTTTAGATAAATCCACAATGTAACTATACTTATCAGAGTATAAACAAAGCAAGCCTTTTTTCCACAGCAAGAGATCTTTCTGATCAAGCAGATGATGTAACAGTAAAACAGAGATATATGCTGCTTAAGCTGGCAGTAAATAACGTGTGTTTTTTAAATAGTTTAATTATGTGTGTATTCATATGTATTCCTGGGAAAAAGCCTGGGAAAAGCAAAGCTGATCAGAGCATCAGGGATGCTCACTACCTCAGTATCGTGCGCCGACACTCCGCACTTTTGAGCACAAAAACACACCCTAACGTTTGCCAAAGCACCCCTAATCTTTCTGAGGCCTTCCGCCATCAAGAAGGTGCCAGCTTCAGCCATTTGTGTGCCAATAACGCAGCTCTCACGTGCAGCACGGACGTGTACCGTGTCTGGTGAGACGGCCAAAGTGAAAGGTGCCGTGCAATTCCTGTTTCTTATGGGTCACCAGCTACGCGTGCAGGGAGTCCTGCATTTCTGAAGCTTGCCTCAGCAAAAGATCCTACACTTAGTATGAAGGACTGCTGGACGGAGAAGCCAGCTTCAAAGAAGAAAATAAAAAATTAGTCCAGTAAATTATCCGAAAAAGGAAATACAATTTTAAAAAAAAGTTAAACGCAATTGGTGGGAGCCAAACTGAGTAAAGCTGTAAGCACAAGGACAAGATGATGATGAACAATATGTTAATGAAAGGGTAAGAGGCGCCCAGACACACAGTTCTGATGAGCTCCAGATGGGATGGAAAGAAGAGCTCTCACTGAACAGCTCTGACTTCAAGTCAAGTCAGCCAGCTCTTTGCAACCTACAGTTGGTTGCAAGCCAGTCCTCAGCTTTCATTCAGTTCAGCCAGCTTGTAACCCCGTGGTCTGTGGTCTTTATTTCACCCTTCGAACCTGTGGTTCATTTAGTGCTAATCGGGTGGAACATCTTCCCGCCTCCCGGACAAAGGCATTAAGAATATCCCTGAGGAGCCCCAAGGATGAGCACCTCGAGGCCTGGAACGGGACAGAGCAACGAAGGGAAGCTCATCAAGCCACAAGCCCTAAAAGATCTCCTTACTACAGACACAACCAAAAGTTTTGTCCTGGCTTTGTTATAAATACAGTTCTACCGTCCACAGAAGACCAAAGAACTGACGGATTATATTTTCAGTCCCTGCTACAGACAAAACTTGTGGAAAGGGTCCCTGCAGCCCAACTCAAACGATTATTGAGTAAGTGAACCACAGAATTCGAGAACAACAGTTGACTGTTTTACATATCAAGCAAACTTCCCTTACAAACACGACATCCCATAAGATGCCCGCTACCCAAGTTACCATCAAGTCGCCATCGTTTTCTCCCTACAGCATTTGTCAACTGTCATCTTCACCCCTGCACAGCTATGCTGAACCACGTCTTCCGTGTCATCAATTTAAGCTGTCAGCTTCAAATCAGAAGCCATGAACAGAAGTTTCAAGAGGGCCTATCACGACGACTTCAGAATTAAAGGTAGTAACACCGTAGGCGGTAACAACCGGCTTTTGTTCGTACTTTTCAGAAGGAAATGGGGAAGTGCAGAGGTGTCAATCTCCCCCGGTACAACTTTCTATTTTAATGTAATACAGTTCAACCGAGCAGGTCGTGAGACAACATCAACGTCTCAAAAATCAAACTTGGAAGAGAATAAACAGCAAGTTTTTACAAAAATGAAACAAAAGAGCCAAGCTGAGAAAAAATGGGCACTAGTCCCTTCTCACCCCTACGTTCTACTCTGCACGACTCGCAAACCAAGGAAGCATCAGCTTGCAGAAATGCAGCCCTAGCAGGGTAGCAACTGGGGTGAACACGGTGAAAAGAGCAAAAGGAACCCCTCACAGCGGGAAGAAGCTAAACTACCACAAGACTGTCTTCATCTGCGCCATCAGCCTTCAGGTGGTATCAAAACCAACCAGCACCGAGTAGACCAGGACCGAGGTACACAGAGAATCCAATCCCCGCCAGTTTTGCTCTGGCACTATGTGTGTGCACTACGTTTACAGCCATAAACTGTTCTTCTTCGAGGGCTTCTGTATACATGAACAAAACACTACCGGATTCAAATTAGTTTTTCAGGTAAACTTGATTCGTTATAAGTATTTCACCTGGAACTGATCAAAACAAAGCCAAAATTAATACAGAAGCTGATGGGACGTACTCTTATGCTAAATGGCATTTGTGCTAAGGTTCACCCCCACTTAAATTCCTATAACGGGTCTTCAGCTGCAAGGGAGAAACTTTCACATGTAGACCAGGAGCACATCGGTCCTCTCTATCCTCTGCTCACCTGGCATGGCATTCCTTTACGGTATGCCTTTAGGAGATTACTCATCTTCTGAATTAATTTATCGATAAATACTGAAAGAAATAAAGTTTCCTGAGACAGTTTTAAGTTGTTAGCACGACTAACTTTGAATTCCATAACCTATTATCTGTCTCCCAGTTCTCTGCAGGGCGGGCAGGCATTGTGCGCCACTCGGTAAGCCCGGTAAACCCGCGAAAGCGGAGTTGTGCTCGGTTACTGGCCTTCTAGGTCAGGATCAATGCAATCTGGGGCGACACAAGCTCGGGAAGCGCAAGATTCACAAGCGGGCCAGATGGCACGCCAAACCAACGCGAACAGCGGATTTCGGTGGGAAAGAGGAGGGGTCAAAAAAGAACTGGAAAAGTCGGCAACTTGTAACCCACGGAAGTTCTGCGCGGGTTCCTCATCAAAATAAATCTCCTCTTACGAAGAGCTGCGTTTTTCTTTTTTTTTTTTTTTTAAGTAAAGAACAACGAGAGTGAAAAATATATAAATAAATAAAGCAGAGGGCAGTTTCTTTCCCCTGCGCTGCACAATAAAGCTGCAACTCGTCGGGCCTCCCCCGCAGCGAGCGGCCGGGAAGCTGCTGCTTTCGCTCCGTCTGCGAACAATGGCAGCAGCCCTGCCCCGCCGCCACCGCCGGGCGGGAGCCGCGCTGCCCGCCGCCACCGGGGGGCCAGGGGAACGGCACCGGGGAGGGGACGGGAGGGAAGAGGGAATGGGGGGAGGGAGGGGAGGGAAGGGAGGGAAAGGGGAGGGAGGGAAAGGGAAGGCGGGAGGGGAAGGGAGGGAAGGCGGGAGGGAAGGCGCTCGCTGGCGGCACCGCGGCCTCTCCCGCTCCGTGCCCACCGGGAAGCTGCCCCCGGCGGCCGGGCCCGCTCCGCCGCCCCCTTCCCTTCCCTTCCCTTCCCTTCCCTTCCCTTCCCTTCCCTCCCCTCCCCTCCCCCTCCCCCCCCCCCTCCCCACCGGGCCCCGCTCCCCCCGTCCCGTCCCGTCCCGTCCCGTCCCGTCCCGTCCGGTGCCGCCCCCGCTCCCCTCCCGGTGCGGGCCCGGCGGAACAATGGCGGCGGGGAGGCCCGGCCGGGCCCTGCCGCCGCGCTGGGGGCCCTGCAGGCGGCGAAGGCGGGCCGTGAGGGGCCGCGCGGGGCCGTTCCGTGCGGCCCGGCCCGTACCTGGTTGAACTCCTCGCCCACATCGGCGTAGATGTCGATGTGGTCCACGCCGTCCGCCATGATCCCGCCCGGCCGCGCCTCGGGGCCGCCGCCAGCCGCGCCCGGCTCCGCCGCCGCCGCCGGGAGGGGGAGGGGCCTCGGCGTCACTTCCGCGCCACGGCCGCCCGCTTCCGCCCCCCCCCCCTCCGCGGCGGGGGTCGCTGCCTCCCCCCCCCTCCCCCGCCCGCCACCCGCCGCCATGTTAGGCCGCGGGCTGAGGCGCGAGGCCCGCCCAGCGTCCGCCGTGAGGCGGCGGTTGGGGTGTGGGGGTCTGCGTTAAGCCCCAGGTGATACCAAAGCCAGGGAGCAGCCCCTCACGTGTAATCCACAACGCACTTAGTGTTCTACGCAGTAGATAACGTTCTGTGTTGTACATTATGTTGCATATCCAAAAAAGAACACCAACAAAAAGACACACACCCGCCTTCTCTACCTTCTGACCTGACAAAATAGCTTTTTTTTTTTTCTCAGACTGAATGAAAATAATGTAAAGAGATCACTGGAAGGAATAAAAATGTTGAGTGCTGTTTACAAGTTGATTCATAGAATCATAGAACCATGGAATCATAGAATGGCTCCAGTTGGAAGGAACCTTAAAGCCCACCCAGTTCCAGCCCCCTGCCATGGGCAGGGACACCTCCCACCAGACCAGGTTGCCCAAAGCCCCATCCAGCCTGGCCTTGAGCACCTCCAGGGATGGGGCACCCACAACCTCCCTGGGCAACCCGTTCCAGTGCCTCACCAAATTCAAATTCAAAATTTCCTTTTCAATGGCTGAGAGTGGTTCCCAGTTCCTGGACCAGCATCGATATGCTGTACTGTCCTGGTTTCACACTGGGTCCAGGACCCATGTGCATACTGCCACTGTCTGCCTCACTGCCCTCACAGTGTAGTTTTCATTGAAAGGAAAGATGAATAGACCAAAAAAGAGATGAAAACTCAGAAAACCACAACAAGGGATATGCTGTGGAGCACCAGTCCAGGTCCTTGGGCATGGGGGTTCTTAGGTTTTTCCAGGAGTTCCTATCCATTTTGTGGCATATTAAAATTTACCAGGTGCTGACATCTTGTGTCATATCTGGTGTTAATAGTTCTGGAAGCCAGAAACCCAGCAGCTGGAGTTTGTTCTCAGCTACACTGGGCTTTCCAGGTTGGAGGAACTAACAGCTGCCTTACTCTTTGGCAAAGTTCAGAATATCACCTGAAGATTTGCTAAGGTGCTTCCAGACACCATTAAAGTATTGAGATTTAGATAAGTTCACGTTTGCTTAATGATGAACTGGTTTAGTGACTAGTATTTTACCAGAACAACATGAAGCACCTTGACACAATACTGCTATCCATCTGGCCATGCTGAACAACATTACTGAATTCAGGAAAAATTAACTCTTCCTATCCAACAATCTGACAAATTCATGGGAGATGGTAGGTTGTGTGCAGATGGATGTTTTATATGCATCTGGATGCCTTAAGAAAGTTGCGTGTAAATCCTAATGATGTTTAAAGGGGCAAGGAAATTAAATACAAATGAGAAAGTCATTATACTCACCTCATAAACCACCTCAGGGATCACCACTAGCATTTGAAGAACCCCTCCAGGGGGCTTTGAAGAGGTGGGAAAGGACACTGCCTCTTTGCTCTGTGAGATAATGAAGGGTGATCAGCGAAGCCCTTGGACCTCTGCCTGTGTTTTGTTTCTCTGCTCACGAGACTTTTCCACTTGGGAGCCTTTCTAAATAAATTCAGCTATTTATTGCACACAGGCATTAACAGAATATAGTACGATCATTTTTGTTCTTGTATACATACCATTAAGCAAATTCTGTAAACAGTGTAAGAGACTAAATTTTATGCAAGCTGTTCTATTTACTTTCTGCTGTGTTTTAATTCTTTTCTTGAGTAGACTCAATAAATATGTCTTCAACTTTCTTGTGGTCACCAATAACTTCTTTATGAATTACTCGTTTAATGGAGCAACTTAAGAGTTGATCCACTCTAGTGAAAATGTTCGTACTTTGTGTTTTGTACACAGCAAAATCATTTAGACCATATGTTGCCTTCTCCCCGTAACATTCAGAGGCTGAGGCAGAGCATGGGCTGAAACAGAAGTGTGGTCGTGAGAGAGTTGTCGGTGGTACGGGAGGAGTTTCGTAGGGGACAGCAAGTTACAAAGTGATTGCACGCCTTCCAAACCCATTGCCCAGCATGAGAGCGTGTGATGGCAGATGAGCTGGTGTCTTCCATCAGTTCTTCTTTCATACCACACTTTCTTTCATCTGACAGCAACAGCTGGAGCTTTCTTCGTAACAAAAGAAGGAGGAAAAAGGGGCACTGGCAGCTCTACATAAGAAAGTGGCCTACGCTTTAAGTCTGTGTTTCTCATGGATCCCCGGGAGCCTATTTATTTGTCTACTGCTCCTTTGGTCTCTTGTGCTGTAACGATGTAAATTCAAGCATAATCCTGATTTTAAACATAAAAGCAGCAGCTGGTGCTTCTGAGAACTTCACTACGCATGCCTTGCTAGCCCACAGACCTCTCCATTCTTTCCTTTCCAGGGCCATTCAGAGCCTTTCTAGTAGGATGTAAACTGCCACAAGACAATGGAGAGGAGGAGGTTTTTCCCACCTACTTTTATTGTATGCAGTTATTTCAAAATACATTTAAATACACTACTTTAGGTAAGAGTGGCAGAACTAGTTAGAATAGAATAGCAATTTTTAAAAGTAATCTGCTTTTGCTAACATCAACACAGCAAAAAACTATTTTTATATTAAAAAAAAAAAAAAGAAAAAAAAGTTAGAAATTTCCCTGAGTAATCAAGACTGAGAGTGGTACAGGAATTTTCAAGCAGACTGTTCCTGCAGTAACGTTATAGACAACAAAGTGAAAAGTTAGATAATTCAATAAAATGCTGTGTTAATCAGTATAATACTCAAAATAGAAGAGGCTTCAGCTTAGTTGAGATGTACAATGTATGTTTTGTTGTATAAACTTATGTCCTAGCTATGTTAGTCCAATAGCACTGAATATGTGGTTTTTTGTGTTTTTTTTTTGTTGTTGTCGTTCAGCTGTAGTCCTGAAGCTTTTGATCTTTCCAAAGCTGCCTGGAGCCATTGTATGTGTTCTTTCCCTTCCCTTCCCTTCCCTTCCCTTCCCTTCCCTTCCCTTCCCTTCCCTTCCCTTCCCTTCCCTTCCCTTCCCTTCCCTTCCCTTCCCTTCCCTTCCCTTCCCTTCCCTTCCCTTCCCTTCCCTTCCCTTCCCTTCCCCTTCTTGTTTTTTGTTTTTGTTTTTTTTTCTTCCAGTAAAATAACCCAAATGGTAACAGTCCATACATCCCAAGTAGTAAAAAAATTTCCACTGAAACGCCCCAGTTCATAAGACCACGCAGAGGGAAACTGAGAAAAATGTGTTTTCCAAGTGAGGAGGTAAATGGAGACAAATCCTTGTTTGTGTACTTGCTTTCAAAGGCAGAAATGTCGAGTTTTCTTAACTCTAACATAATGGCAAGCTGACAAGGAAAGGGGACAGTCATGTTCTCATGCTCCAGCAAAGGTAGCAACAGCCCATGCTGGGAAAAGTGGAATATTTCCTTCTCACAGTTAGATGGATTAAGTGTAATGTGAAACTGCAATGAAAGGGCTTCTACAAGAACTCCTGCTGACACAGCTGCTGTAGGAAGGTATCTGGCATGATTTTTATCTTGTCCAGATTTGCTTTTTTTGTAGGTACTCAGTTTTCTAGGCTCATAGTTGGAGGACTGTGCCTGCAGGAACCATAAACTCCCAGCCAACCCCGAATTTGTGCAAGTGTTGCTGCACCACCTGGATGCATATAAGTCTATTGGGCCCAATGGGATTCATCCCAGGGTACTCAAAGACCTGGCAGATGTCATTGCAAGACCTCTCTCAATTATTTTTCTACAGTCTTGGGAATCTGTAGAGGTTCCAGTTGACTTGAAGCTGGCAAATGCCATTCCAATCTTTAAGAAGGGCAAGAAACAAGACCCTGGTAATTACAGGCCTGTCAGTCTTACTTCAGTGCCTGGTAAAATGATGGAGAAAATTATTCTGGGAGTTATTGAAAAACACCTGAAGGAGAATGCAGTCATTGGCCATAGCCAACAGAGGTTCACAAGGGGAAGGTCCTGCTTATCAAATTTAATTTCCTTTTATGACAAGGACCCATCTAGTTGACCAAGGGAAGCCAGTTGATGTAATATTTTTGGATTTCAGTAAAGCTTTCCATACTGTTTCTCACAGTATCCTACTGGACACAGAATCCTTCTGTCCTTCTTTTCTGTTCTGTCCTTGTGAGGCTCCACTTGGAGTACAGCGTCCAGGTCTGGAGACCCCAGCACAAGAAGGATGTTGATCTGCTAGAGTGGGTCCAGAGGAGGGCCACAAAGATGATCAAGGGGCTGGAGCACCTCTCGTATGAAGAAAGGCTGTGAGAGCTGGAGCTGTTCAGCCTACAGAAGAGAAGGCTCTGGGGTGACCTCATTGCAACCTTCTAGTACTTGAAGGGGACTTTTGAAAAAAATGGAGAGCAACTGTTTGCTCAATCAGATATTGACAGGACAAGGGAGGTTGGTTTTAAACTAAAAGAGGGTAGATTTAGATTAGAGGTTAGGAGGAAATTCTTCACTCAGAGGGTGGTGAGGCACTGGCACAGGTTGCCCAGAGAGTCTGTGGATGCCCTGTCCCTGGAGGTGTTCAAGACCAGGTTAGACGAGGCCCTGAGCAACCTGATCTAGTGGGTTGTGTCCTGGCCTATGTCAGGGGGTTGGAATAAATGATCTTTAAGATTCCTTCCAACCCAAGCCATTCTATGATTCTACGGACAAAAAGTCCAGCATACAGCTAGATAAATGCATAATACGATGGGTGAACAATTGGCTGCTGTGTCAGTCTCAAAGGGTTACAGTAAATGGGGTTACATCAGGCTGGTGGCCAGCACTTGGGTCCCCCAGGGCTCCACTTTAGGGCCAGTTCTCTTCAATGTTTTCATAAATGATTTGGATGTAGGACTAGATGGCATTTTGAGTAAGTTTGCAGGTGATACTAAACTGGGAGAAGCTATTGACTCTGTCAGGGATGGAGAGTCCTTGCAAAGAGATCTTGATGAATTAGAGAGCTGGGCAATCATCAACAATACAAAGTTTAACAAGAGCAGGTGCCAGATTCTGCAGCTGGGAAGGGGCAGCCCTGGCTTTACGTACAGACTGGGGGGTGAGGGGCTGGAGGGCAGCCCCACAGAAAGGGGTCTGGGGGTTCTGGCTGACAGCAAGCTGAACACAAGCCAGCAGCGTGCCCTGGCAGCCAGGAGGGCCACCCGCACCCTGGGGTGCATCAGGCCCAGCACTGCCAGCCGGGCGAGGGAAGGGATTGTCCCGCTCTGCTCTGCGCTGGGTGGCCTCACCTCCAGCACTGTGTGCGGTTTGGGTGCCACAACATGAGAAGGGCATAAAACTGTTAGAGAGTGTCCAAAGGAGGGCTACAAAGATGATGTGGGGTCTAGAGAGGAAGAGGTATGAGGATCGGCTGAGGCCCCTTGGTTTGCTGAGCCCAGAGCAGAGCAGGCTGAGGGGAGGCCTCATGGCGGCCTGCAGCTCCCTGAGGGGAGTGGAGGGGCAGGCGCTGAGCTCTGCTCTCTGGGGACAGCGACAGGACCCGAGGGAACAGCATGGAGCTGGGACAGGGGAGGGTCAGGCTGGGTGTTAGGGAAAGGTTCTGCACCCAGAGGGTGGTCAGGCACCGGGACAAGCTCCCCAAGTCACTGCACCGAGTCTGCTGGAGTTCAAGTGCATTTGGGCAATGCTTTCAGACATACAGTCTGATTTTTGAACGGTCCTGTGTAGTGCCAGGAGTTGGACTCAGTGTTCCTTGTGGGTCCCTTCCAACTTGGGATATCCTATGATTCTGTGATTCATACAGGTAGGCACAGAGTTCCCCCCCTTACAACCATCCATCAGTCTGCTCATTCTCTTGGTTCATCTGCGCGCTCTGTGGTTCAGAACCAGGTTGAAAATTATGTGGAATCAGGAGATGATTCACAAATGGCATGGGCTTCCCAACCCACAAGGCAGGAAGGTAAATTAGAGAAGGCAAGTACAGTGCAAGAGGTGATAAATTCAGTTGCCCCATTTGAATCCGTTTCCATATGAATGGTTAGCAGAAGGCTCAGTTAGCTTCAGAGAAATTACGACAATTTCTTTTGATGCACACTCATGAGTCAGGCTGCCCTAGATACCCGTCTGACTGGGAGTGGGAAATAGGGAAGGGCAGAGGAAATGTGAAATCAGAGGCCAAAGTGTTGGGAAACGCACTCACGTGCACACAGGTGGCCAGCAGGACATACAGTGGTGTTGGGGCTGGGGCACAGACGCCTTCACGGGAATGCTATGGCGATAACATAGCCCTTATCTGTGGCCCTACTGGGGCCATGCTGCCTGCAGAGTGGGGAGGGATAGCAGTTCGGAGGTTTTCCTTCCAACATCCTGGCACTACAGCCTCTGCAAGCGCCCTGGGACGAGGCTGGGGATAGCCAAGGGTTGTCTCAGGGTGCTGCAGAATAAATCACTGTAGCAACTCTCATGGCAGCTTCTTGCTGCCATACAATTCAGGGTGGAGGGGACTCTCCAAAAGGATGAGCTGGCAAGCTTTGCCCAAACCATAAATCACAATTATATGTGCACCAATTACATTTGTTACAGGGCAAAGATTTATCTTTAAAGGCAGCAAAGGGAAGCATCTAAGCAGAATTTAGAAGATGAATGCTTGTGCCCTGGTGACCTAACACCATCAGACTTACTGCCAGAATATAGTAATAGAACAAATTCATATTTTTCAAGGCCATTCTCAAGGAGTCCTTTAGTGTCTTCAGTTCTCTAAATAGACCATGCCTTTGCTATTAACAGCTTAGTGATAGAGAAGTATTCCATATTCTCAACAGGGTTATTTCTTTTAGGCTGTTTTTAGGGAATTTTAGGGATATTTTAGGAATAAATAATTTATTCCGAAATTTATATTTAGGAATATATATATAAATAATTTATTAGAGTTTTAGGGATTTTTTTAAGAATAAATAATTTTCATATGTAATAAGTAAATCCCGGTCTGTAAGGTATCATTTTGACAGCTCAACTTCATTTGGTGTTATAGAAAACGCACAAAGTACTCATCACCATTTTGTATTTTTCCAACACTTTAAATCTGAATTTATTACGTACTTTATAAATATTAATATATATTCATTAACTGTAAGTTAGGTAAGTATATAATGATATTTGTTTTAATCAAAAGGAGACATTTGAGCTGAAATTTCCAAATGCACCTACTGAAATTATGAGATTCTGGTATTCAGAGTGCCAGATACTACAGTATTACTTGAAGTCAGTAAATGCTGATGGAATTTATCACCTTTACACATTCGGGCTACTCAGAATGAGTGGACATTTTAAAGAACATTGATTTGCCATTCCTGTAGGTGTGAGGTCATAAAGTATCATAACCAAAGGAGAAAAAAAAAAAAAGGAAGTATCAAATTTCAGAAATATTGGAAGAACACCTCAATGAATGAAAACAATCACAAAAGTCATGTAATCTCACTAATTTAAAATGAAAGTAAGAAAATACAGACTCCTGGTTTGCATTTGTAACCCATCTGGGATGACTGAAGATGAGAAAACTGGGAGAATAGATGAAAATCTATATTAGATTCATTTGAAGTGTGATATCATCCTAATACTAATCTGATACTCTATTGCAACAGAAGAGCAAAGGAAAAGTATCTGTGACTGTAATTTTGTGTCTTGTATGTATTTTTATTCCTTTTTAAAAAAAAAAGAAAACTTGAAATAGATACTTTTATTATGAACAGAGCAGATATATATGAGGAGCAATGGAGAGTTTCAGAGACAAATATAATAAATTCATATTTGTACTTTAGCTAGATATGTTTCTGTTGGTCATTTTACATTGAAATAAAATGAAAATAAAAGGGAGGAAAAAAAAAAAAAGGAAAGCAAGAGAAATCAAAAAACCAGAATCAGAAAATGTGTGAGGTTTGTCAGCCAGGTATAAAATGGCTCTAATGGCTGTTTCTATGGCAACTAAAAATGAATGGCTCTGAAGCTAAATTCACTTTTTTTCCTCAGCAGGGATACTAACATTGCTGTCTATTGTCACATACTCCAGACAATACGCTCAGCTCCAAATTCGAACACGTCAAGGTTCAGTGTGGCCATCGTATACTTTCACGGAGATGACCTGCACTAACTTTTATGGACAAGGACTGGTCCCTGGCAGAGTCTTCGGCAGGCACCCCGTGCAGTAAACCAGAGCCCTCACCCATTGCTTTTGTCAGCTAAAGGTGCCCGTGTTTTAATTATGTCAAAGCTAGTTCAGCAGTTTTCAAATCCTTGGAACTGGACTGAATTCCCTTTCATTCAGACCAGTTCATGACATGTCATTGTCATGCGAGTCCTGGTGTCATCCCAAGACCGGTTGTAGTGCCGGGGCACTCCAAGAGAACACTGCCACCAAGGAAGGGGAGCTGCCCTTCTGCAACCCCTCCATCTCCTGCCTGCATCTCCCTCCTTGTGCCTGGGCAGCCTCATGGGACAGAGAGGGCAGGATGGATGGGACCGTGCTAGTTCTGGGTCCCTCTGTCCTGTGCTGTCCCCCAGCTTTGTTCCCTCCTCGGGAACCCCCACCCTTTTCTGATGCTGTTATCACAGAGAGCACGACACACACACGCTGGTTCATGCAATAAAAAACCTCTCCTGGTAAGCTGCAACACGTCCCGTTCTTTCAGGGTCTTTGAATCAAAAACCACCCCCACACAAGAGAGTAGTTAAGACTTGGGGCCACATTGTCGTTGTGTGCGATCTGCAGAA
Organism: Cygnus olor; assembly: GCF_009769625.2. NCBI lineage: Eukaryota > Metazoa > Chordata > Aves > Anseriformes > Anatidae > Cygnus > Cygnus olor. Next base: position 38,107,149 of record NC_049169.1, on the reverse strand, counting down.
GATCGAGGTCCAAGCATTTTATGGGGAAGCCGTTCTCCAGTGGTGCCTTCAAACAGTCAAGTGATTTCACATAGGCTTACTAAAAATGCCCAGTATCAAATTCAGCCAGCTGGTACGGAATTAAAATCTTAGGAAGTCCCACATGTGACGCAACTGACTTGCACCAGGCTTTATATTAGGTGACCTCTTGGTGAACTCTAATATCATGTGGTTTTTTAAGGTTTGTTTTCCATTGCTCAATAAAAATTCCAACGGGGAATCACTCACAATACGAGCAAAAAGGAGAAGAGCATTCAATGCAATTCACTGGGAAGAGGTAATTAACCAGCTGTAAATCTCCTGTCTTTGCAGTGCAACTGTCAGCTGCAAAGCGGCCCGAGAAATCAGCAGAGAGACTGTTTCAAGAAGGTAGAAAAGAGAAGAGAGCAATCCAGCCCCCTCAGAGACACAAAGCAGTATTGACTTGTATCACATTTCTCCTTCAGTGATGCAACCAGCTGGGAAGTGTAGTTGTGAATCCACTTGACTTTGTTTGTAAGCTGACGCATGCATTTTTAGGAAGATATGAAGTGCTATTTGACTACAGGTTAAGTGAAATAGCGGATGTTGTCTGGAGTATGAATAGAAATCCTCGCATACAAATGCTCACTCGGTCTTCAGGGTGAAGATTTCTTTCTTTGCATTTAGAAAACTAAAGCCTGGTAAGAAATGCTATTGGCACTGTTGTTGATAGTGGTGTGTGATGTAATTACACGTTTGCTTCAGTGTGTGGAGAGTCTCCAGAACATAATTACTTCTGCTCTAACGAGCATGTAGGAAAATGAGATGCTTGTAGGTCGTTAACTACTCTGCAGGGCTGTCAGCAGCACAATGAACACATGGGCTGCAAAACTGAGCTGTTTGTTGACTGTCCCTGTCCTAAGAGCTGTTTGTGTCCCAGTCATGACGCCAACATGCCGGAGGCTCCCCGGAGGCTCCTCTCCATCTGCCTCCGCATTGCTTGAATCAGGGAAACCGCCTCCAACTAGCATCTGACCCTCCAGAGTGTCACAAATGTCTGTGCAAGGGAAGGTTTTCACCCCCCAGTTCTGCCTTTGAGGTCTCGTTCAGCACGTACTGTCAGTGTCCTCTAGTATTTACATGAACTCATTGCACTGGGGCATTAGAGGAGAATATGTATGGAAATGTACAACTTTGCATCCCTGCTCTTGGGCACAATATTCAACTGTGGCATCTTTTTTGGGGGGGGAAGGTGGGGGTTAACATTAGCAGAGAGTGCCTTTAACAGTGCAGAAAAAATCCCTGTTGCAGTGGATCGGAGGAATGTTTCATCTGGTATGGGATCCTCTCCAACAGCAGCACTCTCAGGAGTTTCAAAAGAAGCTGTGAAAACTCCAAACCTGGCAGGTACGGGAAAACTCAACACCAGGAAAATTTCCTTCTGATTTCTGTATTTAAAGATTGGTCCTTTTGACCATCCTGAACCCTAAAGCAAGAGTTATATCCCCTCAAAATGTCTTAATTTTAATTTTGAGGTTGGTTTATTTTCCTAACAGTGCATTCTAATCATGTTGTTATATCTCTGGACATCCCTTCTATTTATATTTATATCTGATACTATTTTGAGTGCTTCTAAGCTCATAGCTTGATTTGATTACAGCTACAGTGGAAAATATTGAAAAATAAGCTCAGGAGGGGGGAAATGTTATATCTGGACTATCTGTGGCTATTACTACAGCAGATGGCACTATAACTTAAGTCAAATGAGCAAGTCAGCTGAACTGAATCTTACAGCCCTCTAAATAATAGGATTCTTTGTGCAATTTTAAAGAACATTCCAACAAAATAAGTAAGGATCAGGCCTTTGGCATGCATCTGTGCAGTGGCCAAATTCCAATTTTAGATTTTTCAGGTCATTATTTCCTTAGGAAAACTATGAATCATGCATTTGTATAATAGTTTTTCCATCTGCTTGCACTTCTCCAGTTCAGAGACTTATTTCTCTTCCTTTTAATATTTCACCTGAAAACATATACATCTTGTTTTCTGTATTAAAGTATATGAAAATCTTTGGATCACTATGAGCAGCACAGAACAGAATGATCTAATCTTGCTATCATTGCTAACAAAACCAATCATCTCGTGCTGTAAGTAGGGAAGATCACATCGTGGAATGATACCACGCATACTCTGTAATTGAACATGAATTTCCTATCTTTGAGCAAGAATGTATACCTGACTCTTTTACGCTTAATATTGGAGCACTCCAAAATTATTTGCTATTTGTGCTCTCATAAAATCTCAGGAGGTAAGATAGCAATATTATTCCTATTTCCAAATAGAAAACCAAAGAACAGATACACCAAATGGCTTCACCTCATTCTCACAGACACTCTATTAGAATGAAGACTTGCATTTTGTGTGGAATAAATCTATATTTCAGATGTGCATAGAGCACTTTTTTTTTTGTATCTCATTTAAACAAAACAGTCCACATTCCTCTACACTGTTGCTTAAGTTGTGTTTTGCAGAATGAAGGCTTCAGTGAGTCTTATTGTTAAGTATGTTGGAAAGGGCCCTAAATACTGGGGATCTGAAATCAAGATGTTTGCTTTAGACAAGCTGAGGGCATCTGTACCTGTTATTAAACCACTTTTGAGTATATAGGGAAAAACAAACAAACAAACAAAAACCACAGAGACTTTTAAATAAATTAATTCTCTTACTTGATAATGTACTTAAAAGACAAGCTGCCTCTCTCCAAGGAGCAGAGAAAGACATTATTCCCCATGAAAGCATAAGAGATGTAAACCTTCCTATGTGTATCACTTTATTGTTCAGTGTATGTTGAAATTCAGCTGTGGCAGCTACTGCATTCCATCAGGGTCATAACTTTCTTCAAGATAATTTTGGATATGTATGGTCTCTTGTTTCTTCAGTAATACATGGCCAAAATGAAAACAGTTTTTGAGGTGTAAAGTTTTTGGATTGTGTTCATGAAGAATCCTAGTGTAATTCACATCTTCTTAGTTGGAAGATGTCACATTCAAAAGAAAATGAAGGAAACAGCCTAAAGCCATTTCATCTTGCAAGCCAAAAAAGTGCTCTTCTCTGTGGATCTGGCTAGACTAGGAATATTTACACCTTTATCACAACGCTGGCTTTAATGGGGAAGTTGTGCAGAACAGATCTGGTATTTTTTACCATATCTCACTGGCATGTATACGACTGTGTTCATCAGACCAATTGTGCTGCTAGTAGTGCTTCCTGTAATGCATGGACATTTTTTTCTAGTATAGAAAAGAGGATTTAGAAACAAGATCTGAATCTGAAAGTCAGGGAGAACAAGGTATTGCTGCCTGCAAAATTTTATTAGTTTGGTAAAGAGCTCATAAAACCTTTCCAAACACTAAATCTTGTGTGATTCAAGTTTACACTAGAGTACACTAGACTACCAGAATGAAAGCAGAGAGAACACTTTTACACAAAACAGCACAGTTATGCAAACTGGGAACTGTTATTCATAAAGTACATTTTTCTTAAGACTGATTTTTTTTTCTTACCTTGACACATAAACAGCCATATAGGAATCCTCAAATGAGCAACTATTCAAGGCATAACTTGAAACTGTAAAAAACTGGGTGTGGGTAAGACAAATAGTTGAAATGGTGAAGCAGTGAATCTAAATAAATAAGCGCAAACTGCAGCCACATCTTTCTGTTCCAAAAAGAGCAGCTACTAAGGGCTGTTTTAAAGACAAAAATTTACGGTGAAAATGTTGTAGGAAATTATATCTGCTATTAAATAGCAGTAGAGAAAGCTCATCTTTAGTTTCATAGGTGCCTTCTTTCTATGGAACCTGTCTTAAAACCGAACATAATGAGGGTTTTCATGTACCTCCTGTTTGGGGTCTTTACATAAGCAGTGGAAATAAGCTTCTAGGTTAGGTTCCCTGAGTTAACCCAGAGAGGAGCCTCACTCACTCCGTTAACATGGGGCTTCCGAACCAGCTGCCTTAATTCAAACAGGGTGACTGTCCTTCTCAGGCTACTATCATTTTATAATATATTTTACTGAAAATATTAATTTTATAGGCAGAATGCTTCTTTTCATCTGTCCATAACAGATTTACTAATCCAAACAAGCTTGCCATAGAGGTATTCAGTCTACTCTTTGAATTCTACCTTGCCAGAATTATCTGAAGTCTTCCATTTCTTCCTCAGGTACTGTGAGGTCATGAAAATACTTGGGAAAAAAATAAATATTCACTGCCGATTCTGCAAGAAGAGGCAGTGGTGCAACTGCCCTGGTTTTGACCTACTGAACAAACCAGGATGACTCAAGCTAAGAATTTCACTTCTGGGAAGCTTCATTTTAAAATGCTTATATCATTTTTAAACACATTATTTGTACATATCTTTTCTATCTCCTCCAAACTTGCATTGCAATTTGTTTCGTAAAGAAGAAATTCTTTGTAAGGTAGACAGCATCTATCCCTGATCTTCACTAGCTTCTTTTGCAGTTCATCAGCTTTCTTGTTGTCTGTGGCTGGAAAAACTTAGTACTTTGTACTTCTTTGGCAAGAATATAACACCTACGCAAAACTGGTATTAAACTGAGGCCTTACATGAGCTAAAATTTTGGCTAAAAAGCTGAAATTGTGTACTGAGCCAGCATGCATTCTGACTTGGTTTTAATCTGACAATAGGTGAGAGTCTCTGCTTATATGATCAGGGAACTGTAGTCCATAGATCAAAATGAAAGTGGTTATGCTTCCTGTTATGGAAACCGAACACGTTTTCTCATAAAATCAGAGCTATTTCTGCATCTATAATTGCTTTTTAGAAGAAAAAGTAATTATAAATGTTTTACATTGCATTTATTATGCTTATCAGAAACAGAAAGTTTATAAATATGTATTTTTTTGATTTCATGTATTACCTCACATGTGACCAAAGTGGCCATGACTGACAGGAGAGTTACTGGATGTTTTTGTTTGCTTTTCTTTACTTTTAAAGGGAAAATCAACATTTAAGTGCTTAGTAGATGCCTATTTTCTCGTAGGCATGTTTATATTACACCTGTCATGATGAATTTCACAACCATAAGCCAAATAAAGTATACTTATTTAACAGTTCACATAAAGAAGAGCTTAAGAAGTGAACAGGAACAGAGAAAAAGCCTCCAGGGTGACACTTGCATTTGGAGACAGCAGTAACAGGCAATCACGTGGTTTCTTGCTTTTGTAATTCTTGGTGCCATGCCAAAATGATCAGAGCTGTCAACTGATTTTTTCTGGACTTCAAAAGAGTTTCCCAAGCCCTCCACAAACTCTTTAGCCTTAATTGAAAACACCTCATGCCTGTATTTTCTAAAAGGAGGGAAAATGTCAAAATATTTATCTTAGAGACAAATTATTGGACAAGTGGTGCCCTGTAGATAATTTGTTGGGACAACAGGATACTTGGTTGGAATAGGGGGATGATTATGTAAAGAGATTTATGGCTTGCACAGTTCTCTGCACTGGAGTGAAGTCTCCCAGTAAGTGAACTTTTCCTCTGGTTCTGCCTCATGCCATGTCATTTTAATCCCCATGGTGATGGAGATGGGAAGAACATCAGGGAGAAATACTGTGAAGAAACAGCAGGCATTTCTGTTTGCTTTCAGACATTTAGTTAATGCCCTTCTACCTTATAAAAATAGGTATGAACTTAATTATGAGTGGGATATCAAAATATGCCAAGCACAGGGCAAGCAAGACAGGAAGGCAAAAGCCCAGACACCATTCTCCCTGTGAACAATCTCATGAAAAATTAGAAACAAATACAATTGTTCTGGTGATTTAGCAGCAGCATTTCTAACTCATACAAACATTGGGAAGCAAAAGGGCTTCTTGTTGAGAAGACAGACACGAGCAGTTGATTAAATCTAGCAGTGGAATAAAAGGGCCAATTTTGCAGGAGGTAGCTGATACCTCTGCCAGTTACAGCAGAGTGCTTGAGTTTCTTAAATGAGCTTTTGTTATATTCATGCTCACAAGGGGAATGCTTAATGTGGATAATCTCCCTAATCACTATGCAATCTCAAAGTTTATTTTTTCTGGAAAGGTCACTGCTAGAGCCTTTGGGAGAAAGGATGAAAAGGGTGTGAACCCTGAGAGGTTGTAAGCTGAGAGGGAAGAAAAATCCTGTCCTTTTAGGGCAGTGGAAAGGAACAAAAGAAGGAAGGAAGATGAACCAGAGAACAGAGGGGAGAGTGTAGCAAAAATGTTGCATGAAACTTCTTCTGTAAGGGAATCAGTGGGAGTTGTGTGCAATCAGTGCGTAAAGCTGGCAACGGAGACTCTCAGGACAGTAATGAATGCTATTTAACCAAGGAAAAATATCACCAGATGTTGTTTCTTCTCTCTTGCATTCCTCATTCTTTTGTCTGCTCTGACTTATCTCTCTCCTTGGTTTATATCCTCCACTTTTACCCTTCTGTGTGTGATCAGGTACACCCTACACTAAAAGTGTCCTCAGCCATACACACTGAGAATTTTCAGTTCTGGTAACTAGAAAAACTAAGATATTTCCCCTAGGCATTTCAGGGGAAAAAATAACCTTTATGTGTATTTTAAAATTTATTTCATAAAATATTTACACCCTATGCATTGTTATTTTGAATAGATACAATTACCACAAACACTGTAACTTCAAAGAAGAACAGGATATTATATTGGTTTTATTGGCTTACACAAGACAATATAATATGGCAGTATGGAGACTATTTGAAGGCAAAAGTTCCCAAACCCCATTGTAAATATGTATATATATACACTGTGTAGTCCTAGAATCACAGGATTACCTGATAATTGAGGCTGGAAGGGATGCCAGGAAGCCTGTAGTCCAATCTCCTGTTCAAAGCAGCGTCAGCCACAAGATCAGACCTTGTTACTCAGGGCTTTATCCAGCTGGGTCTTGAAAACCTCCAGAGATGGAGACATCTTTGGGCAACCTATTCCGGTGTTGGACTGTCCTCACTATGAAAAATGTGTGTATATGTACACTGGTGCATGCCAGTGAGCTACATTGTTCTTCAGGAAGATGTACTAGTCAGAAGAGAAATGTACAGGGCTTCATAATGATACTTCAAAATTTCGTACCAGGACTCCTGAATTACTTTTTCAACCATGCTATATGTTCATAAGTGTATGTATTTATGGAAGGTTGAAGAGAGTGCGGAGGACTGCTGATTAAATAGAGAGCCTCACTGATACCCAGCTGGCTAACACCCAAACCGGATTAATATCAGAGTGTAAAAAAGCCTAGAATTTATATGTTTAGGTGAGTATTTTATTATATATAATACAAAAAACATCTGTGGCTTCAACTACCTTCTAATGAAAGGAAGTCCCGATTGCAAAGCTATCCTAGTAATACCCATTAATCTATGCAGTTAATGGAAATTTCAAGGAGAGAACACAAAATGGTTCTCACCCTCTGGAGCTGGGAAGTGATGTGAATTGCAACCCTTCAAAACCCCAGAGACAGAACCTAGTGATTCATGAGATTAGTTTAAAAATAGAGATTTTAAAAATAGTAAATGTTCTTTTAGTTGGTATGCCGGTTTTCAATCCCTATAGTTCACATTTTCTTGCTACAAAGGCCCAAAATCTATTGAAAAGTACAACTATTTAAAAAGCAAACAAATAGCAATTGAGACTATCGTATAATCCAGTGGTGGTAGGAGCTTGGCTTGTACTGATGAAAGAGTTCTGTTACACTGCCAAAGAGCCTTGGTATAAGTAGGAGTCAGGCCCAAGAGAGTCCAGCCAGACCAATACTTTCTACATCGTGACATAAATTAAAAAAAAAAAACCAAACACATAAGGCATGAGTTTCTGGTTTGTATTAACAGAAATCTCAGCTCAAGAGAGAACTGATGCATTTTTAAGCCACCTTTCTGAACTCCTGCTCCTGCCTGCTCTATAGATCATCCCTCTTACCTAAATAATGTAGAGGGGCCAGCTGGGGCCGACTGTCTCCTGCATGTTACCCTGCTCGCCTTAGCAGTTCCTTGACTTCAGTGCTGTGTGTATGATGGCATTTCTAACATACTGTCCTCTATGTCTTTGAAATGCCCTTTGCACTGTGACTTGGTGGTGTTACTCAAAGACCATCTTGCGGTTGTTTTCTGTATTGCCTGCCTGCACCTCAGAAGCCGTCTCAGTTAATTATTATTTTTTCTAGGACATAAAGTATTTAAGGTGCCAATGAGAATCTTGTTATAAACCAAGTCCTAAATCCTTACTCAGAGACTGTTTAAATTTTACTCAGTCAAAACTCCCACTGACTTCACTAAGTCTTTTGAGATTTGGCTCTATCATATTAGCACACTGCAATCAGCTATAAAAGTAATAACAGAACTGAATCCCAAAGAGTAATATCAGAGTAACATACATTATTTCCATCCAAGTAAAAAGATCTTCCGGGATTTTCTTTTCTGGCCAAATCTAAAGCTAAACACATCACTCAGCTGTGCAAAAGTCTGTTTGCTTTCCAAGCCAAAACTCACCAGAGAAACAGGAAATAATAAGATTGTGATATATAAAACCAAGTTGCTCTGTTCTGTTAATTTGTCAAAACCACAGAATATGTTTTCCATTAGCTTTCAAGTACAGGGTGAAATGTTTGGCACATCTATTCATCCATCCATCCATCCATCCATCCATCCATGTTATTTCTCCTGAGCAAAGCAAAAGTTCAGCACACTTTTCAACTGTATTTCTTAGATTCTTTTGCTTAGAGGAGGCAACTGACATCAAAATTTAGGTTGCGTTTTGCTCTCACTGATAAGACTATCCCCATGAAAGGGAAGTAAAACAGAGCCAAGAACCTCGTGCTTAAAGGTGCATTTCTGCTGGTGCCAGTCCGAGTGGTTCAGAATGTGCAGCTGTCCCGTTCCTTCCTCCAGGCAGCTAAGAGCTAAGGAAAGTCATTGGAAAAATCCCATTGATCTACAAGTGCCCTGCATTATTCCCTAAAAAGGGAGCATTTGCCTTTCATTTACATGCTCCTTAACTTGCATCCTCTCGCTAGATCTCCCTGCAAGAACCAAAACGGAATGAAATGATGCGGTAACTGCTGAATTCTGAACTCTCAGAGAGGTCTGAAGAGTAAGCAGATTGCATTTAAACCTTGAAAACTGTGACAATTTTGTCAGCCTGTGCAGAAAATGGAGCTCCAAAAATTTAACATTGTTCTTTTGTAAACACCAAAAATGTATATGACTATGCTGTATAGATGTGGGAAATGGCAATCGTCACTGAGTCTTAATACACCCGAACACCCCAATTTATAATAATTAATTTTACTAGAAATAATAGTTTTGCTTGTTTGTTTGTTTTTCACATACACATCTATATTTATTGTTCTTGTAATGATTATGGTACCTTCCCAGGTAGGTAAGCCTTCAGTGGCAATACAAGGTCTCTGTCTGTTGTCTGACCCAGTAATCTCTGGACAGCCCAATTTTCAGGGAATAAATTCTAACAATCTTCTGCACAATTAAGAGTGGGTCAGGCCATGATATGGCCAATGCTAATCTAGTGGTCAAGTGGTTAATCAGTTTCACCAAATTATTCCAATCAGTCCTTGTCTTCATCTTGCGTTCCCCTGAAAGTTCATATTTTATGACGGAAATGTGGAATTACGACACCAACATGTGTAGACAACGGGAGTGTGTACTGAAACACAGATCTTTGTGTCCTTCATTGACTTTCCAAATTGTTAATTACTATACTCGAGGAATACACACACACACACAAAAATCACTCTTTTGGCTCAGTGTTTACAACAGGCAAGGAAGAAAGAGGAATTACAGCTAACATGCAACTCAGGTGATTGCTGCTGGTAATCCTTATAAAACCAAGTGAATGCTAGGAATGCTGAATGTGTCTTTAAGCAAATTTAGTGAATGTTCAATCTGGATACAGATATGAGGATACCAAAATAATATATTAGCATTTTTTTCACTACAAAAAAAAATTTACAAAAAAGGCAGAAGCTATAATGAACTTCAGAACTAAAGATTGCATAGTGACCATATAGTCACAGCTATGATTTGGGAATTGGGTGAAACTAGAAAATGTCATGACTTTTCTGACTTTCTTTACTGTCGTGACAGTGAAAAGTGCATTGACTTTTTGTTAGGACCAACCTCATCTTTGTCCAGGTGAGCTACAAAGGTGAAACCCAAGCTAAGTATATAGTTGACCTCATGTAGAACAAACTACATTTTAACGTATTAAGAAAGTAGGTATTTAAATCACAATGCTAAATTTCTCACTGGCATGTGCAACCCTATGTGCCAGTAAGTGTATGTTACGTATTCACTAGCCATATATTTGCCATTATTGATATTGCTTATTTTTAATTAACAGTTTAAAAAGCAAAACCAAAAATTGCAAGACTGGGTGCAACCCTAGTGGCATGTGCTGGGCAGCCGTGACTGCATCCTGCGACCCTCAGGTGTGTGACCTGCACAACACTAGGATGTCCTTATGGCACGGGACATCTCTTATCCTCACTGATACGGCTGATCGTCGGGGGAGACGGGGATACAGGCAGGGCATTCTAGCATCTTTGAGGGCTCAGCAAATTGTTTTCTGACTCACGCATGTCCTGTCTGTACCTCACCAGAATTTAGAAACAAGGGTTTCTCTGTCAAAGTGTCTTTGGTGGTCTGCTCCAGGAGGTCTCAAAACCTTTCTCTCATACACCAGCAGGGATAGTCTCAGAGGCTACTGATTCCACTTAAATCATGGGGTGTGGTTGGGGTGGTACCATCACTCCTTTTTCACAGAAATGCCCCAGAGTTGCAGTTCTTGGCCCTTTCCTTTGCCTGGGAGCATTAATAACTCCTATTTCACATCTCCCATCTCTTTCAGAGACGGGGTTAACCACTAATCTGTGAGCTACTCCACCTTCCAGATGAATCTGTACCCCCATGAAGAAAAGAATTAACAATTTCTGAGGCCAGAGGGAATATACCCAGACAGAGCCTGGCTTTGAGACTGCAGCCCTCACTCTGGTGGGCAGGATGCTGCTGGTCTCTTGGCTACAAAAGGCGCAGTACAGGAGCCGTAATAAGGACAGCATGGGAAGAGAACCTGCCCTAAAGGCTGCTCCTGTGATACTGGAGAGAGACCAGTTCCCACCAGCTGCTGTTGCTCCAGACAGTGGCTGAGACTTGCCACTGGCAGCAGTGGGACAGACAGAGGAAGCTGGGAAGGAGGACACCAGGGAGGGGGCCACCAGCAGCAACTGGAAGCAACTGGAAATGGCTATAAGGAGAGAGGGAGCATATCTGAGGGATGAGTGTGCTCACCTTCCTCCCCATTCCCCTGCTCCTCGCAGCCTTCCCTGGCACAGACAGCAGTGTGGGCAGAGGTGCTGGCTTGGGAATAAGGACATTAAAGAATTGCACTTCAAGGGAGGCAACATCAATGAAAGCCACTTATTAGAACACGGAATAAAACAAAAATGTCTATTCTGGGAGCAGATGCTGGAGATGAGGTGACTGCCTTGCCACCTGGGCAGAGCTCACCCTTTTGCTGGCATTTTTGCTGCCCTTGGGCACTGCCTGGGCAGAGCTCACCCTTTTGCTGGCATTTTTGCTGCCCTTGGGCACTGCCTGCACCATTAAAGGGCTGAGTGCTTGAAGGGTGAGCACGCTGTGCAGGCAGATTCACACTCTGCAGGCATCTTCTTTAACTGAGAGTGTGTCTGCCTGTTACGCTGGCCCTGTGATTTATTGTTTGCCAGAGTGAAACCCTCATCGACTGCCTTGTGTTCTCAGTGAGATGCTATGTGCTGGGGGAGTGGGAGGGTTCAGCCTTCTTCTTTCCAGTTCTTCATAACCAGGCAGCCTCTTTCCTTCCCCCATGCAAAGCAAACATTGAACTATCAGGGGAAAAATCTAACTGCAGGGACAAATTGTAAACCTCGGCAGTAAAAAGCACAAACAATTAAGCCCAGCGACCGATTATTATGGGCTTTCACTCCAGGTTCATGCATGGGAGGTCTGGATTCATGTGATGTGTGAAGCTGAGCAAAGGGGCTTAGAGAATGAGGGATTAAATCAAAGGGAGGGTGGGGTGAAGGAAACCATGGGAATGAAGAATGAGTGGGCAAGAAGGACGGGAGGCGTGGAGGGGAGATAGGAGAGGATACAGACAGCTGAAGAACGGGAACTGGTTAATGGGTGATCTTACGGGTAGCATGAATTATCCTGTGCTGATCTCTTCTTCCACTCATTTGACTGCTGGAGCTATCACTTGGCATTTTTCCACGACATCTTACTGAGAGTAGAAGTAACTCCCATGTTTCTAGTGTGCAGGAGGTGAGCTATTAAAAGTTAAAGACTAGAAACCAGTAGCTTTTGTAAGAGATGTGGCGCCTCACTGATCTGGAAACAGAGCTGAACTGGAAACCTCATTAAAAAGTTGAAGTCCTTGCCACCTGGCAGGTTTCCTACTTTTTAAAGGGGTGATTGCAGTCCAATAGTATGTTTTGCTAAGTTGTGGGAAATGATTCATTTGTAATGTGGCATCCCCAAAAGAATTATTTTCACTGAGTTGCATTTTTCCCTTCTCATAATCAATTTGAGGTGTGTAAATATCAGAATACTATATTTGCAACTGGAGTCAGTTGCAGAGCTTTTGCTAAATGAAACTCACCATCCACCAGACATCTGAGCATTTTTTGTAATGAACAGGAAGACAAATCTTAAGGGTTTGTCTTTCCTTGTGGGCTGCAGGATTTGGCTAGTCCACTTGCACATAGGATATATCTGTCTTTAAGACTTTTCTGGATCTAGGCAGGGGTCTCTTTTACTTCATCTTCCACCACAAATATCCCCCTTGAGATATATTCATCTGTCCCAGTAGTACTGCCAAGAATTAATTGAAGTAGCAACTAACAGTATTGTTGGTTGTGATTTTAATTTCCAAAGTGGCTGCAGTAATTTTTTTCAGCTGCGCCTCCGTGCCCTTGTTGGCAGCCATCTTGCTTGAGAGGATGACTCTGTTCTTCTTGTCTTTCAGAAATCCTCTGTTGCCAGACACTCTCTTGATGGTATTTTTAAAAATTTTGAGGCACCCACTGTTTTGTTCTGGAGGATTGGGATGGAAGATCTGGAGGTAAGTGTTTATCCAGAGACATCTGGCCCTGGCACAATATGTCCCTCTGGACCGTGGGGCTCCCCAGAGACCCCCTGGCTGCAGTCCCCGTGGTGGACAACAAATCCAACAGAAGGTGGCTTTTTTTTTCTTCTACTGCCAAGGGTACTGGCAGCCTAAGGACAACTTTTATTATCTGAGTGTAAAACTTCCTACAAGTTAACAGTTAGAGACCCAGTAACATATATTGCAAAGTTCCTGTCTAAACTCAAACATGGTAAGCCTGCACAGATACTGCTAGTAAGATGCATCAAAAACAGCCTTCACAGTCTTCAGGCATTAGATTTACCTCTGTGACTTTGGAACGAACAGCGCTGGACACCAAAAAGATGTGTAATCATAGAAGCACAGTTCATGGCATATTTCCAAATAAAATCAGAATCATTGTGCTAGAAAGGTTTAAATTATTTATGTCTTCTTTATCAGCTTGGTCTGTCTGCAGTTGCATTTTATCTGTAGCTAACTAAAAAGTAATAACCTATAGTCATGACTGGATGATGTTGCATGGGCAGGTCTCCCCACAACCTCAGCATTAGAATGTGCAATCGCTGTAATCCAGACCTGGAACTGTTCAATAAATAAAAATCAGCCCTCACTTTGTTTGTGCTTTTTAAACCTGATTGCAAATCCCATATCCTTATTTCGTGGAAATGCTATTCAGCTTTCCAGTAAAACTAGAAATCTTTATTTATTTATCAGTTGTACTTTACTTCCAATGAGACACAAAGAACCGCGTTGTCTATGCCTGCTGTCAGAACTTTTCAAACAGAACATGTATCAACAAAAGCGATACCATATGTTCTTCATTTTTGTGAGTTGTGTGCTTTCTGACAAGATAGAAGAGGAAGATTTATCAGGAGAAGGTTGCCAGATGCTGTCCGGAGAACAGAGGCAGTCTTTAGCTCTGAGCGAGGCTAAGTGCTTGTTCCATACCAAACCAATAAATTTCTGGCACTGTAACAAATGTTGCATGTGTATTTGAAGGTTTGAGAGGGAGACAATGAATAATAAAATATCCTCATCAAATGGGAGTAGAGCTAGCTTTCAAATCCTCAACACAGTTGGTTTTGTTTTCTTTTTCTTTTTCTTTTTCTTTTTCTTTTTCTTTTTCTTTTTCTTTTTCTTTTTCTTTTTCTTTTTCTTTTTCTTTTTCTTTTTCTTTTTTCTCTTTCTCTTTCTCTTTTTCTCTTTTTCTCTTTTTCTCTTTTTCTCTTTTTCTCTTTTTTTTTTTTTTTTTAATTCAGATGTCCAAATTAAAGTACATCTCTTAACAAGAATAATAAAAAGAAGCTTGGACATTCCAATTATCTATTAAAAATGTAAGTCTGGTATAACTCGTGAAGACTGAGTTTTAGCAAGTTGTTTTGCCTGCTTGTTCTCCTTGATGATGATGTTGGAATAAACTACAAACTCTAACTTCCAAGATAAGAGCTAAGTAGCATTCAGCTAGTGATGGCTAAAAGTGGTTCATATGAAAGAAGATCAGGTTTGTTTCTGTACCTTTGTTCAGTGATATGTCCCACTAAACACACAAACATTACAAGAGAAGGAAATAAATCTTCTATTCCCTACCCCCAGAGTAAAATTCACACGGGATAAACCATGGGAGAAACTAGCAACAAGAATAAAAAAAGCAGAGTGAATCTGGAGAAAGGTGACCGAGTAAAAGAAAACCTCCAGAGAAAGGAATGATTTTGAATCACAAAACCATTAAGATTGGAAGAGACCTCCAAGATCATCTGGTCCAACCATTTCCCTACCACCAATGTCACCCACTGAACCATGTCCCTAAGCACCACGTCCAACCTTTCCTTGAACACCCCCAGGGACGGTGACTCTACCACCTCCCTGGGCAACCCGTCCCAATGCCTAACCACTCTCTGAAAAGAAATGTCTCCTACTTTCCAACCTGAACCTCCCCTGGCGCAACTTGAGGCCATTCCCTCTAGTCCTATCACTAGTTATCTGTGAGAAGAGGCCGACCCGCAGCTTCCCACACCTTCCTTTCAGGTAGTTGTAGAGAGCAATGAGGTCTCCCCTGAGCCTCCTCTTCTCCAGACTAAACAAGCCCAGTTTCCTCAGACGTTCCTCACAGGACTTGTGCTCCAGGCCCTTCCCCAGCTTTAGAATCTATACAGATTTAATTTAATTTAATACAGATTTAATTTAATATACAGATTATATTCTATAATCACATTTAGAATCTATACAAAGGGTCTTCCTGGCGCTTCGTAGTAAAATTACAATTTGACCACTGTGAAAGGCTCATTATTCTGGTGGAATTAAGTGGTGAAAAGGAACAAAGAGTCGTTGGATGCTGCTGGATATTGGCATATTGCTTGATATTAGCTGCCAGAGATTAGCATATCTCAGCAGCATAATGAAGAAAGCTGGGTAAAAGATACCTATTAAGATGAAAAAAAAAATAGAGGTAGAAGACGAGAACCATTTTTTTTTCTTTAACGTTTTTGGAATTGCTAACATGGCTTCTAAAAAGAAGATTTAGGAAGAAAAAGCTATGCATAAGAAAGTTCTCACTTCTTAGCAAATTTAAGGCATTTAAAATGGGGCATTCAAGATAAGTATATCTAAATGGTATCAGCATAAAACTGAACAGTACAGGCTTAATGACAGTAGTATTATGAAAATCAGCAATGTGTTTTCAATTATAAACCAATTATGTGAATACATGCATGAACGAGATCTTGGAGGAGTGTGTACACCATCTGCACAGCCAAAAAAAAAAAAAAAAAAAAAAGGAGATTAAAATGAGAACCTGAATAAGTGCTGTCAGTGTGAAATGGGTAAGAGT
Source organism: Cygnus olor (assembly GCF_009769625.2). Classification (NCBI taxonomy): domain Eukaryota; kingdom Metazoa; phylum Chordata; class Aves; order Anseriformes; family Anatidae; genus Cygnus; species Cygnus olor. The sequence continues at coordinate 38,091,115 of NC_049169.1, read as the reverse complement.
TGAGAGAAATATGGGTTCAGCATATGCATCTGAAGATTTGAGATAGAGAGAGAATGAATTATATTCTCATTGAACAGGGATACAGTTGGCTTTGAAAGACAGAAGTCAGCTCTTTAAATGTATGTTTCTAACCAATATGTTAAAGACAATTTTTCTCATTATGTAATGAGGTACTGTTGATTTAAGTTAAGCTGTAAGCTTTATATTTTGTTATAGAGATGACATGGAAGCAATAGATAACACACAAAAAATGAGGACCAATAAACAGATCAAAAGAAACTCCAGCAGAGAGAGGTTCTTTGCTTTTTTTAACAGTCTTTGTTCTGTTTTTATTATCATATATATGCAAACAAAAGAGAAAAGATATATTATCAGGATGATTGCTATGGGTGAACTTGAAGACAAGAAAAAATATGAACAAACTGAGATGACATGGCGAAATAAATCCCATATTAACCATATTAAGACTTCTTGTTTGTTTGTTTGTTTTGTTAAAAGACTTGACCAGATAATGTTAGAAGTGTACAACAGTATTATAAGAACAACACTGCCACTGGGTTGTACAATCTCAAATGCACCTGCTCACTCAGGGTTTTAACCCTGCTATTAATCTGTGAAGATGGACTAGAGCAAGATTAAACTTTCTGGATAGCTTCATTAGCCAGATATTGCTAGCCCAAATTCCAAACCAGCCTGTGCAAAATGGAGACCCGCACCTACAACCATCAGATGATTGCTTATATTCTATCTTAATCGTATGTAACTTTATAGATTGATTAGAAATGGGGGTCAGTTGTGTATGTAAATATTTTCAGTACACAAAGTGACAAAATATGTGTATTTTTAGTGTAATCTCCATGAATAGATGCAATTAGAATTGTGACATGACAAAGGAATGACAAACTCCATCATGTAAAGGCAATTGTTTGATAACTTTAAACTACTGTCTTTAAGTATATGCTAAACTATTGAAATGTATGCTTTACTTGACATCCTGCCTTTACTGGATTTGTCAGCTAGGTGACTTTCCAGGAATTATGGTATGTTAGAATGACAAGGAGACTACTGTGATGGGAATCCCTCCTATGGTAGCTTCCCACCACTACAGACATTTTCAAATGGGGCTTTCCCTTTTGTAGTTGTCATTTTAATTTTTAGAATGATTATGTTAATGGCACAAATTGTATTGGATATAAAAATGAAATGCTTAGCAAAATTAATAATGGCAATACACTGAAGCAGTGATTACATGCCATCCATAGGCTGCCATTACATGTCAGGACCAGGTATAGGAAAGAGCAGATGACTCCTCCTAGAAGAGCCGTTGCTTAGTGCTGATCAGGAGCCTTTAGCCAAAAGGGTGCTTGAAATACCCTTTCTGCTCTTGTGAATGATAGCCCGTGATAGGTTTGCAGACTATCAGAAGTGGAAGATTTGGTTACACATAATAACACTACGTATGTAACGTTAGAAATAATGCCTGCTGTAGGACTGGTGGCAGTGAACCAAATTGCATGGACTGGCTCTGCAGTAATTTCTCCTGGAATCACAGAGCACTTCTCTGGGCTTCCTTGCCTTTCAGAATATTAAGTTTGTGATGCAAGAGGACATATTTTGTAAAAATTTGCCTTCAGCTGGAGAAACAGATGGTGGGGCCAAATTCCTGTCTACCAGAATGGAAAGGGCATGCTGGTAGGAAATGGCATTACAAAGCATATAGTCAGAGAAATGGAAACAAAACTGCAGTGTCCTAGACATCAGAACAGTCCAGATACCGTCAGGAAAGGACAAGATTGGCTCAGTGATGTGCATCCCAGAACAGCAGGACAACAGCCCTACTGTAGCTCTTTTCTGTGAATACAGAGAACTAACACAGTAACAGTCCGTACCAGAAGGCAATAGTGCTGTGTTAGTGGCTTAAGGACAATATTAAATCTTTCAGAGCATACAAAATACCCCTGCGAAGCAGGCTGACCTTGAAAAGACTGCTAGTGAAGGGTAAGGAAGCCTGACTTGTGAGCCTTCTCAGGAAACTTGTTCAAAAACTATCTAGAGAACCCTCATCATTTCAAAAGTACGTAATACCTAATGCTGGTCTGTGGCAAGCCCCATGAACCATTACAGACGAAGACGGTATTTATTGACATAGGACAACTGTTGTGTGGCTGTTCGCTCAACACATTTATTACACAGAATTCTTCACTCCATAGCTTGCAAGAGCCCGATGTCCCTAAATTAGCCCCAGCAGTCTTAGCTTATCGTGTAACAGTGGAGCTAACGATCCCAGTAAAACTGAAGGGCCACCTTAGCCTCCTGTGTCAGGGCCTGATCCTACACTGCAATCCAAATAGTCATCTCAGGAACTGTAACAACAGTTTGAAATGGATAAATGCTCCCCGAATAAAGCTGCTCATGGTTTTAAATCTCCTGCCTGCATTTTTTCTTTCTTACCTTAACTTACTGTTTGTGGAGCTATAGCATTACCATAGGATAAAGTGCAGCGTCCCTGTAAGATGAGAGACGAACCTGAATATAGTGGGTTAGGCACAATAGCAACCACCCAGCACTCTGTACAGGGCTATAATAACCTAAACTCTTTTTCTGTGTTTGTTTACAGGGTGCAACAACGATTAACTATATACTTTTTTTTTTTTGGTGTGTAATTTTCCCAAAGCATTGACCAGATTATTTTGAAATGTCCATGAAACACTCTTTTTAAGCAAACAGGGTTCCGAGCCGGAATTCAGTCTCACTTACATGTGTAGGTTGAAAGAGACAAAGGTGTAGCAGGGCTGCTGCTGCAAATTCCATTCTGTGCCTTCGAGCAATCTTACACAGCAAGATAAGCAGTTTATTTGACCATTCAATTCAAAGCCTTTTCCGATCGCAATGAATTGACAATATCCTTCTGTAATGTACAAGTCTGCAATTGGAATTTTAGTGAAAGGCTCTTTTGTTCTGCCTTTACTATTCTTAAAATTTTGTTCTGTTGAATGTGTTTATTTGTCAATTTATTTCACGCACAGGCTGAGAGTTTAACTAGGGATGAAACAAAGGTTCTGAGTTTTGTGTCATTTCAAAATATAAACTGTTGGGTTTGTCTTTTTTCCCAGTGAAGAGGATGTCAAGATAGTCAATCCAGAGACTAGGTTTAGTCATAAGATCTGGCTTTGAATTTAGTGGTTTACCTTAGGTTTTAATTTTCTAATATTTCAGTTCTTTATATGTTATTTTAATGCCACTGATAATATCATTTCTCTGTGTATGTCTTGTCATTGTTTAGATTATAATATTTAATACAAGACTTATTTCTACTCCAACTATGTTGTTCTTTATGAAACTTACATAAACTATATGTATATTTAGACTTAATTCAGCCCTTATATAACTTCACATATCTCCCACAAAGTTGAAGGTACTACCCAGGTCTGTTTATGCAAAACTGACTTTGATCCACAGCTTTCTTTGTAAATAAGGAATAAGGAACAGAACAACAAGGATCTTCGGTCATTAGTCATGACCAAGGTCATTTGTCATACAGAATTTATTGGAACTATTTCTTTGCTTATGTTACATATTCATGTTGATGAATTGTTTAGCTATTCAAGTATTTGTGTTTTCTTGATAAGACTCCTGAGTGGTCAGATTTTTTGCTGGATGAATGATATTGAATCAGAACCTGAGATCCTTAGATTACCAGCCTGATTCATAGCATCACAGAATCATAGAATATCCCGAGTCGGAAGAGACCCATAAGGATCATCAAGTCCAACTCCTGGCACCGCACAGGTCTGCCCAAAAGTTTAGACCATGTGACTAAGTGCACAGTCCAAACGCTTCTTAAATTCAGACAGGCTTGGTGCAGTGACTACTTCACTGTGGAGCCTGTTCCAGTGTGCAACCACACTCTCGGCGAAGAACCTCTTCCTGATGTCCAGCCTAAACTTCCCCTGCCTCAGCTTCACACCGTTCCCATGGGTCCTGTCACTGGTGATAACGGAGAATAGGTCACCTGCCTCTCCGCTCCCCCTCGTGAGGAAGTTGTAGACTGCGATGAGGTCTGATTGTTGTCTCCAATTTTATAGGTCTCTCAGATCAAATAGCTAGGCATAAGTGGAGGCATAAAAAGAGTGACAATAGTTGGATTTTAAGCGTTGGAAGAGAGATTACACACTCTGCTAAGAAAATTCAGTTTTATTATCAGTGGGCATCTCAAAGTCAAATTTTCTTCTTCCCTCATTTTTGCTGGCAATTTATCCTTTTGAATGAATATCTGTTCTCCCCCTGATTCATATAGGTATTTTCTATCCTTTCCCAAAGTATCCACTTATATCCATTTATTATCTGTATAGTTGTGCAATTGTTTTGTATTTATGAACAAACTTTGTTTATTATGTTGACAGGAAAAAGGTTCAATGAAAGGGGAGGACTATGTAAACAAAGAGAAAAATAACAGATGTATGTGAGAATTCATACACTGCAGTCTATAAAAAGTGAATTCCTTTCAAACTAGATGTTAAAGTTGAAATGAGTAGGTGGCACGACACAGAAAACCATTGTCATCTATTAGGTCAGCAAGACAGAGTTCTGAAAAGTCCCCTTATCATTTTAGATTTCCTCTGAAAAACTGACATAGTGTGGAAATTATATTTTTGTATTTTCCTAATTTCCTAAGTAGTAAGACTCAGCAGTTATTATGCTCCACTGCCCTGATGGATTTCTATTAGTGGGGCAATATCAGATAAATAGAAATGTCAGAGCCTAAAATCACAAAAGACTTGAGAGATTGTGTGGCCGCTGATGACATGAAGGCACAGTGATATGTAAGAGAAGAAAATAGTCTGATCAATGAACTGTTCGAATGCCTTGTCTTACTATGGCCTAGGCTGCTTCCTAATACTTTTGAGAAGGTCATCACATCTTCCCCAATGTTAACAGAGAGAAAGGAAAAAATACTTGTGGCCTTCAAGAAAATCTGAGGAGTGGCCTTGCAACCTGCTGGGTATCTCATGATACTTGGTAATCAGACAGAAAGGGAAAAAAAAAGTCTTTTGAAGATTCTGCAGCAAAAGGTTTACTTCACTTTATTTCCTTAGTCTTCATGGTGCTTCCCTTCCAGATTGTTTTATTCAGCTTTTAGCAAATATGATAGAAACTATCCAAAATTACAGAGAGATCAGCAATCACCAAATACTTGTGCAATAATTCACTTGAGCTAATATAAATAAGGTAGAAAGAAATGGTAGGATACAAGCAAATGAACTGATTAATATAATGCACCCTGACCCTAGAAAAAGACAGTATGCAAGCATTTAAGCATTGTACAGATTTACCTAATGTGACAGGCAAGAGTTATAGTCATTTCAGGGGTACAGAAGTTCAATTTATTTGAATTTCTCAAGTATTCGGTTGATTACAATGCTGAAAATAGAAATGTAAGCAAAGAACTTTGATAAACCTCATGATCTTGAAAATGAGAGGATATTTTTGAGGCTGTTGCCAATACAGAAAATAAGTCACAAGGATATATTTGAAGCAAATGATCACTTCTAGAGGTCAAGTTTTTCACTGTCAGCCTCACTCAGAGGTAGGTGGTTTCTCCTCTATATCCAGAAAATGGCTAAAAATTAGTTGGTAAATACAGTGGTTGACACAGTACAGAAGAAAGTAATATAATAGCTTATTTCAGTTAAGTGGAGGCAAACTGGGCCTTGGAACGTCCTTGGTACATCTTGTGAGTCTTGTTAAGTAAAGAAAATGAAACTGGAAAAAGAAGCCAGCAGCAGGGTGAATCAGACTGGAAAAGGAGGAGGTTGGTGTGCAGAGGAGGTGAGAAGTCAAGCTGGGTAAGAAGAGGATACTGTGCCCAACTTGAGGCTGAGAGCAGATCCCTGAGGTTCCCAAATCTCTGCTGGCATCAAACCTTTTTGAAAGGCATTGGCCCTGTCCCAGATGAACCTGTTGACACTGAGGATAATGGACTCTCATTAACTGTATTGGCAGTAAGCAAATATAACCTTGTGCTTGAACCATATAGGGGATGACATAAACGCCTGTTCTTTATACTGTTTTTTGATATTTGTGTGGGGGGGGGGTGACTACATAAAAAAATCTCTTTGCTAAGAGTATCATTGCAAAATAGAAAGTCCCTGCATCCTTTTCCTGACCCCTTCATGTGTAGGCCCTGTAACAGACCTGTTAAATGACACTTGAATTTAGGCTGTAAATAAGGGTCATAGCTGAGCCTAGTATTCTGATCTCATTTGCTGCTGAAACTGGAAGGGATTACATGAGATCACAGACTGCAGGCAGAAAACACGGAGTTATGAGTTTAAGGTTGCCAATACCGTCCAGTTGAACAGGATTACATCTCTGCCTCCACTACGTCATGCAATTTTGTGAAACTAGACTTACCAGATATGGTGTGTCCCTTATGTTTAAGGCACCTAGACAGCTATGGGGTGGTCAAATTTGTAGAAGCGTCTGGTATTTAAAGCTGCAGCTGAAGTCAGTGATAGTTGTCTTTTAAGCATAAAGAAAGCAATATAAAGCTAACAACCCTCAAAATTCAGTTTGCTGGTGTTTCAAATTGGCTCCTAAGAGAGATGAAAACTTTTGGTCCTATTTTTTTCTGTGCTCCAGTGCCTTATCTGTAAAATAAGGATAACATCAGTCTTCAAACAGGAATATGAATATATATTAATGCTTATGATTTATTCATATTCATTTTTTATGAACATGACAAAACAACGACAACAATGGAGATAATTAACAATTTGGTCCCCCCTAACAGGGTTTGGAATATCTTTTTTGTGCTTAAATTAGTGGCTTACTGAAATATACCAGTGTCATGCAAATGAAATTGTTTTCAAAGTTCACCCTGAATACAAAACAGGAGAATTACACTTATTTTTAAAATAAGTCAGTTGCAAATATGTACAAAGTTGGTCAGTAGAAGAGGTCTCTGTATAGAAGATCTTTAGTTGGAGGGACAGCGGAATTAATGCTAACGTTGCTTGAAAGCGTAAGTGAAGAAAATGTTTCTTGTTTGACTCCTACTGAGTTCAGCAAGACACAACTTCATGACTGTCACTCTTCCTAAATGAAAAAGATCATATTGTATTAATGAAATGCTTGATTCCGTCACTACTCTCCTCTTTTAAAAGGGAACAACCTTTTGGTTTTAAAAGGGAACAACTGAGATGCGTTGACTGATCTCTGACGTGAAAGCAGGCAACCCTCTGAAAAATGAATATGAAACAAAATATTAAATAGTTGCTCATTAAGTGGCACTACTCATTGTTTACTCTGACCAAAATAAGGTTCTGGGTACAGAAAACAAAATTGAGTTCATATAATATATGTCATAATACAGATACAAAGTATGAAAGTAACTGTTAGAGCAGCAGTCTTTATTCTGTCATTCCTTAATTTTTAAATGCTAGGTTTTGTTGTTGTTTTGTTTTGTTTTGTTTTTCCACTCTACTAATGTTTTTTCAATTCTATGTGTACATCAAGATATCAGGAAGAGGATCACTATATAAACTGAGATCAATACACTACGATTGTCCTCAGAGACCTCAATCCCATATAGAGTAAGAGATACTACATAAACCTTTATGAACTCATAGATAGAAGATAATTTAAAGGGAGAAACTAAACTACTGTATTCAAAACTACTCCTTTGTACTTGTAACTATATTAAAATAAGAATTATTGATGAGATTTGCAAAACAGGATAGAGAATATAATTAGAACTCTTCCATTAGAATTAGTTAATTCCAAGTTGGTCACAGTATTTTAGCCACAGATTCTGTCATTAAAGAAAAAGAAAAAAAAAAAAGACTTAATGGAGATATATCCATTTTCATAACACTTTCCTTTGGACATTTCTTATGGTCATTTCTGACCAGAGAAAGAAAGAAAGGGAGCAAGAGATGCGTACATCTTTAAACAAGAGTAAGCAACAATATGATCATATTTTAACCAGATAAAATGCTCTAAAGCACAGGGGAAGTTCATGAAATCACTGTTGGCCTAGCAACTCGCTACAATTTTGTTTCAGAATAGGACAGAAGGAATTAATGATGACCAAAATTCTGATCCCAAACCATTAAAAGAAAACAATAGAAATTACATATGTGTATGTCCATTGATCAACTTTGATTTTATGTAAAGCAGTGTAAACTCCAGAGTAATTAGTGAATAAACATTTCTAGAACAGTAAAATTCCCATCTGGGAAAGCTCCCAAGCCTATCTCCTCTCCTACAAAGTAGTACACATGTAATCTTAATAATAGGCTTAAAGTGATTGAAGTCAAGGGAACTTTTGCATAGATGTAAAGTTGTTGGAATATATGGCTGTGTGATTCTCTGTTTGCAGCTGGGTATGGCTGGACAACAGATAGAGAGATAAAGATTATATATATATATTTTTTAGCAATTCTACATCTAAACAAAAGTACCAGAAGTGCAGAGATTAATTAGGACAACACTGGCTGGAGAGGAAGAAACAAATTTAGGTCGTTTTACAAGTAATAATGTCCTAGATATAAACTTACACAGGGAATAATTAATTCAATATATTTTGTCTTCTTTTCTCACATGCAGGGAAAAGAAATGATAATTTGTTTTAAGACAAAGAAATTAGCCTTTTAAGATGATCTAGTATAGGGACCACTCTACTGAACCTTCAGTAGGAGGTTTCAGAGCACACCTTTCTGAATACACTTAGACTAGAAGGACCAAATTTAGAAGTCCAATCTCATGAAATATGCACCTAAGGAAAGTAAGTCAGAAGTCTAAGTTTATGTTAATGTAGCTTACACCATAGGATCAGAAGAAGGTGCAAGTTCTGCCAACTTAGACTCTCCTTTAAGTTTGGTCCATTAATTGAAACGAGATGAAATACAAGAACTTCCTCCAGTTCCCATAAGAACTGTTCCATTCCTATAAAACGTCTATTTGCCACTGTGAAGCTAAGATCTCTACCATGAGTCTGTAAGTCAGCAGCCACATTAGGCTTACATGGAATTGTGACAGCCACTTTGAAATAAAAGCAAACATTGGAGCATAATAGTTCTACGAATATTAGGACAAAATGAAATAAAATGTGTTCAAAGAAAGTGGGTACAGAAGTGGCAATATTTGAATGATCAAGTCAGGTTATCCATATTCATGGCAATCTAGAAGCAACTTTTACAATATATAGTGCAATTTAGAGTATTAGCCCACAACAAGATCATTGTAAGGGACAAATAATTCTTTGAATAGTCCAATCTTTTATCACAGAGTTCTTCATGGAACTAGACTTGCATAGGAGCACTCATGGTAAAGCCTCAAAAAAGTTACTGAGTATGTAATGAAAAGGGCAGATTGAGGATTCATAATCATCCATTAAAACTGTACAGAATGAAAAATAATTAAAACTACACAAAAAACAATGGACTACAGAAGTGGTTTTGGTATGCAGTACATCAAGCCTTGCAATGTATGCAACATTCAGCCTTGCTATCTGTTGTGGAAATTTAAACAGATGTCTTGGTATGAGGGCATCTTTTAGTTAACTCAATTTAGTGATCTCCTTACTACAGGCTCTCTGGGGAATTAATGGTGGTTTTCTTTCTTTCTTTCTTTCTTTCTTTTTCTTTCTTCTTTCTTTCTTTCTTTCTTTTTTCTTTCTTTCTTTCAATGTTTATTTTCAGGCTTTCTGTGTGGGAGACTGCCAAAAGATATTACTAATACAAATGAGATGAAGATGCTCTTTCCTAAATCCTTGAAAACCTCATTCCCAATGCAGAATTTTGTATTATATTTACACAGTCATATATTAATAAAATAAAAATGAAAATGCTTGACCCACAAGATTTGTTTCCTTCTGAGGCTGGGACAGAAAACTGCTTTACTCTGGGTCTCGCTCAGATATCGGCTTGATGCCTGAGAACCATGCTTAAGGCTGCTATAATGTATGTTTTTTAGAAACATACATTCCAAGGACACACCAAGAATGCAAAGTTGTCCCTTCTCCTGCACATCTTCCCTAAGCATGGATTTGATTCTACAGGAAACACTGCTGAATGGTTACCCTTAGGGAAGGATAGCAAAATGGTTATTCTTACATAACTTAGCTTAATTACAAAGCATTCTGAAGTGAGAAATCACTTAAAAGTCTCTGTAAGTAATATTAGAAGAAGCTTAATCATATAAAAATTCAATGAACAAAGGGAAAATTAAAACTTGTCTGGCCTTTCTTGCAGCATGTCAAAGCTTTCTAAGTTGTCTAGTCATTTCATAAAACAAGAACTAGGAAAAAAGAAATAAAGTTCTCTGGTGTTAGCAACCATTTTATTTTCACTTTGATTTTTGATTTCTGATGAGGTTATACATGATCTCTAATAAAGTATCCTCGAAGCCAGAGGACTGAAAGATTCTTTTTTGCAGATTGTGTCTTGTTAAAGCTGCTCTTTAGCCAGCCTCCATATCCATCTTGGGAGTAGCTTTTCTCCCTGGACTTGCAAATATTTGTGAAGAAAAGTTATTGTTTCTAGTGCTCATTTGTGCAGACTATTGAGTTTTTCAGCCACAAATAGTATTAAGAAAACCTTAGTAAGCTTTCTGTCATGAGAGGTTGCCAAGGAAGACTTTGAAGGAACTATTCAATAGTTACCACTATACAGAATAAGCAATAGTGTAGGACCAGCAAGAGTTTCTATATTTGTAATAGCAGTGTCTTTCTCTAATTTTTATTTAATTGGCTTGACAAACTCTAATCTAAGGTTGTTAAAATCAGTATTATTATGCCCATATTGTTAGTGAGGAAGAAGAGTTATAGGATTTCACGTCCAGCCTATCTCTAAGGAATGAGCCATTACCAGAACTGAGGGGAGAGTCAAGAGACAAGAGCCTTTCTCTTCTGAGCACAGCTCACAGCTCTGAAAGAAGCTCTCTGCTGACCTGTGGTATCACATACCTACCTACATCTTGCTAGCAGTTCACTTGAAATATTCCATCTAAAGTGTGGATGCATGATCAGTACTGGCTGAGCCACGGTGAGTCTTTCCCAAGAAGCACATTCTCATCCTTCTCTGGCCATCTAGCCCTTCGGCTCCCTCAGCCAAGGCCAATGCTTATATGGCCAGGTGAAAATGAAGAGATCTTTCTGGACTTTGTGTGTGTGTGTTTGCTGGGATACCTTCCAGATGAACCAGTTCCCTGATCCAGCTGTCCACATGGCTGCTTGAGTGCCTGCACTGGAAAATGGGAGGCAGCAGGGCTGTGTGCAGGAATGACTCTCTCAGGGACGACTTTCTCAGGGACAGCTCGGTTTTAGGTTGGTTTAAGATGGACATGAAACAATACCCTTATCTCTGAGAACCGGAGCTTCACAGAACCATATGGTTTAATAAACAGCAATCTAACCAGTACACAACAAGTACAGATTAATCCAAGAAAAGACTTGCCAGCTGCTTTCAAGGAGGTTGAGCAAGTTGCATGCTTGTTTACTGCATCACTAAACATTCATTCTTAAACTGCTGATTGGCATTTTTTTGTATCTAGAAAGATACCTTTTCATTTCTCCCCCCAAAATAAAATTTTAGTTCAAAACACCACAATGCGTACTTGTCACTTATAGGAGATTGCAGCGCGTATTGTTTATTTGTTTGTCTGTGCAGAGACCCATTTTGCATAAATCACTGCAGAGAAATAGAGGATCTTTTTATTACACAACTAAGTTTTCCAAAAACGTCTTATTTTCTTGTTCAGGAAATGGTACCATTGTTTACTTGAAACAGATATGTTGATTAAGTGGCCTGGAGGAATTTTGTTTAAAGATACAGACTAGCTATCATTGTGAGTAGCAGTGTTGCATTGTTCATGACAACAGCAATTAGGAGGATATTTTGATCTGAAGATAATTAGCAAAAATGGCAAAAAGCTATTCCAAAAATTGACAACTTTTCCAAATGTTGAAAGCTGAAATTGGTTCAGCTGGTGGGACAAATTTCAGATTTCTCAAAAATGTTGCTTAATATCAACAAGAAATTAACTATGAAGAATCTGTAATTTCCATGGTATTAACTGAAATGCATGTCATATGCTAATCAGGAGACCTGACAGAGTGCTATGTCATCATCTTAAATCCATTTGGTTATCCTGTAGTCACGTTAGCGGGATGTTGATGACCAGAAAGACTACTCTCAGTCCCTTTCCCCATGAAATGCCCCACTGAATCCTCCCCATTGCTTTTTCCCAACAAAAGTATCCATAACATTTCTACCTTCTGTCCCATCTCCTCCGCCTCCAGTCTTCCCACCTCCTCAAAACCTCTATGGACATTCCTCCCCTTCCTTTTGCCCACTTAGTTCCCTGAAATCCGTCATTCCCCAACCCACTGGACTTCCCACCAAACCCTCCTGGCTCGCCGTGTTGTTAGTCTTGTGCTCCTACTTACCCAGGGACCCATTATGCTCCAGTTGCAAAATTAAATTCTGCTGTTCCAGAAATAATCTATTTTCAAATTAGATCTAATTTTGTGTGTATTACTGAAAGGGCAAGTATAAGCCAATTTAAGAAGAGAAAGACAAAACATTTTACAATTGTGTTACAATACCCAACACACAACACCCAAGACATTTGTCTTGAATGGGGTCACATTCCCATGCTTTCCACATCTAAATAAACAAATGCTTTCACCCACCGTGGAGCAGAACTGACCTGTTCCACCATAGCACATGCCGATGTATCATCAGACAGTAGCTCAAAATCTGCTGTATGCAGATTTTGCTGTTTGCAAGATAGGATGGGTGAGAGGCTTGTCAAGCAGCTAGTTGTGGTTCCAGATTCTCCAGCTAATTCAGTGCTTGTCTGGACAGCTCTAAACTATACCAGCTGCTAATAGTCCCCCCTTGGGATCGTTTTCTAATTGCAGATTACCAGACACAGCAGGGTATCCCTTTCTTCTCTGGGGGTAATCCTTGTGCTGGGATGGAGGGAAGGAGATTTATGAACCAAATATGCAAGCCTCAGCTGAGAACTGCTTGAATGGTAGACACAACAAATAAGCTGGTGACTGCTTGAACAACTCAATGTGCTTTTGTGCTCTTTCATGCAGGGGATCCAACTTTCACCATGCTAAGAAGCAGTCTGTTAATTCAGCACTGTGGGTGTTACACACCAGGATGGCTTCACTGCAGTTTATTCCAGTGATTGGTATCTGGGTTTACGCTAATTCAGGACTGTGAAGTTGTATCAAGTTCATGTTTCTGTGTTGTCACTTGTACTGAACTTTCTTATCTGGTCCATCTCACTTAAGGAAAACTATCTCAAGTTTTTTTCCCACACCACAAATCTGATCGTCAGGTCCTTGGCGTTAAATAGATGCAAAGAACCTGAAGCTCCAGTCTGTAAGTCTTGGACATTATTTCAAATGAGAAAGTTTTAAAAGCAGTGGCAATCCTTAAAAAAATTATTTCTTGCTAGTGACCTCTTTTTATTTCTCACCAAGAATATTTTGCATATTATAATGTGGGACACTTTTTTCTTACTAATCTTTGGAAAGTGCAGAAATCCTGCAAACTGATGACGAAACACAGAGTAAGATTTCAAAACCCAAGATCAGCTGTGTGACTTGGCTCTTCAAGGTCACAAAACCTTCCAGAAAATCTTTTTACTGTTGAGACACACCTCAACTGTATGTCTGTAAAGTATCAATCTTACAGTGCTACCTAACTCTTGTGTGAAGAATTTTTCACACCTGTTGCTTGTGACAGGATTTTCTTAACCTGTCACTAGGTGGCAACACAGCTACTCGCATCATTGCACTACTTCGACCTACTCCTACCTGTGGAACTCTGCTGAGATCCACAGGTGAGAATTTCATATCAAAAATGTGTTTTCTTCCTACAAAACCCGTGCTCCGGTACTAGCTTTAATAGTCACTCGTCGAATAGATTTGAACGGACGATTCTGAATGTCATTGCGAGGAGAGCAGCTGATGCTGTTTACAGCAATACGGCTTTGTTTGTCTCCCTTCGTTAGAGGGGTCATTGTGCACTGGAGAGCTGAGAGTGATACTGCAATCAGTTTCAGCCCTAACACATACAGTCCCTCATTTTGAACCACTGATGCCAGTGGGAGATTTATTACAATTTTGTACAGGATTTGGTCTTTAGTACTGACTTTTAACAACAGCTGTGTATACCAGAATATTATTTGCCCAGGTTGGATTAAACTGACCTTCTGAAAAGTGGCTCAAGAGCAACAGGTATCCTCAAGCTTTGTACTTTCAGGTACAATGCAGGCTGAAAACAATCAAACAAACAAAAAATGGATTCAGTAACATATAACTCATATAATGCCAAAAAAAAAGCTGACTTGTCTTAACTTGCAAGCAATCTTGGAAACAGTCTATCATTTCAAAGTGTTTTTGAGATTCCTAAAAACTGTAATGATCTCATGTAACCATGACTCTGTTAGCTACGGTAAAGGGTGGTGTAATTTCAAGAGGCGATAACGCTGTGACTACCTAGTATCAAAGGTGTTTTTCCTCATTTCACTGAGATTAATTTTTACAACCCCCTGTCATTTCACAATGCTGCCAACACCCTACTCTTCTTAGAGTCATAGTTCTCTGCTTTCATGTGATTACGATGGGACCGTTTCCAAGCATGTATATATATATAAATGGTGTCACCAGATTGTCTTTCAAGGAGCCTATAAATATATATATATATTCAAGTCTCACAAACTGAAATGTGAAGCTCACGTACTTGACTTCTCCCTCCTGACATTCACTGTGTAACCCCACAGCTTCTCTCCCATTGCATGTAGCAAATGCAAGTAACTGTGACCAACTGTTTTCTTTAAATGAAGAAGGTAAATGACATCCATATTTAGGTCTTACAAGAAATTTCTTTGACAACAGGTGAGAAGGTCTTGTCAAGTTATGGGAGTTAGAATTTGGTGGAGTTGAAATATGGGAGAAGGGCTATGGGGCTGTCACCTCCCCCCTAATGCTATGCTAGAAGGAACAGTATTCAACAGAAGTACATTGGGATACTACAGATTGTGCTAAAATATACTTTTTTTTTTTCCCTAAAGCTTCTGGGTTAAAAAAATATAAATAAATAAAATTTAAAAAGTGGTAACTTCATTTACTGATAACTTTTTTTTTTTAATTATTATTATTTTTTATTATTAGAGTCTTCTAACCAGGATTCAGGACTTATTTTGGATTAGCTCACACATTCATTTGCTTCAGTATCCTTTTTTTTTCTAACATTGACCAGGATGAGAAACTTCAGAAGGCGGCAGAGGAAATCCTTCTGCAGATTGTGATGAAAACTGCCATTTTACTTTCTCAGGAAAATTCTCCAGAATTTACAGACATTTGTATTCCAACATCATATTTTACAAGAAATGTTGATGCTCTCCTGTCTTTTGCTGCTGGAGCCCAGCCTCACCTTTTTTCTTTATTTTTTCCTCTGAGCCTTTTTCAATCCTAAAGAAGACAACAAAAGGTGATGAAAAAGCCTTTGTGGTGAATCCCAAGAATAGGATATCCCCAAGGCAATGTGGTTAGCACAAAACCAAGGAAAGCATTTAATTCTGTAGATAGAATCCAGCCCTTTCAACAAGTGAATCCTATTAAAAACTCGTCTTAAAAAAAAAAAAAAAAAAAAAAAAAAAAAAGCTAAATGGGGATATTGCTAGATTTGGACACCAAATCCTCTCAGGAGCCCCGTGCACGCATCAGGGTATTTCCCGGGGCATGGCAGCCCTCATCCCCCGGTACCACACGGGCTCCGTTTCCTCAGGGCTCCCCCACCTCAGGTTCAGGCCCCTTCTCTCCCCTCGACCTCCACTGAGAGACACAAGGAGGAAGAGGAGGAAGGTGGCAGTCCCACACCGAGGAGCCCGGTGAGGGCCCCGCTGCCAGCAGCCGCCCGGCGCTCAGGTGCGATCCGTTGGCGGGGCGGGCGGAGGGGAGGGAGATGGCGGGGAGGGGTCCCCCCGCTTCGCCTCCTCCCTCCGTGCCCCTGGGCGGGCCGGGGGGAGCTGAGTGGAGGAAGCCGGCGTCAGTCAGAGGCAGGGCGAGGCCGGGCGGCGGGGGATGGCGGCCCCCACCCGGCGCCGGGGCTCCAGTCGTGGAGAGCGGCGGCACCATGCGGGCGGCCGCCGGGGTAGGAACGGGGCGGGGAAGGCACCTGCTGCCCGCCGGGGGCTGGCGGGCTGAGGGCGGGGGGCTGCCCCTCAGGGCTTCGCTGAGAGAGGGGTCGGGGGTCTCTGGTTCCTCTGCTTTTTTCTAGGAGGTGGCGGGCGTCCTCTGCCTGGTGGCCCTGGCTGCAGCGCTGGATTTCGGGTACCACCACACCGAGGAGCTGGAGGCGTACCTGAGGGAGGTTCACGCCGCCCACCCGTCCCTCACTCACCTGCACAGCATCGGGCGCTCGGTGGAAGGTAGGTGCGGCCAGGACCGGCTCTTTTGGGGTCGTGCCGGACCGCTGCCCGTAAAGCTGTCCTCCGAAGCCCCTAGGAGGGTCCCCGTACCTTCGTGCCGTGGCCTTGGGTGGCGGCGGGGCTGCTAAGTGCCGGATGCCTCTGCTTCAGTCTCTCCTGAGTTTCCTCTTCCTCTTGCTTGGACGTGAGTAACAAACCCTGATGGCACCTACGGTGCTGCGGCTAGGGTAGGAGCTCTCCCGGCACCTACTTCTCTTCAAGACCGAAACCTCGACGGAGTGGCAATTTCAGAAACAGGGATGTTGCTGAGCTTGAGATGTAGCTGCCCCTCTGCGAGGTACCCGCTCGAGGTGGGGCTGTGGTAGCAGCGCGGGGTCTCTAACTTGTCTCTAACTACATTTAAAGGATCGTCTCTTCTGGCTTTGTCTATTTGACTAAAGCTGGACTGACAAGAAAAAAGGATTTCAAATTCCATACTGGAATCCGGTTTTAAGTAAAGAACTGGGGTTTTAGTCTCAAACCCTATAGGAAAATAGCTCGATCAATAATTGTCTTTCTAGCCTTATATAGGTATTTTGGCTTATCTATGATTGGTACTTCCTTACAATAATTTTATGGAGAAAAAAAATAAAAGAAAAACTTTTTCTATCCCCTGAAGAGATTAAAAAGGTTAGTATCTGTTAGCATTTATTTATTATACTTTAATATTCATTTGCTTAGTTTTAAGTGGAAAAAAGCTAAGTAGACTTCAAAAAATGCTTTTATATGATGTATAAAATTAGATCACTCTTTAGAAACATCATTTGTTCCTTTAATCCTACTCCATATCACTACAGTAAGGCCAGGTGAAACTTGTGTTTTACTTTTTTTGTTAGTAGTTTTTGTTTGTTTAAAATCTACGCGCTTCTAGGTAGATAAACATGAAGAGTACTAGTAGCTTCTCTCTCTTCACACATCCTTCCTTGTGTTATTGTGTGTCTTCAATTTCTTCTTTAAATATGCACTCCTACTTGTCTGGGACATAACTTTTCTTTGGAAAGAGTCTGGTCAGTTTCAGTGAGGTATCAAACCCCTGTCTTGTTGCTATGGATGTGTAAACTTGTCTCTGCACATCCACACTTCTTTGTAAGAAAGTCTCATTATGGGAAGACTCAAACTAGACAAGGAATCTTAAAGTTAGTTGTGTTCCTCTTGCTTTCATCAAAGGCAGAATCCTATTGAAATATGTTACTCACCCACACAAGAGAAGGCTAGTCCCTGTATGTACGGTTCCCTCAAGTACAAACTACTAATTATCAGCATCTCCA
The DNA here is from genome assembly GCF_009769625.2 of Cygnus olor. Classification (NCBI taxonomy): domain Eukaryota; kingdom Metazoa; phylum Chordata; class Aves; order Anseriformes; family Anatidae; genus Cygnus; species Cygnus olor. Next base: position 38,073,350 of record NC_049169.1, on the reverse strand, counting down.
TATTCCTACCTCGAGGGGACTTAGCTAACTTTTTTTAACCATAGGGCTAGATTTCGACTTCTGCTGTAAATTCTGTAGAGTTCTGTGAAACATGTTAGAGGATGGAACTGAGCTAGGGTCTTATTTTCTTTGATAATACTAAAAGAAAGTCTTGTGACAATGGTGGCTATGTAATTTTGTTAAAAATGAAATTTCAGTTTTGGTTGACAGGCTGAAGTTCTAGTTCTCTTTTCTCAGTTAAGCTGTTGAAAACATGAATGTGCATATGCATGCACACACTTGTATGAATTTACTAGTGTGTCCCACTAAATTGTCTAACCAATTAGCTAAACCATGATAGCAAAATTATGGATAAGAAACAGAAAATAATTTAAATATTATAAAGCCGAGAATGACATGTAGTAAGTCTTCTTTTCAACCCTTGATACATCTGATATGGAGACTGTAGATGATAAATACAAAATCTTATGAACCGGAGTGGTGTCTGTAAGGACACCAGACGTGACTTTGCTGTTACCATGAATGGCTATTGTTTTCATTTTATTTTTTCTTTAGTCTAGGTCTCATTCTAATTTTATTTAACAACCTAGCATTATATACTGTCATCTAGGCTTGGATTATGAAGAAAGTGAACTGAAAGCTTGATTTTATTTATTTATAGCTTTTGTAGACCTGGAGTTCTGTAAGGCTATAGGGTCCACCCTTGAAGCCTCAATGTGGAAGGGCAATAGGGACCTCTGTATCACCACTTCAGGAGGTAGTTGCTTGTAGTTCTTTATCAGGAATATCTAAACATTCTTCATGATGGAAGTCTCACATGCTCCAGGCAGACTACAGAATAATTGAGGTCTGGAGGCTGTCTAACTTGAGGCCCTGTTCTAAGCAGGGCTAACTTTTATTACGATGCTCAGAGCATTCTCCACTTGAGTTTTGACTATCTGCAAGGGCGGAGATTCTGTAGGATCTCTGGGTACCTGATCCAGTACTTAACTACCTTTGCTGTGAGAATATATTCTCTTGGATCTGATTAGAATTTGCTTTGCACCTCTAAGAAGAGTCTGGGTCCATCTTCTCTAGAATCTTCCTTTAGGTAGTGGGAGGTTGTAGCTGTGTGATTCTCCAGGTTAAACAAACCGACCTTCTTCAGCCTCTTGTCAGGTCTAGTGTGCTTCAGCCTTGTAATTATCTCAGCGGCTTTCTGCTGGACTTCCACCAGTGTGGTGTTATCCCTTTTGCACTGGGGAGCCCGTAGCTGGGCAGGGTACTCCAGTTATAACTTTACTAGTGCTGACTGGGGGCAAATAATTATTTCCCTCCAACTGCTGGTTTATGTTCTTGCTGATGCAGCCCAGCATAGAGGTTCCTTTTCTGCTGCAAGAGCATGCTGCCGGCTTGTGTTCATCTTACTGTCCCCATGGACACCCCTTCAACTCCTAGCTTGCAGATCTGCAACCTACATAGTCAGTTTGCAGCCTGTGCAAGCATGGGGTTAGTTTCTTGGGTTGATAATCCCAATGTGAGGCGCTTCTGTTCCAGGAGGAGGACTTTGCATTTGCCCTTGTCATGAGTCTTCTGTTGAGAAATTCCTTCAGCTTGTCAAGGCCCCTCTGAATGGCAGCCTCAGTACTGACCCCTGAGGAACAATGCTGATAAGTTGCCGTCACTTGACCCACCAACTGACCACCATTTAATTGCTCAGTCTAACAGCCAGTTTCCGACGTTGCTGTAGTCTACTGATCTAATACATATGTTCCTAACTTGTTTGCAAAGATACTTTCAGGGATAGTGCTGAAAGCCTTGCGAAGGTCAAGGTTAAAGAAAGCTAGTACTCGTGTCTCTCCCACTGAGCTTTCATTTCTTCGTGGAAAGCTAAGCAGTCAAGTATGATTTGCTGTGGATAAATGTGAGGTGAGATTTAGAAAGCAGGTTTATTTGATGTACATAAACAGTGAGGTACAAAACAAAGCCAGTACCAAGAGCTTCACTGGAAACCAAGGTAAAAGATGCCCAATCTGTTTTGTGATTTACATCACAAAAAAATTACGTGGAAATTCACAGCTTCTCTGTCAGAGATCTGGGAAGATTTCTAGACTAGCAATGACGTGTTCATTCTTCAGATGTGTACATTTCCTAACATTCCTGCAAAAGGAACACTAGTGCTTCAGTTACTTCTGACGCGGTGTATAAACACAGTGGAAAAAGCTTAAGCAATGGTATCAAAGGTAATAAATCCTCAATACCTGGCAAGGATATCTGGCTCATGCGGGCTGAACATCAGGCGCTGCGTTCTGGGCTGCTTCCATGTATGACTAATGATGGCTTTTTCTTTACAAGTTGGAAGGAAAAAAAGCTCCTGAAACCTGGTATTGACAGAGCTGGCTATTCACAGGCTAGTCAATAGCAGCTGACAGTTCTCATAAACGCTGTGTGAAGAATCCACTTATTATGCAATTAAGTTCTAGAAAATACTGGTTCCTCCCTTCCCAGAGACCCGTCCATACAGCTACGAAAGGCATGTGTCTGCCAGGAGAAACTGCTTCCCTCACAGGGTTACTTCAGGCCAAACAATGGAAATGTGTGATGGCTCAGGGTAATATCCTGGTTCTTTGTCTCTGATGCGTTGTTAAATAAGCTAATAAAAGCTCTTTGGCAGGAGCTGCCTTCTCTAATCTGCACAGCATTCAACCTCAGCACAGTATATGTGCTGTATGGTAATAGGGAAGGCCGCAGAGCTGCGTCAGCCTAGAGGATGGGACCTGGTGTAGTCATAATTCACCTGGCCTGCCTAGTACCTGCCTCACGAAAAACAGATTGACTATAGCAAGCAGATCTTACAATGCGTATTATTAAAAAGAAGATATTTCAATGTGTGTGTTGTCTGTGGTGCTTCATTGTTGAAGACTCTTTTCCTTTCTTCTTTTTCTCTTTCTTTTTGAAAAGAAAAGGGTGAGTAGAGAGGAGGAATGGGAAAGCAGACTTAAGGATTCTAAAAGGTGGAACTGATGACCTCGTTGAGAGCAAAAAACCAAGCAATATTGAAACAACTGAGTGGCTTTTGTAGTAGATCCCCACTTTCAGAACTTCTCAGATACGCTCTGGATTCAGATGAAGTGATAGCATGGCAATTTCGGCTTGTTTTAGATCTATCTTTTCTGGAGGCCAGTCTGCATTTTTAGAATTCCAGTCCCACTGGAACAGTTGTAAACATCTTCCTGAAGCTAGTTCCTCCTCACTGAGCAAAGAAAGCTGTATATGCTTAAAGTATAAAGTACCTCTGTCTCTGCACATTGAAGAGCTGGCTTAGTAGGCTAACCTTTATTTGTTGGATTCTGTCATTGGAGAAACAAAAAGCAAACCAAACTGACCAAATTTTATTATGGTTTCACTAAAAATTTTTGGAAATAGCTACTTACAACAGGGCTATTGAAAAGTTGATAATTTTTTCTCTTTTTTCAGGTGAGAACTATGTGGTTTAACCATCCTATTCTGGTGTTTACTCTTCAGTGGCTCTGTTTGTTTGCCACTCTTCTGTGGCACTTTTAAATTGAAGCGTTCCAGCCATTGATCTTAAACACCTCACCAGCTTTCACTAGACCACCAAAAAAAAGCTCATTTATCAGCATTCTGCTATCCCTGCTCTACAAACAGAGGCTGAAACGTGCAGGCTGTTTTGGGTTGGGTTGCTGTGTGTGTGCGTGCCTGTTGGAGCTCGTCGTGTCCCCTTCCCTGCCCACATTTGTGGGTTTCCCTTCTCAGGCAGCAGAAGGGAATGCCGGGTGCTCAGGGCTCCATGCGATAAGCAGCAGCGACTCAGCCCAAGGGCACGTTGGAGATGAGGACCACGTAGCGGGGTGGGAAGTGCGTGCCTACCTGGTGATGTAGCCAGCAGAGAACCTAGGCACCTGTCCCAGACACCATTCTGTACAGACATCAGTGGAAGTTGTGCCCGAGGTATGCCAGGAATTGATGTTAATCTGCTAACTGCTGTTACAGCGTGATCAACACCTATAGGTATTTAGGGAAGGCTCTTCAACAGGGGAGTGTGGCCTTCGCGGTCATTGCACTCCAGTAAAAGGATCTTAATAGTAAAAGATCAGCTACTGTATTTGTCTAGTCTAACTGTTGGCAGTCTGTATTTAGCTGACAAATGGGGAAAAATAGGAATTTCTTTTCAGGGATTTCTTGCAATACGACATGGAAGGAGCCTGGGTTACTACCGTCAGCAGTACAATGCACTGCAAGCTTTATTGCACTTACATCAGAAACAATTTAGATTCTGGATGCTTTTGAGGACTAGAAAACAAGTTTTACTGTTGGAGGAAACAAAACTGAAACGTGTATCCATAAAGTGTTTGTACTTCACTGGAATTGCTCTTTCCTGGTTAGTTTCTGGGGTCCTGGCACTGCATTGCTATAGAATGAGAAGGCTGTACCTAGCCCAGTGTACTCTGAGGTAAGCTTCTCAGTGCTACTCATTAATAAATGCTCACACAAACCAAATGTAAGTATCAATGTTTCTAAAAAGAGAAAAACCATGAAGGTGATAAAGGCAACTGTGAGTTTTCAAGACAAAGAGAAATTGTATAGAGGGAAATCCATGGGAATGTGATGCCTTTAAAGAGAATATTGAGATAATTTTTTCTGTGTATACATAGTGAGAGAGATGTTTGTGTATAAGAGTATTACCCTCTGTTTGTTCCGTTTGAGTGACTGCTGCAGATGGCTTTCCTCCTGTCTCCGGTCCTTGATAACGTCTCCTGTTCCCTTCCCCCTTTCTTGTCTCCCACCCCACAAGTTTCCCTAGTCCCGTGAATCACAGGCTCACCATGCAAGCATGTCGTGTGTAGATAATATAAGCATTGAGATTTTCAGTGTTCATTTTTAGAAACAGGAATGAATGGGATGTTTCCCACTCTGAGGGCCCCATGTGAAGCACACTAAAGTCACTTGGCTCAAGTCTGAAGTTCCCTTTAAAAAAAAAAAAAAGGGCACTCTAGAACTTATTGTGATAGTTACTTTTACCCATTCTTGCTTGCTTCTTTTCTGATCTACCCCCTTACATGCCACTTTTTCTCTTTGGTCTCTTTCTTCCTAACCATCTTTGTTCTAGTTTTTGTCAGTACTTGGGGCATAAAAAATGTATGTTAACAAGATTCTAGATAGATTTACATGTTCATTTTATTATTGAAATTGTTTGGGATCCTGGATGGGCTTGATGTTAACAGCCTTGTAAACTCTGTTTGCAGGGTATTATGTGAGTCACTGTGATGGGAAGGGAAAAAGAACAGAAGAGGAGGAGAAGGACTGGGTTCTTCAGAGCTTATTTGTTCAAGTTAAATCATGACTTCAAAAATAAATCATGACTTTAAAAGCAAGAAAGTATTAGTTTGCATTTCAAAAAATCTTTAGCTTCCAATTGAGCTTTGCTCTAAATCAAGTGCTTAAATAGAGCTTACCTTTACTGCATCAGCTTTAAAGTCTGTTTCTACTAGCTAAAGCTAAAAAGTCTTTAAATGTTGAAAAATATTTTTTTCAACAGATTTCCTCTGACTGCATCTTCTAGCACTTTAGTTACTAGAATTAGTCTAACTGTGAATACTGTGCGTGTCTCTCTGGAGGAGAAAAGCCACAGCACTTCTGCCTTCTGCACCAGTAGTTTGACTGCTGTAGTGTGACAGGTAGTTTTGCGTGCAATTTGTCTTCCAATAGCTGAGTATTACAATGTTTGGCTGATAACATGACTTCACACTGCTTTCCTGTCAGTAATGCCCTGGCAGAATGCCTATGCTTTCTACACAATTTATAAAGAGTGCATTGCTTGGTCATTGTCAGGTGTTTGCCTTGAAAGACAGATAAGCCATTGAAGAAGTTGATCTTCAAGGTGCAGTAACTGACTGTAAGCATGTTCCCATTCTCTTGCAGTAAAGGTGGAATAATTTGCTTAAATCTTCTTCCATATGTTTGCTGTGAATTGGTCAATCATTTCTACCTTCTACATGGCAAACACCCAAAAAATAATAGTGAAAGTGTGTGTATATATGTGCAGGTTTTTTGCATGCATACATGCATACAAATGAAACTCAAACTCAATTCTTGCAGAAAATCTTGTGGTAAGTTGTTTTTTTTCAGTGAAATTTGCCAGATCAGAGATTTGTCCTGGGAGGGGAGGGAAGATTTTCAAACAAATGTTTGAAGGAAACCTTTCCTAGCAACATAGTCCAAACACTTCTTGTATAAAAACTTGTCTCGTACTGGGATCTTTGTTGTAACTTTGAAATGGAAATGTGATCTATTTAGAAATAGTCCACTCGCTGTTCCTGTGAGCAGTTTATCTAAAACCAGTGCTGCGGGAAAAGTTGCAGCTCTCCTGCCTCTTCTCTACCAATTGCTTTCTAGTTGTCTAGAAGCAGAACATATGTCAAGCTTTTCTTCATGTCTTTAGAAGCTGTGAAAGTCTTCAACGTACAGCTGTCCTGTTTTCCCTCGGTAAGACTGCAGATTTCCATGTTTGCTTAGAAGTAGACAGAAGTGGCAACTGGATATCATAAATAGTAGCAGTAAACTTCCCAATGCCAGGGACCTTGTGTAACTTAAAATCAGCGAGTGTGGCCGGTAGGTACACTTTGGTTCATATCTATCTCCATGTCCTTTAACTGGTGTTGGGAAAGTAAAGATGTAGAAAGAAACAAAAATACCCCCCCTTAAAACAAGCAAACCCACAGAGCTCAGTATGCTAGGAAACTTCAGGTGTACAGTAGACAAGTTACTTGTTTTCTCCCCTTGCTTTTTGGAGCATTGTATATAAATTTCTAGCCATGCAAATAAGATTGGTCTTTATACCCAGGATCACAATCCTTGTTTCGTTTATAACTATACTGACAATTCAACTTGAATTTGCTCCTTGCTGATTGCAAGGAACAAATTGAATGTCTACTTACACTTCGAGTTAGTTTTTATATGTAACTCAGTGTCAGTTGAAGCTGATCCTAAACATTCACTTCTTCAGATTGCTGTGGAATATCACAAGAAGAGAGTGAGATGCTCCAATAAAAATAGAAAACATATCCATAATTGAAGAGATGGTCTTCTACTACCAGATTGGGTCTCTCCGTTATCCTGTCACAGATTACGTTTGCTGGTCTCTGGGCCATGCTACAAGGTCTGTGTTTCTCTAGGAACAGGGAAAATCAGGTGAATGTTGATGTTAGTGGACAGCAATGGGAGTTGATTGCAACTTGCAGTATAATGTTATTAATTTTTAAACAAATTCTAGTCTGAATTCCTTAAAAAGAAAAAAGCTGTGTTCTACCCTCAGATGATAGTCCTGTCTGCATTTTCCTCTTATTTGTGAGGAGAGCACAGTAACACGTCTCTCCTTCCCCGCGCCGGGGGATGCAGCTTGTTGGTAGAAGAGTATTTCCAGCAGCTTTCCATCCTCTTCGCACAGAAGAAGAGCAGCACACACCTTGCATCCTTTCTGGATGGCCTTTCTGCCCATGCCTTCTGGCTGTACACCCCTGGGGCTATCAGTCTTGCTGATTCTCAGGGTTCCCTAATTAAAGCTTTACTGTACATAACTGTGGTGTGGCAGATTGTGTTCAGCTAGCTCAGTGAGTACAAACGTGAACCTACTTACTAGATGTACAGAGGCAAGATGTGACTTCTAACCCCGAAGCATTTGTTCCTTAGACAGTTCTACGCTTGGTCATGCACAGAAGAGATCTAGGTATTTTTTTTAAGGCTGGCTTTTCTCTTGGGAATGAAAGCTGAATGTGCACGATTGCTATTTTGGCTTTTTCAATGTTTTTTGTGAATTAGGTTACTGGAGATGGCAGGTGGGGGAAGATGCATAGGGCTGGGTGAAGCTCTCTTTCCCCTCCCAGCCAAGACTGCCCTGCCTGTAAGTGGCTCCACTTCTGACTCAGTAACTCTTATAATCTCTGCAGTGGTTGAGATGTGGCAGAGGTTAGATGATGCTTCTAAGCAGATCATGCTGCAGTTTGGTGTCTAAGGCTTGCTTACTCGTTTTTTGTTGCTATGGGAAAGGTCAGCCTGTGGTAGTTGAAGTTATTTAATTGAATGGTTGTAGCTGCTGTGTTAACTTGCTGAGGTCACAGTGGATTTAGGACAGCTGAGCTGTATTTCCTGTTTGTCCCTAGCAAATGTTCCACATCCAAGGGTTGTCAGCTACCTGGGACACTTAAGCAGGGAGAGCTTGTGCAGATCTGAAAAAGTAACATTGTCTTAAGGTTAAAATAAAGCAAACTCTCCTTTCAGTAAGAAATGCAGCCCTACTCTGTTGGTTCAGAAGTCCAGTCTGGTCCAGTATTCTTTTTTCCAAGAACAGCTAGAGAAAAAAGTTAGGAAAATATCCAGGAGTAGGCTAAGCACAGAATGATACTTCCTCAGTATGCGCTGCTGGCAACGTGCAAATCAAGTTTCTGACAAAGCACGGTGGTGGACCTAAAGTAAGTTAAAATACAGAGCTTGCTTTGCACAGCTGCATGAGGCTGATCTCAAAATCCAAGAGAAACGGACACACCATGTGACTACCAAAATCCAAGAGGAAACAGAGGCCACCACCACATGTGACAACCTTTGTCTCTTCAAGAAGCACCGCCTGGATTTTATGTTCTTGTAATGTTTGTTAAAACAAGTTGCCTTAAGACAGTCATTAATATTTCTAATTTTCTTTTGTTACCCATTTTGAGAGAGAATCTAGAAGTGGCTGGTCAAAGTAGGCTAACTTATTAATTAAATCAGGAACAAAGATGATGATACGGATTGAATTATTTAAAATAAGTTAATTGATCTTGCATTTTTTTTCCCTCCAGCCAGTTTAATTAAGAAGAAAAAGCCGCTCACTGTGTGAATTTCTGGACCCTGCTTGCCAGTGTTGAGATGTGTATCGCTGGAAGCTTCCCATACTTGTGGCAAATGTAATGCATGGGGTATGCCAAGGATGCTAGTGGGGTGTGCATAGCGAGCCTCTTGACAAGGCACCTCAGTGTGCTGCGACCCTCAAAGTACACCAGTGACTTCTGAGCCATCAAAGGCAACAGCCTGTAGTTTTCTCTTAGTTTTCTACTCCTTCTTCTGCCTTTGAGTGGCAGGAACAGTTTCGGCCTCCTCTGCCTTTGGTGGCAGAAGGGTAGGCCAAATAAAACCAGTTAATCTGGATAAATTGCACTTAAAAACAAGCCACCCCCTTCCTTGTACCTGGCTTGCATTATAGGCAGTCACTTTGCTTGGAATGATCCAGTGGTGTTAATGTGAATGTGTAATGTTTCTTTTATATATACAATTGCTTTTCTGAAAACTGCTGGGTGTATACCAGTTTCACACCTCTCTCAGAAGATAAAATAAGACACATTTAGAATTAGGTTTAAAAATCCTGTGCTAATAGAAGCAAGAGTCGGTGAAGAAGGAAAAAGTCTGTTTGGTTTCTGGGAGTGAATATGAAAGCAGGTAGTGTAAATAACAGGGAATGCCCATTCGGGCTGATTCTGTGTCTGTGGTGTTCTCCTCTCAGCGACCAACGCTGAATAAGGTTAGTGTATATAAATTTAAAAATGGTATTCCCTTCTGGGTTGTTCTTGTTTGGATCTTTTTATTTCCTTCTATTTCTTGTGTTCAAAGACAAGGTGCTGTTGTAGAAACTGTGCTCTGCATTAGCGCTTTTTAATGTTTTGACGTATAAAGAGTGTGCTCAGCTTGATTACGAGAACTGGAAGTGGTACTGCACAAAATCACACGTACGTAGGAAATAAAGGGTTGTCATCATCATAACATACGAGTCCCATGAAAGTGCTTAGGCAGCTGTGGATGTCGCAATCAACCAAAGACTTGTAAACCTTTAGGTAGATAAGCCAGCACATGAACTATGAACTGTTCTGAACCCTTCAATTCTCAAATGCTTTGGTTACAAATAAACAGCACCTGGCTTTCCAAGGGTCATTCCTCCAGTCCTGCTCATCAGGTACTGACTCCAAATTGGATTAGCTGGTATAGTCTGTGGAAATAGGTGCTTATTGAATAGTGGGGAGTTATTTTTATTTATTTGAGTGAGGGGTGGCCTTAAGCCTGTAAGAAGGGATACGTGAGAAGCAAGCAGAAGGATTAAGCAGTGGTCTCAGCATAGTAACTGCATCAGTGACGGTGCATCTCTTGTTGAAAAGTTCTGGTCCTTTGTATCTCAAAAATACTGCAAACTTTCTGAGATGGAGCAGCCCGTACTAGCCCTCAGAAGGCTAACAAGTGGAAATACAGGGCATGGGATATCCTAACACTGTGAAATAAAATTTAAGTGCTGCACAGGTAGTGCAGGTAGTTCCCATTAATCTCTTCCTTCCTGTTATCCTCAAACAGGTGTTTGCTTCCTTATCAATGGTTTTCACTCCTGTCAATAACCTATTAAGTACGGTGGTTCTTGTGATGTATGATCTGTTTTCAAAGTTCTCCATTAAGCAGGATACTTGGAAGAAAACAGGAAGACCTTTACACTCCCCCCAAATAAGAAATGCTCTTTATTTGGGGGGTTTGAGTTGGCCACAGTAGACCTGTAATCTAACGTTACCGTGGGCTCTTTTGGGTTTGTTTTGCTGACTTATGCACCATGCTGAATGTTGTCAGATGTGCACGGTTAATGTATGTGACTGACCTGTTTTTTTATTGTTATTTTTTACTTTATTTCTTAATACTTCAAAATACCTTGAAGTCTTGCTTATATTTTAAATGCTCTAGCTCCTCTTGGGATACCAATTTTGTTGTTCATTACTAATGGAAATCCAGTCCAAGTCTTAGATAGATAATCTTTTTTTGTTGCAGTAGACCATGAGAGCATGGTGTACTGACAGCAAGGATAAATTCACAGAGAAATCTGTCCTACAGTGGTTCATGCATCTGTCTGACCCCAGTTTCAGGTATGTAGGTTATTCAGAGTATAAACTATACATCTAGAATGTCTGTTTTCTGAGCAGACACAGCTGCCTTTTTTGGTTGATAATTCACAAAGTTTATATCCCTGGCACTTTTATTACTTTCTGTAATCTGAAAGGTACTTTACACAGCAGTCTGACTGGATTAAACTTGCATATTTGTTTGTGTCTGTAAGGCTACTGCTACAATACTATCATATCAGTCATACTGATTAAACGTTTTTGGTTGTATAAATAACGTGCTGGTAACTCAACTTTTCTTAGAATGTGAGTTAAGTCATATGTGCTGTTGGCAGTCCTCTTGCAGAAGACAAGTTCCAAAATAGCTTTAGACTTTCCAGTTTGGAGTGGTGATGACAAATCAGAATAACACAAGGCAAGGGCGCTGCTGGCACTTGCTTAGCAAAAAGGAGCTTCTCCTGAAGTCTCTTAGCAGATGTGGTAGTGTTTTTGCTGGAAGATGATACATTTCCGTACACTCGGTATGGAGAAACTAACGTTTTGCTTTCTTCTTGAAGCTTACAAGCTCAATCCTGAGCAACATAGGTATTTAATGTCTGTACATTTCTGTCTTCTTGCCCTTTTCAGAAATACCTCACAAGTGTGCATGCGCATGGGGGGCAGCTGTACTACTGTGTTTGACACTGGCATTGCCGAGCTTTGCAGTAAATGCAAGTACAGATCACAAAAGCCAAAGAAAGGTTTATGTTAGCACAGTCACGGATTACCATGACTGTGACACAAAAGTTTGAAGTGACAAATCAGTATTGATTTCTTGATCTCGCCTCCTGCAAAATAAGAAATTCTGTGTAGTAGGAAGCACAGGTTGACTAAATCCTCAGAAAAGAGGTGTTAGAAGCAGTTTGGAACATACTGTGACATAGCTCTACGATAAAAGAAAACCAAAGATCCCTTAATACCTTGCACGGTACCAGTTAACCTAGATTTACTAGTATGTAACACTAGTGTAAGGATGGAGTGTCCCAAGACTTAGCTGAACGTTGCCAAATACAGTTAGGGGAAATGTTTCCAATATTAGTATGTATTGTGAAAGTGGATTAAAGAGTGTAAGACGTTGTGTGGGAACGGTGGTGTATCTACAGAAGAACTTATCAAGGAGCAACTCTCATGCCACCCTGTCTCCCCACAGTGTTTTGTATAAGTAATGCAGATGCTAGTTATTTGCATCGTTTCTCTTTCTTCTGTCAAACCATAATTACAGTAGTGGTTGCTTTTGCAGTGGAAGCTGTTATATCAGCTGATATGGTTATTTTACTACTGTTACTTGGTGTTCTCATCACAGAACCTAGGCTGAAGCCTTTCTGCTTGTACAGGAATTGAGCATGATTGATACAAGCTCTGCCTAAGGCGTAGCCACCACCCTGTTACGTTCTCATTGATCAGAACCTTGTCTGTCTGGTCCCCCTTCTTATTTTGCACTGCTTTGATTTTATGTTTCAGGGGACAGAAACGTATTTAAGCAGTTTGTGGGGTAGATGGTAGAATGAAGCCCCAGTAGGGTAAGTTGTCGGGACTGCTGAGATATCAGTAGTAGATAACTATCATTCTTCAGACTGTTAACTTGTTTGTACTTTCTACTTAACACCTCTGTATTCTCTTGTTACTACGATGGCTGTCCCTGCAGCTTAAAGCTGCGTCTTTCTGGATAAACCACCCTGATTTTCTACTTGGTCTGCGGAGTTTATTGCCACACCTGAGATAAAACTTAATAATTTTTACTCTTGCTTAAGAAAGAGGTTATAAAAAACAAAGTGAAGTAAATTGCTGTGGCTTACTCCAAATCTCAAGAGTTCTGTTTGAGGTTCTTACTTTGATTGGTATAATGGCTGGTATCATGTTGTCTCTTTTCATAATCTAGTGTGATTTTTTGTAGGCAACATAAATGGGATCCATATAGATTCATACCTGAGGTTTGGATTTAGACATCTGAAAATTCAGCCAGCCAAAGTCAGAACAAGTTTGTATGACCTGTGTTCAGTGCTGTACTATTCAAATAGGCATTCAGTCACACCTGGAGGCAGAGTGAACTGTTTGGGGACCTTAAAGTCTGATGGTTTTTGGTCTTTTTTCCTCTTCACCCTATCTTGGGCTTTTCTAAGTAGGAACTGCTTCAACTTGCATCAGCATCACTGCAGTTCCTGTCCATGAGGTCACTGTAGCATGTGGCCAGCCCAGAAGAACTGTAGTCAGCATGTTGCCTTTTCTGAGTTAGTGGGACCTCCGCGTGAGCTTTTAAATCCGTAGCCCTAGTCTGAGGGGTGCTGGCAGTGGGTCTGGTGCGTTGCCCAGTCAGTTCACTTCACTTCTTAGCCATAACTGCCTTTTGGAACAACAATTCTTTTTCATAAATGGGACTGCAAAGAACAAAGTGAAGAAGATGAGCATGTTTCAGAACAAACCAAGGAGTGTAATCCAGACTGCAGTACCTACAAATAAGTTAGTTTCTTTCCCATTGGATCTGGGGATCAGTATCAGTTCTCCATCTCAATTCTCAGCTTTTGTAGAGCTGTTTAGAATATTGATACCATGCCACGAATATTGCCAAGGCAAAGCTAGAGAACTTCAAAATAAATAAGTGAAAAGACTGCTCACTCTAGTAGAAGCTGTGTAATCTGGCTCTGGTCCAACACTAACTCTGAAGTCTCTTTACTTGTCCTGAGACACAGTTACAAACACAAGTTTGTCTTGATTACTTGAAATATACTTCACTGATTAGCTGAAATCACTTCTGGTTTGGCAGTGAGAAATGGCTTCTTGGTATACATTCAGTTGATGCAAAGCACGTGGGAGGTGGCTTAGCTGTTAACTTCAGCTATGAAAACAGAGTTATCTAGGGTTTTACTGATTAAAGGAAACTTTTATCTATCTGGTGAATCTCTTCATATGCAGTAAATTACTGGTATATGGAAAGAAATCTTACATCATCCCTCACAGGTACACTATCCAGTACTGCAGGCTGGGCAGCCCCAGGAATTTATTTTAATTGTTAATGGTAGGCGTAATGCTTCTCACAAGCTGGAAGTGCTAGAAAATAATTGACGGCTCAGTTCATGAGAGTGTTTATCATTTAGATGGCCCTCACGCAAACTATAAACAGTCTAAATGCTAATGCTGGAAAGACCAATTTAGATCAGTAACTAACGCTAGCCTATACTTAGTTCTTCCTTGTGTTTCCCATGAGTGCAGTTGCAGCGATAACAGCAGGAATGAGCCCTGCTGATGCAAAGCATTAAACACTGTCCCACACGACATCCTTCTCTCCAAATTGGAGAGATGAGAGTCTGAGGGATGGACCTCTCCAAGGGTAAGGGGGAAGGAGTTGGCTGGGTGGTCGCACTGAGTTGTGGCCATTGGCTCCACGTCCAGGTGGAGACTGGTGACGAGCGGCGTTCCTCAGGGGTCTGTATTGGGACTGGTGCTGTGTAACATCCTTGGTGACACGGACAGTGGGAACGAGTGCACCCTCAGCAAGTTGGCCCATGCCACCAAGCTGTGTGGTGCAGTGGACGTGCTGGAGGGAAAGGATGCCGTCCAGAGGGACCTGGGCAGGCTTCAGGGGTGGGCCTGTGTGAACCTCATGAACAACAATGTCAAGCGCAAGGTCCTGCACCTGGTCCGGGGCAATCCCAAGCACAAACACAGGCTGGGTGGAGAATGGATTGAGAGCAGCCCTACCAAAAAGGACTTGAGTGTGCTGATGGCTGAAAAACTCAACATGAGCCAGCAATGTGTGCTTGCAGCCCAGAAAGCCAACCATGTCCTGGGCTGCACCAAAAGCAGCGTGGCCCGCAGGGTGAGGGAGGGGATTGTCCCCCTCTGCTCTGTTCTTGTGAGACCCCACCTGGAGCCCCGCATTCACCTCTGTGGCCTCCAGCACAGGAAGACCATGTACCTGTTGGCAAGAGTCCAGAGGAGGGCCACAAGGATGCTCAGAGGGCTGGAGCACCTCTCCTGTGGGAACAGGCTGAGGGAGTTGGGGTTGTTCAGCCTGGAGAAGGGAAGGCTCTGGGGAGACTTACAGCGGCCTTCCAGTACCTCAAGGGGGCCTGCGGGAGAGCTGGGGAGGGACTTTTTGTCAGGGGGTGTAGTGATAGGGCAAGGGGGGGAATGGCTTTAAGCTAAAAGAGTAGGTTTAGATTAGAGATTAGGAGGAAATTCTTCCCTCAGAGGGTGGTGAGGCCCTGGCACAGGCTGCCCAGAGCAGCTGTGGATGCCCCATCCCTGGAGGTGCTCAAGGCCAGGCTGGATGGGGCTTTGGGCAACCTGGTCTGGTGGGAGGTGTCCCTGCCCATGACAAGGAGATTGCAACTAGGAAAGGACCTTAAAGACCACTAACCCAAACCATTCCGTGATTCTGAAGCACTGGATTTTTTTTTATTTGAAATCAGTATACAATATTATTTGCAGAAAGTCTAAAGCGTCACAGAAATAGTTGTCCTTTTTAGTTGCTCTTGTTGCTGTAGAGCTATGGCACTGAATATAGTGCTGCTGGTATAGGGAAGTGGCTAAAATATGGTGCTGTTCTACGTTAGCTCATGAGATGCTCTGAAAAGTCAGTGTGTGATGGATGTGGATGTTATCGTTGCTGTTAGTTGGATTTGAGATAGCCCCTGTGATCTGCTTCCATTCAAACAAAACCAGAGGCTAATCCCAGTGTCTGGTCGTTGGTGAGATAACATGCTTTGTTTTCTAGGGGCTACAATATTGCTTGTCTGCTGTGATTAGTTGGGTATTTTATATACTACCTAATTAGATACAGGGCTGTAATATAAACACAGTTAATATATTGGTTGGCTTAATGTCCTGTCCTGCTTTTAAGCTCTCTCGCCTTTTATGTCTCTGCTTTGTGTTTGTATGGCAAGTGATAAAGGATTTGTGGAAACTAATGCTTTTAGCTGGCGCTTGTTTCTCTTCTTCTGAGAGGGCTTTTGACATGTAATTCACTTAGCCTGTTGGCTTTAAGGTATTTTGAAGATTTGCCTGTGTGCTTGGTACTCCCTCTGACAGCAGGCAGTCCTGGAGCTGGGTGAATCTGTAGCCTTATGGAAAGCCATGTCTGCTCTGCAGGAAACCCCATGGTTTATAGCTTAGCTCTATCCCCCTCCCTATAGGAGAGGGGGCTGGGGCACCATCGCATCCCCTATATAGGTCCTTTGCTACCTTTTAACTTTGAGAAGTTAATACCAAGGAGGGGTGTCTGCATTATCTTCCGAAAGACTGAAGGAGAGACAGAATGGTTTAGAGGGCACAAGGACAAAGGCTCATCAGGAGCACTCTTGAAGGACTTCCATTGTAGGATACCTCTGGATACAGCCAGGGAAAGGATGACATGTTGGAAATTAGATTGAGACTGTTGTGCATGCTGGATTATAAATAAAAGTAATGTTTTTTGTTGTTTTTAGCACTAGGATGTCTCTTCCCATTTCCAAAAGTACTGCTGCACTAAGGCTTGTCCTCCATTTCCACAGAGTTGCAGAAAGGCTGAGGCTGGAAGGGACCCCTGGGGTTCTGGAGGGGAGAAGGGCTAGGGCTGGTGGTTCCTTTCCTTTTTGATTAAGGATGTGCTTAAAAGCTGGTATCTCTGGTTTCTCCACTCTGCTACATGTCTAGATTTACAGAAGACAAGCTGTTTTATTTTTTTAATGAAACAGCAGCTCTGCATGCAACAAAGCTGAATAACTGGCTTCCTCACCAAAGCACTTACTGCAGACTCACTTTTAGAAGTATGGACTGCTTGCTCACATCGTCCTCCGTCATGAGTGTCAGCGGTGGCATCTCAGCCTTGTGCATAACATCTGGCCATAAGGATATCTTCCAGACATCCAGAGTCTTCCAGAGTGACCGGGTATAACCAGGGGATGCTAAGACCACTTGCTGAATTAGTTTGCTGTCACTGCTGTCTCGGTGCTTCTTGGCCCTAATTAGCCTGAGGCTCTGATCCAACCCGTGAAGTGAGAACCTAGCTTGGCAACCTCAGACTTCAGCTCACCTCTCTTGCAGTTGTTTCAGCGCATCTTGTAGCGTTTCTTCTGTTCTCTTCAACGTTTTTCTCCTGTTCGTCAAGGTGCTGCAGTTATTTTCCTTTCCAGCTATGAGGCTGCTTATTGGCAGCTCTCAGCCAGCAGGGTGAGAGCTGGGAGCAGGCAGCGTGCCTACGAGGTCTGGCTGTTAGCAACCTTTGGGCTGTGACTGCTGTTATCAAGGAACTGGTCCAGTTTCTTTGCTGCCATCTGCCGAAACCAGAGCTGTCCACCTGCTTTGAGAGCAGCCTAGTGGGAAGCATAGTTCTGCAGAGAGATCTGAAATGCCACAAGATCACTACTAGTAATGTGCCCTCCCTCATTTTAAATTAGGACTTCCAAAATATCTGTATTGTTACTTAAAGTTCAGCTTCTTGTGCAACTTTTAGTAATCTTAACTAATGCTCTTCCTGTAGCTATTAATTCTTATTTTGCTAATTTCTGGGATATCTGATACAGCTGTGCCTGTCATCTCCTTTTTTTTCTGAGCAGTAATTCATTAATGTGTTCAGCTTTTCTACTTTGTCTTTAATACAAAGTAAGTTTTGCTTTGTTAATGGAAAATTCTGTATGTACTTCAGAAAAACCTTATTTAATGCTTTTGGAGGAAGTGTCTTTTATTTCAAATATTACTTAGTTGCTTGGTGACTTTGCTTGACAAAATCTTGCTTGCAGAACTGAATTTGAAAAATGTTTTTTCTTAAAAAAAAAAAAAAAAAGCCCCTATTTTATATCACTGCTTAAATGTTTTTGAAATTGCAGGGTTCACTACATGCTTTTATTTGGAAGACAGCACAATTGTTCCTATAACTAATTTAACAAGTACTTCTATAAATAAGTCTACTTTAAAACACTCTATTATAAGATTGGGCAGCAATGAAATATAAGAACTTGTATGGTCGTCTTGATGACCAAATCTTTTACTTTTTTGTTTCTTTAAGGTTTGTTTAACTTTATACTTTGTTTAAAAATTGTCTTTTCCCCTTCCCCTCTTAAAGGTAGAGACCTGTGGGTTCTTGTTCTGGGAAGGTATCCAACCCAACATAAGATTGGCATTCCAGAGTTCAAGTATGTTGCTAATATGCATGGGGATGAGGTACGTTTCAACTTTTGCAATGTCATTTATACCAAATATACTTGCCAGAGGTTTAGGGTGAACTTCTCTCAGGTGTGTGCTGTTCATTATTCGAGTATATCCTCAAAGAAGAACTAATGTGTGTGTGTTTCCTGAGGAATTTCAAGGAAAATTTCCCTTGTGGCAGAAGGGTTTTAAGAGACCTTCCATCAAAGTAAAGAATCCTACACCTAAGACCTCTCAAGTAGAAAGAGATTTGTCTTCTCCACAAGAGTAAACCCAGAGGCTTTAATTTTACTGGCAATGAATCAGTTGTAATGGTTTGCTTGTAAGTTGTTATTACCGAGAAATGAAATATGAGTGATAAAACGCTTAAAACCCATCCAAAGAGTGAATAATAGTTCTTGTGAACCACCAAATGTGGTTTTTAAGAAGGCAATTTCTCCTAGGAACCTTAAGCTAGGAACACACAGATTCATCTAAGGTAACACTGAGTACAAAAGAAAAAGCAATTTCAGGCCTAATTTGCTGTGGAAAGTATGCCCATTTTTTAATGATAAAGGAGGTAATGGTGATTATGAGCTTTCCTGGTGTAGTATGTGAATCTGAAATAGAAATATTCAAAGCTTCACACTTCCTTCTAATCTTCTCACACTTCCCTCTAATCTTCTCTTGCTCCCTATTTCCCGTATTCTTTAGCTTTACCTGCTTTTATGATGCATGGTCAGGATAAATTTAAACTACACAGTATGTTTCTATGAAGTCTTTAGTTATAAAGGGTAAATAAGTCAACAGAAGTGGCAAAATATATATATGCCAGACTGTGAATTCCCCAAATTAATGAAACTAGGTGGAATAGTAAGTGTATCCTGTGTAAAGCACAACTTACCACCAGCTATTCCTATTACCGATACTGTCTGAGTACTTGCACGCCTCCAGGCACTTGCGACACTGTGTGCCAAGAATTTTCCCCAAGTTAGACTAGTTTCACCTTGTTTGACAGTGGCTGTGCTCAGCGTGCTGCTGGGAGCCTGACTGCTTTGGAATTTAACTCTGTGTGGGAGGGAGCTGACTCACGGCCCCGCGTGGCCCACGCTCCTGGGTGCTGTGTGTGGTGCGGGGCGCCTACAGGAGCTGCGGCTGCACGCGCCGGTCCCTGCGGGCTGCTGAAGAAAGTTTCAAGACCATGGCTACAGATGACCCAAATTTGGTGAGGAGGGAGTTGGAGGGGAGAACACAACACCGTCTTGTCCAGCGTGGCCTGGCTTTCCAATCCAGTAGTCCTGGAGTGCAGAAGGGCAGGTTCCTGCTGCCACTCCTCCTGGCAGAGCATCCACGATGAAGCGCTCCTGCTGCTGTCACCGCCCAGCTGGATGTGCACTAGGAGCTTTGAGCACGGAGGCACGCAGTGTTTGCGTGTTCCTGGGGTCAGGCAACCTGGATCACTGTCTAGGATAAAAAATTCTACATCGACTATGACAAACGAAGCGAGATTAAGTACTGGCATCATCACCAGTTTATCTGAGAGGGGTTGCTCCCTGAGCTAGCAGTGCCATAGCAGGACGTGCTGAGGTACGTGTCTCTCCAACGAACCACGTTCTAGCTTGTTCATCAGACCAAGTACACCCCTAGGAAAGATTCTGGAATTAAGGCTATTCCTTTTCAGGCCCTCATGATGATCTTTGCCTTATATTTACATATATTTTTGCATACGAATGTAACACAGTTTTCCTATCCGACCATAAAAGCATTTCAGATGGCAGGAAATGAATTCCTCATATAGAGAAGCATTGGAGATCTTTGAATATTTATTCCCATAATCTAAAATACTGCTGGACTAGTCACTGGGGAAAGACTCAGCTTCCCCTGTAATAGATGAAGCAGATAAGTTTTGCACGAACTGCATGACAAGCTTCGACTTGTGTTCCACAGTCTTTCATAGCCTGAGATTGTAGGATTATAGCTTCATTGATCTACGAATGTCCTTTGTGCTCCAGTGGTGCTTCCCATAAAGGTGAGAAGCTTCTCCATGCAGTGAGCAGCTCTGTTCTCTGGTACCACTTGGAGACGCTGCCCTTCTAACCTGTTGTGATCATGTAAATGGCACTTTTCCTTGATTCAGCCAGCAGGCTGCTCCTAAAACCGGAAAATGGGGAAGCCTGAATTGCATATGTGCAGGCTGTTCACACATGCTGCTGGAAGAAAACCGAGGTTATTTGGAGGGTTGCCCAACAGGGCAGTTCTATTAAGATAATAGGAGTACACAACACCGGGAAGAGAGCTTTTTTTTTTTTTTAATCAGAACTGGAAAGACTGTTTTTAGAGTAGGTTAATTGCTTTATAGCATAAAACACTACCAGCCAAGGCTAAATGATTTTGTTCTGTGACAGCCATTGGCAAACAGAGTGAACTTTTGCCCCAGGTCCATAGATGCAACAGTAGACTTACCTCAATGTTTCTGTGGCTGAATGAGGCTGGTCACCATTTCCAGCAGTACTACCTGCAATCCAGCCTCTGCCTGATAATTAGAGGTAGTGCAGCCGCTTTCAGCTCTGTGGCACTTTAGTCAAAACGGCACTAATAGACTGCACAAAATGCAAAGGCCTGTGACATGTCAGTAACATTTGTACTAAAGAAGATGCGGAAGAGGTTGCCTGCTGCTCTAGGGCCTGCTCGTTAGTGTTGTAGTCCCTGTATTTCAACCAGTGCTTTAGTACAGACAGCTCAAAGCAAATTTGAGGTGTTTTTTTTGGTCTGCTCTCTGTGGGGAGTAGTGATGTGAGTTTTCCTGTTTTTTTTTGTTTTGTTTGTTTGTTTTTTTAGCTCCAGCTCATTCTGATTTAGGCAGCAGCCTGCTCTTGTCCCAGGCTTGTGCTCTCACTGAAAGAGCTCCTCTTGTATGTAGGTATTCACACGTTCCTCTTTGAGGGAAAAGTTCATTCCATTTCTCACTGACCAAAGCCAAATTCCCAAACACCCTTAAGCTGTACACGGAGCAGACCGGTCAGCTTTTGACCAGCTGTGCCACTGACTGGAGTCCAGTCTGCACAACTGAGCCAGAGGATTTCATTAGACTGTTCCTAAACCACTTAGGTTGTAGCAGGAAAGCTCTAAGGGAAAGCATGTCCGAAGTGTAACCTTCCTGTGCGTTTCTGCTTGTTCCCTTTGCTGCATTACAGACAGGGCTTCCTCAGCTTTCTGAAGCTGTAGTGTGATAGCAATCACAAGGTCAATCCCTTTTCCAGGATGATAATACTGGTGCCATCCTTCCCCCACATCCTCCCCTTCTGATAACTTTTGCTTTTTTTGGTGCAACAGCATTTGCCTCTTTCTCTCCCCGAAGCTGAGCCTGTGGTGATGGGCCTCAACTAGCCCATGTGAACGGGTGTGTTTATCTTGGTGGCTTATCTTGTGAGTGAAGTTAGCGCAGCTGTACCCTGTTTTGCATGTCATCATAGATGTAATCATCTCCACAGAAGGGTTTCCAGAGATATGGTGCCTTATTAGGGCTTGGGTGGTTGAGGACTGGAGTAGTTTTATTTGTGATTGATACAATTGGAGCTTTTTTAAAAAAAAAAAAAGTGTTTTGTAGAATCTCTTGTTCTCATTTCCAAAACTGAATAGCAGCTGCATTTATGCTGTCAAAATATGTCTATACAAGACAATTTTTATCACCACATTAGACAAAAGGTTGCGTCTGCATATTATAAAGGCTGCTATATGAAGTTTTCAGGATATATCCAATGTCATTTATCTGTATTGTGTGATATAGCATGGCAGAGGTGTGGTAGGGCTACAAATACATACCCTAGGAGAGAAAATAGGGGAAGAATTGTATATATATTTCCTGTATAGGGAACTATTTTCTACCTGGTTTCAATATCAGCTGACAGGATGTAAAGAAGGTCAGAGGCACTAGAAACCTCAGAGTTCCCAGCAACCCAGTCTATTTGCTAACCTCGTGCTTGAAAAAACTTTGAGATCTCTTTCAACATAGGTCGGGCTGCTGCTTTGGGAGGCGCTGGCTGCGTGCCAGGTGGTGTCCACACAAGCAGCGGCTTTAAGGCTGCCCTTCGTAGCTGACATCCCCCAGACTCGTTGGGGTGTGCTGCAGGTGCCCCAAATCCAGTCATTATGGCCGGCAGGTTTTTGGGGCTCCCCCTGCACCTCGGGTCGGGTGGCGCCCGCGCTGCCCCAGCTCTGCGCAGCACTCGGGGCCGGAGCAGGGAGGCTGGCGAGGCCGGGCTGCTCTGGAACAGGTCCTACCTGACGGTTCGGGTCTTTCTTTCGACATAGTTCAGCTAAAAAAAAAAAAAAAAAAAAAGGCCAAGTTTAAGGAAAGAATTTTAATCTTTAAAAAAAATGGGCAGAGCCTATCCGCCCATCGCCCCCTGGCACTAGGCCTCTACCACGTGGCAGTAAAAGCGTGTTAAATACAGGGGCGCGGGAGTGGAGCGTCACGCTGTGGGCGCGGTGGCTGCTGACCTTAATCTTTTAACAAGCTGTGGCCGGGGCTCCTTGACCAAGTGCTCGGTCTCTGAGCAGGGGCTGACCAGGCGTGACAGCCAGACCTGTGCTCTGCAGTCCGGCCTTCCCCAGGGATCACGGAAAGCCTCTTCTGCTGCCTGTCTGCCCCTCGGGCACGCAGTGACACCGTGACGTCTGGACGTGCGTTCTGTGAGAGGGTCGTGACATCCGGCTGTGTCCCCGGGGTGGGAGAAAGGGCTGGCTTTCGTGTCACCCCTCGTCTGGGCTACTGCAAAGCCACACACCTGGGCACGAGGCCATCGCCCCGGGGAGGCTGCGATTAAAACCGAATACTCGTCGTGTTCCCTCGAAGACATGAGGTCTTCCCTCTGCTCTCCCCGTGTGCGTGTAGTAGATTAGAGGTGTGTTAGGGTGTCTGTCCTCGGCACTACTGTCGGCAACCTGCCCCCAGTGTCTCGAGGCTTACTTGCAGCATTACAGTAAAGCAGATGAACGGCTGCCAGCTTCACTCCATGGGCACAACTGAACGCCCTGCTGTCAGGGTGAAGCTTGCTGGGCAGTAGGTGCCTTCTGAGGGCTTGACCAAAACTTGAGCTTCGCTGTCTCAGAAACGAAGCCCTTCCCTTAACCACCTCCAGATGTGCTTCCTCAAGAAATCTGGGGTCATCTGGGCCAAAGCAACAGCCCTCCCTCTGTTGCTCTACCAAAACCAAGTGGTAACACACACACTTCTTTAAATGATGAGAGTACCAGCCCTCTCTGACAGATGTTAGCTGAATGGAGCTAAGTACTTGGATACAGCAAGAGCTACGCAAGGAATCCCATAAAATAGGATTTGTTTTTTGTTGTTGTTTTTGATGCTGCATATGTAATAAGTCTGGGCTTTACTCTGGAGTGCAAAGAATGTCATCTATGAAGCACCGGTCAGCTTCTGCTGTTTATGAACACTATCCTTTTCCAACCACCTTTTCTTCTTCCTTTTCCTGCTTCTCTACCCCTTTTTTCCCGGAGTTGCTGCCCCTGCCCCAGACACTGAAGAGAACCAGGATAGGCGCAGATGCTCTTTCCCGTTTCCTCCGGAGAGCAGTCCAGTCTTGCTTGCAGTCTAGCTCTCTCTGTGGTAGGGCTGTTCTCGTTTCTTCTGAGCCTGCTAGCTTTCTCTCTCCTGCCCAGGGCCATGATTTGGCTGACTTCTCCCCCTTCCCTTCTTCCCCCTGCTGCCCAAGATGTCTATCACCTGAGCTGCCTGTACAAGACAGGTTCTGGTGTGCCCCTTCTTAAATTTCACAGAGCAAGTTTTAAGCCTGACACCGGTGTGATCTGCAGCTCTGTGGGGCTGTGCTTGGCGCTGCTGCCCTCCCCTCTTCCTTCTGGGACAAGCATCAGTTGCTGCCCAGCTGAAGGGACGTGCTTTGCTCCCAGCCTGAGCAGAGGGTGTACCCAAGGTGTACCAGCCAGCTTCTGCCAGCTGAGCTCCATGTTCTGGTTTACCTCCATGTCCAGAGCGGGATTTGCTGCTTAAATTGCACTGATGTGAAAATTTAACAAGCTGTCACTGCAGCAAGTAGCCGGGGAGAAATACTCCCTTCCCTCTGTCTGATTTCATCTGCTTTTTACCTTCCCTGTACCAGCCTGCAAGCAAGAGGATGTTGATCTGTGATGCCAGTTTCACCCCGTAATGTCACCCCATGTTTCTCAATTTAGGAGCGGGGGAAAATCCTCTGCAGTTTTTCCACATTAGTGATGCAAGACTCATTGTAAAAGATAGTGAGGCTCCATAGCTCTGAAGTGGAGCCCTCAGTGATTTGCCGGGCTCTGTTCTTGGAGAAAAAGTAGAGAGAAACTATCTGCAGAGCACATCCAGTTGCCAGTCTTGGTTTGTTCCCATCCCAGCCAGAGTTTAGGAACTCCACTGCAACCTTGATGCTCCTGGAAAGCCTGGTCCAGTGAACACGCTGTGCTGGTGGTTTTTGGGGCAGAACAGGGTTGTTCTCAACTCACTGGAGCTGGAAGTTGTTGCTGTTTTGGCTAAGATCTGACCTAGCAGACCAAAGGGAGATGTCCTGCCAGCCTTCATGACTTACACAAATTTACATGAACAGAAATAAGCATTTAGCTTTTTCTCTGCCACTGCCTTTCCTTGTGCCAGAGGTTGCATCCAGATGGGCTTTCCATCTTTCTCTAAGGATCCATACACACCTGTTCCGTTTCCCCAGTGCCAGTGTTCATAGCAATAGGGTACGGCAAGGTACGGGGTATGAGGGAAGTGTCTGGGGAGCCTTTCTTCTCTCTGTATCAGGAGTCAGCTTCTCTTGAGCCTGCATTAAAGTCGATTTCACAGAAAAAGAGATTAAAAACAACAAACTCTTGTACTCTGCAGAACCCTGGTAAATTTGGAAGGAGTCTCTTTCCCTTCTTCCATCACTTGCCAGCCCTGCCGAGCACTGGCACTTACGTGCGGGGCCCAGGGTCCCTGGGGCATCAGCCCAGAGCTGACTCTGCACCACCTGAGATAGCGCAGGGCTGCGTTTCCCAGCCCACGTGGTCTTCAGCAGGCAGCCCTTGCGGTTTGAGTTTTTGATAAGGCTCTGCCTTATCCGCACAGGGTTTCAGCAGCGTAGCTGACACAGTCGGTTTCCCATTACACAAGTAGTTCTGGTTGATCTGGGTTTGAAACTCTTGTGAAAACCTTCCAGTGACTCCTTTAATCTTGTAAATTGCTTTAAATGTAATTAGAGGGAGAGCATGAAACAAAACAGTATTGACCAGAATGTTCTTGTATGCCTTGTGTGTCTGTGTAACCCAGTCAAAACAAAACCCTGTAAGCGTAAAGCGGTGGGTTTGGGCTATTTTTGTTATTTTTTTTTGTTCTGTTTTTCTTCCATAGCAGGCTTAAAATGAAATCTATGCTGCTTTTGCAGACTGTTGGGCGAGAAATCCTGCTCCATTTGATAGACTACCTGGTGACCAACTACAGACGTGACCCAAATATTACCCAGTTACTCAATAATACCCGGATTCACATCATGCCAACAATGAATCCTGATGGATTTGAAGCTACAAAAGTGCCTCATTGTTATTACTCACGAGGAAGGTAAGGCTGACTTAGGAGGGTGGGAGTGGTAAAGGAAATGGGTGGGGAGTAATAATCGGAGATAGCCAAGGGACTGAATCATACTTGGTGGAGAAAATAGCGTAGTGGATGCGTTAGGGATGATTTTGGCCTGTGCTGTTCTGAAGAGACACTGTTACAGCACAGGGTTTTGGAAGAGTGAGTCAGCCTGGTGTTTATATGTGGTGTGGCGAGAGAAAATTGGTCAGAATGATATAATGAGCTAACCTTTCAGGCAGGAGACCCAAACTGAGAGAAGAAGGACAATGACCTATTCAGACCTCTAGGGTACCACAAAGAAAGATGAAATAAAAAGTCCACCCCCGGGGATCTTCTTCAACTGAAGAACTATGTAACCCTTCTTAACGAGAAAAAGGTGTGTCTGAGCTGGTGGAATGGACTGCCACAAACGTGTTGGTAGTTCACATTGAGCGCAGATAGAGCGGGAGGGAGGAGTTATGCAAGCAGAGTTAGCTATAATAGGTGCTGTGCTAATAGCAGTGCTAGAAAAACACTCAGAAGGAAATGTAACCTAGTATTGCATCTTGTGCTGCTTTTGCATTCTTTAACATAACTTGCAGAGACCAAAAAGGGGAGGAAATGTTTAACAAGTTAGAAGAGGGAAGAAGAGGGAGAGTGAGAGAATGGGAAGAAATGCCAAAGGGGCAAAGCTGGAATGTGAAGAAAAAGCAAAATCATGAGCTAGGAGTTCGCCTGGATCTTTGGCCATGGCAACGTCAGGAACGAGTGAAAAGGTAGTTTAAGTAGAGAGAAAGCTTAATTCTCTAGGTGACTGGTGTAGGCCCTTCTTTTTATCAGGAAGGAAAAGTATTCCTCAGCAAATAGATAGGACTTGTACGGAGGGCAGGAATTTTTATCCCCTTGCTGTCAAATAGAATTTAACTAACTGAGTTTAAAAAAAATTAACACAGCTGAAACTAAAATACTCTCTTACACTCTCTGTGCTGACCTCTCTGAGTGAAAAAGGAAGAAAGTGTTTGCCCAGGCTGGACCTTCAAGTACAGGTGGAACAGAATCCATCCTGTGTCTGATTTTGCTGTCAGTCCAGAGTGGCAGGAATACAAGGGACATCGCCGTCCAGCAGTTACCTTGATCTTCCTAGACAAGTGGAAAAACACAGACAGAAGGACATATCCTTCTTACCTGACTTAGGTTTTTAAGTTCTTGTATGTGTAGGTGTGGGTATGTCCTATATGCGTGTTAAATATCATTCTCTGTTTCCACCTGAACTACAACAGAAGAGTTGTTTTATTGTGTCCTATGAAAAGCCTGGTGCTGACAGAAAGCATGCTGAAGTCCAATTTCTGAATGCTTGAGAAGATAACCTTGCAGTGGTCATCTTGCCTGTTCCCTAAAGGCACTGGTGTGCCGTGGACCTCAAGCACCATGGGGCTGGTGGTGTGGAAGTGTCTACAGGCAAACAGTAACGGCAGTGCCTTCTCTCTTTCTAAGGTACAATAAGAACGGAGAGGATCTGAACAGGAATTTTCCTGACGCCTTTGAAAATAACAACAACACCATTCAGCCAGAGACTCGAGCGGTGATGAACTGGATAAAAAATGAAACGTTTGTTCTGTCAGCGAACTTGCATGGGGGTGCCCTGGTTGCCAGCTACACGTTCGATAACGGTAACGCAGGTAAGCTGGTAACAAACCCTTTTCCCCAAAGCTGATTTGCTTTAGGAATCGTAGCTGTACCAAAGCAACATCTGTAAGGTTTTCTGCAAGGGTTTTTTCAGCTTTTGAGCTGGGATGGGCAGACTTTGGGAAACATCAAAGACAAAATGAGGCATCGAAATTCGTTCTCTGCTCTGGCTATTGAGATTCTTATCCTGTATGTAAGATAGCACTGTCTGTTTTACTGCTAATGAGAATTATGTGATGGCTGTCTTTATTCTGCAGTTACTGGCTCATCAAAAGGCTACAGCAGGTCTCCAGATGATGATGTTTTTATTCACCTGGCAAAGACCTATTCTTTCAACCATGCCAGCATGTACAAAGGGACTGGGTGTGACAACAGGCAAACCTTTCCAGACGGCATCACCAATGGGTATTCCTGGTACCAGCTGGAAGGTAAGAATGGCAGTGCTATTTTTTCAGCCACTTCAGATACGGTATTCTCACTTGCTTCTGCCACCTGTGATGATGAAAGGGCTGTCATTTTGCCCAGAGTAGAAGGCTGATACAAGCAGGGATTGTTGGAGCAGGACACAGGTGTTTGCAGGCTCTGCTGATCAGAATGAGGCAGTTGCTGCTGTTTTGATTTCCTCTATGTCCTTTCTCAAGGGAAAGAGCATTCATATATGTTCGGGTACATCAGTGTGGCACCAAGGTCAAAAACTTCTCTCTTCTTTCAGAAAGAAAACCGATGTTCTGTTCATGTATCATCCTTTTAAAAATAAACAAACAAACAACTTTGATTACTGATTTATTACTGATTTTTTTTTTCATTTCTATTTACATGTAACCAAATACAATATGGGTTCTGTTTACTCTGGTACATACCATGTGTTGCTTTCCCAGTCTGAATTCAAAGCCTTAAAAGGCTCTTAGGACAGCTCCAAGACTAGTAAACCCCATGCCAACACATGGATTTATGTCTCCGTTCAGTGGGCAGTGCTTGAAAAGCCTTCTGAGTTTTTAAGTCAAAGACCCACCCTTCCTCAACCACAATAATCATCATTTCCAAAACATCACTGTGCTTTAAAAAACAACACCCTACAAGTATATAGAGAGTTATTAAGCTGGTTTTCCACAGGAAGCAGTGTGGTATAAGTATATAAGTGTGGTATTGAGGAATAATTTGTCTAATTTACTTTTCTTACGGGTGTGATATAAGTGCCAACATTTTTAACTTCCATTTTTCGTATAGCTTGAGCTTGGTGCTTCTTTGCAGCTGAACACTGGCTTGTTTTATTTTGCTCTTAAGGTGGAATGCAAGATTACAACTATGTCTGGGGACAATGTTTTGAAATCACATTGGAGCTGTCATGCTGTAAATATCCTCCGGCAGACCAGTTGGAGAAATTCTGGAGAGACAACAAAGTTGCTCTGGTTGAATATATAAAACAAGTACACCTAGGTGGGTATGCAGCCGGGGAAGGGAGCTGAAGCTGAGGAGACCGGGTGGCTGGGCAAAGTGGGCAGGCTGCAGTAGCCTGGGTCTGTGTTGGAGCTCACAGGTGAGGAGCTACGGCATGAATCTGGGAGCTGCTGTGCTCCAGGAAAGACCTGAAGGGCAAGTGCTACAAGGCTAGGGGTGGGCGAGAGAACTTAGAGGTGGGATTGTCAGGTGGAGTCCAAGGGGCTTAAAATGCACTGGGACAGGCCGCTCAGGCATCTCACCTCCCCCTGCCCTCCAGGGAGCCTGCTCTCCTGAGCAGCCCTGGGGCAGTCATTTATCTCCGAGGTTTCTAAACCTGTGTGCATGTGGGCATGGTTTCGTGGCTCTTTGCTGCTTGGATTTTGTATTTTTAAGACCTAAGCGTGGTCTGGACTTCACAGTTGGAAGAGAGAACTGCTTAGTGAATCAGTGGTATTTTGCAGAGGTAAAGGGTTCGCACAGATCTGTTGCTTATCTTGGGTTTTGTTGCCTTGAATGTCTGATTGCTGTTTTGCTTAATGACAGCGCTGCCTTTAAGGTGGTTTGTGAGAATTAAGGGAAACTACTCCATAAGCAGACATTGTTATTCTGCCATTTGGAAGCACTAGATAAGAGGCTGGGCTATTTAAAAAACAAACAAACACAAAGAACACACACACAATACTGAAAATGTAAGCCCTTCAGCAAGACACATGCAGTAAGTAGGTATGATGCTTTCAGCAAATGAAACTTAGAGATTACAATGGTGCTTTCTAAACTAACGTGAGGGGAAGCTGCTAACAACAAAAAGGATTTTCTATTTTAATTCTCTTCGGTAATATGTAAGTCCTAGTGATATTATTAGATGTACTTGAAATAATTGAAATAACCTTTGAATGCACCCAGCAACAAATAGTCTGACTTTGTCAGACAAGGAGGCTCACCACGAGTACACATTGTGATCTTTCTCTCCTCTCCCTTTTTCACAGGAGTCAAAGGTCAGGTTACTGATAGGAATGGAAATCCTATTCCCAATGCGATCGTGGAAGCCCAAGGGAGGTCTCATGTCTGCCCGTACAGAACAAACGAACACGGAGAGTACTTTCTTCTCCTTTTGCCTGGGAAGTATGTGATCAATGTAAGTGTGCTGCCTTACTAAATTATTATTTCTAATTACATCGAGTTCTTGAGCACAGCGAGACCAAATCCTTATAGCCGAGTAAGGTGGACTTGCTTGAGTCAAATACAGGAACTGTAAAGACTCATTAGCGGATTAAAAAATTAATTAATTGTAATATTTGAGTCAGCAGTAGGGCAATGTTTAGATACAGGGAGACCTCCTGTCCCCAGGCTGTCCAGGAATAAGCAGTAATCTAACTGGGCGGTGGAACCAGCTGAGTGTCTGGACCATGGCGATGCTGGCTTGAAGTGTTTGAAGCAAACCTGAGAGCTGTTAGAGGGTGAGGACTGGGAGGCTGGGACCCACGTAGCCCCTGGCAGCAACAGGCTGACAAGGCTGTCAGTGACAGCTTCCTTGGGTGGAAGGGGCTTCCCTGAGGGCCTTGTCAGGAGCTGGTATTAGAGAGCATCCGAGCACCAACGTCTCTGCCTGGAGCCAGGATGACTGCAAGATTCCCTCTCTTGTACAGCGTGCGGTGCTCCTGTGGTCTTCGGGCCAAAAATCGCTGCTGGTTTGAAATATGAATCCTCCTGTCAGAACCTCCCGGGAAAGAGACTTCCCTCCCCTAAAATGTCAGTCTGGTCAACGCCTCTTCGGACTTGAGCAGCCAGCGAGGGCCTCCTGCATGTGCTCAGCCCCTGTCCCTGCCACCCTCCTGCTGCAGCCTGCTACAGGAGTAAGGCAGTTACTCCTAGTAAGGCAGTCTTAAGTTTGGTCCCTAGAGGTGAGCAACCTCGATCCATGGCAGCACCTTACAAGAGGCAAGGAAAAACCACAACTGAGAGAAATTCACTTACTGCGGCAGAGAATACCCCATGACATCTAGCACTTTTGCTGCTAGCTTCGGGCTTGTTCAAACTGCAGTTCCTTGTTCCTGTTCACATGAAGCAGACTTCAGTTAGTGTTGTGCTGCTGCCTGACACGGTTAGCTACCCACCAGCTCGCATCCTCCAGGTTTTGTGGCTCTCGTTGCTAAGCAATTTAGTCAGTTCATCCTCTGCAAGGTAATGACCCAAATAAAGCAAAATTAGCTAAGAGCCTTGTGAACTGGGGGGGGGGGGGTAAAAAAAGCATGTGTTCTGTTACCGTCTCCATCTCAGCTTTTTTTAGTCTTATTGCCGTAATGTGAAAAACTTTTACTGTTTTCTCTTGCTGTAGTTCAACTTATATTTAGAACACTTTTCCTACACGTTGAAACTATAAATAAGCGCATTAGACAATGATTGTTTTACAGCTGAACTCGGTGCTTAAAACCAAAAAAAAAAATATCTTTCATGCTTGTTCCTAGGCTACTGTACCTGGATTTAAGTCGATGCTGAAGACGGTGGAAATACGTGATAACACTGGTAACTTCAGTGCTTTGAAACAAGACTTCTCTTTCTCAGAAGTCTCTATCAGAACAAGACCTGCTTCGTGTCCTAAAACGCCCTTGTACCAAGAGCTTGAACGTTCTTCAGCTGCGGTAAAACCAACTCTACACATCTTGGTTTTAATGACCGCCGTGATTCTGCTTTTCAAATAAAGTCAGGGATGACGTGACAGGGCAAAATCTTCCTGCACAAAGGTGGCTTTTGAAACAAGGAATTGTGTATGTAAAAGAATGTATGTTTTTATGAACCAAATTCTCAGATTTATAATCACGTTTATTGTATTTTGTAAATTACTGCCTTGACAATCAAATGTTGTACTTTAATTGTAATAGACTATCGTATTTTTCTACATATTTAGAGTAAATATTTTACTCTAAAGAAAAACTGTACAGCCTATGGAGGTAATTGTTCAATTTTGATGCAGGTAGTTACACATCTTTTGAAGAACTTGCCAGAGTTCAAAAACAGTCTAAGCTTGTACTGCCTCTGTTTCAAACTGTTTCAGTGTTGAACTAACAGTTCATGTGCCCGCACAACTGTAAGCAAGTAGCTCAATCCTAATGTCTTGTAATAAAGCCACTGCTATAAATGAAGAATGACATTTTGAAGAATGCTCTTTCTTGTCTAGACAAACGAGACCAATCGGGGCTGAAATAAGATTGGTAACACATGGTAGAAGAAAAGAAGATGGAAATAAATAACCATCTGTAAGTGCCCAAGGGCCATGCTGCTGGAGCTTGATGATAGCCTGTGCCATCAGGCAAAAGACAGTAATGTAGGTCTTTGAAAAAGCGTTCCTCTAAGACAGAACTATTGAAAGCGACATAGAGACAGCCCCCTTAAGCTTTATACAGTTGCCTTTTTTTTAACTGAATGTGTTACAGAGCAGAACCATAATTCACAATTTTTCAATCTAAATAACTTCAGCTATTTGTTGTTTTTTTAAGCATGTTTCACAGCCCTCTTACTCCCTCTTTAGCTCATGCCTGGTATCTGCACAGCAGAAGCTGGAAGGTGTGCTTCAGGAGGAGCGACCATTGTACAGCAGCTGGTTTCTAAGGGCTGTGCTAACAGTGCGCTATCAGGTGCGGATTTAGCAGATTCCTTTTACCTTGGTCAGTTGTAAACCATTTTCAAGGCACTTTGAAGCTGTTCAGCAAACTCAGATGTTACCGAGTGAAGTCAGTGTCACCGCGTGTGTTTATTTTGAAGCTTCGTCTGCTGCTAATTTTCTTAAGCAGTTTTAAAAGCAGCCAGAAGAGATTATCTTTGGAAACGTCTACGTTTTCCTGCACACAGTAAATCAAAAATGCAGGAACAGAGTAAATCTTTTGATAAAAGTAGTTTTTTGAAGTGTACCACTGTTACTGCAGAGGTGCTCCTGTGTTTCACATCACGACATACCAGCTGGGCCGTGGGTCCCAGTCTGAGTGTAAATACACTTTTGGTATTGGAACACCAATGCACTCAGAACGGCATCTCATTACATACAGACTGTACGTAAGATACTGTTGTGTCATCGTCTTTTGTTTGTTGTATCTCATCCATTTGAACTTTCTACCTTTCTTCCCCTTTTAAATGTTGTGGAGTGTTTACTAGTCAAAGCCATAACCAATTATCCACTAATCCCTCCAGAGCGGATTGGTTCCAGTTCTGTTACATATAGCTAGAGCGCCCTGAAGTTCAAAATACTCCAAAAGCAGGAACATGAGCGACGACTCCATGCTACCAGCCAAGTGAGGGGAGAAAGAAGCTGCACTGTTGTTTCACAGAATTAAGAGGCTGTATGAAAATGAAGTAGGAGAACTTTAAAGGAAAAAAAAAAAAAATCATTGACATGAAAAAAAAAGCACTAAGGAGCATATAAACACATCTTTATTTAAAGCTCTTAGCCATCATAGTTAATTTTCTCAGAAAAACTGAAAACCAAAACACATAAATGCAATACACATGAAAATTCTTCTCACAAAGGGAACTACGCGCGGTGCGATTTGAGTGGACAGCTGCACGTGAATGGCTACTGGACGCAGCAGGACGTGCGGTGGTTAGCTACAAGGTTCACACACGTCACCGCACGTGTGTTCAGCAACCTACGCGTGGTGGTAAAATTGCATAGTTGTTTAACTTCACTATTAAACTCTCTATTTAATAACAATTCCAACTCTGCACAGTCAGACAACAAAGTAAGACTCTGCTTTTGGAAAAGCAATCTGTTATTTTAGGTATTTATGTAATCTTCACGCTGACTGCCATCAACTTAGCAAAAAAAACAAACAGGAAAACCTGCCCCTTGAAAGTCAGCCTGTTAACTTAAAGCAACATCTACTAAAAGGGGAGAGAACACCCTCTGAAGTATAACCCACAACTTTTACACATACAATAGGTATGACAGAGAGGCATTCAAATTTTCAGCGTGGCTGTGGTAAATAAAAGCAAGTACACATTAGTTGAAAGCAACAATTTTTCCTTTTCAGTAAGTTCAGTCTATTGTTAAGAAAAATACCTTAAGCCCACGCTTGGGGGTTGGTTGGACTTATTTTTTTCACTCTTTTGCTTGCTCAAACTTTAAACTAAGTAACCCAAAAAATAAGATAAACCACTCTCTCTCCTGTAAGAGCATGGTTTTCTGAAAATTATTCTTGCTGATGCTTTCTGCAAGAATGAGGAACTGTTTTTTCCCCTCGTTTTAGGGGAAAAAATGTGCCCTAAGTCTTCCATGTGTTTTCATACCCATACAGAAATTTCACACAGTGACATTTAAACAAAATAACAGAAAACGGAACACGGTGATACAACTGTACTAGGCTGTTAGAAATAAATAGAACACCCCATCAATTAAATTTTGTAGTGTGTTTACCGGTTTCTAAATCAAACTCCTAGCTGAAGGGGCAGCCAAAGCTTCTTGTGCAACGCAGCACGGCGCGGACTTCCTCCGGGCTGCCAGGCAGCATCGCGAACACAACACGCGGTGGGTGCGCTACACCGACAG
The DNA here is from genome assembly GCF_009769625.2 of Cygnus olor. Classification (NCBI taxonomy): domain Eukaryota; kingdom Metazoa; phylum Chordata; class Aves; order Anseriformes; family Anatidae; genus Cygnus; species Cygnus olor. Next base: position 38,039,056 of record NC_049169.1, on the reverse strand, counting down.
TCCTTGCAGAGTGGGCGTGCAATACAATCAGCAACCCACCTACCTGCTTCACCCCGACACGTTTTTTTAAAAGATAAAGGCAACAGGCTTGTAATGTAATAAATTTTAAGTGAACCTTCTCAACTGTTTTAACATTCAACAATCCTAGCATTTTTGGGAAGTGTCAGATGCTGAAACAAAGCAGTTTTGGCACCTGTCTTGGGTACTCCGCTTTGCACGTATCCTTCTTGGCTGAAGTGAAAAAGTCGGATTTTATCCAAAAGTGGTTTTCTTGTACAAACGCGAGTCCTTGCAGCATTTGCACCTAAATACTGTTGACCTGAAGTGCACGAAGAAACACACTAAGACAATTACAGACTTTGTATACTTTCAAATTTCCCAAGTATCTGGCCATTCCTTCACCCTTAATCTCCTTGATCAAAGGAGGGAGAAATTACCACTCAGTGTAGATTTTGACTGGGAAGCCTCTCATCACGTCGCATCTTCATACAGTGACCCCCAGTGTTAACAACACAAGGGAGCAGTGTCTGGAGATGGCAAAGCGTTCCATCAGAACGCACCACCAATGGATTTCCACCATGCTAATGCAGCATCGGCTTCCACCTCTAAGACGCGCTGTACAGTTTCAACACAGAAATTGTGTTAAGGGAAGGAGAAAAGAAGAAGACAAGTCTTCGTATGTTGCTCTTAGTCTGAATATAGCTCTGCCGACCTTTGTTTTTAATGCTACAATTTCTTAAAGTCTCCTTGTAACTGAGATTCACTCAGCACGCATGTTGGTTTATCTACACCTGTACCAGAAGGCTAATTCAATAAATTAAAGCTCAAAACACTAACTACAAGCACAAGAATATTTACAAACTGCAATAAATTAAAACGTATACAATATTAAATACACCTCACCACGTAAGAATAAATGTCAAACTTTGCACCGCTACCCAAGGACAGGCAATTGTATCTGTGCCAAAAAGAACAGGGCAACAAGCAAAGGCTGGTCACCATTATCCCCTTCTTGGGTGTCACAGCGTGCATTCAGGGCGGCTGCATGGAGACGAGCCCCAAGATTTCAGCATTTCGGACAAAACACCCGTTCTCAGCCTGGGTCTTGGTCCGCAGCACAAGGCAGAAGTCACAAACTTCTCCTACAGGAGATGAGACCGATGCCGACACTCAGCACTCCCTCGTTTGTAAGGCACGCTTCTACACAAAAAACAAAGCTCAAGAACAAACAAACTTACTAGCTGTTAAAAATAATATTAGGCCAGAAAACATAATTAAAAATAAAATCGCTCTGACACAGTAGCTTGGCCAAGGAAGCAGGCACCAAAAGTACCTGTTTCCTTGGGATTCCATGGAGCGGAGGGTATTTCCAGGGCTATCTTCCGCTACAGAAGACATGCTGAGGATGTAAAGTTTTTTCGCATACAAGGAAAAAATTGTTGTGCCAAATGCTTTCATTTTACTTTATGCCAAAGCAGAAAGCTTTAGTGGGATTGGTTCTGAAGGCAAATTCCAAAGCAATTGCAAACAGCAAGATCACTGCTGTGACCATACATGCATCTTTGAGAGCTGAAGTATTTTATTTAATTTTCTTTTTAACATATGGAGAGCACTTAAAGGGGTTGGAAGACCAGGACGGCACCATTTGTCCCAGCAGGATCTGGGCGCTCCCCACGACCGCAGTTACACAGCCGCTACAGTGACCGTAGGGAAGGATCAAACTAAAAAAGCCTCAGACATAAGAGACGATGCAAGGGATGAAGATTTTAAGCACACTCCCCACTTCATCAATGCTTTCCCTGAATGTACGAGTTTGTAAACTCTGTTAACTGCACGCTCCAGACTCATCTGACCACCATTCAGTTCTGACCTGCAGGTGCAATGGGATAGCCTCTGCAAGCTGTACTGTACTTCAGATTATCAAATAAAAATACAGAAAATAAATAGAAATCAATACCAATTAAGGCAGGTAACCACGTATTAAGAGCATTGCTAGCTGAAAATTTTCAGTATCTGCTGAAACGACTCTTTCACCTCAGGCCGAAGGACTGCCAAAACCCAGCTGAAAGGTTCCTGCTGACCAAAGCCTGTAACAGCTTCAACAGCTTCCAACCAGCAGCTGCCACTTCACAACTTGCAAGAACAAGACATCTGCGTGTGGACAACTCTTCCTTTGAAGAAACACAGGACGTCTTATGGTTTTTGTTTAGTTACAATGAACTAAAAAACAAAAAAAAGCCTCAGAGATATCAGTATCTTTTAGTAGTAGCTTTCAAATATCAGCTCAACTAGGTGAACAAACAACAAGCTGCTGAGAACACGCAAGTCCTCTCGTAATGTAGCTCTCCACAGAAATAAACACAACCCACTGCTACATAAACTCCCCATCCGAAGAACAGCTCAGATGAGTAAGCTAGCTACATCTTTAGAACTTTACCACACAAAAATATTCTCCTTACCCCCTCTGAACGCACCACAGAACTAAGGTACTAGACTTCTTAATAAAGGAACTGGAAAATTTCACAAAGTTTTTGGGAAAGTACAGTGCGGAGACAAGAGCTAAAAGCAGTAAGGACAGATCCAACTCAGACAAACATTGATTCGACCAAACACCTTGCAAGAGATTTTCAAAATTCTTATGGTACAGATAAAAACAGCACAAGTCAGAAAGACTGCTGAACTTAAAAACAAACTAACAAAAACAAACAGTGTGAAACAGAACTACAGAGCTCATTTGTTTCTGCAGATGGAGGTGGATTTTTTACATATTTTTTCCACTATTTTTATTCAAGTGAACAGAGCGATCAAGCTGTGTGCCACGCTACTGAAGTCAAAAACAAGTGCAGAGAAAATTCAAACACTGCCCAATATCACCTATTTGCCTGACTTTTAATGTAAGCTCTCCTTCATTTACCTTGCCTGTTCACATCTCTCACGCTCTGCTAAAGTAACCAGGATAGTACAGACTGCCAAACCACAGAGTATTTTAGAAGTCTGTTTCTCAGTATATTTAAGAGGTAATCGTAAGACGAACTGGTCAACGACTTCTTCTCAGGACACATTCATAGAGCCCTGAAGTTCACAATGCACATTTTAAACAAGACACAGTACCCTTTTCTGTTCGCAAATTTTTACATGTTATTTTCTATCACAACTTCCCCCGTTTCCAGGTATGTATCCAAAAGATCTCCCTTTCGGAGAATCTCGTTTTTGGGGAATGTGGGAGACAAGGCTCTATTTTGTTGTTTATTGACTTATTCCGAGGGTTCTGATTCTGCCTGGTGTCTTCACTAGGCTACAGATACTGGAATGTAGAGAATCCCCTTTCTTTGTAACAGGAGGAACCAACTTTAAATGAATTCTTCAAAATGTCCTTCCTCTGTTAATCACTGAACTTGGGTTTTTAATGTGTGATCAATCCAGTAATACAAACGTTGCTACCTTTGATGTACGGTAATACACTTGGGAAGGCAAACAGGACCCAGTACGAATCGGTTACTTCAATTGAGAGGGACTTACAATATTCAAGTGGACTAACGAGCATTAGGCTAAACTTAACAATTCCAGTGCATTTATTTCAATAACGACTTTTCTTACCAAACGCAGACACCCAAAATATTCATCTGCCAATAAGTATATAAAAATAGTTTCTTACTCTCTTAATTGTGGTACCAGTTTATAACGTTCCTTCTGCCCCTTTTCACTCAACATGGTTCTAACCAAAATAAGTTAGTACGATCATCTGTATAGGCTGTCTGCACACCGGACACGGTTTGTTCCTCTTCTTCAGCTTCCTCGCGCATGTGAAACACGACATGAGATGTCCTGTTTTGCCATGTACTATGCAACCATTTTTCGGTCTGCTTTGGCATATGACGCAGGGTTCTATGCTGCTAACAGGCAGACTGGACTCCACGCTTTCCTCTTTGCCTTGCATTTCTCTCTTCTCGGGCTCCTTGTAGTCTTCCTGACTGCTGCAAAACATGCTGCTAGATGTAGATGGCTGAGAATAATCTTCGCTTTCCTGGGACTCGGATATTTGTACTGCTTTATCTTCATTCTCCTCCACCGGTGGTTCTTTATCTTCAGTCATTTTAACTTTCTTACAGTCAGGTACATCAAAACCTTCTTCAGATTCTAGGTGGAAAGAACTTTCTAATTTGCCCTTTGCCAATTTCTCACTCTTTTCATCAGGAAGCCAGTCCTCTCGAAGGGCCCAGCATCTGTGGCAATGGCGTGGAAGTGGAGGATTCATTTCGCTGCATTCAGGACACTTCCAATAATCCTTGAGTAAATTAAAGGTTGAAACAGCTTAAGCTACTTGGAATGCTTACAACTGAAGTACAGAGAGATTATAAAGAATTTATTACTGCCAAAATACCAGTGATCTTGAACTATCAACATGTTTATAGTTTAAGACTTCCACTGGGTGTCTGACCATTTTACTGTCTTGCATTAAAATAGCCTCATTTTTATAAGACTCTCTGATTTTCTTCCTTCTTACAGTAGATTTGTAAAATGAAAATGGAGGTGGAATAATAATGGTTTACTAGTTTTAGTCAAAATTGAAGAAACTAGTCTACAAAAGTCTTCAGAGAACTTCACAGAGAACTTTTGTGATAGAATGGGCACTGTTCCCATGAGTTTCAACAACAAACTTCTGAACTAGAAACTGGTCAAGACTGAAGGGACATTTGACCTGGGGAAAGCTAAACTGCTGGTCTGCAAAACGGCCGGGTGAGGGCACTCTGACACAGCAGAATGTAAATTACACAGCATAGAAAACAACGAGCCAGTTAGGAAGAGCTGCATCACTGTGTCAGAGCTTACTCCATACGCTATACCAAAAACAAACACCATCTCATTAAAAACACACTTCATTTTTAAGGAGAAGTACCCTCCTTAGAAATAATGCATGTGGCAGGGGTGGAGTGGGAGAACAAACCAAAACACTACTTATTTGGAACGTGTGAAATGCTTTTTGGTTCAAGCTCTGAATAGCATCAGAGACATCAAAAGTTTGAGACTAACTTTTATTCCTAAACATAAATTTTTCCGTATTTTTCCATAGATAAGCAGCACTATGTATGTATGGCTAGCCCCGTGTTTCACACGTATAGTCAAGTCCCTCAAGTCCTACAGACCACCAAGGGACAAACATTTCAGATGGTTTTGTAAAACAGCTGTACTCAAGCTTCTACGATGAAAAGCAACTATAAATCTTTTATTAAAGACCTAAACTAAAAAAAAGTATAAATCTTTAACTACAAAGATTTTAAACTATAAATCTTTTATTAAAACCTCCGACTTTCAATTTTAACATGTCATTTTTTCATGTCTCTATCTATTGCTCCAAAACCCTGAATTTCTTCTTCTCTATGCTACAGATTTGTTTATTCAGGCTGGACAATAGAACTAGGTATTATGAACTACAAGAAGACTATATAGGAAGAAAACAGGCATATATTAAAATATATGACATTTTTAAAAATATATGTGAACTTTCAAGTTTTTTTCCTTTTTTTTTTTTTTTTGTTCTCTTGTGGGTTTTTTTTGTTCCACCCCCTCTCCCCCCCATTTTGTGTAAAAAGGCAAATTTAAGCTTCAAATAATTTCCTCCCATTAAGTCAGTGAAACTGTAAATTAGTATCATTTTTAATGGCCCAGGAAACTCACTAAAACCATTTTTAAAATACCCATGTTCATTAGTGGTCACATGTTCAGTAACTAAACTACCGGCCTGGAATCCTCAAGCATGGGGAAAATAAAAGGCAACTTTATTTTTTAAAAATCACAGGTAACGATTGAATTCTTCTATACGCCTTGATCTACTGTCAGTTCACCCAACTGATGATGCTTTGCCAGTTAAGGTTTTACTCACGGCTAGAGAAATCTCTGGATCTTCATTGAATGAATCAGCATCGCTATCTTCATCCTGATAAATAGTCAGCTGATACACCTAATTTAAATTTAAATTAAAAAAGTATTGATGTTACTGGTTTTGGTATTCAATTAAGAATCTGTTTTCTGATAGATTGCTTTTAATTAAATGAAATAAAAAATACTGTATATGCTCTGTTTATGTTAAAAAGCTAGAAGCTAGCAAGCAACTCCACAAAACCTGATGGTTAGCTGACAGGGGGTGGCGTGGGGGGTGTGGGGAATCTGTTCACGTTTGGAACACGTGATTTGAAAGAAAACCAGACTAGACAGATAGAAGGAACTGCCTTCTAGAGTAGAGGGGTTCCTTCTCTCCTACTCACCAGGGGTGGGGCCACACCTGGAATACTGTGTCCAGTCCTGGGCTCCTCTGCTGCTGGGGGCAGAGGCACGCCTCAACCCTTCCTTCCTCCAACCACTATCCTACCTCTCTGCAGCACTCTAACCCACGGTAAATCAGTACAGACAGTCCCATTCCTCCCCTGTCATGAATTACAATCATTTATATCCCTGTCTGATTCTACCTTTGGTACTTACCTGATCTTGCCAGGAGCCAATTTAGCTCTTAAGTAACAGAAAACTAACACAGGGAAAAAAAAAAAATCTGCTTCCCTCCTGACATTCCAGATATCTTGGTCTCTCAAAAATGATGGCAGTAACTATTTTAAATCTTTTTGCCTCCTAATGAAAATTTCTAAAATTGTATTCCAGCCTCTCTCTACAAAGCACCTATACTAATGGAAGCAAATGACTTAGAAATATCACTTTGCAAAGATTTACTAGGAAAGTTTTCCTTATCAATGAAAACTGTTGTCAAAAGCTCAACACGTGTCCAAGTAACGCTTCTGTAATTATGTAAGAATACTCAGGTACACAGAATGCCATCAACAGCTAGTGAGTAAAATTTACCAAACAGACTTCTACCAAAAGCCTGTGTGAGAGCCTATGGAATGCCTCAGCATTGTTCTGCTTACTGGACTGAGGGGTATATAGTGGTGACCCAACTGCACAGAACATAACTTGTTTTAATCAATGACTGGATGCGATTTGTTATGTAGCACTCCCGAAGAATTACTGCTGCTTCTTGTTGGAATTTCAACGTAATTTTCTTTAATTTTCCTTAGCCCTGCCACCCCCCCGGTCAAAGAAAAAAGAATTACCTCATCATCTTCATCTGTGAGCTCCTGTCCTTCTTCATTATGGCTATAGTCTTCTGAATAAATAGATTCAACTTCAAACTCTACACTGAACTGGTCTGAAACAGAACTATGGTCAAACCAATCGGAGTTTTCGCTTAGTGAACTGGCATCGAGATCCTGAATAAAAAAGAAAGGAAACAGATGGTCAACCTCCGTAGTCCATACCCATAATCATTACTGTTAAGACAGCAACTCCTTAAAAGCGTATCTCCTTAAGATAGTGTTAAAAAGACAGATATCTCCTACAATTATTAAAAAAAAAAAAAAAAAAAAAAAAAAAAAAAAAAAAAAAACTATCCAGTTTAATTAGCTACAGTAGAAATAAGAATAGCCACTGTTAGATGGAACAGCACTTATGAGACAAACTGGTTATAGCTTGGTAAACTTAACAATGTATGCCGCAAAAAAATACGTTTTGACTTACAGGAATGGAAAGAGAATCTGTTGAATCACTGCTATTGCTTCTTTCACGGCACAGCCCACTGACTACACACCATGAGAGACTTTCATCAAATGTCAACGAAATGCTGTCTGACTTGTGTCGTTTTCTTCTGTCAGCATGCGGGTCATCTGAAGAATTTTCTTCTGGGCATATTCAAGAATTTTTATTACTCCAAAAATATCTATGCAATGTGCAGTTTTGAATGTTCTTAACAGCAGCTTAAAATACAATATACTTATGTAGCAATCGAAGAAATATAAAGTTATCCAGTATTATTTTATAGAAAAAGGCACCAAAAACAAATGAAAGACGACAATAACACTGAGAAACACGAGGTGTGAAACATTCCTGAAAATAGCAATTCAGAAGCTGTCTTTCCCCACTTGTCCCATCTGTACAGCTTGTAAATGGCAGTCTCCACATGCAGGAACTAAAGTTACTGCAAATTTTGAAGCATTTTTACCCCAATTCACACATGATACACATTAAAACCCTACTGACTTTAAGGAATGGAGTTAAGATTTTAATTGTAGGAGCTCCCCCTACAGTCATATGACAGAAAGACACTTTCAGGGGGCTTGCTAGCCCGTCCCAGAATTTGGACAGAGATGAGCAACTTGCTCCCAGGTCAAATGTATAAGAAGGACCTCGAGCTAGGCAAGGCACGTTCAGGTTCAAGTTTCAGATACCTCAGCAAATCCATCAATTAATAGCTGCACTATATGCAACTGTATTTACTCGTTGGAATTTTTGAAACAAAACATTATGTGAATGATTTTGACAACACATGAGCAAGAAAATCTTCAAGACTAACACACAGCGTAAAAACTGAACCATGAAAACATTGCTTTAAGCTGTGCTTATTATATATGCTTAGTTTGAAGGCCAAAAAGCAATGCTTTTTTAATGTATCATGCTTTGATACAACAATGTAGAGCAGCATAAGCAGTAGGGGGACAGCATTTTAGGGGTAGGTAAGTCAAAATTCAGCTCCACTGCCTTTTGGTGTGTTTGATATCAAACAATTTTCTTAAAAAGGCATTGCAAAGTCAGTATGTATGTGCAGTGGAGTGAAAGTTCCCCAAGAGGACTGACAACGTGGTTCAACAGACCTCAGTACGGGCCTGCTGCCCCCTACAGGCGCCCTCTGCGTACACCCTTCCTTGCCCAGCTTTGCCCTGGCCTTGCAAAACACACTGCCAATCCACCAGTCTCCACGCCTTGAATCTTTCATCGTAAAAGAAAAGAGAACAAAACACTTGTACATACTTTGAGACTTCTCTTACTTTCCCTTGGTGCTTCTTCAGCCCCTCTCTTTTCTTTTTCCGCCCTGAGAGCCCCACCACATTTGGAGCCCCCAAGGCCCAAGGGTTGCTCCTGTCCATCGTTGTCCTCATTTAGTTGTCATGGCTCCATGCTGTACTGATACTGTACCACCACAAGGTTTCTATACACTATATAAGCGGCTCCAAAGGAGCCGCTACCATCATAATTTAACAAGAATAGTGGCTTAAAAGGAAGATTTCCTATAAATTAGAAAAAAAGTGTATATAAAAACACTATATTAAAAGAACTTTTAAGGTTGTAACAAACTAATAAATGGATGCAAAGACACGAGTTAATAATCAAACCTACAATAAGTAAGCACAACACAGGACCTTACGTGCTCTGGGTCATGCCTAAATATTACAGGTTATGATGCTTAACTGCAGCTTTCCATCCCTTCACCAGTTTTTGTTACAACATTAAATGTTCTTTTAATTTAGTGCAAACTGCTCAGCAAAACAGCACAGTTTTTGGACTGGCTAATAAAAACAGTGGTCTATGATGAACACAGAAAAAAATACTACATAAATGCTGAGGAACTTTAAAATGTTCCCAAGCAACTGAAAAAAAAATAAAGAAAAAAAAAAGAAGCATCTATGTAATGACAGAAGGTTATCGCTGCCCAGGTTAAGTACAGGTGTCAAGTCATGAGGTAATGAAAGTGAGCAAAGAAACAAACTACCATAAGGAATCTGAAATAGCGTTCAAGTTGAACTGTATAGAGAACGCATCCATTGAGCAACTTAACGTTATACAGGTTTATGCTGACCAACTTGCTATTTGCCAATTCTCAGAAGAAACACTCCATGCTTTGAAAACGTATTTGCCAGTGATTATTAAATAACCATAATAAAGAGGAACTGGAGACAAATGCAACGCTTAAGTGGCCAGACTTTTTACAAAGTGCTTTAAGAACATCCAAAATAATCTGGTATTACTATTGGACTTTTCAAGTCCGTATCACCATCTGAAATCCAATGAAAACTGCTTTCAGAGGGCAAACAAAATGTAAAATGTTGCGGCTATCTACACAGGGACTTGAAACACATTTGAAAACATCAGTACAAATAGAAGTGTTCTCATCATGAAGACAGCACAATGGATTACGTCCTGCTAACGTGAACAAGTTGAACAGATCCCTGGAACAAATTATTCTATCATCTTACTAACAGTTCCCAAAATCCAAACTGTAACATGACACTGGAGCAATGCAAGCAATCCTGTACTTCTTCCAGATTGAAGATTTTGTTTTAGATATGCAGAGGAACATAGATAGTGTTTGTTAGCATCTTTCCAAGTCAGTGAGGTAACAGAATGTGCTTGTTTCCTAAGTGTCCGTGACATTGAAAGCTCTGCATCGTTGATCTGCACATACCGGATTCGCTGTGTGTTCTCCTCCTAGATGATGATGTTGGTCGGGAAGTCACGTTTGATGAAGTCTGCTTCTCTTCTAACTCTTGCATGGATTCCTGATTAACAGAAGTAATGAAAAAGCCAAAATATGAAAATGAGGTAAAAGGCTAGAATTACTCTAACTGCATCCAAGCCATTGACACTATAGAAATGAAACAGAATTTACATCTTTCAATGTTTTACATTCTGAGATTACCTTTAAAACATTTTCTTTCTCAAGCTGAAATCTGGCATCAACCTCAGGTGTGTCAGCAAGTGTACAGTCTGAAAACAAAACAAAACCACACTTTAGCACAGCAGAAAAAGTCAACTTCAAGCTCAAAAATATTATAGCAAAAGTAACAGGGAGAAGTCAACTGCACCCAGCATTTACAAAGTTCTGATCAGAACTTACAAACCAGACATTCTGTGACAACTGAAAACGCAACACCGCTCCCTTGCTTTCCAAGTTTGCGCAGCACTTCTGCTGTAATATTATGAAAGTGGGAAAATGGGGAGGAGGAAGGAATCTCAATAGCCAAGTACCTCTGAATTCTATTATAAATGCCTCCAAATGAAAGTTGTGCATTAGCTGTGATTGTGCAGGTATGAAATAATATACATGGAAGTATTTTTACACTTCTATAGAGTATATTTTACTAATTATCATTTAATGGGAACATTAAATTCAAAAGACATTCAATGGAAGAAAAATTGAGTGTTGTTAATTGTATCTCCTGACTAACAGATGGACACTGAATTAATCAATTACCTTCCAAGAAAAAAAAAAAAAAAAGATAAATTTAAGTTTGCTACCATAACAATAAGGGGTAATGAAGACAGCCATTCAAAAGACGTACCTCCAGAAAGAATCAAAACCAAAGGGTATCTCTTACTACGGATTCAGAAACTAACTTACCAAACAGCACACATTAGTTAACTTCTGGTTCACTCCTTACATCGGTCAAAAATTACAGCTACATTGAGCATTTATACTGCAGCAAAGTTACCACTTCTTAAAAACCATGTAGACCTCTTAAAGAGGACTCAGCACTGGCAGTGTATCTGAGTGTAATCAGTTCTAAATATAAGTCAGATTCAGTTTTGCAAATAAAACCAGGACACTAACAGAAAGAAGAGAAAGCATTTGAACTGATTCCATTGTTGGCACAAGTTCAAGAAGCCCATTTTTGGTATTAAAGCCTTCAACAACATAAGAAGCTTTATCTGTAAGAAATACAAGCAATTTTTCAACTGAGTCTTGTTTGTGTTCAGTTTTGATTATGCTTGTTCCAGTTCAAATCGCACAAAATTACCAAAATGCTGCTCAGAATCAGTTTTCTTTCCAGAAAAAACACAGTGTTGTGCTTTAATTCACCATTATTTGCAATCACTCCAGACACTAATGTGTAAAGTTAAACAGCTAATTATTGAGAGACGGATGTTATCTGATCGCTACATGCGAGATGCATTAACATCAGTAGTATTTTCCCTACTACTATTTCCCAAACTGGCTTACCTTGTTGATTGATTGCTACCAGGTTTCTGCAAATCATCGAATATACCCTCCTTAGATGGGGATAAAGAAAAAAAGAGATGTTGCAAGTTAGGTTGCAGAATTCATACATATGTTGCACATTTATTAGCTGGAGAGCTGTTCTGGTTAGCATTAACTTTTATTGTGATAACTGGAGACTGCCCAAAAAAGTGAGCCAGTTTCTATGACAAATGTGGAAAACAGTTATTCTGACTTGAAGTTTTTTTCAGCATTGTTGTTTTGCTCTTCAAAACAAGCAGATCCCCTCTCCCTTTCTGAAGAAAGGGAAGAGATTTTATCCATCTCAATAGAGTCAAAACAGCATTATTTTTTTAAATTCACTCAGAGTCAGAAAACTCTGGGAGAAGAGTCGATCCTTTCGACAACGAGCTCCTAACAATCAGCATCTATTTCTAATCTAACAATGATTCAAAATTACTCTTTCTGGAACTTCTGACAATCTGTATAGAGTCTTGCAAAGCAACCACACAGCACAACTGTGATTTACGTTAGGATTCAGAAGACTGTACATAGAGATTCTGCAGCAAGACAATTTATTCAAAATAAATGTTAAAATACTGAAGCTTTGTGCTGGAGTGAGGTATGATTTCTCAACAGGAGAACATACTGTGATTATGTACTACAGTTTTCCACTCTTAACTTGTATACCTGCATTGCCTCCATACATCAAGTCAAAAGCCTTAACTGTTTCTGCAATCCCTTTGTAGCTGTTACATTACAGAAGAGAATTTTCCCATTTCACCTTGGGATGGTTTGAGGCTACAGTAACCCCTTCCAGTTTGTGGAACTTTTGAGATTTCTTGGTTATAGACACAGACAGACATTATTTCACAGAAAAAGACTAGATCAGGTGAGAAGTAATCTTAAGAAAGAGCTTACCATCTTCCAAGATATAAAGAATTAATAAAAGGCCATACAAATTATGTTCTCCATTATTTATTTCACAATCAGACTCTCAGAAAAGAATTCAATTTTACCTGTGTTCTTTTACTGAAAAGCTTGTTACTCCAAATAAATCCCCAAGGAGATCATTTGCACAGTGCACAATGTGTTGCTCTTTTTCATCATATAATTGTTTAGACATAATATATTGTCCAAGATAGAATATTACCTGTAAAAGAAATCACATACACAGACATTAGCACATACACAAGTTTTGCTGTTTCAAGTTCAAATACAAGGGGAAACATTAAATTAATTGAGATTTATTCCTCTCACACTAATTGATTAGAACTCCCTTTGAGCTGCAATTTTTATTATTCCCCCAGTACTATGTTATTCTAAGGACAGACAAAAGCCTTTCTTTATATAGTGAGAAACTTGCTGAACACTACCTAAGGAGTTAGCAGAACTCAAAAAATATCCTGTCTCATCACCTTTTGTGAAACTCACTACCTCCCATTCACCCAAAACAGAAGAAGAATCTCCCTGTATTTACTGTCATCTACCTTTATTGAATAAAAGTTCTCACCTCCTTCATAGTAAAAGTGTCTTTTTCCGCACCAGCTAACTTCAACAGCTTCAACAACAGTGGCTTTGGTTTCACCTATGTGGGGATGAAAAAAGAAAAACAGTCTGCAGCAACTGTTCACCAAACAAAGCATTATTTATACAGATTAGTTTCCTCCCTCTGTGTTAACCTCATATAAAAAAAAGACACAACTAAGTGATAATCTATCCACTCCCAAGGTTTTGGCTTTGCAAAGTTAAACTTAAGACCTTTACGACTGTCAGGTCCAGAGTGCAAGAGACAAAGCAGGACTCTGGTTCCTGGGACAGTTTATGGGGCTATCTATGGTTTCACACTGGCCAGCTGGCTCTACCCCTTACAGTTTTCTTAGTTGGGACAAGCAGACCCTGTCCTTTCCACTGTATTTCAATCGATCCTACTTGTACATTGCCCTCTGCCCTCCCATCCACATGCCGTGCCAGCAGTTATTTCTGCAGCCAGTCTATGAACAGCCAGAGCTCTGAGGCAGAGGGAAGAAATGTTCCTCTCCCTCCCCTGTTTTTTTTTTTTTTTTTTTTTTGCACTGTTCCATGAACAGCTGTGCCAGTACAATGCAGGAGACGAGAACAAGCTGCAGGGGATGTCACAACTGCAAACAAAATGCCTGTGTAACCACTGTCTGATGGTTCCGGGTGCAATACTACTACCACCCCTTTAACCATAGCAAAACCATTCTAAGAACGGACTAATATTTAGCTATCATAAGACATTTTTATAATTTCTTTCTTACAGGAAAACATGAATAAGATACAAGGCAAAGAATAAATGCTTAAGGAAGGAGGGGAAACTTTCCTATACTCCATTTCAAATATGCATTATAACTAACAGTACATTTTAGTGCATTAGCAAGAGATTAGTCGCAAGAATTATACTTAAACGAAAAACAAATGTGGACTATGTTTCATGTCTATTCACTCCCTTCCTAAATGCTACAGCTATTTACAGCATGCAGGACATACTGCAGTTTCATAAAGGAAGCAAACACTAACTTATTAAACTAGTAAATACAGCTCAGGATAGGAATGCAATGCAGTTTCAGATCTCTGAATCCACAACTCGATCTGTCAGCTGGGATGACGTTACCCCAAGCCCTCCCTCCCCAACACCTGCAGGGTTCTGCTCCCATGCAGATGTGACAGCAGACTAGGTAGCATCCTACTATGACTTTAAAAAAGAACAAACAAACAAAAAAAAAAAACATAAAACAACCACATACACACACACACACAAAAAAACAACAAACAACAAAACCCCCTCTGAACACTCTGTTGTTCTGTTATTTGGATTTTTTTTTTTTTAAGTTCTGCTATCAGTCTACATTTTTAGGCTTTAACCTTCTACAAAAACGGAATGAGTTAAGCTGTCATCGTCCACACTGCAATGTTTAACAAAGCTGCACGCCACTTCCATCCTTGTGAAAGGGCACAGCCAGGACTGCGTAACTGTCACCGTGCTGTGAAAAAGCCTGAATATGCAAAGCCACGAACACAAACAAAGACTCCTACTAAAACTTCCTTATGAAGTCCGGTACAACAGAAAGTGAAAATGCCAAATTTAAAAAAAAACAACTCCAGTTGTACCGAGATTATTTCACTAACACTGTATGTCTTGCACTGCGGATCATCTTCCACAGCTTAGGAACCGTTTCACCACAGGATTCTTATCAAGATCAAACAGGACTACACGATCCTTGAAAGCAAGCAGCCTGAACGCCAAGGGTCTCCAGGAAACAAAGCCTAGACCTGAAGCACCATCTTCAGCTCCGCGGATGAGAAAGATCTGCTTTCACAACCCCGAGACAGAGGAGAGCCCACCTTCACCTGGCGTTCCTGCACGCCTCGCAGCCCGAGCAAGGCCGGCCTCCTGCACTGACAGGGCAAAACCCCGCACAGAGAGACCACGAAGCACTCACGCGTCCACCCGAGGTACTGACCAGGGCCTCCTGCTCCGAGGCGGTGACAGCAGCGCCATCCGTGAGGGCGGACATCTTGGTGTTGCACATTTGCCTGCAGTTAGGGGGAGAACAACCCCAGCACATGTAACGCGGCGCTACAGCCCCGCTTCCCCCCTCACGCACCACCACCACCACCAAATGGCCGCCGGGCTGCGCGCGCTCCGCCGCCCCGCCGATGCCCGCTCACCTCGCCGCCCTCGGCCAAGCCCGGCGCCGGGCAGCCGTGCCGAACCGAGCCGAGCCGTGCCTAACCGAGCCGTGCCCGGCTTTAAATAGCGCCGCCGAGCGCAGGCAAGTCGGGGCTTAGCTCCGCCGCCGGCCGCGGCCCGACATGCCTGAGCATGACCGGCGGCGCTGCCGAGTCACGGCGGGGGGCGGGCGCCGCTGACTCACGGCGGCCGCCAGCAGCGGCAGCAGGAGGGGGGAGGCGGCCCCGGGACGCAGCCGCCGCTCCGCGCCCCCCTCGCCCACATCCACATCCCCATCCCCACCCCGACCCCGACCCCGCCGCCCTCTTTCCCCCCCTCTTCCCGCGGGTGGGAGCCGCGGAGCTCGCCTCACCCTCCCCCCCATACTCCCCAGCGAGCTCCGAACGGCCCCGCGGCCCCCCAGCCCCCAGCCCCCGCCCCGGTCCCCCCACGCACCGCCAGCCGCGCCCGCTCCGCTGCACGGCCCGCGGCGGGCGGAGAACCGGCGGCCCTACGGGGCCTGGGCGCGCTGCGCGCCCCGCGCCGCCATTTTGGCCGCCCTGCCCTGCCCGGCGCGCTGGCGTCTGCAGCGCCCCCTAATGGCCGCGGGGCAACGGCCGCGCCGCCTCAGGCCGCGGGGGACGCCTCCGGCAGCGGCGGCTGTGGGAAGGAGGGAGGCAGAGCGGGGGCCGGGGCCCTTTTTGTTTTTCTCGCCCCCGTCTCTTCTTTGCTGTCGTCCCTCGTAACCCCTCGCGACAGTGGTCAGGGTGACGGCCGCTCCCTGAAGCCGTGGGGTTGCAGTAAACAAAACGTGTTGTGGCACTGAAGCACCAAGGAGATGGAGCTTGTTGCTAATAGCAAGCCCCAAAGAGTCTGAATTTCCCCTACAGAGCCTCACCTCCACTAAAAATCGCTAAAAGTTGCAGGCAGGTGTTGGTTATCTCGCCAACTTCACCTCAGACACCACCAGCAGCTCTGCCGTGTCAGCCAGTTCCGAAGCATCACGTTTTGTTTTGTTTTGGTATATACAGCCTTGAGACCTCTAATTTAACCTTGTGCTTTTGTAAATCCAGCTGCAGCATGTGCGTATGAGAGAAGGCCTCATTATGTCAACTTCTCTCCAAAAGGTGGAAGCTTGCTTATAGACCACGTAAATTCAGTGGCAAAAATGTCAAGTGTTGCTCGCCTGGCGAATAGGCTGACACCTTTGGATACCAATTCGATTGCAATGCTCATTTGTTCTTTTGTTGTTGTTTTCACCAATATTTAGGAAAGCAGCAAAAAGCTTTACATCCAAAGAGAAATGGACAACATGAACTATATTCCTGCCATCTCCCAACTCTGTAATTTCAAATTTCTGTTAAATGTAGGGTAGTTAGGAGAATGTTATTTTGACAGGTACTCATTCGTTGCTACACTTCAACTATACAATGGTTAGTTTTCAGCCTGACTCCCTTTTCTAATTCTCAGGTTTATTCTTTGCTCATGATGACATTTCAAACTTATATTTGAATAGTGAAAAGATTTGTTAAGGAACAGGAGTGCTGCAAATTGCGTGTGAAGATAAGCTATAGCAGAGAGAGCACTGCCACAACTCAATAATGCTGATTTTCCATGACAACTAACTTGCCCAAACAAGCAGTGGATAGCTGCCTGGACTTGTCCTTTGGCCAAAGACAGATTTTCAGCAAGAACGTCACCTTGTAAAAATTCCAGTAACGGTTTAAATTGAGATATTTGTGTGATGATGGATTTTCAAGATGAGCTTGTTATCTCTGTAGAGTGTAAAGCTCAAGGTCTACTGATGGGCAGCGGAGAAGCTGCACCAATTCCACAGAGTGTGCTTACCTTCTGTTAGCACCAGAGGTTCAAGACAAACTGACATCTGCTTTAAGTGGAATGTCTTGCCATTGGCAAAGTTAGGTATCTGCTTATTTCCATCCAGCACACAAATCACTGAGATCCTTAGCTAGCTTGATCTTTAGAAATTACTTCTACACAAAAATGCAAGAGGTTTGAACTTAATGGCAGTGGTCAGTAGATCTAACACTGAACCTTATCAATGCTCAAACTTGTTCTGATGTGGCACACAAACTGTATTCCCATACAAAATGCATGTTACTGAACTGAAGTAAAACAAATAGAGTATTCATCTAGTTCTTCTGAAAATATATCACATTATTGAACATTTTGTCTTAAAGATGGTATTATTTTACTCAGGCTGTGTGGATATAAAGGTGCTTTTTAAATTATCACTAAGTTTTCTACGTTAATATAGTCCAATACTAAACTGGTTGCTATTACTTTATTTTTTCCACTTCTCAGCCAACAAGCATCTTAGCCAACAAGCATCTTGTGACCAATGAATTTGTGATTAGATTGTGATTCTTTAAAGAATAACTTCCCTTGCCATTTCATTAATTGCTAAGAGAGAGAAAAAAAAAAAAGAACAGTTTCTGTCTAGAATTTTTCTGTCTAGAATTTTTCTGTCTCCTCAAGGACAATCTTATCTCTTTTCTCAGCCAGACTAATCTCAAGTAAGAGGAGGCAGCTAGTAGGTAAAATATGCTCTCTGTGCTTTGCTAAAGATAGGGGGATGTTTTCTGACGTGAAGTACTACACCACTTTTGTCCCATTTCTCACTAAGACAGCGCGTGGTATTTCATCAACATGCACAATTATTTCCTTATGCTTGATAATTCTGGACAAGCATAATTAAAGGTTTTACTTGAAGGGTAATAAGCCTGTATAGTTACAAGAGCTGACTTCCTCACTGCTTCAAGGTCCTAAAAAGAAAAGGAGACATCACTATACCTTAGTAGGTTTTCAACCTCTGTGCATTTATTTCTATTGTTACAGAAAATATCTGGAGCACATGTAGTCCATCTACCTTCTCTGGAGATACCCACCTTACACCATTGTTAACTTATGTAGTATATGAGATCCATATTAATATAAAATCAGGTTCTAACTGCAGACATTTCATTGTTTAATGCTTTTGATTTAAATTATTTCTCCAAGCTGGATCTGTTCTACCTATAGGCACGTATCCCAGAAGAAAGATGGGTTGCTGTGCTGCAGGGATGCCCAACTCAAATGAACAGATGGGTCATAAAAAAGCTTCAGTTTCAGATTTTGGTCACCACCCTTTTTTTTTTTTCCCCCAATACGTCCCTCTTACTCTTTCTTAGTTTGCATGAAATTGTCCAAAGTTCCCATAAGATGATCAAAGGCATAGGTGGCCAGGGTTTTCAGTTCTGATTTCCAGTCTCTCTTGTGGTGCTTGGCTATCAGGCGGGTTAACCTCACGTGCAGTCTATCCACTGCTCCCAGGGCAAAACCAAAACAGCCTCTGGGGCCACAGGCTGTGCTGGCGGACCCTTCCTTAAGCCTCAGGCTGTATCTCTATCAGTGTGACAAAGCTGTGATCAGCCCGGTTACAGACTGTCAGGCACAGCGAGATAACAGGATGGAGGGAAAAGTGGGCTGCGTGCAGCTGGGGCCTGTGTGGCTTAATGAGGCCTGCGGCCAGGCCCGTCTGCTCCAGCCACGACCTCACGTTCCCTGCAATGGGTTGGCACACTTCTGTGTAAGGATCAGGGAGAGAGTTTTTTCTTCCATGACCTTCCTGTTCTCTTCTGTAAGAAAGAACACACTTGATAGAAAGTCTGCTTCAGAGAACTTACCTGAATTCTTCATAAGCTAAGACCTATCCCAACGGAGAGGTCTGTCAGTATCACCAGAAACCTCATACTGTAAACCAAATTCTATTAAACAAAAAGGGGATGAAGCCTTCCTTGGGGCAATTTCGATCAAACTAATGCCAAGTGGAAATAAAGAGCAGGGCTTGGCATTGGTGAGAACCCAAAGACCGCATTCTGCGCTCTTGCAGCTGTTTAACAGGGAACGCTGGCTTCTGCTTTGCTGTTAAACTTTTGTTTGCTGCTGTGCCACATTCAACCTTCTTTATTTTGAAAAATGTAGGTGGGCTGCCAAAGATGGTCTCAAACAAAATGTTTCTCTAACAGCTGTTCACAAGCTTGTTCAGGTAAGCACTGCTCTTCTGAAGTGTTAAGGGCAAGCAGCTTCAGAAACACCTGGAGCTGGACCAATCCCACATCAGAAGACAGATTTTTTTTTCTTCTTTTGTTTACTTGACATACACATTCCTTCATGCATCTGGGAGACACTAGTGTCTGTCTGTCTGCCCAAATCTGATTCCTATTTGGTAGCAGCTCAGTCAGCCAGAAGCAAAATTAAAT
Source organism: Cygnus olor (assembly GCF_009769625.2). Taxonomy (NCBI): domain Eukaryota; kingdom Metazoa; phylum Chordata; class Aves; order Anseriformes; family Anatidae; genus Cygnus; species Cygnus olor. The sequence goes on along the minus strand of NC_049169.1, from coordinate 38,019,285 downwards.
GAAACAATAGTGGCAAAAATACAAGACTATTATCTTGACTTTCTGCTTAGCAGTGCTCAAAATCTAACATAGAATGAAAGTTGGTTTTGTGTGTGTTTTTTTTTTTTCCCTCTATATTTCTGTTCAGTCCTCGCTTTTGAAAGAAGCTTGTGGAGTGATTCTAAAGAATAGAGAAGGAAAAAAACTCAGAAAAAGGTTCTTCTGATTCCCGAAAGCTTTGGTGACAAATATCACTGAGTGAAGAAACTCTGGTTTTCTCCTACTGCTGTTAAGCAGGGGTGAAGTATGTGGCTAGGTTGAGACCATTTCCTGCTCTACTAATCTGTAGCTGTGAAGATTGAATAATCCTGTGATCTCTCCTCCTGGAGGAGTACTTGATGGCATGTAATTAGATCAAAGAAAGCCTTTTTTAACAATGGTCATCTGCCTCCTTTAAGCAAATTAGGATGACACCAGTTCAGTTTAGAACTGTTTCTTTAATTCAGTGTTAAATTGTCATTCAAATGTACCGCTCGGCTTAGCACAAAACACCTTTCTGTTCAAGGGAGTCGCCCAGAAGGGTGTGTGGCATGCACATGGGATTCAAGTGACAGACAGATGTCTTCCAGAAGCTCCCGAGGAGGGCCTGAAATGGATTCACAGTCTGAAATGTGTTCAGGGAGAACCTAGCTCTATTAGAGGCTGCGAGCAAGCACAGCGTGCAGTCCAAGCACTGCCTGCTCAGGATGCCTTATACGGACAGAAGGACAGAGAGGGACAGAACTGCAGCTGGTGATGAGGTCAGGCCTGCTGGAGTCAGGCTGCAGTTTGGGTTAGGGGAGGGGAAGATAAAAACGAATTCTAACTGCCTGGCTGTGATTTGAACTGTTTGTTACTAACACCAGCACCCAGCAGGGTGTTACATCGCACAAGCAGCTTCCTAACTCAGACCCGTTCTGTGTCTGGTCATGTAGCTCCTAGAATTGTCCCAGCCTTGCCAACCCGTTTCTCCACATCTCTCCTGCATGCTCCCATTCTTGCTTTCTAACTGCCTGTTATATAAGAAATAATAGTCTTTTTTTTGTTTCTTTTGTTTTTTTCCCCACCATAAAGTTACTATAAATGCCCTCCCTTGCAGACTTTATGACTTTATTGTGGTCAGCTCCACAGTTTAATGTTTGGTTGATGCAGTTTTATTGACTGGTATATGCTTTTACTTTACACAGAAAGAACTGCCTGTTCCTGAAAAAGCCTCAGCATTTTCCTTTTGCTGACATGATTGATGTGGCTTATAAATTACAAAGTCACCTTTTTACTGGTATCAAATCGATTTCTGCTTTTGAAAGCACAGCTTTGCCAACACAGCTTTTAACATAGAGTAAAACAACAATCCTAGTAGTTAGGCAAGTAGTTTGGAGCGGTTACTAGAGGCTTTACCAGTATCTGGGGTAGCCTCAACTTGAAATCTTGAAGGTTATTTGAGTAATTTCACACCAAGAGTCCCCTGCCATCACAAACAGGCTACATTCAGAACCTTGAACGTGTATTCCAAAGCCCACTTTGGAAATGGATTTGTTGAGAAGATGAGTTTCCTCAGAGTTGCCTTGAGATTAGGTCACCTCCAAACCAGGCATGGATGCATATAGCTCCTGAAATAAACAGCTGTACCTGGCTAAGTCATCCTTCTGAAGAGCTGCATTGCTTTCCTGGCTATCAGCTCTGCATTTTTCTTTATCTGTATGCCCTCCCTTGATTCAGGTGGATCTTGATAAAATGTCACCTCACCATCTAGTTGCTGGCATGCAACTAACAACTTGCTGCCAAGCAAGACAAGAAGTTTTTTTATAGTGTCCAGTTGTCTGCCATGGAATTAACACTTGCTTTACCACAGACATGAAACAACCACATCTAAGTAAGGAACACATTCACACCACAGGAACCTAGAGGTTCTCTCTGGACTGGAGTAGTAACATCAGCATAATATATGAGAGAGAAGTGGTGCAGTTTTAGTAGGAGGGGAGCTACATCTGTGCTAGATCTATCATCTTTCAGTGACTATAGTGCTACGGACTTCACTGAGTGATGTTTTGTCCATCTGGTGAAATTAGGAAACTCTGACTTTCACAGACGTCCTGAAGCATCCTGAATCACAGTCAGAAAATCAACCTGAACTCCAGCTGAGACCCAAACCAAGAAGATGACGATCTATGGACTTCTAATAGTGAGTTTGCACATACAGCACTGCTCTTTGTCAACATGCAAACATAAATCACTGTGCAACTCTTTTTCCAGACAGTGATTATTCCATGCTCTTTCCCTTTTCACTTCAAAGTGGTGGCTGTATTTGGTCTGTTTGAGAAGCTATCTTATAGGAAAGACATAGAAGAAAAAGGCAGGCTTTTTAGATCAAGGGCCAGTGTGTGTAAATATAGGAATGACAAGCTGGAAGAGTACAAAATGAATTCAGCAATGAATCCCAGACAGCTACTGAAAATCTTGTACCAAGGTTTTCCTTTACCTAGCTGGCAAAGTAGTCCGTGAGACGGTGCTTTGTACCTCAAGCACATTGAGCTTTACACAGAAAACAGGGAATACTGGAGAGGCAGTCTTCCTGAAGTTTTCTAATCTTTAAGTTTGCATAGCTTAATGAATATGCAGTAAAGTTTTATTTATTATTATGTTCCCAGTAGTGTATTACTGTTCTAATTAAAAGAGATCTGAAGGGGAGTTACGTAAGATTTATACAGATATTCTTCTTCAACCGGCCTAACATTCAAACAGCCTAATTACCATACAGTTGAAGTGGGCCACACGTTATAATTCCATCCTGAGTGACCCTTTCCCAGATTTCTTGTTCTAGCAAAGAAGATTTATGATTTCTGAAATCTCTTTGAACTTGAGTCCTTTGCTTTTATTTACGGGTGATCATGTGGTTTATTTCCTGCAGCCACATGCATGACTTTTCTGTACTTAGGCGTCCACAAAGGACATAGCTAGTCATCTTGCTCTCCACTGGCCAGGATTGTCTAAGTACCTTATCAATGTGATGTATTTATATTAATGAATGTTAAGGATGTGATGAAAAATGTTTATTCACTGATGTTCTTAATGTCCCTGTTTGGGACCTCTTCCTTCCATTGGTCCTGACAGTTTGTCCCTTGTTCTCACAAAGGCTACTTGCCTAAAAAAAAAACAACCAACCAACCAACCAAAAAAAACCACAACAAACAAACCACAAACACAGAAGGCACCTACTTAGCCTCCAGCATTTAGGCTCCACCCGTGTATCAACCCTATCAATTTCCCATTCTACAGCTACTCACAATACATCTCACAGATCCTTTTTCCTATTCAAACACCTGGTAAGAAAGGGCCTGCGAAGTGGAGACTAAACCTCACCCCCCAGAATTAACAGACCAGGACTGTAAAGGGAGAACAAAGCAGGAAACACTTCTCTGCTTTAACAGAACATGCAAATGTCTCTAAAGATCTTGGGGTTCTCTGCAAAAATTATTTCTCTTTCAATTACAAGTAACCACAGAGAAAAAAAAAAAACAAAAAACCTTTTTCTGGGGAAGACTTATAAGGCCAGGTGCAAGGAGCTAAGCACAGGTACTTGAGCTGGCTGAGAAGGTAGCTGGGTGTTCCTGGGAGGGATTTTGAGACCCAAAGGGATGCTGCAGGCAGTTCTGCATCAGTTACAACAGCCTTGATGATTAATCTGCTTGTGCCAACTTGGGTGATGAAGCCCTGGAACATGACAGTCACAGACTTCTCCTGAATCACAGGGAAGGCTCTTGTATACATTTGCCACTCTCAAAGCTGCAGTGAGAAACTAACAAAGTGGAATTTTGGCATTCTGGAGTTCATGTGCTCTTTTACATATACCTCTTAATTTCTCCACTTGCTTCCTTTGGTGTCTTTTCTTCTCATACCTGCATATTCTTTGTCTCCTTCTCCCCTCCTTTCAGATTTTGTTAGTATTTCCATAGTCTATTCAAAATATGCAGTCTCTAAACATATGAAAAAAAGTTTCATATAAAGTTCTTGGAAAGTGTTCTGCAAATACTCTTACGTGTCTTAATTTTTCTATAGTTATGTGTAAAAAAGTTTTCTAGAAGTGGATCAATACAGAAGCATATAGCTGGAAGGTTTACTTCTTTAATAGCATTTTAATATCTGTATATTTGACACCCTGCCTTTCTTGCTTTACTGTAGAGTTTTAGTTTTTCACAGCTCCCATCTGAAAGTCCCCTGGTACTGGTTTCCAGCATGTTTTATCCCAAGGAGGACTCTGATGGGTCCAGCTGCGCTACAGAAACTGGAATAAGTGCTTTTTTTTTTTTTTTTTCAGACTAAATATGGAACAGGAAATGAAGGGGAATCCCTTACCCCTGCTGCCCTACAAATTGAAACCTCTTTCTAAGTAACAGGTGGGCAATACAGAGGAGGATAACATCAACCATCTTAATCAGCAAGGCGAGGTTTGCAGAGGAGAGGTTGTGCCAATCCAGCTGGTATATAAACTTTTGAAGGATACGTAGGTCATTAATCTTGGTTTTCTGCCACCTCCCCTGGCTACATTAGTTGGTCTGACAGACATTACTCGGTTTACAAACCTTGCCTCACTCAGCCTCAGACTATGCTGGCTTTGTAAGGTTTGTCAGTGACGGTTTTGTCAGTGATTCTGCCAGCTGGTGGAGATTTTTTTTTTTTTTTCCATCTTAAATATGCAAAGAAAGGCTCTATGAAATAAACGAAGAAAAATTTCACAAACCCATCGATGCCACTGGAAAAGCAGGACACAAACTCTGATTGCAGATGAAAAAGTCATGCCAAGTGTTTGCTTTGTGCTCTGCTTAGTTCCGTTAAAGATTTAATATCTCCATTATCTCTTGCCACCACAGAAAGCAAGTCCATGGACTTTGGGGCATTCTTTCATTCAGCTGGTTTCACAACATCCACGTTAACCCCCAAGTAGATCACCCACACCATTCTTTTAGCTGTGGTAGCTTTGATTCTGTGAGCTTTTCTTGGCAGTTTCTTCTGCCTTTCCTGTGTACCTGGTGAGATATGCAGGCACCGCATTTTGACTTTTGACCCACCTTACTTATCTTAAAACCATGTGGTTCAGATATGAGCCAAGGCCAGAGAGGAAACAGCATGGTAGAACATTTTGAGAGGAATGCAAATCCATTTTGAGAGGATCCCAAATGCACCTTTACTGTCTGTAAGACAGTGCTGCATCATGACTTACCTGGCTGTCAGAAGACAGGCTGCAGTTTCCTTGCTCGAGCAAAGCAAGCCTTCTGCAGGCATACCCAGAAACGCAGTGCGGTGATACTTGAGAGCACAGGTCTTCTGGCTCTCAGCACCACAACATAGTTTCAAGAAGATTCATGAGAACATTTTTCTCTAACTTCTACTGAAGGAGGATTGGTAGAACACAGACCACCCCTTTCGGCAGATACTTTGCCTATCCTGATCTGGAACTCTTTAACTTTTTAACTCTCAGTGCAGGAGATGCCACAGTATCTCATCTCCTCTTTCGTACAAGATGGAGCATAGGTATAGCTGCAGAGAACCATCGACTTGGGCATGTCTTACTCTGTTCCTGATTCCGCCAAAGAGAGAGGTCCCACTCCTCTCTTCCTCTCCTCACTGCTGGCTGCGAGCTCTGACGGTAAGACCTTTTTGGGCAGCGGTGTGGTGTCAGATTGACTCAGCCCTCTTGCATAGTGAGGCGGCGCAGGCGAGCCCATCAGCTGGCTCACCGCAAGCACATCCCGAGCTCAGCTAAAGCACCGCTGAAACAACGGTCTTGCCAGGAGCTGGGCATTCCCAGCCAAGTGTTTCTCAGAGCTGCCTTTGACTCACCTCACCACAGAGCAAGCTGATTCAACAGCAGGGTATTGACTTTTATTTGCTGCTAGTACGTCGGCTTGCTTTATCACGCAGTCAGATGGGCACATAAGACGTCGCAACGAAAGCAGCAGGAACGTGTAGCTGGAAGCAGAGAACTGGAGATGGAAATGGGGCCCAGAAATAACCCCTTCTGAAGGAAATGCACGTCTTTGGAAATGCACATCTTGACACCCAGAGAGCATGTCTCAGTTGTGGATTTTGCATTCCACTTGCGCGGCTGCTTAAGGGAGTTTTCTCTCCTCATGCAGCTAATCTGCGCAACGCTCCTGGAGCCTTCTCCCCATACAATTCCAAAACCCTGACCTTGATATTTCTTTGCCTACTAGCAGGCATGATTTGCTGTTGTTATTGCAGCTTTGAGCAAGCAGAACTAGCAAATAAAGTCGCTCCAGTCCAAGACATCGCTTCCCTTTGCTGATGACTGCACTTTCTTAGCCAAAGTCACTGCCCCTGCAACACACCAAGTAGGGGGGATCACTGCCCACATCTCAGTGGGTTCGCTTCACAATTTGTATGAAGCTGTTGCTCAAGGGGTTGCACCCATGAGAGACCGTAGCACAGGCACACATTCCTCTGTGCTGACACAGACGGGAAGGACAATAGCCTCTGGAAGAGGAGAAGCCACAGGTAGCTGGGGGGCAGTGCTGTCTCTCATCACTGTCCTCTTGGTCCATGCAGCCATACAGTTACTTTATGCAAGACCAAAAAGGTAACTGCAGTAAAACTAAGAACACAGCACGGTTTTATCCACACTATGTATGTGTATCAGCTCTCCATTTTTACTAGTTTTTCTTTCCAGTTTTCAATGCAAACAGTGCTTCTTCCTCTGCTACAGCCCAATTCTGGCAAACCGCTTTTGCAGATGGGTGTTTCCAGAAGTTTAATTTCATTCATTCACAGCCTCAATATGTTAAATTCTCCTAGTAAATAAGGATGTCACATCCTTAAACAATTTCTTTACACATCTTTGTTCATATTGACCTATGTGTAGGAAACTCCTGAGAGCAGGGGACTGCTTATCTTACCTTTACACAGTTCCAAAACCACTGAGAATATTTAACTACAAGATATTTAAATCCTGGCTTGCTGAGGGACACGTGACAGCGATTAGAAAGTTAACCAGCCTTTAAAAGTAATATCTCAATGATTTCCAGCTTGTGTGACACACTGTGAATTATTACAGGCTCTCAAATGAGTAAAGCTGTCTTCAGGGAAGCAAAAACAGCTGATGTAGCACAGACTCGTTCAGCTCAATGGAGCAGGATGAAAAACGGGACCAACACACAGACTTCGCAAAGACCTTCCCTCCATATTGTGGACAGGAAGAACAGAGATTTGCCAGTCCATTTGCTGTCTCATTTACATGTGAATTTCTCCCTCCAGCACCCAAGATGAGGTTTGAATGACAACCAAAGGCAGCCAGTTCTGTAACCTCGCACCTAGAGCTAAAAAACAACGTTGGGTGGGCACTGAGCAACCCGTGCTCACCTTCAGCCTCCCGTGTGTCCATCCCCTGCGCTGCCATCTGCACCACCTCGGGGCTGTGGGGGTGTCAGGGTCAGCAAAGCATTGGCATATTTTTTATCCTGATCAGCAGAGCCATCTTGCACTTAGAAAAGTGAGATCATGTTTTCAGACACCTATCACGATTTCCTAAAGAACGTGTGACCCCTGCTGTCGGTTTCTCCTTTCAGCTGGACCAAGAAATAGGAAACCAGCCTTTGACTCACCACCACGAGAAACGTGTTTAACAAGCAAACCAGCCTGGATGCCGGAACACCTTAATATTGCCTGTCCACTCCCTGGAAAGGAGCATTTTATTTTACAACAGCTGATGTTCTATAGTATGAGGGTTTTTTTCCACTCAGCTCAGAGATAGAAACCTGAATGGATTCAACATGCAAACTTGTAAATAAATTACAGGATCTTAATAAAAGTTTTTACTATGCAACTCCAGTGTATTGCAAAACAAAACCTTTTCAGTCACTGCATTTAGTTGCACAACAACAGGAAAAAAAAAAAAAGAGGAAAAAAAAGAAAGGAACGCAAATGTTCTGTAAGGAAGATAAAAACATTACAGACAGGGTAAGGCAGCAGAACAAGGGCTCTGGTTCACTGTTAAACAGCATACTTAATTTATTTGGAGACCAAAAAAATGTCAAACTTGTCAACTATGCAGCTCCATTTCTGGAAATGTTGAACACATACCATTCTCCGTGAAGTACAACCGAAAGGGAACGAGTTCACACTGACAAATCCAGCCCTGCTATCCGGATGCCTAATTGTGGAGTTAGGTATCTAAACTTAGACCCTATATTTAAAAACCTGCCTAGATGTGTATGTGCTGAAAACTCCTCCCAGTTTTCTCTTAATCCAGTCTCTTTTTTTTTAGAAAAAATACACAGCCCCCCCTGTTCTGGGAGTCCCAGTAGTCAGGACTACTCCATGTGCTTCTCTCGGTCAGAAGAGAGCTCCTTTAAACAAGTTTGCTGCTCAGCCTGCACTTCATGAGGATGTAAAGACACAAAATAAAGGTCATTAAAAATCACATTCTCATGCTGTGCTTCAAGCAGAGATCTCCTCCTCCCTGTACTTCCTGGATGTGACACAGCCATATACAGGTCTAAAAATAAACCTGGACTTTTCTGACACACTGCATGTGAGGTCAATACATTTAAGCGAGCGATGAATACAATTTCTGTCTCGACTGCCAAATTCCCTAAAACTTGGCATCTTCACACTTGATACAGAAAGGGCAGACTGAAACAGGAAAGGGAGCTTTCTTACGGACCTCCTAAAGGGAAGTAACGAAGACTAAATTTTGAAGAGATGAGTTATTGTTTTTCAGCCAAAACAATGAGAAGGGATGGCCTTTCCCCTTTCATCAGTTCCTGTTGTAGCACAGGCTGCTTCGGCCTGGGCTGGATCCCCTGCAGCAGGGCTGCCCGGACACTGCAGCACGAGCTGACGGCGTTTGTTTTACTTCCCAGTGCGACTTTCAGCTGCTGGAGGAAGATCCCAGCACGACCCAAGTCAGCCAAATGAAAGCAGAGACAGAAACTTCGGCGAGACAAGCTGCTTAGGGAGAGGTGAGGTGTTTCCACTCCACCAGCTGATACGGCTGAAAACACACAGGGCAGCTTTCGGGCATCACCGAGCGAACGGGAGGAGGAACAACAGCTCCCTTCTCTCGGGGAGGTTAACCATCGCTGTGGGATGAGTCTGGAAAAGGTTTTATATGGACTGAATCCAGCTATTCATTTTTTTGCATGGCATTTATATGTTCGAGTATTACTAAAGAATGCTTTAAACTGAATTTGTCAACTACCACAGCACAGCAAGAATTCATACAATTCAACTCCTGCACGTTGTTACAACATTTGTCCGGACATAAACCCACACCTCTCCCCAGGGGTCTTTTTGGTCAGATGTCTCTGTGTCTTAGAGTAGGATTTCTCATTACCCAAGATTGTATCAGCTCAGGATGATGGTTTTCTACTTCACGTTCTTAACCTTCGGCAGCTGACATCCGAATCATCTCTGCAGCAACTGAGCTGTCAAATGGCAGGCTGAGCAGCTATCGGAGAGAGAGTACCAGGAGGAAGAGAATTTGTATGCAACAGATCGTGGTGCTTCTGGGCATCTACATGACAATGCTAGGGGAACAAAAAGAAAGGGATGCATCTCCACAGTTAGGAGAGCGAAGTTCTGTGAAACAAAGCACATCTTCACCACCTATCCAGTCTACCTTTCGTGTATTCAGCGTTCCTCTCGTTTGTTTCTCATCGAACAGGGAAGTTGGGTTATGAATGGCTACCATAAAATTTTAGGAGGGAAAAAAAACAACGCAAAAAAAAACAAAAAACCCCAACCCACAACCTAAATAAACACTGCAGGTCTGTAACCCCAAATATGCTTCTTTAAAAGCTAGGTAAGATACCAACTGTGTAACTGGGAGCAGAACAGACATCTTGGGGGAAAAATCTTAATATGAAAGGTAAGCTGAGGGACAGTCAGGCTTGCTCTCTGGATTCCCCTAAACTTCAAGCCTCTTGGTTGCTGTCAAAACCAAAGATGAAAAGCTCTCTCACCCATCAGAGTGAGCCTTTCTCCCTTCGTGAGCACAACGGTGAATTGCAGGAATATGCCACTGGATGTTTCTAAGTCACTGCTACGTACACTAACAGCACGCCAGTGTTTAGTAGCACGGTACTGTCTCTTCTCAACAGCCCAACTGGACAAATACACACAGCCAGTTCAGAAATCCATCATTGCATTTGATAGATTTTGCGGATGTGACAAGGTAGACACGAGTCAGACATTAGCTGTACTCCCAAATGTTGTGAAACACTCTCCTGAAGTTCCCATTATGTTGGACACTATCAAAATGAACGTTTACCTTAACAATCAACCTGCACTGACTACTGCTAATACTTCCAAAAAAGTTTAATGAAATCCAGGGGCAGCCCACACTAGGCTTAAAAGTTGCTTCAGCCGTCGCTGGGCATTCATTTCCTGCAACGAGACAGAGAGAGGATATACTGCTGCTGAATTGACGCTCTGTCTTGAAGGTAGGCTTCCTGGAGGACAAGCCCCCTTTTCATACACTGAGCAGAAGCAAAGCTTTCTCCTCCGACCTCATGCCCGAGAGCGCAGCCGCTCGCCCATCAACAGGAAAACTCCTCTGGTGCAGTGCCTCCCAGAGCCTGCAAGAACTTACACAAAACCAGACGCAAAATCCGTCAAAAAATGCTGAGTTACCAAAGTTGGGGGTATCACAGAGCTTTGAACCGAGAATGTGTGTGTGAGCGAAGGCAGCTTCCTATCCGCTGGGGAAAATGAGAAAAACTGGTGGATGCATTACGAAGTACTTGCAGGGACAGGGTTAGCAAAGATAACTCTGCCATCGGTGACTCATATTTTTCTCAGAACCATCTGGATCTGCTCTGATTTTTAAATGCCACCCTCGTATCTATGCTAGCTTTTACCTTGGAACTACAGTAATGGTAACTTTTTAAAGTAAAAAAAATAAATGCTAAGAAAAGCAGCAAAGCACTTGATAGCAGAAAAGGACCAAAGTCCAACTTGTTACTACAGCTCAGTCATATATAAAATACGAAGTCAAAACAGAAGCAGACAGTAAATACCATGGTTTGTACACATTGTTAAAGATGTCGAGACTGATTTCTCTTCCATGAAAGCCCAAACTGAACTGAATACACATAAATGCCATGAAACCACATTAAAGCGATGCAGCAAAAAGCAGAGCAAGCGACTCTGCCCCTGGGTAAATATCAGTGATTTTTCTAAAACTCTGCACTTACCTCAGGATTTGAAAGTTTGGCTAAGTATATTGTCACAGCACTTGCAGTAAAATGGTTCAACCTGAAAGTCCCTTTCATCCTTTCCTTCCTTTTCACCGCTTTACAACCTACCACGGGATTAATTCCCCCAAACTCTCCGTAAGGTTGCCTGTAAGGGAAGGAGCTGGCTGGTGCCAAAGTTCCCCTGCTGCGGCATCGTACCTGCTCGCTCCATTTCGCTCCTGCCCTGCTCCCCGGCACCACTCGGAGAGCGCTGGGACTTCCCTGCTCAGGGCTGGGGCAGGAGCCGGAGCGGTGAGACCCTCGCACCGGGGACCTCTGTGCAGGACAGGGGGAGGGAGTGCACGGAGCCTGAAGCACTCAGAAAGGAGTTTTGGGGGGAGGCTGAGAAGGGGGTGAAGAAAAGCAGCCAGGCAGCTTGTAAGCATGCAGGCACGTGCGCACCTCCAGGTGGGTCTGTGTATCAGGGAGGGCAGGCACGCAGCCTCCCGCATTCGTCACGAGTTCAGCCCTAAAACATGCCAGCTCTGTAAATTACAGACAGAAACCCGAGCGGCACCATTTTGCCTTACACACACCTATACCCTTCAGGTGCAGGCGATTCGAGCAGGAGATGAAAGAGACGAGAGCTGTTCCCCCCCCTCAACAAGCAGCTGCCAGTCCAGTGGTTAAAACTTTATTCCCACCCCACATACGATATCCAAAGAACCAACACACATAAAGAGCTTCCCGAATTTAATCCTTGGAACCACACAACAAAGAAAAAGTTCAAGATACTTTATTTGTTAGGTACAATAGGTGAATCTCAAAGGAGAGCTCTTGAACATATGAAAAAAAAAATCACATCTCGTAAGTGACCTTTGAGACTTGGACGTTCCAGAAACAGACTGTATTTACAGTGTTTTGTTTTACACCATGCTATTACCTTTCTCCTGCAGATCTGCTCCTCTCCCTACAGCGTCTTTTGTATTTTCAGACATTTGTTTTCATTTTGCCACACTCCAGTCCCATCTCAAATATTGTCGTTATAGGGGCTTCTAATTCACTGTTCGCTGACCAGAAGAGTCTTTGTGGTCTAACTATATTTTAGAAGAACTTGTGCACAGCACAAATTAATGCAAATGGCTTTCGTAGTGTATCTACTGAAGGATGTGCATCCAGAGACTGTCCTGTCTGAACATATCCTTCAGCAGTCCAGGCTGGATTTTCAAACTAATTATAGAATTACAAAAATGTATTAAAAACTATCCTTGGGCCAGTACAACAGCTAGGATACAGTCAGTAAAGATGTGAAATTACTAGGGTATTTCTGACTCTGAAATGTTATGGAGTATTACAGTGTAAGCTGAGGTTACACAGGGAAGTAACTGTTTCTTAGGCCATAAATGCTATAACAGAATAAATAATTTATGAGCGTCAGAAGATCTACATTGTTTCTTACACGGAGACTTAGCTCAGAGGAACTAAATATTATTTCTCTTGATGGCTGCAAAACTTTAACACCTCTTTATGTTCACGTAATTCCCCTCTTTAAATCTGCTAGAGGTAGATGAAGACAAAATAAACTCCAAAGCGTAAGGAGTAAGACGCCGCAAATCGATTCGAACCTCGCAAATCTAGCGAACATATGCTTTCACCAGATTTACCGAGAGCATTTATTTCTCCTTTCCTTTTTAAAATAGAACAGTGCTCAACTTCTCCCTCCTCCCATGCTGTCAAAATCAGTGCTCGCTACCGGCATGAAGCAATTTTCAAAGCGCTCCCGAATTAGAGCAGAAGTAGGTCCCACCTCGCGCTCCTCAGTTCCTTGGACACGTTTTTGGGGCCTTTTTGGTGAGTGACCGCTGCCTTGTTGGCACTGCCCAGGCACCCGGCAGTGATCCCCGAAACGAGAGAGACGCACGGATCCTGCCCAACGCACCTGGGGCAGGAGGTGGGCCGCGGGCAGCAGGGAACCGCGCAGCCTTCGCGCCCACTGCAGGCTGCGGTGACCTTCCCAAAGATTTCTCCGGGAATGCTTTTAGTATGGGTGCCTGTGTGCACGGGCTGCAAAATATTTGGCGATTATTACCACAAATAGGAGATTTGATTAGGCTCACAAGTACGTACAAGATCTCGTGTCCAGCCTCGGTTTTGGCACAGAGAAAATCATGAAGCAGCAACACGTTTTCTGAAATCACCAATGAATTTGTTAACGTCCTGACAGATCAGAAGCAAAATTTAAGATCAACAGTTCAGAACCGTTTTCTTGCTTTTCTACAGCCTGGCCCAAGGCTTCACGTTTTCCAGTGTCTCCCTCTTCCAGTAATTTTATCTCATTTCTTTAGCCAAAACTCATCGGTGTATTCAAGTGAAGCATACATAAGAAAGGATATGAGAAACAGGAATGAGTTTGGCAGCCCTGTTTAAAACAACAAAACAAGGTGCTCATCCTCTTCCTCATCCACCAGACAAAAAGGAGGAAGCATCATTACATACCAGAACGTCTGTATTAAAGTGCCTCCGAGTTTCTTCACAACCATAAATACTGGCATGGTCACAAAGGCAAGATTATTTCTCTTTCTCTCAATACAGTAGCCATCACGATTTCGTTTGGTATGTAAAAAATATAATTACTTTAGTAAAATTTCCACAGCAATTTGAAGTGTGCCGCGTTCTTTTTTTAAGTGACCATTTAAATTTACTGAAAATGATAGGCCAGACCGAGCTGGGCAAACCCTGGCATTTTACATAATTCAATTTGTTTGTCTCAGTTACAGAACAACCATCCTGGCAGTTAAACTAAAACCATAGTTCAAAACAAATGAGGCAATTTTGTGCCTTCTAGAACCAATGCATATTTAAATATTTGTTCTCCTTCCCAATATTCCCAATCTCCAGAAAACCCTGCTTCATGGACGCTGAGCCAATTTACTCTTATTGCTTTCCTGCTCGCTCAGCTTGAAGTGCGTGTAGGCTAAAATGCCCAGCAGCGTGCACAGAATCCCAAGGCCTTGGTTAACAGACAGCGGATCCTTAAACAAGAGGCACCCTCCCAGGAGGGTGATGCAGAACTTGAAATGTCCGAACATGTTATATCTAGACGGCTGTTAAGGATTAACAAAAATAGTATTGATTTACTGTTAACATAAACACTCGGGAACGTCATTAATCGCATTCAAGACACGTAAAGGTGCATCACACTGACTTCATCTTGCACGACTCTCTAGCATCTCTGCACCCATGAGACGAGTTAACCTCCGTGTACAGCTTTCCACCTGTCCTACTCAACGAATTGCCACACCAATTCTTCCTCGAGGCAGCCAAAGTGAGGTTAAATATTCTTTGTAGGCATGAAGGTCATGTCAGTGAGTTAACCGCGGTTATCTATACGAACCATGACCACAGAAATAAAAGACACTAAAACATGAACGTGCTTTTCCAGCTTCATCATGTACGAGAAAACAGGCAGGTTACAAACCAGTTTTCCCACCGCAGATCCATCCAAATAAATGCTAACATAATTTATCTGGAAACAGGAGAAACAACTAGACGTTACAAAGGATACGTGACAGGTGACGTATTTCCAATGATCCAGTAAATGGACAAGTTTACCATAAAGGCTATTATACCAGACAGCAGTACCATTATCTGTGGATTAACGGACACAGTCAGCAACCCAACACACTTCTGACCATCCGCAGACATTCCAGGTTATTTAGTTAGGTTCCTTTACTTTCAAATGCAAAATATCAGGCAGGAAAGAAACATTGAGAACAAAAATAGAAATAATTTCAAGTCAGTAGAGACACCAGTGATGTGTATGAGTAGCTCAGGGTATGATGTCCATAAATACATACTGATATAACCGCACGCTTTTTCTTCTTTACTCTCAATGAACAGTTATGAGTGATTTGGAAAACCTGGCTACTCATATACACAGAAGTTACATTCTTCACCTTCAAGAGATGGTCACAAAAAAAAAAAAAAAAAAGGAAAAATTATCCAATTTTACTATTCTGAATACTTGCTATTCCATTTATAAACTCCATCACTACTAGTATTTATCTTCCACCCACCATGGAGTGGCGTGATCAGCAGCGGTTAGAAAACGCCACTGGCTTTCTTTCGGTGACACCAAGGACAGCAGAAGGCTAAAGAGAAATTACAGCCTTCTTGGTGAAAACACACTGGCCATTCTAGAGAGTAACCAACGCTGGCAACCTTCCACAGAAGAGGAGTTGAGAGTGGCAGAAGTGAGCATGCTTATCTCTTTTCTGAGTGGACAGTAAGAGCTGGAACCAGGGCACTTACATATTTCTAATTTAATACACTAGGGGAAGCTTCTGGATTTTGTCAGATTTTCCTGTTGTTCAGGTGCCTTCTAAACAGAAACGAGAATAAGGAGGTGAATCAATTGACAGACAAACTCCTCTAAGAGGAAGCGGAGCAGACAAGTTTTTTTTTCCTCTTTCCACATGCCCCTCTCATCTCATCATAGTTAATGACTGTACAAAAATCTGTTTCACAAAAAAACAGATCTTAGCATTAAATATCAAATTTAAATACATCAGCAATGATGGCTTATTTAAGGAAAAAAGAGAGTCAATGAAAGTCTTACCACAGCAGAAAGTGTCCAGGGCCCAAATATCCCCCCTTCTCCAAAGACTGGCTCGAAGAAGGGTATGATGAACAACAACATAGCTGAGGACA
Organism: Cygnus olor; assembly: GCF_009769625.2. Lineage (NCBI taxonomy): Eukaryota > Metazoa > Chordata > Aves > Anseriformes > Anatidae > Cygnus > Cygnus olor. The sequence continues at coordinate 38,003,365 of NC_049169.1, read as the reverse complement.
TTGGTGCCTGATAGTACAGCAGCTGCATAGAGTTTACCTGCAACTCATGCTGCTTCGCTCCTACCCACTAAAACCAAAAGAGAAAGCTGTTAAACACGAGGAAAGCAACCCCAAACCATTTACTAATACAGAGGCCGTGCCACGCAGACAATACTAGGTATCTGAGTTGGTGAGCATTATTGTCTACTGTTCCCTAACCAGAGGGCCAGGTGTTGGCCTTTTGTAAGCACACAAGCAGCGGAACGCAGCCACGGGAGGAGGAAAGAGAAGAGAGTGAAACTCCTCTCAGCTAAATGCCTAGCACCTAAACCTTCCTTTTCCTTTCTTCCTTCCTGCCCGGCAGCAAGGTATTATACTTGAGGAAGAACAAAAACAGTAGCAGAGCTGGGAAGAAAATGCCAGCTCCCTTCTAGCCAACACAAATTCAAGACCCTCTCTGTGATGGAGCTGAGCACCTCTGCCAAAGCAGAGCAAGCAGCTGCAGGGACCGCCTTTCACCCGCCCTTCTTTATATGCTGCACTCTAAAGTGGAGAGCGTGCTTATAATACATTTGTGTACACCACTTGCTAATCCTCACTGATTGCAGTATTGCTTATGCTGTTTTTCAAAGTCATCAATTTACTTCCACAGACAAAAATTCTGTAGCTTATTGTCAGGAATATTTCCAGAGCTTTATTAAAAAAAAATTGACTACCAAACATAGTGACTTTTGCTCCTTTCATGTCATGTTCACTAGTAACATGGATTCCAGTGCACACAATATGACTTGGCTAAGTTTTTTGAAAAAATTACAGAATAATTTCACTCAGGTGCTATCATTTCTCCAGTATACAACCACCTGAAGTTAGTATGCACCATCTCTCTCCTTCTGCCCCCAAACAGAACAAAAGACCACTATTTCTCATCTTGCGTGCTACAGGTTGCAGAGCCTTGCTTCTTTTGGAAGCACAGTTTATCTGCCATGAACAAATTAGAGTTTAAAGTGATGATGGCTTTCATGTCAACATGACAGGTGACTCCAATGTGGGAAGCTTTTAGGGTCACAGCAGACAAGGTGCTGATTACAGGCTTTTAGTCCAGTGCTATGGCAGAAAGGGCTAAGGCAATCCTTGGATACATCCATTTTTCTCCCCGTAATAAGTCTTCCCCATCTGGGAAAGGCCCAGACGCGAGGTACTCCCAACACCACAGGCATTTCGGTGACGACCTTCACCCTCAGACCCCTGCCTGCCCCGACCAGCGGCAGGCGGCACCCCCGTCCCCCCATCCCCACCCCAAGCCCCCCGGCCGCCGTTACCGACCACTTGGTAGAGCGAGGTGACCAGGACGCCCAGCGTGGCGAACACCATGCCGAGGGCGCTGAACTTGACGTCGTAGTAGGAGTTGAGGAAGACGCCCAGCGTGATGGGCACCTGCGGGCGAGAGGCGGCGCCGGGCGCCTCAGCGAAGGCACCCCGTGACAGAACCGCCCCCGCAGCCCCCCCAAAACCTCCCCGAGCCCCCCAAAACCCCCCGCAGCCCCCTCACCAGCGTGAGCTTGATGCGCAGGGGGAAGGTCTTGCCGTAGGCCAGGCTCTGGATGGCCACGATGACCGGCGTGGTCATGGCCTTGGCCAGCTGGTAGGTGCCGATGGTGTTGCTCTGCAGGGAGAGGTTGGTGAAGACGACGAAGCCGCAGAAGCTGAGGGCCAGGGGCAGCACCTGGGCGGGCCGCAGGCTCTTGGGGGCGAAGGCGCCGAGCGCCTGGCAGAGGTAGAGGCCGAGCCAGGTGATGGCGAAGTGCACCAGGGTGAGGCTGAGGTTGGGGAAGCCCAGCCGCACGTACAGCCACTTGTTCAGGAACACGATGCAGATGGAGGCGGCCAGGTTCACCAGCAGCCCCGCCACCAGCCGGCCCTGCGCCGGCACCCAGCCCATGGCGCACGGCGGGGCCGGCACCGGCAGCGGCGGCAGGGACCGGCGGCGGGGACCGGCGGCAGCGGCGGCAGCAGCAGCAGAGCCCCGCCGAGCCCGGCCCAGCCCCGGCCGCCGCCGCCTTCCCCGCCCCCGCGCCACGTGGCCCCGCGCCTTCCGGCGGCGCCGCCCGCGCCGGGGAGACGGGGACGGGCCCCGTCAGCCGGCGGCCTGAGCTCGTCGGCCGTAAAAGCCCTGCGAGGGGCGGCTGAGGGAGCTGGCGGTGTGTGGTCTGGAGAAGGGGAGGCTCAGGGGAGACCTCATCGCTCCCTGCAACTGCCTGAAAGGAGGCTGTGGGGAGCTGGGGCTCGGCCTCTTCTCACAGGTAACTAGTGATAGGACTAGAGGGGATGGCCTCAGGTTGCGCCAGGGGAGGCTCAGGTTGGAAAGTAGGAGACATTTCTTCTCAGAAGGAGCAGTCAGGCATCGGGATGGGTTGCCCAGGGAGGTGGAGGAGTCACCGTCCCTGGGGGTGCTCAAGGAGAGGACGGACATGGTGCTTAGGGACATGGTTTGGTGGGTGACATTGGTGGTAGGGGGGTGGTTGGACCAGATGATCTTTGAGGTCTTTTCCAACCTTAATGATTCTATGCATCCTCACCCCTTTTCCACTGAACCTTTGCACATTCTCCTACTGCTGAATAATGCTCTGGAGGCAGCGCTTCAGTACACAGCAAGCACATTAAGGAGGTTCACACTCTCCCCATACACACAGACAGGGTAGGTCAGAATGAACACACTGTTTGTTTGAAAACCACTTTTATTAGAAAAAAATACAAAAGAGGGCCTGTAACAAATATCCTCTCACGTTGGTCAGAATCTTTCAAGTTCATAATTTAAAGCTGAGTTGTTGTTTTTCTTTAACCAAAGATCAGAACAGCTTAAGTGAGGCATGTTTTTGTTCTTGAAATCACTGTGTCTAGACTTTGTGTTCAAAAGTCTTTGCAAGTATCTACACAAAAATCTATGACTGAATTTCATATCCCAGTGGGTCAAGGTCCTGGTCCAGAAGCATCAGAGAAGATTCCCTCAGCTTCTGTAGAAGTTTTCTGAGTTCTTCTTTTGAAAACACCTAAAAATAAAAAATACACAATTGAGTTACATTTTTGTACAATCAACTGCACTGATACCAAAATAAATGGTGGTTAACTGAGTTACACAGTGTTTTCATGTCTTTTTCATTTAGGACAGTGTCCACAACAGACATTTCAGAATGGCATTTATTAAAGGACTGGAAGCTAGTGGCAGTATTCAAAACCTGCAAGTAATGTCAAGACAAGTCTGTCTTATAACTGGTACAAAAATTATTGGGAAGCAGCCCAGTTTAATTTTCCTGTTATTGCTGCACATATTAAGCCAATCCATGCAAATGCATCACAGTATTTTTCTTAGCGTTGATGGTTCTCGTCAGGTTTCTTTTTTTTTTTTTTTTGGGGGGGGGGGGGTGGGGAGGGAGCAGAGGACATTGTGCCTTTTTTGGTGATATATTCTGGGGGGATTGTTTTTCAGGGTCTTGGAGGGAGAGGTTAGGTAAACCACGTACTCCAAAATGAAACGTGCTTATAAAATGTTCTGAAATGTAATGGAAAAAAAAATCAGTTACAATTTTACAGCTCAACTTATATCAATAGCCCTCATCCAAAAATTAGTAACTGCACTACTCAGAAAAACTGAGTTGTCATCTTCAGTGATGATGAATTTCAAATTTAATTCCTAGATTGCTTTCAGTCAGCACACAAAGAAACCCTTTACTACTGCAGCGAATGGGAAGAGATGAAGAAACTTCGGATGTTAAGTAACATATGGTATCTTCCTTTCTGAATAGAAGCTTTGCCCACAGTCAACCCACAGAAGTTTTAATTGGAAGCCAAGCTGTCTAGATCTCTCAGTAACTCACCGTATAAAGCTTGTGTCGCTCAGAAGCGACCATGTCAGCCAATCTCAGGCACTCCTGATACTGTCCAGTACTGTGTAACACCGTGTGCAGTAAAAAGCACATCATTGGCAGACACAGCTTGCGCAGCAAAATCATCTGATGTGTTCGCTCAGGGTCGTCCTCAGCATCCTTAGTATAGGAAAACATGTATGAGTATTATGAGTGTTTACCTTTAAAAGACAACTCAATGCAATCATGCAATTAGTAGTGTCAGAGGCAAAAAACTGGGCTAACCAGCCTAGACTGGACTGCCAGAGATGATCTATAAAGTAACTGAAGGGGAAGCAATCTGTAACCGGTCACAGCAAGGCCAGAGAGAATTACTGCTGAGCAAACAGAAGGACGTCAAGCTAAAGATGACAAAGGCACAGCTGGGTATGATCCAGCGTTTGTGGTCTATGCCATGATATAAAAATTCATTTTACCTCTCTAACATCAACCATCCATCCTCCATCAACAAACAGCAACACGTTGTACATTTTCTCTTTCACATCAGCTGTAAGAGCATCCAAGAGACCTTTCCAAATACCATAGTCCACCTGGCAAAGAAAAAAAATATTATCTGCTAATTTCCAAGGCTATTTTAACACAGAACCTTCACCTTGCATATAGCAGCTAGCACTGCTCTTAATTCAAATTACAATCTTCAGCCAATGGCTAAAATTTAGCCTGGTGCTAACAGCTACTGCCATCATCATTTTACTCCCTGTACAGAATATCACAAAGGTTGTTCAGAAACAGTCAAAGTCACTACGAGAAGCTAACTTTAAATAATTTATTCTGTCATGCTTATAAAAATAATACTTGTACAGACTGACTATAGCATATTCATACTGGACAGATATCCAAAAAGAACTTCTGGCAAAAAAAAAACCCACAGCAGCATCTTTCAGAAATGAAAATGTGACAAAACACAAAACAGCCTTCATCCTCCACTTCTAGGGAACGGTTAATAGCAAAATCAAGTAGTCAGATTTATTTATAACGCTGACACGTATAATGAATGTTTACCATACGGTGTTATAAGTACAGCTGTCACATAAGAAAGAAGCCTGAGAATTTACTGTGCAGCTACCTTACTATTCTACTGTTTTATACTTCCCCTTTTCAGCACAGAAACAAGATATTTTATAATAGAGTTCTTATGCAAAATGAGTTAGCAGACTTCTGTTTCGTTAAACTAAGACTGCCTCCTATGCAAGAATATAAATATTTACAGTAAATAACTTGAAATTTTACCTACCTCATACTTTTTTTCTTTATGTTCATGGGCCACTTTTTCAGTAAAACTTGCTTGCGGCACCAAAGAAGGCTTCTGCGGAACTGAGTTCATGTGTTTAAACCATTCATTGAAGGTTTCATGGGCTTCCTGCATTGCATTGGGAACAACGTTTGGACATTTTTCACTCATTTCTAAGAATGTCATTAATTAAATGCACAAAAGCCAAAAGTTACTTTGTAACGGGTACAGAAAGGTCCTCAATATTTGGTAAACTTTCAGCTACAGTGCATTCAGGAATCAGAAATCAAATCAAATGGACAAAGTTTAAAATCTCACCACCGAGGCAAAGCCACCCTTATTTTTAAGTAATAACTTGAATACGGTTGGAACTATATTTGAAACTCACCAAATATGCCCGAATACATAAATGTTCTCTTATAGCATTGTCATCTTCAGCTGGAAGTGAAGTTTCCATTCCCTGCTCTTCCCATTGGTTATATATTTCTGCTATAGAGTCTTGGGGAATCTTCACAAACACATCTTTTGCAGCTTCATGTTTCTTGGATGCTACAAGAATGCAAACTGAGTGTCAACAGCTTTGTACTTTCCATACTTTATTTGTATAAAAAGACAAACTGTACCACAGTTATTCATTAAAAGTAAAAAAGATGGATCAGACTGTGCTCGCTCTACTACATTGCCCATGCTTTTTAGCAGACTAGATTCAAAGTTACATAAAATGTAATGCCAATAGTCAAAGAGAACAAAAACAACATTTAAAAAGTCTAGAGTATTTCCGAGGTATAGTACCCAAGAACTTCCTCATGATTGCATTGCTTTGCTTAAGTGCTTCTGCCCTCTGCGCAGGATCGAATACGAGCCAGTCAATTACATCTATTTTCAGCCGATCCGCCTGTAAAAGCCAACATATTAATTAGATTCACTAACATTTCAAGCATACTGGTGTTAAATACAACAAATCAGGTCAACAAACCATAAGTTTCTAGAGATCTTTGGACAGCATTTTAACATACTAGTAAGAATCACTTTATTCATACCTTTTGTATCAAAAGCTTACAAAACAAACTCTGCAGTTGAGATTCAGCCAAAATCCATTTCCAAGTATAGCCAAGACTTTCAGACCAACAGATGAGCATCAACTCTCAAGAGTTTTTATGGATTACCTTGCACCTTCCTCAAACTTTAATATGAACACGCTGCATAAACATGGTGTATGGAACCCTTGCTATAAACTTGAGGGGTTCAGTCAGCCTGCAACCAGAGTTGCAACCTATCAGTTGCTTTCTAAAGGATACTCTGCAGAAAGAGTGCTGGCTATTAACTGCCCCATTGGCACTAAAGCACTGGATTGGATCCAGCTGACGTTCAATAGTAATGACAAAAAACTTGTCAGTAAGGCTGTGTGTGTAGTAGCTAGAATGTATTACTTGAACATGTAATGAGGTGCACCTGAGCTCCAAAGTGTCAATCTTCATAATTCTTAGAAGCTAGGATAATACCCTGCTCTCAGCTACAACATACTTTGTCACAGTTGTTTCACTGGCTTTATCTTCAATTACTGCTCTCATACAAGCATGCTGCTGAGTGACACACGTCACGGCCCAGAAGATCAAGGAGATGTAGAAACAGAAGTGAAGAATTCATCCAATTCACCTCCTCACTTGGCCGTGTGGAAAGCTTGTTTTCCTCAGAGCCTTTTTCAAGACAATTTCCACCATTGTTTAAAGAGAAATATAGATTATATATGGTAAAGGACTCTGTACTTTTCTGCAAACTGGAGTATCTGCCCAAAAGAGTTACCGACCTCTGTCGTGCCTGTGTCTAACATATGATCGTGGTGACTGAATTCACCGGCATCCTTCTTGCGTATGTTTTCAACAACAGTTTTTGTTATCGCTGCAACATCCAGACCTAGGTTAAAAGAGAATTGTGCAACAGTGATCAGAAATTCAAACTTGCCACTGAATGAATCTCAGACTCTGTCTGTAGACTTCTTACTACTAGTAATCAGTCTAGTCACACTCACATTGCCATGCTAAATTACAGACTTTTGATATAGATAGTTTATTACAGGTATTTTAGATGAGTGATACCTGAGGTAACAGAAAATGCCAAACATCAGTCCGTCCTGGGGACCAGCATCTAGATCTAGCTATTTGTCAAACTTCAGAGCGTGTATTTGAGACAGGAAGTGGGCACTCACTTCCTTGTTGTGTTTGGACATGATCCACAAGCAGAAGTGATATTTAGTTTACTTTACAAAAAGAATTGCAATTCCAGGTTACAGTTAGAAGACATAATGTAGATACTCAAAGAAGTGATGGGTGAGCTAATTTTATTTAGTTGAAAAACAAAGGGAGACAGGAAGAAAACATCTTCATAGCTAGGTCTTGCATTAAGAACTGCTGAAAGACAGCATAACTCATTATATAAAACTATAAATAGAATATCAGCATATCTCACCTGCTTCTCTTGCTAATTCAAGACAGTGGTGGCGTTGATCACTTTCAGTAACATCTTCTAGAAACAGAGCATACTGAGCAACAGCTAGCTCTGGGGGCAAGTAGCTAACATAAAATGCTATTAAATCTGTGTGCTTCTCAGATACCAACCGCTGCAGAATAAAAAGTATGTATTAAAAAAAAAAGGTATATTCCTCTGTGTAAACACCTTAGTTATGAACATTAAATAATGTGTAACACAGATGGCTGATTGCTTATTTTCATAGGAAAATTCCATTTATTTCTCAGCTTTTATTCAAAGGTCAACAAACCACATCTTATTCAAGCATTGCTTTCAGAAATGCTGCATACTCGGCAAGCTTCTTGTATCTATTAAGAGTATGAGCTGCCTCGTAGCTGTTCCCATCCTGTAACCTTTAGTCTTTTTTCTTCCTTTTTGTCTAAACTGTCAGAAAAAAAACAAAATATATTTTTGAAAGCTTACCTGAATGTAGGTCTTCAGGACTTCAACAGACACTTCCTCCTTATTGCAAACAAATATAAATTCAATTTGTATTAAATCAAATGAGATAATGTAGCCAAAAAAAAAAAGAGAAGATATTTTACAGACAACTACTGTAACACAGACACAGGGTTACTTGCTTATCCATGCTTCAGTAACTTACGCATTCCAACAAGCTCAGCTGGAGGAACCGTTTCTCTTACAGTGTGATTAAAAATACCTAATATATCTCCTGATTCAAAGATTTATTTTCAAAGAATTTATTTCTCAGCAACTAGTTAATACAGTTTTGGGTTTAACTGGAAAGTTACTTTTTGTTTTGTTTTGTTTTTCTAATCTTCCCAGTTTACCATATTGTTTTTATTACTTAAATCCAGTGTCACGAAAACAGGTGACTATTGGAATGTGCTATATGTTCTGCTATATGACAGAAAATTCTGATGTTCCTATACATGGGGGTGATGGAGGGAGACTACATATCACCTGGCTCATTTGTTATAGCCTACACTAAACAACAATTCCAAATACAGCCTGAACAACTGAGACTGCTTTAGCTAAGAACCAAATGTTTGTTACTGAAGAGCTATCATTTTAGTTTGATATGGTTATCTTGTGTCTATGCAGACTTATGTGTACACACGAAAAAGCAGTTAGTGATAACCCTCGTCAAAGGTTTTAAAAATTAAAAGAAACGTCTGCTGAAGTGTATTTAGAGTTCCTGTTCAGCCCACAAGATGGGTATCTCTTTTGCAGAAACCAGTCAACTGAAAAATCTAAAGTCATTGGATTGTCAAATGCCACAATACAGCAGTCATAATTGTCCAAATAAAGCAAGGTGCCAGCCCATCTTAAGATATTTAATTTGTATGTATCTTACTACTGCTGACTCCAGTGCTGTTAGTTCATAAACCACTTTCATGTTCCTTAAAGACATTACTGGCAGTAACATCTTCTGTAATCAGCCATATTCGGTCTATAAGCTGGAAAATGCTAAAAGCATGCAAACTGATTTTTGTCAAATTCACATTATCATCCCTAAGTAACAGGAAGCACTGCAACACTCAATAAAAACAAGCTTGCTTTATTTTTTGCCTCTGCACTTTGATACAAACAGTACTCGAGGAGATTTCGCTAAGCTTTTCTCTACCAGCAAGAAAACTAAAAGTACATAAGCACATACCTATATAAATTGTACTCAAAACACCAAATAAGGAACATCATAAAAGCCTGCACAATCTTCTCTTACTTCTGAGGTCTACTGAGTTGATCGAGTACCCTTCCTCTAAGATTTTGGAGGAGGTGAATTTACTGGCAGTGATCGACAATTGGTCATCATCCCACAATGGAATTTGTGTAGGAAATTGCATTTATTTGTTCCCTCTATTAAACACGCTAAGAATTAGTTCTACTGCATTGCAGCTTAAAGACCTAGTCTATCAAATTTTGATTCTGGCTAATATATATAATATATATATGTAAGAATATATACATATATATATATATATATATATTTTTTTTTTTTTTTTTTTTACACACACGCACTCTCCTAAATTAGCTAAATGATAACTAACTTCAAAATCAACTTTAACAGGAGAATGAAGCAATGATTACAGACGTGAAAAAAAACACCCAAAGCTAGGTTTAAATCAGCTAACGGAAACACACATTTGTATTTTGCCAAAATAGGTTATACTCAGAAACTTATAGAATATATAAGCGCTTCTAAATTTCTAAGTAGTAGAAAAGGAGACCTTCTAATTATTTGTGATTGCCTCAGAAAAGAGTAATTGGATCACATAGCTGCACCTGCCTTTTTAGCAGCGATTAGGTAGCTAGTAAGCTATACTTACTATGTATTTATAGAAAATACAGAACTGTTTTGGCTAGAAGCAAAAGGGGCCAATTACCTCAAGCAAGAGCATTTACAAGCTCCCAGCAATACGTACAATTCCAAGACCAGTGCTTAAGATAGGGTTATATTCAGAGTATCTTGGCTGTTCTTAATAAGCCTAATCTTGAATTTTGAGTCAGGTCCTTCTCAACAAAAGGCTTATAAATAGAATCCATCATCCTCAAAAATATTTTCAAGCTGAATTGCAGGGGAAGACAACGCTCTTTTTAAATTTTGATTGTTGTGCTTTGGTTCTAAGATCAAATAATACACTACAAGCATGCAGCTCCTCCTTAGCCTGGTTGTAGTTTACCATTGTTGCACTAAGTTTATGTATTAACACACACATTTTTAATTCAAAGAGTAGATATTGCTACGAGAACAAATCACTCACCTTAGTCTGCAGGCCCAAAGTGCGGAAAAACAGAATAAGATGGGTCATGAAACGAAGGAGGTGCCCTGGCAGCACACTTCTCTCTTTAGAAAGCCATTTGTTGAATTCTTCCATTAAACCTGTAGCCACCGAGGAAATGTCTATATTAGTCATATCCTGGGAAAAACACCTAAGAAATACTTCAAAACTCTGCATCTACTCAACAAACAATTTAGCCTTGAAAGCGCAATAAAACAGAACAGCAACAGTTTGGTAAATATTCAGCTGTTTGGCTTAAATATCTGCTGTATGCATTTTGCCATTTCTCAGAAAAAGTTGCAGCACCATTTGCACATACGTTCTGACACATTTACATGATTTCATGACTTTGAAAACTATTTTGTGTGCCAAACTGCAGAAAGTCCCTATAGTTCTTGATTAAAGCAGCAGCTTAGCTTTTAGGTGGAGTTTGCCTACTGTGTGTTTCTAAAATCCATTCACATATAAAGATTCTGGAAAGGTCACTAGAAATAATGTAGTCAGTTGACATTTAAAAATCACTTAGAGAAAAGCTCACCATCCACATCTCCCAGTATAATGAATTTCTGAATCACATGGTAGTGTTCTTGGTTCTCCTCTATAACCCTCTAGGGAGGAAAAAGGAAAGTTCAAACTGTGAATAAAATCTTATAGCACAATATATAAAGAAAGCAAAGTTATAAATAAAGCAAAGGTTCCTTAGGGAAAAAAGCTATCCTATTTCAAAGGGTCTTCTGCATAAAAAGCAAAAGAAAATATATCTGTATATCTGTGTCAAATTACAAGAATATTGACAAACTGAAAGACACAGAACCAGAATATAGATCTGTGAATTTAATACTTTCATGTAATGGAAGAAATTTAAGACCAAGGGCTTTTTGCTTTGAAGAGGAGAATAAATAACAACGTTACAGAGAGTAGATTCTCCAAAGCCATAGAAAAAGCAATATTTTGTATAAAGCTGTAAAGAAAAGGCCTGTGAAACTTATTTAAGGAAAATATTTTTTTCTTTAGAGGAATGGATGCATGACATACAATTCAACTGCACCTGTGAAATTACTGTGTGGTGAGAATACCACTAAAAGGCTATGGCAGCTGGGTGTATCTGGCTAACCCCATCAATCTGTAAGCTGTCCTTCAATGTGTCTTATCAATATGATGAACACTATGCCTGTTCCACCAATGGAACAGATTTGATTCCCTTGAACTGATTCCATCAAATCTAGTTTCAATTTAATATTTACAAAATTAACAGATAAGTTATATATTCCATCTTAAATTAAATAAATACCCTGGGTGTAAAGAAGAAACAGTCTGCTTAAGCAAATACGCTTCTTCATTTTCAAAGACCTGTTCTGAAATATGCACACAAACCTCCTACAAGGAAAACTGCATGAAATCAATCCTTGCACATTCTACCGAAGTGTTAAATAGGTGATTTACTTTGTCTGCTTTTCATGCCTTACAGCACTTGATAGTCCACTGTTTCTTTAGCGAATCTAGTTAGTTTGGCAGATACAGGACAAGACAAAACCTGCATCTTTTTCATCATTAAAAGGTGGCAAAAAAAACCCAACACTATTTGGATTGAAAAAGTACACATTGCAAAGTTATAAACCAGCCACTGTACACATCTGAACATTTCATTAAATAGTGGAGTATAAGTACAACCTAGTGAATAATTAAAAATAGTAAACAGCGAGGAGGAACTGTAATCAATACATACCTTTTTGTCTGTTGCCTGAAGTTCTTCAAAAACTTTTTCTGAAGTCCAACTTCAAAGTAGGAGAAAAAAAGCAAAAAAACATTAGCTTGAGTATTGCAAAAGGATCACACAGGATCTTTTGTTGAGTGTAAGAACATATTTGTTACTTAAAACTTACTTGGTTTCTAAATACTCTCTAGGGAGCTCTTCCGTCTCCTCTGTAGTTACTACTGACGTTCGAATTTCTTGCTCCACAAGAGTATCTACCATGACCCTGAAATATGCCCAAACAGTATCTTCCCAGGTATCACAAACTGGAAGAAGCTATGTAATTAAACAAAACAAAAGAACAAAAGTTATGAGAGATTGAGAACCATGAGAATCCAAAACACAGTGACTATAATTTAGGATCGGACTTTCTGCGCTCAGACTGAAGACCATCTCGAACAGCAACTCTTCCTTCATTAGCGTAGGATACGAAAAATCCTTTCACTAAATAATGCTCTACTTCCTCGACTATTTTAAATCAAAGGTTGTCAAAATAAATACTCCTATTTCCTCCTTTCACAGGTGACACCGCTCTGATACCATTCCCTCTCTTGTGTAGTAGCTCAGATAACCAGTACAGATGAAAACTGTACTCCACTTCTCTACCAGGTCATTTGTCAGCAGGATCACTTTGCCGTACTGGTTTATGCTATGGTTGCACAAGTCACTGTGGAATAATGAAAGGTGTAGGGCAGAAGGAAGGCCTTTGCATCAGTGACACCTTGGAAGTCTTTGAACTGTGTTACTTCATTCAGAAACTAAGAGGATATAGACACAAAAAAATATATATACACATAACACTGTATAAAGTAAAGTAATATATAAGATATATATAAAGTAATACGTATATATATATATATATATATATTAATTCTCACGGCACCTCTAAAATTGGTAACAGGAAGTTTGAAAAATCTCAATTTGAGAGATAACTGAGCAAGACAACCCAGATAACAGTATTATATATAGACTAACAACTCCCTTTGGAGAATCTAAAGCTTTATATCCAGTTCTTCTCTGAATCTCATTAGGCTCTTTCAGCAGAGAAACCCTGGGACAAGTTCCAGAGACAACAACACACTTCATGAAGCACTTGTCTCTTACACAAATTTCAAAATTACTGAAATTACTGAAAACAGTTAATTTCATTAACCGTCTCTTTCCTCTGCCACAAGAAGGTGAACACTTTTTGCTCCATATTCTGTACAGTTTTACGATGCCTTCTTCGGCCAAAGAACTGATTTTTAAACTTCAATGACTAAAACCAGAAAACATTCACTATCACCCCTCTCTTTATTTTCCTATTTTTTTTCCCTAATATGTCACTCTAAGATGGGGGTGGTGGCGTCAACCTCCTCAAGTAGGAGATTATCACCGATTAATATAACAGCAAGTAAGCCTTTATGATATTGACTGCTACTTTCCTCATTGTTCTTTAAAAGAAAAATCCCTACTTAGGAGAGCACAATAGTATCTGGAGAATTAAAACTAATAAAAGGGAGAATTACATAAAAAGCATCGTAGAGAAAAATAAAAACTACTGATAGTGAAATTTGGTTCAAAATAACACTTGGATATGCTAGCTTGTCTAACACTTGCAACTTAAAGCACTGACAAATCACAATACTGTGCACAAGCAGAAAAACGACTATATATAAGCTCTTAAGTAATACTAAAATGAAAAAGAAATAATACTGTGGAATTAGAACGGATTGTACTGCTAGCTAGCATGAATAATACTAACAGAAGTCTATCAAGTATATTTAGCTAAGGCATGAAAATCTTAGAGATCACATTGACTAAAGCAGAACTGTTTGCCATTGTCGTGTTTACTAGATTTTTGAAACCACATTAAGCAGTAATTGCAGCATGTCTGATGATGTTATTGTCATATATAAGAAACAAAATGCACAACTATCAAACACCATTCACTAGGAGGCTTGACATACCTGTTTGAGGTTTCCACTGAGTGCTGCATAGATTGCTCTCTCATATCTGTTAAACTGCTCCTAAAATAAGCAGGTGAAAATATAACTCAATTAAAAAGCATGTATGTTTCCTGATCACTTTAAATTTTATTAGAGATTAATCCATTACAAAATGTTCCACTTGTTTCTGAAAAAAAAACAAACACCAAAATAAGAAATTGGAAAACCCCAGGACATATCAGGAGCCAAAATAAAAATAGCAAGTGACTTCCCCTTCCGTAGCAAAACATTGTAACTTATCTGAAAAATTTGCACAGATCTGGAAAGACAGCAATGTTTTTTCCTTTCCCATTCAACCGAGTCAAGATGAAAATCAAAGTCAGTGTGAGTATTTTCACTTTCAACCAAATAAAAAAAGACATTTCCTAAGTCTTAAAAATTGGTGACAATTATGTAGATTTCTCACTGTAAGACATAACTATATTATTTCAGGAGTCCTCTTAGAAAGATTACCTGCAAATCCTATAAACAGCAAACACAAAGGGTAGGTTTACTTAAAATCATGTTATCGAGCTCCAAGAAATTCATCTTTATATGTTAATATCAAGCAAATCAACATCATCTTACCTCTTCAGCCATACGCCAGCAACTTATTTTCCAAATGCACCTGTATGGATTCCCTTCAACGGGCTCCAGCTCTCTTCCTATACGCAAAGGATAATTAAACAAACATACTATTAAAAAAATAAAGAGGAAACTGTGACAAGGTAAAACCTATTTTCTGTTATTAACCTTATCCCAATCCCTTTGAAACTCTTCTCAAAGCTTCTCAATGCTTTTGACTGGCCTGCTGGTCAGCTTTTCTGGGAAGTCTGGTAAATGCACAACTAAAAATTACAGTATTTTAAGCATTTACCTGCTATTTAGCCTTGCAAAAAATAGTGGTTTTGACTGCAACATATCTAATTACATTTAGAAAACACAGAGTTAGGAAGTAAATTAATTTGTATATTTTAAGGAGTATAAGCATCTAATAAATGCTGCTATTCTGCAGGCCTCTGCATGAGTGTGTGCATCACAGAAAAAAATACATAACTGCAGACTAGGTGGATAACACTCAAAACAAGGCTAGGACACCAGTGAATTGTGCAGATAAAAATAGTGGATTATCAGGATTCAAGAAGTAGGAAAACAGTATGCCTTCCAGTCCCAGCTGTGCCTAGTATATAAGACACGTTCTTAAATCCTTTGATGTCCAAATATCATAAAAGCGTATCTTTTTCCTTCATTTACATTTGCTGAACTCAAGTCCTACTGTATCTTTCTGAAGCTATTTTTTTTTTTCAGTCTGTAAGCAATGAGACCTTTGCTAGATGGCAGAAGTCAGATGTTGAGAAAATACATAATGGAACATTATATGGTAGTGGAAAAGAGCTGTATGGAATTCCTAGACATCCGTTTCCTAGACATTATGCTTGCTTTTCAAAAAAGAAAATGACTTCAGCATGTTAAGTGGATTCAGTATACTCAAACCTTCAACTAAAATGATTGCATATTAGTTTTCATATTAGTTTTTACGTAGGTTCAACAGACGTGGTAAAAACATTTTAGATATAAGAAAGGCCCTGAAGATATAAAAAAAAAAAACACCCCACAATTTCTTTTTGCTAGAGACAGACATTAAGAGAAACCCCTCTGCCCTATTTTTATACATCTCAAGTGCATTTGGAAGCAGATACCTCCATTTCTGTTAGGATCATGATACAATTTCCATCCTTCCAAAGTTGCCGCTCTCCAGGCCTGACCACATCGTTTGCATAAGCGTTGTGCCTGAAAAATAATGCATTTTCTCAGCACTGGACTTCAAGGTCGGAAACCCAACAGTCTCTCCATTAAAAATGTAAACGTTATTAAAATAATTAGCTTGCATAGAGATTGTAATAAAAAATAACTACACAAAGAACCTTAAACTCAAAAGAACTAAGAGCTCAAAGTCAATAAAAACTCAGCTTGTTTTTCACTAAATGTTTCAGTTTTTCTGTCGGTACTTAGAGCAATATGAGAAATATGCTACAGTCCCACCCTATTAGCTTAGACAGCTGTTACACATCCTTCTGATAAGCTCACGTTGAGGTATCATCTTGTTGCTTAGATGGTCTAATCCATCTCTTCACCTACTTCTCTCATCGACTGAGCTTTCCAAACCCCTCAAGCACTTCTAAAACCAGCAATCCTAATTTTCCTATGATATTCAATAGTCTACTCACTAGCACAAAAAGGTTTAATTCAAAGCTATTTTGAATAGCATGGAATGTAAAACAGAAACTCTGTGAGGGGAAAAAAAAGCACCAAAGCTTGTTTAGAATTCTTCTAATCCTACACCTCTGAAAAAAAAAAAAATCAGCTAAAGATTATCTGATTAGTCTGACTGGTATCATTCCAACACTAACAAAACACTGTGAAGAGCAAGAGAAACTGCAATATGTGGCCTTAGTTTGTTTAGCCAACCTCCGTTCACTTCATGCTGAAAGGGCTGCAGACATTCAACCATTTTGGGAACGGTAACAAACCAAAGAACAGACAACAAGCCAACACGCTGGTCTAGCTTAGGAGCTGTACATTACATGTGGTAATGTAAATGAACCAAGATTCACTGTTAATTCAGAGTAAACTCTAAATAAACTTATTATTTCAGTAGTGAATAAGCTACTCCATGCTTATCAGACAGTAGCAACGCCTAGCAGCTACTGATGAACAATCGAAATTGCAGATTTATATTCATACTCTGCACCAACATGGTCTCGTGTCCATAATATGGGAAAATGAATGGATATGTACTATAGGGGAACAAAACACTTGCAAGTAACCATTTTAAGTCTAAGGTCTCGCACACAAGAATCTCAAGTTCCTTTTTCTTCCCCTTAACCAAATATCATTACATGTATGTAGAGCCAAGTATAAGGGACTGTGTTTCCAACTGAGGCCTTTGACAACACAACTATTTACATGATAAAATCACAAAAGCTGCTTGGTGACAACTGGGAATCTTTATTGAGAACAGCTTTAGGACCAGAACTGCCTGGATGTTACTCAGATAAGAAAAAATGCAAAGTATATGCATCATATATTCAGTAAGATAGGGCAACAAGCAGAACTGTAGTAAAAGAGTTTATGGAGGAGAATAATGTACTTTTTAGAATATTCAGATAAAGTCTCTCATAGCTTTTGCTGCCGAAGACCCTGCCAAACAATAAAGGTAACAAAACAAAAAGTAGAATGCTAGCCATGACTCTCCCTCAACTCCATTCAGACCATATAATCAAGGGGACGTCAGAGGAGCAGAGCAAGTAAAAGTTGCTTAATTTAATACTTTTTCTAAGGAAAGCATACATCAAATCTTTCTCTCTCTCTAGTTAAAATTACAAGCATGTTCCATTCCAACATATTTAAAAGGAAGCCTGTATGATAATCCACTGATTATTAGACATGCAATTAGGAAGTTCTTTGAAAAATCCAATGTTTCTCTGACAGTATTTAGTATCAAGCCACTACAGTAAAAAAAATTACACTGTCAAAAAACCAAAATATAAAGGTGCAACTTTTTTCCATAGCATCTATTATACACGTGAAATTACTTAACTAAATGCAAGACTTTTTAACTACAATGTTAGCAATCTATCACCGTCTTATTGATATTTAATTGAAACTTAAATCCCTACAAGCCAGAATTACACAGACATTTTAGTACACAGCTTGTCATTAGCTTTAATAGTAAGATTTTAAATAAGTTAAACTAGTTAACCAAGAAGATTCTTCCACTTTTCATGGCTTACCTCATCTGTCATTCCTGCTCTGATGAGAGTAAAGAGATACTTCAATAACCTTGCATCATCTTCTCGATCTAAATCATCAAGTGGCAGTTTCTGTCTTATAGGAGCATCTGGATCCTGCAAGGAAAAAAGGCACCATCCATTCACACAATGCATGTCTGCCTCTTCCAATGATTTCCTGTCCTGTTTTATAATTTTGAGTCATATTTTCACGTTGGCACAATATGCTATACAGCCAACGTATCTAGCGTGATACTTTCCTGTCTTTCCCCTCTTGTTTCTTTTATTCCTTTTCTGTTACTGTTCCTATCAGAGGGAGCCACTGCAGTCTCTTTATTTACTCCACCACCTTGTCTTTGCCTCGGATTTCTCATCTTCCAGCTCTTTTCATCCTTAAGCATCCTTTCCCCTTCTGCCTCTCCACCTACCAGACAGTCTGTCCTTCTCCACCTTCTCAGAAGCCTTTTCTATAGCTATATTTGCTTCTATTTAATCCAAACAGATTTTCTCAAGCCACTTTTCAATCAATGCATTGATCACTCCCCAATTGCATTCATCTTCCACGACTGCCTTGCTGTCAGAGACACTTCATTCTCTCCTTCGACTGAAGAGTCTTTTCTTCCCTTGACTTCCCTCCTGTCAGCTTTTACTACAGTAGCTCTCAAGAAATCCCATCATTTATGGGATTTAGTTTCATTGCACTAGTTACTGTATAACGACAGCATGCCCTTACTTGTAAGAGCTTCCAACCAGTTCTGTAAACTTTGCTAGGTATGAACATGAGTTTGTTTCAGACAAAGTTTACTAACAAAGCTATTTATTTCACTATACAGACCACAGGTTCTTGCGCTAGAAAAAGAAAAAGCAATGGCTGAAAGAAAACAGATGTCTACACATCTCAAAAGAACTCCAGAGGTATCCTGGCTCATTGAGTCTTGTCCACTGCTAATTACTCTACAGTGTGTTCAAACTTCCAATTAAAATAAGTTTATTTCATCATCACAGAAAGCTTTTCCAGAATCTCACCCATCTGACAGATTTAATAATTTGTTTTCTTAATTATTCTACAACATCCAACTTCAATACTAACATCTTCTCCTCAGCTAGTTCCTTCCTGCTTCACAATTTCTGTACTAATTTTCACCTTTTCCAACCTAGCATTCTGCAATTTTTTAGACAGCACAACAGTTTTTAGATAGCACAACTTTCTAAAAATTGGTGGAATGCTGTGAAAATAGCATATATGCTCTCTCTAATCTAATTTATACCCATTTTGAAACCGGAGTCTTATATTTAAATAAAACTTACCAACTCTGTTACGAGAGCTCGAGAACTTCCGACGTACGTACATAACTGTCGCTGCTTCAGGGCATGTAGTGTATTCTCCCTGAAAGCAATGAAATGCTCTTCAGAAAAAGAGAGCAACTGTATTTTAATAAGACACAGATATTAAAAATACACTTAATACTTGTGGATAAGTGGAATAGGATTACAGAAAAGACATGCCTGGTTTGGGTTGTGTATCAATGGACTGTGTTCGTCAAAATGTTAAAATTTCACTGTAAGTACAATAATAGAATCAATTCACATAGCCTTGATTTCTTTCAAAAACATCCATTATTCCAATCGTTCATATATTTAAACTATGAATTAATTTCTCCATGAGCAAAATTTCTCATTAGCATTCACTGTAGTTAGTCTAGGACAGAAATTCAAATTACGTTGAACACGATTCCAAAAGCCTGTATTCACCCATCCACTGAAACCAAGTTTACTCTAGGCAACTAGAATCAAAAGCAGGCTTCGGTCTTTTCTGCCATAAAATCCACCACTGATAAAAAAAGATGACAAAAATGACTTCCGGTGAAGGATCAATGACACAAAGTGACGACAAGAACTTTAACAGGCAAAAAGTAAAGCCAGACAAAGAACTGACCACCTGAGAAACAAATTAGAAAGGTTTTGTGTAGTGTAAATAACAGGTTGATCAGCAGGTGACCATCTCTTATTGTTCCTTATTACGAAAAAATGAAACCTTCATCTGGGTAAAGAGTAAATTAAATTGCTTTGATGGCTTTCCTTTCATTTTCTCATCCCAAAAGCAGTACTTGACTTTTGAGAAGACATCCTTTAAGTTGGGGAGGAAGCTCAATTTTACATCTAAGAATTGAAGGAAAAGAAGTGAACGAACTGACCAACTTTTAAAAAAAACACAGTTCTTCAGAGTGATTTTGGACCAGTTCTGTGTCTAGGTATGTGAATCTTACACTTGAAGGAAGCCTGTACACAAAACAGAAAGTCTGAACTCACCAATATACAGATTTTGCATAAAACTCAATATTATCAGAGAAGTCCCCGATTTCATCCTTGGCAATGCTCTCTAGCCAATCTACCACCATCTGGAATGATAGGAATTTGCATTTTTAAGACAAACATTTAACGAGTAGTATTTTAACTGTCTCCCTCCCATCTCTAAATCTACTAGTTATCTACAGAGTAATCAAAAGGTGTGTACATCCTGAGACTATACCATTAAGTATCCAGTTTGAAGGTTGTTTTGGCACAATCTATTTCTCACTAGATGCTGCAGTTACTACAGTGCTACTAGTTTATTAATCATTATCAACAGTAACAGAGGCTCCGAGTAAGAATAGATCTCAGCCTTCCATCCTCTCCAGCCTAGCCTGAAAAACGTTTCTGATCTTTAGAAACTAAAGAACAATATTTCTACACATACGAATAATAACATGCCTAAATGAATAAAAAGAAGTAAGTGTTAGAAACAGCTTAATTAAGTGCACATAACTCATTTTCTGAAGCTTATGCAATACTAGTGTTACAAACATTTAAATGTCTATTGGTCTATTTCCATTCTCACTGTAAAAATTTTGTCATACCTGGCTTTGTCGAACAAATGAATCTTTCTGAAACAAGTTTTCTATATTCGTCTTCTCACTAGCATTTAAAGGCTATTTAAGAAAAAGTTGATTAGTACTTTCTGGAAAAGAAAACTTGACACAAAAACATGAATACCAAACTGAACACATATTAACTTACAGATTTTCAACAAGTTCAGCATGCTACCTCTCCCCTGTCCCTTTGCAAACAGTACACATTTGTTTTATTTGGATCATCATCTACATCCCGTTATACTAAAATCTGTAAAACTAAGACTCAATATAGTTCAAATGTATGGCCACAGAAAGATTCTGCATAGTAAATCCACCAGTTCCACTGAGTGCATTCATATTATCACAAATTTTGCTTATAACTGTATATGTCAAAAAAGTGGACTTTTTCCCAGATCATATAAACTGTAAACATGAACAAGTAGAAAAAAAGAAAACAAAACCAAACCCAACCAAAACACACAAAAATACACCCCAACCTCCTGATACTTCTTTCTACTCTCCTGCATTAATTTAGCTTTCTTGCAACAAAAGGAGAACAGAATATACATTTTCCTAAAAAACACAGATAAGAAGAGACTTTATTTTGGCACAGCAGTGTTTAACTTAAAAGTACTGACAACTTTGCAGTGGGAATCATAGATGAAGCTATTTCATGACTGAGAAAAAACAGCAACAATCATAAATTTTACAAAGACGGAGTCACTTTGCTTAGTGTTTTGTCTTCCTAAGCATATTCTGGCAGCAAAGGCTAGAAATGCTGTATTGACATAGACAAGACGACTACAGCTGAAATAAGAATGATACAAAAATTTGGATTTCTTTTGAGATAAATTAGAATCAGGACTGCAAAGTACTACACAGCTTGAGACCACATGCACTTCTAGGCAAAGCAAAATTATCTCTGCCCCAGGGGAAACATTATCACTACTGATGCAACTTTTAAAAATATAGTTGCTTCCAGTGGATTTTCCAAGTATGTGGGGAATACTTAATGAAACAAAACCAAGTATAGTTAATACAAATTCTTACACTAGCATTTTCTATTTAGAACTGAGTATTTAAATTCACAATTTCCAAAATGTGGAATAATTTAATATTAACTTGCTAGAATTCAAATTGGTTTCATCTTTGTTTATATTCTTTTATCTCTGAATTTTGAGGTGGCTGCAACACTGGGATCGTAAAAAATAAAATGTAAGCATTTAGCTTTAACACATACCCCTTAAAAATAGTAATAATAATTTTCCCCCTCAAGCTTACCATGAGTTCAAATGCAGTTTCATCTTCCAGTGCCGACTGTATTCTGTCTCTAGAAATAAAAGTGCAAAACCTTAACGATTAAAATAAAGATGAGAAAATTCAGCAGAATGTGTAATATAACTGAAAGTGTTTAAAAATACCTTTACAAAAAAGTGTTCTTTTATAGAAATACTCTAAGTTTAAAAAGTAATAATAGGACTGTTTACAACTTTCTATTTCCATAAACAGATAGGAAATAGGCATAATTATCAGCAGCTAGTTCCAGAAACAGATAGTAAGTAGCTACTAGATAATAAGTAGCTACAGATAATAAGTAGCTACTTATTCCATATAAATAATCTTATTCGTAATATATCTAAGAAAGTCAGCTCAGCGCAAAGAAGTAACGTGCTTTTCAAGTAAATTACCTATAAAGTGCAGACAACAGTCTCCACGTTACCATCTCCTGCTTGAGAAGCCACAAGACACTGGCGGTTTTTGAGAACTTTTGCTGTCCAGGAGTTGCTCTGTAAACTATTTTGCCTAGTATATTCACCTGAGGTAAATAAATATATACGTAGTTAATAATGCCCACCACTGTATTTTTTCCTAAGCCATTACGATAATCTTTTCATAATTCCGAAGACTCCCTCAAAAACCAAATTTAATTACCATCTCTTCTAAATAGGTAGATGGTTCTCCATACTGTAAGTTCCCATAAGAATGTTTAAAAAATGTTACATGGCCTTGAGACCATAAAACAAGAATGTAGCTCTCTTTCGCAAGGTGCTATACAAACTCTGCCCTCTTCTCGCTTTTGTGATCAACACTGTTATTGCTGGAAGGCTCATAACTTCTTCCTTTCAATTTGCCAGTCCCTGCTGATTATAAACTGTCAATCACCGATCGATTCAAAAATTGTGTCTAAAAGCAGATCTCTTATATTTTATGTTGAGAACTCTACTGCCAGTTTATTAGGAATGCACTAGAAAGATCTTAATACCATCATAGTAAAATGATCTTACTTATTTATACCTGAGACAAATAAGTATTTGTTAATCAAGCTCACTATCAGTAACAAAAAAATCTATTTATCTGCTCACGTTTATTATTGTCACTTGACGCTTGCAGGGGAATGGCAGCTGGATGACTTTTTTAGTATTTAGCAAGCTACACAATGGGCATTCCTGTGGCAAAGTAAAGAGGTATGCTAACCAATGCTAGTGTTCAGTGACTCAAGTCTGCAACCAGCTGGAAGATTTAAAAGTATCTATGTTAAGCACTGAGACTTCTCAGCTTAAAGAAAAAGAACAACAGAACTTAATGAAGGGACTGCAAGTTAAAATAAATAGAAAAAAAAAACCAGCAAACTATTTACCTGACTGTTACATATACTTTCATATTCATCCACCAGATCAAAAATGGTAGTTGATGTATGCTTCAGGAAGGAATGTAGAAAATCTGAGTACATGCTCATAGTAGCTAGAATACGTATAAGAAGAAAAAATCATATTAGACACAATGTGGTAAAAAAATCCAACACTACCAAAAAATCCTGATGACAAGGTATCTCGTCATTAATAAAGCTAAGCAAAGGCAGCAATGATACGAACTATTTATATCCCATAAAGTCAGAAGAATTTACCAGTTAAGACAGTAAGATATGCAGAAGCTACGAGGTAAGTCAAATAATTATAAAACTTTTGCTGTAAATCTGTCATCTGAGAGAGTTTTAAAGACAAACTTGTTTGTCTGTCTCCATAAAGCTAATCCAGTTTGTGTTTTACATCACCACAGTGTCCCATTTGTGTCATCAATTTCCACAGAAAACATAAATTGGCAAAACTGCAATAACTGAAAAAGTTAACTTTCTGAACTTTTAAAGCTAGACTGTTCTTGGCATAGAAATATCTAAACAAAATGATACAGAAAGCCAAGAACATATATGTGTGGTCAGTTATGATGAAAACTTCAGATTGTCTCACCAGCTTCCCCAGGATCATCCTCACGCAACAGCACAGCACTCATAGTGACATCTTCCATCATGTCCAGATTTGTAAACAGTCCTGTCTGCTGAGGTGAGAGCACTGTTGTCCAGTTACTTTCATCCAACTAAAAGCATAACGGAAAATAAACAGCAATCTCAGACGACTGCAAGCCTAGCTTCAAAGTTTTTTTTTCATTCTATCCGAATGGTACAGAGCAATTCTAAAAATTAACAATGAAATAACTGCCTTTAGATAAAGCGCAACTACGACTGTAACAAATAGCTCTGAAAAGATAAATTTTAGTCTGGAAAAAGGAAATTCTTCATGTTTCTTTTCTTTTTTCCCCCGTCAGGAAATAAAAAAAATGTATAATGTAATCAGGCCTTGCATTTTACATCACTGCGTATCACTTTTCCCCTTAAAACAAATGCATCAGTCCATCCTTTTGTATTCTGTTAAATGTTTACCAAGTATTTTGTTGACTAGGTTGCAAAGCAGCTGTGAAAAATTAAACAAAACAGTTAAAATTTGATCAGAACCATTTACTTCCATCTTCCAACCTTCTCGGAGAATTGCTCAAAACCCCCGATTGAATGAAGCAATACATCTTTAAGGAGAAAATACAAGAGTACTGAAGTGGGAAATAGAGACATAGCTGTACTTTCTTGGGAGTATTTCAGGGGAGGTATTTGATAACATCTGAGATAAGGCAGCAAAATGGCCAAACCAGAAGACAGACCGTACATACACTGCACCGACAGGACAGCTTCCCGTAGCTGTTTCCATGACAGCAATTGCTTTCTCAGCAGCAATTAATGCCATATGAAGATCCAGTGATATGACAATGGTTGATTCTTTTCCCTAACTGTTAAAATGGTCACACCCAAACCGGACGACACTGTCGTAAGTCTCTTAAATGTATCCAAAAACTGTGGACGTAACTGTTGTTTTTCCTTTTATGCCCCAGTTTCTACCCACTGTATTTCTCTTGCCTGATTTCTCGCTGCCGTTATTACCCTCTAGCCAGCCAGAACAGAATGCTATTGCACTCAGCAACGTTCAGACAACTGAGTAAAAATAACAAGAAGCTCACTTCCACTAAAATTTTATCAGGTCTCTGTGGGAAATACAAGAAGGTCTGATGAGTGTTCTAATCTACCAGCACGTAAATTTCCACGAGACATAGTTTTAAGTCCTTTTTCCATCACCCTCCTGTGAAAGCTTTGGTTTAGTCCCAAATTTACCCTTGCTAATCTAAACCGGATTCAAGTCAGAGCACTAAATGCTAAGTATTTTGTGAGTGAAGTTCATTTTAGCTATTTACAGAATATCAAGAGGCTCTGAAGCAGTAGCGCTGTTCTCCTGCTAAGAGCTTTATCAATGTTGATCAAGAGCCCGTAGGCCCCAGAACCTTACGATTTAAAGAAACAAGCAGGCCATTACAAACTATGGAAACAACCAAAAGGAAGAATGAATTCAAATGCACATACAGAAACACATTTTTTTTTTGAGTCAATTTAAAAATAAACAGAGAAAAATTATTTTAGATGTCCCTACTTATGACTTTTCTAATCATTGTTTTTCCAAAGATGCTACAGTAGAAGATAATTAACGTCATCTGAAAAGTAATCAGAAGAACTTGCTCTTTGAAGTCCAAACGACGCCTAATACTGCAGAGTGCTAAAATAAGAAAAACTCTGAAGGTTTAATTTGCTGACAGAACAATCATCTTTGAAGAATCTGTAAACAAGCAGAGTCAAGTTTTCTGTAGTCACAAGCAGATGTTACACGGACTAGCTTAACATATATGGTGTAGTTCAGAAGTCCATAAAACCGTCTTCATTCCTTGCTGCACCATCTCAAACACCACATTACTAAATGGTACTAGTAGCAAGCAGCAACAGAAGCAGTAGTAAGAGCAAGCTTGTCCCACCTGCAGTTTGTCCTTCGTGCAAACAAGGAAACACTGAAAAATGGTAGCTTCCTGTAAGTTTTGCGGGAGCTAAACAGAAAAACGCACTCTAACCATCTTACCATTGACATATTGCCAAGCAGTCCAGAAGTCTGAAGAATCAGAGGAGATCTCCCTCCTGTTCCCAGGATGGCAGACATATCCGTCTGCTTCATGGAGCTTCGAGACAGTGAAGTAACTGAAAGACAGAGAGCCTTTTCTGAAGACAAAAGCTGGTTAAGACCACTGTGCTCTATCAAGGAAAGTAATCTTGCAATGCAGACTGAAGTATTTATGAAATCCTGCTCGGTCACAGAAGAAACAAACAAGCCAACCTGATGGAGAAGTGACTTGCTCCTGCCCACTGCTATCTTCATTCCATCAGAAGGCTCGTACGAAACCCACAAATACCAATTAGAAAAGTCTTAGGCCTGAGTACGCTTGGAAGTAAGGATGTTAATTATCAATAATGGAACTTAATAGTCTAACTCTCTAGTTATGCCAGGCTTATACAAGCAGCATTAGCCAAGTCTGAAGCATTCTCAAGCACTAATCTCCAGTTTGGAAGCACGTCATCCAGTTTGGAAGCAGAAGATCTAATGCCTGTAGGGTTGTGTTTTTCTTTTTTTTTTTTTTTTTTTTTTTTTTTTATAAAGTGTCTCAGATAAACAGAACTTTCATAGAATGTCCCCAGTGCTGAAGATGGCCAAGAACGTACCTGGTCACTTCTTCTGACACCCTCAAATTATAAGGGGACAAAGCCATTGGAAACAGGTAGACAGAGACTAGAAGGCTTCACACCAATAGGTATGTTTGGTTCTCCACGCATCAGTTTTGTACAGACCTCGTCAGCTGAAGAACCAAAGGTTTCTGTCTTTGTATTAGCACATACCTTGAATCACCACAAATAAATCTTCCCTAAACTCTCGAGATGTGAAAGTCAGGCATACTGAAGATCAAAGAGAGAAATCAATTCTCAATTTTTGGAACTAGAATTACAGCTACTAACATTACCAGTCTGACTCTGAAGTTGTAGGTCAAAGCACTCAAGCTGTCAGCGGGTCACCGTTCTCCTCTCCTTCATGGTACCAGAAAATATCTGCTAAAATCTCCCCTGCCCATATGACACAATACATTCAAGGCTCAGGAATTTACAGGGTGGCAGAAAAGAACTACACTGAATAATTCTCAAATACAGTTTCCAATACCCCCAAATGCACAACTGTGAGCAGCTGACATCAAAGGAAACGAAAAAAGCTTGTTCCCAGGAGAGGAGGTAATGCATGCAGTTCACAAGAACACTTCAAATGTTCCATTGTAGGAATGAGACTGTACAACAGAAACAGGAGTAAAAATGCCAATGTTTGCTTTGTTGCAGAATCTTCAGACTGCTTGAAAAAGAAGCAGCTCTAGCTTTCTCCTCTCCAGGCTGAACAACCCCAACTCCCTCAGCCTGTCTTCAAAGGAGAGGTGCTCCAGCCCTTCGATCATTTTTGTGGCCTCCTCTGGACTCTTCCTAATAGGTCCATGTCCTTTCTGTGCTGGGGGCCCCAGAGCTGAACTCAGGGCTCCAGGTGGGGTCTCAGGAGAGCAGAGCAGAGGGGGACAATCCCCTCCCTCACCCTGCTGCCCACGCTGCTTTTGATGCAGCCCAGGACACAGTTGGCTTTCTGGGCTGCAAGCACACATTGCTGGCTCATGTCGAGCTTCTCATCAAACAACACCCCCAAGGCCCTTCTCTGTTGCCCAGCCCGTATTCATGCTTTGGGACTGCGTGTCTTCGGATTAAACAGTGTGGAAACAACAAACCTTTCAGTAAGGACTGCCTGTCCGCTCAAAGCTGTTTGAAGACAGTTTATCACAAATCATAACCACCTGTGGGGATAACCGTCAGCTGTGTTTAGGGAAGTCTGCAGAGACCAGAACATTTTCTTTCTGAAGTCTATTAAAGAAATAGGAGGTAGGTTACACGGTATGCGTTGTTTAGTAACATCACCATGAGATGTTACCAGTCATCTCCATGATGACTGATTGTATGAACAACCACAACTGCTCACACTAAACCTTTCTGCTCAGGGTATTTTGCATCTGCAATCTCTGCTTTTACTTGCCATCAAGTGCTTGTATTCTGGGGGGCAGCTGCTGCACACGCAAACCGTACGCTGCCTTTTACTGAAATTTTTTATTGCAGAACTTTCTGAAAACAGACAGAACAGAAATTTCACAGTGACAGAATGCAGGCAAGTTGTTAGACCAACACGTCAGGCAAAATCAAGATCTTCACTGAAATCAAACAATACTCAAGATGGTATACGTAAGTTCTAATCTGTTTTGAAGAGAAAAGTTGAAAAAGAGCCACCTGAGTGAAATGTTCACAGCATGACACACAACGCTTACCTCTAAAAGAATATACGACTTGTCTCCAAACAGTCCTGGAAGAAGGATGTGGAGAAGGAAAGCAAGCCTCCCCTCAGAGATTGCTGGAAAACACTGGCTACATGACAATGAAAACCAGGAACCCCTTATATGAGCACTTGAAATATGACAAAATAAAGCCTACAGGAAGAGGCTGACAACAAAAAGTGAGGTAAGCCCTGGTGATGACATGGGAATGGGAGGAATGGGCATGTTTCTTCATTTCAGTGATAACTAGCGAGGGAGGCTCTAAGAGGATTATAGATCTTCTCACAGCATGTTTAGTGTCAAGGCAACGCTAAGAACAACCTGCAGTTTCATTGTGAGAGCTGTCAATGCTGACACACAAGTAGCTTGAGAAGAAGGCTGATGCTCAGAGCACGTATCTTTGGTGCTGGCTAAGATTTTGTATCTTAGCCACTAGATATTACACTACATAAGAACAAACAGGGGCCACACGGAACTTGACAGGGAACCTGAGAAATCACAGAGAATCAGTCTCTCTCTGGAACCTGCTATCTTGTACCAGTGCCAGTTTGGGAACAACTTCCAACACACTCCCAATATGCGCAAACTGATGCAGAATATGGGGCTGAGATTGGGAGATTTCAGAGCAACCTGACCCCAGCCACGACGAGCAGTCACGGCCTGTGAAGTGTGCTGTCTCATCTCTTCTCCACTAGATAAGGAGATCACTCACAGATGCAACCAATAAATACACCTGTTAGAAAGGTCAGCAACAGAACTAGCCTGCCACTTAGGGATGACAAAATGCCTGGAGAGACACTACAAGACAAAATACCTTGAAGAATTGAAGCTGCTGCTGCAAAAAAAAGAAGGTCGTGAGGAGGAGGGAAACAGAACAAACTAGATTGCTGAGTAGCAAGGCAAGAATCATTCAGTTTCTATGTGATACTTGAGAGAAGATGAAACAGTACTGGACACGCTCTTGTGACAAAGAAAATGAAGCTCAAATGCACTCTAAAATCTGACAGGCAAAACCACTGGCAGTCACCAATAGCATACATATAACATACGAAGGTATATGTTGACTGATACTACGTGTTTTTTCCCCTGTTTATAAAGGTTTCTAACTTCAGAATCACCAAGTAACTCTCCACAGTCTGGGCAACCAGTTATAGCTTCCAGCCACCCTTACAGTAAAGAAGTTTTTTCTTACGTACAGACAGAATTTCCTGTATTTCATTTTGTACCTACTGCCTCTTGCCTTTTTACTGGGCACCACCAAGAAGAGTACAGCTGTCTTTCTACTCCTCTTTTCTTACTCCCATCAGGAGGTTATATGGCATTGCCGAGATCCCTCTGCGCCTTCTTGTCTCCAGGCTAAACCACCTCGGCTCTTTTCAGCCTCCCCTCATCTATCAGATGCTTCAATCTCCTAATCAACTTCGTGGCCCTTCACTGGACCCCCTACGGTACATCCGTGTCTTTACCACTAGGAATTCTTACTAGTTATCAAGTCCAAGCATATTATTCCTTTTAACTATATATTAAAGAAAAAAAGTCTTACGTGGCTGGCGAAGCAACAAACCGGGAGTTCTGGAAATCAGATGGCTTCTGGGCGTCATGTTTCCAATACTGTCATCCAGGGATGTAAAAACTGATTAACAAATAAGTTAAGAAACACTCTTCTACACAAACTTTCAGGTCTATGCAACAACAACAACAGTTCTATCGTGAGCGCTTGGAAAGGAAGAACGTTTTGGTGGGACTGAAATCTAATAAAAATTACAAAACCTGTCTTTCACACGAAAGCAGAAAGCCCTACTCATAATCCTGAATTAGGTCATAAAATGTTTCACCAAAAGCTTAAAAGCTGGAGAGCTAGAAGGGACACTGTAAATTAAAATTCAGAAACCTAAGCATAACAGGTCTGGGATGTCTTAGTCCTTGTAACTGCTTGGATTAAAGAGAGTACTTCTGCCCCGTGAGGAGCTGCTACATCCTGCATAAACCACAACAAGAAAATCCAAGCCTGAATGCTTTAAGAAAGTTTTCTATCCTTCCATTCCATGATGCTGATGGCTTTAACAAAAAGGCCTCTGTTGCTCTACTTTGCCTCCTCCTGTCAGCAACCACCTTCAATGCTCTAGGTACGGTTTATTAAGAAGCAGAGGTGTGAAAGTTTCAGCGGCCTCTCTCATGTCAGTCTCCAGGAACATTAATTCTCAACAACAACATAAACGAGTCCAATATCTCACTAGTTTTATAAAGCTTACAAAAAAAAAAAAAAAAAAAGCTAACAGCAGAAGGATGGGCACATGTACTGTATTCCTTTGCTGACACAATCACAAAAACCCACCTTTATATTAGCTGCCAAATTAAGTATTTCTTCTTATTGTAAATAAGTGAGGGGGAAAAAAAGTTCTGTGAAAATTCAAATCTATGTATGTGCACATCTCTTGCTATTACTGTGGATGGTAAGCTACAATACACCGAATAAACACAATACCATTGTAACAAAAAATACATGCAAAAGAACATAAACTCACAAAATTAAGATATAACAGATTGAAGAAAACTCAGGTATGGAGTCAGCTACGGCTCACATAGTTCTCCAGGCTGACAATAACCTGAGTTTGTAAGCCCACGAAAAACGGTAAAAACACCATGCTACAGAAAGGAGGGGGGTAATAAAATATCTTGGCAATCATATTGGCCCAGAATCAAAATAATCAGTCTAAATATAGTCAAGAATTGACTATACGAGCATTTTGACAGCCTTGTACTTCCCTGAAGTCTAGCAAATAATCCATTCCGAGACATCACTACACAAGCTTTGACAAAGTTTGAGATTTATGAAAACAATAGGGAGGATAAAGGAAGGGAGAGAGAATTTCCACTCAGAAGAAGCACCACTCAGTGAAAAGGCAAGCAATCGCATCTTTTGGCTTATTCCTATGTTTTCCTGTAAGGGTCAAGTAATGTGTTGTGTTGCTGAAAACACAATGTTTTTCTAAACGAAACTCACCCAGATTTCCTAGTCACAATTTCTGTCAGCCGTTAATATCCCTCCCTTCTAGCTTTCAGATATTGCAATTGTAGTTTTGTTTTTGAACTTTTCTCCTCCTTAATGCATAAAAATACCACGTAGAAAAAAGAACAGACTACGGAAGAAGAAAAAACGCAACTGCTCAATAGCAAAATTCACTGCAGGATACCTCACGAATCAGGTAATTTCAAAGTATTTTTAAGTATTACTCACTTTGAATAAGTATAAAACAAGGAGTAATTCTTGTAATAATCTTAAATGGAAGAAGGCTTGCTCTGTATTTGAAAACCCTTCCCAACAAGCTCGAAATGAAGGAAGCGGTAGGAATGCCGGTACTTTACGAACACAGCAAGCAACAGTTAAACGGATGAGAAAGCCTTTACATAAAAAGGATACCAGAAACTCTTTTCTGAGAGCTCTGTTTTCGGCCAGGCCTGGCCATCTCCGTGTCGCGGGGCGACAGCATATCTCCAAAACCACTTCTAGAAAACAGCGACATAGAAGCAGGGTAAGCAAATGAAGGCAAGCAAAGCATGCAACGGGATTACGACGTTACCCCTTCCTCTGGTGGGGGCCCTAGAGCCGGCTGCAGGGCTCCAGGAGGGGTCTCATGGGAGCAGGGCTGATGGGGAGACCCGCAGCCGCCCGGCGACGAGCCCCCGACACCCCCGTCCCCGTCCCGCACCTCTCCATGGCCCGGCTCCTTCCCGCCCAGGCGTTGGGCACGGAAGCCGAGGCCGCCCTTCCGCCAGGGTCGGGGCCGCCCCGCGCCTGCGTGCTGCGGGCATGGCGGGGTGGGGGCGTCCCTTTGGTCGTCCCCCGCTGGCGGAGCCCTGTGTCAGGGGTTAAAAATAAAGCACACGCACACACGCGTTTCTGATTCTGAGAGCTGGGGGTGGTCGGCCTGCAGAAGAGGAGGCTGTGGGGAGACCTCGCTGCGGCTTTTCAGGACAAGGGGGAGCGGTTTTGGGCTGAAAGAGGGGAGGTTTAGATTAGAGGTTAGGAGGAAATTCTTTACTCAGAGGGTGGTGAGGCCCTGGCACAGGCTGCCCGGAGAAGCTGTGGATGCCCCATCCTCGGGGGTGTTCAAGGCCAGGCTGGATGGGGCTTTGGGCAACTGGGTCTAGCGAGTGACATCCTTGCCCATGACAGGGGGGTTGGAACCAGGTGATCTTTAAGGTCCCTTCCAACCTGAGCCATTCTGTGATTCCTGGATCCTGTGAACGTGATTAATCCGTCACTCGAAATGTTTTCTTCCTCAGCTAGAGCCAGCCAGCGTCTGCTCCTTGCCAAACCGGGACAAGACTCTGATCAGCAGCTTGTAGATGAGTGTCTGCCTTGCTGCCTTCCCTCAGAGCACCTCAGGCTTCTGCCATCCACGTTGAGAGAGAAGCAGCAGTCGTGCAGGGTCACTCAGTCCTCAGCACTCAGGGCAAGCTAACAAAGGTATGAAGCTGCCTCTTCCCGTCCTCCTCAAGAAAAGGTTTTGCACATACATTAACTACAGGAAAATAATTGGGACAGATGCTACCAATAGTCCATTTACTTACACTTTAGTACAAGGAAAACTGTCCATGTAGCATTTTTAGTATAGACATGAAAGCAATGCATCTAAAAAACAGCTGCAAGAAGTAGAATTGCAAGACATCATCAGAAGCGCCACAGCTTGCTTAAGACGCTAATGAAAAGTGGTGGCACCAACTCACAGTGCCTCACTGGAGCTGTTGGAGAGCCTAACCTAGGAGGGCCTCACATGAAAAGGGAAACTGAGAATGCTGATGGAGCTCAGGTGTGCAGGCACACAAGCAATCAAGACCCTTAGAGAGGTCATGCTTCACCCAGGAATTGAAGTTCTGATGAAAAAACGTAAGCCTGAAGTTGCCTTTCTATCATGAAAGTGTGTCAGGCAACAACCTTCATTACTGCAGGAAAGCAGATACTACTACCAAGGAACTATTATAACCTGATGCAATACTACATACTTAATGCATTTTACTTCCTAACACATCCTCACAACACATATTATTATTGTCTGTACTGCAGTGAGAAGTTCAGCATAATGCACAAATTAATATCTGGTTCAGTTCTTTGCTGCCAGCTCAACCTCTTGGGCTAGTCCTACCTTAGGGCAGAAAACTGGAGGCAAGTAAGAGGTGCAGTAGGAGAGAAAATGCTTCCTTTATATACTCCTCAAGTTTATTCAAAGCAGCAACATGAAAACAAGGCAAAAGAAACAAGGCTGAAGAGAAAGTAAGAGGGCAGCATGCATGATACGTTTTTTCAAAAATAAATAAGTAAAAACAAAACACCATCATTTTAAAAGAAAACAGAAGATTCAGGAACCTTGAGAGAAGTTTTCTGAGTCTATACAACCTCTTTAAATGTAGGCTGGGGAAGCACCTTACAGTCATCAAGCTGGCTCCAAGTAAGGGGTGTGCACAGGGGAGAATGGGACAAACATCTTGAGGTGTGTTTTCAGGCAGCATTTTTTTTGACTACCGTCCCATTTCATTTATCCGACAAGGAGAAAAAGAGAAAAGGATAAAAGCTAAAGAAGTCTAATGCAAGCACCTTACACTTTCAAATAGCAGAAGTGAATGAAAATCTTCAGCATGATATAAAGAACTTTGAATTTAAATTATGATTACAATCTATAAATACATCTCAAGTTTCACATTTGCACCAGCACTGATCCTAATTGCAACCATGTTGTCAGAATCTTGAATTTATCAGAGGACAGTAGTGCTCCATACTTAACAGGCAGAATGAGCAACAAAACCTCATCAGCTAGCACTAACACAAACACTGCAGGTTTGCCACTAATGCCTAACATTCCTCAATTCCCTTCTAACTTTCTATGAAGTTCACAGGGGTTTACAGGATGTACTAGATTAAAGTTCAGGATTACTTGTGTAATTTACATTTAGTATAACTAACTCAAAACGCTAATTATGTTTTACAAAATGTTTTAACATAGTTGATAAAAATTACCCTAATGCATTGCTAAGCTGCAAACATGACATCTGCATATACAAAACTGTAGTCTTAATTTAGAACCATCAAAAGCAATAGCATGAGAAAGTTCTTGTATGAAGCGTGACAGCAGCATAACTGCATTAGCTAAGATTTCAGTGCAAAGAAAACCATGGAACCTACACCATACTTTGCCTCTTTTTATGAGAGGGAAGGTAGTCATAGAATTGTTGAATGGTTTGGGCTGGAAGGGACCTTAAAGACCAGTTCCACCCCCCTGCCATGGGCAGGGACACCTCCCACCAGACCAGGTTGCCCAAAGCCCCATCCAGCCTGGCCTTGAGCACCTCCAGGGATGGGGCATCCACAGCTGCTCTGGGCAGCCCGTGCCAGGGCCTCACCACCTTCTGAGTAAAGAATTTCTTCCTTATATCTAATCTAAATCTCCCTTCATCTAGTTTAAAGCCAAAAGAGTGTCATGCGTTAGGTCATTTTTCTTCTTAGTCAGAATGCATCCTTGGAAGTGTATAATTTTTCATCTTTTTAAAATTTGAATGTAAGCAGTTTTTCTTTAAATTAATCTCAAGAATGACATGAAGTATTCATGCGCTTGCTTAGTATTAAAATACATATGACGACTCAAATTAAGTTTTTTTTGGGGTGTGGGGTCTCACCCCAAACCGATGTTGATTCCTGGGCCTACTCTTACGAGGAAGCTGAACTAAATATTTTTATTAAAAAGAAAGTATTAATAATTTCATAAGTGTCATTTTGTGTCTGAAAAACATGACATCAGTGCCAAAGGCCTGTGCTGTATTGGCCGTGTTGCAAGCAGCAAGTCCAGTTTATGAAAGCTGGGATTTCACGTTTAGATTTGTGTCCTGCGTGACAGTGAAGTTACTGAATCCTCCCTGGTAAATTTAGAAGGTAAAGATGCCACATTGGTGTCATGAAAAGGTAACGTATACTGACCAAAGAAATAACTATAACTACTATAATTTCAATCTGTATCCAAGATTGCTGAAGCATTTTTCCCCACCCCCCTCCAAGATACAGTAGCCAAAAAAATTGTATGAATTAATTCAAAATTACACTTTTTCAACTGAAAGTGTTCATATCAAACACAGTCTCAAAGAAAATAAATCCTGGTGGCCATGAACTTTCTTAAAACAATGAAACTTGGGTTTGTTACACAGAACTAAGTATTTCTTGAGGCTGAAGTGAGTGCACTGAAATGATGAAGACATTCTTTTCTCTCCCTAAAGAATATCTCATTGAAAACAGGAAGCCACCCTCTGCCTGATGATTCAAAATTCTGAAAATAAATGGTTCTAGAGGGTATTGAAAGAGACAAAAACTCCGCACTTATCTGATGTTTGAAGCTCAGATACTATAACACTGAGAACAGAAGACAACAGCTTTGCTTATACTTCAAAACAGAATCTAAGGTTTGCAACAAGCATCATTCCAGAATTTTACTTTATAGAACAGAGAAATTAAATTAGGTTTTAAGAATCTTCAAGTTGTTCATAAACCTTTCAAAGTGGAAGGTGCCTGAGACTCAGAAATGAGAACCTAAGAGCTCTGCTTTTCTAATACTACCTTTGAGAACTACATTCAACTGCATTTTGTTACATGTTTGAGCAACTTATTTGCTTTCATTATACTCTCCATGAGCAGACAAGAAACAATAGCTATAAATTGAAGTATAGCTTAACACTGCTGGGATAGCAGTTTAACTTTGGATTAAAAGCGCTCTTTTTACACTGATGTTTGACTACATCTTGATATTACAATTCAAAAAGAGCTTCAGAGAGCTGTATACAGACTACTGTCTTTGACAATTCAAGTCTAAAACTAAATTTCTATTGTTATTAAGTCTACGTTGAAGCCTATCTAGAACTAGTTCACTATTGTGGGAGAGTTTCCCCCCCTCAAGCTATCCCCCAAATTGGTAGAGACTAGAAAATTTCAGAAGAAAAGCTCGATTCATCAATACTTTTTCTTTTTTCTTAAAGAGAAGAAAATCCTCATCTTCAGTGTTTAACCATGAGGAAACAGCAATTCTAATTACAACAGTACAGGAGAAAAACACACAGCTTTAATCAAAATTCCATCAATATTCTCCTCCCACCTTCCCGTTCTAGCATTGCAGGATCGGTACATGCTATGAAATGAACTTAACATCTAACTCTACAACACTTTTCCAGAAGTTAAGTTTCCTTATGCAGAAGAACAGCAGTAGTTTGAGTTTACAGTGCATTCATTTGGGCATCTGAAAACATCTTGCAGTCTCAAAATATTCCCTTAAATTAGGCAAGTAGACTTTCATTTCACAGAATACTTTGAGAATGAAGAAGGGCATTAGTAACAAGTTATAAGAAATAAATTTATACTGGAAAGTTCTAATAGGAAGAGTGCAATTCCATTAAATACTTTTATATTTCAGGAGATAAACATTACTTTTTCCACAGAAAGCTCAGACATTTAAATACTGACATAAACCAATTTCAGATTAGGTTGGAAAAAAAAGCAGTCAACCTCTCTGTGCACTGTAAGCGTTAGCTAACTTTATAGGCCATAATGCATACGTATTAACACTGAATTTGGAAAATTACTGCATTAGTTTTCTGAAAATATGAATTATGCAGGTTTTCATCCAAAGCTTTATGAGAAATGGTCTGTTTCTATACAAGTAGTTCAAGCGTGAACTTCTTAAGCGTTGGTAGACAAAACAGTTATCCCGAAGACGTGTAGAAGTTTTCAAAAAAAATTTCAGCAGTCAGGATTCTTTTCTAGAATTAACTGCTTACATAGTTTCAATTCCTGTGAGGAATGTTCCTTCCTCAGTGGGAAGTTTCTTATGCCACAATCACTTAGATAGGATTATTTCATGCTTTTTTCCGTATACTTCATGTCCATCACTTCTCAGCATCATTTTATTAGGCATCTTCCCTTTAACAACTGGGAGTCCCTTCCCTTGAAGCCTGATTAAGTTTTCAAGGAGAAAAATACTGTTCTTTATTCGTTACCTGAGTTATGATTTAATGATTTTGCAAGTCTGGCCTGAGCTCTAAATATTGGAGAATAAGTGGATATGGTCTTTTTTTTTTTTTAAAGCAGAATCTTTAGATGATTAAGCCTTGAGTTTATGAAAAATGTTACTTCCTGGAACTTGAGGTATTTCCCCAAACTAACTACCTCTAATGCTGAGGAATTGTATATTTACTACTCCACAGAGCAACCAAGACTGCTTCCGTACAGAGCTTTCAGTACAAAGCCTGATGTTCCCTATGATCAGTACTCTTTGGCTGGACATTGAGACCAAACCAGGGCCCCCTCTGATGTTATTAAAGATTTTTCTCTGCCTCCCACCCACTGCCATCTAGTACAGCTGCCTGGAACAGAAAACTGTTCTAAAACACAGATAAACTGACAACTGGGACATAAAAGTGTAAAAAGACCTGAATAAGCAAAGGTTGAAAGTGAAGGGAGGAAAACCTGATTAGCTTTCATTAAAAAGAAAAAAAAAAAAAAAACTATAACATTGAATGCACCAGCTTAGTCTACTCTGGGGACCAATCAGGATGCAAAGTGTATCAAATTAATTTTATGTGGGATCGTCAACAACATTCTGTTTTCCAATGATAAATGGACAAAAAAATCAGTCTTAAGTGTGACTCTGCACAGTGAAAGACTATTATCTCTATTAAACAATGGTGGTGACTGAAAATTATGAGTAGGATCACCTGGGCTCCTTAATTCACTCTGGGTAACAAAGTATCTCAAAACTTACTGGTTGATTTTGCAGGAATGGATTAGAACAAGCTTTGGTAATTCTGTGCCAGAGAAAGAAGAGGTACCAAGTATTTGGACATTACAATTTTCAAAAGCACAGCCGCCAAGATCAGGAGATCATCCACAGTCCACTTTGCAGTCCAACAGTGTTAAGAGATGTAAAGTCTGCACAACTACACTTAATACTCCAAGAAGGCTCTTCTGCAGATTTCCTTGAAACCAAAGAAATTTAGTTTAATCATCCAGGAAGATCATGTTTTCTCCCAAGACACACTTTTCTGTTTAAATCT
Source organism: Cygnus olor (assembly GCF_009769625.2). Lineage (NCBI taxonomy): Eukaryota > Metazoa > Chordata > Aves > Anseriformes > Anatidae > Cygnus > Cygnus olor. Next base: position 37,964,875 of record NC_049169.1, on the reverse strand, counting down.
ACACTAAGTCATTTTTAACAACTAATTCTTCCTGGAAAGAAGGAAAATAGCGGGCACCATATCCTCAGGTTCCCAAAACAGCCACTGATGGACTAACTTTTAAAGACATACCTAAGACTTTCTCCCCTACATTAGAACTACAAATATTCCGTGTCTAAAACAGTAAATGGAGTTTAATTTGGTCAGAAATTCATCCACCCTAGCACATGATGCTATTAAAAGTATCTATGCGATGTATTTGTCAGAAGACAAAGTCGTAACAGTTCCTTTTGGTCCTATGATGTATGAGTCTGCACTGTGCAAGAGATTTAAATCAATATTTACTGGCACTACTAAAACACAAAACATTCAAGTAGTATATAACTGTAATGCAAGCCCTTGCATGGCAATCCAAATTTATTGAACTACTGATGCTAAGTCATACAAAATTGCACCACTTTAATTAAGGCTTTTAGTTTACATTTGGCCACCTCAAAGCAGTTGTAACATCAGGTTGGTCAATTTAAATACTGTGGCTCCCTGTTGGATATACACACAATCTTTACACCCAAACGTTAATGCATACAAAGCAACAAGGCATTGTTAAATAAATCAGCAAAAGTTAATTACTGCAACTTAGGCCCTGTGACCAATTACACATGATTAAAATTACTTCCCACATTCACATCCACAGTACTCTTCCACCATTTAACATCTCAACCAAAACGTTACACATGTAAAACAATCACTAACAGGCAAAAGTACTAAACCTGTATATTTGGTATTGCAAATACACTTATGCATGAGCAAGCAAGGGAATTCACAGTGAGAATCTACAGCTGCAGAAGCCCGAAAATGATTTACAAAAAATTGTTAAATCATTAAAAAATCGTTTTAAAATATACACTTCTTGTTGTAGACCCCCACTGTACACACAACTATAAACATTGTTCCCTATGTAAACAAGGAAAAGGAAACATACAATAAAAGGTTGAAAAGTCTGGACATTTCCTTCCCAACAGATATTAAAGGCCATGTCTTTAGTCAGACGTTATACTGAAAGGACTCTTAAAGACTAGGTCACTGTCTCCACAGGTTTTTCCTAAAATTAAAAAACTATATAGCTGTTGTGTTAATCAAAGCGCTTTTGTACAATACAATGATGATGATCCTGTATTTCTTTAAAAAAGTTACAATAAGCTACAAATACCGATGAAGCAAAGTTATCTGGAGTAGTCTATATAGGAGCTCTTTGGACTTTCTTTTATTATGCTAAAATAGTGGTGCTTTTAGGATTTACATTATTGTACTCTCCAATAGAAAGTGGGGATTGTTGAAGTATACAGTACACAGTTTTCATACATGTACAACATTGGTGGATGAACAATGTCTCTTATCAGTAATACTGGATGTAGGCTCTGGTTTTACCAGTTGCATACACTTAGAATATTTATAAGTAAAAATCTCTCGTGACACCGGAAAGTGATTAGAATGTGCAAACTGATGTAGTAGCTTTCATCCATTTCTCAAAGGGTACCACCACAGGAAAGTCCATTTAAGATGTTGGTAGGTTTAATAAAGTTGGAATGCTGGCACTGTTGAATTGGGCAACAGTTCTTCAGACCTGTAACAACGCAACAACAAGTTAGTAATAACAACAACTATTTGTCATTGTTCTTTAGTTAATACACGTAAAGCAGACACTAACAAAGTTCTTAGTAAACAGACTTAGAAAATAACATAATCACTTCTCCTCTAGTACTGTTATCTCTAGTGAACAAATACAGTAACAGATTATCTCAGTAAGTAAAACTGAGCTGGGATGCATATGGAAATCCAAGCTGAACTGTGGAAGCAATATTTGATGAGCGGTACTAGTTTTGTTTACAGTAAGACAGTTCCAGTGGCTTTAAGAAACACATTTGGAGGATCAAAGCTCTTATTTTGAAAGCCCTGTTAAGGAAAGGCAGCAATCATTTCTGCCACCCTCAGCTAATGCTTTTGGAACCCTCTCAGCTCTACTTTGAATTGATCCCAGCTGTTCAAATTTTTTTTTTTTTTAATCAATACCAAAGAGTTAAACATAGTACTACCTGATTTTTAATACAAGCCTGCAAGAACACAAGCAGTGAAATTTCCTACCAGGATTCTCCAGTGCAGGAAATACATCTGTTGGATGATAAAATAATGGATTGTTGCATTGAAGCAACTGAAACATTCTAAAACTGAAGGGAATTGAGATGAACAGGTAACTTACATAATGTCAGTCAAGAAAGACATCTGCCTGTACTGAGGCTTGGAGGGGGAAAGGGGGAAACAACCTGTCCAGGAACAAGTTGCAGAAAATAGATTCATGCCTGGTGGCTTAACTTCTGAAAAAACTTGCTAAAGAGGCAGGCCGGAGCTTGCTTGAGCCTTCAACTGAATTCTTAAAGCATGCTTTTAGTCAGGCAGATCATAAGCCAACTGCTACAGGACAAGAAATTAATCTAATAACCAAGAGCTCCAAGTCAAATATTTGGAGTGTTACAATGATCACTTCATCATTCTCTTCCAAATGTACTAATCATAATACAGTCTATAAAATATCCGTACGGTTCAAAGAAAGCAAGATAAATTCCTATGACATCATGCAAATATGAGGATGAGTTTGAAGCAGGAAGTGACGTTTTAGTATGTGAACCACAGTATTTTAGTGTGTACTCCTGCAATTAAGATCTTGCAGTATTTCTATCAGCCTTCAAAAAATTAAAACCCCATGCTTCCAAAAGCTAAGTTTCAGAAGCATCAGGACAAACATGATTAATGAGCTTTACTGACACCTTAAAGCTTCTGCACTAGAGAAGCTACCGATTTTTTTTTTTTTAATAAAACCAAAACACATATTTAAAAGGTTTACCTGGCTCAGAGCTACAGTACAGCTATGCATTAAAGTAGCTGACATGACGACTTTTTGCGTGCTTTTCCAGGCACTGGAGTTTTTCTGTTAATTTGTCGCACAAGGTCATAAAAGATCTGTGAATATAAAAGTCGATTACTTATTGGAATTCAGAAGCTTCTCTCATAACCTTAACCCTTCAGTCTTCACGCTGTTTTCAGATACTCAAGAACCTTTTTTCACTCAGCGGGTGGTGAGGCCCTGGCACAGGCTGCCCAGAGCAGCTGTGGATGCCCCATCCCTGGGAGTGCTCAAGGCCAGGCTGGATGGGGCTTTGGGCAACCTGGTCTGGTGGGAGGTGTCCCTGCCCATGGCAGGGGGGTGGAGCTGGGTGGGCTTTAAGGGCCCTTCCAACCCGAGCCATTCTATGACTCTATGAACCTCTGCAAATATTTAGTTAACACAAGATGGAAAGTGAAACTGTATACTTAACACCTGTTTATTTTCTATTTCTTAAGATAATTGTCTGCCAAGGGTTTTCCAGTTTCAATAAAGCAAACTGGAATGACAGCTATAATCTGAACACATTTAAACTCTGGGCCAAATTTATCTGAAAACGCATGATATATGCCACCATGATCAACTAGTATATGCTATTTGGATTTTCACACTGAGGTCAAGGAACATGACATAGCTTTCCTTTAACTCAAATCACTCGCTGTAAGGACACTCTTTTGAAGAAGGTTCTGGTAAGTTTTAACTACTACACATTTGCATTGTAACTGAAGTAAAGAGTATATACAGTAATAGTCTCTAGTCTTTGAGTAAGATCGTGCTTTTCCGGATACTTTAAAAAGTACTAAAGTCAGTCAGTAGCCTCTATAGGACTACAGCACGACACAAGCAAAATGTTTCCTAGAAAAATAAAGCATAAGACTCACACTTTGAGTCTCCTAGAATTTTAATTAGACTATAGTCTTGCGGAAAGGCTAATTTAAGACACTTATAAGCAGTACAATTAAACAGCGTCTGTTTTGTTCATAATTGACATTGTTCCAATTATTTCTGCGTCTCTTAAATTAAGTCCTCATACTAAAGCCATCCGAGCAGATTCCTAGAGCACTGGTTGCAAAGCAGCACACCTTCCAACAGAGGCTTTTAGTGTTTGATGGAAATAAGCTCCCGTTTATTAACCACATGACTTCTACACAGTTAAGCAAATTGATTTTTAAGAAAAACTGAGTAGTTTCCAGAAAAATCCCAACTAATTAAACAAACATTACCCATTTTTAAAATGAGCTGTGCTTAAACACACCACACTCATTTGATTACAAGCAAGTCTTGCACGAAGGTCCTTTCAACTTGAATGATACTGCCAATAATGTTTTCCAGAAGATGCAATGAACTGCAGGGTTTATCATAAAATTCAAGCTGTTTCAGGTATGTAAATATTAACACAGCCTCTTTTTCTAAGCATTTTTTGCATCTGTTTCTTTATGCTTGCACTCCCACTGGATAAGACGACATGAACTATGGCAAGTCCTAAAAGTGCATGTGTTTTACTACGACACCTAGATCCTGCTGAATAAGTAAGTAGCTAGATACTAGAGGGGCTTTGCCTTCCTTTTTTCTTGCAGAGCACCTATTTAGGTCTCTTCTCCAACCAGCTACTAATTTTGACAAAGCCCATGAGCTTTTGTCCCTACCATCTCAAGTAGTTCAATAACAAATAGCTTAAATCCAATAGTTTTAGGATCTTACAGATCTTTCTGAGAAATGGATAGTCAAGTCAATGGATAGGGCTTGTATCAAGTAGGGAAGGTAGCATGAAAAGCCTGAACCAAACAGAAATATTTATACCAAATTCATATAATTTAAAGACTAGTTATACTAAAATTAAACATAATTTGAAAAAGTCTCAAGACAAAGCTAGATCCCTAATATAAATATTTCCTAATATATCCCTAATATAAATATTTCCCTAATATAAATCCCTAATATAAATATTTCACAGATTCTCATATTAATAGTGTACAGTCGTCCATTATAAAAACAGAATTATGAATAACATTTTTTTCTTGACAAATGGTAATGTTTATCAAAACACTGTGTCCTGTTCTCATTTCGTTGCCACCCTCCTGTCCCATAGGTGTTGTGCCTTACCTCATTAACATTTATCTTTGATTTTGCAGAAGACTCTAAGAATGCACAATTATTCCATTGCCTTGCTAAGTTCTGACCTTGTTCCTTTCCCACAACTCTTTCATCTTCCAAGTCACACTTATTGCCAACCAGAATCATAGGCACCTAAAAGCAATTTAATACCAGAAAAAAAAAAAAAAAAACATTAAAATTTTGGAAAGGTGCAACATAAAACACCTGCAACCCAATCTGACTCCTTAGAGGATCCTGACTCCCAGAATAATCAAGTTCTCGTGTAACTGAAACTTAAGTTTAGACCTCTGAGAGGCTTCAGATGAAGTGTCTGCATTTTTTTTGACTGCCATTTTGCAGGATGCGGGGGGGGGGGGGAGGGAATGGTTGGAAGATTCAGTATACTGCCAATTGATTAGGTTTCCCATGTTCTGAATGACCTAATGAGATTTCATTTTCACATGCATGGCCACCACCTGTGAGTTTAAGACATCAAGTAGTCTACTCACAAATCTACTACAGGATTCCTACATGTTCAGAAATCCTAGAAAAAGTGCACTGTACTGAACAGCATGATGAAGGAGGTGATGCTAAAGCTCCTTCTACTATTCCTCTACTTCTAGCATATCTGTACTCCTTCCAAGAGCAGTTTGCTCACGCAGTATTTATTACTAAGCTGATGCACACAGAGGAAAGAAACATGGTAGTTTACCAAAATCACCAACTACAGAAAACGTTAAATTGACTTTACAGCAAGAAAAGGCAAAGTTTTTTGTTTTTTTTTTTTTTTAAATTATAAGGACACATGCAAGTTTCTCCCAAATTCAAGCGTTGCAACAAGGATTACAGTATTTTGATCTTTATTTTTCCCCCACTATGACAGCAAAATTTATGTAAATTTTGGTGAAGAGAACTGAAGCGGCACCTTGAAGCTCTCAATTTTTCTCTTGATACCACTCAGGCTTTCAAGACTGAGGGGTGCTTGTTACAAAAAAAATACAATTCCAACAGACACAACTAAAGAAAGATTATGCTAATCAGAATAAAAGAAGCACATAAATTACGTCTTCAAATACGCTCACAATTATCTTGATTTTAGTTCAAGTCTGTACAACATTAATTCCATACTAAAAAAGACTAACTTGGTAGCTTCTCGATGGGAAAGGTACATGCAACTTAAATACTACCCTTTCAAGATACATTTGTGATAACGGGTCATAAATCACTTCTAGAAGAAATACACTGAATATAGACAAGACCTGCAGACACACATGCTTAATACAGTGCAAGGTGCTTTACAAGAGTCATAGTGAACTTCACTGAAATTGAAAGATTTAATACATTTTGTGTCTGCTAAGAGCTAAAGCACATAAAGATACTTGAAGTGAGGAAGGGATCAAAGTTTCCATGAGCACAGTTATGAATGAGATATGTTATGAGCACAGTTATGGATCACAATATGATGAGCATACTTAAAGTGTTCATTGCTTACTCCCCCACCCCAAGGAAGTTTTTCTGTCTGGTGGCTACAACTTGCAAAGTGTCAGTTAAAAACAGTTTTACTGATGTTTCACATCTGAAATACTTTTTATAATTAATAAAAGTAAGAAAGGTATTCACTTCCTACAACCATTTAAAAAAAAAAATCAGTTATAAACAAGAATGTTTTAGCCTCACTTTATAACCTTAATAATGTTAAGGGTTAAATATTGAAATTGTGTGGAAACAGTATGATCAAACTTACTTGCAAGAACACACAAAATATAAAGACTGCAGAACATGCAAGTTTAAAGATTACAGTACAATCTTCCGTAAGGACTTTGTGCTTTCAAAATACCACAAACAGTAAGCATATTATAACGAAAAATTGACTGTAAGTTTGAGACTTAATTGTATAGTGATGAAGGTAGAAATAGAGTTGCTTTAGAAATATTTTCTGCAGTACTACAGAATAAGGTTATATACAGTTTCAAGCAGAACATTTTAAAGGAAGAAATTAAATACACAGTTCTCTTTATATACCATATGTCAAGTTACAATTTTCCTCCTTTGCCTTAAGAGTTGCATTTCTGTACTATTTATCTGCTAGTTGATTTGCCTCTTAATTTAAGGCTTGGAACCTATCTGATCAAAGCATATACATTACAACATCCACAAGGAGAACTCTAAATACAAGTCTTTTGCATTTATAGCAATGCTTACATCATCAGTGTCTTTGACTCGAAGAATCTGTTCTCTTAGATCCTGCAAATCATTAAACGTGGACTGTGCTGTGATGGAATATACTAATGCAAAACCTTGTCCATTTTTCATGTATAGGTCTCTCATTGCTGTAAACTGTTCCTGTAATTAAAAAAGACACAGATCTTGCATTCAATTTGCACTTTCCTTACACAAACTGATGTATACTTCAGGTCACAAGTGGATTACAAGTATGATGCATTTGTACTCTCCCCCCCCTTTTTTAAACTGACCAATATTTTAATGTTTTATGGTAAGCGTTAATGTAAATTAAGATACATTAAAATCAGTCTCAAGCTTGGAACATTTTCTAGGGTAGCTAAATAAACATCTAGATATTGCCAAGGCCTACAACCCTGGAAAGTCATCACAGAAACTGAAGTAATTTCAAAAGAAAGATCAAGAACAGAGCGCAGAAGGTACAGGATAGTCTGTAGATTACAGATGTTACATTCCTCCTGAATCCCTCCTTATATACCAACTCCTTCCTGTCTCCTGTTTATTCTTTAAAACACACTGCAAAGTAATCGCATCCGTTTCAGTCTCCATTTTGTAGTCTAGGCACTTCCTATGTCAAATTCTACTTTCATTTTCAAGGAGATTGAATAGAGGATGGAGATCCTCAACAGACCTGTCACATTCCCTAGACTTTGGTGACAACTACAATATTGCGTATGAAGATTCACTGGTGCACCACACAGCAGCAGCATTAGGACTTGTTGCTGTTTGCAGGCTCTCACTAGTATGACTGTGCTAGCATTTTGCCTTTCTGGCATTGGTGGCTTTGCGATCTTGTAACTGATCAATTACTCACCTGGTCTCTTGTCTTACTTTATCATATTCCAGGAACTAGTTCATCAACTAAAAGTGCACGATCTCAAACTAAAATTTCATTCCTCTTTAACTGTCCCAGGTCATGTAGCCCTTTCTAGTGGAGTGAAACTCAAGTATAATACAGGATTTATGAGACTAAGTAACAGAATTGTTTAAAAGTTCTATCTGCTTGTATATATGGCCTCAGATGTAAAATCCAGTTACTTTCTTCTTTTTCTTTGTTTTATATGTTAATTTTAAACACAATTCCCCTAAAACTTACGGTTTCTTTTGTGAGGCCATCTCCTCTGTGGTTGCATGCATTGAGCATGTTAATTTGACCTCATTATACCTCAGCTTCTGTGATTAGAGGCAAACTAGTACAATGCAGTGCAAACATTTTCAGAAGGACACGAGACATTTCAGTTCTGCAGCTGCAGTGGAAATTCTGGTTCAAGATTTATACTATATACTAAATATCCGCACACAGATTTTGCACGTTCGTACCCAAAAGGTCTCTATTTTCATATATGTTTTCTTCTACAGCTGTACCAAATGCTGTATGTCAGATGAAAAGAAGAATATACTCCAAGAGAACAGCCACTCGATCTTTCTGTAGTTTAATACAACCTTACTCTAATATGGAGTTTAAATAAATGATTATGGGACCAGACTGCTATTATAGTTCAGAAAACACATGCTACACTCCAAGAGTCTTGATTCACTGGAATCAATGAGTGAAATGACTGGTTTCAGTATATTTTGGAACTAAACAGGAAAAAAAAACTGACCAGTAAAGCATATGGTTTATGCTGACCCTTTGCATGAGTCCACATAAGCTGACTAAAGTGATACTATTTTTATCCCCGTGTAAGAGTCCATCTCACAGACAACAGAAAAAAGAGAGAACAAGAAAGCACTTTTTCTTCAGCAACAGAAATCAAAACCGAGTAACCATTGGGTCTAAATTTGCCTCTGGGCAATGTAAACTTAAAACAGCAGCAGAATCACTTTTAAAATGCTCAGTCTGATGTTTCCTCTATTACAGAACATTGGATCACAGGAAACTTGCAATTCATTTTCTGTTGCAATACTCAACTTTTGTTGAAAAACAACTTTTATTCAATGCACTGACCACAGTTACTCTTTAGCAAGTGAGGAAGAAAACTTGCCATTGTTCACATCCCTACAGTTTTTGATGGGTTTAACACAGTACATCAGTATTTGGGAAAATTGGTTTTACATACCGTTCCTGCAGTATCTAAGATTTCAAGCATACACTGTTGTGCATCTACTTCAACTTGCTGTTAAGAGAAAGAGACGGAGTTAGACTGTTTCCTCTTGTAACTGCCCTCCAAAAACACCATGAGTTGTGTGATTTTTATAAGCAAATTCATAATGCATAAAGCAACATAATGGCTTAAGAAGTTTATACAGAGATACACTTTGAAAACAGCAGGAGAAAGGTTTTCAAAGAGCCCCTGTGACATTTTCAAAAGCAGCCTCAGCAGCCAAGTACCACTTTGCAAAGTGATTAGGAATTTTTGATTATGAAAAATGAAGGTTGCTAAATTTGTAGTAACAGTTACCAGCAACTAACACAAGTCATTTCTACTTGTTCTAGGGATCATTCACAGAAAAGTCCAGGTGAAACCTACAAAATTGAATTGGCACACTAATGCTCATTTAATAGTCATTTAAATCAATAAGTGGTACACAACATACAATAGACCAAGCAAGCCACTGAGACTGATTTCCCAAAATTAAGCCTTTAGTGACACTAATTAGGATACTGATTCAGCTTAAAAATAGAAAGTTTAGAAAACCAGATCAATTTCTGCATCTATTTCAGAGTTCCCGTCTAGTTTCTACACCTCCCTGCATCCCCTAAATAAGAAAACGTCTTCCAGGGTAACAAAGGACATGGAAGTGCCCTCAAGCTGTTTCAAGCAAGCTGACCAGATTTTTTTTTTTCTTTCAACCTATCAGGACACTTCCCTTAATTGTATTCATGTAAAATTCCTAGTTGGCAGATGAACACTCAAAAAGAACTGTGTGTCCCTCATTCCTGATACATCCCTTATCAGTAGTTTAACTTCAAGTTTTTCTTCTGTAACTAGATTAGAGCTTTGGGGGAAAAAGTTACTTCCACTCCTCTCATACCTCCCTCATGCCCCCCAGGAATGGAAATTCCTTTAATAGTCACGATTTTAGCATGTATTGCTGACAAAAGTATTCAAGCCAATTAAGCAGCACCCATTCCCTTGGGTTTGATGAGTAAATCAAGGCTAAGTTTCAAGATGCTCAATTATTTTACTGTTTTAAAATTTAGTTGCAGACAAACAAAGTTTTTCAAGCCACATTCTCTCAACTTCACATACTTTAAAATTAGATTTAACATTAAGAATACAGAACTGCAACTGCCAAACAAATAAAGGCACTTGAGTCAAGAAGCAAGTTAGAATATTACCTAGAGTGAAGAAAACAACAGCATAAAGTGTCATCCAGACTTAAGCAAAAAACTTAAACTGGCTGATTTGAAAATAAGTGTACAAAGAGATATTCCTAGTTGTTTCACGACCAAAACCGAAAGAAACACTGTAAGATCTCTGGTAAAAAAATCACTAACAAAAGGCAAATTTCTTGAGATGGCTTCACTTTTTCAGACTCCATAGAACCATTCATTGGAAAAAATCATTCAACAAACATCAGAAATCTAATGTGACCTGAAGAATGCAAATATATAACAAGGGAAACATTTTACTTCAGAACAGGTTGTGAGTATTTTTGGAGTCATTTATTGCAGGGCCTTTGCTATGTCAGACCCACTGAATATCACAGTTTCAAAATCCCTACTCCTCTAATATGACAACAACAAAAAAATAAGTTGCTACATAATTTTTTTTCCTGCCATTATGTCTTCAATAAGAGTTCTGGTCCTGTTTGAAAGCCCACACGCTCAAGTGAGACTAGTTTTTTTCCAGCATACAGATTTCTATGAAGTCAAAGAAAACAAATGTGAAATTGTTTTGCTTTAATTCCTCTTCTGTTCAGAAGAGCTCCTGATAACTATAGCTGCAATGGCTGTTAATGCGCCTCTTTATTCCGACAGAAATACAGCCCCACTGCTGAAAGAGGACGTCCTGCAGTCTCAGCCCCATCCCTAGCTAGGGTTTGTGCACCTTTCCTCCTCTATATAGGAAGTAGTATTTCTGTGGTCCTGTGGTGAGTTCCATCAGAAGATCAGTACAACTGGGAAGTAATTCAGGTAACAAAATGAAAGAGTTTAAGAAACGGACACCGATCTGCTTCACCAAACGGTTAACTCTTTTGGTAGTAGTCCAGATGCAAGCCGTCTTAGCCTGGAATATTAATCATGGTCTCAGCTGAAACTGAAAAGTGAGCAATATGGAGATTTCAAGATAATGCAAGCAGAGTCAGGCCTTGCAGCCTGTCATGCTGAAGATGAGAAGAGAGGAACTAACAGGCCAGAGTGTTTGTTCATTTATGATAGGTTTGTGTCAACATATTAATAAAACAGCAGTCCATCTAATGGAAGCGTATCAAGCTATCAGTGAAATTGTTAGGAGTACAGTATGTTTCCTCTTGTATTCCAAAGGTGAGCCTGAATTTGGTTTTAGTACATTTTCATAGTAGCAAAGATGTTTAGAGCCTCTGGAATAGAGGTCCAAATCTGCCTGCAGACACTAACTCAATATACAGCTGTATGCACCTATGTGCATTTGTATACAAAACCATAAATGCATTACTATATTTATATGTAAGTATAAAATAATAAATATGTATATATATATTTATATAATAAAAATATTTGTGTTCATTTCTGACAAGTTATTTTTTTAAACTGACAAGCCAGTAAAGTACTATGCCTAACTACTAAAGTGCTAATCTTGCATTACTCCTTTTAGACAGACTTCTCAAGAACAACTTCACATTTCAAACTTAAGTTACTAGGTATTCCATGACATTACCAGGCATACCCTTTTTGAAGCAAAAACCTCAAATATTTGACAACATCTACTGCAGCTTGAAGCAAGTATTTAAGTTCCTGTAACACAAGAACATCTTTGCGCTTACCTTTCTGTAGGAATCTTCTATCGTAGGATCGTATTTTTCAACAAATATTCCTTGAACAAACTGTACAGTCTGCAACACAAAAGTTCTTGTAAGATCCTTCTTGTATACTGTACAAAATGTCACAAATTACTGTTCTAGGTGTATATTCACTTATCCATCACAGTTTTGAAGGCAAACTAAGTGACTGATGACTATAAATTAAGTGAAATTACAATAAGTTAGAGGCATATGCCTATTTGACTACGTATTGTTAGATAAAGTAATACTACACTTTCTTTTAGGCACTCACTTGGAGCATAAGAACTAAAGCATGCATTGATTTAAGGTTTGTCTAACTTTTGGAATCATTATTATTTTTTAGTTGAATAGGATACTGTATAGCTGCATGGCTTTTACATTTGTATTTAGAACTACTGCATCTTTTACTACTTATCTGCCAGCAAAGGAATTAGTCAAAAAATAACTGCCAGCATTTAATACTCCTAACTAAAGTCAATGAGATATTCCTGTATACCTAGCACATAGGAGGTTTTTAGCCCAAGTGGAACTTTAAGACTCAATGGCCAAGTCAGAGCATGGACAGGTTCAAATCCAGACATGCTGCAGTAAGGTAAGAACGGAGAGGTGAAGGAAAGAGTTCTTTTATAACCTAAGATGATTTGTCACGTGTCTTCCTTTAGGAATTGCTTTGTAAAAGAATAGCTTCTACCTGATAAAATGGGCCTCTAGATCTTACTTTATGATAAGGTGCGCAATTAAACTGAAAGATATAAAGTTCTCAGTTGAGCTGAAAACTTCATATTCTGTGAACGTTTTTAGTGCTAGTCTATGTCAGTCTGACTGCAACTTTTCTGTACCCATTTAGCTGAAACTCACAAGCTCTTTGGTGTACAGTCATCTACCTGCTGCAGTTATTCACCTACTTGCAAGCACAGATGTAGAAAACATGACAAACTTCCCATAAATATGCAGATGGATAGAAGTTATTTGCATTTAAAAAAATGAGTGTTTTGGACACTAGCAAACATTAGGCAACCAGTACACCAGAGAACTTTCTAGAGACAGAAGTTACCAAGGCCAGGCACGTGCCTGGCACAGTTCATCATGTTGGTTTCCCAAAGCAGCTTGATTCCCCACAAACCTATGCATGCCTGCGTTATCCAGTGAAGCCAGAGACCTTCATAATGCTTTGGTTATGCATTTCACTGTGTGGGATGGGCAAAGATCTGACCAAGCACCAGCAACCAACCACATCCAAAAATACCAGCATACGAGAGTGCACCACTGGTTGCGGATACACCCAGAAAGTGCTGACAGATATACAGCAAAGGGTGTAGCCATTCTAGCCAGGAACCCTCAGCAGTCATTACTTATTTTTTTAACATGAGTTTGCAAAAATAATGGGTTAGTAGAGAGTATTGGAGAAAAAGCAAGACACCAGAAATCTAAGAAAAACTTCAACTGCTTCATAGTACTTACCAGAGCAGACTTTCCAACACCTCCAGAACCAAGAACCACTAGCTTGTATTCACGCATGATGCAAGAGATAAATCGCCCTCAATACCTAAAACACACAATAAATTATTCACCGTTTTTTTTCAACAGGATTGCTATTTTAGCATTACTACAGACACTGTTCGCTTGCATGTATAACAAGATATGAACAGTTAAATACTGATATAAAATTATAAAGGCAGGAGAGACACCATTATAAGGAGGCGTAACCTAAGCAGGATGTCACTTCAATTATTACACAGTATGGACACTATGGCCACTTATTCAAGACAATAATGATGATCAATAATACTTTTTCACCTAGTACAAGTGAACTACCGCCAAGTGCTTCTTTTGAACAGGATTTTGAGACTTCAAGAAGTTCTGTTATTCACGTGTTATTGTGTGTAGTTTCAGACTCAAAACATTACAGACTTGGAAATGTTTTTCAAATGGAGATTTTTATATCCTAAGAAACAGTACTTTGGAGAAAAGGCAAGAACAGATTAAGACTCTTTGTAATGAAGAGCTCAGTATTGTGATCTTGCCAAAATATCCCAGGTGTTTTGAAGGAAGTGCCCAAGTACCTGGCAGAGCTGCTCATACCTACATGCACACAGCACTCCCTCAGAGGCCTCTGGATGGACAGGTGTCCTTCATTTATAGCATGGAGGAATTAGGCACAGAAATTAAATTTACTCCTATTCATAGGGAAATTACTTGTATCACAGCACACCATTCATTGATCTGTGTTCATCACAAGAACTTACACAAGCTTTTCTAGACAGGAAAGCAAGTCTTTAGCACCTCGCTGTGACTATTGCAGGGAGCATTAAGGTGATTCACAGGTTTCTCAAGAACTTTTTCCACTCACAAGAAGTTCCTTGCACTATGTATCTTGCAACAGGAGACCAAAGTCATTATCCTCAAGAGTCACTCAGATGCCTGAAGAGCTTGCAGTTTTACAGCTGCATTCCCAGTACTGAGTATGTTTATCAGGTAAACAGCTGCTAATGCTCATTACCTATAGTACTGATGTAGCAATTCTAAAAAGTTTCACAGCTACTACATCCTCTTCTCAGCCATCCCCCAAACTTGTTTCATATTGCACAAGTTTTCATAATTTCATATACATACACATGTGCAAGTGGTTTTGCTCATACAAGCTGACTTGAACGAAACGTCTCCAGTTTCCTCTGAAAAACCGCACCACACCACTAAGAACATCAGTACTGACTAAAAAAAACAGATAGGAAGCTTCTTTAGTGAACAGCATCTCTTCATTTGTGGCGTCATCTACATGGAGTATCAGCCAGAGCTTGTATCTACTGGCTCCAAGTTTGATCAACATCCAGAAAGCACAACCTTGACACCACAACCCAATTCACTAAGCAGAGTTTGATAAAAAGGCTTAAGGATTTTATCTTTTTTTAAATACATAGCGGCCATTTTTCAAACCACCAACTCTTAATGAAGCTACAACAGAAAGCTGCAAACCATCAGATAAATAGTATTTTCTCTCTCACATTACTGTTCTGCCATAAAAGAAATATTGAATAAACCCTACTGTAGTAAAGCTAACAGTTACTGTTAATAAGAAACAATTATCGAAGTGGAGATGGCATATTTTCTCATCCTGAAACACTTAAATGCCAAACGAAGAATCATTCACAGAGAGACTCATGTAAGAAAATTAAACCAACCTCTTCCCACCAAGCAAACGTTTTTCAAAAAGAACAGCAGGATCCCAGAAGTTAGCATTAAAAAAATAATAAAAAACCTGCTTAAATCTGAGGAATGATTAATGTTCTGCTAGATACCTAAATGCAGTTATAACGACTGTGGTTTTACGACTAACTTGAAGCAACCAAAATACTATTTTGAGACCCTTCTTCTCCAAGAAGCTGGGAGTTGTGTACTAGCTGGTGTGCCCACCTACAGCTGCCTGCTGGATCTGCCTGCTCATCTTCACTGGGAGGAGCCTGGCAAAAACAGAAACAGGGCCACAGATGTTGGGGCAGGTCTTTGGGTTATGTGCACAAGAAAATGTACCTCTTACTGTCCTGCAGGCAACCAAGAACTGCTGCAGCTGTCAAGCTACAGGAGGAAGGTCTCAGTTCCTTCCCTGCACTGACTCCAGCACGTACCAAATTGAGTTACCTGTTTTTGTATACTTTCCCTGCCTTTAGAAAGACAAAATCCTCCTCCCCCAGAACTTTCCTGTAAAGAAGGGAAGCAGAAGCAAGGTAGGACATAGCCCTCTCATCAGCAGTAACCTCACAGCATCTCTGGGAGTCATGCCATCTGTTTAGAACACACCACAAAGACGATTTACATAGAAAGTAGAGCACCTCCATGTTAGTGCCCATCTACACCATCAATGATTAACCCCACATTATCTGAAGACTGAGAAATCAAGAAGCCAGGCTCTTGCAAACACGTCATGAGCAATTTTATTTACCTAAACTATTTCTTGTGCTTTAAGCAAGCAATGGGTGTGCAAGGAGAAAGCAGCGAGGAACTAATACCGACCTGGTGCCCAGCAATGTAGGTCTCTCCACAGGCTTCTGTTTACCAACAAACATCAGGACTATCCAATTTCATACCTAATAGAACAACTTTTCATTCCTCCCTTTAAGTAGTTTTCTTCCACCAGAGCCAAGCACACTGTTTTATCTGTTTTGCACCATCATAAATGTTTAGTTAGATCCACAAAACCCTAAGTCGTCCAACCTTTCTACAAAGAAGAAAAAGGATCGTCTAACTGTACTGAAATACACCTTTCAAACTCATGACAAGTTAAGCCTGTAATTACTTCACCTGTCATTTCTTTAAAACAAACATTCAGTTATGTCTTTATTTTTGGAAAGGTGTCACTAGAATGACAAACTTAGAAGAGGGGAAATCCCAGTGCAGTAATCTGGGTGAACTGCAGCAATTTCACTGTCTTGTAAAGGATGGTTTCAGCAGAATTTTTCAGTATTCGGTCTGAAGTTAGCAACTAAATACGCAGATGTCAGTAACGAAGGCTGACAGTAATTTAGAAGTAATAGGACTTAGAATAGATATTCAATAGTTGCTGCTCACCTAGTGGGTTTGAGTCATTTGTGACTTTCAGGAGAGTTTAACACAAGCCAAAGCTGCTTTTGGCATCCAGGTTTGGAAGAAAAGCCCTAAATAGCCAATGCTCTGGAGCTGGTTTCACTGCTTTTGGTCACGGTACGTAATTGAAGCACATATACACTATTACAGCTTGGTCAGCCAGTCTTCTTAATCTGTGAAATGCCTAAGCAAAAAGCTTTGGAATGAAACACAAAACCTGTTTTCCAAAACACTTTCTTCAAGCTAACTCTGGAATAACACCTGCAGAAGTACCAGCTGTCATCTGCTCCCAACCCACAGGCTCTGGATAGCAGCCCTGAAGTCACTTCACCTTCCTTTTACTGCTTTCTAATAGGAAAGAAACTCACTTCGTGGCTGAGAGAACTTTCCGAAGGAAAGAAAAATTTCCTGGTTAGAGGTCTCTGTCTCTTTCTCAGCTAAGAAACCACCAGTCTACAAAGCTAGGAGCATGGCAGACTAGCAGATATGTGGAGTAAAAATAAAAAGTTAGCACTTTTTCCACTGACCAGTATGCCCGTTGGCTGTAAGCGTGCCCAGCCTGGGTTAGGATTCTGATCCTGCCTGAACTTGACTTTCCAGCGATTCCTGACTAGCCCGACCTGGCCCTGCTCTAGCTCAAACGCATCCTGCATCGTGTGGTGTACGGACTGCTTGCATCCTAAGCCTTGATCTTACTCGAACTTTGCTTTTCGGGTTGACATAATGCTTGATTCTGGAATTAATATTGTATTCAGCTCCATCCAGTGCTGACGCTTTCTTGTTGACTCATTTATGACAAATGGTGGAAGCAGAGGAGAAAGATGGAAGACAAAGGATAGAAGGGGAGGTTTAAGCCATAAAGCACACAATATTTCAGTTACCTAATGGCGTTTTAAACAACAGAAGCCATTAAGCTTCAAAGCAGGACTGATGTAAAAAATTCAGCTGTTGAAAGCTACGCGTGCTGTAAAACCTAAGATGGATGCACAAGCTTCTGGTGGATGGCCTTCTCTGCCTGGGAAAGAAAAAAAAAAAAACACTTCTCTAGCTATTCTAGAACAGATACTGACTGCGTGCAATCTCTCCTTATAAAATCTACCCCTTGCATTTCACATGTTCTCCTGCCCTTCTCTCTCCCACAACCACAACAGGAGAAAAAAAGTGACTGGAAGAACCTTGGAAGAGTACATGGTTATGAAGCCACTTGTACTATCCAGACAAGAGCTCAAAGTGGCACCTTCAGAAGTGGTACGTTCAGAATAGCTTTCACCAGTTGGCACAAACCAGACGTTTCAATGATACCCTTTCATTCCAAAGCTATCAGAAAGCAATTGTATTACTTAACCAGAAAAAATAGAGAAAGAATCATTAGATCCTCTGATCTAATGACAAGATCTCACTCATTCAAATCAGGAGACAGTTAGGCTTGCGTGTTTCCTACCTAAAAGTTAGCATGCTAATGCCACAGCCATATCACAGCATGGTCAGAGCACCCAGAACAAGACAGGGTCAAGTCCAACAACGTTTGTCTGTACTCCCCAGATCACCCAGTCTCAGGGGGAACGAGAAATGGATATACTCAGAAGGGTGTAATCAAAAGGAAAATAGCACAGTACCTGACTAACAGGTAAGCAAAAAGATTTATTGGACAGTAGTTTATAAGAAGTATCCACAGAATTGCCCAGCAATTAGACAAATAATTTCAAACTTATTCTGACCAAATAAACCGAGCAATTTGTTTGAATCCCTACCTTCCCTCTTCTTTTAGTAGAGTATTTTAACAGAGATTTACACTGCTTTGAAGGGTGGCTATCTTTAAGCTTACAGGCCTCTGAGGAATGAGAGCAATAATTCCTTGGCTTTTTCATTTTTCTGCTCCTCTAATGTTAGGCAGAAAAAGTTTGTCCACTGTGGTCTCTATGCAGGCACTAAAAAAGAGGAATACAGGAAGCATGCAAAAACAGTGGCCTTCCCCTCCTTCGCTGGATCAGGGAATGTCTTTCACAACTGAGACAAGTGTTTATATACAAGGATATCAGCATAACCGAATTCTGGAGACATCCAATGCAAGATTTAGCTAGAAAATAAGAGAACTTACTCTTCTCCAAGAAACACCATTTCACACAAACTGGACTCCAGCGCTGTCTGAAATACGCGATCTCTCAGAAGTAGTGAGCTCACTTTGGCACTCACAGTTGATGGAGTTGACGTGACTTCAGTAACTGCCTCGTGTGCTTCCTGAGGTGTAACAGTCCATGAAGCCACCAAAACTGTGCAGCTCTTATTCGTCTATATTACTTTTACTAATTAACGCATATATTAATGCATTAGTGTTACTACACTGCATTAATATACAGTGCGTTAACGTAACTAATGTACTACATTAATACATATATTAATACATTAAAAAGAACAATGTTAATTTTTCTTACCCTGCCATCTCTTACACTGTCAGGAAGGGGATTACTCCTAGTCTCATCCTGCTTTTATCACCTCTTGAATACAGACCAGAGATGACAGACATTCTTGTTTTTTGGTCATCCCAGTTTTGAATAGAGTACTAGAAGGTGATAACTAACTCAAAGATAACTAAGGAAGTATACAGTTGAGAGTAAACAAGGAAC
Organism: Cygnus olor; assembly: GCF_009769625.2. Classification (NCBI taxonomy): domain Eukaryota; kingdom Metazoa; phylum Chordata; class Aves; order Anseriformes; family Anatidae; genus Cygnus; species Cygnus olor. Next base: position 37,945,492 of record NC_049169.1, on the reverse strand, counting down.
TTAGAGAAGAATTCTTCCTGAAGCAGGATGACTGCTTACTTAATTCTACTTCTGACTGGCACACTTCTTCAAAATCAAAGTACTTGATAAAGCCCTTGCTCCTCCAGTTTATGCAAATGACTGGACGCTTCATCCAATAAATCACTGCGCATTCTTCAAAGGGCATCTTTGAATGAACACCATTTGAACAGAAAAAGGAAAGCTTAAGCAAGACAATCCACTGGAAAGGAAACGCTTTAAAAGGTTCACATCTTTCAAGGCCCCTCTACACAGAACTTGCTTTCAGCTTCTGCCCTGACCAGATAAATTGGGAAAAAGTGCCTCTTGGACATTTTCTGGAGAGCTTTCTTGAAGCATGTCTCCAGACAAAGGTGAACCAAAGTGATGGTTCACTTAAGGAAGTCAAGAAATAAAAAATGCTCTTTTAGTGATGACTGAAGATGCTGCACACTTACTGCCTGTAAAGCCTTCCTAAAAAGCAAGCACACAATGAAGAACTCAGAATTCAGGCAAGTTCAAATACCATTTGAGGCACCTGAAAGGATTTGGACTCAATATGACAGTTATGAAGACAAGTTTTTGGGGGGTTAGAATTTCGTTTGCTAATTTTTGTTCAACTCCTTCAGCCTCAAATTTTGGTTTCTGATTCAACTTTGTTACCTGTCTGAGGAATGGGAAAGCCAATCAATCAATCTTTCCAAGTGATATTAAACCAAATGAAGCTGGAACTGGAACTCACCTCCAGGCCAAAACAGGAACTAAACACATTCAGTCCTTGAAGATATCCCTGAGACTTGCTTATGCGAACGAGTTGTTCAGGTATGGAATTAAGCAAATAGTCCTCCCCAGAAGCATTATCATTCTCAGAACTTTACAGACATCGCTCTCATGTTCAAGTCTTGATGTACTGGTTGTATTGTTCAGTGCATTCACTGAAATTTTCATAACTTTTCTGCCTCTGCATATTTACCTCTTCAGAAGAGGCGTTTGGTTAGAACCACCTTGGGAACAGTGCTCTTAATCTCCTCTCAACTCTTTCCATAAGTAATAAGTTTCGAACATCTGAATGACAGATCAAGCAAATCAACTGACTGGTTTACCTGCTTACCAGTTGAGAAACTCACCATGGAAAAGAAATCCTACTTCTCAGAGAGGGGATATTAGCCCTGAGGTGGAATGACAAGACAGCGGTCAGACATTTTGAAAAACACCTCTAGCTCATTCACAGGACTCGGTCAGTCTGACCATGGCCATGGGATTGTACCTTACAAGGAAAGATGCTTCCCACCTCTGGTACTGGCTAAACCTAAATCTTTGTAATTGCCTGGGCTATCCAGATTCCACCAAGTTTTGAGTCTCTTGGTTTAGAGCCCCTTCATCATTGGAACAGGTGGTTAGGGAGAACATGGGCTGTTCTTACCATTCCTCAAATATATACACGAGGAGAAGTCCTAAATTCTTAGCTATGAACTCCAAGCCAAGGAGGGTTTTCTCAGTCCATTCACTTCCACAAGTTTTTAGATGTTTTAGGAGTTAAAGCAACTCATATAATCCTTGCTCAATAGGGTGATCTCTCTTACAAGAGTTGAGTTAAAATACTCCAGAGTTGACTTTATCACACTTATCTACAGAAAACATTATTCCGAAATCAATTCGAGACAAGATACAATGAAAAGATGATAGAGTCTAATTGAAGACGTTTATACTCAAGTCTCTGGGAAAAATAGCTAATCCATTACTAATGCAGACTTTCTGGAAGCAAATCAGTTGTTCAGTAAACAAAGCTAAAACTTTTTGTTTCTAGTTTTTACCTGATTTTGATACCTTTTTGTCAAGACAAGAAGCTATTTCAGAAAGAAAAGGATTTGTCAGTTAGCTAGCTAGTTCTTCTGGGCCCTAATGCAGCAGTTTTTCTTGGACAAAAATATTTCTTCAATTATCTTCAAGTATTTTAACTGATGCCAAACTATCCTTGAAAACTTGCCTGGACGATTAAACTTACCCAGTGACAGGAAGTCATACTCACCACCTGAGAAAGTGGCAAAGACACTAAAACAAGTTACTGCAGCACAAGCAGGGCACGGAGGTTTAAGTTACTACTTGAATATCCCATGGGGATGCTCATCCTACAGAGATAACCAAGTTTTCTTCCCATCATTGAAGGGAACTACCTTGATTAGTATGACATACACGGAGAAGTTCTGCAAAGGATCTGGCACACTAAATGTCACATTCAAGCTTACCTCTGGGTAGTTCCGGGGTCTATAATTAGTGTAACTGAGTAATTTCCCCCCCTCCCAAAGTCAAAGTTATCTCCCAGCTAGATCTTAAATCTAAATGCACACCTGATGCATGTTCTAAGGCTGAAAACCGGCGTACTTGAAGCCACAGGTATCTCAGGATGAGAGGTTCCAAGCATGAGACCAACTTAAAAGCAGTTTCATACCAAGCATAAAAAGCCAGTTTGTTTCAAAACAAGTGATGCAATGAACACTCTTAAGCTACTAAAAAATAATGCAATGCTCCAATACTGAGCTGAAGTTTCAGTTTTATGCAAAAACTCAACTATGCCAATTCAGGTTTTATAAGGGACTCAAAATTAAGTTATATTAAGCCTATTTAAGCCTCAGTTGGACTTTGTAACTTTTATCAGATTTACTTTTGGTAACTGTTTGCAGTGACACCTTTTCTTCCAATCTCAGTAAAACACCACCATCCCCCAGAGAGGTTGTTTGTGCGTGCTCTACCGGTCTGACTTCCAGCTAAAACGATGATCTCAGAATTTCTAAAGAAACTGAATTGCAAATGTTTTTGATGCTTGCAAAGAAAACTCTAGGCAGACAGTTAAGTAGAAAAAGCACAAAGATTTTTAAAAATACTACAAATACATTAAATTCAGAGAAAGCATAATTATCACATTATAATATCCTGCCAGCCATAAACTAAGTATTCAACTATGCAGCAAATTTTGAGAACTGAGACAGCAATTTACAGCTGTAAGCTCGTCTCTACTGTCATTAGAGAAGGACCGGTATTTAGCTCTAAAACTTATTAATTAATAGACTGCCTGAACTTATTAATTAAGGGACATGGTGAACCTGCCAGGTTTGACCCGATACACCTCCCAGTGTCTCCTCCTGATTAACAGCAGATCAGATCATTTGCTTATCGTGGTAACCATTCGAGTAAATTTTATCTTTCAAGTTACAAATAGAGACAAAAATAGCAGGACTACAAGTCAGGCGTGCAAGTTTTCAGAGTCAAGATACTTCCCTTGTAAAAATGCACTTCTGCAGTTTGAAAGTTAAGTCAAAAAATAAGCTTGTAGGTTGGCTTAAGATACTCCTCTTAGGAAAAAAGGCAGTTTTACTCCTGTCATAGAAACAAGACCTACCCTCAAATTCCATGCGCTATCTGCGTAACATCTGCCAACCTTAGCTCTCCTCTGCTTGTGCCGCTGGCTGCTGAAGCCATCCAGCCTCGTGTCAGGTTTCCACCTTCAAACGTACGGCAACGCTGAGTACAGATGCAATTCCAGGACGTCCTGAATCTTTGTCCCTCCTGCCAGTTTGTCTCTATAATCCACGCATCGTGTACAGGCCTGGCAATACCAGAGCTTGCATTCTTCCATGCCTACTTGCACCGTCTTCAATATTAAAAGTTGGATTTCAGTCCTGATTTGTTGACATTACTTACACATCATCAAGGCACAGACATTTCCCTCATCATTAGATCAGCTTTTGTTACTGGCCACTGAAGACTGGCTTGTGTAGCTCCTATGCATACAGTTCTTCAACCACCATCTGAAAAGTTCCTATTTCCAGTTAGAAGCTAACAACATCATGATATACTGAAAAAAAGTCATCTTCCAAAGTGCAACTTATGCTGAAGTATCCTTCCGTAGTATGATTTACAGTCCCTCCATTACAACTCAGGATAGTAGCCTGAGATCAGTCTTACCAATTCTCATGTGCCATTCTAATTAAGATTAGAAGTTTTATCTGCTGAAAGGACACTGATCCTATGCAAATTGAGAATAGTAGGTACTAGCAATCATTACAGCAACAAAATTAGCTCTTCTATGATAAATGAACCATAGCAGAAAAGTCAAGTAATTATAACTCGTGGCTGTTTTGAGCTCTCAATCAATGCTTCCTCAATAGAAGCATGGTTATTTGAATGTGAGCAAACATTACTCGAGTTATACATAACTTCATAAACAGTTCCTTTTTTAAAGCTTAAGATTTCCATCATGAGGTTAAGTTAGGCAAAAAAAAAAAAGCACACACAAACCACCAGCAATAGCTACCATCTTCTGCCACACGATTATTCTACTTCTGCAATAATGGAGGCATGACTTAATTGCTTCTTTTCACAGTTTATTAGCTGAATCCACCGATGAAGGTGAGTTTGTGCGAGGTATGAAACACTTCATGGAAGTGGCTGAAACTCGGGCAGAAGGCACATGCTATGAGGGCAGGCTGAGGCCCTTGGGCTGCCTGGGCTGGAGACAAGGAGGCTGAGAGGCGACCTCCTGGCTCTCGGCAGCTTCCCGAGGAGGGCGAGCGGGGAGGGAGGTGCCGGCCTCTGCTCCCCGGGACACCTGGGGACAGCCCAGAGCTGCGCCAGGGGGGCTTCAGGCTGGGCACGAGGAAAAATCTCTTTGTGAGGGTGGCCAAACCCTAGACCAGGCTTCCTAGCAAGGTGGTTGATGTCCTGTGCCTGCCGGTGTTCAAGGGGCATTTGGACAGTGCCCTCAGTAATGTGCCTTAACTTAACTCCAAAGCCCTGCACAGATACAGATCCGCAGACAACTTGTTTGTTGTTGAGGCAACTGCTAAGTTGCTGCAGCTTCACACCAGAGTGTTTAAAAAACACTAAAATAAATGCCAGCTTATCTTCACATGCCAAGCTGTGATCAGCAGTAATTCTGCCTCTGCTTTGTGAGCAGCTGATGCATCTCAGACAGCCCCCCAAAAAATCTTATTAAATGGGTCAGAAATTTCCAAGAAGGAAAAATCTGACAGTTACGAGCAGGAGCCCAAAGAGAAGCAATTCACGTTTGTAAGCCTAAGCTCACACACACAATGACACCTACACGCAAAGCTAAAGAATTTTAACCAAATGAATTTGAATCACACTCAGCCCCACACCGCTATTACATGGACTAGATCTTTAGTGAGTTACCAAATTAGTATGGGTTAAACTTGATTAAACAAGTCTCCACAAGAGTCTATTTCAATCTTCTTAAGATCAGCCTAGTTCTTGTTCAGACCACAAGTTTTTGGTTCCTCTACATCTTCAAAGCTTGTCATTTACTGGAGAAACCTGTACTTCCTTAAGATTTGCTTTGCTGTTAAGTTAAATCAAACACATACTTTCACAGGGCAGCAGATGATGTCCAAAGCATACCGAAATTTAAAGTCAGCTCCAGAGGTTTGGGCAGAAAGACCTTTCTATATACAGAGCAGCATGCCTGCTCATCTAAGAGTCATCTATTATTCAGACTACGACAATCACCACACTATTTGAGCAGGTATTACCACCACATCCTAAACGTTTTCCTGAACAAGTTTTACCTCCAGGAAATCAAATATATGCATCTCAAAACAACCTGTATTTTGGGCAAAGCCTGAGTGGAAGAACAACTTTTCAGTCCACCCCGTGTTCCAGTGAAGCAAGTTTATCCTTCACAAAACCACTCTTGTATTTCCACATCGCTCAGGGAGTTCCCAGTACAGCCAGTGCATCCTCTTTTTGGGTTTTCAACACGTGACTTCAGCCTTCTGTAGATAAGGCTGCGAATGGTTCCTTACCTTCACGTCTACTGTCACAGCAGGTTCAGCATTCAACTTCCAAAAGAGGTTTTGGCTTTCCTTTATGAAACGTACAGCACAGAATTTCATTTCTAAAAAGCACTCTGCACGCAGTTAACTAAGGAAGAATTACATGATTTGAGACTACAAATATTTTCAACTCGAGAAATTTGAAAAAAATACATATTTGCAAACTGTATCTTAAGATCTTGCCTCTAGTTAGGAGCAGGATTTACTTCCAGTGAGCAAGGCTATACTTATTGCCTGCTGTAGTTAAGTAAGTCCAAACTAACGTGCATGTAATGTTGCTTCTTCGTTAACATGCTGGCTAGGCAGGACCCAGATTCCTAGCAGAAAAGGAAAAGGCAGCTTCAGGACTTCTTGTATCTTTGTTTGTCAAGAAACAAACTGTACAACATACTCGCTCTTTTCATTGACGGCTTCACACGTAGTACTCCATTTCCTCACTCTAATTCCTGCTCACATAGCCACAGCATTTCTCTTCTGAGATTCTTTTAGGAATTTGATGAAAAGCAACACAGATCAAAAAGATGCCAAACACTCGCACATACAGTGGCCTAAAGCACTTTATTGTAGAACTGCACTTTCAGCTACTCCGTTTTTGCAGAACTTCAGCCACCACACTTTGGTTTTCTATGCAAGATCTCTGGCTGAACCTCAATATAGCTCAGGGCGTTTCCTGAAATAAAAGGTTTAGGGAGATCAGAAAAGGAAAGAGCATCATACAAAAAAAAAAAAAAAAAGCAAGGGGCATACTCAAACATAAAGCAAGGTGAAAAGGTAACAAACTGAAAGAGCATGCAATGAACAAATGAGTGTGATTCAGAAATGCTTGTTTCTCTCCAGTATAAAAAGCAAGCAGAAAATTCTGCACCAAAAGTAAGAGCATGTGAAAAATCAAGCATCTAGTTAGAACGAAAGTTATGAGTGCCTAGATTTATTGTGGGATCACAAGCTTTCCCCTGCTGGTCTCCAAACTTATTCAAAGCCCAGAATGATGTATAATCAAGTAACAGGATGCCTCTTGCCTCTTCGGCGAGATATCTCCTAATCTGCTGCATAAATCAGATGAGATTTATGAGAAAGACGGAAGAGCAATTCTCTAGCATGACAGTCAGCTATTTTTGCCTCTTCCAGTGTTCCTGCTCGATGCCACAGGACTACTACACAGTCTCTTATGCTCCACCAAGTGCTAAGATGACAATTTGGCACCGATTTCTAGAAGCACGGCATATTCCCAAATAACTAGTGTCAGCAAGAAGTTGGGTTTGTAGCAAAGCATTTCACAGCATGTTAAGAACACAAGTCCAAGGCAACTCGACTTGGGTGCTTCTATTCAGTGAGGACTGATGATGTTAAATGACTTCAGAAATTCATCTGTGGACTGGTAATAACACGGGCAAGAACTCTGAGGATGAATTCGTACTCGCAAAGAACTCACGTTTCTGATGCTGCTCATGGTGGCATCCATGAAGACACAGAGCACTTCCCGAACACATACACAACTGAACCATATGCATAAATAACAGCGCAACGTGGTTAAGAACGCCATGTTCACCATCAATTCTCCATTTAAAACAAGTCAGAAGGGTGACAGAAAGCCAGTCTGATCCACCCTTATACATACACACTAACTATATAACTGCAGGAGCACAAGAATTGAGATTTTGCTGTATTAATTTACATACTTTTCCAACCCTGAGAAAATCCTTTAACAACGTTGTCTGCAATAACCAACGAGAAACTAGGCAGGGTATGTTTTATGGGTCATCTTTTTTAAGGACATCAAGCTTTTGGAACATTATCTTGTAAGCAGTTTCATAATGAAAGATGAGAGGAGGGTTACCGACTGTGTCTTACAATGTCTTAACAATTCACCTTACCTACTTAAGGCTTGCAAGGTTAATAAGCAAAAGGTTCCTGCCCAGTATGCCCCTGGACTGCCCTTGCACTTGACCACACAAGCTGGACACACAAGCACACAGCTCAGTCTCAAGTGTAAATATCACCTTATAAACAAATAAATCCAGCCCTAAATACTATGTCGTGGAGAAGGGTTCTTAAATAACTTCCATTTAACAGATTGGACTGTAGTATAGAGGTAGTTTGCTCTCCTCCACGTTTAGAAAAAAACAAGATGTGCTTCAGCTTTCCACTCCTCTTCCAGTGAATCACTTTTGGGGAAGTATCAGACCAGGTGTTACAGAAGTTTAACTGCGCACAAGAATTGTGCAACTTGGCTATCAGTTTTGTCCAGGGTCTGAGGCAGTCCAAATGGTTTTCAGCTTATTAACTTCATCTTAAATAAAAATTTGACTGCATGTGAAGCTCAGCCTTTAAAAAGGAAGTAGCTGCTCTGGCCCTACATCTCTTGAACACACTTTGATTTCAGTAATGCTGAATGAAGTCCCACACCTAGCATCGTTCAGGTCCTCCTCCTGCCTCCTCTTCCTCCCCTCTCAAGCTCCACACAGGTAACTCACAGGTGTCTGCAGCTCATCTTTAAGACACATGGTGGTTCCCTTTTTGCTTCTTCTCGATACATGAAGAATACCTTAAAGAGTTTCCCTTCATTGAAGGCATGAAAAAAAAAAATCAAGACACAACTGACTAGGTTGCAGAAGCAGACTGTGTGGGAAAAAAAAAAAAAGAGAAGACTCCAAAAGCTAAGATAATTAACACAGAGCAACAAAAAGGAACACTTGCAGGGACTATTTGTATTTGGGAGTTATTTTAGATTAACTGAAGAGGAGGCTGGCCAACATGCATGATTTGGGCAACAGATAGCAAATTCATTTCAGCTTTGACCAACTCATTTCATGAAGTTATGAAGCAGGCCATGCTAAAGAAAATAACCTTGCAGAATTGCATCTTTTCCTTTTACTTAACAAAACCAAGATTAATAAAACCTTATAGTTAAAGCAAGTAAGGTTAACAGTTAACATTCACATCAACATCAATACATTTTGATGCAAAGAGCACATTTTCTTCAGAGTTTCTATGAGGAAAGCCAGGAATTAGTTGCAGATGCTTGCTTTAAGGTTTGTCTTCAGTTATCGAAAATAAACTGGTCTCCTGTTCCAGTTCTTCAACACTGTCCAGAAATTTAATGATACAAAACATCTCATGGCCCTAAGATTAGGGTTACCTTGAAAATTATTTCATGAATTAGGAACACCGCCACCCGGTATCCTTTCTGCAGAAGAACTGGTCAAATGATTAGGATTTTGAACACCTTCCTGTGTTGTAACAGCTGCAGGAACGACAGGTTGATCTGAGCAGCCAGGGGTTCCCTGAAGAGGATCTCAGGCTGGAGGGAAACACGAGATGCTGTTTCTGTGCCGCAGGACGCAAGCACTCGTCCATGAGAAGGGCCAGGCAGGCTCTCCCACTTCTGCACTCTGGTCTGGCCTTCCTCCCTTGGCCGAGGCTGAGCTAACCACATTTACTGTAATTGGCAGTCTCTTTTCAGAGTCGCAGAGCAGGGATTTACTTCAAACAACATCAGCTCCTTAGATTAATAACTAGAAAGCTGAGCGGGACAATGCGCTCGATGCTGCCAAACGCCTCCTCTCCTGCCTGCTTCAGCTCCGAGCAGCTCCTTTAGCTTTGCTTCCCTGCGGGGTCGTACAGAGCCTTCACCCCACTGCTCCACTGAGGGACGGTGCTGGGAAAAACCCTGCCTTTGAGCATCCTGAAGAGCTAGAGGGCCCGCAACTCATTGTGTATTTCGAAAGTCGCTCAAGAGGCAGATTGCCAACATGGTGCGTACAGCCTTCCTCCCTTTCCTTGTCGCTAAAAGACCATGGAGATTGTTGGGAGTTCACAGCACAGAGATGTGCAGACAGTTTAAAAAAAAAAAAAGAAAAGGAAAAAAGGAGGCCTTTTTAGTTGTCCAGTGTTTCTTTAGGCATCCTAAAGCATGGGAGACAAGGGCTGCAAGCCAGAACTCACCACCACTTCCGAAGGTAGCCTTGCTCAGTTGTGCTATCAAGAAACAATCTGCACCACCAGACGAGGTCTCCGACCGTCTCCAAACACCGCTTGCCTACTACAAGCAAAGTGTCACAGCCTCGTAAGAAACTCACTTTTACTCTGCCTATCCCACTCAGTTTTCTCGTGTTTGACAGGCCCCGAGAAGGAAGCGACACATGAGATGCTCTGAGTGAGATGCTCAGACACTCCTGCAGTCGACTGCTGAACAACTTTGAGAAGTGTCAAGTAATAAGCAGGTCCCCTATTAAATGCCTTCAGATAACAAAAAAGCACCTTCCTTTTCCCTGCTTTATCCGAGAAGAATACAACCAGACTATCTCAACCGTATGTGAGCAGGAAAACAAAGCCTGCCTTCAGATAGGAAGGTGTAGCTGCTGCAGTCACTCCCTCCATCTCTCCAAAGAAGGAGGCTGTCTAAAATATCCCTCTACCTGACCTAGATGCGACAGAACTCAGCAGAAGCCTGCCCCAGCTCAGCGGGGACTCAATACACTGACATTACACAGAGTACTTCAGTCTGCTCCTGTATTTGTTCTGAGACAGAAGAGTGGCACTGCTTGCAACCACAAGCTAAATACAAGCTTCTGTTGCATAGCATATACTTAGCCATCTATTTACTAAGAGTAATTCTGATTAAAACTCACAATAGCTTGAGAGAAATTGCAGAGCGTGCCCTGGAGAATTACAGGGCACTCTCAGAAGTCAGTTAGGTATCTGAAAGTCATCTCAGCATTACCGGCCAAGGACCCAGCTATTGTCTCACCATCCACCCAAGGATAACCGCGTGCCTGTTTTTAATCCGTATGCTATCCCTGCCCTTTGGAGCACCTCTCTAGCTCAGAGCAGGCAGCAGAGCGCTACGGATGCCAGGACTGGCACTACAGCAACGCGCACACCGAGTACTCAAGTACTTCTGTGACTCCTGCACTTCTCATATTCCAGACGATAGGTGGACACCTATTTATTTCAGTTCCCGTGCTTACTAAGTGCTAGATCACAAGCTAAGTCATCTTCAGCACGCTTCCTTTCTCAGCCATACAAGTAATTTCTTTCTGCTTTTGTAGGCTCTCACCTAGATTCCCATCTGTTTGCTTCTGCTCCAGAAAGGCTCTCAAATTAAAGACAGTCAGCTTCGCTCTGTAAAACTGGCACAGCACAAAGAAAACTGTCATGGCTCACTTCAGATTTATTTTTGATGACCTGTCCTGCAGCAGAGCTCGAGAACAGAATAGCAAAATTTTAATTGCACTCAGAAAACTTATCTGGTGCATGCATACAGCAATCGAAGCAGGACCTCCACTTACAAAAAGTACAAAAGACTATTTTTTTTTTTCATATGACTTCTGTTTTTATGCTTATAGTCTCTCAGCTCTGTTTTGCACTTTAATTCACCCCCAGGCAGACAGGTGCCACGTATGATCAGCTTTGCTAAAAAAATAAAAAAAAGGATGCATGACATTTATAGCATATGGAGCAACTCAAACCTCAGCTATTTAGCTACATAAAGCCTTACCCTCCAGTTGCAAGCTAAACTTGAAGAAGTTCATACAAGTGCATGACACGACCCTGAAAACACGCAGGCACCAAGGATTGGAACACTGCACATCGTTATTTAGAAAGTTTATCTGCAAAGCCTTTGGTGCAAACGACCAAGGCAACCTTCACTATTCCCTCGGCTCGTTTTTAGCTAGAATGAAGTCTACAGGGTAGACTTGGAACAAGAGTTTTAAAAAAAGGAACGGATAAAGAAAGTGAAAACGCTTGACTGTACTAGAAATTAAGGTTTGTTTTCCCAAAGCTTGAGATTTTAGCATTGATGTAAGTCATCTAAAAGCAGATCGTTGGGTTCATTTTTCAAGTTTTCTGTGGGGGAGAGAAGAACCTCTTTCCAAAGGGAAATGCGTTTATTTTTGAGTGGTTACTATATAAGACAACGTGATTGCTTCTTTATCTCTTAATTATAATCTGTGGGAAAAAGAAGACTGTTTTCTGGCTTCTTTTTTCTTGTAACGGTGATTTCAACGCAGTTTACCATGAAAGAGTACCTAAAAAAGTCTTTGTCATTCACTGTCTACGTACTCCAATTTGGGACACAACCCAGCTGTTAGATGGTGGAAATAGCAAGTTACACTACTCAAAACACCTAAATGCAGGAAGACGCACACAAACCACGCGATTTTCAAGCGGGGCACCTCTGAAACATCCCCTTTATTGGCCCTTTACCACCTCGGTGCCGTGCCCACGGCACGGGGGGGAATTTTCCTCCCCCCCTCGAGGCGGGGAGGCGGTGAGCCTCGGGCCGGAGCCCTGGCGCCCCACCGTCCTCTTTTTGTCGTCCGAGGCCAGCCCAAAGGCTCGCGTTTCGCTCTGCCCCTTCGCAAACTTCGCTCTGCCTCCCACCTCCGCGCTCAGACGGGAGGGGCCGGCATTGTGTGGGTTTTTGGGGGTTTATTCGGGGGGGGGGGGGGGGGGGGGGGGGAAACGAAGGGGTTGCGCCGGCGGGGCGCAGGACCAGCTCTTCCATTTGCTGCCACAGCGGAGCCGGGCCGGGCCGGGCCGCGTCCCTTCCGGCCTCGTCCTCGCCGCCACCCCCGGGGGCTGAGCAGCGGGGCCCGGGCCCGGCCCCGGCCCCGGTCCCGGTCCCCCCCCCCCCCCCAGGAGCCCCGGGCGGGCGGAAGCGGCGGCGTGCGGCCGGACGAGGTGGGGCCCGGCTCGGACTTCCCGCTGCCGGCACCGCCGCCGCCACCACCGGGGCTGGGGCTGGGGCCCGGCCCTCCCCGGGCGCCTCCCCTCGCTCCGCCGCCGGGGCCGCAACTTTCCGCCCCCGCTCCAACTTCGGCCGCGGGCACCGGCGGCGGGGCGAGGGCCGGGCACGGCCCCCCCCCCTCCCCCGATCACCCCCCCCCCCCCCCCCCCCCCGTCCCTCAGCGCCCCGCTCCCGGGCGGCCCCCGCGCCTCGAGGCGGCGGCGGCTCCGCCATGTTCAGCCTGCTGCCCCTTCTCTCCCCTCCCAGCCGCCACCTTACCGGACAGCGCCTCCGCTCCCCGCCCGCCGGCCGAGCCCGCTGCCCTGCGCCGCGCTGCGCTGCGCTGCCCTGCGCTGCGCTCCGCTCCGCCCGCCGCCTCTGGCTGCCTGTGCCGGGGCGCGGCTTGGGGCCGTCGCCGTGACGCCGCACGGCCAGCCTCGCTCTGGCGGCGGGGCGGGGACGGGAAGGGAAGGGAAGGGAAGGGACGGGAAGGGAAAGAGGGAGGGAGGGGAAGGAGGGAGGGGAAGGGCTGACCCCGCCGCCGCGCTGCCACCGCGCAGGCGCCCGGCCCCCTTCCCTTCGCCCCCTTCCCCTCAGCGCTGCCCCCTCTGAGGGGACGCAGCCCCCCGGGCTTGTCCCCCCGGGGTTTGTCCCGGCTGCAGGGGGTCGTGGGCTCGCTCCCAGCTCTCCGGGCGGCCCCCAGGGTCCCCACACCCCCCGGTGTGACAGAGCTGTGGGTTAGGGGCGGCCCAAACGTGGGGCCGAGGGATGCGCTGGGCATGTAATGGTCGCCCTGGGTCAGTTCTGAGGAGAAATGGCAGGGATGTGGCTCTTCCACCTCCGAAAGGCTTTTGGGGATCCATGGATGAAGAGTGCATCAAAACCGTGACGTGCCACTACGTGTACACAGCTCGCTACGCCTCTGGATGCGAACTGGCTGCCGTTGGCCCTGCGATACAAAGCAGGATGCCCGTGACCTGCAAATAAATTCCTCAGCACTTCTCTCTCATTTCCCCATTAAACATCATTGCCTCCCCCCCCACGCTTCTCTCTCATTTCCATATTAGCATCATTACCTCCCCCCCCCCCCCAACCCCCACCCATCACTAATATTTTCCAGTTAGAAATAGTTCCGCTGATAAACGTTAAAAATAATCATTTATGTTTCTGGGAGGAAAAAAAAAAAAAAAGCAAGCAAATAGTTAACATGGTGTGCTGAGATAAAACTTTTGCTCAGAGGAAGTCCACGGCATGGTGTGTGAAACTGACAGGAAGTTGCAAGGAGGCTTCTGGCAAGGAGAGTGGGTGTGGAGGAAGCGCAGGCTCTCTGTTTGTAGCACAGAGATAGAAAAAGGAAAAAAAAATAAAAAAGATTATGTTTCTCCCTGTTGCACGATGGAGAGAGTTCCTCGCTATGAATGTTTGGGGGCTGTACAGCTTGGAGTGGGTGCGTGGGAGATGCTGGAGGTCAGAGCAAACGCGGTCAAAGAGCAACCAGTGAATTATCTGCCCTTGGTTGGAGGAGCTTCATCGAGGCTCACGGCATCGAGAAAGTGACACATTTAGAAAACATTTTTGAGTGTTGCTTGCAAATCCCAGACGTCGTAAAATCTCCAAAGTCCAGGCAAATCTCTCGGTGTTTTACAGCTTAAACCCTCGTGTAGTACTCCGATAGTGAATCCCTGTAAATGACGGATAATGCCAGAGAGCTCGGGCGGTGAGAAACTAAGTACGCAGAAACCAGTCCTTTCTCATCGGGGCATCCTATGTGGGGCAGAAGTCATAAATCAGATGTCAAAACTGATAGCGTCTCCAGAGTAAAAAGCATAAGAGCATCTCTTGCAACAATTAGCTTAATAGTACATTTACTCACCAAACAGAAAAAAAGGTTTATTTAGACTTTTTTTTTTGGTAAGTAGATATTATTATCAGCTCCCAGAGACAATCATTATACAGATTAAAAGAACAAACAGAAAGATGCATCCTCTGCCATCACAACTTTCATCGGTGACCTAGATTAAACCCAAATAACAAGCAGTGTTCAGAGAACAGATGTGTGTCGTTGCCATAATAATGTTTTACAGTGTGCCTTTAATTACCCTGTGTTTTGTAGACGGTGGGGCAAGTGTTGCTCTTTGCTACACAACAAGAAAACAGGAAGGGGCCTTTGGGAGTTTGAATGAGTCTCTGGCGAGCAGATCTTGGTGTTTGAGTTTCACATGGGGGAATCTGAAACCCGATATTTTAAAAGAAGTGTACACACACATATATACACATATGGTTTTCTTAATATAGACAGGCTTGAAAATTGATCACAATAACTAGAAGAAATAGGCGATTAGGATCCATTCTGAGCAAGAGACTGAACATTCCCTTTTCCCAACTCTCTGGACTACATATTTTGAATGTAAATCAGGCTCCTAAGTTTGGATTTGCCTATGAATCATTTGGTTAATCCTCAGCACAATTCTTAAACCAGCTTTACTCATATCAGTGTCACTGGTGAGTGGAAATTGGGTACGCTTAACAGGCTGGTACTCTGCACAGCTCGTTCTGCTCAGCTCGTTGTGTGCCTAAGATGTGCCTGAGCCGCTCACTGCTGGTTACTCCAGCAGCTGTGCCAGTGCGGAGGTGCCTGCATGGCATAGCAACTCCCCAAAGAGCCAGAAACGTAGAAGAAATGAGGGAGATGGGGCTGAAGCGCTGTTGTATTGAATAGCGACAGCACAGCCACATTGGCTTTCCTTCTCAGCGCTCTAACTTATGTTCCCTGAATTTCCAGATGCCTGCCTGTACTTCAAAAGCCTCTCGTGTCCATGACCTGCACGTAGCTGAAGCTCATGGGACGTTCAGCCTGCTCATCACTAACACAGTGAACTGCCTGGTAATGTCGTGGCTGTTGGGAGGAACAGCTAAAAGAGAACACAGAAGATCCTTTCTGCTGGAAGAAGAGGATGAAAATATTGACAGATCTTGTTAGAAATGCTGAGGAATTACTGGGGGATGGACGAATGGACGGGGGACAGTTGATAGATTATTTGGGGAAAACGAAGGACTTATAAAAATGATGCTTTAATCCAAGTTTGCCAGGATGGCCTTTGGTCACTTGCACGTCATTTTTCTAACTTTGCTTGCATTGTTTTCACTGGGGCTGCATGGGTGTTGGAGGGAGGAATGTGGCGTTCTGTGCACTGCAGTTTCATTACAGCTGAAATGCAGCCATCCCAGGGACAGAACGCAGAGCGTGCGCTGCCAGCAAACTCTGGAGTTTAATGGGCATGCGGTGCCAGAGAATGTTATCCGGGCCCTGTGCCAATTAGTCGTGAACTTTTCTAGAAATTTGTCCTAGAGGGACAGAAATGTCATCTGGTTAATTGAGGAGGATGCTTTGCTTTCTGAGAGGAAGCAAAGTTCTTGTCTTTTGTGGTGAATGGACCGAAAGGGTTTGATTCTTAGCTCGAAGGCTGTGTTGCTCCAGCAAGAGGGTGTTTAGCAGGTCAGAATGCGCTTTGGATTGCGAGAGTAATAAGGAGACAACATCTCCTACACCAAAGAAAACTGTTATCTTTGAGACATAGCTGTGTGAGATATCTTTATCATTCTTTATCCTTCGACATGATTTTCGTTTAGTGTTTCTCCACACTCAGAAGATGTAGTAACGTACGTGGGGAATCCCTGTCTGCCTGAAGACATTTCAGAGACATGTCTTCCCCTGTAAACTCTGAGCAATTTCTCTGTCTTCTCATCTGTTCAGACAACTCAGACTGAGAATTTTCACTGATGATTATCATTTCTACCAGTTCATCATCTTAACTTCTGACATAGCTTCCATTTATGCAGCTTTCCATCCTAACCTCTCTCAGTTGCATCTTCTTGATGTATTGCCAATTATTAATCAAAGTTGTTTAAATTGGGGCTTCATCACAAACTTGACTGAAACTTAACTCCAGTTTTTTTATTCCTGAGTCATTTTCACTTTCCACATTTTCTTCATTGTTGAAGAAAACTCTAAATCACTCTAAACCTCTTCTTCCTCCAACTTGCGTTGAATGGATGTTTCCTATCTTGTAGGGATGTTTGACTCTCTTCACATTTGTCTGCCAGTATCTCTTACTCATCTGACTTTCTTCCATGCTGTTGGCCCAAGTCCTTCTGTTCCTTCTATTTGTTTATAAAATGTAGCCCTCCCTTTATCTTTGTCCTTTTTTTTTTTCTTTTTTTTTTTTTTCCCTGTGATAACTCTTTTGAGGGCCAAACTCTGCCTTTGTTTTTCTAAGCTGCAGAAACTACTGCAGTCTAAAGCAATGGACACTACTGCAATCTAAATTGTAAGTGTCAACATTTGCTTACCGGGGTGTCATTTTTTAAAATCTGTTTTCTCCTGCCTTTGTAAGACCACTTTTTATATCACTGTAGTTACTTCAGATAAAGCACGGAATAGCTGTTTCACAACATGGCTGTTGTGAAAGCACAGTACTCTGAATTGCAGGGAGATTGTAGAAAATGCCCTGAGCTCTGGAATTTAAACTCTTAGAAGTAAGGATTAATTTGGTAAAAGGAAAAGCCTACTTTGTTTTATCCTGTGTTGAAAAGATCTTTCAAACTGCATCACACAACCAGCTGATTGGATGAGGAACAAGACTGTCACAGCAACAGAAGTGTTTTAAAAGAGGAAATGAAGAATAACATGGAAATAGAGAGGGAATGTAATTACCTGGAGCAGAAAGTGTCCAGGGTATGGATTAGCACTTCTCTTAAAAAAAAAAAAAAAAAAGTTACACATGTTTTAACAATTTCAAAGCTTCAGATGCCTTACTTCCCTCCTTTTCTGAGAGGACACTTTGAGCAGCACATGATGCAGACAGAAGGTTACCGCCTTCTGAATCACCACCTCCTGTGATACCAGGAGAGTTCTTCAAAGTCTTCCATAAAAGGGCTGGGTGCAATGACAATTATCTGATGATGATTGATTGAATCACACCTTAGATAACATGGCAGCATGAAGTTCTGAGCTCACCTCAGCTCACCTAGTTTCCTCCATTTATAAGTCTGCATTCTTGCTGAGAATGACCTTCTTCACCCTGTTACCAGAGTTTTTTAAATAATGCACCGAGCAGAAACTCTGACTAGTCTGAGCAAGGACAGCACTGGGACCATAGTGGTAGTCCCAGTCGGATATGCAGGAAGTGGGCCCTTTTGATCCTGTTTTACCAGAACATTAAAGTACAGAATTTTAACTTTGGAAAGCAGTGTTTATAAGTATAAAGGAATGTCAATACCAACATTTTAACTATAGTTACCTTTCTTTGAATTTTCTTTCTCACCATTACGCTTTTTTTTTTTTTTTTCCCCAGAATACTCCTTTATGTCCAGATTCAGATTCTACTGAAAACAAAGGAAAAGTTACTGTTGATTTTAACGAGCTTTATACCAGGACTCAAATTCAGCCCTTGAGGGATGTGCAACATTTAGCAATACTTGCATTTAAAACATATACTCACTTCTGGTTTACCTCAATATTAAGGCAGGAGCAAGTATATTTAATGATGACAGGTCTAAAAATACTCGGTATTTTTTGTCCTGCTTCCCCCAGCAGCAGAATTATGTCCCAATTAACACAACAATTTACACTGAAATATAGATAGGATTTTTCTTTGCTTCCTTTCATTTCTGTCCACTTCAGAATCAAGCCTTAATTAACACAGTGGGCCAGAAGCATTCACAGGAATCTCTTGCGATCATTAGTTACGTTAGCAATTCATTAGTTTTGGTACTCAGGTTGGTTAGAAGAACAAAATATACGGCGCAGAAAGCAGAATGTATTTCATAACTCCATTACATCATTTTCTCCTCAGCTTGCTCTGTAGATGCGGCCTCGTTCTGCCATATCTTTCCTCTGGCCATGGAAGCTGTTGCTGAAACTACAAACCAGGAGGGAGGGCTGAATAAGGATTGTTAGAGCTGGCACCAAGGAATACACATATTCCATATGTCTTAGCGCTAGCCAAAAAGCAGGGTAATTTTATTTTATTTTTTTTATGAATCTTTTTGCAGAAAGAATGCATTATTGTTTCTTTAGCTGATAAAAATTTCATTTTTTTTAACCTCTTTCTTAGCAAGTCCATAAGTGGCTAATCCCTCAAGCAGCTGTTTCATTAATGTGTTTGCCAGTAATCCTAGTGCTTATTTTGGTTGGAAGGTAAATTGTAGTGAGCCAATATCCCCCAAATAACCAATGAAAAACCAAGAAAATGTTGACAAGCTTGCTGTTTTTGGACGAGTGCGTTATGGATGAATGATTTTGGGTGTGTTACACACAGCATAGCCAGCAGGTCAGAAGAGGTGACTCTCTGGCCGTGTTTAGTGTTGGTGTGGCCTCACCTTGAATGCTGTGTGCTGTCTGAGCTGCACAATACAAAAAGGGTGTTGAGGTGATGAGGATGACAGGGCTGGTAGCGGGGCTGGCAGGCATGTCCCATGAGGGCAGGCTGAGGCCCTTGGGCTGCCTGGGCTGGAGACAAGGAGGCTGAGAGGCGACCTCCTGGCTCTCGGCAGCTTCCTGAGGAGGGCGAGCGGGGAGGGAGGTGCCGGCCTCTGCTCCCCGGGACACCTGGGGACGGCCCAGAGCTGCGCCAGGGGGGCTTCAGGCTGGGCACGAGGAAAAATCTCTTTGTGAGGGTGGCCAAACCCTAGACCAGGCTTCCTAGCAAGGTGGTTGATGCCCTGTGCCTGCCGGTGTTCAAGGGGCATTTGGACAGTGCCCTCAGTAACGTGCCTTAACTTATGGCTAGCCCTGAAGAGGTAGTTGGGCTGGATGATCTCTGGTGGTCCCTTCCAAATCAACTATCCTATCCTATCCTATCCTATCCTATCCTATCCTATCCTATCCTATCCTATCCTATCCTATCCTATCCTATCCTATCCTATCCTATCCTATCCTATCCTAAAATGAAACCATCTCCAAAACAGTTGCTACGTTTGCCACAGGCCACAGCTTACAGCCTGGCCAGCAAAAGTTTTGACATTTTTTCATGTCGTGTGGGAGCTGCTCAGGGCATGCTGGTGCCCGTCTCTGTCTCCTCCTGCTCCCTCTCTCCTTGCTCTTTGCCACTTTCTTGGTTCATTTCCACCTGTTTTTCAGTGCGGTTTATCAGCTTATAGGCCTACAACCTATTTGACGCTTTCTGATGCTCAGAAGGACACAAGGTCAAATTCCTTTTTGCTCCTTACCCTGCCTGAGGTTCTGAATAGGCAGTTTGTGTAATAGGTTTATTTTATGGGTCCTTTCATTTTACTACTGCTATACTATGCAGTTCCGTTGAACTTTGGTTTGTTAATATCCCATTCCCATGAGATGTCTATTTTGTTTTATTCCTTCAACTTTTATCAATAGAAATACTCATTTGAAATGTAAATGCTGTCTTCTCCAAACCTCTCTAACAGATTCAGAATTGCTTCAAGGTCCCAAGCCTTTTAACTGCCTCTGCGCTACACAGAATCTTCTATTACAACCTCGAGCAGCATAAAATTCATTCTGATTTGAGCTGTAGACAGTGTCTTAGCATTCAGGGATGGCTGGGTGGCAAGGAGCCCTGTGAATCGCATCTGGAGATGGGGACGGAGTCGAGGCTGCTGCCTCCT
Source organism: Cygnus olor (assembly GCF_009769625.2). Lineage (NCBI taxonomy): Eukaryota > Metazoa > Chordata > Aves > Anseriformes > Anatidae > Cygnus > Cygnus olor. The sequence goes on along the minus strand of NC_049169.1, from coordinate 37,925,272 downwards.
GTGAAGGTGATGCTGCAGTTGCTCTGGTGCTGGGTTTCATATGTGAAGGCAAAACTCCACGGGCCGTGCTAGCTCTGCAGCTGGTTTGTATGCACAGTGTGGCATTTCAGATTCAATTCAAGTGAAAGAAGACACAGGGCCATGATTTTAATGACATAAAATAAATTCAAATTTTTATTTTTAAAATGGTATTGCCACCTGAGTTGTTAGTGTTGCTCCCCATTTTTCCTAACTCGTTTTCTTCTGCGTTCTTCCTTTTCCTTAAAATATGAGCAAATTATGGGAGCTTCAGACTCCAGTGAGGACACAATGAATGGCAGTGATGGATTTCATGCAGTCTTTCTCCAACTCATATAATTTAGTTTAAGCTTTATTATATATCATTCCATTACTTTATAAAACAGCAACATTCCCCCTCCCCCCTTTCTTCTCTATCTTTTATCTTGCATCCCCTTTTACTTTAATGCAGCAGTTTAAAGATTTCACGTTAGTTTTTGGGTGGGGTTGTGTGATATAATCACATAATAGCCTTTACATTTCCTTTCTGCCACTACAATGCTGAAACTTATGCTCAGAGATCAGCATTTACTCTATTTCTCTACGCTCCTCCAATGACATAAAAGGAGAGGACTATAGTTTTTTTTTTTTTTTTTTTTTCCTAAAAACACTCTTCGATTAGCACCATGTTATTTAATAATTTTGGTACATAACAGTGGATTCAGAGAAAGAGTAGTGCCTTGGAGATAAGAGTTGTTTTATAGCCAGTTCTTGGGAACAGCTTTTTAATGTTTAGCTGAATTTTTTGTCTGTCTATGGGCATCCAATAATGGAGGAAAAGCCCTCAGGATGGAATCCTGCCTTTTATAGAATAAGTTCTGAGGCGCTTCAGGCTCTCCCAGGTTGGCCCACATCCTGGTCACACTGTGTCTGCCCTATTCCAGGCACAAACCCATCTTCCAGCTCCCGGGAACATGCTGTCCGTGGCTTCGGCTGCTCACGGAGGCTGTGTGTGTGGGGACGGCAGTAATACGGGCACATGTGCTCTAGAAAGTGAGCAGAGCTGCCTCTGTAATGTTCTGTAATATGGGACATAGCCTATTCACAACAGTCACGAACCGTTCTGTCCTATCGATGCCCATCAGCTTGTTACAGCTCATTTTGGATTTGTAGCTGGATTTCCTAGTACAAGGGGGCTTGGCCCATAATTAGGAACCCTGAACACCTCTAATAAATCCCAATCCCATTTTATTTCAGTGAATGTTGGTGGCAAAAATCTGTCATTCCTCCAAAGCAAAGTTGAAAACGTGTTCTGCACCCTGTGTCCTGTGATTTGGTACCATTATCACATAAAAGAGATTCAATGTAGGTACATGGAAATATTTATCATTCCTTTTTAAGGTGGACAGATCAACAACAATTCCTCCCCCCAGTATATGCAATCACATAATACAGAAATGAATTACAAAATTCATCAAATAATATCTATAAATACATGTCAAAAATGAAATTGAACTAATTGGCTATCTGCTTACCCACACACTTCATGAACACATACATGAAGGCAAATAAACAAATAAGCAATTTTTGAGACATCGAAATGATGATGTCTAATATTTCTCCACGTTGATTTGGATTTCCCCATGTTTCTAGTAGGTTTGAGTGACAACAGTCATAATATTTGGGAAAATCCACTGTACCTGTATACATGTAATATATATATGTATACAGCTAGAATTGCTCTGGGAATCCTATTTTTGAATTTCTTTGATTTTTTTTGAATCCTATTTTTGAATTTCCATACTTCTTTGTGATGAAATGTTTGACCTTCATGATGTATTAACATACATTTTTTTTTTAATTTAAAATACCGATGAAATTGGGGCACAGAACACAGATGACTGCCTCTCAGCCCTCAGGCTCCTGATTATCTCAGGATAACTGTGCCTTCCTGGAGTTGCTCAACTGCTGCATTAACAGTCTTTACTGCGAAGAAAGCAGCATTAGATAAACATCATTCAGGAGGATATCTCTAATTGTTTGAGCCTACAGAAATAATTTGCCTCAAGCATCAGCAGCGGATAGGTGCGGTTTTCAGATCATCCAGAAATATCTTTGGCTAGCATAAACTCAGTGCTGTGTCATTCTCTTGTTTCAATTGACACTGAGTGTAGCGCTTACTCATCCTAACGTATTTACAAATCTTGATTAAGTCACAATAGTTAAATGCCGATATATTCTTTGAGTTTTAATAGGCTGGGGGGTTACCTACCTTTTTGTGCTTGAAAGCCTCATCTGGGGACAACAAAGGACATTTTCTGACACCTAGGCATTGGCCAGTGCCAGCAACGGTTGCCAGCAGCTGGGGGTGGCACTTGGAAGATGTAGTGCTCGGCAGAGGCATCCTGGCAGGTATCTTTGCTCCCTGATCAAGCAACCTTTCAAAACACGCCACCACCCTCCTGCTTACAGCCCTGACGGAGACCACAGCCAGGGAGCAAGGAGCTTCCAGGCCTTTATTTATTTTTTTAATTTCTCTATTTTGTATTCATATGTGACTCGAAATATAGTATCCTATGTCCAATTACCCATTTTTCCTTTGCGCATATATGTATAAAAACACATGCATGTATGTATAATATATAACATTTATTTATAAAATATACATCATTTTAATAGCATAACACATATACATGCCAATAGTACGTATAGTCATTATATAGGGGTATGTAAGAATAATAATTGCTATTATATACATAAATGCAACATGCATGATGAGAAAGATTTTAACAGTATCCTAGCAAAGGCTAGCTGTAACTAGTAGTACTTATTTGCAGAGAGAAAAATTAACCAAAATAACTGTTGTGGATTATGTGCACCTGTAAAAGGAGTTGTTCTAGAACTCGTGTTCTAAAAAATAAATAAATAAATAAATAAATAAATAAATAAATATTTTGATCCAGAGAAACTTTACTAGGTACAGAAACTAGGCATAGATTCTCCACAAGTTCAGAGGGGCATGTTATGAACATTTATTTGTAGTCAGAAGTTACTGTACTTTTACAAGGGCAATGTGTGACCACAGAAAGGCGTCAACAATTCTGCTTTAACATTGTGGTTCGTGAGCATCGACAGCTTCTGAAGTCTTTCCCTTTTCCAGAGCAAATACCATCAATCTGCTGCAGGAGGAGGTAAGCAGCTGGACTTCAGTCCCAGCCTGCTCCCATTTGCCTGAGCAGCCCATTGAGAAGCTTGGCTGACATTTTATCCTGAGGCTTTTATCACTGAAAGGAAGTGGGGACATGACGGTCCTGCTCCCACTGCCAGCTCCCCAGGTTGTAAACAGGTCCTGCAGCCACAACTGGCTGAGTCGTGTTTCGGAAGCAAACAAGAAACAGGCCATCCTTACAACAAGCAGAGAAAGAGGAAAAATAATGACCTCCGCTGCTCTCAGGCTGAGATTCATGAAGTGCCATTGGCATTTTGGTTGTGAGATGATAGTATGTGAACTTGTTTAAATGATATGAAGCAATCCATTATAATTATACTAATTAAAATGAGAAGGATGGCAGACCAAGCACTTTTGCATCATAGACACTGGCTGTGAGGTTTTGAAGTCTGAAAATCAGTTCAGTCTTTAAAGGAAAATGCTTAAATCAGTACCAAGTTTATCAGTTTAACGACACCTGCATTCAGTGCAGCACATTGTCCTACATACAGACAAATGGAAGGTCTGATCTCGGATTTATGACCAAGCTAAAACTTTCAGAGTTCTGAGTGCACAAGGAATGCATAATCAGGTTTTAAGAGATTCAGATCTTCAGTTCATGGCTGCCTTGAATAACCCTTAACAACATCTTTTCCTAAGGCTTCCTTTCAGCTCTGAGGGAGAGGAAAAGATATTAATTAAGGGTGCTACACCAGTTCATTCCAGCCAGAGATCCAACCTGATAGTTATAGTCCACAATAGAAAGAGGAATCTTGATGGAGATCTCCAAGAGACATATGTTAATTATCACAAAGATAATTACTGGGTGCAATGATAGGAGCTGATGAGTACTCCTTACACTGAATCCTGTGGGCCAAGCGTAAAATGGTGCTGCTGCTTTCATACTAGCAGATAAAGTATTAACATGAGAATCAAAGATACTCAGCAATTCTAGGGAAACAGCCCTATATGAAAACTGCATATATATTAACCAGCAACTCTTTTGAGCAGATCAGGAATTTTCAGATTTATATTGCCACAAGGGATGCAAAAACTGGCTGTTGTATTTCAAGTAATGAAAACTATTTATTGTTTTATTTTGTCCTGTCACAGTAATCTGATATTCTTCTGGGTTCCTCCAGTCCACATCTCTTCTCTTGTGCCCACAGGATTTCCCTACAATCTGTCTGAGACTTTGACCTGTTGAAAAGGTAGAAGACAATTTGACAATGTGGCCCATTGGGGCCATCCTGAAAGTCTTTGTCCTTAGTGTGAAAGAAGCTATCACAAATGCCCTCAGAACATTTAGAGCATAGGACACTACAACAGAGAGAGGTGGGTGGTGAACTATCTTCTAATACAGCATTTCTGAAAGGATTTGGGAGCATGAGCATTTAAGAAATGCTGCCATACAGAGTCAGACCGACAGCCCTTCATGTGGCCCATTCCTTGCACACACTCCCAGCATCCAGAGCTGTTGTACTGGGGTTGTTGGAGGGTACCCGGTTCTTTGATGTTCATTTACGGACCTGTTGACTGTGGGTATACTGGAAGTTGCTCAGCTGTTGTTCTGCTCCCTATGTGTCTGAGAATACCTGAGAGCTCAGTGTAAGAACAGCCACTGATGCTATGTACTAAATAGTTGCAGTTTTATCACCATGAAGGCAAATCAATTTCTCTCCCCTGCTTCTTGGACTATAGCTTTCCTGTTTACATTCCTTGGTTCTACCTCTTATTTGTAGCATTTTGTCATCTCACTTTTGCTGTTTAGTTCCTGCAAGACTTCCAGTCTACCTCTTTGTATACATTTCCTGCTTTCCAGTTCCTGAATGTTTTTTGCATATTGCATTTTCAGTACTTCCTTTATGTTCTTTTCTAATTCTTGTATTTGTGTTTCCTTTCACAACACACATCCATCATGTAGAGCTGACAGCTTAATGTCATCTGCCTCATTACATTATACTGCGTTTTTTACAAAGGTTATTCAAAGCAGTTCTCAGAAGAAAACTCTGTGACCCCTGATGTTTAAGCTGGATGTCGTATGTGGCTTCTCATGTGGTTTTCTCAACTGAAAGGGGCAGGAAAGAGTTTATGAGCGCTGGCTTCTAACACGTGGGAGAGTTGAGATAGGTGTGTACCTGCCTACATTTCTGTTACAGTTGCCAGTAGAAACATCACATAAAATATAGAGATGTGGGGAATAATTTGGCCAAAAGTCAGAGGCAATCTATTGTTTCCCATCTGGCACCGTAATCTCTTTCTTAGCTTTAAACATTATTAGGACTCAGTAGCCAAGTCAAGAGACACCAGACCAGGACCAAGACTGACCTGGTGCTTGAAGCAGTCCCAAGGCTTAGTGCCACATGTCCATCCTTCACTTTTGGGCAAATAGTGCTCACTGTGAGAACAGGCTGGTCAGAGCCTTGCTCCTGCTGTCCTGCCAAAAGTCCTATCAGGACCTCTCCAGGGAGGACCAAGGCAATGCACTGTGCTAGGTGCAGACACTGTTGTGGGAGCCACGAGGCCACACAGGTCCATCTGTCCTGGTTGCCTTCCTCAGTGCCCAGGAAAGTGGAAGGCTCTCCAGAGGGCCCCCCAGGACAGAGGTGTGAGGGCATGAGCCAGTGGGGGCAGCTGAGCTGGAGCAGAGCCACCAGCAATGCTGTGTGCTATTCAACAGCATTTCCTCAGCGATCCTGAGGAGGGAGACGCTTTGGTCCCCTTCAGGTTTTCCATTAAATAGAGCGTGGCCATATCTAGAGGTTATCAGTCCTTTCTAGTGAATGACTACATAATCAGAACCTTAGTTTATTAACTGAGTTGCAGACAACACAACTCCTTTTCTACCATGAACATTTGAAGAGTTCTGCCAGTAAATTAAAAATGATTTCCAAAATACTTTTCATTCTCCCAGGATCACAGAGTACCTCCAAAGTCTGTCTTAGTATCATTCTCCCAACCTGTTTTGCTCTGCTGTTGAACAGAGCTCCCACGTAGCTGCAGTGCTTCCAGAATGCTACTAGAAATCCTTCTAGGCCTGGTGCCTATCACTCTGTATTGAATTTAATTCCCCAGGGACCTAAACAGATTTGTCATTGAGAAGTAGATGGTCTATAAGGTGGTATCAGTACAGCTGCAGGAAAACTGAAAACTGAATACATCTGCACAGTAAGAGAAATGAAGCTCTGAATTTTTCAGAATTCATCACCTGCTTGGGACAATGTAACTTAGCGGTTGATAAAGAGAGTCATTTTATTTTTTCCCCCCAACTTTGTACAGTTGTATCAACCTTCCTGATCATGCCTTTCAAGCACGGTCCCTAAGCAGCTCTGCCCTGCAGACACAGTTTTAGAAAAAGCCACAATTCCTTTGTAGATATTATTGAAAGGTAAGGTTATATTTTGGTTGCTATTCTACCCTAGCTTGCTACGTTGGGGAGATATGCCGACTGTCTCAGAATTTCAGGATCTCCTCCAATGCAGAGGCTAGTTAGACCTGAGTCCTTATTTCCTTCACAGTGAGGGAGCAGACCTGGTGCTTCATGCAGTAAAAAGAAATGTGTCTCTACTCCACGCACAAGACCTCCCTTTAATTTTTTACCCGTGTATCGCTGGAAGGTCAGATGAAATCTGGCCTGAGAGCATTTTATCTGACTCATTTTTTGTACAGCTTCTTTCATATAAACAGAACAGTAAAGCACTTTACAGAACAAAGGAGTATTTGAGAAGCCTGCTAAAGATGTTGGGTTCATTAGATTCACATAAGGCCAAATTCTGTCCTTCAGGACACACCTTTCATTAGGAGCTAGATGATGCATCTGGGGAATGGAAATTATCCTTTAATACCGTTGTATCAAAGAGATTCTACTTCAGAGTTTTCTCATTTTTTTCCACAATTAAAAATGCTAGCAAAAGCCCCAGAACAATAGTTAGTTTCTCCTTTGATTTATTCCATGTCTCGGGCTTGCTGCTTAAATTTTTTAAAGCTCCGTATGACCGTAGGAAGCTCCATTTCTCTTGGTAACTTACAAATGGCCAAATACTTCTCCTGCCTTTGCTCTCACACAGAAACCAGCTCTTCAGTTTCAAACTATTTCTTGGCCTCGGCAGAATGAGGAGGAAGATAAAGTTTCAGGAAAGGACCTGGAACTTTCCTGGAAGACAGAGTATGAGATGAGGTGGATTATTAGTCTGATTTAGTAGGACACTTCTGCTGCTCTTAATTAGGACCTGATATTTGAAATTACTATTGTTTTTCAGCAGAATTTTCATAGCTCATGGATTGTAACAGCAATCATGAATCAAATTAAATAAGCCAAAGTCATGTTTGGCCTAGTTTTTGTTGCCACAGGACACTTTTCTATCTCATGCATATTCTTCCTTACTGTCTACATGAAGCAGGTCATGCAACTATTGCTGTCTCAGTCTGTATTTCTAAGAGGGTATGTCTAAAAGCCTGAAGGGAGTGAGGAAGGGAGAGTGAGAGAGCTGGAAATGGATAACAGACCAGATATAGGCTCATTCTTTTTAAATCCAAGATTTATGTTCTAATTAGAAAAACAAAAAAACAAACAAACAAACAAAAAAAACAAAACCCCCAAAACTCTAGTTTTTATTCCAAGTAGAAGGACGATCAAGTCTGATATGGCAAATTTTGTCAGACTCATATTCTGTTATCAATCTGATTTACCTCACTTAATCCCTCTGGAAATTGTATCTGACCTAATTTTTTTTCAGCAGTGACTCTTACGGCACGAGCAAATAATAGGGGTGACCCTGTGCATTCCTGCCATATCTCTTTCTCTGCAATATAGATTATTCTAGTTTCAGTCCACTTTTGCTTGTAAAGAGACAAAGTCAAAGATCAGTTCAAAACAGCCAACACATCCTTGCAAATTCACATTTGGCAGTACTGTAAGTGGGTAAATATTGCCAACATATATCGATTGCTTTCTCTGCTTCAGACTACAGACTTAAAATTATCTGCCAGATATTTGTTGTTTGTCAATGGCACCTCATGTTGTCTGATGTTGTGTGAGCTGTACCAATTCACCACAAACCTCAGCATTACTGGCTTTATAGGGGATTCTGCTCGGTTTAACAACAGGTTTTATGATTTCCCCCCTTAATCCAAATTTAGCAGAGAAACAGACTTCTAATACCAAGACTTCCAGTTATGGTCATTTGCCATGTTTTAGGGAGTTGCCTGTCTCTCAACTTGCTGTGGCACGAAGAGGTGGAAACCTTATAAATTGCTTTTCTCTCTCTCTGGCCACTACTATTTCAGTGGGTGCCTGTGTGTGTACTTGCGTGAGAGGGTCTGTGTAACCTGATAAGATGCCTTACGGTCTATTCTGTTAATAAGCCTTCTGTGTTGCTGCTTCTGCAGACAGCAGCTGAGCTGTCTGCGCCGCGCGTGGTGGGTGATGGAGAATGTTCAGAATTCAACAAGTGTCCGCTGGCTCAGCTCCTTTTTCTCCCTCACAAAGGCAGGCTGCAGTGCGGAGGAAAGTGCTCTCTCCTCCCAGCAGCCATGCCCTGGGTTTTTGGGGGTCCGGAGGGAGACATGGTTCTGGATTCAAGGACGGACAGAAGAAAATTTTTTCCCATAAGAAGTTGCCAGAAACTGGCCTGTTTTATGAAAAGAGCTGTGGAGCTGTTGCGTTGTCTAAATATAGAAGCTGAGAAAAGGAAAACTTTTATTAAACAATATTGTTCTTAGAAGGATTACACAGTAATTATTCCTCCTACTATGACAAGGTCTAATAGGTCCAATATCAACGTCTGAGGCAGTACAGAAACGTGGCAGAGACATACCCCGTGTTAAGACATAGGATATTTCAAGATGTGGAAGACAATTACTGCTGCTTTTGACATGACATTGGTGGTTACGGTGTATGAATACCCAAAATCAATAACACGACAGGAATGCCTCTCTGTAACTGCAACTGCTACATGTAGTAGTTTGCTTCAGAATCCTTTCCCAGTCTGAAGGTATACAGAGGCTTATAAGTGCTTTCACTATTTATTCTTCCTCTGCCGTGGTCATTAATCAACTCATACTTTCCTTTAGCTTACTGTTACAAAGAAAATCATGTCTTTTGTATTGCACGGCTGCTGTATGATGGGAAAACTTCAGACCCTGCCTCTTCTTACCTAACTCTTCCTCAGTGCAACTCCGTAGTGGCAGGCAGCATAGGAAATGTGCTTAATTGCTTTTGGCCTTGCTAGCACTGCCTACATTAGCTGTTGGTACTGAGGATTGCCCGTTTAGGAGAGCAGCTGGAGGAGGCTTGAACAACAGCCTGTCACCACACCTCGCTGTATTTCTGTTCCCCAGTCCCCAAAAAAGGGCTTGAACTAGGAGTGATTTAACTCCATAATGAGATTCCTATTCTTTGGATCAGTCCCTCAAATAGACGAGGTAACATCTTTAGTTTCAAGGTATCTGTGATACTAAAAGCCTCTTTAAAAAAGCTTTCCTACTCTTCGTCCCTTCTCTTCCTTCCTTTCTTTTCTTCCTTTCATGAAGCAAATAGGAGGCAGAAAGGAGCAGTAGGATGAGAGGCAGAACTTCAGGGCTTCAGCAGAGTGTTCTTCCTTCCCTTTTATGCAAAGGGATATGCAGGTCCTCATGTGGGGTCCTTGTGATAGGATGGATGGTGCAAGCTCCTGATGAACTGTTTTGAACAAGCTTACAGTTCTGCAGTTGGAGGGCTAGTGGGCAAAGAATTATTATTACCTGCTCTTGGATCTCAATTATGCAATCTTTGTCTCTGGTCTTCTACGAAGCAAGAAAATTGAAGCAGAAATGAAATTTATTAGCAGGACCAGTTGCATTATGAATGTGGTAAATGCTGATGTCTTATTGCAAATGAGGTATTTGCTAAATAGAAATGCTTTTAAAACAGTATAATCCTTCACTGTCCCTCCAGGACAAACAACTGGAGAGCAGTGATTGCAGAAATCATTTAGGTCATGCAAATCAAACTCCAACAGCAGTGTTTCATGCAGTCAGGAGGGAAGGCTAGACTGTCCTATTAAGAAGCCTCGCAATGATAAAACATGATTAAAATGACTTAGAAGAAATTACCAGTTGGGGGTCAAGAAGGGTTAAGAAGGGCAGGCTGATCACGGAACTGTGATTTTAAATGGACTAATTCCAAGGGAGTATGTTTATCATAGTCACACATAAATGGCTGAACAATAATCACACCAAAATTACGTGACGATTATAGCCCTTACAGGGGTCGAGGGTAGTTTAGTAGATTTTTATGCACAGAGCTGATTTATATCAAGAGACACAGGTCTAAAATTCTCACATAATGTTTTTGCAAAAAAAAAAAAAATATAGACGATCAGCTTTCTTCTTGGCTTAAATTTGAATGTCACTCAGAGAAATATCAAGTTACACAATATTGTACAGAGTAAGCAGAATGCAACGAAGGTACTGCGGCTAATGCTGCTGCAGTGAGCTTTCGTGTACTGAGAGGCCAGCTCTGCCATTTGCAGATCCTGGAGATGGATTTCCTGTACAGTGACACTGGCCTGCCAGTCCAGCTGAATGGAGACGGCGTAATTGCTTTCTTTAATGGAGCTAAAGAGTCTGGGATGTTTTTTATGCATGGCAATACCTGGAGGAAAAATACCAGCCGTGTGGTCTGATTATAACAGGCTGCGTTCAGGCCCTCCACGACATGCAGGGCAGTGACTCCTCAGTGTCATTGCACAGCAGAGCTGAGAAGTACCTCTTTATAAGCTAATGGTTATAAACCAGATTGAACAGCAAGCTGTCTCTTGGCAAACACCAAGGAGCATGTCTGTTCCTCCTCCCCCCACCTTTCCCAGCCACCTCTTGCTTTAATTCTCAGAGTTATTTCTATTTCCATCCTTCAGAGGTTTTGGTGCTGCGGGGCCGAGGGTCGTGCGGCTCCCCAAAGTCACTAACACCAGCCTGAAATCCTGTGTTCACAGAACTGCTGAAGCTTGGCTTCGGACCTGCTGGCTCCAAATTGGGTCTGAGGAATACAGGTTTCTGATGAGCCACCCAAGTGGGGAGCTGGCTGGCTCTGGGGCTATATCAGCTGCTTCCCATCCTTCCTCGCAAAAGGCAAATGGTTGACCAGGGCGAGGAAGGGTTCAGGAGGACAGTGATGATGGCTGTCACAAAGCAGAAAGGACAAAAAAGGCTGCAATTGTCCTGCCCTGGGGAAAACCAGAGGCCAATTAGATCTCTACCTGACAGTAAGCTGAGGAAGACACGAGCTAATTATGTACGAGGTGTTACTGTGACAACTCGAGAGGCAGTGGCACGCTGAAAACAAAATACGGAAATGTAAAGCTGAAACCAGAGGAGGAGAAAAGAGAAGATAAAAAACATGAAAGAAAGAGGAAAAGAAGCACAACAGAAACAAGAGCAAAGGAAAAGGTCAAATACAATTTGAAAGGATGGGAAGAAAAAAGGAGTAGATAGTGAGGGGGCATCAAGACAGCTTCGTGATCAGAAACAGCATTTGACAGCCTGAAAAATGGTTAGCAAACAAGATATCAGGATGTGGTGCTTTCACACAACATACCCAGAGATGTCTTGGGTGGGGTCTTTTATTCTGACTTTAACTATCTGAAAAATTAGTGTTCAGTCTAAGGAGGTCTTCAAGGCTCTGTGGTTAGCAGAGAGAAACATGTACCACCAGAGACTCTGTTGTTCTGCAGTCAGCGGGGAAGGTGGTGGCTCCACAGATGTTTCCTTTGCTGCCAGTGGCTTATTTAATTAAATTCCACCTCTTTTTGCCTCCTTTCCTTGTTGTTCCTCTGCACTGTCCTCAGAATGGTGCGGGTGAAGTTGCTGAGGTGGTGGAGTGTGTGGTACCAGGAAATCCAGGAGAGCTCCTGTTAGGCCACATTGATCACTTGACTGGGATCACAGAGTAGCCATGCGGGGTTTTGCTGACCTGCTTGAAGAAGTCTCGTGGGACCAAAAATGAATGGCTAAAAGAATAGCAAGACCTGGTTAAGCTGTGTCTGAGAGGGGAAAAACTGCTGTGCTGTAGGACAGGAGAGTGGTTTGCCCATGGGAGGTTCTCACCACAGCAGAGAGCTTCCATGGCTAGCCTCTTGTCTTCACGGCAAAGATTAGGTGAGATGAGCCTCCCTCTTTCTATCTAGCATTTCATGTGACCTACTCATCACAACCTATGGATTGTCCAGGTTGCTAAACGCGAGGCAGCAGAGTTAATTTTGTGACACAGCAGCCCAGCAGAGCACGAGGCCTCTGCTCAGGAGGAGCGCTGCTTGCGGTGGGCTGCGGCTCGTGCGGCCGCGTGGGGTGTTGCATGCCGCACGATCACCGAACGGCTCCGAGACGTTTCGCTGCGTGAAATGACATCCCATATGGCAGGAACTCACTTCTGTAACGTTTCCCATATTGTCCCTGCTATACTCATTTTCCCGCTGGGCTAATCGCTTTGGCAGTGTAAACAGCACCAGTGTCAGTTACCTCCTGCATTTAAAAACTGTTCATATATTAAAAAAATTGCAACGAGTAATTACAGAAAGGAAAGTCTGATACAGCAGCTGTCAGAGTGCAGTGAAAATTAATAGAAGCCAGTTTAATGAAAAGTCTTCATTTGAAATAGCTAAAATGCATGGTTGATTTAAATGTCTGGCCAGCTTAGATTAAGAAGTAATCTACCCTGGGCACAGACCTCCAACAGTAACTGCACCGCTAATGAGTGAACAATTCTCTTATTATAAAATCATTATCAGCCAATGAAATGAGCTCAAATCACAAAATGGGAGCAAAGTTCGGGGATCTGAGAATTTATAGTTTAGATCCATCACTTAAAATGTCAGGAAATTAAAAGAAGCTCTATATAAGTCACCACACAGTGGAACCCAACACACAAAAACAATCCCCAAGTGCCATGGCAACATTCTTGGGCTCTTTTGAAACAAAATGCTGTTTCTAAGGTGAAAGAATGGGACCTTAGTATTTGCTCCCTGCTCTCCATGCCCACCTTCATCCCATAAGCATAGTTCACACAGCTTCTAATTATCGAGGAAAACGCAGGCAGGGGAGACAGGGGTGAATGCTTGGCTTAAAGAAAAAAAAAAAGAGCAATACAAAACATATCTAAATTAGACTATAAAGGCATACAAAGAGGAAAAAACAGTGAGCTAGCATTACACCTACCCAGGCAAGCACAGTTCTGCAGAAGGGCCCATAGTGCTACTAGACCTGACCTGGCCTTGTGCAGATCTGTCTTGGGAGCTACCAGAGCAGGGTGGGCAATCAGAAGTGGCTAGTGACCAGCTGGCCTGCTGAACTTGACAATGAAACTGTTTTTTTTTTCTCAACAAAGCTTATATCAGTGGGGGAGTTTAAAACGTTACACCTCTCATTTGGCCAGGCTCTGCTATGCAGGTCTTCGCTCTGCTGATGTTTGTTCAGCACCTTCTTTCTCCTCCATTTGTTCAGAGGAAAGCTCTCAGCCGGCTCTGGCAGCTCTGCTCTGGGACTCCTCGGGTCCCCGCTTCCCAGCTTTGGGCTGCTAGGTACTGCCTCCTGCCTTCACAGCTTTCTGCCTGACGAGCTGCAGGCTGGGTCTGTAACACCCTGCTACGCTTTGTAATGGGCGAAGGGGGAGACGCTTAATCTAATCCAATTAATTTACTCCTAGAGGGCTGAGTAAAGGCAGATTCAGAGAGGTCATGGTAGTGTCAAAAAAAGAGGAAACAAAAGTGTTGGGGAGAAGAGATTGTAGCAAGGTCAAATGTTTTACATCCTTGCAAGTTTCGGAGCATGAAATCAGAAAATATTAAAAAAAAAAAAAAAAAAAAAAGATTTATTGAAAGGTATATTTATAAATTACTATGGAAAAGATAGCAAATCAATGACTCACAGAACACAGGCTTATCAATTTAATATTACAGTGGCACTATTATATGATTCTTTAATTTGTAGATCTTAAAATTCTGTATGGAAATGAAGGAAATATCCCTTTGCTTTCCATATTACAGATACCATGTAGATTGAATCATGAAGAAGCCTAATGACTAATCCATGCAGAAACACTGGGTCATTGTCAGTCTGGGTCTTGCTTGGACCTTTTTGTATGCCAAAGATGATTTTAATCTGTAGGTTTTGCCAGAAACTGATACATATCAGTCTTCTGCAAGAAACCTTGGGTCTCTGGTACATTGCCAAGGCTATACTTTCAGGCCTAACACATCTAGGATAACTCACAAATGGGCTAACCTTGTAGTGTGTGCTTACAAACTGTGTAACTAGGCAACTAAAAAAAGAAAAAAACCTCCATGGCGGTTATCAGATTTGTCTTAGGAAACCCTTGTCCTGCTGTGCAACTTAAACCAAGAGATGGTGTTGCAAGAGATTAATATTCTCTCTTAAATTCTGTTGTCTCATTTTGTAGTACAAAGAGGAGTTTTTTATAGTTCATGCAACCACATTATCCTAGTTTTATTCTGAATCACCAGTCTGCAACATATCTTCCACATCAGAGAGGCAAAATGTTAATTTTTATGGGATTTTGCCTGCTTTTATTAAATAATTCTGTTAACTAAACTGTAAAGCATTCTTGCCTAAGTACACACATTTTATTTCACTGCATCTGGCTTCTTTATTGTGAATCAACAAAAAATAAAGGAGGAAGCATATCTCTGGGCTTTTTTTTTGTTTCTTTTTATCTATTCCAGTTTGTAAATCCTGTACTACAGAGCTATTTGGGACTTGGGGTGTTGAATATCCATGGAAATACATAGATCACTTGTAGTGACCGTGATGTTTGTCAGAAGGATCCTGCAGATGAACCTTCATTTACCTCCACCAGCCAGCTAGCCCCTAGTAGCTACTCGTTATACTGTGTCCCGGTGAACTTTGAGGAGATGACATGAAGCAGATGTTCTAGTGCAACGCACTGGCAGAGCTTTCTCAGAAGAGTAAAGAAATCCGAAGCCAACTTTCTCACAGAACTTTGTAAATATGCCACAGTAAGACACAAAGTAGTAACACATCCTAATTAACGCTATGTATCCCAATGTTAAGAAATAATAACTTCTTCAAGGGGGTGACCGTCTGTTGCTGTTGGGGTGATGACTTAGAAGACTGCACAGGAAAGTGAGTTATGCCTGAAGTGTAATTTAATACAATGAACTGAGCTGAAGGTGATGAAGACTATAAATACCGTGATTATCTGACATAATAGATTATCTGTTTGATGATGACTGTAAAATGTCTCTTTAAAAATAAGCCAAAATTGGGCGAAAACACCCTTCCCAAATATTATCAGGAAACGCGTCAGCTTTTACACTGACTCATCTGTTTCTGTAGAGGATTTAAATGCCTCCTTGGGGAGCAGTGGTTCCTAGGCAGGAGTGCTAGTGTGAAATGTTCTGTATGACTGGAGCTGGGAAGAAAAATCAGGCCTTTCTCTCTGGATGTAGCTGAAGTCATCTGTGAATGGTTCAGGAATCTATATGTCTTTCCAGAAAAAGATTAATGATTGCCCACTTTCCAATCATCAGCTTGCAGCAGCCAGGCTGTGTGGAGATCCTCTTGCACACCACATCCTGAAAGGTTTGCTATTTGCAAAACATTTTACCATTTTCCACTTTAGAAGCTTCTAAATTTAGTAATGGTACATAGCTCTGCCTCCCCAGGGGCCTCTGGTTCAAAGTCTAGCTCTGTTTTGAATGCAAGTTTACAGCAAACAGCACCACGCAACACTGCAGTGGCTGAACAACAACCTACCGCTGTTCTTCAGGGCCAAATATTTAGCCAGGCAATCTGAAGGTGCAGGAGCCCAGGTGGAATGCTTGAGGGTGCAGCAGTTAAAGGCATTTTCTCCCCCCCCCTCGCAGCGTGGCATTCACGGCAACAGGGGCTCGGGAGGTTCTGGTTGTCCCTCCAGGCGGCTGTGGCCCCGTGGCTGCTTGCAGGTCCTGCCTCGTGATGCTGAAATGCAGTCAGTCCTGGTTAGTCCTGCGCTGAGTCATGTCATACTGAATGTCTCCTACTGTACTAATTTCTCTTTCTGCCCCCCACAACTCCTCTTCCAGCAGGTCTGTTGAAGCTCCTTTCCCTCTTCCAGGTTTTTGTACAGGTCCTATAGGCAGTTCTCCCTGTTGTCCTCTTCTCCCTGCTCACCCTGGTCCCAACCTCATCTCATCCACATCCACAGAATCAGGTGATGTTCCCATGTGGCCTACCTCGTCTTCCCCCTCTACACCAGAGCTTTCTGTCCAAATCTCAGCACCTCCCTCCATGGCAATTCCCACCTGATGTCAGGTCAAAGCAGCAGTGTGCAGCAGCTACTGCTGGCCAGGCTGACCAGAATAATCTCCCTGCTTTAGTATTTCCCTCTTTCTGTCTGTATTAATACAATTAGGAATCCTAATGCTTCGCTAATGCTTTTTTTGTTTTTCTTTCTCTTCTCTCAGTAGCACTAGTAACAACAATAAAACAATTTCCATAGGAACAAATTCTTAGGTTATGAACTCTAGATTAAAACAAGGAGCATTTATACTGCCTGGGAAATAGAAGGCCTTTGTTTGAACACAACAACCAGGCATGAAGAAAATACAGAAGTGTACTTGGTCAATTTTTTTCAGTTTCAGTTTCTGTCAATAAGCTGGTGGTAACAGAACAGAGCATGTCTTGCTGAGTTTAATGCTCAAAAGTATTATTTTAGATACGCTCCATTACCTTATGGCACAAAGGATCTGTTTTTTTTTCTCAGTATACAATAGACTTCACACTTCTGTTGTAAATTCCTTTGGATGCTACTAGGAGTTGCTACAGGGAACTCTCTCCTGCACATGTTAAGTAAAAAGGAATGGTGGGAAACAGAAGACGCTGATTATGAAACTACACAGCATTGAGTCTGTCTAGCCACACTGCAGCATAAATTCAGCTCAATGCTTATAAAAACAAACAAGCAAACAAACAAAGAAACCCTCCTAACATATGCACTGTTCCACTATGCAGCCAACTTAGATTACTTCTTGAGAACTTTTCTAATAAATTTAGCTGTGCATGATGAAAGGCTTGCAGCTGAAACCAGACTCAAATACTTTCACTGTGTACAGACATATATTACTGTTGTGCTCTGGTTTTCTTTATTTTTTTTTCACCTTTTTTTTTTTCCATTTAAAGCTTGAGGTACATTTATCTGATGTTCTGAAGGAGAATCACATCTCTGTTCATCTCAAGGTCAAAGATCAACCCTAGTTCATCAGCTCTTGAAAAGTCTCTTGAAACATCTCCTTGAAATACCAATAACAAGAATCTTAATCAATAACACAGAAGACAGAATACTGAAGGTATGAACCCCTCACCACAAAATGCTGTAGATGATTAAAATTAGCATGGATTCCGAAGTGACTAGACAACTTAATGAAAGATGAATCCATTGGGGGCTATTAAATGCAAAATCACCATGTCTGGTTCAGGAATTCTCCGAACCACAAATTGTTGTGTACTAGATAGATATTCTGGGAATAACATCATGCACTTGCTCTCCTCTTAAATTCTTCTCCAGGCATTACTGCTGCCCACTGTTAGAGACAGGGTACAGGGCTGTCGACTTGGTGTCTCTGTTTCTATTGTTTTTAAAGTTTTCTGCAGGATATTTCACATTTCGTCATGGGAATAGTTGGAGGAAAGGAGGAATCAAATGACAACTTATAGAAGAAGACGAATAGAGGTCACTGAGAGGAAAATCAGAGGAAAGTTCTAATATTGTAATTCTCTATGTATTTGCTGACTGTCCTTCCATAATATATTATGATCTGAGGAGAGGCTAAGTCACTTTTTGGGTGCATTGTGTGTAACCTGATGAATCTTCAAAGACTGAAGAGCTTGTTGCAAGTTCTGATCCACTTCCAGTCCAAACAAGTTTGCTTCAGAGTCAAAAGAAAACAATGCGGTCAGTCCCCCCTGCTCTCTTCACATCCCTAGTGCTGCCAAATGTGTAATTTAAAAAGTCACATGCAATTCCAGTCAACCATACGTTAGCTAATCCACTTGGGTATAGAGTACCTGTCTCCTGCTTTCCAACTTCCAAGTAGTTTTTTTCGTGACTGTTTTTGTGGTATCCCTCTGTGGTCATGAAAGCTGGACCTTTCAGTCTCCCTTAGCTCAGTCCTGTTATTTCCATTCTCCATCTGCTGATCGATGGGTTTTGTAGCTACCATTTTACAAAGTTAGGAATTCCTCACCCTGCCATTCCCTGTGGTTAGGGAAGGTAAGGACATGGACCCAGCCCTGTTCGTGCAAAGTAATCTGGCTAAGACCTAAAGTTTGGGAAGTGGTTTGGACAGTAAGCAGCTGCAGACTTCTTGCTGACATGAGACTTGAGTGAATGTTTTATTGTGTGTCTCAAATGGTCTGCCCTTAAAGCCATCCATTTTCAGTGTTGTGTGTTTTCAGGCTTAACTGTATTATGGAAACAGACTCAGTTTGGATCTGGCCAGGCTTGGTAATTTCAACGGTGTTGCATAGACAGCTATGCCATATCTAGAGTAAGTTTGTCTTCAAGACACTTAGGCCACTTCTGTATGCCAAAGACTGAACTATCTAATCACGCAAGACTGAAGCTGGCTCCGCTCAGAGGGACCTTGGGTGTCCAGATACCCTGTGGTTTAAGGTGGCTTTGAACGAAGCCAGCCTCAGTTTAGCAGGTCTGGCACTAAGCTTGAGGTATTCAGTCCAGCTGGACTTCAGCTAACTTCTGCAGAGCCCTTTCTACATCTGCACTGTGCTCCTCAGCCAGCTCTGAGTATCCCTGCAACGTGCAACGTGGACGAAAGGCCGCACTTGTGTGGTCCTGAAGGAATCAGTGTGCTCCAGAAGGGCTTATTAGCACTAATGTGGCACCAGCCATTCTGGCTGACTTCACAGCAAATCATTCAGATGCCTTGGCACTGAGTTGCTCAGTGCCATATTGCCTGCAATTTTCCATTAGCTGGGTTATTTCAGGCCTTTATTCCTCTCCTCCTCTCCCATAGCTCTGGATAACGGCAAGTTGCTGCATTATGAAAGCAATGATTTTTGCCATAGCTGCGTGTATTATCAGACCCTGTAACTTTTATGGTTATTTAATGCAGTGTCTCATTTTTTTATTTTATTATTTTATTTTTTTTGTCCACCCTTTTTGGCTAGGCAGCCTGCACTTCAGGATCCTAGCCACGGAGCACAATGAAATTACCGGTTAACTTGTCCTGTAATTAGCTGCACTTAAGAGTCGTGTCTGTGGGATATGCGGAAGGGATGGGCCAGAGAGCTGGAAATAGGACATCATTGCATCCAAAGAACCACAATAACGAGTACAATGTCACTGCTTAGACAGTTAAAATCAGTAGCATGCACACAAAAGAAAAAACAGAAGTCACCAGTCTTGATAGAACTGGTTTCTACCAAAACATGCAGTCAATTATGTGTTTTTTTTTTTCCCCAAAAGTGAATACCAAGGCAAAGCATGAAAGTGTTTTCAGATAACAGATATAATTGTAAAGTATTACATTAAAAGTAAAATCAGTGAAATAGCAAAGAAGACTGAAATTTGTCTTCCTCTGTCTATTCTCAATCAGATTTGAAAAGTTTCCAGCACTGTGTTCTTCCTTTTAGATGGTGCAGTACCTTGGCAGCTTTTCCTGAAGGCTTTTCATGACCTACCATAATTGCTTTGAAATCTACAGCGATATCTGTAGAATATTCTTAAAAGAATATCACAAAAGTTAGTAATGCAACTATTTTCCCACAGACATGAAAACAAGAACCACATTTTCTGGTGTTTCTGACTGTCAGAGATCTGCCTTTTAGATCTATCATTTTCCTCTTCTCTTTGCATTTTTTTTCTAAAAAAATAAATTGCTTAAAAATATAATAGGTCCACCAACTTGCACAACTATATCAATATTTTAAAAGCTACCAAATCTTACACATGTGGAAAAAAAGCAAATTTAACAATCTTTGCTAATCTCTACTGCAAGTTGTATCCATTATTTATGAAGGCAGCAGACAAAGACAGAACTGCTTCTGAACGGAATCCTAAATACTACACAGGAGGAGCCCTGGGCAGCTACGCAGCATGGGTTTTCTGTTATTAAAACTACAGATCAGTCTTACAGGAGATTAACTCCCAAAGTTACTCTCCAGCAAACTTTATACTTATTGAGTACAACTGGATTGAGTTTTGAAAGAGAAGGAGAGAATGAAGATATGATCCTGCTATGCAAGCATCATCTTGTACTAGCACTGATCGAGTTACAACAGGTCAGCACTTTCTCCCTCTCATCTCAGTTTTTCTACCTCTCTTTTCTTCATGTGTGTGGAAGGCAAAATGACCTTCAGAAGCGTGATGGGATGCTGTGGTGGAGGTCTCTACATGGCAGCTAGGGAAACTCCAGGTCTGCATCCAACAGCACCTCTAACTTTCCTTCCCTCTGGGTGTATCCACTTATTCTGCTGCATGTGGCTGTAGCCTTAATGCCTGTTAATGCTTGCAATTGATACAATGAGGCCAAACTGCAATTTCCTGAAAGCTGAGTGTAATAGATCTTTAAATACTATTTGTTTCTGTGATATCTGATGAAGCTTTTCCATACAGATATTACATATATCAGCAGAAGCAGGGTCTGAGAAAGGTGGGCTCTTTTTCTCATCCACACAGAATCCATTTTTGGATAGCCCACTTCAGAAGAAGGGGAGAGTAATGGCAAAATTTCATGAGGAAAGCAATGAGAATGATCAAAGCTGAAAAAATAATCACGAGAACACAGACTCTGAGGAAAGGCAGGAGGAACTGAGCTTATTTTGTGTGCAGAAATAGAGAGAGAGGAGTGACAAGATGCCAGTCTTCAAACATGTTTTTTTCAGAGACATCAAGGCCTGGCAGAGACAGGAGAGGAAACAGTCTGACCTCCATGTTCATGTTGGATAAGACCAGTAAAAATGTGTTAAGGGGGATAATGCAAATACAACACACGTTTTGGGTATCAGCGAAGATGTTTAGTAGTAAGGGTAGTGAAGCACTAGAGTAGTCCTAGGAAGAAGATCTCTAAGTTCTTGAGATCTTTAAGAGGAAACTGGAGAAATGCCTGTGAGAAATGGCATAGGTATGGCCCATCCTACTGCGGGAAGCGGGATGGACTAGAGGACCTCCTTGAGGTCCCTTCCTGGCTGCTGTTTGTGAGTCCAATGCTATATATAAAGATTTCCAGGGTATTTCATATGGAAATATATTTTAAAAATCTGGGACATAACTGAAACTACTCTTAACTCTTTTTTGCACTGAATTTTCTTTCTAGTCCCATCAGACCCAAAACACTTACAAAACCCTGAAAGCTGAATGAGGGACCAAGAAGTACCTTGCCACCCCATTGAAAATGGTGGGAGACCTTTCAAAATGCTGTGAGAAAGAAGAGATTTGTGTCAGCCAAAGCAAGAGCTGTTTTATGAATCTGAATGGTCTACTACTTTCTTTCTGTGCTATATTATGTAAAAATAAAAAAAAAAAAGAAAAAAAAAAAAAAAAAAGGAGAAGCACAAATGTAATGGAAAATGCTTTCATCTCCCTAAGGTTTAAATATGTTCAAACTTTTTTCAGAACTGGGGAATAGTTTTCCCCAGGGAAACTGTTTTCACCATTTCCTCACCATTTCCCCCTTGCCTCATTTACTGAAAAAACTCAGTGCTTTGAACTTAAAAGGAATCACACAGAAATGATGATTTTATGAACATAGCAAAGAGAATTGTCTGATTTTTTTTTCCTTTAGAAGTATGTTCACGTTTTCCCTTTTTGAATTTAAGTATGCTATATTCTCCATTTCTCTTTTTTTTTTTTTTTAAACCACATACAGAAAACACCACCTTTATATATTACATCTACATAAAATATAAGCCTATTCCTTGTAATACAAGCAGAATGTTTCTGTATGTTAGAGCTTTATGGGAGTTTAACTTCAGGAGAGTGAGATCTCAAAGGTGAATTGAAAACACAGAAATTATGCTTTTGTGTCCTGTAGTGAACTAAATGGGGAATGGTGGGTTGCACAAGATATTCTGGAGGGAATGAAAAAAACCACAGGGAAATTCTGTAAGTCTTTGTTTCTTCCTCTTTCCTTTATCTTTTTCTCCTCCTTTTCCCCTATGCTTTCTCCCTGCTCTGTAGCCCTCATGAAGGGTGGAACATGAACATCTGAACATTTGAGACAATGAAAACAGTGACAGGAGATGAGCGAAGGGAACAGTTTTGGCTCAGGCTGGGTTTTTCTGTGTGCAATATCTGCATTTTTTTTTTTTTTTTTACCCCCCTAGAGCAGTTCACCTTCAAACAGTTCTTGAAAGTGAGTTTCAAATGGCCTTGGGCATTTGGGCTTGAAATTTAGAGTGCATTTTGAAAAAGTGAGTATTTTAGCTTCATTGCTAAACTCAATTATGCTCTCAAATACACTGGACTTTCCTTCAGAGTTATTTTCATTGTTGTTTGTAATTTACATATCTTTGTCCTCACCTTCTAGATTTGAAGACCAAAAATGTCATGAACATTTAGAATCACAAAGAAACTGAAGATGATATTTGGTACACCACTCACTTTTTTTTCTTTCTTTTCCTTTTTTTTTTTTTTTTCACCCTAGGTTGATAGCACTACATGAACTTAGTGTCTTGCTTATTATTGCATGAAAAATTCAAATTAAAGAAATCAGACAGTGGTAAATTGCTGGCATATGTAGTAATAAATTAAAGAGAAGACATCAACAGAAATAAAAGCCTGAAATGAATTGGAGTTCTGAAGATGCACTGGGAAACTGAAGAAAGACATCAAAGCCAACAGAAAAAAAAATTAACAACTTAGCAAGGAAAACTGGCTTTTAAGAAAAGACATTGGATTCAGCAATGTGATTCATGGCCCACAGAGGATAAAAATAATGAAGAAGACAGCAGGGACTGCAATAGAAATGGTTTGAAATGAATATACCATGAAAAGAAGTAGGTACATTCTTTGCCAACAAAACTGATAGCAATTAAGCAATAATACATTCTCAGGAATTGTCTGAAGATGAGATGATTTGCTATTTCATGTTGTTATAGTGTTGCTTACATATAAGGGAACAACTGGACTTTTAAGCTAGTCAGATCATAAGATTCATGAACCAGTTTTTAGAGCTAAATCACAAAGATTTCTCCAGTAGTTTTTAATACATAGCGTATAGAATCATAGAATCACAGAATGGTTTGGGTTGGAAGGGGTCTTAAAGCCCACCCATTCCAACCCCCTGCCATGGGTTTTGGACACCTCCCACCAGACCAGGCTGCCCAAAGCCCCATCCAGCCTGGCCTTGAGCACCTCCAGGGATGGGGCATCCGCAGCTTCTCTGGGCAGCCTGGGCCAGTGCCTCACCACCTTCTGAGTGAAGAATTTCCTCCTTATATCTAATCTAATTCTACCCTTTTCTTACTTTAAAACCATAACTCCTTGTGCTATCACTACACTCCCTGACAAAGATCCCCCACCCAGCTTTCCTGCAGGCCCCCTTTAGGTACAGGAAGGCCACAATGAGGTCTCCCCAGAGCCTTCTCCTCTCTAGGCAGAACAGCCCCAACCCTCTCAGCCTGTCTTCATAGGAGAGGTGCTCCAGCCCCTCTGAGAATTTTCATGGCCCTCCTCTGGACTCATTCTAACAGGTCCATGGCCTTCTTGTGCTGGAGGTCCCAGAGCTGAACGCAGGGCTCCAGGTGGGGTCTCATGACAGCAGAGCAGAGGGGGAGAATCCCCTCCCTCGCCCTGCTGGCCACGCTGCTTTTGGTGCAGCCCAGGACACGGTTGGCTTTCTGGGTTTCAAGCACACATTGCTTGTCATTAACCAGCATCCCCAGATCCTTCTCTGTAGGGCTGCTCTCAATCCATTCTCCACCCAACCTGTACATGTGTTTGGGATTGCCCTGGCCCTGATGGAGGACCTTGCACTTGGCCTTGTTGAACCTCAGGAGGTTCACACAGGCCTACTTCTCAGGCCTGCCCAGGTCCCTCTGGATGGCATCCCTTCTCCCCAGCGTGTTGACCACGCCACACAGCTTGGTAGCATCAGCAAACTTGCTGCTGAGGGCGCACTTGATCCCATTGTCCATGTCACCGACAGACGTTAAACAGCACTGGTCCCAGTACTGGCCCCTGAGAAACACCTCTCATTACTGATCTCCACCTGGACTTCGAGCCATTGACTGCAACTCTTTGAGTGTGAACATTCAGCCAACTCCTTACCCACTGAGTGGTCCATCTGTCAAATCCTGTCTCTGCAATTTAGAGACAAGGATTTCATGCAGAACTGTGTCAAAGGCTTTGCACAACTCCAGGTAGTCCAGTTACACAGGTTACATACAAATTGCACACCAATTGCACAAGTTCACGAGTCTAGTTATATGACAGCCTGGTGAGTCAGAAAAAAATGAGTGTAAGGCATTAGTAGAATGATGGCAGGGATTATCTTGTCACCCTTACTTATTATGCTTTTAGCCCCATTAACATTATGGAGTGCAAGTATCAATAGTGTATTTGAATGACTCTCATACATAATACATTAAAACAAAAGCTGTTTCTCAGGTCATACTGCAGTGTGTTCTCCTGTGTGGATTTGGACTCTTGTCCAATTCCAACAACTGTGATTGCCACTGTAGTGATGTATAAGGTGAGGGCTAACTTCAAAATACATGTATCATCAGCAAGAAACCCTGCACAAGTTTGTGGGCTGATTCTGATCCCACTTAGCCTATTTTTATTTCATGAATTTCAGCGGAGTTACTCCTGGTTTGCTGCCTTATAAGGGAGATCGAACCCAATATGACCCAGCCCCTAGCATGCCAATCTATTCTAAGACTATAATAAAAACTTCCACAAAGAAAGCCTGTTTTCCTAATATGAAAAAAAAATAAAAAAATTAGAAGTGCTTCTTTAGAGACACTTGTTCCACTTTTTCTGGCTTTTGAACTGGATATGTCTACACAGAATATAAACATTTGCTCAAGACAGATTTGAGTATGAGCTACCTGTGTTAATTTTAATAAGATACGACAGCAGAGGCTAGCAACTAGAGTACAAGCAGCCTGAGTACACATAGTAGTCGTTTGCAAATGCCACTACTTCTCGTTACACTTGCTAACTAGCTTAATGTTAGTCTGGATGTGTTTACCCATTCCAAAATTATTTTTCCTGAAGAGTAGCATGGCACACAGAAGCACACATGACGAGAATGTTCAAGTATGAGGGCTGCAATTGTCTGTTTCTTTTTCTGAGTCAATAAAAAACAGTTATTTCTGAATGGTCCCCCGATCAGGAGAGAGAATGACTTCTTGCTTGAGGAAAGCATTCCCAGTACACCATTATCCTCACAATATGGTCCAGAGAAGCATTAGTTTTTTACCCCAAGTTTGACAGCAAATATACATTGTTTTACTATTTTATTCTTGTAAAAGCTAATCGGAAATACAAGCTATAAAACGACTTCGACAGTGGCTCCTGCTGTGGGGCTACACCCAGAAAATGTCTTAGACATACAACTTTACCTATATGGACAGGTTTTGCTCAAATGACAGTTCATACTGCATGCATTTCACAGCAGTATGTCCTGTAACTGGAGTGTGCTCTACAAGGTCATGCTATTTGCATTGCACGCTGCTTTTAACACTAAAAGACACTTTGAACGTTAGAAGATGGTCATCTATTCACATAAGAAGTCATTCTAAAAGTAATACTTTATCCTGCAGAATATTAATCAAGTTAAGTGTACGTATATTTTCTCTTCTGAGAGGATTATTGCAGCTATTGCCTTAAGTCACTAAGGCCTGCTCCTTTCACTCAAATTCCTCACTGAAATGTACATCTTTTAGAAGGCCTGAAAGAAGCAAGACTATGCCTAATAGGCAAGTAAAGGAGATTTGAGGAATACATTGAGGACCAGCCATCATAAATTTATACTTCTTTGCTTTTCTTCTATTGCCTGCCTTTTTGAGCTGAGGGATGATGAGTAAAACATCAGCTTCACTGAAAAAAAATTAAAACAATTTTAAAAAGATACGGGTTCTTTCAATTGGATCTTTTTAGTCAGCCATAGGAAAAATGGCAAATGCACCATGATGATTACTTAAAACTTGGACAAGAACACCATCCACTTCTAGCCCCAGGCTGCCTAAACTGTGAGCCACAGGTCAAACATAGGGTACAGTTTTATAGTGTTGCTTCTAGAGGCCTTATTTCAGCTGTGCTTCTGTGGCTTTTTAATAAGCTTTGTGGACAAGCAAAAATTTCAAAATTATTTCCTCCTCATTCGGCATTTTCAGTCTCTAGTCTGTTTTTGCTTAAGTTCTTCTTTTCTGCACTTCACCACAGTGTCTCGGAGTAAGATCCCTCAGTTGAAATCATAAAAGCTTGTAGCATTGTTAATCCCTTCTCTGGGACTTCTAGGTTCTTCCCTATACAAAATGCAGGAGTAAGAACTTGCCTGGAGTCCCCTGCCCAGTGCCATAGGGTCTCCTGTGTGTAGCTCCACTGGTGGCTGCTCCTCAGAGTGGCACTGGCAGTATCCTCCTGCTGTTGTGGTGCCTCCAGCAGGGATGTGATAAATGGGAGGAAGTGTAGAAAGCAGCAAAAACATGAGGATAAGGGTGAAAGATCCTGAAGGTTGAAGATGGGTCCTTATGATTTCTTGGATCACCTCCCCTGACTAGTGGTGAAGTTACTGGGGCCCCTGAGTATGATACAAGGCATGATTAGCCAAGTTCATTGCATAACCATTTCTGGAAAGTGGTAACTGATAGTTCAACGAAACTGTACAGAGGTATGCAGTCGGGTTGGACAGAGTCTTCTCTGGGTCTGGTACTATTTAATGTTCCCGTTAACATCTCGAATGACAAAATGGGTTAATAAATTTGCAGACAGCACCATTTGAGGAGTGACTGCGAGTTCACTGGAAGAGAGGATGAGACTTTAAAATAATATTGAGATTTTGGAGATACAGGAGAAAAAAGAAAAAAGAAGATAAATGTCAAGTACTCCAGTCAGACAAGAAGAAATGGGTTTCAACTGAAGCACGAAGGAATTTTTTCTCAATTGGATATTTGAAAACACTTCTAATGATGACATCCTTTCACACATGGTGCAAAAGGGCTCTGCTGGCCAAAGGCTTAAAATGACAGAGAATATATCAGGAATAATATTCAAGTATCTGGCTTAGACCTTTCATTTCTCAGTCTTCCTCTTTCCTCCATACTCCTTTTGAGGATGCAGCCAGGCAGTGTCACAGCCAGTGTTAGTCTTCCCAGAAAGCCTTGTCCCAACCTGGCTCAGATGTACTTCATTGAAACGGGGAGCAAAATTTAAGAACAATGCCTTAGGATTTTGCCCCTTCTTTTCCTGTCCTTTAGTTTAGAAGCTTTGGCAGTGACTGAGCTATTGCTGGTCACGTTCAGCTGAGACATTTCCAGTCTACCAGCTACCATGGGACTTCTGGAGGCTGGGCACAGATTATGGGTCATGGAAAGTGGTTCAGGTAACAGTTTCTTTTCCCTCCAGCTTTCCCATTGAAAGTTTGATTGTTGTGTGTTATACTATGTCTGCTGAGTAATCTAAGTAATGTTTTGATTTGGGGGCTTGCCTGAATAGAGGGAGTATTGTGTCTTCTGTGATGAGGCTCAATATTTCTAGGGTCTAATGTTCTTGGCTTGGTGGATGAAAAAATATTATTTAGAGGTCCAAGCCTGAGGAGAGAAAAATAGGAACAGTAATGTTTTTGGACTCTTCATGGCTATAGCATGTGAGTTATTTGATGACATGGTCCCCTGGCTTATTGCCAGATTCCTCTGGGAATTACCACATGTCTACACACACAGGCAAGAGCACGACAGGTCCCTCATCCTGTCTGACTTTTGCCATGCCCTTGTGTGCCCTGACCCCATAATTCTTGGTTTATCCCTGAGCACACATGGGGTGGGAAGACAGGAGGGGAGCCCACAGGCCTCACTAGGCTAGACCCTAGACCTAGACCTTGAAGAGGACCCTTGGCCCTAGACCTTGGTGAGGAGCAGCATTGCCTCCCAGGTATGGCAAGGACAGCCCTGCACTGGAGGAGGGAGTGGAAGAGGACGAGGACACAGCTGTGCAGATGGCCTACCCCTCCAGTCTTCAGCCACCGAGCTGAAGGGCTGCTGGGAGAGGTGAAGGTCCTGAGGCTGCTCCGTATGGTGCCAGCCCACCTGGGGGTGTAGGGCCTACAGGGTGGATGTGGGGCAGGAGATGACAACAGCAGCCTGCCAGAGCACTGCCCTGTGTGCCCTGTGCATTTGTCTGCAGCTATTCCTGAGCTAAATAAAAATAGCATGTGTGATGTCTAACGTCCCGGTATTTATATTGCACGAGGCAGAGCTTAACATCTTCATTAACCTGAGTAAATAATTAAAATTGTCCCCAGCACTTCAAAGGAAAAAGCATTAAACAATTACCTTAGTGCATGGAAACAAGATTAAGTTAAAAAATATGAATCTACTTATGTGCATCAGTGTTTGTTGCTATTACTATCTTGTCTGTCCCTTGCTAACTGAAGGGAACATTTTTTTCCTTCCTCTAAGTCTATATGGTTTTATGTTTATTACATCTTGTCACCTTGTGGCACATACAGCTATATTTGCTAGAATTAGATGTTGATATTAATAATTACTTGTCTGAACTAAATGAAAGTGCTAATGAAGTCAAGGACCCTCTGGGGGTAGGGTCTGGGATTGCATTCCTATGGAGGCATATCTGAATTTTTGGGAAGAAAACTAACACTATCTCCACAAAAACACTTCTATTGAGTGATAATACACCATATCATCTCCTCTAGCAAATAGTAACACGTGCTACAAAGTAGCAAGCAATTTGTGAAACACTGAGGAAGAAAAATAAAATTGCTGCAAACTTCCCAAAGGCTATGGATCTTAACTCAGCATGTGGCTGAACTGAAGGCAGAGCTGTTTTAAATAATTGATAGTGCTGTAAATGTACATGGTGCGGTACAGGAAGAGGTCAGCGCCTAACACACAATAAGCCCTCGCCCTGAAGGTTTGATGGTCTGATAGAGAAAATGGAGGAAAGCCTCAGAACCTCATCAGAGGAAAGGGATGCAGACAGCAGCATGGCCTGTGGAGCATAGATGCCTCAGGGAGCGTGGGGGTGCACATTCAGAGAAGAGGCCTGCAGCTAGAAACGTGAGCGGGATTGGCAGAAGGTCAGATGCAATTTGGAGGTGGCAACCAGACAATTCAGAGCTGTGCCATTTTAAGCAGGCTGACTAAGACACTTCGGTGATTCAGCGGTGATGCTGGCACGCCAGCAGAGCTTTGGGAACTCGTGTGAAACAAGATGGGTTACTCTGAACCTAAGGTCTGGCGTGAGCTGTGCAGACAGAGAACCCTGCCGCTGAGACTTCCTCCACTCAGATGTAGGGAGGTTACGAAAGTGGGTGGATGGCTCTGAGGATGACACTAGTCATCTGAAGTATTAGGATGTAGGAATAGTATGATGTGGGAGCAAGTGGGTAGGATATTTCCGACCACATTACCTCCAGATGATGTTCAGTACAACCTGTGCGACCTAGTCCAGAGGGAAATGGCAAGACTCAGAAAGCTCCTGTAAAATCGACATATTCTTCTGGAGCAATGTAGATGTGGCTCCTGTCGTTGCCATCACCCAACACATGGATTGCCCTTGGGCAGCACCACATTTCTGCAGAGCCTTCTACCCTACCCTTGAGGGCAAGAATTTGGTCCAGAGTGTGCTGAATCTGAACTAGAGAGACATTTTTTAATTTTTTTTTTTAACTCTCAATTTTCCCTCCTCCCTCTGATCTCTCTTCTGCTGGCTTTCACAGCATGGGACACCTACTGACTGTATCAAAGCCTCAGGGGGCAGGGAGACTGGTGCCAGTGAGACAGCTGGTTGCTATTACATTATTTACTCCTTACCCTGAAACACAATAATAATGAAATGAATGTTACTTGAAAGATGGAGAAAACTGCAAGCAAAGATTATTTTTTTAGACTTGACAGGTTCATCTCTAATGTATTTGCATCTTAAACATCTGTCTATGTGTAAAGAATTTTCATGCATTTAGTTGCACAGAATCAAATCCTCAATATAATACTCAACAACTGCCACAAACATTTTCTGATACAGCTAGCTCATACTATGTTAAGTAATTTATCAATATTTTAAGAAGAGGTGCTTCTCATAAAAAAACATATCTTATCCTTTCCCCCATTTAGCAGAGATTTTTTGAGGATAGATCCTAACAGCAATTTTTAAACAGAATTCCCCATTGCTCTCCATAGCATCCCAGTTCTGAAAAGTGGCATGATACCGCCATATGTTAGCTTCTTAAAATGTTGTATTTAACCAAGCAACAAGAAGTCAATTTTATGATACAGAATAAATGTAAAGACATATGGTGAGTAGACCTGCCTGGGGAACACCAAACTTTCTGGTTTTCAGAACAAAAATGTCTCAGTATTTTCACTGCCTACTCCAGGTTCTGCTTCCAAGAGAGCCTGTAAAATCAAGAAGATTGGGGCAGGATTCATCTCACCTAGCTTGAGTCATCGGCAATTCAAACATCTACATTTCAGCTAGACACCTGGTCCTCAGACAGAGTAGAGTCCTCTGTAGGTTTATCTAATAATCTGTACCTTGCAATTGCAGGCCTCCCTGTTTCAGAAACATTCACATTACTTCTTGAACTTTTCAAGATACCATAACAACAAGATGAAATATTCGTAGCATGAGCCGACTTTGGAAAAGCCTGGAAAATGTATTTACAAAGTATGTTATATCTTTGCCAGTATAACATTTTATGACATAAATGCAGTTGCTAAATTAGAAACACTCTTTATTCTGTTCAAATGTCACAACAGTTTCTATACTTGATCATCATTCTTTTGAGCGCATGCAGACATGCACATTGTTTTGCTGCTGTTGTTCTTCTTCTGATGGTGACGGAAGTCTAGCATTCTTGGTAAAGAGGAATGAAGGACTTGTCTATAGCCAAAAATAACTAATGAGGAAGCAAGGAGGAGGTTGATAATACTTTCCCCCTGCAGGGAACCATCACAGGCACAACAGTGGCTTAAGCTGATGTCATTTGGTATATAGAACTGCTTAGCTCTCTCAATTCCCCTTGGCTTCTCTTCTTTAAGGTCCATCTAGTTTTCAGTTTCTCAGACAATGAGGAAATGCTAGGTGCTGTGTCCTTCCCCCCGAGCCTTCAATGTGTTCTGTGTTTTGAAATCGTATTTCAGCAGACCAGGGAGGAAGAAGCCATAATATTGATTTGGAAAACTGCATTACATTAATCGCAGCTCCTTTCTTTTGGGTTTAATTACAAAAAGCAGTCATGAATGTAGATCTGTTCTTGTGTCTGCTGAAAACTAAAACTTCACTGAAAGCAGAATTAAATCCCTGATTGCTTTGGGCGATGGAATATCCATTTAGAACTATACTTCTTGTACCAGGAGTAAGGACTTTTATAAAATAAATGCAAATACAAAATGTTACACTTTCAAATAAACTATATATCAACAAATTTTAATATTTTGATCAAGAAAGTTCAGGGAGGTGAAAGCATCTCCACCTGGGAAAGCATGTGCTGAAGCATGTGCTGAAGGTGCAAAGATAAGGCACACACCTGCTAGGTTTTTCTGCATGTTTCCCACTGCCTCAGTAGGATGTTGGTATGAGGACTGTGGGTGAGGAGTCTAGATTGTGTGTGTGTTCCCTGAACTTCACTTTCTTACAGATAACTTTGTATAAAACCGTATAAATGGTTTATGGAGTCATGCGATCACCATCATCAGCATCAAGAAACCCACCACATTAGGAGTGGCTTGTCTAATGATTTTTGCATTTACTTGGAGTCAGAAACATGAAACTCAGTAGTGGTTCAATATCAGTAGATTTTTTTTTTCCCATTTAAAGCATCCTTAATATTCCTTTTCAATTCTAGTTGAATCTTCAGGGTTTTGAAGTCAGGAAACAGTCCACAATCTATCTACAAAAAACATATACTAACATATAAACTAAACAAGCATAAGGAAATGACTGTACAACAGCCCTGGAACATATGGACAGAATGATTATCAAGCAGGTTATTTTTAAGTTTGAAAAACCTTTATTTGTCCCTAAAGTTCCAAGTTGTTCAGAGGAACATTTTCTGGTGTTGCCGGCTTGATAGTCTGCACTTTCTTCTGGACAATCCATGTGACATTCAGAAATGTGTACTCATGAGTAATGAAATTGCCTGCTGACTACATCTGACACACATGATTCTTCAACATAACAAATTCAGCAATAAAAATACAGCAAAGCAAGTAAAAATTACACAACAAACTCTTTAGCTCCAAATATGAATCATTCAGATTTAGTAAGGAAAAGAAACATTTAATTGTTTCCCAAAGTATCAGCTACAAATAAAACACAAATGTAAATATTTATTTGAAAAACAGTGGCTTTCCTAACAGCTAAGTCAAGGCACTCCCAAATGCAGGGAAAATTTTGATTTCAGTTTGCAGTGACATTATTGCAGAAGTCACTGGGAATCCTGCAGGGAAAAAAAACAGGTCTTTCACTCTGTTAAACAAATGTTGTGTGCAAAGCTGCACTTCTCCAAAGGTGGAGGGTATAACAAAGAATCTAGAAAGTAGTAGTTTCTACAAAGAAAAAAGTCACCAGATCATCTCTTACAGGAAAGGCCTATATAAAATTGATGTGAGGCCTTCTGGCTAACAACTTTGGAAGAAATACATGTGACAGACAGAAGTACCAATAACCCTCTCCTAGCCCAGCAAAAAAAAGGAATAAGAAGGGGGAAAAAAATAAAGGCAAAGCTTGAAAAAGCTGTGAGGAGAGCCTAGCATGAAGATCTGTTTTTGGACTCATGAGCAGTGAAATGGAGGCTGGTTGTTTGGGCATGAAAATAGGTCTTTTTAAGGTCCTGTTTCTATGGACAGGAAACCTGGGGCCCACTACAAGTCATCTTGTCAAGTCAGCAAATAAGACATCTAACCCTGTGTAATGGCTCTGTTCAAAAAGTCATAAGAATAATCAATCAGGTCATTGCTTAATATTTCAGTGAAGATAGCCGCAGACCACATGGGACAGTAATAATGCAATGCATGCTCATAGCTTCTGTCATTCAAGTATCTAAATGACTTTCTTAGAAATTATATAAGCCTCTCAGCAGATTGGCATTATTATTTAAAAGATGAGCACGGCAATGTTCACGTATGTTAGGTGAGTGGTACAACCTCTTATAGAGCCATTTCAAAGACAGAGCCAGAACATGACCAGCAGTTCTTCCCTCCCGTCCCATGTTGGACCAGCTGGACCATTCTCATTCTCATTTCTGTTCTCATTCCTGTTCTCATTCGTGTTCTCATTCTCATTCTCCACAATGAATAATTCAGCTGTTTGTCAATCTTACATAGCAGTGTTTTCCAAATTGTACAGGTAAAATTCTGTGCTGCATTTCCAGGATATACAATATATACCACAAGCCTGGGGACTCTCTCCTGATTTCATGATAGCGCCTAGGACTTTTCAAGCATATTGAAGCTTAAACCCAATTCTTTTATAGACAACATAACCCAGAGACACTCTTGTCCCTGGTGCTTTTCATCTCCTCATCAGTGCCCTTCCTAGCATTTCCTGCTGGCAGTTGTTGGCATAAGTGTCCAGGTTTTTCTACTGTCTTCAGCAGTGCTTGAATGAAAGGAATATTTGCTGCTGTCAATTTTGTAGACCTCTTTCACTTTGATGTCAATCCTGTAATCGGCATAAAGGGACTGAAATATGGTGAAGGATCTTGGTGTCACCTACATTTGAATCTTGAGTTTTCTCCTTTCAGATATTTGTAGGTCCTACATAAAACATAAAGCACGATTAAAAACCATGAAATGGCTAAACCATTTAAAACACTACTCTTTGAAATGTTCTTTCTCCTGTAGTTAAAGCATGTTAGCTATATATGAGCACTTAGCTGCAGAACTGTGGAAGTGGACTTCTTTATGAGCCATTGGATGTACACTTCACCGACAGTTCATAAAACCCCCTATGTGGTGGACTAATGGGATAGAGGTTGCAGTCATGTCACCAATAACTGTGGAACAGGACATTAAAAAAGGGAGCTATGGAACTTTAATCTGCATAGTATGGTTTTTAATAGAGGACAAATACACTGTTGATGTAGGTGATTTATCATGAATATTCACATTGCATGTGGTTGACCCAAATGGTACAATTTCAGATTTCAGATGAAATACAGTAAACTGCATGTTTCTGGCCCATCAGTATAGTTTACAATAGTTAAAAGTATTCGTGCACTGCACAGATGGTAGAGATCAGTCCAAAAGAATCATGAAGGAACAAATTTTAATGATAATTTGGGAAATTTTGATTGCACATTCCAATAGTCTTTTAAGGTGAATATAATAAACAGAAGGATGAAGAGAGAAAAGGGTTCAACATATTGAGTGTAAGGTAGCAACACCACAGTGGTAGATTTTTTTTTTTTGAGATCTATCTGTGTCTGAACTTCAACACATATTTCTTCAGGATAGGATCTTGCCTGAGTCTCACCCTCCTCATTCTGAAGACTGGCTCAGAGCAAGTGACAGCCCTTGGCAATGTCAGGTAGAAAATTTGTTTCTGAGAGAGAGGTGGAAATGCTCACTGAACACCGGTGTCCCTCGTGTAAAAAGGTAAGGTTGTCTCTTCTTTGCAGCTCTAGTTCCCTCCTACTTGCACATCTAATGGTCTGGGCTGTGCAAAGCAAAAACCTGGACACCTTGCAAAGAATGTGATACCCAGGCTGGCAAGTCAAATCCAGGCAACTGTCACGTCTGACTTAATGGTTGTTTCTGGAGCAGAGAGAATGCGAATACTGATGACACCGACACAAGTTTTGCTTATAAGGACAATAGAGATAATCATCAGAAGAATATGCAAAACTCAACTAAAACTTCCAGGAATTTACAGTAGGTACTGGGAAATATTCAAGTAGCAATTGGGTGGGATTGCAAGTGCCTGCCCTTCCTTTTAATCTAAACAACGCAGAGAACAAGCACCAAGAGACCATGAAAAAAGTGGTTACACTGATATAACAAATTGCAGCGGAAGCCAGAAGTGGATGTTAGATGTTAGCAACACAAAGAGTGTGGTAAGGAAGAACTATAAAATAAGTTGCAAACAAGCAAGTATAAGTGGAGGAATAAGACTTTACTCTCAAAGTGTAGAAAATTCTTCACTAACTTCAGAAGGTACATCTAATATTTTCATATTGAATCATAAGCAAAGGAAAAGCTGTTTGAAAAACAGTGTGCATGTTTATAATGTTTCTATGTTGTCTGTTTCTCAGCATTTTCCATCCATTTGTTTTCCATTTCAGCTTTTTAGTTATATTTAACTCATGGCAGGTCAAAAGAAGGAGGGCTTTCTGTTGTCAGGCAGTGCGTGTAATGCTCTAGGGGAGTTTCCTCTGTGGGTACCATCCCTCCATGCCGGCTTGGGGATGGTGGGGAAAAGCATAGCCTATCCTCATACCATCTACCATGTCCTCCAGGACTGAGAAGCTGAATCCTGCCTTTCACCAGATCACTACATCAATGCTCATTGCCTCTTGCTAGCTTTTACCTCCACATTCTGTTTTATGCTATCCCCAACACTCGGGAGAAGCCTCTCTGTAAATATCAGCAAAGCTGCCTCACAATTTTTCTTCAGTCCTTCCTTAAGACTCTCCTTTTGCCACAGTGCCTCCATGAGTTCATGTGAGACCTATTAGACTAACAAATATTTGTTTCATTACTTCCTTGGACTTGCTCTCCTCTCTGTTTTTCTGCCTATCTGCCACATATTTTCCTGACTTAAGCTATAAGTTTTTAGGGCCCTGGACTGTATTTGCATTTGGTGTCTAAGCAAGGCCTAGTACAGAGAGTACTATTCCTGGCCTGGCCATCTCTTGGCTTTCCAGAACAATACAATCATCAGTGGCAGTTGTTCACATATTAAGTTAAGTTTAGGTCTAAGGATTTAGGTTTACCCCTAGAAACATCCTTAAGATCAGGACCATGTCCTAACAAGGCCTACTGAGGTCCAGGTGAGAAGAGATGATAGAACGGCTCGATGTACTCGTAGCCCAGATATATATGTGTGGTGCATTCATGTGCCCAGATGATGCAGGAGGCAGATCTGTCTTGCACAGAATCCTGCTCAGCACCTTCATACCCAGCTTCAGGATTAATTAATTAGCAGTTTGGTTCTGAGGTGGCAAATCCACACATCCCTGTGGGCCGGCCACTATTTGGGAAGAAACTAAGGACTACACTGTAAATGGCATTTAGGCTCCTAACTCCTATTTAAATGTCCAAACACACCCCAAGTCCAATAGGAAGGAAGGCTCTCAGATACGAGTTACCTAAAAATTGTGACTCCCTGGTCACTCAGGCAGAGTACAGTCAGACAGTAACTTGAGGATTTGTATCACTTTCATGAATGGATAATATACGGCTTTCCTAAAAGACCATGAAGCTTCGTAGCTACATTTCAGCCTTGTGCTAAAAGGGTTTACCTGCCCTTCTTCTGAGGGGTGCATGAGAAGATGCCTACAGAAGAAGCCAAACACTGGCTGCTTCATCAGTCCTTCCGTAACCACAGCTTTAGATTTAGATAAGCATTTGAGTCATAGAAGTCAGCAGCTGCAGAAACTGTGGTGCCTTGTGGGCAGAAGACAACAGAAAACAAAACTGTGGGTGAGTGAGGGTGGGGAAGTAGAAGCAGGATATGGTCACCAGGGAAAGGACTCGTTAAGTCCTCACCAAGCACTGCACAGGTTAGAGCAGGTTGTTGGTGGATGGGCCAGAGTTTCTATCAACACCACAGACTCTAATGTTATTGTCCACCCTGTTTATCAGACGCTGCACCACTAATATAACATAACCATCCTCAGATCAAACACACACAGCCGAGTGGCTTTGCTAAAAGGGAAAAGGTCCAGCTGGAGCAATTTCCTTCTGAATTATGGCTGTGGTGGGAAAGCGTTTCAGACAGGTCTAGTAACAAAAGTTGTGAATCTCCACACTAGCAATCCATCTGCAAACAAGGACATAACCGATCCGTGAAACTACTCAATTAAAATATATCAGCCATATTTATCGACCTGCCTGATCAGGTCACTGAGAGACAGTTTAGAGGTACTGCACACACTGCTTTAGGCTAGCAGCAGCACCTGCAGCCAAGCCCTGACAGCTACGAAACCAGGGGGTCAGATTTCCCAGGTAAAAACAAAGACGTTCCAGATTACCAGACCACTTGCAAAGATAATACTTGTGCTTTTTGTATGCACAAATTCACCATTGAAACCTGACCCTTGAAATGTTGCTGTTTCTACTATCCGAAGGGCTGGGTGTAAAGCAAATAGAAATAAGACAGTATCTAAGACTGCCTGGTTCTAGCTAATATTTTTGTGGTTTGGTTTAAGCTTTGTGAGCCTATCAGCTGCTTCCCATTCAGGATGAATATAAAAAAGCCACCAGACGTGCTGCAGGAGTGCTGTCTCCAGCGCTGCCAGGCCATGTCCCCTCGATCCTGGCCTGACTTCCTGGCCCCACCTTGGTCCCAGGCAGAAGCACAGGACTATGACTGCCTTGTCTGATGGCAGCTATGCGCTCAAGGAAGCAGAGCTGGTTGGATCTTTGTAAATAGAGAACTCTTGTAACTACAAATGTCTGGTTTTGTCAGGAATTTCTCCAAAAAGACAATGAATGGGACCCTGAATATTGTCCCATTTAGGGTCAAGAAAGCTATGCAAAGCACGTGACTGATTTCACCGCGGGTGCCGAACATGTGTGTCAACAAGAATGCAAGAGGTGCCTGTCTCGATGGGAGCCCTTATTCTTTGTCTCACAAAGCCCTTGTTTCGTACAGGCTCTCGGGCCAAAGGGATTTTCTCTTTTGCAATCTGATCCTTAGCTAGATGCTTGGCATGGAAACCTCCCCATCGCACAGCACAGGACGACTAGGCACCAGAACAATGGAGCTTTGTCACCAGTCTGTCCTCACCGAAGAAACTGAGACCCACCCCCCCCCGCTCTCTGCCTGGCATGGCTAAGAGTTGGTTAAGAGCTCATGCCATAATGAGGTGGATCCTGGGCCTTACAGAATATGAAACGCAGGCAGGGACCAATCTTGAGTTTGGTCCCTCAACATCCCCTTCCCTAATTTGGTTTGATTACCAATAAGTTATGCTTCCTTTTCTTTGCATGTTTTCCTATGGAAGTTCATGATGTTTTGCCCAAATTTGGCAATTTTATGTGTTCCTCTGTAGAAAAAAAAAGTAATTTTTGACAAATCAGCTTGTATTTTTCTTTTTTTCCCAGTTGGAAGTGACTTTTGTATTTTCATGTATTCACCTTACAAACTCCTATAGTACTGAGGGTCTTCTCAGAGATTTTCTGATGCTGCTCACTGTAGAAGCAATTGCATTAGTTCCTCAAGGCCTTCCCCCACAATTTACGTTTGGTGAACGGACTTCTTTCAAATCATGCTATGGGTGTTTTCAAAAACTTCTGGGAGCTGGGAAAAAGAGTAGGTCAGCAACAAGGAGCAGCAGCGGAGATGACGATGCTTGTCTGTTGTATTGGCAGATAATTCTGAGATGCAAACCAGAAGCAGCAGATGCTTAGTTGACAGCTGTCCCCAAGATACTTGGAGCCAAAGAAGTTGAGAGGAGGAGGGACAGGCAGGTAGAGGATGAAGAGAGGGTCCGAGCTGCTCAGTCAGGCAGTAATAAAAGAGAAAAGGAGGATGTTACCACTTCATTGCTGCTGCCTACAGCATTTCATATCCCCGACAGGGTGGCTGAAAGTACAAGGGAGCCTGCTGAACTCTGAGCTGCTGCTGAGCAATTCTTAGTAGTTATTTACTGCACAGTGTATTAGCTGGATTAAGGCATTGGACAGAGATTGTATGGGGCATTGTGTCAGAAGAGTTTTTTTTTTTTTAATTGGTCTAATTATGTTGATATTAACTCTACAGGAACTCATTTCTGCAATTTTTGTTTGAGGCAAATGGCCATAACTCTAGGTGAGAATTTTGCTTACAGCCTTAGGCCAGATTTGCAAAGGTATTTGGGTGCTGAAAGATAGAGATAGACTGCTACCACGGTATTCAGATTTTTTTTTCCCCTGCTTCATAAAATCCTTCTTGGCACAAGTCTGATTTGTTTGGCTCTTAAATATCTTGGAAATCTGGCACTGTGTGGGTAATAAGGATGTGAAAATAATGGAGGTCAGACAAAAAAAAAAGATGCTGTTTTCTACAGTATGAGGTCTGGCACGCTATTAAGCTGTTATTACAACAAAGTCAGAATCTCTCACAAGGTGAGAGCAGAAACAAAAAATCATCATCTAAAAAAAAAAAGAAAGAAAATGAAGAAATGCAGAAAGTCTACTTTTTAACCCCCTTGTCATGCAGATTTAGATGATTTACTTTTGCATTCACTTTTTCTTTTTTTTTTTTTAACCTTTTCTCTAGAGAATTATTAGATGAGTGTAGAATTGTAAATCGAGCACATAGATCTTTCTACACATTTGCAGAAGGAGAGATCTGAAATAACATCACCGACATTCTTAAAGCTGGTAAGGACAGTCACTTGTTCAGGAAGGTTAAATATATCCTGCAACACTGAGCAAATCAAACAGCACAAAGAGGGGTGTCAGGAGATTGTAACATGTCCTAATCATGAGGATGATCCTCCAGCTTTCTCTCTCTTTTTTTTTTTTTTCAAGGGTGAGAAATAGAATGGTTCTTGAATATGTAGATCAGTATAATTTAATTAGCTTTTATGACCAGGACTCCTCAGAGATAACCATAAAAGTCAATTAGACTGTATTAAAATGCAGCCATTTCCCTGAAGCTTCTGTGAAACAGCCTTTACTTCTTCAGGAAAAATGGTAGAAATCTTGATATATGTAATCTAATAAAAAGAATAGTCACATAGAAAGAATGCTGTTGTCTTTTTTAATATAAGAGATTTCCTTCTGCATTTTCCCAGTTCCTGAAATGCACTGTAACATGCAGGTCATACCTTGAGTTTATGTATTTATGTGCTGTACCAGTCAGCCAGCATCACAATATGATCTTGCAGTCCATTTAAAATTGGATTTGAAGAAGATGGTTAGCAAAGTGTAGTGCCTCAGGGCACAAGCTGATTATCTGCAGGAATCAGGAAAGGGATGTGTCCCAGCTGTACTTCCCCTCCTAATTCCAGATGTTACACACACAGCTGGCTGAGCACACAGGAAGATGTGCAAATACCTCACCATGCGGCCAGATGATCACATCTCAATTGATGCTTCCCTTCCTCACCCTTGCCTCTCTGTATTGTAATCAAACTGCCTCCATATAGGATGCATTTTAAGAGCAGCTGAGGCGACGCTTACTGACCATCGCGTATTTTCCTGCTTGGCCTGCCTGCCTCCAGCTCCCTCCCACATGGCCACCGTGAGTCCAGGCATGATGGCCCTCGTCCTCGAGGTGAGGCTGGCTGTCACTGCTGTGGGTTTGGTCTCTAGCCTGCCCTGAACTGCAGGTTGCTGCAGGAGCAGAAGCTTTTTAGGCTGGGAATCACAAACACCCTTTTGGTATCTCTAATGAACGTTGGATACCTTACAAAATATTCAACATTTAATGTTTGGTTTTGCTCTTTTTCCGCTGAACAGCACGGTCCGGCCATTACTAAGAGCAGGATTCTAATTTTAATTGCCCTGATCAAGCACACCCTCTCTTAATCACCAGTCAGGTCTGGTTATGCCAGGCATGGCTCATATTATTCCTGCAGGTATGGGTCGGCCAGAGCAGAGGTGGGGAGCGGTGAGCAGCCTAAAGCCGTGGTGCCTGGCCCACCAGTAGCTTGGCACTCCCACGGCAAGCTTGCAGAGAAGGAGCAGGAGAGCAGCTGGGCATTTTCCCCATCACAGCCACAAGCATCCGGCCCAGAGTTCCAGCAGAGCCTTATTTATTTCAATTAGCTCATTAGGCCTTTCAAGCCTCTGCGCTTATCTGAAAAATAAATATTTGCTGTACAGCATGTCACATTGCTCGGTGTTATGTTCTCTGCGTAAAGTAAGGCCTTGCAAAGAATACCACAAAGAGCTTGTTATAAATTTATTGTGAGGACTTTCGTTCTGATTTTTATTTTTATTTTTATTTTTTAGGATTAAAATCTCAGGGTTGATGCTGCATTAGTTTGACATTTCTGCGGAAAATACTGCATTTCACACTAATGTGCTCAAGTTCCACTGGAGAGAGACAAGTATGCAGCAAACAAAACTCATATCAAACTTGGGGCAGATAAGAACAAGTATTGTTTTGAAATCTCAAGTTCTTCTCCCCTTTGTTATGGCATAAGGAGAAATATTCGAGTGTTAGCAGCCGTGGCACTGAGGTGACGGCCCTTGCATCGATGTAGTTAATCTGTCAGCAATTCCATCAGCAAACCTGT
The DNA here is from genome assembly GCF_009769625.2 of Cygnus olor. Classification (NCBI taxonomy): domain Eukaryota; kingdom Metazoa; phylum Chordata; class Aves; order Anseriformes; family Anatidae; genus Cygnus; species Cygnus olor. Next base: position 37,883,476 of record NC_049169.1, on the reverse strand, counting down.
TTTTCAGACCTGTTAGCTGAGGTCTGAAAATCAATTCCAGACTTAATCAGGGACAGAGGGGTGTATTCCGGTGTCCTGGTGATACGCATGCATTGCTGGGGAGAAGAGATTCCAAGGTCTCAGACCATGAGAAATTTTATGCTTACAATATTTATGGCAGAATATCACAGCTGTGCTACAGACTGCAGAAAAATAGACAAAATAGGTGATTCAAATGCAAAATAGTTTGATCCTCTGATGGAAATTCTTTGGCCTTTGGGCCTTGTACTACAATCCCAGGCATGTAAAAATTGTGCTGGAGCTTGCCACTTGTCATATCTCACCACTTAATTATTAAACGTGCTTAGTATGGCACGGTTGCTCTATAATACAGTCTGTCATTACTTGAGCAAACAAAATTCCTCGTGCTGTTGTCCTCCCAGACAGTCAGTACCTGATAAGGGCCACCGCTGTGGCTCCTGGCTGAGCCAGAACCCCACAGTGTGACACAATTTAGGGGCGATGCCTGGGGTGATGTCTTCTTCTTCATGAAGGAACAAATCCTGCCTCCTTCTCTCCAGTTGGAGGGCAGGACAGGGACCCTTCGACCCTGGCAGATATGACCAAGGACCCCAATACCAGGATCATCAAGGCAGGCAGGACAGCAATTCATGCCGAGGTGCCTTCAGCTGCAGGGAGCTGCTGGGCTCAGGGGAGCTGAGCAGCATCGCATCGCTGGGCGACATATTAAATGCAGCCTGGACAGAAACCTGCAGCTGGGGGCTGCCTTGGGAACACCTGCAGCCTGCTCAGCCTTCACGCTGCTCCTCTGGATGGGACAGGCTCGGTTCTAGGTAATTAACCTAATCATTCGAGGTAATTTCTTTTGAAGCCAGCTAGCCCGGCACTTGCAAACCCAATCATATAAGAACAGCTCTGTGCTGAACCTTGGGCCATCCCACCCCACAAAACTTTTTAATGAATTGGAAATGATTTCACTTTAATGTCTTGACCTCAGGGCTCCAAGGGGGATCTGGCAGCAGCCCTGTACAAGAACCCGGGTGGGAAACACATCATTTCCCAAGATGTTGCTCCAATGCTGTACACAAAGAGGAATCGCTTCAGACAGCACAAGGTGAGTTTTATGGATCACAAAACTCTGCCAAAGTAGGGGTAAAATGTAAACAAATAAGGGAGTAAATAAATATGTCTTCTTTTTCCTTTATCAGACAGAAGCTGGCAGGTAGTATGGACACAAACAATGGCCCTGCAGGAAAAAGCTGATGCAAAAGCCTGGACGAGGAGGTCCTTTAATGTTTAATCACAGAACCTCTTGTCCAAACAGCTGAGCTCTGTGTAAGGCCTGGACGTGTTTGCTGTGTGTAGGAGACCTCTGTTTGCAGGGGGAGGAGAGGCTCTGATCCGTATCGCCCTGGGCAGGAGCGTGTACCCCGCTGCGGTCCGCAGCCTAACGCGCGCTCCTGCCCTGCTGAGCGCTCACATCGCCTCTTTCACTCACGTGTGGCCTCCCCACAACATGCCTGTGCCACTTAGGCTTTCCCTGTCCTTATCTCAGGAGGGAACCAGGAGTTTTCCCGTTGTGAAGGAAATTAATGAAAAAAAAGAATCTGGGGAAATTGGCTATTCTTTTGGCTGATCGCCTTTGGTTTTCCTACTGGCCGTGTCGGGGTTCAGCTTTCCTGAAGGAATGAACAATAATCTAATTAATATGCTTACTCTAGTATAATGGAGCCTAAAGACGCCTTCAGCTTGTCGCAGCATGCACTTTAAAATTTTTTTACTCTGCAGTAACATTAAAACAGCCAGACTTTCAGCCCTGCAAACTGTGGATAATGAATTTCTTTCATCCCAAACAATTTACTCCCCTGTGTATTAAAACACTTAACCAGATCAGTTGTATTTGTACCAATGCGTGCTCTGATGTGCGCAGCAATGGAAAAAAAATGAGCAATCAGCGTGCAGTAATGATTATTTTCTTGGTAAATGCTTTTCTTTTTTTTTTTCTAAAAACGATGGAAATAAAGTCGCATATTTCTCAGTGAGAAGTGAGTGCTGTTTACACAACCAACATGAGTAATGAAAACAAGTATATTCCCTCCTGCCCTTGTTCTCTTTGGACCCCATCCAGCATTGACTGAAGTCGGTGAGAGCTCTGCTGCTGACTCGTTCGGAGCAAGGCTGGAGCCGCTGTCCGCAGTCAGCATTCCCCTCCAGCAAGCACGGCTCTGGAAATGCTGAAGAGTCACAGGGAGAATGCAGCGATCATCAAGCTCGTGTTGAGAAGCCCTTAAAGGAACGTCTAACTGGGGGAGAGGGGAAAAAAAAAAAAAAGAGATTTAAAATAGCGTTTTGCATGCTTTTTTTCTAACATTCTACTTTCCGAGGCATTTGGCTATATTTGGTTATATTTTTAGGCTCACTTCCAGGAGCAGACTGAAGAACTAAAGGCTTTGTGAGAGTTCAGATTTCCACATAATCGCCTGACTTCAAAAACTGGCACTTGGAAAGAAATACCCCACCCTCCTTTGCTTGTTAAAGTACCTATATTTCGTAAACACACAACTTGAAGCTAGCCACATGAATAAGGTCTAAGCAATATAATTCTCTCTTTTTTATATTTGATTCAACAGTGTAGAAATCATGCAGTAAAGGGACCGTCCTTTTTGTTTTGGCGTTAATCTCTGAGTTCTTCTACAAACCAGAGCAGGACTAACGTCAGAGTTACAAAGCACAGGAACCTTTTCTAAAGCAACTCCCAGAAATGCAGTTAATTTTCCCAGTAAAATAGACCTTACACAAAATCATCCTGTGTTCCAGAGAACTGAAAAACTGTGGTTTGGCCTGTGGGGGTAGGATGCCCCCACGCAGGACTTGCCCACCAGCTGCTGTGACGTGGGCTTGAAACTGGTCCCGGTTTTCAGCCATCGGCTGCAGGGGGAGATTTGCCCGAGCGAACACAGAGCTAACAGCAACTTTTCACTCCTACATCTGCAAGGGCAGAGATTGTGCTCCACTGGCCGGCCTCTCCAGCCTTTCTTGCTCCCTGGGGTGATTTCTCTTGATTTCAAAGCGTACGAACAGGGACTCCTCACGCAGTTGCAAAAACAATGCAGATTAATGAGAGGCACTCCCTATTAGGTGACCCTTGCAAAGCCTACTCTGCAGGCACTGGACGGCAAGAATTTTGATTTCATTTTGGTCAGACAGAGATTAAATCATAAGGCTTTTTCCCATCAGCAGCATCCTCAGCGTGGAAACGCTACGGTCAATTTTTACGTCCTTTTGGCAAGGCTGGACTCAGCACCGCACACTTCCTGCTAGGCATCCACGTTGCACGCTTTTAAAATTTATTATAGGTGATCTGCTGCAAAAGAGAGTATCGAGGCCGTGCATTTTGGCCACCCGGATCTATACTCTCCCGTTGTCATATCTATACACCTCTACCGTAATAAAAGCACTGGCAAGCAAAGCATACGGGAAGGTGTTCCCAAGGAGATCGCCGCATCTTAATCGTTGCCTTACGCCCCGCTCAGCACCGTTTCTTCCGAGGCTGGGCACATATCCCTGCAGCTGTATATTTTCAGTGCATGTCACTGCCAAATAAATTATTCAGCATTGTTAGATTACTTATAAATGACACCAATCAATTAACACCACGGCCGCCCGTCTTCAGGGCTTTTGTCAGAGGCCGGGATGGTAAAGCTCTCAACTCCACATTTCCCAGTAAGAAGGCGTATGGTAATGACAGCTTATTTTTATTGAATTTTTAATTGATGAGTAATATCTTTGGGCTCGCTGTGCTAACATTAGGTTTAGGGAGAACTAATCTCTTGAAGGAGAACGTGATCCGAGCAGAGCTGCCCTTCCCCAAACAAAAGCCCCGCCTGAACGTGGCACCGAGCATTGACGTGAGCTTGCTGCTGTCAGCCATCAGTGCACTAAATTCACTAAATATCCATGCCTCTTCCCAGCACAGGGCTGCACAGGCCTTGAGGAGACCTGCATTGACATGCGCTTCATTTATGCCCCGTAATAAGGTGAGAAGAGTGGGGTGGCTCCGGGTCATGCGCAACAAAGCCTGCATGGCAAAACACCTGACCCCCAGGAAGATTTGGCTGGTGTGCACACAGCGCAGGCCAGGCAGGGAGCTGTATTTCAGTACTGGCAGAGGATAACACAGCTGATCCTGTGTCTTCCGTGCTGCTTTAAAGAACAGTAAAGCTTCACTATGACGGATAAATACAATTATCCTGCAATAAACGTGTGCGTTAAGGACAAAGAGTAGCACAACAGTTAGTTCTTCAATAAAGACTGAGCATGTCTTTCTAACTGCTTGAGTGTTTTATGACTAAATCTTCCTTGTAGCCCCCTACTACAACCAGGCTGTTCAGGGTCCAGCCGACCTCACTCCATAATGTCACCACGAACTGTTTAAGAACACACGCATGCTGTGTTGACACGGATTGATTCATTAAGGGTGACGGCAGAGCCTGAACTGGGAGGTGCAGCGAAGACGATGATGAATTTTAATGTGGCCGGTGGCTACTGTTCAGCAGATATGAAATTGGAAATCAATGCTAGCTATTAGATACAAATGGATGCTACCTCTACGGTTGAAGCCGCCTTCCATTCCCGACCTTTCAGCGTGCTAGGGGAACTCTGGCATGAAACAAGAAAGCTCCCAGCAGCAACCCCTGCGCTAGATGTGCTGCTGGCAGCCGAACTTCACACCTGAGCCTTGGTCTCTGTGTCTGGGAGATGTGTGACTGCATCTGAACATAAGCTACATAAGCTCGTGTGTCTTTCTAGATCTCGTGCTCAGGAGGAAATGCCCTAGGGGTGAGGAGTGTCTGGTGGGTGCGGTGATGCCCGACCCTCCTGGCACCGGGCAGGCTGGCCCAAAGCATAAAATTAGATCGCAAACCCTAAAATTCAGGAGTGACTGCATCCTAGCAGGGAGGTGTCGCAGGAGGAGTGTGACACACCAGGACACCCCACCCAAGCACAGGGAAATGCTGCCGGACGTCCCCTGGCCTCCAGCACGGTGCCAGGAGTGGCTACAAGGGAAGTCCCTGCCTCTGCCTGTCAGGGAAGCAAAGTCCCCAGTGATGAAGTGCCCTTTGGGGAGCAGAGGGAGCTTCAGGGGGCTCCGTGCTGCGTTTTGCCTAGGAGAGCACTTTGCCATAGTCCAGCTGCGTTCCTGCATAATGCAGACACAAGGTGTGTTAGCCTGCCATGCACCGGTGCCTTGCGTTCTCCCCCTCTATTGTCAGTGCACAATGTGGACAATAACTGTTTTGCTGCTTCATAATGAAATATTGGAGAAACAGAGAAAGTAGTATCCCCTCCCCTGAAGCAAAGCAATGAAGAAATGAGTATCCCAACCTCATTTAAATATTTGCTGGCTCTGTTGACACTGGAACATGGAGCTAAGTCCCTAATTAAATGAGAAAATGATAAACACAGCTAGAAAGCTATTGGTTTTCATTAATCCTCATCTAGAATATCCTCAAACAGTGTCTAACAAAATGAGCATCATATTTTAGAAGTTCACTCTCCAGATCTCTCGAGCGTAATCAGAGACGTTTATCATGTCCTTTGTGAAGATGCTGTTGCTCTCTCCCCTTCTCCACTGCAGGAGCAGAGGAAGGCAGGGAAGCTGTTCCTAGGATGTGGGCAAGGTGCAACATGGATTTATAGCACGTGTGCACTGGAAACACGTGGAAGTCAGGAGGGTGGACCCTTGTGCACGGAGTCCACAGACAAACCTCCTCCAGCACAGCTGGTCCTGGCACCAGGAGCAGAGCTTGCTTGGGGCCGCTCATGAGAGACAAGCTCTAGTTAGGAGGGACATTGATACATCAGCTCCGCTGTGTTACGTTTTCCTCTGCGTTAAAACTTGCCTGACTCCTCCCATTATGTATTTTAATTTTACCTTGCACTGGCTCACATATGATAGCAGAGTTTTTTCTCATTTCCATTTTGTCCTCGAGCCTGCATTGGCAACTACCTCTCTTTGGCTAATGTTCATGAATTTAACTCTAAGCTTGAAGTGCTAATGATTCCCAGATGCATTGGCCAATATTTTAACGCTATCAGATGAAGATTCATACTTGAAGTTTATCAGAGCTGGTAACCAAAATGGAAAGGAGTGGTGAAGTATTGCTAAATCATCTCCAGAAAGTATCCATTTTGTGAATGCTTGAGTTTTTTCTTTTTAATTGATATTTGACATTTCAACCAAGTCTGAAAGCTTCAGAACTTAATTGCAGTAAAATCAATGGTGCACCAGAATTAATGAAGTGTGCCTGAATTATTCTGACATAGATTTAATTGCCATATAACTCCCCCAGCAGGTCCCTGTCCCCCCACCACAGTCAGTGTCTCGCTGTTTGCCAAGAGTGAAGATGTCAAGAGCCAGAGGGACAGACTGCAATTAGCCAGGGTGATCTCACTGCCTGCTTCTGTGCTTTTGAATGACACGTAGCGAACAGCATCTGTGAAGAGGAAAGGGTGCTGGAAGAAGGAGATGGCTTGCTGGCGTCCTGAGGATGCTTCACACTCCAGCGGTGGGGAAGATGAGCGCGGAGGTGTGAGGCAGGGGTGGTGCAAGCACTGGTGCAGAGGGCTTTGTTCAGCTGAGAGGTCTGGGTAGAGAAAAACGGTGTTCTCCATTAGAACTGAGTTTTGACTGTCACTGCAGTATGGAAAAATCCCCGCTATAGCCCAGGATGAAATTCTCTGTAAACGATCAGCTGTCACCTATTAGAGCCGTGGCATTGTGCAGACCTAGGGGAGAATAAGGCACCGGGCCAGGGGAGTGATAAAAGCCACTGCGACCGGGGAGTCTGTCCTCCTAAGGGACTCTGTGGTGACAGTGTCCCTGCTCAGGCTTTCTGCTGCATTGTCTCTGCTGCCTGGAGAGAAACCTGCCTGAGACGTGGTGACGGCAGGGTGAAAGTCTTCCCTGGCCTGAGGGTGCTTGACTCCACACCTCCTCTGCTGGAGACGAGCAAGGCACCAGGTTTCAACTTATTTCACAGCGTAAGTTTTTTTTTTTTTTAGCCTTTCCTATTGCAGAGGCTCCCTTATACACAGAATAATGATGCCTTAATTAAGAGCACTCAGCTGGGGAGGCAGGACGTGAAGGTGGGATGTGGTGTAGGCCTGCCTACTGCTGCAACCACTGAGCTACAGGGGCAGCTGCTGTGGCCCCTCAGTGTTTGGCTACAACATGGATGAAACACATTTTAGAAAGATAATTTGATAAATTTCTATTAAGCCTTCCTTTTCTCTCTTGTTTTACAAATAGATCATTTACAAGCCCAGGGAGATGTAATGGGGATACACAGTCATCTGGACTTTTACTAAAAATAATACCGGATAAATTTAGTTAATGAGTTCAGCATGTATATGTTTCAATGGCTTTCCTCTGCTGCAGTCTCATACTGGCTCCTATCGTACATCACTGCTTCTTTCAGCACGTGTAAATAGTACACAGAGCACAATTCAGATTCCCACAGAAAACAACTTGCTTTTAGTCGCAAACAAAAACAAATGCAGAAGCAATCACACAGAACCACTCAGGCAGTACATAAAAAGTCGGGCCAAATTCTGCGCGTTTTACTCATGAAAATCCTCGCTGTCTTCCTAACGCCAGTATGTTAAACAGGTCTACATTTTCTGAAGGAACTTTATGTTGCAGTATATTTCATATTAGCTCCCAATGCCAAAGGCACTTTTAAAACCTTGTCTTTTAAAACCTACGTCTAGCTAAAACATAGTGGATGAGCTCCCTACATTAATAGAGAACATAACCAATCAATTAGTATAAGGACTCTCTCTACCTAATCACCTCTGACTTGCTCATATGTCATCTAACTACAGTGCTGCTAATGCAAGACTTCTTTTAATAGCCTGCATTTGTCAACGAGATCAACATTTGCAAGCAAGACCCCTGTATCTATCAGGATAAGTTACACGTACAGCTTGTCTAAAGTTCTCAACGTTGGATAAAAACTTGAGATGTACGTTAAATTACCTCCAAGGGGTGAGCTGGGCCCATTCTTTGGACCTGTGTCTGCTTATTAGAGAGGGTCACACCTACTTTGCTCAAAGAACCAGAGCACGGTGTGTTATTCATGGCCATGTGCAATGGTTGTTCCCTGCAGGGACCATCCTAATTCACAAGAGTTACTGGGCACTGCCAGGTAACAACAGTCTCCACTCCACTAGAGTTATCGCCAATTTAAACCTACACTTACTCTGTGGTCATGTTCTTGCTTGCACTTGCAAGTTGTGCTTGTAAGAATGTGTGAAGAAAATAACTTTCAGGCAGGCCTTCTTGAATATTGGTGGTTAGGCTCCTGAGAGTATCAGTGATAGTGTAACCCTTTGCTTCTACCTTTGGATCTAAGTGATTGGGCTGTGAGATGTGTTTGCTTTCTTTCCACAGGGCCATTATTTTGTTTCGCTGTGTTTTCTGTTTCTATGATGATGCCTCACTTTTTAATCTGGGAATCAGCTGAGAATGAGCTGGTAGGGGTAAAGGGTGAAGCACAGAAGTTTGCTGTCCAATGTTTTGCAACAGCATGGCTTCTTCCAAAGCGTTTTCCCCTGGACAAAGCACTTTGTTGTAAATTTGCTAGTGGAGAGGGGCTTTCAACGTGAAGCTGTGAAGCTGAAGTTGTTTATGTCTCTCTCCTTCACCTTGATCTTAATCTACTTCTTCAAAGTTTGATCTTGTCCACATGAAGATGGCTGCTGTTGACTTCAGCGGGATTAGGTATTAGAAACGTTTTACAGCCAGTCTGCACAGGAAAAACTGAAAATGCCAGGTGCAAGTTCAGGAAGAAGATGCTGATGTTGCATTTGCTGTGTTTAGAAATACATGGCCAAAAATCAATATTCTTTATACATAGCTCTGAAATATGCTGCCTAAGGTGACTTGGGCTCTACCATGATGTGTGTCCTAGAAGTCTGATCAATACAACATCTGCTCCAAAGGTCTGCCTTGGTGAAAACAGGTGTAACTCCTGACCCTCAGAACGTGGGCAACTCCTGCAGAAAGTAAGCACAGATGCACTCTCTAATCAAATGTGATTATCGGGAACAACGTTTCAGGTACAATTCGCCAGATAACCCACTTATCGCAGTAAGTTCTGCAAAGACCAGATTTGTATGGGAGATATTTTGTAAAATGTAGAAAATACTCAGTGCAGCAAACCTGGCTGATAAACGTATTGCTTCATTCAAAGCTATATGTTTGTTCCTTTTCTCCTCCAAACCTAGGCTCATTGTACAGGTATATGTAATAAATATACCAGTTTAATGTGGCATCTTTCCTGTACTTCTTGTCTTCTACTATGACCTTAGAAGTCTTTCAAATTGAAATATGGCGGGAAGCAATGAGGCAGAGATTACAGATGATGAGCTCAGTGGGCAATGGAAAATCCCTCAGGCATTCCCAAAATATTTCCACGTTCAAAAGAATTCCTTTTATCTTGAGGCTGATATTGTACCAGAACATTTTCCATTTTATGCCATTTTTATTCGAGTTCATCCAGTCACCAGCTTTCCTAGGAAACCCACACGTAAAACATGGGGCTAGATTTGCCAGAACTGCAGAAACCATGGAGACTGAATGTGTAGGAGGACTCTAGTGTGTAAGGCTTTTCTGGCCCCTTGCGTATTGGGTGAGGTCCACTAAGATAAATATTCTCATCTTCCTACTTCATAGAAAATAAAATATGCTAGATTTCCCATCCTTAACACAATCATCAGAGAGGAGTAGAATAACAATTCAGAAATTCACCATTGCTCCCCAATGGCAGAGCACAAAACCCAATCTTTTCTATATACTACTGCTTCCTTCCTAAAAAATATTTGCAATGCAACTCTCCGAACTCAATTAAAAACAAATCTGATAGGAACAATGAGTTCATAGGCAGAATTCCCTTATCATCAGATGCATTTATGGGCACTGGTTAGAAATGTTCTGTGCATGTTGGGGGGTCTTCTTTCAGATAAATACCTGCTTTCTTTAGCTCAGATGAAAGGTCTTGGCACTACAAGCACACTGCCTAGTGGCAGCCCTAGCCAGCAAATGTCAAACCTTGGTACTGGAGTGGATGAGTGATAGAAAGAAAGCCATTTCCATTCAAAAAGATTTTTTAAGTGATTTTGATTTGGTGGGGATGGAGAGAGAGCCTGTCCAGATGCACCACCCAAACAAAGCACAGTGCTACCTAGCCCACTTACTTAATACATTGGCAAGATGGTGCAGTTTCAAAGGGGTAATAGAAAAAATGAGAATATGCCACTTGAAAGAGCCACTCTGCTCTCAGGAGCTGAGGCAAATGTATTTTTTTTTTAATGAGGTTGTGGGGAAACACTTTCTGAGAGGGGCATATTTGAGTGCAGCACTATTATTCCTAACAAATTAGTCATATCGTACCACCAAAATGCATAACAATGAAACTAAGGAGCCAGGGCTCCTTAATTTGCTTTCATGCCTGCTGGTGTAACTCCATGGGGCCTGATTTTCTGGCACGCCCGAGCTGGGACGAGCTGTATCAGAACAGCCACTTGTAGCCTGGAGGCTCCTCCATCCTCCCAAGGCTGGGAGGACCATGAGCAGTCACCTTCCTCCTGCTTCTCCCCTCTCTGTGGGGGGACATGGAAGTTCCTCAGGGGAGGGCAGCAAGCCCAGGAGGCCACCTTCCACCTCCCTGTGTGCCAGCGGGGTGATGCAAGTCAGGGAGGCAAACGGGCACTGTTGAATCAGGCAGAATCACTCCCCTTCCTGGAGCTGCAGAAGCCCGTCCTTTCTTATGCCTGCTGAAAAGTAAGAAAGAAATCAGTATGTTATGGTAGAGTTAGTTGAAAGATACTCTTTTGCTCTGTTCACGTAATATAATGGTCGGTGTCCTGATTGACCTTTGTGGTATTAACATCTTTAACACGCATGTTTTAATTAAAATGGGCTGGAACCAATTTCCATTCTCGGTCCCAGATTGCGCCAGAGTTCACGAGCGGGTCTCTGTTGCAACCTGAATCAATATACTGAAGACCAAAGCCACACACTTGGACTGGAACCTCAGTGAGATTTCCAACAAAACAGTACATTTGACAAAGCGTGGCATCACTTCAGAGAAGTAAGCTTAAAATCTGCCCTTGACATCTGAGCCTGCCTCCAGTTTAGACCAGAAGTTTTGAGTCTGCCAGATTCGAGACCAGCATTTCATTCTATTTCTGCTGTCAAAAACCCCTCCCCTAAGCTCTTTTTTATCGTCTTTGCAGTGTCATGCCTGTGTATAAACTATATAGTAAAAAGTAAATCTAGTAACTAAATTAGCAGGGACATGATTTACTAAGCATCGTCATCATCTGAGCAGTTCTTCTCCCTTCCCCCACTTGTCTGCTTGTTGCAAAGTATTAAATCACTCCGAGAGCACTGCCCTACAAAAAGCTCCCCAGGAAAGCAGCTGTAGTAAGCTAGGGCTGGCTTCTTCTTTCCGTGTGTATTTGTAACCATGGTGGATGAGGGTGAGAGAGCTACGTGGGCAGGGAAATAATTGGAAGCAATCACAAAACAGACTTACATAAGTGAAATGATGCACACAAGTAGTCTTTGGAGATTAAAGATATTTGGGTTGGGAAAGGAGCTTTAATTGGAACTGACCTTGTAAAACATGCTCCCTTATGCTCAGCCTTATAATCATGGGTGGGCTGGATGATCTATTTTAAAAATGCCTGGTTCACATTAACCACCCAGTTTTTAGAGAGTTTTTAGATGCTTGTCGCTATCGTGGAGAACAAGTGACCCTGTTTGAATATTGATCTGGCATGCGAGCAGTTAATGGGAACATGTACAGATGTTTTGTGTAGCACCTCAGACAGCACTCCCATGCAATGTTTTGACATAAGAAAACACTTTCCTTCAGGAAAATAATATATTAATAATAGAAGGGCTGCTACTAGGACAGCAGACTTCCAGTTACTGATCTGCATTTATTTTTAGAAGGAACAGAAATCAGAGAAAAAGAAGATCTAATAAGCAGGGAGACTCTCCCAGGAAGATTTGGTCAAAATTAGTTCCTTTGATTATAGCACACACCTGAATCTGATCAGCCCATCAATAACAAACAGGCTGTTTTGCTCAGGAAAGTTGTGCAGCAAAGAAATGCTGTGTCGTTTTGAACTTTGGGTGGAGGCAAAGGGTTGGGCTGGAAAGGGGCAAAGCACACTTTACGAGGAAGTCCAGGGCTGTGCTTTTTGGGCTCTGGCTGCAACAGCGAGTGCCTCTCCCTGGATTTCTTTTGGTGCTCTGAAATAGCACACGCGGATTGCGTGTGGAATAGCCCAGATTCCAGCCTCTCTTTGTAAAGGAAGAGCATGAATAGGGGATATTTTGAATTTGTTGGGTATTGATTAGGCATCCCTGATGTGAGCACTTACGCTTTTTTTTTTTTGGCAACTACTGACTCCCAGCAGTCACTCTGTGCCTTTGCTCCAGGCATGAGCTGTGCAGGTGTACAGTTCTGCTTCCTGCAGATGAGCTGGACTGTGAGCCTGAGCTCGGATTCAGGACCATACCCTACAGCCCAGCCTTTTAAACCACAGTGGTCCTTCTCAGGCAAGGCACTTGCAGTGTGACAATTCATATACTTGTTTTAGAAATGTTTGAATGTTGCTGAATGAAACTTACGCTGACAAAAAAAATCAGTTTTGGGCAAAATGAAAATTTTCTCAAAAATAGTTTGGTTTCCTCTGTGATTCACAAAACAAGAATATTTTACCCTGCCCTGCCCTGCTCCCCCCCCCCCCCCCCCCCTTTTTTGGGGGGGGGGGAAAAACTCTTTGACCAAAATTGAGAACATGGTGAGTTTTCTGGCAAAAATCAAGTTTCCTGTAAGGAAACTCTTACCCCTGCACGCAACTTCTGACTGTGTTCATGTATATAACCTTCGTCACCGTAGTGTCTGAATGTACCATCACACTTCCAGGAAACCAAACCAAATTCACATTTGACACAAATGACTCAGGAACTTACATAAGAGCAATGTATTAAAATACGCTGTCTCTATAAGAAATAGGTATTGTCAAAAGTGTTTCCAGAGGACTAGTCTCTGATCTCTTGCTTCCTGCAACCTCAGACTCCCTTAAAATCCTTTGCTGTGACTCAGTTTTTTTCAGCCACTCTTCTATTGCTGACCTCTACACAGGCTTTCAAAGTGGATGCTGTCCAGAAATCCTATTACAATAAATTTACTGTATTAAAAAAAAAAAAAATAAAGAGGAAATAAGATATGGTCATATTATTAAGTCTGACTGTTTCCCATTGCCAGCCTTTCATCTAGCCCTTTGTTTATTGTATTTTATCCTGCGCTTAATCTCATTTAAAGTATAGGTGCTTTGGTACAAGGACCTTCCATTTGCTTTCTTTCAAGTGCCTTCTGCATATATGATACCACATTTAAAGCACAGTTATTTTAGAAAAAGGGCCTGCCATATTTTCTCTTGAAAGTGCTCTCCACATCTGTGATGCTGAAGAAATAAAATTTTGTTACAAAAGCTTAACCAACAGTTGTAAGCCTAACGAGAACTTATTTCTGTAGCTCTCAGTCTCCCGCATCGTAAGCAGCGCGGCCAGCCTTCCTGTGTTTTAGGGGAGATTGATCATCATAATCACTTACAAATGCTGTGTGAAGTAATGGATTAGGTATTAGCGAATCTGAATAAAAGATGAGTTGTGTAAGATATGAAGAGTGCATATCCCTGAAGAAATGTTGGGGATTGCTTGCGTTAACTGGAAGCACTGAGAGATCTGTCCGGCCTAAAAGCGGTGCTGTGAGGCTGGCATGTACAACCTCGAGGCCTGAAAGCAAGCTTGGACCCAACGAGAGGTGGATGGGGGGAATGGGACAGCAGTGTCAGTCAGCTGAACGAGGTTTTATCGCTCCACATCGCTCTAACTCCAAGCCCGAAAAAGAAAAAAGTGTGCACTTTAAAGGCCTGGCTGCGGCAATACAGAGAAAATTTAAGTCACAGCAATGACTTCTCATGTAGTCCTGTCGCGAAAATGCTCCTCCTTCCCCTTTTATGTAGAAAACCGCTTAGCAAATCGGAATAAAGCGGGTTTTCCACAGGAGCCCGGCACGGCCGGCGTGCCGGCGACGGGCTCCCCCCGGCTGGACGCCCGCTGCATGGCGCCCCGCGGCCTTCCCGCCGCATCGGCTTCGTGCCACCTAGCGGCGGCGGCGCCATTTTGCCGCGTCCCGGCCGTGGCGCAGAGCCGGGATTTCAAATCTATTGAAAAATAATCACGCTCTGAATACGCTTTCAGTTGCTAAAGCACAATGTCCGAGGTTACTAGTCCGTACCCTGTATGCCCAAGTTAAGTTTTGGCTTTTGCTTTCAAACTGCACGTTAGCCCGCAGACAACTGCAGATAATAACCTCTTTGAAAGAAAATGCCGGAGGCAAGCGTTAACATCTGTAAATTTGCCTGCCCACTACAGCTGGCCTCTGCCTGGGTCTCAAAGCCAGAGGCGATGTGGTAATAAAAAAGCAAAATACAGACTGATGCTGTCCTCCCTCATTGCCACTTCTCCAGCTTTCTTCATTTGCCCAAGTCATAATACAGCTGTCAACAGTCCATATATTGCCTGAGAATCCTGGAAGGTATAGCTTAAAAATAAATGTTTCTAAACGTCTTTATTTAACGGATCTTGTATTTCACTTTGATTTATGATTATTTTCTAAACTTCACTCTGAAGAGATCTGCTTAACAACCAGTTGTCAGCAAATCTTCAGCAAATTTTAATTTAAAATCTTTCCATTTGTCTTTGTTCAGTGACATTTCCAGCAGAATACTTTTGAAGGTTTGTCATCTTTTTGGTTGTACAGTTTTACTCAGGGAGTGAGAAAAAAACATTGCAGCATTGGAGTTATACCAGGAATGAATCCGGACCAGGATATTTATTGACCAAAATGCAACAGAAGAAATTGTTGACTTCAATCTCTCTGCACTGAACAAGCCAGAAAACAGACTGTAATTATAATGAATTGGCTGCAGTGGAAAATTTCTGGTATTGTACATTCATGCACAGTTTAGTGGATTCAGGCCAATACTGAAAAGAAAGTCAGCGCTCAAGTCTTCAGAGAAACTGTTGTGCCATAAAATCTGCATTGTCCCCACACAGAGATTAAAGATTCGATTTGCCCTGGTGAGGAGGTAGGAGCCATCCAAAACCCCAGGCTGCTTTAGAAGTCAGGCCGCAGGTGGACAGGAAAACATGGTGCTGCTTCCATTCTTTTCTGGAAACTGCTAGGAGATTAGCTTTAAATTAAAACTAGGATCTCCTATGACTTTCTCTGAGAGAAACTGCTGATAAAAGGTGTTGTTGGACCTAACCCTTACTCCATCACCTCAGTTCCTGCACCCTGTGGGATGTGTGGGCCCTCGTTTCCTTCTTCCAGCAAGCCTTTATGCCGTTGGGATTAGCCAAAGTTCCCACGAAAAACGATTAGCTAAAGTGTCCGGGAAAAACAAGTATGACTTCTTTGTCTGTTAGAAGTGATATCATACCAATAAAGGTTTTCAGGCATTTTCTCAGTACTTCTTAAATAATCCAATTCAAAACACAGTCAGAAGTATGTCTGAGAGATGAGCAATGGCTCTCAATAAATGTAAAAAAATAGATTAGAAAAGCATCGTTTATTGACGATTAAACAGTGTATACACAGAAGAAATGTGAGAAATATGCCTTCCTTAAGCTGTCTTAATACCATGCTTTCAGTGTTCAGTGAGTATCAGGGGTGGAGTAAGTGCAGATGTAGAAAGAGTAGGAGGAAAGTCACTTGGAAGAGCTGCTGCATTACAGTTACATTTTAAAGTTATAGTAAGGAGGACAGATGCAGCGTGTTATGACAGGAACTAATGTAACATCTTCAACAGCAAATTGTTGATTTGAGGTTGACTGTGTCTGGGAGGGAGATAAGGCTGCGAGTTGAAAAAAAAAATCAAACATTAACTCTCAAATAATTCTTCTAAGCTTGAAAAGGCAACAATTTCACAGAGACTGCCAGCCCGACCCATGCGTAAAGGAGAGATCCAAATGGAGAGGAAAGCAAAAATACCCATTTTCTCAAGCAAGACCAAAACACCAGCTGTGATAATGGAATCAGTCTGGATTGCCTTCTTGGATCCTGTTGCTATTGTTCAATTAACACGTCAAATGATTTTCAAACTTTTTTCCTGATACTGTTTCTACTAAGTCTAATTTCTGATAAGAACAGAGCAGCTGGAGACTTTCCGATATCTTTCTTTCGCTTTCTTTTTCTTTCTCTTTCTTTCTTTCTTTCTTTCTTTCTTTCTTTCTTTCTTTCTTTCTTTCTTTCTTTCTTTCTTTTCCTTTCTTTCTTTCTTTCTTTCTTTCTTTCTTTCTTTCTTTCTTTCTTTCTTTCTTTCTTTCTTTCTTTCTTTTTCTTCTTCCTCAACACAAATTAAAGTTTTTGGAAAATTTGAAGCTTTTTATATTGGAAAATTATGATTTTTCTTTTTTCATCAGGTGATTGCACATGAAATACTTAACTTCCAATTATTTCTACATAGCGTTATATCCACCAGACAAAATACTCTGAGGGAGGTTAATGTCACACTGGAGGCTATGTGTGGACAGATAGATAGCTAAGTATTTTACTACTGTTCAGCAGTGCTTTACCCTGAACACTTTCCTCCAAATATAAGGTGGGATATAGGTTTCCACTTGGCCTGGTGGTCCCAACAGTTTCACAAATGGGTGTTAATTAGTCACAATTAGCCTGTCTTTACCATGCTGCTACACTAGAGACTGTGCAGGCTGGGAGATGGAAAAAAAAAAGAGGGGGTATTCTGAAAAAGTTGACCCTATTTTTTTGGATGTGTAAATCCAAAACCAAATGGAAACTTCCATCATAAGTCAACTAAGAGAATGAGTGTTTCCCATGCATTTGTATTTTAAAACTGGCATTAAAAAATCTACCTGATGTTCACATGGCTTCTTTCCTGCAACGTTTACATCCCTGTTGGGATGAAAAACCTATTTCAACTTGTTTATGCTACCAGGAGTGGTGGAACATCTGCCTGAACTACCCTTTAAAAACAGTAAGTATCACCATTGCTAGTTTTAAATTACTATGATATTGCTCCTTACATGAATGCTTTCATCATCCCTGTCTTCAGGATATCTCCAGGGATAGGGCATCTAGAGCTTCTCTGGGTAACCTGTTCTAGTGCCTCACCAACCTCTGAGGGAAGAATTTCTTCCTTATATCTAATCTAAAGCTACCTTCTTTCAGTTTAAAGCCATTACTCCTCATCTTATCACTACATGCCCTTGTACAAAGTCCCTCCCCAGCTTTCCTGTAGGCCCCCTTTAGGCACTGGAAGGCCACTATAAGGTCCCCCTGGAGCCTTCTCTTCTCCAGTCTGAACAACCCCAACTCCCTCAGCCAGTCTTCATAGGAGAGGTGCTCCAGCCCTCTGAGCATCTTTGTGGCCCTCCTCTGGACTCTTGCCAACAGGTACATGTCCTCTTTGTGCTGGGGATTTTGTGCCAAATTTTACCTAGGACAGCCAATTTACTTGAGGAAAAGTTTTACTAGAATTTACAACTGCAGAGTGATCCCGTAAATGACATCAAGCCGTTGCTCACACAGACCAAGTTCAAGACAGTGACAGGAGGATAAAAGGTTATCATACATAATCCTTTTCATAATCCTTTTAAAATCTCATAGCAAGATGATGAGCCAGTGATGCTATGGCTAGACCTGGCCTGCAAAGCAAGCTAATCAGGTCTGTGGAAAGAAGAGATACCTTCAGTAGACTGTGCCACTGAGGTCACTGCATTGATTTTAGCAGGAGCTACGCAAGAGAAGAAAATTGCAGAATTTTTTTCAAGGTACTGTTATGGAAAGAAAAACCGAAATGAAATTATCTTTGGAACTGTACTGCTGCAAGTCAGATATGTTGAAATGAATCTAATGTATCATATTTAATGGCATATATTTTCTCAAAAGTACTGAAAGCTCTGGTATGTCTGAAATTGAAAAGGCATGCAGGATTAAGTTGACTGAAACTTGACTTTTGGACACTGAGACTGAACAGGTGCGATAAGGACCAGACTGCTGGTTGGGTGGCATTTTCCTTTCCAACAGCAAATGGGAGCTTTAGATTTTACTACAAATACAAAGAAAATACTAGAAAGCATTGTGTTTGTGCAGATCAGCTGCAAACAAGGCCAGGCCCACTGTGCCTGTTTTGTGAAGGCCCTGAGAGCTTCCCTCCACCGGGAGATGTGGCTGTCAGGGCTTGGGGACAATGCACAGCCATGGATGAGGCCCTCCGGGAACACCCTCATCTTGCTCAATTTCTCTGGTGGGCATTATCTTGAGGAAATAATTTTCTCAAGAAATTCGAGATAACGTGTCACAGTGATGTCATATTTGCCTTTGAAGGGACTTTAGGATTTTTGCCAACTGCTGTTTACACAGAACTCTATTAGGATGGTGTCCCGGGGGGCTACAGGCGGGGAAGGAGGTAGGAAACAGCTGCTCTGGTAAATATTAGATTTCTTTGTGTTCATATGTGTGCCAGACAGAAGAGAGACCGAGACAATTAAGAAACCCCAGTTTCAGTAAGGACATACTGACAGGACCATTAAGGTTTTATTTGTGTGGTACTGGATCACCTAGCAGTCCAAATGGATTGGGCAGGAGCACACAATTGCACTGCTGCTGAATTATCCAGAGTACACAATATGGTATTTGTACTGGCTTTACGTTGTCTGTGGGGGACCGGCAATATCTAGTCTGACATAAAACTGGAGTGGTATGGACAGAATATACTCAAACCAATACAAAAGTGAACTTTTTTTTAGCACATACAAATCACACGCCTGTGGCACTTCGCACCTGCAGTGTTTTAGTGCAGCATTAAGTGCCCTAAAACATTCTTGTTTATTAGCTAACGTAATCCCAACTGAAACGCTGAGCTGCGGTAACCAGAAGCTTACATAGTGTTCAAAAGCTCTTGACCTTGTGAAAAGCCCATCAGAAACAGGTACACAGTAAAACAGATTCCTTGCAATAGCTAAATGAGGCTGAGACATGTTTACCTGACCTGCTGTGTGTACCTAGCGCAGACAAGCACCAGGAGAACAAAGGCTTGTGGTTGGTAGTCCAGGACTACGAGATCCTCATTAGTTGCAGGTTTGAGCTGGCCTAGCTAAAGGTTGCTAAAGCTCATTCAGATGCCCTGGTTACCCTCTTTGAGGGGAAACAAGTTTCTGAATGTGGCTTTCACAAACTTTTAAAGCCAGGTATCACCACTGGCGGTTACACCAGTGGCAGGGACCACTACCAGCAGCAGTGGTGGTGGCCACAGGTAATGAAAGCAACTCCTATACTGTCCTGCAAACCATGCATGCTTGGGGAGAATGCATGAACAGTTTGGGAACCCCTCTTCTAAGCTACTAAAATCAGTGTCTTCAGATAACTTGATTAGATTACACTGGAACTAATTGAGTAATTGTGCACAGCAAATCTAGTTTTGCTAGACATGTTGTAGCTGGCACAGCAATATTTATCAATTTGTGTAGTTTATGGATAGATGTAGGTTTGTATATCTAACTGCTGGAGCATTATTCTTAATCCTTTGGGCTGGTGGGAGTCAGGAAGAGGCACCCATTGAAAAAGGCTGAAGAATCAAAGTCTGGCCTGTGTTCAGTACAGGTAAATTGTTGAGCTGTACCAGTGAAGGCTGGCCAGCTGCTGATGCTTTGTTTAACAAAAAGTGAAAGCAAGAATAAGGACATTTGCACTACAGTTACTGCAGGGTTAATGAATAAAATGGTAGGTAAATAAAAAAGTTGATCTGACTTCAGGATCTTACCACAAAATAATTCTGCGCATCTCTGCCACAGAAAACCATCGCCATAAACTGGTGTGGTGACCTAAGAAATTGGCACAGGCCAGATGCATACTATAGAAGAATATGCAGCTTCTCCAGATCCCATCGGTAAGGGAGAAAGTGGGTAATGAGCCGTCTGTCTGGAGGCAGGTGCCCTTGGTACCTAGAGAGAATCAGTTCATGATAATGAAGGGAAATATATGATCTACATAAATGCCACTAATGGCTTTTCCTGCAGCTGGGTGCCCAAGTTGTTTCCCCTTTGATAATATTGTCCCCTTCCCAATCCGGGGAAATCATGCTCCCAAACACCATTACAGCTACTGGTACAGTGTATTTCAAGATATTAATGCCATCTCTTTCAATATTTACTCTTATAAAAAAGAGTTTTACATACATTTTATTCAGAACATTACCTCTGTTCCTTATAATCTTTTTTTTATAGATAACAGGTAAGATACAGATATTAGCACAGATAACAGGCGCTAGCAAATTGCACTGATAGATCATTACTAACAGAGCAAGAACAATTTTGCAGTAGTGTTACAGCGGATTATTGTTACAGACAGCATACACGACAGAGTGAGACACGACTGAAGTTTAATTCCACAGAAAGTTCAGCAGGTCTCTTATAAAACCTTTTC
Source organism: Cygnus olor (assembly GCF_009769625.2). Taxonomy (NCBI): domain Eukaryota; kingdom Metazoa; phylum Chordata; class Aves; order Anseriformes; family Anatidae; genus Cygnus; species Cygnus olor. Next base: position 37,862,879 of record NC_049169.1, on the reverse strand, counting down.
TTGATATAGCATGGAGAGTTTGGGTCATCTAGCAGATGGCCCTCTACAGTGACCACTAGCCACTTCTCCTTCCGTTTTGGTGTTGAGCTGCATTGCCTTGCCAGCACAGCTGAGCCCGCCAAGCCAAGCCATGCGACACCCGAGGCCACGCTCACGTTTCCATTGGTACCGTGCCGTTACCAGTGCAGCAGGCCATCCAGGGATTACACACACTGCCAACAGGAGTTGCTCCCTGAGGGGTTGTCATAACACATTATTCATGCCAGCATTGCACAATTTTGCTACTGTGGTGTGTAAATCTCATGCACTTTTTAAAACAGAAAGGAGATTATTACTGCATTATGAACAGCCATGGAGACTGGCAATGACTGAGCGTGTGCAGCCGCACAAATACAACAAAGTGATGCCCTGTGCTTCCTACAGGAACAGATCACTATTGCTTATAGCCACAAGTTGGGTATATGCATCTTCACTAGAGGATGAGCAGCTGTGGTTGCGTTGTGCTCTCAAGGCAAACATTAGATCAAAATTAGATCAAAATTACACATGCTTTCCTACTTTGCACTTTCTTCTGATGCAAGAACTGAAGTTAGTCACCGTCACCCTTTCATCAACTACACGCATTTGAGATTGTTCTGCTTCTGAACTTGAATTCTATGTATATTTTTTTTTAATCTTGTGCTTCTATAATCAAAATAAGATCATGATTAGCAGATATCAAACTATATCTAGGAATTTCATATTATTCTCATTTTAGCGAGGGGAGAATTACAGTAAGGTTAAGGATGCTGATTTCAAGAGTGGTCTGATCTGAGACACTTCGGGGAGTTTCAAGATCACCCAGGGCTGCCATGGAGGCTGGTGGCTCCTGGCTATGGAAAGCTCTGCAGTATGTGCCTGCCCTTGGGTGGCTAAAGAATTAAGTTCTCAAAGGCAGCACTCACTTTTGACAGTGTTTTGCCCTGAGAGAGCTCACAGCGTACAAAAAAGTGGATGGTGGGCCAGGAGTTGAACCTGCTTTCCATGTTTTATATTCACTTTATGACCTCTTTTGCTGCTAGAAAGATGAACTGCATAGGCTTCTCTGCAATTCAGAATGAAATTGTGTCAGACTGACAGACTAGTTTAAGGTAACAGTTAACGCATTTGCCAGAGCTCAAGAACCATTACTGAGGCACAAATCCAGGATATCTTTGAATCCAGATCTCTGTAAGCAACAAAATGCTGCCCTTTAATGACTGCTGGATCAGCTCTATAACTTGAAAAGTGGATTGAAATGGGTAGTGAAGCTAAAGTAGTTTTAACACTGCAGTTTCTAAATGAGTTGTAAAATAAGCTGGAACAAGTTTGCACTAGAAACATTTGCTATTAAGAGTAAAACTATGGGACTGGAGCCAGGCCAGCTGTGCTACTCCTCCTCCTTTGCTTATGTACCAGTAGGTGCTAGAGGCTACAGACACTGGAGGTATAAGGCACGTTTCATTGCTCTCATTTGATTCCCTCAGGCTGACACATGGAGTTCACAGGCTCCACGGCAAGCTGCGTCTAGCCTTCTTTGGCTGGAGGGAGGATTGCTGACACATCGTGCATTTTGGCAGGAGAGACCATCAACACTGAAGTAAAAGAAAGGAAAAAGACTTTAGGTTACTGATTCTTCAAGGCAGAGTTGCTTGTAGTATATGAGTTTACAAGCAGCGTGAGCAACAGGTCATAAAGAGGTCCTCATTTGCTTAGATGTAATAGACAGCTTTTCACAGGCTGATGTTCAAGTGACAGGTTCTCAGGGAAAATCTAATCAAACACTTGAAGTCAGGACTCCAAAGAGCTTGGGTCAAGAGACAGAGAAGGTCAAAGATAAGGATCACAACATGCAGCAAGAGGCAGTTAAGCTAACTGGCAAGCAATCTGAAAAGAAAAATATATGGGTCACAAATTTATCCATTTGAAATTACACATGTAAGAAATAAAGAGAATTTTCATGCGTGATTTAGCAAATTACATCTGTTAATTCATTTGAAGAACAGCAACAACAAGATCTAGAATAAGTGTCAGTAAAGCAAAATAAAATACTTGCGTGTTTTATAGGAAACAAAGGAGGAAAACAGTCACCCTCCCAAGTGTTGAGGAAATCTGAAATGACTTGAATTGCACTTAAACTGTTTAAATGTGTTATGTAGAAACACAAGCCTTAAATGCTCCTTTTTTTTTAAACAATGGGATCCAATAAATAATACAGACCAATTACCAATGGATGTACATTACATCAGTCCCAGCTAACTTATTTTCCAGAAAACTCTCTAGGCTTTGGGACAAAATATTTTCCTTCTTTTCAGTGCAATGACTTTGTGAACATGCTGTAACTTTTTCTGCACACGGATTCATTTTTATGATTGCATTATTTATTCAGCACTGACATGAAAATATTCTTAGCAGCCTAAGCATTTTAGCATTCTTACATCATATTATCTTGAAAAACTGTGTGTTCAGTAATGCATATACATTGAACTTGAAGTAGCTAATATGCATCAGCAGTGATAAAGGGCATCAGGTAGATCAGTGGTTGACATATTTCCTGAAATACTTCCTCCACATCAGCTAAAGCTATCTCTTAGCTATAAGGAGGAGATAAAAAACACAATTTAAAGGAATCAATGCATGTAGATGAATATGTATTCCATCATTTCAGGATAACTTATTTTGCTTTATCTTAAAAAAAATAGGGAAGACATCGTTAAGAAATATAATACCCAGCATTTCAGGGTGGAGTGGTGTCATGTTATGTTTTTGGATTAAAGATTCAAACCCACCTTTGAATCCAGACAGCCCCAAACCATCTATAAATATATTATTACAGCTTGGCTAATTGGAAAACACCCTATAAATATACTGAAATTATGTTTGGCTTGGTTTCCATACATATCAAAGAAGAGGGATTCCTGGCAAACCTGAAATCTATATTGAACAACAAGTTTGCCAGCTGGATTTTCATATTCTATAACAAGTTTATGCATTATTTTAGAAAATGTACTGAACTAGACCTGACTGAAAACAAACCATTGTAATAACAAAACAAACTAGTTCATTTGGTGGACCTAATGGTTTCGAGTGTAATCAGTCAATAAATTTTAACAAAATTATTGTCTTGACATTCATTAACAAAGAGGTGCGGAACTTGGAGATGCTAGCAGGGCAGCACATCCCTCACGGTTTGGCTGTTTATGTTGCAGAAGAACATTTTGTCTTGCTGACAGGCTTTCTGACCAACGCTCTCCTCTCATGCCTCAACAGCGAAACTTGTTGCTCGCCTTTTATGCGGGCTCTGATCGGATCTAAACTGCAGTTCAGTCACTGCACTTGGCTTGGGATCACTCTTCCAACGTCTAACAGGCTGCTTTGGAGAGACAGAGATGGCAAAGCCCTTGCTCAAGCAGCTTACGCTGTGCTGGAGAACAGCAACAGGCTGCACCAAGCAGTCAGACAGAGAGAGTCAGCAGCAAAGGGCAGAGGGAGTACAGACCGCCTAAGCCATTTTGCTTAATATTTCTGATTTTTTTTTTATTTTTTTTAAACCCTCTCTTGTTAATTCAACGTAGCTAAAGAGAGGGTGTCGAAAGGAGATCAGCCGCAGAAGCAAACCCCGCAGGAGGATATGGCCCAGAAGATGGATTAGGATCTCCTGACGGCAGGCGGTGCGCCGGGAGGGCGGCTGAGGCGAAGGCACGGCAGCCCGCACACCGCCGCTCGGCCTCCGGCAAGGCAAGGGAACTTATTTTTCCGCCAGCAGAACCCCTTGGCATCTTCGGCCAGACCTCCCGGGGCCGCCACAGCAGCAGCGAAACCACGCCGTGCCGCTTTTGGGCCGAGGGGCTCGGTGGGCAGCGGGCAGGAGCTCAGCAACTCGCGGGACCAAAATGGCCCCCGCACACGGCGCCCTGAGGGGAGGCGGTGGCCGCCCGGCCCCGGGCCATGGCGCTCCCCGCCCCCGTTGTGCAGCCGCCGCGCAGGCGCCCGGTGAAGGGGGCCGGCGGCTCTGCTGGGGCAGCGGCGGCGTTGGAGGCCGAGGGCCGGCACCCAGCGCTCCGCCATGCCCGTGCGCTTCAGGGTGAGGCGGCGAGGGGGTGCCGGGGGCGGCTGGGGGCGGCAGGCAGACAGACAGGCAGGCAGGCGGCGGGGGGTGGGAGTCTTGTGCTAAGGGGAACCGGCCCCAAAAGGCAGAAAGACCGCCGTTGTGAGCGTGGAAGAGGTCATTTAAAGCGTGATTTTGCATGCTTTTTGTATGTGTGAAGCTGTTCCACGCTTGTGTTTTTTTTCCTCCTGCTGTTCAGAGTAGTTTCGGTCTCTGGGGGGTTTGGTTTGGGAGGTGAAGAGCAGCCTCCTACTTTAAGTGTTTCCTGCAGACGTCTTTTGAGGTGTTTCCTCTCAGATTGCATACCCACAGGTGCTAGAAGCACGGCAGGCATCACTCATGTGACAGATACCTCTCTGTTTGCTGCAGGGCTTGAGCGAATATAAGAGAAACTTCAGATGGAAAACCCCAGAGTTGTGTAGCCCAGCCCAAGAGCAGAAGTCCGGGTGGGCAGGACTTCGGTCGGATCAGTTAGGTAAGCGTCCCCAAAACTGCCCCTCGAGTGCAAAACCCAGCACCACCCAAGTCAGCCCTGACGAAGATCAGCCTTAGGTGCCGTGGGTCTCGAGAGGTTTGCTGTGGTGGGGTGTGCGACCACAGCAAACCGGTAACATTGGCAGTTTGGACTCTTTACACAACTGAAATTATATTCCTAGTTGCCGTTTGCAGGAATGCATGTTTGAATGTCATCTTTCTTCAGGGTACACTGAAACTTTGTTTTAATGTTAGTGCTATTTATACAAAACCTGAAAAACGTGGTTTCTGACCTGCAGCATAAACTAAATCCCAAACATGAAGCACAGGTGCAGTGTTAACCCATACAGAGCACGTAGAAGGATGCATTGGTTTACCTATGGTGCATAGAACCACTAAGTAAATTTTTTTATTAAGAAAAGACTAATTTGATCAAAGTCTAATATAAAGTAAAATTGTTAGGAAGACTTACCCACGGCAGCTGACTAGGACAAACAAAAAAGATGGACATTAAACAGCAAAGCTTGTGATGCTGTAGTCTGGGATTTAGTGTTCTAGATGTTATCCTGGCAGGGAAATGTGAAATTGAAAAGTAGGAGAGAAAGGAAATAGCATCTGGATTGGAAGACCCATTGAGAGTTGAGGGATAGGAGTAAGCTGTAGAGTGATGACAACTGGCAGTGCATTGAAAAGGAGCATTAAAACAATACGAATTATTGTAGTGGCACAAAGCAGATTAACAAAGTTGTGCAATTCAGTGCAATCACACTATGCAGTCTGTGTAATTGGAGTCCAATATATTCATTAGATGATACAATAAGTGATCTCTATTATGGCCTAGTAATTAAGAACCAACTGCTGGAAGCATGGTTTGTTTTCGACCAAAATTCTAGACATTTCAGTAAATAATTTAATTTTGCCAAAGATTTTACTTGTATATTACTGCTTTCTTCATTACAGCAAGATACGTCTTTCTTTAACCTTGCTTTTCTTGCACATGCCTGTAGGTGCGGGTACCTGTATTTAAGAGAGTAACTTCCACAAATTCTGAAATGCAGGCATATCCACACATATTAACCTGTTTTGAAAATTGTAAGCTGTGCATCATCTCCAGTCACGTGAAGGATGGTGAAACTTCATACAGCAAATATTACAAGACTTGCAATAAAGTCATGAGTTAGCAATACAGCAGTTTCTCCTTTTCACGTTGTAGCTGTGATTTTGTGTGTGCTTGGTGTAGTTTTCCTACATTTTTGGATTCATTTGCACTCACACCTATCTTCTGGCCATTTAACAGTGTGCATCTTTGAATGTCACTCTTGACACCTTGTAGGACTTTGTCATCGGTGCAGATTGCTGTTGTTAATACGCTTACTGTTCTTCCTGTTGAAATGCATAATTGATAGTTTTAAGAATGGCTTGGAATACTGGCAGAAAGAGTTAAGAGGTGCTCTGAGTTCTTTCCTGTTACTTTTCCAGTGTTTCTCTATTGGAATTATTTCCTACTACCTGTATATATAGTTGGGCATACAGACATTATGTATAGATCTTTCACTGCAGTTTATCTCTTTCTACATTTTTTTTTTTCATGAGACGGGAGTTTCTTTCTCCTAGAAATTGTTTCTTTCAGCCAGTTATAGGCCTTCAATTATTTTTCCATCACATATGCACACTTCATGTTTGAATTGTGATTTTCCATTTTAAATGTGTTCAGCCATTCAGTCCTTGTCTTAAAATGGTAGGGTAATTCTACTTTCATCTGCATGTGTAAATGTCAGCAATTCTTTAAAATAACTTTATACCTTGTTTTGTTATGAGGTCTCTTTAGAATTTTGGAATTTATTTCATGTTTGCACTATAAAGTGTTACCAGCTATCTGAGGTGATAGTTTTAAATAGACTCTTCAAGACACTCAAAAATGGAAGTCAGTTCAAGTATCTCTTCTTTAATGGCCCACAATTGTATTAGGGGTCTGTCACGGTCCATGCACAGTAAATGAGAACCTGTCTAGCAAGGTATATAGTGCATGTGTAATTAGAAGTGCTCATGACATTCTTTATCACTATAGGCTGGTTATTCTTTAGCTGTGTTAACAGCGTTCTCTTCACTGGCTCTGTTAATTTTTGTTGTTGTTTTCCTGTACCCAGAATCAAACTTGCAAAAGATTGTTCTGTGGCCATGTTTTCTTTACAAGGTTTTATCCAGCATGGTCCTGGAGCACGGTGTTGCTGTCCCTCCTGAGTGGAAAGGAAGGCCATTCACAGATGTGAAAGAAGTCATAATTTCACGATTGTGCCCACAATTCATAGGCTGTCATTGCTCAAAGATACTAGAATATTTTTTCTCTAATAATCTGTTGTATGAAAAGCTTTCTGTTTCTTCTTTAAAGAGTGATACTATGTATTTAAGATAACGTTTTAGTTAAACCTAGTATGTCCTTTTTTTTAGGAATCACAAGAGAACCAAACTTCATTTCCAAGAGAAGGGTACCGTACCATAATCCACAAATTTCAAAGTCCTTTGAATGGACAGCAGATTGTGATTTGGATGACCCACTTGAAACTGAGGTTCTGAAGACTGCAGAGTTGCACACAGACCATAATAATGATGTGAATCAGGAAAAAATTGAAACACCGGAAGGACCAAGGCTCCCCCCAAAAGTTCGGTCACATTCTGCAGATTCTAGAGTTGAAACTGCTCTTGCCCTTGCAGAAAACAATATGAAGAGATCACCAACTGTAGCTCCACCAAATAAAAATGAAGCATTTGTATCTTCAAAAAAGGAACCAGAAAAAATGGATAATGGGGTAAGGGAAGATTATTTTTTTTAAATTGACTGGTATAAAAATTACTAATCTGATATTTACAGCAAGTTAGCATGCCACCTCTGTTGTCTAACTTTCCTTAGTTCTGTATTTTGATGTTGTTCTACATTGTAGCTTCTCTGGTGGGAGTACCCTACTTCTGAGACCAGGCTTTGCTTCCATGTAGGTCAATACAAATTTTCCCCTTCACATGCCATCTCTACTGATTTCACTTAAATGACTATTTAGCCAATGATTTATAGACTTCTTGGGGTTGTTGGCTATTATGAGAAAATGCACTTTGCTTTCATATAATTCCTATAACAAAACAAAATTGTTTTGAAGACGTGCATTGAAAGATTTCTGACTTGCAAAACATTGTAGGAAAGGGAACAATTGGTGGTTTTTTTTTTTTTTATGTTGTCAGCTTCACAGAGTCCTTCAGAGGAAAGCAGGCATGAATATTCCACGTTTAAATACTTTCCCCAGAAATTCTGAATATCAAAGCCAATTTATTTGGAAGAGTCCTCATGAAAAGTCACCAATACTAGCAGCTGAAGAGGTAACTTTCAAAAACTAAATGAATAATTTCTTTTATGTCTAAGGAAAGGTGTTTAATTTCCAAGCTTTCCTTTTTTTTTTTTTTTTTCATAAACTGGCATGCTATTACATACTTTTTTTCTTCTATTATGAAGAAGTGCAGGATAATCAGATGTGTTTCCTTGTGATTCTTCATTGTAGCCAAGTGTAATTACTTGATCTCCTCCGCCCTGGTTTTATTCAGTTTCTTTCTAACAGGACCATTTTCTTTAATTTGCATTAATTTTACCTGAGGAGCTCAAAGGTCCTACTCAGTATTACCCTTTATTTTCATAATTTTTATGTTGTCTTGTATATAGATAATCAACATAGGGATGTTCAGATGTTCTTTATTGTAATAACATGTCTTGCCACTGAAATCAAGCAGGTTTCAGTATTTATTTTCAGGGTCTTTTATGGGCTACCATGTTTTCTTACTCTCAGTCTCCATCTCTGTGCACATATAATTCTAGGCCCTAAAGTACGTCTCTGTAGTTAGTCAGCTGTGTTTTTTCTTTCATGAGAACTGCTTATATATGAGTGGAATTTCCTGATGTTAAGACACTCCTGTGGGATTTTGATGCATCTTAGGAGTTTTTGGACTTCATAGGATTGGGAACATTGCTAATCGGATCATGAAGAATAATTCTGCTTGTGAGACTGCTTCGTGTTTTGAATATATTGTTACTGAGGTTGGGACAAAGGAGACCCACTCTATCTTTTGGTCCTTTTACAGTATAGGCCTTTCTGCAGAATCTGGAATTTTAAACTTTGCTGTAAAAGAAAGCTTTTGTTTAGTCTTGTTTTTTCACTAGGGGCATACGCGTTAATGGGATTACCACAGATGATGCTCTCTCTTTTGCTATCTGCAGGTAGCAGATTTGTTCCCTAATGGCTTTCAAAGGTGATAGATGTTGATAACTAGGGTCAATCACTATAAACCTGTTCCTGTATTTTTCTTGTTGCAATGCCAAGCAGGTGGACGTACTTTGAGATACCTGTTTCCCAGCAGTCCCTTATGCAAGGAGAACTCGCTGAAAAGTGTGACAGTAGCATAGAAACCAAAGGACCGTTTCAGGAAGAGGCCAGTCCCAGAATGTCACCCTACGGAAAATTTCATATGGAATTCCATTTGATTTTATTAGAAATCGGTTTGGTTTGACCAAGTTATCCAAGTTAGGTTGTAAGTCTCACCTAAACTCACATAGCAAAGCTGAGGAAAACGTATGCCACATGTGACGTATGGCCTGGTCTTTCGACTCTCAACACCCCATGAGGAAATGATATCAGATCACGTATTAGGTAAATTCTGTACCTTGGCTTATAATGCAGTAGCGAGTGGAAAACAGTGGTTAGATCAAATTACCAAGCCCTAAGCATCCAGTTCAAAAACAGAGAACAGTCATCTGTTGTTTCTTACGGACAGGACTCCTAGGGAAGATTTACGGCATATGTTTTAAAAATAAATAAATCCTACATGTAAGCCTGAAGCTGAGCCGCAGCATTCCCCACTGTCTTCCCAAATAAAGAAAACCTTTGCTAGTGAACTTCGGTAAGAACAGCGTTTGAGCACAGGTTTAACTGTGCGTGAATCGCTCTCCTTCAAATGTATTTTTTTGAAAGCAAGTTTCTTTTCAATTTGTCCTAGATGTTAATTAGCCTGCACATACTGTATTTTTATGCATGGCTGGCTCTTTGTTTGTATGTTGAATTGGTTAACTGATTTTGAAAATTTAGCCTTAAGGTAAGCAAATCACCATACTATTTTTCTCATCTTTTTTCCTTACCTAAAGGTTATTTGCAATACGAGTAAATCCATACCTCCGTTCAAGTCTCCTGCAATTACTTCTGAAACAGAACATGAGAGAAATTTCAAAGGTTCTCCTCCTGCTAAGAGCCCACAAGAGAGATGCTGTTCAGAAGAGAGAGAATTTCTGGTTTGTGAGCAAGTAAATGTTTCCCTAAAAGAAAGGCTTTAAGTATGCTTTAATAGTTTTGATTGTTCTTTTCAATAACATGGGTGTGAGGATTTTTAAAAAAATTGTTTCAGTTACATTTTGTAGCTGTTATTAATGACACTGGACTGGACTCAGTAGTTGTTTTGCTGTAAAAGACTGAGAACAGCACTGTACAGCTTTATTTGCTCTTAGTAGTTTCTGCAGTGCATTTGTTCGGTTTACAAAGTCATTCCAAGTGTTTTTTTTCCTGAACTGTCACCTTAATTTGATAATGAGTTTTCAAGTTCTTTTTTGAGTTCTTAGTTTGAGTTCATTCTTTTTTTCTTCTTTTTTTTTTTTTTCATGCAAACATTTTTAGTGATTGGCATAGTTTCTGAAATCTAACTCCAGTTTATGCTCTTGTTGCTACCAGTGTAGTTTCTTAGGGTGCAGGAGGATGGATGGGAGGGCTTACGCTTTTACTACTGTTTAGGCCTGGAGTTTGTTAGGTAAGTCAGATAGTGTGTGAATTAAAAACAAAGAAATCATGATGTCACAGTTGGAACTGATTTTCAGACAATATTTTTTTTTAAAGAAATATGGAGGAAGGGTTATCGTTGATTTGCCTTTACCTTCATAAGTTGAAAGGTAAACACAGGACGTTGTATAGCCTATGTAAGTTCTGTTGATCAGAGCAAAACGTCTTTTACAAAAGTCATTTAGCTGTCTGAGGCCTTGCATTTCCTTGTCTTGCTGTTGGCTTGAACAAACACTGGTGGAATTTTAGTAAATGTGGTTGTAGTTTTTTTACCAAATGCATTTAATAACAAGGAATTGCTTCAGACTAAGACCTTCTGAAAGTAGGAAAGAGCAGTTTAGATTGCATGACATTTTGCAAGGTGGAAAGATGAATGTCTCTTTTTGTAGCAAGATGCTGAAAGTAGCGTTGTCTAGATTTCTGCAGGTTAGCTAACCTTCGTTCAGGTGGAAGGACCACGTGAGAGTCTCTTCAATGCCCACCTCTGTTTCTTGGTAAACAGGAACAGCCATTGTAAGGCAGCATGTTCCGTAGCACTGTTACTGAGCCAAATGCATCCTTAACATGGAGTGCCTGTGGCTTGGTTTAAGCTGTTGGTACTTTTGAGGTTCCTAAAGACGTTTGTTGACTTTTGACTTGGAGGCTTTATGATTTAGAACCTTGACCTGCCTGTTGTTTTAAGTCCCATTTGAGACTGACAAACATTATGCCCCTTCCTGCCTCTTCTAGCAGATGTGGAGAAAGCCTAAAAGTCACGAGGCTTTCAGGAAGCGTTTCTTTGTTTCTTATATCAGAAATTCATGTTATGTTTTCTCATGAGAGTTAATAAGGAAAGGAAAAGAAGGCACGAGAAGGGAATTTTTGGTGAAAGCGTTCAAAATGCTTTTTGTCTATACCCACATACCTTCTCTGATGAATTTCTTGAAAGAAAAATTTGGGAGTTTGTGTGTGCTATTTTTCTTGCTTTACGTTCTTGTTTTCTTGAATTTGAACAATTTCTGTAAAGATCTCCAGCAGAAAAAGAAATAATGTTTGAGATTTCCAAGAAGATGAAATAAACAGGAAAAAAATGTTTGATGTGAAAGCTGAACAAATCAATCTGACCCTTTCAAAACCAGAAGGACAGCAAATTAAAAAATCACATTTTGGTTTATTATAAATCGGTTTATATTGCTTTACTATAAGGCTAACAGTATTTATTTATTTTAATTATAAATTCCAGAAATATACATGTTGAGTCTGGTTAGAATGCACAGGTATGGTACTCTTTTTTATTTATTTTTTGTGTTAAATTCATTTTGTGAAGTGTACAGAATAGATCATCTAACTAAGTGAATGCTGCACTTGGAATTATAGCTTTGGCATTTTGCTGCTTGATTTTTGCATTAACAAAATGTAATATGCTATCTTGTATTAAGTATGCCGAACAGCTAACATGTTAAAATTAACTTTTTGCAAAAGTTTGACGTCAAAAGGAACATGAGGGTTTTCAGTTTGTTAGCTAATGCAGTATTTTTAAAATTATCTTTGCCGTAGAGTAAGAGGGAAGAACCGTTTCACAAGCCAGCAGAAGATGCATCAAAACAAGGGAAATCAGAGCAGAAACATCCTAAACAAAAAAATAAGCAGCATATCAGTCAAAAGCCCCTCTCTTTACATACAAATCGTGGGTATGTATAAAATGGGAAAACCTAGCCTAGCAAACAGGTGTACAGCTGACTGTTTAGAATGGTTTATGATGGCCTTTATCTATATGATCCTGTAGTCACAAGAGCAACTGTGGTGTCTATACCCTGCAGCACTCAGTCTGAGCTTCCTGTGGGTACATCTAAACCTGATGTTAATTTGTATCCCTTTCTCCAGGCAGTGGAAGCTTTGTAAACACACTGGTTCAGATGAACCTCCTGATGCAATAATGTTATTAATAATAAATTAAAATCAAATGAAATTAAATCGATGCAGTGCTGCTTCTAAACTCTCAGAGAGTGCTTTGGAAGTTGTAGTCACCTTTCAAACTGCTTTCCTATGCTTGCTGTACGTGTCTTAAAACTGTGTCCATTGTACTTGAGGTCTTCTTTTTCTAGACTATACAAGACTGAAGGGAAATAAAGAAATTTATTATAGGGTAATATAGGGTAATCTGACAAACATTGAAATAAAATGACACTGTATGTTACTGAGAGATATCCAAATATCTTTCTCCTGCCGCATACCTACATTGTAGAAACTGAACTCATGTTTCCTTTTTCCACACATCTGAGGTAAGTCAGAGAAATAAAAACTCAGAATGGAAGGAAGGTTAAAAATGCATAAATCTATTCCATCTCTGCTGTCTTCACGCTTCGTATATCTCCCAGTGATTGCTTTCCTTCACACGGCTTTCTGTCAGTGTTAAGGTATTAGATTGAGGATGGGAGAGGAGACTTACCAAGGTCTGAATGCTTTTAGGTATTGGCAGATAATGACAAAATCATCTCCCCAAATACTATGAAATAAAATCGCTTTATGAACAAGTTAGCAGATATAAGGTAGTTGAAGCCTTTAAATCTTTAGATTTCGTAGTTCCTCGATGTCATAGATTGTAGTCAATTTTTCAGTGTAAAATTCTGTATAAATTTCTTGAGCATTTTCTACCAGTTTAAAGACAGATTTCTGCCTCTTATGCCTTCAGTGTGGTAGCACAAACAAAAGTTTCCAAAACAGTCACTGTGCAAATAATTGTGAAAATGTGCAGAGGAAAAGTTGTCAGTATGCAGACAGGACTTGCACTTTGTATGCAACCTGCATTGCATGGCCTGCTTTTGCAACAGAATGACAGACAGAGGCACAGTAGTGATGTGTTTTTGAACTAGTCCTTTAGTTTTGCAAGTAAAACTGAAAAAAATCTGAGTCTTAAAAAAGGAGCAATATGGAAAGAAGTTCTGAATATAAAGTTTTTTTTTCCTTGATACTTTTTGTTTTAAAAGGTGCATTTTATTCTCTGACTTCAGACTTCTATGATTTACTTCTGAAGGACTGAAAAAGTATATTTACTTTAATATATTAAATATCAGGTGAAAAAAGTTAGCAATGCTCTAAAGCAAAAACAACTCTTTAGATTTAAGCTAATACAGCCACAGTTCAGTGTTTAAAGGGCTTGTAGTATTGCTTAGTGCCTGCTTTAGGTTGGATTATGCTCATTTTTCTGTTTACACGTGTGTGGCTGAAGGGAAAATGAATCTGTCTTTAAGAGTACCGAGTGCTTTTGAAGATCAAAGACAGTAGGCCATAGTTAGATGAATTATTACTGAACGTTGTTCTGGTAGTCAGATGTTTCTGCCCCCAAGAACCCACCCCAGCCATATGCAGAGCATATTGCCTTTACAGCGGAGTTCATAGAAGGAAATATCTTGGGCGCCTTAGTGCCAGACCAGGCAATTTTACTTAAATGCACCTTCATCGGTGACTTAAACCAAGATGTTCCATTTTGTATTGAAGTAATTGAGGCTTGTGTGTGTACTGTGTTCTGCTGATTTGGCTGAGAGGGGAGAAGTTTCTGGCAGAAGTGTTGTGAGGAAAACAACAGGAGTAACTGCTTGAAGATTTGAGAACTACCGAATGAAAGAGCTCATATGTCTGTCCTATTTGTGTTGACGGTGGTCAGCTGTGTTTCAAAGTGCGCATTTTCATATCTTAGCCCTGGAATTTAAGTGCAAGAATACCTTTTATTGTTAATATAAATTTAAAAATGTTCTTAAAGAGTCTTCTGGGTATCAAGCTTTATTCTTTCTGTCTTTTACCCCCATCCTCATTCTTGGTATCCTAGGAAGATGAACACTGAATATAGGTCAAAATTTTTGTCTCCAGCCCAGTATTTCTACAAAGATGGAGCTTGGTCTCGTATTAGGAGTAAAGTTCCCAATCAGGTGAGTATTCTTAAAAAAAAATAAATCTGAAACCTGAGTATGCTTTGTATTATCATTTTTTATATGCAAAAAACTTTGAATTGCGGTCTTCATAAAATGGTTTTGAGATTGCAGTGCTAACAAAGGTGACTACAAAGAAGACTAAGTTCTGACAAGTCAGATTAATATGTAGTAAGAAAAAGTAAGAGGCAGTGTGATTTTAAAAATGGATTAATTAATGTGACATGGAAAGTAAGGGAGGAACTTTGTTTCCCTTACAAATCAGAATTGTCCAGAACAGCGTCTTTTTGACCAGATAATTCAGTGTTGGATGTTCAGCTCAGTTTTAACGTGTTTTTAAAATGTAGAATTAGATGGTAGGACTTTCAAGGAAATAAAAGGAAAAGGCCAACACATGTACGAGCCTAGGTCAGTCTGACAGTCCGGCTCAGTTTGTTAGCCTGCCAAGATAAATCCATTCAAAGCAGTCAGCTGCGTTCAGTCGAACGCACCATAAAATTTAGAATTTCTCTGTCCAATTTTAGCAAACCTAAGTATTTTCTTGTAATTTATTTAGCAACCACAATCAGTGTTATACCCCATAGGAACTCATTTGAGAACTCTAAAAATACTCAACAGCTTCAGGAGCATAGTATTTCATAGCGATTATTGAGTAAGGTTCCCTGAATTACCCAAGTACATCAAAACCTTCAGCAATGTGCTAAAAAACTGCCAGAGCTAGTTCTGCAGCAGTCAGATTTCACTGAAGTGGCCTAGGCTTCTCTCATGTGATGGAGGGAGCATTCCTGACACACTGTGTGCTGCTAAATACATGGTAGATACTTGGCAAATGAGAGCTGTCTCATCGGTCAAGACCAAGCTGATGTGGAAGGCAGAACTGGGGGGGATGGCTCTAGGGCACTGGGCTTTGAGCTTCAGCAAATAGCATAGCATTCGCTGGAAAAGGCACGAGTATCGTGGTAGCTTTCAGTTCTATGTTTTCTTACTGGATCTAAAAAGTCATTCTATTCTTCTTCTTAGGGAAAAAGAAATTTATATTGAATGTAGGTAATAATAAGAAATACGTCTCGAAGTTTCAATTATATTGTAGTTTGTGGTGACTCAAATTATCGTATCCATCATCAGATAATCCGTTCTGCAAAAACAGTCTGGTGAGGAGGTTAGAGGACTAAAATAGAGCAGTATTTTCTGTTTGTTAAATACCGATGTATGTATTAGATTTACACTAGCCATTCCTAAGGCTGTAGAATAATCTAAGCTACTCATGCAGCCTGGCTGTAAGCAGTATACACAATGTTTCTGTGGAATATCACCTCATTTGTCTGGCATCTAAGGCTTTTGTCTGGAGACTGGATGTTGTGTCAGAAACATCCAAAACTGGAGCAGGCGGCAGTCCAGAGCAGCGTCTGCTTCAAGAGTGGCTGCCTGGTAGGCAAGTAGAGGGAAAGGGACGCATTGCCATGGAGTGTATTTTGTTTGCTACACGGCCAGCTGGGAGGAGTCTCTGCAGTACGATCAAGGGAAGGAATGAGGAGACTGCAGGTGGAGGGTGGGCGTTAGGCCTTACAAGGCAGGATCTTTTTTAGGGTGTGTTTGAGAGAAGTTGGAAGTAAATATATCTGGTGTTTAATTAGAGTGCACAAGAAACTCCCACGCTGTAGATAGGTGGTTTGGATGGGTCTGACTCTTCTGTGGAGGTTTTGTTGCTGACAAGGGACTTGCAGAGGAAACCTGAAAAAAAGTCACTTCACGAAGAATTCAAAAAAGAATTAGTAGGATTTTTTAGGGCCTTCGAAGTGAAGGACTTGTGCCACGTAGCTAGAAGAGCCAAATTTTAAGACAATAATCACAAATGTTTTATTGACTATAAATATGCTTATATGACATACACACTTCTAAATATACATACCTACGTTAGATCTTAGTGTGACTTCATATAGGAGAGGCTTTTGGAATTGGAATTGCCTGAATTTCTCCTCTGTTAGACTTGGAATCACATGTCTGTGAGCATATTGAGCTAGTTTGTCTAATAGACAAAGAAAACCATTTAGCTTGTGCAAATGTGTTAGTGCGATTTTCTGTGTATTTTTTTTTTAATTGTTAGTGTCTTATTAGTATTTCCTTATAAATCTTACAGGATTATGACTCAAAATGAAGTTTTTTGTGGGTGTAGTGCAAGTTTAAAGCTTGGAATTTTTCCAGTCTTCTGGATAGATTGGAAGGAAACCAAGATTAATTAAATTAATTCTTAAAACCTCTCTTAGTATATGAATAAAAAAACCTGATAGACCTCATCTTTTGCTGGGCTTTATTTTTTTTCTGAGTTCAGTAATATTTTTGTTCTAAGGGCTAGGAATCCAGTACGTCTGAATTAACAGAAATGAATAAAATATTTCATTCACAGTTGAGACCTAAGAAAGAATTTAGCCATTTGAGAAATACATTACTGCAGATTAATAAAAGGATGTAAAGCTTGGAAAAAGCATCAAGCAGTTTTGTTTGTGAAGCAACAAAGCCGTTCGCAATACAGGCTTCCTTACCCGTTTCTCAGCGGTCCTTTTGGTTTGTAAACGATTCCCTACCTGTTCCCGTGCTAATGCACTGACACGACTGCTCTGCACAGCTGTGTCACTGCTGCCTCTGGTTGCTCTTTGAGACTCCCCCCTGTTGAGGGTGCCTACAGAACATCTCTCTGTAGTGTAAGTGATTAGATGATAAGCTTTGACTGCTCCAGTCGGGTTTCCCCCTTAGTTGAGACCATACGTAGATAGCTTTGGGTCCAAAATGGACTTTCTGAAGTTCTGAGCCCAACAGCGAAGATTGTAATAGAGTCCTGGTATGACCTTAGCTGTAGTGATTATTGCTAGATTGCTACCTAAAATACACATCATTAAGGTTTTCTTTTGAGCAGTAGAATGAAAAGACCTCTTTGAATTTATGCTTTTGAAAAATTAATGCGGACGATTCATAATCACAGCAGGACTCTCTGGGGCTTGTGTCCTGCTGAGATAGTGCTGCCTGCTGAGTCACTGAAGGAGACGCTTGTCCTTTGTACTTCTTCACAATTCACTGGAGACATAGTATTCTTCCTCCCCCCGCAGCGTCTTGTTGCTCTGGATTTATATTCCTTCTGTTGTGGCTATCATAATTAATTTTTCATTCTTCTGCTTAAAGTGAATAATCCAGTAAATCGCTTGCACCTCAAACTTTAAACGCTCCTCTTAAAATGACAAGTATATATTTTTAATGGGCTATTCTTTGGAAGTTTAGTGGGTCAACTTGTGGGATATTAGCTGGTGTAGTCTAAGTGGATTTCTGTCTGCTGTATCCGTGGCATTTAGTGGGATTTGTGGAATTTGGCCCACTTACCCTGTTCCTTGCAGGAAGAACTATGTTAAGCCTATCGTGAAATAAATAACAATAATAATAATAAAGTAAAAATGTTCTAAGGGTAGTGTCAGTATTGCTTTTCTGCTCTTTGATAAAGTGCTTATTTCCTCTGAACCACTTTTTAGTGAGACAGGATAACAGGATACATACAACCATATCAAGAAGTTATTTTTAATCATTTGAAAATAAAAGTTTTGTTGTTGCTTTTTATTCACGTGCTTTAAATTGTGTTTGTGTGAAAGACACAAGGCGGAGAGTATTGCAACAGTTTTAGCCATAAAAATGGCAGTGTTAAATCAGCAGCATAATATCTACAGAGAGGGTTTGCAATGCTTATTTTTGAAACAAAAACTGACATTTTAGCAGTTTTGCATCTCATTCTTACAGTTAGTGATAGCCTAGAAGGAATGATTTTGATATTATGACTTACACAAAATAGCACTAAGAGATCTCATGTAGTCATCAGCTCCTTGCTGAGATAAAATCAGTGTGGCAATAAACAGTAGCAGTGTTCACAACCTATTAACTCAGTAGTACACTTGCATACAGATCTGCTGACTGGAAATACTCGGAAATTAATATGTGCTGATTGAATTTTTGAGTGTTAAGGCTTAGAAATCTAAATTAATTTCCTTAACCTTGACAAAAATTGTCAAAATACCAGTGCTGATGTGTTTGTTTTACAACTTGTTACTGAATCTCAGGGAGGCAGCATAGAGCTGTATTGACAGGTTCTCAGTCTTTAGTTACTTACTTAGACTGTAATAAAGTTAGAACAGTGATACAGTGTTGAGAGGAAAGTAAGAGATTTTAAAATAATTCTGTATTCCTCTTCTTAGGCATCTCAAAACCCCCTAAATTCCATGTGGTATATGGAGGTTGGTTGCATCTAAGTTCTTATTTGAATGTTTTAATGGAGCATTGTGCTGTGCCTAAATCCTGATGAAAAAACTAGAATCCAACACTAAACTTACTCGTAGCTGCTGCATAACTTTTTGTGCTCACTGAATAAGTAATTGATAATTTTGCTTTGGCTTAATGGCTGAAACATGCTTACTAAACGTAAACTTCTGTTATTTTTGCTTTCCTTTTTTTGCACTTACTGTAGCATGCAATGTTCGTGCTGTGGGTGGCCCTGTGTTATGAGTAACTTGTCTTTCTCTTTTAGCAGCCATTAGCAAATGCAAGTACTTTGTAGTAATATATAAGTGAACTTGAAAGAGATGTACAACTTAACGAAACTTTGATGTGCAGGTGAGAGAACTTCGAGCAAGAGCAAAGGCTTACAGACAGCGAATAGAGGGAACACACTTCTCCCGATACCATCTCAACCAGATCCTGTCTGATAATAACAGTCTTTGGGATGTGTCCTCGAGTTCCAGTTCAGAAGAAGGCATCAGCAATGACATTAGAGCACTAGATCTTGCTGGGTAAGACATGCATTCCTGCATGTTATTCTGCAGCTCTGAAACAGAGCAAAATGCTGAATGTTGGCTTGGCATAGGTTTAAGATCTTTGATGTTTGACTATAAATTCTCTGGAACACGTGGACATTTACCATTTCACAGATGTATCAGTTGATTTGTTCTCCGATTTAAAATGAGGCATGGTCAAATCTTATGAAAGAAGAGAAATGCTTCTCCTTTATAATTATCCACAAATGTATATTTAATGTGACAACCTTAATTTCATCAAGTATGGGAGAATTTATCACTGAGTCATACTGAAGTAATATTCCTCTTTCTATTGGAATGATGAGAAATACGTTTTGCCTGCTTGGAATTCATCCATGTTCTTGTCAGGATTAATAACCCAGTGGTTGAGTCTTAAGACACTGCTTACTTCTGAGATGAAGATTTAGGATCTGGAATGGTGTGCATCCATTTTCTCCTTTCTTAGAGTTCCATCAGAATTGGCAGATGCTACATATTTTGCTAGGAAAATTCAGAAATAGTGTTTTAGTGACATGCACAGAGATATTTTTCAAACAAAGAGGGAAGAAAAGTCATTTGTGTATTTGCTGAGATCTGAGGTTTGAAAACAATGTCTTGGATGATTCAGTGTATGGTCCACTTAGACTGCTGCTTCTGTGGTGTGAGGAGATCTATGCATTTGCATGACTGTCGCTGTTGTAAGGGTTGAGGGATGACTCATAAAACTGTATTTATTACACTGATGTCAAGTACGGGGTGGTAATTTTTAGGATTTGTTAGCTTATTTTTTTTGCCCGTGAAATACAGACCCTCTTACTGATCTTATTTCTATGCACTGTGTTGATTTCTGTGAGCAACTTTGAAAAGTTGTGCCAAGAAAGTAGTTTTCTAAGCTGCTTGGCTTTCAAAATTGTGCCACCAGACAGTTCCTACACATGGAATTAGTTACATTTTGAGCACTTCTGATAAGCCAAAGTGTTGTTTTATATTTCAAAGTACAGAGCTTGTTGTTTTATATTTCAAAACACAGAGCTAATTTTACAGTCCATTTCTGGAAATAGTAGTTCAAAAAGAGTTTTCACAGAACCCAGTTTGAAAATGGGTTGTACTTAAACATCAGTTAAAATTTCAATGGGAGTTTAATCGTACATCACGTTAACTGTACCACTTCTTAATATCTGAGCTGTACTTTTGATGAAGGACTGAAGTTAATGAATATGCTCTATATAGGCATATGTATTTCATGCAAATCAATGGTATGAGATGCTGCTTTCTTTGTTGCCTAGGGTTTCTGAAAAAGAGACTGCACCAAGGCCAAAAATGCTGCAGCAACCTGAAGCCAGAGAAGAGTCACATGAGAATGACCCTGAGAAAAAAGACATGTCAGATGCTTCAACTGTTCCAGTCAAAAGGCGTTTAGTTTGGGGTGAACAAGAAGCTACTGAAGAAAAGGAGAATCAGCAGTCAACAGGAGAGGAAGAAAAAGAAAACGAAAAAGCTGCAGTTGTAGTGCAGAATTTAGAAGAAAACAATAAGGACGCCAATGAAGATAACAAAGTTGAAGGGTAAAACTGAACATGTTTGTCATATATTTAATTTTTTCCTCTAACATCTCAGAAATTTGTAGGTTAACTAGTTTTTGTTCTTAAAGTAGATTTACGTACGAGAGTATAATTTAGTGTGACTACTTTTGTTTTTAATTATACAACAAGGAATAAGAAATTTCAAGACATTGAGCTGGTTGATAGAAGAATACTGGCTTTCTAGCTTGTCAGGCTGAAGTTGTAATATCAATAGAAGCGTGACAAATTACAATGCGTTTTTCCCAAAGCTTTACAATTTGTGGTCTAGGCCTATCAGAACAGGCTGTTTGTTGCACAGCAGCAAAGCATAGTGAAAATTAAAGCTCACAATTTGCTTCAGGTTGATAGTGTAGGATTCATAGGATTAAAAGGACAGAATCCATGCCAATCTTGTTCTTAAGTGCCTGTTTTTCTGAATAAAACTCATGGGCAAAGATAGAGGACTTTGGAGGAAAAAAAATAGCATCCAGTAATCACAAGTGATTACATTACTGAGGCCAGGTAGGAAAAAGGTGTAGGGATATTTAGAACCATGTGGATTGTACAGTGCATAGTACTGTGTTTGGCAGTTGAAAGATCTATATTATATCTACTTACAGAAGTCTCTGGCTTTTTACTGTGCAACTTTTGCAGACTTTTTTGGTCGAATGGTATATTAGTTTGATATATATTTAAAGCTGAATAACTCTGGCCCTTGTTACTGTACTATCTAAGCATTTTGTATTCCCTATTGTGTTTTATCTTTGGTGTTGCACCACAAATCTAAGGTAAGGAAATGTAATTATCTCCTTTGGGGATTATATCCTGTATGCAAAGCCAGGCAAAGAAAGGTTGAGATGCTAGACCCAGATAGAAAAGAAACGCAGGCCTCAGCATTCACAACTGTCACCTGAAAACTTTAAGTTTCTGATTCTAGAGATGATGCAGTTCGTTGACGTTTCTGGATTGACATTGAAGATTCTCTGTTATCTTGAAATGTGGTTGTGTGTGCGCTGAGATCTGCTCTAGGTGTGGCCATGCAGCTTAACAACAGCATGCTATCCAAGCCTGCTTAAGAGCTAGAAATGAGACACTCCTTGCCTAGAGGTCCTCAGAGTGTGTCTAGCATGCAGTGGTAGGATCAGGTTCCTCACACAGTGTGGGCATGCTGCCACCTTACTTTGCAACGCATCTGGAGGAGGAAGACAGAAGTGGTAGTGCTGATTTATATAATAACCTGGGGGCTAGAGTGGTTGCATAAATGTGGGATACTTGGTTTCGGTTCCACCACATTGACTGAAAAGAGACAAAACCCACATTCCCACCTCTGAGGTGACTATTGGCAACTTCAGGTTCAAAGTTATGCTGGGCAAGGACTCTTTCCAGCCCAGCTGAGTCTGTGCTACTGTGCAGCAAAGCATTCAAGGTTTATTGGGACGGAGGGAGCCTGAATTTGTAGCTTGAGACTGTTTATGAATTTTATCCAGTTACCTTACAAAAAAATAATTACAGAAACTGAGGCCTGGGGCTAGAGTTCAGGATTTGTCATTGCAAACAGGTGTTTTAGCTACAGGCTGTTGGTGTTTTATGGCCCTAACTGACTTACCTTCATCACAGGAATGTGTTAGAAGTCAAAAGTTTGAATGCAAGATGCCTGAGTCCTTAGCTAACCTTGTAATCATTTCTCATTTTTGCAGTGAGAATGCCTTACTGCTGAATTCTGCAGCTGTGTCAGATTCTTCTTCTGTATCCTCGGAGCCAGGCGGCAGACTTCCTACTCCAAAGCTGAGAGCACTTGGTAGAGCACAGAGGACCCATCATGATCTCACTACCCCTGCTGTCGGTAAAATGACTTTTAAATGCAAAACTATATTTCAAGAACTAAAGAAAAAAAGACATACATGAATTAATTCAGTAAGTTTTTTTTTTTAAGGTAATAATTTATTTTTCATTTTCTCCACTACAATAGGAGGTGCGGTTCTAGTGTCTCCTCCTAAATTCAGGTCTTCATCTTCACAGCCGAGAGTGCGAGGTTTAGGAACAGACCCTTCCTCAGCTAAGCAAGGTATAAGAGAAGCTACAAAAAGAAGGTCCTTCCGGGTGAGTAAGGAAGGGAACTTAGCATTTTGCATTTCAGGAAAATGCTTTTAAAGTAATTTGAGTAATTTACTCAGTAACTTGTGTTATATTTTATTCTAAAGTTATCAGCATCTGTGACTAAAAGGGATGATGTCTGAATAAATATGTATTTTTTTTTTAATCAAATAAAGGAGTGAGATTAGATGAGCTCCATTTTGGATTTTTCTGCTAAAAGTATGGGGTCTGGTTTTTTTTTTTTTTTTTTTTTAAACAAACAAGCAGAACTAAAAGTTGCCATCCGGAGCCCTTGATTTTTTTTTCCTTTTAAAAACATTTATTGTATACATGAGGGTCTGTACTTGAAGGCTGGTGTGAATATACTTAAAACAGTATATATGAGCTGCTTTTTTTGTTGTTGTTGCTTTTGTCCCTCCCCACCCTCCACCTTCTGTTTTAGCCTGATGTGGAAATGAAAGCTGTTTCACTCCTTACCTCTCCACCTGCTGGGCTGGGAACTTTGGATCCTCTGCCACTTAGGCAGGATCAGTGGCCTTCTAACGGTGTTTCTGATGAGCGAGTTTCTCATAATTCAGCACATCAAGAGCATTCCTCTGTACCTCCTCTGCTGAAATCAACCAGAAGCCGCCCTGTGTCTTGCTGGAGTCCCTCTCCTCGTATTCAGGGAACTCTCAAGGATCCTGAATTCCAGCATAATGGTGGGTTTTGTTTATTAACTGGCCGTGTTAGTGTCAGGGGATGGAAATGGTCACCTTGCAGTATTCTGACCTTAATGACCATAAATAATGTGTCGTATGCAAATGGAAGCTTTTCTAGCACATATTGCTGAGAAGGTGTGCACAGCTGTCCACCCTGGTTTCAGATTCCACTAACATCATTGTATTCTAGTGGTCTGTTGTCTAATTTTTCTGTATTAATTTCAATAAGTACTTGCTCATTGTGAGAATAATTTGGTTTAGCATGAACAGTTGTAATGTCTAATCTTTAGGCCACAACTGATACGTATATGTGGAGTGATGTGTAACTGGACCTCTAAAACATGGTATTATTTTGCAGAAGTTGTGGATTTCTGAGAAATAAACTCCTTAAATAGTTCTGCAGAACATGGAAACAAACAAATAAAAAAAATCCATAAAAGGTTTATTGGATATTTAGAAAAGACACTTAAGTTTGTTTTTTTTCTTTTTTTTTTTCTTTTTCTTTAATTCTCTGTGAAAATTCTACTTTGAGGAGGAATTTGTGCTGGAGCATTTCAGAGATTTTTGACAACTGTTGAGGGCACAGAGGGCATAAATCTGATAATGAAGAGTCCTTCACCCCTTAGTCAAAATAAAGTTTATACACTTGCATTGCCATTCCAGAAAGGCTTTCGATAGCTGCCCAAAATAGTCCCACAATTTTTGGTTCTCGTGTTGTAATTACTAGTTAATAATAAGGTAATAATTTAATTCTAGAAAGGGGCAAGCACTGGACAGGTTAAGTGGATTAGTGAAATCCAGAGAATCTCCTTGGAAAGAGGTTAGAATTGGTGCTGCATTCTAGCTCAGCACCTGGAGTGCAGTTTACTGCATTGCTGTTGTAGCATTTACCAAAGATAGGGGAGAAGAATGCCATGGAATAACTTCTACATCAGCTTAGGGTAAAGGAGTCTCATGGAGTTTTTGGCATGTTTGCTGTTTGAAAGACTCGTGTTGATGGAGATAATGCAACATTTTCAAATGTTGTACAATTAAATATTATCCTTTGTCTCTTTTGAAATGATTCAAAAATATGCTTTGACTTTTTTCTCTTAGGAAATATTGGGAATCCAAAAATGAGATCTTTCCAGTTACCCCTTCAGGAAAGAAACTATAATGATGAAGGTATTTCTCATCACAAAGTATTACTGTATATCATGTGTGTGTTACCTAGATTAATTTTAGCTTTTGCAGTCACTTGGGAGGTCTCTGAATACGGTAACTAATACTGGTTTACGTGTTTGCATGAATAACTGCCCCATTGTTTGTTTTATCAAAAGTAATTAAAAATGTTCACCCCAGTAATGTGAAGCAGGAATATGAAGGTATATTCCAGCATAAATAAACCATTAAATGCAGCTGAAAATTAAGCAGCCCATTGTGGTTCAATATGTTTAATATAGCTTACTCAACTCCATACCTAAAATCATTTCCTCCCCACAATTTTTTTAAGCCTTTGTGTTGGTAGCAACAGAAGCAAACTGCAAAATGATCACAGCTCAGGTTGCAGCTTCAGTAATTATGGATGCAACTTAAAAAGTACCACGTATCTTCAGATAAAGATTTTGCTTGAGTGTTCGCCACCAGATACGTAGCATAAAATGTTTCCTCTGACTTCAATTTTCAAACCTGCTCCTCTGCTACGTGTGTTAGGGAGCAGAGGCATCCTGTTATTCTGACAGCTGTTTTGGCTTTTTCTTCCATTTACTGTAAATTTACTCGGGGGGAGCAGCCAGTGCGTGCATGGGCCACCAGTGTGTCTTCTTGGCCCTTTTGTGGGCAGCCACAAAAAAACTCTTCTGGTCGTGTGAGTCAACCAAAGGCACTGTAGCCTCATTAGGTTTGGGCTGATACACATCATTTCTTAGCTTGACGTATAGGGTTGACCTTGGTGTGGTGCTATGCAACTCACAATCACTTGTGTTTGGTTCAGATTAGAGTATGGGCAGAGTGAGGTTGTATCTGACTGCAGTTTATTTATAGATATACCCCAGAGTAACCAAAGCCCTTTCTGGTACCCCTTGTACTTGTTGGCTCCTTGGTTTTAACCAAGGTTCAGACTGATTCTCTATTTCACTCATTGCAGTTGGCTGGAAAATGTGTGGGTTGTGCAGATGGCTCAGCCAAGCATCTGTGTATCTACATAAACCATGCAAAATCCTATAGTACTCTGCAGCTTCCCACAAGCTTGCAGCTCACAGATCAAGTGCAGTAATTGCTGTTTCTTTTTTTTTCTTTTTACTATGAGCTGAGTGATGGTATATGAGCTTTCAGAAACAGGTGCAATGTGCCAGCTCACGGATATTTCGTATGCCCATAGTTGTTAATGTGCATACAAAACTGGGAGTTATTCCAAGGACACGTCTGATTGCACAAGTGTAGTTAGCAGCTTTCTCATACGTGGGAACACAGTTGTTATGCACAGCGTGTGAGTCTGTTGTGAGCTGTTTGGATGACTGCATTTCAAGGATTTAGAAATGCTCCTGAACAGTTAATTGAAACACTGACAAAGTACAGGTCTGGTAGAACTTAGACGCAGAATCTTTGTTGTTGTTTTGGTGGTAGGGGGCCTGGAAAGCAGGGATATATATGTATGTATGTATGTATGTATGTATATTTTAATCCATTGCAGGAGAATGGGTGTAAATTTTTCATAGAGAGCATCTTGACGGGGCTGTAGCAACAAGTTAATAATGATGTTGCAGAAGTAAAACGTTGTGCTTTGCCACAGAAGCAGCATCCAGCCTGTTTAATTTTCAAAGTTCTGTTGGGTGTGAAGTGGATCCTGTGTTCAAAAAGAAGACCTTTCAGAAGTGCATTTATAAAGCTTGCTTGTTGTCGTTGTGTTAAACTTCCTGTTTTCTTCAGAAGATACATGTCTTTTAACAGCTTGTGGCACACTAACTGCTTTTGGCACAAAAGAGCTCTTTTGGCACAAAAGAGCTCTTTTGGCAACATAGGTTGTGATATTTTAGTTGTGGCATTCTAAGGTTGTCCTGTTTGCTTGAAGTGGTTTGCTTTCATGAATATGTTTTTGTCAGAGTCTAGTCTATGCAGAGGAGCGATGTCTGAGGTCCCTGACAGGAGAGTAAAGGTAAAGATGACCTGGAGAATCAGGCAGTACTTTCAAAATTCCCCAGGTGACATTGGGGATCTCATTCTTGAGTTTAAGTGCTGGGCATGTAGCTCTCTTAAGCTTACGTGGCCTCCTAGTAGCTTTCTAGTGAAATTCTTCTCCTGTATGTCAGTTACCAAGTAATAGAATCAAAGTATATTGTGATACTGCTTTATTATCTACTGTTACAGAGGGTATAAAAATACCTGTACTTCCCAAGTCTGCCATGAATGCAGCTGTGTTTTAAATGCATATTTAATCTTTGTGTTTATTTTTTCCCTTGTTGCTTTCCCCAACAGATGACAGGCTGTCTCAGATTTCTGCTCGCTCGGCAGCTTCTAGCTCACTTGCATCTCAGATACTGGAACGAGCTCAGAAGAGGAAGGAGGATTTCTGGGGCAAGACATAGGCTCTCCCACCTGTTTTATAGAAACTGTAAAAATATTTATTTTTATAGGTTGTAGTGTAAATTTTTAAAAATGGTGATTGTAGGTGCCATGTAGCATCCTTTCACTTGTCACTACTGTGGCTCAACCTTAGGACTTGCCATCCCAATTTAAAATTTCAACATTTAAACCAGTGTTGAAAATATAGGTCCTTTATATTTGAGAATTATGTTACGCAGCCATGTTTTTTTTGTTGCTGTTTGTTTTTAATAGCACCTCTTGAAACTCAGACAATTACTATACCCAGTAACCTGTGTATTACTTTTCAAGGTATTCTACTGCAGTCTGGCAGTATGATGTGGGACAGTATTCAGGGGCAACGCTATCATTCACCAAACATCTCAGTTGCTTGATTTTAACCAGATACCTTAAAGGCAACTGTGGTGTATTGGATTCTGTTACTGTATGAAGTGTGAGTACAACACAGCTGTATAGCAAAATTTGTTGCTTTTGCTACTTAATACTTTTAGCCTGTTACCAAAAAGCCCTTATTACTTTTTAAGGAAGCTAATACGGAACATACAAGAGTTTCAGAAAAGGACATTAAGCTTCAGGGTTTGTTGATTGCCCACAGTTTTTTGGCCAGGATGACTGTTAAAGATCAATGTGTACAGTTCTGCAGCTTGTCAGATGTAACGAAATGTTTTGTGGGCGAGACCCATATTTAGTGTTAATGTCAACTTCTCTAGAAAAAGCAACCTTAGCCACTTTAAACAGTGGTCTTTCCCAGCCCCTCTTCAACCTCAGGTACTTAGGGGTAGTTGATATCTTAAAATAAAAGAAGAATGTTTTCTTGACTTTGACATTTTAATTACCTCTTTCTAGTTGCCTGTTTATGGGAGACTGGACTACTGTTACAGTTGTCACAGCAAAAAAATATTTGTGATTTATGCTGACAGCCTGTTTTCTCTTTGCAACTGATGCAAACAAATTAACATGAAATCGAAGAAGTAGATGGCTAGCAGCCAACTCTTACAGTGGTTTGTTTCTTCTTGTGTGGCTTCAAGTTTTAATAATATTTAATTTGGAAATTTTGTACTAGAACAATTTGAATTTTGTACACGTTTGTATGCATTCTGATTTTGTACACACGTCTATGTAATACTTAAAATAAAAAAGGGTTAAGTTGGCTTTGTTTCTATTCAAATTATTCCAGATAAACACCAGTCTATTATGTTGACACTTCTCTGTTTAGTGGAACAGCTGTTCAGCCGGAACATCGATGGACTTCTGAAAGACAAGACCTCAGAACAAGTCTTTAGAAAGAATAACTTACTAAAGCTATGTGGATATGTTGATATTTGGAGTCCTGAGCAGATGGGTGCTACACAAGCTGAAAGGCTGCAATGCCCAAAGGGACAGTCCCCAACAAATGAGGTGTTGATATACAAAACGAACGGTATCCAGCACTGATCATGATGAAAATCAGTTTCCATTTCCAGAATTTCTGCATTGCAGTAGCTTCCTACCAGTAGAGTTTGAAACAAATCAAGGCGTTTTATTTTTTCTCTAAGACTTCTGGGCTTATTCTTTGGGATACAGTTAATACTTAAGTTGTAATTGGTCAGAAAGTTTCTACTGAAAAAGAAACCCTATTTTTGTGTAAAACATCTTATATGAAAACTGACAGTCGCCACTGTTTTACAGTGGGAGACTTAATGGCTAAAGCTGGAAATGTTTTTGTTAAGATGGAAATGTTAATTTGGTTGTCTTCTGTCCACGTTCTTCATATTGTTTAACGTTTGTCATAGCCAAGAGCTCTCATCTTCCATTATATTCCTGTGGTAAACCCATATGAGTTTTATGCAATGTGTTCTCTTCTTAAAAAAACAAAGAACAAAAACAAAAAACAGCAACAACACAAAACACTTTTATTTTTTTCTTTTCTAGCATTGCCTGGGATTTCTGGTTATCTGGCAGCTCAATCAGAGTTTTTGTGCAGGCCCAATTTTGAGGCCTGGAAGTAAAAAAAAAAATTCATAGCATATGTGTCAATTTTGATTACAGTATTGCACTGTGAGTCGGGTGATTTCTAGCAGGGAGACAACAGAAGTGGTAGAGGAGGGAGATGTTTTTGTTGCACAGGGGTACAGACCACTTTAGAGATGAAAATGGAAGCCCATGGCATGCCACACTTCATCGTGATATTTCCCCTGTGAACACTTCAGCTTTTGCCTGAAGTGCTCTACTTGAAGTTACTTTTGCACAGAAATATTTAGGGGAAATGTAGATAAAATACCCCTTTTTGAATAACGTTAGTGCAAAGCTTCTGAAGGATGCTCTTCCGTAGTCTTTGAGGCAGAAAAAAATTCTTTATGCCTGCTTTCTGCTATTGTTTATCTAGTTCTTCAAGAAAGTTTTTTTATTTTTTATTTTTTTTTCTGACTCAGTCCAGCCTTCAGACATGTTTCCTGTTGTGTTTTCCAGTAATCTGAACATGGAAAAAGTTCAAAAGTGCACCCTTTATTAATAATTACAAATGCGTGCTGTACAGTGAATGTGTATTGTTTTCAGTCAAGGAAATCTTAAAAACCTTGAAGTGGAGAGACAAAAAAGTTAAACAAGGAGGAAGTCAGTTGCCAGTAGGAGATGCATCTGTAAGGAAGAAACAGCTTTGGGAGCTTGTCAAGGACAAGATTAAAAAAAACAGCACATTAACAATAGACCCAGTCAATAGTTGTTGAGTTGCAGGTCTTCTACTCCAGTACTGGGTGAATCTCACTGTTGTGGGTTCACAGCTCTCAACCACCTGTAGAAGTCAGTCAGTTTCTCCTCGCAGACCGCTGCCACTGGGGAAGAGTCCTTCCCATACCTCACACTTCTACTGAATCTTCTATGTTTTGCATACTAGGAACTGAAACAAAGCTGTGTTCACTATTCCCAAAGCTGTGCTCGCTTCTAGTATCCTCCTCCTCCTGGCCGAATTGCTCACAGTGGCTTGACTTCAGTGGGAGGGATGAAACAACTTTATAAGAGCTTAGGCAATTTCTCCAGGAAAGTTTGGATGCCCCCTGAGAATGAGGAGAGTTTTAAGGATTCACCTTATGTTTACAGTAGCAGCAAGGTAGTATTTAGGCATTTGCATCATTTTATGGCACTGGGCTTTCGTTTCTTTTCAGTGTCTCAATTTCCAGTGCCTTTCGTGGTGCGTCAGCCTTCTCTACTTAAAATGCTGAGCTTATCCCTGAAACCCTGGACTGAACAGTTTGGGAAGGATCAGTTAGGGCTTTCCAGCTATGGAGAAAAGGTTTTTGAGAAAATTTTGGGTTGCAGGTAATTCCATCCAATAAAAGTCCTGCTAAAATGCAGTAATTTTGCAGTAACGTTTAGTTGTTACTTTAAAATTTTAATGCCTGATAGGGTTTCTGAAATGTTATGTGAAGTGTATGAATGTCATTAACCTTCCAAATGTGAGCAGTCAGTTTCTTTAGCCACCAGTGCTAGATTATTTTTAGTGAAGATGTAGACAAGAAGGCATATTTATGGGATGTATAGTCTGGATTAAGTTCTAAGGCAACCCAGTGGTCTTCTAGTGATGCCTAAGTTACTATGGGTGTGTTGTTACATAGGGATTCTCAGCCTTTTTTGATTAATAGACCCAGGTGTTGCTCATGTGGGTCCCTGTGTAGTGATTAACAGCCTCCTGAAAACAGATGTGCTTTCACTGATGTCTTACAGGTAGTCTGAATTTGCCCTGGACCCAAGGGCCACAGGTTGAAAACCAGCATGTGTTGCAGAAGGGTGAAGGGAAGGGAAGTTACCAGTCACCACATCTATCCTTCACTCCAATTCTTCATGTTACTGAGATGTTTCCTTTATCTGACTCTCGGTATCATTGCTGACAGCATTGGGAAATTCATTTTTCTTCCACTGCTATCCATAATACTTGACCAACAATTTTATATTATTTGAAGATGGGCAGGAAGCACAGTTTCTTTGAAAAACTTAGTGTGCTTTTATTTGTATAACGCCATGCTGCTTCATTAGAGCTGCCTGTTCCTGCAAGGCTAGGCTGGCAGCTGGTGCTGTGGTGTCAGAGCAGTTGTTACCATGTGGTAAATTTTGTCTGCAAAGAGCCTGCTCACCATCTGATGCAAGTGGAAGTTCTGCTACGCACTAGTTGACCAATTTTCAGCAGAGCCTGTAACAAAATAGTTCTATTACCCAGACACACACAAATGAGAGATAATGAAAACTTCTCATTAGTATTTAAATTGTTCTAATAAAAACAAAACAAAACAAAAACCTGATTTCATTTGAAGCCACCTAAATTAAATTCCCAGTTCCTGCAGTTACCCAAACCTTCACAGACCTGTGTCTCCTGAAGAGAGGTGTTTGGAGCTACAGTTAACTCCCTGGGGTGCTGCCAGGTCTTCGGTGCAGATTCATCTGGATTTGAAAGCTGGTAGGAAAGTGTTGCTGGTAGGCAATGATTGCAGCAGAAGCTGTAGAGAGGACAGTGGGTGGTAGCTAACCCCAAACCCCCAATTTTATACATATCCAAGTTCTGTTTTGCTTTTTGTTCTGAGTTTGCTAGTATGATGAAGGGACATCTGGAGTGCCATGTGAACGATGTAAAGGAGTTGCCTAAATACTCTGATATTTACTACAGCTCGTCTGTGTCAATGTGAGTTGACCCTGGGAGGTTTCTGTTTCACAGGCTGAGCCTTGTTGGCAGACTGTGTTCTGGAGAAGCGTGTGGGGTGACTGAGTCCAGTGCTGAAGGCATGAACCCGGCATGCCCTATGTGATATAGGAAGAGCCCCGAGAAGCACCAAGGGACAGTGCTCAGTGGTCCTTCAGCGTCCCGTTGGGGTGGAGGACCAAGAACAGCACAAGATTCACCTGCAGGCTAGCAGCCCTTTGGGAAGCCAAATAACCCCTGATAGTGTTTGAAAGTTATTTACCTTTTGTTGGATCAGATTATTTCATTCATGGGGCTGCAATAAAAGCACAAGAACAAACGCACTCCTTTGCTGATATGAGCTTCCTCTTGGTCATACAGTCATGGCGGTAAATCCGGAGCGCAGGCAGTTCTTTGGATGGAGGGAAAAAGGATGATCGAAGCTTCTTACTCCCCGTTGCCTTCTGAGGTTTTGATCAAGTTTTCTGGTAGAGCACATGTGAGTTTGTAAATGTGACTAATCCATGTTCATGCTAGCTTGCCTTTCCTGAAGTAACTGAGGTCGTAACCTGTGCAGGTTTTTGAGCGGACCTCAAACCTTTTCCTTTTAACTCTGTTTATGTCTGATACATACACATATTGTGTATGTGTGTGTGTTTATAAACACAATTTTGCTCAGGGTGACTTTGTTTAACACTGTCACGTCCTGGAGCGTCTCCAAAGACTTCAAGTTGAACAGTAGTGGCTGACAGGATCCAGAGAGCACATACTTTTGGGATTAACCCTTCCCAGGTCCCTTTCTAGCCAGTAAATTGACACACACGCACACAGAGGCATCGGTGATGCTCCTTGTTCTTGGGTGTTGCGTGCCCAGCTCTCATCCCCGAGGGGTGTAGTGAGGCCTGGTGGGAACATGTGGAGGCTCGGTGTGCTGAGCTGTTCCCAGAGGAGTGCTCTCGTGAGGAGTGTGCTCTTTGTGCTTCTAGGGGGAAGCTGGCTCCAGCCTGCTTACATATTTTAGCTCACACGACATATGGCTAAAAACAGATAACCCAGGAAAACAGCATCCTAATTGCTAGGCTGTGGTTATTTTGTTTGGTCTCCCTTTGGCCCCATAAATCTCACGCTCTTGACAATAGACCCACTCCAACAGGAAACGCTGACTAAGATGCTCCCTTGGGAGATGGGCAGTAGTGTAACTATTGGAGGTTGGAGAAGGGCTGCAGCGGGGAATGATGACTTCCTAGAGACCGATGATAACTAGAAGACTACTGCTAGTACCACGGGGACTGTCACCTCCTTCTCCAGCAGCCCCCTCACACAGAATGACTGAGCAGCCAGGGGCTCACCTTCAGGAGATGCTGCTGAACTCAGGCCCTCAGTGGGCAGCGTCTAGGTAGAAGTACTCCACCTTAAACAATGTTGTTCCCCTTCAGAACAATTTTAATTACTGATGATGCTGTGGATTTGTTACGTGGTAAAACTGATTGTACTTGGTAAATTAAGGTGCGTAGTGCTGAGGCTATTTCTTAACCTGAGTAACTATATACCGCTGAATTTTGGGTTATAAACCAGCTCACGAAATAGTGTTCCCAGTTAGAGTGGTTTTCTTCAAGATGCACTATGTCAGTAATTCCACTTTGCCATGCCACTGAGTCACTGCTGTGCAAGCACACCACATTAACAGGAAGCACAGAAGTTTCACTTCACCTGATCTGACTATTTGCAAGACACAGTTGGATATATGTAGGTCACTAAATAAAGTGACAGAGTCGCATAATAGATGCTTGATTTTACACTCCAAATTAGGAGAACTAGCTGTATGGTGGAGAGGCAAATAGAGGTACTTCTGGTGGCACGAAGCTGTGTGCACTGATACGGTCTAAATTCTCTTTTCTCCCGTCCGCGTGAACTAGGTGATTGCTCCGAACAGCGAGTCCGATTAAAACTTTTCTTTATGTTTCACCCATGTCAGCAGCAGTTGCGCAGAGGCAGGGCCACCGTACTAACATCTGGTGCATTTCCACAGACTGTTAATTTTTGGTTTTGTATTAATCACTGATTCCTCCTGACACTGCAATAGAAGTTACTGCATCAGTGGTCCTGCGGCAGCAGTAGTAATATCAGTAGCAGCTGCATGGTGTTGTCCCACTTTGTCTCTGGGTGCTCTCTTGGAGCTCCACTACATCAGTGTTTCTGAGGTGAGAATAAAGCTATTTACACCAAGAATGCAACTGAAGTTCAGGACCACAACAAACTATTAGTTCCCACCCACGTAGACTTTTTATGATACAAAATACCGATTTTATGATGTTTATAATGTAGAATCTTTTACTTAATAGACCCAGAAATTATGTAACAGAACCAAGTGAAGGTCAGAAAAAAAATAGGTTTGATGGGATAGCAGATATATAAGCAAAAGTGTTACTGTCAGAGGAAATATGGTACTTACCCTGTAACAAAAGTGTTACTGTCAGGGGAGGTAGGTGAATTGCACATCCTCTGCTAAAAGCCTGAGTCAGCAGTGTCAGCACCGAGGTCTGGCGCTTGTTTGTGCTGAGGTCTTTTCCGAATTTATTTAACAGTCTCAGGCTAAGCAATTTTAATAAAACAATCCTCCTTCCAACAAATTCTCAGTGTTTTACACATCATTAAACCTATCATGAAGGAGGCAAAAATGTAAAGGTAAAATGCTATATGTACGCTCCCAACCTTTGTGTTAATATCATTTCTTCCATAGAAAACAAATCCCTTCTGCCATTGCAAACGATCATGCCCAGAAGTGTGTTAGGATGTCTCCATAATGAATAGCTGAATGAAAAGCTTATTTTCAAGTTCTATAAAGAAGAATCAATTTCTATTACTGATATTTTCATTGCTGGGCAGAGAGCTGACTGAAATAAGACTCCCATGGAGCTTGATCACTTCAAAAGAGGTGATTCTCCCCCTCTACTCAGCGCTGGTGAGGCCGCACCTGCAGTGCTGGGTCCAGTTCTGGGCCCCCCAGTACAGCAGAGACATGGGCATACTGGAGAGAGTCCAACGCAGGGCCACCAAGATGGTGAGGGCCTGGAGCACCTCCCCTGTGAGGGGAGGCTGAGAGCTGGGCCTATTCGGCCTGGGGAAGAGGAGGCTCAGGGGGGATCTTGTCAATGTCTATGAACATACAAGAGGAGGGTGCAAAGAAGATGTAGCCAGGCTCTTTTCAGTGGTGCCTGGTGCCAGGAAGAGGCAAAGGGCACAAAGCGGAGCAGATGAGGTTCCCTCTGAACACCAGGAGCACTTCTGTGCTGTGCGGATGCCTGAGCATGGCCCAGGCTGCTCACAGAGGCTGTGGAGTCTCCTCCTCGGGGATCTTCAAAAACCCACCTGGTCGTGGTCCTGGACAGCCTGCTCTGGGTGGCCCTGCTTGGGCAGGGGTTGGACAAGGTGGGCCCCAGAGGGCCCTGCCAGCCTCAGCCATCCTGGGACCCTGTGATCTGTCTGGAACATTTTTAATGCCTGTAATCTTTTCAAGCTTGAAAGTCTAGGAAAAAAACTCAGCATAGAAGAACTGAGTTAAAATGCAATGAATTACACAGTCATGCATGAGCTAATAGACATTTTTAAACATTTATTTTAATAAAATAAAATTGTTATTCAAAATTAATTAAAAATAATAGTAATGGAACAAAGTCAAGGGCATGAGAAAGCTGGGGATGTCTCCAGATGTTCAGTTTTAAGTGCTAAGTCATCTGTGGGCCATTTGTACATCTATTTAAGAGAATTCCATTTGTCAGGTGAAAGACCCCAGAGGACAATACACAGACTCTTTCTTCTGCTTGCCTACTCCTGACAATGTTTCCAGTCCAGTGCTTGATCCTGAGGATGTTTCTAATAAAGCAACATAATCTCAGCTAACAGAAAATGTATTAAAGCTGAAGAAAATTCCTGCATGCCAGTGTGCTAGTAATACACAGCGGATGAACACTGAAGTACAGTATTGGTTATTCACCTGTGGCCTCATTCAAAGAAGGAAGTGTTTGTGGCTTTTGAGGTAGACATGATGCAGAGTTCCAGACCTCCTCAAAAAATCCTCTGTGATCAATATGGGTCAAGAAGTCATTGTCGAGAATATTCAACCGCTATGGTTTCTTAATGAAGTAGGGAAACTCCATGCAATTACACTTCAAAAGTTTATTGATAAAGTCAGTGATAGGATAGATGTTTAACTCTTGGGGCATCACTGTGGAGAAAACGTGATCTGTGAAAAATTTCAAAATTAATTTTTGAAGTAATTATACTTAAAAAACAATACAGCGGCTACTTTATGAAAGTTCAGAGGTCTTTGTAGGTTTAAATTAAAATAGAACCAGAGCAGGTATGTTTTCTCATAATACAGTACTAGTAGCCTCAAAAATAAAAATAGCATTAAACCTACAAAAACTCACACAATTAAAAGCAAAAATTGATTTTTGAATTTTGTTTGTTTGATTCCCCACTCCCCCTTTTCTCCAAGCTCAAAGAGTTCAGGGCATTTATTTATTTATTTTCAGAGAGAACATTTTAAAATAAAAGCTTATGGCTATAGCGTATCATGAGACATCAGTAGTTCAGGCCCTAGGGAAATACTCATTATCATATTACTTGCTAGAGTACTTGGCAATGTTAACATAGGAAGAAAGCTGGACGTGTATCTCCTGTGTAGGGTGCAGCGAGCTAGTCAGTGATAGCAGTGACCGGTCACATCCTTGTTCAGTGCAATCTCAGAACAGAAATAGCAGACCATGGGAAAAGGGGGCATAGCCCCATTTCCAAAGATTTTCTCTTGACATGCTACAGGGAATAACTACAACCATGCCCATGGCTACACCATAGCTCAGTGGTACATCAAGAACCATCGGTCACCTGACGAAAGGTGATTAGGAAACAGACAAGAGTTTTGTTATTACTCACAAAAACAAAAGGTTAATTAATACAAAGGCTTTAAAAATGTCATAAAAAGGTAATTTGTGAAGTATGCATTAATGAACTTACAATGGTCATTTAAGTGTCTGGAAAATAAAGGTGAATATCAGAGGCAGGGAGGTAAATTAAACAAATGAAACAAGGCTCTTTTGAAAGCCTCAGAAGGAAGACATCTTGGCACAGCCAACGATGTATAACCTGAGAGAGGTGACTAAAAGTATAAAAGAAAGAGAGAAAGAAAGACTTACATAGTCTAAGTTACTTTATGAAAATAAGTGTGTCCCAGTCTATGATTTGCACAACTCGAGAAGCCAGATAGAAGAGATCCTATAATCATTGCATAAAAGAAAGCAGAAGAAAGATTCAGCATCTAATTCCTCATCCCTCTGCCTGGTGTTATTTAGTTATCCACTGGAGCAGGAATCTTGGGAGCATGTGGGCTCCTCACAGCAGTTTGAACAGACACGAGTGCCACAGCACTTGCTTGCACAGGTCACAAACTGTTTCCATGAGATCTGAGCCATAAGAAGAGGTCAGGCAAAACTGATGAGAGTGAATGACCAAAGGGATGGTGAGGTGGGATCCAGAAGGTCAGGAGGACAGGGATTCTGGACCAGGAGGAGGGCTCCTGCTCCCCTCAGGAAAGATCTCAATGCCTGTTCACAGCTTTTGTTTCGGTCTTGGGACATCTGGTCTGCTGGATGAGCTGGTGGAAAAGTAAGAGAAACCTAACTTAGAAGCAGACTGTGGCTGTCAGACTCTGTAACACCCAGAGAGGAGTTCATGGGAGCGCACTTCAGAGGAGGTCAATCCTTTGAAACAGCCTCTCTGTCTAGATTTCTCCTAGTTTGGTCATAAATGCCTGTCTTTTGGCT
Source organism: Cygnus olor (assembly GCF_009769625.2). Lineage (NCBI taxonomy): Eukaryota > Metazoa > Chordata > Aves > Anseriformes > Anatidae > Cygnus > Cygnus olor. The sequence continues at coordinate 37,825,290 of NC_049169.1, read as the reverse complement.
AAGCATAACTCATCCTCCTATCTTCTCATTGACCTGCTCGCCAGCTGGACCTATTAGCTTGGCAAATGAAAAATTCACAGAAAAGAGCTTATAAACATGTTCTTGAATAGCCTTTTGGTACATCTGAGGCATGAACTGGGTCATCAGCATCCTGGGTCCAGGCTTGCTCTCTCTTTCTGCTGCCCGCTGCGGTCAGGATGCTGTTGAAGGCCAGCCATGGGAATGGGTGGGATACCTTTGCGAGGCATGGAAAGGGACATGGTGATGATGGCTCTGCTGGGACCAGCTCCCGAGTGAGTGGGGGCAGCTTCAAGGGCACAGAGTTGTGCAGAGCTGAGCTGAGAGGTATCGGAGGGTGACTGAGGCATGGAGAGATGAAGGATGTGGATGCATCAGAGGAAGCTAGAGTGTAAACCCGGTGCCAGCTGGCCTTTAACTGCTTCCTTTTAGGAGGTATAAGAAAAGAGATGGGCATTTCAGCTCAGAGAGTAATAGTGACTATGGGTAAGGGCCAAATTCTCCCCACCACATTTTGCCCTTCCCTGGGGATTTTTTCCCCTTCTTGTAACTCTAATTTGCTCCAGCAAGTGGTCCTCCTGCTCTACCCTCCTGCACATAATAAGGCAAGCTCCAGATGAGCTATGCTTGTCCTGAGAGCCTCAGCCATGAGGGGTGAAGCTCAGCCCCAGGGTAGCCCGTTTGCTCTCAGATGCAGAGCTGGAGCTTTGGCTCGCTGAGTCCAATTTCTCGCATTTGTCACCTGCATGCTCTGTGGGTGTCAGACAACCAGGAGCTTGCATTTGTACCAGTTCTGCATCCTCATGTATTGTGATCTCAGCTGGGTTGCAAGTTGCTCTCTAAGGAGAGAACAGTTTCCCTCTAGCACTCTGCATAATATTTCAGGCTCAAGGTGCAGCACTGCACCTTTACATCAGCAGAACAGGATGAGGAACATGGAAATCACCTGGACAAGTAAGTGCATGACCATGGCTCTGGTCATCACCCCTGGTTACAGCCTGGAATACAGATCTTTTTTTTTTTTGGAAAATGGGAATTTGGGAGATAAGGGATATGAGAAATACAGCGTTGGTCCCACAGTTTCTGATCTCTCAGAGGGAATTACACAGTGATGGGCAGACAGCTGGTGACTCCAGTGGGGCACAGCATGGGAAGGGTATTTGCAGGATGAGAACCACCGGTGGTCAGTCCTTTGGGTCTGGAGCAGACTGACCATTTGTGTACCCCCATCAGCTCCAGTGGGGCACGGGTCCTTTACAACAGAAAATGAACAGAGATAAATATAGATGATATTACCTGCCATCAAATTGCCAATATAATTAGTGTGGTGCAATCAGGACAGAAGGCACACACACATTTCTCAAATGTTTTTATACAAAAAAGATTCAGGATTCCTGCCCCAGTAAAACCCCCTGTTTTGTCCTTGCATTAAAAGTTGGTTTGCTTTATAAGAATCTAAGGACTACAATGGCCTTGAAGTTGTATTTGTGGGTTTTATAGTGGTTAAGTAGTTCTCAGAAGAGGATACTGGAAAGTAAGAGACTTGCTGATGTCATTTTTAATTCACCACCAATACCCAAAAAAAAGCTGAGAGAGATGTTGATGGCCCTATATAAGGTGCACCTCACCTCCTTTAGAGCACATCTAGAATCACAGCAAAGGTAAGGCTAGCAGCCTTCGTGCCTCTCCTGTCCTGCCCTTGCCTATTCTCCCTGACGCTAACATTACTCTCTCTCGTCAGTGCTGAGCTCTGTAACTGCAGCCTGCTGGGACAGACGACTTTGGATCGTGAACCATGGCCTCCCTGCAGACCTTGACCAAGAGCTTCTCAGGATGGGTCTTCTTCTGCTGCTGTTGCTGTCTCCCTCTTCTTCTCACCAGCCCTCTGCCTCCAAAAGGGGCAGGGGTGGCTTCTACCAGCCACCAAGCCTGCAGGCTCAGGAAGACCAACTTTCAGCAGCACTACATCAGGAATCGCACCTACACCTTGGCTAAAATGGTACAGTAACCCATCTGCCCTTCATGGCAGGATAGGAGGACCTCCTTCTCTGCTGTTTCCCTGGCTTCTAGCCCTCAACATTTCTCTCTCTTTCTCATGCCTTTCCATAGAGCAACAAGTATTTGCAGTGAGGCAGTTCTTGACATGTGGAGTAGGTCTGTTGCCTGCTGGTGGTGTGGTCAGGGGAAGGTGCTGCCTCTCCTGCAGCCCTGGTGCAGTTCAGCTCCTCTGGAATGGCTGCTGCAGCAATTGTGAGGCATGAGCTTAAATTTCTCTTGTTTCCCAGCCCATTCAGAGCTGGGTCTGTCTGGGACTCCAGCCACGGCCAGGCAGCTCCTGGGGTTCTCTGCTCGGACGGGTTTTTGGCCTGCCCTTGCCATGTGTATGTCCCCCTGTTGTACACCATTGAGAGCTGCAGCACCTCCCCGCAGCACTGTGGGCCACGCTGAGGATGGCCACCCACAGTATCTGCTTTAGTCGTCGTAACCACTATGATGTCTAACATTTAAGAGAGGGACAGGAATTCAGATTTCTTCTTATTTATTTTCCAGTGACCTTGATTCTTAGACAGTTAAGGGGAGAAACAGCCACAATGTCCAAAATTATCTACCCTGAACAAGATATCTATGATGTCAATTTCCTTGTGTCACCTGGACTGTTGTTGATAAAAACCTTAGGGTTTACTGTTAATTTATAGGTAAGGCTCCCACCCCCACCTGACATTTCCTTTCTCCTCTCAGGCCAGGGCCTCAGACCAGGACACTGACAACAGGCTCATTGGGCAGCAGCTCTACATCAACATCAAGGTAAGTCCTACACCGGGAGGATGATTTGGCATCCTTCTGCAGCACTCGTTGACCTCTCACCATGATTTAACATGACCTTCTACTTGCGTGCATAGGAAAACAACCGCTGTTACATGATGAAGAGAATTGTGGAGATTATAGTGAAAGACGTCCTTCTCACTGAGGCCAGGGAGAAGTACCCATACGCCGAGGAGGTGGCACAGTTCCTGGCATCCCTGACCTCGGAGCTGAGCAGATGTGTAAGTTGTGTGGGGCTTCTTTCCCTTTGCTGAATCGTGAATCTCATCACTGCTCCCGAATCTCAGAAAGCTGCAAACAGTGGCAAAAGGCAGTGATATGAAAGGAAACCTCAGATCAAAGATATCAAACTGGAGGTTGATAGAAAGGTGTGAAAAAAAAAAAAAGAAAAAAAAGCAGCAGCATATTGTCACATACAGATGCCAATGTTACCTCTGGATTTTTATTTTTATTTTTATTTTTATTTTTTAATAGAAATTCTCAGGAAACAGAGAGTACATTGAAAAGAACCTGGAAGAAATGAAGAGCAAAATGAAACAGGTATATTTTCCCCAACATTTAAATAGAACAGTTCAAAACCTCAATTATTTAGCCGAATTAAGGCTGATCTAGTTATGAAACAAGTTCTGGAGTTTATTTAAGATGTGAAGTTTGCAGGGGCATTAAAGAAGTGATTAGTGACGTTTCCACTTCCAGCCCTCCTTCATTGGTGCTATTAACTTTCTGCATGTGTTATAGTAATTTAAAATTGTCCCTCAGAAGTCAGGCTGCAGATCATTGTGTATCCTAGACTGGATTTGAAAGAGCTAATTTATATCTTATGATATAATGACTTTAATAGTCAGTATTTACAACTGCTATATATAGTAGTCAATATCTATAGTAAAAGTAGTATATCAATAGTCAATAATTACAACTGCTTGTGAGAATAAGGAGAGTAAGTTCTCAAGTCAGTTTCTGTGACAAGCTTAATTTAAATTTGAGAAACAGTGAGATACTAAAACTTGTATTCTGCTCTTTTCTAGTTGGGAGAGAATGGAAAGAATAAAGCCATCGGAGAACTGGATTTACTGTTTGACTACCTAGAAAATGCTTGTACTGATGCACCAAAGAAGGGAGGGAACAAGAAGAAAAACTGAAAAAAAAAAAATCAGTCTTGAAGAGATGTCTCCAAAAAAACTCATACTATTATTCAAATTGATTAACTACTGTGGAAAAAAATCACATCTGTAGATTCAGTATATGTTTTTTAACCTGTACTGAAAATAGCCAACTAATTGTGTAGAGACTGGATGCATACTGCTGCCTTCTTTCCAAACAAAAACTCCAGAACAGTGTGTGTTGCTACATTTCAACACAGCACACTAGTTATTTTCAAAGGCACGCTCCTACTCTGCTCATCTGCATTGGAATAAAGCAACTGTTTCTGTATTTAATAGGCTGAGATTTGACACCTGTGCCAGCTTTGGTCAAGGTAGGCAGTGCTCTGTGGCCAGGAAGTTTTGTCTTTTATTGGAAATCTCTCTTGTGTATGTTGCCCTCTTCTGACCCTTGCCTGAAATGTTGGTATTTTGAACATTCAGAAATTAGTTTTTTCACTTATATTTAATAGTAACTTATTTTAAGGTAATAATTATACATACTTTTATTTATATAAATTGAAACATAGCCAAGAAAATGTATTTATGAAGCTGTACTAGAGGCTTTTACATGAACTATGAAATTAAAACCGCTGTGTAATATTTATATGCAGATGTATTGTTTTATAAATGCCTATTCAGTAATTTATTATAATAAATATTTTGGGTCATCTAATATTGCTATTTTATAGAGCTTTTCTCTTTTACTGAAACACAGCGGAGGTGACATATACCATGCATGCAGGGCTGCTGGGCCTGTGGCTGTATCCTTGTATCCAGAAAGGATGCGAGCTTAGGAAAGCTTGGGAAAATGCTTCTTCACCTTAATGCTGAAATTTCCACTTGTCACAGGCTGGAGCTTAGTGGGGAGCCCATGGATCAGCCTTTCTTGTGGGTGGGGGTGGGAAAAATAACAACACTCCAGAGAGTCACTGGTAAGGTTCATTGGTTCTGCCTCAGCACCTCCTTAGGAAAGATCCGGTCTTGAACAGCTGTTGGCAAAAAAATCTCAAACTGTCCCCCCCCTCCTCCGGTCAGAGGAGATGGAGACAGTCAAGCAGCAGCAGCAAAGTGAAAATTCAAAGCTCTGAGTTCTCACTGACCCACAGGCATGCTGAAAGCCCAAATGGTGCTCTGCAGCATCGTGGTTTTGAGAGCACTTCAGAAGGGAATTGCTTGGTGCCTCCTCTTGATACAAGCTCCTAGACATATAAATGTGAAGTCACTGAAGAACACTTTAAACCATCATTATCAGGTTTTTCAGATGATCTGGTTGGACCAGATGATCTTGGAGGTCTTTTTCAACCTTAATGATTCTATGATTCTTCTGTGATTCAGCAACGTCCCCTGGGCAAAGACAAAGGAGTTGCTCTAGTACAGCCAGAGTTATTAGTGGTTGGATAAAGGTTGAAGAGGTTAAAAGTATCCAAATAGTCAGAAAATCAGAGTAAATATATAATTGTGGATAGTCAGCAACTGGTAAAGACTTCTTGAACAAGGCTTTATCGTTTCTTCATCCAGTCAGCAGTATTCTGTCCACATTTAAAAAAAAAGTCATGATGAAGTTCCTCAGAATAAAGGACCCAGCTGAGGTGGCAGTGCAGGTGAAGTCTTGTAAACATGGGCATCTCAGGGAAATTAAAATTAAAAAATCGTTGCTAAAGAGATATCTAGAAGAATCCCCATGAATAGATATTGTAAATTGTAAAAATATTTTGGGGAAATGATTTCTGTCTTGATAGTGTCATAATTACATTCAAAGAGGAATCAAAGGGGGGTTTTACCTGGTGATCTCTTGAGGTCCCTTCCAACCCCTACAATTCTGTGAAAGCTAGTCCAAATGTAGTTAGTTTCAATGCATCTTACATCAGCTGTTGTAATGAACTGTCATTAAAGCAAGATTAAGCTATGCCATGTGAGTCCTGAACCAGAGTGGTCTCAGGACAAAAACATCCACCCACACCCAATTTGAAAAAGGTTTCTGTTAACCGATATAACACTTTCTTGTGGGAACTCGCATACTGAGCTGATATATGATGCATCTTGGTGATAGATGTCCATTGCCTGTCAAACTAGATGCAATCAACGTGGTTTGCTTTGCTCCACTCTGCTTTGTGTCTCTCAACATATGAATTATATCCCTGTTCACAGTCAAGGCAGAAGTGACCCAATGGTGACAGCCAGACAGGCTTTGCTAACATATGACAGTGTTAGGGATTTAACCTTTTACTATATTGAAGAGGATATTTATTTTCTTACTTGTGGGATAAGCAGTGACATTATTAAGAGCTGTTGTCCGACATCTTTTCTCTTTGTCTGACATCCTTTCTCTTATCATTCAAACTTGCAACAGCTGACAGCAAAAGTTAAAAAATGGAAGTTAAACACCAGCTGGAGAATTCATCTCATTGACCTTTCATAGACAACCCTATCCCAAAGTTACACTTGGCTCCCTTTACACGTAATGAAGGGTATTAGGAATTATTCAGGTGTGATTCATCTGATCTACATTAGAGGTTTATAAAGACTGTGACTCTGAACAGAATGAGAGGGATTTTCTCTAGAAGTACCCATTTTCTTCCTTGGTTATAGAGACTAGACCAAGAACCATTTGTGCTGTTCCTCATTGATAGCATCGCTTCGCAAATGGATAATTAACTTATTACTTTCTTCTACTTCCTCTAGGCCCCTTCCACACTGTCCTTTTTGAGCTGTCCTACCCAGACACGTCAAATCAATCTCTCAAGCTTTCCACCCTGGGGTAAACCCAAATAAACCTTTTGTTCACTGGTGTAAATGATAGTAATTTATGTATCAACTTCCTCAACCTGGAAAACCATCAGATGGAAGACTCTGCCATGGTAACCTAGTGAGCTGGAACCCTGAAAATGCCACACGGCAAATTTTGCAGAATTTCCTACATAGATTTTCTTGCAGGGTATGTGTGGCTTGTGGGCGTGTGAAGGATGCTGGTTGATGGTCAGTTTTGAACAGATAAAGGAAGTAGAAGTCGGAGATTTCCCTTACAACCAAGGAAATGTATGGGACAAACAATTACTGAACAAAAAGGAAATAAAGAAGTAATTTGAGTCAGACAAGCTGGGTTTCATTTCGGTCAATAGTTACAGCTCAGAAAAGGGAAATCACGCTGAAGTATTGAATTTTGGCATTTCCCAAATAAAATATTTCAGTTTTATACTTCAAAATACTGTTTTGGTTTAGAATTTTACCTACATTTTCTCTCAAACGATGAAAAGAGATACGAAAGCAAAATGAGTTCTTTCATTTTGAGTTTGACAAGTACTTTGGGCTGACCCAAAATGGATTTTTTTGGGTTTAATTTTTCGGTTGGGTCACCAAACAGAAACCCTGTTGTTCGCACAATTTCCGTTGCCCTATTTTCCTTTCCTCACCGCTACCCTGGCCAAGTTATGGACTATTTGTAATTCCCAGAGGTTCTTGACTTAGCGTTGTTAGGGAGGGTGTTTGCTTCACATCCTTTGTTGAGGACACCTCCGTTGTGGAGACTGGGGGACCTTTTAAAAGGCAAAAAAAAAAGGACAGATTTACTTTCTGTGGACTTGTCCTCCCTCCCCTTCACTTACATTAGGGGACCGGAACAGGCACTTTTTTGCTACATAGATAATTATAAAACATTTAAGCTAACTCTGAAACTTCATATAGAGAAGACAGGGGAACCCAAAGCATGAAGAGAAGTTTCCACATCCTGCTGAGTAAGTATTGGTGACAGTTTAAGAAACCTCTGTTAAATATATTATATTGAGTTTTACTCAGTTATGAGATTTACATATTCAGTGTCTGAATATATACTCTTCAAGTGACCTAGAATAAGAAAGCGTTGATATTTCCAGTTTGCTGCTGGAAGTATATTTTAGAGGTTTCAAAGAGCTGAAGCTGAAGCTATCCCAATGGTTAACCAGCAGCATGTGACTATATCATCCTGTGCTTTAAAACACAATTAGCTGAACTCTGCTTTGAAGAAGGTATGGACTGCATTGAATAACCATACATTCCTGATAGGCTGTGCCTTTTCAGTCATAGCCATCATCAGTAGCCAATGGATGTTTGTAAAACTGGTGTGATCTGGAGCAGAACTGGCTTGCTAACATGAAGCAGGATTGGTAGAGACATTAAAGTCAACCTCAGGCTTATTACTGATGCTGCCAAGAAGGTAGAGACCATGGAAAGAAGGAAAACCTATAGTGCAGTCCTGTGGGACTCCAGGGATTTTTGGCAGGCAGTTACCTATGACATGGTGCATAAACCAGCACATGTAGGTAGGAAAGTCATGCAGCCTTTCATGGGATCCAGATCAGGATTCAATGTTGTTCAAGAATTTGTTAGGAAGTTTTATTTGAGTGAGGTAAATGACTAAATATAAACTGTGTTAAGGCTGATGGCATCTCTGGGGCCACATGTGGTTCTAAACTCATATCCATTTGTAACAACTTTTTCTGGGTTTACACATAGCCAGACCTTATCAGATGAACTGTATGAATTTCACCACTAGCAAAAGTATTAAATTACTGTGTCAGTGAAATGATTTCTTCTGAAGTCTAGGAAGTCCCTCTCTCTGCTTAACCATTAAATTCCAAATCTCTGGCCAAATTCACAGATATTGATTGCTATCTTTCATTTGGAATACACTCATGAATGGTTTAGAAAAGAAGGTATTCCTACAGCTTTCCAACTCTGGAGAGAAATTTAAAAAAATATCCTGAGAAGTACTGCCCATTTATCTTCAACAAATTAATTCATGAGAACCATTAAGGCATTTCAGTGTGAATTGTAGCCCTAGTTTCAAATGACTGAATGCAAAAGATATTGTGTTCCAAAAACTGCCAAATTGTATCAATTTAAAGATTTTTCCAAAAGAAGAGCACTTCCAAACCCAACAGTATGTTTAAGGAGTGGTGATGATATTCTGTTCGGTTGATTTCAACTGTGAAAGGAATGGGCAGTTTTGTCTGGGGCAAAGCCTAAAAGTTATGCATTCTTGAAGACTGACTTTCTGATTTGTCTTTTGCATTAGGCCATGATGTGTAAGATCTCCCCAATGGATAGGTCATCATTTATATGGTCTTGCTCCACAGAATATAGAAAGAAACTTCCTACTGACTTCAAGATAAGGCTTGTTGTTTGTATGTGTATCAACTTAATTGTATTACACAGAAAAGACGAAAGATTTGAACATGTTAGATAGATGTGAGAAACTGGACTGCTCCAGGGAAAGGCTTGTTCCAGAAAGTTCACCATATTGACACTTATTTGGGAAACGAAGGCTCCAAAATAAAGATTACACACTGTTTGTCATTGCAGAGACCTTTATTTTGTTTGTTTGTTATTCTAAAACTATCCAGACTTTGTCTTGGGTTAATACTTGTTATCAAACATGTCTCTAAAATTTCTGGTTTGACCAATTCCTATAGTTCTCCTTTATAACGTAACTTCTGTCAGTCTTGAACAACAGAAGAAAATTCAGATTTTCTCTCCCCTTGTCATGTTTAATCATAAACAATTTCAATAACTGACATTTTAGGTAGATAATCCCAGATTTAGAGTTTAACAGATCTGAAGTTCATTCTTCTTCAAGTAACACAAAAATGGGCAATACTTGTTAGTCAAGCACGGAATTTGGCAAAAAATATGATTAAGTTGTAGGGATGAATTTGTTAACATCAACACAATGATCATTGCTGTTGTATGTAATAGAAGTTGCATAACATTCAGAAAAGTATCTTGGTTTGTTGGGACCCCTGTGTGTCTCAGAAAATGCAAGACAGTTCCTTACACACCAACTTTCTGATTTAACTTGATGTGTGAGGCTGAAGCCTTCAAAACAGGGAGCTACTCAACTGTGGCATCATTTTGAATCTGCCAATGATTCAGTTAAGTGACAAGGACTTCTGGGCAGTGACCAGGAATGCAAAACAAAGTGGTGACCATCCCTCTGATCCAACAAGCTGGTAAAACACCACATGGTTTCCTCATTTTGATAATGGCCTTGTATCAGTCACCTCTACCTTGGGTGCCAGAAAACTAGCCAACAAACTCTCAGTTGGTGTCCAGAGGTCTCCACAGAGCCTGTGATGTAGACAGACATCTCCAGCTCGCTTAACAGCAAGGATGTCAGGCAGATGAGGTGAGGCATCCTCTGAGGGCCCATTCCCCCCCACCAGCCACAGAGGGAACCCTGGGTGATGAGAGAGCCATCCTCCGCTCAGAGATCCAGCCTCCAGAGGTCTATGGCCAGGCATGACAAATCCCAGCTGTGAACTGCAGGGAGTTATGTTGCTCCCAGGTCAAGCTACTGGCAAGAGAGAGAACCAGAAACAAATAGCTTCATCTATTGTATTTTACTTTGGAAACATTTTGGCAATAAATTTAGATTTCGTTTTTCATTTCTTAACTGTTTTCCATTGCTATTTTAATGTCACTTGCAGTTACAAACTTCAGTTTATGCAATGTTTCCAATGATGCTGGAAATGAACAATTAATAATAAAGAATGTGTTTTAGGTGAGATGAACATGAGAGGTTTCTCTGAAAATAGGAAGAAGGGAGCAACTCATCTTTTCTACATTTCCGAAAAGTAAAACAGAGAATTTCTTAGAGCCGCAATATGAAGTTCTGGCCAAGAAGGTTAGGTTTATTCTGTAACCTCATTATCAGAACTGAGATAAAAGAGAGGTTGCGGATTGATAAAGTATCTCCTGTTCTTTGCTGTGATAAATAAAATGTTTGTTTTCAGAAGTGACAGATTAGTAAGGGCAAACCTCAGTAGGATTCAAAGGTTTGGCCAAATATTTCAGACCTGATATTCTTTTCAGGGCTTGCCTGAAAGTTTTGAAGCAGCATGGTTGAATATCAAAGCAAAAGAAATCTGATTTTTATGGATCTGCTAATTGGAGTGAAGGTAAATTTACTGGGAAAATACTCCTTCTCAAGGGAAGGAATTCTTCTGTGAAAAGATTTGCTTTCAAATAATCTAATCTAAACTGGAAATGTGAGGAAAGGTTTAACAATCCCAGAGGAGTTTATCTGGTGTTTGGTATTGGGCCAACATACACTGTCGTTTTCAGTGAAACTGCCAAAAGCTTCTTCCCAATTGGTTAAAAATACTGAAAGATTTAATTAGAGCTGGAAAAAAGACACTAAAATCAAGGTTGTTTTGAAATTTACCCAGCCCACAAGGAGAGGTATAGATTTAGCCTTTTTCTGCTGATGTAACAAATTCAGAGAATAATAAGAATGATGAGAAAGGATTTCTCTATCTCTCTCTCTCTGGAGGCCTTTTCCACTGGAATATTTTATTGCTTTCCGGAGATGTTAAGGGGCTGTTGAACAAAAGCTGAAGAGATGCCACCACGGCAGCAATCTCTGACTTCGGGTCACAGACCAAATGGGGGCTACTTCCAAGGGAAATGTAACTGAAGGAACCACAACCATTACCAATAGGTTTAAGTTCACCAGAGGGAGGATGGTACCTCCAGTGGAAAAATGCCCTAGAAAATCTTGTTATTGCCTACTGTGCCATTGCTTCCCTTGCTGTTATTTTCTGACGCTACTGTTGGAGAACCAAGTTTGCAGACATCCTGTAGCAGTCAGTCCAATAGCAGCCAGGATACAACGTTCATTCCCAACAGCAAGAAATCAGCTTCTGCAGCTTCACAATCGTCTGGCCCAACTCTCAGTCGACATTACTCACAGAGCCGTCCAGGCACCCTCGGTTGGCATTGCCGAGCTGCTCAGGGATGTACTGGGATAAGAGAACAGAGGGGAAAAAGCTTTAAAAATTAAATTTTAAAACTGTAAAAAAAATAGAATACAAGACAAGAAGGGTAAGAAAAAATGAAGGAAAGAGAAAAAGCTGAAAAGTGGGATACAAAGATGGAAGGAGACAGAAGCTCTTGGATGTAAAAGTGGTGCCGTACAAAATGACCCACTTCTACCAGCCTAGATGTAGGCACCCTCCTCCCCCAGAACCGTGCCCAGGTTTCCATGTGGTTTGCTTTTTCCTTTTACAATTTTAGTATAACCGTTTTATAAAGCCGTAATGAAATTTCAAGAGAAAGCAGGTCACAGGCTTCTGAATACTATTCTATGTGCAAGAGAAAGTCAAGAGTTTGGAACAGCTGTCTGTCTACATGGGGAAGCTGAGCTGTCTGTTTCTGCCAAGCATCTCTGTAAACTGTGCAGTAATACCTCTGTACAGGGATTTTCTTAAAGAGTATGGTGGGGATCAAACTCACATTTTCTAAAGAGTATAGAAACTGAATCACTGCCATTAAGTGAGAGCTTGTAATGGGTTGATTGGGACAATATGAATATGCTTTCATATTCAATAATCATTCCTCTCAAATAACAATCTCCCCAACAGACTACAATGATGTGACTAGTAAAGGATATCTGTATAAAGGTTTTATGTCAAACACAAATCCTTGTCTAGTCATGAAGTGATTACTGATTTTTAATTACACAGCTGGAGATATTTGAACAGTGTCTTGAAATATTCAGGGAGTGCTTTGCATTCTTCCGAGACAGCTAATTGTTGGCCATAATGATTCACTGCTGCTTTGAAAACTTAAACTGCTGCTTATTTTCTGTGCATGGAGAGAAATTTTAGGTTTAGTACCTTGATGATTTCAAATTGGACTATGAGCACACTCTGTAAACTGTCTCTGGAGCAACAGCATCCTGAGACCGTCTTATCAGGTAGCTGAAGTAAGACTAGCTTGGCAGATAGTTATTGGCCATCTGTTACCACACTGAAACAGAGAACCAGACCAGTAGCCCAGGGACACCCACCACTTGAAACAGTTTGTGCCTTTCTTAGAAGATGAGAAGATGAGAGGGCATTACCAGTATGTTTTATAGCAATTCACATTTGAGGGTTAATCACAAGATGTTACTCATAATGTGCAAAGAGATGCAAATGCCCAGAGGAAATGTAATTGTGGTTGTTTTTTTTTTTTTTCAGTTTTTTTTTTTTTTTTTTTGTCTAGGTTTGAGTCTGATTACTGCTTTACTTGATGCCTTAAAATTTTTATGAAGTTCATTTAAGGCATAAAGTGAAAAAATTCTGAGTGTGTTGGACACGTGGTCCTGCTGGTGCAGGGTCACAAATAAGATTAAGAAGCTGGAGCATCTTTCGTCTGAGTAGAGCTGAGAGAGCTGGGATGGCTTATCCTGGAGAAGAGGAGGCTTGGGGAGGGGGAGGGGAGAGGAGAATGGGGAATCTTTCTTATCGAAATATCTGGAGCGAGAGTGTAAAGAGGATGGAGATAGACTCTTTTCAGTGGTGCCAGTGTCAGGACAAGAGGCAATGGTCACAAACCAGAACACAAGAGGTTCCATCTAAACACCAGGAAGCAATTTTTTACTGTGTGGGTGCCTGAGCATGGCACGGGCTGCCCAGAGAGGGTGTGGAGTCTCCTCCTTGGAGATCTTCAAAAGCCACCTGGACGTAGTCCCGTGCAACTTGCTCTGGCTGGCCCTGCTTGAGCAGGGTGTTGGACCAGGTGGCCTCTGGAGGTTCTTTCCCACTTCAACCATTCCGTGATTCTGTGATATATTCAACAAAGGCAGTTGAAGAGCACACAGGCAGGCACCATGTAGTGTGGGTATGCCATGGGAACAACTGTAGTGATTTTATACTTAGGTATGAGAAAGGCACCAGACATCCCATCCTAGGTGTCAAATGTTTGCAGCCTTTCCTACACTCTCCCGGTTTCAGTTTGCATCTCTTCTCTTCTCTTCTCTTCTCTTCTCTTCTCTTCTCTTCTCTTCTCTTCTCTTCTCTTCTCTTCTCTTCTCTTCTCTTCTCTTCTCTTCTCTTCTCTTCTCTTCTCTTCTCTTCTCTTCTCTTCTCTTCTCTTCTCTTCTCTTCTCTTCTCTTCTCCTTTCCCTGAAAACTTGGCTCATAATTGTTCATTAATTGTGAAAAAATCTAAACCAGCTCTGAAGTTTGCTATTACTTCAGATGGTAAAAGAAGGTTAAAAGGAGCAGTGTTGGGCATTTCTGTGGGTATTTCGGGCTGAGCTATATGCCTATGTTCATTACAACCCTGTTCAGAAGATTGCAGAATCATCTCTGGATGATAGGAGCTTCTCCACTCCAAGCTTCTCTCTATGATGGAGGCACTAAAATATTTCATTTTTTTGAGTCCTATAGTAGGATAGGTATTATTATCCTCAATTCTTGAAAAATCTCAGTAGACTTCATTGTTACTTATCAAATCAAATTTTGGAGCATAAATACCACAGATCTTCATGTAGACCTACTATTTTTCAGAAGATCAAAGTGAATTGAGTAAGATATCAAAGGAGAAGAGAACAAAAGTTATGGGATTAAGAAATAGCATAAGATAAGGTTAGCAGCAGGTGAGCAAGTGTTATTAATGTTTATAGGAAGCATACAGCTAATTTAGTTATAGTTACACTAACAGGAAATTGAATAAACAGAAAATGTGAAAGGTGAAAAGATTCAGAAGAAATTAGTTGGGGCTTTTTCTGGATGCAGATCAGAAAGCCAACTAAGCTGCAAAACAATGAGATGACATGTTTGTTACCTTAAATAGGGTAAGAACTTTGTAGCAATCATAGATGTATCTGCATGTTTTACATAGATAAAGAGAATTTAATATTAATAATATCTACTTAACTCACACAGATCAAAATAATTCAATGGTTCAGTTCAATGATTCTCAATAAGTTAGTGAAGAAAAGATCTTCTCCAAGCTGGTGCTCATGCACTGGCCCTGTATTTGTATGGAGCTTTGTATTTGTAAATTACTTGCAGCCTTCTTTGAAACTTAGTCCCTAGCCAGGGCAAATCAGGCAAGATTTTCTTCTCTGATATGTTGGCTACTCTGTTAGTTTTTCTTATTCTTTTTAAAATTTACACAACTTGTGTTTATGTAATACATGAACTTTTCATGTGCCGTCAGTATTGTATTGTTCTTTAAGTATTTACAATACTGTGCATCTAAAATTTTCCATACCGTATGAGCCCATTTTCACTGGGGTGGTCTCCTTAAATTCCCATAGTTTCTGTCTTATGTCTGGAAGTCAACATGCTCTGTTGTGTGTTTTACTACCGTCCTCAGACTGGCTCTGGGTATATCAGTTCCACCATCCACACAAAGCTTTGCAGATCTTTTCACTGTTCATTTCTAAAAGGTCTGTGTCCCTGAATTTGTTTCTTCCTCTACCTCATGCAACTTTAAAACATGGCGTAATATCAGCTCTTTGTTATTCTATATTATTTATAATCATAATTATGCCTGAGAGCCAAAGTGGCACTAAAATGTAGTGGTACTAAAGAACACTAAATGAGACCCCAAAAGAAAAAAAACAGCAACTTTGCTCTGAACAGGGAACAGAAAGTTAATGGATAATGGTTATTCTCTGACTGATAACTAAGCAAGCATTTCAAAAGAGGTGGAGTGTAACTGTACAGGATCTGATATTAAATGTTACCCACCATCCTTCTACGTCAGGAATGCTAAGGAAACCCTATATCTTATATTATCAATATGTAATAAGGACAGCATACTTCTACATCCATCTGCATTTGTTTACACCACTCAGTTTAAAAGTTAGCCAGATCCATCAAGATGTTTGCTGATTCACCTGAGGAGCTCTTTAGAGCCCAATACAATGGTGTTACTACTACAGCCCTCCAAGCATAGGAGCTCACAGAACAGACAAAATGAAACTTGTGGGCTCAAGGGTTTTCCAGCAACAGAAGTTTCAGAGATGTTGAAAATTATTGATTTTCTTGTGAAAAGCCATTATAGACTGGCTGCATGACCCATTTATTCCATTTAGAGGAAAACTGTTGACCAGGGAGTACCACACCTTGGGGAAGCTGAGGCAGTTTTGCGTTCTGACTCTACTCTTGCAGTTGCCTGAGATCCTTTTCTAGGAAGAAACTTGGAGCAAGTGGTTAACCTTCCGTCCACATATGTTGTATGCTGAGGTTTTGTATATCTCATTAAGCAAGTCTGACAGCATTTAGAGAGCTTAAGCACAGACCATAGTTCAAATGAGCACTACAATGCATCCAGGGAATCAGGTCTCCATCATCTCCACTTACCAAAAGTCTAAGCTCTCTCTTGGCAGCCCTCTTTGGGCCTGGACCCCAAGAGCTCTTCAGCACTGGTGAAGCTAATGGGATGTGTGGGTAGTTGTGTGCTTAAACCCTTTTCTAGGAGCTGTTACAGGTGGGATCATAGAATTATAGAATGATTTGGGTTGGAAGGGACATTAAAGATCCCTGTTCCAACCCCTTGCCATGGGCAGGGACACCTCCCACTAGACCAGGTTGCCCAAAGCCCCATCCAGCCTGGCCTTGAGCACCTCCAGGGATGGGGCATCCACAGCTTCTCTGGGTAACCTGTTCCACTGCCTCACCACCCTCCGAGTAAAGAATTTCCTCCTTATATCTATTACAAACCTACCCTCTTTTTGTTTAAAACATTCCCCCTTGTCCTATCACTACACTGCCTGACAAAGAGTCCCTCCCCAGCTTTCCTGTAGGCCCCCTTTAGGTACTGGTAGACCACTATAAGGTCTCCCCACAGCTTTCTCTTCTCCAGGCTGAACAACCCCAACCCCCCTAGCCTGTCTTCATAAGAGAGATGCTCCAGCCCTCTGATCATCTTCATGGCCCTCCTCTGGACTTGCTAGAGCTTCCATGATCCTCGGATCCCTGGAGCCACATGCGAGTCCAGCTTGGCCTGGAGGCTATGCACATTTGTTTGTATAAATAGCTAGTGGGATCCAGGCTGGGGTGAGTTTATAATCTAGCTCATCTCATCCTTCTTTCTCCCAGAGCTGGTATCAATGCAGGCTGAAGAATTGCTATGCTGGACCAAAAGCTGCTTTCTCCCATTTCTTGCATACACCTCAGCTAGTCCTAGGGGTCTTGATGGCTGATTTACACCAGTTCTTGGCTTAACAGCATCATACTGCTGGTGCTGCTTCAGGATTTCCAAGTCTATCTTTGATGTGATGTTCCTTGCATTAATTGAGTGGTACTTGAGATGAATTTATCCCATTCTTCCAGCTTCACTTCAGACAGCTCTGAAGCTCTAAGCATTTGGCTGTCTCAAAAGCAGGCTAGAGATATAGACTGATCAATCTATGTTTGAGCATGACTGTAGAAAAGTGAGCATTTGACTCTATGGTTTAAATTTTACTGCCTTTGTGGTGGGTATGTTGGGACCCTACATGCCATTTTCCAGCAACCTTTGGTTCTTGGTGGGCTTTTGAAGCAGCCCCATAGCCAGGCATGCCCTGGTCCTTGAGCAGAGCCCTTGCTGGAGCCCTCTCTTTCACAATACATAGCCTGCTGCTTCTATAGGTGCAAATCTTGCCCCAGTAGAAGACTGATTCAAGAGATTAAAATAGCAAGATCATTTGCTACTAGCTGCCTTACCCTGAAAACAAAACACTTCTTAAAGTCTAGGCAATGAAGTTTTAAAGGCAGGATAGTCCAGCTTCCTTATAGATAACTGATTTTCTGAAACTTCTCAGTTAAATTAACACTGATTTTTTTTTTCCCTTTGGGCCATTACCTTTTACAAAAGTCCTACCATAAGGTTTTGTGGAAAAATGTAAAAAAATTTCACACATTAGGTATACTTTGTTACGAAACCAAACTAACCAGCTCAACAATTTTTTTCTCACTTGACCACCACTTAAATGAAAGAAAACTTCTCACATGAGAGGGAAGTTCTTCTTTCTTGGAAACCTTGACCTTGCTGCCAGTAAATATGGAGATATCGTTTAGAAAACGTCACAGATGATTGTGGTCAAATTTGTTGAAAGTGGAGCAAGATGTATAAAAAAGCGCAGCAACAATACTGATCAGCCAGCACACGAGCAATAGGTTATCTACATGAGCATCTCAGTGCAGAAGCTGCTTTGAGGGTTAACAAAATTAGGTTAACCTCTGTCGTCTAACCAGTCTTGCTGTATCACATACGCTGCTGTGACTGTAGAGGCACGAAGATTTGGGAGCGAAGATGAAAGTATATTCTATTTTCAGATCTGGGCATTTTTTAGTTCTACTTTGTCTTTTCACTGTGGAAGGCAAAAAGTCACCTACAGGAAAGCATACCTGCCGAAAAGGACTCCTCTCCCAAGTGACAGAGAACCTCTATATCAAGGCAACTAGTTTAAAATCATCTGTTCCTGTAAGTTGATCCCACTAGATGAAGTTTATTTATTTATGGATGCTTCTTTGGCAGCTTCATTATTGACCACCTGGAAACTTTAATAAGCTGAATAATCTCTGTGGTCTTGAGAGACAGGGAAATGCTACTCCTTTCATAACGATGGAAAAAAAGAAGATGCATAGAGAGGTGGAATGATTTCGCCAAGGTCATGGAAGAAGTTTGTAGCTAGGCTGGGATTGGAGCATAGATTTGTTGAGTCCTCATTCTACATCTGAATAAGATTATCATTTTTATAATTATTGCTACTACAACACCCAAAGAACCTTGGTATGAAACACTACTGCAGAACGAAGTTTTGTACCAACTAGACAAAGCCCTCTTTTCCTTCCTCTGCTTAGATTAATTAATACTAGCACACTGTATTTTACAGAAGGATCTCATCAAGAACACAAGACTTCTAAAAAAGACAACAAAAGTGCTGTTTATGGTAAGATTTATACAACTGTTTTTCCATTTTCTTGCTTTGATTTTCCTTTGGGTTGTAGAGATAAGACTGTGGGATAAAAAGGAATGACAGCTAACACATAAGTCAGCTGTTTAATTGGGAAGGACATTGTATTTATGAGAGCCATACACTTAATGAAACCCTTCACTTAGAGGAAGAATGTTATCTCTGCCCCCCAAGAAAGTGATTTTCCTATGGGACATGAAGGGGATATGAGTGTGATATGGGGAGAAAGAAGAGGATGTGGAAAGCCTAGCTGTAGGCACTTGTCTCTTGGTGGTTGCAGCGGTAATCTCCTTGGAGAGTTGGGGTGAGGGTGTTTGCCGCACTGGGGAGGCGTGTTTGTGGTAGCTCTTGCTCCTCCTGTGAATGCTTTACTGTGTGTGGTCCTTCCCAGCAATGCTTTTCAGGCACTAGCTTATTTACATGAGGGCCAGAGCCAAAGCCACCATCCCAGCAGCTGAGAAACCTTCTGCTGAGGGTGTGCAGAACTGCAGATGGCCCAGGAATGCTACAGAGCACCCAGGACACCCAAGCACCCAAGAGCTGCTTTGGGTTTTGAACTCTGCAGATGTTCTAGAAGAGGGAGTTCAGAGTACCCCCTAAAGGTTTGGCATGTAAAATACTGATTTGGGGGATCTATTTACAGGTATGTGAGCTCACAAGTGTGTGAGTTATTTTAGCATCCTTTATGCAGGGATCTAGTCAAAAGGGCCAATTGAGTCATTTTATCCTTAAGCAGAGACCTATTGGCCTTTGAACTCCCCTGGATCTCACTGATCACCTTGGGAGTGAATGCTCCTCACTTGCCAGTGGGACGTTCATGTGGACACCTCATTTTGGCAGCTTAATCTGTAGCTGCCTTCCCCTCCTGGTGGTAATTTTGCACCCTATACTTGGTTCAGTTGCCTAAAAATGGGCATATAGCCATTTGAAATACCTTTGGTTGTCCAAGAGATCCTACGGTTCAGTAAGGTATTACATAGCATGTACAAGATGACTGATCTCTTCTGGAGCAACAGCTGGGGGATGGTCAGGATTCCTTACAGCACTTTAAATGGCATGGGACACTGGTGTGGAGGAATCAGACAATGGCACCTACAATTTGGCCAAGATGATCTGGCTTAACTCCCCTATTCAACTTCCATTTATTCCTTGTGAATTAGTTAAATTTGTTGCTGTCACTTCTTTTCATGGCTAGTCTTAACAATACTCCTTTCTGTGGCAGTGCAACATCTTCTTGCCTTACCTTCAGAAAACACAGGGATATGCTGAGCTGAATATTAAACTTCATGAAAATATTTCTATTGATTATATGCTTTCTAACTACATGTATTTTTACAAGGCGAAAATTTTAGGTCATACGTGACTTGTAAGGTTTTCATTTGGCAGCTCCTTACCTGCTTTGTTTTCAGACAAATTGCAGTGTTCGAGACCAGGTCCTCTCATTCTACGTGAAAAATGTTTTCAGTCATCTTGAAGTGGAAAGTGAAAAGTTGTACGTTATTAGCGCCTTCCAGGTCCTGCAAGAGAACATGAATGCATGTGTGAGTATATTTGTGAGAGCTAAACTACCTCTGTTCATTTGAGAGGCTAAGAAAGGGCAAGATCACACTTTTTTAGCAAGTAGAAAAGGTGATTTGTAGTCATGGTGTGCCCTACATCGCAGAGGACCCAGCTTCCCGAGGGCTTCCCCCTGAGCCTGGGGAAGTTTCACACCACTCATTTCCTCTCAGAGTGAGTGCAGGGGGCAGGCGAGGTGGTGGAGGTGCTATGGAGACAACCCACTTCCCCACTGGTGCTTCTGGTGATGTCGCCTCGTACTGCCCTTCAGCACCAAAGCTGCAAAGATGCAGAGTAAACAGAGAAATGTGGCTCTTTGTTTCCACAGCATTAACTCTGGTCATACTTTCCTTCTTCAGCAGCATACCCAGTGGACTTGGGTACCTTTACTCACATGTCATCTCTGCTCCACCATACTCTGGAAAGAGCTGGTGGTGTCTCCTGAGCAAGCAGTGACATGCAGTAATACAGGCTTGGGGAAGAGTGGCTGGAAAGTTGCCTGGCAGAAAAGGCCCTGGGGGTGCTGCTCATCAACCAGCAGAACATGAGCCAGCTGTGTGCCCAGGTGGCCAAGAGGGCCAGCAGCACCCTGGCCTACATCAGAAACAGTGTGGCCAGCAGCTCTAGGGAAGTGATTATCCCTCTGTTCTTGGCACTAGTGAGAGCACACCTTGAGTACTGTGTCCAGTTTTGGGCCCCTCACTGCAAGGATGCTGACTTGCTCGATTGTGTCCAGAGAAGAGCAACAAAGCTGGTGAACAGAGCAGAAAACAAGACATATGAGGAGTGGCTGAGGTAACTGGGCTGTGTAGTCTGGAGAAAGGGAGGCTGAAAGGAGATCTCATCTCTTTCTGTACCTACCTGAAAGGAGGTTTCAGCAAGGAGGGTGTCAGTCTCTTTTCTTAGGTAACAAGCGATAGGATGCAAGGCAATGTCCTCAAGTTGTGCCACAGGTTTAAATTAGATATCATGAAGAATTTCTTCATGGAAAGTGTGGTTAGGCATTGGAACAGGCTACCCAGGAAGGTGGTGGAGTTGCTGTTCCTGGAGGTATCAGAGACATATGGGTGCAGTGCTTAGGGACATGGTTTAGTGGTGGATATGTAGTGTGAGGTGGATGGTTGGACTTGATGATCTCAAAGGTCTTTTCCAACCTAAATGGTTCCTACGATTTTGTGATTCTATGAAGTGGAATAAACCACAAGGGAGCAGTTTCCGTATGTCAGTTATACCTGTAAGTCAAAGCAGTTGCCCACTGGCAACATGTCCCTACAGTGGATCCAGGTGTTCCAGGGAAGAGGTGCTTCTACCAACAACATGTCATCATCCCACCCTGCAAATGACACCAGGACAGCAGTTAAAGCACACATTTGCCAATGAAAATATACACATAGATTACTGGGTGATGCTAACATGACAGTGTCACTTGTGGGTCATTTCTCTTCCCAGACTTGTCACTTACATGTGAGCTTGCTGAACCCCCTGTGAGGTCTTACCACCTGGCTCTTCTTTTTTAAGAGTAAATGAATAAAGACAGGGTGTGCCTTAAAGCTTTTTGACCTGTGGATATTTTTTTTTTCTCCACAAAACCTGTAGTCCTCACAAATCACAGTGTCACAAAATCTCAAGTGTGACTTGGGGTTTAATATAACCATGAATGGCCAGGTAAATGTCTATGGTAATTTCAAAAAGTGAAGGCAGGGTAAGAAGTCAATGAAATGTTGTTGAGTTATACCTTTGTCTGTTCTTAACTGTGTGGTGGCACATAAGAAAGGAACGTTGGTTCTACATGCACACAAATATTTGCTATTCAAAACTAAGCATCTTCAGACATCTCCTTGCAGTGCTGAATTACAAAACACAACCAAAATATTTGTAAAATATAAAAATATTCAGACCCCAATGGGAGAAAACTCCACCAGTTCTCAGGTTCTGCATTTAAACCATGCTACATCGTTGCAATTTACAGTCATTATTCACAGCATTCCACACCCTGTTTTAATTATCTGTGTCTGTCAAAATTTCAGGTATTGTATATTAAAATATCATTGAAGGAGATTCCATTCTTGTCTGGAAAAGAATTTACGCCCCATACAAGTGCCAGTACACGCAGAGAAGTTCAGATTATCAGCTGTGACTCAACTCAGAACATTAGTTATTCTGATATACCATCAGTGACTGGAGCTACTATCATAGAATCATGTATAGTAATGCATTTATATAATACAGTAATATATATATACACAATATATACAGTAATATATATAGTAATACATTTGCTTCTAGTGCTGTATGGAGACAAAATGCAGTGCATTTCTCAAAGCTCCTATATTCTTTTTCATAATTAGTGTCTGTGTTTTATCCAACACAAATCTAAATATTACGATTTAAATTTCCAGATCTTAAAATATACTGGTAGGAAGGAAAAGACTTCCTGTTATAGTAGAAAAACAATAGCTCTTTCTGAAATGATGACTTGTCATGATTTTCTAGGAGACATCTCATTTCTGGAAACTAACAATTTTTAAATAATTTTTATTAATTCAAAGCCAACAATAGAAATCATATGAAAGAATAATAGAAACTGTGATCAGAATGAAAGTAATGAATCTTCTGCTAAAACACAGTTTGGGATTTCTCCACCATATTATCCCCCAATAAATTAGCAATCTCATTCATCCATTTATATAAGATCTTTAATTTTTATTATCTGGTTGTATTATAAGATGTTTATCAGAAGGGATTTCCACCATGGCAACATACTTCCATAAGGCATTCATCCTCTTTCAAGGGTCGAGTTCTTTATACAATTGAGGGAAAGAGTGACACCTTTGTATACATACCCACCCTATATTCTTTCATGAACTCTGGCTCTAATTCAGGCAGCTACAGAGCCAAGTTAAATAGCCATACTATTTAAAAATCTTAACATTTGTTTCCAAACCACTACTGAAGATTTTCTACTACCTTATCACCATGATTTTAATGTTGCTAGTTCTTGGTGGTTTTTTTGTTTGTTTGTTTGATTGTTTTCCAAAGAAACATTAATATTTTCCAATAACTTAAGAGCCTGAGTCCTGTTTTTTTAAAAATACATAGGTACCAAAATCTCTAAATCCCTTTTCTGCAGTGAAATCAAGGTCTTTCATTTAGAATATGATTGCATGGTAAAGGGAATATACATTTCTTCTTGGAAACTGGGAACATCCATCTGCAGCACCACTGCCCTCAACAAAAAGTGCATTTACTTGCTCATGTGCCCTATTGGGATGACAACAGTGTTGAGAACAGCATCAAGCTGCTTCTGAACTGCTTATGATGTTCCTACATAAATAGGAGGTTGCGGAACTTTTTTTTTCTTGCATTTGAATGGAGTGCAGGAAGGCAATATATTCACTGCAGGATTTTTAATCATTACAGGCAGAGCTTGTAGGTCTTTAGCAGAGATTGCAGCATAGCTTGAAATAAGCGAACTTGCTTGTTTGCTTATTTGTTCATTTGCTCTGTATGCAAGAAGAGAAGAGTTTGTAATGCATATTAACACTTGGGGCAGTTTTACCACTGAATCAGTGGTCAGTTCTGCTACCAATTTACTTCTAGGGAAATCTGCATCATGCAGATGTACCTTAAAAAAAGCCCCAGATCATGAAGATCCGACCTAGTTAGAAGATTATTTAAGGTTTATAAATTTGAGTTGCTTTTATACACATTTTCATGTAAATAAAACATGCACAAAAGGTAACTTGAAAAGAAGATGTTTGTGTTCCTTTTTAAAAAGTCTCTCTGAGGTAGAAAGATGGACTCATTGTCCATTTCAGTAGTGACCTCTCTTCATATGAGTTCAAGATTTTTGACTTTTTCCTTTTCCAAGACATTGTCCTTTTTTCATAAATTGGAAAATACCAGATTTTTCCACTTTTTCCCTAAAAGAAAGATTCTTTTTCTTGTAAAGCACAGGGAGATGGGGAGTCAGGAAGCCATGTTGAAGGTGCTGCTCAGAAAGTTTAGCCAGACTTCTCTAAAAAAAACAACTAAAAGAGTTGTGATGAGTGAGGACTTACATGTGAGCATGCAGAGCGAGCAGGCAGTGGTGCACAGCGGTTGGAGCCCCCCAGGGTGGTGGCTGCCAGCCCTGGGGACCCCCTGTTGGCAGTGCCTCCAGGCTGGAAATTCAAGTTAAATGACCTGAACCTTAGAGATAGGCCACACTGTACAAAAGTTGTAACTGCCACTGATGTAAAGAGCCCTGAGATCAATAGAAAGAGTGTAATATGAAGACGTGGTGATACCCACATTACAGTTTTTGTGGTGTGGACTCAATTTTCCAGTAAGCACACAAGTAAAATGACACAAGTGTAGTAGCAGGAGATGCTGAGATGATGCTGATTTCACACGTTTTACAAGCAGCCCAATGGTGCCACACTGTGGGTTTGACTCTTCCTCACTGCTATGTCTTTCCATCAGCATCTTTGGTGCAACAAGCTCTTTTGGTTTCTTCTCATCCCTTCAGCTTCCATGTGCTCCATCCACAAGGTTAACTCCAGCTGTCAAAAATATAAAGACGACATTTCTTAAGGTAAGACAAGGAGGTGTTGGCTCCCACCTGCGCTGCTTAAGTGTTGTGGGTGGTTTTTTTTCTAATGTCTTTATCTTCTTGACAGCTTGGAGAGAAGGGAATCTACAAGGCCATCAGTGAGCTGGATATTCTCCTTCCCTGGATTCAGGCCTACATACAAACCATCTTATGAGGAACGAGGAGGTGACTGACAACATGCCACCTCTGTGCTAAGAACGGATCCTTACCCAAAAGGCCTGAAAATCAACCAAGAGCTGGATGTACAACTGGCCTGGCAGCAGCTCTGTCACACCGGAAGAGAGCCTCTATAATGCAGAGGCATAAAGATGGATTTTCAGAAGCTTTCAAGGTTGGCCTGGCATAGCAGCTACACCTGCTCTCAATTGCAAGAGCAGCCCCTGGAGCGTTTACAGCATGATGCACTTTGTGTCCTACCTGCCTGCTAGCTGCAGACAGCCCCCGGGCACACTGTACGAGCCTAACTTGAAGTCTGCTCCCACACGGATCAGACAAAATGTCCTGTGAGCACTGGGCATGACCCAGCCAGGCCTTGTGCCACCCCTGTGTAATTACGAGTCAAAGCAACATGAAGCACTTCTGAAAATCCTTCCCCTAAGCTATACTTCTTTTTTGTTTGTTTGTTTGTTTGCTATAGATATGTAACTATACAGAAGCCATTCTATATATCAATAAGAAAATGAAGTATATGCTGCTTATTGTTATTATTAATTTAAGTTAATAATTGATACCTAATAAATATACTCCAATTAATGACAAAACTTTGGTCTGTGACTCATGCATGACCTTCAGATGTCACATGTTCTGTCTGAGATTACACAATGCAGAAAACACAACAAATGGATCGTCATTGATTGGGATTGCAAGATGGTGTGAGTGGGATTTATAGGAAGTTGTTACTCAGTGATGGTAATTGTTTCCAAAAGATCTTTCATATAGTACAGAATGAAGATAGAGTTCTGGTTTTCCCACATTTGCAAAGACTTACCAGAAGAAGTTATCTAGGTAGTGAAAGTATTCCTAATTTATGTTTGAACTTCCATGAGGGTGAAATTCTGCAGAATTTCAGATCTCATAGTGACTGTTATGTCAGAGCATTAAACACATTAGTGTGCTGATACAGAAGAATGCAAGACAGTCATTCCTCTGTGCTGTGGCCTTCTGCAGCCCAGGGGTAGTGGTGGTTGGTCTCTGTCAGGTGATGTTTTTTG
Organism: Cygnus olor; assembly: GCF_009769625.2. Lineage (NCBI taxonomy): Eukaryota > Metazoa > Chordata > Aves > Anseriformes > Anatidae > Cygnus > Cygnus olor. Next base: position 37,799,232 of record NC_049169.1, on the reverse strand, counting down.
CTCTAGGATCTGACTACATGTGCTCTCTGAACAGGCTCAGGTCAATGCACCTTCATTTTTGTTCAGGGACCACTCAAAAGGTCTCTGGGGATCCTGCAGAGGTGATAGCTGGAGCAGTAGTAGGCAGGGTGGCTACCTGTTCTCCTGAAGTTGTGAAAGGGCCAGTGGGCTGCTATCTTCATCCAGACGAGTTGTTTGTAGCTGGTGAGAACTGAGGAGAGAGAAGAGAATCACCTCTTCTTTAAGCTTGTGAATCACTTCCCAGCATTGTGGAGGTGAGAAAGCATGAGTGAATCTAGCTAGTGATCAGCATCTGTGGGGATCAGAGCTATGTGCTAGCCCATACTTCAGCAACTCCTTACAACCCCACCTCCCCTCTCCCTTCTCACAAAGCTTATCTGCCTTGGTCTTTTGTATGGCTCAGAGATCTGCAGCATGGCTAGCTTTCTCTTCCAGCTCCTTCCACAACTTTGCAACACACTGCATCAGCACTGATCACTTGTGGCAAAAACCAAAAAAAGGAAATATTAAACTGCAATGTGCAAGTTACTCAGTTACTCATTAATACCCTATACTTTTTTTTTTTTTTTTTTTAAAAAAGGACACCATTATTATGGGAACATGCCAAAGCATTTAGCAAATCCCAGCAGCACCAGCTTCTGATGGCAACACAGTACTTTTAAATGTTGTTTTTAATAACAAATCATTTCAGACAGGTACAAGCACTGATATTCAATGAGAACACAATGCAATTGCTTTGTACTTAAATTTCATATGAAGAGTCATGCAATGAAGACATGATGAGCCTTTCAGCACAAGCAATGAACTGTCATGACATTGGTTTTCTAGCTTTACATTCTAGCAATTAACATCAAGCAAGTGTATTCATTACACGTTGAAATATAGGACATTTTTCTGTTATACTGGCTGCTCTTGGGGAGTACCACTGACTGACTAAAGTTCTGGGACAGCAATAAAAGCAAGCACTTTGTGTGCTTTGTGTATTCCAGAGTTCACCTGTCAGTGCCATGACTCTGACACACACATCTCTTGCAGGGGCCTGTTGATGCCCCTTTGTTGACCTCAGCCATCACATATTATCCATCCTCGTCCAGAGAACCTGACTTGTTAACAATTTAGGGTTAACACTTAGGGTAAACACTGAAGATGCTGTGGTCTAACGTTGATGTAAAGAAATGTTCGTGCATGGTAATTTCTGTTTGCTGACCATTTTCCTCTTTTACCATGATCTCACATGATTGCATGTATCCCACAGGTTCTGTAAAAAGAAGGGATGACTTGAAGAATTCTAAAAGGAGGAGAAAATCCAACAGTCTCCACTATGGATGATTCTCAGGTAAATTCAAATTCTTGTTACACTTCCAAAGACAGAAAACCAGTTATACAGATGAAATAATATGATACAAGAAGAAAACAAAGGCACCTCTCACATAACTAGTCAGGTGGTGATTGACAGATCCTCCCTGTTGAGCAACTCTTTTTTGACCTGTATCATTTTCACACCATCTTTAATCTCCAGCTTCATCAGCAACTGAAGTTGCAGGGCACACAGGAGGAAAAGAGAAGTGTGAGAATATTTTGTAAGACAAATTCAGTTGCGAACTCCTATAAAAGCTAATGAAACAGTAAATAACTTGCTGAAATAATTCTCAAACAAACAAACACATCAAAAAACATCCAATCAGTGAAGAATATATAATTTGCTAAAATTTTTCCTAACAGCCTGGCACAATAAATTTAAACCTGTTCCTCACGATGGATAACAGATATGCCTGACAAAAACTTTTCTTGTGAATGTAACTTTCATACTCTGTGAGACAGCAAACCTAATACTCCATCCTACACTATGATTTTAAATTTGACAGGTACTTGTCAATCCAGAACACATATGAAATTACATAAAAGGAGGAGGTGAGGCCAGGAAAGTTTCCTTCTGCCCCTCCCATCCCTTGAGAAGGGTCAGAGACTGCTTTATCCAGCTGCTCCAGAGGAATACCAGCTCCACCTGAACACTTAGTGTATTTAATCATGAGACTGAGATTTAATCCTCTGTTGTATGCTAGTATTATGATATGTCCTGTTATGTCATATTCCATTATTTATTATTTTATTACTAGAGGGGGTTGCAGAATACAGCACACTAGGTTTTGTTGCAGTACCTTACCAGGCCGCTATATTTGGTTACCGTATTTTATTTCAGCATATTATAGTATAAAACAAACAAACTGAACAAAAGCATTTCTGGCTCAGTGGAATCACTTTCAAATTATTTACATCTTAATTATTTTCCTTTTTTTTTTTTTTTTTTCTAATTTAATATATGTATATATATAGTAAGACAGTTAAGAGGTTCAAAGGCTGAAATGCAGTCCTAAGTCTCCCTTTTAGATTTCATGAAGCTGTTTGTTGTGACATATTCAGGGAAAAGGAGCAGGAAAAGCTGTCACAGCTCTTTAATTAACAGGAAGCTGCAGAGACTGAGCAGGGAAGGTCTCAAAACCCCACCACCCTGAAGGGCAGGATCCACACACAGCTGGAGCAGGAGCCTGGATGTTCTCCCATGGTGTGAGTGAGCTGGGCAGTGGGAGGACCTGAGGGAAGGGAAGCGGCTGGAAATGCTCTAGGACCTGTTGGCAGCCTGGAGCAGGTTTGTTGGATGCTTGCCTGGCTCAGTGCATGGTGGAAAGCCTCACCTACCATGGGATGGCCACTGCAGAAGAGCTGGCTCCAGGGCAGGAATGGGCCTGGTGTATGGAATAGAAAACTGACCATGAGCATGGCCTCCATCAGATGTCCCAGGGGCTCCCAGGGATGCAGGAGCAGGAGTAGCTGCTGCTTCTCTGTCATAGAAGACAGCAACTGATGCCTGCAATCAGAAAAGCCTCCACATTTAATTCAGAGAATCCATGAGCAACATTTTTGAGTGACTTCTGTGATTTTTTTCTTGTGGAAATTTTCCTGAGCTACCACATGCAGTCTTGCTTTTTCTCCCCTCATGGACGTTCAGAGTTGAAAATTAAAAACTGCGGAAGATGTCTGCAATGACTGCATGTGGATTATTTGTGTTTTTCACTGTGACAAGAGGTGAAGATGGACATGAGGTTTGTGCTGAAAAGGAGTTCCTAGAACAAAAAACCAGCAGCTTTTCAAAATTACTGAAGTGGCTTAAAACAGCTTCTCAAAATAATCTTTGCTGCTTTGTTTTTTGAAGGGATGTAGCCATACAGAGATGGCACAGAAAGAAACAGACACAGTTTGAAAAAGGCCTAAACAGATCAGATGATAGCTAATTTTATATATTCCAGCTGAATTTAAGTAATTTGTCTAACTATATGTCAACCGACAAGTGTCACCTTCTTCAGTGATTTGGACACTGCCTCACGGTGGTGGAGTGAGGAAGGGCAAACCCAGCCTCAATGCTGTGCTGTCACAGGTTAGCTCAGACTACGGGCGGGAGACCTCCAAAACGAGAGGATTTGGGCATCAAGACTCAGCCCTGCTGCCTCCATCCATCTGATGAGAAAATCAGGTTATCTCATGGCATAAAGCCTCGGGACTTGGGGGTTCTCACCCTCATTTTCCGTATGGTTTAGGACACTGCAGAATCTTGGTTGACTTGTCTATAAAATGAGAGCACCTCTGGGTGTTGTGCATGTATTCATACACTAATGCAAATCACATTTTCAAAGCAATTAATTACTCATGAATGAAAGGTAAATTATGGGGCCTGCAAAATAAAGGCTTTTGTTTAATAGAGAATTGTTCCAGTAAATGGCAGATAACATATGCAAGCCACTTAACAACAGATTTTGTGTGTGGTATCCACACAAAAACATAGCAAAATAATTAGTATTATATATATTTAACCATCAATTTGAAGTAATAAGCTTGGACAAAATGCCTATTGCCTTTTAACCTTGAAAAAGTAAAGAAAACCTTTTTCATTCTTCAAATGAAACTCTAGGTGTCACTCTTAGAAAACAAGATTCATGTTGGTCCCAGTTTACTTTTGACTCTTCAGTTAATGGAGAAAGTGTTAGATCACGTTTCATAAGTAGTTTCCTTGAATGTAAAACTGAGATAGATAAACAGTTGGATTCAAAGATTATTATATTTTTTAATTAAATTGCAACAATTTTAGAATTAAAAGTGCAGGGGAAGAAAGACGGGCATCTAAGCAAAAACTAGGCTTATAAATCAGATATTAATTTAGTCCCTGAATTTGTTACAGTCTTCTTATGTGACCTCAGGCAAGTCACTTCATTCAAGCACCGTTCTCATGCAGCAAATGGAAAAAATGTCTATCAATTATTTGCATACATTAGTTTTTCTTTGTTTTGTGCACAGGAATCTGCAGAAGGAAATTAACTAATGTAGTGTTAGTTGGCAACACTGTTTAGCACGGCTTGTCTTATCACAGTGTTTTGGTCTCTTTGGAGTAATGACTGTTATTACAGGGAAAAGGGTATTTTGTGACTGTTACTGTAAAAGTAAGAATGAAAAATGTGTGGCTGTGCAATAAAATTGTCGCTACCTTGTAACTTCTTGAAAAACACTGATCTAGTGGAAAGTGGCAGCTGTACGTATAGTTTTGGCGTTATGTAAATAATACAGCAACAGTCAGCAAAGACAACAATTTCCATCAAAGGTAAGACAAAGTACAAAATTTATCTATTTCCTCAGGCTTTTTTCTCTAAAGTGCAAAATCATCAGAACAGAGACCATATCTTAATAAGCAATTTCTGCTATAGCCAGAACCATATACTGCAAATTCCTGATCTCAGCTGGAGTCCTGAGGTGGTATTATAAAGTAGTCCTTAGCAGACGCTGTGATGGTTTCCTTTAGACAGCATTAGAAGGAAGGTAATTTTTCTTGAAACACAGGAATAAGAATAGGATTTGGATGACAGTGTAACTTGTGTTGGATTTGGCCACTGTTTCTCCATGCCCACAACATACACCAACATCCAAGGTAGCCTCTTCACTGCAAAGATGTGTGGCCAGATGTGAAATGTATGGAGTTGTGGTCTCATGTTTGGCAAGACGCTTCCCGAAACAGCCTCCTGCAGGCACTGTGCCCAGGTACCGCTCGTGTCATCTTCCCCATCAGCACCTATGTGGCCGCGAACAGAAAGGATGTCTGTGCAGGCAGCGCTGTTACTGGAAGGGAAAGATTACGCCAGAGTTCACCCAACATGATATGGTCACTTTACAGTTTTTTCCCATGTCTACCCAAGCTTTTATTTATTGTAAATAATGACTGCCACTGCAATATTCTCTTTTGGTAACTGACAGGAAATATTGAGCTTTCCATGAACACATCCAGAGAACAGTCTCACTTTAATTCAGATTTCACTTTAAAATCAGTATTTAGTTCAGTATCCCTATTCTATTGGCTCCAGTAGAAGAGGGATTAGGAAATGTAAATGCAGGCAATAGGTGTACAAGGAGCATTGCTAGATGGAAAAGAAAGGTAATGGAAATATAATACTGTTGAGTGAAGCTGTAGATGATCATGGAATAAAGACTTTGGTAACGTGTCAGGAGTAGGAGTAGGCTAAGCTGCAAAATATTTCAAATAATGCTTTTTTTCAGTCCCATGGGTGGGGTTGCAGCTCTGAAAGGCATCAGTTATCATAAAACCACAGCATCACACGGTAATTGAGGCTGGCAGGGGCCTCCAGAGGCCTGGTCCAACCTTCTGCTCATAGCAGGGTCAGCCAGGGGGTTGGATCAGGCTGTCTGGGACTTTACCCAGCTGGGTCTCAAAAACCTCTGTTAGGAGCTATAAAAGGCTGGCTTTTAAGGACTATTGCCTCATTTCTGACAGGATAAAGTGTTACAGAGATGCACGTAGCCACACTGTGAGCAGTGGGACTGTGCAGCCTCAGCGAAGCTCTTCTGTCACAAAACCATGCATGTCATACCTTGAAGCCCCCTAGTCTGCCCCGTCAAACCCATCTCTGTGTCCAGCTTTAACTACATCAAATACAGCCCCACAGTCACTGTTGTCCATCTGTGTCTTGAGAAGGTTAGTCGAAGGACAAGGGGCTTTATTTCCACAGTGGAAATAAATAAGAGAGATAAGAGAGATAAGAAGTCACAGATGTTTCTTTCTTAGTAAGATATCTTTGAAGAAGACTGTAGTCCCCTTACTAGAGACGCTGAGGCTTTTGCTTTTCATGCAAAATGAGCAGAGAGGTTTAGGCACAAGACCCAACCTTGGAGACTCTGCAGGCCAAGATGGCCATTCTTGTAGGGCAGGTTAGACACCAGTCAAAGGACCTTGACCTCCCCTCTGAGCAGGCTGGTGTCCACCCCAGTGACCTCCAGCCTGTTCCTGCCTTCTCTTTTTCTCACTCCCTGATATGTCTCACCCCCTCACCACAGCTTTTGTTGATTTTTTAGGAGATACATCACTTCCTGGGGTGAGAAACTTGCTTTCAGGCTCAGCAGAGGGTCAGTGAATCCCTTTTCTTAAGATTCAGCAATGTGGCACGGCAGTGGAAGAGCACATCATGATAAAATATTTAAGTAATAACAGCTATCTGATTACCGTTACCTGATTTTTGAATATTCAAAGATAAAAACCTATGAAAATCTAAATTTAACATGGCTTAATAAGAGAAGATATATAGAGGAAGAGGGCACCAGATGAAGCTGGCATGGGAGTGCAGAAGCGGAAGAGTGACACCGGGAGAGTACAGGAGCTCAGGGTGTTTGGTTCTCAGCTTTAGCCTCAGTCTGTTGCTGTATTTTGCAGACAGAATAATCTCTTTAAAGACAGCGGGGAGTGGGGCTTCCAGCAGTCGAAGTTGCAGAGAAGATAATGAAATACTATTAGAGAGTATGTGTGAGGTTGTACATGGGTATTAATTTCATTACTGCTACAAAAACAGCGTCCAGAATAGTCTATAATCATGATAGTGTTGGGGACAGGTTCTGCAATTTTCAAATAGTTAGAAGGCGACGTAATCTTTTCTTATGAAAGGGATAAAATTAATTTCCATTAAATGAACCTGAGGCAATCTCCCTTGTAGGGAGATATGTGCCATTTCCACAGTCCATTTTGATTCTGGAAATGCCTGTATTCACTTTGTGCTCTTTTACTTAACTCAGAAACGCGTTCATCAATGGTGCTTCATTCTCACCGAACCATACACAAAAGTTGCTGATAGCTTTGGAGGTAGATCATGTAGTTGGACTGCTTCTTTCAAGCCTGGGATCCAGCATGTGTTGCCTGCTTCAACCTTGGAGCCCGACACTGAGTGGACTCCTGCAGCTGGCCATGCAGGCAGGAGGTTCACCATGTCTCCTGATCTGCCAGAACCTGAGCTGACCAAACTGAACACTACTGACAACTCATCTGGAGATGATGCAGCTGACTTCTGAGCACCCGCTGGGCCAGTGGCAGCTGGGTACAAAAATTTTGTTTCCCTTTAAGGGTTATGCAAATTTGGCTTTGCTTTTCCACCAGCCTTTAGTCAATTATCACATTTTTATTCTCTCTAAGGTCTCAGAGACCTTTAGAAGCATGACATAATACCACAGTTCTGGCCCGTTTGTGCGAATCACTTGTTACCATTAACCGATTGATGCTTGTCCTTCCAGTTTCCCCCTCCGCTGCTCGTTCAACTCATTTTGGTACTTTTATAGTGCAACCATGCTTTCAACCGAGCTGATGAGAAGGAAGTTACATTTGCTCGTTTCTGCTGAAGATTTGGTTAGTTGTTCGGTTAGTTAGAAGGGCTGCAGGGGGCTGATCCGTGCAGCTGAAGCTTGATAATCGGCAGAAACAAGCAAACAAAAACAGCTCTGCACCTTGGCTTCTTCAGGGACGTAACTTCCTTCTCATCAGCTCGGTTGAAAGCATGGTTGCACTATAAAAGTACCAAAATGAGTTGAACGAGCAGCGGAGGGGGAAACTGGAAGGACAAGCATCAATCAGTTAATTGGCATGGGTGCCCATCGTTAATTAAATATCATCAATTCCTTCCTGCTTTCTCCCTCCCCGCAAGAAAGAAGAGATGGTATGCGCCAGCCCTGAACGTTGTCCCTAACCACGAGCGAAGAACCCACTGACGTCTCCTAGACGAACTTGGTCATGTCAGTGTAGATGTTTTCTCTGTTCCTGTACCACAATCAGGGAATAACCAGTAGCACTTTCCAAGTGATGAAGAGAGCTCAACGAGATAAACCACAGGCGTGATAAATTAGTCACTTGATAAAGTATTTACAATCGAGACTCCTATATGTGAGGAAAAAATTTTTGTGAATGAGAAACCACACATTGTTAGTGGAAAAGGCAGCCTGTTTTTCTACCCGCAGCAGAGGAAAGAGCGCTTCACGTAAAACTCAGCACGATGGCTGGCAGACGTGAACTCCAAGCCGGCAGGCGGCCGTGGTGGTGGCTGGAGAAGAGCAGCCCACGTCAGCATTAAATTTAGAGTTTCTTGGGTTGGTACCCAGCATCACCCCCGCTGCCGGGATGTCCCCCATGTGAGGCGGGAGCTGCGGCGTGGATGGTGGTGGGGTCACCACCCCGCTTCTCAATTTCAGGCTATTTCTGGCTATCTGGGGCTCCTTTGCTGTTACCACTGGAATGGAAGAGGGTTTCTTGCTCAACAAAATATGTGGGGATTTTAGAAAAAAAAAATTCCCATTCCACTTGAGCAAAGCCAAGGGCATTCAAAGTTTGGAGACAAGTAAAGCGACTGCAAGGTGACAAATGGCTAGAAAGAAGGCGCTGCCTTGCTTGTCAGCAGCTTGCCTCTCTGCGACCAGCAACCTGTGCTTGTGTTCCCCGTATTCTCCAAAAGCCCCGCTGACACCAGAGGATGATTAAGGAGAATATCTCACTGATACAAACCATGCTCAGCTGGTAGATATATTCAGCACAATCTGTTTTCAGGTCATTAAAAAGAAAGGTACTGGCACATACCCCTCTATACAGAGGAAAACAACATGAATGTTTGAGGGAGGTTTAATAGGTGGAAGGGAAGAGACCATACTGGTGTGCTGGGGGGCTATAGTCTAATAAAGATTATTTCCCAGACCTAAACTCTAGGACAGGTGTTTCAATGACTGTGAAAAGACTTAAGAATTGTTACAAACTGTCCCTGTGGTACTATGGCAAAAAGAATGCATACAAGTGCCCAACTCTTTCCTTAACGAGGACAAATGAGAGGAAGCAGGAAGATGATTTAAATTCTATATGTGGTTTCACTATTGATTTTCTGAGTCTGATCCAACATTTTATTCCTTTGAAACATTGGCATATTACAAAGGATTTGAAGAAGAGTTATAAGTAAATGTGCCCTCTGGTAAAAAGAAGACATTAAAGACATCAATTCAATCCCATCAACAAAAGGGAAGATAAAAAAAAAAAGACTGCAGTTCATCGACAAAAGTGACCTTATAAGAAACACCAGAATTCTCCAGTCAAACAAAAGAAAGCACAACATACATTTACTTGTTTTTACTAAAATCAGGAAATCCAGTTTGCCTGGAACTAACAATAAGACAGCTCCTCACCAGACCGACTGGTTTAAATTATTACTTTAAAGACTGTAAAATGGATTTTATTTATTTATTTATTTATTTATTTATTGTAAGCACAAGATACTGAGCTCAAGGGTAGAATAAGTTGTTTTGAAGAAGGCAGACAAAACACTCAGGAAGTTTTATAGCTAAGAATCCCTTCCTGTTCTTTTGGGAAGGGTGTTTCAGAATCTCATGTTCAGATTGCCAGAAATCTTCCATCTTTTGGTCTAAATTTGCACGTGGCCAGCTTATAGCTATTTCTTTTAGTACAAATTATTGTTAGCTTACATGACTTAGTGAATTGACTATTTTTCTACTGTAATATAGTTCAAGTAACAATTACTTCTCTCAGCATTTGCCTTTCTGTAGTTGAACAAGCCAAACTCTTGTAGACTTCCATAAAACAGGAGATCACTACTTGTTTTCTGGATCATTTCTACTTTGAACTCATCTTTACAGCACAGGGCTAACCCCAGCCGTACATCAGCATTATTCCCTTCCTCCCTTGCCTGGATATACCTTGTACAATTAATCCTCACAGCATCCATTTCCATCACAGCATTGCCTCTATGGTTCCTGTTATAAGCAGCACAGCACTGAGATTGTTCTCCTCCTCCAAAAGGTCCTGTCCCAGCTTTTCCTGACTAGAACCCACACACCAGGCCTGGCATTTGTATAATCACATTTCTCCCAATTTTATTAATCTAATTCTCAACTAAATCAAGTCCCTCTCGGTTCAGTTTGCCTTTGATGAAACCAGGCTTCATTTTTTTTTCTTACACTTACTTGTCTTTAATAATATTGATTATTTCATAATTTGTTCTAAAGCCTTGCACATCACTGTCATCAGATAACATGTCTTTATCTACCTCGCCTGTTATTTCTCTTTTCTTAATCACAGCTGTTATATTTGCTGTTCTCTGATCTATCACTCATTTGATAGGTTGATGAAATTTTCTCCTTACTTTAGTTGCATTTTTATATGCCGATTTATTCAGGTTATTTCTCTGATGAGAGAACCTTTAACTACACATTCTTGCTTCTGCTTTTGCCTTAGAGGAGATAGTTTCATTCCTGTCACTATCAGTCATCCTGATTTTTCTTCTGTGTCAGCAGCACTCGAAATTATATTGCTCACCTACTACCTTCACTTTTTAACATCCCTGACTGTATTAAAAATTGAGCTAAATTGTCCATTTAATTTTTGAGCTACACTGTACATAATCATGCAGCATAGCTTTAACCTCAACCTGTGCCAGCCTCACTTTTTTCCTTATGTTCCTCTTGTTTACACGATGAAGGCACATTTTACTGTTTTTCTACTGATGCCTTTACATGAACTTGTTCGTTGTGCATTTGTTAAGTTTTAAGATGCAGTTATCACTGCTGATCAACACATCTTTCTGTCCCTCAAGGCTCTGATATGTTTCTGCTATTCTTTAAGAGGTGGTTGGGTTGCCTGCTCTCATGAGAATAGGATCATAGAAAACACCAAGCTGGAAGGGAGCACTGGAGATACGCAGTCCAACCTGCTGCTGAAATCAAGGCCTTGTGTTAGATTATAAAGAGTCCTATCATGAGGAATCTTGAATAGTTGAAGACAGATTCTGTTGCTTCTTTGGGCAACCTACTCTTAGGCTAAATTGTTCTCATGATGAAGATCCCCTTCAAGCAACTTCTTCCTGTTGACTTGCTCCACCACCATGCATATCTGTGAACAGAGTACTTCTGTCTTCCCTGTAGCTACCTTTTGGCTAGTGGAAGGCTGTGGTTAGGTACTCCCAAGCTTTCTCACCTTGTAGCTGGACAAACCCAATTCCTTCCATCCTTCTTCATAACTAATGATCTCTAACCGTCTAATCACATCAGTGATCCTCTGCTGAAACCTCTTGTTTTTCAGCGTATCTCTTAAACTGTGGGGAGCAAAATTGGGTGCATTGTACTAAAAGTGGCCTGACTAGTGCCAAGCAGAGTGGGAGAGATTACATCCCATGATCTTCTGACCATACTTTTGCAGATACTTTTGCCCAGGGCACAGTTTGACTACACTGCTCAAGGATGCAATGCCCACTTATGTTCAGTTATCCACCTGAACCTCTTTCCAGGTCCTCTTCAGTAAAGCTAGACGCCAGTTGGTCATAGTTTTCTTTTTTAGCTCCGAACTAAACTCTAAATGATTGTGCACTTCTGACTTTCAGAAACTCCAGTTTTGCTTCATATTCACCTTCCTTTCAGATCCTGTAATTAGTTTCACTAACTTCTCAAAATGTTTCTCTGTGAAATGAAAATATTATCATGTAACTGTAAAGTTATAGCTCATGTAAAAACATCCTGTCTTTAATCAGAAAATTAAGATCTCCTATGATGATACATTTCCCAGTAGTATTTACCTTCTTAATCATATTCTATTTGATTGTATTTTATATTTATACAGCCATGGTATTGGATGGTGAACACCTTGCATGAGTCCAAAAGAATGCCTTTTACTAAGATATTTTACCTAGGCCCATTTTGTTTTCTCTACGATTTTTCTTCAGACTTTTTGACAATTATTTCCTTCAGTGGCATACAAAATGTCTTCATCACCTCTTTCTTTACTTCTGCTTTTCCTAAACTTTGTTGTCTGTTCTCCAGGCATGACTGTTGCTTCACTGTTTCTTTTTCATAAGTTCTACTGCACTTCTGGAGTTACTCTAAGACTTCTTAAAACTGCAAATCCCAACAAAGCATAATCATGTAATTCAAGAGGACTAGAAAACCAAGATGAATCAATTCTTTCTTCAGCTAATCAATACTCTATTAGCACTGGCTCTTTGACATACTGTTCCTGCACAGACTCCCTTGGAAGCAGTGACATCCTACTATAGCCTCTTTTGAGTGTAATTCAAGATGCAGTGACAGAGATTGCATTTTTATTTATCTTTTAGATGGGTTTCTGTGTGTGTCCACAAACGAGCAGATTCATGATTACTCTTAGATATTTAATCACTTTTCCCATAAGTATTCCTTTCTGTACACCTGTCTGTCTCATTGAGAAAGATTATTCTGGTTAAGGATCTATTACAGAAACATTTTAATTTCCTGCTTCTCTGTGCTTAGAACATTCAATGCTGGCACTTAAACAATTCAAATAAGACATCAGACATTGCTGCAAGAAATATTTTATCTGCATTATCAAAAGGAGCAATGCTGTAGGAGCAGATCTGTAAGTCAAATAACCTGATGTTGAGGACTCAACTGCTGCACTGATTTGTTTTGAGTTTTGAACTAGCTGTAATCTGGTCCTGTGGCTGGAATCCCATTAACAATTGGGGAACATCAAGTGAGTTTCTAAGAACATCTTCCAGTTTTATTTTATCTGAAAAGAATCCAGTTCTGCAGGCTCCAAGACAGCTTTTCAGCGCAACCCTAGGTGTGGTGAGCAGAGTTGATCAGGAGACTGGTTTTAACCTCCTATGTGTGGTACAAATGGCGCACTAAAGTAGAAGCACTCACTGATACGCTGTTATACCTTAAATGAGAGGAGAAAAATGATTGGCTAATCTGAAACTTCTTTAGGCATTTTTGAAGCATCTATCCAAGCAGACTTGGGGATTTTACAAAGGAAAAACCTCCCATGGAATGGGGAGAACATTTGAAGTGTGCTAATGAGAACCAGAGTTGATGTACCTGCACTCTGTGCCCTTCACAATTGAAATTCAACTTGTATATATATATGTTTTTGCAAATCTTCAAAAGGATGGCTGTTCTTTGCTTGTGTATACGGAGTAATAATACACCACAGCTGAAGCCTGGTGTATCATAGTTCCTCTGCTACTCATATCCGTACTAGCCAGATTAAAATAAGACAGCCCTAGCTATGCTAGCACATGCTAAAATCTCTCCTTTCATTTTGCTGCACAGACAGACTTATGTTTTAATTTTTAGGTAGCCCTGTGTGGAGCCAGGAGTTGGACTCAGTGATCCTTGTGGGTCCCTCCCGACTTGAGATAGCCTATGATTCGATGACAAACACGGAATAGGCAGATGTGGCAAAGTAGAGGTAGGGGCAAAGAAGAATGAAGTAAGAGTCCAGAGCCCTGTACACATTAATATGAAACAATAAGCTTATCTTATGTGGGAGGGTAAAGTTCTTTTCATAACTCTTCTTCATAAGTTTTGGAAGCTTTTCATAACCATCATATAGGCTTTCCTAGATGTTAATAAACCATTGAATAATTGTTGTAATGAATATGATTTCACAACAATCAAATAGCTGTATAAGGAAAGCAATTCCTCTCTTTACAGTATTCAACTCATACAGATACTTTAAAATACCAGCTTGCGGTCCGTGATTAGTAGAACAATCTTGCTGATGCTTAGCTGTCAATTTTAATGAAAGTGTCAGGGGTTAAATTAGCTGTGAATCTTCTTACTCTTTCTCAGATTTGGATAAAATTGCTGACTTTGTTCAAAAATTACTGAAGGGGAAGGAACTGACAGTGAGAGAAACTGCAGAAGTTTCATTTCCTTAGGAAAAAAAGATTAGCAACCCAATCTGCTACGATACTTACATTTTGATTATTTTAAAGTATGTTACTTGGGATTGCATTTTGTTCTTCTCCTACAACTCTTTGTTTTATTGTCTTTTAAAAATCTTGCTTTATTTTAGTTTGGGGATAGAGACTTGCTAGCAACTTCAAAAAGCAACAGAATCTTAATTCTCTAATTTCTCTTTCAAATATTTATTATTAGCACATTTGCTAGTTAAATCTTCACATCTCCTAATGCTGATTAGAGGATGTCCATTCAGAGCACTTTATAGATGTTAGTCAAGGTCTTTGAAAAAAGAAGATATGTGACTTTAAAATAAAGTGCCTCTATACTCGACCCACAGTAGCTCTTCTAGAGGTAGTCTTATTTCCTGTGGAGATGAAGAGGAAACGTACTAAGGGTGTGAAAAGTTTCTTTAGTTTATTTTTTAACTCCTAAAGAGCAAAGGTCTTGCATATTTCTCCTTTGACTTTAAATTTTAAATCTAACTCGAAACTCTTTGCAACTAAATTGCTCTCAAGAAGTCCATTTCTAAGTAAAATGTCATCTGTGGACGGATTGCTTGTACGTTTGATTTTCTGGTGTCCTCATAAGTGTTCTGAAGGCAGGACAGAAACAGGTAGGACCAAATCATCATTCCGATTCGCTTTTTTCTGTGAGTAAAGTTGACTGGTTTGCTTAGTCACACAATTATGAATGGCACTAAAGAGTATGGCGGGCAAGGGGAATCCCCACCAAACTATCTCCTGGGTTGTTTTAGAAGAAAGGATTGCATCACATATCAGATTTCTGCTAGGAAACCTCCTGTGGACATTTCTAAAAAGTTATGACAAAAAATGTCCACTCTGTAGGCTGATTTGAAATATTTCATGGATTTTTTTTCTTACTTATGTTTGAAACGGGTCATTAACTTTCAACATGTGCCCACACCTGCACACTTGTGCTTACATATACATATGTATTATTTGATTATTACAAACAATGTAAGGGATAACATGAAAATGACAAGATTTCCCCCTCCCCCCCCCCCCAAAATGCTCATATTTCAACGTATTTCGGTAAGAAATTAAGGCATTACAGGGTTGTTTTCATTAGTGTTTTCCTTCAAATTTAAATACGCACATTATTTTTGCACAATACAAGTCTGTGTCTGTGTGAGAAAGGTACTTAAGCTGGGAAAACAAATGTGACTGTACAATAAGCACTTGAACGACGCTTGAATTTCTTGTTAAAAACTAAAGCATAAAACTCCACTGAAGATAAAAGCCAGCAACACAGACAATCAACAAAAGAAGGAGGAATGAGTCACAAAAACCGATACACAGAGAAAATTCAATAAACATAATTGGAGGAAGATGAATGGAGCTGGCTCACCAACCGGTGGAAAGTCTGAAAAGCGCTATTGGGATATCATATTGAGAATGTGTGGAAAGTACTGGGTTGTTAACACTGGAAATCATAGCCCCCCTATCAGTCTGCAATGAAGTTCTGGCAGAGTCCCTGCTATTTTGGGAGATGTTGCAAGCTGGTGATGAGGTTGATGGAGACCCCTAACTGTATTCACTCGATACATACAACAACTAACTGACAGCTGATCAAAGTCTAGTGTAATTTGGCCTTCTCTCTTTAAAAACAACACAGTCCTTTTGAAAAGGTGTCATTAGGTACTATGACAGATACCTGGATACGGAAGTTCAGATGACATTTTGGCTTCTATTGAATGTGGACCTAAGGTCCTAAGAAAGTGAAACTGAATAAATAGTGGTCTCTGAAAATGACAGAGATTTCTCTGGATGAAGAGATTGTATATAGATGAAAACATGCTCCCATTTGCTGGGAAAGACACTGTGAGCAAATTTTTATTTTTATTATTATTTATTTTTTATTTTTTGTATGTATATTAATGTGCAGCAAAGACAAATATATTCATGGGAAATAACAGCAAGTTGGAACTAGAGTATACAGTCAAGCCAAATTACATTGGAATTTGTTTCTTAATGAATTAGTTTTCTTAAAGTGAATAAAAATGTTACCTTATAACTAACAAATATTTGTGGAAAAGCAAATGGAAATACTAGACTGCTGGTCTTACAGAGAGCAGAGGTATTATGGAAGAGCTAGAACACCTCGGAATATCATTTTGGGAAGAACTATATTTATAAAATGCATCTTCATTTTATAGGCAAGTTTATACACAGTAAGGTGCAAAGTACCTTATCTGAAGGGTCTTTCTTGTGTGGTATTTCAGGTCAGTACAAACTGCTTTTCTAGTTCTCTCCAAACAACAAAATTTCCAAAAAGTGCTTTGAATGGGCAGAGTAGAATATTTTGTTTAGAAAATGCTAAAAGAAAAAATTTTGAGAATTTCAGAACTTACTCTCCACCTCAAAATAATAAAAAGAAAATTTATGAAGTCAATTCTATTCAATGAAAAGTTTCTTTTAAAACGATCATCATTTTCCAGAGGAAAATATGTTTGTAGAATTCCCAAAAAAATACCCTCATTATTGTGGAGGAAGAAAAGAAGGAAATATTTTCCTGCTTTATAAGAAAGTAAAGCAAAGAGGTAAAGTGTTATGCAAGGTAAGATTTACAGCTCAGGCAGGGATTTCCAACTCTGGGCTGCTTTCCTTGTGCAGTGGTAATAGAAACAGACACTGAGTTTTAGAGAAACAAAAGTCTGGCAGAGATCTGCTGGACTGGTAAATGAAGTTCCTTGCTAACCACTCAGCCAGCGCTCTTAGGATTTCACATAAAATAAAAAATGAAAGGGAAAAATCTTTAGTCAGTGGTCATAGTGAAATCTGACATGACTTTGCAAGGACATCATCGGGTAATTGGTGTAACACATTGCCTGAACAAAAGGGTGTGAAACCTCTACTTTACATGAAGAGTCAGATGACTTCCAGGCAGCAAAATGAAAAAACACCTTGGTTTCATTTCCTACTGCTTTTGGAACAGATGAGAGTCCAGCTCCGACTGTTAAGCCACACACAAGGACCACTCCAATTATATGTGGCACAAGACTTTTCAATACTGTTCTGGCACCTCTTTTTTTTGCTAGATTAGGACTAATACTTAGGCAAAGAGCTTGTATTAGTGGTAAACATTCAGTCCCATCCAGCATATGCTTGGTACATCTGTAGTAAGAAAGACGGAAAAAGGATTGGATGCTTTTAGGCCCTTGGGTCAGTCTCTGGAACTGATGCTCTGGAAAATCAATCCATAGGAGCTATCTGAACTTGAGTCTTCCTTCCCACTTGACTGATCACTCTTTTTGGGCAACAAGGCGTACACGAGACAATGGACACTTGTTTTAACACTTTTGCTGGGAATGGGAAGCAATAGAGGGCTGGGAGCTGGCAAGATCCCTGGGCCTTGAGGGCCCTTACATTCTGACCACCTGCTGTAGGCTGTTGACTTGTTTCAATATGATCTGGAGAGACTTGATGACATGTGTTAATAGATGAGAATGTTACGAGGCAAGCATGTCAACTTTAACATGGCACCACTTATTCAAATGTAAAAAAATTTAGAAAAAGTATTATCTATTTTTATATTAGGATTCATTTTCTGTCCTGCAACCAGATGATGAATTTGCCACAGAACATTTGCCCCTTTGTCTGATAATTCAAATATGGTGATGAGTAGAAGTACTGAAACAGAAATATAACCTTGATAGTCAGAAGAGGTACCTGTAAGTCAGACCTGCACTCAGAAGATAATATGACAAAGCCAGATGTCATGGCTTTCTTCTTTACTATTTTCTTAATTTCTTGCCTCATTTTAATATATAATACTTTTAGTGATGGTTAGTGGGCAAAGGACTGGACTGGGGGATGTTGTTTGTGTTCCTAGATTTGCCTTTCCTAGATGCTGAATGATCAAGAATTGCTCTGTGTTTCTGTTTTCTTACCCGCAAAATTGGATGGTTGACTGTGGCCTCCTCTGAAAGGTGATGAGAACTAGGGATGAAATTAGCCACCCCAAAGGTTTTAACCAGCATTTATAAAAGGTGAACTGGAAAAATTCTCTATTTCTGATATTTTATCTTCCTGTTACTCTGAAAAGCTTAGCTTAACATTCTGTTTGGTAATGGGAGATCAAAGGGAGGTGACCTGAGAGGTACAGCCTCCTGTGGATGAAAGATGCATGTCTGATAGGTTTAACAAGGCAGTCTAGCCCGGCACATGATAAATAGCTCTCTGCAGAAGAAGCCAGGATTACTGACTTCAGTTTCCATCTCCTGGAATATCCATCTCCTGCCTGGTTGGATAATTACAGCAATTGATTGCGTTCAGTTGTATTTTAATTTGAGTAAATAACTGTTCCAAACTATTTACCATCCTAGCAGCATTTCTTTGCACATTCTCTAGTAATCCAACAGAAAACCATTGCTCAAATTAGGATGTGGCAAAAAAAAAAAAAAAAAAAGGATTTGACGACCCAGTCCCTCTTCCAGCTGTATATTTCTGACAGCTTAAAGAGAGCCATATGTAACAGGAATCGCTTTCCATATGCCACTTGACTTTTCCTTTCCAACATTTTGCCAAAGAATCACTCCATTGGCTCGTGGCCAGTTGATGCCCTTCAGCACATCTCTCACCTTGTAAATTTTTCTTGGTTTTCCTGTGCATATGAACCTATGTTTGACCATGCCACAACATGTCGTTTGACTGTGCTTGCCTTGAAAAGCAATCCAGATATTTTCACATCACTGATAGGCTGGTATTATTATTACCTTGCACACCTGTGAATCTACTTTGTATTTTTAATGTGATTACTTTGTGCTTTTTACAGTGCTTTGAACCATCATTGAATAGCCTTGATTATCATCTTACTCCCAAAGCAATACTTCCAGCAATTGAGTCATTGTTTACACAGTTTTAACTTCTGAAGTTAAACCAATAAAGACATTGCATAGCATTACTACCACAAGTACACTTACAGTCATAACATTCATACAGTACTGCCCCTGTTGTGAAGCATGTGCCATCTGGGTATGCTGCTGTTCCCAGGGAATTTTGCACGTAGCTTTTGGGCCTGTGACTGCTGATGGGATTTGGTTCTAGTCTCTGCAAAATGGCAGTTCCCCTTTTGCAGTGGTAGTAGCAGTCTAGACCCAGTTTCTAGATGGAGGTCCTCTTTCAAGATGCAGATGAAAAACTGTTGATAGAGTTACTGGTCATTTCTTGAGGCTGGAGGTGCTGCTGAGGAAGGAGACAGCTTCTGGCAAAGAACACTTGATGACCCATCCAGGAGCTGGAGAGCTCAAGTCATAGTTGTTGGAGACCTGCTTGATTCTCATCTGTTTCTCATGGGCTACAGACGTCCTCCACTGTACACTGTGTGAACTGAGCACACATCTGCCCTCTGCCTGATCCCTTCTCTTTTTTTTTTTTTCCTGTGGGTTCCTTCTTCTTCCCCTTATGAGTCTCCTTCCTACCCTGTATTTATATACTATAGCCTAAAATTACTCTGATTTCGTTATACAGCTCTGCACAGTGAACTTTTTTCCCTTGATATCCATCAAAGCAGAGTTCAATTATTACACGGGAACCTCTTCCACAGATACCTCGACATAGTTGTTGCAGTGGCCTGTGTACACCTGGAGACCATCCTGTCTGCCTGCTTCCATTTTTTTTTTTTTTAATCATGTCCTTCTGTTTTCATACTTCATGTGCACAAGTGCAAATGAATGTGCAGGTGGGGAACTTTAATTATTGTCAAACACAGATGAGTGTCCTGAGTAGCAAATATTCTACTTTTGCAGATAGTAGGGAACCATGGAGATATTTAATATGATGCGTCATTGTATCCTTGATAGAACCTAATTTTCCACAAGCCTAGTTTGAATCTGGATATGAATAATGAGAAAGAGGCAAAAAATACACCTTAGACTATGGAAACAATGCAAATAGTTTTTCACAAAAGGACAGTGGTAAGGAGATTTCAATTTTTAAGTGACTGTGAAGTATACCATGTCAGTCTCAGTGGTTACTTTAAAAGAATGCCGGAAATGAGTTGGCTGTTATATTGACCCCTTAACCACATGATATGATTTTTCAGATAGCTTGTAAGAATATGCCTGAGCCACAATGGATACTCTTTAACCCGTATCATAATTTCCTCCTTTTCCCCAACCACGTGTAAAAGAAAATTCAGAACTGTCACGTAAATGTTACCTTCTGACGAACCACTGAAAAATTTTCCAGGACCATACTTTAAGAAAGATGCTTTCGAGGGATTCCCTCGACTAGCCAAAAGTGAAGTCTTATCTGACACTATCTTGGCTAAATATACACAGCCTGTGATGACGAAATAAAAAAATTCAAGACCAGGTATAAATACCACTGACAGTCAGATGAAGTTCACTCGTCTACTTTCTTCTAATAGAAGATACAACTATTAGAAGTTGAAGCTCATTACTCTTAGATCTGACATCTCCCAGAAGTTACCTGAGCATATTAACTGAACCATAACTGAACCATCACCAAGAAAATGACTTGCCAGACCTACTGCTTGTTTGTTCTCTCTGTCATCGTGATTTATTTCGGATGTTCTGGAAGTGCTCTATTTCTTAGTCAACTTCAGCATGACATAGACAAACTGAAAGCTGACTTTGTGAGTACAATCTTCTACTGCATTTCTCTTCTTCTTCTGCTTGTGCTATAGATATAATCCAGACTTGAGCACTGCTTGTCATAAACCTCAGTGTGTACCAATAGTGATCATAGAACTAATGCTTGTTACATTTTTTTTTTTAAACCAGAATATGGACAATTTCTTTGGTTTTGCTAGCTTTTATTTATTCACTAACATGGTTCAGTTTTTCAATAATGATTTTAGTAGTTTGCATTTATTTCAGAGCTTCTACCAGCTCCATTTGGTTTTTGATTTCATGGAATATTTTATAACAAAAAATCTTAATGCAATTTGATATGAATGGATGAATGAACCTTGATTCAATTCTATTCAGCTACAATTTACTGACACTGAATTAGTTTTAGCTTAGTTAAGTTAACGGAGAATTTATTATTAGTTTGCAATATAAGCAAAATGTTGCCCAAGGTTGGTCACTACTGCTTATTCTTTAGCATCTTCCAGCCATCCTGCTTCCATATCTCTGCCTATGATCTGGTGTGGGAATGTTAAGTGATATTACTTCTTTTCAGACAGAAATTTGATCACTTAATTATAATATAAATTCACCTCTCTCCACCCAGGAGGCATTAAAATAGACCACAGCTAACTTTAGCTGGGATTAGTCATACAGATAAGGGATCTACAATAGAGTCACTTCTAGTTAACAGCTTTTATTCTTAATATATTATACATATATATATATATATTTGTAAACACATGAAATTAACTGCAAGAGTTTTCTCCTATTTCCAGCTCTGATTTTTTAGCATTTTGATTTATATCTTAAATTTTTTATTACCATAGATCAAAGAGGCTCTCACTAGAATATAAATAACTCTGTCTGAGAGATCTTGAGCAGTGGTAAGCTTCTTGCAGAGAAATTAAAACTGCAGTCCGCAGCAGGTGCTCACCACCTTTCAGAAGTGCAAACCAAGGCTCGGCAAGGTGCTTGGTGTGGGGAGCCAATCAGCCTACGAGGTTTCTGTCAGCCTGCAAGCTTTCCCATTACACTCATTATATTTAAATTACCAAGCAGACAAAAAAGGAAATAATGACTGTTGTATACAAAAAGAAAAAAAAAAAGAAAAAAAAACATACACACAGAGAAAAGGAAATGATTCAATTTGCCTTTCCTTGCTAGGAGAATTGTATTGCTCTTTGTTTCCTAGAATCTGCCACAGTGTGTGGCTAACACCTGATGGTTAAACTCAGACCCTGCGAGCCTTTTGGTAGCCCACAACCCCTATGTATCGCCACGTCTGACTGTGGGCTACTGGGCTATTCTCTGGTTTTACAAACTGCAGTTTTATAGTACAGTTAATTTGTCTTTGTTCCATATGAGATTTTACTGAGACTGGGTAAATTCAAGCCCACAGACTGGTGGATTTCAACTTATAAGAAAACATCCAAGACCAGGTCTGACAATTGCCTAGAGAGCTGCCAGGCTTATTAAGTTTAATTTTCAGCTGTTGGTACCAAAACTTGCATAGAGCATTTAGTGAAACATGTGGTGCTAAATGTCTCTATTCAGATGAGTTATAGCAGGAGAAGACATTTAAAAGCAGATTAATGCTGTTTCTGTTACTATGCAGTCATCCAATGTGAATTGGTGCTTAGAGAACATATTTGCAAAATATACTCTCAGAAGTGAAAAGAAGCCCAAAAGTGAAAGCACAGTAGTAGTTATAGGCCAGTGGTGTAAAAATTACGTGTCTATGTTTTTTACTGCTCATTTGAGAGGAGAACACTATTTACCTTGTGATAAGTACTGTATGTATAACAGATGTGTATGTTCTCTGTTGCAGAACGCAAGTAATTCAGATGTAGCTGATGGCAATCCTGTTTTTATAGAGAAACTGAAAAACTGGACAGAGGTAAGTCAGAACCACACATGACAAAGCATCTCAGGCATGTTGTAGGGCACTTTTGGTAAAAAGCAGCTCCAAGACCAGTGTAACCAGACAGGGTAGAACGAACAAAAGCAGAGGTTGCTTTAGGAGCTTGAAAATCAGAAAAAAAAAAACCCTTACTAAAATGCTCTTCATAGAGATCAAAGTGCTTTGTGCCGCACCATGAAGCTGGTCCTGAGCTACAGTAAGCCCAGGAGATGAGTTACAGCATCTTCTTTGGCATCCTGTCCCTAGTGGCAGAGAGAAACCCCAAATGCTGGATTTTAGTTTCGTTCATTTTCCTCTTGATGGACACTCACAAGCTTTTCTTTTTGACTGTATTCTTCAACAGAGGAATGAAAAAAGGATCATACTGAGCCAGATTGTTTCCCTGTACTTGGAAATGTTAAAGAAAACTGACATGTCAAAGCCACACATCAAAAACCTTTCTGAGCAGCTCAGTACTCTGAGAGACACCCTTTCTGATGACTTTAAGAAGTTCAAAGACCTCGTGGACCTGTCAAACCTTCAGGTAAGGCTCTTTCCCTGCCTCCAAGGCACTCATGACTTTATATTTTCCAGTTGAGTTTGAGTCTGACTCAGGCCAGTAACGGTTTAGTAACCCATTTGGTAATCCCCGGATGGCTCTGTTCAGGCTGGAAAACTTGATGTTTCCGGCCATGCATCAGCTCAGAGACTGCCCACCCCGAGTCTTGGTGGAGTCTGGCACAGAGGCACCATCAGCAGCTCCTTATGATTACAAATTAGGTTGGAAAATTGTGCCTGGCCACGGAATGCCTCTGAGGGCTCTGGGGCCACCTGGCTTACTGGGTGTCAGCGGTGTGAGCCACCAACCTCCGCTGATACCGATGCCCTGGTTGAGCTGACTCCTCGTGGGTAACTCAGATGGCATTGCAACACAGCAATAATCATAGAGTGCCTCCATTGCACAGCACACAGCCAGTCTGTGACATGTTGCAAAGTAATGAAGAAAGCAGAAAAAAAATATATGAAAATTGGCTCTTTGTTTCAGGAATTGGGTGGTAGAGTAATTGAAAGCTGCTGGTTCCTCTCTGCTCTGCCCCATTAGCAGTGTAGACTGTAGGATGTGATCTGTAAATAATAACAGCTCTTGGTGTTTCATTCTGTTGGTGACCTTCATTCTGTTTGTTTCTTACTCAAAACAGCTGACTGGCTTGAAAATCCAACGCAAGGCTGTGAGTGAGCTGTTCAGTGTCTTACAGAAACTGCTGGAGACTTCGACTCTCAAAAGGAAAAGGAGCCAGTCTCCAAAGAGATGCAGATGTTAATGACATCATATGGCCTTTTGTACTGAATTATTTTACAAATTTTATGATGCACAGTGTTTTTTTTTTTTTTTTAAATCTTCTTATTGAGCTTTTTATACATTTATTTATTAATATTTAAGTATTTTAAATAATTATTTATAAAGAAACACCAATCAAAGTATTTATACCTCCTACTGCTATGTAAGAAATAATTTTGTCTTAAAATTCTGTCTGTTACATGTCTGTTGATCTGAAATTACAGAAAGAGGTGATGTTTACCCAGTTTCCATATGGAAATACTGAACTGACGTGATACCCAGGTATCCAAGTAGTGTTGTCCTCATCAGTCTCATCCTTCACTTATTTGAGGCACCAAGCCGGGAAAGTTTCTGTACTCAGGAAAACACATGCATATCTGCTTAGCTCTAAGCATATATAAATCCAAATCAAACAAATAGACATGCTTAAAGATGAGCAAAATGCTGAAGCACTTTTCTGAACGGGGGCTTTGGTGATTTATTGCTGATAATTATTGATATGCACTGAAATGACTAAGAGGACAGGCTACTTGGCAGCTCCAGGAAATGTGACTAACTCTATTGCACTGACTTCAACTCACTGATTATGAAAATTTCTTTCCTTTTTTTTTTTTTTTTTTTTTTTTTTGTATTGAATCATCTAAATGTGTCTGATGTCAATTTATTTATTTGGAGGTAGCAGTATGGATGTTTTTATCTTAAGGACTATATTTTTGTACTGGAATATTATTTAAATGTTTGAATTTCACAATGAAAGCTTTTTAATTTTTGGATATTAAATAAAAAATAAATTAATTAAATGTGTTTACTTATTTATTCACCAGAATCTCTGTGCAAAGTAGAATTCTAATTCTTGATGCCATCAAAGATGGCCCTGTACAGACATGAAAACACATTTAATTTCCTTCTTTCTGCCCAAGATTTGGGAATGGATAATGGGTTTGAAGAAATCTGGCAGAAGTAATCTGGGGTCTAAAATGCTCAAGTTCCTCAAGTTCTGTTTCTTCTGGATGAAGAAACATTACTTTGTTTCGAGGAAGGCTCTGATGATTTGAAATGTGTTGTTACTCTGTTTAAAACAAAAACAAAACCCAAAACAACCAAACAACAAAACAAACAAAAAAAACCAACACTTTTCAATTTCTCTGCAAGTCAAAGAGTCAAAGATACGGAGCCTAGATGGAAGTCGGCTCATGTGCTGGGCTCTTTGCAAGTGATACAAGCTGAAGGCCTAGGGCTGTCTGGGCTTTGAGCTGTCTTGGAGGCTTGGGCTTGGGGAGGGCAGTTCATGGGACTTTCAAATTTTCAGGTCCCCAGGTGGTTACCAAACAAACAATCTGGGGGTAGACTTGCTTGGGCTGACTGGGAATGGGACAGACTTTCTTTGGGACTCCTGCCAACATTGGACCTCCAATCCACCCTGAACTTTGGCTGAACCCATAAATTCTGTCAGTAACACCTGGCTGTGCCCAAGGTAGTTGCAGTAAGCCTAATGGGTTTAGCTGTAACTGTTGCAGGCTTTTCTACTCCCTTGGGCCCAGCTGTCTCCCCTGGGGTAAGACACCTTCATTCCTATCCTCATTTTACAGTCATAACAAAGTGACTCAGTAATCCTGGAGACTTGAACTGACTTTGAAAGAAACAGCTGTTCTTGTTTCTACTCATCACAGCCATGAACGTGCGTGTGACATGCAAGAGATGCGATGCTTCAGGATTTCTCCAGTTCCCGGACTAAGCAAGAGAAGCCTCAGTATGCGTTTAACATAGGCACTGTGTCCTTCTCTGTATGTGCTGTTTTGTGAGCTATTACTTAAAAGGGAATAGCTGTCCCCGCAGGAAGCAAAGCCAGCAATAGCAGATTCTATGGGGAAGGGAAGGGAAGGGAAGGGAAGGGAAGGGAAGGGAAGGGAAGGGAAGGGAAGGGAAGGGAAGGGAAGGGAAGGGAAGGGAAGGGAAGGGAAGGGAAGGGAAGGGAAGGGAAGGGAAGGGAAGGGAAGGGAAGGGAAGGGAAGGGAAGGGAAGGGACAAGTTAAAGGTTCATTGGCCGCCAGCACTGAGACAGTGGTTATGCCTGCTACTCCTGATTAAATTAATACTCAGCTTTTGAAATTTAAAGCCAGGACTGGTTAGGAGCTCAAAGAGAAGTTTCCTATTTTATTAGACTATAAACTGAAACATCTACAGCCTTCCACACCTTGCCATGGGGGTCTACAGAAAAACAAATAAGGCCCTTGCTATACATCCAACAGAGATAACACTAGCCCATCCTTCCTACCTCAGATGACCATGCCCACAAACATGTCATCCTCTGTGCCATCTTAAGTATTCCTGCTGCTACCTATTAAACCTAGCTCGAAATAGCTGTTTTTTGGAGGGGGAGGTTGTTGCTCAGCCACATCATTTCCCAGGTTTGACGTGCTGTTCACCTTAGAGCTGGGTAGCAGAGGCAGAGATGTAGGGAGGCAATGAGCACCTGGGAGATGGAGTAGCAGCTGCCAAAATATAGTTTTACACCCAGATATCAGTAGTTTTTCTTTTCTTTTCTTTTCTTTTCTTTTCTTTTCTTTTCTTTTCTTTTCTTTTCTTTTCTTTTCTTTTCTTTTCTTTTCTTTTCTTTTCTTTTCTTTTCTTTTCTTTTCTTTTCTTTTTTTCTTTTCTTTCTTTTCTTTTCTTCTTTCTTTCTCTTTCTTTCTTTTCTTTCTTTCTCTTTCTTTCTTTTCTTTCTTTTTCTTTCTTTCTTTCTTTCTTTCTTTCTTTCTTTCTTTCTTTCTTTCTTTCTTTCTTTCTTTCTTTCTTTCTCTTTCAACTTTTAAGCATCTTTAAACCTTTTGTGATAAACCTGACACCAGATATTGCAGAGGTGCACCAGCATTACTGCAGTTACCTCACAATTAATAGGAATCCAGATAAGTTGTTTCTCATGTTGACTTTCCCCTGAGCCTTCCCTACCCAATTTAAGTCCATGAGATGCACTTCTGCTGGGTGCTTAAGATAAAATGCTGAACTAATAATTCCCCATTTTATTCCATTAATGTGGTAATAGTGTTAGAGAAGAACAGCATAAAAATCGGACTTCACTAGAACACATTTTTCCTCTCAGTTGTGTGTACTATACAAATGAGATGAATCACTTTCAGTATGAAAGCCTGTCATCTCTTATTTCATACCAATACAAGTCCTGGATCTCCTCTTTGCATCATTCCTCACTATATCCAAGTAAGGGAAGCACTTCCAGCTAACCTAAATTTAAGTCTGAAATGAATTTTAATGGCTGCCCTAAATCTTTCTGAAGAGAAACATTGCAGAAATGTTGAACATTTTTACTGAAGGTCGATATAAATTTTTCCAGCTATGCAGACTGAGAAAGAGAGTTAATAGATGTGTATGTATACACGGGAGTGAAACAATATTATGTAGTAGTTAAAATTAGAAAGGAAATAATAATAATAATAATAGTAATAAAAGATAACATTGTCTCAAAAAGTCTGTGTGGTGTATGCATCACTTCTGCAGTATATTTATTCTGTTCTTACTCTGTATTCTTGCATAGCTCCTTGGCATTCTCCTTCTTACTGTCCTGCTCATATGCAAGGAGGCACAGACATGCATTTAAACCAGCTGGGTCAGAGATCAGCATCCGCCGCAGAGCTGTTAGCAATGGCCAGTAGCTGGTGATATATATGGAGCAAGGACAGGGCAGTAGGTAGCAATGCTGCCCCAGGACATCCATGTGTCTGCAGCACAAATATTCCCCGAGGCAGAGGCAGGGTCTCTGTGCTCAGCAGCCTGACCTCTTTTCTCCCACCTTTTGGGCCCTTTGAGACAAGGAACCAGTGCTACACACCAGGCTGCGAGCGTACCGTGCCATAATGATATTTTCTGTTTTCCGACTGTTCTTTTCTAACAGTCGCTAGTTTTCTATTTGACTTTTTTACCACTACACAGACAAATTGATGTTTTTACAGAGCTGGCTGCCGCAATTCTAAAATCTTGTTCCTTAGACTTACCAGTTTACTCAGAGCCTGTCACTGTGCATGTAAAATGAAAATTGCCTTTTCTCATGTGTATAATTTTGTAATTATCAGCACTGATTTTTATCTGCCATTTTATTGCCTTGTCACTCAGTAATTTGAAGTCTTTTAATAGTTCTCTGCAGCTGGACCTCCTCTTAGGTATCCTGAATAACTTAGTACACCAGCAAACTTTATTATTTCACAATTCACCCTGTTTCCCAAATTTCTGATGGCTACATTAAAAAACACATGCCTCAGGCAAGCCTTCTCATGACTAAACTCTCTTAATTGCAAACCCATACACTGATTCCTATCACTTATTTCTTATCTTTAAATAGCTACACGTTTATGTGAGGACTTTCTTACTGCTTATTGTTATAACAACTCAACTTCTTTGGTAGCTATACTGTGAGACTCACCTGTAACTCCTCTATAGATCCGAGGAGATTATGTTATTTTGGTTCTGCTCTGTCTGTATATTCACTGACTCCTCAGTAAACTCTAGCTTAGCAGTGAGGTGTGACTTCCTTTCATAAACGTCACATTTACTATTCTCTTGTGCACCTCATTTATCCACGGGCCCACTCTGTCTCGGTATTGCGTGGTATGTCACCATTACTGGCTTGCAGATCTCCGGGATTCCCCTGAGACCTTTTAGAAAACCAATAGCCACTCAGCCCACTTACTGCACCCCTGGTGTAGAAGCATGTTGACATGACATGAGAGGCATGTTGACAGCAGGTTATATCCCCCATACCTACAGGTTGTAGCTCAGCTCTTTCACTCTGGAACCCTGCAGGGTCAACGCTGTCAGCTCAAATCTCTCCTAGTTGTCACCTTCCTCCACCAGCCCAGGAGTGACCATGTTTTTTGTTTTGTTTTGTTTTGTTTTACTTGGTAGAAGGCAGGAGTAGTCAAAAAGTCCCCCAGAAAAGGTAGGGGTGGAAAACAACCCAGACTTGGCAGACGAGTGTGGAATTTTCAGCTCAAAATAGCAACTCATGCAAAACCTCCCACCTCTCTGCTGTTTTGTGTAGGACAGAGTAGAGATAACAGCAACTTCTACAATGCATAAGATGTATGTAGGCTGATGAAGTAGGTGAGGAGCAGCATAATGGTCTAGCAACAGCAATAAATATGATTTCTGGGTGAATTGGTCCTAGTGTAGCAAAATATTGCTACCCATCTTCCAGCTTCCTCTTTTCTTCTTTTCTTTATCTTTCTTTGCACCTGATGTGCAATCCTCAGAAGTAGGAAAAACATGGGTTGCTCCCCATAATCAGAAAACCACTGCGTATCAAGAACTCTACTTAATTTGGCTGGTCAACCCTTGAAGTCTTTTGATTCCTCAGTCAAGCTTCTCTTACAGCCACTCCAGACACTCAGGGAACACCATTTACCTAATGCTGGAAAGATTTTATTACTCTCTGTAAAGCTGAGTTGTTCTGGTTTTGATTACAAAAAATGTGCTAAATTCCTTTCCCTCATTAAAACTATTAGAAGTGTGTTTGGAATAATATGGTTATGAATTTATGGAAGGGCCATAATTTATTGATAAATAACAACATTCTCAAAAATACATAAAATACCAGAAAAGAATGAATTTAAAATGTGCACAGCAGCTTTCAGAGTTTTGTAGAAAATGTATAAAATGCTCTCATCTGCCTTATGACATTCATGTAATTGTTGTCTTAGTTTGTAGATTATCAGGGAAGACGTTTATGAAAAATTATCTATGAACTAACAGATTTTTGTGGTTTCCTGTCTGAAACAAACAATGATGAAGGTCCATGTATATTACCCAGCTGATGAAGTTCTTGGCACTTATTTAGCCACTGTTTTTTAATCATATAGACTTTGCAAAAAAAAATTTGCTTCTTGAACACTGCAAAAAAATACCTTGGTATACTTCTGTGATGGCATTTCTCACAAGTGGCTAATGACATGGATATAAATGGAAATAATTACTCATTTTAAAACCTCTAACTGGTCCTCTTATTAAGCTAGCTCTTCATTTTCAGTGTTCTTTCTTATGAATTCTAAAATTATGTATAGACCAACTGCACCAATGCTAGATGAACAATTAGGAGAAGAAACACTCATGCATTTTTGTCTATGTTTCCATAATAAGTTATACACAGATAGGACAAGATAGGTATCTTTTAGACTGCACAGAGAAAACCAAAGTCTCAGATAAGAAGTAGAAGTCAACTCAGCTAAATAATTTCTCTCCAGTGATGAAAGCTACTTCCAAATAATCATTTCTCATACCATTAAAAAAAAAAAAAAAAAAAAAAAAGCTTTAAAAATTATTGTAAAGCCAAGCACATTTTATTTTCATTTTTTACAGAAATGACATCTTGGCTCCTCGTGGAATCCACCTACTGAAAGTCCTGTCTCAAACCAGAGGTGATCTTGGAGAATGTGACAGGGTCCATCTGAGCTTTCAGTACTAAGGAGCAGCTCTGTCCTCCCTCCAAAATAGTTTAATAGCTCTAGGCACTCTTGTTGTCCACGCAGTACTCACATCACACAGATTTTACATCAGTTCGTGTATTTTCAATTTTCCTAGGCCATTTTCTGCTTCAGAGTGACTGTTCTGATAAACTTTCTGAAATTGTTTGAGCAAATGCCTGACAGTACAGAAAAGGCTTTCTCACAAAGGTGCCTTTAATATTGGATCAACTTCTTTTTGACATACTTGTCAGTGTTAGCTATCCTTTCCAGGACAAGCTGCTTGTGTGCATTTCTCTGCAGGGCATTTCTGAAAGTGCAGCACAGCGATGTGGCAGGGATCTCAGGAAGCTCTGAATCAAGGTCTCTTTCTGAGTCCAGATGGGATGAAATAAGAAATGAATTCACCCTGCCCCTTTTGTGCATGGACAGTTTGGCTCCTGTTGCTGTCCATGCTCCCCAGAACTTTCTCTGGCTTCATATTCAGAATGAATGAGCTACATCTGAGCATCCACTTAGTGGCTCAGATAGGAAAATGAGTAAGGTTTTGGTCTGATTTTAACCTTCATCCCCAATCTTTGTTTCTGTTTCAAATTTCCACAGCTGACTCATGACATCTTTGTAACATGATATTTTTCCTCTGATCATCTGGCCCTCTTCCTCTCCCACTCCCAGGGAAGTTCTCTGATTGTTTTTCCTACTTGGCCCTTTCCAGAGCCCAGACTTCTGGATTTGATGAACAGGGCCCAAACCCACCCCTTCCTACACATCTCTTTTTGGGACTGACTGCTTTCCCCAAGATGTGACCCAGCTAATGTTGGCTAGGCATACAGGAAATCTCTATCAATAGACGAATGTATGGGTGTTTACACGTGTGCACTAACACATGCTTGCCTATTTTTAGAAAAGCCACAACCAGCCTTTTGTCCACCCTCAGCCCCCATACCTTAAGAAGACCACACATGCCATGCACTTTAGCAGTTTTAAAAAATATTTATATGACTTTACTGTGACCACTCTCATTTTACTCTATTTTCACTCTTTTTTTAATCGTGCTCACTTGCATACTAGGTTTATACAATTTAGTATAACAGCTTTTTGTTGAGACCAGCACCTTGTGAGCTCCTAACAAATATTATTCACTATTTCACGGAGTTGATATTGTTATGCTTTGTCCCTTTCATCTTCCATTGTATCCATTAATTGAAGAGATTCTTACTCACCCACTTAAGAAATAATGAGTCTAACAATTTAGCGTGGGAGTTTTACTTTTTGTCTGTCTATGTCTTACCTGTAGCTAATAGGTTTTATCTTCATAGGAAAGTCTGTGGGTTTTGCTGCTTTTTACTGTTATTGTTCTCTCCCTGGTAGTTATTCTTAGTTTGTCTCTATCTGAATTAAAGGAGTCCTCCTGTACAAAACCTCCCCTCCCCCAGAAGTATGCAAAGGCATGTATAATAAATCAGCATCTAAGTAGCTTTTTCTATTCTGACATACCAGCATAAACACAGTTACAGTTTTTCGTATCCAATGATGACTGAGGGTGGACAGGTGGCTTGGAGTTTATAAATATTTGACTTGGTGTTAGCCCAAGAAGAAAGGTAAATTTCCTTTTCACTGTAGTCCTGCTTTGCCACCCCAAGATACTGCCACACAACATTTTATCTTGTGAGATGCACATACTCACACAACTTGCCTCAAAAATACCTTTGCTGAGCAGAGTTTATTCATTTATGTATATCACTGGGACTACACACTCGAGTTTAATCATTAAATAAAATCGTTGAAAAGGAAACACTAGCTTTCACGTGTTTGAGAAGGCTTTGGTGAGGGAAAGGTCTGTAAAATCAGAGAAAGAGGTCTGATAGAGTACCACAACCTGACATTTAGCCTGGTTTTGTATTGCCTCTTCTGCCTCAGAGAGCCAGAAGCAAGCTGGATTTTCTTTCCATCAGACAAAAAACTTCAAGAATTGCTGAGCTACATGAACAGAAATTCACCTCTGGGCTGAGCACAACTCTGAACCCCACCTGCCTCTGGCAAGCACAGGCAACAGAAACAACAAAAAAATCAAACCATGGACCTCGTGAAATGGAGGGTAACTGCTGCCATGGCTCACAGAGAGGTGCAGCTCAAAGGAACACCTGATTCCCTATAGCTCTGTAATAGATAGCGTTACATACCTGCAGCTGCTGTACCACTTGCAAGCAGAGATGGTTGAGCCAACTGTGACAATTTTGAGGTCCGCACACTTTTATAAAGAAGAGGAATGTATCCCACCATGGTCTTACTCAGATGTGGTCAAAGCTAAGCACTGAGCACAGTTTGCAGCAAAGGAGCAAAGAGTTCAGATGCAACACCTTAAAGGAGAGCTAAAATGATCTTATTTAGGTACTGTTTGGTGTATCTGTTTGTTGAAAAAAGGCACTAAATTAGTCACAGAGCTATTGAACAGTCATCTGGCTGACTCATAGAAGTCAAACGACAACAAAGTAATTAAAGAATATGGGCAACAAAAACAGTTTGTGGTTAATTTTCCAAGATATTAAAGAGCAGCTGTGAAAATAAATGGCTAATGTCAAGGCAAGGATGATTATTATTGCAAAGGGACAGTAGATTATTTCATTATTTAATTCTAAATTCTAAATTACTGGAAGGTTGTATTACCTGTCAATTCATAATGCTGTATGAGAAAATGCTTTACAAGAAAAAAATTAATGGCTCATATTCTTTATAAATCAGATTTAAAAAAAATAAAAAATGTTGAAATGGGTATCTCCTATGGTAATTACAAATTTCTCAGACACCTCAAAATTTTTGATTGACACATCTGTATTGCAGATGCAGAAAGGCAAGGCAAATGAAAATTATGGAAACGGTCTTTCTGAGCTACAGAAGGAAAATGTGTTTGGAGATAAATGTGTTTAACAGCTGGAAAGCAAAGAAGATGCACTGCATAGAGGTTCAAGTGCAAAGCGATTGCAAAGGGAATGTTCACTTTGCAGCCATGAGTGAATGGAAGAGCACATCTGGAGTGAGGGACAGGGACCCATGGAGGAACAAGTCTGGGGTCCTCTCTTAGGGATTTGGGAAGGCAGCCTGAAGCCCTGGGGTTACAGTCTGACACAGGCCATTTACCATGTTGCCTTTACTGATGCAGCTGGGTCATCAGCTCCATAGCCGAGGGACAGATCAACACAGCTTCAGAGGCAGATGGAGCCTAAGTGTGCATGGAGAATTGCAGCACCTGCACTCGGTGCCTGCTGTCTTGGGAGAGGCTGAATTCATGGAGAATTTTCACCCAGCTCCTCCAGCCTTTCTCTCCTGCCACTGTTTTCCAAGGAAGATAATATTTTTTCCATAAGCGGGAAACCACCCACACTGATTTACCTATGTTTAATAACTTATACTAATGAAGCAATTCGTGCCTGTAATTTAATTGATTTTGTATTTTCTAGGCTGATTAAATTGTTTGGTGTTGAGCTGGAGCAGTAATTACATGTATGACTTCAGCTGGAAATGTCTTTATTTCCATGTTCTTGAGCAGTTATCACCACACGGTTGGAATTACCATCCAAAGTAAACCTCCTTGTTGAGCAAACAGGATTCTATAGAGATGACAAACCGGATTCTGAAAGCTATGGGAATAGTTTGATTAGTCTTGCAGAATTTTAAGGTTTTTCAATTTATATTGTATAAAGCATAAACTTTGCGCAAGAGCTTATCTGGCAAGACTGATTTGCCTTTCTTTAAGAGAGAAATTGGAGTTTCCCACATGGAAACCTTGGTAACAGTGTTTCATCATTTTCATTTTTGGAAAGGGGGAAAACAAAAAGGGAGCTGTGAGGTCAAAGACACATGCAAGAGACCAACGCCAACTTCATATTATGAGCACAACTGCTTCAAATAAGTATAATCTTCATTCAGGGAACAGCTACCAAAATTTTAAAGAAAGTAGATGAAAAATAGTAGGTCTTGTAGGAACCAGGGAGGTCTCACCCACTTGTGTATACACATTTGTCTGAGAAGCTTTTGACAGAAACATGGTAGCCCTGAGTTCAAAAGACCATCTTGAAGCAGGAACATGCTTCTATAAGACTTTATCCCAAAGGTAAAAACAGTATTTACTGACAATTTATGCCAAGTCAACAGATATTTAGGCAAGTGAAGAAAACCACTGTCTGTGTTCTCATGCCACTGGAAACTGGACACGCTAGGGTCTAAAACCACCCAGATCTTTTCTTAGAACTGATGTATAACCATGATATAGTTCAATGTGTGAAACAGTGGAAAAATGGTCTTCAGATAGAAGACGTCTACATTGCACAGGAGATAAGAGGGAGGGTAGAAAGCCATGCAGATACATACAGGTAGAATTTGACACAAAGGAGAAAGGGAAATCTGCTGAGGGACTTAGTGGGGATGGCAACATGGCTAACGTGACACACTGAGAAAACTAAGATTGAAACATCCTGAATCATCATAAACAAGGCAAGACTACATTGCTCAAGACCAAGAAAAGGGTGCCAGAGTAGAATATGACTGAAAATGAGGACAGAATAAAAACTTAGCTGTTAATTTTACCTGTGTAGATGGAAGAAGTGTTGTATTTGGTGGTGTTGTGTTTGTAGACTTTGTAGAACTTGTAAGACCTGGTGACAACAGGGACGTGAGGACCCAAAGAGTGTTGACCTGAAAGATCTGACCTGCAGGCCTAAGAAAAGGTTACTAGACCGGATCTAGAAAGGGTTGACTTAAGAAGAAAATTTTGATTCCATCTGACCATGCTGATCTGAAGCTGGTCTTGGCCATTCACAAAGAGACAGCAGGGATTTTAGTTTGGGTAGAAAAATACAAGTTCAAGGGGTGGAGTGGGTAGTCATCAGCACACATAATGATTGAATGCCTACCTGTGAATGAAATCACTAAGAAACAAAAGTGAAGAATGTAGACTACCAAAGGAGAAAGAACAGGAGTCCACAGCACAGCTTGAGAACCCCCCAAGAGAGCTGGAGCAGGTGATGGGGAAGATTCTCAATCTACACAGACAGATAAAGTTGCAGGTAGGGAAGGGGAGCATCACAAAAGCCAAGATATCAAGTTAGAAAATGGCAGCAGCTAACTGTTGGATGAGTTTAGGATACTGACTATGAATCTGGTCAGAGAGAAGGCAGAAAAAACAGGAAACAGACACTTCAGTGGAGTACAGGAAGCAGAAGATGAATCTATCGTTTGAAAAGGTGGACCATTTCAAAGTAAACCACTGAACCTACATATAGATTATATCATCTCTTCAGATGTCATTTTGTAAAAAATTTAAGCCGATTTATTAGCCCTCAATGAATTGAACTGATAGGGCATGAAACACTGTGAAGAGTAGGACTAAACAAATATCAAATAAAGATATCTAAGAATGAATGATAACCATCAACTGAGGTGAGTGAAACTGAAAGCTAAATGGGGAAGGATAAAGCCATTGAAATTCAAAACTGGTGAAATCAGATTTCACGTTTGTTCATTCCAGTTGAGGGTCAGTCTGATATTGCACAGTTAGCTTGTGGAACAAGGACCCTAATAGGTCTCAGATCATGTTCTTTTAAATTGTAGCTCTGCATCCAAACTCTGGAGGTGAGCTTTCTGATTTAATACTAAACACCAAATTGTGTTTAGTGGAAATACCTGGTGTGTACAAAAACATTCATTTGTTCCTTTGAGATCTAATAAAGTGCGATGAAAAGCACCGATGTGCGCTGGCCTTCGCTGAGCTGCATCCTGTGAAAAGGAAAGCAAAGAGTCTGTAGCACAGGTAGATGTTGGAGGCAGCTCCATCCTCATCCAAGTCAGGTTACAGTTTTAAATGTACATAGTCATTACTGTTACCAAAACTAAATATTCAGCCAGAAATCTGGAAATTGCATCCAAAAATCTCACTGCTTGCAGAATCTGGGATGAGTCTAGGCTACTTGTATGTGCTTATGTGTGTATGCATATCCATACAATGACTTCGCCTTTGGATTTTAGTTATACAGCAAAGCTGTAGAAAGCTCCTGCCAGCAAAATCTCTTTGATGCATGTGATCTTTGTAACACTGCAATGAAGAAACCCGTGTTCTCAGGCAGCTAGCTTTCCCTCTCCCCCTTTCCCACATCCTCTGCATGTGGGCAGAGGGCAGGTGCAGTGGGAGCTGCACTGCCAGAGCTGGGTGCCTAAATTAAAAGTACTGGTGAAACAATTAGCACCATGCCTTTGGATACACCCTTTTTTGAATCATTTCCATAGAAACAAGGTAACACACTATAATAACACAACCATAAATTCTTGTTAAGGAGCAAGCTAGTGAAGCAGGTGTGGTTTCTCCTATGGTTTCCTGTACAGTCAGGATGCAAAAAAATGGCTAAGAAAAAACACACACTTAAGGTCATCTGGAGCAGAAGGGTTTATAGTCCTTCAAATGGCAGAGGAGAACTGTCATCTGTCCCACAGTCCCCTCATCTTCACACAGCTGCACGCCATATGCTGCCCTTGATGACCAAGAGACATTTGATGGCAGATCTAACACCGGCCACCAGCCACCGAGATGTTATATTTAGCAGCTGGGAACTTCTGGGAGATGGAAAAGGTTGAAGGACAGGCCTCTGCATGAGCCCCAGGGAGGGTGCAGGAGCCCCATCCTCTCCCAGGCCCCTGGAGGCCTCCAGCACCCAGCTGGGGAGCCAGGGCATGGGGCGTGCATGGTTGGTAGGGTGCAAGGGGGATGGCTACACCTAAACGCCTTGTATTTCTTGTCCCATCCCTCACTGCCTCACGCTGCTGAGCTAGCTGTGCGTGGGATGTGTAAACAGATGGCTCTTGAAATGTCAGGTTGGAAAGATATCTAAAACACAAGAAAACATACCCAAGAAAAAATGTACTTTGAACGTTTACTTGCTCCTTGCTTTCTGTCAACCAGTCTGAAAAGTCATCGGCACCTTTATCACATGACTTTCTGCTATCCTAGGCCACAAAGCACCACCCTTTAAAGAAAACGTGCAGTGTTCCCAGGTACCTTTGCACTGTAGAAACTATTTTCTCCAAGCAAAAGCAAACTGCTCAGCAGATAGCTATCGAGTGCCACACAATTTATTTCTTCTCCCACCCGTGCAACACCAAGGCAAAGCCCATATATGTGGTTATCAAATCAGAACATGCCATGTGCTTTGCCCAAGCACAGCAATAAGCACCGTACAAGGTTGAGTGGTGGGTCCTCAGATCCCTTTATATCAGCCACGTTGAGCAAACAAGCTGAATCTAGGCAGTGCAGTTAGGATGCTGCCCTGAGGGTGGAGAGGTGCTCAGCTGGGCCCAGAACTGCAGAGGTCAGTATTAGGGCTTGTCTTCATCTGCCTGATTATGAAAGATCTACTTGAGGAAAGATAGCTGGCTGAGAAAAAAAAAAAAAAAATTTACACATTTCCTGGCTTCTACAGTCAATGGATAGGAAAGGATTGAAAAAGCTGAATCCTCCTCTCATCTGAATGGCAAAGATGGGGACATAGGGAAGCATTTTACATAGGAGCAACCAACTAATACAGATGCTGCTAGTTCTGATTGTCTTCCTTGGAAAGGAGAAAAAATGCAATTTTCATTACTGGTGTTAATCATTTTATGTATCATAGTGGGGAATCTCCAGGACCACTTGAAGCCCCACAGAATAAAGGTTGAGATATATATATTATCTAATACTTATTCATACCTTATACTATCTATACCTAATGGCAACAGCCACTTCTATTTAAATCATGTAGAAAAATTCCCTTTGGCTTTGGAGACTATGCCTCTAGAGGCTGCACCTATTATTGTGAGATAACAAGTAGGAAGCCACCATGAAGTTCTTGTTCTTATGCATAGCTTAGAAGGACACACAGAGCAAAACAGGTCTTTTGCAAGCTCCTTCAGAGCTGACTGATCACTAAACATCCCCACCCATAATGCCCCACAAAGTAGGAAGGTTTTTTTGATAGGGGAAAATATCTGTAAGTGTCTTAAAAATGATTATTTGCCGTATGCTTTTTTCATGCTTGGTGCAAGCTGTAGTAAGTCAGCAGACAATCCAGCTGCTGTTACTAAAATAAAATAATAATAATAATAATAATAAAGTCAAATCAAATAATATTTCTCATCTGTTAGAAAAGGCTTGCTTAGTTTCATTTTGTATTGCTAGCCCACAGAAGGTTTACAGGAAATTTCAGCTGGTAAAATGTAAATTTACCGTAATTGTGTATTAGCACCAGATGCAGCTGACCACAAGATATGTGTTTTAGAAAAAATAAGCGTTTGTACTAGCAGGGCAATAAATGACAGGAAACAAACCTGCCTGATGCTACCACAGTTTTTTAAGCCTGTGGCTCTTAGAAAAATGAATGCTATATCTCAAAAGAATGCCATGCATTCTAATGAAATTCCCATAAACAAAAGGTGTAAGACAGAGAAAGGTAAACTGCAGGGAAAAATGGTGCATTTGTTTTTTTACCTTATGCTATACTTCTCTGAGGTCTGGTGGGACTTATCCCATTAAGCTGAGCTGGGAAGTTTGTTCCCCTCTGGCAGGGTGAGGAGGTGCTCTTCCCCAACCCCTGTGAGCCCCACATACTTGTGGTGCCATCTGAAAACTACAAACAGAGCCTTAGAGCTGGACCCAGAACCACAATATATTTTGCAGTTTTGGGGTCTGACACCAAACATGGGTGCGGATGTTGCACAGAGTTCCTGTTGGCCTTTGGGAAAGGAGTAAACTTTGAACAACCCAGGCAGTTACTGAAGTTCAAGTTAATATGTTGCATTGCTTAGGTGTGAAAACACTGCTCTGCCCAGGCTGTGACTGTGCTGCTATCCTCCTCACCCTTGAGCGGCAGTGGGCAAGCAAAGTTGCCAGTTCATGACTCTTTTCTTGCACAGATACCTGCTTTCAGCCCTAACTACACTGCATTTGGCTGCTCTGCTTGTTTTAGTGCAACCTCTTTCCTCTTACATCATCTGCTACACCTAAAGTATGCTTTCTTCATATATACAAAGTGATCAGTATCCTCCCATATGCTCCTCAAATTAATTTCTTTCATTAGTTTTTCATCACTGGCCTCTCTCCAGATACACACTGTTCCTAGTCTATGTGGTAAAATAAGTGTTTTATTACAGGCTGCTCAGTACTCGCTCTGTGACCACTGTCCACCTCCTACTGCCTGCTCATTTCTCCCTCTTCTACATAACCCTTTCCTGACCCCTTTCACCCCTCCATCACTTGTCTCATGGTGTGGTTAGGCTCTTTTTCCATTTGTATAGGAAGCCCACAGTGAGTAAAACCTGTCAGCACACCCAGCCTAGTGCCTGTTGGAACCTTGTACGTGCTAAGAGGAAGCAAATCAATGAGACTAATTTAATAGGAAATCATAGAATCATTAAGGTTGGAAAAGCCTTCCAAGATCATCTGGTCCAACTATCCCCCTACCACAACTGTCACCCACTAAACCATGTCCCTAAGCACCACATCCAACCTTTCCTTGAACACCCCCAGGGACGATGACTCCACCACCTCCCTGGGCAACCCATCCCAATGTCCGACTGCTCTTTCTGAGAAGAAATGTCTCCTCATTTCCAACCTGAAACTCCCCTGGTGCAACTTGAGGCCATTCCCTCTTGTCCTGTTGTTAGCTATCTGCGAGAAGTGGCCAACTCCTAGTTCTCCACACCTTCCTCTGCCCTGCAGAGAGAGATCTGGGGGTTTTGGTTGATAGCAAGTTGAATGTGAGCCAGCAGTGTGCCCTGGCAGCCAGGAGGGCCAACCGTATTCTGGGGTGCATCAAGCACAGCATTGCTAGTTGGTCGATGGAAGTGATCATCCTGCTCTGCTCTGTGCGGCCTCACCTTCAGCACTGTGTGCAGTTCTGGGCACCACAGTACAAAAAGGATGTAAAACTGTTGGAGAGTGTCCAGAGGAGGGCTACAAAGATGGTGAAGGGCCCAGAGGGGAAGACGTATGAGGAGCGGCTGAGGTCACTGGGCCTGTTCAGCCTGGAAAAGAGGAGGCTGAGGGGAGACCTCATCACGGCCTACAGCTTCCTCACGAGGGGGAGTGGAGGGGCAGGTGCTGATCTGTTCTCTTTAGTGACGAGTGATAGGACCCGCGGGAATGGTGTCAAGCTGTGGCAGGGGAGGTTCAGGCTGGACATCAGAAAGAGGTTGTTCACTGAGAGGGTGGTCGCACACTGGAACAGGCTCCCCAGGGACGTAGTCACGGCACCAAGCCTGTTGGAGTTTAAGAAGCATTTGCACTGTGCTCTTAGTCCTATGGTCTGAATTTTTGGGTAGACCTGTGTGGTGCCAGGAGTTGAACTCGATGATCCTTGTGGGTCCCTTCCAACTCGGGATATTCTATGATTCTATGACTCCTTTCAGGTAGTTTTAGAGAGCAGTAAGGTCTCCCCTGAGCCTCCTCTTCTCCACACTAAACAACCCCAGTTCCCTCAGCCCTCTTAACTCAAAGGGCTCCTGTGTGTAACACAAACACTATACGTGTATATACATGCAATTCCTATGCATATTGTGTATAGTCTGCAGTGTTCCCCAGTGTGTTTTCCATTTGTGTTTACTTTCCTTTTCTGTAGTGTCCACTCTGATGTGTTTTTCCCAGTGTTACATTAAGAGGAAGTCTTTGAGGTAGAGGGCTTCTCTTACTGTTTTGGCATGATCACTTTGCCTATTTGAATAATATGAACTGCCGATATAAACAACAAAATGAAGTCAGGACTGTTATTTACACAGTCTCTCCAAGCTTGCAAACTATACAGGATCCTCAGAGTCCTTATCCTGAGTTAGAAAAGCTATGTTCATAAAGCTGAGCCCTCCTGAGGAGTGAAAAATAAAGACTGAAAATGCTCGGTACATGTTCTCCTAATGGAAAATTCTGTGAGGGAATAAGCTGTAAAAACAATTCTCTTATTACAATGCTCTAGGATTTCATGATGAGAACATTTATCAAGGAAAAAAATGATGAATTCAGCTTACATTGAAACAAACAAACAAACAAAAACCCAATAATTAACAAGTTCAGAGAAAAAACTTAGCTTAAGGTACTCCCAAATAAAAGCTGTACTACATACTGCAAGGCAGATCTAAGAAGCAGCATTTCCATTTCTTTCCTCCAAACTGTCCTGGCCCTGCCTCTCACCCTGCCTGCTCCACTGCAGTAGCAGGGCCATGAACACTGGGAGATTTCGGGATGAACAACTGTGAGGTTTTCATCTGAGGGCAACCACAAGATGCTGGCAGCTGCCCCTTGAAATCACTACAGACTGTGGGAATCTAATCCTTCCAAAAAACAGACAAACAAAAAAACAACAAATGAAACAGTAGTCTGTTTTGGTTTTTCATAATATGCCAGCAATCCATCACATTGCTGTCTGTGGAAAATAGGACTTCTTGACAATTATATCTCCTCCTTCCCAGGTGGAATCCAGATCTCCAGATTTCCATCTTTTCTGAAGACCTTTTTCCACTGGCTCTATGAAAACAGAATAGTCTTAACGAGCCAGCAAACTACAGCAGGCCTGACTACAGCAAAACATGAAGATGTATGGCATGATGGTTGTAAGGACCTGAGGAATGATTGCTGAGGCAGCAAATGGCACCCATGACAGACTGAGATATATAGGGCCTGCTATACACTAGGCAAGAGCACACCATGCAAGGGCTGCTGCTAATTGTTCTAGCTGAGTAAGACTGCTTAACTTAGAGACAGACATTCCTTAGGAAAACATAAGAAAATTGTTTAAATGAGAATAACCACAGTTACGACCTGATCACAGGAACAGGCTTTGTCAGCCAAAGGGGACATGACAAGGGTGACAATTTTTAAGGTCGTGCCTTTGGGGATGTCCTCCCATCATGTACAAATTTCTCATAACTTGCAGGTAAGCTCAACATTGCAGTCTCCTAAATATCTGAAGATATTTAAATGTAAATATCTAACCTCCTCCTAAATTTGTGTGGAAAGTCCTTTTGAGACAGCATATACGCACATAAAGAAATGAAATGCAATTATTTTGTGTTTTCAAATGGTCAAATAGTTGTATCAGCAATGAGTCAGTTTTTTATTTCTCTTTATTAACAAGAGTTAGTGCTTTGTACTGTACAAATAACAGTCACACTTCATTGGAAGTTCACTTGCAAGTGAGGGATAATTTCTCAACCAGAGAAAGAAACTTCGTGCTTCTTTGACTGCTTTAGGTGGGGAAGTTAACTGCACTAGGAACTTCTCATCAAGTATCTTCAAGTAGAGTTTCAGATTACCGTACAGAAGCTTATTTGTCAACGAGAAAAACAAGACCATCTCAAGAAACCTTTGTGGCAGCAAGAGTGTGTGCTAATTAACCACAAAAGGACATACATGGTAGTTACCTAAGTTTAATGAATACTACTAAAAAGGCTTGCATCCCAGTTAAATCAACTGGTGGCTGATCCAATATCTACTGTATACACTGGAAAGAGATCCTTTCACTTCTGTAAACTCTCAGTTAGGTCCAGAATAAAGATGCAACAGGGACTTTAATATATTAAAATTTAAAATAAATTAACATTTTTAAATTTAAAAGATGCTTTAATAGTACCATTGGTACATTGGGTATAATAAATTCTATTCCTAGGCTTAAAAATTGCCTCTCAAGTCAAGTGAAGTGATCCCTTTTTGCCCAATGCGTTGTTTTTATGTTTGTATATTACTTCTCTTAGAGAAATAAGCTCTCCTGTGAATCAAATGTAAAAAAAATCAATAGGACAAGTCATAGATTTATAGCAAAGAAAACCTACCGAAGTAATCATTAGAGAAGACAGAAGAGTTCAGATATACTTCTTGGATTATTCCCAGTGTTTTGTAATCATTTTTCAATAATACCCCATAATACCTTAATTCCAGAAGAACACATCAAGTGTCCAAACCCCACTGAGATTCATTGGGGCATTCCACTCCCTTAACCTATTTTCAAAGCTATTTTAAAAGCCACCAGCTGATTTTGCAGCCTGCAAAAACCACAACAGGCTAATAGGAGATCACCTACAAGTGAGTGTGGATGATTATAGGCTGGATCAAAACTTGCTTAAGTCAGACAGTTTCAACAGGAAAGATAAATATTTGAAACATATACTTATTTAAGTGAAGGTGTGAAGATCCTCCTAGAGAGAAGGGGTTCATACTGCATCCCTGAAAGAGGAAGAATTTGACTTTCTTACTCAAAAAATCCCAAAATGTGGTTGGTTTTACTGCCACTTCATTTCTTTCAAGGTGAACCACATTACAATTCCAAAGACTTTTATCCATCCTTTATCAGACACTAAATCTACAACACCTTATGGATGGGAATTTCTTTAAGCAGGCATGCTCTAGGAAATAGAAACTTTTCATTCAGACACATCAATTTTCTTTCCAGGTTTCACAGTATTTTACAGGAGATGGTTGCAATTATTACTCCCACTTTTAGAATGAGAAATGGAAATAGAAAAGGAGAAAATAACTGTCAAAAGGCTTAGATGAAAATTTAGCTCATCCTAATTGCCCAGGATATAGGAATATTAGACTGACAAACAAAAGTGACTTCACATTCTTTCTTAAGAAGCTCCATCTCAGATTCAGGGAAGAAGCTCCCATGTAGAAATAATAGTCCATACCAGAAGGCCAAGGTGGGCTCACCTCTGACATGTACTGCCACCTCCAGCCTTCTGCATAAAGGGTTAAAATACATCAGCATATATCAATGGCCAAAGCTCCTGGGAATGACCTCTTTATTTATCCCAATGATTGCTTCAATTTCGTTGATAATAAATCCCTATTTTTGAGGAACAGGGATTAGAAAGTGTTTCTGATGTGATTGCATCTAGCGCCTGCTTTGGTGGAAACCACACCTATTTTCTTCATAAATGGTCAGATATGATGATGTTTGATTTTGGAATTAATGATATTCCTGTCTCTCCTGTTCATCTGAAGGCTGCTTTAGAGTCTGACTGCTCTAATATTTAAGAGTCATCTTTTAATGTAACTACATTTAAAGACAACTTATACCCATTTGTGCTTCTACCAGGACTTCCCTTAGTTTAAATGATACTTTTCTCTCCTCAGTGCTCGTGTACAATGAGCAGTGTGCATAGACTGCTATTCTCTGAACATATTCCAGTTTCAGTATGTCTCTCTTGAAACTGCATGATCTGAACTGTGAGTGGTGTTCGAGACAAGAGGGCACCACTATTTTCATTCTTCTGGCAATAAATTGACACTTTGAATTGGGACTATCTGAGGTATGTGGGAGCAGGGATATGCTGGAAAAGATACAACATCTGACCCTCAATGGCAGTATGGAGATGTTGGCATTACACTTAGGAAAATTTCCCTTATTTCTATTTATTATTTTCAAGATATAAAATCCATAAAAAACAGCTACAA
Organism: Cygnus olor; assembly: GCF_009769625.2. Taxonomy (NCBI): domain Eukaryota; kingdom Metazoa; phylum Chordata; class Aves; order Anseriformes; family Anatidae; genus Cygnus; species Cygnus olor. Next base: position 37,754,346 of record NC_049169.1, on the reverse strand, counting down.
TAAATCACATATGACACATTTAAGCCAAGTTTGGAAATGAATCAAACACCTATTTATTTGTTTTTATATTAGCACCTTGCCACTCAGCCTTCTTTCTGACAGCCTAGAACATGGTTAAAGGAACCACTGAATGCAAGTAAAATTATCCTCTCTCTTGTTATTTTAAAGAAATAAAAGAAAAAGAAGTGACTGAATGGAATGCAACTGTTACAAAGTTAGCTGGAAAAAACAAACATCAAACTAAACCAAACAGCTTTCTAGCTCCCTCTCTAGGAGAGAAAGCTGGAAATGTATCGTACCTGTGACGTCTGCTTTCATTTTAAGCTCTCTGGCTCCTCCGGAAGGAAAACGAGTGAAGAAATTTCTTCCAGCTGCTAAATGTAGTTTATTTACTTCTGCAAAATTTCAGAAATCTTTGGGGGAGATTCTTCGCATATGATTTTTGTAGAAGACGTCTTAGGAAAAGAGAACACAAATTAAAAGATTTTTAAAAATAATTTATTTATTTATTTTGGATTGGAAGGGACCTTAAAGCCCACCCAGCTCCACCCCCCTGCCATGGGCAGGGACACCTCCCACCAGACCAGGTCGCCCAAAGCCCCATCCAGCCTGGCCTGGAGCACCTCCAGAGATGGGGCATCCACAACTGCTCCTGACAGCCTGTGCCAGTGCCTCACCACCCTCTGAGGGAAGAATTTCTTCCTTATATCTAATCTAAATCTTTCCTCTTTTGGTTTAAAGCCATTCCCCCTTGTCCTATCACTACACTCCCTGACAAAAAGTCCCTCTCCAAGTGGCAATTGAGCTGAACTGCTGAAGAAGAGTACACAGGCAAATTCACCTAGAAACGTGAAAAAGCTTGGTAGGATCTGCTTCCAAGAGACAGGTTTCTGCTCCTACAGAGCTCAAGAATGCAGAGAGGACTGAGCATGGCACCGAGCATGGTAAAGCTACCCCACCATCCTGTGCACCCTCCAAAAATCCTGGTGCAAAGAGCAAGGACAGAGCATCCTGATAGCTTCCCCATCCAGGAATTCATCAAACCTGCCTTCCCTGGCTTGAGTCTTTTTTTTTCCAGGAGGTGGTGACATTGCAAGCCAGAAAGCTCAGGAGTGGGAAAGAAGTGCTCTCAGCTGTGACAAAATGCTGTTCATGGGACATTGACAGCAGTCTTTCCCAGCAAGTATTTCCCTGGTGAAAACATCCTCATCTTTGCCAATGTGACAGCTAGGTCATGGGAGGAGGGTCTCACTACTTCATTTAAGATGCTGTTTCTCTTTGCTACCAGAACGATACAGCTGTACAGCAAACATCTGAATGACAGAAATCTACTAATAAATTAATACCTTAAGTAGCTATAAAATGTCAGTGAAATGCATTTAGGGGAGACTGAAAGCTGAGCAGTGAGCAGGTTATGAAAAACAAGAGAAAGTTGGGCAGTTCAGCCCAGGAAAATAGCTTGGTGCTGTGAGTGCAAGGGAAAGCGCCTGCTGATGGATGGCAGGCAGGGATGGGGAGGTGGCAGGGTAGTCCCAGAAGACTGCAAAGAATCCTTCTGAAATGGCCACTGCTGGTAGGTTTATTCCCCCCACCCCCCCCCCACCCCCCGCCCGGTGAAAGGACATAAAGATTTAATACAGTGATAGACAGGTCTTGATCTGAAGAAATTACTTTTGGAAGCTCTCCACACAATGAATGTGCAACTATAAATTTGTACCACAGGTTTCAAATAGACAACATATTTATTTTCGTTAAAAATTAACATTTGTAGCCAAAAAAAATAGGAATGAGAAAATGTTCTCCTTCTGCAATTTTCCCGTGTTGCTACTTTGTGTATTGTCAAATGCTTTCACTTCTGCTAAAGCAACACCTGAAGAATATGCAAGAAGTGTAACTTTAGCAGCAGCTGAATACACAAAGCCGGTGTCTGTGCTTCCCGTAGTGATTCTGCTGGGCCAAGACTTCTTTTTTCTTCTTTACTGTAAAATAAGAACTGCTGTGAAAAGGACAACCTCTCGTCTTCCTTATGTGTCCCTTATATGTAGAAGAACTCAGGCAGAGCAAGAATAAACTTTTAACATGAAATGGGGTGCTCGTTTCCTGTGGTTACACATTCCTCTTTGTTGAGAAGCCCAGCAAAGTCATTTATACCTTCGTGGCTGTACCAGGTCATGTATGACTGAGGTGTTTCCTTGAAAACTGCCTTGTTTCAGCTTACTCATCATCTGTTTCACTGAAAACGAGTTCCTGCCTCATCATCATAATAAAATTAGTCACCATAAATTCAAAGGCTTTGGACTAAAGCAACCCACAGGTTAGCAGCTGCAGAACTCATCTTTGCAGAAAGACAGGATTTTACTGCAAAATGAAAATACGCTGATAGTTGCAGTTGTTGTCATCCACACCACCATTATTGTTGTTATTTTTAAATGACTGTATCTGAATTCTCCTGCTTTGCATTTAATGGGGCAGGATGTGCCCTATGGGCAGCACAGCTTTCTAACCTCTTGCACAACCTCTTATCTGTAGATGTAGGGAAGAGTCTTACGTGTGGGATGCACGTTCATCCCCTAAGATTCACTTCTCACTCCATTGGCATTATTGCACCACGAATCAAAAGCTACACAAAGCCAGCTAAAATTAGTGGCTATTTTTCTGCTGAGGTCAGTGGCATTGTGAGGGGATATGTGAGGTAGATGAGAATTAGATCTTCTCAGGCAATGCTACCACAGCAAGAAGTCTCTTTGGGCATTCACGACTGCATGTGGAAATGTTATTTGTCTGACTCCTGTCTTAGTATAGCCCTGCAGCCATATAAATAAAGTATTGCCACACCTAGGGACAAGCCACGGGCTCTGCACTGTTTACAAAACCTCAGAATTTGCTTTGGTTGAACTTGTGACCTGCTTGAAGCTTCATTTTCACTTGCTTTAACTGTAACAGCATTTTTTCTAATGGCCAGGGGGCTATTCCTAAATTTGTTTTAATTTGCCTATCTTCAGATGATACAGTGATAGCTTTATAAGGCAGTAGTAACGCACAATTATTCTGTGCAGAATGAGGTATTTGTGACTCTACCATAATGATGTGTGGAGCAATACAGGACTGGTATGATAGCAGAGGTGTTGGGAAGTGGGCACACAGGTTGTGGTGCTGAGGTGTTCAGGACTGGGTGACAAGGGACAGGACACAGACTGGACACTGGAGGCCCCATGGCTACAGCCAACTCACCGACGGCCAGATAAAGTGCACACGTGGAGATGAGCTTCACTGGCATTAGGGATATCCAGGAGAGCAAGAACCGAAAAGAAGCACCTAACACATGTAAAACACACCATGCATAGCAAAATCAGATTTAATGTGGACTTGGAGATCAAAGAAGAAAGAACAATGTGTAATGTATGAAAACAACCCCATGCAGATACTACAGCAAGGAAGAAGAAGCCATTGACACCAGCACTGTATTTCTCCCTGTGAAGGACTTGGTCTGCATATGACTTGCCCATATTCCCCCAGTCAGACTGAAGCTATCAACATCAGGACCCCAAAGGACAATGGAAATCTGAGCACAACACCGGAGAAAGGGGTAAAGCTGGGAGGTGATGCATAGTAATTTTAAGTGTTTTAGTTATAATTGAAATATTTCCGCTGTAACAACATTCTTCTCTTTGTGGACTTTTTCTTTCTTTTTCAATAATAATTAGACTTCTGCTAATACTAATTCCTTGACCACACTGTTAAGGTTCCAATTGCAGTGACAATAAATTCTCAACTTCACACAATGAGTGAATTTGCTGTTTATCCATAACATAGTTTTCAGTTAACACTGAAAAGCAGTAAGCACTGCTTTGAGGGTGCCACTATTGGAGTCTGCACCAATTCCTTACTTTTTTGGCTCAGAGAAGTTTCTAGTTAGGGCCTAGCCTAGAAGCAACATGATTTGATGCACTAGAACTGCCTGCTACAAGTGATGCAGAACCAGCAATATTTCCTAAATATTTCCATCTGTTGTAGGAGTCCTTAAATCTTACAGAAATGATGGACTGCTGTGTGGGGCAGGGTAAGGTATAACCAGGCCCATGGAAAGTATGCTTGGACTAGGAGGGAGATAGGTGTTAACCTTTCATGGTATTTGCTAGTAAAGCTAGTGTGAGGACAAATAGAAATGCTGTCTGACCAGATAGGGATTAAGTAGTGGCTTCAGTACAGTAAGCTGCTGATACCTGTTCTAGCACGAAGTATGCATAATCTTGGAGGAAAGCTTATGTTTGCCCACAGAAGCTCCTTTTCATTGCACGGTGCCTTTCTGATGAACTTTGGGTTTTTAAATGAAATCCCAAGCACCACTCCAGTTATTTTAAAGGTGAAGATAGCAAAACCATTGCAAACTCAACTTTAAGTTGCTAAAAGCGTGTGACGGATGGGTTTTCCCATATCTGGAACATATGACTCAAATCATCATTACCTGCTTCTGAATAAGAGGAAAATAAGCTGGTTTTGTTGCTGGCTTTCAGTTTTTCATCAACCGTCCCTGCCAATGTGGGGGTCCGGTGGAACAGCACTCTTCTCCCACCACCTCCCTGGAGCGCAGCTGGGGACAGAGGGCTTCGGGCAGGAGGCACTGGTGGTTCTGCATCGCCTGCTGCCAAGGGCTTGGTTATCAGGTGTGCCTTTATCCTCTGTTTTCCTACAGAGAAATCCTCCTTCGTGGAGACTCCACAACAAATGTTGCTTAGGCAGGGCTTCCTGTTGGATAGGAAGGAACGGGAGCTCCCTTAGCACTTCTCTGTTCCCATAAGTTCTGTTTTAAACATATTTGTGCATATTACCTGCTAATAATACATATTAGTCAAATCAAACCCCCTCTGTGGCAAGACCAGTCCCAGGAGGCTTTCTTCAGACATGGAGCCTGTCGAATTATCCATCAAAGATTTATAAAGAATATTTTTAAGGTTTCCAGGACAAGGATTCATGGGTTAGGAGAAGCTGTCTTTAAAGGCATGGTCCAGTGCTATGCAAACACAAGGTCAAAGGAGGGAGAGAGGGAACTAGGGTACTGGTTTTAGTCGTTTGCTGCTGCATCACTGAGGGCATCTCACACAAACATAATAACAAGTTGATAAATCCCCACAGCTGCTCTGAAATGTAAGTAAATGTTATTTTCCCCCCTCCTCTCCCCAGCCTTCCCTCCCTCCCTCCCTGCTTGCTGTCATTCCCTTTACCTGCTGAATACAAAACTCTTTTATTCTTTTATTTTTTTTTGTCTCAGCCACAACTCTCCCAGCTACCTTCTAATTTCTGCACCAAGATGGGGCTTCTGTGTCCATATTCTCCTTTCCTACAGAAACCCAATTAACCTCAAACAGGTTCCTTTTTGTAGTGAGTGAAAAGCCATACACAGCCCTACCTTTGGGCATTTGTTAACCTTTGATTTTGTGGTGGTAAATGCCTCCTTTTAACTAGTTAGCTTAAGAAGGATGTCTTTACCTAGGATAGTTTATCAAAAAGGAAACTGAGCCCTCTCCCCCTTCATGACTTCCATCACTAGGAAGCAGAGGGTCATGTTGGCCTTGCAAATTCAGCATTTGTCTTTTATGTAGTCAGATTGTGATGGGTTTGGAGGTCTTGCTCCAGTTTTCAGTGAAAGAGAACACAGGTGATAGCTACACAAGGGGGCCGTGGTGTTACTGTCCAAGGCCAGACCTTTGCAGGCAAAACTAATGGAGTAGTTGATGGTGTTAGTGCCTACCCCACCCCAGTACAAAGCAAGATTAGAGGGGGCAGAGCATGGGTTTGTCAGTGGGTTTAAGGAGGTGCTTTCAAAGGATGTGTATTCTCATGGACAGACTGCTCTTGGTCCTCCCAAGCTTTGCTCTGAAATTAGAAATAACATGACCTCGTCCTTTCTGGTGTCTCTCATACCTGGCCTGTTTTTCCCATGCTCATTTTGGAGCCTGCCTATTTCATCTTTCTTGGACTCTCCCAGATGGCACTGTTTAAATTTTAGTCTGTCTCCTCCCATAATATCTTGGTCTCCTGGTCTCCTTGTCCATCTGGTTTCAGTTCTCCTTTTGTATCTCCCCTTCTCCTTACCGTTTCCTACTGCCTGCAATTTGCCCCTTATTTTCCCTTTTCAGTCAAGCTTTCTACGCTGAATCTTAGTCTTTCTGTCTTCCTACAGTTCCTTGCAGTCTCAGGCTTCATGCCCAATTAACTTTTCTTTCTGGCTTCTTTCCTGCACAGCAGTTCTGGTCTTCTCTCCCTTTCCTCCCATTTCCTTGCTAAACTGCATACAAATGATTTGCCCCCTCTCATCTCCCATCCTACTGTTTTGTTTCCCCATCTACTCTTTCTCTCCCCCCTGTTCTGACTTTGCTCCTTCTGTTTCTGCCACCCCAGCTCACAGAAAACTGTTCAACTGTGAAAAGCTGTATTTTCAGGAACAGAGTTCATTTTGAATCAGAACAGAAAGCCAAGGACATGGCAATTTTGACCAGATGAAAATCCCGCCAACAACACATTTCAGAGATGCCAGTGCCAGTGTTCCCAAAGCAAAGTGCATCCCTCGTTGGCTGGAGCAGATCTGGTGACCAGGATCTTCATGTCAAGCTAAAAGACTTCAGTCATTTTTGCCAGTTGTGAAAAACAAGAGAGCTGCAAAGAGAAAAAAGAGTGTTAGGCGTTACTTATCGTAAGCTTCGGAGTTTCCAGCACCATGTGAATCATGGGTGTTTTAACAGGTACAGGAGCAGCCTGCAGCTCAGGGAGCTAGGAAGAAGGGCTCGTTGCAGTCTGTAGGACTTAGGAGCAGAGCAATCTACAGGGATCCTCACTCAGTGGCTATGAGTGACGGAGTAGCAAGGCAGTGGTGGTTGGCAGAAAAGCTGGCAGATTTTTGGCGGACATCTCACAGATCCTGTAGGAATCTACTCTGAGTTCCTCTGTGAATTTGTGGAAGCGGGATAGTTTCTGCAAAACATTTTAACTTGAAAATTTGAAACATTTCTGCCCAAACTGCTTGTTTGATTAGTCTATTTCCAAAGAACTCAGAGGAACTTTTAGTGTTGAGCTTTGTCCTAGCTTGGAGCAGCTGGAAGCGACCACTACAGGGTACATCCTCCTGTTCTCTTTTGAGATGTAATGCAGGGAGACCTGCTTAGCTGCTCTGTAATGAAGTCACATCTGCAGTACTGCTGCCTGCAAGAGGTCTGAGAAGGTGCTTGTAAAGTTTGCTCAGAGCTGGAAAGACTGAGGGGCTGTGGAGTACTTGGTGAGGAGACAGGCGCATCAGATCTTTTATCTATTAAGGTGGAAGTTTCCTAAACTGATGCAAACTGCACGTGCATGGCCATTTATAAACCGCGGTCTCTTGAAACGTTTATATCTTGGCTATGGTTGGTCCAGCTGTCATGGCAGCAGGAGAAAGGACTCCTGACACAAAGCACACCCACTATTGGGTTTCATCTGGCAGAGAAGCACACGAGCTGTCAGAAAGGTCAGCAGGTTCCGTTAGCATCAGCAGAGCAATGCATTTTTTTTCCCCTTGCATTTTCTTGGAAGTGATTAAATCATTTCTAGTGAAAAAAAAAAAAAAAAAAAAAAACCCTCTGGATTGAACCCTTTGCATGGAAAAGCTTAACAGTTTAAGTCTAAGAGGGCTATAAACCATTAAAAAATTCTTCCACTGGGAAGAGTCCAGCAACATAAACTGTGGTAGTATGGCCTGCTCTGCCTTAAGTGTAACACCTTTGTCACACATGTGGTTCCGCAACTTTTAAATGGAAAAATGTAAAGATGGTTTAATAATATTCTTTTACTGGCAATTAGAAATTTATAGCAATTTGACATCAAACCAACATTTTTTTCTTTAAATAAGAAATAATCATCCAGAAACTGCCAACGTTACATTTGTATGTACAAGTGAGAAATGAAGTACAAGCCATATAGCAATAGCTTTTCTTCAGCCTTTGAAGGAATGAAGATTTCTAACTTTTGCCTATGTTCTGCTTCATGTGCAGTTTCTTAAAGCTGGGGATTTTTGAGCGCTCAGGTTACTATGGGTATGTGTGTGTATGTAAGACAAAGAAACAACTTTGATGTAAAATTTGTGAAATTCATTTAAAAAACTAAAATAAACTACACTAGGTTAAAAATATTGGGTTAAAGTTAAGGTTTGTCACTTGTTAGATACGTGCTTTGCTTAAGCCCTCAAAAATATAAATTCCAAAGGTTTAGTAGTACTTAAAAAGCAAAGGATTACTTAAATAGGAAATATTAGATCCTCAGATGATAAATATCATGAACCATAGCACATTATTTCCCAACACTCATTTTCATTTTCCATTTTGCGTGTATAGTCTGTCCCTATGCTGTCATTTTCAGTATGTTACTTTTTATGTTTGTTTTTTTTTTCCTGGCAGTTTGTTGACCAATTACAAATTTTTTGCAAGTACTAGACATTGTTTGCATCTATACACCACGTAAAACTTCGAAAACACCATAGTACCCTTTAGACAGAACAGTGAAAAAATATTTATTTTGCAATTAAGAACTAAATCATTAATATCAAACCACTTAGTCAAATTGCATTGCATTTAATATCTTAAAAGAAGCTTTTCGTTACTGTCTGTTCAAGTGGTTTAGAAGCAAAAAAAGTTCACAGGCATCCCAGGCAGAAAATGAGTATGGCCCATTCCTTCCTGTGCTGGGATGGCTTGTATTGCTATCTAATTCAGGTTCGTACACAGACCAGGAAACTTGTGTCCCCAGAGAGAAGGGCTCTTTTTTTTTTTTTTTTTTTTTTTTTTTTTTTTTTTTTTTTTTTTTTTTTTCTGAGGCAAACTGGAGACATGATAAGCTGAAATTACTTATCACATTGGCGATCTGACAAACAGGCTGCACTGTACTGATGAGGGTCATTGCCAACCATTTCCTCTGGCCACGGTGGAGGAGAGTTTCTGCAGTTTAGTTGCTACCTGACTTGGGATGCCTACAGTCAGTTTTCAGTGGTCCAGGTTGGCAGGACCTGGCTCCATGCTCAGCCTGCAGAACCTCTGATTGCAGGGGCTACATCCAAGGGCAGAGTTTGCCTAAGAAAGAGGGAGGTTAAAAACGTGAGTCACATCTGGGAGACTTGGTTTACTCAGTACAAAGACAGAATCTCCCTCATTTGGAGAAAACCATCTAAGACATCCGACTAAATATCTTAAATGCTTCTCTGCTGTCTTTTCCTGTTGTTTATGTTGAGTCTCATGCAGTTGATGGGTAGCAGGGGGCAGGTGCTGGCCTTCCATACATGCAGGAGCCCTGAGCTCGGTGTAAGTTGAGGTCACTTATATTTCTTCCTTGCTCTTCAGGCATTACGGAGTACAGGACTCAGTGATTATGAGATATGGAAAAAGGACAATTTCTCCCTCTTGTCGTTGTGTTCCAAGGAAATCAAAGTCACTTTGGTGTCATACTAATATTCTTGTGAAGGCACCAAGATAAAAGCAAACTAAAACATTTCCTGGAACAGGTTCGCTCATAAAATAATATCTCTGCTAGTGCAAGATAAGGTATCAGGCAGCTATCTTTGTATGCTGCAGTTAGTCAGATATTAATAGTATGCTGACCACTATAGCCACAAGAAAGCACCACTAAACTCCAGTCTCTGTTCCTGTAACTGCTGCTTCCCTCCAAAAGCTTGGCTTCCCTGGGATAAATATTTTGGAGGTGGGTCTGAGTTAAGCAACTGGTATGCAGGTAACGAGAGTCAGCATCTTTTTCCCAGAAAAAAGGCCTGACCTTAGGTACGGTAGTGTTTTTTCCATTTCATTATGCAAGGCAATTTTATTTATCAGTCATGCACTATGTGATACAGTTAGCAAAGCCTACACTAAAAAGTGACCCTATGACACCCTGCCATAAGGGTTTTTGGCTTAAAGTCTTTCAGATCTTAACAAACTTCACTTACTGATCCAGACTCCTTCATTAGAGATGCCTGCCACAGACTGAATTGATTTGTTTTTGTTATTTTGTCTTAGGAAAGGAGATTTCTGCAAAATGTTTTCTGCCCATTTTTTTTGAACAAGCTTAGGTGGAAAATGTTTTTTGCCTCTGCTAGAAAGTCTTTAGCAACCCCGTTAAAAAGCACCAATATGCCCACAGTTTGGAACTCAGATGGAAACCTTGGCCAAAGGGTTGCTCATCTACCAGGTGAGCTCACTGACCTGAGCTAGCATTTGTTCTGTGAAGAAGGCCAAGCAAGCACACAAGGCCACAGGATGACCGCCTCATGTCCCCCACAAAGGGTAGCAGTCCTTCACTGCCATGGGGTGAAATCTCTTCATTTCATTATCCTCATTTTAAAGTAGGGTTAATATCATCTTCTTTCTTGATGGGGAAATAAAAGCCAACAAAGAAGTTAGGAACGGCTTTTTCAGAGAAAGACTCGAGTACTGTGCCATACAAATGGCTTAAGGCTTTATTAAGCACCAAAGAGACTATTGAGTACTTATCAGATGAGCACGGTGACTCCAGCAGCATAAATGGGGCAGGTGATACACAATCACCATGATCATTAACGACACTACATTAACTATGCAGCAAGATTAACTTACACAGGCAACCTCAATTCCGCCATTTCCTTGTTTTTTATGCCTGGCCTTCCAACAAAACTAACATTCTTTTAACACTCTGTGTGTGTGTGTGCGTGCTTCTTTAAAGGATTCTTCAGCAATGTGACAGGATGAGCATTGTCCAGGAGGAGTTTGGGAATGACTGAACAGGAAAAGAGCTTGAACTGAACCCCGAACCTGTTCTATGCTGTCAAAGTACAAGGAGACAAAAAAAAACTTTCAACTTGCAAACATACTGATATCTGATTTCAGTTTGCATATCCTCTTACTGCAATTCATTATCCAAATTTTTGCACCACCATTTTTTCCCATCATTTTCATGACAGAGTCATTTAGGTGTGAGCAAAGAATGTTCATTTGAAAAGCCCAGTGCATGTGTCTGCTGTGATCTACTGGTGAAGGTCAGTTGCCATCATTTAGACTGTAATCCACATTAAACGAAAAAGACACATAGAGAATTGCATCACTTTCCTTGGGATGTTTTCATTGTCAGGTTCCTTGACATTTAACAAACTAACTTGGATTGTGGAATATTCATCTGTGAAGTGCTCTCTATTTCCTCCCACCATTCTCTTCCAAATATAAACAATAACAATGAAAACAAGAAAAAAAAATAGAGAATAGTCATTCTGTATGACAAATGAAGTGACAGATTTTTGCCCTTATATGGCAAAAGGAAAGTCAGTCATTTCAGTGGAAATAGGGATGGGGTCAGGGTGAGAAACTTTGAGGCTTAATGATAAAGTCTTTTTCATATAAACAATCAGAAAAAAGAGTCATCTCCAGTCATACTGTAACAGAATAAGGCTCAGTAAGCCAGAAAGATAAGCCCCAGTTCCTTCTCCTCTGCATCCCGTGGCAGCAGCAGTCCTCCTCAGGATGAGCAACTTCAGTGTTTCCCTTCATTGTTGGGAATCCTAGAGCCAAGAGTAGCCAGAAGGGCTTCATGGTATTGAAAGCCAGGCAGTGGTGCTTGCTGGGGAGCTGAAAACGCATATGAATGCACTGGGAAAGGGAATGGCAAATAGAAATGGAATATTTGCTTTTTTTTTTTTTCATTTTAAAATAGGAAAGTTTTTCATGTGTTGAAAATGTGGTTACTATATTCTGCTCAACCCAAGATAGCAGACACTCCATAACAAATGGTGTATAAACTCTGTACTAGATGGAGAACATCTTATCCTTTGGGAAGCAAGATTACCTGTCTTCAAAACAAAGAAATAACATAATCACTTGACTGAACAGAGAACATTGTAGGAGGGAAGGGTACTGATTTTTCTTCAATATGAACAAAATGACCCTATTTGTTTTAGTTTAATATATAGATTAATCTATACAGTTTATATACAGATTACAGAGATTGTGACAATTATATAGTTACCTATTATATTAATCTGTTTCGTTGCAGGAAAAAAATAGGTTATTGTTATTTATGCTGCTAATGGTAACCAAGTATGGAGATGGGTTTAAATATTACAGGAAAGATTTTCATACTGTTATGAACTTTGTAACCTGAAAAATAATTTGAGAAAATAGAACTACACTGATTCACTATTTTCTTATTTATGTTGTGTTTCATTCAAAACAGAAAATGAAATCAATCTTACTTGGTACATCTGACACATACTCTAGAATACCTTTGTTTCAATGTAATTATCTAATATCTGTGGTTACAGCTATAATTTGTAATTTACCTCCTACTATCTTTTTATTAGTAACTTGTGGCTTTCTCGGTGTTTCTGTGTTGTTTTGAGCTTTTATCTTCTATGAATCTATGAAATCATTGTGCTCCACTGCATTGCTGTTTGTGACTGTTCTTTACAGATAATAAAACAGAAAGCCCTGCAAGATGAACAGCAGAGCTCACTGCTATCTTTTGAACTCTCCTCTGCCTTCCTGCTATCAAAATGGACAACTCTGGTGGGGTAGTTCTTAAAGATAGTGTGCATTGGCTTGAAAGAGACTCTTTCTCTTTTTGAAATCCTTTTTTTTTTTTTTTTTTTTCCCCCATAAACTGCACATTTTCCAGCTTTCTTTACAAGAGAAATAGAGCTGTTATGAGCAGGAGTCTCCACTACGCAACTCAGAGTCTTCCTCCACATCTTGCCCCACATGACCTGGCAGCCTGTGGGTATGAAGATTAAAGCACACTGTCGTCTAATTGAAGATTATCATTATGTACAGAGAGAAGGGAGACAAATGACTGCTGTATGGTTGCCCTGAGCTGTAGCATTTCCTATTTTTGGAGTCTTGCCTTTATTAAAAGTTAATGTTCTATTACTATGCAATTTCCTAGGTTTTTAAGAGAAGTTTATTAAAAGAGATCCCAAACCCAAGAGTGGCTCTTGCATAGCCCCCAAAGCTCTTAAGAGTAGGGTTAAGCAGAGTTACCGTCTTGGGATCACAATGAGAAGCTCAAAGGTTAAAACAGAGATTTAGTATGTACTGGAGAAATGTTCCTGGGATATGCTGGAGTAGACTGAAATCATCCTCTTTTGCTTTTCTAAGTAGCAGACAACTCAGAATGTTTCTTGACACACACCTCTGCCACATGAATCGATCTTCATGAAGGCTGGTCAGGAAACATTGTTTTCCAGTTCACAAAAAACAGGTAATGGTGCTGACCATGGGAAGTCTGCTCTTCCTTGGCTTCAGAATGGAAACAAGACTTTTTGATGTCCTGCAACCAAATTTTTATCAGTGATCTAACCACCTTAACTTTCTCATGACAGAAACAAGAACATATTGAAATATTTCCAAGGGAAAGAAAATAAGAAAGGAAGAGGTATTCCAGAATGGTTTAGGCTGGGAGGTTCTCTGAACCAAACCCCCGCTCAAGGATGGCCACCTAAAGCAGGTTACCCAAAATGAAAGAAGAGGAATTCAGACTTAAACTACTTGGTGAAGTAATTTATAGTTTTAAGATGCTTTGTCTCCACTGTAATATGGATGATAAATGATGTTGATGGCTAAAATAATAAATAAAAATATTGTTATAGAAATTTAATACAGGCTATAAATACAAGTCACATGGCTTCCCATTTTGATGTCAAGTTTTGTGATAGCCTTTATCTGGTGGGACAATTGGGAAAAGAGTGACAGAGATACCCAAGTAAAAGGGCAAACAGTTTGTTAATTGATGGGTTTCTTCAAGTCAAACCCTCTAGCCTCTAATAAAACCTCAGATTAACAGTTTTTAAATATTTTGCAATGTTTAAAAAATATTGCAATGGAAAACTTTTAAGAAACGTTGAGCAATGTTTACTATATACCAGCAAGATGTAAATGTGTCTTTGTTTTTACTGTGAGCTTCAGTTATCTCCTTGACCACAATGAAATATCTAAAGGGTATATGTACACGGTGGCTAAAAGTTTGAGTCCTGACTCCCTCTTCCCAAAATTTCAGCTTGTTTTAATCAGAATATAAATAATCAGAATGGTTTTGTCAAAAATTAGCATTTGGTGCTTTATGACTTACTTTAAAACCAGTTTTGCACATTCTTCAGCACTTCACTTTGTCACAGGATATACTTGCTACCAAGAACAGTTGCATTAAAATGCTTGATGAGCCAACATGTGCAGTAAGTTGTCTAAAGTACTATGGGGTTCATGTATAACACTTTCAAAATAGAAATGCCTCACATTAAAACCAAAATACTGCCTACTCTGGAGCAGTTTCGTCTGATTAATTAGTTGTGGCTGTTGCCCCCTCGCTGAAGTACTAGTCAGAGCTATGATTGCTGCTGAATGAAATGCAGAAGTCACAGCAAAGTATGAGAGCAAAGCCTTCGCTTTGCTATGGAGCAAATCTTGTACATCTTTACTATTTTTTAGTTTAGTATTTAGAGTTGCTGAGGTTCTTCTGTCTATGATATAAAACACCTTTCAGATGTGACCTCTTGCCGCAGCAAATGCTCCCAAGATGATATCAGCTTTCAGCTAACTAAAATCTTCATATTGATTTTCAGTCCAGCTATAGAGAAAAATACATACTGGTATATTCAGACTCAGGCTCGGACAAATTCTTGGGATTTGTTATAATCCATTGTAAGAAATTAATTTTTGTTTTGTTTTGTTAAAGTTAACAAAAAGATGACTTCATTCAGAATCCAAGAACTTCTTGCCATTTCTGCCTTGGAAAAATGTACTAGGGACTAGGCTGTGCATCCTTTGTTGCAAGAGAAGTTTCTTTCCCAGATGTTAGGCCCAATCCAGGCCCAGCATGGTGGTGTCCAAACCACTAACCCTAATAATGGCTCTTCTCTGATGCTGAGGTGGGCTGCTGAGGGATCTGTGCAACTGCACATCCATCAGTTTATCCTTGTTTTTCTGAAGGGCAGCCCTGTCCCACCCAGCAGGTGCTGCAGCCCAGTGACACAGGCAGTAACATTCAGGAGTCTCCACCCTGATGGAGAACATCAGAGCATGAGTGCAGTGGGATGTGCGGTCATGGAGGCTTCTGGAGGAGTTGGATGTTGAGAAATGACCCTGCCCAGAGCCCTGGGGGTATGTGGAAGGCTTGTTGTCCCTCTGGCACTATGGCACCCCCGAAGGAAAGGCCTCTGAGTTAAACAGAGCTGAACAGGCAGGTATTTGTTACCTGGTATTTTGGTAGGCAGAAATGAATCAGCTCTCTGCAGTCCTCTCAGGCACACTGAGAGAAGGAAGGGATAAGTTCTCACAGGGAAGATATATGAAGGAAGAAGGGGAAAAAAATGGACAAAAACGCTTCTTTGAATGAAAGAGCCAGTCAGTCAGTGGAAAGTGTCCTGGTTAAGCCATTTATTGCACACAGATGGTCACAGGTTTGGTTTAAAGTTTAGCTAACAGAAGCATGCTGTTTGTTATGATTATACTGGCAAATGAAAATGTAATAGTACTGGCCAAAACTGTCAAGAATGAAATCTCATCACTCTACAGGTACTATACCACAAAGAAAAGTGGGCTGCCTGAAAGCACCTAGGTAGAAGGAGAGCAAAGAAAAACAGTGAAAAACAAAAATGCTATGTAGTGAGTGATACTTTTCAAGCCAAATTCACATAAGAAGGAGCCAAATTCAACTCCATAAAACCAAGAGAAGGTGATGAGAAATGGCTTTTCTTCTTGACATAAACTCTCAGGGGAATGTGGAGTATTTCAGGCTTTTGCCCTCTGACAGTCTTACAACAAGCTGGAAAGGACCCTATCCACACACCCTGCTCAGTTTCCATCTTGTCTTTGCTAGCAGCTGCCAGAAGATGAAGTCCTTATAAAAAAGGAAAACCTCATCTTTGCCAACAAAATCAAGTTGGTAGTAAAGCAGTTTTGTCTCGGACATGTGAGTGTGTGTACATACATGCATATACATATACATTTATGTACATGTACATAAGCACACACCTTCAGTAAGAACTGCACAGCATACTAAACATATTTTTAAAAGAAATTTTAAAAGAAATTTAACAACAACAAAAAAAGTAAATCCCTAGTGCATATATTTCTCTGCTTCTTAGCAAGGCCAGGTTGCCTCTACCATATCCTCACCGTCTGCCACTTTGGCCCTTGGGGCTTGATGTTGGCTTGATATCTGGTGTTCATGGTGGCACTATGAACACTCAGCTGGTGTATACTGTGTGGCTGTAGTGTGTGTGAGGAACTCAGGGCAGCTGAGGGCTGGAGGGAGCCCTCTCTGTTTCTGTGAGTAGCTCAGATAGGCTGGTGGGAGGTGGGCCTTGTGAATGCCATCACTCAGATGTGGAGGAGAAAGAGGTGGTGGTGAGGTCTTGGAGGAGAAATGAACTCATACAGCAATTCAGATTGGGGTCTCACAGTGAGAGTCAATGAATGCTCCCTCTGTACCCTTATCACAAAAGAAGCTTGAGGTATTGCATTTTCTGGAAGAGCACCAAGAGCTCTAATGGGAACTCAACCCATTATCTTAAGGCTGGTCCCATTTGAGGACGAATTACATGTCCAGGAGCTCTGTACAACAAAGCCACAACTGCAGAGTTACCATCTTTGCACCTTTGCAAAGCATTGCTCTCATGTGATAAGGAAGAACATTTCTATTTTGGGCTCCTAAACCATATGAAAGTTCTGAAATTGCATCATAGTTAAATGCATCTAGTAGAGACTAAAAATTAAAAAAACAGAACATGCATAGAAATAGAAACAAATACAAGTGCAGACGGCCTCATGCTAAAATAGTTTTGCTAACATACCATAAAAAATGGAGAGAAGGTGAAAACAAAGTGGTACTTGAGTGTTGCTGTGAGATGAAGTTATTATGAAATAGAGTGCATTTAACATGGCCAAAGAGAACTATTCATATCAGATGATCTGGCAGTGTATACCGTCTTACACCTTCCAAAACCTGCTGATTACAAACACACCTCACCCTCTGTTGTTTCAGTAGAGAGACACATAGGAAAGTGTCTTATGCATCTATGATTAGAATCAAGCTTTTAGAAATGAGTGAGCAACTACTTTTGATCTAACACCAGTATGTATATTGTTGCAGTCTTATCTCACTTAGGAGATTCATATCTTGAAACTAATTTGGACCTTATCTTAAAAGAGCTTTTTCCTTAAGCTTTATTAGTCTACTACAGACTTGCAAAAAAAAACTCATTCCACCCACATTTAAAGTGGGTTTCCAAATTGCAATGGTAGATAAAAGATAAGACATTCTTGCTCATAATGATATCTTGTCTCTTTATTAGCTGTGGAAAGAGAAAATACAGCTAGGGCTGAGACGACTTACAAGATTAATGGAGGGTACAGAGAATCTATGACTACAAACTGATGACCCCAGGGAAACAACTGCCTGACTCTTCTAAATTTAAGGGTTCAGAGTTGAGTGACACATTATGACATCTAGAGAAATTGATGACTATCCGGTAGTAACAGATCATCTAAAATTTTCAGAGGTGTTTGATGTGTTCAAACGGGTCTTTCTACTATTTTCATGTATGGGTATGGCCATGATCAACAACAAGTAGACCCTGTTTCTGTCAGAAACTCTTCTTGACCCCTAAAAGATTTCAGGAGGAGATCTGAAGGGGACACGATCTGAACAGGGTTTTATTCTCTGGGAGAGTAAATCCCATCCTCAAAAAGTAAATTGCAACCTCACAAAGTAAATCCCCTGAGATTCCTCATCTCAATGGTTGTCCTTCAATGAGCTTATACTCAAAGTTGGGTAGCACTGCACCAGAACTCCATGATGATGGAGCTAGCTTCAGGGCAAGTCTAGTTCATAAGAATTATCTTGTGAAGTTACATCAGACCAATGTGAGAATGATGAGCTAGGCTTGATTGTTTTGGCAATGGTGACATAACAGTAAATATTATATACCTTTAGGACTCTATTATTTTTTGATAAAATATGTTTAGCAGTTCCTAAACACTGTATTTAAGTTCTTAAAAGTGTTCAAATTTACCATCATGTACTTCCAAATTATTTCAGTGATTTTAAAATGTCTGCCAATTAAGCAGTTTTCCTTCTTGTTGTGTAGCAGTGTGCCTCATCGATACCGCTTTTTCTCAAGTCTCATTCAGATGCTTTTCCTTATGTAAGTGTTTAGCATGAACACAACGTTGTGTATATACATTTGCCACTTACTGCTTTCCAAACTTTTGAAAAAAATACACCTGTTTGTCAACTCTGATTTCGAAATTCAGTGCCAAGTAATGATGGAAAGTACTATAACTCCACAGAGAATACTTCATCTAGCATCCAGCCAATCCATTCAGGTACAAGAATAGGGTGTGTTTGGGGAGCGTTGTTAATACAATATTGCTCCAAAAAGAAATCAAAACTCTGAGGTCCTTAAATGTGGACAGAACTTTCTGCCTTTCCATGAACAGTGGATTCTTGAGTCAGAGTCCACAGGTAAATGGACTTATGGAACAGTGATATTTTAAAAAATGCACTGACCTAATATTCATGGAAGTCGTTGGTGCGTGCCTTAGCTGTATGAACATATATGCACTGCAACCTTTCCGTTATTCAGGAATGGAAAGCCTCGCCGGGAAAACATAGCCAAATGATAATAATAATAATAATAATCCTGTCAGGCTGACAGGATTATTGACACAGTTGACACAGTTGTTCATCTCCAGCTTACCCTCTTAGCCTCATTTATTTTTCCCAAATGTATTCCTTGCCTGCATTATGTGGTTCTGTCTCCTACAAAGTGTGCAATGAACAGTGTTTGAAATAAGGATTCTGTGACTTTGAGAAAGGAATGGAGCTGATGCTATGAAATAAGGCCTTCATCTGTTAGTCAGTGCAGCGGCAAAACCAACTGATCATCACTTGAAGTCGACCAGTATGGGTGCAACAGTTTCAAAAAGAGAGGAGCTAGTCCCAAGGCCCCTTCCACACTCATCCAGTCCTCAGGGACAAGACTGGCACCTAATGTGACCAATTACCTGGAAGCAGCTCATGAAGTGACTCCTTTACTGTTCTTGACAAAGTCACTGAACCAACCTGTTGCTGGTTACAACTTCTGATCATTACCAGCGTGGCTCAGACATAGAGTTGTCATTAGTTAACATCTGACCCATGCTGGTAATGATCAGAAGTTGCTGCTTTTTCTTTATAGGATTATGTCCTGTGACCAGTTATGCATAGATGTCATGGTGGAAGTCACTTGTGTTTATAAGAATGTATTCCTACAACACTTTGTTTACTAAAGCTGTCAGCTAATGCTATATTTAAGCATAACTTTAAAGCTGAGATTCATTAAATACAGATCTGGGTAACCACTTTCTTTTACCAGCTACAGCAGGTACTCATGTAGGTACAAAAGGAGAGTCTACCTACGACAAATGAATAAACTGTTCTCAAAGGCTGCTTGCTTTAGAGAGACATTCGTTTTATTGATCTAAGTGACACATATAATACCTTCTGGTCAAAGCTGTAGTATCAAACCGCCTGCACATTCAGCACTGCGACATTTAAGGAAATACAGTACATTTTGAGTGGCTTAATCTATGCTGCTACTTTAAGAACAGACCACAAAAAGGATTGTTTTATAGTGGTTTTTTAAAGCACTATAAATTCTTAGTAACCAATTTTCAAATGTTGAACCGCAACCCACAGTTAATTAAACTGGGTCAAGTATAATTTTTTTTAGACTACAAATGGAGTGGCAAATAACCACACTTCACTTCAGCAAACCATGTCATATGTAAACACAGTATCTCTTCCATCTGTCTCAGGGTTTTACCGTCAAACCACTCATGGTGGTATCTGAATACCCTCAGAGCAAAAATAGGTAGCAGCAGCAGCAAACTCTTGGACACCCACTGCATGAAGAGGTCTCCCTGGTTCTTCTGCAGCTTCTTCTCTCAGAAAAACTCAGTTTAGGAAGTGAGCATGTGTGTATGTGTGCATATATGTGTGCTTGAATGTGCAAAAAGGTATAAGCATTTGTTTATTTATTATTGCAATACCTCCCACCCCCCCAAGCATTTCAGGATGTTTTGTTGTGGTTGTTTTTGTTTGTTTGATTGCTTATTTTTTTTTAATAACTGGTTTCTGGATGTAAGCTTTAAAATGATACAAAACCCCTTATTTCAAATTTGTAAAGATGGGTTTCATTCAATTATCTCTTCAAGTTTTGATCAAAACTGCTTCTTCCATAGCTTTTGGGCACTTTGCCCTGGGTTTTTGAGTTCTGTCTTGAAGCAGATCAATGCAGCTCTTATTGGCTGCATTATAAGTGGCTCTTGCATTATAATTCGGTCTTTGAGAAAGATGGACTTGATTTGATTATCACTTGGAAATTATGGTTGTATCATTCAGCTAGCCAACAGTTATGACTGGGAATCAGTGCAGAGACTCATCCCTAGCCCTACATCAGGGATGACACAGACTACCACACTTTGTGCTTCAGGATTGTCTCAGCTATAGCTAGAATAACTCACATGAATCTAACAGCAGAGGGGGTAATGGCCTGGCTCTAATGAAGGAGATAAAACAAAGTTTCTTACTGGAATAGAGATAAAATTTTAGCTATAGATGTGACCTGGTCATTTGAGGCAGGATTCAAACAAGGTCCTATTCTTTACAGTATTTTATTAAAAACAGTAAACCACTGATGGAAAGCTGAAACATTACTGGGGGGAGTCTTCAAATTGTTTCTGCCTTATAACTAATAACACCTGGATCATACCCAAATTAAGCTCAAGCTTTTTATCTGATGGCTCAGTTTTCTGTGGACAGTATGGCACACCCACTTGTGAGAGTACTTGTAGAAACTAGGGACTATGCAAGCACAAAGTGCAAGTGCTCACCTTGATGATTAGTAAAAAATTAAAAAGAAAAGACAGAATTCAAAAGAACAACTTACCCTTTTACTGAATGCTTAATAATACAATTTAAGATATTCCCTTGGGTGGAGCAAAAACTTAGGAGCAATGCTTTTGGATTTGCAGTATGTCCCTAGAAAGAAAAGAAGAAGTAGATAAATATATATTTATGTTGATTACCTAGGAGATAAGAATCAGTGATTTGAACAGTTGTGTTTCAAAATTCATTAATATTCAAATTTCTTCCAAAAGTTTCATGTTAGATCTTGATGTTAAGTACCTCTCATCTTTTTCAAGAAACAAAGCATAGTTCCTCTCCACAGGGTAAAGTGATCTAACAAGTATTGGTAATTCCTTTGAGATCTTTGAGGAGAAAAGACAACTAAGTAAACTCAATATTACAAATGCAGCAACCTTTAGTTTTGAGTAGAGCTGTGGAAAGCCCGTATCTTTTTCCTCCTTTCTCTTGGAAAGAACCTATGTAGTAATTAGGAACTGAAAAGTCTATGCGCAATATTACAAAGTCTATAAAAAGAACGTTTTGCCTATGAACAGATTGCTAGAAGGAATACTGAACATACACGTGTAGGAAGTGTGGGGTTTTCTAAAACAAACACTTCTTTTATATGAAAATACAGCATAGAACAGTGTGTGGTCTAAAGACATTGACCAGTGCCAAGATTAGGATTATTGACATCCAGAGCATAAGCAATCTATCAAATCCAAATAACATA
The DNA here is from genome assembly GCF_009769625.2 of Cygnus olor. NCBI lineage: Eukaryota > Metazoa > Chordata > Aves > Anseriformes > Anatidae > Cygnus > Cygnus olor. The sequence goes on along the minus strand of NC_049169.1, from coordinate 37,732,694 downwards.
CTGGTATAACTTAATCACCAAAGCAATCATCAGTAAAATATTCCTTCCTTTACTCACATTAATGTTGAAAAAGGACCAGAAAAAAATAACAGTAGATTCTTTTTGGTTCCCAAAGTAGGCAGGGACTCAACCATTTTATTTTTTTTTTTGGTGGCTAGTCTATGCAGTGCTGTTTTTTAATGCCCAAAGGTATGACTTCCATGGAAAGGTTTCCTAGCATGCCTGCTAAGTTGGCCACCCTGAAGCTGAAACATCTGGAATCACTAGCCACTTTCAGAGATGCTGCCTGTGACTTCTAAATAACTTGTTCCCACCATGTTATTTTTTTCATATTTTTCATCATACCCTTCCTACTTTAATCTCATTTATTCTCAGGCAATGGATCATCATCTCAGTGAGGCCAAAATGCTTCTGTGGTTTACAGATATTATCTGGATGCTCTGTCCTTGAGCACTGGTTGGTTTCTTAGGTTCTGACTCCTTCAAGGAATATTTCAAATCCTGTGGCTTTCTTCAGAAAGAGTCCTGCTCTGTTCAGTGCAATAATGGTGCATGAAGCTATGATTCACAGTATGTGTGGTGTTGGTCTTTCACAGAATAGATAAATCTGCATCAAAACTACAATGCATCTGCAATGAATCTACCAGGAGTCTACAAGGAAGTCCTCTACAACTGTAGAGGAATATACCATGGTGATACATTTTATTCTACAGCACGTCTAAGAGGAGAATTGAGTATTATTTAAGGAATATTTATCTCTTTCCACTAATTGTACAGTAACCTAAAGAACTTGGACTAGATACGTAACTTTTAAACAAGAAACAGTAGTTGCAAAAAGACGAACAGATTGCCACCAAAGCTGGAAAATTTTATGTCCAAAGGCTGTAGAGTGAAATGAACCATTGGACTGTCTATCTTGACATTCTTCTATGTGACAAAGATCTTAATTACCCCTTTTTTTCTCCTGATAAGTTTCTTACTTATCTTCACAGTCACGTCTCAGTTTCATTTTGATAATCTAAGCAGATTTTGCACTATGATTCTCTCACTCAAAGAAATTTTCTACATTGAGTATGTCACTGTTGTTTTTAGTTTATTAATATCCTATAAAATTGTGGGCACCTTTTAAATTCTTATTGACATTTCATCTGGAAATTAAACCACTTCCCTTCCTTTTCACGTTATTTTTTTTATTTAGAAAATCTGAGGACTGTCATATTAGCACACTGGAAACTTATACTGTCACTGCAAATTTAGCTGTTTTTAGTTATCACTTTCCAAGATGCAGTCATTTTTCTGTGGGTCTGGATTCCTTAGTTTAGATGTTTAGCTTTACATTGGCTGCATTAAAATGCATTTGGCTTAAATAGGCCTTCATTATTAAAGCCATCTTTACACATGGCTGCCTTGATTATTAATCTGAATAGGAGTCTGGGCATACGACTGCTTTAGGGTCTTCATTGGAAGATAATTCCTTGTGGACAGTCATACTTTAAGCAAGTTCTCTTTCTGTTCAATTCAATCAACTGGCATTTTATAGAGCTATTTTTTTTTAAATATAAACATTGAGTGATAATAAGTCAAACACTAAGGTTTGCTTAATAAGATCAGTATTAACATTTCATTTGTGTCCTATTGTAATTCCCTTGAGTATTACAGTATTTCTCTAAAATTATCCGTGGTACCAAGGTTTATCCTGACAAAGAAGTTTTGCTTCCTTAGATATTTATAGATTGGAAAAAGATCCAACCTCCTCATGTAGCCAAGCACACCATCCCTTCCCTGTTGAAAAGCGACATAAATATTTACTGAGATTTTTCTTTTCTGCATCATTTCTGAGCATTCTACTTTCTCCATCAATTACATTGCTTGCTTCTGTATTAATACTTATTGCTTTTGCTGTACTGGAGTCTACCATAATTCCTGTTACCTTCCCTTAGACTCTAAATTGTAATAACTTTCAGTCGTACTGACTGCTACCTGGTCTCTTTTCCCTGCTTGTCCCTTGCTTTATATATATTATATATATATATATATATATATATATATGCATATATATATATTAATGCTCCTTAGCATCAATGCACCAATAAGTCCATAAATATCTGAAAATGTTCTGAGATACAATTTTGACATAAAAGACATTTTCAGGAATGTCACTTTCAAAACAGAGACCTGTAAAAACTCTTTAAGCACTGTGGAAGACCCTGGGATATTTCATCTGGCAGCACTGCAGCATGCAGCTGATGCAGGGTGCGTGCTCCCCAGAAGAGGACAATGCTGCTCATCAGCCAGAAGCTGGCAGAACTGCATGGTCCCGTGCCACACAGAGAAGCCTTCCGAGTCTTGATGATGTGATGCATTGCATTAGATTAAGTAAGAGAACAGCCTCCAAATGGATGGGTATACGTTATTTTCCCTCTAAGATTTCACTCACAGCTTTCTTTAATGGAGACACTGTACTTGTCTTAAGAAAGCCTTTAAAACAGCTTTCAGATTTGTGTTTCTGTTTTCTCATTGATGAACAGATCAGGAGACAGTGTGCTTGAGGCACATCAATGTCTGTGGATATTCCACGATGGACTAAGCATATCACTTCACATTATGCTCAGCCTGTTTCATGACCAATTAAAGAAAAACTCCAAAACATAAGATTGGAAGGGCTTAAGTGGGACATCTCATTAAGTCTTCCACAGCCACGGGCCCTCAGGACCCAGCTGTGGCTGGCAGTGGCAATGGGCACGTGCCTTGTGACAGATGCTTCATGCACAGGTGTGAGAAATAGCAGCAAATTTTCACAGCAAGTCATTCCCAAGCACTGAACTTGTCACTATAAAATTTTGCTGTTCCTGGGCAAATATGAGGAACTATCGGTAGAGGATCAGAGATGCTAGCAAAGTAGTTGTGTGCTTCTCCGTAGTTCCCTGAAATCCGTCCTTCTCTCCCCTAATGTGGTGTATGAGTTCCTTTACACTTAAAAATAGGAGTTACGAGCAGGGACCACCTGGCTTGCTTAACACATCCTCTAAAAACAGAAGGACAGTGTGGCTGGAATGTCTTGAAAAAAAACTGCAAGTAGTGTAAGTCACAGCCTCTTGACTTTATAACCCTCCATGGCCAGTGTTTTGTCATTTTTCTCAGCGGTAAAATCAACTTCTTTTTTCCTTACAGAAAACAGCTATGTGGAATTTAAGCACAGCTTGAGCCATTTGAGAAGGAGACACCTTGCTGCAGTATGCCTGTGCTTGAAATCCTTCTTTCTGAGAGGGGAGTTACATTTCATTCTCTGCTGCCAGGATAAATACGTCTGATGTGAGCATGGTTATTCTGCCTGTGACATGATACAGTATGATCAGCTATACTAGGCAGAACAAGCAAAATGACCGTTCACTAGGTGGCATCGCTGCCTGCCAACAAAACGGAGATAACCAGAGGCTCCTGTGCTGCTGAGAGCTTTCTCACTTCTCTTACAAAATCACAACAGCTGGTACGAGATGCTAGCCCCTGCAATCCCTGTGAAGTACAAACTTCACAAGGCACTGTTTGCTATTGTGTTCCAATGACTCGCTCACCCCCCCCGCCCCCCCCCCCCCCCCCCCCCTTTTTTTTTTCCTTTCTTTAGCACTGTTGGGAAAGCTCTCGAAATTTCTGTAAAGAAAGGGATTAGTTTCCCTGTGAAATTATTAGTTTCCCTGTGATTATTGCTTGACTTGTTAATATGCACTGCCCTCTTGTGATAAAATATGTTTTCAGTGTTCTCTAATGTTCTCCTCCCATTTTCCCTTTTTGTATTTTTCCGGGCTTTTTGCTTTGGTTTTCTCTGCCCACTTCCGTCATTTTTTTAAGGGTTTTTTTTTTTTTTTTTTTTTTTTTTTTTTTTCCCTAAAGCATGCATAATTCTTACCATTAAAAGGATGAAAGAAAAGCAGAAAATGTTTGATCAAAATATTTTTGTTAAATATTTCACTCTTACACTCTTTCACTCTTTCGGCATGTCCCCAGATTGTTTTGCTAATTGTACAGGAATCAGATGCAGACAACAATTACCCTAATGTAGACTTTAAAGGATGAGAATAGTACTGAACAAGTTCCTCTGAACGGAAACAATGCACGGGCTCTATGAGTGATTCCTCCCTGCTGACTCTGTTGTCTTAGCCACACAGATATAAATGAATCTGTGGAGTTTATTTCCTGGAATCAGCTACCAGTGAGGTGGGAAATTTTCCTCACATGGATGGCTTTATTCAGCATCACCAAGTCAGTGAGGAGTTTTGTTTGCTTTGCTCTACTATTTCCACTTCTTTGTGTTTTTCATATTGAAATAATTAATGTTGTGGCCACCACTGAAGGACCAAGCATCTTACGAACAGCCCACCATGCTTCTGAGCTCCAGGGAGAATTTTCTGAATGAAAGGCTCAACCGAATGTTATTAGGTACTTTCTCAGAAGTTGTATGATCGAAGGGAGATTTTCACATAATTTAGCTTTTATTTATGTCCACAAGAGGAACTGAATGTCATTACAGCTTAGGATGAATAATTCAATAATTATATCCAGAGCTGGGATCTTGAAAAGTCCTTTGTAGTCAAGAACCTTGACACACCACCGGCAGATTAACCCTCAGATTAACTTCTCTGAGCTATTTAAACTCTGCTCTGACTCCAAATAAGAGGAGCTGAACAGTTTCAAAATTAAACTATCATAGTTATAGGAAGCAACAAAACAAAATCAATGAATGAATAGCAGAAAAAACTTAGCTGCAGGCTCCCTCCCTCCAAACAAGCAAACAAAAAGATCAGAAAAAAAGAAAAAAAAAAAAGGAAAAAAAATGGTATAAATTTTGAAGTCAAGGCTTTCTGAGTCAAGGTTTTCTGTGCCATGTACTTCAATCTTTCCATGCTTATGGAGTATGAAACAGTCTTTAGTTTTGGGATAATTTTTTTGAGAAAAAAATACTATGTGAGCTTGTAATTAACTACAACACTATTCCTGATGTGCTGAAAAGAGAAGATGGAATAGAATGACCAAAAAAAATAAATAAAAAAGGTGTCAGAAAACCTAAATTCTAGCCTTTTCTGTCTTATGATTGCTTTGTTTTTTGTTTTGTTTTGTTTGTTTGTTCAGATTTTTTTAATGCAATGCCACCTGATATATATCAAATAAACAAAAGTAAGAAACAGAAACCGACTTCTCTAGGCTGAGATTTTGTAACCTTAAATCACAAGTCTGATCTTCTGTCTCCACTCCAAATCCCAAGACAGAACTCATCAGATAAAAACTGATTTTTTATTTTGTGACATCAAAGTAGGGAATATTTTTCCTGACCTTATTTTTCATATGAAGAAATTGTGTCAGCCAAACCATCCAAAACCATAGATTCCCAAGACAAACATCTCACCTGGCAAAAATGTTAAAAGCTGAATCTGTGATTCTCCATGGAGAACTATCTGGCTATCACAAATGGAGATCCAGCTGTCTCTCATGAAGAACAAGCAAAGGATTCAGTGCATACGGTCATGCTCGGAGAGGATCCACTTGCACCCTTAGCTTAACCTACCTTCTCCAAAGTCAGATGAATGTGATTGTTCTTTCCCTTAGATGCTGTGTGGCTCAGAAAGGACTGGTCAGTGCCAAGCAGCATGGAAAAGAAAGGAGCTGAGAACCTGCTGCACCTCCGTGCGGTCTGTCCCAGGTGTGCTCCCGCAATCAGCCTGCTGGGCAGGGGGACACAAACTGTTGGGGAAATGGCTATGCACAGCACTGCACTGCTCTTTGCCTTGTGGAGTACCTGGAGTTAGATGACTTCAACAGGCTTCCTTTTCATTGAGGCATATCTCCTCCCTCCTCTCTGCTATTTCTAGGACAAGAGTCTCTCGACAAGTATTTGCAAGAGTCACTTGAAAGATCCTGGTCACAAAAGGAAAATAGGGAAGAGACCTACACAGGTCTCTACCTAAACTTTCCTGGCCAAGGAAATTAGTGAATAATCAGTTGTGGTTTTTATGTTGTTGTTGTTCTTTGTTTTTTTTTTTTATTTTTTTTTTTTTGGGGGGGGGGTGTAGAAAAAGAGTGGTAGAAAAAAGTAGAAAAAGTAGAACCTGAGAAAAATGTGTCTTTCAAGTCTCTAAAGAATCCTAACTTCAGCATTTGCACATATCTACTTTGTTTCCTCACAGTCATGGAAGCTACCTCATCACCACAGAGGCGGTGATGCTGCACTCCAGAAAAGCATCCAGGAAATATTTGAACTGGACTTGAACTTGTTACTGTTGAATCTGCAGAACTGCCCTCAAACTGTCACCAGAACAATCTCACTCAAGAAATTTCCATAGCTTCCTGCTGTCAGCAGTGCTGATGGACTTTCTGTCATACATCAGCAAGCTGGGGTGAAGTGAATGACCCCAGCTTTTGCTCAAAGTCCTTGGCAAAACTGAACCAAAGCAAGACAAAAATAGACATGTGTGTATCCTTCCCTAGTATCTTGCAAAAACACTCAAACTGGTCTGAACTCAGAAATCACATTTCTGTGAGGTTCTCTGAAATGGGAGGAAAACATCACGTACAAGAAATCCCCATTAGGAAAGCCACATGTCCTGGGAGGTGGCCAGCAGGGGATAAGCTCCAGCACAGGGATAGGAAGATGCAGCTCCCCCTTTCCCCATTTATCCAGCTTTCAGACTGCCACAGAGTTGGGTCTGGCAGCCCTGGGCTTGCAACCACCTCCCATGTCCCTGCAGAGAGAGCAGGGCCAGCAGTCACACAAATCACTGTGCGGGGAGCCAAGCATTGGCGTTGGCTTTCCCACGGGCACTGGGGTGCTCGCACATCCCCCTGCCCCACCTGTGGGCAGAGAGCTGCCGCCTGTCCCCAAAACCCAGGGACCCCGTGGGCTGTCCCAGGGAAAACAGCTTGGGAGAGGTCGCCCATGCCAGCTTTGAAGCAGCCCCCAGGGTGTGTGGTGGAGCAGCCAGTGCTTCTGTTTCAGTTCTTCTGACAGCTCATAAAACAAAGCTGCATATTTAGAGAGAAACGATTCCAACTGAAAATTCCTGACCAGCCCCATCAGAGGCTGCTCTTGGAGTAAAGACAGCCTGGGAACAGAGAAGTAGGACTGAACGTTTCCCTTGCAGCAGTGGGTTTGTCCAACTCCCAGCAGCTTTTTTTTAAAGTGCCACCACCTTTGTGTTCCCACTGCCTATGGCACTGTTGACCAATAAGCTGGGAAAATACAATTTCTTTCTCTAGTGTTAGCTAGGAAACACAAATTTCATCAATATCAATTCTTGATGGCTTGGTAGGAAAGCATATCTCTCCTAGCATTCCATCCAGGTTTATTACCTGGAACAAATCTGCAGAGAGTCAGGGCAGCCTGGTGCAGAGCACAGATCTGCCCTAATTACTGGTGCACATCTTGTCCCATAAGATCTGGACAGTGATCAGGCCTCTATGGGGAGCACACATTCACTGAGCTGACCACTATCCTCTCCCTGTTTTGTCATCTCGTGGGTCACAGTTTACAATTCACAAACCGCGGTTAAATAAATATGGGCTTTTTTTGAGTAAATTATATTCCTGACAAAATCACTCTACCACTTGGCAGCTCAGTGAATAAAAAGAACAAAAAGTCCTCTTCCAAAAGCATGGAAAGTGGAATAACAACATCCTGCTTTCAGTCTTTGGTTTCCTGCAACACACCAGTAACTAATCTGGGGGGACACCTCCTGGAGGTGGTGGGGCTGGTGGCTCCATGCTCCTTGGTGCTGTTGCCAGCTGGGCACTAGGATGCAGAAGCCCTGGGACTCTGGGAGTCAGTCCTGATGTTTGTGAAGGGGATGGTGACCCTCACTCCAACATCTGCACAGCTTGGTCCTCTCCTAACCACAACTCCCATGCTCACTGGGCCATGCAGGCAGCTCTGGCCAGGAGAGCAGGCAGAGCAGATGTCCATGCTGTGGATGGGGATGGCCCTGCCTGCCAGGGATGCAAGCGCCCTGCAGGCCTGCTGTGCTGTGCCACGCCATGCCGAGGGACATTGTGTGTCCGTGGGTGCTGCGGAGGTGGCAGTGTGGACATGTCTGGCACACCAAATGCTTGGGCTGCTCTCACATGCCACGTGGGCTCCTGGCTTTCTGCTCCGCCCCAGCCCACCGCTCTCTGCCAGGATGAGCACACGTTTCTGGTAAAACCAGCACAGGCTCCCCTTACCACCCACTGGCACGCGGACATGGTGGCAACGTGTGTGTGTGGGGTGAGTCACTGCAGGAATTTCTAGTGAAACTTCCGCGTGGTCAGGGGAATGATGACAGTAACACAGCTGCCGGGGCTTTTCTGCCTGACCCCTTGCTCAGGATTTGCGGGTGGAGGGCTGAGCACACACAGCGCTTTCCCCACATCAGCCCCCGTGCCATTCCTCTCCACCCTCCCACGCTCTGGTTCCCCATGGGGTGACAGCATCATGGCATCAGAGCAGCGTTTCCCTGGTCTGGCCCCCTCTGCCATCCCAAATTTACAGGGGGTGGAAAATGTTTCCTGAAACAGCCTGTTCTTTGCACTCTGCAGCAGGCCCCGTGGAAGCATACAATCCTCTCCACAGCATTTTCCTTCTCCTGTGGTGAGAAGAGGTGGAGGGATGTGCTGTTTTGCTCACATCTCTCTGGGTGCCTTTCCATTTTTTAAATATTGCATGTGTTTCCTCAGCTTGTCGGCATTTTCCTATGACTAAGCTGTGACCGCACAGGCCCGATGCACTTTCTGCTCAGCGCTTGGGCCTAGGTCAGGAAAGGGGTGCTGAGGCATTTGGTAACAAGTGGGTACAGTGGTGGGAAGGTGCGAGAGAGGGTTCCTGAAGGCTGTGGTGGCTAAACTTGCAGGTACTTTGTATATCCAAAGGAAGGGGGTTAAGGTGAGAAACCTCTGACAGTCCCACTCTGGGTCCACTCGTACGACTACTACACCGCACTCGGCGCTCTATTAGCATAAACCCACATCTTGAATTACAAGCTCCACATCTTCTACTTTCATTCTACACTTTCAGCATGGCATGTTTTTTACACAGTATATTATTCTAAAAGCCCATGAGCAATCTTTCTTAAAACCAGCTGTTTAGTCTATGTGGGAGCATGCTTCCAGGACACTGTACACATTTCAGTACCCACTTTCGCATGGGGGCAGCTTCTGTTGTGATAAACTGCTGTTTGCTTTGCTGATGCAACCCAATGCAATACCACCCAAGGGATAGATAGGTTTCAGGCTGCAGCACTTGATAAATAAATTGTTAAAAATGTTTTCTGTTAAGGAGACAGTTCTTGCAGGAGCTGGGAGGATGCACACACACGCTTAAACACAGAGGGTCAGTATGTTTCCCCCTGCAGGAGTGCTTAAGGACTAAAATCAGTCCTGATATTGATTTTACTAGTGCTGTGGGGGCTGTTGTCCCCCCAGGTGTCCTTCCCCTCTGGCAAGGCACTGGGGCTGAGGCAGCCACTGAGGCTGTGTGAGGAAGACAGCGGTGTTTCCCCAGCCTCATTATTTTTTTGCTCTGTATTGTTATGTAAAAGAGCAATGAGCAGCTCTGTCCCTGTCTATAGGGATAAACTATCACTGTTAAAAAAAGATCAAGCTGTATTGTTGATGGCTAGATTACATTTTACTGGAACAGCATTAAAAATGCTGCCCTGATGCATAAAGGGGGAGTAAGGTGATGTACCTTTCAAACACAAAGGAGAAGCAAAAAGAGAAGCCTGTGGTGTTATTTCCAACAAGTAAAAGAAATTTAAACAAACAAACAAAAAAAGAAAACAGCAACAACAGGCTAGCTAAATAAGTAGACAACAATTGTACTCAGCAACAGGCACTCTACCTGGGTTTGTCTCTGATCCCCCAGAGATAAACCTCATCCATGGAGTAAAACATGGGCAGGTAACAGCCACAGCTGACAATTTGGCTCTTCCACCCTTATGGATCTGGGCGGATTCTGCCCTACATGCTGGAGTGAAGTACTTCCAATGTTGTAAGTGTCAGGGTGTCCCGTGCTTCTTTAGTTCTGGATAAATATACCAGTGGCCATAGGTCAGAGGGGTACAAATGTGTCTCTATGAAATTTTAAATAAGGCAATTTAGTAACAAAAGTAATGTTAGTGAAAATGGTTCAAAGTTTTCTGCTGAGACTACATATGTAAGTCATCAAAGACTGCACCACTACACCTTCACTCTCATACTCCTGCAGTCTTGAAGTCCCTCTAGGCTGTGAAAGGGAAAAGACAAAAGTCAGAATAAGAAGTCTTTGAAGCCAAATATAATAATTCATATTCAGTTTTAACTTGAATTTTGGCCAGAAAGAAGCCATCAGAGTGAGGCTCCTGTAATGGTTTTGCAAACAGTGACTAGATCAAGCAGTTTTTAGATCATGAATAAACCATGGCCAATAAATCACTACGAACCTGTTAGATGCATCATGAATCCCTGAGGAAACAGGATTATCTTCAGAGGATAACATTCAGGTTAAGAGAGCACAAGTAAGATTTGTCTTTAGTTTGCTTAGAATTTATTAGGTTATGTCTGTAAATCTTGATAACTTTCCCTGTCCAAATGTGCTTTGCACGGGAATGTACAGTAGAAGAGTAGGCATCGGAGGTCAGCTCAAGGGTCTGCCTGGCAAATGTCACACCTGTGGAAGTGGCCATCAGCTCAAACCTGCCCTAGAGTATGGAAACGGGGAAAGCACAGAGTAACCTCTCTCAACCCCATTCCTTTTTCACACCATTCATGTTCACAGGCCTCTGCTGTGACTGTTGATTTTCCAGACTGAAGAGGTTCTGGTGGCTTCCACTAGGCCACCCTGCATCCCTGCCTGATGCTTCCAGTCATCCTCCTTTTATTTATTTTATTTATATTATTTATATTATTTATTTTGAAGTGGCATCACCTGAGGTGCACAAAGTATTTGAGGTGCACACACACACCATGGATTAACACACTGAAAAATTGTGTGCGCCATTTTGTGCTTTACGCTTTTCTTAAGAAGACTTAGCATTCAGTTTGACTTTTAACAGCTCCTGAGCATTGACAAAAATTTTCAGAGAACTTTCCACAGTGATGTCAAAACCACTTTCATGAGCAGTAACAGTTAAGTCCTGTCATCCTGTACATCTTAGTTTGTCCTAAAAATGCATTGCTTGGTGCTGATCAGCTTTTTTTTTTTTAATTGCTTATCAGCTGTTTTGCTTATTGCCCTGTTACTCAGCACCACAAAATATTTTTGCAGCTCTCTGAAGTCCGCTTCCAGCTTGAGTATCCTGAGCAATTTTGTGTCATTTGCAACTTTTGCCACCCACTATTCCCTCCCATCTTCCAGACCGTTCTGCATTTCATAGACAGTGTGAGTCCTGGTAAACGTCTGTAGGGCCTTGCTACCTTTCCATTAGGAAAACCAGCCACCCTTCCTCCTGCCCCCAGCATCTGAGCGGGGCAACATCTGGCTTTGATTTTTAAGGCAGCTTTGGAAATCCCAGCAGCTCTGTTCAAACTGTGCATGGTAAAGACAGCTCAGACACGCACCTCTAAACAGGGGGGAATTTGGGGCCAGCCTGCCCAACATGCAGCCAACCCAAGGCCAGGAGAAGCCCAGTTTTGCTCCAGCCACCGAGATACAAACACAAACAGACACATGTGCACGCTGGTAAATGCAGGGCGCAGAGGTGTTGCTCTGCTTTTGAACAGAGAGCTTGAGCATTGGAAAAATACCGTATTTGAAGTGCCGGGCTGAATGTTGAACCAGCAGCTTTGCCTGAGTCAGCACTGCAGGATCAAGCCTTTTGCGCACAGCTAAGCAGTTTCTTCCGGCTGCAAATCAATTTTGCTCACCTTTCGTCATGAGACGATGATTTCTATTCCTCGTTCTCAGGGCCAGGGAGGAGATTCAGGCTTTTTAATTCTTTTAATTCTTCTTTTTGACTCAGTGCTGGCCTGTTGCTGAGGAATATTCCTGTGAAAATGAGAACTTAGAGTTTGAGCTAGTAACACCTCTCCTGCTTGCATCTCACTTTGTAAAAAGCAAACTTTCTCTGCAATATGTGGGGAGAAACCTGTCTAAAAAACAGGAAGTGCCCTCAGGCTGCTGCTCCGTGGTTGCTTGTCTCACCAGGTCCTCACAACCAAATGAGGCACCAAAGATCAGCTCTATTCTACCTGGCACAAGATTTTGCCTAACAGTTTGTTGTCCAACCTATTTTCTCGAATCATTTAAATCGTAAGCGCACATTTTACAAAGTTGTTGTCTTTGCACAATGGCAACAGAGGAGCCCTAGGGCTGCCTGGGGTTCCCCATGTCAGGTGCTGTACAAAGACAGGTGTGGTTGTGTCCTGCCCCTGAGGTCTCCAGGAGAGGAGATACATGAGAGGGAAAGGTGCAAGGTGGCAGGCTGCCCCAGAGCGGCCTGAGCCTCATCCTGGCAGGTGGTGGTTCTTACGATGCAGTAATAAAGCAAAGCTGCCCTCATGGATGTCAGCGTGCAAAAAGCTGGAGATCTTCTCTTGATTTAATGTGGTGTTAGCACACCTGGTGGGATATGTCCTGCCCATGGCCCAGGCAGAGGTCTCCACACAGACAGAGGCTGAGGATGAGAACATTGCTGTTTTCAGGGCTGTAAGGGTTTTGTGGACACACTTGCTCTCAGCTGGGTGGGGAGCAGCCCTCCGTGGGTGTCTTGGGATAAACGCAGACAGCCCTCGTGTGCCGGGCTGGAAGACAGGTGGCACTGGGTGGCAGCGATAAACTCACTGCAGTTTGCCTTCCCTTTTGGTGCGTGCACAGATGCTTTCTCTGTAATGACGCTCTTTGGGCCTCATTTGCTGAGCTTCTCAGTGCCTTCATGTCCCCTGACATCAGCTCTTGGTATCCCTGGCAAATCAAGATTTTGGCTGTCTTACAGGTAATGTTGAATATTCCTTTACTTCAGCATGAGGAAAATTTTACTCCTGTTATCCACCTTTCTGCCCTGACCTGCACTGAGCACTGTACCCCAAGACAAGAGCTTGCTTGCCTTGGGGGGCACACAGGTGGCTCTTACTCGTGTAGTGTGCAGGTTTGCTCCGGTACTGCCCTTTCCTTTAGGGAAAAAAACACCGTTTCTGGAGACCTCTGTTTGGGTTTTGTTTCACGCTCCCATTTTGAAAAAGGAATTCGAAGTGCTGTCTTCAGCCACAGGCAGAGAATTGAAAGCAGGAGCTGAAACACTGACTGAAGATGGAGTCATACTGATAGGCGACTGAAAGCAGGCTTCTGGACAGATGGTGCCAATTGATTTAACTGCAGCTGCAGGGCCTAACAGGGGAGTAAATGCAGGTGTAAACCTAATGGGAGCCCTGCCCTAGTTAAGTCAACTTCTAATTTAACTTACCAGCAGTAATAATTGGTAATAAATACCAGTTAAACCAGTGACAGAAAATACAAAGTGTTTTGTTAGGCTTTGGAAGCAAAAGTGGTAGAGCTGTGAACCTTAAAAATGTACTTTAAATAAATCTACATATATATATATACACACACATCTAGAATACATAAAATACAGACCATGCTGTATTCAACATTTAACAAACTGTTAACATATATCATAGGTATCATGCATATAATATACAGCAGACATATCTTGCCATTATCATATTATCAATATGTACTGATATAGAGAGTTGGGTTTTATTTATATTGATTTAAACGTACATAAAAGTCTATAAAAAAACACAACTGAAAGCAACATCACTATTGCAAAGTACAGGGATGAAAAAAGATGAGGAAGCATTGCGGAGGAGTGGGGAAAACGTGTGAAAGGGCAGGAGGGAGGAAAATCAAATGCTTGGGCCAGCTCCTTGCTCTTCTGCCCCTCTCACAGCTGCCTGTGTTTTGGTGCATCCTTGGAGATCTGAGGTTGATGGGTGTCCCGAGTTCCAGAGGTACAGTGCCCTGACAGTGAGCTGGGTTTACTGCAGGTGCTAGAAGGGGATTCAGTGCTGCAGGACCTACCTGTGGTAGGGTTTCCTCCCCTCCTACCACAGCCCCAATGTCAGGAGGCCAGGGAGCAGAGAGATGTGTCATTGTCTCTCCTGCAACCACCTCCTCCCCATCACATATGAAGACCTCCCCAGCATGGTACAGGATCACAAAAATCACTCCGTATCACATCAGGATGTGTCTGCATGAGGGTACAAACTATTTTGTGGCAAACCAGCAAGCTCGCCCTGAAAAGCATTTGAAAGCCTGATTCATTTATTCACAACTCATCCAAGAGTAAATTTGTTACCCTTGGCTGAAGGTTGTGTGTTGGCAGCTTTCTAAATCTAGCACAGGTTGGCCAGCCACAAACTCTCTCATTTGCTTGTCTCAAGTCTTTCAGCAGAACCCCCCTCAGAACAGCAACAACTTTCTGTAAAGAGTTTTTACTTTGGGGAGCTGCTGAGCACTGGGAATTGCTGCAGTAGCCATGAAGCCAAGGAGACCCAGCACTTCTTGGCGCCAGACTCAGGTTCAAGGAATTGAGAGGATTTTTGCTTTCAGGCAACTTTGCCCTCCTATGCACATGGCTTTCTTTTTTATTTTTTATTTTATTTTTTTCCCTCTCTCTAAGCCTGTGTTAATGCAAGAAAGCTTTCTGAATTACTGAGAAAATCACACAAATCGAGTAAGCTGGGTGAAAACACCACCTGCTTGCTGTGTTGTTGGTTTTGGCATTTACATGCTACAGCTGCCAAGAGACTTGAGACTTATCATCCAGGGACTTAGCACAGAGTAGGGGAAAAAAGCAAAAACAGAAACAAAAAAAAAGAAATGATTGCTTTGTTTTATGGCACTTCCATAGCAGGACTGCAAGTTGTCAGTGAAAAGCGAGCGCTGAGAGCAGAGGATGGCTCCTGCATGGAGCATGCCAGTCTCCTGTGCACAAACCCCCTGCTTTATGATTTCAGGGCACAGCTGGAGTGCTACGGGCTGTCTTGTTGCTTGTTTCTTCCCCAGCCCCTCATAATGACAGGCAACTGTGGTAAGGACTAGGAAAAAATTATCATTATTATTAATGTGCAGATTTCTATAGCATCTGAAGTGAGTCAAATGGCCACGTGTCCAACCACGCTCATCCTCAGCAAGTGTATTTCAAAGGCTGATACATTATCCACAGCATATCGCAGCGTTGGCTTTGATCTGCAACCACCACCATTACCACTTAAAAAAGGAATCTATTGAAGAAGAAGATGAAACAGAAACTTCTCCCTGCCTCACTGCAACGTGTTGTGGGCTGGGAGACGCATGAAGCGCCCTGCTCGGCTGCTGGATACCTGCCTGGCAAACTGGGTGTTGGATAAAAATGCCCTGGGCCGTTGTATCAACAGCAGTACTACCAAAGCCTGGTGTCCAGCTTTCTTCACCCTGGTATTGTACACAAAGTGAGCACATTGGTCTTGTCTTGTATGGGTCTGGTAGGGTTTCTCTTCTCTTCCAACCCCCCCCGGCTTAATCTGTTGCTGATGGGATCTCATCAGAGCAAGGTGTGGGGTAGAGAAGGGTTGGATGCCCTCCCAGCTGACCAGCAAATGCAGCCAGGCTTGCATGAAGAGGTCATCATTTGCTGATGGATACAGATTGAGAGGAAATTAGCTCCTGGCGAAGTAAGGAGTGATCAGGACTGAACAGTCAGAGAGAAACCTCATCAGTAAAATGTACTCAGCTGATGCTCAGGCAATGCAACTTGCCTACATCACTGATCACAGTGGGGTCTGAAGAGTGGAAGACCAGCATTTAGTCAATAAGTAGTAGTAATGATAAATAATTTATTGTTCTTAATTCCGAAGCAAAATCTTCTCTATCTGTGGAGCGATGTGCTGGACATCATAAGCAACCACAGCATTTTCTCAGTAAACCAGAGGGACTGATCTGGGTTTTCTTATCCCTTTCTTTATCCGTAACTGTTTAACACATTTTCAGAAACTTCCTCTCCTACAATGTGTTGTAGATTTCTGTAAATTCAGCGGTTGCCTTGCAGACCACCCAGTTGCCTGCTGCCAGCGTCTGAGGAAACCGCATGCCACAGTCCACCCCCATGGCTTCTCATACCAGCCAGTTTTAAAGTACATCTTCATGTTTCTGACTGTTTAGACTTGGTCTGTCAGGCGTGTGGCTCTTCTCAAGGCTTTGAGGTGTGCTAGGCGGGGTTCGCAAAAGGATGTCACACAGAGAACGTTACCAATACTTGGATGCTGTCTTGCAGTGATTTTGATGGGGTTTCTGTTTCATAAAAATATCCTGTCAGGTTTAGACATGAATGACTTGTCAGGATTTCCTCTGCCACCTTCCAGTGAGACTTGTTCTCTGTAGAAGGACAGGCCAAATGATTTCCATCCATAGTGTTCTCTTTTGATGATAAATTGGAACTCTATTTAAAGGAAATTTTTCAGAAAAAAATCTTTTCTTTGAACGCTGTTGCTTTTCTTTGAAACAGTGATGCTAGAAACCCTCCAGATTTTCAGCAGCTGCTGAAAAACAACTAGTTTGTAAGCATTTTAAGTGTAGGGAGTTTTTCATGAAAAGGCAATGTTTCCTATGGAAAATTCTAATGAAAACGACATTCAGTTCATAGCCAAAACCTTCTGCAGAAACTCTCTCTTTCCAGTCCAGCACCATGTGAGTATTCCCCATCCAGGAGCGTGCATTAGGAAATTACAGCAAGGGCTCCACAGAGGTACAATCTTTACACTGGATTATTCAAGGTAAAGTCCTAGTGCAGACCTGATGGTTTGTGTTTTTCCAGTGAGTAGCAGTTTCACAAAATGACACTTATGACTTCAACAGACCACCTCACCTTCTCCAAGGCTCTTCTGTAGCTGGCCAAATGGAGTTATCCGGGTTATCTGATCACTCCCATCAGGCCAATAGAAAGACTTCAGCCCTGGTACATCCAATTGTCAGGTCTCTCTCCAGGCCTTTTTTTTTTTTTTTTTTTTAATCTTCAGTTAATAACCAATTAATGTGAATGTGCATAAACAGAAATGAACTTTTGCAAAAGTATATTGCGGCATTTTCTTCTACTTCTTTATTATGCATTATTGCAAAGCAAGTTGCATGCATTTTCTCTCAAAAATTAATTTGAGATTAATGTCACATGTTGCTCGTATTTAATAACAATGCACTCCTTGCCAGCCAGCTGTGTCCAGCTCAGCAAACTTCCAAATTGCTGCCATAAATTAACGGGATGGTAGAATGTGTTTTGCAGCTTACAACACTAAGATATTTCTCTAGCCATTTGTTGGCATGAGTTGCGGATCTCATGGAAAAACACAATATGTGGAAAATAATGAAGAAATCAGGATTCAATTAATAATGAATTTTAAAAAATACCACTGCTAATATGCATATGAACAGTATCATTAAGGTCTGGTAGGATCAAAAGGAGACCTGCCTCCCTAGAAAGGCTCCCAGCTCTGGGACTGCCAGGGAGTTAATAGTCTATAATACAACCTATTCATGCTCCTAGATTAGTCTGTCAAAGACAATTAATCAAAAGACAAAAAGCTTTTTCTTCTCAAAATAGAAATGTATACACAGTTAATTTGGTGGGGGGTATTACTGAAATCTTGCAGTTTTCTTCATAGATTTTGCTGAAGTAGGAGTGGGAGAAAAGGCCTGTCCAGGGAAATCCACAAGGCATGGAAGGTCACTTGGACCTTAAGGAACAAGCCAGAAATCCGCTTCCGTTTGCATGAATTTATTTAAGAACACATTCATCCATTCAGTAAAAATGGTGATATTTACAGAGGTTGCACTTTTTTATGCACTTGTAATCCTTTGGAATATGTTTTACAAATGCATTTCCAATAGACAGGCAGAGCTATATTCTGCCATCATTCAAACGTGTGTAATCTCATTGACTTTAATGGCACTGTATCAGCATCACTGGGGGCAGAGTTGTGCACCATTCAGGGATCTCATCTTTGAAGATAATTGAAAACGTCTCTGAATAGAAGGACACGGGACTTTCCATTAGGATTTTTTTTTTTTAAATCATTATACAAAATATTAATTTATAGTGTGTAGTTGGTCCTGTTATTACTTCCTTCCTTTTTATTTTTTTATGCTAAGCAAATTTATAGGCACTTTTAATAAAGAGGGACCAGAATGGAGTCAATTTCATAGGAAGAAATAACTGAGATACCTATTTCTTTTGGTGTTGTCTCAGATGGCATTTCCTCATTGCTGGTTTACGTACAATGGGCAGAGTTCGATGCCACAATTTCTGAAAACATCACGTACACATTTACACTACAGTTATTTGAACACATTACTCCTAATCACACCTGATCCATTGAATTGAAAAAGATCCAAAAAGGTGAGGGTCCAGTCTGTGGGAGGGTGCAGCAGGGCTGTGCTCTCCTGGCATATCCTTCCCTGACGTCGAATCTACTGTCACACCTGCCTCAGGGTCCCCAGTAAGGTGGTAGTGCCCGTTGTGTGGCCTTGAGCTGGAGGCGATGGCTGCTCCATGTCCCACTGCAGCTCTGACCCCAGCACCAGTGCCACCATGTCCACCTTGTCTTGCCATCATACCACGTTCGTGTTGGGGGGGAAGCCGTGAAAACCTGTACTTCTCTTCTTGGTGGTGCAGTGAAAATGAATGTTGAAATGTCAAAAGTGCCCTTGGGCTGAAAATCACAGATCATGACTCTGTGGCAGAGAAGTTGGGCTATGACTGTCGATGAGGCAAGTGCCAGTTTCTAGAACTGACACACACACATAAACTATGTCACCAGAGCATGCTTATGCTGATTATTTTACATTTAGTTACAGTCTCAGAAGTTTATGTTCTTTGAGGGTTTTCTGGGGGAAGAGAAGACTTTAATATTAAAGTGTTCGATGTTGCCAAGTTTTTAAGTGAGCTTTCTCCTTTCCAAAGGTGCTGCATTCCCACTGGCTTAACATTTTTTGGTGCTGGATCTTTGGAGACAGACAGTCTACCTGCCTCTGAATACCTCTCACTGACATGCAAAGCCATTCAGAATGCAGTAAAACCTCCCCCCGAATCCCTCCCTTGCCTTTTTCACCCAGCAGGGAAGCACAATGAGAGAGACTTGGAGACAATACAAAATTCTAGTCGCAGCTTTTGTTTCTTATTACATTCGTCCTTCCCAGAAACACAAGTGGCAGCTTGCCATGAATTAGGTCTGCTCAATAATTCAGACCCCTTGTAAGCAGAAGACAGCCGTCGGGGCTGTGATGGATAACAGCCTCGTGTCAGATGTCAATGTTAGGTCTCCCCAGTCTATCACCAGCCTTTGCAGCCATTGATCACGTTATTCCACTTACCTGCCCACTGCCACTGGCAAATGATAAAGGGCTTGGCTTGCATTAAACTCTTAATTTGCTGGACTAGACCCTTCCTCAGTGGAGGCCTGGAGAGATACACTGCTTTTCTTGTCTTATTGCCCAAAGGCAAGGAGGACTGTGAGGCAACATGAGTATGTTGGGTCAAGCTTCATCACCCCGGCTGGAGGAAATGCAACTCCCTTGCAAAGGCAAACAGAGAAATTCAGCCACAGCTTAACAAAGCTCTTGCAGTTTTGATATGGACAAAGCCACTGAATTTCCTGAAAATACCACTGTGTATATAAGGTTCACAATTGTTCTTCAGTGCTCTTCAAGGTTCATGTCACTAGTCAAAGCATTTACTAAGTCAGATTTCCTAGTTCGGAAAAGAGTTTTTTCAGACCATGAAACTACAAGTTTAACTGGCTTAAATCTTATTTGGGTCTTTGGTATCTTAAACAACCCTGCTTTTGTTACGTGTGGAAGGCTTTTTCATTTGATTTCTTTAGGAAGAGAGAATACAGCAAGCACAGCCTGCAAAGATAACCAAGGAAGGCACACGGACAAGCACAAGCCCAGACACCTAAAATGAGTGCAGTGGTGGTGGGATGGCTTTCACCACTGAGGGCCACAGACATGCAATACCAGGCTCCCATCAGTGGTGCCTTCTTCCTGGGTTTGGGAAGACCCCCGTGAGTTTGCTTACTAACAACTTGTTTGCTACAATGGCTTCTTTCTGGCTCACAAGTGTGGTATACCTCATCCTTGAATGCCTTGAAGAGATTGCTGTGGGTTACCTGCCCATAAATCACTGCTGTGTAACTAGTTGACAAAGGATAGTTTTGTACATTTCCAAAAGTGAAGAATAAAAGTGTTTAGTGACTTTTTGGGTTACACAGACCTGTTCCTGGGACTTATATCTGATGAACCCTGTGGAAATTTCTCCGTTTGGTGTTTTATGTTAGTCTTAGGCTTAAAGCTTTCCAGAACTGGAGTTGAACAGAAATCCTAAGAAGACTCATACATTTGGCTATTAGTCAAGGTACCTAGAAATCAGAGTTCTAGCTTGCATTTTTATTTGAGCTTTCAGCAATAATTTTAGCTATGTTGATTGTCAAAAGGCTGTTGACATTTGTCATAGAAATAAATGAGTGAAAACAGAGAAAACACTTGGTAAGGCAGTGATTCATTCACTCGGTTGGTGAGGTGAATCAAACCCAGGCAACGCCCAGTCTTGCACATTAAGATCATCTGCATGCTTGTGTTTTTCTCCTTTTAATCAGAAGTATTATTCTGAACCCCAAAACCTTTCTAACAAAAGTTTCATCTGCAGATATAGATTTCCATGAAAAGTTTTGGTTTCAATGAAACTGCATTTTCTGGTGAAAAACATTTGATTGAAAAGTTCCCTTTCATCTCTTGTTTTGACATCCTCTTCAAGCACTAGATGTGAATCAGAAAGAAACATTGGAGCAAGCATTTTATTTTATTTTTCATTTAAATAAAGTTAAGAAAACAGTTGCATGTGACAGTAATTATGTATTTTATAGATTTAACATCATTTTGAATGACAAGTCATAGTTTGGGTATTTGAACTATATATATATATATATATTTAATTTTCTTCACCTGGATGGTTGCTGATCAAAATTCTACTTTGCTTTCCTCTCTTTGAATTTTATATCAATGAAAACAAAACCAAACAGAGAATATTCTGAGAAGTTCTGGGAGGAAATGAAATTGAATGTGGTGCTGAGGTGGGGGATTTTGTGGGGTGTTTGTGTGTGTCAATGGAGGAGATATTCCTGCACCCTTGCCTGTGTTACTTCATACAGAGGGTACAAGTGGCAGTGTGCTGGAACTCAAACAGGTGCGTCATCCTTCTGGACATTTTGGCATGCCACCAGGCACTTGCCTGCCTTGAAAGAGTAGAGGGAGGATAGGCATGACCCCATGGCTTCACTCAGGGCCTTTACAGTGCAGGCAGTGAACAGTGTTCATCTCGTGAATGAGTGCCATGGATTATTTCAGCCCAGTATGGGTTGTTGGTGCTGAGAGATCCTCACATCAACCAGCTCCAGGGATTGACCCCACTGGCATCACTGGCTCTCAAGCTGCAGCCCACCTATTGCCAGTGAAGCTATAGGAAGTGCGTGGCAGCTGGTTCCCCGCGTGTAGACATGTTTTGCAGTAATTTCTGAAATAGAAAAAAGGGTGTAATGGTGAGGTTATATGGTGGCTGGCAAAAACCTGGAGGTTTAATGGTTGCCCATTAATCCCTCACCTTTATAAATGTGCTAAAATGTGTAGCTTGTCTCATACTCACTGATTACATTCAGGATCTGATTCACTTTTATATCTTCTCTCTTGTGCTGGGATTTTATCTAACTTTTAGATGAAATCTTTCGGGCATGTTATCATTCAACATATTCCATATTGAGAAGTGTTCATAACATTACTCAGTTTTTTTCTCATCAAAAATTTTGATTGGGGACATATTTTTCCTAATATTTCCATGAAACAGCAGTGTGAATCAGTAGGATTAGGAAAAGGGCATCCCAAGAATTATATCTACTATCTTCTGACAATCCTTAAGCATGTCCTTCCATTGTGGTTTCCACTGTGGCTTGAGAAATTCCCCTTTTGGAGGGAAGCTGGGCGCAGATGTTTTCAGAAAATGCTGTCAGCACAACTCCTGCAGAGCTGCAGGAGGGAGGGAGCGAGCTGGGGGAACGTGATAGAGGCCCAGGGCACTTTTGGTAAAATAGTCACAACATAGAATTGCAATATCAGCAGTGAACCATTGTCAACTACAGGAGAAAAACTTTCCATTTCCTACCAAACGTTGCAACACTTAACGGTGTCACTGACATGAACAGCAGTAAAGACAAAATCAGTCTGATATGCAAGGCTGGTTTGGGACAATCTAAAACAAAACCCACCCATCTGGATCATCAGCAAGGCCCAGAAGTCCATGGACAAGGTTCTTGCATGGATCAAAAGAGCAAGAACTCCCCACTTGAGTGGGAGGATTGCATGGATGGAAACCCTGAGCTGCAGGCTGAGCATGGCTGTCCCACCACGCAAGTACAGGGAGGCGTTGACTGCCACACAGCTGTGTTAGGTTTCAGTTCAAGTCTGAAATATTCAGTTCAGTACCTACATTGAAGTGTTTGCATAGAGATGTTGACACATGAGCTCAGAGGGTGATTCAATTGCCTCCACAGAGACTTATGTTGCTTGAGATGCTACAGGGAATATGAGACATCGACAAGGAGTTGGCAGATGCAACACAGGACCTCCCAGTGTAGCACATGAAGGCCTGGAAGGATGCCCTGAAGTCTGGCACTCAGCACCTATCAGCAACCTGACCATGTCTAAGGGTGTTTAATGTCCCCATACAGTCAACAGAGTCTAGAAAATAATTTAGTTTGCCTGGAAGGAGGCTCTTAATGGAAAGGACAACCCCTGTCTGTATTGACCAGCTCTGCACTATGGAGACTTTAGACATCCAGCTCGCAGGCAGATGCCTAAATGTAGATATTTTAGTCTTCCAAACCTTGCCTTATCAAGAAAGGCGAGGAAGCAAAATCTCTGCACTCCAGAAGTACGGTGCCAGATTGAGTCAAGCTGCTGCCAGAAGTGCCCTCCATGGCAGCAAGACCAAAAAATTCCTGAAGTTCACTGGAACTGCTATTGACTCTCTTGTGTCCCATAGGCAGATTCTTACTAGAGCATTTTAAACTCAAATCAAAGGAATAAATCCAGCATGATTAACTTTTTAAAAACACACCCACAAACACTAAATCTGGGTGGCCTTCTTGACCTAGAGCCAGCAGTATTTGCTGAACCAGCCATTTCTGGTGTGCACCAAGCACTGCAAAAGTAGTTTGGTAGAGGTTCATTCTGAGTGGCTGCAGTCCTCCTCCAGCAGGGCACAGACCAATCCGAGGGTATTACAAAGGGGCTTTGTACTGCTCTTAATCCATTGCTGGTGCAGAAAGAAAGCACCTGATAATCTACACAACCAGTCTGGGACTGTTTCAGCACCTCATTGCTAGAGGCACATCTTTTTCCAGGTGTGCAAACCAACATTGCTGTGATTTTTGTGGGAACAGCACTTTTCTCTTCTCTTCTCTTCTCTTCTCTTCTCTCTTCTCTTCTCTTCTCTTCTCTTCTCTTCTCTTCTCTTCTCTTCTCTTCTTCTCTTCTCTTCTCTTCCTCTTCTCCTTCTCTTCTCTTCTCTTCTCTTCTCTTCTCTTCTCTTCTCTTCTCTTCTCTTCTCTTCTCTTCTCTTCTCTCTCTCTCCTCTTCTCCTCTCCTCTCCTCTCCTCTCCTCTCCACTCCTCTCCTCTCCTCTCCTCTCCTCTCCTCTCCTCTCCTCTCCTCTCCTCTTCTTCTCCTCTTCTTCTCCTCTTCTTCTCCTCTCCTCTCCTCTCCTCTCCTCTCCTCTCCTCTCCTCTCCTCTCCTCTCCTCTCCTCTCTCCTCTCCTCTCCTCTCCTCTCCCCGAGTCTCCTCTCCTCTCCTCCTCCTCTCCTCTCCTCTCCTCTCCTCTCCTCTCCTCTCCTCTCCTCTCCTCTCCTCTCCTCTCCTCTCCTCTCTTCTCTTCTCTCCTCTTCTCTTCTCTTTCTCCTCTCCTCTTCCCCTCCCCTCCCTCCCCTCCCCTCCCTTTCCTTTCCTTTCCTTTTCCTTTCCTTTCCTTTCCTTCCTTTCCTTTCCTTTCCTTTCCTTTCCTTTCCTTTCCTTTCCTTTCCTTTCCTTTCCTTTCCTTTCCTTTCTGCTCCTTTCCTTTCTGCTCCTTTCCTTTCTCTATCCTTTCCTTTCCTTTCCTTTCCTTTTCCTTCTGCTCCTTTCCTTTCCTTTCTGCTCCTTTCCTTTCTGCTCCTTTCCTTTCTCTCTCCTTTCCTTTCCTTTCCTTTCCTTTCCTTTCTTCTTCCCCAAAATGAGCAATTACTGGCAACCAGTATTAAGGTATTCTCTGAAGGACTTCCTCCTCTCAGCCTAGGACCTGTGGAATATCATTGTTTCCCTCCTTGGGATTAGATTAAGTCCATTTGATACCTTCATTTTTTCTCAGCTGCTTCATGCCTTTTCTCCTCTATCAGCTGCTCACACCTGGTAGCGGTGCAGTATGAACGAGCGCAGTGTTTTTTACAACAAGTCTCTGTTTTGGAAGTAGAAGAGGGGATGCAGTCCAACCAGTTCCAGGAAGCACAGGCATGTTTTGAATCCGTGATGGCAAAAATCTAATACCCTGTGAAGCAATAAAAGTGTATTTTAAAGAAGCTCATCTCTGCTGGACTGTAAGCTGATTTATGAGGGCAGGTGCCAAGTGACTGCATAGCTGTTGGGGCCACTGAAAAGCAAAATTTCAACATTTACTGTTGTCTTCATTTTATTTTTTATTTTTATTTTTTAAACTAGTCTAAGTAGAAGCACTGTGCTAATAGGGGGTTTATATGGGTTTAAATGGATTTGAGAGTGAGCTCAGGATTCCTGTACAATTCAAAGGCATGCCAAGCCAGAAAACCTGCCAATACTCTGAGAGCCAGTATAAAGTTCAGCACGCAGTGAATATGCTCAGAAAAGGAAAAGAAAAATCTATTGTTAAGCAGCTGTTGCACCTGCTGCAATGATGTCTTTTCCTTACAGTGTTCTTGCACTGGCTGGGCCCGTGAGTTATGTCCATGAACAGGGGTCATGGTGCCTATTTCTAAACATTTGCACAGGGCCATGCGGGCTTCTGTGATTCAGGCACTGAAAACTGGCTGTGCTATATTTCCAATTGATAGCTGAGCTCCTTTTGCCAAGGTGAAAAGGGCTGTGCAAGGAGCAAGGGTAACACAGGAACTGGCCTTATTTCTGCCACATCTCCTTGCTTATTTATCCTACATGGAGGTTGTTTACTACGGTTTGTGCTACTACAGCACAGAGCAACCCCAGACTTGGGCTATCGCTTTGCTATAGGTGCTATGCATGCACTGGACAAAAATAGGACCCTCTCACCACAGAGCTTGCAGTCCATGGATGTGTTGGTTACAAGACACATCCGTGGCCCTCTCCAGCTAGGCCAGACGTGTGATCCAGTTGCAGGCAAGAAGCTGAAAAGCTGCTCTAGCACCATCAGAGCTATGCTTCCCGTAGGGCTCTGTCACGCCACGGGGCACCCAGTGCCATGCTGGCAGGCAGGGATGCTCTAGCCGGGTTTATACCCATCCACCTAACACAACCCTCTGCGACAAGCCCTCCGGGCACATCCTTTCTTCCCAAACCGCCCCCGTTGCTTAAAGCTCTCCCAAACCAGTACAAGAGAGCCCAATTTACGGCACGTTTCAGGGAGCCCTGGCAGCTGAGACATGCAGGCTGCTGAGAGATGCCCCACACGTGGCGTGGAAAGGGGGCCGCGGGGAGCCGTGCCCAGCTCGGGGCTGCTCAGCCCGCACCCCAGAAGCAGGGGAGCCCCCACACAGCCCCTTCCCCCGGGCCGCACCGCTGCGGGGTGCAGGGGGGTGCGAGCGCACCGCTAGGTGTCACTGCCACCCCTGGGTGCTGCTGGGAGCCGGCCGGGGCACGGCTCTTGGCTGTATAAATGCAGCGGTGCTTGGGGAAGGAAAAAAAAAAAAAAGGAAAAGGAAAAGAAAAAAGAAAAGGAAAAAAAGAAAAAAGAAAGAAAAAAGAAAGGAAAAGGAAAAGGAAAAGGAAAAGGAAAAGGAAAAGGAAAAGGAAAAGGAAAAGGAGAGGGAAAAGGAAAGGGAAAAGGAAAAGGAAAAGGAAGAGAAAAGGAAAAAGGAAAAAGGGAAAAGGAAAAAAAGAAAAGGAAAGAGGAAAAAAGGAAAAAGAAAAAGAAAAGGGAAAAAAGAAGGAAAAAAGAAAATAAAAAGAAAAGGAAAAAGAACAGGAAAAAGAAAAAGAAAATGGAAGAGAAAAGGGAAAGGAAAAGGAAAAATAAGAAAAAGAAAAAATGAAAGAGAAAAAGAAAATAAGAAAAAAAATGGAAAGGGAATGGAATGGGGGAAGGGAAGGGAAGGGGAAGGGAAGGGAAGGGGGAAGGGAAGGGAAGGGAAGGGAAGGGAAGGGAAGGGGAAGGGGAAGGGAAGGGAAGGGAAGGGAAGGGAAGGGAAGGGAAGGGAAGGGAAGGGAAGGGAAGGAAAGGGAATGGGAGGAAAGGGAAGGAAAAGGGAAGGAAAGGGAAAGGAAAGGAAAGGAAAGGAAAGGAAAGGAAAGGAAAGGAAAGGAAAGGAAAGGAAAGGAAAGGAAAAGGAAGGAAAGGAAAGGAAAGGAAAGGAAAGGAAAGGAAAGGAAAGGAAAGGAAAGGGAAAGGAAAGGAAAGGAAAGGAAAGGAAAGGAAAGGAAAGGAAAGGAAAGGCTGTACTTTTTCCTCTGCACAAGCAAAATCTTTTCCTGCAGCCTCACCCTGCCCTGCAAACCCTCAGACAGCTCCTGCCTTTTTTCACCAGGTCTGCAGCCTGCTTTTTAGATCAGCAAGATTAACATCACTGGCATAGAGCAGCCAAAAGTGAACTAGGCAGGTGCTCAGTTTATGACAATCTCAGCTGCAAAATTTCTGGCCCTGCGGCAGTGAACGACCTCAATCCTCACTGTGTTCTGGTCATGGCATTAACTTTTTTTTTTTTTTTTTCCCAACGAGGTCTTCTCCACAGGAGTGATTCCATAATAAATAATAAATATATCAATTAAAATGTTGCACATATGGCTGAAAATCATAGCAATGAGCACTGAGACAAAACATTCTGGGTTGGAAAACCTTTTGCTGCACAAATCAGCTATCCAGATAATGGATCCTTATAAGCATGTAGGACAAATAGCTGTATGAACCATCTGGGACTCACTCAGCAGCAGGGAAAAGACTGTTAGTCTTGCAAGATCAGCACGCAAGAGTGACTGCTCCAAGGCTTCTTTGTAGAGAAAACAAAGGCTTTGGCATTTGAGCTATTAATAATTTTAATGTAGTCCAAGTGTTGTAATATATATTTTTTGCCCTAAACCGTAAATTCAGAATTTGTTAGATATTTTTCAGATTGAGGGTTCACAATAGGCTTAAGCTCACCTATGTTCCCTTGTTCCCATGTCTCCCATGTGCCAGTGCTAGAGTCTGTGAAGTCCCCAGCTAAGCCTCATCTGGCTGAGTACTAACCAGGTATAAAACCCAGCAAAACTCCTTTTCAGCTGATAATTCCCTGGCTCGACTCATCCTGCAGCTGCAGGGACACTGCTGCTGGAACAAGAGGGAACAAGCAGCTGGAATCAGGTCTTTTGGGGTGAGCCTCCCCTTAGGCCAATTTATGCTGATAGTGAGATCACAATTTAATTGTGCTGGATGCTTTCTTCACCTTAGTGTTACAATTGAATGAAAGAATAGTTAAAAGCAGTGACAATTTTAATCAATCACCAAATGTGCAATTTCAGTATAAATCTAGCTTGTGATTTTTGCTCACTGGAAAAATGTCTGACTGGGGAAAAATGACAAAGAACAATAAAATAGTTAATGATTTTATAATCAGGCACATGAAGTTTTGTACATTGTCCCCACTGGGTTGCAATTTCCAATTACGAACTGATATGTTTAACAATGGATAACTAAATGCTCAGCTATCTAAAGTTGCAGTTCCTTAGCAGTACTTCTGGTGTCCCACGCGAATTTGGCTCGATCTGAGAAGGAGACCAAAGGCATTACTGTTGGGAAACACTGAATATAACTTGCCTCTGGAAAACCAAGGCTAAGATTTGTCTCCAGATGAAGAAACCCGTGTGTGGGTGTCAGTATGCAGGAGCCTGCCCCAGCACGGGGTGTCCAGGCTGCCTTTCTGGCTAGGGGAGGCCTATGGTCTGGTTCAGTTGCCTTCACCCAGGGTGCAGTGACCCCCTGATGGGGCCAAAAGCTGTGAAAGAGGTTGTGCCCTCCTGGGGTGGCACGTGGAGGCCAGGGCTCATAGAGCAGAATTAGAAACCCATGTTCACAAGGCTGAATCCTTCCACTACACCCACTGGCCTTGTTCATCTTGTCGCCCACCAGGAGCTTGGTTCAGCTGCCCACACATGGATACCTAGCACCACTCAAGAGGCCCTCAGGTACACAGGACACCTGCATGGGGTTGACAGATGTGATGAAGGACTTGTAGGAAACCTCTCTCCTCCTGGAGGAGCGATGCAAGGGCAGGTGTGGACTCAGTGCTGGTTGCCTGTGTTGAGGCAACGGAGTGGATTGTGAGTGCCGGTGTTCCCTCTGTTCACATGAACACCAGCACGCTGGGCAGGATTTTGGTGTTGTGGCTAATATTCAGTGACCTCTCCCATTGTATCTGTAGTATGAGATTCTTCCTAGTGCAAGGCAGGACATCTCAATCTATTTGTTTGGAAATGACAGCAAGTAGGTGATGCTAATCACACGGTAGCGATCAGCACATAAATTAGATGCTGCTTTGACAGGGTTAAAACCACCAGGCCTCGCCGAGCTGACTCTGCTGTCCCGCACTGCAGGGTAATACCAAACGTGAGCGAGGCCATCAGCTTGAATAATGGGGTCCAATTAGAGATGTCACAGCATCCACCTCCCGGCAGACTTTTGGCCAGGAAGGCCGGTCTGTGAGCCAAACCACCGTCTTCCTGCAAAGGTCAGAACGTGTCCCCAGTGACCTGTAATTTTATCTTGACTGATGGCCCTTCCAAAAATATTTCAACAGCTGTAAAAACTGAACATCTGGCCATGCAAAGTTTCCTGAGAGCGTTGCCTTCTGGAAGCAATAAAGATGGACCAAAAGCAATGGGAGTGCTCTGTTCTGTCTAACAAATTGCTGTTTCCAAGTGGTCGAGCCTATTACTTTCTGTCTTCATTTTGGAATGAGGTTGTTCCCACTAAGGCCTATTTATGTAAGGCACTTAGAAAAGAAAATGTTACTGTTTTCAAACTTACAAATATGAAACAACAGAACTAATGCGGTGATGAAAATGCTGAGTAACATGTGTCATGTAGTATTATCCACTGCACTCTCAACTGCTCCCTCCAAGGCAGGCCAGTGTGACACAAAAACTCACACCACCTTTGGCAGGAGATGTAATTAGAAGTGCACCATGTTAAAAAGAAAAGGCAGGGGCTGGATTTAGCAGAAATACATCTTTACCAGGGACTAATGATGAGACCACAAATGAATTAAAACAGGTGCACATCAACCATGAACCAATAAACTGAGATAAACGTACCAAGGAGAGAAATTGGCTAAGCAAAATTGACCTGCTTGTGGGATTCATATGTACTTACAAGCCTAGGAAATCACTAACAAAGCAAAGCCCAAAGCTACTGGAATTTGGTTAGCACTGTCTTTAGACACTTTTTGCCCTTTGCAAACTGCTTTAAAGGCCCATGGGACATTCACTTCATGTGAATATGAAACAGAAATGTTGAATGTATTTCTAATGGTTTATTGGCCATTTTTTTTCAGACATTCTTTTCATGGAGGTGATGCAGAGAGAGATGGAAAACATCGTAGTGGTGCATAAAACACTAGCAATGAGAGGAACCAGGAGGCCCTGTGTGGTGGTATTAAACACAGGAGCGTGCATCCTGAGCATCACTCACCTGCTTGGCAGCAACACCACAAGGGAGCACTTACATGGCCTCATACGGCAGCAGAGGAACTTGAAAAGCAGTAGTCACTCCAATGACTGCTCTGGAGGAGCAGAACAAACTATTTTGAAAATATCCCCAATTATCATGTGTACCTTTAAAGCTCCCGTCACAAAGGCCATTTGAGAATATTATTATTTATATTGCATGGGAGGTGCCAGCCAAGACTGGGTAACTGGGCTGCCACAATTTCAACCATAACATTGAAACTGCCTTCCTTCATTCCCAGTTTCTTGGGACAGTAATTTATGGCAGTGAATTGTATTCACCTTTAATTACAGGTTTTTTTCTTGGGTAGCAGAATTACCTATAATTCCAAGACTGCAGTTAAATCCTGAATCATTCCTTCCTGCAGTTGTTTATTTCTCATTCAATATACGGCTACACGTTAGGGACTTTGAAACCCAGGACTATTTTTCCATGATCTTTTTTTTTTTTTTTTTTTTAACACTTTTGCTTTGACCTTTTTTTGACTACATTAAGCCAGGTGATGGTCTAGACACACACACACAAAATTGCTCAACAAGGTGTGGCCAGATTATTTTACGCTGGGGAAAAAAACATTGCCTCAATGTATCAGATAAACAAAATGTCCTTCATACCAAATGTTCTAGGAATTGGAGTTCTGAGCTCAGCAGCAGAAAGATTACGAGCAGGCATTGCTTCAGCTTCATTAATAACAGAATCCCCACTAGATGAAAGAGGTCATCATGAGGATTAAAAATAAACAGTAGAAGATTAGGAGAGAATCTATTAGGATGAGGAGTTAAACTGTTATGAAATATAAAGGGGAAATTATAAGCAGTCTGAAGGTTTTCCATAGGAATTGGTTGCATTATGTTGGTCACACTTAGGCTTATGAGTTTGAGAATATTTGTTTAATAAAAACATCTTTCTCAACTTCTGTTTGATGGCTGCAGACCGACCTCTAGTTTGCATTTGTTCTTATACTGATGAAGTTGACCAGTAATATAATGAACTATGATGTGAAACCAAATTTGTGAATCCTGTCTTGGCTAAGGAATACTGTTACCATCAAATTTGCTGAATGGAAACTAATAGGCAGGCAGGTGTCACTCCTCGTACGCTTTGCAGATTTGCAAGGGTGCATATGAACGTAAATGCTGCTGCAGAGCACAGAAACCGGATTGTGATGCTCTTTCAGTCCACACACTGGGGTCAGTGTGTTTCAGACACACACT
This sequence comes from Cygnus olor, assembly GCF_009769625.2. Taxonomy (NCBI): domain Eukaryota; kingdom Metazoa; phylum Chordata; class Aves; order Anseriformes; family Anatidae; genus Cygnus; species Cygnus olor. Next base: position 37,701,514 of record NC_049169.1, on the reverse strand, counting down.
GGGGTCCTGATCGTGCCCACCTGGACACACAGGTAGGACAGCCTCAAGTCCTTCTTCCAGGCTCTGCTGCCTTGTAGCCTGGTGGGGAGAAACCCCACGATGTCCAACCCAGTGAGCTCAGCGGTGGCACTGCCATGCTGTCTGGGAAGATGGGAGCTGTGCTGATTTGGGGGTGACATTGTTTCTCTGGTGGAGCATGCAAGGAATGAAGAAGGCTTTATGTCTAATATTACCTTGGATTGATACAGCTCATCTCCAAACCGCCTCAATGCTTCTTTCTACTGCTTGCTATTTGTGCCATGTGGGGAGCTGTGCCGTCGCTCCATGCTTTCCCTCTCGTGACTGGGTAGCAAACATTTATGAGAAGAGAATAATAAATAGAGAAGCATTTCATTTCAGGCATGAATTCTTAGATGAATGATCATTCGTGCTAAAATTAGCAATACTCAGAAGGACATAACAAATGTGGAGCAATTGTCCAAATAGTTTCCCATAAGAAACGTCATGAATTGGAATAAGCCAAACCTTGCTCTTTTATTTGTTAAAAATCTGTGTTACATATTTTTTCTGTCATATAGCCTTAGCATCCTAAAATGATTTATGTACTAAATGATCAATGCTTATCTCTTTCTCCTGAGAATGGTTTATGGTTTGTATTGCAAAAGCAGTATGATTCCAGGTATTAAAATGTGGGGCTCAGCCTACACGTGCTTTTGATTTGACATTCCTAAATATCATTTATTCCATTTAGGAGAGCAGAATTTCATTGTTTTGGAAACATCAGCACATTAAGTCAGGCAGAGGACAGGCTGCTGGTTCCTGGAGGCAGCCTTGCACTCTAGGCTGCCTCTGCGGTGCTCAGCCCCACTATTTCCAGTGGAGTGGCAGTTACAGGAGACCATGCGGCATGTCCCAAGGCCACCTGAGGGTCATCACTTCACAGCTCTAAAGCAGTTAAGTGTTCATTTATAGCCCACTTAAACCATAAGTATTCCCAGATCAGACATACAATATTTTTAGCAGGGTACTGTATTCCTCTCCATATATTATGCTCCTCGCTTTTAAATACCTCAGGCTGCATTTTCAGACAGCATCAACTTGTTATGTAGAGCTGTAAGGATGCAAGTGCACATATGTGCACCTCCGTGCATGCCCACAGAAACGCGCACACATTTTCTTCCTTATGTAGATAGGATGGTTTTGCAAAAAAGGATCCAAGCCAGCCTTTGGTGGGCCTTCTTGTGACACTTGCTATAGGGGAAGCCCGAGGAGGTGTTGGTCCCACCTCAGGTGCCTGAGCTGCCTGCCTCAAGTTATGTACCAAGAGTTTAGGCATCAAAGCACGCAAAAATCAGTTGCATACACAGTCTGAAGCCTGGGAGAAGAAGCACTCAGGAGCACCTTTGCAGGCTGCTGCAGAGTGGAGATAGGAGATCAAGCTGTGAAATTTATTCATTGGGATTTTTCCTCCTCGATAGTTGAACCCCATGGAAACCATGCCAGGTTCATCCAGTGATCACCGGGGGAGAGTGGTCTGGCACCCACTGCAGTTTGAAGATAAAGATGCTGTCTTGGATTTGGAAATGTATACTGGCGTAGAACATCCTGCAGGAGCAGCCAGGAATCAGCACCACAGCACCTGCAACCCAACTCCTCTTGGCAGCAGGCCTGGCAGGTTTCTGTAGCTTGAGAAGAGCATGCATTCAGATGTGATATTTTAAGAGCCAGTCTCTCCTGAGGACAGTGCTGACATTAACCTCTCGCCTGCAGGTGACTCACCTGGTTTTGTAGCTGAATTTAGCCCTGGTGCCCAGTGGCCTGCTCACGCTGATATGCTTGTCTCTGTCTTAACACCACGACCCTCCCTGTCTTAACGTATAGCCAGTGTTCATCTGCCTCTGTATGACAGCCCATTTAATTAACGTGAGCCACAAAAGTCGCCTTACTAAGAAAGATCTGGTCAAAGCACACGTGAGAGAGGCAGCTCTCTTTTTCAGCTGAACTTCTCTCCCTCTGCCAGGATTCAGTATCTGGTACAGCTGGCTCATCCTTCGGGCACATCTGCATGCTTCTTGCTTTAAATCCCAAATTTCACAGGTGAAATCCAGCATGAGTTCTTTGGCCTCAGGTTCCAGGCACAAGGTGTGAAAACTTTTTACAAACTCTTCTGCAACAACACCAACACCATTCACTTGAGGGCGCAGGATGGTAGAGCTGCAGGGTCATGCAAGCTGTGAGCACAATGTCCTGCTGCCCCATTGCTCCTCCGTGAAGGACACATCATGTCCCGGGCCCAATGGACGTGGGTCACCAAGGTCTGCTGCCAAATGGGAGAAAATGATGACAAAATAAACGTAGTAATGTGGAAAATGTTGTTACTTCGTGGTTTGCCTGACGCTGGTGGTGCCTTTTCGCTGGACTGGATAGTGCTTAATGGATGGGATTAGAGTGTAGGTAAAAATGAAGCATCCCAGTACGAATTTTGAGCCTACAGAAAGAATATTAACCCTTTGACTGCCTGCTTCACCAAGGTGCCCCACTTCGGGAAAAACAGAATATTCATGTGGTCAGCCCTCTTCTGGTCTTCTTGCTACAACAGGGTCCTTAAAAATCATTTACTTAGTTTTTTCATCTGTCCATTTTATATTTGTTTATCTGGATTAAAGTGAAGAGCAGAGACAGGCAGAAGATGAACTGTAAACCCCTGAACAAGACTCCGCTCCTTGTGGTCGCCAATTCCCTCAGATAACCCTGCTGAATAATTTGCAGAGGATTTTTTTCAAAGCAGCACAGACTGCTCAAAATAAATTAGACCTCATAAGCCCTTTTGCCCTTCATAACTTTGCAAGGCTTTCATGTGTTAGGTGTTTTGCTTTTTCTCCTTTTGATTTCACTGTAATTTATAATCATCAGGAATATACAAAACATTTCACAGTGGCCAGCCAGTTAATGAGTGTTAAGATTTATTATTTACTGTACTATGCTACTGTGTGTTAAGAACCTCAGATGAAGAGGTAACATACACAAAATCTCCTGTTTCATCTAACACAAAAGAGAGCTCTTAAACTTGCAAAAATCCATCAAGTTATGTCAGGGTGAATGCTCAATATGATATTGCTCTGGTAGACTTGACTGCAAGGACCTTTTATGAAAGGTTTACTTGCAACCATCTCTCTGCCTGGAAAAGCTGTTTGGGACAAAATATTGTACAGAAAATATAGTACAGAAAATATCAAAAAATATTGAGATTTTTTTATTTTTTATTTTGGAAGTTGAGAAATATTCCATGTTCTACCCCAAGAAGAAATGCCAATAAAATTAGTTTAATATTGAGCACAGAGCTGAAGAACTCATTGCCATGTGGTGTTTCAGATGTTAGAAGTAATTGGATGAAGTCAAAGAAGGACAAATGTCAAGGCCACAGTAAACTCAACAGGAATGGATGGATGCACTGGTTACTGAGAGGGATCAGCAGGATATATGGCGGGAAGTTGTACCCCTCTCCTCTCCCATTTCCAACATGCCTCCTTACATATTTGTAAGCTGTTTGATTAATTTGTGGCTGTTTGACTAAATCTGGTATGTACTCAACAAAACTTGGTTGAATTGTATGGTCAAAAGGATGTGAGAGCTCCGCCTAGTTCCAACCAGCAAGTGTGAGCTTCACATATTTTATTTCAAAGCCATAATTTTTTCTTCATCTGCACACAAAACCTTGTGTTGGTTAGTTGCTTAGAGAAACTGAAAATGTTTTGGTAAAATATGGCTGCATCTTTGACTTTTCTGGGGCTCACAGTTGTTAAAAAATGCAATGCCTTGCAAATAATGCTGATATTTTCTTCTTTGTCTTTCATATAACAAGGAAGATCACTAAATAATTTATCTTCCCTGCCTTTTTTCCTAGAGTGTGCTTCCCTGAGGAGCTGCAAGGCACGATTCCTGACCTAGCATTGCCGCAAACCTTTCTCTGAGTGGCCCGTGCTGTTGTGTGCTCTGAGCTCAGATTTCTGACCAACTTTGTTCTACCCTTCCCCATTTGCTTAATTATTTATGTCTGACCCAGTTTGTTTATATTTACATTTTCATTGTTGGTTGTACATGCAATATAACACACCTTGTGGGCTGTGTGTTCCACTCCTCTGCCTTTACACTTTGTGCTGAAGCCATACAAAAATCCACATGCTTGAACATGACCATGCAAATCAGGTGTTGAGCTAAAATAATATAGTCCTTAATTATGGCTGTAAGTCAAGTAAAAATCTGATTTTTCTAATCAGGTGTTAAACACAGTTTAGTTTTAAAGAGAAGAGCAAATTTATGATGATTTACAGTGTATTTTTGATCAGAGGTAGTTTCTTTAAAAGACATGATTTTCAAAGAAAGTGTGAATTGCATCCATAATTTTTGCTGGATCAGTTTTTCCTGCCAAGTGCACGTGTCCATCATTCACTTTCTCTTCCACCTTCATCTGCATTTTGTGTTTATTATCCAAATACATCTGAGAGCCTTGCCGAATTCTTTTAAAGCACAGACACAGACACAGATTTATAGGTTGGAAGAGACCTCAAGATCATCGAGTCCAACCTCCGACCTAACACTAAGCACTCCACTAAACCATATCGCTAAGCTCTACATCTAAACGTCTTTTAAAGACCTCCAGGGATGGTGACTCCACCACCTCCCTGGGCAGCCCGTTCCAATGCTTAATAACCCTTTCGGTAAAGAAGTACTTCCTAACATCCAACCTAAAACTCCCCTGTCGCAACTTTCGCCCATTCCCCCTCGTCCTGTCACCAGGCACGTGGGAGAACAGACCAATCCCCACCTCACTACAGCCTCCTTTAAGGTAACTGTAGAGAGCGATAAGGTCGCCCCTGAGCCTCCTCTTCTCCAGGCTGAACAAGCCCAGCTCCCTCAGCCACTCCTCGTAAGACTTGTTCTCCAGACCCCTCACCAGCTTGGTCGCCCTTCTCTGGACTCGCTCGAGCACGTCCATGTCCTTCCTGTAGCGAGGGGCCCAAAACTGAACACAGTACTCGAGGTGCGGCCTCACCAGAGCCGAGTACAGGGGCACAATCACTTCCCTAGACCTGCTGGCCACACTGCTTCTTATACAGGCCAGGATGCTGTTGGCCTTCTTGGCCACCTGAGCACACTGCTGGCTCATATTCAGCCGACTATCAACCAATACTCCCAGGTCCTTCTCGGCCAGGCAGCTTTCCAACCACTCATCTCCCAGCCTGTAACTCTGCTTGGGGTTGTTGCGCCCCAGGTGCAGGACCCGGCACTTGGCCTTGTTGAAATTCATACAGTTGACCTCAGCCCATCGCTCCAGCCTATCCAGATCCTCCTGCAGAGCCTTCCTGCCCTCGAGCAGATCGACACACGCACTTAGCTTGGTGTCATCTGCAAACTTACTGAGGGTGCACTGGACGCCCTCATCCAGATCATCGATAAAGATATTAAAGAGGACCGGCCCCAGTACCGAGCCCTGGGGGACACCACTTGTGACCAGCCTCCAACCAGATTTGACTCCATTCACCACAACTCTCTGGGCCCGGCTATCCAGCCAGTTTCTAACCCAGCGAAGCGTACGCCAGTCCAAGCCCCGCACAGCCAGTTTCTTGAGGAGAATGTTGTGGGGAACGGTGTCAAAAGCCTTACTGAGGTCAAGGTAAACCACATCCACAGCCCTTCCCTCATCCACCAAGCGCGTCACTTTGTCATAGAAGGAGATCAGGTTCGTCAAGCAGGACCTGCCTTTCATAAACCCATGCTGACTGGGCCTGATCGCCTGCTTGCCCTGCAAGTGCCGCGTGATGACCCTCAAGATAATCTGCTCCATGAGCTTTCCTGGCACTGAGGTCAAACTGACAGGCCTATAGTTCCCCGGGTCTGCCCTCCGGCCCTTCTTATAGATGGGTGTCACATTGGCTAGCCGCCAGTCAACTGGGACCTCCCCCGATAGCCAGGACTGCCGATAAATGATGGAAAGCGGCTCGGCCAGCTCCTCTGCCAGTTCTTTCAGTACCCTCGGGTGCATCCCATCGGGCCCCATCGACTTGCGCACATCCAAGCTCCTTAGCAGGTCGCCAACCATTTCCTCATGAATAGCGAAGGCCACATCCTGCTCCCCATCCCCTTCCGCCAGCTCAGGGCACTGGGTATCCAGAGAACAACCGGTATTGCCGCTAAAGACTGAGGCAAAGGCGGCATTAAGCACCTCAGCCTTTTCCTCATCCTTAGTAACCAGGTTTCCCCTCGCATCCAGTAAAGGATGGAGATTCTCCTTAGTCCTCCGTTTCGCATTGATATATTTGTAAAAGGATTTTTTGTTGTCTTTAATGGCAGAAGCCAGGTTGAGCTCCAGATGAGCTTTGGCCTTTCTAATTTTCTCCCTGCACAGCCTCACTACATCCTTGTAGTCCTCCTCAGTGGCCTGCCCTTTTTTCCAAAGATTATAAACCCTCTTTTTCCTGCTAAGCACAAGCCGCAACTCTCTGTTGAGCCAGGCCGGTCTTCTTCCACGCCGGCTCGTCTTTGGGCACGTGGGGACGGACCGCTCCTGTGCCGTTAAGATTTCCTTCTTGAGGAGCGCCCAGCCTTCCTGGACTCCTCTGCCCTTCAGAACCGCCTCCCAAGGGACTCGGCCAACCAGCGTCCTGAGCAGCTCAAAGTCAGCCCTCCAGAAGTCCAATACAGCAGTTTTACTGGTCCCCTTCCTGGCCTCGCCAACAATAGAGAACTCTACCATTTCGTGGTCACTCTGTCCAAGATGGTTTCCGACCACCACATCTCCCACCAGTCCTTCCCTGTTTGTGAAGAGAAGGTCTAGCGGGGCACCTCCCCTGGTAGGTTCACTGACCAGCTGCATCAGGAAGCTATCTCCCACACTCTCCAGAAACCTCCTAGACTGCTTTCTCTGTGCCGTGTTGTGTTTCCAGGATATATCCGGGAAGTTGAGGTCCCCCACAAGGACAAGCGCCGACGATTTTGCAACTTCTGTCAGTTGCCTATAAAACTCCTCATCCGTCTCCTCATCCTGGTTCGACGGTCTATAACAGACCCCGACCAGGACCCACCATGCACTTCCCTTGGATGCACCTGCTGAGCCCTCCCCATTCTCTAAACTAGCTGTTTATAGCAGCGTTCAGCATGAAATGCAAGTAAATTAATTCAGTGGAGTGATGTTTTTTGACATTTGGAAAGACCTAGATGCTAAGAGCACTCTGACAGTTTCACGGTGGTGTCATGCTGGGGCTTGTGCTGGAGTGGCCACTCCAGCAAGGCTCCCCAGCAGGGTTCACAGCCTCACCAGCACCAGGTTTGCTGGGTTTGCATCTCTCAGTCCATCCACTGATGATTTCTGCCACACAGGCCTCTCATTGGCACGCTCAGAGTCCCAAATCTCTACATCGAGCCAAGTCCCAGCATCTTACGTCTTGCGTGTACTCCTTGTTGGAATAGCTGCGGATGATTTGCAAAGTATCCCTGAAACAGAAAGCCTTAAAAATAATTTTCCCAATATATGGTGAGTCTCAGTGTCACTTCAATAATGTTGAAATTATTTCAAATTGAAATTTTCCTTTTGAAAAAATATAGAGGGACATTTCATTTTATAGACTTTCTTACCTTCTAATGAAATATTCGTATTTCATGGCAGTGGAGAATTTCAATTAAGGTATAATACATATATATGCATATATAAGAAAAAACAACAACAACATTATGGACGACTTCTGGTTAGTTCAGAGTGGAACACTGTATTCTATTTTCTATATTAAATGTTTTATGCTTGTTGTAGTTAAACAACCCTTTTCAAGAACGAAAATGAGCCATTCTTGTTTTATTATTCAAACTGTCATACATTTTCCAAGTTGTCTCTATGTATTGGAAAACATTATGTTATGGAAAGTAAATTATTTTAATCCATGTTAAGCAGCAGCTGATTATAATGCTTTTTAAATAATTCAAGTCAGCTGTAAACTAACCAAGTATTTTTTTTTCTTAGCTATTATGTCATAACAGCATATTACATTATGCACCAGTAATTCTGATATCACAGAATAATACAGAAATAGCAAAAATAATATACGAAGACATGCTCATCTGGAATGTGAGAAATCACAACAGCATACAAGTGTTTTTAAACTAAATTTCTTTTTTTTATTATTTAAATAAATTATTTTTTGTTTCAAAAACAATTGCTGTCATGAGAAATATTTTCAAGGTTGCTGTGATTTTGCAAATAAAGACAATAATCAACACTTCTGTCAAAAGGCCATTTTCCTGGCTGCCAGGGGAGCAGCCCCATGACCCAACATGCTCTGTCAGAGCCCGTGCCCACCTGCAGGGCACTGAAGTGCTGCCTGAGGCAGTGCGTTGCTTTGAGAAGGTGGCAATGGGCGATGGGTGGATGGCCCAGAAGAGATCAGAATGTCATAGATTTGGGGAGAGAAGTGGAAGGGTAAAGAAACATTTGTGGGTTTCAGATACAATAAAATTAAGGCATGATATTAGTGAAATTAAGAGCTGACATGGACAGTCTTCCTCTTCTGTCAGAGATATCAAGGCTGGGACATTTATCTGTGTGTGCATTAAAGTCAGGGAATTTATTTCAGATGAACGTTTCCACCTGTGTTGAGTGCCTGGTGCCTGTACCATGCACACCACTGCACCCAGTAATATCCTGTGTCTGCTATTGGCCAGGCAGGTGTACGCCACAGCAGTGGTTTATCTCTAGCAGCAGCTAAAAGCTCTTCACAAGTTCTACCAACTTTCACTGTCATCAATAACCCAGCTCACTGAAGAAAGTATATGTTTCAGCCGTGTTGTTCCTCATCTTTTATTTCTTCAAACTACAGGGCCACAGAGCAAATATCCAGGACTTGTGACACTTCTAGCCTGGTAAACACTGGGAAAGTAAAGGCCATAGATCTGATTTCTATCATAGAACCGTTTCTAATACAGAAGGACTGTGGAATAACAGCAGGGCAATGCCATTTCTTTTGTAAGGGCTCCACCTGTAATCTGAAGGCATCATTTGCTCTGCAGCAAGCCACAGTATGGAAAGAGCCACAGAGAAGGTGTGACATATAGTTTCTCACCTCAGAGGTAGAAGTGCTGTGCAATGGTCCTGCACCAGAAGTGGGAAATCCACCCGTGGGACCGCATCGTGCATGGCACGCGTGCTGCCAGGAGCCACGCGGGATGTGTGCCGTGAGGACAGGCAACTGGAGATCACGACAGAGGGATGTGCCAGAGCCTCAGCTCACTTGGTCACCTCATTTAGGGTCCTGTGGTGACATCCTCATGTGGTGCATCCATCTGGGGCAGCAGTGCCAGCAGCTCTCCCCATGGCTGCCTCCAAACATCACCGGGAGGAGGAGGCTGCACAGACAGACTGTAACTGGACCCTGAGAAATAAATCCATTCTGAAAGCACAGATAGCCACCAGAAATCAGGAAATGAGCAGTTGCTCAGCAGGCAGAATAGTCCACTCCAGGCAGCCAACACATCCAGGCCCATGGACATCTGTAACCAGGCTGTATTTTTCTTTTATATTGCGGTCAGCGGTGAAGAAAAAGCACAAAACATTTATATTTTTCTGCAAGTGATGTGTGCAATTCATTTCTTGGTGCAGTGAGAAGAGTAATGTGGCACCTGTGGCCATTCCTGGCTGCAGGGGACTAATTAACCCCAATGATTACCTGGTTCACTTTGAAACATAAGCTGCTTTTCTTCACCACAAGTCAACCTCTGTAACATATAAAATCTGTAATGTCTGCTTAGAGACGAACACTTTTTGATATACTTAAAAGGGGGGAGGACACTTTCTGACACATCACCAAACAAGAGTTTTCAGATTTTTTTTTCCCTCTGCAGTCCTGGAAGTGCCAGACCTCTCCATTTCCCTTGCAGCTGCATTAACCGGCCATTTCTTCTCAATTAGGAAGAAGTAATCAGCTGGCATAGTCTGTTCCTGGTGCAACGGACTGAAAAATATCACATTATTTATTTTGGATTAACTGAATGAGGCTGGAAAGATTCATTTCTTCTCAGTCTGCTTTGACAATGTAATTTGTTACGTGGCATTTAATTCTACAAGGTAGAATTAAGCTGGGAAAATGGAGGATATCAGACACTGTCTGCACGGGAGTTCAGTGCCTGTGAAGGACTGGGTGCCCTGGAACCCCATGGGCTGGACCAATAAGCCATGGGACATGAGCCATACACCATTATTTTGTAAGTGGAAAATGATTATTTCCATATGACCCTATTTATTTATTTTATTTTATTTGTGGCTATTGCCATCTATAACACCAGTTACAGAGATTTCAGCAACAGAGACCTATCTACTAAACGTGCACTGAATTAAATGCCAGTCAAAACCTCTGTTAGTCCAAAGTGATTTATCAGGGGGGTGAATCAGCAGACAGAGGTTTGGGAGATCTGGCTAATGTTTCAAGCCTTGCCTTCAGGCTGTCTCTCTTTCATACTTTTCAGCTTGTCTCCATCATCTGCATCGACCATTAACACCTCGGGGACAGGACCATCCCTGGGAAGGGTCTGTACAGCACCTAGCACACTCTTCTCCTCCTCCTGCTCCTCCTTCTCCTCCTGCTCTTCCTCCTTCTCCTCCCAAGCTCTGTTGTGCACATCTGTGTGCTACCACCATGCATAATCATGAAAATTGTTCTTTATGTACTGTAAATGCAGCAGGGGAGAAAATTTTATCCTTTTTTTTTTTTTTTTTCCCCTCTGACTTCACTTGCCCAACCTGTTTTAAACATACAGCACTGTTGCAGAAAAGTCACTCTCATAACCTTACCTTACTTTAATTATTTCCTAATTCCTTCATGTTTTCCTTGAAAGCACTGTATTTTTGTCCTTTCTCTATACTTCCTGCCGGCTACAGGAGTTGAAGCTAATTCATGCTAAGTGCTTTGGGCCAAATTTTGCACGGCTTTACATGGCGAAAATCAAGGGACTTCCAACTAGTGTGGAACTCACTCCACTGTCTCTTAAAATGTACTCCATTTAGGCAATATTGTTAGCTGTAGTATGAGAGAGATTGTGATTACTAGGTTCAGACACAGCTCAGGCAAGCATTGAAACTTAGAAACTGTTTTACCATTTCTTCCTTCCTTCCTTCCTTCCTTCCTTCCTTCCTTCCTTCCTTCCTCCCTTCCTTCTTTCCTTCCTGTCTCTTTCTTTTCTTCCTTTCTTTTCCTTTTCCTTTTCTTCCTTTCTTTCCCAGCTTAAAATATCTTCTTACAGAAAAGAAAAAGCTGTGAGAAACCCTGGTAGGTCACCTGTCCATCCCTGCAGGCACAAGGCAACTCACCTCTGTATAAACCATTGCTGACACATGTTCATCTGACTTTGCACTTCTTCATATAGAATTGCTTCCTACTTTTCCACACCGTTTCTCCAATTTGTCACACTCACATTGAAGTCCAGGCATTTCCTTCAAAGTGCTTGCAGTCCCTCCTGGCTACATACCAGCTGCCCCTTAGTACCTATTCTCCTTTTTCCAGCATCTCAAGCACTATAGAAAATACTGACTTGCCCTGGACTTTAGACAGACCTCTGAACCCTCATTCGTTACAATTTTCTGGCTTGGCACTAAACATCTGATAATTATTTCTTGAGTGCAGGTTAGGCAACGACCTTATAGTGGCTCCAAGAACATGTTACTACAGTCTGATTTTAAAAATGCCAGGGGAAACAAGGGGTCAAAACCCCTACTACACTTATGTTATCTGACATCTTTTGATTTTCTGTTTTCCATCAGGCTTCTGGCACTGCCTGGGAAGAAGAATGAGGTAACTCTGCCATGTTTCATTCTTGAGAAGTCCATATTTGTTGTGTTTTTTGGTGCTTATAGGTAGCATGCATCTATGCTCCAGAAATTAAATCGAGGCTGGTGGATGCATAGCTTTCCTAGTTTTCCTTTCCTCTTCTTAAATAAATACAGTAATTTTGCTGCTTTCCAGTTTTTCAGTAATATCTGTTAATTGTTTTGAAACTGCATTGCACCTTACTGTTTGGGTTTTGGCTGGACATTGTGTATGAAATTCCTGCCTCACAGCCTCACAGCACCTCCTGCCTCCCTGTCTCTCTCCACTCTGTCTCTCTAACACTTTTTCCTGCCCTCAAACCACACTTAGCCCTCTCCTGCACGTATAAGTACAGTTGCTGAGGTCAGCCTGTAAACTGTGTCAATGCAATTTTGCCAGTTAAAAAATCACACTCTCCCCCCTTATTTGAGAAGGACTATTTTAAACCAAGGTTTATCAGCAGTCTGGTTTGTAGAGCATAACTGAGGCAGAGATGAGCAGCCAAAAGATGTTGCCACTGGGCAGCTTCAAAGCACAGCCTCCTCCAGCACCCTGGGCACTCAAAGGTGAACATCATTGGTGCTAGACAATTGGAAAAACACTGATTTGGCTAAGCTCACACTTCAATTTTTAGACCAGAACATTTCCTCTTTGCTCTGATGTTGGTTTTATTAGTCCTTGGATCACAATCAGTGAAGACTCTCAGTTTTTTAATTGTTTGTGTCATTTTTGGTGCTCTCTGCTATAAACTTTAGCTCCTTGTTGGTGCCCGAGCTTGCTCTGACTGGCTCCTAGCCACCACACAACTTACAGGCTGTTTTGTTCTTAGTTTTTATTTCTCTTGCAAGCTGAATTTTGAGCCTTGACCTTTCTTATGCTTCCTTTATTCACTCTTTGTAACTTGACTGAGTTTCTCCTTTCTGTGCAACTGCCCTCTCAGATATTCCCAGTAAAGCTCTGAAGGGGCCTCAGGATGGTCCAGTGCTGAAAACTAAAGGACCAAAGTCATAGAATCATAACATCATAGAATGGCTTGGGTTGGAAGGGACCGTAAAACCCACCCAGCTCCAACCCCCTGCCATGGGCAGGGACACCTCCCACCAGACCAGGTTGCCCAAAGCCCCATCCAGCCTGGCCTTGAGCACCTCCAGGGATGGGGCATCCACAGCTGCTCTGGGCAGCCTGTGCCAGTGCCTCACCACCCTCACAGTAAAGAATTTCTTCCTAATATCTAATCTAAATCTCCCCTCTTTTAGTTCAAAACCATTCTTCCTTGTCTTGTCATTATCTAACTGAGCAAAAAGTTGCTCTCCATCTTTTCTTTAAGCCCCCTTTAAGTACTGAAAAGCTGCAATAAGGTCACCCTGGAGCTTTCTCTTCTTCAGGCTGAACAGCCCCAGGTCTCTCAGCCTTTCTTCATAGGATAAAATTCTCTCTGTATTAATTCAGCAAGTCGTGATGGGTGTTGCTGTGGATCCACTGAATAAATAATCTTAGTGTACCGCTATCCTGATCTACTGGAGGACTGCAAAGGAATCCAAATCTAACAGTGAGCCTGGCTCCAAATTTGCATCTCTATCCGCAGTTATAGGTAAGAGCATTTTTGAATGGAGTTATAAGCAAAGGAGCTACTGCAAGATGTCCAGAAACGAGTGGGTTGCCTGGCAGACCAAAGCAAGTTTGGTGCTGGGAGGGCAGTGTCTCTAGGAGAGAAAGAAGCTGTCTATTCCCCTGCCCTGGTCCCTGGCCAAGAAGAGCACCTGGACATCTAACAAAGGCTGGCAGCTGGGAGGACAAGTGTGGGGCCAATATAGCCTGCTTGTGAGGCCATTAAAAAGCAGCTGGGTGTGAAAAGATAGACCTGTGATGCTGCCAAGTTCAGCCAGACCAGTGGCATGATGAACTTCCCAGTTGGTAATCCGTGCATTACTGCAGAGCTGCATGTGGAGGCTTTGCCATTTTTTCCCAACATATTGAGCCATTATAGGTGAGAATATGAACAAACTTTCATTTCTTAACCTGCGTCTTTCTTAACCTTTCCTTTTTTATGTGAAAATTTACTGCAAATCTTATGAGACCTGGTGTACTGGGTTAGTTCTCTGGTGCCAACATCCTCTGGTGTCACTGTAGTGCAGCCCTGGCAGAGCGAGCTCTGGGGTGACTTGTTTATTTACGTGCAAATGCACATTTGATATTCCCACTGCATGTACCTGGGCTGATAAGCCTCCCAGAGGCTGATGTGAGGGAGGGAGTTGTAGCTAGCTTGGAGCTCATAGATCCAAGGATGATTTACAACAATTGAGTCCTTCTAGACACAAGCTAACTCTCTGCAAAACCAGTTTCCAGAGCACAGTGGGATTATTGTGCAGAGATACCCTGACTGACCCTGCATGGAGCTGAATGTATTAATCTGGGCTAATACGCTCCCCAGATAAGTTGAATACCAAATAAATCAGGCAAATGTCCACAGTGGTGGATCTATATCCAGTGTAGCTGGCTCATTGAGAGCTGATTGCAGACTGATTTCTGAGAAATCTGAATCAACTGGACCTTAAATAAAGTGAAAATCCATCAAAGTCTGAAAAGAATGAGGTCCCTCAGGTTTTGGGCTTTGTGAAAAGCATAAATACTAGCTTGTTCATTTCGGTTGCATTTTGCTTGCAAGATAATCCTTAAGTCAGAAATCTATTTTAAAAAGGGGATGAATAATGCATATTTTACATTTAGAGAACGAATTACATTGGGAATCTCAAAATATTTTGCAGACACTGAAGGGTAAAGCCTTTCAGTAGACCTCAAAAGGAGGTAAAATTATAACATTATAGGTGCTTAATAGGTGGCAAAACAGAGGGACCAGTTGTTGCAGGATCCACAGGAAAATCCATACAAAGCTGAAAATAGCATACAAGTCTTCTAAAATTCTTAGCATTTTCTGCCTTGCTTCATGTCAGCACACTAATTCTCTGACATATTTAGATTGCCACATAATACTTTGTTTTTCCAGATGATAAAGAGAGCTAATTCTCATTTAAACAAATGACTTTTCAATCTCTATAGATTAGGAAGCAGGCAGCATTTCCTCCAGCTGCGATCCAGCAATTACACTGTTTGGAAATGGTACAGTCATTTGTGATAGTGTAATCCCTTTGGGGTGTGGAAGTAGCTCCAGAGTCAGGCTTGATTAGAAATGCCCAGTTGACTGCCAGGGACACATTTCAAGCAGGCTTATTGTGGGGAGCTGATATAGTTGTAAGCACAAGTCAAAAAGCCAAACATATAAACGACCCAATCTGCATTTGCAAAGCTAAACTGTGCAGCTCTAAACCCATTTTCTGGCCTAAAGAGTGCCACACGCCAAGCACATAGCTAGAAAAACAGTTCCTCGTGTGCGCTCAGAACAGGGAGTGATGTTAATCCGGGGAGCTCATCGGTGTTTGCAGACTGTCAGCTTTAAGCTCGGGGCGTCATTGCACCAGGAGCACATTTTAAACCTCATGAAACGTATATCCACAAACTCTTCTGCATATCCACAGAAAGCTAATACAAACCCACTCCAAAGACAAAGCTAGTCTTTTAAAACCTGTGCCAGAGCCTTCAAATTTTCTCTGCTCACTTGAAATCTGTCTTTAAATTCCATGTTGTTTTTTCTGCCTTTGCTTAACACAAGACAAAGAGCAGCCAGACAGAGGAAATGACAACAGGAACACTTCCTCGTGTTGTCTCTCAAAATCTTATGCATTACATAGAAATTTTTTTCTTAGAGAGAGACAACTGAAAGGTATTTTAAAAACTGAAAACAAAATCATTGAGGACGTCAGCAAGCAGATTCCTATTCAGACATCAGGCCTGGGGATGCTGAGGCTGATGTGTGTGATTTCTCTCCTGAGCTGAACTCCGCTTTCCTGGGTGTGCTCTGAGCACAAATCCCACCAGGTCCCTTCCAACAGTCTGCATGCAGCTGATGTAAAGCCCTCTGGCCAGCCACCAAAGGATGCAACCTGCAGACGAGTGAACCTACTATAAGCTGCTGCTCTGTCCTGGCAAGCAGGTACACTGGATCTCCCTCTGCAGTTATAAAACCTACTGGATGTGTTTGGAAAGCTAGCATAAGAGGACAGTGAGCTACAGGTCCTACCAGCTACCTCGTGGAGACAAGGGACTGCTTTCTACAAGCACTGCAGCTCTTCAGGTCTTGTTGAAAATTCAATGGAAAAAAAAAGGGGGGGAGGTTTCTGTTCCTTGATGGCTCTGACAGACCAGCCAGTGCAGCATAACTATAACTGCAATGCAGTGTTACTAACGAGATCTGGATCACAGTGAGCTACTACATTATTAGCCTGGCTCGAATTTCCATTTCAAGTTTGCATTTATTTTTTCACTTTCCTAAATCTACCATATTAACGTGGCACCAGACATATCCATTGGAAAAGAAAACAAAACTTCTGACCCTGAGGGGAAGGATGGCAGGGCTTCTGGGGTGGGTGGGTGGTAGCATCTCCTTAACCTTGGCTTGTAAGGAATTCAGCACCTTGTCAACTTTACTTTCAAAACTTATATTCCTGATCAACATCAGTCATGGAAATTGCCCTAGCTATCACATCACTTAGTCACAGTCATTCACCCAGAGCTCGTGTCTGAGTTGGAAGCTGCTTCAAAAAACCACCTTGGTTTAGTTCTCCCTCTTGAAAAACGTTATTACTGTTTAATCATTCTTGGAGGTAAGAGACACGGCCAGGTTTTGCCTCTTGCAGGGTGTCCTGCATGTCTGATAGAAGTGCAGGGGCCCTGAGCTGAGTTATTCTAAGACAAGTCATGTTGATCCAAAAAAATTCCATCATGGAGGTGAGAGAGGTATTTTTAATCCATTAGGATGCTAGTTATGATTACTATATGAAACAACTAATCTCCTCTGACAGGGCTTCAAACAGCATGCCATGCAGCCCAGACCTCAGTCTCAGTAAAGCTGAACATCTTTGCATACAAATTGACTTTGTTTCTTTTTTTGGTGAAAATTCTCATATTCTCATCTCAAATCCCTTCTCAGAGGTGTAATTATTTAGTGTTGTTTACTACGTTCCTTAGCTGAAACAAGTAACAGCTTTGCCAAGAGTGTTCTCCCTCTTGCCTCCGCATCAGGAGGAGTTTAACATGCTGACAGTATCCAATATGGTCTTCCCTGATGAGCCAAAGCAAGTTTTCCAAGGGCTTTTCACGGAAGGTGGCACTGATCCAACCCCAAGGGCGCTTTTTTTCATAAATGCATATTATGTAAAACATGCAAGTCACTCACCTTTGAGGAATCCAGCCCAGCCCAGCTTCCTCTCAGGCTGCTACTTAGTGATGAACAAAGGTGAAGCCAAGACTTCTGTGCCCCACTGTGAGGGTTTGGGGGCTACATACCACTTCCAGTCTTGCGCAGGCTTGAAACTTGGAGCAGAGCTTATCATTTGCATGTGTCCTGAAACCATAACAGATAAACATCTCAATACTGCATAGCAGAAGCACTACATCAGGGGGCCTTGAACTCTCCCAGAGCAAAAAAGGGGTGTTTTTACTCAGATTTCATGAACAGGAAAACTGTCATCCCTTTTGCTTACTCCACCTGCAGACACAGCTCACCTGGACTAGTCAATAGATGGAGAGGCATCCCAGCTTCAGGAGTGAACTTCCACTTCTGCCCTTGCAAACAGAGGTTAGTACTGCTTTTTTTTTTTTTTTTTTCTACTGTTCCAGTTTACAGCCCACTTAAGAGCAGGAGATCATCTTCTGAGAACTACCCCCACACTAGGACTGGTGTGAGCAGAGATAAAATAAAGAGAGGAATTTTCTTTATCATGCAACTAACTTTTTGCTCTGTTTCAATTTTCCTTTTTATTCCTGTGCTTATTTCTCCTTCACATTTTCATTCACTTTTTTCCACATTTTGTGTTTCTCCTCACCCTTCCTTCCCACCTGTGTAGCAGTGGGGGGTGGATTTCCAGGTAAAACGTCTTTCCCTCAACTTGAACATAAGTGACCACCGGCTCCTCTTGGTTCAGATATGTGCTTTAAGGTTAGGCTAGAGCAGATGCTGGTTCCTCATGGGAGTTCAGGATTTCAGCATCCCTCTGCTTTGCTTGAGCAGGCTGTTGGTGAGGAAGAGGGAATCTGCAGCAGTTGAAGGGCAAGAGGTGGTGCTGTTGTGCTCATGGCACACAGCTGGAGAGCTGGCTATACTGCCACAGGGACAACATGGAAAGACTTTTTGGCATGGTGGGCCACCTTAAAGTGCCTGAAGTTGACCTGTCCAATCATCCAGCATCTAGCCTTTTTATTTGTTCTTATTGCTCATTTTACCTCCAATATATTCTGATAAACAAAAGAAACGACAGTGGCAGACAAGGTTCTACATTGAAATTAAACACAGCTGATCTTTATGTGTAGGCTCGCACAAAGTAACTTTCGCCCCTTGCCCATGAAGCTGCAGAAACAGCAGGAAGTCTGGCTGAATCTGAGTAGCAGCAATCCAAGGGGTAAAAAGAACAGCAAACCACTCACGAATAAAACTTCTTTCCCTTGTACCTTGGGGAAGGAACTGTTGTGCCACAGACAACATCTTAGTGCACAGCACACTGTGGTTTTAAGGGACTTCATGGTGGGTGTCAACAAGAAGTGCAAGTACCCAGCTGACATTAGTGCAAAAAAGCCTCTCTGCCCCGTAAGTCTCTGTACCCAATGCAGCACAGGGCAAGGAGACGTTATTATATATCATAGGTGCATATAAATGATTGCTATGTTATGTTATTTTTGTCACATTTTGTTATTACATTATATGTTATGTTGCCTTATTATGTTACAGTAATTTATGTTAGCTTATGTAAGGGGATATCAGCATTTCAAAATGCATCCCAAGCTCCGTCTACACAGGGTCAGAATTTTGCTCTTACTGCTTGGGCATGTGCTAAAGCAGCTACTAAAAAGTGCAGCCAGGACCAGTCTGGTTGTGTCATGCACTGTGAGCAAAGAAAATGGGACAATCCTGTGACTTGCTGCAAGATGTCAGGGCTTGCCATCAGGATTGATGAAGGCAAGAGGGAAAGGGAAGAGCAGACAGCCCAGAACTACCAGGCTTTCGATCCTGTTTTTCACCTTACAGCAAGAAATTGCAGCCCCGTTCCTCAACCTGGAAGGTGTCACAGCTCCTCTTTCTGCCCAAAGCCTTTCCAAGCACCCCTGTTGCACAAGGGCACTGGCAAGATGGGAGCCAGGATGAGGCTCCACCTGAAGATGAACATTGCTTTCATTGTGCTCAGCTCTGAAGTGCTGAGCATCGCAAGCCAGCTGCATCTCAGCTGCACCCAGAGCAGGGCTCTGTGTCCCATGGCGCATGGGGAGCCCACAGAGACGAGGCAGTGCTGCCCCCAGATCACAGCACCCCGTCCTCCTCACACAGCCCCCCAGCATCAGCAGGTGTGCCGGGATGTCTGTTAGGAAAAGGCAGACAGGGAGGAAGGATGATAATAGCCCTGCCACGCTTTGTTTTGGGACACCAGCAGCTGGATGGGAGCACTGGTGGGGACAGCAGACCCCAGCCTGTCCCAGCACTTCACCCTTGCTGTCACACGTTTGCTGGTCCCGTGCAGCTCCAAAACCAAGATGCTGGGGGTGCCTGGACTATTTGGCCTCTAGGATGCCACCTGAGAGGTTAGAGGTGGAGAGTGCTGGTGTAGCCCGGGGGCGTGATGTTCTCCTGGCAGCACGCCTGCACTGCAGCAAGGACCAGAGCCATCGCCTCCCTCTCCTCCCTCTCAGCTGGTGGTGACAAGACCAGCAGTGTGCAAGATCACCCAGCTCGCAGGCGCAGCAGAAACTTGTCTTGTCTGGGTTTGCATGCGTCACACCTCCAGGACTTTACTTGCCAGCTGCTATCAGCTCTGTTGGCTTTCTTACCGCTCCAAAACCTCAAACTGCAACTTCTCTGCACCTACTGACTTTAAAGGTCTCACGTCAAAGCCATGTAAAAGTACTGAGTTTTTTTCAGGCCCCCAAAACCAACCAAACAATAACAACAACAACAAAAAAGCAACCCATAAATCAAACTTACAACTCACAACTGAACAGAGTTTCACCCCAAGTTGATACAGTTTTATAGAGAAACTTGGACCAGGTGACTTTTGCGTGGATTCATTCAAAGCATCTGTAGAACATCAATTAAATGTAGCTCTTCTGTAAAGCATAGATTTATACATTGGATTTTTCCACTGCCGAGTGAAGGATATATGAAATGAAAACATACTATTAGGACTTAAAGGTTTTAAATATCTTTTTAGAAGTTTAGCTAGGCATTATGGATTTCTGGACAAGTAGGTTAAAGTAGAACACGTGCAGCAGCCTATGGAGGAGCTAGAAAGCTGGGAAAAGCACTGATGAAAGTCAGGGCCAAGAGCAAAGGACCTGAGTTCACCCAAAGAAGACAAGGGAAGACAGAAATCCTGGCTGGTGCTCCACAGTAGTCTTAGGCAGGAGAAAAGTCGGAAGACTGATCTTTATCTGGAGCAAAAGACAGGATGGAAGATTTTATTTCCTTACTTGCAATGAAAACAGAAACTCTCTCATTCAGTGGAAGGAAAATGGGCAGCAGGACAAAGGTCATAAATGAAATGGGGAACCTGAGCAGCTCCATTACTTATGGCTACACACCCTGCTTTCCTTAGAAATCATGGCCAGCAGCTCAGTGTTTATTGAAACACCTCAGGAGCTGGAGGGCTGCGTGAAGAGAGAAATCCCGAGGAACAAGATGTGTTTCTGGTGACAGCAGCTTCCTGCGTTTTGAGTGAGAGGCATCGTAAAATGGTGCAGGCTTTTGTCTTGCTCAAGAAGCACCTGTCTGTCCTGCAGTGGCAGGTGCATGGAACAGCAGTGCATCGTTGGGGAATCCTATTCAGGGACAGGACGGAGGTATTTTAAGCAAACAGCAATGAGGGGTTATCATGTTTGCTCATTTTCCTGGGCTGATGGTGTGTCTCGGCCGTGCTCCGTGCTTGCTGTTTCACCTTGCTTCACTGGTGCAAAAACTCTCATTTGCATGAGAAACGGCTGCAGCGAAAGCGGCTGGCTCTGAGGAAGTAAGGAGTGCACCTCAGAGGGAAGGAGTGCACCATGCAGCTGGTGGGAGGTGTCTGTGCACATCGGTGCACAAACCTCTCTGGCAAGGGAAAGCTGCTGGCATGCTCCCGGGCCGTGCACAGGCCACCATGGAGAGGCCTTTGTACATCCAGGGGAGAGGGAGGACCAGGACACGGTGCTGATGGTCAGACCTTGCTGTAGAAACGGCAGAGTCCAAGCCTTGGAGCAGGGAACAGGGCTCTGAACCCACAGGGGATTGCGGTGCTGTCACCTGGCTGTTTTGTCCTGAAAAGAGCGGTGCCACACCAAGCAACTCCTCCCAGAGAGGTGACCTGTGAGATACTTCAGGGATCTTACACCTGCAAGGATGAAGACCAGTTTCACCTCAGAGAGCACATCTCTGTGTCTGTTTCTGGGACCTGAGGTTTATCACAGACCCTCTGCTGCTCCTGCACGTCTTCACACCTGGCTCCAGCTGGTTTCCCTGGGTGGCATCCTGGAGCCCTGCCGGCCAGATGTTGGCTTTGAGGAGGTGTCCTGGAAAACAGTCACATTCCAGCTCGCATGCACTTGTGGGATCAACACCTCTTTTGCCAGGCACAGACCCCGAGCATGATTTCACTGGGAAATCTGTGCCTTGCCAGCTTACACTACTCCATCAGGGCTGTGCCAAGCCCTCCTCCAAGCAGCCTCCAGGGAAGACAGAAGGCACAAGAAAATTCCAGAGGACAGGCACAGAAATGCAGATGGATTTTAAGGCTTTACTATGGTACTGGCTGTTAGGGGGCACAATGCTGGCCTGTGCAATGTGTTGGGTAAGGTCCTACAGCTCTGCAGGTGGGGTAAAGGCAAAACCCAAATGCCTGGCAGTGATACAGCCAGATTTTGGCAGTGGATGGTGGTTTAAACTTGCATTTCATTTCAGGCTCAACCAGCAAATGAGAGTGCACAAAGGTGCGCATTCGTAACTTCTCCTGAGAGGACGCACACCTCTTCTGAGACCTCACACAGACAGCTGCTGACTTCTAACCCCAGCCCCTCTGCCAGCAAAGGCACGGCGTGTTATGGACCACTGCTCAGGGGCATGAGAAATGTCTGCACACACCCATGCCACAGGCACAGAAACCCTCCTCCACCCAGCTCCCAGCTGCTGCAGAGAAAAGCGCACTGTGAACACAGAGAACCTGTCTCACTTTTTGACAGTCAAAGCAAGGCATCTTCATCAGCCCCATGTCCACTGGACTGGCTCTGAGATGCATTGTCAGGGCCCTTGAGCACAGCCAGGCTTCTTCAGGGGACACATATGCCATCCTGATGGTGTACAGCCAACCCAACATACACCAAGGCACAGCGTGGCCAGGCAGCACCACAACCTCGGCCTCCACACTCTGAGTTATGCAGACAGAAATTTCCATAATCGCCACGGTCGGTTTTGTTACGGTCTTCTCACTGCCCCACTTCACAGGCGCCATCCACGGGCATTTGCAGCCATGAGACTCATTTGGGAGGTAACCTGTGAAGTCTTTATATGTTTCAGCTGTTCCCAAAATAGAAGCTTTCTTGAATAAGCTGCTGCCTGAGCATGACTGGCCATGCATGAGCCCTTCTAACTTATTAGGATTGAGCCGATTATGTGCCAAAGGATGTGCATTAGCCTCGTAAGCCAGCACTGAAAATCACTGATTTCCACATGGAAACATTGAAGCTTTATGGTCTGTAATTGATGAGTGGGAGTTTGTGAAGGATGTCAAGTGTTACCTTTGTTTTACTGTGAGTCACTATCAATGTTGGCAAGCATAATAAAAGCAGAGGAATGCATTAGGCACCAAATATTGTACTTCTTGCAGTAAAAGACACTAATCACGGGGATAGAGATGTTATGCTGCCTGTGCAGACTGATGTCCTGGCAATTTGACCGCTTTACTGCTAAGTGCCGTGTCTCAAAGCTCAGCATGTCCACGTATGTCTCATTTGGTCATGCATTTCTGGGGGGCAATATTTAGTATTACAAGGAATAGAATCACACTGAACTTTCCACTTACCTCCGGATGAAGACAGCAAAGTCATATACATAAATTTTGAAGCACCTATATGCTCAGAGGTACCTACCTCCCCCATCTCTACAGTGAGCAATCAGTTCTGGCTTTATTTCCAAAACAAAAAGTCATTCAAGGGATGGAATTTTCAAAAATATATTACACAGCTCAATACGAGCCCATTTTTACAGCATTGGCTTAGCCTACGGTGTAACCGCATAGGAGGTCTCTGCATGGGCAAGCTGGAGGGACACATCTGGTTTATGCCAGTCTCTCACCCGAATCCAATGTGATTCCTGCTATGCTTGGCTGGACTGTCAAAACTCCTGCAGCTACAAGACCTGGGCTCATCAGCTGCCCTAATGACTGGGGAGGCTAGATCCATGTAACCACAGACAGTATTTCCTCCAAATATTTTTGTTGTTGTTGTTTGTTTTTTCCCTGTGAGATGAAATTTGGTCATATCTCCACTCACTCTAGCAGAACCAGATGATAGGCTCCTTTACTTTCCTTTGCAAATCCCACTGACAGAGAATGTTCTTCTGCCATAAAACCTGATCCAAATGCCTCCCTCCAAATAGTTAAAGCTCATGTAAAAGAACAAATCAGTCATTCTGTGGGTATTTTCCACCAAATATCAAAAGTCCTGAGCAGTTTATTGAGTGAGTTCAGTCTCTAATAAATGCTTTGCTTACCTATTGGAGAGTCCAATAAGTAATAAAGTGCTGAACATACATCCTATTCAGCATCAATATTTAAGAATATCAATGTTTAATGCTGCCATTTTAATTTCATTGTATTCTTTGATTTATTTCAGCATACGGGAATAAAATCAGAAACTAATTTAGCTAATGAATTCAGTTAAGCTTTTCTTTTGAAAAGGCAATGGAAATAAATTTGAGGAGGCCTGATGTTTAAAAACTGGTCATTTTCAAAGGGTGATGAAGTTGCACTCAGAAGAGGTGTTTTGACCAAATCAGAGTCAGCTGTCAGGGGCATTTAGGGACATACAAGTTGATTTTTTTTAATTTTTATTTTTTACCATAAGCTACAAAGATTTGACATGAATGAATGAGTTCATTAAATTCCCACACTCTCTTTGCAAACACTTGTGGAGTTGCCAGTACAGTGATAATAGTTAATCCCCAGTTGCATCTATTTTAAAAGTCAATTTTAAACATACATTCAGTGCTGATATGTTTCTCTGTAGGTGGCTTTTTTTTTTAGCATAGTCTGCAGTTTACTACTTTTCAGCTAATTTCCCTCTGGGATATCAGTTGTCAAGCTTCTTATCTCGGTTAGGAAACTAAAACACCTCAGATGAACAGGTCAACATTCAGAAATTGTGTCTGGATCACTCAGTATAACTCAAGCCCATGCAAAAGCAGGAACTGGACAAGGAAAGACCAGATGCAGTCACATCCTACCTCGTTATAAACATGAGGTAAAATTACTTCTGTCCCAAAGAACTGTGTCTTTTAACTACATATCAGAAGCCACATTTTTGTAGATCTGATTCTAGCTCTGCCCCTTGGACTAACAAATCTCTTCCTGGAAACAGGTAGCACCTACCTGGGAAGGGAAGGCAGCTATCAGTCAGCTGGTCTTTGATCCTCCCCCTCCCCATCTTCATCTCCCTGCACACAAAACCCGTAACTTTTGGCACTTATGTGAGAGTAGGAAGGGGCAGGTCCTGGCCAGTATAAGTTCTGGACATCTTTAAAGATAGAGAGACTAAGACCGTGTTTTTGTCTGAGCATTGGTAAGCAACCCCTTGCCAAGGCAGCTCAGCACCCAGCTGAACTGAGCCTTGAACAACTTTTACCCCCAAAAAACCTACCACCATGGTGCATGTTCAAGGGGTGTTATAGCTTCTACCACATCTCTTTATTTTCATACTTTGACTGTTTTTTGTTACACCCAGAACAATAGTTTTAGGCTGCTGCCATCTTCTTGATTAAATTTTCATATGCATTATGCTTTCACTATGCAGGAAAACTGTGATTTAAGCTCCACTACACACAAGTAAATGAAATTAAAAGAAGGAAATAAATAAGATTTCAACTGCACTTCATGAATTATGAATAATGCATGTTCTCAGCCGTGCTCTTCAAGAAAGCCATCACAGAATCTTTCCAAACAATTTTTTTGGGGGGAAAATGCACCTAAAAGCAGTAACCAACTTTTCCATTAAAACACATTAATTATAAAGAGAAGTCCTCTGCATAAATGCTTTTCTTCACTATCATTTTTCTCCTATGAAGACACAGGAATTATAATTTATATGAACCACACAAAGACAATATTTTAGCTTTTACTCGGATACATCTGAGGAGCCCGCCATGTCTGAAATGTTGTGTTATAGTCCATAACTAGCAGTGGCTCCAGCCTCAAGGGTTCGGGACTACTTCACAAGAAAATAATCAGAAATACTCAAGTTCCTCCTTTTTTTTTTTTTTAATTTTAAAATAAAGTCAGATGAAGATAATGTAGAAATGAACAAGAAATACTGATGAGTCATAAAGCTACAGGGACAGGGAAGTGTATTTTACTGGGTATGGTCCCAGAGCTGGAGTCAGTGCACTTGTCCTGCAAAGGACTTGCCATGTATGCGATCCTGAGCAAATCTTTCTTTGCCTGGTATGGTTTCCCTTCCAGTATTTCTCTGTCTCGTGTGGTTATACTGTAAATCCTTCAGATCTGGGCCTCTCTCTTGTCATCTGTTTGTGCACAGTGGAATGTTTTTTAGTGTCAATAAGTGCCTATACTTTTGCTTGAATTCAGCATTGGATCTCTGCACGTGAAAGCTTTGTGTCAAGCTATAAATTTGGTGCCAAAATTAAGAGATAGGCTTTGTTCATGTTCTCTATATTTTTTCTCTATCATCAGCAGGAAAAAGGTCCGTATTACTAGAGCTCCTCCAAACTGCTTTTGTTGTTAGTGTTGCCATAACTTCCCTATGTAATCATGGGGCTCCTTCCTCGTGTCAGTGGAGGGACGTGGACCCTGGTGGAGGAGTTTATCAGGACACCGTGAAAGAATTATGTTAGTGTTACATGCACTGCCCTTTTGTTGTCTCTGGTAGGGACTGTCAGAGGAGACAGATCCCAACAAGAATTTGCAGAATACCTTTTATTAATACCTTCAGGGAGGGGGTCTGAGCCATGCAGCCAGCATGTGCTGTTGGCCTTGGACTGGGTGCCCCAAGTTTCTCACTTCTTGCAGATTCAGGAGGAGCACCCGAGTCCAGGGCACCGCAGTACCTGGGAGGCTGTCACACCCTTCTCAGCACATTTCCTCTCTTCAACTCACTTTTTTTTTCTGATGACTGTTTCTTCATTCACATCCACAGATACTTGCAGGTCCCCTTCACACAAGCCCACACTGAAAGGGCTTTCATGAAGCTTTATTTCTCAGCACTATCCCAGTTCATACAGCTGTTCAAAACTCTGAGGACCTCTAAAATGAAGTGACATGCACTTTTATTTGAAGAAACGCTTCTCATTATAACTCCTTTTCTGGAAGTGGAACATGTCCTGAGGTGGAATTTATACATATTCATGATATCTTTGTTTTTACATCCTCTGGGGAGTGAGGCTCTGCCTACAATGGAAAGAAGGAGAGAAAAGAGGAACTCTTTTGCATTGGAAACAAATGAAGGAAATACTATGATTTTTCCAGATCCTTTTCAAAAAATATTGAATGAAATGTTATATGCAACAGAGAATGTGTTTGTATTTGCAAAACAGATTGTATATATTTTGCTTAGTTCCTTATAACAAATGTTACCAAATACATTCAGGAGTGTAAATTTTCTTTAAAATATTTTTTTTCTATTTAGATTTTTCTATTATATCACACCAGAAATAATAAATATTATTAACACAACTAAGAAGAGGTCACATTTTGGACAGTTTTAGAATATAGGGCAATTTAGAAACAAACTTATGTGATTTTTTAAAGGATGATCTTGTTTTTGTGCGGAGGTGTGTACAAGCTTGAGAATTTTTCCTTATTTTAAGGTTTTCTTCTTTTGCTGAACCTTTCTTTTTTTTTCACTTTGGCAGAACAGTAACTAGTAGGATGAGCAGAAGACAAAGTATATATATCCCAGTACACGTGGCTCACAACAAAAGCAATGAAGAGTGTCCATGGTGGAGAAAAGATGAGAAGAAAATGGTCCATAGGTTGTCTCACACACACACATACACGTGTGCTGAAGACCTAAGCCAAGTCAGGAAGCTTTACAGAAAAAAAGTGGAGGTAATTTGATACTCCGTTAATTGAAGCAATTAAAGCAATGCAAAGCTGAAAAGCAGGTTTGATTTCTTTCATTATTTTGCCTCAGCTTTTACTTTCAATGCATCCAGTTTTTGAGTTCCCCGGCAATCATAAGCCCTGTAAAAGTATTCTCTGTGTGACTCAAAGGTATTTGATTATGGAGACCAACCTACCAGTTTATTACCTGTGATCTCTGGACTCCCTCAGACTGTACCTGTGGTTTATCTGCCATTTATCTCCCCAGCTTGCACTCCTACGCTGCCCGTGGAAGCTGGAGTCTGCCCTAGGCCTGTTAGCCCCGGCTGCTCCAGGAAGGGAATTTCTTCTGAACACTTCGGCTTTGTTCAGGAAATGACCACAGCAACCAATGCACATCTTTCCTGAAGGATAGGTGGAACAGTGCCAGCAACGTACACAGTCACCTTCCAACTTCTTGTGCTTGGAGAAAAAGAAGCCATTGCTGTCCTAATGTTGCGGTGAGGGACTTCCTCAGCAGCACTTAGTCACCGAGCCCTCTGGTGAAACCTTGCTCTCCCCTCTGCTGTTTTATTCCCCTGCTGTGGCCCTTCTCAGAGCAGCTGCTGGGGCGCAGACTAAAGAAGCAGCTGGCCAGGGCCCAACCCAACTTTGCTCCCACGGGAGGTGTAGGTGCTGCCAGTCCCAAAACCACAGAGGCTGGGGAGCATCAGTTTGTGCTACAGGAAAGAGACAAAGAGTAGGTTTATATTTTTTTTACATCCAAAAAGAACTTCTGCATGTAAAAAATGGGAGTTCCCTCAGAACACCGAAATGTCAGCCATCTGACTCTTGCCTTTCACTGGAGGTTTGGCTCTTTCAAAAGAGGGCATGACTGGGAGTACTGTATCACATGGAGTGATTCTGAGGAACAAAAAGAAATTCTCACAGATGGACTGTTTTTTTTGTGGTAGTAACTTCAAAATGGGCTTTATTTTATTATTATTATTATTATTATTTAATCCAAATCCAGTCATGTGGAAAAGAGATACTCATGGCTAACAATAATAGGGAATTTATTTGTATCAGATTAATTTAGGAAATCACTAGTGACTTGAAAGTGTGACTCATACCGATGCCCAGAAACCATTGTCAGAGCAAAACACCAGCATCTTCAAAAGCAGGGTGTTCAAAAATATGCTCATCTTCACTGGGCAGTCTCCCTTAGGACTTCATATCTGCAATTTTGAAGTATAAAAAAAAGTTTCTTCCAAATGATTGAAGGAAATGACCTTATGAAGGAGGGTGGAGGTAGAATTTCAGGCGAGAGAGAGAGTTACAATGAAAAAAGGAACAACACTATCCTGAAGCTAGAACCTCCTAAAAGCTAGAACAGGACTGTAAATAAGACCTGGTGTTGAGTGGCAGCTAAAGGATTCACAAATCTGTCAAATTAGCAATAATTAATGCATGGGATATCTGTCTGCAGAGATCCTGGTTTAGCAAAGCTCTTGCTTGCTTCCTTAAGTTAAGGAAGATAGGAAGTTAAGGAAGATTTTCCTTAAGATAAAGTTTATATAAAGAAAGTATATCTAAAGAAAATATAGAAATTATATGACTGGGATAACTGGGAATATTCAAATGTTTTGGGGGCTTTCCAATAACATCATGGGCTGGCCTGAAGCAGGTTACTCATTTGCTTCAAGTTAAGCACATGCTTAAGCTGATTGCCAAATGGAGGCCTAAATATTATTGATTCAGTACTGACTGGAGCCTAAAAACTGCGGTCTGTGTGGTACACATTCCTGCATACCTCCTTCTGCCTTTTCCCTCCTTGTAACTATAGTACTGGCTTTAGTGATCCCTGTGGCTGAAGACCTACCAGTTGACCACAGTCAACAGACTGATGCAGATCTTTATGTCTCTGCAGGTTTTTATTCGTTCCCAGGAAGAAGTGTGTACCTCTGTTGCTATTGATAAGTAATCACCAGGCTCACCAATAGATGGGAGGTGGTTAGCTTTAGAGCCACTGCAAAGCATTATGGTAGATAAGATTACTGAGAACCATTATTTCCTTTTTAATAGCTTGGTCAGTATTTTATCACATTGAAAAGGTTCACCACTCAACAATAATATGATATAATTAACTCTTCTTACCCCTGTGGCACACACTGTAAATGTTATGTGGCATCCATACATTTCTAGAGTAGATTTAGAGATTTGAGCTGGGTGAAATACTGTTCCCATCTGTGATAGCATTAGCTTTAAGTCCTGGAAGATATGTTCCAGATGTACTGTGCTAATAGGATTATTTTATAAAATTGTGGACAGATTTTAGGAGCAACACCCTGATTAAGCACTTTGCAATCCCCGTGAAGCTTTTTATTATTATTTCTTTCCATCTGAATTAATGGTTCTTTGGTCCCACGTTAGTTTCACCCAGTTGTCATAGATCACAAGAGAGTCATCATTTACTGGCAAGTGACCCTTTACTCATTTAGATTTCCAGGCCTCTTAATGTATTCATGCTGATTCAAAGAAAATGCAGTGAATGCTTTAGTTGAAATCTCGGTGATGATTATTTACAAGTTAGCATGACAAAATTGATCAGTGCAGTTTATAGAGATTCTCAATTTTCACACACGCATGTATATATACATGCATACAGTGGGTGCTTTATATATTTGTTATTTATGTGTATGTGCATATATAGACACAGCTATGATTCACATACTAATATTAAATACAGGGAATAAAGTTGAAGAATGTAAAGGCTGACATTTCTTATTTGTGTTTCATTTTGAAGCTGATGGGTGGATGAGCATGAATTTTCCTTTTAGTTTGTATTTATCCCCAAAGCATATTAAAAAGACAGCTTCCCTTCATTTCTACTTTGAATGTGTCTGGTGCCCTCAAGTGAAACCATTGACTCATGCTCCTTCAAAAGCCTCCGGTGATCTTTAATTCAGGAAACTAGATGCAAGAGAAAATACTTGGCTTTGCTGTCTTGGAGCAAGTTAAAATAAAAATCCTCGGCCATAGTACTGTCTTCTTATTACACATTCCAAAGACTGACTTTCTTTTTATTGGTTGGCCTGCAACATTTTGTAGCCAAGTATTTTTCCCTACATCTACTTCATGGAATTAGAGCAAAGCTGCTATATCTTACAGACCACGTCAAACACACCTCAAAGGTGGCTGCTGCAAAGCACTTCTGTAGGCAAGTCAGAGAGACCACGTCTTCCAATTCGTACTTGATCTTTTTGATTCCTACCACTCATTTCACAGAGCTTTGCCAGAACTGGGAAACTCAAATATGCCTTTCAAATTCCAAGAGTAAGAAAAAAATAATTTACAAGAGCTGAAAATACACATTATTATTTTTAATACAATGACAGTAATTTATTAATTTCCTTTCTTTTTTTTTTTTTTTTACTAGTTGCAATGTATTACACTGGTTCTTACAGTGATATGTGGATTTCAATTTGTTCTGTTCTCAGAAAGAAAAGAAATATAAGGTAAAAATAAAAGTTCAAAATTTTTGCCCATCATTTTCAAGGAGCCCTTGCCTCAGTGTTAAAGGGCTAGAAGAAACTAGGATTAGAAGAAACTTCCTCCTATAAATTCTACATTACCTCTTATTTACTGGTGGCAGCAGCATCTTTACCTCTCCTACTTAGGCCAGTAATACAGAAGTGGCAATTAAGAATTCCCCTTGTAAGAGTAAAATGGCATGAAAATCCCATCTCATGTATTATCTCATGTAAGTTTGTTTAAAAAATATAAATGTACCTTTTAAAAAGTTTCATCTTCTTTTTTTCCTTTTTTTTAATTTTTTTTTTTCTATGAGCTTCCTTTACATGTATATCTTGAACTTCAGTACCTAGCCAGCCACGTATGCTTTGATGCTTTGGGGAGAGCTGGTAGAAAATGCAGTGTTTTAACTCATTATTTTAATTCAATTAATAGAAACCAGACACCAGGCTTGAATCATCCCTCCTGCCTTTAATTGTGAAGACAAGTATATTAAACAGAGATGGGTCATTACATATTCTCTATGCATAGATCAGAATGCCTAAAAATAGATTCAGCAGAGAATCATCACTTTAAAACCTTATATCATCCAGGCTGTGTTCATTTATTGGATAACAACCCCCTCTGTAGAGTAACTTGATGAAATAAGATATGTACATTCCATAATCCCTAAAAGAAGACCAATAAAAATGAACTGCTGTTGGCTCTGTCAGTGTATTAACACAGCAGCACGCAGCCCCTGCCTCTAAAATTTATACCTTAAACACTTAAGAGAGACACAAAATTACAGCAAGAGTAAACAGAATAATCAGCATGGTCACGACAAAGTTGTTAATTTCATTTTTTTTTCATGCATTTACTGTTTTTACTCAAATAATAACATGGTTTTCCTTCCTTTCTTTCCCCAGTCATGATTTAGCCCTAGAAATCCTAAGGCTTTCCATTAAAACATTATGTGAATGGGAATTGTGTTGCCTAACTTCAGGCATTGATAATCAAGATGTTGACAGTTGACCTAGTCATCCCAGCTCCCTTCATGCTCAGTGGAGAGAAACAGGCATGCTTTAAGGAGCAATTCATTAGCCCTATTTTAAGCATTTGCTTTAGGGTAGGTGAATCAGTCATTATGGTGAAAGTTTTTTCTCCAGAGAGAACCATGAAGACCGGCTCAGATGGGGATGCCTACTCTGAATTTGGTTCTCTCTGTAGGTCTCTGCTGCTGTGAAAAGTGTCAGTCCAGGGTAGGGGCACTGATGCAGAATGGTCATTCCCATGTTCTGGGTGGCTCATCACAGAGACACAGCCCAGTCGTTTGTGTTGTGTGACCATTCTCTGCTAGCTGATGATTTGGGCTGTGAGAGTATTAGCTGGAACAAGAGACAGGGAAGGCAGTGAGGGGGACAGTGGAGGAGAAACAGGTTGCTAGAGTCTACCCCTATGAAAATGTCTTACGTCTTCCCCTAGAAAACCAGACTTTTCATGTTTGCCTCCCTAGGCACAAGTGCCTTTAGTGTTGGGGAAGAGATTACAAGATAAATAATGGAACAACTGGAACCATCCACAAAGGAGCTGCAGTGACAACAGAAAAAAAGGGCTGCTTGGGGAAATACTAAGGAAAATCTTGCACTGCGCTGCCAAATCTAGGAGAATGTTTCTGAGACTGAAGCCATGATAACGCACCCCAATCACATAATCACATCCTTCCTTTCACTTACTCTTATTACACAGCAACATGGATTTGATTATTCTGTCAGCAAATACCCTACATCCTTGAAATGGATGAGTATGACATGTTTGGAAATATGGAAAACGCCAATAGGTTAAACATAATTCATATAAAGCTAATAAAAAGAGCAAAAAACATTTACATATTAAACAGAATTCTCATCTGCCAGAAGACAGCAGGAAAATTGATCTCTCACAAGTACAGGCTGAGAAAGTAGGCTGAAGAGGGAATTGAGCTCAAAGACAGGACGTGGCATGACTTTCATCACATGCAGCCTGAATTTAAAAGCTATCAATTTGGTAGGGAGAAATTCATTAGCCACAGCGCATCAGCCCTTGCCTGGTACAAGGGGATTCCCTAGCTGCTCTGAAGAAATTCATATTGACCAGGGCAAAGAGCTGCTTATACACTGGTACCCATAAGAAATCCCATATAACCTCAGCGAGACGGGCACACGCTATGGTCATTTAAAAAATGCCTAGATAAATTATAAGGTGAGAAGTTAAAGAGCATTTCAGAAATACTAGTTTATCTTGTTCCTGAACTTAATGGTTATTGTACCCTTTACTAGAAACGCTCTCAAAAGAGTTGTCAAGTGTTTTGTGTATGAACTCAGACACACGGTTCCGGCAGATGATCCTTGCATTTGTGTGTGCATGTACATACACTGGAAAAAGGACGAGGTGAAATTAATGACTTTGCTTCTGGAATGAAGATTCCCAAGGACGCTAATTACAGTGTACTATTGCTAGCAAGCAGGTACAACACATGGAAGCATACGCAGATATGTTATTAATATACCGACATAAAATGCTACATGTGGCACACACCTCTTCAGATTTTTTAGGCTTGATTGCAAAGAGATTCTGTCTATCAGCAGGATATTAATTATGCCATCGTTTCAGAAAAAAAGGAGGAGTCCTTCACTCACAAAAAGGCAGAATGATGGAAGTTGGCCATGATATCTGCCTGCCACCAGTTCCCCTAATGCCAACAATCCACAGCCATTTATATTTTGAAATCTTAACTACTTCACCAGTTCCTGTCCTTGAAAAGTCATTACTGTAGCATTAAATCATGTGCCTTTACTAGTATATGAAGGTTGTCTGAGTTTTTAGCTGAAGTTTTCCTTATGGGTTCAGTGTGTCAGACAACACAGCCACTTGTTTTGTAAGCTCTGATAATAGTCTGGCTCTTTCTGAGAGAGGGGTGGATAAAAACAGGGACCCTTGCTTATTGCAGAGGGGAAAAATGATTATGATGACTTCTTCAAAGTCATGCCTTGTAGGAGACGGTGAAATTTAGCAAGGTGACACTTTCTCCCTAATTTTAAGAATATCCATGTAACCTTAGGGCTTATTTTTTCTACGGCTACCACTACCTTTTTGGCAGAAATATGATTCCAGCCCATCTTTGAAATCAGAGCATCTAAACAAAAGAAAGCAACAGCCAGCCAAGGGAAAACTCTGGAAGAAAAAAAGAAAAATCAACCTTTGTTTTTCTTTGCCTAAGCATATATTGCATCAACCAGTGCTCTCAAGATTGAGGCAATCAGTACACAGAGAAGCAAAGAAGATGCTGAGAAGTGGCAAAGCATACAACAAATCCAATATCCTTAGCATTAATACATAGACCCTCCGGTATAAACAATTCAAAAGGTAAAAAGTAGAGCTTTTACTTTATACTGACTAATATAACCAGTCATTTTTTATCTATCTCAGAGACGTAGGAGCTCAGAGAGCTGGCCTTTTCATATGAATGCCAGCCATTTGTGGTCACGACCTATGATGCATGCAATATGCATTCTAATTTCAAGCAAACTTTTGAGGCACATCTAGCATTGCCCCAGGTCCAGTCATCCTAACACAGAGACATTTGAAAACAGTTTTAAAAGACAGCATGATGAC
The DNA here is from genome assembly GCF_009769625.2 of Cygnus olor. Classification (NCBI taxonomy): domain Eukaryota; kingdom Metazoa; phylum Chordata; class Aves; order Anseriformes; family Anatidae; genus Cygnus; species Cygnus olor. Next base: position 37,667,127 of record NC_049169.1, on the reverse strand, counting down.
TCTTTTCCTGTTACTGCTTCCCCTGATCAGAGAACAAGGAAAGGGAGAAGGCAGTCGAGAAGGCCGACTTTTTAACTATCACATGCAGGAGTAGGCTGGAACCCCACAAATAATGGGAATGAATTTTAGAAGATGCACAGACATTGGCACATATAGATAGGGGTTAGAAAATAGGATGTATTTCTGCTTTTGCCTACAGAATACATAAAAAGTACATGTATTGGCAAAGGTCAAAGGCGACTACTTCAGATCCACTTGCTTTGTGATGGCATATAGTTTGCAGGAAGGGATTAAATTAAAGACCTCCACGTTTATTAAGGACTCCTCATGCTGAAGAGTGTCACACTCAGGTTTCCTCCTGCCTCTCTCTGTGGCCTGTAATTTAGACCTATAATACAAGATAGGCAAGGGTACTGCAGTAGGTGCCATAATGAGAATAGCTGTTGCTTCAGGTACTGATGACATAGATCACTGTGGGCCAGCATGTGCCTTATTTAGTCAAATTAGGTCTGCCTCATGCTGCATAAAATCCCACTGAGAGAGTTTATTCAGTATAAGTTAGGTTAGTGACTTGGCTAAACGTGCACAGGAAGATAACCAGTGGAAAAGGATGAAGTCCATCAAACCTGGAGGTTATATCTAGGGCTGCTTAGAAAAGGATATATAGGCATATATAGGCTTAGAAAAGGATATATAAGTATCCTTATATCTAGGATGCTTAGAAAAGAGTTTAACAAGCTGCTTGGCCAGGGTTATCCTTTTCTAAAATATCCTCCAGCCTAAGCAGTCAGACATTTCTTGAGTCTATATGAGGTGTAAAACTGGATAACCAAAGTTTGCAACATTGTGCTGCACTTCAGGGATTCGGGTTCCAATAGGATTTTATACCACTTCCAAACTAAGCCACTGAAGAAGATTCGCTCAGAGTAATTAAAAAGGCATTTTCAAATAGTTCTCAAATCTATGGGCCCCTAGGCCCTAGTTTCTCAAAAGTTTTGAGTGTGGGAATGGGGAGGAAGCATGGTTGAACCCAGGAAATGTGTTACCTCCCACAGTTTAGGGAAAGAGTCTGTGCAAACATTGACATAGCCTAGAAATGGATGAAGACTGCCTTCTTGTGCCCTGGAGCCTTTGTCTGAGTGCAGTGTGAGGCTGCTTAGCATCAAGAGCAGATGGCCCAGCTGTCTTGGATATGACTTGATTTTCACCCACTTCCAAGTCTAAGCACTGCAAGTCAGCCCCTCTATCAGTGTGGCTGTCAGGAGAAAGCCCACAGTGCCTTCCGCCAGCTCTCTCAGCTTTCCCTGGGAACAGGGAGGTTGTCCTAAGGGCAGCAGGCCCTGTGATGTCCATGTCACTCAGTGTGTCTGTGTGGGATCTAGCTACTTGGCACTAGTGACATTGACCGGGCTTTGAATCCAGCAGAGCTGGTGGTGAGAAGGCAGGAAGATGAATGGTAGCACTTGACATGTGTCTTGGAAGGAAGAAAGCAACTTGGAACCAGAGCTCCTAGCTAACCCTGTATCTTTTTATGCACTGTCTGACCAAATAAGTATTCTTGATGCTGCATTTGGCACGTCCATCAGTGCAGCACTCAGCGAGGGTCAGCCAAGGCGGGTTCTGTTTCTGGAAATGGGGAAACACGGCTCTGCGTTTCCGAAGATTTCTCTACAGCTGTCACTCACAGTGGAGGGAAGGAGCTAAGCTGCACCAGGCAATTCACATTTTTTTAATAGTTTCTGTACTGTCAACAGCTGGTGGCTTCTGTTCACAGTCAAGAGACTGCCGGAGCTGATCTATTTTTGGTCTGTATTTGCGCCCAGTTGTGGTCTGGGGACCTGTGCTTGGAGCTAGTTTATTCGTTACTTGCAAAGTCCAACTGAATTTAAGTCTTCTGAATTTCACCCCAGTGAGTAAACCAGAAACTAAATGTTTGACAGAACTTTCCCCTTCATTTCCACCCAGGTCTGCAGGTGAAGGCTACTCCCTTCCTATGCTTGCACACAGGCTTTAGCTGAGCAGACTCAGAGAAGAAACAGGAAGTAGCACTGAAGTACACCTTACGTTATAAAATAAAGGGTTTTTTTATTAAGGTCACTCTGCCCACAGAAGAAGTTTGGAAACCCTTCCTCTACCCTCTCACAGTCATAAAGCTATGTTACCTTTTCAGGGACAAGAAAGTTTCTAATTTGGGGTGCTTGGAGGCATACTTCAAACAGAAGAGGCATGCCTCACTGCTGAGCCACGTGCTGCCACACTACTGGAAATGCTCAATCCTGCAAAAACTGGAACAAATTGGGCATGTCTGAAGAAGACAAAACATCTTTCTGAGGTAACTTGGAGACCTCTCTAGTTGAAACCCTTCAGCTCCGTGCATCCCAAACTCTTGCATTTCTCATCATCCCTTGCACATGCAGGACTGAAGCCCAAGCCCACAGTTTGCATGGAACTGCACAGCAGGCAACTGCAGCTTGCTTTGGCTGAATGGGGGCCTGAAAATCTCTGAGGGAAACATGAGAGAAGTCTCAGGCAGCATATGCAGTTGTTCTAGCATAAACTGGGATGATTCATTTCCATACAGGGCTGTTTATAGCAGAATAGTTTTGATTTGATTTGACGAGGCTCTTTCCAATGCAAGTGGCTTTATCCTGCTAAACTTAGCAGAATGAGACTGACAAAGCATTTCCCTTGAAATGCAGTTTTCTGAGAACATCTGGGCCTTTATTTTGGTAGTGCTTCCTTGCTGAACAAGCTTTGTTCTGCAACCAGAAACATAGTAAATATAGGAGCTCTAGCCAAAGAGATGCCCACTGAGGAGTGGTCAAACCTCAGCCCCATCTGGTGGAGGAGTGGAGGAGCCAGGTTTTGGCTCTAGCCAGCCAGCTGGAAATTTCCTGACATCCCATGTGCAAGGAACATCCAGGGCACTGGAGCTGCAGGACATACAGACCATAGCCACTCTGGGACTGGGTTTGCAGACCAGTAATGGAATTGTGTATGAGCCTCAGGCCCCTTCTGTCCCGTCCTAAGCAGGAGTCAGCCACAGGGAGATGCTGGGCTTTGTCCCCAGGGACTGGCATGCGTGATGTGGTATAATGAACGTGCGAGGTGTTTTTAGAAAGGCAGTTTTAGTAGTGTGGGGACCTTTTCACTGAGGGCAAGAACACTTCTGCTTTTTCTTTCTCTCTTTGATCAACACAATGTCACCTATAGCTTGCATAGGGTATAAGACTATGGGATGTGTTTCACGTCTGCTTTCTGTTTCTGAACCAAGAAACTTTCTCTCAGACCTACCTATTTCAGAATGGATGTGGCTATGACAGCACAGGTGTGCTGACCCATCTCCCACCTCCAAAGATGACAAGAGCTAGAGAGAGAGGCACACACCAACAGAGGGTCCTGAGAAGATGGCAAAACAGCAGGTATCTGCTTGCTCTAGTAGCCTTTTCCTTTCTCCCTTTTGCTCAGATGGCACTGAATCTGCTTGTTTGTTACCTCACAATTTTCCTGGCTGTCGGCACCAAACGATGTAAAACACCAGTTCAGGTCGTGCTCTGCCAGGACTTCTGGGGAAACACACAACAGATGGGACTTTCAGAAATGCAAGTGGACTGGGCTACTGAGGCTTCTAATCCACTCCCACATGATGAGATGAAGAAAACAGCATTTGATCTTACTACAAAGGCAGTGAGACACCTCTGTCTTCATCATCCCAGCAGGCTATCAAGGCCAGGTTTGCTGCCGGGTCCAGGCAGCCCCCTGCCAGGAACATAGCCAGGCAGGGAGGCTGCTGAAGCAAGCAGCCCCAGCCTCAGACCAGATCCAGACAAGGAGGAGGTGTTTGTGGAGCTGGAAATGGGATTGCCATTTTTTGGTAGCTGCTCTTCTTATAAAACTCCAATATTATCAAGAGCATTTCAGTGCATCATCTGATAAACCTGCCTAAGTCCCACCTGGTACTTCAAAGCAGCATTTCCGAGCACTTTGTCTTGCTTCTGGCCGCAGGTCTTCCCTCAGGGATCGGTCCCACCGCGGAGCAGAGGGCAGAGCAGCACCGCTCATGGCCGTGTCCTCCCAGCATGGCAGTGGTGCGGATGGGCAGCCAGCCACCTCCTCATCTGTTGCTAAGGGAACACGGGGAGATGAGCTATAATTATACCAATAAACTGTGAGAGACAGCCAGAGAGAGAGGGATGGGGAATGGGCATTCGTGACAGTCCCTTTTTTTTTTTTTTTTTTTTTTTTTTTACTCCATTTATTGCTTTATAAATCACCGACAGAAGGCGTCCGAAACATTTCACGTGCCGGCAGATGACTGAAATGTAAGCAGTGCCTTTTGTGCAAACTGTCTGTGGCTTCCTGAAGACACTGGGATGAGAAAAACTGGTAAACTGTACAATTTATCCCAGTCACCAGCACCTCCCCAGAAAGAAACACACAGAATCGGAGCATTTAATGAAAAAGGCAGGGAGGGAAGAGGCAGCTGGTGGAATATGACATTATCTAGGGCTAGGTCTGCAGAGTGGCTTGAGGAATGAGAATCCCCTACTCCAAACACCAGCTCCTGGTGCTTTGCCAAGGGAATCGCACTGTGCCACGTATGTCCTTCCTAGGGAGGAAAGCTCTCGGGACAGCAAAGCAGTCTGGAAATGTTGTCACTCTGCCTTCCCACCCGTGAGAGCCCGATGGTCAGTGCAGGCCACCCACCCTCCCCTGGCTGTGGGAGCCCAGGGCAGTTTCACACCATGGACCCAGTTGGTGCTGAGGCTTTGGGGGAAAGGAAAGCAATTGTATCACACCATGCCTTGATCTGTTGCTGTATCACCAGGGAATCCAGCACAGCCTTCAAATTTATTGGATAAACAATTAATTTCCCAATGTTATTAATGACTGTTTAACAGTCTTTACAACCACATGCTTTTTCTTTTAACCTAAAACACATCCTTTCAGGAAGAATATGGTCTGTCACTGTAACACCCACCCTTCTGCACCACCTAATGCAAGTTACAGGAAGACCTGATCTGGGGACAAACTGAGTCACTCTCATGATGGTAGGTGCCTGAGTTAGTAGCATGGTAGCAAAGAATGAGCTAATAGGAAGGGGAAAATGAGGGAGAGAGAGGTTAGAAGATAATTACAGGCATTTAACAATTAGCAGGTTCAACAGGACCATCTTACCCAGAAGGCATTGCACCTTGCAAAAGTGGTGGTGTGATCTGCACCCCGAGAGGAGCACAGAAGCACTCCCAACATTTGAAGGCCACGCACAGAACCCTGCTGTATTTATGACTGCAAGGGAGCCAACCTCCACGGCGACTACTGCTCATACTCGGGGTGGGTAGGAGCCAGGCAGTGCCCCGACTGTGTCCAGTGCCAGCCTTGAATGGCCAGTCTTCTCTGTGCAGCAAAGGGCAATGCACACGGGGGTCCATCAAACTCATTGGCATTTTTGATAAATAATTTCTTTCCTGTACTTCGTTAAGATGAATATATTTTATCAGTGCCATTCTGATACTACTGGGGAGGGGGGATAAAGCTCCCCCAGATGTTAATATGAAGCATCTGTTGAGTCAGATCAAATGAGGGATCAACAGATACAGGCCTGCTGATTTCACCAAAATTGTGGATGGCCTTCCAATATTGCAGTACAGCTATGTTCTCAGTACAAGCGTATATGTTTGTCATTACAAAAGGAAACAAAAAAGGGCAAATTCAGCCTTGCTCTCACTCTGCCAAACCAGGCAGCAGCACAGCAAGAAATCTGGCCCTGCCTGGCTACACTCCGCTGGGAGCCAGTGTGCTTGCTACCATCCATTTCTTTTATTGTCAAGCACATGTATTCGTGCACACACATTACTTAATTACTGACCTTAATGAAACATGTCAGTACAATGCAGTTCTCTCAAATTCCTTTTAACTTACCCATGCTAGATGCTCAGGGTGAAGCTATTCTAAACAGTTCGCATAATTTTGTATGTGCCGTTCCCAAGAAACACTATGCATTTTAAACAATATGAACTGGACTTGAACTAATGAAGTTAAACGAGGCTGGAAAATGATAGTGAACTAGACATGATTTAGCAAATATGTCCTGAAAGAACAATATTTATGAAGGCAGAAATCTAGCTTCATGTACTCTGGGGAAGCTTTCTACAAACAGATGACTCCGGCTCCCAGGATTTCAGCTATCAGTCATGCCTCCCAAAAAAGACTTTCCCCCCTGAATCATCTCTCTACACAGGGGAACATATAGGGAATTAAGGACTGCTGGTGAAACCTAATGCAACTTCCAGGGGAAATAACAAATTTCTTTAGCCTCATTTGTCGTCTCTGAGACTGAGCAGTTCACATCCACTCAGCCCCATGTGAAATCACCTCCTTTTCCTGGCCAGCTCTGCTTCTCTCTCCCTTGTCTCCAACCAACACATTTTTTTTTACAGCTGGCTAGTTTCTGGAAGCACTTACTTCTGTGAGGGAACCTGGATCCCACCTGAGTATTTGCCAGTTTGACATTTCCATACCAGTTGGACTATTGCACCTGGGGCTGCTCAGAGCAAGACAAGCAGCTGGTGGCTGAAGCACATTAAATTTCAACCTAGAGCCAGACCAGGTCCCCAGCTGAGGCAGTTTTTTCTGGCAGTTAGAGAAAACCTTTGTATTTATCATCCTTTTACATGGAAAAACCATGGAAGAATTTGTTTAAATGTAGAAGTGGAAATAACTGAGGCACAGGTTGCCCCATTGGAGGGCTGCAAACTCCAGATTTCAGGAGGGCTCCTGGTTCCCTGGAACAGCTGGAAGGGGACTGTAAGAAAGGAAGACTGTCAGGGCATAAAGGTATGGGCCAATGTCTGGGGCAATGTTTTGAGAAGAACAATATTGGTCCAGGCATGAGGACAACTGATGTAGAGAGGGGCTACAATGAGAAGATTTCTTCCTGCCACCCTAGGCAACAACAGTTGTCCAGGAATGGGAAAAACTATGTAGGAAAGCACATACAAGTGTCTTTAGTGTTTCATTTAGACCTGTAGGATTCTTTTGTCCACCAGAGTAAAGAGCAGACAGGTTCATTTGCTTCACTCTTCATACTCTTTGTGACCAATTGTTTGAAGCATCATTCATCAGCAAGACGAGGGTTTATAAACCAAGTGTCCTCTTAGCTAGTGGTGGGAGGTATGTGAAAGGGTGCTATTGTATCTTCTTCCTCAGATCAGTTATGGATGTAGAGGGGAAAAAAGGCACATTTTCCAGTGTGATGCTACTTTGGAAGGCCACTGGAAAAAATACAGACCTTCACTTGATTTCTTTCTAAGATAAGTGGCCAACAACAATATCTCAAAGACCCATATCTTCTCAGCAAGTATTTCTATCATCCCTCCTCCCAGTTAGAAATACATTTCAATGTGCTAAACAAAGACCATCTTTAGGCACCCTGGTCCATTTTGAGCAAAGCAAGGCTAACGCTGACTGAGAAGACTTGTGGAGGAGAACGGATCAGCAATGCACTGTTCTCTCAGAGCTGAGAAAGTTCTTAAATCCCTGCCTGAACTGGAAACAAGCATTGTCCAGGATGGCCCTTTCCAACAGTTCTTTTCAGTGGTAATTGTAAGAAAGGGGGAGAATTTTCAGATTTTATCTCCTTGGTACCGCAATGGAAGTGGTGATTGCATTTGTTCACTTATCTGAGGGGATAATAGCAATGAAAGTGACACAGGAGCCTAGACAGATAGAGACTAAGATCAAACAGAGGAGCAGCTGGATACCTTACACAAGCAAACACAAGCAAACACTTCTGAACAGGGTAGTTTCTGATTGTCTGAGTCAACACTCCAAGGAAAAGGAGAGCTGAATGGTGACAAAGGAAGGAAACACCTCTAACCTTTCCAAAACATCCCTCCTTAACCTCTCCTTCATATCTCACTGATCAAGGCCTCTGAATCAGTAAATCACCATGCTCCAGACTAAGGGTTTTCCTGCTCAGGAAATGTTGATACCTCTGTTCAGCCTGGTAGATCAAAACAGTTTAGGGTTGGTTTTTTTTTGAAAGCCAGCTTAGCATGCTTGGCTGCTAGAAAGTGTTCATCATTCAATCAATTTGCATTTCCAGGTACAGGCAGCCAACAGATAGAGGATAACTCTAAATCCATGTATCACTGTTCTGTGCACAGCTGTGTTTATGCTCTGTGTAGCACTGCATCCCAGCAGAGAGGCCTCGTGCATCAAAACAGTGCCCACCTGCCTCCCCAGATCAGCTGGCACCGCTTGGCAAGCCCCCACTGCAGTGAGGTGGTGGCCCTGCTACACAGCATGCAAGTTTGTCCCAAACATCCATGGATGGAGAATGCAGCAGTGTCCCTTTGCTGCAGCCCCCATTTTGAGGAAGGCAGCCTGGCCCCGGCCCTGTCACTGTCCCATCTCAGATAGCACTGCATGTGGTGCCAGCAGCAGCAAGAAAAATGTCAGGGCAAACCCTGGCTATACATTGATGTTTACAGGTTGTACTGGTGACTGTTTACTTATATGTGCAGTGCACATCCCATTACTCAGAGCTCTGCAAGCGTCTAGTAAAAAATAATAATAATTTTTGCAACAAAACATAATTTCCTTTGCTGTTTTCCTCAGCAGCACCTTAGAGAGAAAGAAAGTGGATGACTACTCAAATAAAGAAAATGAAGCAACCCCGTTCGT